>NC_140594.1:303016951-305856951 GCF_964204655.1 Triturus cristatus | reverse complement strand
GTTGAAAGTTTGGGGGTGATTCGTCAAGGGGGGAGCGAGAAAAAAGGGGGGTCCCAAAACGTGTTTTTTTAATGTTAATTTCCATAGAAATTTTAGACAAGGCTACAGGTCGAACGTGTGAACGGAATTACCCCAAATTTGGCAGGGAGAAGGGTCTTGGTCCAGAAAGCACGCTTTTGTTTATTTAGTGTAAATCCGTTCAGCAGTTTTTGAGAAATATCGAAATTTACAGATATTGATATTTGGGAATTCTGCCATCTGATTGGCTGAGGCGTTACGAGCACAAGCTTGCTGCTGATTGGCTGCGAGCGCTGCGAGCGTTTGCAACTAGGAAGTGTTGGCCGCTATTTTATGATTCAGTTAAAGCGAGTAAGGGGGAAAAAGGGCAAAAAATGTGGGAAAGAGGAGGTAGGAGCACTGTAACCTTTGTGGGGTGTTTAGGGTATGCTATAGAGGGCATGTGCAGTGAACTAATCATAGGTACCGGTGTGAAAGTTCTAGGTTACGAAAATTAAGTGAGGAATTGGCTAGTTTGTGATGTTTCTAAGGTGAGCTCGTGTGCGACTTGAGGATTAAAGCTTGAGCCCACACTGTGTGTCTTATGCTGTGAAGTCATGTGCCCGCCCTGGCCGCTGCAGTTCAGTTGTGGAAGTAGTGTCAGCATGTGTTTATACCTACTAGGATGAACTACTGACCCGTAGTGGTGTGAAATTCCTGGGTACGGGAAATATGTGAGGTATTGCCTAGAGTCTCATGGAAGGAGGAAGTGTTGGCCGCCATTTTGTTATTCCGTTGAAGGGTGTAAGGGGAAAAAAAGTGGGAAATAGGAGGGTAGGAGCACTGTAACCTCTGTGGGGTGTTTAGGGTGTGCTATAGAGGGGGTGCAAAGTGAACTACTCATACCTACCGGTCTGAAAGTGCTGGGTACGGAAATTAAGTGAGGTATTGCGTAGTCTGATGATGCTAAGGTGAGCTGCTGCGGGAGTCAGGGATGAAAGCGTGAGCCTAAACTGTGTGTCTTATGGTGTGAAGTCATGTGCCCTGGCCGCTGCAGCACACCTGTGGAAGTAGTGTCAGCATGTGTTTATACCTACTAGGACAAACTACTGACTCCTACTGGTTTGAAAGTCCTGGGGTACGGAAAATATGTGAAGTATTGTCTCGGGTCTCATGGTGCTAAGCTGAGGTGCTGCCGGAGTCAGGGATGAAAGCGTGAGTCCAAACTGTGTGTCATATACTGTGAAGTCATCTGCTCTGGCCGCTGTGCCACATCTGTCAAGTAGTGTCCGCATGTAGTTATACCTACTCAGAGGAACTTTT
Source organism: Triturus cristatus (assembly GCF_964204655.1). Lineage (NCBI taxonomy): Eukaryota > Metazoa > Chordata > Amphibia > Caudata > Salamandridae > Triturus > Triturus cristatus. Next base: position 305,855,631 of record NC_140594.1, on the reverse strand, counting down.
GTTTTGAACATTGTAACTTGTGTATGGTGCTTAAGGGGTGTTATACAGGGAGTGCGAAAGTAAATTTGTGCGTATCAAAACAATACGGTATTTGTAAAGCGCAAACTACTCACCCCTTTGGGTCTGAAGGCCCTCGAGGCCGGCGTGGCAATTATGTGAGCTATTGCCCAGAGTCACATGGTGCTGAGCTGAGGTGTCCAAAGGTGTCCTTCATAAGCATTTCCAAACCTACCCCACTCAATATGCCTAGGTCATTTCAACCACATTGCACAATCATGAGGTCAGGGTGTGGAAGATGCAAAGAGGTTTTAACCAAAGGTAGCAATTGGTGCAACTTCAATCTTCTCTGTGCAAACCATTTAATGTCCACATTTTGTAAACCTAGGTGTAAGTCAATACGTCTGTGTTCTGCATACCTCTTGCACCTGAAAATATAGGTATGTCCTACAATCCACACTAGCATTTTGAAGGTATGGTTGGAAGATACGGAAAGATGGCTGTAGCTCATGCAGTTCCTTGGTAGAATAAGAGATATGTTTAAAGATGGGGAAGTATTTTTTTTGCGATACAAAACGATACGTGATTGGGAGTTGAAAAGCATTCTTTTTTAAAAGTAGGGTGCACATTCGTTTTGTGGAAAAGCATCTTTGTGATTGGACAAGAAAAAGCAGTTTCAACGTGGAGTACATATCATAGGATACAATTTGCTCAACTGAACCACAGCTGCTACTTGCATTTGAAAGGCACTGTTCGAACTTAAAACAATCGTGAATTTTTAACCTGCATGTGCAGTTAAATGTTCGAGAAAATGTTGCAAAACAAATCATTAAGTTAAAAAAAATTGATGAACTTTTAACCTGCATGTGTTGTAGAATGTTCTAGAAAGTGTATTTGATAGAATACGTTGCACTTCTGACTTCTATGTGTTGTTGAATATTTAAAAAACGGCTTATATGGAAAATTAAAACGAAACCAATAGAGAGAAGTTTTGAGATCTAAAAGAATTAAGGAACTATTTTAATTTCTTCTTTACATGTGCTTATGTGTGGAGCAACAAAATTATAGACACAACAGCACCAAGAAGAGGAAGAAGCAGGGAGTGGGGGTATGGGGGGAGATGGGCAGAATGGCACTAATGCACAATTAAGTACAGCACAAGTATAGACAAACAATGGCCAAAATGAAACACACCAACAAGAAGCACAGTCACACAACCCGCCAACATCACACCACTGAACGAGCATAGAAGTGAAAACCACGCTGCATTCATACAGGATGTGTACAAAGGCCGGTCGTTGGTGGTGTGGGATGTCTGTGACCGTGGTTATCATGGATGAGATGCCCAGCACGTGGCACATGGGCGAGTTCACTGTGTGTTACATTGCCAAACAGCTGCTTCTCCCTCCCACGAGCCCCCACACTTTTCTACGGTGCACTGTTGTATCTCGTGCACTCGTATGGCACACCATTGTAATGCCTATTCGTGCATGTCCTGCTACATTCAAACTACACCATCACAGTGCCGTTTGGAGGTGGTGCAAGGCACTTTACAACATCGAGTGCTGTGGCCTTTGTGGCAGGCCACACCAGAACACAGACACACTTACCGCACTTCCTGTACACGGACATGTCCGATACACCCTGTTCCCCTTGCCAGATAGGCACACCCCTGCGCTGACCTGTGTACTCCAGACCAGCACATGCCGGTTGTGCATGCAGGAGGATGCGTGCGTAGCTACATGTCCAGGCTCACTGCCAACACTGAGGTGACAGCACACTGTGATGTTGCAGGGCTCGTGACTATCATGCTAAGACAATGACCACAGGGACACACTTGCTCAGATACGGGTTTGCTGGGCGTTGGCGGTCCTGGAGTTGTTGCGGTGAGTCTTGTGGCCCTCATGGGTTTCCCTGCATCATGCTCATTGATTTTATGGCACCTGTGGGTGTTCTGGTGTGGCTCGTGGCTGCGTTCCATTTCATGGTGCAGGTAGTCGTCCTGTTTAACACCAGCAGAAAACAAGTGTAAAATACCTGGTGCTAACATGGCTTATCGCCGGAATTTGTTTCGCATTGCAGTTGGTGTGAAAGTTGTGATGTGATTTTTTTCGTGTGCAGAACAATATATGAACTGAGCAGTGTATCTCGTCAAGATCCAGCACTTGACGCACTATTCTCAATCAATATAAATACAATGAGAGTTCTTAATTGATTTTGTGTGTACACTGTTAGTGCAACCACTACCTCAGTGCAATTCAATACAGGATTTTAGTATTTAGAATAAATCAGAAAGGTGCACCTCGTGTCTTTTTGTACGGAAACGGCTAGTCTGCATTTCATTATCAGCACTTTAATGGAAGTAAAGTTGAGATTAATCTAACACACTATTCAGAAGTTGGTGTAAACTGCAGACATCACCAGTATTCCCATGATAAGTGCCCCAAAATTTAACACCATGGTGGACTCCATCAAATAACAGTAAAACGAACAAGAAAGAGTCACACAGCAGTGAAGAGAACAACCAAAAACGTTATTAATTTTTTTTTTTTACTTTATTTTTTTATAAATATATATGTAAACGATAAACGAAAAACTATTTACAAAATTTATTTTTTCATTAACATATATATAAATGGTAAACTAATAAACAAAATGTAACAAAAATAATAGAAAACAAGAAGGCGGAACACTTCTGTGGGGACCATGGATGTCGACGACAGAGCCTGGAAAATAAAACACAAAATAAGGACGTGTGTAATGGGCATATCAAAGGAGAGAGGCACAGAGAAGGGAAAAAAAGCCAGAGAGAAAAAGAGAGGGAAAGAAAGAAAGGGAGTGAGAAAGGGAGAAGGAAGAGAGAGAGAGTTAGAGAGATAGAAGGAAAATAAGGAAGAGAGAGAGATAGACAGACACTGCCGCCTCTGCGCATCCATCAGCAAATAATTACCTGGTGCTACCGGAGTGTGCAGAAGTAGGCACTCCACGTGCCCGTCAAAAAGTCATCCCAGATATATCTCTGAGTCCTGAGTAATGAATGGCGGAGACCACATGAGGTGCTTGGCGGATCGCAAAGATGTTGCTGAGTCCTGAGTCATGAATGGCGGAGACCACATCAGCTTTTGGGGCCACTAAGCCTATGGAAGTTAAGTTTGTGCCACGTGGTGGTAGGCCCATGATGGCCATATGAGCTGTGGGTAGCACTAACCCTGTGCATCTGAAGTCCGTGCCAAGGGGGTGGTAGGCCCCTGATGGCAATACAGATCAGGGTGCGAATAACCTTCTGCGCAACTTTTCAAAAACTCTTTATGGTTGAGACACGTGGAGTGTCCGTTATCTAGTCAGCACCGGCAATAAAGGATGTGACGTTGTCGATCTATTATATTTGTATGGTCACATGGCCTGTGGCGCATGTGCCGGATGGGTGTGGTGTGTGTGCAAACCTGCCCTGAGAGAGTGGCCGTGAGATGTTGAGAACTAGACCACTGACCTGCACACCAACAGCGAGTACGCCTGCGACAGGTAGCTATGTAGGGCCAATGTCGGAACGTAATCGCCGTGGCATGGCGTACGACGGAACAGGGCAGGGATAGCTACAATAACATGAATGGCTCGTCGTACTGCGTCTGTGAGTCGAGCGGATGGGCCGCAGCTGGCCCTCTGCGAGCCTGGGTGCGAACTGTTGATAACTCACACTACATAAGCATTGAAAAACGATTTTGTGATTCAGTCCGTCAGCTGGCATTTGTTCGAGGCATTTGTGAAAACATATTGGAGTTCTTTCTGTGATAGATACCGCTTTGACGCTGCCTCTCCCCACATCAGCAGGTAATGCACCCTCTTCCCACATTACCATCATACCCCCAACAACCTTCTTGGGCTTGGAAGTGTCCCTATGCGGTTGGACAAAGAAGAATCTTAGTCATGTATAGATTTGCATATAAAAAATGTATTTAAAGAACAGAACAACAAATAAGACTGTAGGGACTCTGGTGCTGTGGTCGCTGCCATGAAGTTGGGGTCACTGCCATTCAGGACTCAGGACACAGTTACACATGTGGGATCGGCTTGTGTTGAAGACAGTTAGTGGCACCATTTGTCGCCGGTCTTCCACAGTGTAGGCCGGAGGTAGCGGTGAGCAAGGGCCCACAGCCACGTGTATACGTTGGTGGCCCCACCGGCCTGCGTAGTGCAGGTTCAGTGGCACCACGTGTCGCCGGCCTTCCAAATGGAAATACCCCTCACTGATCGAAGGGAGTCTGGTGCTGTGGTCGCTGCAATTCAGGACTCAGGACACACTTACACATGTGGGATCGGCTTGGGTTGAACAGGGTTAGTTGGCACCACGTGTCATCAGTCTTCCACAGTATAGGCCGGAGGCAGCGGTCAGCAAAGGCCCACAGGCAGGTGACGTTGACTTGAGCTGCACAGATTGGGAGTATGTGGTCTTCTTAACCCATTATAGTGTGGTGCTGTGGTCACTGTTAGAAAGTTCGGGTCACTGACGTTCAAGACTCAGGACACAGTTACACATGTGGGATCGGTTTGTGTTGAACAGGTGTTAGTGGCACCACGTCCTGTTGTCCTTGCATATGGAAGTATGCCTCACTGATGAGAGGGAGCCTGGTGCTGTGGTCACTGCCACAGACTTGGGGTCACTGCCATTCAGGACTCAGGACTAACCCTGGGCGTGACACTACGCTTCGCCCACGTAGTGTACGTAGCGCTGCCTGCTTCACAGTTTTCGAAGTAGGTGAAGCAGGCAGCGCTACGCACACGCCAGGGCGAAGCGTAGCTGCCTGCCACCCACCACCCACCTCCCGCCCGCCCTCCTTTTAAAACATACCCTAATTGTAAATTAAATAAAAGTAAAGACACTTACCCTGAAGCGCGGCGTCTCCGAGGCTCCATCTTCCTGGTTTCCAACTTCTTCTGACAAATGCGCATGCGCGGACGCCCGCGCATGCGCATTTCTCGCAAGGAATGCGCATGCGCGGGCGTCCGCGCATGCTCATTTGAGAATGGGTTGATAATTAAAAAACACAGAAAAAAAGATAGGTTTAATGAACATTATAATTAGAAATTAGCATTTAAAAAACCTTTGAAATTCACAGAAAAAAACATAGGTTTCAGGTATGTTATAGTTAGAAATTAGCATTTAAAAAACCTTAGAAATTCACAGAAAAAAACATAGGTTTCAGGCACGTTATAGTTAGAATTTAGCATTTAAAAAACCTTACAAATTCACTGAAAAAACCATAGGTTTCAGGCATGTTATAGTTAGAAATTAGCATTTAAAAAACCTTTGAAATTCACTGAGAAAACCATAGGTTTCAGGGATGTTATAGTTAGTTGGACATTTGACTCATATAAAACCAGAGAAATTCCCCTGTTATAGTTAGTTGAACTAACTATAACTTGTGCCCCCGCAATGTACTGCTGATGACGTCACATATTACATCATTCATGACATGGTCAGTGACATCACTGATTACATCTCTGATGACATCTCAAATGACATCACTGATGACATCACTGATGACATCATCCAGTGAATGTGTGTTTCTATAAAATGTAAATATGTTTTATATATATATATATGCCAAGGTGTATTGAAGAATGAATGGGTGTATAAGAGTCAGGATGGCTGATTAAGTAGGTGTGTGACTTACTGTATAAGTGAGTAATATATAATTGTGAGGAGCTTCAAAACTGTGGCAGTAGCCTCTGCTCTTTTGGCTACCAACCTTTCCTTGGTAAATGATCTTTATTTATAACACCACTTTCTTATGTCTTCTGTGGACCAGTGGTGACTCACAATGTCTTTATGTAATCCTTCCTCAAGTTAATGTTTTGGTGGCTTCTGGTACACTGAATGGTGGTTCTCCAAAATGTTTCCCAATCTTTGCCATGCACTGCACTTTCAAATTCAGCATCACTGAACTTTCTCATTCTTTTCCTACTGTCATCCATTGCTGGATCTTGACTTGCCATTTTGATATAAAAAATTCTGCAAGAGTGTAAAAGTGTTGACCTCTGCTCCCCTCTTTGCTTCTCAGACACTACACATTGTTCACTTGTTGGTTTGCTGATGTCATCAGTGACTGCCTGTGTGATACAAGCAATTGGAAATTTTAATGATTTGGAAATTGCAAATTGGAATTTTTGCGATCGTGACTCATAGCAATTTGGTATTGAATTAGATAGTACACATAGATTTGGGGACATTTTACAGCTGGGAAAACACTGGCTCCCTCGCAACGCCATAATCAACATCCAGGGTTGGCCACAGGGCCTGGTAAATAGCGGTCCTAAACTCTTTGTATTTTTTTTTGCATAATGATTATTTTGGGGATTGGGGATCCTGAAGCCGTGTATGCGAGCCGTGAAGGGTGCCTGCTTTTAAGAACTTGGTTATAAGACAATAGGAGAAAAACTACCCTCATCCAATCAGTTTTGTTATTTTTTTAATATTGGTCTTAAGCCTCTCCTCAAACCCAGGCTCGAGGACAGTTTAAGGGCTCAGTGTTTAAAATATACTGTGAGAAGGTGCCAGCTGTTGACCAGCTGGGAGACGAGGATCCCGACATGTTCCCACATTACCTTCCCCCATCCTCTCTTTTCAGTCTTCTTCTGCTTCTGAGGTGTTGTGGGCCTTTAAGGACCTGGACGTTCGGGTCTCTAGCCCCGCCCACCAACCAGGAAGCTGGAATTCCATTGGAGGAAACAGACCCACCTCCAGGGTCATAACGGGGCCGGAGGAAGCACTGGGTGCACAAGCCGACTGGACAAGGGAGTAGCCGGAACACCTGATGAGTCCTCCGCCTTCTACGATACCAGATGCTGGAGTTCCAGGAAGAGAAACAGATGAGAGCAACATGAAAGAGACGGATCTCTCTACTACCAAGGGGGCACCAGACCCGAGTCGGCACTGCGACAAAGCCAGCCACGCTCCAGAAGGAGCATGGCTACAGCAGGTACATGCTCACCTCAGAGCCGTATACTCTAAAGGTTCCGAGGGCAGGAAACCGACTATCGGGGAGGAGGGAGGCATGCAAACACCCCACTAGCGCTATTGATTGCTACTAGATTTTTGCTTCCAAGCACGGGTGACGGACTGTGGTGCGCTCTCTTTCATTCCCTCCTCACTACCCCTCCCAACTCTCCTTATACTCCAGACATACGTACTGACGGAGGTGTTCTTTTCTTTCGGTTTTTTTCTCCCTCCCCGACTCCTCTACGGCAATACCGAGCGGTGCGAAGATCCACAGCAGGAACGCCTTCCCATGAAGAACCACTGACGGAAGTGGCTACCCTTTCTGTTGTTTTCAACCTTCCTTTGTGACTTTATCCTGCCTCTCAAATAAATCATCCTCTGAATCACATAACTTTTCGTATCTGTTCCTTGACTGGCCCACACATGGTGTAGAATGCGGGCAATCTAGCTCCATAGCCAGCATGGAGAACCTATTGCAACAGTTAATCACAGGGCAGCAAAAACTAGAATGGGACATCGAGAAACAGATGACGTCGGCACAGGCCAACCACAAACTCTTTAAAGACTCGATGAATCAGCAGGTCGAATGCAGCCAAAAAGTTACCATCGACCAGCTCCAGCTCACTACCCAGATCCAAGACCATGCCGGGGGACAACCCAGCAGTCCCCACATCACCTTACAGAAATATCTCCTAGTAGAGGACCCCGATGTCTTCCTGACCAACTTTGAGCAGGCTGCACGGGCCTGTGGGTGGCCTGCCGCCAAGTGGCCCTTCTTCCTGGCCCCCTTACTGAGAGGAGAGGAGCAGGCCACCTACCAAGTGGTCAACCCTAAGGGGAATACCCGATATGCTGAAGTGAAAAACATCATTCTGGATCACCTGGGTGTGGATCCCAAGGCGTATCGGATACATTTCTGGAAAGAGAAGGGAATGCCTGGAGATAATCCTAAGACTCTGTATTTTAAGCTCAAGGTGGCCGCTGAAAAATGGCTCAAACCCCAGGAAGGGAGTAAAGAGGAAATCATGGAACTGATCTACCTGGAACAATTCTTCGAGTCCCTCCCATATTCCACACAACGATGGCTGAAACAGCATCCCCATCTAACGGCCACCCAAGCGGTGGACATGGTCACCACGTTCGCTCGAGCACAGCCCGTTCCTTACCTCTGGACATTGACAAGCAACGCCTCTCCACGTCCTCCCAAAGAACTGAGAGAAGGGCCCCAAGACCTGTACCAGAACCACCTCGTCCCCCCTTCCGGCCCGAGACCCCAGCATCAAAGGATCCGCTGTGCTTCGACTGTGGGGATTGGGGACATATCGCCCAGTTCTGCCCTTTAAAGAAACCGACAGAGGAACCCATGGACGTTAGCTGTATCCCACGCACCGTCCTGTATACAGAAGAGATGGGACCGTGTTTTTATGTGAGTGTGCAGGTGAATGGAAAGCCAATAAAAGCCTTACTTGACTTGGGATGCCGACAGTCGGTTATCAGAGAATCCCTGGTGTCCTCTTTTCTTCCTAGCACCACAGAACACGTGCCCATAAGGTGTGTTCATGGGGACTTTCATGCCTATCCAGTTATACACCTCCCCATCCTTGTTCCAGGTGGGAAAACCCTCCAGGCCAGACTCGGGTTACTACCTTATCTCCCAGAGGACTTAATATTAGGGCTAGATAACCCGCTATTCAGACATTTACTTAGAAAGAAACTGCAAGACCCCAACCCATCACCCCAAGAACAGATTACCCTCCTCACCCAAGCCCCTTGGCTCTCTGATCGTAGTTTCCGGTATTCTCAGGAGCATGACCTCACCCTACAACACGCCTGGACACAAGCCAAACAAGCTCCTACCGGACAAACCCCAGTTTATCCTCTGTTTCATATCACAAATAGTCTCCTCTAGAGAACAGAAAATGATAAGGCATCCCCCAGTTGTCCCCCAGACCTTTCGAGACCAGTTGCTGTTTTTTGCAAACACACACCTGCTGGCCGGACATAGGGGTACAGAAAAGACGACACAGATGATTCTCCAGAACTGTTATTGGCCTGGGGTATACTCACAGGTCTCCAAATATTGCCAGGAGTGCGAGGTCTGTCAGCGTAAAAATCCCTACCCTCCTCCGGCTGTTCCCCTTAAGCCACTCCCTATCATAGGGAACTCTTTTGGAATGTCTCGAGATGGACCTGATAGGCCCCCTCCCGCGTACAAAAAAAGGCAACTTATATGCGCTAGTCATTGTAGACTATGCCACCCGCTATCCCGAGGATTTTCCCCTGAGAGCACCCACGACCACTAACATTAGCGACCGCCTTGTTGAGCTGTTCTCACGTGTCGGCTTTCCCAAAGAGATACTTACCAACCAAGGGACCCCTTTCGTTTTGGGGTTAATGTCCCAAGTATGTAAAACTCTCGATATCTCACACATAAAGACCTTGGTGTACCACCCCCAAACCGAGATACAATGTCACCTTAAAGCTGTCCCTGAAGAAAATGTTAACCTCAGAAGGTAGAGACTGGGACATGCTCCTCCCGTTAGCTCTCTTTGTAGTCTGTAGCCAGCCCCAGAGCGGCCTGGGTTGTTCACCTTTTGAGCTTCTTTTTCGTAGGCATCCGCGTGATCTATTGGAGATCACCAGGGAAGCCTGGGAACAGGAGAAAAAGGAAGAAACCCGCTCTTTCCTCGATTACACCTCTGCGTTACGCAGTCGCTTACACAAGCTACGCGATTTCGCAGACGCCAACCTTGAAAAGGCTCAAATAAAACCACAGCTCTTTTATGACAAAGGGAAGTGGTGGCGACATCTGAAAGTAGACGATTGGGTCCTAGTACAGCTACCTTCTAGCCTGTCTAAGGTACGCTCTGAGTGGAAGGGGCCCTTTCGTGTTATGAAGAAAATAGGGCTCACCACCTATTTGGTACTGTGGCTTGGTCCAATACCCCAAAATGTACATACTGCCCACTTACTGAAGGAACACGAGAGCTGGGGCAATTAGATGTAAACAAGAGCCTGTCGGACTCCCACAAAAAGACCCTACAGGACGCCCTTTTGCCTTTCTCTTCCCTTTTCTCTGATTACCCAGGAAAAACAACCTTAATAGAACATTCCATACCCACCCCACCAGGTACATCCATCTAGCAAAGACCCAATCGCATACCAGCTGCCAGACGGGAGGCCATCAACACAGAGATAGCAAACATGTTGGAAATGGGGGTGATACAACCCTCCCAAAGTGAGTGGTCATCCCCCATAGTCCTCGTGCCAAAACATGAAGGCTCAGTGCATTTTTGCATAGATTTTAGGGCGGTCAATGCCGTTTCCAAGTTCGATGCACACCCATTGCCGAGGGTCGACGAACTCATTGAACGGCTCGGGGATGCAGAATACATAACGACCTTGGACCTCACAAAAGGCTACTGGCAGGTGCCCCTCAACCCACGAGACCGGGAGAAAACTGCTTTCTCGACCCCCACGGGTCACTTCGAGTTTACAGTAGTTCCCTTCGGTCTCTACGGGGCACCTGCTACCTTCTAAATGCTCATGAATAAGGTGCTCTCAGACCATCCGGGGTACTAGGCAGCCTATCTTGACGATATCGCCATTTACAGCCCTAATTGGGAAGAGCATTTACGACACTGTCAGGCGGTTCTGCAGGCCCTTCAAAAGGCTGGCATGCATGTTAACGCAAAAAAGTCCCACATGGGTTATCAGTGGGTCAAGTATCTGGGGTATGTTCTGGAAAATGGGGTCATCAAGCCACAATCAGAAAAAATCAGGGAAATAGTCAACACCCCTTTCCCCTCCACGAAGAAAGAAGTCCGGGCCTTTCTTGGTCTTTTAGGCTACTATAGGAGATTCATTCCCCGCTTTTCAGATCTAGCCGGTCCCTTAACTGACCTCCTCAAATAGCAGGTGAAAACCAAAGACCTCACCCATCCTTCTCCTCTGGCTCTACAAGCATTCCAAGACCTAAAGGACGCCATCACCACTGCCCCCATACTCAGGTCCCCAGACTTCACAAAACCCTTCCTCCTTCAAACAGACGCCTCCAATATGGGGATTGGGGCTTTCCTCTCCCAGACCTCCCCAGAAGGGATGGACCATCCAGTGCTGTTTATCATAGAGAAAGAGTGTTTTGCAATTAAGTGGGCCGTGGATAAACTCTGTTACTACCTGGAGGGCTCCCATTTTGTTCACTTCACAGACCATGCCCCATTGCTCTGGATGAACCGCAACAAGGGGCACAACCCTCAGATCCTCCGGTGGTTCCTCTCCTTACAGCCCTTTTCTTTTGAGGTGTGCCACCGTGATGGGCAGGAAAACGGTAACGTGGACTTTCTCTCCCGTGTTCCCATGTTCCCCGATCGGGAACATTCTGGGGTGGGGATGTGTGACAAGGTGCCAGCTGTTGACCAGCTGGGAGACGAGGATCCCGACATGTTCCCACGTTACCTTTCCCCCATCCTCTCTTTTCAGTCTTCTTCTTCTTCGGAGGTGTTGTGGGCCTTTAAGGACCTGGACGTTCAGGACTTTAAACCCGCCCTCCAACCAGGAAGCTGGAATTCCATTGGAGGAAACAGACCCACCTCCAGGGTCATAACGGGGCCAGAGGAAGCACTTGGTGCGCAAGCCGACTGAAAAAGGGAGAAGCCGGAACAGCTGACGAGTCCTCTGTCTTCTATGATGCCGGACGCTGGAGTTCCAGGAAGAGACACAGACGAGAGAGACGCGAGAGAGACGGATCTCTCTACTGCCAAGGGGGCGCCGGACCAGAGTTGGCAATGCAACAAAGCCAGCCACGCTCCAGGAGGAGCGTGGCTACAGCAGGTACGTACTCGCCTCAGGGCCGTATACTCTAAAGGTTCCGAGGGCAGGAGGAGGGTGGCACGCTAACGCCCCGCTAGCGCTATTGATTGCTACTAGAGTTGTGCTTCCTTTGCGCTATCAAGCACGTGTGAGGGACTGTGGTGTGCTCTCTTTCATTCCCCCTCAATACCCCTCCCAACTCTCCTTATACTCCAGACAGACGTACTGACAGAGGTGTTCTTTTCTTTTGTATTTTTTCTCCCTCCCCGGCTCCTCTACGGCGATACAGAGCGGTGCGAAGATCCACAGCAGGAACGCCCTCCCATGAAGAACCACTGACGGAAGTGGCTAACCTTTCTGTTGTTTTCAACCTTCATTTGTGACTTTATCCTGCCTCTTAAATAAATCATCCTCTGAAGCACATAACTTTTCGTATCTGTTCCTGGACTGGCCCACATATACAAAGATCAAGCCCACCTTAAATATTAATATCTCAAGAACTACTCAACAGATTCACACCAAAAAAAGAGAATCACACTTTCAGAGTAAATTTCTACATTCCTGCCAACTTTGGTACAAATCTACTCAGCGTTTGTTGCTACAGTAAAAATGTCCTACTGGAACTAAAGCAGGAATACACATTTTTTTGGACAACGCTTACCTAACAGACATTTGAGGTGAGCTGTTTTAGAGCTGCCTCCACCTAAAACTTTTTATATAAAATATGCCGCATTCTAAGTCTGGAAGTGTATTGTTTTGACTTATACTGGGTGCTCCATTGATTGTGAACAAAGACGTGCCACTCTGACAAGCTCCAATAAGAACAATATGTGTGTCAAAGCTGTACTTTGCACAGAATGGTAAAAGGTGTGTGTCATTTTACAGCTTAGATGGAGGGCACTTTCTAATCCCATGCTCAAAGACATGCTGTAAAAAAGGGAAAAGGCTTTGCCACTTTTCTAGCATGCCATGGATGTCATTGTATTAACCTAAAGCTTAGAAACTCTGCTAGAAATGTTATGCCTAAAAACTGTGCTAGAAGAACAGACATTTGAAATGCCCAGTTTCCGAGTGTTGATGGTGTTGTAGAGTGTTCCATATACAGAAACTGGACTCCGCCTAAATTTTGGGAACTACCCGTGGTCACTGCTACCTTTTTTGCATATCTTATGTGCCACTCAAAGCCTGGAAGGGCATCATATATATGTATCTATAGCCGATCACTGAAAAAAACCACAGGTTTCGGGGATGTTATAGTTAGAAATTAGCATTTTAAAAAACCTTAGAAATTCACTAAAAACACACAAATTTCAGGGACGTCATAGTTAGTTGCACATTTCACTCGTACAGAACCAGAGAAATGTGGCCGTTATAGTCAGTTAAGCTAACTATAACTCGCGCCCCCGCAATGCACTGCTGATGATGTCACATATTACATCATTCATGACATGGTCAGTGACATCACTGATGAGATCACTGATGACATCATCCAGTGACTGTGTGTTTCTGTAAAGTTTAAATATGTTTTATTTATATATATATGTGGCCTGCAATACGTTGGTAGTACCAAATTGCAGGTTCCCAAGAGGATACTCCAGCACATTAGAGCAATTTCCAATAGCGACCCTGCTTATCCAGTCGGCAGTAATTTCAAAGAGAGCCATGGCAATGCTATTGAATATCTGAAATATTTTGTGATAGATTGTGTATTGCCACTCAGAAGAGGTGGCAATCGTGAAGCCATGTTGCGCAAACTTGAAACCCGGTACATTCTTGAACTAGATACCAAGTCACCAAACGGTTTGAACGCCAATGAGGATTTTTATACTTGTTTATGAAATTGATACTGGGAACTGTTACTGACAGAATGTAAAATTCAAAATGAAAAATGATAGACGGTATTGAGTAGTATCATTTATAGCCCCTTCCCTTTTTTTATGAATTTAGTTTGTTTTTAAGATTATTGCAACATTGGGTAGCACTTTAAAATTACTGTTCTGCTTGGGTTTTCGGATCAGATAGAACCCGCTCATCAGAGCCTCTCTAACCCAGCCAGAACGTTACCCTCTCCCTAGGGCCTATTCACAACAAGTAACCACCGATATATATATATACCTCCTAAGGACAGGGAATTCCTAATATATATATATATATATTCACTGAAAAAACCATGGGTTTCACACACGTTATAGTTAGGAATTAGCATTTAAAAAACCTTAGAAATTCACTGAAAAAACCATAGGTTTCACACACGTTATAGTTAGGAATTAGCATTTAAAAAACCTTAGAAATTCAGTGAAAAAACCATAGGTTTCACACATGTTATAGTTAGCTGGACATTTTACTCGTAAAAAACCAATGAAATTGCCCCGTTATAGTTAGTTCAGCTAACTATAACTCACGCGCCCGCAATGCACTGCTGATGACGTCACATATTACATCACTCATGACATGGTCAGTGACATCACTCATGACATCACTGATGACATCTCAAATGACATCACTGATGACCTCACTGATGACATCATCCAGTGAATGTGTGTTTTTCTGAAAATTAAATATGTTTTATATATGTATATCTCAAGGTCGATGGAAGAATAAATGGGTATATAAGTGTCTAAATGGATGATTTGTTTTTAAAAAATTGATTGTGTAACTGACTGATTAAGTGTATCTCTCACTTTGTGTATAAGTGGCTGCATGGGTTGGTGAGTAGCTACATGGGTGTCTATATAGGTTAGTAGTTGTTTTTTTGAGTATCAGTCTGAGTGTCTGTATGGTTCGGTGGGGGGTATTACGTAGTGCATAGGTGCATGAATGAGTGACTCACTGTTTGTATGTGTTGAAGACAGCATGTGTGCAGGACTGTATGGGTGGATGAGTGTGTGTATGGGTGTGTTAGTGAGTGAATGACTGTCCCAATAGTGTCTTCAGGAGTAACTACATATGTTTTAAACTAGTATATGTGACTATTGGTGTATATATGTGAGTATATGTGAGAGGGAGAGATTGAAAGAGTTCCTGTATGAATAAGTATGTGTTTCTATAAGTGATTGTTTAAAAGACTAAGTATGTGTAAGTTTCCGTAGAAGTAAGTGTGGTGGTGTGTGTATAACTGTATATGCAGGTGAATGTATGTTTGATTCTTTATTAGCATGAGTGACTATGTGTGTGAGTAACTCTATGGATGAGTGGCATTATGTAACAGGATGTATAGGTGTATGAGTACATATGATGAGTGAGTACATGTATGAGTGACTGTATAGGACTGTTGGTGAATGAGTGGATGTGTATGTGGATCTTAGAATTACTGAAGAGGTTGTTGTAACTGGTATTGGTATGTCCATTGTTTTGAAAATTTTAGTCTCTATTTTTGAATGTGTGTATCAAAGCTTATATTAAGGTGAGAGGAGGTCTGCCACTCTATCACAAGGATGATGTCATCAGTGATGTCATCAGTGATGTCATTTGAGATGTCATCAGTGATGTCATGAGTGATGTCACTGACCATGTCATGAGTGATGTAATATGTGACGTCATCAGCAGTGCATTGCGGGCGCGTGAGTTATAGTTAGCTGAACTAACTATAACGGGGCAATTTCATTGGTTTTTTACGAGTAAAATGTCCAGCTAACTATAACATGTGTGAAACCTATGGTTTTTTCACTGAATTTCTAAGGTTTTTTAAATGCTAATTCCTAACTATAACGTGTGTGAAACCTATGGTTTTTTCAGTGAATTTCTAAGGTTTTTTAAATGCTAATTCCTAACTATAACGTGTGTGAAACCCATGGTTTTTTCAGTGAATTTGCAAGGTTTTTTAAATGCTAATTCCTAACTATAACGTGTGTGTAACCCATGGTTTTTTCAGTGAATTTGCAAGGTTTTTTAAATGCTAATTTTTTTTTTTATTCTTCATTTTTTTCAAACATATTTTTAATTTAATTTTCTTTCATTTTATAAAGACTATGCTTAAATTTTTAAAATCCTTAAATATTTTTTTTTAATATATTTTTTAAAATAAACATGTAAAATTTATTACCATTTTTTTTTTTTTTTTTGTTTTGTTTTTTTATAGTACGCGTACCGTAAGCTCACGGTAAGCGTACGGTTTACGCAACGTCCGTAATCTATCTACGCTGCTTGCGTATAGTTACGCACTTTGCGTAGCCGCGCGTACTGCGCGTGGGACGCGTGCGCGCTTACGCCACACGCGCACGTTACGCGGAAGTGCCGGGGAGTGACTGTTATGCGCATGCGCGCAAGCGCGTGTCTTTTTTACGCGCACGCGTACTTTTTGCCGTAAGCGTACCGTAAGCGTACCGTAAGCGTACGGTAGGTCATGTGATCATGAAACACAACTTTTGATTGGTTGAAACTACTTTCAGTTCTAGAACTCTCCTACACCACACCCATTCCCCTCATTTCTGCTTGTGTTCCCTTGGGAGAAGGAGCTGGTTTGTCTTTGGGATACGATGGCAGAACAGCAGAGCTCTTCTGAGAGTGAGGCTAGCACCAGCAGCACTGTCTTGAGGCAGAGATCGAGGAAACAAAAGCCTTCTTATGTTTGGGATTATTTTACTTTTCCAGAAGGCCAGCAAAAGGTGAATGCACCCTTAGTTACTTGCAAGCTGTGTAAGCGTGTACTTTCTAGAGGTAATCCTAACAGGAAGTATTCCTTTGGGAATCACACCATGAAGAGACACCTCCAGGATGTACACAGAAGGACACATGGTCATCTTTTTGGAGGTAACTCTTCAGAAAGACGAGCCAGTACATCCACAGCAGCTCAGCCTGGACCATCATCTGCAGGGCTGACTCCTTCTTCTGCAGGTCAGGTGAGCCCTTCATCTGTGGGGGGAGAATCTCCTTTTGCTGGCCCTCTGGAAATGAACCTTCGATTTCGGAAGGTTGATATTCATTGCACATTTTGTAAAGGTCTAATTTGTCATAGGGAGACCAGTGTTTCCCTAGTGAACAACAAAATAGATCAGCACATTTGTAGCTTTGAATGATTTTCCCATGCTTCCTTTCCTCTGTCCCTGCATGAACACAACGGTTCTTTTAAGAGCCAACCTTATCTTTCATCTTTTTTTTACATATGTTTTTTAAAACCTTTTTTTTTTTTTTTTACCGTACGCGTACGGTGCGCGTACTTTTTTTTTATTTTTTAAAAAAAACACTAAAAATCATTTATCACATTACATTGTCCTTGAGAGACTACAATTATTATTATTGACTTACCATACTCACTGAAAAAATATTTATTCATTTCTTTTTTTTAAAAATAGTTTTAAAAATGTTTGTAGTTTTCGAAAATTTTCTATATCTATCTGGAAAAAAAGAAAAAAGTATTAATATTTTTTAAACATTTTATAATACAGTACACATATTTACATTTTTTACCAAAAAATCTTTTTGCCTTATTTTTGCACACTTACTGCTCTTTTTTTTTCGGGCCAAGTGAAAATCACTTTTTACAATTGGAAATCACTTTTACAGACTGACACATTATGAAACCACTTTTTTTGATTTATTTAAATGCACATGTCCAAGCTGTTTTTTCAGACCACCACCATGTGTATTCTCTGTGACTGCCTACACTCCAGCAAGGGCAACCAGCCTTAGTGATGCTGAATGTATTTGCATTACAGACTTAAACCTGAAAACCCCACTCGCTTCTAAATACTGTGCATGTCTATACATGGCAAGCACATGGGTGTGTGCTAAGACTCTGCTTCTTCCCCCAAAAATTCGCTCCCCCTTTCCATCTAATGCAACTGTGAAATCACCAGAGCAAGACGCAATAAATCTCTGCCTATAATTCTTCTATGCACACAGAGTCATGTTTTCACATTAGTCCCAAAACGAAATTTCTTTGCCAATTTGAAAGCACACTTACTGCTCTTTTTTTTTTCGGGGCAAGTGTAAATCACTTTTACACACTGTCACATTATGAAACCACCATGTGTAACTACAACAAAAACAATTCCCATTTCTATTATTCATTTCTTAAGTTACCACATACATCCCCTCTCAAACTCTAAACTCACCTTTAAAATTAGTTAGTTGTGAAAGAAATGTGACACTCAAACAGCAGATTATCAGAGCCAGGATCTCTGTTGTGTTCACCTCTCTCCTCTCAGCAGAACCAGATAATGGCAAACTTTCCCTCTATTTTTCCACACATATACATGTAAGTTTCAAATCTCAGTGCTTCCCCCTTTTTTTCAAATGTAATCACACATTTCTATTGGTTGAAAACCAACCCTTTTCCAAAAGTACCCTGCCCCCAACTTGACTTCTGCCTAGTACCCTTCCCCCAACTTGACTTCTGCCTGCTACCATAGCAACAGCTCATGGAACACTGCTGTGTGCAGTTAGGTCAGAAGTTCGACACACAATGTTTCAATTCCACAGAGCAAGAGTGCTTGACTTTTCAAACCTTACAGCAAATCCATAGTACTGTTCTTTGGTTACACATTTTTTTGTACCAATACAAAACATGCTTCTATTAATTTTCACATACAGCCTAGCTTTTATTCTAGAATGGTATGAAACAGCCAATCAGTTCTTTTTGTTTTAAAAAAATATGTATGCCTCCATTTCCAAACTGTCTTTCTTTTCATATTGCCATTCTACTGAAAGACACCTCCTGAGTGCATCCAGTTCTCCTTTAAAGATGTTCACAGTGTGGATTGTAGGGCACAGCTATGTCTTCTGGAGTGAAAAGTTTGCAGAGAAAACAGATATGGTGAGAGACCTTGCTTTGCCAAATGTAGACATTAAATGGATTGGTCAGAGAGGGTTAAAGTGGCACCAATTGATGCCATTGGCGAAATCCTTCATTCAAATCCAACACCCTGACCTCATAATAGTGCACTGTGGTGGCAATGACCTAGGCACTTTGACTGGGGTAGGTCTGGAAATGCTTATGAAGGACACCTTTGCACAACTGTTTACACTTTTCCCTAAAACTGCCTTTGTGTTTTCCAACATATGCCAAAGGCAAAAATGGAACTGGTCCAATCATTTCTGTCCACAGATTGACAAAGCAAGAAAGCACGTCAACAAATCTGTTTCTGCTTTCCTCCGTGACTATGGTATGGGTGCCATTTACCACAACAACTTGCGTTATGACATGCAAGACATTTATAGAGGAGATGGTGTGCACTTCAATGATGAAGGGAACAGAGTCTTCCTCTTGAACCTTAGACTCTGCATCGGTACTTACTTGTAGGTACCACTAAAAAAATGACTTCATAAACACAACAGCTCTTTTTAGAGCTCCCTAATTTCTAAACTCTTAAATCTGCTTTTCATTTATCTATTTTTATTTTTTTACCGTACGCTTACCGTAAGCTTACCGTACGCGTACCCCGTGATTTTTTTTAAAATCAATAAATGTTTTTTTTGTACTTTTCTGTCCTTCTTTGACCCCCTTACAAATGTTAGGGGGTCTGTAACTCTCCTCATTGCCCCCTTTCCTTGTTTTCACTCTTTTTTTTCAGAGTGAAATACACAAAATGGCGGCCGCCGCTTCCTGGTTTCGGCCGATTCGAATGTTTACTAAGATCTAACAGCCAATCAGAATCGCGCTCGCGCACGCCGCCGTACGCTTACCGTAAGCGTACGGTAAGCGTACCGTAAGCGGGCTCAGATATATATATTGATTTAAAGGCTATTTTCTCAGAATCTACTGAACAGATTTACACCAAACCTACAAAAGGCACTTCCTTGACCTAGGGACTACCTCTCTGCCAAATTTTGAGTAATTCTGTTCAGCCGTTCGGGCTGTAGCTCGTTCTAAAGGTCCTATGGAAAAATGCATGGGAAAAACGCGTTTTGGGACCCCCCTTTTATCTCAGCCCCCGCTTGACGGATCCCCCCGAGACTTTCAGGGTAGGAGCGGAGCGTAGCGCCCCACCTATTTTGAGAAATTCGCGAGGATTCGTCGACCGGCGCCAAAGTTATTCAAAATAGAATGTTGAGGTTTTCCTATGGAAACGTGGTCCTAACTATAACTACCTACTGGCGACCGCCAGTAGGTAATATATATCTATATATATATATATCTAGACCTCTTATAATATAAGTGGCGGCCTCGCGATCCCAGACGGACCCAGGACTTCCTACCCAGACGGCAGCCTCAGCCTCGCGGTCCCAGACGGACCCAGGACTTCCTACCCAGCCGGCAGCCTCAGCCTCGCGGTCCCAGACGGACCCAGGACTTCCTACCCAGACGGCAGCCTCAGCCTCACGGTCCCAGACGGACCCAGGACTTCCTACCCAGACGGCAGCCTCAGCCTCGCGGTCCCAGACGGACCCAGGACTTCCTACCCAGACGGCAGCCTCAGCCTCGCGGTCCCAGACGGACCCAGGGCTTCCTACCCAGACGGCAGCCTCAGCCTCGCGGTCCCAGACGGACCCAGGACTTCCTACCCAGACGGCAGCCTCAGTCTCAGCCTCAGCACAAGTTCATCCTATGATTACCATAACAGCAGGGGAATCAGTTTTACTATTTACCAGATCACACAAGAACTGCCAGTTTGAGCACAACCTGTTCTCTGGTTCGAGGGGTTCCTCTCTCCCTTATTCAGCTACCACTTACCTGATCAGGGTTAACATCTGTTCATGTCAAGTCACAGCTGACTAGAAGAATAGGCTACCCTCTTGTACAAGAACACGCAGCACATGTTGATTCACTACAAACTGGATACTTTATTATTTATTATATACGCAATCACACAACATTACTGTGTAACACATAACCTGCAAAGAAAAGTGAAAGATTAGGTTGTACACTCTAATAAGAAAGGGGTCGACATCACCTTAGTCGTGTGTAGCCTGCACTCAATGGTCATCTAGGTTCCCTTCTCGTCTGTGCCTCGGCTCGTCTGGAGATCACACCTCCGTAGCTCCCTTCTCCGAGTCACTGGGACCTCTTCCTCATCGGCTACTCTCTCCTCTCTGGCAATTCTGCTAGAAGAGTATCTGTCTCTCGGTTTTTCTCCGCCTTCAAGTTTGTCATCTGTCTTCCCTGGAATAAGTAGTAGCTTTACTGCTAACGGCTAGATGCCGCCTACGGACTGAAGTAAGTGCCCCGTAACTGCCTCAGACTTTTACTAATATAGAGGTGCATTTCCTCATGGAAAATTCCGCCGGTAACCTGCCGCCCACCAAATTCTTGTACCTCCCCGTGCCAAGGACACTTTCCCAGCCGGCCGGCCTGATGTAGCGTCTTCGGCATGAAGAAAAATACAATCCTTCGATAAGGGCCGGTCTGAACCGGTTCTCTCCAAGCGAATAACACCTCATAACTAAAACATCCCCTTTAACCTAGAAGCATCTCAAGCTGCCGGAGCAGAAAGAAAGATGGAGTCTCTCCCGTTTGAGGCCTACCAGGCCTGAATTCAGCACGGCTCCATGAAATACCCTCACTACAGGGCAGGTTATCCCTAATACTAACGAATCTATCCCCTAGGATATGTGTGCAAGCCCTAATCTATGGGGAAGAACACAGGATCATGTCGAAGTGCCTAGTAAATAGACTTCATTCACTACTCTAACCCTTAGGCTTGAATGGTAAAGAGACTGAAGTCACCCTAATCACCCATCAACACAATAGGGCCGGGAAAATCGAGCAGTACATTTCACCCTTGACTTCAGTCTATTATACATTCATTAAACAGAACTAACATCTGTGGAAGAATAATATGAAACAAAGCTAACTGATCTATGTCTAGTACCAAATGTGCAAAATTGAAGTAGTGAAGGAATACACTGAATAAAGCAACAAATAGAAATCAAAACAGTAATGGTAATTAGAATACCTCCTAATATTCGACGTAACAGATACAAGTCAGGTAACCAATTAAAGAGCCAGTCAAACCAGCCCTGGTCAATGTGTTTTCTAACTTCCTCCGTCAAGTCATGTAGCCTGTCAATGTGAGCGTGAATAGATTGTGTATGATCAGACAAGTTAAAACAACAAAGACCCTCAAAATCGGAACAGTCGTGTCCATGTTTAAGCAAAAGATAATCAATGGCCGCTCGATTTTGCAAGATGGCTCTCCGTTCACCCTGGGCGTCTAACAGCATGTCAGACAGGACTGTAGAAGTATGATTAATGGATTTTACCATCCAGCAGGCCATTTTCTCAATAGATTTAGCATTATAAACCGCCAAAGCAGGAACACCAATAATTGAAATAGCCAGGCTAAGGTATTCAGACTTGGAATATAAATGCAAAGATGAGTCACAATCCTCCTGTAACATCACTGTATCTCGAATCACACGAGAATTGGCATTCGGATGTGACGAGAACATCAGCAAGCTGAGTCTCGTAATGGCACAGGGGCCACCAGAAATATTTGCGGGGACATATGGCCAGGAAGTATTACCACATGAGAAAAGCCATCCGGCAGGTAGCAACATCGTGCGATAATGACTAGGGGTAACTACCAAACTCTTGCAAGTCATATTGTTCTGGACCGAAGCACATGTTTTCGGTGTCCTTTGAAAGCACAAAGTTCGCTCATGAAGGGTGAAGGAAGTAGCACCTTTCAGTTTCAGACGCAGACATTCAGAAATTGCACTAGGATTACACGTAAGGAAAAAACACATATCTCCTTGTGTGATATTATAGGTAACTATTTGGGACTGGACGGGGGGTATCTGGTCTGGTAGTTCAGTACATAAGGGGCAATACGCATGGGTGGCAAAATCGCCCAGAAGAACATTGGGGCGAGCCTTTGAAATGTTGAAAATATTAGTTAAGGTTTCCAGCGAAGCAGGGACAGCAACCAGACAGGTCGCTAAGATGTCGTGTACAGATCTCATCGGCGTCAAACAAACGTGAGGGGCATCGGTCACCCTTTTCGCCAATAGGGTCCAAAAGTTCGATGACGAATCCCACGCAGCGAGGGAACGCGACACTCGGGTGCGTAGCTCATCCGGGGTTGACGGGATTCCTCCTCTCTCGTCGAACCAACCCGAAAATAGTCCGGCGACGACACATCCTGCAGCAACAATCCAAAGAATGATCTGAAAGAGAATCAAATACAGGCATTAATCATTCTCGTAAGTAACATTTGTCAGCCGGGACCGCTTCCCAGCTATCTTTCCCTGGTCTCATAACTAAAATGGTGTTATCATGACCGGTGGCGATAACCTCTGCCTGTTCAGGGGGAGTCTTAGGTGACTGCACCCAAACCCTGGCCCCAGGGTTATCTGTAGAGCCAAAACCTTTCTGGCCTCGTACAGTTAGCAAAGTTGGGGCAGTGCCTTTTACCATCCCACCACTGAAGACAGGCATTATGAGTAATTGAGCCACTCGGTCAGTTCGATGGATCAGCAAGTCAGCCTCACTGCTATTCAGCAGGAGCACCTTAATCTCTCCCTGATAATCACTGTCAATGACCCCTCCAAGTACCTGAATGCCTTTTACAGCCAGTCCCGATCTAGGGGCGATTAATCCAAAATTCCCGGGTGGTATATGAACACCAACACCAGTCGCGATGATGACCCGATCTTTACCTTTTATAACGGTGTCATCCATGGCATGCAAGTCTAAACCTGCCGACCCTGGGGTCGCTCTACATGGAGCCAAAGCTCCGGGAGTAATCTCCCAGTACATCACAGTCTCTCTGATTTCATTTGGCTGAGCATTAACATTCGGAGGGAACAAACGCATAAGTGGAGATTCAGCATTTAGAAAAGGACGATTATTCAAAATTAATAGCGCTTGGGACAAAAAGTCTCGCCAATTCTTATATTTGTCATCAGTTAATTTACGCAGCTGCCCCTTCAGTAGACCATTCAATCTCTCCACAAGACCCGAGGCCTGTGGATAGTATGGGACATGAAACACCCAGTCAATATTGTTTTCCACACAGAATTCCTGTACCAATCTTCCACGAAAATGGGATGCATTATCAGATTGAATTTGGAATGGCACACCATAATACATGATAATCAATTCCAATGTTTTAATGGTATTCAATTGGGTAGCTTGCTTACAGGGAAGGGCTACCAACAGGCCACTGTATGTATCAACAATAGTGCAAACATATTGACAATTCCTACTCATGGGAAGTGGACCGATGTAATCAATTTGCCAAATTTGAGCAGGCAGTTTCCCGCGATGTAAATGACCTTTAACAATTTGGGGTACTTTGCGCTGTCTGATGTGTTGACAAATGGGACAATGTAAAATAACATTCTTGATCAAATCTAGGGGAATATAAATTCCTCGATCAGCAGCCCACCTGCTAGTGGCTTTCTCTCCAAAATGTCCTGCCTTCTGGTGGGCCCATTTCGCCAATCCCGCAATATCAGAATCTTGCCTGTCCACCACTGCCTCAGCAATTTTAGATTTCTCATCTGCAATGTTATGAAAAAATTTGTCAAGAGAATCTATAGGGGTGTGAGCATCCACATGGAAGATTGTAACAGTACTCTGTGGGAGCATCTCCCAAATCTCCTGCCATAATTCTTTTCCCCACAACTGTTTTGAATGCAATTCCCAATTATGGGAATGCCAAGTCGGTAACCAAACTGCCAGTCCATTGGCAGTAGACCAAGAGTCGGTGAAAATATGACATGTGCCAGGTAATTCTTGTTTCAAGACTTGATAAACAGCATACAGTTCAGCAAATTGACTGCTCTTACCTTCACCAGTTGTGCTCAGCAGTTTTTGCGTGATCGGATTATAGGACACCGCTTTCCAGTGCCGTTTCGTCCCTATGAACCTTGCTGAACCATCCGTAAACCAGACATGGTTCCTGTCCTCCGCGGACAAATCATCAAAAGGTCTACCCCACTTGACAGGAGACTCCTGTACTAAAGGTACGGAACATACACTCTCAGTCTCAGTCGATGGCGCTCGCGCCACCTGCTCATGTAAAGATGCAACTCCTTTTTGTCCCACACGTACCCTGTCTTGTATATACCATTTCCATTTAATCACACTCGCCTCTTGAGCATGTCCAATTCGGTGAGTTTTCGGCGAACTCATAACCCACTGCATGATAGGAATTTCAGGTCGCAAAACTATATCATGACCCAAAGTCAGTTGCTCGGTATCCACCAGAGCCCAATAACATGCAAGTAACTGTTTCTCAAAAGGTGTATAACGCTCACCAGCATCAGGTAACTTTTTGGTCCAGAAACCCAACGGCACTCTACTCCTGCCTTGCTTCTGCCACAAACTCCAATTCGCATAAAGGCCCTGTACAGACACATTCAAATCTACCTCACCATCACGTACGGGCCATAAATCCAAAGCATGTTGAATTGCCTCTTTTGCTAGGTTGAACGCATCTTGCTGTGGTTTATCCCAGTCAAATGCATTCTTTTTACGAGTGACACGGTACAAGGGGGCCAATATTTGACTCAAATGAGGAATATGCTGACGCCAAAAACCAAATAAACCAATGAAGCTTTGGGCTTCTTTCCTATTCCTTGGAACTGCAAAATCAAGAATTTTCTGTTTAACCTGAGGGATCACTTCACGGTGCCCTTCATGCCAATTAATACCCAAAAATTTTACAGCCTGGGACGGGCCTTGTAGTTTATCCGGATTGATTTCCCAACCATTCTCACGCAGGCACCCAATGACTCTGTCCAATTGGGTCTGAACTTCCTCTTGTGTTTCGCCTTGGATCAAAACATCATCAATATAATGACACATCTGAACTTGCGGATGAACCGGTATCTCAGCCAAATGCTCTGCAACCAGCCGGTGACATATCGTAGGGCTATGCACATAGCCCTGAGGAAGACTTCTAAACGTCATCTGACGCCCATTCCACGTAAAACTGAACTGTTCCTGACACTCAGGGGCAATCGGAATCGAAAAGAAAGCATTAGCAATATCAATGGACGCATACCATGTACCTGGATGTTTTTGGATTCTTTCAAGTAGAGTAATGACATCC
Organism: Triturus cristatus; assembly: GCF_964204655.1. Classification (NCBI taxonomy): domain Eukaryota; kingdom Metazoa; phylum Chordata; class Amphibia; order Caudata; family Salamandridae; genus Triturus; species Triturus cristatus. The sequence continues at coordinate 305,829,885 of NC_140594.1, read as the reverse complement.
GGTACTGCAACGGTCAAAGAGGGTGTGTGTTTGTTCAATTCTCGATAATCAACAGTCATACGCCAAGAATTATCACTCTTACGTACAGGCCAAACAGGATTATTCCAAGCAGAAGTAACTGGGGCTATAACACCTGCATCCACCAACTCCTGAATAGTGGTACTAATCTCCTCATGACCACCTGGAATACGATACTGCTTCTGACAAACCACTTTTGTAGCCTGAGGAACTTTTATGGGGGGCATTCGTAAACGACCAACCCGTATAGGCCTGGACGATATATAATGCGTAGTTCCAAATTGGTAACATCCATCATCTAAATGCAAAGTCATTCCTTTCAAAATATCAATTCCAATTATGAATTCTAAGAGTGGCACCACTAGTACAGAGTATTCTTTTCTAGGGATTCTACCTATTCTCATTTCAAGTAAGGTTTGAACTGCGGGAGTTTCCTTTCCACCTAATCCGGTAATTGTAAAAGGCTGACCTTTAAACTTCTTTGATTTTCCATGAATAAGAGTGGCCTCCGCTCCTGTATCTACCAATGCTCGGGCCCTTTGGATATTACGATGTCTCCAATAAATTTCAATATCTACATAGGGTCTATTATCTCTGTGAGCCCATCTGTGTACTGGAGCTTGACCTATTTCCTAGTCATGTTTACTGCATTCTGTGTACCAGGATAAATCAGGATAAAGACTCTCACGTTTCTTAGGTATCGATACCTCCTGTTCATATCCATTCCCAGTACGAAATGGATTCGTGTCTTCTGCAGTACACTGCTGGTTTCGATCGGCCAAATTATGACGATCCTCTCTCCTCCTCAACTCAGGGGATTGATCCCTATCATCTCTACGTCTGCTGTAAATATAATCATTTTTTCCCCTCTCTCTTTCCTCTTCTCTCTCTCTCTCTCTCTCTCGACGGGGGGACATATCACGTACATAACGTCGGTCATCACGACGAACAGAGCGCCCACGGCGGTCGTCATCACCGCTACCGTCAGAACCACCACGGTCACACTCAGTCATCCGAACACGCCGGGCACCCTCCTTCCGATCCAAGCCACGTTTGCGAAACAACTCCCACAAACGAGCAGTAGTCTCACCGTCAATGTCCTCCCTCCGCACACCATCGGCCAGAAGACCAGAAAAGATATCACGTCTAGTAAGTTTATTGTCACCAGGAGTACGAGTGTCAGGCCGGGACTGACGTTCAGGTTTAAACCACTCACCTAACTCACCGAGTTGGCGTACCGATTCCAGTACCGTAGATAACACGTTACCAGTTTGATTAATCAATAAAGTCATCATGACCTGCTTATAAGCAACAGGGGAAGAACGAATAATACGATTCCGCACAGAAGATGACAACGAACCATCAAGCAACCTGTCAGCCGTACCCAGAAAAATTGCCGTTTTCATCACCTCCTCTTTGAGACGTTGTGCAGCGTCGCGCAAAGTATACCATGGTTTGTCAGTCACAGGCCAATCAGACTCAGTAGGATACTTAATATTACAACCCTCAGTTGCCAATTGAAGTAAAGAAATTTGACCACCACCATTATAGTTACGTAAATGATCCTGTACAGTAGAATCCGAACTCAAGGAACAAAACTTCAAACAATCGCCATTATCTAACATAATGCCAGCAGCGCCCAGTTCATAAAGGCGCACCATCCATGTGAGTAAGGTCTCACCAGCTCGCTGCCGAAATCGCTGCAAAATATCACTAATTTCCTGTTGAGTAAAGTCCTCTAAAGAGTCTAAAGAAACACCCTGCGGAGCAGCGGGAGACTGCTGCAATTTCCGACGAAAAACTGGATGCACCGAGACCGCGGGATGAGCATCACAAGGAGCTCGACCAGTACACGTAGAGGAACAATCAGTGGAAGAAGCATCAACCCCACTCGAAGGACGAGCGCAATCACAGGGTGCACCATCAGGGGTGCGAGAAGCAGGCTTACAATCATGGCGGGAGCGAGAGGACTCGCGCTTGACAGATTCCTCACCCGAGGAACAAGAATCACTCGAATTCCAGATATTACCATCCCATTCATCAGGATTCCAATCCAGTCCGGCTTTCGCCACGACCAGACGCACCTTTCGCGTCGAAACCCGACCGCGCCGATTCTTGTATTTATAACGGGCAATTCGCACAGCCGCCCTCTCGGCAATAGTCTGGTAAGTCTCAAGTTTGTCAGCAAGCAACTTATTTTGACACCGCAACAAAGTATGAGAATTCTGAATCTCAACAAAGTGCGCTTCCACATCCTTAAGAGATATCTGTAGCTTCAACAACCTCTCATGCAGAATCCTGTACGCAGACAGAACAATCCAACCTCTGCGCCCCAAAATGGGAATCTCCTCACCCTTCGAGATGGGTGCCTTCTGTAAACAAGTTATCACATTAGCCGGCTCCGCCAGCTCCAAAGAAGAATTCCAATTCTCACTCAAACCAGTAGAATTAGCCCACTCACGGGCTAAGGCTTCATAAGGTGTTGAATCCCATCCGGGAATATCAACGGGCAACTTAAAAGTAGATTTTGACTTTCTAGAAAACATCGTGAAAAAGAAAGAAGAAAAGAAAGAAAAAGAAAAGAAAGAAGAAGAAAAACTATACACACAATTATACCACAAATAATATACAAACAAAACCACGCACACGCCGAAAGCAAACACGAGAAAACACGACGCACACAGGTTTCGAAAACGGTTCGTGACGCCAAATGTTCTGCTTGGGTTTTCGGATCAGATAGAACCCGCTCATCAGAGCCTCTCTAACCCAGCCAGAACGTTACCCTCTCCCTAGGGCCTATTCACAACAAGTAACCACCGATATATATATATACCACCTAAGGACAGGGAATTCCTAATATATATATATATATATATATCTATATATATATATCTAGACCTCTTATAATATAAGTGGCGGCCTCGCGATCCCAGACGGACCCAGGACTTCCTACCCAGACGGCAGCCTCAGCCTCGCGGTCCCAGACGGACCCAGGACTTCCTACCCAGACGGCAGCCTCAGCCTCGCGGTCCCAGACGGACCCAGGACTTCCTACCCAGACGGCAGCCTCAGCCTCACGGTCCCAGACGGACCCAGGACTTCCTACCCAGACGGCAGCCTCAGCCTCGCGGTCCCAGACGGACCCAGGACTTCCTACCCAGACGGCAGCCTCAGCCTCGCGGTCCCAGACGGACCCAGGACTTCCTACCCAGACGGCAGCCTCAGCCTCGCGGTCCCAGACGGACCCAGGGCTTCCTACCCAGACGGCAGCCTCAGCCTCGCGGTCCCAGACGGACCCAGGACTTCCTACCCAGACGGCAGCCTCAGTCTCAGCCTCAGCACAAGTTCATCCTATGATTACCATAACATACAGCAGGGGAATCAGTTTTACTATTTACCAGATCACACAAGAACTGCCAGTTTGAGCACAACCTGTTCTCTGGTTCGAGGGGTTCCTCTCTCCCTTATTCAGCTACCACTTACCTGATCAGGGTTAACATCTGTTCATGTCAAGTCACAGCTGACTAGAAGAATAGGCTACCCTCTTGTACAAGAACACGCAGCACATGTTGATTCACTACAAACTGGATACTTTATTATTTATTATATACGCAATCACACAACATTAATGTGTAACACATAACCTGCAAAGAAAAGTGAAAGATTAGGTTGTACACTCTAATAAGAAAGGGGTCGACATCACCTTAGTCGTGTGTAGCCTGCACTCAATGGTCATCTAGGTTCCCTTCTCGTCTGTGCCTCGGCTCGTCTGGAGATCACACCTCCGTAGCTCCCTTCTCCGAGTCACTGGGACCTCTTCCTCATCGGCTACTCTCTCCTCTCTGGCAATTCTGCTAGAAGAGTATCTGTCTCTCGGTTTTTCTCCGCCTTCAAGTTTGTCATCTGTATTCCCTGGAATAAGTAGTAGCTTTACTGCTAACGGCTAGATGCCGCCTACGGACTGAAGTAAGTGCCCCGTAACTGCCTCAGACTTTTACTAATATAGAGGTGCATTTCCTCATGGAAAATTCCGGCCCGTAACCTGCCGCCCACCAAATTCTTGTACCTCCCCGTGCCAAGGACACTTTCCCAGCCGGCCGGCCTGATGTAGCGTCTTCGGCATGAAGAAAAATACAATCCTTCGATAAGGGCCGGTCTGAACCGGTTCTCTCCAAGCGAATAACACCTCATAACTAAAACATCCCCTTTAACCTAGAAGCATCTCAAGCTGCCGGAGCAGAAAGAAAGATGGAGTCTCTCCCGTTTGAGGCCTACCAGGCCTGAATTCAGCACGGCTCCATGAAATACCCTCACTACAGGGCAGGTTATCCCTAATACTAACGAATCTATCCCCTAGGATATGTGTGCAAGCCCTAATCTATGGGGAAGAACACAGGATCATGTCGAAGTGCCTAGTAAATAGACTTCATTCACTACTCTAACCCTTAGGCTTGAATGGTAAAGAGACTGAAGTCACCCTAATCACCCATCAACACAATAGGGCAGGGAAAATCGAGCAGTACAATTACACAGGCACCTTTTTTTAGAAACAGTTCAATCATAATCTATCAAGGCCTATAGGTTAAAAGCACCTGCACTTTATATATGACTTCATATGAAGGTTGTTTGGATATTCTTCCATTGTTTTTTTTTTAATTTGTTTTTATTAGAAACCGTTAGCACACAATAAAAGACATACAAGGGCCTACAACCACCAGGGCCGGCCGCTATAGAGCCCGTGGGCCCGCAGTGTAACGCCATACATTCAAATGAACCAGCGGCAAAGCATCCGGCAGTCCGTAAGCACCTATAACAGACCATGGCCATAGGCCAGGAGCGGTTTAAGACAACGGTTTCATTTTTTATTAAACATAAAACACACTCAAGGCAATGAAAGTCCGTGATAGCAGCGTGCTCTTCCCAGGACGGGGAACAACATACAGTGTCCAAAGCGATTCTGGTCCAGAAGCGGTGAAGGGGGGCAATGGGAAAACAAAGCATGGAACACACATCACACACTCCCGCAGAATGCGCGGCTAGGGGGTCAAAGCAATATCGACCTCTAATGGCGAGGGCGGGGCGCAGACACAGCCTCGATATAAATTCCACGGACCCCATACCCTACTCCATTTCCCTGGCTTACCTCTCGCCACATACACCGTCTTTTCCCTAAACATACACCAGTCCATATTCTCCTTCCATACATCGACCGTGGGCGGCCTCGGGGAGCCCCATAGCTGTGCAATGTTACGCTTAGCCACCATATACCCCAAAGTCACCCACTGCGTCTGTGCCGCATTGCAATCATTCGGTTCCCAGACATTCAGCAAACACCTCCTAGCCTCTGGCAACAGGGCCACGTGCGTGACCCCCTCCAGTACGGTATGGTATGGATACCGTTCCAGAATCGCACAATCTCCGGACATTCCCACAATATATGAAGGAACGTGCCCGGCAGGCCAATCCATCCATCGAATAACCCATACGCAGCAAACCGGGCCCTGTGACATACACTCTATGGAGGATCTTCAGCTGTACAAACCGGAGGCGGGCCGGGATCGCCACTTCCTTCGGGGAGGCCACCGCCGACACCCAGTCCTCATCATCCAGCTCTAAGCCATCGCCTGTCCATGCCTCCCTCAGACGGAGCAGCAAGTCCGCGCGATCGTTGATGAGTTTTTTGTAAATCAGAGAAATAGTGCTGTCGGGCACATAGCCATCCAACACTCTATCCTCCAGTGGGGAATACTCGGGGATGGCAGCAGCGTCCGGAAAAACTGAACACAGCGCATGGTGGACTTGAGCATATCGGAAGTACTCTCTATCATTCAATTTATATTCCTTTTTAAGCATTTCAAACGTTTTGAAAGCTCCCTTCACCCAAAGATCACCCACCTTACATATACCAATCATGTCCCATTTCTCGAAGCCTTTCGATCTCCACAAACAGCCCAACCGCCCAGAGGCATACAGCGGCGTCGCCCGAGTCAAGCGATCCCTCCACCCCCATCGCAGCATTCGCCGCGTGCCACACACGCACCGCCACCCGCGTGGGTCCCGTCAGCCGCGTGTCCGGGGTCACCGAGTACAGCGCCCTATTATAATCCCCACCCGGGAGCAGGAATTTATCCATATCGAACGCTGGGTTTAAGGCAGGACCATATATCCCATGGTTCACAGCCGCCAACTGAGACGCCCAATAGTATCATTTGATATCAGGGAGTGCAACCCCCCCATCGTACCAAGGAAGCGTTAACTTGGCAAGAGCAATCCGCGGCCGCCCGTCCCAAAACAGTTGACGCTGAAGACCCTCAACCTCCCGGAAATAGCGGGCCGGTACGACATCCAGAGTATTTTGCAAAGCGTACAAAAAACGAGGCAGCGACATCATTTTAAACAACGCCGCCCGTCCAAGCGGTGAAAGCGGGAGTCGTCGCCATCTTGCGACGTCGGCCTTCAGTCGCTGGAGGGGAGGGAGAAGGTTTCGCTCATAGCGGACCGCGGGATCCAGTGAGATAAAGATTCCCAAATATTTGAACCCCAGGGTAGCCACCTGAACAGGGCAGTCTTGCGGCAGGAGGGGGGCGTCCCCAGAGAGGACGTAGACGCACGACTTGGCCCAGTTGATAACCAGGCCGGAGTTGCGGCCAAAGGAAGTCAACACGTCCACCAATACCATTAATGACTGTCGGGGGGAAGTGAGATATAAAAGGATGTCGACACGGTCTTCGAACTCCGGCGTCCATCTAATGCCTCGCAACGACGGCTCCCAACGCAACCAGGCGGCGAGAGGCTCCAAAGAAAGCGCAAAGAGAAGGGGTGATAGCGAACATCCCTGTCGCGTACCCCTCCCAAGTGCGAAGGGAGCCGACACCCTACCATTCACCACCACCTGAGCCAGTGGGTCAGCGTATAGCAATTTTACCCAGCCAATAAACTCAGGGCCGAATCCAAATTTCGCCAGAACGGCCCAAATATATGACCACTCCAAAGTGTCGAACGCCATAGTAGCATCTAAAGATGCCAAGATGGCCGGCTCCCGTATAAACTCGGCTCTAGCCAGCACACCGTGCAACCGCCTCAAATTTAGGGCGGTATTCCTATGGGGTATAAAACCGGACTGATCCTGATGAATCAAGTCGCCCGCGACCCGAACCAGTCGGTTAGCCAACACCTTAGCCAGAATTTTGGGTTCCGCGTTCAACAGCGAAATGGGCCTATAGGAGGCGCAGCGGTCTCGCGGCTTCCCATCTTTATGTATCACCACTATGGTGGCGAGGCGTTGGTCAGGGGGAAGGAAGCCCGCCGCACGTGCCGCCGAAAACATGTCACGAAGATACGGCGCTATCTTATCAGGACGTAACTTACATAGTTCAATGGGAAGACCATTAGGACCCACCGCCTTACCAGACGCGATCGAGCGAATGGCCAAAGCAATCTCATCTGACGACAACTTCGCCTCCATCAATGTTGCATCTGCCTCCGATAAGGTTGGCAGTGCGATGTCTCTAAGCAACAGATGAGAATCCTCCTCCGAACGCACGGAAACCGGAGAGTATACCCCGCGGAAGTGATCTGCGAAGCAGTCAACAATCTCCACAGGGTCAGTCACACGCACTCCATCCATTCTCTCCACAACGGGCACCACCCTGCTCGCTCTCTCCTTCTTATCCAACCAAGCAATCAACTTTCCGGCCTTATCCCCCACGTCATACAGACGCCCTTGCTGCTCTCTATACATCCCTTTAGCAGCTTCCGTGACTAGCGCTCTATAATCTGACTGTTTGAGGCTGAGAACATGCAATTTCTCATCAGTAACTCCACGCTCCAAGTCATCCTCCATTTCAGCTATTTCAGCCTCCAGGCGAACCACCTCAGCTCTCTCGCACCTCTTAGTATGGGAGATAAGGGACAAGGCCTGCCCCCTGACCACCACTTTATAAGCCTCCCATAGGGAGACGGCCGACGAGACCGACCCCACATTATCAGTGAAGTAGTGATCAGTGGACTTGACCAACTCCGCGCGGATCTTAGGGTTACGAAGATACCAGGGGCCAATAGGTGCCACTCTTCCCTCTGTGCCAGGGTCAACCCTCAATTGCAACCATATAGGGGAATGGTCAGAAATACCTCTGGCTACATGACGCACCTCCCCAATCATCCCGGCTTGGGTCGCCGGCATGAGCATATAGTCGAGTCTCGAGAGACTCCCATGGGCCCCCGAGTGAAAGGTATACTGCGCTTGTCCCGGGTGCATCATTCTCCAGCAATCTACCAGTCCCAAAGTGTCCAAAAAACTCCCCATCCAGGCCTGAGCCCTAGGGAGATCCCTGGGGGGTGATGGTCCTCCAATCCAGAGACCACGGCATTAAAGTCTCCACCCAACACCAAAACCCCCCCAGGGAGCCCCAGGACCAAACGCCCTAAGTCAGCAAATGTAGTCGTCTGCAACCCCGGGGGCACATACACAGCCACCAGTGAAATGGTTCTGCCCTCCCATCTCCCCACCAGCGCCACATATCGCCCCCTATCATCACAAAGCACCTCGTCCACTGCCAATGGGAGGGAGGTCCTAACCAAAATGCCCACTCCCCTAGAGACAGAAGTGCAACCAGAGTGAGCGGCAAGGCGATAGCCCCTCCTATTTAGGGCCTGGAAGGAGTTCCCAACCAAATGTGTCTCCTGCAGGAAAACGATGTCGGGCGAGAGCCGCTTCAAGAACTGTAACACCACCCCGCGCTTGATCCTGTCCCCCAGACCATTCACATTCCACGAAAGGATTCACAATCCCCTATCCCCCATCCCACTCCCGCACATGATATCCACATTTCGGAGAGCACCACCCGGAGAAATCAGCAAACAACTTCACATTGCCCTGCGAAACGAAAGAACAACAACCATCCCCAACAACCCCCCTCCCCCACAAACCCAAAACCACAACTCCCCCCTCCCTGCACCCCTGCTTGAGCCCGAACAGCCCCCCCAACTTGCAGTGTGCCTGTCGCCCTAACATATACCACAAAAGAACCCCAGGAGGAGGAAAGGACCCCAAAAAGCTCCCCACAACCCCCAGACATTTGAGGGGCATGATGTGCCGGATTAGAGTGTAATTGAGCCAAGGTGCAATAAATAGTCAATCTAGTCCATCGCCAGGAACCAAGTTCTAGTCCTGCTCCACCACATTCCGTCCGCTCTCCTCCGCCCGATCGTCTCGATCCTGTCCCCGCGGTAGGGCATCCAACCAGTCACCAACCGCCTCCGGTCGGTCAAAAAAATGGGAACGACCCTGGAACTCAACCCGCAACCTTGCCGGGAATAACAGCGCGTATTTCAGCTCCATGTCCCTCAGGCGCCGCTTGACACCCAAAAATCCCAGCCGCTGTTTCTGGACCGCTTGTGTGAAGTCCGGATAAAAGCTAACATGGGAGTTCTCAAACTTCAGCGGCCCAGCCACCCGCGATGCCTGAAGGATAGCATCTCTATCCCGAAAGTTAAAAAGTCGGGCGATTATAGGCCACGGGGGAGCACCCACCTTGGGCGCACCACCCGGAATCCTGTGGGCCCGCTCCACCGCAAAGAACTTGCTCAATCCCTTGGGCGCGAGACGGGTGATCACCAGATCCTCCACAAAAGGATCAGCAGCAGATTCCTCCGATCTTTCCGGCACTCCGATGATACGGACATTGTTCCGTCTAGCCCTGCTTTCCGAATCCTCAAGTCGACGATCAGTCTGGTCACTGGCAAGCCGCAACCTACGGACCTCCGTCTGCAGGGCGGCCACGTCCACAGTTAGGCTCGACGCCGCTTGTGACAAGGAGTCGACCCGCTCGTTGGTTTTGGACAGGTCTGCCCTGACCAAATTCACATCGATCAGTACCGCGGCCAACTTATGTGCCAGGGTATCAAATCGCTGACCCACAGCAGCCTTCATCTCCTCAATGGCGCCCATACCGTCCTGCAGGGTAAATTCCGACGCTGGGCCCGCTGGCTCCCTAGACCGCTCAGGCGATTTATGCAGGCCAGCGGGGGATCCCTTTAGCTGCGCGTAGCGGTCCATGTTGTTGGCCTGAGCATAGGATCCCCTCCGGGTTGACTTAGATTTCGACTTGTCCCCTTCGAGTCTCGCCGCCATCGTCCGGAGGCCACCAAGGTTGGCACCCGCCAGCGCCAGGGACAGGGACCCGTTGGCTAATTTAAGCAGACACTGCGATCGCAGACAGGACGTTCGTGGATAGTCCAAAACTCGGTTCAGACACTCCGCTGTCCGCGCTCCTCTGAAACACCAAGGTCCCTCAGCCGATCTCAAACAGCAGACTTGAAAACGAAAGTGAAAGTGCGGGGCACAGGGCAGGTCAAGCCCTGCATGCCGCTGTTGTTCACTTCGTACCCGGGCACCTCACCAACTCGAGACCGGGACCTAGGCACCAGCAGGCCGCAAACTTCGGAGGGCAACCATTTGGGTTCCCGGCGTCCGATCAGAATTCGGAAAACGGGTGGCACCTCAGCGCGAATGCATGAGCAAAAGCCCGTCAAATTTAGCAGGATTTAGTCAGGATAGACGTGGAAGGTTGCGGAGGCCCTCGAGAGCCTTAAGCCTATGCGGCCATCTTGGTTGCGCGCTAGGATCCTCCTCCTATTCTTCCATTGTTGAACTATTTATTATTCTCTTTAGATTTTAATTGAATAATAATCTTGGATATGAAATTTTAGAATACACCCACTTATTCTTTTATTCTTTTATCATATTCATGACACCAACAAGAATATTTATTTATATACTTATATTTATGTATATATTTATATATAGTTCTTTTAACAACTGAACAACGTCATTGCCCTTCATTAGTAATATGATTGAATGTTGCTTATAACAATGTCTTTTGCCATAATTGGGCACAACAAAATAAGTGTGTTTTAAAAGATTGTTCATTAGGTTTATTTAATAATGAGGATTTTTTTGAATTACAATATTTTTATTTAAAAAAAGACATACCGACAACAAGAGAAGATTGAGAGATTGTTTTTATGTCTATGGTGCTTCATTAAGTATTCATCACGTGATTATGCACTGGCACTTTAAAAATGTGGCTGTTTTCCTCACATGTCATGTGATCAAGGCCTCTGGTAGGCCGAAACGCGTAATGGCGGCAGTGCTGGGTGAAAATAAATAGAAAATTCTTGCACTGATACCTGGGTCTGTGTTCGTCTTTTCCTGAGCAACGTGAAAGCTGGTGACGAATTATACAACATATATATATATGTTTAGCTTTCCACCTAAACTTGAGAACTACCCAGAGTTCTCTGCTTCTTTTTTGAATATATATATATATATATATATATATATATATATATATATATATATATATATATATATATATATACGTCAAGGTGTATTGAAGAATGAGTGGGTGTGTAATGTCTAAATGGATGATTTAGTAGGTGCGTGACTGACTGTATAAGTGAGTGATTAATCGTGTCTTACTGAATGCATGGGTTAGTGACTAAACTGTGTGAATGTCTGTATTAGTCTGTCAGTTGGTGTGTAAGTGGCTGCATGGGTTGGTGTGTAGCTATATGAGTGACTATATGGGTAATTGATTGGTTGTCTGAGTATCTTTATGGGTGCCTGAGTGTCTGTGTGTGTGGGTGGGGATGTGTGAGTAGGTGATTCACTGGGCGTATGGGTTCAAGAGTGCATCTATGAAGGGCTGTATGGGTGGGGGAGTATGTGTTTGGGTGTGGTGGTGAGTGAATGGATGTCTCAGTGGTACATATGTGAGTAACTACATATGTGAAAGGCAGAATATGTGAGTGTTGGACTATATAAATTACTATATGTGAGAGTGAGTGATTGTGAGAGTGCCTGTATGGATGAGTGTGTGCTTGTATCAGTGATTGTATAAGAGAGTAAGTATGTGTTACTATCTGTATGAATAAGTGAGGTGGTGTGTGTATAGCTGTATAGGTGAGTAAATGGGAGTGTGATTGATTCTTTGCATGACTGACTGGGTGTGTGAGTAATAAAGTGCTGCATTGATGAGTGACTGCATGTATGAGTGACTGTATGGGTGAATGAGTGGATGTGTGTGTAGACCTAGGAATCAGTGAGTGGGTATGTAGTAACTGGTATTGGTGTGTCTATGGTTTGAAAATGGTAGTCTGTATATTAGAGTGAATGTATCAAAGGTTATATTAGGGTAACCCACTAGGTATCTCCAGTAAGCACCACATAGCTGGTTTGTAGAGAGGTGGTCTGAGGCCACACACCCTTTTTACACCACTCTACAAACGCAGCTCCTGGTGCCCTGCTGCTTGGGGGATAAAGTCCACTTGTGTCCTGAGGTCCTCAGGGCACAAGAGAACCTCACCGCCCCACCAGCAGTGCGCCAAGAGGCGCGTTTGCAGAGTGGTGTAAAAAGGGGCATGCCTCGGACCACCTCTCTGCAATCCAGCTGTGTGGTGCTTACTGAAGGTACCTGGTGTGCTAGTTGGCCTCCAGGGATCCTCAGTATTTAAGGGGACTTAATTCCCCAACTTAGAACACGCCAGGGGGCACGTTTGCAGAGTCATGCAGGGAGGGGGCGGGGCCTCCAGCAAGTTGCCGGTTACTTTTTTCTTTTCTTCTTTTTAATGGGATGGGGCTGTGTGCCCATCCCCCGGGCCCTGGCAGCCTTGTTTTTTTAAATACATTTTTTGGAGGGGGGGCGTGTGGCCCTCCTACTTAGGCCAATTATGGCCCCGGGGACCACATCCCCCGGGCCGGCCTTTCCATTTTTTTTCTGTAAAATTGTAATTAATGGGAAGGCGGCCACATGGCCCCCCTTCCCTAGGCCACTATTGGCCCCGGGGACCCCATCCCCCGGAGCCGGCCTGCCATTTTCTTTTTTTTTTATTAAATGGGAGGGGGGTCACATGCCGCCCGGACCACTTCTGGCCCAGGGGGCCCCATCCCCCGAGCCTGACCTCCCCGTTGGGGACCGTGGGGGGCGCCTCAATGCCCCCATGGTCCTGCCGGCTCCTCACCTCCTGCAGGAGCTGGCATTGATTTTGCACAAGGGGAGCTGCTGACATGCAGCTCTCCCCTTGTGCAAAAGCAATTCCTCTTTGGTTTTTGTAAGCGAGAGCAGGATTTCTGCTCTTGCTTTCAAAAACCAAAGCAGAGTTTGCTATGACAGGGCGGGTGCCGTGCTCCCACCCTGCCATAGCAAACAGCAATGACCTGGGGATGGGCACCTCGTGAAATTGCAGGAGCCGGCCCTGGGGACCAGGAGGGGGGCCTCGCGCCCCTCCCAGGATTTGTAAAACCCCGGGGAGGTGGTGGTCCCTGGGGCAGGGGGTCCGTTAAATAAACAGTGCCCCGGGGAGGTGGTGGTCCCCGGGGCAGTGTGGGGAGGCCCGCCAAATAATTAAATGCCCTGGGGAGGTGGCAGCTTGTGGGGCTTGGGGGGCCTGTGAGGCCCCCAACCCAATTTCAATAAAGAAGGTAGCAGTCCCCGGGGCCTGAGGGGCCTGCGAGGCCCTACCATTTTTTTTAATTAAAGCCCCGGGGAGGTGGCAGTCCCTGGGGCTGCGGGGGGCCCGTGTGCCCCCACGCTTAAATTATGAGGCCCCGGGGAGGTGGTGGTCCCCGGGACCTGGCCCACCTGGGGGCTTTTTAACAAACAAAGTGCGGGAGCCCGCGCTTCATTTTAAAAAAAATAATTTTGGCTGGATTCACAAACCCAACGCGAATTTAGCCATCATTATTTTTTAAAATAGGCTTTTTTGGCTCCTGGAGGTCCCTGTGGGCGGTCAGGGTGTTTCTACCCTGCTCCCTTTTTTCTTTTTTAATGTTTTTTCCCCCTTATTCTTTTGACTCGATTACTGAGTCACAAGATGGCTGCCAACACATTCTGGTTTAGAGTGTTGGCAACCACTCAGAGTGATGCTCGTGCCCGGGACGTTTCGGAAACCCTCCTCGGTGCTCAGATATCGAGATTTTTTTTTTTTTAATTTCTCAGCAACTACTGAATGGATTTATACCACTTAAACAAAAGAGTGCTTTCTGGACCAAAAGCTACATTTTTGACAAATTTGGTGTAATTCCTTTCAGCAGTTCGGGCTGTAGTCGTGTCTAAAGTTTCCTATGGGAATTAACATGGGAAAAACGCATTTTGGGACCCCCCTTTATTCTCAGCCCCCGCTTGATGAATGACCCCGAAACTTTCAAGAAAGTAGCTGACCTGAGTGAAAAATTAGTTTTGAAAAATTTTGTGAAGATTCGTCAAACGGCGCCAAAGGTATTGGGAAAAGAAAAAACCCTTTTTGAATAGAAACGAGGTTCTAACTATAACTACCTACTGGCGACCGCCAGTAGCTAATATAAATATATATATACACACACACATATGTATCATCAATATCATGTTGTGATATTTGCAGTATTCTTTTAATGTCTGTGGACACATTGCACTATTTCTATGGAAGGTGGGGCGGGCGTTCACTTTCTTGACTAAGGCTTTCACCGACACGCGTTACTTGCACAATAAATGGTTGTACTTTCCTCCGGTGTGCTGCATTCTTTTATTTCTGAACAAAATTGGATTTATCCTGTATATATATATATATATCTCTCAATGATCTTAGTCTCCTAGATGTGATGAGAGGTGAATCACCTATTAACCCTCCTATGACTGGGTCAGTTTTTAATAGACTCCAATGATGCCTTAATGTATGAATGAAAGACATTTTATTGATCAATTAATTAAAATTGTTACAATATTCTATCAATAAACAAGGAATGTTTAAAATCTCGCTAAGTTTTACTAAGACTGAAAATATGTTAAAACGATTAAGATAATAAAATAACTATTGCTAGAACTGTTATCCTGTCTGGCAGTAAGGTGCTGTGCATAGGACTTAAGGAGAAGTTTTATCATAGTGTCTTTTGCTTGCTGGCCAGCTGCTTGCTTTTATGTCTCAGTTTTCAGTTTCAGTGCGGCCCGGATTGCGGCTATGAATTTCCCTAATCGGGCCACTGTTTGAGTTGTGTTAACAGAAAAACACAGGTCTGAAATTTCTCTGCAACTTCAAAGGCCATAAAACCTACAGATGGGAAGAACCAAGCGCTGCCGCTCACTAACTACCTTCGGGCAGCAGCACAACAGATGGAACTGGTTGGGTCTTTTGTTATAGGTGGCAATCAGTCTGGGGGTAGTTGTATTTCAATTCAGATTTTTGGCTATATTTTACCCAAACAAAACTTGAGCTTGTGTTATACCCTGGCATTTCTTTTTGGCCTGAGATAATATTTTCTTGGCTAAATCTACTTTCCATATTGTTCAGAACAAAACTATTGCCAGAGCTACAATTTTGTTGTGGCCTTAGGAATTCTCCACAAGGATGTTATTATTCAATGGGGTTGGATGATGGCTGTGGGCATGCAAAGTGGTGTTACCTGCTGTTTCTTTTCTAAATAATGTAGTACTTAGTTTGTTATTGTCAACACAGAAGGTAACATCCAGGAATTCGCAGTAGGTATTACAGATTTTATGAGTGAAACTCAAATTCAAATTCTTGTTTCCCAAGACCTCAATAAATTCCAAAGCAAGTTTTTCTGGCCTGTCCCAAATAAAAAAGAGATCATCGATATATTTGATCCAAATTTGTTATATGCTCAGCATATTTGTCATTCTTCACCATCCATACCACCTGCTCCTCCCTCAAGCCTAGGAATAAATTGGCCAGGCTGGGGGCAAAGCAGGTGCCTATAGCTGTCCCTGACTTCTGTTGATATAAGATCTTTTCAAACAGAAAGAAGTTTTGTTCTAGACAGGATAGCATCATACATTGTAACATATTGGTATGGTCCATTAATGATATTGGTCTTCCCCAAAAAAATATTGAAAACATTGAAAAATACATTTTTTTATGAGCTACTTAGCAAAATATAAATATGGTAATTAAAAGCTGATGAAATAATAAGCTTTGCTGTTTACAAGCATTCGTGTATACTTAATTTAAAATAAAATAAAAACAAGGCACACACGATGAGCTCCCTTTTGTGCGCCTCTAGGTGCAGTCAATTTAGGTCATAGTGGAATATAAAAAGAGAGAAGGTAATGCACGATTTGTTCTCGACAAGGGCCACACAGGTTGACAGAAGCCTTACAGTAAGCTAAATTGATGAAAGTGGGAATAAGGATAAGCAAGTTATATTACAGGTGAACCCAGAAGCAGAAATGTTATGGCATTTACTACTTTATTTGAAAAGAAGCCCGTTTTATGTTTGTTTGAATAGAGGCCCCTCTAGCCTCTATTTAAAAAAAAACATAAAATGGGCTTCTTTTCAAGCACTTAGCAGAGAAAAATGGATGTAGACGGTTACACATAATTGGTTTGAATTGTCTTAATAACGGATTGTAGCTTGTGATTTGGAAGAACGGAATATTAAACTAAGGTAACATGAGACAAGTACCTACAAATTCTGCGCTTACAGGGAATGGTTTGGCATCAACATTATAGTTAAGGTTGCATTAACAGGGATCACGAAGAATTTAATATGCAGAGCTCCCAGTTGACAATTTCATTATTGTGCTACATATAGAGGGAGTTTCTCACCACTCTATTTCTTTCACAGACCCTTGTCAAGGGGAAATAAGCAATGAACGAATGTGGATTCAAATGACCTATGAAAATTGATAAGATTGGAACAGGAGGTAGAACGCAAAGGAGACTATACAGGTGAGAACCTTATAAGTTAAAAACATTATGAGTTAAGAAGGGTTTTACTGAATCATGAGAACAAGAACGTAATTCTGTTCTTGTGCTTTTATTTTATTTTTTTGCATTAGATTTATTAAACACTTCTAACTAGCAATAAGGCACTACAAAAGAAGTTAAAGGCCAAGGAAGACCCAAAGATTTATTTTTAAGAGGTAAAAAAAAATATACAAAAATAATCTTTATTAAATAAATCCTCATGACCACAGGGACATTTATTTAAGAGGGAAGAAGTGAAAGTACCGAAGGCCATACTGTGTCGTAAACATGTCAGAAGCATAACATGGTAAAAACACATTTCAAAGCTGGGAGGTTCACATACAGCTCTTTTGATTAAGTCTTGTTCTCCATTTTAGGTTTATTGAATAACTAATTCACTTTCTTTTATTATAAGCATCCAAAATGTAACGGATTTACTTCACTGGTCATTTACTATGTTGTCAAATATGAATATAATAACCATTAGAGAGGTAGATCCTTATTGAACAAACATTGTGATATTCATGCATAGTTTAACTGTTTTTGTACATTTTTTATGTATTTTGATACATAATGTTTGTTTGTAACAGCCCTGAAGAAGCACAATTGGGCACAAAACACGTGTTGGCTTTTTGCGTCTATTTGCAGTTTTGGGGAGTTCGTGCTGTATTGAAAAAATACCTGAAGATAGAATAATAAAATAAATCTTAAAGAAAGATACAAGTAGAAGTCACTTTTGTTTATTGATTATCAATGTATGATAAATATATATACTGAGATATATATATACTACTTAAAACACGGGTGGGGCAGTATCCTGTGACTACAGCAGCACCTGAGGAAGGCTATTCTAGCCGAAATGCATTGTGCCTAACAGCTGTTCAAATAAAGGCTTCCAAAAGAAATTTCCCCATGTGGCCTCTCTCTCTCGGTAATGGAGGAGTTCGTTTGCATATTTTCACGCTGGCCAGAAGCGTGTTAAGAGGTCCCGCTCTTCAAGTTGGCTGGAGGAACACTGGCTCCCGCGTTTGGAACGCTTTTCTTTTTTCCGAGGTATCGGAATTTCTCCAACCCGCCTCGGCAAGTAGGAGATACAAGAGCTGCTGCTGAATGCAGCTTGTGACTTCACATGGGGTTTTCTTCATTGCAATGTAAACCCGCAGCCCGGTGGACACTAACTTTAAGAGGCTTGAGCGTAAGGGGACCTGAGGAAGTACTTCATGAATTTACATGGCAACCAGGACATTTTCAACAGTCACCTGTGTTTTCCCTGCAGAGTACCAGTAGTAAAGGGATGATTTTCTTTCAATCCTGCTCCGCGCAACCTCTACCCAGGCAAGAGGAATTCTGGGAGATGTAGTGTGTAATGCATTACACCACGAGGGGCGATCACATGACCAGGAGCACTGGGCGCCTCCACCAATCAGAGGGATGCAGGACTACTTAAAACACGGGTGGGGCAGTATCCTGTGACTACAGCAGCACCTGAGGAAGGCTATTCTAGCCGAAATGCATTGTGCCTAACAGCTGTTCAAATAATGGCTTCCAAAAGAAATTTCCCCGTGTGGCCTCTCTCTCTCGGTAATGGAGGAGTTCGTTTGCATATTTACACGCTGGCCAGAAGCGTGTTAAGAGGTCCCGCTCTTCAAGTTGGCTGGAGGAACACTGGCTCCCGTGTTTGGAACGCTTTTCTTTTTTCCGAGGTATCGGAATTTCTCCAACCCGCCTCAGCAAGTAGGAGATACAAGAGCTGCTGCTGAATGCGGCTTGTGACTTCACATGGGGTTTTCTTCATTGCAATGTAAACCCGCAGCCCGGTGGACACTAACTTTAAGAGGCTTGAGCGTAAGGGGACCTGAGGAAGTACTTCATGATTTTACATGGCAACCAGGACATTTTCAACAGTCACCTGTGTTTTCCCTGCAGAGTACCAGTAGTAAAGGGATGATTTTCTTTCAATCCGGCTCCGCGCAACCTCTACCCAGGCAAGAGGAATTCTGGGAGATGTAGTGTGTAATGCATTACACCACGAAGGGGGGATCACATGACCAGGAGCACTGGGCGCCTCCACCAATCAGAGGGATGCAGGACTACTTAAAACACGGGTGGGGCAGTATCCTGTGACTACAGCAGCACCTGAGGAAGGCTATTCTAGCCGAAATGCATTGTGCCTAACAGCTGTTCAAATAAAGGCTTCCAAAAGAAATTTCCCCGTGTGGCCTCTCTCTCTCGGTAATGGAGGAGTTCGTTTGCATATTTTCACGCTGGCCAGAAGCGTGTTAAGAGGTCCCGCTCTTCAAGTTGGCTGGAGGAACACTGGCTCCCGCGTTTGGAACGCTTTTCTTTTTTCCGAGGTATCGGAATTTCTCCAACCCGCCTCAGCAAGTAGGAGATACAAGAGCTGCTGCTGAATGCAGCTTGTGACTTCACATGGGGTTTTCTTCATTGCAATGTAAACCCGCAGCCCGGTGGACACTAACTTTAAGAGGCTTGAGCGTAAGGGGACCTGAGGAAGTACTTCATGATTTTACATTCAACCAGGACATTTTCAACAGTCACCTGTGTTTTGCCTGCAGAGTACCAGTAGTAAAGGGATGATTTTCTTTCAATCCGGCTCCGCGCAACCTCTACCCAGGCAAGAGGAATTCTGGGAGATGTAGTGTGTAATGCATTACACCACGAGGGGCGATCACATGACCAGGAGCACTGGGCGCCTCCACCAATCAGAGGGATGCAGGACTACTTAAAACACGGGTGGGGCAGTATCCTGTGACTACAGCAGCACCTGAGGAAGGCTATTCTAGCCGAAATGCATTGTGCCTAACAGCTGTTCAAATAAAGGCTTCCAAAAGAAATTTCCCCATGTGGCCTCTCTCTCTCGGTAATGGAGGAGTTTGTTTGCATATATATATATATATATATATTATCCAAAAAAGGTGTCCCCCTGCGAGAACGCACTTGGCAAACAGGCGAATCCTGCACTTTCAACAGTATTCTTTATTTGTAATGACCGGACATTGTTCTGCTTGTTTAATTTAAATAACCAGCCCTACGCGTTTCAGCGCTCCTGCGCCTTGGTCACGGGCTCCTTGCAGTGTCAATAGGCGGAGAAAAAGCAGGAAACGAGTCACTTCATTAAGTAGCCTCAGGTGAGGTTACGCCCTCTGGTGGGAATTGCCCTCTGGTGGGAATTTCTTTCCGCAGCATTCTGGGACTCGTGGTTTTCTTACTTTTTAATTTGATGTCCTCCAGTGGTTTCCGCCTGAACAAACACTCAATCCTGCACATTTGATGCTCTCCAGTGAGCTACAAGCATCAAACTCCGGTTTTTCATTATTAAAACTGCTTGTCCTGCATCCTCAAACACAGCCAGTCTGTGTGAAGCAGCCCGCATTTCATTTAGCGAGAGTGCAGTTCTCTCGGCCAGGACCGGCCGAATAAATTATCCAAAAAAGGTGTCCCCCTGCGAGAACGCACTTGGCAAACAGGCGAATCCTGCACTTTCAACAGTATTCTTTATTTGTAATGACCGGACATTGTTCTGCTTGTTTAATTTAAATAACCAGCCCTACGCGTTTCAGCGCTCCTGCGCCTTGGTCACGGGCTCCTTGCAGTGTCAATAGGCGGAGAAAAAGCAGGAAACGAGTCACTTCATTAAGTAGCCTCAGGTGAGGTTACGCCCTCTGGTGGGAATTGCCCTCTGGTGGGAATTTCTTTCCGCAGCATTCTGGGACTCGTGGTTTTCTTACTTTTTAATTTGATGTCCTCCAGTGGTTTCCGCCTGAACAAACACTCAATCCTGCACATTTGATGCTCTCCAGTGAGCTACAAGCATCAAACTCCGGTTTTTCATTATTAAAACTGCTTGTCCTGCATCCTCAAACACAGCCAGTCTGTGTGAAGCAGCCCGCATTTCATTTAGCGAGAGTGCAGTTCTCTCGGCCAGGACCGGCCGAATAAATTATCCAAAAAAGGTGTCCCCCTGCGAGAACGCACTTGGCAAACAGGCGAATCCTGCACTTTCAACAGTATTCTTTATTTGTAATGACCGGACATTGTTCTGCTTGTTTAATTTAAATAACCAGCCCTACGCGTTTCAGCGCTCCTGCGCCTTGGTCACGGGCTCCTTGCAGTGTCAATAGGCGGAGAAAAAGCAGGAAACGAGTCACTTCATTAAGTAGCCTCAGGTGAGGTTACGCCCTCTGGTGGGAATTGCCCTCTGGTGGGAATTTCTTTCCGCAGCATTCTGGGACTCGTGGTTTTCTTACTTTTTAATTTGATGTCCTCCAGTGGTTTCCGCCTGAACAAACACTCAATCCTGCACATTTGATGCTCTCCAGTGAGCTACAAGCATCAAACTCCGGTTTTTCATTATTAAAACTGCTTGTCCTGCATCCTCAAACACAGCCAGTCTGTGTGAAGCAGCCCGCATTTCATTTAGCGAGAGTGCAGTTCTCTCGGCCAGGACCGGCCGAATAAATTATCCAAAAAAGGTGTCCCCCTGCGAGAACGCACTTGGCAAACAGGCGAATCCTGCACTTTCAACAGTATTCTTTATTTGTAATGACCGGACATTGTTCTGCTTGTTTAATTTAAATAACCAGCCCTACGCGTTTCAGCGCTCCTGCGCCTTGGTCACGGGCTCCTTGCAGTGTCAATAGGCGGAGAAAAAGCAGGAAACGAGTCACTTCATTAAGTAGCCTCAGGTGAGGTTACGCCCTCTGGTGGGAATTGCCCTCTGGTGGGAATTTCTTTCCGCAGCATTCTGGGACTCGTGGTTTTCTTACTTTTTAATTTGATGTCCTCCAGTGGTTTCCGCCTGAACAAACACTCAATCCTGCACATTTGATGCTCTCCAGTGAGCTACAAGCATCAAACTCCGGTTTTTCATTATTAAAACTGCTTGTCCTGCATCCTCAAACACAGCCAGTCTGTGTGAAGCAGCCCGCATTTCATTTAGCGAGAGTGCAGTTCTCTCGGCCAGGACCGGCCGAATAAATTATCCAAAAAAGGTGTCCCCCTGCGAGAACGCACTTGGCAAACAGGCGAATCCTGCACTTTCAACAGTATTCTTTATTTAAATAACCAGCCCTACGCGTTTCAGCGCTCCTGCGCCTTGGTCACGGGCTCCTTGCAGTGTCAATAGGCGGAGAAAAAGCAGGAAACGAGTCACTTCATTATTATCAAATTAAAAAGTAAGAAAACCACGAGTCCCAGAATGCTGCGGAAAGAAATTCCCACCAGAGGGCAATTCCCACCAGAGGGCGTAACCTCACCTGAGGCTACTTAATGAAGTGACTCGTTTCCTGCTTTTTCTCCGCCTATTGACACTGCAAGGAGCCCGTGACCAAGGCGCAGGAGCGCTGAAACGCGTAGGGCTGGTTATTTAAATTAAACAAGCAGAACAATGTCCGGTCATTACAAATAAAGAATACTGTTGAAAGTGCAGGATTCGCCTGTTTGCCAAGTGCGTTCTCGCAGGGGGACACCTTTTTTGGATAATATATATATATATATATATATATATATATATATATATATATATATATATATATATATATATATATCAGTATATATATTTCTTTTTTTTTAAGGGGTCAGGGTAGAGGTACCCTGACCCCATGGGTGTGATAGAGGAGGTTCCGATGGACCTATGTTGGGTACGCAATTGAGTTCAAACTTTTTCCCCCATTCGGGAATTGCGGAGCCCCAGCAAGGCTCGGCATGGTCACTGTGTCAATCCACAACAGGTTTGTGAACCTTGAGTCACTTTAGAAAAAAACACTTTCAGACCTGCAGGCACTCTCAGACCCACTCACAGACTCACACAGCTTCAGACACACCCTCTGGCTTGGGGAAACAACTTTTCTTATATTTTCCATCATTGGACTGTTTCTAAGGACTATTTACGAACTTTTACTGATACCCTATGTGTTTAGTCTTCTTCCCTTGATATTTCCTGACATGTTTTTATTATTTGCCCACCTACTACACCTTTGCATTTCCCCTCTGATTTAAGACTCCATTTCATTACATTTTGCCTATTTGCAAGGACACCTTTGAGTTTCTCCCAAATAAATATATTTTTAAATAAACTTTAAATGTACATATCTATATTAAATACTACAAACTCAAATATTAATGTCTTTCTTACTTTTTATAGATTTTGCAGATGAATGAAATGTATATCAGTCAAAAGAAATGTTTAGTTAGGTAGATGTAACTTTCAATACCATTATGATGTTTTTAAATGCATTACACTTTGAAGGTAAATAAAGAATGCAACTTATATAACACTTTCCTATGGAGTTAACCCTGGGCGAACAACTACGCTATGCTCGCGAAGTTTGCATAGCTTGCGGTACTTCGTGCTACGCGAATTGCACGTAGCACAGTGCAAAATCGTATAGCGTAGCTGGCATTTTTTGCTCGCTCGCGGTCCTCAACGTCAAGTTGGCGCCCGCGAGTTAGCAAAATGACATTCTGGCGAGACTTTTTCCTCGTTCGCGATCAGCAACTTCAAGCTGCCGATCGCAAGCGTGGAAAATAAACCGGCGAGATTCTCAACGCGGGGAGGTCAGGTTTCTCATTGCGAGTGGTCGCGTATGCTCGTGACCGCTCATGATGAGAAACTACCAGTCCGCATTGAGAAAGTTGCCGCTTGAGTAAAAATCTACTCGAGCGGTAGAAAACGACCGCTTGCACTGTGCAAGATGCCGTTTGCAATGATTGCACAGTGCGGAAAAGCATCCGACACTGTGCAATCATCGCGAACAGCGTACTATGCAGTTCGCTTAGTGCTACGCGTATCTCACGTAGTGCGAAGTGCAGTTCGCGTAGCTACACGTAGCGCTACTACGTGAACTACGCCCAGGGTTAAAACATTAGACACAGATTTTTATTTTTCAATAATGGTTTCAGTGACAGGGATAGAAGTGCAATATTTCACACATCTAAAGTTATTTTATAGTGGGGTCTCCTAGTACTATATCTATGCAATGCTGATAGTGGGATTGTTCTAGACTGTGCTTGTGTTGTAGGCCGTACAGTTGTTGGTTGCTGAATTGGTTGTATTGGATGTTGAGGTGGCAGAGGTGGTTTTGGCTTAGGTGAGAGGTTGGTAGGTGGTGTGTCTCTCCTATGTAGAGTAGCCTCTGTGGAATCACCTGAATGTGTTGGCAATGAAGAGTGGCACTGCATTATTTGCTTATTGTCACTTTCATCTTCACAGCGAAGACATGCTAGCTTGCACTCTTCTCCTTAAAGGTTTGAAGATTTTCTTGGTACATCTTTGCCGTGCCTTGGTAGCATTTTGCAATATTATTCAAGGCATGGGTCTGCCTGTAAATCATCCAAGAGAAACATTTAAGGGAGACTACTAGCTCCTTGAGAGTAGCCGCCATTGCATGAATATCCTCTAGCACATTAGGCTGCTCATGGAGAGAGCAGCAGTAGACCAAGCCAATATCCCCGGATGCATGGCAGTCTGACATGGCCAGCAGGTCATCCAAAATAGGGAGAGATAATAAATGGGCAGTTGTAGGGACAGCAGAATGATGATTGGAAGATACCTGCTACTCACCTTGGGTGTTCTCTCCCTCAGATGACTTAGAGAAGACAAGAGCTGCACCTTCATGGAAGGAAAGTGTAGGAGAGTGTATAGAGGTATGTGTTAGTTAAGGGCCTTGTGCAGGTGAGTGTTGACTAGGCAGAACAAGCATCCATGGCTGCTTGGATACTTGGCTCATGGCTGGGGACTGGTAATCATTAGGAAGAAACAAGGAGAAAGACTGCTGCCCAACTGAAGTGACTTTCTTGGACATGGTCTGTGTAGAGGCAGCATGTTCCTCTTTGTCCAGGTGCTCCTCCTCCTCTTTTTGTCGAGAAGTGCTCGCTGATGAGAACTTGGCTTGGAGGAGGCCTGGATTCTCCTTGGCTTGCTCAACATTCTCCACATGTAGCTAGATCATCGTCTGGCACAATGTGTCCTGTATCTCAAAGAAGAAGATTTAAACAGTTGAAGTACTTCACATCCACTTTTGTCTCTAAATTTAAACACTGCATTTTAATAGATACTGTTCTGCAGAGAAATACATTATTACAATAGGAACATAAAGAAATGTATGAAATTAAGGGTTGATCAATGGATGTAATTATTATATTTTAATAAAGTGAAGTCTCAAACTCCAGACACAGATATTTGATTTCTGGTGATCCACTGTGAGCTCAGGTGCTGTATTTGTGTTCTAGTAGTTGTTGTTTCCAAGGTATCTCCTGATCCAGGAGCTATAGAGATAAGAATTATGTTCAATGGTTATTTTCAGTTTATATTAGTAAGCATGGCCCCAAAAGCAGACACATAAGAGATACATAAAAATAAAGGAAAACCCACAAAAGAATCCTTATCACTCGATATAATTGAAAAATTGCCATAAATAAGTTATTGAAGGACTATTGATGAGATGCAGAAGTTACAGTCTGGGGTTCCCAAACTTACTTGATGGGCTGATGGTAGAGGGCCTAATAGCTGCTGCCAGGATACTCCCTGTTGTCATCAGTGTTTATGTTCTTGTGGTGGACACCATGGACTATTGTGTGACAGACGTTGACAGGAGAGCAAGAAATCCATATGGGAGTTGATTATTGTAACTCATACAAGAAGATGATATTTTGAAGGTTTCAGTATTCTTTTTGAGAACCACAAAGTTTGCTTTCCAGAAAAATTAAGATCTAATAGATACCTTGCTGTGCTACTATGCATTGGCAAGTGTGAGCACAATTTTATAGGATGATTTTTAATTCATTACACAATTGCATATGTTGTAGGGTGTCAATGGGGGTGAATACAAAGGGACAAACAGCTAACCTATGTTTCTAGGGTGTGCTTTAGAGGTTGTTTTTGAGAGGTATGTATGTGTCTTACAATGTAGGTATGCGTAAAGGACAGCTATGGGCGAATGATTGAAGGTTTGCTTTTAGTGAGGGAGAGAGAGAGAGAGAGAGAGAGAGAGAGAGAGAGAGAGAGAGAGAGAGAGAGAGAGAGAGAGAGAGAAAGAGAGGGAGGATGCAGGGTTAGATTGTTACCTTGCACCACATTTGAATTGTTGGATAGAGGGAGCCCATATAGCAGGAGGGCGTGCATTGTTGAGAGGACAGCTTCCTTAAGGAGAGCTGAGATGGAATTCAGGTAGTCCTTCAGGAATAGCTTGCGACAGCTGAATCCTGAAGAACTTCTCCTACACTCACCTCCTCTCATCATGTCATTTTATTATGTTCCCCCACGGTGCCTGCCTTGTCCTCTGATGCACTGACAGAGTCTGTCACCTTCTGTTTTAAGTCAATGGAAGAAGCTGATGTAAATGCTTGTAATATCATACTACATATTAAACTGCAAGGATGTCTCTTCCTCAGTGAAACTCATTTCCCTCTTCAGAAGTGATGTCTGCAATCTTCTGGTAGAACTTGATGGCTGCAGGAGCTGAAAGACAAAAAAAGGAAATCCCAAAGTGAGGGCAGTATTTATCTTTTTCGAAGAGAATGGTTGTTTGGTGTGCATGATTTCTTCTTGAAACACATACAGTCATGATTTAGGTGACCTGGAACTTAGTCTCACTATCTTTTAGGGTTCAGTGAGGATATAGTGATAAATCAGTATGGAATGGTTTCGCACCTGTAATTTCAGTTCTCTCAGGGGAATCTCCATTGAAGTCATAAGCACTGAATAGTTTTACACTCATGTGTCGGGATCCCCGTGCACTTTTCATATTTTATCTTCTTAAGTGTAGATTTTAACCTTTATTTAGGAATGCCTGTAGAAACACTTAAGACATGGACATTGTGCAGCCTACAAGAAGGCTATAATGGCAAATAATCGGTAACAAGGGATTTAATTACTTAAACATCTTTCACAAACCCTTTTTAAAAGGAGAAAGATGCAGCAAAAGAGGACATTGTAGCCCTATATGCTGCCCTTGTGTAAATGTGAAAATAGCATCTGCACCTTTCAGGGTCCAGAGACCAACAGTTTCCCTTAATGCCCTGAAGGTGGCAGTTGCTTCTGTTCTTTTTTCTGCAGTGTAATATAGGTCTAACCATCGTCTATATCCTCTCCACTGTGGAGGCAGGAGGGTTGCTTATGACTTCAATGGAGATTCCCATGAGAGAGAGCTGAGATTACTGGTAAGAAACTATTCTTTCTCCCTCAGCGGATCTCCATTGATAGTCATAAGCACTGAATAGAGTAGTAACCCCAACCACTCCAAACAGCGGTGGAAAAGACTGAGGAAACGTTGAATCAACCAACTTAAGCAAATAAAGTTGTGAGGGAAGCCTGTCCTACTTGAGCATCTGTTCTAGCAGCTGAATCCAAACAATGATGTTTGGAAAAAGTGTGAACAGATTTCCATGTAGCTGCCTTACAAATTTTAGCTATTGGCACAGTTCTCATTAAAGCAGCAGTAGCCGCTTTCCCTATAGTGGAATGAGTTTTAGGTCTACCGGACAAAACATTATGTCCTTTCGGTAGAAGAAAATGTAAGATTCTGATCGGACGTGGCTGGATCTTTGAGGACTGGACCATAATTTACAAACAATTGGTCCGACTTGTAGATATCTTTTTATTTCCCAGATAAAACTTTAAGACCCACCTGACATCAAAAGAATGGAGAGTCCTTTCAGCAGGTGTGGAAGGATGCAGAAAAAAGTAGGTAAGGAAATGGTGTGATTAATGTGAAAATCTGTAATGACTTTAGGTAGGAATTTTGGATGAGCCCTCATAACCACATTACTAGAATGAAAAAAGGTGCATGGTTCGTGGGAACATAACACCTGGATTTCGCTAACCCTACATGAGGTGTGAGAGGACTATATTGAGCGTCAAGGGAGATGGACACCTTATGGGAGGACAAACCTTTTACAACCCCTCGAAAAAATCTTTGAAAACAGGAATTTTGTAAAAAGAGGTTTGAAAGGGACATATTCCTGTAGGCAGAAATTGGCACCAAATTAACTTTTATTGAAGAGAATTGTAAGCCAGGTTCGACCAGATTAAGTAAGTATGGAAGAATCGTCTCTTCTTGGCAGGTTGTTGGATTCACATTTTTGTCAGAACACCAAATACAAAATCTATTACATTTGAATGAATAGGCTGAATGTATTAAAGGTCATTTGGCCTCCTTGAGAATGTTCATGCATTCTAATTGGAGGTTCAAATGCCCATCCTGAACTAGCTCGGGAGCCATGCTCCTAAACTCAAGGAGAAGAGGTTAAATTGAACCATCTGGCCACCGAATTTCGTGAGAAGAACCCTTCTGCAAGGTAGTTTCAGATATGAGTGTTCTGACATGTGGAGAATGTCTGTGAACCACCATTGCCAGAGTCACTCTAGAGCAATAAATAAAGGTCATTCTGGCCCTTGAGTAAGATAGTTTGATGAGAAATTATGGGATCAAGGGGATCAGAGGAAAGGCATAAAGAAATTTACGGACCAGTAAATCCATAGGGCATTCCCCAGTGTCCCAGGTTTGAAGTACCTCAAGACAAAGACTGACCGTTTTTATTTTCTGTGACGGCAAATAAATCGATGATGCGGGCGTGCTACATTCTGAAAATGTTTTGCACGATGTTGTCATGCAGGAGCTATTCGTGGTTTTCCTGAAAGACTCTGCTTAAGGTATCTCTTAAACATTTGGATCACCTGGGAGATGAATTGCAGTGGTACACAGGTTTCCGGCTATCAGCCAATTGCACATTGTCTTGGCTTTGTGAGACAAAGGTATGGACCTTGTTTCCCCCTGCTTGTTAAGTAGTACATAGTTGTCATGTTGCCTGCCTGAACAAGCAGGGATTGCATCTTGAAGGACCGGAAAAAAAAATTCTATGCTAAGTGAACTGCTCATTGCTGGAGGACATTGATGTAATGAATCATCTCTCTCTGAGAAAATGTTCCCTAGATTTGAAGGTGATCCATATGCTCTCCCCATCCTAACAATGAGGTTTCTGTCACAATTGTCTGAGAAAGGAAATCCTGATGAAATGGCATACCTTGAAATGGATTTGTTGGAGAGCACCACCATTTCAGAGACTGCTTGCATTGGCAGAGAGTGTGATATTGTACTTCCAACAGCCCAAATATTGATGCCACTGATCTTTGAGACATTCCTACAGAGGTTGCATGTGGAGACCAGTGTTCGGAATCAGAAAAATACAGGAGGCCATCGAGCTGAGAAGAGATGATACTGTTCTTACAGAGAGTGTAACTTTGGATGAACTGATAACAGTCTTTCCTCCAAAGGATACACTCTTGCTTGAATCCAGTCAATGGAGGCCCCAAAGTAATGTATTGTCTCAACTGGAGTAGAGGTTGACTTGCTGTAATTGATATGCAGCCCTAATCGCTGGAAAATATTGCTTTTCACCAGGTAATATATTTGGACTTCTTGAGATGTTGAGGCTTCAATCAGCCGGTCGTTTAGATATGGGTAGACACAAATTCGGAGCTTTCTGAGGTGGGCAGATAAAGTGTGCTGACATAAACTTTGAAAAACTTCTGAGGATGATTTGAGGCCAAACAGCCGCACTCTGTACTGCAATTGATCATGACCAATGACAATCCTCAAGAACGTGCAATGTTTCTTGGCTATGAGGACATTAAAGTACACATCTTGGAGGTCTATCGAACAGAGCCACTCTCCCTGATGTATCTAGGTATAGATCTGATGTAGTGCAAGCATTCAAAACTTCTCTCTTCGAATCCATTTGTTGGCTAGTTTCAGATCAAGAATGGGTCTGAACTCATTTCTGGGACCTTAGCTTTTCACCAGAAAATAATGGGAATAAATCCCTGTACCTCGTTGTTTGGGAGGAACAAGCTCCACCGCCTGCTTCAGCAGAAGGATGTTCACTTCTGAGTGCAGCATCTGCAGAAGTTGATTGAATGGTTTTGGAAGGATATTTTGGCAGATGACTGATAAACCTGAGATAATACCCCTTTCATACAATATTTAAAACCCAGGCATCTTTTGTGATGGAGTGCCATTCTGTCAGGAAATGAGAGATACTCCCCTGTACCGGAGTGGGTATCGGAAAAAGGGGGATGTAGAGATTCATTGTTTAGAAACTGCTGGAGGTTTTCCTCCATGAGCAGGCTGCTGGCTAGCTCTTCCTCTGGGCTGGCGACGTTGTTGCTATTGGCAAGGTCTTTGTGGTTGGTTTTGTTGGTGACCTTGGTACCAATGAGGGGATTGAACCCTCTGTGGATAACAACTTTAATGGTAAGGCTTGTAGTTCTGTCTTTGTTGTTCTTTTTTTCTTTTGAGACCTACTGCCTTCACGTTTCCATTTCGGACTTCAAGTGGATCATTTCGTTATTCGTATGACTGCTGAATAAGGTGGATCCTGAGAATGGAAGGTTAAGAATCTGTTGTTGTGATTCATGTTTGGGGACTGTGAATCGAAACCAAGGGTGCCTTCTCAAGGCTACACAATGACAGTATTCGTGGGCTGCCAATAGTGATAATCAGCAGCAGCATTAATTATTTGGTTGGAGACCATCAAGCCCTCATTGACTACTTAAAGGAAGTCCTCTCATTTACTCTAGCGAGGTCTTTGGCAGATTTCTGTAAAGACTCCCACAAGGCTCTGCCAGGAGGGCTGATGCACTTGTAGTCTTCATGGTGGTGGCAGCAGTACCTTAAGTCTTGCACCCCAAATCAACTTTTTACTCTATTTGTACGGTGGTACTGTAGAAAAAGAAATGGTGGAATGCTGTTTCTTTGCCACAGGGATGATGACAAAATCAAGGGGAGGGTCTGAGCGAAGAAACAGTGGGCCCTGCTCTGGAGATCTATATTTCTTTTGTATCCTCGATGGAGCAGGCTTGGCTGAGGCCGGTGTGAGGAAAAATTCCATAGCTAGTTCTTATAGGTCAGGAACTAATGGCAGAATATATATCTTGATGCTGATCGGTGGTGAAGTGTCTTGAAAATTACTTATGTAGCAGATATAGAGGCTGGCATCAGAATGTTCAATTCTGAAGCGCCTCTCACCAAGACCTTCTGAAAGGTGTTTATATTATCACTTGAGAGACTGTTAGTTGGGGAGAATCAGACAGTGTTGTTGTACATCTCATAGCGCTAGAAAAAGAAGTTGAGAAATAATATATCGAATGATGTCTTAACCTTGTTCTTGACCTGCACCTGTACCTGGATGCATGATGGTGATGTGGATGTCTGGAGAATGGTCGTGATGAGGAACGCCAAGACCTGTGGCTATGCCTGGCATGGTGCGAACGATGACGAGATCTGGAAGGCAATCTTCATGAAGAAGTGAGAGGCTTCGGAGGAGGAGCATCCACAGGTTGTAAATAATGAATAGGTGCTGGAGTTGGAAGAGGCACCATAGGTGGCTAAGGAGTTGCTGGAGGAGAGGTAGAAGGTGGTGATGGAGATGAAGGAGGAGTAAGAGAGTCTGCCAGCTATACAGCATACTGGAGTAGTCAGAATCCGGAGATGATGGCAGACATCTTGGCCTTGATTTTCTGCCCTTTTCTGCATGTCTGGACATTCTCAACTCTGACAGACACCTCAGCATTGGTTTTCTCCAATGTCTTGACGTCGACACAGTCCTCAACATCAGTTTTCTTCTATGTCTCGACGTCAACACACTCCTCGACATAGAACATCTGCACCTTGATGTCATAATCTCCCTTGAAATCAACCTTCTATGTCTCGACATCGACCCTCATCTCCTCTTCGATGTCAACCTAGCTCTTGACAGTAAACATGTAAGTATTGTACCTTGTTTCTGCGTCGATGCTCTGAACATCAACCTAAATGACGTTGTTTTCGAAGTGGGCTTCTTTTTTTGGATCTTCCACGCCTTGTGTCCTCAGAGGAAGGTAGAAGAGCTCTGGAAGAGGACTGTCCATCTCCTTGCTCTCTGGGTGTCCCATGTTCTGATTGCGCCTTCTACCTACATCGCTCCTCTGTACCATCAAAGAAAATCTTTTCTCAGGGTGCATGTAATATTGTTAGGAATGTTATGCATCACGCTGGTAGTATCTGGAAAACTTTCTTTAGTGTGGACATTTGCCAGTAACATGGCTTTCCGGAAGGCAGATGATGCAGACATCATGAGAGGCTGACTTGGCATTCTTTCTTCCACAGGCAGGACATTTGTCAAATAAAGATGGCATTTGATTTGACAAATGTAGAAAAAACCTATGTCAGGAAAAAGCCAGAGAAATCTTTGGACGGATAAATCCGCTAAGCGAAACAGTTATCAAAAATTTTCTAGTGAGATTTTTGCTGGAAAAAAAGTCAAATAGGCTGAGCTCATTGCTCCAAGAATATGTCATCAGGAGCCAAGAAAAAAGAACTGAAGACACTGCCACCTGCTGGACATGATGAGATACTGGAGGTCTTTGGACCCTTATAGGCGCAGACAATGTTTATATATTGACACAAGGACATACTACAGGGCTACTTTGTATTTTATCTTTCTCCTTTTAAATAAGATTTGTGAAAGAGATTTAAGTAATTAAATGACTTGTTACCAATTATTTATTACAAATGGATTCATAAGCCTTTTCCAAATGCAATCTGAAGACATTGGCCATTATGGCCTTCTTATAGGCTTCACAATGTTCATGTCTTAAGTGTTCCTATAGGGATTCCTGAAGAAAGGTGAACATCTACACTTAAGAAGATAAACTATGAAAAATGCTGTGGGATCCTCGGATGTTGGCGGGCCTATTCAGTGCTTCTTACAATAAATGGAGATTGCCCTGAGAGAGAAGCGAAGGCTCCTCACCAAATTGTTTAATCATCCTGCCCATCTCTTCTTTCTGTCTAGGACAAGCCCTGCGCCAAACCTCACTAGGTGTGTGGCCAAAAGCCACACACAGCAATGGACAAATTAATTTACTTTAAAAAATAAATTATTAAAAGTGACATTATAGTTAGAAATTGTAACAATATCTTATTTTACATGCAAAAATCGAGGTTAAAGAGATCCTATAGTTAGGTGAAAATGTCAGCCAAAACATATATATATATATCTCACTACCACACTCCCTTGTCTCCTAAGGAAGCAGAGCACACACAGGATTGCAGGTAAGCTGTTCTTTAATTAACCCATCGGCATGACGCGTTTCGTTTTTCAACTTCCTCAGATGCCGCCAAAATTTTCAAATGGTTCTCCAGCCCACCTTTTCAAGAAGCATGCCCGCTGCGATTGGCTGAGGCACTACTGGCAGAATAGCACAGGGAAAACCCGACCCAGATGTCTGAGTCCGTATGGAGCAGACACCGAAACGTGAGTACTGGCCCCAGTGGGCGGTGACTGCTCCCTTCTCCCCATGCGTTGCCTGGATCTTTTGGTGTGGACGGCGTAACAGCTCCCCTGGTCCCTCACCCCGCCGCTGAAGTCCCGACTCATGTCCGGAAACACCGCTTAGGTAAACAGTGTATTCCCGCGGAGTCGCAGTCCATTAATTCAATGGCCGGGCATATCCTGGGCGTGCGGCGTTCCAGCGTTACCAAAGTGTTTTTTAGTTGTCCCAAAAAGTTACCACAGAAACCACCGGACTCTTGAGGGGTGGGTACTCCAAAGGTGCTTGTGGCTGCACCTCATAACATCACTACCACGCTTCCTTGTCTCCTAAGGAAGCATATATATATATATATATATATATATATATATATATATATATATATATATATATATATATATATATATTTTTTTTTTTTTTTTTTTTTCACCGAAAAGACTAAGGTTATAGTTAAAATGTCCATTAAGATATATATATATATATATATTCACTGAAAAAACCATAGGTTTCACACATGTCATAGTTAGCTGTACATTTCACTCGTAAAAAACCAATGAAATTCCCGCGTTATAGTTAGTGCAGGCAACTATAACTCACGCGACCGCAATCCTCTGCTGATGCTAATACTGTATTTCGACACTTATTTGCCCATGTCTTCTTCCATTAAATTTTAGCTATACATATATTACAAATATTTTTTTTTCATAAAGACACATATGTCATCAGCAGAAGATTGCGGTCGCGTGAGTTATAGTTGCCTGCACTAACTATAACGCAGGAATTTCATTGGTTTTTTACGAGTGAAATGTACAGCTAACTAAAACATGTGTGAAACCTATTTTTTCAGTGAATTTGCAAGGTTTTTTTAATGCTAATTCCTAACTATAACGTGTGTGAAACCTATGGTTTTTTCAGTGAATTTGTACGGTTTTTTAAATGCTAAGTTACTTTACGCAATTCGTGGCGTGCGCGCCCAGTTAACGCAGTTCATTCCGTGCGCGCCCACTTTACGCAGTTAGTGCCGTGCACGCACGGTGGTCATGCGGTGCGCTGCGCGCACCGCGTGCCCACGTTAAGCGGGATGGGCCATGTACGCACGATGCGCTTTGCGCACCGTGCGCACATGGGGGACATATTATGCGCATCTTTGTGAAATTTATTCTTTGTTAAATTCATAGCTGTAATATGCCATGCACAAATGGTGCCCGAATTT
Organism: Triturus cristatus; assembly: GCF_964204655.1. NCBI lineage: Eukaryota > Metazoa > Chordata > Amphibia > Caudata > Salamandridae > Triturus > Triturus cristatus. The sequence goes on along the minus strand of NC_140594.1, from coordinate 305,795,584 downwards.
TTTTGGGCTTGGGGGTGGTTTGGGGACCCCTGTATCAATGCTGGGTGGTTAGGATCTCATAAAACTGCCTCTTTACACATTTTTGGGGTTCGTTTTTGCTGCCCAACTCAGGGAGCGAGAGTGAAAATGGCGGCCGCCGCTTCCTGGTTTCGACCGATTCGAATGTTTACTAAGAGCTAAGAGCCAATCAAAATCGCGCTCGCGCACGCCACCGTACGCGTACGGTAAGCGCACCGTAAGCGCACCGTACGCTGGCTCAGATATATATATTGATTTAAAGGCTATTTTCTCAGAATCTACTGAACAGATTTACACCAAACCTACAAAAGGCACTTCCTTGACCTGAGGACTACCTCTCTGCCAAATTTCAAGTAATTCTGTTCAGCCGTTCGGGCTGTAGCTGTGTCTAAAGGTCCTATGGAAAAATGCATGGGAAAAACACGTTTTGGGACCCCCCTTTTATCTCAGCCCCCGCTTCACGAATCCCCCCGAGACTTTCAGGGTAGGAGCGGAGCGTAGCGCCCCACCTATTTTGAAAAATTCGCGAGGATTCGTCGACCGGCGCCAAAGTTATTCAAAATAGAATGTTGCGGATTTCCTATGGAAACGTGGTCCTAACTATAACTACCTACTGGCGACCGCCAGTAGGTAATATATATATATATATATATACATACATATATATATATATATATATATATATATATATATATATATATATATATATATATATATATATATATATATATATATATATATATATATATATATATATATATATATAGCGAAGAGTTCCCAAACTCCAGAAGATAACTGGAACAGGTACAGACCACCACACGCTGGGAGATATGTTTAAAGCAGGTTTATTCTTTCGAGTCAATCAGCATGACGCGTTTCGGCCGCGTTGCCAGGGCCTTGAGATAGCCAGTAGATAGTTATAGTTACAACCTAGTTTCCATAGGAAATCTCAAAATTCTATTTTGAATAACTTTGGCGCCGGTTGACGAAGCCTCGTGAAATTTTCAAAACTAATGGGGCGCTCCGCTCAGCTCCTACCCTGAAAGTCTCGGGGTGATTCGTCAAGCGGGGGCCGAGAAAAAGGGGGGGTCCCAAAACACGTTTTCCCCATGCATTTTTCCATAGGACCTTTAGTCGCAGCTACAGCCCGAACGGCTGAACAGAATTACGTGACATTTGGCAGAGAGGTAGCCATAAGTTCAAGGAAGTGCCTTTTGCAGGTCTGGTGTAAATCTGTTCAGTATTTCCTGAGAAAATAGCATTTAAAAGCATATCAATACCTATACGCGCGCACCGTGCGTGCACTGTGCATGCACCCTGCCGTGCGCGAGCGCAATTCTGATTGGTTGTTAGATGTCGTAAACATTCGAATCGGTCGAAACCAGGAAGTGTCGGCCGCCATTGTGTCTCTCGAAGTCTGAGGGGGTGAAAAAAAATGTGGAGAACGTGAAAAGGGGGCAGAGTGGACAGTCCCTGACCCCCTAGCCTTGGTCAGGGGGTCACAGAAGGACCCCCACGGGAGAAAAAAACAATTTTTAAAAAAAAAATTCTAAATTGCGAGGTGCGCGCACCGAGCGCGCACGGTACGCACTGCGAACCGTGGGTGCTCGGTGCGCATAGCGCACCGAGCACCCACAGCAAAGCGCACTGTGCGTTCACGGTGCGCGCACCTCGCGATTTAAAAAATAAAAAAAATTCGCGGTGCGCGCACGGTGAAAAACCTGAAAAAAAAAAATTATAAATACATAACTTAGCATTTAAAAAACCGTACAAATTCACTGAAAAAACCATAGGTTTCACACACGTTATAGTTACGAATTAGCATTTAAAAAACCTTGCAAATTCACTTAAAAAACCATAGGTTTCACACATGTTATAGTTAGCTGGACATTTCACTCATAAAAAAACAATGAAATTTCCCCGTTATAGTTAGTGCAGGCAACTATAACTCACGCGACCGCAATCCTCTGCTGATGACGTCAGATATTACATCACTGATGACATATGTGTCTTTATGAAAAATAAATATTTGTAATATATGTATAGCTAAAGATTAATGGAAGAAGACATGGGTAAGTAAGTGTCTAAATACAGTGATGTAATATCTGACGTCATCAGCAGAGGATTGCGGTCGCGTGAGTTATAGTTGCCTGCACTAACTATAACGGGGGAATTTCATTGGTTTTTTACGAGTGAAATGTCCAGCTAACTGTAACATGTGTGAAACCTATGGTTTTTTAAGTGAATATAGATAGATAGATAGATAGATAGATAGATAGATAGATAGATAGATAGATAGATAGATAGATAGATAGATAGATAGATAGATAGATAGATAGATAGATAGATAGATAGATAGATAGATAGATAGATAGATAGATAGATAGATAGATAGATAGATAGATAGATAGATAGATAGATATAGATCACATCCACAAATCCCGGAAGTGCGGAGCTTCAAACACGGCGGTCCTGGATGGGCTCCGGTGGCCCCAAACATTCAAGACGCAGCTCTCCGAAAGTAACGAAAAGAAATCCAGGACACCCAGGAATGCTATTGACAAAGTTTTAATCCAGGCAAAGTGTTAGCCTTCACCAACGCGTTTCGCAATAAGCTTGTTCACGGTGTGGTTTGCAATACAGACACGTTCTCTTTACATATGCGCATTCAATAAAATAGAAATGAGACTGACGGAAGAGTATGCTTGCAAAATCAGGGCGCCATTTTACAATGGTATAATGTAACGAGTTTGTTATGATCCAAAAATAAGATTTTAAATGTATATACCATGTTACAGTTTACTGTATCATTAATTCTGAACAGTAGTTTAAATAAACAAAAATTCATCCACTTTACGAAATTCTCGTCATCTAGATCACAATACATTTATACTCGTAGTCTGAGATATAGGCGTAAAAAGCCCTGGTGGGCAGAAGTAGAAAGCATATTAGCGTGAATAATGTACCCAAATAGTATGATTAAATGTAAGGCATATTGCGATAATTAATCATGTAAATCGTCATATTAGCCCAGATGGTCTTTCTATGTTCTTTAATCCGTGGCATGCCTAAAAAGTTGGTAAACTAATCCATTTGATAGGGACTGTTACCGTGGTTGTATGATAAATATATCAACAATACACACGAAAATGTCATCATGTAAATCAACAAGTTTATTTATCAACGTATTTTGGATCATACACCGGCTAGCATGATCCAGTAGGCAACGTCACGGAGGTGTACGCTGTCTGATGCTTTGTGCTAGAAAATGACTTAATCCTTGCAGTGGGGATAAGCGGAACGGAGCCGACGGACTTTGGAACTCTACCAGTGTTCTGTCAGGCACTGGTTTGCTATTTAAGAATCAAGGCTGATATCCAGATTGGGTGCAGTTGAAATGGCTTCTAATATAGAAGCAAAACGGAAAGCAACTTCAAACAAACTTTTTTTCACACAAGTTACTATGGACTCTTCAATACAAGGAGCATCCAGTAATGAATATGTTCAGATCAACAAGGAGGTACAAGTCTTGGCACTATATGATCAACTAGAAAAATTATATAAAAAGGAATTAGCTAAGTGGTGGGAAGCAGAGTCTCTACAGAAATACATTGATGTGGGACGTGTGCCCAAGGGTTTACGTATATACACAGTTCCCACGTATGAACATCCAGACCCCGAGATGTTGGAAGAATGGGCAGGCAATTCCAAAGAGTGCTCTACAACAATGATGCGTATATTGATCAAATACGCTTTAAAAGATCGTACCAAGATTTTTGAGGAGATTAACAAAATCAGTGAGGAATTACTGAAATTGGTCTCTCAAGAGGCATTGGATGAATTTAATACAACAGTACAACTCAAATTGGATAAACTGGAAGAGGAAATTACTGGTAAAAAACAGAGGAAATTTATAAGAGACTTTAAAGATTAGTAATATGATGGATTAGTACATCAGGGGTAAAATCATGATTATGTGTTGAATATCTTTTTAGCGGGAAAGCGGTATAGTTGGGAGCGTTAAGATCGGCCACTTACATGGATATATTGTTGTTTAAATGACAGTTCAGGTGAAAAGTTATACACTATTGTAACAGCATTTATGTGATTCTTAACTTCACAGATACAAACCCCTGACGAAGGGCAGAAGGTGCCCGAAATGCATTGGGTTAAACATCTTGTATTTTTCACAAGAAACTGGGATCCTAACATGCTGTATCAAAGGCGTTGAGCATAATACATGCATTTGAATATTGGAGATCACCGGTTTCACAATTTGCATAAACGAACAATAAAATGATGATCTTATAATTAAACGAGTTGAAATTTTGAATGAAATCGATTTTGATGATTTTATCATCTTCACAGGGTGTGAGCATCTCGGGACTGATATTACCCATATCAGCAACTTTATGGACATTACTTCGGCGCTACCAGGATGAAGCGTACTCCGAGATAGCTCCCCTCAATGGAATACTTTATGAAAAACTTGATCTAAAATGGTGTGCGGGACATACATACATACAATTATTTCTCTGTCATCCTACTTTGAACCAGCACCCAAATAACGATGAACTTAAATTGATTAAAGATGGACTCTATTTCGCGATCAAATAATGTTGATTATTATACATTGCCATTACTCTTGGTGTATTTAAAATGTCATTACCGAGGTTCACCGCATTGTTTATACTGTCTGTATTTTTATTCTTATTCATGTTTTGGGTAAATTGTATCTTCAACTTAAATCGCATTTAATTGACCACTCAGGGCAGGGCGGGGTATTCAAATTTAAATCACGACTACCTATAGGAACTTGAGTAGATGGACCAATAGACAGCTTGGGGGAATTATGGGAGTTGCATGCTAAGTAACATCGAGGAGTTTAGTTAAAGCCGCCACTCAGGTGAGGGTGATTACAACGAGGGTTACAAAACGATCGCATCACGTGGTAAAGTGAAAGGGACGTAATCTCCATAGGAGAGACGGATGAAGCGGCCTTTGCAACTTTTTCAAGTAAGATTAGCGGCACGCTAGTTTTTTCGTTCTAAATAAAGGTTAGAAGTAGTACTGAACATCTAGATGAATGTTTCGTGTTTAGATGGATGGTAACTTTTTTGGAGTAATATGATGGATTAGTACATCAGGGGTAAAATCGTGATTATGTGTTGAATATCTTTTTAGCGGGAAAGCGGTATAGTTGGGAGCGTTAAGATCGGCCACTTACATGGATATATTGTTGTTTAAATGACAGTTCAGGTGAAAAGTTATACACTATTGTAACAGCATTTATGTGATTCTTAACTTCACAGATACAAACCCCTGACGAAGGGCAGAAGGTGCCCGAAATGCATTGGGTTAAACATCTTGTATTTTTCACAAGAAACTGGGATCCTAACATGCTGTATCAAAGGCGTTGAGCATAATACATGCATTTGAATATTGGAGATCACCGGTTTCACAATTTGCATAAACGAACAATAAAATGATGATCTTATAATTAAACGAGTTGAAATTTTGAATGAAATCGATTTTGATGATTTTATCATCTTCACATGGTGTGAGCATCTCGGGACTGATATTACCCATATCAGCAACTTTATGAAGCCATAGATTTAGACAGATTACAAGTACCATTACATTTACGGGAGTCAAGCAGATTTAAACCTAAATCTACTTTCACACCATGTATTCATTGTGATGCAATCGAGGTTTTTGAAAGAAATGTGACTCATGATCTCAAGAAACTGAGGCATGAGATGGAGGGCAGAGCACGGAAAAACTTAAGTGATAATCATTTTAGAGCTATACAAGAACTTAAAAATGATCAATCTATTGTTATCAGATGCTCAGATAAGGTAGGGAATGTTGTAGTTTGGAGCAAACAAGAATATTTGAAAGAAGGTATACGCCAACTTAATGACCCATTGTGTTACAGTTTAAGTAGCTACTCAGAGGTTTTTCAATCATACTCTACATACAATGAAATGTTAGTTAATTGGAAAGATCAAGGATTACTTGAATGGGATGAATTTCAAGCACTATACTGTAAACACCCTAAAATACCTATCATGTATTTACTTCCCAAACTACACAAAAATAGCAAGAAACCCCCCGGCAGAACAATTGTGTCTTCGATGGGCTCACAACTAGAAACAACTTCTAAATTTATTGATCACTATCTAAGACCTTTTGTTGCGGCGCTTCCTGCCTACATTAAAGATACCACACACTTCTTGACATTAATTGATGGGATAGTATGGGAAGCGGACTTGTTACTGGTTACATTAGATGTAACTAGTCTATATACCAGCATCCCACATAGCCTGGGGCTCCAGGCTATGAGACATTTTTTAAGAGCGAGACATATTTCGTTATTATTGCACACACAAATGGTGATTGAAATGACACAATATTGTCTGACCAACAACTATTTCCTCTTCAACGATAACATCTACAAGCAAACCCAAGGGACTGCGATGGGCACCTGCTTCGCCCCCAGCTATGCAAATTTATTCATGGGCTGGTGGGAGGAGCAGGTGTCCCAGGAGTGGGACATGCAAGGAGACAACATAATAACATGGGCCAGATTTATCGATGACATCTTCCTGATTTGGAAAGGTGATATAGCATCAGTTAATCGATTTATCGAGACGCTAAATGACAATGAGTTGAATTTAAAATTTACATCACACATCAGCAAAACACATATTGTATTTTTAGATGTGGAAATACAAGTTAAAGATCTAACCCTTGTCACAAAATTACACAGGAAGGAAACCGCTGATAATAGTCTCTTGTACGCACAAAGTGCCCACCCATCAAGCTTAATTCAGTGCATCCCTTATGAAGAGCTTATACGTGCTAAACGCAATTGTAGTACATTGGTTGAATATGAAAAAGTTGGTCATGTATGATCGTTTCCGCGAACGCGGTTACAGTCATAAATCAATAAAACAAGCTGAGAAGAAGGCTGACATGCTTGTTAGAGCTGAACTCCTGAGACCTAAACCAGTGGTTGATGAACAGAAAGATAATGTTAGATTTATTACCACCTTTTCTAACAGTGCCTTTAAAATTAGGAAACTGTTTAATCATAACTGGCACGTTTTATTAAGTGATGCGACCTTGAAAAAGTGTCTCAATGAAACCCCACAGATAACATTTCGCAGAAATAGATCTCTGAGAGATGAATTATGTAAAAATACCATCTCTACCATAAATGTGATCAGTAGTACAAATTTTGTTGGTTTTAAAACTTGCAAATATTGCAAAGCATGTGCTAACAGTAGAGATTGTAAATCCTTAGTTTTCCCTAATGACAACAGAGAGTATAAAATCAGAGGGAATTTCTCTTGTGAAACAGATTACTGTATCTACTGTTTTCGCTGTCCTTGTGGTAAATTGTACATAGGGAGCTCCATCCATCGAGCAAAAAAAAGAGTCTTGGAACATTTACGTGCAATTAAGAAAAGCGACGTGCAATATCCAGTAGCACGACACTTCTTTGGGGAACACAACCAAAATGAAAAATTGTTGTCCTTTGCAGTTTTCTACACTATTCCAAGACTCGAGAGGGGTGGTGACAGACAGCGAGAATTACGACGGATGGAATCAAGATTCATAACAAATTTTGATACACTTACACCTACAGGGTTGAATTCAAGTGAAGAGATGTCTGTACACTTGTGAAGCATTGTGATGTATACTATCAGTGGATTATATATTTTATTGATGTTGCTTACGATTTTAAGAATGTTTTATAAGCCTATTGTGAGAGGTATATTAGAGATAGGAGAAGTTTAATATGAGATGAGTAGTTGAACGACTTATTAAATGTATTGTCTTTCTTTTTCTCCTCTCCCTACTTTTTCTCTTTCCCATTACCTTTTCAGTTGTTTCCCTTCTCTCCCTTCCTTTTCTTTTTTGTTCTCCTTGATGTAGCATTTTCAAAAAATACATCAGATGTGAAGTGACTGTACGTGAAGAAACGTCAAGTGAATCATGTTTACCATTTTTTCTTAAATTCTGTAAATGGCATGCCATGGGTTGCAAAATAGAGATTGCCCACTTGGGCTAAACTTGTTGATTTACATCATGAAATTTTCATGTGTATTGTTGATATATTTATCATACAACCACGGTAACAGTCCCTATCAAATGGATTAGTTTACCAACTTTTTAGGCATGCCACGGATTAAAGAACATAGAAAGCCCACCTGGGCTAATATGAAGATTTACATGATTAATTATCGCAATATGCCTTAAATTTAATCATACTATTTGGGTACATTATTCACGCTAATATGCTTTCTACTTCTGCCCACCAGGGCTTTTTACGCCTATATCTCAGACTACGAGTATAAATGTATTGTGATCTAGATGACGAGAATTTCGTAAAGTGGATGAATTTTTGTTTATTTAAACTACTGTTCAGAATTAATGATACAGTAAACTGTAACATGGTATATACATTTAAAATCTTATTTTTGGATCATAACAAACTCGTTGCATTATACCATTGTAAAATGGCGCCCTGATTTTGCAAGCATACTCTTCCGTCAGTCTCATTTCTATTTAATTGAATGCGCATATGTAAAGAGAACGTGTCTGTATTGCAAATCACACCGTGAACAAGCTTATTGCGAAACGCGTTGGTGAAGGCTAACACTTTGCCTGGATTAAAACTTTGTCAATAGCATTCCTGGGTGTCCTGGATTTCTTTTCGTTACTTTCGGAGAGCTGCGTCTTGAAGATATATATAGATATATAGATATAGAGATAGATATATTCACTGAAATAAACAGGTTGCAGGGACGTTATAGTTAGGCTGAGATTTCACTCATAGAAAGAAGTGAAATTCAGCAGTTATAGTTACCTGAGCTTACTATAACTTACACCCCCGCAATGCGCTGCTTATGACCTCACATATTACATCATTCATGACATGGTCAGTAACATTACTCATTACTCACTAAGGGCCTCTCGAATGACATCACTGATTACAGCACTGATTACATCATCCAGTGATTGTGATTGTTTTCTAAGCGTTTATGAGGGTTAAACATATATACTAAGGTACTACAAAATGTAAATAACTATGATTTGTGTACTACTCATGAGTAATACTATTTCTAACATATATTATGTGAGTGGCTCTGTGACTGTGTATCTGTGTGTTGGTAGATGTCTGAGTGGCTGTAGGGGTGTGTGAGTAGGTGTGTAAGTGGCTGTATGTGTGACTAAATGGGTGTGTGAGTACATGTATGGGTGAATAAGTGGGTGTGTGAGTAACTGTATGGGTTTGGGAGTAGCTGTGTGACTGGCTGTATTGGTGAGTGAGTGTGTGAATGGCTGCATGGGTGAGTGAGTGACTGTGTGAGTGACTGTATGTGTAAATGGCTGTATGGATGACAGTGGCTGCTTCAGTGAGTGTATGGTTAACTGATTGTGTGAGCAGCTGTATTGAGGAATGAGTGTCTTTCTGAGTAGCTGTATGGGTAAGTGAGTACACATGTGAGTGCTTGCATGATTTTGTTGGGTATCCACTAAGAAGGGGGACCCCTGAACAAAGATACGGGCAGGTATACCAGGGGAATCAACAAGTACCAAAAGAAAAGAAGTACCTGCCACGGATTGATAATAAATAAGGCCCTAAACAGGGTCCAGATAGTTGGGAACCGCAACCAATAGGCAAACCAAAACAAGAGAAAAACAACAAGACAGGGTCTAAATGAATTTAAGTATTTTAGAAAAGAGTCTTTTTATTTCATCATTATTATTTGTATAGATGTGAGAATCATTTTTTTAAAGAAGTTTAACAATGTAGATTGGAGAAAGTAATAAAGAAGAATATCAAAATAATACAGTTTCTAAATAGCAAATTGCTAACAGTCCCACAAACGCTCCTTCAAACAAACATGCACTCATACTATCTCACATCCAACAGCAACATCAAAACAACACATAGCATTAATACATACTAATAAAAACATGTACAAGTTAGAATGGTCATTTGACAAATCAAATTTGGAGGGATGGACTTTGAACAGCCCGTACGGCTAAAAAGCACCAATAAGCACGTTTACAGTAGCCAGAAATGCGGTAACAGAATGCCGACGCGCGTTTCGGTGAACAAGCCCCAACAGGGGCTGCACCTTCATCAGGGCGAAGGAGGGCAGAGATGGTGGGACAGGCGCACCTGTAAACAAACAAAGTATTAACAATGATAGGAAAATGCGATTAGGAAAAACAATATATATATGCACACATATAAGGCTCCAGGTACGAATGTGATCGAAGCTACAACAATAAATAAATAATACAGTCTAAGACTCTGATTAGAGGTCTATCAGGGGTTAAACCCAACATGATAAATGGAATCTGAGTGGAATAGATCAAGGGTCATAATAAACAGGTTTGCCAAAGGTTGAGACGATAGAATATAGGTTTGAAAAAATATAAAAGTCAAAGAATTGGAATAAAGTGCAACCGGAAGGTCAAACATATATCTAGAAGTATTAGTTTTAAAGAAAAAGATAATGGACATTGTGTACATATAACTCGACATGCAGTAAATAAATAGAAAAATAGAGGATTGCTCTCTAAATAAGCAAAGAATAGATGCGTGCTAGGACAACAAATGAAAAAAACGTGAGCCATAGAAAGTGTAGTCTTATATCCCTTCAGGTCTATCGGTGTTAGCATGACCAATGGGGAGAGGGCAAGAAGGATTGGTGCTCTCCTTATATCCCTTCAGTTCTGTGGATGTCAGAATAGCCAGTGGGGGGAGGGGGATGAAAAATCGGTGCCCTCCACGGGAGGGGACCAGCCAATACCTTGCGGTCAGTTGTTTTCCGTGTAGGGAATTCAGCCAAAACCTGGCGGTCAAGGGATTGAGCGCCGACCAACGGTCACGGTATTTCTTCAGGGAGATAGCAGGTGTCTACTGACAGATGGAAGCCTTGAGCGATACAGTATCTAAAAAGTTTTTTTATATAAGGGCAACGGTTAAAGAATAAACCCCAACACGAGTCTCTACATAGGTTACAGACAGAACTGACCAGGAAAGAAAGCTATAAATCACCTACCCGTAGGTTGTCAAGATTAATGGTCCACGGGAGAAGAGAGAGGTTTTCCTTTAACAGGGCAGGGAATAGGCGCACAATAAGTCCCTCGGTCAGAAGGACCAGGTCGAAATTTAGAGAGATCGGCGAAAAGGATAGTTGCGCCTGAAACGGGGCAGAAAAACAATGTTAAAGCACCTATCATTGTGCGGGTATAACTAAAAGCATCCAAATTTCAGGGGAAACACTTACCCGAATTCTCTCGGCGGGACGATGAACAAACGGGCTCGAGGCACAAGTCTCTACGGGAGCACAGCGGATGAGCGGCTTCCGTGGTAGGAAGTGTCAACAGGGGAAACGCCTCCTTTTATGTCTAAGTGGGTAATCGACTGGCCAGTGAAAGGCTAGGGGTGGAGTGCGCTAAAAAAAGAGAGAGGAGATGGACATGGAGAAGGGACTGGGAAGGAGACGAGCACGGCGGCCATCTTAAACAGGCCAAAGTGGTACCTAAAAGGGGCAGCTAGTTGTGAAAAATCACATGGGAATAAATAAGAGGAGAGCTGCCAGAGAATAAAGGGAAGAATAAGTAAAACTAAATAGAAAAGCAAAAATAGATCTATTGAGGGAATAAAATCAGAAAAGGGTCCGAAAATGAACAGGGACCAACAAATCTTGAGGGTACATTACACATACGGGGGAGCCCGGGGATAGAATGAAAAAATGACAACAATTGCGGGTAACAAGAAGAATCTCCAAAAGGATAAAACGCAAAAGGGAAGAGAGGAAAAAAAAAAGGAGAGGGGGGGGGAAAGGGTTATTAGAGAAGGTCTGCGGCAGGAGAGTTAGATAATGGCATTCTCCCAGGGACAGTGCTCATTAAGCCCTTTGTTCACTGCATTGAGGAGATAGATCCAGAATACCTCTCTTTTCTTGCGGATCTGTGTGGGATCTTTTCCGGGAGGGGTCATGATTCTCTCTAGAATCGACCACTTAAGGTCCTGTACAGAATGGTTCATGTCAAGCCAATGCTGGACCAGTGGGGCCGACAATTTCCCAGTTCGGATGTTAGACTTATGTTCCCCTATCCTGGTCCTGCATTCTCGCCCAGTTTCTCCAACATAGATCATCCGACATGGACACATGATCAAGTATACAGTGTTAGAGGTACGGCAATTTGTCATGTTGGATAGTTTGATTTGACGTTCTGGGGTGTCAATGATGTCTCCTGTGATTGCATTGGGGCAAGCGTGGCAATTGCCACAATGGTGATTGCCTAAAACAGGTCAGGAGTTGGTAATGCCTGTTTGTTGAAGGGGAGGGGGTCCCTGAAGTTTACCTTTGACCAGATAGTTTTTAAGATTCCTGTTCCTTTTGAATGCAAAGATGGGCTTGGGGAGAGTAAAATCCTCATTGCCCATATTCAAAAGAAACCAGCACGAGTTTATCGTCTGTCTCAACTTATGATTGATGTTAGAATGTTTGGTCACACAGACCAGTTTGTCAGCCGAAGGCTTTTCTTTGGGAAGAAACATCGACTCTCGGTTGAAGTATCTGGCCCTTTTAAGGGAGTCCTTAATGAGTTTAGGTGGATAACCTCGATGGATGAGTTTACTCTTAAGTACATTAGCCTGGTCGAGAAAATTGTTGATGTTAGAACAGTTTCTTCGAATTCGAAGAAACTGGCTGAAGGGAATACTATCCCTTTGGCAGCGAGGGTGGTAACTGCCGTACTGCAAAAGCGTGTTCCTAGCAGTAGGTTTGGTGAATAGGGATACATAGATTTTATTTTCCCTATGTTTAATCCAAACATCAAGGAACTCCAGTTGGAGATTGTTGGAATGGGCCGTGAACTTCAGACTGGTATCAGCCGCATTGATCCATAGTAAGAAGATGTCAAGGGAGGTTTGATCGCCCTCCCACACAAAGAAAATATCATCTATGAATCGGACCCATGTACGAACATTTTCGTAAAATGGGGCCAATTCATTGTAGATATTTAAATGTTCAAAATGTCCCATGTAGAGACAAGCAATGCTGGGAGCGCAGGAAGCCCCCATGCTAACTCCCTGGATCTGTTGGAAGAAGCACTGGTTGAATTCAAAATAGTTTTCATAGAGAACTATTTTGAGGCATTGGATGATAAAGGGCGCATTTGTAATATCAGGCTCAGTGGCCATGACCTCTTGTACAACCGAAAGGGCTCCCTCCTGCGGGATATTAGTGTACAATGACTCGAGGTCCAGAGTTACCAACAATTCGCTGTCCGCAAAAAATGGGGTTCCCTCAATTCTGGAGATGAAATGGCCAGTGTCTTTAACGAAGGACTCCAATTTGTTGACCAATGGTTGAAGAAAGCGGTCAACGTATTTGGAGAGAGGTTCTGTTGCTGATCCGATAGTAGAGACTATCGGTCTCAGAGGGGGATCCAAGATGTTCTTATGGGTTTTAGGGACCCCATAGATGATAGGCATGCGGGTGTAGCTAGGTGTCAAAAACTCTGCTTCTTTGGAGCATATATGTCCCTTGTCAATGGCTTCCTCCACCAGGGTGAGGATTCGTTTTTTCAGAATGGCTTCTGGGTTCTTGGTGATTTGTTTATAGTGCCTATCGTCAGCCAAAAGGGTGTTCATCTTCTCAATATACGCGGGGGTGTCAAAGATCACTATACCCCCACCCTTATCACAAGGTTTAATGGTGAGTTTTTGGTTGGATTTAAGAGCTAGCAAGGTGTTGGTTTCCTCGTTAGAGAGGTTGCTACGGGGTTTAGACACATATTTAATGATTTTACAAATCTTTTTAGTGACAGCTTTCTCAAAAATGCCCACTTCCGGGCCAACTACTTCCAACGAGGGGGTAAAGTTGGACGGGGGCTTCAGGTCAGAGAAATGTTCCTCTATGTCAAGAGGTGGTCTATTGAGGAAATATTTCTTTAGCCTGATTTTCCGGAAAAATAGATTAAGGTCTTTCAGAAGTTCAAATTTACTGAAATTGTTTGTAGGGACAAAAGAAAGGCCTCTGGATAACAGGGTCAGAGCATCAGGGCCAACGCAGGTGTTAGACAGATTGAACACGGGGATGTTTTTCACGTTTTCCAGTATTGTTGTTGGCGTGTCTGGATGTACATTTGTGGCTGAGGTTGATCCTGACGGTAGTTCCTTTGATGTGAGTTCCGCGTTCTGGGGCGGAAACTCCCCCTGCGGTTCCCTAAAAAACGATTAGGCATATTGGGTCTTTCAAAGGAATCTTGTCTATGTTGATAGTTTGGGTCATAGTTGCTAGGACCCTCACCTTCAGAGTCAGTAGTGTCTGAGAAGGTGGTAACCCGTCTGTTGCCCCATCTTGGGGTATTACTGCCTGAGGAGGGATCTTCTGTGGAGTTATAGAAGTTAGTGGTTAGATAGGGGTAGGCGCGTTCTTGGGAGAATGCGCGGATGTCTTTTCTGAGTTTGTCTGTCTTTCTCTTCAGGAGATAGTCAGTGAAGGAATCAAGTTCTAGACATATTTCCTCCAATTTCTTCTTCCCCATTTCAACTGGATTATCTTTTTTCAGTTTTTCTTCCAATTCCTCTATCTCTCTATTCAGGATAGCTAAAACCTCTCTGGCAGTTTCAACAATCAGCATCATCCAGTCTCTGGAGCATCTGTTGGATATTAAAGCCCATCTTTTTAAGAATTGTGTGATCTCTATAAAGAGGCCAGGTATGTTCCTGCCCCTTAATCCAATGGGAATTGTTCCTGCTTTGAGGTATTCCAGCATAAATTTAGCATGGAATTCAGTGTGTTTACTTTTCTTCCTCAGATTTAGGAGTTTTGTCCATTCCCCCTCAAGGCCTTTGTTGAGAGTGAATTGTTGGTCACTGCCCGCGGCTAAGCCAATCATTTTGGCAAAGTCCTCATCGGAGAACCCAAATGTCTTAATGCTTTCCATAATGAAAACAAAGAGGATGTCACAGCTCAAACAAGAGAGAACCAGAGCTCGTGTGTAGTCCAGATCAATTAAAGTTTGAAAGTTAGTGCAAAAAACAGAAAAATTAGTGCAAAAAGGTGATCAGACAGACAGCACAAAAGATAAATCATCAATAATAGCACAATATTCCAATGAAAAGGACCAAAAAGCCCCCACAGCACAGGGCTGTGACTGAACATCCACTAAGAAGGGGGACCCCTGAACAAAGATACGGGCAGGTATACCAGGGGAATCAACAAGTACCAAAAGAAAAGAAGTACCTGCCACGGATTGAAAATAAATAAGGCCCGAAACAGGGTTCAGATAGTTGGGAACCGCAACCAATAGGCAAACCAAAACAAGAGAAAAACAACAAGACAGGGTCTAAATGAATTTAAGTATTTTAGAAAAGAGTCTTTTTATTTCATCATTATTATTTGTATAGATGTGAGAATCATTTTTTTAAGACGTTTAACAATGTAGATTGGAGAAAGTAATAAAGAATATCAAAATAATACAGTTTCTAAATAGCAAATTGCTAACAGTCCCACAAACGCTCCTTCAAACAAACATGCACTCATACTATCTCACATCCGACAGCAACATCAAAACAACACATAGCATTAATACATACTAATAAAAACATGTACAAGTTAGAATGGTCATTTGACAAATCAAATTTGGAGGGATGGACTTTGAACAGCCCGTACGGCTAAAAAGCACCAATAAGCACGTTTACAGTAGCCAGAAATGCGGTAACAGAATGCCGACGCGCGTTTCGGTGAACAAGCCCCAACAGGGGCTGCACCTTCATCAGGGCGAAGGAGGGCAGAGATGGTGGGACAGGCGCACCTGTAAACAAACAAAGTATTAACAATGATAGGAAAATGCGATTAGGAAAAACAATATATATATGCACACATATAAGGCTCCAGGTACGAATGTGATCGAAGCTACAACAATAAATAAATAATACAGTCTAAGACTCTGATTAGAGGTCTATCAGGGGTTAAACCCAACATGATAAATGGAATCTGAGTGGAATAGATCAAGGGTCATAAACAGGTTTGCCAAAGGTTGAGACGATAGAATATAGGTTTGAAAAAATATAAAAGTCAAAAAATTGGAATAAAGTGCAACCGGAAGGTCAAACATATATCTAGAAGTATTAGTTTTAAAGAAAAAGATAATGGACATTGTGTACATATAACTCGACATGCAGTAAATAAATAGAAAAATAGAGGATTGCTCTCTAAATAAGCAAAGAATAGATGCGTGCTAGGACAACAAATGAAAAAAACGTGAGCCATAGAAAGTGTAGTCTTATCTCCCTTCAGGTCTATCGGTGTTAGCATGACCAATGGGGAGAGGGCAAGAAGGATTGGTGCTCTCCTTATATCCCTTCAGTTCTGTGGATGTCAGAATAGCCAGTGGGGGGGGGGGGGCAAAAATCGGTGCCCTCCACGGGAGGGGACCAGCCAATACCTAGCGGTCAGTTGTTCTCCGTGTAGGGAATTCAGCCAAAACCTGGCGGTCAAGGGATTGAGCGCCGACCAACGGTTACGGTATTTCTTCAGGGAGATAGCAGGTGTCTACTGACAGATGGAAGCCTTGCGCGATACAGTATCTAAAAAAAATTTTTTATATAAGGGCAACGGTTAAAGAATAAACCCCAACACGAGTCTCTACATAGGTTGTGTGAGTAACTGTATGGGTTTGGGAGTAGCTGTGTGACTGGCTGTATTGGTGAGTGAGTGTGTGAATGGCTGCATGGGTGAGTGAGTGACTGTGTGAGTGACTGTATGTGTAAATGGCTGTATGGATGACAGTGGCTGCTTCAGTGAGTGTATGGTTAACTGATTGTGTGAGCAGCTGTATTGAGGAGTGAGTGTCTTTCTGAGTAGCTGTATGGGTAAGTGAGTACACATGTGAGTGCTTGCATGATTGTGTTGGGTGTTTGAGAGGTTATATGGGTGGGTGAGAGACTCTGCTGAGAGGCTGTATGGGTAAGTGACTGGGTATGTGAGTGGCTGTATGGGTAAATAAGTGGGTGTGTGAGTAGCTGAATGGGTGAGTGGCTGCATCAGTGAGTGGGGATATGAGTGTGTCTCTATAGATCATTGAGTGGGTGTGTGAGTGGGTTTTTGGGTGTGTGAGTGGTTACATGAGTGGTTGTGCAGGAGTGTGAGTAGATGTGTGAGTGGTTCTATGGATGAGGTCATCAGTGATGTAAACAGTGACAACATTTCAGATGTCATCAGTGATGTCATGTGTTATGTCACCGACCATGCCCTGATCGATGTAATATGTGACGTCATAAGCAGTGCATTGTGGGGGCATAAGTTATAGTTTAATTTATCTGGTTTTGTATGAGTGAAATATGAGCCTAACTATAACGTCCCTATAACCTTTGTTTTTTTCATGGAATTTCTAAGGTTTTTTAATTCTATTTCCTAACTATAATGTCCATGTAACCTTTGTTTCTTTCAGTGAATTTCTAAGGGTTTTACATTTTTTATTTCCTAACCTTCAACCTTTAACCTGTAACATTTAACCTGTAATGTTTCAAAGTGAGTGTGCGAGTGAGTTCATGGTATCTCAGTGGGTGTGTGAGTGAGTGTGTGAGTGTCTCAATGGGTATGTGAGTGTCTGGATGGGCCTGGGAGTGGCTGCATAAGTTTCTCACTGGGTGTGTGAGTGGGTGCATGAGTATCTGAGTGAATTTCTGAGTGGATTTGTGAGTGGGTGTGACAGTATCTGAGTGCGTTTGCAACTACCTCCATGTATGTGTGAGTCAGTCTGTAAGTGAGTCCATGAGTGTCTGAGTGGATCTAGGAGTGGGTGCATGAGTGTTTGAGTAAGTGTCTCAGTAGGTTTGTGAGTAGGTGTGAGAGTGTCTGAGTGGGTTTGCGAGTGCCTCCATGAGTGTGTGTCAGTCTGTGAGTGGGTAAATAAATCTTTGAGGAGATCTGTGAGTGAGTGTATGTGTTTCTCAGTGGTTCTGTGAGTGAGTGCATGAGTCTTTGAGTAGGTGCATGAGTGTCTGAGTGGGTCTGTGAATGGGTGTGAGAGTGTTTGTGTGGGTCTGTGAGTGGGTGAATGGGTCTGTGAGTAGGCCCTGAGGCCTGGCCACAATTGAATGGGGGAGGGGGGCTGTGCAGCCCCTCTCCCCAAGCTGATTGTGGCCCCAGGGACCCAATCCCATGGGGACCGGCCTTAACTAAATTGGGAAGGGGCCGGATGCCCCCCTCCCTGGTCTTATTTCAGACCCAAGGACCCCATCCCTCATGGCCCAGCTGAAATACAATGGGGGAGGGGGACTTTGTGGCCTCCCCTCGTGGGGCCAAAATCCACATCCCCAGGGCCTGGCCTTAATATGTTTGTAATATAAAGGAGAGGGACGCTCCATCCACAGGCTGATTTCAGACCCCATCCCCTGGGGTCCAGATGAATTGTGATGAGGAGGGAGCGGCATGGCCTGATTTGGGCCCCAGGGACCCCATCCCCTGGGGCCTGGCCATGTGTCTCTGGGTGCCCTGGACCTAGCCAGGGCACCCAGTCTGCACGATGTGGGCCAAGGGGGAGCCTCAAGGCCCACAGGGTTCAAGTCTGCTCCATGCCTACTACTGGATGGGGCATTGCTGATGCCTGCAGGGAGCTGCTGGAAATGCAGCTCCCTGTGTGCAGGAGCAATTGTTTCATCTCTTTCCCTGCCTGCTTGTCTGCAGGCTGTGAAAGAGATGAAACCTTTGCTTCCAGCAGGCAGCAGCACTTTGACAGCTACCACCAGCTGAAGCCAAAGTGTTTTATTTTGCTTCACAGGAGCTGTGAGCTCCTACCAAGCAAAAGCAAACAGCTATGTCCTGGGGTTGGCACCCCGGGACATAGCATGAGCCAGCCCTAGGGGGGTAGCGGTCCAAAGGGCCATATATAGCTCCAGGAGGAGGAACACGCAGCCCTCTTCTTTGTTGTTCAAGTATAAGGCCAGAGAGGGGGGCCGCGCTGCCCCTCTCCCATTTCAAAATCTGTTTTTGACCCCAGGGGTAGGTATCTCTAGAGTGCAGGGGGTCCATACAGCCTCTCACACTATAATTACATTAGCCCCAGGGAGGTGGTGGTCACCAGGGCACAGGGTTTCTGGGTGCCCCCTATATTATTTCATGTTTTTGTTCCAAGGGCACGGAGGTCCTTGCGGCCCCGCATTATATATATATATATATATATATATCAACGCTCTGTTGCCAGTCCCACCAATTGAGAAGCACTCGAATGCACACACAAGGTGGCAACCCTTTAATTTCGGGATACAGGTAAGCTCAGTTCGTGGTATCAATCACACAGCCAGCATGCGATTCGCCTTACGCGTTTCGAAAGTCTCTGCTTTCTTCCTCAGAGGCCATCGCTATGATGGATACATGCTCCGGTCTCCATTAATCACTGCCCGATCACGCCCCCAGATGGGCCGGTCCATTCACCGTAGGCATTGTGGATATTGGAGTCCCGAAAAATCCTTCCTCAAATGGTGCATTCATTTCTGTGAAACATTTCAAGCCCACGGATGGGCCACCGCAAACTGCGCTTGCCTTCAATTCCTTGTGTGCATACCATTTAGCGGCCTTACAGATGCTCTGCCGCCTAGCCCCCATCTTCGTGGGGTGGTGCTCCTCGACGGCCGGGTCGCCGCCATAAATCAACGCTCTGTTGCCAGTCCCACCAATTGAGAAGCACTCGAATGCACACACAAGGTGGCAAGCCTTTAATTTCGGGATACAGGTAAGCTCAGTTTGTGGTATCAATCACACAGCCAGCATGCGATTCGCCTTACGCGTTTCGAAAGTCTCTGCTTTCCTCCTCAGAGGCCATCGCTATGATGGATACATTCTCCGGTCTCCATTAATCACTGCCCGATCACGCCCCCAGATGGGCCGGTCCATTCACCGTAGGCATTGTGGATATTGGAGTCCCGAAAAATCCTTCCTCAAATGGTGCATTAATTTCTGTGAAACATTTCAAGCCCATGGATGGGCCACCGCAAACTGCGCTTGCCTTCAATTCCTCCCACCAATTGAGAAGCACTCGAATGCACACACAAGGTGGCAAGCCTTTAATTTCGGGATACAGGTAAGCTCAGTTCGTGGTATCAATCACACAGCCAGCATGCGATTCGCCTTACGCGTTTCGAAAGTCTCTACTTTCTTCCTCAGAGGCCATCGCTATGATGGATACATGCTCCGGTCTCCATTAATCACTGCCCGATCACACCCCCAGATGGGCCGGTCCATTCACCATAGGCATTGTGGATATTGGAGTCCCGAAAAATCCTTCCTCAAATGGTGCAATAATTTCTGTGAAACATTTCAAGCCCATGGATGGGCCACCGCAAACTGCGCTTGCCTTCAATTCCTTGTGTGCATAACATTTAGCGGCGTTACAGATGCTCTGCCGCCTAGCCCCCATCTTCGTGGGGTGGTGCTCCTCGACGGCCGGGTCGCCGCCATAAATCAACGCTCTGTTGCCAGTCCCACCAATTGAGAAGCACTCGAATGCACACACAAGGTGGCAAGCCTTTAATTTCGGGATACAGGTAAGCTCAGTTCGTGGTATCAATCACACAGCCAGCATGCGATTCGCCTTACGCGTTTCAAAAGTCTCTGCTTTCTTCCTCAGAGGCCATCGCTATGATGGATACATGCTCCGGTCTCCATTAATCACTGCCCGATCACGCCCCCAGATGGGCTGGTCCATTCACCGTAGGCATTGTGGATATTGGAGTCCCGAAAAATCCTTCCTCAAATGGTGCATTAATTTCTGTGAAACATTTCAAGCCCATGGATGGTCCACCGCAAACTGCGCTTGCCTTCAATTCCTTGTGTGCATACCATTTAGCGGCGTTACAGATGCTCTGCCGCCTAGCCCCCATCTTCGTGGGGTGGTGCTCCTCGACGGCCGGGTCGCCGCCATAAATCAACGCTCTGTTGCCAGTCCCACCAATTGAGAAGCACTCGAATGCACACACAAGGTGGCAAGCCTTTAATTTCGGGATACAGGTAAGCTCAGTTCGTGGTATCAATCACACAGCCAGCATGCGATTCGCCTTACTCGTTTCAAAAGTCTCTGCTTTCTTCCTCAGAGGCCATCGCTATGATGGATACATGCTCCAGTCTCCATTAATCACTGCCCGATCACGCCCCCAGATGGGCCGGTCCATTCACCGTAGGCATTGTGGATATTGGAGTCCCAAAAAATCCTTCCTCAAATGGTGCATTAATTTCTGTGAAACATTTCAAGCCCATGGATGGGCCACCGCAAACTGCGCTTGCCTTCAATTCCTTGTGTGCATACCATTTAGCGGTGTTACAGATGCTCTGCCGCCTAGCCCCCATCTTCGTGGGGTGGTGCTCCTCGACGGCCGGGTCGCCGCCATAAATCAACGCTCTGTTGCCAGTCCCACCAATTAAGAAGCACTTGAATGCACACACAAGGTGGCAAGCCTTTAATTTCGGGATACAGGTAAGCTCAGTTCGTGGTATCAATCACACAGCCAGCATGCGATTCGCCTTACGTGTTTCGAAAGTCTCTGCTTTCTTCCTCAGAGGCCATCGCTATGATGGATACATGCTCCGGTCTCCATTAATCACTGCCCGATCACGCCCCCAGATGGGCCGGTCCATTCACCATAGGCATTGTGGATATTGGAGTCCCGAAAAATCCTTCCTCAAATGGTGCATTAATTTCTGTGAAACATTTCAAGCCCATGGATGGGCCACCGCAAACTGCGCTTGCCTTCAATTCCTTGTGTGCATACCATTTAGCGGCGTTACAGATGCTCTGCCGCCTAGCCCCCATCTTCGTGGGGTGGTGCTCCTCGACGGCCGGGTCGCCGCCATAAATCAACGCTCTGTTGCCAGTCCCACCAATTGAGAAGCACTCGAATGCACACACAAGGTGGCAATTTTTTTGACAATTTTAATAATAAACTGCATGATTACTTAAAATCTTTACAGTATAAGATAAAATAAAAAATAAAAAAGAAGCTTTATGAACGTCCCGACTCACCCCCTCACAAGTCCCATCCACACATAAAAGTGAAAGTCACTTTGGGTTAAATATTAACATATTAGTCCTGATTAGCTGTCCAAAGCAGAGTTCTTTTAAAAGGAGTGATGTATAGGTTGTACCAGTATTTCCCAACTGATGAGGGGAGGCACATGAAAGTTCGGTAGAGTCAATTCATGTACCAAGGGCTGTTGACGAAAGATGGATTCTTCGTGGGTCTTTAAACCAGCCCAGGTTAGATAACTGGGGCGGAAGGCTTCCAGTTACTTTACAGACAATGCCGTTAGGTGGGAGTCGAGTGCCATTTTTACCTGGTGTATAAATTTCGCAACTCTGGCTATCAAACAGGTCGTGGAGACTGAGAGGCACCAGTCCGAAGCCTCTCTGCAAGTTCTATAGTCCGTATTCCGTAAAATCGGAAGCAGCAAGCGATGGCGATCATTGGCCAGCTTTGTGCAGCAGCACAGCAAGTGTAGCCAGGATTCTCTGCGGTAATTGCATAGACGACAGGCCAGGGTGCCATCCGTACGGGCCCATTTGGGGTTGAAGTCCATGATCCTGAGGGCCAAAAGTCGAAAATACAAAATTTTCTTTCTCGCGCAAGTGGATACTGGATCTTGCAGGTAAGGTTGGGGTTTACCTGGAATATATGATTTGTCCAGGGCCTGAGTTAGTGGATTTTGCCGAAGAGATGCAAGGTCAAGTCCAAAGGAGATGATCCGGACTTGGCGCTTAACTGCTTGGGCCCAGGCTGAGAAAGGAATTTCGTGCAGGGGCAAACTCCTTCTTTCGATTTTCAATGCTGCAATAGCTTGTCCTACCTTTGAGTACCAGGGGGAGCCCACCTCATCAAAGATTGATTTTAGGGAGTGCTTTAGCGAATGTTCTGGTGCTTTCAATACTCTAATATAGAGTTTTAAAAGGTCCCCCAGTAATACCAGCTCCGGTCGCTTAAGGCCTATTTCTAGCCTTAATCTAGTGTTCCTTGCGTATCTAGGGGCCTGTAGCACCATCTTATAGGCTTTCGCTTGGGCCGCGTTTACCACTTTGTCAAATGCACCAGGGTAGGCTATATGCCCATATGCAATGGCAGGGATCAGTTTTGCCCGGAGCACTGTCAACATTGGTTCTGCTGAGGGACTGTCCAAGCGGTGGCATAAGCGTCTTAACGACAGAATGGTTTTGTTAATTTTAGGTTTAAGCTCCTTCAGATGTTTGACTGCAGAGGCACTCTCAGAGACCCAGGTGCCCAGATAGTTGTAGGATGGGGCAGTGACGATACGGTGCTCCCCCAGAGACCATGAAGCTTCTTTTTTGAGGTGGCAAGCCTTTAATTTCGGGGTACAGGTAAGCTCAGTTCGTGGTATCAATCACGCAGCCAGCATGCGATTCGCCTTACGCGTTTCGAAAGTCTCTGCTTTCTTGCACTTTTAATACCAGCAGCAGACTTCCCTGGTGAGCAGTAGCTTTACTACAGTGATCTACTGAGCAACTAGAGTGCTAACATTCAGAATTTATGGCAAATGTGTGACACATCTGAATGCCTTCTTGATGGAACCAAAGTAAAAAACTGAAAGTATTTCCTACTGAGAAGACTGCAGTAAATGAGGAAATTAGGAAACTTCAGAACAAATAAGTCTCCCAAGATGGCCACCAGAGACAAAAGAGCCCAAATGTAGCACACATATCACCCAGATGTAGCCCACATGTAGCCCAATGACAGAAGTCTGCAAAACACTTTTTATTTTTTGTGTTTTTGCAGTTTTATATAGTGCAGACTTGTCAGATACTGGAGTGCTTTACATGAGCATTGGTTACATCACACAAGAACAATTTCATTTTGGTTGTAGACATGGGGAGATTAAGTGATTTGACCAGAATCACAGAATGTCGAGCTGAAGCAGAAACTCCAGCCTGGTTCCCTAGTTGCAAAGTCTGCAGCTCTGGAAGTAACACCACATCCTCTCCCCTAAGTGCAACATTTAATCAAGTGGTCAACTGGATAAAAAAACATAAAGATAACAAATAATTTAAAAGTGCTTTGTCGCTATTTGAAAACTCAGAAAATATGTCCTCATTTTAGTTTTTTAGAGCACTAACCATAATTTTGATGCCAAAAAGATCCTCTCATATATGTAATTTCTAAAGGAAATGCTCTAGGTATTACAGTTTTGATCACATCAAGATGACGTCAGGCGTTTCACACTTTTGTAATAAATATAGAATGTTAGCAATCTAGTTGTTCATTAGGATAATGTTGAGAGGCAGAGGCCAGGGGCACGGACTCTGAAAATTGAAGGCAGGTAGGAGGGTGCAGAGGCAACAATTTGACCACACTGGGCAGGCAGGAAGGGCAGTGGCAGCACAACAGACTATGGAGGGCAGTGAAAAGGGGGGCAGGGGCAACAAACCAACAATACAGGACTGCCAAGAGAGGCTGTGGCAATATAATAGACCATTGTGGGCAGAAGGAAGAGGCAGTGGTAGTACAACCATACATGCCAACAGACCCGAAAAGCCAGGAAATGTCCAATGTTTTTAAGCTCAAATGGGCTTTATTTGATCTGTCTCCTATCTACAATCTCCTCTTATTCAATGTAACTCAAAGGGGAAAATCAATACCCCAGTTTTTTTTCAAAATCTCCCTCTTACCAAGTTCAAAATGTTCGCAAGTATGATACATTGGATCATGGAAGGCAGGAGGAATTGGGGTAGGGACATGGACTCGGATAACAGAGGACAGGAGGGACATGGAGAGGTGCATCAAACTGACCCTACAGGGCAGGCATCAGGGTTTGCAGCAGAACAATACACCACACAGGGCATGCAGGACGGGAGTGCAGCACAGCAATCCATAGAAAGCAATAGGGAGGGGACAGAACCATGCACATGGACAACAAAGAACAGAGGGGAAAGAGGCAATGGTAGCTAGCTGACCATAATGGACAGACTGGAGAGAAAGCTTCAGCATAACAGACCATAAAGGGCAGGAGGGACGGATCAGGTGCGTTACAATGGAACAGACAAGTCAGGAGGGAGGGAATAGGGATCTGCACATGGAAACAGAGGGCTGGGGGCAATTGGGCAGGGCAGGAGCAGCAAGATGACCATGGTGGTCAGGCAGGATGGCCACTAGAAGCAAAACACACCATGGAGAGCAACAGTGAGACTATGATGGCATACACACAGACCATGGAGGGAAGGTGGAAGGGGGTCAGGGGCAGCTAGCTGACCACACAGGGAAGTTAGGTGGGGCCGTGGCAGCACAGAAGACCATGCATGGCAAGCAGGAGGGTTAGTGACAGCACAATGGCTATGATGAGCAGGAAGGAGGGTGCAGGGGCATGCACAAAGGACCATGGAGTATAGAAGGGAGGGTCATGACCTGGGCACAGACAAGAGAGTTCAAGGGAAGGGGCCTCACAACAGACCACGCGGGGCAAACAGGAGAAGCAGTTGCAGCACAACAGACCACGGAGGGCCGAAAGGTGTGGCAGTAAAATGGACCATGGAGGACAGGAGGAAGGGGATAGGGGCATGGAATGTGGACAGGCAGGGTGGAGGTGGCAGGGACATGTTACAGTCATCTGACAATGCTAGGCAGGTGGGAGGGGAGTGGCAGCTCAATAGAACACTCAGAGTAGATAGGAGTGGCAGGTCCATGGAACATGGTGGGTAAAAAGGATGGAGCAGGGGCATGCACAAAGACATCGGATGGCAGGGGAAAAGAGAAAAGGGTCAGCAAGCTAAGCACGGGGGCTAAGCAGGAGGTCAATGATGGGGCATAGAATTGGGCAATGGAGGGCATGAGGAGTGGACTGGTACATCATGCTAAATGGAGGGCAGTGGCAGCACATCAGGCCATGCATGGCAGGAGGGAGGAGGCTAGTCCATGGATTCAGACAACAGAGGATAGGGAGGAGGTGGATGGGGCAGCAAGCTAACTGTTCAGAGAAAGCGGGAAGGCCAGTGGCAGAACAACGGCCACACAGGGCTGTAATAAGGAAAAAAGGTACATGGACTTGGACAATGGATGGCTAGGAGGAGGGAAGGCAGGAGCAGCAAGCTTGGGTGGGGGCAGCACAATGCCAGGCCCTGCTTCCAACCCCCCACCATCCATTGTGATATGCATCTTACTTAACGTTAAAAAACCCCTAGAAATTTGCTGAAAAAAACAAAGATTACAGGGACAGTATAGTTAGACTCAGATTTCACTCATACACAACCAGTGAAATTCAGCAGTTATAGTTACCTGAGCTAACTATAACTTATGCCCCCGCAATGTACTGCTAATGACCTCAGACATTACATCATTCATGACATGGCACTCATGAAATCACTCATGACATCTCTAATGAGCTGTGAATGGAATGGAACTATAATCGCTAGAACTTTATTTAGGGATAGTGTGTGTATATTAACACCCCTTTTTTTCCTTTTCTTTCGTGTAAGAGCCATTATAATACGCAACGTGCCCAGATTAATATGGCCGATAGCCTTTCACTTTAAAGTAATGTGTAGTCCATTGTTTATGTCGATGTTTGCAATTCTAAGTATGTTTATTATGAATAAATCACATTGACGAACGTACAGGTATGGCGGTCACGGGGCAAGATATGCTGAAATGACATTTTGTGCATAATAACATTTGTTTTCTTTTCTTTATTGTATCAATTCCTGAATTTTCACATCGTGACCAGGCCAATATGGCCGCCAGCTTTTTGGATTAAAGTAATGCACTGCTGATAACGTCACATATTACATCACTCATGACATGGTGAGTGACATCACTGATGATATCACTGATGACATCTCAAATGACATCACTGATGACATCATCTACGTGATCATCTGATGCACCTCCTCACACCCTAAAATACAAACAACCATTCTCGAAACCATAGACCCACCAATACTAGTACAGCTACAATATTCTGTGCACTATGCATGCAGACCTCTAATCAGCTACCTAGCTTTGATACAGTCTTGTAAATACTCAGTTAGTACCTATGCAGTCTAGGAATCCTTCTGTCTGTCCCATGAACTTCTCCATTCAACCATCCAGCACTATCTACGTATCCTATCACTCTGTCAATACCTAAGCACTAATACATTTAGCACTCTCTTTGCAGCACTGAAATTTCTCCAGTTAATCGTCATATACTTAAGGAATGGCCTAGCCACTAACACAAGTGCAGGTACAATATTTTGTACACTATGCATGCAGACCTCTAACCAGCTACAAACTATTGATACGCTCTTCTAAATACCCAGTTAGTACCTATGCAGTGTAGGAATCCTCCTGTCTGTCCCATACATTTCTCCAATCACCCATCCAGCACTATCTACTTATCCTATTACACAACCAATACCTAAGCATTTATAAATTCACTATACACTCTGTTTGTAATACTGTAATTATTCTAGTTACTAGTCATGAACTTATGGAATGGCCTAGCTACTAACACAAGTACATCTATAATATTGTGTGCACTATCCAAGCAGACCTCTAACCAGCTACATACTATTGATACACTCTTCTAAATACCCAGTTAGTACTCATGCAGTGTAGGAATCGTCCAGTCTGTCCCATGCACTTCTTTAATCACTTATCTACCACTATCTACTTATCCTATCACTCCACCAATACATAAACACTTTTAAATTAAGTGTTCACTCTGTTTGGAGCACTGTCATCATTCCAGTTACTAGTAGTATTCTTATAAAATGACCTAGGCACCAACACAAGTACACATAAAATATTCTGTGCATAATCCCTACAAATCTCTAAGCAGATACATACTATTGGTCCACTTCATTAAACACTGAAGTAGTACCCATGCAGCGTAGGATACCTCCTGTCAGTCTCATGCAATTCTTAAATCACCCATCCAACACTATGTTCTTATTGTATCAGTCTGCCAATACCTAAGCACTCATGGGCCAGATTTACAAGCACCCTGCGCCACCAGTACATCACTTTTTGTAACATAGTGATGGCGCCAGGCACGCCTTCATATTTACAAGGAGAGGAAAAGCCACCCTGCCTGACCGGAAGATGGAACCAGTGGAGCTGGGCACCCCGGGGACACTGCAACCCAGGTGCTGAAATCGGAATGCGGACAATCAGCGTCACAATTAAGGAGAGCTACGGATGGGATCCTGAGGCGGCGGGCTACGGAGTTCGCCCAGCCCCGTGACCGGAGAGTGTTGGAGCACCCTGGATCAGCTTGTGGCAAGTCGGAGCCCCCCCTGTGAGTCAGAGAACCGGAGGGTAGACATCTGATGTGCACCTCATGGAAAGGGAGGCCCAGAGGGCCTGAGTAACCCAGTGCATGTGACGGACACGAAGGGCCTCATGTGCTGCAGCGGCCTGAAACCCTCCGTGAGATCCGCTCCGAAGAGCACTTCGAAAACAGCTGGGCGGGGCCCTAGGTTCGGGGACAGCTTCATCTGGAATGACCGGGCCTGCATTATTTATATATGAGGAACAGATCTGGAGGTCAGTGAGAGGCCCTGGGTCTTGCCTGCTGCAGGGAAGCCTGAGATCAGTGCCAGGGGTAGCGATTTAAGTCCCTAGACCAGAAGCTGTAGCCGAGCTGTATTGATAGAAGAGGCACCCCTAATCCTATGTAGTACATGAGATCTGAGTGTGTGAACCCTCATGAGGCCATAAACTGGAGCACAGGGAGAGCTGCCCCAAGATATGGTCCAGTGACCAGAGCTGCCTATATACCTGAAAAGCAACGAAGTTGGTAACAGATCAGAGGTGATCCTACACGGTGATAGGTGCCTAGTATTACCCTCATGTGACATTAAGCAAAGAATGAGATACCCCAGCCCAGGACATTGAATAATATTATACCTCCTGGATGCCCAGTAGTGACCTGGTGTTCTGCCTGGGCATATTTTATTAAACCACGTGGAGAACAATTATCAGGGGATGTACCTCAAAGTCCTGATCTCTGAAGCATAGGGAACGTTTTACCCTGGGGCCCCAATCATGCTAAAGGATAAAGGAGCTAAAGCGCAGGCCAACAAAATAAGCAACTAAGCATTGACCCGCCCACAGGGGTCTGAATCCTGAAAAGAAAATATGGGTGGAGGTGACCATGGAGAACCACAAAAAGAAAAGGAGTCACCCTTGTTGGCAGATGTGCTGCAGGTGATCCAGTCTACTCGGGCAGATATGGTTCACAGAATAGATGCAGTAACAATTGACGTCAATCTCCTCCGATGTGACCTGCAGAAGGTGGTTGACAGAGTACCTAACGTGAGAGAAAATGTGGAGATATTACACAGAAGTGCAAAACCTCAGGGATACGATTATTGCACGACAGAAGCGAATAGTTCATCTGGAAAGAAAGGGAGGTCCAGGAGGAACAATCTGCACTTTGTGGGCTTTACCAGTGGGCAGAAGGCCCATTGGCGGAGCTCTTTCTGGAAGAATGGATCCTGCAAGAATTAGCTCCCAAGTGTCTGTTAAAGTTTTTCAATATTGAAAGAGCACACGGGTCGTTGGCTGTCCCCCCAAGAACGGGAACGCCGCCAAGAGCCATCATTGCCCTGTTCAATTATAGAGCTAGAGAAGTAATCCTGCAGTCCATACATACTAAATGTTAGAAATGAAGGTCTACAGTTGGCAATGGCGGGCACCAATGTCCAAATAGGGACCCTTCTTCCTAAGTCAGGGCAAGCGGGCTACCCCCTTTGACAACCCCTGCTCATCCCTGTGGTAACGTAGCACGAGCAGTTAGGCCTATCTCAGAGGCATTGTGTGAAGCATTTATTACCATGTACAATAAGGCAGCAACGACACCACAAAAGGACACAACTCAGGTAGTTATGGAAAAATAATATCTTTATCTAACAGTTTAACTCGAAATTCTCAAAGTGTTTCAACAACTACAATTCACGTCAACCCGTAGGGACTCCAAAAGGCAATTATGTAGTTACCAGAACGTGACACTGACTAAGTTCAAAGCCGGGGCCGACACGACCCGTTGCGCACCAGACACCTGTTGGTGAAAGGGGACACAGCATGCAGCTTCTCGAAGAAGCGGAGACGATGACAAGTGGACTCCCAGCGACCACAAGCCCAGGCTGCAGAGGTCCGTAGAGTGTACCCACAATGATTTGGGCACTCGGGAATAGGCGGGCTCTCAGTGGCAGCAGCACGCAGCTGCGGCGGCCCGGGCTGGTGGTGGCAATGACTCTCGTCGTGCAGCTCTGTGGTGGGCTCAAAGCGGCAGCAGCTCTCTCTTAGCTGCGGCGGCCCACGAGACGACAGCAACAATCCTCGACAAGGGTGAACAAGGTGCAGGCACATAGCGGCAGCAGCTCTCTGTTAGCTGCGGCGGCCCACAGGACAAATCCCAAGGATGCAATGTTGATAAAGGTGCGGGCACTCAGCACTCAGCGGCCACAGCTCTCTCTGAGGTGCGGCGGCCCACAGGACAAATCAGGATGATGCAAAAGTTGACAAGGGTGCGGGCATTCAGCGGCAGCTGCTCTCTCTTAGCTGCGGCAGCCCACAGGACAAATCACGGTGGTACAGAGTGGCAAAGGGTGCAGGCACTCAGTGGCAGCAGCTCTCTCTTGGCTGCGGCAGCCCACAGAACGAATCACGATGATGCAAATTGGCAAAGGGTGCGGGCACTCAGTGGAAGCAGCGCTCAGCTGTGGCGGCCCACAGAATGAATCACGACGATGCAAAGTGGCAAATGGTGCGGGCACTCAGCGGCAGTAGCTCTCTCTTAGCTGCGACGGCCCATAGGACGAACCACGATGATGCAAACGTTGGCAAGGGTGTGGGCACTCAGCGGCGGCAGCTCTCTCTCTTAGCTGCAGTGGCCCACACGGTTCCAGTGAAAGGTTTAAGGGTTCAGATTCAGGCGGGCTCTCAGCGGCGACAGCCCTCTCTTAGCTGCAGCGGCCAATACGGATCCAGCGAATGGTACAAAGGTTTAGGTTCAGGCGGGCTCTTTGCAGCGTCCCACATGGATTCAGCGAAAGGTTTAAGAGTTCAGATTCAGGCAGGCTCCCAGCAGCGGCAGCTCTCTCTTAGCTGCAGCGGCCCACACAGATCCAGCTAAAGTTTCAAAGGTGCCCAGTCCACGGTCCTCACAGTAGAACTAGAGGCTCCAGATTACTCAACGGAGGCCTCACCTGCAAGCAGAATTCTTTGCGCAGGAATTCCAGCGGCTGACGGGGTGAAGTCTAATGTCCCTGACACTTCTGCATGAGGCGCTATCGATTCAGGCCCTCGGGTAGTTTCTTCAGCAAGCTTGGTGAAAGTTTCAAAGCCCTTTCCTCTGTTCACTCGGACAGAGTTTCATTTTGACATCCAGAAGGAACACACCGGACAAAGTTCCAGCCCATCATTTTATACCTAAAAAGTCTTTGTTCTCTAGGGTCGCAAATCACAGACTCCAGTCAGAACCAGTTTGGTGGGGTTGGGGAGCACTAGTTTTACGAGGTGACATCCTGCCCTTTCAGAATGAGGGGGTCTGCTATCAGACGGGAGGTGGAGCCATCATTCACCTTGCCAGGCACGGCCCTGCTCCGATCAAAGAGTCACCCCTCCCCAGGCTCTGAATACCGATCTCTCTCTCCAGCCAGGTCTGACCCAGCTGGCCCTGCTGCTCCAAAACCAGATGGCCAATACACATACTTGCAAAGCCTACAGTAAAGCTTAGGCAAGAAACTACCGCATTTTCAGAAGAGACATTTCTCAACATGGGATATATAAACGGTCCTTACTAAAAGGTGTCTCTCAATGTCCTGAGCACAAACATATCAAACTCGAAGTTCCTATAAGGTTCCTGGGGCCAGATAGGATGACAGAAAGTATTCCTCAACGGCCCAGTCTGGCCCATGAGAACGGATCGTGTCCCAGTAGCGACAGTGAAATGGTGGGTAACACACTATTGGACATGCTACACAGATCTAGGCATTATTGTTATCCTAAGTCATACAGTCATTTAGATACAGGGAGCATTCACGCTGTGGCACTGATTAGCAGTGGCACGGCGTCCAGAGTGTCTAAATCCAGCCAACATAAAAAAATAGGAAGAGGAGAGAGGAAGAGAGACCCACGCCAATGATGCCAAGTCTAACACGCGTCCCCTCCAGCTGAAATGTGGGGAGAACTAACCATCCCCTTGGGGGTTCTCATCAGTAAGGCGGAAAAATCTGGACAGACTGTCAGCATTGACGTGTTCTGTACCAGGGCGTTTTTCCACCGTGAAATCCATACCTTGTAGGGAAATGGACCGCCTCAACAACTTGGGATTCTCACCCCTCATCTGCATCAACCATCTAAGGGGCCTGTGGTCTGTCTGAACCCAGAAGTGAGTCCCAAACAGGTATGATCTCAACTTTTTCAGCGCCCAGACCACAGCAAATGCCTCACGCTCAATTGCACTCCACCTCTGTTCCCGGGGAAGTAACCTCCTGCTTAGGAAGGCTACCGGTTGGTCTATTCCCTCCTCATTGATCTGTGACAGAACAGCCCCTATTCCATGCACTAAGGGGTCTGTCTGGACAACAAATTCCTTTGAAAAGTCGGGCACTAGAAGCACGGCTGCGGTGCTCATGGCAGTCTTTAGGGCGTCAAAAGCTTTCTGACAGGTGTCAGTCCAGTTAACCTTCTTTGGCTGCTTCTTAGAAGTCAGCTCAGTCAAGGGTGCAACAATGTTGCCATATCCCTTGACAAACCTCTGGTAGTACCCCGTGAGTCCTAAGAAGGTCCTCACCTGCGTCTGAGTCTTGGGGGGTTCCCACGCCAGGATAGTCTCAATTTTGGGCTGAAGGGGTGCCACCTGGCCGCTCCCCACCTGGTGCCCCAAATATACTACAGAACCCTGCCCAATCTGGCACTTACTGGCTTTGATTGTGAGGCCTGCTTTCTGTAGTGCCATCAATACCTCCCAGAGGTGGCGCACGTGGTCCTCCCAAGAGGAGCTAAACACCGCAATGTCATCCAGGTAGGCTGCACTGAAGTTTTCCAGCCCAACCAACACCCTGTTGACCAACCTCTGAAAGGTGGCAGGGGCATTCTTCATTCCAAAGGGCATCACCCGAAACTGGTAGTGCCCATTGGGTGTGGAGAAGGCTGACTTCTCCTTTGCTGCCTCAGTCAAGGCGAACTGCCACTACCCAGTCGTCAAATCAAATGTGCTGAGGTATTTGGCAGCCCCCAACTGATCTACGAGCTCATCAGCTCTGGGGATGGGGTGCGCGTCAGTCTTCGTGACTGAATTGAGTCCCCGATAGTCCATGCAGAACCGAAGTCCTGGGGTGGCACCAGGTGCTGCAGCTTTCGGGACCAGGACCACTGAACTAGACCACGGGCTGCTAGAGGACTCAATCACCCCAAGGGCAAACATTTTGGTAACCTCATCCTTAATGTGGGCCCTTACCCGGTCAGTCACTCGGTAAGCCTTATGCTTAATGGAAGAACTGTCCCTGGGGTCCACGTCATGGACACACCAATCTGTGACACTAGGCACCAGGGAGAACAGATCACTGAATTGTCCCAACAGTTGGCGACAATCACCCTGCTGCTCAGGAGTCAGGGTGGGGAAGAGGGCCACACCTTCTACGGACCCATCTCGCTCCTCTGCACACAGGAGGTCAGGAAGGGGCTCACTCTCCCCTTCTATTCCAACATCTGTGGCCAGAAGCATGCCCACTTCAGACCTCTTAATGTGGGGCTTCAGGTGGGTAACCCGCAAGGGGTTCCTGGGGGACCGCAAGTCCACCATGTAGGTAACAGGACTCTTGCGCTCCACCACCTCAAAGGGGCTGGTCCACCTATCCTGGAGTGCACAGGATTCCACTGGGGCCATGACCCAAACCTTTTGTCCCAGCTGAAACTCGATCAGAGTGGCGTTCTGATCGTGCCAGCGTTTCATCTCTTCCTGGCTGGCTTCCAGGTTTGCCTCAGCAAGTTTCCTGAAATGCAGTCTGGTGTCTGAAGGCCAGCATGTAACTAAACACATCCTGGGGAGGTTTCCTGGGAGATTGCTCCCAGCCTTCCTTGACCAGACTCAGAGGCCCTCTTATCGGGTGACCATAGAGCAGCTCAAAGGGACTGAACCCTAAGGACTTCTGTGACACCTCACGGTAAGCAAACAACAGGCATGGCAGGAGGACATCTCACTTACACCTCATGGGCTCACCTAGGCCCATAATCATGCCCTTAAGGGTCCGGTTGAATCTCTAAACCAGCCCATTACCCTGGCGATGGTAAGGAGTGGTGAACTTATACATTACCCCACACTCCTCCCACAGAGACTTCATGTACTTGGAGATGAAATTAGTTCCCCTATAGGACACCACCCCTCTGGGGAATCCCACGGGGGAGAAAATCCCCATCAGTGCCCGTCCCACCATGGGGGCCATCACTGTCCTGAGCGGGATGGCCTCAGGGTACCTGGTGGCATGGTCCACCAAGACCAGGATGAACCTGTTGCCCATGGCTGTCTTGGGATCCAGAGGCCCCACAATATCAATGCCCAATCTTTCAAATGGGGTACTCACAATGGGAAAGGGCTGTAGTGGGGCCTTAATCTTCCCCCCACTCTTCCCACTTGCCTGGTAAGTCTCACACGTCCTGCAGTGAGCATTTGAGCTCCTGCGCATCTGGGGCCAATAGAAGTGGGTGACCAGTCTCTCGAAGGTTTTGGTCTGCCCCAGATGTCCGGCCAATGGCACACCATGAGCCAACCCCAGTAGGAAGGTCCTGAAGCACTGGGGTACCACCAGCACACGGGCTGACCCAGGCTCAGCAACCTTAGGCTCGCTGTAAAGGAGGTCATTCTCCCAATAGATCCAATGTGACCCTGTCTGGTCACCTGCTGCCTGGGCGGCAGCCTGTCGCCGCACCCCCTCAAGAGAAGGGCAGGTTTTCTGTTGCTCGCAAAATTCCTCCCTGGAGGGTTCCCCTTCCTGCTGCCAATGGGTCAGCTCTGGTAGGTCCCCCAGTTCAGCCACTTGTTCCCCTGTAGGTTCCAGGGCATCCCCCTCGGGTCTGCTCCCTCTGTGACCGTGGGAAACGCGGGGGCTGGTTTCCCGCACCCCCTACCCCTTCTCTTTATGGACCTGGGCCATAATTTCAGGCTCCAGGCCCTACTGAACACCCTTCTGAGCTGTCATGGATCGAGTGGTCACACATGCCCACTCAGGAAGGCCCAACATTTCCAAATGAGACTTTCTCTCCACTCTAGCCCACGGGGAGTGCTCTAGATCATTGCCCAGCAGGCAGTCTACAGGCATGGCGTGCCTCACAGCCACTTAAAGAGTTCCTGAGACCCCCCCCCACTCGAAGGGAACCTGAGCCACCTCACACTGGTTCTCTGAGTTGTCTGCTAACACTACGGGGCTAAATGCATGGGGGACAACCTGCTCTTTGGATACCAACCTGGAGCTGACAGCAGTGTGGGGTTAGGGACCTTCTCAAAGTCTCCTAGCGAGACAAGGGTTAACTCTACGGGATCCCACACACCTTGGACCTTCACCTCCTCCCCCCAGGGCTACACTGGCAATCTGGCGGGATGGTGTACCGGGTAGTGCATGAGGGGGTGCATTGGGGTCCCTCTGGGGACACTGGGATCATAATACCGGCGGCCTACTTGACCACACTTGAAACAAGTGAGTGGCCCCCTCTGAACAGGCCTACCTGTCGGGGACACTGCCTTCTTCTCAGGGGGAGACTGGGACACCACTGCTTGGTTCCCTGGGGAATTACTTTGGGGCCCTCTCTAGAACTCCCGCGGCTTACCCTTGCCCCCCCTCTTCTCTGCTGGAGACCCTGCCCACCTCTGGCAAAGTCTCCCAAAAAACCTTTGCAGACTCGGGTGCTCACCCAGCGGTCTGCCTCCTCAGCAAGCTTCCTAGGGTTAGTCAGCTTGCTATCAATCAGGTGCTGGCATAGCACTGGAAAACAGTTACTCGAAAAATGCTCCCACGCAAACAAATTATATAACTGCTCACAAGATTCCACTTTGCTACCTTTTACCAAGTGATCCATTGCTCTGCAGAAATACGACACATATTCAACCCATGTGGTACCCTCTAACTTCTTAAAGGTTCTAAACCTCTACCTGTACATTTCTGGGGTCAAACCATAATGGGTCATCAAAGCCATCACAAGTCCGGACTGCAGAGGTCCATAGCATGCACCCACAATGATTTGGGCACTCGGGGACAGGTGGGCTCTCAGTGGCAGCAGAAAGTAGCTGCGGCGGCCCAGGCTGGTGGTGGCGATGACTTTCGTCGTGCAGTTCCGTGGTGGGCTCACAGTGGCAGCAGCTATCTCTTAGCTGCGGCGGCCCACGAGATGATAGCAACAATCCTCAACAAGGATGAACAAGGTGCGGGCACACAGCGGCAGCAGCTCTCTCTTAGCTGCGGTGGCCCACAGAACAAATCCCAAGGGTGCAACGTTGATAAAGGTGCGGGCACTCAGCGGCCACAACTCTCTCTTAGCTGCGGCGGCCCACAGGTCAAATCACAATGATGCAAAAGTTGACAAGGGTGCGGGCACTCAGCAGCAGCCGCTCTCTCTTAGCTGCAATGGCCCACAGGACAAATCACGGTGGTGCAGCGTGGCAAGGGGTGCGGGCACTCAGCGGCAGCAGCTCTCTATTAGCTGAGGCGGCCCACAGACCGAATCACGATGATGCAAAGTGACAAAGGGTGCGGGCACTCAGTGGCAGCAGCTCTCTCTTAGCTGCAGCGGCCCATAGAATGAATCACGATGATGCAAAGTGTCAAAGGGTGTGGGCACTCAGCGGCAGCAGCTCTCTCTTAGCTGCAGCGGCCCACACGGATCCAGCGAAAGGTTCAACGGTTCAGGTTCAGGTGGGCTCTCAGCGGTGTCAGCTCTCTCTTAGCTGCAGCAGCCCACACGGATCCAGCGAAAGGTTTAAGGGTTCAGATTCAGGCGGGCTCTCAGAGGCGGCAGCTCTCTCTTAGCTGCAGCGGCCCACACGGATCCAGCAAAAGTTTCAAAGGTGCCCAGTCGCGGTCCTCACAGTAGAACTAGAGGCTCCGGATTACTCGACGGAGGCCTCACCTGCAAGCAGAATTCCTCGCACAGGAATTCCCACGGCTGACGGGGTGAAGTCTAATGTCCCTGAGACTTCTTCAGGAGGCGCTCTCGATTCAGACCCTCGGGTAGTTTCTTCGGCAAGTTTGGTGAAAGTTTCAAAGTCCTTTCCTCTGTTCACTCGGACAGAGTTCCGTCTTGACATCCAGAAGGAACACACCCGGACAAAGTTCCAGCACAGCATTTTATACCTAAAAAGTCTTTGTTCTCTAGGGCCGCTAATCAGTTCGGTGGGGTCAGGGACCACTTGGTGTATGAGGTGACATCCTGCCCTTTCAGAATGAGGGGTCTGCTATCAGACGCCCAGTGGAAGGTGGAGCCATCATTCACCCTGCTCGGATCAAAGAGTCATCCCTCCCCAGGCTCTGAATACCGATCTCTCTCTCCAGCCAGGTCTGACCCAGCTGGCCCTGCTGCTCCAAAACCAGACGGCCAATACACATACTCGCAAAGCCTACAGTAAAGCTTAGGCAAGAAACTACCGTGTTTTCAGAAGAGGCATTTCTAAACATGGGATATATAAACGGCCCTTACTAAAAGGTGTGTCTCAATGTCCTGAGCACAAACGTATCAAACTCAAAGTTCCTATCAGGTTCCTGGGGCCAGATAGGATAATAGAAAGTAATCCTCAACTGGCCCTGTCTGGCCTATGAGAACGGATCGTGTCCCAGTAGCGACAGTGAAATGGAGGGTAACTCACTATTGGACATGCTACACAGATCTAGGCATTGTGGTTATCCTAAGTCATACAGGCATTTATATACAGGGAACATTTGCGCTGTGGCACTGATTAGCAGTGGCACGGCACCCAGAGCGTCTAAATCCAGCCAACATAAAAAATAGGAAGAGGAGAGGGGAAGGGAGACCCACGCCAATGATGCCAGGTCTAACACTAAAGGACCATTACTATTCAAAGGCCATCCCATATTAATATTAGGCCTGGGCGGTAAATTCCGTTCCGTTCGCGGAATTTGCGGAATTTGGGTAATTTCGCGTTCCGCGGAGAACGCGAAATTGCCCAAAAATCTGCGTTCCGCGACTTCGCGAAATTTTTTGCTTGTTCGCGTTCTCAATATGCGTGTTCGCGAGATATTTCACCTCGAGCACGCAAACAGCGATCGCGAACAGGAAAAAAGTATCGCGAACAAGCAATTCCGCGTGTTCGCGGAATTTCTGCGTGTTCGCGGAGATTTTTACCGTTTCGCGGAGATTTGCGTAACGCGATTACGCAAATTCCGCCCACCCCTAATTAATATACCCTGACTACACACAGCGTGTACAGCAGCTGAAACCAGTGACTGGTTGGACTCTAGTGGGATGCTGGGAGCCTGTCTGGTCCCATCCACAGGATCATCAAAGACATTGAAGATTGGAGACAATAACAGGGAGCGCCTGAGGCAGAAATTGCAAACTCAACAAGGAAGTCCCGGCAGAGTAAGATTCCGCCCTGATGGTACACTACTAGACACTGAAATCATACAGGAATCAGAGACTGCGACCCAGGATACAGGACTTGACCCGTAAAGACTGGAAGAACCCGTCCAGTGAGTAGGAGAGACTTCCTGATCGTGCTGAATATGTGGACATAGTTCAAGAAGAAATGTAAAGGTGAGAGAGACATTGGTGTATAGACTTGGACATAGCATACATGTAAGCTAAGGAGAGACAAGTGGTTGTTGCAGTTGAGTTGTCCTGGGGAGGCAAGCCCCCCCCCACAGGGGCCAATTACAGCAGAGAGAGATGTAGGGTTCACCTCGCAACCTCTTTTGTGATAAGGCTGCTAGCAGAGCACTCAATAGACTCTAATAAAAGGACTTTAAAAAAAGAGACTGCCTCCAGCCTAATTAGGCATGCTTAGTAGAAAGTTTTAGTTGGACCGGTGGGTGGAGTAGGGCATACTTGCAGGCCGATATCCCGCACCATATGGGGGGAGACTTCCAGGAATGCCCATTGGGAAGGGGGATGTTGGGAGTTGTTTTGTGAGTTTAATTAGGGAAATATGCAGATATTAGAGGTAAAGTGTCTTGTGTCTGATTCTGGGATATGGTTCAAGAAATGGGGGAGTCAGGAGACCATCACAGGAAGTGCAGGACCGGGAATGATCAGAAAGAAATGCCAGGAAATATGGGAGTTCAAGAACTGAAAATTAAAACATGGAGCGGACGGGGTATGGCAAATTTCCAGAAGAGGAGGAGAGTGCTAGGATATTTGAAATGCTTTAGGGTGGCGATTGTCTGTCTACAAGAAACGCATATCTGTGGGGAGGCGATACCATGCTTTCAATGGCGCTGGAGGGACCAGATATATGCCACTTCTCATTCTTGGTTTGCCAGAGGGACAGTTATATGGGTAGCCCCTGGGATACTGTTCCAATGCATTAAACATGTGTCAGGTCTGAAGGGGCGGTATGTGATACTATATGGGGAGTTGGAAGGGCGGGAGGGATGTCTTATTAATGTCTTTGTTCCCAACTCGGACTGTCCCAACTTCTTTACAACAATGATGGAAGTAACTGCCCCTTTCCTGGGAGCCGAGGTAATCTTACTGGGAGACTTTAACTGCCCCCTATATGCATGGCTGGACAGGGACAAGCCCAAAGAGAACACTAAACCCTGAACGCTCAGAGTATGTATTGCTGGATATCCTGACTGGCCTGCAACTCAGAGATGAGTGTTGGGAGCAAAATCCCTTAAAGAGGGTGTTCTTCTGTCACACCCCCGCTACAAATACTTTTAGTCGACTGGACTATTGCTGTATCTCCTTAGGCTTAACACCGGGGGTGGACGGGATTTCATATCTACCTAGATATTTGTCCGATCACTCTCCGCTCTTGCTGAATCTTAGGGCGGGTAGAGAGGGACTAGCAATACCGCTATGGAGCCTCCTTGCAGAAGCACTACAAGACTCCCCTTACATAGTTACCCTCCAGGATGCCCTCGCACAGTATTTTGCTGAAAACTGGGGAACTGCGTCTACTAGAGCAATAGCGTGGGAGGTCAAGAAGGTTGTTATCCGAGGGGACGTGGCTAACCGCTGAAGGGAATGGCCGCTCTGTAGCTCTGCTCCGGAGCGCCGCTCCCAAGATATCCATATAACTTGTTGTCTGCCGGCCCAAATCTCTCCCCAGGGAGCTCCTTGATGTGCGGTGGTGGCCGGCTTGCTGCGTACTGAGTTTGGGGCGGATTGGTGTCCTATTCTACAGAGAGCTCCACGTGCTGGACCTACACTGCAGCCCCGGCCGGCGGAGGTGAAGCCGAGTGGCGGGAGCGAGCTTCGCTAGACCGCGGTTGCGGCCCGACCTGGTGGAGACCAAAACTATCGGAGGTGAGTGCCCGGCAACGTAACAGCATTCCGCTGCACTGCGGACTAGGGTGGAATTAGATTAGCTCGAGGCCCCAATGAGACTGGGGCTAAAGTAGCTGATCCTGCAGACCCCGCTGTGAGTACGCGTGCAGGCCTCATAATTGCTGGTGCGCACATGATCGGTGACGGCCTCGCGGCCCCAGGACTTGGCTTGAAGTGGTCTCCACGGGTGGCTTAACAGACTGCCGTGCTTTCCTGGGGCTTGTGGTGATGGTCGGTGGCCTGGAAAAAGGTTGGTGCGCATCGTGACCTGTGGGCCGCCCCTGCTGTGGCCTGGAATGCCCGCAGTGGACACCACTGAGC
Source organism: Triturus cristatus (assembly GCF_964204655.1). Classification (NCBI taxonomy): domain Eukaryota; kingdom Metazoa; phylum Chordata; class Amphibia; order Caudata; family Salamandridae; genus Triturus; species Triturus cristatus. The sequence continues at coordinate 305,754,717 of NC_140594.1, read as the reverse complement.
AACTCGACCCGAGCGGACTACTGGGGCCTAATCATTTCAGTTTTTAAGGTGTCTGGTGGAGGGGGAGTTGCCCTGCCGGGTTGCCTGGATCCATGCTTCCCCCCACACACTGGCCTACTCCACAGGAGGCACAACATGAGGAGTGGCGACTGGGGAACCTCGATTACCAGACAGAGTGGCGCCTGACCCGGCTCTGGTTCACTATCAGGGTGGGCTTGGCTTGTGAGAATTTCATTGAGAGGAGTTACGCGTCTTGAGTCTAACCAATTTGTCCTGTCAGCTGGGTGCCCCTCGCAAAAACTGACAGGCCGAGTGGAGGACTCCACTGCAGGCGGCGGGGAGTAGCGGTCGCACCCCGACATCGAGTAGTGCCACTTAGACGGATATCATGGCAACTGGATGCAGCAACCGGACGGCGATGCAGACCAAACTGGAGAAATTCGCTTAGCAAAAACAACAGGGTGAAGACGGAGGGGAGATGTCGGCCCCAAGCGTCGCCATGGAGCCTACGAATAAAGATCTCCTTGAAGCAATCACGGCGATACAGACCTTCCTCAAGGTGAAGATCGACACGGTGGCAACGGACATGGCACTGATCTGGGAGGATATGAAGAAAATGGCAGAGTGCGTGGGGACAGTAGAGTGCACTGCCAAGGAACTTGGAAGTGTGGTGTCACTGACACCACCCTTCTTAAGCGGCAGGTAACGGAGTTGCGCTCTTCCCACGAGGCAATGGCTCTACAGTTGGATGATTATGAAGGAAGAATGCGGCGCAACAACGTCCGCATCCTGGGCATGCCGGAACGTGCAGAGGGACAGGCGGCAGACCTTTTTGTTGAGGACCTGGTTCTTAAACATCTGCAACCACGAGGGCTCTCCAAATGCTTCTCGATCGAAAGGGCTCACCGTGTGCCGGGAGGCTGGCCAACACCAGGTGCACCCCCGAGGCCGCTCCTTGCCCGGGTGTTTAACTTCCGAGACCATGATGTCATTCATCAAATGGCGAGAGCGTTCCCCCCACTTTTCCTCGAGTGAAGAAACAACGCCGCAGCTTCCTGGAGGTGAAGCGGGCCCTCCGAGACCAGGAGGTTAAATATGCAATGATGTTCCCTGCCAAGCTGAGAGTGGAAGCCAATGGCAAATAGTGGTTTTTCACCCGACCGGAGGACGCCTGGGACTGGTTGGAAGGCTGGCGCACGGTCGAAAAGAAGTCCAAAAAACAAAAAGTAATCTCGGCTGCTTATGATGCTGAGGACTGGCGCCAGCAGAGGCATTCTCCTCTGCACTCTGACTCCCAGGGCATACAGGGAGGCGCGGACTCCGGAGTCTGGTCAGACTATTTTGTGTGAATCACGTACTCTGAGGGCCCTCTCCAGCACTTTAATTTGATTACACGAGGTCTCTTCCACATAAGTGCTGGTACAATCACTGCTGATTTAGCGGGCGGGGCTGAGGGGGGTCCCGATTTCAATGTACTGCACTGAGCCGGAGTTTCAGGTGTCAGCCCGGTGCCCTAATGGGCCGTTTAAGGTTTTAAACTGTATGCTGTTTATCGCTTTCAGTTGTTCCACAGTTGTTACTTCTTTGGATGGGGCCGCAGACGATGGTTGCTTGTGGACACCACCGGATGATAGATGATTGCCGCATTAGGCCTCCAGACTGTGTTTTACCTCAGGGGGAGGTCGGGTCAGGGGAGACAACGGGTATTGTTTGTGCTCACGTAGTTTGGGAGTGGGGTAGCTCACGTTCCCTGAAGTTGTTGAACGGGTGGGCGACAGGCACTCTGCATGTTGGGGGTGGTGGGCAGTTCTAGTTCCATTGTGCAGGGAGGCAGGGAGGGGGGAAGACTTTAAAGGGGTGGGTAGGTGTGGGTTTGATTTGTTGTGGGGTCTGGGATTCCTGGTTGTTTGCATTAGGAAGAAATGGCATTTGGCATGTGTACATCTTAGTTGGCATCAAATTCCAAGTTTCTGACGGACTGTCACAAGGCATTATAATGCAAAGTAACTGCTTAGGGGTTGTTCAGGAGGGTGCCTTTGATGGCACAGGATGTGCCAGACTGTTCGTGGTAATAATTGCACTACTGCTCAAAGCTAATGGGGAGGGGTCAAGCACTTAAACTGGTCACCTGGAATGGCAGCGGGTTGGGGGACAAAATTGAAAGAGGCATTGTGTTGCAGTATATCTATTGTCATGCGCTTGATATAGTACGGATCCAAGAAACTCACCTGATAGAAAATTCATGCATGGCCCTGAATAGAAAGGGGTACCGCATGGTAGCACATTCAGGTTTCAGGGTACCGGGGTGGGGGTTCTCCTACGTAAAGGCTGCCCATTTGTGATACAGAACACCTGGACAGGTCCACAGGTTAGATACGCAGCATGTACTGGAATATGGGAGGGTAGAGTCATTAATGTTATTTCCGTATAAGCCCAGCCTGGATTGTAACGCCTAACATTGATGGATGTGGGGACGTTATTGCTGGCCCTGCCCGTAGGCTTATTCATAATGGGAGGTGACTTCAATTTGACGATGGACGGCCTACTTGACCGGTCCCTGCCCAGACGTGACTAGACACACGGCTCACAACTCCGTGATTTTATGGATGGTAGACATATGGCGATGGTCGTATCCACACAACACACACTTTACGTTTCAATCAGGGGTACATGGCAGCAATCATGGATTGACTATTTGTTCACTCATGCTCAAGACATACATGATTTTACTGACTCTGCTTGCTTGGCGCAAGGAATTTTGAATAACTCCCCTGTTCTGACGGTCCTCGGTGCTCAACGCGCTAGGCAGCCTGGCCCGATCATGATACAGCCTTGGGCACTAAAGATCCCACACATTAGAGAAAACCTGCGACAAGACACAAATTACTATTTCAAAGAAAATGTGGGATCAGTAAAGTCAGCGGTGACACTCTGGGGTGCTTACGGTGCGTGATCAAGGGGAGGGCATTGTCTCTGATGGTGGGCCACAGAGCCAAGCGTAACCAGAGGGCAGTCGAACTGGAAACGGATATTCTGCACCTGGAGGGGGCCATCTCACAGGGCCCTGATCCTGACACTCAGCACCGTCTCAATATCAAAAGACAGGACTATAGGCAACTGCTCCTAGAGGACGCCACTAGGCATTCCCTGGCTCCTCGTCACCGGATTTATGAGCTGGGTGAGCGTACTGGTAAACTGTTGGCATGGCTTGAATGGAAGGAACAGTCAGCAAGATGGGTACGAGCAGTAAAGGGGCCTAACAATGACCTAATCACCGACCCGCAAGGCATAGCTGACGCCTTTGTGACCAATTATGAGAAGGTAGACGGAATTCCGCAAGCTTCGCAAGCTTCGATGGCAGCAGATCTCCTCACCACTATAGAGGTAGCATGTATCTCCCAGCAGGGTAGAGAGGCATTGGATGAGGACATTTCTGTAACTGAGATCCAGAAGGCAATTCAAGATATTCGTGCAGGTAAAGAGATGGGTCCTAACGGACTCCCTATCGAACTTCTCAAACCCATGGCACTGAAGTTAGCGTCACATCTGCTTAATTTATATAATGAAAGCTATGAATCTGGGCTTCTCCCAGCTTATATTCGCAAGGCCACCATTGTAGTCATGCACAAGCCTGATAAACCGGCGTACGATTGCACATCATATCGGCCCATTTCTCTGATCTCGGTGGAAGCCAAAATTCTGGCCAAACTGTTTGCTAATCGGTTGCTCCCTTATCTTAGTGATCTGATTCATCCAGACCAGTCGGGATTCATGCCAGGTCGGAATACGGCACGGAATCTGCGTCAGGTTCATGGTGCACTGGGGCGTATAGACACACTTGAGGAAGAAGGGATTTTGCTCACACTTGATGCCAAAATGGCATTTGACACTATTGCCTGGGAGTATCTGTTTGCTGTACTGACCCGTATGGGGTTTGGACCAGGCTGATTGGGTGGGTCAGATTATTATATACACAACCCTCGGTGCACGTCTCGGTGAACAACCACCGCTCCATCTCTTTCCCCCTCTGTCGTGGCACAAGGCAAGGATGCCCGCTGTCACCACTCCTTTTTGCCATGGTGCTGGAGCCGCTGGTGGTTTGGATTACGGGAGACCCGGACATCAGAGGCCTTAAATGGATGAGTGACCATAAAGACCGCATATCACTCTATGCGGATGATATTTTAATCTATCTTGCCTCTCCAGCGCACTCGTTACACCAGGTGTTACACATTTTTCATATCTTTGGGGTGCACTCTGGGTACCAAATAAACTGGTCCAAATCCCAGATGTACGCACTCTGGGGGGAACCCCCACAAAGTCCTCAATGGTACAACATTCCAGTAGCGACCCAGGGTTTCCGATATTTGGGCATTTTTATTACACCTGATGCCGCGCTATTCTTCGAACAAAATCTTTTGGGGCCTCTTCAGCGGTTTAGATCAGATGTCACGCTCTGGAGGGCACTGCCCCTTACTCTCCTGGGACGTGCGTCCCTATTCAAAATGCTTGCCCTGCCACGTTTTCTCTATACCCTACAAAATTCTCCCAATCCAGTCCCTAATTCTTATTTTCTGCAGATTGAAGCAGCAGTACGGGAATTGCTGTGGGAGAACAGACCGCCCCGCATTGCCATGAATAAGCTCACTATGGGGTGGTACGACGGGGGTATAGGGTTGCCGGCCATGCGCCTCTACTATCAGGCTTCGCACTTGACGGCCATTAACAGATGGGTGTTTGGATCACATGACATCCCCAGCTTTCGCACTGACCACTGGCTAATGGGTAAGCGGGGCTACAATAGGGCATTGTATATGAACCATCGGAAGTTACGTTTGACTGGCCCCACGGCACGTACGGTGGAAGTGTGGCATGGAGTCCAGCGAAGGCTGGGATGGCAGGGACGCCTAACGAAGGCTACCCCCCGGTGGGAACCGGACATCATAGGCCACCTCAGTACCTGCTCGGGGTTTGATAAATGGGACATGATCGGGATCTCTACGGTGGGAGACATGTGGGTGAAAGGAAAGAAGGCAACGTTCGCAGACCTCCAAATTAAGTACCAATTAGCACCGTTGGAGGCTTTTCGATATCTCCAGATTAGCCATGCCATTGATTCGGCCCTCCCGAAGGATAACCCTCTCCCGGATTCCTCACCGCTAGAGGACAGGCTACTGCTGGTCCTATGGACCGTAAGGCTATTTCCCTAACTTATAAGAAATTGGTCAACAACCGAACCGACCCAATGCTGAAACTACGGTTGAGCTGGGAGATTGACTTGGGGGAGTTCCCAGACAAAGACTGGAGAGAGGCTTCTCGCCGAGAGGTGGTGATTCCGATGCGACTTCGCCTGGTCCTGCTTAAGCTTCTCCACAGGGTATATTTCGACGCCATATTGTTATTTAGGTTGGGTAGGAGGCCTGACCCACCCCGGCACTGTAATCCGACTGGCACATTCATACATATCCTTTGGGGCTGCCCCCATATACAACAATACTGGAAAGAAGTCACCCGACAGCTGGTCAGAACTTGCGACAAACCCATACAACCATCTTCCAAACTATGTCTCCTTAATATCTGGGAAGCAACTGACCTCTCCCAGGCGGAGCAGTCGTGGGCTGCAATGGGCTGGAGCATTGCAAAACTAAATATCGCCCAGAAGTGGGGTGTGGACATTGCACCGCACATACGTGACTGGGCAAAAGACATGGACTATGCCATGATTGCGAAAAAAACTGTGTATAAAGGGAGAGGGTGCCCACGAAAATGGGATCATAAGTGGGGGCGCTGGAACAAGTATAGGGATGAGATCTGCATATCTCCCACGGTGGAACTAAGGAGGGAGAGACAATCCTGTTGAGGGGGGAGGATGACACATTGACGGCCCCCGCTTCGGGCAGCCGAGGATAGTACGTAACTGCATGTGAACCAGTAACGTGTTTTCTTGCTGCTTTGATCCGAGCATTCAATTGTAACCATCATATTAATTGTAATGCCGCTACAGTCTGTAGTCTTATGTGATCCTGAAGGTCTGAAGCTTTTGATGCATTGCTGAAACCTTGTGTAACTCTGCCAAAGATGTCTGTATAATGTCTTTTAATGCTGCAGTTTGTTCTCAATAAAAGCAGTTAAAAAAAAAAGAAGGTTGTTATCCGAGGTGCTGCCAATAAGAAAATGTATGGAGTTATACAACAACCAGAACAGGATATTCAGACCCTAGAGCAGAAACTAGGTGAACTAGAGGCGGCCCTGCATGAGGATCTATAAGCGTTGGGGGGTGGGGGAAGGCATGAGAAAAACGTGTGGCCTCTTGGTGTAGGTTGGAAAAACATAAATATATAATGTATCGGCAATGCCTTCACATGGAAAGAGATACGTTTGGGGCCCTCCTAGAGGGATTGATAAGATCCGAATCTGTCCCACCCCCTATCTTACAGCTACAGGACAGAAACTGGGAGTTGGTTGGTACCCAGAGAGCACTAGTAGACACTTTAGCACACCATTTGGCTACTGCCTGCTGAACCAAGTCAGATATACGCCCAGAGTGAATACAGGAATACTTGAATTACATTGAGCAACCACAGATAGACCCTGAGAAAGCAGAGACCCTTGCGGCCACCATAACCAGGGAAGAACTACTAAATGCTGTTAGTCATCTTAAAACTGCCAAATGTCTAGGTAGTGATGGCCTTCATGCTGAGTTTTACCAGCGTTCACACCGATCCTGGTTGATAAGCTACTGGAAATATATACTGAAGCACTTGAAAGACAATCTCTACCGAGATCAATGCAAGAGGCGCTGGTATCCATGATCTTAAAACAGGATAAGGACCCTTTACTGCCCGGCTTCCACAGACCGATCTCCCTCTTGAATCTAGACATCAAGATCCTGAGTCGGATTCTTGCAATTAGGTTGCTCCCTTCTATGCCCCACTTAATCCACCCAGACAGGAAGGTTTTATACCTAGGAGAAACACCGCACATAACTTAAGAAGACTTGTGCATGTCTGGCATGCTTCGATAGTACAAGATGAAGATTGCACACTAGCTATGTTAGATATTCAGCTAGCTTTCGACTCAGTAGAGTGGAAAAATATTTGGGTAGCCCTTCAAAAGATGGGGATGCGACAGGAGTTTCTCTGCTGGGTTCAAATACTATATATGAATCCATCAGCTCAGGTGTGACTTAGAGGAGTGGCGTCTGACCAATTTTGTCTGTCAAGAGAAACACGACAGGGATGCTCCCTGTCGCCACTGTTGTGTGCAGTGGCGATGGAGCCACTAACGGCAACACTCAAAAAGACTATGGTGGACCATGGAATCCCTCTGGGAGATATCATGCGCATAATTTCCTTGTACTCGGACAAAATGTTGGCATATCTAAGGCACCTACCTTGAGCAGTCCCATTCCTCTTACACAAACTAAGAAAATTTGGCGAGTTCTCCAGACTCCGCTTTAACCCTGGCAAATCTTTAATAGTCATGTCACAGGACATAATTGCTTTACAACCTGATGTGGGTCGACCATGGAAAAAGAGGTTATGAGATACCTGGATATTCATCTGTGGCATACCTCCTTGTCATTTTTCAAACATAATATAGAGAGGATAATTGCTGGGGTGCGAGCTTCAGTGGGATTCTGGAAATCCCTGCCTCTCTACCTAATGGGTAAAGTGTCAATCATAAAAATGAGGATCCTACCTCGTTGACTGTACACTCTGCAACGCTCTCTCCATGAAATCCCCAAATCCTACTTTTTGACATTAGGTAGTTTACTTGTGGACTTGTTATGGGGGAGCAAACAGAAAGGAGTTAAATTGGATACCCTCCGACAGAAGTGGGTGGTCAGGGAGGTGGAGCTGCCCCATATATGCCTATATTACATAGCGGCCCAACTACAACATTCGATCCACTGGCTGGAAGACGATAGTAACTGGGAGAAGGCCCTTTTAGAAGGCACCTACGACGGTAGTACTCTACCTGAGCTAGTCATGATGGGGTCTGCAATCCCGAACGATTATACTTAGTTGATTAGATATGTGGTGAAAGTCTGGGAGAATGCAATAAAAAAAACAAAAAAAACAAAAAAATACTTACAACCTCCATTGGTTGACAGGAAAATGTACCAGTGGCGGTTCTAGAGGTATGCTAATTACCTTTGTTTCCAAAAGTCCCACAGAAACCGCTGAACTCAAGGCAGGTTTCATGAGGTGGGGACGAGTGTTTAGCACAGCAATTCCTTTTAAAATGATTTGGACCACTCACGGGGTTTAAAATATTTTTATCAGCAAATCCTCTTGCAGACCTGCTTTGGCATGTTGCCTTCATCCATGCGTTTACATGCTGTTACCTCAGTCAACAGTGTCTGGTTGGCTTAAATGTTATATCCACTGTCGTGTAATTCCTATAAACATATATAGGATCTGCACATTTAGACAACATACACTATGGGATGGGTGTCCAGACTGATTCCAGACACCCCCACCGGGTGTGTTTGCCTGTATACCAACTAGCTCACAGTGCCCCTAGATATCCCTCTTACCAAGAAGAGAATAGTTTTTGGCAACTATCGAACATGACAAGTCTGTCCCATCAGGGATCGTGGAAACAGTGCAATACTTTCTGCTCAGTCACTCGTGCTCACTTTGTCTCAGAGAGATACATAGAATAAAACTGTGGGGACGTTTTTCAATAAGTATTTATTGAACCAGCTCATTCTAGTGTCAAATAGGGGTGCTGAAACAACCATTAGACAGAAGCAGATATAAATGATTATAAGCACTAACAGAGTTACTTGATGGTAGATTTCGACCATAATGCTGAAACAGTGATACAGAAAGGTGTAAAAATACATGACAATAAAATGCGTACTCCTACGATGCGACTCTAACTTGATGTACCTAATTGTACTTAGCATGTATGTAGGTGTAAAGCCAAGAATCCCTCCAGGATAAAGTCAACCTCATTACCTGAAGTGAGAGACTGTGGGACCCCGTCTTGAGATGGACACGGCAAGGGATGACAGACCACTGCAAGATGGAGTGTCCACGTTCAGGAACCTCAGCATCTCGCTTTAGCATGGAAGTCCATTTCTCCTCTCCCTGCCCAGCAAATATATGGTGTTTATATACCCAAAGTGGTACCCTCAGGGGATCTACCTTGCTGTGTCATGTCAGACTTAGGATGATGGAAGGAATGACCCTTATACATAGTTATTAAGCAGGAGATGATGGTCCTGCTGAGTTTTCAAGAACCCTCATGCATAATGGAGGACCCTAGTTTTCAGGGAAAACCCATGTCCTGTAAGCAGTACCGTACCTAGGTAAAAGGTCAGCCCCACGAACCGTTATGTAGTGTAATGGTGGGGGAGAATATAGGTGAAAGGTTAGATTGCTACCTGAGCCTATAATGGGGTACCTATATGAAACATAACACCCACTCCTCATCCGACTGGATGACATACTAAATGTTTAATGTACTTCTTGGCATTGTACGCAAACAACTAATTAGTTCATAAAATAGCACGTAAAAATGTTTTTTTTTTTAAATTAAAAATGCTAAAATTATATTTTGAGCGGTAGAAGTCTTCCTAAAATATGTTCGTATATATAGTTCGAGCTACTATGAATGTCTGAAAGCCAAACAGTTCAGCAAGAAAAAAAGTCTGTTGTTTAAAAATTCCAATTTTGGTTGTTTTGACAAAGGCCAAATTATTTCCCAGCACACAATGAGCCAAATGTTTATGTGTCCTGGCTGGGAGACGCAACATCACTGTTGCTTGCCATCACAGATGCCGATCCCTGCAACACCTCACAGATCAGGTCAAACGAGCACAGACGATATTCTGTTCTATCCACAGCCGATGCTCGGGAAGCCTGTGTAACATCCAAGGCCTGAGTACTTGCTGAGGAGCCGGTATCCATTCCAACAGGAGCTGAAGCATCCTGAGGTGGCTAAAGAATGCAGACATCAATATGGGAATATGCTGAGGACACAGAGGTACATGGGCCGTTATCCGGTCCAGTAAAGCCTCCGCATCTGGTGGCGCCACCAATGGAAATGTTAGACAGAGGTCCAATACGCATTCTTGTACACAGAATCTGCATCAGAGGACAGGTAGAACACAGTCTATCCAGACTAGTCTAAATGACAGGAACCAAGCCTTGGTCACTTTGCGAAGACGAGGTGTGTCCAGATCGAGTACCATGCAATAACGGTATCTGTGCTCCAGGAGCGTTTTTTCCATCTCCTTGGTGACTGGGACATCCATTGTGTAGCGGAAAAATTACAATCAGGATTTCTGCTATTTGGAACATGATCAGCAGAAGTCCTCCAAAAATGCTTCCAAATACGGAGTGTATGAAGTTTGGAATCACTCCAAAGACTGTCTGAAAGATGCTTAACAGTCCAGAACCTATGGTCTTAAATAGGTGTACTATACCCGTCGTATCAGACATGTTAAAGATATGTTGTACCATTTCTGTGAAATGGAAAGGGCAGTTTGTTCATACTAGTGCCTGTATCTCAGCATCAAGTAACTCCCATTTGAAAGCAACTTGAACACTGGATTAATCACGGCAACTGGGGACCCTTTCAAGTGACAGGTTAAGTTTGCAACTAAACCGTTACAAGCCCGTGAAGCATGATATTCTGGCAAATGAGAGATCCACTTAAAGAGTTCTCGTAGTTTGTACCGCTTAGAAACACTTCCATGTCCCCACTCCTGCATCGAAATCTGTATGGTAATTCCCAAGATTACTTGATGAATTCCCTACCCATCACTTCATATCTGCCTGCCTCTTGTTGTTCTAGGCAATACTGAAACTGGAAAGTTGTGACCGGTAATGTTATATGGTCATGGATTAACCATTCTGTGGAGGGTGACCCTGCCACAGTGGAAGGTAACAGTTCCAGTTTTTCAATACACAGCATTATATATTTTGGTCCCCTTTGTGCCATAGTTATCTGTTTTTTAGTTAGATTGTCTGCAGAGAACAAGGACATACTGTTGATAAATCGCCAAGGCATATAACCAGCGCACAATGGTTGCAACGTCCAGCTTAATAACATAATTTTAACGTAGCGGAGACTGTCCGTGCTGTAGTATGGACAAATCTTATTCTAGTATATCTATAGCAGAAGATGCAATGTTGCCCAGTGAATAAATTCTGGATGTTAATGTAGTCATACCATTATCAACTGCAGCTAATGCTTTTTCTAGGTTAATTCTATCAATTTCACTGAGTAGCTCTGCGGCTTCTTGTTGAGAGGTTTTCCAGATTTCATAACAAACGGCGTGTAAGAAACATTTCTGATGTGACTTTCAGGGGCCTAATAAAAAGTCCCTTAGATCCATGTCTTCTGATAGGAAGGATAAGTGTTGTTTCACTTGGTACAGTGTTGAGGTATTTAGCCAATCGAGGCATAACTTCCCAACACTGTAAAATTTCACCACCCCCGGAAGTTCTCTTTGTACATAACGTTGGTCTGGCCTATGGATACTAAACCCTTCGGTGGTACCCCTGAATCTTGTTTGACACCTATTTGTGTCCTTGGGCCTAACTAACCATCCCTTTCAATTGGGGTCTGATGAATTGTACTGAATGCTGTCATGTACTATATCTCCACCATGTGTTATAAAGCTTTGCCAACCCTTGAAAGTGTGTTGGTCCGGGTATTATCTGCTGTGGAATGAGGCATGTACAAAATAGTGCTTCTGTTTCCTGAACCCGTCATTCCTTTGAGCCCCAGATTGATTTTATGTCTACAGTGTCCTTTCATAAGTCGAAAACCTGTTCAGACAGAAAAGAAATTAAGGATGCAGAATAAATCTGTTTGGTGTCAGTTAGAATATTTTTCTATGCAGTTGTAGCTGCAACCTTCTAGTAATATGAGGTCAGGTCAGAAGTGTTAAACCCTAAAAAATAATGAAATTTCTGTGCAAAAGTTTTCAAACTACCTTTTGGTGGTGTTGGGCAATGTTCCCATTGGTGGTATGTAAAAACATTACGTGTGATACTGGATTTAGGTAAAAAGTGATGACCATTATTTTGGTACCAGTACATAGTGTCAAAATCGGATGTGTCCTTTAACATTTCAGGGCTCGAAAATGCAGGGGTTAGTTCCAAATCAGTCAGCATATTATTTACAGTTTCAAAAGCCCAATCGTCAGAAAATGCACTAGAGGTAATAATATAATTTAGAGAAATGTTCAATATATGGGGTATTTTTAAAAGTTCTGTGGGACCAAATACATCATAATCAACCTTGCCCCAAACATACCATCAGGAATTAGAACAGCTGTAATGTTCACAAAGGACATGTCTCATTGTTCAGGATGAGATGACGTATGAGGTTTCAGGACAAAGTTCACGTTTAAAACTCCCCCGAGCTCGCAACAGAGTAATATTTAATCCAATATAAATGAGGAAGTCTTTGTATATCAGTCTAAATTCCAATTCTTTATTCGGGTATCCAGTGCCTGAAATTCAGTCGGATAATATATTCAAGACACAGCTTGATGCAGTGGTACAATCAAATAATTACAGCCAACACGTGTTTCGTCATGTGTCGTAACACACATGTGACTTCTTCAGGGCTGTAAACCCCCCAAAAATACAAACAATTACTTCACCATTCTAACATAGGCAAAATATGCCCAGCACCCGTGAATAATGCCTGTAAAGTGTCCATCACTCAAGGTGAATAGGAGAGGTAAGTTTAAAAGAGTTTCTGGCAGAACCATCCATATTTAACCAAAACAGAACAGAGGAAGAAAATCTCGTATTAATAATCGCACCAAATTTGTGAAAAATATAGAAAAAGAAAAGATTTGTAAGTGAAAGTCCAGAAGGAAAACAGAAACAATGCAAGAGTACCAGAGTCTCAGAGCCCATTACAATCATTAATTCATCACCTGATAATGTTTCCAGCTCATTACGCCATACAATCCAGATAATACACCGTATTAAAATGTGAAGTCATAAAAGTGCATATACAATCCGTTATCCAGTTCCTAAGCAGAGTATATGAATCATATGAATAATATCAAACAAAAAGACTGACTTTGTAACTGTTAAATTGTTCCTGGCAAGTAAGAGAGATATAAGGCGTTCCTGAAACAATATTTCAATGTAAATGGTCTTCCACTTACTACAATTAAAAGAGAAAGAAATAACCAATAGGGCTAATATTAGTATGGGAGCCAATTCAAAGTATCATCGATTGATAAGTCATTGCATAAGGTATACTACTGAAAAAGCCAGGATGCTCACCTTAAGATTAGGCCTGGGCAAAATTTCCGTTCCGTTCGCGGAATTTGCGATAATTTGGCATTCCCGCGTTCCGCGGAGAGCGCGGAAATGTCAAAATTTCCGCATTCCGCAGCTTTGCGATAATTTGGTTCTTGCTCGCGCTGTAAAATAATACATTCTCGCGCCCGCGCGATCGCCTTACCTGAATCCCTGCGTTCGCCGACAAGTTTTCCCGATCCGGTCGCGTTCTCCATGAGATGTTGTATTGTTTTAGCCATTTGCGCTGTCTCGCGACAGTTCGCGCCCGCAGTGACGTCATGCGTCGCGCGATCACGTCTTTCTTCTCGCGATCATGCACCGCGAGAAGAGTGAAAACAAGATGGCCGCGCCCGCAAGCAACCGCATGGGTAAGTTGGCAAGCCGCGAACACGCAGAAAATACCGCGAACGGGCGGGAAAAAAACTTCCGCATCTTCGCGATATTTCTGCGTGTTTGCGGAGATTTTAAACATTTTCGCGATAATTTGCGAAAGTCGCTTTCGCAAATTCCGCCCACCCCTACTTAAGATATAAAAAGCACAGCACTGAGTATGAAGGAGCACAAATATAAGGGCAGGAGTAAAAGTTGAGTATATGTTGTAGTAGGGAAGATCAAGAGTCCATGACCCTTGAAGCAGGAAGTAATATCCAATATCAAAATAATAAGTTATTAGAGTGCTATAATCACTGCCCCGTCTCATATTAACCTCCATACAATTAAGATCCTTTGGAGAGACCCCATCCTTGTCTGAAAAGATGAAAAAACACTTTTATTGAGACAGTACTGGTCTTAGGTCAAGACAAAGTATCTCCTATCAATATTAACATTAACACTTGTAATAGAACTAATAATTAATTATCATATAATGTCGCAGTAACTCAGTCCACACTCAGGAATCTGTAAAAAAACGTAAGTATAGGTAAGATCTGGGCGCGAGTCCCTAGAGGTAACTATTAAACTGGATCAATTATGCCCCATGGAGAAATATAACATTACGTGTAGTAGTGGCTCGGTTAAATCTAAACCCTTGGTTACCTATCTTAACTCCGTCCTCTCCTATAAACCTAAAAATGTGCAGCTGGTGAACATAAAAGATAAGAGTTAAGTAGGGCATAACATTTCCGGGACATGTAATACATTTTCCAACAAAGTACGTTTAATCCGATGCTAACTAAGCACTTAATATAAATACCCAACTTCCAATATGAACCACAATATCTCCAAAATATCTATAAACAAAACCTCTGTAAGGCTGACAGGGGCTACTGCGGAAAACAGATGTGTCTACATAACGTACCTGTAAGGGTTCCCCCGTAGTGGAAATCCCTCCCGTTGGCATGCGCCGTGGGCACCATCTTGGAGTGGTGTTATATACACACACTCCTGAATCATCTGATAGAACGTCATTCGTTAATCAAAATGTACGTTCGCCATCTTGGAGTGGTGTAATATACACATAACTCCTGGGACTTGTGACAGAACGTCACGTGTTCATCAAAACGTACGTCCGCCATCTTTAAAGGGAGCAAAATATGTACAAAAACGAAAGCCAAATGCAGTTGGATATTACAAGAATACCAACTTCGAGTCAGAACAACACAAAAATAAATGTTGACAGTAGTAAATGCCAGATCAATAATAGAAAGATAATCACCTATATTTAGGTTGAACGGAAAGAACTATGTCATAATGCTCCCATACCAGTAACCACTCATGTATCATGTGACGAACTGTCATGTATTACATCTGAATCAAAAAGAATACTAGCCAGGGCAATGGTACATAAACTAGCCATCCTAGAGAGGGTAATGGTATATAAAAACTCCTGGTTTCCTTCATTATATACAAAGCTTGGGCCCGTCATTACTGTGGCCAAGCATCCAAAACGCACCCAGTGCCAAAGAAATGCTTTTCTAAACCAAATATGTATCCAAGGCTTGAGCTCATCTCTTACGCGGCCAAGTAGTCAAAAAATACATCTTGTGCCAGAGTTATCCATCTGTAAAGTTATCTATCTTAGTAAAAAAGTGGAAAGAAAAATCTAGGGATCGGAGGACAGGTTTGTAGTGGTAGGTAGAGCGAATAGGAAAAGATATATGTGAAACCAGGGTAAGGCACAAAGATTAGCGGCAAAGTCCCAAGTTTGTAATAAGTGATAACAATTTGATCACAGTTGCAATTTCATTAACATTACAGCAAAAGTGTCTTATAAGTTGACATAATCAGTAATTGAAACTTATCTTAGTTCTGTAATTCACCATAATGTAGTAGGTCTGAGCATGTAACCCACCATAGTGTTCAATCAGTTCATCGCATTAATATTGTAATTTGAATATCAACTATCACAAAAGTAACAAGTTACTATTTATGGTTAACTCATAAAGTAAGTCGTCTCAGCGATAATCCGGATAGTAACAGATACATAAACATGTGAACTCATTGTCCAAGAAAGTACTGTAATTCACTATCTACATTCATACCAAGTTCAACTGCCCAATATTTCATAATCCATAGCGCTTTTCTGCTCCTAAGCTGTAATTCCCTATTACCACCTCGTGGGTCATTTTTCACATGATCAATTCCATGGAAACTGAATTTGTGATTCTGTTGAGTTTGCTCATTCTGCACAATGTGGGAGACAATGGGGTATCCGGTATCGCCATTCTTCAGCACCCTAAAATGTTCAACAATTCTCTCACGTAGGTTTCTTATTGTACTTCCAATGTAATTTTTTTGCACCTACTTATAATTATATAAATCACAAACTTTGTGTCACAGTTGATAAGCATCCTTAATGTTCGGCCTGGGCGAAAATGTTGTTCCGTTCGCCGAAATTGCGATAATTTGACATTTTCGCGTTCCGCGGAAAGCGGGAAAATGTCAGAATTTCCGCATTCCGCAGCTTAGCGATAATTTGGTTCTTGCTCGCGCTGTAAAATAATACATTCTCGCGCGCGCGCGCGATCGCCTTACCTGAATCCCTGTGTTCGCCGTCAAGTTTTCTTGATCCGGTCGCGTTCTCCATGAGATGTTGTATTGTTTTTAGCCATTTGTGCTGTTTCGCGACAGTTCGCGCCCACAGTGACGTCATACGTCGCGCGATCACGTCTTTCTTCTCGCGATCATGCACCGCGAGACAACTGAAAACAAGATGGCCGCGCCCGCGAGCAACCACATGGGTAAGTTGGCGAGCCGCATCCATGCAGAAAATCTCGCGAACATGCGGGAAAAAACTTCCGCATCTTCGCGATATTTCCGCGTGTTTGCGATAATTTTTAACATTTTCGCGATAATTTGCGAAAGTGGATTTCGCAAATTCCGCCCACCCCTACTTAATGTATAGTCTCCAGTATACTTGAAGTTAAACTGGGTCACGCTATCAACAGCCCATCTGCATGTGCTACATCTTCCACATTTGTGGAAGCCTTTCAGTTGGTCTTAATGATATTGATTACAATTTGAGATTTACAATACATTATGACTCACAATGAATTCTCTTTCTTGATTTTGAATTATACATTGTGGGGGACAAGATATGTAGTAAAATGTATCGTAAGAGCACAAGCTGTAATTCTTTACTCCATGCAGAGAGTTGTCATCCCAAATGTCAAATTAATTCCATCCCATACGGGGAAATGGTAAGGGCCCGTTAAAATTGCTCTGAACAAATCAAATTTGATGAGACCATAAGAGACATAAAGACTAGATTTGAAGTGAGGGGCTATGACCATAATGTTGTAGAGAATGCTGCTAATAAGGCATTTAAATTGCACAGGAAAAACACGCTGAAACTAACTACCAAAAAGAATCATTTGAATGGGACTAACACAATCAGACTGGTGACTAATTATAACATTGAGAGTAGCAAACTATATAGAGCACTTAAGAAACATTTCTGTATATACTAAGGTCAGACAAAGGTATATTGACATACCTAACGGTGACACCTAGCATAACATTTAGGAAAAGGCAAACACTTGCTAATATGGCTAGTCCTAGTTACCCTCAACCACCACATCGGGGGAACTGGTTAAGTGACCAACTGAAAGGCTACAACAAATGTGGAAGATGTAGCACATCCAGATGGGCTGTTGACAGAGTGACCCAGTTTAACTTCAACAATACTGGAAACTATACAATAAGGATGTTTATCAACTGTGACACAAAGTTTGTGATTTATGTAATTATATGTACCTGCACATAACTTTACATTGGAAGCACAATAAGAAGCCTACGTTAGAGAATTGCTGAACATTTTAGGGCGCTGAAGAATGGCGATACCAGCTAACCCATTGTCTCCCATATTGTGCAGAATGAGCAAACTCAAAAATATCACAAATTCAGTTTCCATGGAATTGATCATGTGAAAAATGACCCATGAGGCGGTAATAGGGAATTACAGCTTAGACGCTGAGAAGCGCTGTGGATTATGAAATTGAGGGCAGTTGAACTTGGTATAAATGAAGATAGTGAATTACAGTACTTTCTTGGACAATGAGTTCACATGCTTATTATCTGTTACTATCCGGATTATCACTGAGATGACTTATACTATGAGCTCACTATAAACAGTAACTTCTTACTGTTGTGATAGTTGATATTCAAATTACAATATTAATGCGATGAAATGATTGAGCACTATTGTGGGTTACATGCTCAGACCTACTGCAATATGGTAAATTACAGAGCTAACGCAATTTTTGATTACCGAATATGTTTAACTTGTAAAACACTTTTGCTGTAACGTTAATGAAATTGCAACTGTGGACAAATTGTTAACACTTATTACAAACCTGAGACTTCCCTGCTAATCTTGGTGCCTTACCCTGGTCTCACATATATCTATTCCTATTCCCTCTACCTATCACTACTAACCTGTCCTCCGATTCCTATATCATCCCCATTGTGTAGGGCAGTGTGAAAATACATATTTAGTATAGGTTGGTGCTCCAAGGGGGGAGGGGTTGGCTACCAATTCAACCACGTAAATCCCCACAGCAGAGGGGATACAGCAGAACCAAAGGGTCTCCCCTGAGCACTCAATAGAGTAATATTTAATTCAATATAAACGAGAAAGTCTTTGTATATTAGTTCAAGGTCCAATTCTTTATTCGGGTATCCAGTGCCTGAAATTCAGCCAGATAACATTTCCAAGACCCTGCTTGATGCAGTGGTACAATCAAATAATTGCAGACAACATGTGTTACTGTGACATTCTATCTATGATAATTGATTATTAGTTCTATTACAAGTCTTAACTTTAATACTGATCTGAGGTACTTTGTCTTGACCTAAGGCCAGCACAATCTCAATAAAAGTGTTGTTTTATCTTTTTAAGCAATGATGGGGTCCCTCCTAAGGATCTTAATTGTATGTAGGTTAGTCTTAGGCGGAGCAGTGGTTACAGCATGCTTATAACTTGCTATTTTGATATTGGATATTACTTCCTGCTTTATAGCTCATGGACTTGTGATCTTCCCTATTACAACATTTACTCAACATTTACTCCTATGATTATATGTGTGCGCCATCATACTCAGTGCTGTGCTTTTTATATCTTAAGGTGAGTGTCCTGGCTTTTTCAGTAGTATATCTTACGCAATGACTTATTGATAGATGATACTTTGATTTGGCTCCTGTACTAATGTTAGCCCTGTTGGTTATTTCTTTCTCTTTTAATTGTAGTAAGTGGAAGACCATTTACATTGAAATATTGTTTCAGGAACACTGTATATCTATCTTACTTGCCAGGAACAATTAAAAATGTTACAAGGTGATTCTTTTTGTTTGATATTATTCATATGAATTCATATACTCTGCTTAGGAACTGGATAACGGGTTTCATTTACACTTTTTTGTCCACAATCTTTTCTCTGACCAGATCCCCGATTTTTGGGATCCAGGCAGGTCTTCCTGTAACTGATTTGGCTTCCCCAGTGCCAGTGCGTTTCACTGGTACCTTGCTTTGTAGTGCCCGGAATTTATTGAGATTCTGTAAAATAGCCAAACGTTTATTGATGTCAAATGGTTTTTAATCTGCCACTGTGCTTTCAAAATCGAGATCAGGTACCCACATTCTCATCCCAAATAGGACTTCATAAGGAGTGACACCACCTAGGCAACTTCTTGGCATATTATTGATTGCCCTCTGGACCCCGTGTAAGTGATTGACCCAACTACCACCCAAACCTAATACCCTTGCTGTTAACGGTTGCTTTAAGTCACGGATTTTCCTCTCCACCACTGAATTTCCCTCTGGATGGTGCAGGGAGGACTACCGTAATGCATCGCCCAAACATCCCATGACCTCCTTGTAAGCCCTATAGCTAAATGCACGGCCGCAGTAAGAATGTAATGTGCCAACTGCATATGCCCATATAAAGACACAGAAATCTTTTATAACAGTTTGAGTGTCAAACCCATAGGAATCTAGAGCAAGAATTCACTGCCACCAAGATGTACTTGTAAGCCCCATCCGATTGTAGGGGGCCGCAGCGGTCCAAATAGACACAAGCAAGTGGTCTGTCTGACATTAGAAATGGTGTCTGCGCTGGACGTGCTACAGTGGAACACTTCATCTGCTGACAGATGAGGCACTTTAGGATAAAGTTCTTTGTTTGTTTCTTTAATCCTGGCCACTAATAGCATTGTTTCAGTTAATAAACTGTTGCTGTAACTCCTGCGTGGGTAGAACCTAGACCCTCATGTGTAGCTAGAATTAAACCTAATCTGCGATCCATGTTTGGTATTACTCTAGCCACCACTCCTGGAATCTGAGGATATGGAAAGTTATTTACATCTAACTTCAGGAGCACGAGTGGAAAACCTTTCAGGAAGGCTGTGCTGTTTTTGTGTGAAGCAATGACAGCTACCATAATCTGTCCATCTATTCTTGTTTTTGAAGGAGTGATTGCAGCTGCGGCAGCAGTTTGTGCTGCCCCCTTTGTGGCTTCATCAGCAAATGAATTTCCTTCAACGTGACCGCCATCACATTGATGGCTCAGCGTGTGTGTCAGGTGAGCTCTTGGTAGTTCGTTTTTCACCTCAGCTATCTGTTCCCATAGCATTTTATGCTTAATTGTGCCACCTTTTGAGTCTTTAAACCCATTTTGACCCCAGTAGTGAACATATTCGTTGCATGACTAGACACAGTACAATGAATTGCACACAATCAGTGTGGGTAACTATCGATCCGTATTTAATAGTGCCAGTAATACATAAATCAGCTCAGGAGGGGGGTCCATGCAGCTTCCATCCTTTCATTAAACAAAGCCCCGGGGAGGTGGTGGTCCCCAGAGCTCATTTGAGCCCATGCAGTGGGTCCTATATCAATAATGAGACCCAGCGGGGTGGCAGTCTCCGGGGCTCAAAGACCTTCAGGAGGGGAAACCTGTGTGCCCCCTCCTCTTTTTTGAAAATTCCCACAAGTGTGGGTGTCATGCCTGCCAAACTCCTGGTCTTGGATGCGGCAGGGGCGGAGTACTGCAGGCTTAAAAGCTATCCTCCTCGGGTGTAAGATTGCCTAGCGTTCTAGTCTTTGCCTCTGCAATCTTCTGCCATAGGATTGCTAACGTTCCGGTTCTGGGTCACATCCACATCACATTCTGATGTCTTTGGTGGTGCTGCTGTTCGCCTTCTTTTTCTTCAGTTTCCAAGGCTTCCTAAGATCCCTATGACCCGCTCCCGCTCTGCTACCTGCAAAATACTACAAGAAGAATATTTAAAGAATCTATGTCTACAAGATAAACAGTGGTAACATGCTCTACGTCTATGAGATAATTACTGCCATATGTGCCATACTTATCAGAAATGCTCCACTGCCTGCCAGAAACTGCTGTTGTATCAAACTGGTGACTTTACTGAAGGACAAAATTCAGCAAGAAATGTTAGTATCTTCTTTCTGAAATTTCTAAGAAATAAGTATTGAGAAATACCGTAAGGCTCTACACATTTTTTTAGTTCTTTTTGTACCTTTTTCCTTTAATAGAACAATATACAAGAGGATATTGTATATAGATAGTCAGGGGCCAATTAGAAACAAAGGACAGGAGTCTGCGTTTTGATTTTGTTTTTTTACCAAAATTTATGGATCCAGGGCGACTCCCACCGAAAAAAATAATTGCAATACTTTTTTGGCTTTGCAGGATCCCTGTTGGACCCCTCCAATAGGCCAAGGGGGCCAGGGTGTTTCTACCCTGCCCCCTTTTATTTTCTTTTTTTTTCTGGGTCTCTGTTTCCACCGAGTCTCAAGAAGGCTGCCAACGCTTCTTGGTTTGAAGTGTTGGCAGTCAATCAGATCTCAGCACAAGATCGGAAGGGGTCACAGATCATCCGTGTCCCTAAATACACAACTGGAAATGCCTTTAAATTTCTCTGCAACTACTGAACAGATTTACACAATTTAACAAAAAGGTTGCTTTCTGGACCAACAGCTACCTTTCTGCCAAATTTGGTGTAATTACGTTCAGCAGTTCGGGCTGAGCCGTGTCTAAATTTCCTAGTACATGGGGAAAACACAAGCACCAGAAGGTAATATATATATATATATATATTTTTTCACTTTAAAAACCATAGGTTTCACACATGTTATAGTTAGGTGGATATTTCTTTTGTAAAAAACCAATGAAATTCCCCCGTTATAGTTAGTTGAGATAACTATAACTCGCGCGACCGCCACTCTATCACAAGGATGATGTCATGAGTGATGTCATGAGTGATGCCACTGACCATGTCATGAATGATGTAATAAGTGACGTCATGAGCAGAGGATTTGGATATTCTATTTTTGCTGCAGTTCTAGTCTGCCATTGGGCCTTTCGTTGTATCCTGCTACATATACATTAGATATGCATATGTCACACAACATAAATTAGAGCTCTGGTATTTTAGTTATCCTATATTTACCTAAAGCTGTAATTTTCCTATATTTTCCATAGATTGTATACTAGTGTATGCAGTCACTAACCTACAAATGGAAGAGGGGATTTTTTAGGTATTTCTATACATATACTAGCTCACGTTAGAACAGTTGTATGATATATATATATATATATACATACATATATATATATATATATATATATATATATATATATATATATATATATATATATACATACATACATACATATATATATATATATATATATATATATATATATATATATATATATATATATATATATATATATATATATATATATATATATATATATATATATCCTCCGACGGTTCCCTGGTAGGAAACCAAATAGCACGCACTCACGGTTTGTTTAGTTTTAATCCCAATTCTTTATTCGTCTTAATAGATATCCAGTCTTAAGACAAACCAACGCGTTTCACCATCCACTGATAGCTTGATCACGGTTGTCGTTACACTTTTGAAATTGACCAATAAAAACAATCAATATTAATCATGTGACTGTTGATGTCATCAGTTACAAAGCATAGAATTCTGGACCTCGTAGTTTTTGAACCTTATATCAATAAACAATAAACAATACCGTTTCTTGCAAGAATTTGATTCCTCAGTTTTATAATCACTTGATTGACTCTTGCATTACAACCCATATTAAATTTATAAAGTGGGAAAACATTTGTAGTGATATGTTTTATTTCCAAATTTGGTCTGCCCAAGTAGCACTTAGTTATGTGTTATTTGCATAATATTATTTTTATATTTATATTTGTTGTTTTTTTATCTTATTCCTTTCTTTCCCTCTTTTAATTGTTTGCGCAAACAAATTACATAACTTATTTGTCGATTGCTACGTCTTCAGTATGCAGACGTTGGTGATGATTGTCATCCAAGATAGAACCCTCTAGTGGGTCGATATCTTGACTATATATATATATATATATATATATATATATATATATATATATATATATATATACATGGAAGAATAGGGGATTCCAAAGCCTCGGAATCACTGCTTCATGCGGCACAGCCCATAACCAAACGAGGGGTTTCGCTGTTAGATCGTCTTCAGATAACCAATTGCTGGAAAACAGACGAAGCGAACCCAAGGTTTCTTAGTGCAAATGTTTATTCGATGCCCAACACCATCGCCGCCATAGCACGTTTCAGCCCGCGTGGGACCTTGATCACATGACACGCTTGAGGGCGTGAAGAAAACTTTTAAAGTGCAAGTGCATGACGTATTCAGCTGTACTGCTTGGCAATAGGCATAGAAAACACACTATGATGTAACCACAACATATAATTGCATGTGGTAGGTCAGAAAGTAAAATCACTGTAAAATACATGAAAAATACAATGATGAGGTACAGAATAAAATAAGCATGATAAAATATCGCTGTACCATCCGTACGTTGAATAAATATATAAATATATAAATACATAGAAGATACATATAAATATATAAATATATAAATAAATGTGCACATTAAATATTCAATATAATACTGTTACTCTTCTAAAAGTTGATGGTGACCTTAATAGTGGTGCCTACTTCATTTTGTTCAATAACAAAGCAGTTGAAAAGATTAAAACAATGTAAAACCTGTTCTCTCTTTAGAATAGCAATGTTTATCAAATTTCATATAGGACATCACAATTGTTACCATGTAGTGTATAGATGTTTCTTTAAAGATGGAAAAATGCCAACCATTCCTACCACTCCTGTCCTACTTGAATATGTGCAAAGACGCAAAACAAAATACTGTCATTATGTAAAGTGCAAACCATGTGCAAATATGTGCAACAATAAAATCTAATAATCCAACAATTAAAAAGACCATGTTAGTCTGGGAAGTAGGCAGAAGCATGTATGTACAGTAATAATCCTAAAGATAGGTAAAGCAGTCTTCACTAGCGTTCAATCCATTAGGTCTCTTGCAGTCAAGTTAATGTAAATAAAAGAAATCACTATCGAGATTTTGCCTATCACCAGCTTGTCAAAAAACTGCAGAATAATGTGAATGTTGTTATCCACCAGTCTGATAAAGGCGGAAATGTGGTACTATGGCCAAGGGAAATGTATATGGAGGAGGCCCTTGGTCAACTCAACGAAAGGGAGTGCTATAAAAGATTGACAATGACTGATGTTAAACAGGCTTGGAGTTTTTTTTCACAAGAATTTGATGGCATGGAGAAGTACGGGCTTAATAACTGTGGATTAGTTCAAGTTCTTCAAGAATGACCACCCTGTGATGCCCATAATATACTTCATTCCCAAAATCCATAAACACAGTGTGAAGCCACCTGGTCGACCAATTATTTCTGCATGTAACAACATTATGGAGAACACCAGTAAGAAATCTCCCGTCCTTTATTCTTGACACTGGTGATTTGCTAAAGAAATTAGGGGAAGTACCATGGCAATCTGGGTACTTTTGGATCTCATTGGATGTATCCTCCCTATATATGAGCATCCACCATAGAGATGGAATGAGAGCTATTGAATATTATTTGAATTTGAGACCTATCTGTTTTTATGAACATAACAGAATGTTATTGTCAATGATAAGCTTGTGTCTGGAAAATATTTTTTTCCTATTTTCAAATCAAGTCTTCCAGCAGGTGAGATGTGTGGCTATGGGGTCGTGCTTCTCCCCCAGTTATGCCTGCCTTCATTTGGGGTATTGGGAGGAACATGTCCTCATACCCTCATACACTAAAATCATGTCTGAAAAGCGTAGTTCATTGGCCCCTTCTCTTTTTAAGAACTTTTTGCTCCAAAGACCCAGTGACTGGCACCCCACTTGGGGGTTATCGAAGTTACTTGGACTACATGCCCCATAATGCAGTAGGACTCACTTGAGGCAGACTTCCTGTTTTTACAACTTCCTACTTTATATAAGAAATAAAAGGTGGACTGCATGTAGCCCTCTTGCCTGCTGCTTGGTTTTTTGTATGGTCCATGAGGAAGGGATGGTTCCCGAAAGACGTCGGATCAGTGTTGTGATGGGGCGATTATACTGAGCTTTGCTAGCCTGACAAGGGCCTTGATCCTAACTGCCTGTGAGTGCCAGCCACATGGGTATATCTTTTCTTTTTGTAAATATGTGGCCTAACCCGGTCACGGCACAGCACCGCTGCAGGACCTTTGCAGAACCGCGCCTGCTACACTTGGCAGGATCATGGTACGGGTGGCCTGGAGGTTACCTTGTGAAACAGCTGGCAGCGGAGTTCATTGGCCCCTTCTCTTTTAAGAACTTTTTGCTCCAAAGACCCAGCGACTGGCACCCCACTTGGGGGTTATCGAATTTACTTGGACTACATGCCCCATATTGCAGTAGGACTCACTTGAGGCAGACTTCCTGTTTTTACAACTTCCTGCTTTATATAAGAAATAAAAGGTGGACTTCATGTAGCCCTCTTGCCTGCTGCTTGTTTTTTGTATGGTCCATGTGGAAGGGATGGTTCCCGAAACGCGTCGGATCAGTGCTGTGATGGGGCGATTATGCTGAGCTCTGCTAGCCTGACAAGGGCCTTGATCCTAACTGCCTGTGAGTGCCAGCCACATGGGTATCTCTTTTCTTTATATATATATATATATATTATCTACTGGCGGTCGCCAGTAGATAGTTATAGTTAGGACCGAGTTCCCATAGGAAATCTGAAAATTCTATTTTGAATAACTTTGGCGCCGGTTGACTTATCTTCGTGAAAGTTTCAAAACTAATGGGGCGCTCCGCTCAGCTCCTACCCTGAAAGTCTGGGGGTGATTCGTCAAGTGGGGGCTGAGAAAAAAGGGGGGTCCCAAAACTCATTTTCCCCATGCATTTTCCCATAGGACCTTTAGTCGAAGGTACAGCCTGAACGGCTGAACAGAATTACATGAAATTTGGCAAAGAGGTAGTCCTCAGGTCAGGCATGTGCCTTTTGCATATATGGTGTCAATCTGTTCAGTATTTCCTGAGAAAATTGCAGTTAAAAGTACATAAATATCTATATGCGCACACTGTGCGCGCACGGTGCGCGCACCAAATGTCCGCAAGCGTAATTCTGATTGGTGGTTAGATGTCAGTCAACATTCCAATCGGTCGAAATCAGGAAGTGTCGGACGCCATTTTGTATGTGACAGTGAAAAAGAAAGGTGGAGAACGTGAAAAGGGGGCAGGGTAGAGAGTTCCTGACCCCCTAGCCTTTGTCAGGGGGTCCCTGAAGGACCCCGAAGGGTGAAAAAAACATTTATTTTTTTTCAAAAAATCGCGCGCACCGTGAAAAAACCTTAAAAAAAAAATACATTTTAAACTGTTTTTAAGTTTATAGAAGATATTAACTATGCTGTTCCACTTTATCCAAATTCAAAATAAAAGAGCTGAGCCATTCCATATTAAAGGATACAGTCAATCTATAACTATATACATAGGTAGTTTATTGTAAAATAAATATATAAAAAATATAATAATACATACATAAATTAGCATTTAAAAAACCTTACAAATTCACTAAAAAACCATAGGTTTCACACACGTTATAGTTAGGAATTAGCATTTAAAAAACCTTGCAAATTCACTGAAAAAACCATAGGTTTCACACATGTTATAGTTAGCTGGATATTTCACTCGTACAAAACCATTGAAATTCCCCCGTTATAGTCAGTTCAGCTAACTATAACTCGCGCGACCGCAATCCACTGCTGATGACGTCACATATTACATCACTCATGACATGGTCAGTGACATCACTCATGACATCACTGATGACATCTCAAATGACATCACTGATGACATCACTGATGACATCATAGAGTGAATATGTGTCTTTCTGAAAAATAAATATTTTTTATATATGTATATCTAAAGGTTAATGGAAGAATAAATGGGTATATAAGTGTCTAAATGGATGGGTTTTTTTTGTAAAATTAATTGTATAACTGACTTATTAACAGTATCTTAGTGAATACAGTGATGTAATATGTGACGTCATCAGCAGTGGATTGCGGTTGCGTGAGTTATAGTTAGCTGAACTAACTATAACGGGGGAATTTCAATGGTTTTGTACGAGTAAAATGTCCAGCTCACTATAACATGTGTGAAACCTATGGTTTTTTCAGTGAATATATATATATAGAGGTGTACATATGCGCTGATTCTCCTATTCTCTTACTTATATTCAGGAGGCATAGAGAGACTATCTGGGCACCATGCACCATCCTGCGGAACATATTGTTTTTCTCTTCCCATTCCCCTATTCCACCTCGATTAGCTTTGACCCATGTTCGGCAGTCTTTGGTGGTGGGTGAAAGTTGGGAAATTGCTTTACACACATCCTATCGCTTCTGTGGAAACCAAGGTGAGATTTGACAGAACGCTAAGCCCACTTCAAATTTCCACCACAGCGATATGGAGGAACACACTATTACTCTCACAGATTTGGCTCACATAATTGGGAACTTTCAGAAAGAAACACAAACACTCTCTCTTAGGGTAGATGATATGCAACAGAGTAGTGTCACTAACCCGACTCCTGGGACAAGTCAGGGACTTCTGGAAATATATTTTCTCCAGTCTCTTCTTCTGGGACAGGGCTGTAGTTATTTATGTTACTACCCCTCCAACTATTTATTTGGCCCCACCTGAAATGTTTACCAGGGATCCTTTAAGATTTGCAACATTCATTGACCAATGTCAACTGCACTTTATGTGCAATGCCTCCTGTTTTCCCAATGAACAAGCTAAGGTAGCTTTCGTCTTATCGTATTAGGGGGTACTGCGGCTACATGGTCTATTCACTTGGTAGAACGTAATGATCCTCTGTTATATGATTATACTGCTTTTAAAGATGAGTTAAGGAAACTTTTTGACATATATTCTTTCATGAAGTCTGTAGATTCTGAATTTGTTAATTTAAAACAAGGTACTAAAGATATCATGACAAATATTTCTAGCTTCAGCAGATTAGTTGCAGAAGCAGGTTGGCCTGAAACCAAATGCAGTGCCTTATTCTATAGAGGACTTAAAGATGATTTTAAAGACCTATTGGTCAAGGTTGTAGAAACTCCCAAATCTTGCAGTGCACTCATTGAATTAGTAGTGAAACTGGATCACAGATATGTGAGCGAAGTACAGAGAAAGGGCATTCTGTCACTAGATAATTCTTATATAAGAAATAAATAACTGAGCCTGAGAAGTCGACAGAAGATCGAGAACCAATGCAAATTGGCAGTATTTTTGGGCTCACAAGTGATAAGGAGGGTCAGAGACGCGGTGATAAGAAGTTGTGCTTGTCTTGTGGAAAGCAGGGCCATTTTTGATGAGAGTGCCCTGTGAAACCTAAGAAGAGGGGAGTCGGAAAACTAAAAGGCCCGTAGCCTGTTGAGATGAACATTTTGGGTAATTCTGGTCTCATAGTCACCCAAAATATTGCACAAGATACTTCTTTGTCTTCTCACCATCATTTCTTTATGAGTACTCAAATTACATAGGATGGGTATTCCACAGACCAGCAAATCATATTAGATTCAGGAGCTTTTGGAACTTTCATAGACATACGATGGGCCAAGCAGTTGGGCATTCCTTTTGTGCTTGAAGAGTGTGTAGATGAAGTGAAAACCATTGATGGAAGTACCATAAAGTTAGGTCCCATTGCTCACACCAGCGTTGATCTCTGACTCATTATGCAAGATTTTCATACAGAGTTTGTCCACTTTGATTTGAATCAATCACCTCGGTTTCAGTTGATACCTGAAATTCCTAGGCTTATGAAGCACTATCCAGATATTGACTTGAGGAATCGTACACTCTCCTTTAATTCTGACTTTTGTGACACGCATTGTAGGCAGAAGACCCTAATCCAGAAAGAAATCGCAGTGGTTCCTGAATCTCTTACACCTGAATTACCTATGTCTTATCAAGACTTAGCAGATTTGTTCAACAATACTAAGGCCTCTACTCTATCTCCTCATTGATCATATGATTGTCTAATTGACTTAATTGCTTAAGTGCATATTCGATGCAGTACAATGTATGCGCTGACAGAAAAGAAAACCTATATCTTAAGGAATATCTAGATGAAATGCTCCAAATCGGGTTTATTAGGCCCTCGCGCTCACCTGCTTCCTCCCCCTTTTTTAATACTGAAAAAGGAAGGAGGTCTTTGTTGTTGCATTGACTACGGATCTCTCAATGACATTACGATAAAGAACAGATACCCTTTACCATTAATTCAAACACTTCGTGACCAAGTAAAGGACACTACTGTCTTTACCAAATTGAATTTAGTAGTGGCATACCATTTGATGTGAGCACAAGAGGAAGGCAAATGGAAAATAGCCTTTCACATCAAATTCGGTCTGTATGAGTATCTAGTTATGCCCTTCAGCCTCTGTAATGCGACAGCTGCCTTCCAATTCTCCATTAATGAAGTCTTGAGAAAGTATCTGGACATTTGTGCTATTGCTTACATTGAAGATATTCTAATCTATTCTTCTTCTGTGCAAGAACACACGAAACATGTCATGGCTATCCTAGAAAAGTTAAAAGACTGTAAACTCTATTTGAAGTTGGACAAATGTGAACTCAATGTATCAGTATTTACCTATTTGTGTTATCCACATATGAGTTGAGCATGGATCCTCAAAAGGTTTCAGCTATTACTCGATGGAACTCACCTCATTTGGTTAAAGAAATACAGGGCTTCTTAGGATTTGCCAATTTTTATAGGCGCTTCATTGACAGTTTTTCTGCTTTGACTTCTCCCATTACTAAGCTTCTGCATAAGGGAATAAAATGTCATTGTTCTGCAGAAGCAGAAGAGGCACTTCAGAATATAAAACAGGCTTTTGTTGTGCACCCATATTGGAATGCTCAGTCCCCTCTCAACCCTATGTTATAGAGGTAGATGCATCACAAGTAGCGATAGGGAGAGTACTGTCCCAGAGATACAAGGAATCTAGTTGCTTGCACCCTCTTGCATTTTATTCGCATAAACTAAGTCCCACAGACCAGAATTATTCAGTGGGGGACAGAGAGCTACTTTCTATAAAAAGGGCATTTGAGGAATGGTGTCAGTATTTATTAGGAGCCTTATACACCATTGCAGTCCTCACAGATCAAAGAAATCTGCAGTCCCTGAAGTCGGCTCATGCCTTGTCTATGAGACAACTGCTCTAGACCCAATACTTTAGTGATTTAGACGTAATTCAGTTCTAGGCAGGTAGGAGACAAGAGAAGGCTGATGCTCTGTCATTTTTGGGGTACAATGCTATTGATAATCTCACCGAACATCCACCCATAATTGCTAGGGAGTGTATTTTAGGGGCTGTGTATTCTGAAGAATGGTTCACTAGCAAAGTTTTATATGCCAAGCTATCTAAGGAAGTGGAGATCCTTACTAAAACATATAAAGGGCAGAAAGTACAGAATCTGCTATACATACAGGGTGGTTTGTTCATCCCCACAGTATCATTGCAGCAACATGCATTAGAATTGTGTCATTCTCACATCTCACTGGTCACCCCAGGATAAATAAGACTTCAGAACTCCTTAGAAGGTATTTTTGGTGGCCTACACTTTCTAATGATGCTAAACTATATGTACAAAGATGCCCTACATGCACACAAAGCAAAAGTTCACATCAAGCGTCTGCTGGTATGTTAACCCATAAGCCCACTCCTCCTGCTCCATGGCATTCCATCTCCATGAACTTTATTGTAGAATTACCGAAGACCGAACAGGGCTTTACAGTCATTTTGGTGGTGGTTGATATGTTAACCAAAATGTCTCACTTCATTACATGAAAGCAGTACCTAGTTCCAAAGAGTTATCCTCAGTGTTTTACAGCACATTGTGTGTCTCCATGGTCTGCTGTCAGTTGAAGTTTCAGCCAGGTTTTCCTAATTTGTTTCTAAATTTTGGAAAGGGTTGGGTGCCATACAGTGGTGGCTGGTGTGCTTCTGCTGCCTCTCATTCCTCTTCGCCCGCTCCCCAAAGCCAATCACAACACTGCAATGCAACGTTGTGATAGGTCTGAGCACCGTTTTTCGGAGTTCAGCCAGGGAATGAGAGACTGGGCATGTTCTGCACCCAGGCTGTAATGCAGCCTGTTGTAGAACATGCAAAGTGTGCATGACGGTTTGGCCAGCCCGAGACAGCCGGCCAAAGCGTCTTGCAAACTTGGAATAGGCAAACCACTCCTGCCCTGCTCTGTGAGCAGAGCAGCCCTGCCCCACCCGTACCCAGCTGAGCAAGGATGGAAAATAAAATGATAATTAAAATGAGTTATTATCATTTTATTTTTTCATTATTGGCCTGCTCAGTGGGGCGACACTCCTTCACCTTAGCAGAGCAGCCGCCACTGGTGCTGTAAAGCAGGTTGATATCCACCTATCATCTAGCCATCATCCCCAGATGGATGGCCAAACTAAAAGTGTGAACCAGTGTCTCGAACAATATTTGCGATGTCAGTTATTGCACTCTTCTTCTGACTGGAACACATATTTATGGGCTACAGAATTCGCCTTCAACAATGGTATGCATTCTTCTACTGTTTTTTCTCCTTTCTACTGCAATTTTGGCTTTCATACTCATCTTTTGCTTCTGCCTACTTCACTCATTTCCCCGATTGCAGCAGCACAAGAATTAGTTGATTACATACATGAGGTACAAATGACCTTGCAAGTCAATTAGGACAAAGCAAAAATTGTCTAAAAGAGGAATGCGGATCTCCATTGCCACCAAATTCCTGGCAATTCAATTAGGGACATGTTATGGTTGTCCACACATAATATTGGAGTGAAGACACATGGAAATTCAAACCTTGCTTTATTGGCCCATACAAGGTCACTAAGATCATCAATCATGTTGCCATGAAATTTGAGTTACCTCCTTGGCTGAAGATACATCTTGTCTTTCATGTTTCTCTGTTGAAATCTGTTGCTGCTGGTACTCAGTGTCCTGTCAAGTCTATGCCTATGTTGGTGGATTATGAACCTAAATTTGAGGAGAAGCTATTTTAGTCTCTAGGAGGGTATGGCGGAGGCTTCAATATCTACTACATTGGAATGGGTATGGCCCTGAAGATCGTACGCAGGACCCTGCTGGCCACCTCCATGCCCCTCATTTGCTAAGGCTTTTTCAAGGATGGCTCCTTGGCAAGCCTAAACCCATTGCAGGGGTTCTGAAGGGGGGGGTGTACTGTCATGCCAGTGTGTTACTGGTATTGGATGAAGCAGGGGCGGAGCGCTGCAGGCTTAAAGCTGTCCTACCATGGCAGGAGCTGCTTAGTGTTCTAGACTTCGCATCTTCAATCTTCTGCCATAGGATCACTTACCTTCCACTTCTAGGTCACATCCACGCCGCGTTCCGACATCTTTGGCATTGCTGCTGTTCGTTGACTTTCTCTTCGGTTTCCAGGGCTTCCTATGATTCCTGCTACCTGCTAACGCTCTGCTACCTGCAAAACACGACAAGAAGAATATTTAAAGAATCTACGTCTACAAGATAAATGGTAGCAACGTGTGCTGCGCTTACGGGATAATTACTACCATTGTGCTATACTTATCTGAAATGTTCCATTGGCTGCCAGAACCTGCTCGTGTCAAAGTGGGGGCGTTTCTAAAAGACAAAATTCAGCAAGGAATATTAGTTTCTTATTTCTGACACTCCTAAGAAATAAGTATTGAGAAATATTATAGGCCTCTACACAATGTTTGTGTTCTTTTTTTACCTTTTTCTTTTACTACGACAATATACAAGAGGGCATTGTAAGTGTGTGTGTGTATATATATCCTGTAATGTCATAAACCTATACTCTTTCTTTATTTTTCATAGATTGTATACTGCTCCTGTGTATGCAGTCACTTACCTATTTAAGGAATCTGGGATTTATTCAAGTATTTCTATACATGTACTAGCTCGTGTTAAAACAGCTGTATGCTATATACAAAGGTTTACAGATGCACCGATTCTCCTATTCTCATACTTATATTCAGGAGGCGTAGAGAGAGACACTATCTGGGCACCACACACCATCCTGCTCTGACTCCATTGAACATATTGTTCTTCTCTTCCCATCTCCTCTTCTTCCATGCCACCTCAATTACCTTTGAGCCATGTTGGGCAGTCTTGGTAATGGGTGATAGCTGGAAAATGTCTTCATGCCCTTCCTATCGCTCTTTCAGAAACCCAGGTGAGATTAGATGGCCAGAGCCCATGCTTATTTATTTCGTTTTGCTATGAAGTAACTTTTTTTTTTAATGTTTTTCCCCTGCCAGGGTCCTTCTGGGAACCCAAGACCACAGCTTGGGGGTCAGGGTATTCCTACCCTGCCCCCTTTTCTTTCTTTTTTTTGCATTATGTTTTTGGGACTCAGCTGAAACCAGGTCTCAAGATGGCTGCCAACACTTCCTAGCTGAAGTGTTGGCAGCCAATCAGACCTCTGCAGTTCTCTGCACAAGCTTGTCATTATATTTGTGAAGACTTCAAGATCGTAGCTATACAAATTAGACTTTTCTTTAATATCTCGCAAACCACTGAACAGATGTACACCAATTAACAAAAATCATAATATGTGGACCACAATATAGTTTTGTGGCAAATTTGGTGTAATTCCGTTCAGGGGTTCAGTCACCAGGCATGTCTTACTAGTCTGAGGGAATCAACATGGGAAACACATTTTTTATTACCCTCCTTTTTCTCGGGCCCCACTTGACGGATCACCCCGAACCCTCCCATGCACAACAAGACTCGCTATGATACTCTTTTGAAAAACTTTCATGAAGGTTAGTCAAATGATGCCAAAGATATTGGCAAGTCAAAAAACACTTTTTCAATGGAAACATGGTCCTAACTATAACTACCTACTGCCAGGAGGTTGGATGGATAGATAGATAGATAGATAGATAGATAGATAGATAGATAGATAGATAGATAGATAGATAGATAGATAGATAGATAGATAGATAGATAGATAGATAGATAGATAGATAGATAGATAGATAGATAGATAGATAGATAGATGGATGGATGGATGGATGGATGGATGGATGGATGGATGGATGGATGGATGGATGGATGGATGGATGGATGGATGGATGGATGGATGGATGGATGGATGGATGGATGGATGGATGGATGGATGGATGGATGGATGGATGGATGGATGGATGGATGGATGGATGGATGGATGGATGGATGGATGGATGGATGGATGGATGGATAGATAGATAGATAGATAGATAGATAGATAGATAGATAGATAGATAGATAGATAGATAGATAGATAGATAGATAGATAGATAGATAGATAGATAGATAGATAGATAGATAGATAGATAGATAGATAGATAGATAGATGATGGATAGATAGATAGATAACTTACACCCCTGCCATGCACTACTTATGATCTCACATATGATATCACTCCTGACATGTTCTATGACATCATTTATGACATCACTGGTGATATTGCCAATGACATAATTGATTACATCACTGATGGCATTTCAAATGACATCACTGATGACATCATCCAAGCTTCTTTTGTACACAGTGCTCTGTAAACGGGTATACCATTTGAGCTGTAGATTTTTTAGTTAAAAATGTTAATGTGGTCACTAAAAAATACACCTAACTGTAAGGTTACTTTAATCTTTTGTTTTTTTCAGTGAATTTCTATGGGTTTTTTTCCAAACCAAAAACAGATCTTTTTATCACACCCAACTATAACATTACTTTAACCTTTGTTTTTTTCAGTAATCTGCTAATCTGCTAGGGTTTTTTTTAAAGTATTTTTGTTATGTGTATGTAAGGTATAATAACTGAATGATATATACTGTGTGCACACATTAGTCTGAAAGGGAAATGTTTTTGTATTTTAACTTAACATGAAACAGTGCATACTTTGCAAAATGTTTCTAAAAAATGATGTTTGAGTATAAAACAAAGCAATACAATATTTACGTTGAGAGTGTCGATCTCCTCAGTTTTTCTCTTACATTGAGACATTTTCCAAGCAAGTCCATTCATCTTGCAATAGTATACTTTCATAGCCTTTGTATGTGTTTTTACATTAAACTTGTAATTATAATTCAGAAAGAGAGTGAAAAGGTTTTTTGACTGTTGCTTAGTATTAAGTTTCATTATATAAATCTATTTTTTTAAGTGTATGATTACTCACTAAAGTTCTATATTTTGTTTTAATCCACAGTTTGGAGTTCTTTTGCATGTGTTCAGTTATTATTTGATATTAATCTGTAAAAAGAGGGTCATTAAACTATGGTTATATTGAAGCATTGTCCTTTTCTCTTAGCCTCTCCCACCATCATACGTTTAAGGGAATCCTAGTATACAGACCACCGGGTCCTAGGAGCCCATTTATATCTTTGATGGGTAATTTACTAGAGGAGGGCTTGAGCTCAGACTCCTACACTATACTAGGAGACTTTAATTTCCATTTGGCGGCAGACTCTGATACAGACACAGCAAACCTTTTAGATCTAATGAGCAGTGCTGAGCTAAAACAACAAGTAAATGGGCCCACTCACATGGCAGGGCACACGTTAGATGGGATTTTCTCAAATTACCCATATCTTTCGGTCACTGATTTGTTGCCTCTAGTGTGGTCGGATCATGCAGCCATTATATTTGAGCTGGCCATCCAAGAACATCAGGGTTTGGACCTTCTCCCTAAGAAACACAAGGAAATTAGAGCCTGGAATAAAGTGGGAGGGAAAGAGCTAACAGAGCTTCTACTGTCAACTCAGGGAGATCTGCCCCTGGATGTGGAGGAAGCCTCTTCCGCATATACGGCCTGGGTGGAGGATGCCTCTTACACTCTAGCCCCTAAGAAAGCAATTATTCCTGAAAGGGCACAGTCCACAGCCCCCTGGTATTCTCAGGAACTGAGGGCACAAAAACTGAAATGTAAACAGTTGGAACGGTCCTGGAGGAAGGAGTACCGACCAGCTGTGAGAGCAATCTATAAACAAGGCCTCCTACTTTATAAACAGTTACTGTTTAAAACTAAGCGAGAGTTCTTTGCTGGACAAATTAATCTAGCTCTTAATTCACCAAAGGAACTTTTTAAAGTAGTAACTAGGTTGGCACATCCACAACCTGCAACTATTAAAACAAGCCAGGAACTATGCGAAGAAATCACAACGTTCTTTCAGGCAAAGGTGGAAACTATCTTTAGCACCTCTAAGGGTCCAGCTGGCAGAGGATCAGGAGACTTAATACAGGGCCACAAATTGGGGCTAGATTCAAAGCCCACTATGGATAAATTTGCATCAATATCCTTTACAGAAACACTCAAGCTTCTCCTGTCAGCCAAATCAGGCTCACCTTATGACCCCTGCCCAGTAGCAGTGGCAAAACTGGCTTCTGAACCTATAGCCATGACACTCACTCCTTTATTCAACGCTATGTTTTTTAAAGGGCATTTTCATAAAGTGTGGAAAACTGCATCTGTTATGCCACTCTTAAAAAAGCAAAGTTTAGATATAAAAGACCCAAACAGCTTTCACCCCATCTCACGCCTCCCACTGCCTTCCAAACTGGTTGAGAAATATATGAATATTGAATTGAGCACCTATTTACGTGATGCCAAGGTTTTAGACCCCACCCAATCTGGGTTCAGGGAAGGGCACAGTACAGAAACAGCCCTTCTTAAATCCATGGAAGAGATAAGGAGAGCGTTGGATCAGGGAGGAAAGGTTGCACTGATCCTGCTTGACCTCTCTGCAGCCTTCGATACGGTCCACCATGGAGTATTGATGGACCATTTGTTGGCTTGCGGAGTGCAGGATAAAGCCTGGACCCTCCTTAAATCCTTCCTCTCGGACAGACTACAGATAGTAGCTTTGGGTGAGTTTGTCTCAAAGCCTTTCTCTCTCCCATGTGGGGTTCCTCAGGGGTCATCCTTGAGCCCTACGCTTTTTAATATTTATGTATCTTCCTTGGCCCCCCTGATCGAGTCATTCGGCTTCTGTCGTACAGCATACGCCGCCGATACTCAAATTGTGGTAACCTTTCGACCAGGGCAGGAGAAGGCAACTGGAGAGAGGCTTCAGGACTGTATGGGAGCAGTGGGAGGCTGGATGATTCAAAACTGCTTAAAGCTGAATGCCAGCAAAACATAAGTCATCTTGTTTGGGAACAATGTTAATTTCTGGACCCCAAGTTGGTGGCCAAACACAATGGGGACTCTACCAATACCCTCCAGGAAAGTTAAAAACCTGGGGGTGGTATTGGATGAACATCTTGACATGCGCGGTCAAGTCAATGCCGTGGTCTCTGCCACATCATATATTCTCAGGACCACGAGGAAAATGTTGCCTCTTCTGCCAGCAGACTGCGAACGCACAGTGGTAACTGCCTTGATTATGTCAAGATTAGACTATTGTAATAGTCTATACTTAAACATGCAAGAGCGCAGTATACAAAAACTTCAGATGCTGTAAAACACAGCAGCCAGATTGCTTACTGGAGCCTCGAAATTTGCATCAATTTCGAGTGCAATTAAAAAATGTAATTGGCTGCCCGTTAAAAAACGAGTCCTCTTTAAAACACTCTGTTTAGTTTTCCGAGCTCTTCAAGGCACAGGCACAGCCCATCTGAAACAACAATTTCAGTGGTATGTGCCCAAAAGATCTTTACGCTCGTCAGGAGCAAAATTAGCAGTAGTACTGCCTATAAAAAAAGTTAGATGGGGAGGCAGAAGCTATTCCGCTGGGGCAGCTAAGGCTTGGAACGAGCTCCCTTTCTATCTGAGAAATTTTAATGATTTATTGCCCTTTAGGAAGGCGTTGAAAACATGTCTGTTCTAAACACCATTTTGGCAGCAACCTATTTAAGTCGAGAGGACTGCAGCAATCGCCAGGACACCTCAGGGTAACGGTGCGTTGTATACGTTTTCCTAACATAACAAAACATATCATTCTTTATTTATATATTTTTTAAAGGGTGGTGACTCACGTGAGATGCTCATGGAACTCGAACACGCAATCCCCTGTGTGAGCTCCGAGGGGGATGTACTTCCTGGTCGGCTCTCATGACCCTCTCGCGAAATAGTAAATTTTGGATGAAGTTAAAAACAGTGTTTTCCTAAAATTCTGATCAAAGTAAGAGATTACAGAAGTTGATCATGTTAGCAAAATTGATTATGATTTGCTTCATTGAATATATAATGCGATAATAGTTTTACAATCCTTGCGAGAAGCTCACAGGAGTCAGACACACAATTCTCTTTGTGAACTCTGAGTGGGATGTACTCCCTCTTCGGCTCTTGTGATCTACCTGCGACATTGTGGATTTGGAATTAAGTTAATAACAGTGGTTTCTAAAGCAATAATAAAATGTACAATCTTGCGAGAAGCTTGCCCTTATCCTGCGAGAGGTCCAGGAGAGGGTCCACACCCTAAGGAAGGATTGTGATTGGTTCATATGGATATATTTATTAAAAGAAGAAGATTCCAACCTTTTTGTTTTATTTCACTATTGGATTTTGGTGAGAATAGATATATGTGGCTTGCTCTCCTTTCCTGTTTGCCTTTCTTCACAAATATGTCATAATAAGATTCTAATGAGCAGCCAGGGGCTTCTGCCCCAGCTCAGTCATCTTAGCAAACGAAGGAATCCTTTGTGTAGTAATTTGTTGAAATAAGGCCAGGTGGTAAGTAAGTTTCTGCAAAGAACGTTAACTGTGCACTCTGTAGCAAAGAGTTCAGCCAGGCGAGCAGAAATAAACATATAGCATGAGTACCACAGGGATGTGGAGACATCAGAGTTCAATGCATCTGCAAAGGTTTGCACGGGCAGAGTTGGCTAGTACTGTGGAGCTAGATATCTCTACTGGGGCTTCAACATCATTTGCTCCAAGAGATACGGTGCCTGTGTAGGTTCTAAGTGCACAAGCGGACATTATCCCTGTTTTTTTTAATAAAGCGCTATTTTTCTGCTTGTGTAAGCGGACCGTTTTTTCATCAGAGACAAGCAGGTCTGCCCAGCAGAAACTTGTCCAAGAGCACAAGTGCTCCGCTAGGAAGTAGTTTTTTTTTACAAAAGTTTTTTGTACGTTTTTCTCGTTTTTGTTTTTAAGGGGATGCTGTTGGTTTTTAAAACTTGAACTTTATGTTTTTCCAATACACTTTTGAGAAAAATTTAAAAACCCAAAGAAAAATCAAAAATGTTTTAAAACACAAAATCATTTTTATAGTTGTTGAAAACTGTTAACAAAAACAGCTCTTCAAGGGCCATATGTAGGTAGGGTCACATTTACCGACTCATAAATACCGAATTTTACCGATTCGGTATTTATGAATCGGTAAATGTGATGTAGGTAATCAATCGGTAATATTTACCGATTCGGAAAGGGTCGGTAATTTAGAATTGGTATTTACCGATTCGGTAATGATGCATACCTTCCCATTGATTCCTATGGGCCAGGAGGCCCATAGGTATCAATGGGAAGACAGTTACCATTACCGAATCGGTAAATACCGAATCGGTAATGGGGGAGGCAGTATCATGGGTGGCAGGGTGTCACATTGACACCCTGTTGCACCCCTGATTCGTCCATGTGTGCACATGTGGTGCACATACATGCCCCTAAGGGCATGTATGTCTGCCACATGGCACTTTGACATCAGCAAAATATCACGTTTTGCTAGGTATTCGGTATTTATCACCAACATATATTTGGCGGTAAATACCGAATTCTTTTTCCTAGACATCACTCATTTGAGTGTCACCTACATATCATTTCAGGATTCGGTATTTACCGAATCGGTAAAATTACCGATTCTGTAATTTTACCGATTCGGTAAATTACCGAATCCTGAAATATGCCCCCTACATAGCAAATGCCTAAATACCGGTCGGTAACGGGATATTTACCGAAAATCGGCCGTTACCGACCGGTATTTGGCTTCCTACATATGGCCCTTACTCTTTTCAGAGCTATCCTAGAGTTTTATGATCTATGTTGTTTGTATGATGTCTCTCTTTTTTTAATCTTCTCCAAAGCTCTCGCAATACTTTCGGGAGAGCCAGGGAGCCAATCCCTCTCATGCAGTTCGAGGGGGCAGTGCTTCCTAGTTTGCTCTTGCAAGCCTCTTGAGAGATCCTACATTTTAGAATGGACTTTGCATTTACAATGAATATATTCTTATGTAGTATGTATAATTTATAGACCCCAAAATAGTAACAGTGTGTATAGTTTAATGAAATGCAATCGATCATATAATGGTGGGGGAAAAAAATCACTTAGAATTATGAAAAGAACCCACTTGTTTTAGCTGCATGAGATGAACATTGGTACATAGCACACATTGATAATTATTCAGTTACTTTAAGTTCATTTATTATTATTAGAAACAGTTCAATCACTACTTTTGAATGTAACAAAATGTGTGATGTTTCATAGTAGTTTTCAAATGTAAAACAGCACTTAGTGCATTGAACTGTACACGCACTATAAGAGTGGGTGATATAATAAACAAACAACAGCATGAAGTTAAAAGTGTTTATACCTCCAAGACCACTGTATGTGCACAGGTACGTGTGTGTGCTTGTGTGTGACAGAGAAAGAGAGAAAGCACTCTTGCCCACAGCTTTTCTGTCAATTCAGAAGAAAATCTAGAAGGGGAAAGGGGCAAAATAGGTATCAAGGAAGAGGTGTGGCAATACATTAAGAGTAAGGAGTACAGTGCACATCAATGGGTGTAGAGAGAAAACAATAACAGATACTACCAAGCACCAAGTTCCTGTTGTATTATGTTTCCTTCCGTTTTTCCCTGCCCTCGTTCACCCCTTTGTCTGCTCCTGCCTTGATGGCCTTAATCTCTAAACCTCCGCGTCTCGTCTTCCACGGCATTTAGCTGGGGTCAAGCGCACATTTACAAGGGTTCCTTGAATGCCTCTGATTCATGCACATGTAGCAACTTCGGGTCAGGTGGTCCATTAATCCCACCTCTTTAAGACAAGAAATGGAAGCTGAACAGGATACTCGGAGGCAAGGAATGCGCAACCTGAAAAAGTTCAAACAGACTTAGATTAAAAAGCAGGCCCCGGTCCACATGGTTTAAAATTAAAGCTATTCATTGTGTTATGGACATGGTCTGACCATTCGATCACCGGCGCCTCGAATCCAAAATACTGACATTCTTGTTTCCACAAGAAGATTCATGAGTAATTAGAAACTTTGGAGACTTCTTTTTGTCCAAACAGATTCCTAAAGAGCGAAATAAATGCATGGCAACCCTAAGGCAATATGTTGAATGTCAGTTCGTGCAAATGTTTATATGAATGTAAATATCAATACCCTATTCAGAACAACAGCTGCACTGTAGTCCAAGGTAAAGTCGCATGCATTGTTATTACTCTGCCATAAATGTTTACTTTTATGCATGTTCCATTATCACAGGAGCACAAACACAATCATGTATTCCCATCAATATAAATAAATACAAGTGTTAGTGCCATATACGTAAAGAGCCGTGTGTGTCCAAGTTACCGGTTTTCTTTGTTTGCATATGCGGATCCCCTCGGGCGGCGTTAGGTCAGAAGGGCGGAAGTTTTCAGAAGCTCGGAGTGTGGTTCGTTTCCTGCCGCCGCATCAAAACACTCGAGAAAGAAAAAATCCGTGCACCCCACAGTAGCAGGGCTGTTGCTAAACTGCAAAAACTGTGGCGCAAGGTAAAAGTGTTTGTGGTACAACCTGTTGCAGCGGGTGTTGCGGGGTGAGATACTGCCCGATGCCTACACCCTGCTCACGAGCCACGTTATTCTATTAGTGATTGTTGTGCATTGCACAGCGGTGCAGGATTCTTCTACGGGAGGCTTTTTTTCTAGACTGGTAACAAAGGCCGAGCAGTTAAGATATGCGGCCCGAACTTTCCTGTGAAATAATGCCCATGAAAGGGAATCTGGAATAAGAGAGAGATGCGTGTCATTAAGAGTGAAAGAGGGCCAGTGAAAGAGAGGACGGGGAAGAAGAAGCAGAACATAATGAGAGAGACTTGGGAAAGGCCGGGAAAGACAGGAAGATATGGCTAAAACGAAAAAGACATACAACATTAAAGGGGGAGAAAAGACACATGGCGAGAACAGGACAAAAGTGAAAGGTTGCAAAAAAATTAAGAGAGAGGGTTTTAAAGGAAAGAGAAAAAAGGAGCGAATGTGTGATGAAAATCAGTCACTTGAGAGAGATTTAATTAATGGTGGAGAAAAATGATTTTCATGGGCCACAACCTGATTGAATAGGATTCTCTATCGTTTTGAATTAACGGTTGTATACGAGCAAGAGTGTGCATTTAAGATAAAGATCAAAAAAGAAATAAAAGTTTAAACGGTTTGCGCCGTCTACCAGCTAGTGCGCCGACATCCAAGAATTTTCTCTAAACACATTCAGCAGAAAAGGTTCCCAGATCATTTGAAGGGATGTGATATGTTGTGGGTTGCCGTACACTAATAACGAACAGCTACTAAGTGAGCTAAAACAACACCAGTCCCAGTAAAACATGGCAGCTTTAAGTAATCTTTGCCTTAGTGTGTTTAGCGTCACGCAATGTAAAACACTACATATTTCTGACTAAAGGAAGAAATGATGTGCGTATATATTGGCAACGAACGTCACCATTTTGTAGTGCTCAAATTATGCGACTAAAAGATATTACTACGTGACACAACCATCCCCTGCCTTTGTATTACACACGTTCTGGTGCTTGTTGCATCTAATTTAGAGATGTTCCATAGGGAGGGCCACTGGAATGATGCCATTGTGCCACCGCTGCGGTTTTTTTTTTTTTTGCATATTTCTAGATTTTCCGCATTTGCCACATAATTCAGTCTCTGCTGCATAATCTGCAGATTTTGCCAAAAATGCATTTTGTTTCTAGGTCAAAGGTTCCAAAAGTTACTAAAAACGCAGCTGCACGTGTTACTGCTCAATGTAAAGCCCTCTGCAAACATTAACTGTTCATATTTCAATTGCTTATTGCTATATTTGGGTATTAAATGAGGTGCAACCAATGCACAGGCAGTGTTAAAAATTGTAAAAATAACGAAATAATGAAGTACTACTATCTAAAAACGTGCCACATCATGCTGTATAATTAGCCTTTTCTTGCCACATAATTTAGTCAACCCTGCCACTTAATTTGGCTCTCACCTGCCGCATAATTCCAGCGTCCCTTTCCATAGGTCTTCTGCAAAAATCACCCACACAGTCCCTCGGCTGGTCATTTGTGCAAACCTTTGGCCGGGGACTACCCAATTACCAGTGATCAGGAAATGAGTCCAGAAACCATGCTAGCTGGCGTCGACTCCGAGCAGAGACTAATGAATCTTTAATAGTAAAACTCGTTTTCAGCAGGGAGCGGATAGTAATCCTTTGAATGTTTTCTCTGGGATTCCAGAGTGGAGTGTGACGGATACCCTCGCCCTATTCGCATTGCAGCCAAAAGCATGATTATGGTGTGTAACTAGATTTGGCGATAAAAGGTTATACTGAGATATGAAGTGCGTTAGTGTTCTCCGTTATATTTATGAGGAAATATATTTAAAAATCAAATATTAAAAAGTTACTGCGGCACCCTCTCCTTCGTGTTCGCGGCCTGAAGCCGGCCGCCTTTCAAGTGAGGGTACTTCGAGCACGCTTGGAAGCCGAGGAGCAGCGTTCGGGCTGAAGCAGTAACTC
Source organism: Triturus cristatus (assembly GCF_964204655.1). Lineage (NCBI taxonomy): Eukaryota > Metazoa > Chordata > Amphibia > Caudata > Salamandridae > Triturus > Triturus cristatus. The sequence goes on along the minus strand of NC_140594.1, from coordinate 305,710,814 downwards.
TCTGTGGTTTCTCCAGCAGTGTACTTTTGAGTATGTGGACGCAGCCCCGACGCTCGAGCACGACTCCCGCAAATGTATTGATTAAATGCTACTGGTTTACTCTTGATGACACATCTAAAATGTAGTTCCTGCATATCTAATGTAGCCGATGTGGTTACTGTTCTATCAGTCCTTAGTGAGATTTTATGTTAAATGAATCCTCTCTGATTTGCAGTGTTTCACTGTCTTGTCGGGCAGTTTAAAGCGTTGGTGTATTTTGCTTTCTGGTTTCAATGAAATAAAATCTCCCTCTCTTCAAACTCAATAAACTTATTATTAATTAAAAACGCATTTTTGACATTGACACTTTTCCGCTGCTCGATTGCTTTTCAGAGGCATCTTTCGAATTAACCTTGAATTTAAAAATGCCCTTGGCAGCGACTTAAGAGCAGAAATACTTATAAAAAAACGAATGCGTTGTAACGCTCCGTGGTTTTTGCTGTTATTTCTGTTGGAACTGAAGGGTGGCATATTTAAGAAAACATGCAAAGCTTACCTACGCCTCGACGGCCCCGTGGGCATATTACACTACCTGGTGAGACGACGACTCCTTGTGAAATGAGTGCAGGAGCAGGTCACGTCAGCTTTGGAGAGCCCGTCGTGGGGAAAGGTTGGTGGTCCTGACACAGAAACTATCTTTATCTGCCTATGTTATTTTTTTGTCTGACTCTCCGACTTTCTAGTCACCTCCCACGTTCTGTGGTCTTTCCACTTCCTTATCACCGGCTTTACATTTTTTTGAAGTGTTTTAGTCCGGCAAAAAAAGTCATCTAATTACGAACCTCCTTGATTTATCAAGGTAAGGATCAAAGATAAGACTAAGGATAATGTATGCCTGGATCCTAATATCGAGCAACGTCTCTTTAAACAACAAGGGAGGCGCTGCACAAGACAAAAGCAGAAGCGGGGACATTCATTTCATGCATGTGTTCCAAGTGGCACAAAGTGTGGTTACTGTCTATGTAACAGGGTGCAGAGCGCACAACGTTTTAGATTGGTTGATAATATTTTAAGGATAACTTAAACTAACGGTGCGCCAAGGTGGATAATGCATCGTTTGAAATTTAATTGTTGTGTTTGATTAACGTTAGACCGGATGTATTGATTGTTATCTTAAAGTTGAGCATTTTTATGGGTGAATTGTACTCACAAGATTGTCCAAACAACCGGCGGAGTGTAGAGCCAATGAAAGAAGGAAGGCGCAGGTGGGAATGCCGGCTGCGGATCCTATCACAGGACATTCTCAGGGAGGGTGAGCCAAGGAGCCACGAGGACAGGGATTCGGCCGGACACTTGGGTGTGCCGGTGGGTGGTGTATGGAGGAGGTGGCGATTCGAATTTGGATGAATGGGTGCGGCTACGTCAATAGGTGGTTGCATGTGGTGAGTGTCGCTGGAGGTAGATTGCTTGGCTGTGTGGATGGAGCCTGGGTATACGGTGGGAGGGCGGAGGGGAGAGGGTGATCAGGGGCGTATTGCAAGACTCTGGGGTGCGGGTAACCTTCTTGGGCCCCCAACCCGATAAAGGCCCATATTAAGTCCAAGGCCACTAATGATATGTTAGATATAGTGAACTAAGGGACCTTTCTCCACATTGGAGTGGGGGGGGGGGGGGGGGCATAATTTTGCGCTACCACTGGGGGAAGGCTTTGTGTCGAGGTTGGGGGGATCAGTGTACTAGATGGATTGGTAGGTAGGTAACAAAAGGTGGATACGTTGAGTATGAGTCTATAGGTGCATGCAACATTGCAGCTTCCTTAAAAGAGACTATTGTGAGTCCATACGTGCAAGTTACTAGAGACGGGTGGCAGACACCTGACGGACAGAAACACAGACACAAAGTGCAATTGGGTGAAAAGTTCCTGTACGAGTTCCTCTAAAAGTAACCCGCCTCGTAGTTATACGTTCGCCTTTTGCTACTCACTTATCTACCTTCATCCGTACCAAACAAGTCTCTGGGCTTTAGGTGTCCATTTTCTAAAAGGAAAGCACAAACCAGCATGACTGGGCAACCAGGCCAGCCGTAGCTCATGAACTGCGGGAAATAATATAGCTTACATGCTTGTGCTCTGTAGATTTAAAAGTACAATGCGCGCCCTGTTTGTTGAGACGCTGGAAAGCATCGCTCTGGAAGCTCTACCACCACCGAGCTTTGGAAGGTTTCTGGTTTGTGTCTACAACACACCTTCTCAGCCAACAACTGCCGCCCCTCCCCCATTCTTTCCCTGCCACTTCCCGTTCCACATGAATCAGGCTATGAACGGACATGTGAACTTATCATAAATCTCGCTGAATTATGATTAGACTCGAAACGTGTAAGTAATTCTGCCTTCTGACATAAAACGATTCTGTGTGTGTCTGCGAGAAAACGAGAGAGAGCGCCAGAAACCACAGCACAACGTGCGCCTCGTTTTGTATACATTTGAGCTCGGAGGACATCTATATATGAAAGATTAATGCAATGAGTGGTTGAATCCTGAGAGCAGCACTTCATATGTTGTGACGTCATGCATGCTCAACACGGTGCTCTCGAACGCGATATAAGCACAAAGGCCGGACTGGCCAGACCAGCCATCGAAGGCTGGAAGGGTGGGGACCCGGTTTTGTAGCAGTGCAGCAGTTTTAAAAGCACTGGAAAGCTTATATCAAGCCCTGGCACTCATATATGCAATATCACAAGTCAATAACTTATATTGAAGGAACAAGCAGAACAAAATAGAGTAGTTTAATATTTTCTTGTTGAGACTCCAGCCAACACGTGTTTCGTCGCTCGGGACAAGACACCCGTGACTTCCTCAGGGCTTAGTATATCCAGCCCAATTTTTCAAGCCTTCTGACTGGTTTTAATTCCGTCCCAGCCTCATTACGGCTGGGAAAAGCAATGAATCCACGAAACGTTCTTTCCTAGCAATATCCCAAATGCACATTCAAGCTTCGTGCTTGAATGTTCGGCTGCGTAATTCATCAGCCAGCGATACGCTGTGTATTGCAGCATCCACGCATGATCCGGCCCCGGCGCCTCAGTATGACCGTAATGACTCACTACTGCCATACTGAGGCGCCGGGATCGGATCAGGCGTGGACGCTGCAATACACAGCGTATCGCTGGCTGATGAATTACACAGCCGAACATTCAAGCACAAAGCTTACTTTGAATCGTGCATTGTGGATATTGCTAGGATAGAACCTTTCGTGGATTCATTGCTTTTCCCAGCCGTAGTGAGGCTGGGACAGAATTATAACCAGTCAGAAGGCTTGAAAAATTGGGCTGGATATACTAAGCCCTGAGGAAGTCGCGGGTGTCTTGTCCCGAGCGACAAATCACGTGTTGGCTGGAGTCTCAACAAGAAAATATTAAACTACTCTATTTTGTTATGATTGTTCCTTCGATATAAGTTATTGACTTGTGATATTGTATATATGAGTGCCAGGGCTTGATATTCATTTTATACAGATCCGTGGATCTGAACTGTGGGGTGTTGGATGATTACCTCCTCCCTGGGCACCTAATTCTAAAATTATATAACTAGATACACACCGTTTAGAAAGAGCGCCATCTCCACCCAGGGCATAATCATCCCAATTAGTATTTCTAGAACTGGAAAGCTCTTTGCATATTCAGCAGTTTGCGAGCAACAATAAAACTGTCAAGATAACTCTGGTGAATGTTGCTGCTTCCCCCACTATGGCGCAGGAGCATCGCCCCACTGCTTTTCAGCAGTGCAAAGAAGGAAAAAAAAAATTATAACAACACAATTAATTTTATTTTTCCATGCCAAAGCAGGTTTTGGGGCAGGGCAGAGCTTATATGTCGTCACAGCCAGCAGGGGGAGGAAGAAATATGTAGACTTAAGTGCGCAGGAAGGTTTGTCTGGCCGTCTTGGGCCGGCCAAACAGTCATGCGCACTTAGCATCTTCTCCACTTGGCTATAATTCACAGCGTGGGTGGAGAACATGCACAGGCTCCCACTACCTGTCTGAGCGCCGAAACACAGTGCTCAGACCAATCACTATGCTGCCGTTATGGTGACAGCAGCGTTGTGATTGTTTAAGGGAACCTGTGTGCTTCTTGACTCCGGAAGAGAAGTGGACGAGAGACCGCCATGGAGGAGAGTCAGCGGCCTTACAAAGGTGAGTGTTCTTTATTTTTTTTAAATCCCTCCTGCCCCGCCACCCCAGTTTAGTATCAACTGCCAGTGTCTGATGGTTAATGTACCTGCTGGAGAGAGATGAGAGTTTTGTCTGGAGGCAGTTTTGACTCATCCAGCGTAGCCCAGACAGTTAATGTGCCTGCTGCAAAGAACATGTACCATGTATATCAAAGAACAATATTTTATGTGCATAACTCAATGGGTTACTGCTTTTGTCACAGTGATTATTTTATTACCGTGCAGTTCATAAGTTACAGTCGTACTCTAGCACCGTGAGCTATGAACTTCCAAGCTTTAGCTGCGTGCAAGCTGCATGGTATAGGTTAGAACGTTATATTTTTTCCCACTCTTTCATTATCCTGATGCTGCTAAATAAAGGTTTGTTTGGGTAGAACCACTGTATTATGTTCTATTTCCTGTGTTTGTGCTTCTCCAGACCAAGCACTGTGAAAAAGTGCCTACCAGTATGGAAGGCATGTGAATCCTACATTTTGTAGTTCCCTTTGCCTTATGTAACATTTTCTGTACACTGATTTACTCATGTATGATTCATGGTCTCTGTATGTGTGTGTGATGTAAAGTGCTCCGACACCCTACACTGGTATGAGAGGTGCAATTAAACAGATACAATTCACGTGAGAGATGGGCTATGGATAGATGAGAGGCACTGTTGGAGGGTGATAGTGAGGGAATCATTGAAAAACCTCAACAAAGATTTTCATATCCTGGTGCACAGTAAGGTCATCATTGCCTATAGTTAAACAAATGTATTGTAGAATGCACAATTTGTCCCCAAATTTTCTTGGGGAGAGGACCCCACCAAAACCCCTCTTTGTAGTGGTCAGGCTCTCTCGCTGTACTCGCTATGGAAAGTATGAGGGCTGGTCTAACATAACTTGCCAGGGCTACTTCTGGTTCCCGGTCCAGCCGTTGTAAGCACTTCGATGGTTGGTGTATGATCATTTCCGTTTGTCTGCAGATAGGCTTCTCTTTGCTTGACTTCCATGCTCAGTAGTATAAATGCATAACTTTTTGAAGGTGGTTCTACTGTAGACATGAATTTCCAGCAACGATGTTCGTTAAAACCAATACCTTGTATTTCAGACCCAGGAATTTAGATGTGCAGTTTAGTTTGTGTAATGGTGTAGTGGTAGTCTTTTAAAATGAATGGCACCTGGAAAATGATAGTAATTGAAGCAGATTGATATTCTTTAGTTATCCAAACCTATAACTACCGGCAGTCCTTTGGCCAACAGAAAATTGTGAACAAATTAAAAAGATTTCTATTTGAGCATGTGCTAAGTATGAGAAAAAGGCTACATTAATTGAATATAACTGAGCTTTACTGTAGTTTCTAATAGAAGTATTAGTGATGGCGAAGCTAAATAAACAAACAAACATTTTGTGGACACTGAACCCTGCAATTTTTAATCCGTCATACAGTGCTTCCAAAAAACATGCTGCAACTCAACAAAAGCAAACACATTTCCCCTTACTGATTGGAGTGAAGCATGAGCATGGGGGTTGGGGGGTGGTAGAGCGAGTTGATGTGGTATTTATCCCACCTAGATTTTGTAGTGGGGTGTGAAGGGGACAATATCCTCCCTACTCAGATTTACAGCATATGGCATATGTCTCCTTGAGGCACTGCAACATGATAAGCAAACTCTGGGAGCTCCAAAACATATTAGTTTTCTTTGTTTAATTAATTAATTATTTTTAATTGTGGTTGTTGAGCTAATAAACCTCAATTGTTTCAGGAAAGACAGCAAAGTGGACAGCAGCCAGCAATAGTACATTTGACTGATGCTGGAGCTGAACAGGAGGTTCAGCTTCCTTCTTCCTTCCGAGCAAGAAGGTGAACTTCCTCTGTTAGAATCATCGGCTCCCAGATCTCCACAAAGGAAAAGCAAGGGTACTACTGAACCATCTTCTCCAAGCACTACTTCTGATGATGATAGGGACATGGAGTAGACCCCGACGGAGACCAGGAGAAAACAGGAGAGGCAAGGGAAAAGAAAAGTTCCAGAAAAACGTAGACTTATGGAAGGGGATGAAGAGGAAGATGACACTGAGGAGGTAGTCATGGTGGAAGGTGACACAGTGGAATCTGACATTGCTATTCAACCAACTCTGAGGGATGTGGTATCGGTAGCACTGCCACCAGCTCCCACATTTGCAAAGTCAAAGCTGAGACCTGCACCATCCACTGCCTCTGGAGAAGCAGGGAGACAATCGACAACATTCCCACCTACCTCCAGTTCTTCTTCAGGCATTCGCAGTGGCCCAGTAAAAAAGTACTCCTCCCCAGTTTGGGACTTTTTTACAGTTAGCAAAGCGGGGAAGCACATTGCAATATGCACTATTTGCACACAAATGTTCGTCGAGGTAAGCCTGGTACACATTATGGTACTGGAGGCCAGATGACCCACATGAAAAAACAACATAAAATCAAGTGGGAGGAGCACCTTAAACAAATTGCTGAACGTGGTTGTGGTGATCGGGAGAGCCGTAGAACATCAGCTTAAAGTCTAATCATGATGAAAGGTGATGATGAGGGAGAAGAGGGTGACATCTTCATGCAAAGTAGCCCTGTCCCCAGCAGTGTGCCAGCAGATTCATACACCTCAACGCTTTTACAATGGCACAAGATGACTCAGAGTGAGATGGCGACACAACAGCATACAGTGACTGCCCCATCATCACAATTCACATTGAGTCTACTACTAGCATCTACTTCTCAAAAGACACCAGTGTCAGTGCCCCAAGAAAAGAAAAGAAGAAAATCCAGGCTACGATTACAGGCATGTTAGGCAAGAGAAGCCCTACGAGTCAAACCACCCAAACGTAGTTTGTACAATGGGAAGCTGGAAAAATGTTAGCGTTGGACCTCCTCCCTTTTTCTTTTGTGGAAGGAGTGGGATTCTTAGAATTTGTGGCAGCCATCTGACCAAAATGGAAGATACCAAGTAGGACCTATTTTGTCAGAGTGACTGTTCCAGTGCTGCATCATGATGTGCTGCAATTGGTAGGCCAAGCTTTGCAGCAGTGTCTGACGACAGACATGTGGACCAGTTGTGAGTCGACTGATTACATGTCCATCACTGTACACTGATCTCTTTTGCAGGGGTAATGCCAAAGATACCTTCAGGTCATTGCCCTGCGGAAAGGTTTACGAGCATTCAGCAGCATTCAACAGCGGCCATGTTCGCAATGGGGAAATCACATACAGATGTAATTTAACAGCAAAGAATGGATGCGACCCTGAGGTCTTAGAATTGGATTTGTTTCCACGGACAATGGCAGTAACATAGTCAAGGATATGTTAGACGGAGACTATTTCAGGGTCATGTGTTTGGCCCATTGCATCAACCTGATGGTGCAAAACTACCTCAAAAAGGAAGACATAGCCAGCAACATACTGACCACCTGCAGAAGAATCTGAACTAATTTCAGACATTCTTTTCAAGCCTGGAAGCAGCTGTGGATAATTCAGCGTGATAATAGAGCACCAGTTAGAGCCCTGATACAGGAGATGCCAACACATTGGAACTCCACCTTTTACATGTTGCAAAGTCTTTTTGAGCAGTACAAACAGATCAATGACTATATCATTCAAAGAGGAGAGGATGCAGTTGGGAAAGCTATGACCATGGATGCAGACTAATGGAGCCTAGACAAATGCCTGACACAGATGCTACTCCCTTTTGAGGTTTTCACACAGGATGTTAGCAAGGAGGATTGTACGATGGGCAAAGCTATCCCATGGTTGCATCTCCTACAAGATCAGGCAAAGAAGGCGTCTGAAAGGTTTGCCCCCGCAGGTGTGAATGAAAACACAGAAGCACATGCCTTGATTGAGTCCTTAGTCCTTTGCTTGGCTTCTCACAATAAAGCTGCAAAATGACATAATCGAGTACAACAAGTACATCTGTGCCACATTACTTGATCTGTAGTACAAATAAATTCTGCCCAAATTCACTCCTTTTTCTGAAGGGGATGATTTAAAATACAAAAGGTGGAATGCAGAGCAAGACGGAGACTTGGAAGAAGAATGGCCTTCAAGTCCCACCCTGCATTTCTGCAGTGCCACTTTCAACTTTCAGAGAGGGCAGTCTTGTCTCACAGCAGCCAATAACACAATCAACCAGAAAACCAGCAACAACAGCGCGAGAAGGACCAGACCCAACCTCTACATTGTATTGGTTCCAATTGGCAGGGCTCAAGTGCGGTGCAGAGGCGATGGCAAAAACGGTTGAGCAAGTGGCAGCACCAATGACCATCCACGGGATGTTCCAGGAGTAACTGGATGATCCAAAAGAGGTCTATGTGGATCAAAGTCCATCGATGTATTGGTATGGGAAGATGCACCAATAGCCAGAGCTCAGCAGGCCGGCAATAAAGCATCTGGCTTGTCCTGTCACCAATGTGCCTGCTGAACGTGTGTTCAGTGCAGCTAGAGCGGTTGTCACAGTGAGAAAGACCAGGCTCTCCCCTCAAACTGTGGAGAGATCAACTATGAACAAAATTAACCAACATTTTATACCACACAATTACACCGTTCCTGAAATATCAGCACAGGAGGAGGGTGATTGGTTCGAAATAGAATCAAATGTCTTAGCTGACCAACCTCTGGGTGAACCACCTGAGTTTGAGGATGAACTCTACTTCCCAGACTAAGTATGCTAATGCCCCCATGGAATTTTAAAACATTTTCTCTTTGAACTTAGTTCTTTCTTTGCAAATTAACAAAACAGAATTAGCTAGAAGAAGAACAATATTATTTTTGTGTCAGATTTATGCTGCCCCACATTTTTTATTAGTCACATATATGTTTCTGGATTGCAGTTGGACCAGTGTGCAGTGAAGAGGCCTCCACAATTCCTTCATTACATTGGGGACAATGCCTGCTCCGCTTGCATGCCTACTGCCTATCCCTTTTTGCATAATTTAGCAGTAGAAGGGCTGCCCTATAAAATCATTTATTATCTACAAGACTGCCTGCCAAAACCGAATTTCAATGTGTTGCCTGCATTAAAGAGGATTGAATACCTACCTGAATTACCCATGCTTGGATTGGATGAGGTAACTTCTACTATTGCAACCGTGAGTGACTGATTGCATGAGTGATGATTTAAGTTGATTGATGATTCATGTGGTGGCAGATAGTGAGGGAGGGTTTGTTGAACTCTAATATGGGAAATTTCTTGAGATGATTATTGATTTGCATTGTTTGGGGCTTGAGTGATGGGCGGTCATTTTTTTTCTATGTAGTTGATCAGCCCGTTCACCCTTAGCCAAATTTAATTCCAGGGTGTTCTCCTTTTTTCTGGTTCTTCAGAGACCAGAACACTCACTGACTGTACGTATCAAACAAAAACCTATGCAAAACACTGCATTTCTGTTTCTCTACTTGTTCTTCAACAGCAGTGCACTCCACCGTTATCTTGCTCGTGTTATCGTGATTCACGATGATGAGACTGGTCTGGGACAGCGTTACTCGGAGTCAGGAGGAGTATCATGGACGAAATCAGGTCCGGAGATGCAGGAGTACCTCATCAACAGCTAGAAGCAAGAAGTTACTGAGTATTGACATCAGTTCAAAGGTAAACCAAGAGTTTGAGGCATAGTTCCTAGCTGTGTGGAATAGAGATAGGTACGTTTGTAAAATGCTACTCTGTGTGTGTGTGTGTGTATTGGACTTGTGGCAAAAATGATACTCTGAGTCCCCCTTTTGATTTTTTTCTCTGCCTCTGAGTGTTCTTTTTGTTTTAACGATTATTTTTATTGAACAATTCAAGTGGAATGGTCATTGCATACAATAAATCATTACTAACAGCCGTGTCACAGTCCCGCAATCATGCAGTTAATTCGTAAATTATAACAGTGGGGTAGAACAAAGTGGTCGCTGTCTGTACATATCAAGATGTCAGTGGTTCATCGAGGAAGGGGACATTTGGGGGCTCACAAACATTGCCACGATACACATTCCATTTAGTCCAGAGCTCTATCCATTTTCGGGGACAGCCACGTGCTACATATACCGTTTTCTCCCGTACCATACACCAGTCCATGTCCTCCTTCCAGGCGTTCAGTGTTGGTGGTGTTACCGCTACCCACAGATGGGCGATATTCTTTTAGCTACCACCTGGCCAAGCGCTGCCCAGGTTTTGCCCTTTGTGTTCAAGTCTGTGGGCTCCCAAACATTCAAGAGACATCTTTTAGCTTCAAGTCGAATTTCCACCCCCTCATACTGTGCTCATACATTCATGAACCTTTTTCCAATAGTTTTAAATTATTGGACACTCCCAAACAATGTGTAGAAAGGATCCCTTCAGGCCGCAATGCCTTTTACACAGACCATCTTCACTCCTGGCCATCAGTACTAATCTATGGCCGGAGAGATACACTCAATGTAAAATCTTTAATGGGATCAGCCTCAGTTTTGCTGAGATGGTGACCTCCTTTGGGGAAGAGAGTGCTTCCTGCCATTCCTTGTCATCGAATTCTAGGCCATCCCACCCCCATTTCTCCCTCAGTGATATTAGGGGATCAGGAGTGTTGGGTATTAGCTTTTTGTATGTGAGGGAGATAGCTTTATCTGGCAGGTATCCGTCGAGCAGTCTATCTTCTAGAGGAGAAGGCTCTGGGGGGGAGGACCCCACCGGAATGTTGGCTTGGAGGGAATGTCTGACTTGCGCATATCTAAAATATTCAGATTCGGCTAGTTCATATGTCTGCTGTAGTGAAGCAAATGAGATCACTCCGTTTGGTCCCCAGAGGTCTCCAATTTGGGAGAGCCCTATTAGGTCCCATTTATCAAACCCCTTAGTTCGACCCAGTGTACCCAGGCATTCGGAATCCCAGAGTGGAGTAGCGAGTGTGAGTTTATTGGCCCATCCTAGGCTGTGGTTTACCATATGCCACAGTTGGACTGAATGTTGTGTGGGCCCTATCAGAGGATATTTGTTGGGTCTGGAATAGACCGCCCTCGTGAAGCCACCACCTGGGAGTATCCATTTGTCCATCCTATAAGCCGGGTCATCCCCGCTGTGGTATGTGCATTGGTTGATGGCTGAAAAGTGTGCTGGCCAGTAGTATGTTTTAATGTCAGGGAGTGCTATACGTCCATCATACCAACCGAGTGTTAGTTTGTGAAGTGATATATGTGGTTTACCGTCCCATAGTAGGTCTCTTTGGGTGGTTTCGATGTCTTTAAAAAACCCGGGTGGGACTGAGTCTGGGAAGTTCTGGAGGGCATATAGGAAACGTGGCAATGCCATCATTTTAAGGAGAGCTGCCCGCCCTAATAGAGATAGTGGCTGTATCTTCCGGGTTGAGGTGTCTTGCTTGAACCTCTGCAGGGGTGGTAGGAGATTCCGTTCATAGCGGGTTTTAGCATCTGCTGTGATGAAAATACCTAGGTATTTGAATCCATCCGTTACTGCCTGAACCGGGCAGTCTTTCGGCACTAGGGGGGTCACCGTGCAAGACGTATATAAACGATTTGCTCCAATTAATCCTATAACCAGAGTTTCTCCCGAAGCTTGTGAAAAAGTCTAGGATCACCTTTATTGACTTCCGAGGGGGGGCAAGATATAGGACGATGTCGTTTGCTTATAGTGAGATTCGATCTTCCCACCCTTCGGCCCATTTAAGTCCCCTGATGGAAGTATCCCTCCGTATCCATGCCGCAAGCGGCTCAAGGGACAGGGCGAAGAGCAGGGGCAAGATGGGGCATCCCTGCCACGTCCTCCTGCCGAGAGCGAATACTTCAGAGATTTTGTGTTGATTACTACCACTTGGGCCAGTGGTTCCGTGTAGAGGAGCAGCACCCATCCAATAAAACTGGGGCCGAAGCGCAACTTTTTAAGGACCGCCATCAGATATGCCCATTCGAGCATATCGAATGCCATCGTTGCATCTAACTAAACCACTATTGCATCTTCTTGGATAGTGGCATGGTGCCCCAATACTCCATGAAGTCGTCGCAAGTTAAGTGCAGTGTTTCGGTGTGACATAAAGCCCGATTGGTCGGGATGGACTAGTTTGTCTATTTCTTGCCTGAGTCGGTTCACCAGTAGCTTTGCAAGTATTTTGGGATCTGCATTAATAGGGAGATGGATCTATATGGTGTACATTCATCTTTAGGTTTCCCTGCCTTAGGAATAGCCACCAGTGTGGCGATGCGTTGGTCTCGTGGGAGTTCACCCAGCTCTTTACTATCTTCATACATATTCTTTAAATAAGGGGCCAGTTTATCAGGTTTGAGCTTGTACAGCTCAATGGGTAGGCCGGTTGGGCCCAGGGCTTTTCCCGGCCGGAGATCCCTGATCGTCGTAGCCAGCTCGTCGTTGGTAAGTGCGCTCTCTCATGCCTCTCGATCGGGGTCAGCGAGGATAGGCAATTGGACGTCTGGAAGTAGTGCGGAGGAGTCCTCCTCCAGTAGTTCAGAACCCCTCCGATACACTCGTTTGAAGTGTGCAGCGAACTCATGTACTATGTCTTGAGGTTCCGTCAACATATTACCAGAACTACTCTTGAGCCCTGGTACTAGTCTTTTCGCCCTTTTTGTCCAGCCAGGCTATCATCTTGCTCACTTTATCTCCCTGATTGTATAAGCGTCCATCCCTATCTCTCGCGAGGGTTTTAGCAGCGTCCGTTGCTAGTGCTTTGTATTCAGCCACCTTAAGTTGCATTTTGTGAAGAGCAGCCTGATCTTCACCGTCTTTTGCTACCTCCTCGAGACGGAGGAGATCGTGTTCGATAGTAGTCATCTGTTTACCTTTTTCTTTACGCAAACCAGCTATGACCGAGAGGGTGTGCCCCCTAATTACCGTTTTAAACGCCTCCCATAAGGTGGTAGGGGAGTCAACCGTGCCTTCATTTTCTTGGAAATATTGGTCGAGGGTTTGGGTGAGCGTAGCTTTAATTTCTGGGTTGTGGAGATACCACGGGTTGATGGGTGCCACACAGCCTACCCTTTTTTCACCAATGGTTAGGTGGACCCACAGAGGGGAGTGATCAGATATGCCTCTTGCCAAGTGTTTGATGTCTTGTGTGATTGTGTTTTGTTGTATAGGCATGAGGATATAGTCTATTCTAGAGAAGGTATGGTGCAAAGCCGAGAAGAATGTGTATTGTTGGAGGTCATGATGGTGCATTCTCCAAAGGTCTGTGAGGCCGAAAGCCTCAATAAAATTGGAGAGCCAATTATGCCCAGTGCTGATGTATCGAGGTGGATGCCGGTCGAGCATGCCCGATACAACTGCGTTGAAGTCCCCAGGAAGGGAGAGTAGGAACGTCCCAAGATCCTTATAGGATTGGGTTTGGAGACCTGGTAGAATATACACCACTAGCGGTGTAAGGGTGTGCCGTTCCCATTGTCCCGAGACCACCACGAAGCGCCCCAGTGGGTCAGTCCAGGTGTGTTTGATGCTGAGCGGGAAGGTACATCTGAGTAGGATGCCCACCCCTCGGGACCCAGATGTGAAGCCAGCGTGTGCCAACATTGTGTATCCCCATCTGTTTAGTGCCTTACAGTTGATACCGATTAGGTTTGTCTCTTGGAGTAGGGCGACATCTGGGGAGTGGCATTTTATATGTTGGAAAACAATGCTTCTTTTCACCTTGTCCCCCAGCCTATTGACGTTCCAACTCAGGAGTTTTAGACTCTTGTCCCACTTCATACTCATTTTGACAAAGAACAGTTCTGCCCAATCTGTGAATCATGTAACACCGCCAAACCACAAAAGGTTGTTTCCCGCATGACCAATAAACACCTCCCCAACTTCCACCCCCCAAACTTCCATGAGAAACATTTACAATAAGACTGATAATAAAACCTCCCCGACACCAACCCCCCCGCTACCCTGCCACGTAGGTTTAAAACTACCCACATCCCCAACTAGTAGAGTGCCTATCGCCACGGAAACTAGTCAACAGTTACGTGGGAATTTGGGCTAGCACCAACTTCGACCGCCAGAGGCCCACCTCCACCCTTCCAGAAATTTGTCAGGTTGAGGACCCCAAAGTCTTACAAGACCAACGCCTTGTGATATATCCCCCACCCGCTTTCTCTTTGGAACATTTTCTACCCTACAGTGTGTTGAGGCAGATCCACGAGTCCAACCCCACAAACTCAGGCTTGTTTAGTCTCTTTGGCCATAGGCCTACCCCCACCCTTGAAGAGAGGTATCAGGTTTAGGACCCCAAAGGCCTACAGGGCAGACGCCTCGTGACATACCCCCCCGCCCGTCTTCTCATAGAAAAGGTTAATAAATTACAGTTTGTCGAGGTAAATCCATGAGTACAACACCACAAACTCAGGTTCGCTTAGTCTCTTTGGACGACTAGTGTCCCCGGGCTGCTGGACCTCGATCTCCAGGAACGCTGACGCCGTTTGTCTGTGTCTGATCTGCCATCCGCCGAGCCCGGCAAATGGGCATGGGTTTATCTCCAGTTGCCTCCTGCAGTAGCTGTTGTTCTCTGCGTGGCCGCCCTATCCAACCAGTCCTGCACCTCCGGTGGATTAATGAAGAAAAGCGATTTGCCATCTACTATGATTTTGAGCTTCGCGGGGAAAAACATCATGTATTTGATTCCTCTTTGTTGAAGTGCCGCCTTGACCCCGTCGAAGGAGCGCCTTTCTTGTTGGACTTTGAGCGTAAAATCGGGGAAGAATCGGACCGTCGAGTTTTCATATTGTAGGTCTCCCTGTGTTCGAGCTGCCTGCAGGATTGCGTCACGGTCTCTATAATTGAGAATTTTTGTGATTATAGTTCTGGGGGCCGCCCCCGGTTTGGGTCTGGGGATTGGTGCCCGGTGCTCCCTCTCGATTGTGAATAGGGATGAGAGCCGTTACAGTTTGAGGTGGTTGAGGATTAAATCCTCGAGGAAGAGGTCCATACTCGACCCTTCTGAGCCCTCCAGGACTCCGACCACTCTGATGTTGTTTCGGCAGGCTCTCCCTTCCTGATCCTCGAGTTTCAGAGCCATTTGACGGTGTTAGTGAACTAGTTGTTGGGCCCGCTCCTCAAGCTTTTTCGTGGAGGTTTGGAGCTCCAGAACGTTTGTTTCGTTAACCCTAGCTCTGTCCGCAGTTTTGTTCAGATCGGCTCTTAGCAAGTTCATTTCGATGGATACTTTATCGATTTTGGTTTCGAGAGTGGCCCCCAGTTCCTGGATGGCCCCATTATGGATGTGACGGATGGCTCGGTGGCTTCAGTCTGCCTACCCTGAGCTCCCTCGTCTTGGGGGGCCGGCTTCGGGACCGCATATTTGTCGAGTTTATTAGTTTGCACTGCTGCGCTGCCCTTGGGCTTCATTTTGTAGGCGCACGCTGCTGGTCCACTCAGTGGAGGTATAGTGTCTCTTCTTTCGAATACCCGGTGTGACTCAACTGTGATGCGGTGTCTTCTCTCCAAAAGCCTTAGTCTGGTCAAGTCTGGGAAGCAATTACTGGTCGTGAAGTTCTGGCCCCCGTTGACAGTCGTCCACGGTGTGCACAGCGTGTGTGTATGTGTGGTGAGGGATGTAGCCTTCCCCGCAGGCCCACAGGGGTATCAACGCTGCTTTCTCGGGTGGTAATTGTCACCGCCACCCACTAACCACGTGTTTGGCCTTTTCCTCCGCCTCCACACTGGCAAATCAACCCAGGGTGCCCAGTAGGGCCTGGCCGTCGTCAGCACAAGCGGCACACTTAGGTCCCAGTGCAATTTTATTCGTGTCCGGTA
The DNA here is from genome assembly GCF_964204655.1 of Triturus cristatus. Lineage (NCBI taxonomy): Eukaryota > Metazoa > Chordata > Amphibia > Caudata > Salamandridae > Triturus > Triturus cristatus. The sequence goes on along the minus strand of NC_140594.1, from coordinate 305,694,890 downwards.
TGTGGTTCACGGGTTGGCTGCCCCCGCTTATAAGGGAGATAAAGACCTCTCACCCTCAATCGCTGCCGCTCCAGCGCATGTCTGTCCCAAGTGTGGGTGGTACACACCCGTCCCAAGGCGAGTCTAACTGTGTTCCAACCCTCGTTTCTGGGCCGACTGCCTCCGCAGTAAGAGGAGAAGGGAGCCTCCCACTTCCAATCTCTGCAGCCTTCGCACGTCTCTGTTCAGGCGCTTAGTTGTGCCCCGCTACACTCCTGAAACTAAATGTATACGTGGCCGTGAGCGGAGGGGTCCGGATAGAGGTATTCTGCTCTGGTCGCGCTCACCTTGTTCGGCTGGGCAGCGCAGGGTTCGTTGTATGGCACGGGCCACGATCGACCCCTCCCATCCAATGCCTACAATGGCGAGAGCGGCCTCCTGGAAGTCCGAGTTCTCGTGCTCCCATTCCCCACCGTAGCATGTCCTGGCGGGCACCCCACGCAGAAGGCGGCTGGTTGCCGGGTGCTGCAGAGGGAGGCGGGGAGAGAGGATTCAAGGGGGGCAGTGGGTTTTACCTCCAGGCTGTGCGCGGTCCCACGCAGCGGTCGCGGTAGCGCCTCCGAGTTGCGGGACGGTCTCAAGACGTCATTCCAGAGACTGGATTTTGCAGCGATCCGGTCCGGCTTCTTTTGCTAACGTTAGGATCGTGTTGGGTTCACTCCTGCTGGATTATAAGCCGATTTTAGGGGGTTTTAGGTCTCAGCCCCGGCGGTGCTCTCTCGTCAAGCGGCCATCTTCGTTGGCGCCAGGCCTCTGAGTCTTCTTGATACATCCCTCATGAAGCTTACCTTTCTTCTGTCCTTCTCCTTGGCTCTAAAATACAGTTTCTCTTTTGCAATCCACAGGCCTTCTTCTAGTCTCCTTCATTGACGAAAGTCAAAAGCGAGCTGAGCTCACAAAAACACCTGCTTACCTACTCGACCAGAGAAGACTGGCCCCAAAGAGGGGACATTCCTGAGGAGAAAGCAGATGCACCACCCGATTTTGCAATACAGTATAATTTTTCTTTTAACAATCATATTAACTAAGAGAAGTGGGTGGGTGGGTTCACTCCCCAACCAGAAGACAGAACATTTAGATATATGTTAAACTGGGTCTCGGTGTCAGACTCGCTCCATCCCAGCCGCAGTCAGAGGTAGGGGCAGAGACCATAAATACCTTCTTCCGGATGGGAGGAGCGCTTCGTGTTCCAGCCTTCTAGAGCATTTTCTAACCGTCCGGACACGCACCCCTTCACTTCGGGGTCACAGCAGCCGCAGCCGCACCCTCAGACGCCTAGATTCCGCAAGACATGCTCTGCCCCTCCGCGCCTTCATCAACCACATATCGTGGCATCACAGTTCCTTGTAGGGGGTACTCCACCACTCCGCCCTCTGCAACCACTTCTCATTGTTCGTGGGCCTTGTCATTTCCTCACGAACAACAGAAAACTGACATGGCGGTAATGCGCTAGCGCTTGTGTGTTTGGCAGACGTCTGTGTGTAAGAGTAGCTAGCATATAAATTGCTCTTGGTGATACTGAGCATCCGCATTTCCTTGAAGGGGCAATAATTCGATTGGCATTATTCTTGGTGGTCAGAAGTGCGTTCTCCGGCTGTAAGGAGGCGCACTACATCTGGTTCTTTCCATAGGAGAGAAGCTGCGCTTTCGGCAACAATTAACTCCTGATGTAAGGAGTTCTCCCATGCTCATTTCTAAACTGGTAGTTCCTCTCCAGAGCAGCCTACCTCATGAACTCCTATGTAATTAAGGAGATGAGGTAGAAGTAAGCCCACACCTTTTTTGCACATTTTTGAATTCCTTACTAAGACTATACTAAGACTGACTCTCCAGAGTCAGTCTGTATTATTTTGGGATATTACTTTTTGACACACTACCCCTGCTGTGTTACCTGTGAATTCCTGGTTTTTATTGTTGGAAACAAGCGGAAGAGGGGAACTAAACAGGTAGACATTCAGGATATATCTTTAATGACTATATGTGGGAATGTTAGAATTACCATAGAGCTCAGAGTAGATCATTGACATACTTTATTTCACAGGATCACCAACATCTCCAGTGACGTATTTTTGCTGCCCTGGTCATGCCGAGGGATCCTTTCCAGAAGCCTTGCTGCCCAGGTCGTGCCGAGGGAACCTCTACAGTTTCTTCGTCCCTTGTTTTCCCTCTTCCCCCTGCTCACTGGCTCTGCTTTGACCCTGTGGTGCGGGCTAGTGGTAGTGGGAAGTTGGGACCTGTTCATCTCTCTCCTGCCTCTCGTTCCGTGGAAACATCAAGTGAGCCTTGATACTCGGGGGCAGAAGAACTGTTTGAATGCATTTATCTATACTCTGTCATACTCATTCCTTTGCTTCCTTCTAACAACAGATTGATGGCAAATGATGTGCTGCTCCTTATTGGCCAGATAAATATTGTCCTTGTCTTTGTAGTGTTTGTCCTTGTCAAACCTTTCCCCAAATCACATTACCCATCCATTCAAACCCCAAACCTCTTCCCCCCAAGCTGTGTGATTTATTGAGGTGTGGCTTAAATTACACAATCAATGGCTCACACACTTGGTGGGGAGGATGTGGTAAAAGCAACACCAACTTACTGTCTAAACTTCTAAGCAGTAGCCCACATGAGCACATTACAAATTAGCATTAAAAAATTATCCATATTTATTTTAGATATAAAATTAAGAACATCAGTTAACAGCATCATCGTTCAGGCTTTGTGTTGCCTAACCATAAACGCTTATCCTAAGCTTGTCCACTCCAGACTTTGAGTCCATTTTTATAACTTGAGGGTTTCACAAATAATACTGCCAGCTCCACATTAGCAAAATCTTACTAGTATTGCTATTTTTTGCATTTTAGCACAATCAGGCATTCTCATTGTATCATCACATAGTACTAAGAATTGTTTATAAATCATTGATAAATATATAACCCACTTATTAAGTCTTTCTACGTCCATTTAGTTCCCTATGATTGATAATCAATCAATCATTCAGATCAATTCTACAGTTGGAGCTCACCTGGGTGGAACTGGAGGTGGGACCTCACTTGTGAAGTTGTGATGCCTCCCCTGTTATTGCTGCAGTATATTCAGGTAAGACAACTAGTATGGATGAAATTTAACTTCGTAAGAAATAAATTAACTACTACTGTTTTTCATCTAACTAGTTGTACACAATATAGGTCATCAAGGCAGCATTCCCCATAATGGTTAAGATAGTTAGAGCAGTCTAAGCCTAGACTTTATAACTAAGTGCTACGCTCTCTCTTAAGTTACAAACACATAAACAGGCTGCGTAAAACTACTTGAAGGCAGCAGTGCAAAGTAAAAGCAAAATAAACTACTTCAGGCATAATTTAGATAAAAAAAAGTTTTCCCCTTTATTTATTTACAAAGAAACCCACCCTCTCTACCCAAACAACATGCAGATCCCTCTCCCCAAATAAAACTGACCCAAGCCCCACAACTTAAAATGTTCAAGAAAAGTCTCTCCAGTCCCAACTCCCTTCCCAGCGCCTCCACCCAGCCCCAACAAGCAACACATCCCTCCCACCAAAACAACATTTTTTAGAAAAGATCTAGAAGAGGGCATTATGGATGTCGGTCCGGAGCTAGTCCAGGCTCTGCTCCATCATGGTGAGCCGGCCCTCAATGGTGTCCAATCAAAGCAGTATGTGACGCAGCAATGGCCTGTTGCCAGTGTGGTGGGAGGTGGCAGCAGTAGGCTGGTGGCAGTGCTGGCGATGGGATGGTCACGAGGCTGAGGGGGCCCGGCTGTTGTGCATTCATTTCCTCCTCCTCCTGTTCCAGGACCACCAGCCGCTGGTATTCAAGCTGGAAATGCTCCAGCCTCTGCCGCCTCAAACAGGCCGCTATCTCCTACCTATTGGGTGGTCCATGTGGACCAGCAAGAGCAGCTATAGGGAGAGAAACAAAAAAGACAAATTGTAAATAATATTCTGTGCAAACAATTGTTTTAAATTACTGGGTGGCGCAGTAGCAGTATATTTCTGGTCCCCTACAGCCATTGGAATTTATTTGATGTGATTATGATTCGGAGAGTCACAATGCCAATTTTATGTTTTACCGACACATGTTGCCAAACATAAAAAAGCACTGACTGTGTGGCAGAAAAGCATTAAAAGGCATAGAATAACATCACAGGATTAAAAAACTGTGATTCGATTATTTTTTTCTTCTAAAGGCTTTTCAAGTAACTATGAACAGAGTTAGCCACTTTTAGTTGGAAAATAATTGACTTCTCATTGAAGAGTATGTCATTATGCACTATATGGAGTACAACATGTGTGTGTGATGCTAAAATAATGAAGCCATGATTATTGCGAGCTGTAGCTGTAGTTGACAATTATCTACTTTTAATTCCAATGGCCTTGCTCTTCGTCAAATGCATTTCTTTTTCTACCTTGTCTTCAAGAGGCATATGAATAATAAATAAAATACTACGTCAGTCACACACATCATGTATGAAAAGAGGATATTTATATATTATCCTGTCTACCGTAAGTAGATGTTGAGGAAAATGAATCTAATGGACTGCACTATAGGTAAAGGAACGGGCCATATAGATTTTATTTGGCACATTTGTCACTGTATATCCCATATGCCAAACTTGACATCAAATCATGCATTTACTCCTACTTTACTCTGTGGCCACGTCTACGATAACATATTTCCAACAAATCCATTTGCTGGGCAATAAACAAGGAAAGGAAACTTGATCTTCTCTGCTGCAGGGGGTAGGGTAAAGGTATTAGATAGGTAGGGTAGAGCTTTAAAAAAATATATAATAGAGGGTGGCCACTACACTGATCATCCATTCAGCATCTTTGGCTTATTCAGTCACAGTACAATTCAAAAGGGAAAAATCTGAACAAGTTTAAATTAAATCTGTTATGGGAAACCATGAAATGTATTCTGGAATCACTTCACATGGGTATCGCATTAAATGTGGCACGTGCCAAGAATAGATTTTCCAATTTCGTAGGCTAGATGGAAGAACTTAGGTAAAAAAATAAAGGAGTGAAGCACTAAGAGGTGACTGAGTCGGTGAAGGGACAACACACCTTGGTGCCGATTACGATCCGGTAAAAACCGGGTACGAACCATCGGTCGGAGAGTTTTCCCCGTCCGACTCGTACCCGGTCGTAAAACTTTACAAACATGGAATTACGATTCGCACGGAAACACCATTTCCGTACGAATCGTAAAAAACACCGACCGACGAAAATATACATACGAATGTGATCCGGGAATGCTGCGACGTGACGTCGGTACGCTTTCAGGCAGCGTTTCACGACCCAGGAATTACGATTCGAACCGACAGCAGTCCGGACGGCAATATTTTCACGGCACCCAAAAAGTGCCGGAAAAGCGAAGTACGGCGCGAATCGACCAGAGTAGGTGGCCCGGTACGCACCGTACCCCCCCAGCCCCCGTACGTACGCGCTGACTCCCCCCAGCCCCCGTACGTACGCGCCGACCCCCCCCAGCCCCCGTACGTACGCGCCGACCCCCCCCAGCCCCCGTATGTACGCGCTGACCCCCCCCAGCCCCCGTACGTACGCGCCGACCCCCCCCCAGCCCCCGTACGTACGCGCCGAACCCCCCTGTATGTACACCCGTGTACGTGTCGAACCCCCCCGTGTACGTTCGAGTCGTACCCCCACCCATGTATGTACGGTGCGTACCCCCGTGTACGTTCGAGTCGAACCCCCCGTGTACATTCGAGTCGAACCCCCCCGTGTACGTTCGAGTCGAACCCCCCTGTGTACGTTCGAGTCGAACCCCCCCGTGTACGTTCGAGTCGTACCCCCCTGTGTACATGTGAGTCGAACCCCCCCGTGTACGTTCGAGTCGTACCCACACCCGTGTATGTATGGTGCTGGGGGTACGCACCGTACATACACGGGTGGGGGTACGACTCGAACGTACACGGGGGGGTTCGACTCGAACGTACACGGGGGGGGTTCGACTCGAACGTACACGGGGGGTACGCACCGTACATACACGGGTGGGGGTACGACTCGAACGTACACGGGGGGGTTCGACGCGTACACGGGTGTACATACAGGGGGGTTCGGCGCGTACGTACGGGGGCTGGGGGGGTCGGTGCGTACGTACGGGGGCTGGGGGGGGGGTCGGCGCATACGTACGGGGGCTGGGGGGGGTCGGCGCATACGTACGGGGGCTGGGGGGGTCGGCGCGTATGTACGGGGGCTGGGGGGGAGTCGGCGCATACGTATGGGGGCTGGGGGGGTCGGCGCGTACGTACGGGGGCTGGGGGGGGTCGGCGCGTACGTACGGGGGCTGGGGGGGGTCGGCGCGTATGCGGGCACGTCTCCATGGTTGCTATGGGAGTTCGGTGCGGACGGTGTTTTTTCCATCCGGTTGTAACCTCGGACGCACGGGATGGATCGTGATTCCTCGGTCGGACTTCACCTTTCACATTTGTACGGTAAATCGTACGAGGACGTGTCGGACACATTTTCCGACCCGAGGACGTGTGGGGAATGATTCCCAATGCGGTTCGTATGGACTTTTTACCATGCGAATCGTGATTGCCAGTTCGTACGGCACTTGTACGATTCGTACGGTAAAAAGACCGGATACGAGTCGCACGGGGAAATTTTTTACCGGATCGTAATCGGCACCCTTGTGTATTCAGTTTCAAATGCATTGAAAACATTGTAAAGGGCACATTAACTGAAGCAGACACACATTACACTGTCAACACTGCAGTCACAAATTGATTGACCCACACTGCACTGCAGACATAGTTGACAAAAATGCCATAGGTGGGATGATGAATGATGGGGTTGTATGACATAATTTCGACAGACAGAATATCGACCTACAAATATATCGCAACAAAAATATCGATGACAAGAATATCGACATCCTATCTACAACATGGTAAGTACAAAAATATCGAAAATTAAATATCGATGTCAAAAATATCGTTATTAAAAATATCGTTTTTCTTTTACTTTAAAAATATATGTAAAATAAACCAAATTATACTTAGAAATTAAATAAACATAATTAAATATATTGTATAATAAATAACATGTATAATTAATATATATAATTTAATAAAACTTTAATTAAACATGTACATATAATATATAATATATATACTTACTGAATAATTAATTTTACTAATAATTTCAGTAACGTATAAATTATTAAATGTTTTTAAAAATTACCAATACATCTATACACATAAAATAATAACATTAATAAATATTTAATAATTACATATAGCAAATAATAATCAATATTTTTAATGTGATTAATTTTTATTATTAATGATATATTACAATAGCAAAAAAAACACAAAACATATGAAATATCAGACACAATAAAACTACTAGTCCAACTCCAACAAAAACAACAATTAGGAAAATGTTGGATACCGTAGGGGTAAAAATTACTATTCCAACTCCAAAGAGTGCAACAGTAGGGAAAGCGTTGGATAGCGTAGGGTTAAAATTACTATTCCAACTCCAGAGAGTGCAATAGTAGGGAAAGCGTTGGATAGCGTAAAGGTAAAAATTACTATTCCCACTCCAGAGAGTGCAACAGTAGGGAAAACGTTGGATAGCGTAGGGGTAAAAATTACTATTCCGACTCCAAAGAGTGCAACAGTAGGGAAAGCGCTGGATAGCGTAGGGGTAAAAATTACTATTCCAACTCCAAAGAGTGCAACAGTAGGGAAAGCGCTGGATAGCGTAGGGGTAAAAATTACTATTCCAACTCCAGAGAGTGGAACAGTAGGAAAAGCGCTGGATAGCGTAGGGGTAAAAATTACTATTCCAACTCCAGAGAGTGCAACAGTAGGTAAAGCATTGGATAGCATAGGGGTACAAATTACTATTCCCACTCCAGTAAGTGAAACAGTAGGGAAAGCGCTGGATAGCGTAGGGGTAAAAATTACTATTCCAACTCCAAAGAGTGCAACAGTAGGGAAAGCGTTGGATAGCGCAGGGGTAAAAATTACTATTCCAACTCCAGAGAGTGCAATAGTAGGGAAAGCGTTGGATAGCGTAAGGGTAAAAATTACTATTCCCACTCCAGTGAGTCCAACACAAGGGAAAGCGTTGGATAGCGTAGGAGTAAAAATTACTATTCCCACTCCAGAGAGTGCAACAGTAGTGAAAACGCTGGATAGCGTAGGGGTAAAAATTACTACTCCAACTCCAAAGAGTGCAACAGTAGGGAAAGCATTGGATAGCATAGGGGTACAAATTACTATTCCCACTCCAGTAAGTGAAACAGTAGGGAAAGCGCTGGATAGCGTAGGGGTAAAAATTACTATTCCAACTCCAAAGAGTGCAACAGTAGGGAAAGCGTTGGATAGCGTAGGGGTAAAAACTACTATTCCAACTCCAGAGAGTGCAATAGTAGGGAAAGCGTTGGATAGCGTAAGGGTAAAAATTACTATTCCCACTCCAGTGAGTCCAACAGAAGGGAAAGCGTTGGATAGCGTAGTAGTAAAAATTACTATTCCCACTCCAGAGAGTGCAACAGTAGTGAAAACGCTGGATAGCGTAGGGGTACAAATTACTATTCCCACTCCAGTAAGTGAAACACTAGGGAAAGCGCTGGATAGCGTAGGGTTAAAAATTACTATTCCAACTCCAGAGAGTGCAACAGTAGGGAAAGCGCTGGATAGCGTAGGGGTAAAAATTACTATTCCAACTCCAAAGAGTGCAACAGTAGGGAAAGCGTTGGATAGCGTAGGGGTAAAAATTACTATTCCAACTCCAGAAAGTGCAATAGTAGGGAAAGCGTTGGATAGCGTAAGGGTAAAAATTACTATTCCCACTCCAGTGAGTCCAACAGAAGGGAAAGCGTTGGATAGCGTAGGAGTAAACATTACTATTCCCACTCCAGAGAGTGCAACAGTAGTGAAAACGCTGGATAGCGTAGGGGTACAAATTACTATTCCCACTCCAGTAAGTGAAACACTAGGGAAAGCGCTGGATAGCGTAGGGTTAAAAATTACTATTCCAACTCCAGATAGTAAAACAGTTGGGAAAGCACTGGATAGCATAGGGATTCTATAAACATAATAACCAATTAAATAATTAGTTATAAAAAAATAGCATATTAATAATTAATTTACAAAATATGTATTATTAAATACCAAATATTTAAAATAAATATTTATATAAATAACTTTAAATTACATCCCACACTATTCCCCCTTTAACACACAACACACTACACATACAAAATACACAATACATTTAAATATCAGTTTATCTATTATTTACAATTAATAATACATTCTTTATAATTAATATACTTATTATTTACAAATTTATACATATTAACTACCAAATTACAATTATTCACAAATTAATTATTATTTAACAATACATTAATTAGCAATAACAACAAAGAACATGAAATAATAAATTATTTATATTTACTATATTTAACGTACTAATAAAAATTAATTACCAATTAATAATTAATTAACAAATAATTATTATTAATTACAAATAATTAAAAATTATCAGTAATTATTTGAATTTAATTACATCCCACCCTATTCCCCTATAAACCCACAACCCACTACACATTAAAATTCACATAATTAATTTAAGCAACAATTAATCACTTAATAAAATTAAATCACCAATTAATTAGTAATTAACAATTAATTAATTAACAATACCAATAAAGAAATATTAATATTAAACTAATTATAACTTATATAATTAACCAATTAATACAATTAATTTACAATTAATAATTATTTAACAATTAATTAATCAATTAATATATTTAATTAACAATTAGTAATTAATTAACAATTAATTAATCATAAATACCAATTAAACAATACATATTAATTAATTAATTATAATTAAATTACTTCCCACCCTATTCCCCTATAAACCCACAACCCGCTCTGATACTAAAACGCTAAATTATATTTTAAATACTATTAATCTCTAAACATTTATTTTTAAATGTATTAAAATACATTACAATAATCTTTCACATACAAATAAAATACATATTAAAATACATTACACTAATAAAATATCGATATTCTTGACATCGAAATTTTTGATTACGATATTACTTACATCTATATTAATGACTTCGATATTATTAACTTCGATAATACTTACCTTGGGGTCGATATTCTGTCCATCGATATTCTTGACTTCGATATTCTTTACCTACGATATTTACAACTCGATATACTTGTAGGTCGACATTTAAAACTCGATATTTAGACTGCTCACCGAATGATGGGTAGGATAGATCTGGCTCACTTAAATACAGCGAGTCAAGGGAGTAGAGCAAAGAATAAAAATAGATAACCCCCACTTAGAACCATTGCTTTGAATGATATTGATAACCCTACATAAATCAAATAAGCAAAGTAGGTGAGCAGCATGCTCCTTATGAGAAGCGTTCCTTGCTTATTCATCCAAACAATTCAAATATCCATTCATCCTTTCATTCTAATTTACCCATAGCCACTGTGTTTAAGTGTTACTTTCTCCCATCCAGTCTTTCACCAACATTTCCAAAGCATTATATAGCCATTCAATAGCAACCATTTCTTCAAACCATCCCTTCACCCATCTATACCTTTAAACATAATTTAGATATCAGATACACAGCCCCAAATACAACTGCAATGCAGCACTACAGCTCAGTTAGAAGCAGCACATCAGTATCTTCCAAATATCACTCTGGGCATTTGATCAGTTGGTTCACACAATTAGATAAGCCAGACATGGAATAATGGTCAATGAATGACATATGGTGTTGGTTGGCAAACGCAATGCGAGTGGGGCCTCATACGTTTTTTCCAGCCTTGCTGCACTGTCATTGGAGTCTGCAGCACACTACATTGGAGAGGGTGGAGGTGGTTCATGATAACTATGGCCACTCTCTTGTGAATGGAACTGTGTTAGAGCAATGCATAAGTAGAAAAAGGAAAGCTTTCTCAACAAACATTCATGGTGACTTTTATTTAAAATATTAGCTTTCTTGGGCTTGCTATCTGAGCCTTCATGATACACAGCACCAACATTCCAATACCTCAATTCTACCCTAAGAAGTCCACAACAATCATAAAAGGACTTACTGGGATCAGCAGAGCGCTCGCCATCTGCGCTGGTGTTCGGCGCCGGCTGACCAGCTTCTCCCAGATCCTCAGAAACGTCCCTCTTCTTGCCCTTCGGTGCTGATGAAAGAAATTAAGAAACTAAATAAAAATAGTAGTGATTCAGTTAATTATCTCCACAAAATGTTTTATGAAAAGCAAATGTAGTCACATAATTTTCAAAAAAGATCACCTATAGTAGTACTAGTTTCGACTCAAGTCTATCGACTGTCGTTAAATCCACATTCCAAATTTCCCTAACAAAAACTACATTTGGAACTAATGTATTGCAGAGAATGATCTATTTTTGATTCTATTCCCATTTCTCAAAACCTTTGATGGACCAACTCAGTCTTCCTTTTTTGCAATGTATAGATGTATACCTCACATCACTGGGAATTCTTTTAAATAACCGGGAACTGTACGAGCTACAGAAAGTCACAGAGAGAACGCGCAACTCACTGATTCACTATAGTGGCAGGAGAACAGTCTGCAATGGATTCTTAATTAATCAGCCAAAGCGAGCGCCTGATGAATGTGATTAGGTGGCGCTGAGCACCTGCCTAGCAGAAACTAGAAACTGGATCACACAATAATATACCAGCGAAAACTAAATATAACTTATCTCCGAGTATGAGCAGCAGGCTATTCTGAAACAAAATGTTAGCATTGTAGAACACCAGCACAACAAATAATTAATACTCACCGATCCCCAGAATCTCAACGTCTAGCAGGTCGAGCAGGTTCTGTTGATGGTCCAGAATGTCTGCCCAGCAGCGCGTCAGCTGCTGGGTGATGCACCAAATATGGCTGGTGCGCCACACACGCCAGTGTACCACCCTCCAGTGCCGCCGACGCTCCTGCAGGAGGTAGCCACTGCCAGGCCTGCTGCCAGCATAGCGTAGAGGTGGCACTGCACAAACAAACTAGGGCTGCCACCTCCTCCTCTCCAAAGATCACCCAGGGCTGCACACCTGGGCGGTGGCCCTGCCCACAAGGATGTCATCACTCTGCCATGGCGCTGGGTGGGGTAGAAATAATAAGAAGGAAAAGGAAGGGAAAGTAAAGAAGAGAGAAATGAGGAAAGAAGGGGAAATAAAGTCAAAAAGTCACAAAAACGCACACAAAAACGTAAAATAGACAAAGACACACACTATTATAAAAAATAAAAATATGGTGTAGAAAAGTAATAAATGAGGAGGATTACAAAGATTAGGGACATGTCAAATTTAGGCCCAGCACCATAGCAGAGAGCAAAAAACCAAGATGGCCGCTACCACTACGTGGTGCTGTTCGCACATGATTTATTTTACACGAGAACACACTTGAGAACGGTATAGTGCCGTTCACACGCGATTCTGAAGTGCACGGACACACTCCGCATTCTCAATGCAACGAGAATAGGTGCACTGGCAAACTCCGCCCTAAAGTAGAACGTTTTTTCAAACTCCATGGAATTCCACATAGTAGGACTCCTCGAACTCTGCCCACCCCTAGTTGATAGTGAACCGCAGAGAGTGCAGGAGGTCTGCTGAAGTCTGGAGTTGGGATACAACTGCCTGGGATGAGCAACGACTGCCTGGGATGAGCCCACTTTCAACAGCCAGTCATCAAGATAGGAGAAGACTGGCACCCCAAATCTCCACAGATGAGCTGCAACCACTGCCTTCACCTTGGGGAACACCGGACGGGTGTTGGTAAGGACAAAGGGGAGAAAGATAAACTGAAAGTGCTCATGACCTACAGTGAACAGTAGCAACATATGTGGGCAGGCAGAATGGGGATGTGAAAGTATGTGTTCTGTAAGTCCAATGCTACCCTCCCGTCTCCCAGGTCCAGGGGCAGGCAGGACATGTGCGAGCGTGAGTATTTTTGATTTCTCCTTTTTCAAGAAAAGATTGAGCGGGCACAGGTCTAGGATAGTAAGAAGGCCTCCATCCTTCTTGAGCACCAGAAAGTAGTGGGAATAGCACCCACAACCTACTTATGATGCTAGCACCCTCTCTATTTTTCCCCCCGTATTTGTAGAGCGCAACAATTATTTCCTAGGGAATATCACAGTGGTAGGTAGATGCCCAACCCATCCACTGAGAGAGTTTCATTAAATGAAGACTGAAACGTCCTGCCATTAACCAGGAAAGAGTCAAGTTTTCAAATATTTCCTAAACCTAGTATGATTATCAATCTAACGAATGTCGAAGGGTAAAGAGTTCTTTTGATCCGCAGCCAAATAAGAGAAGGAATGGCCTCCTGATCTGATCTTCCTTATTCGTATAGTTTTGGCCAAAGCCAAACTACAGGATGTCAGTTCACAAGTAAATTTATAAAATTCCATTCTGGCTTGTAGAGTCCCCAGGCCCACGTTATGTACAGTTTTGTGAGCATAGCATAAAAGTCTAAAATTGGCCGTCTTGCACATAGGCAGTCAATGCAGAGAGGTTAAACAGGCTGAAGCTAAGCCAAATCTATCCACATTACAGAGAAGGTTGGCTGCCACATTTTAAATTACCTGCAATTTCCAGTCTACTTGTTAAGAGGACCTGGACTATGGGTTTTCACCAAGCTATTGGGTTCCATTGGAATATTCTTCTCAATACTTAACCCCTTTGCTGCTAGGCCTTCCCCCCCCCCCCCCCACTTGCTAAGCCTTTTTTTGGCTATTTAGGGTAGTTTGCGCTTAGGCCCATGTAACGTTTTGACCACATAAGGGATCCACACCAAATTTGAGTTCTTTTTTTCCAACATCATGGGGATTCTAAAGGTACCCAGGGTTTGTGGATTCTCCTGGAGGGGACCCAGAAATTAGCCAAAATACAGCTACATCTTTTTAGGGGGGGTGGACATGGGAAAAAAGGGCTCCAGATGAAAGCGTCTGTTTTTTTCCCTGCAAATGTTATCAAAGAAGGGGTTGTGGTGCTGAAATCACCATCTTCCCAGCTTTCAGGGACAAGCAGACTATGTCAGAAAACCAAAATTATTTACACAGTTTTGGCATTTTTCTGGGACATAGCCTATTTTTGCTATTTTTTATGCTTTCAACCTCCTTCCAGTTAATGGTAGAAATGGGAATGAAAGCAATAATGGATCCTGGAGAGCTATACATTTTTAAAAAGTAGACAAAATTCTGAATTCAGCAAGGGGTCATTTGTGTAGATCCTTCCAGGTTTCTTCATAGAAACTAACAGTTAAATATAGGACAAATTGAAAATTAGTTGAAAAAAACAGCCATATGTGTCAACATTTTTACCTGTAACTTCTTCGAATTATGACAACTGTATGAAAACAATATACCGTTATATTTGCTGGACCTTTCTGGTTGTGGGGATATATAGGACTTGAAGGTTCACCAAGAACCCGACGAATCCAGAGCCAATAACTGAGCACCGTCTTGCAATGGTTTATTAATGTGTACCGGGTATATAGCAATTATTTTGGGAACATGTATACATGGAAAAATTGGTATGATAGACACCTATGTATTTCTGAAATGGCAACAAAATATAGAGTTTAGAAACAGTTGATATTTGCACATTTCCACAATTGGGAGTACCCATACTAGCATGAGATTTATGGGTAATTTTTCAAATTGACTTCTTTTTTACACATTGTCTTTCATTTGGAAGGCAGAAATGCATCAAAAGTCAATAGGTAATAACAGTTGCTCTACAATTCTGTGTTACACTAAGTCTCCCGAGAAAAATGGTACCTCAATTGTGTGGGTAGGCCTAGTGCCCGTGACAGGAAACAGACCAAAACGCAACGTGGGACCACATCATTTTCACAGTGAAAAATTACCCTTTTTTTGCAAAGTGCCTAGCTGTAGTTTTTTAACCCAAGCTCTGCCGGCACCTAGGAAAACCTAGCAAACCTATATATTTTTGAAAACTAGACACCCAGAGGAATCCAGGATGGGGTGACTTGACTGGCTCTCACCAGGTTCTGTTACCCAGAATCCCTTGCAAACCTAAAACATTGTCCAAAAAAACAAATTTTCCTCACATTTCTGTGGTGGAAAGTTCTGGAATCTGCGTGGATCCACAACATTCTACCCAACCCGCGTTCCCCAAAGTCTTCCGAGAAAAATGGTACCTTACTTGTGTGGGTAGGCCTAGTGCCTGTGCCAGGAAATGGCCCAAAACGCAAAGTGGACACACCACATATTCAGAGTGAAAAATGACCCTTTTTTTGCAAAGTGCCTTGCTGTAGTTTTTTAACCCTAGCTCTGCCGGCAACTAGGAAAACCTAGCAAACCTATATATTTTTTTAAACTAGACACCTAGGGGAATCTAGGATGGGGTGACTTGCCTGGCTCTCACCAGGTTCTGTTACCCAGAATCCCTTGGAAACCTAAACAATTGTAAAAAAAACACATTTTCCTCACATTTCTGTGGTGGAAAGTTCTGGAATCTGCGTGGATCCACAAAATTCCACCCACCCTGCATTTCCCAAAGTCTTCCAAGAAAAATGGTACCTCACTTGTGTGGGTAGGCCTAGTGCCCGTGACAGGAAACGGCCCAAAACGCAATGTGGACACACCACATTTTCACAGTGAAAAATGACCCTTTTTTTGCAAATTGCCTAGCTGTAGATTTTTAACCCTAGCTCTGCCGTCACCTAGGGAAACCTAGCAAATCTATACATTTTTCAAAACTAGACACCTTGGGGACGCTAGGGAGGTATGGCTTGCATGGTTCCCCCAAAGGTGTCTTACCCACAATCCCCTGCAAACCTCAAATTTAGCCGAAAAAAAACCACTTTTCCTCTCATTTTTGGGTGGAAAAGTTGTGGCATCACCAGGCTGACAAATTTCCTACCACCCAACATTACCCCGGGTCTCACGATAAAAATGGTGCATCACTCATGTAGGAGGCCCAAGTACGTGCGATAGGGAAGGGCCCAAAACGTATTTAGGCGACATCAACATTGCCTTTCGAGAAACGGCCTGGTTTTGCAAGGGGGGGTCGCCTGCGTTTTTAGACCCGTGCTCGGTGGTCAGCTAGGGAAACCTACCAAACCCACACATTTCTGATAACTAGACACCCTGGGGATTCCAGGGAGGTATGGCTTGAGTGGATCCCCTAACGTTTTCTTACCCAGAATCCCCTGCAAACCTCAAATTTAGCTGAAAAAAATCACTTTTCCCACACATTTTAGTGTGGGAAAGTTGTGGCATCACCGGGCAGACACAAATGTCCTACCACCCAGCATTTCCCGAGGTCTCCCGATTAAAATGGTGCCTGACTCATGTGGGAGGCCCAAGTACCCGCGACAGGCAAGGGACCAAAACATATTGAGGCGACATCAAAATTGCCTATCACAAAACGACCTGGTTTTTCAAGGGGGGTCACCTGGGTTTTTGGCCCTGTGCTTGGCGGCCACCTAGGGAAACCTACCAAACCAACACATTTCTGAAAACTAGACACCCGAGATATTCCAGTGAGGTATGGCTTGCGTGGATCCCCCAAAGTTTTCCTATCCAGAATTCCCTGCAAACCTCAAATTTAGCTGCAAAAATCACTTTTTCTGCACATTTTTGTGTGGGAAAGTTGTGGGATCACCGGGCTGACACAAATTTCCTACCACACACCATTCCCCCGGGTCTCCCAATAAAAATGGTGCCTCACTCTTGTGATAGGTCCAAGTACCCGCGACAGGCAAGGGCCCAAAACGTATTGAGGCAACATCAAAATTGCCTATGAAAAAAAGTTTGGGACCTTGCCTGTCGCGGGTACTTGGGCCTCCCACACGAGTGAGGCACCATTTTCATCAGGAGACCTGGGGTAACGCTGGGTGGTGGGAAATTTGTGTCAGCCCAGTGATGCCACAACTTTCCCACACAAAAATGTGCGTCAAAAGTGATTTTTTTTTAAAGCTAAATTTGAGGTGTGCAGGGTATTGTGGGTAAGAAAACGTTGGGGGTCCACGCAAGCCATACCGCCCTGGAATTCCCCGGGTGTCTAGTTTTCAGAAATGTGTGGGTTTGGTAGGTTTCCCTAGCTGGTAGCAGAGCCCAGGGCCAAAAACTCATTGGACCCCCCTTGCAAAACCAGGTTATTTTGTTATAGGCAATTTTGATGTTGCCTCAATAAGTTTTGGGCACTTGCCTGTGGCGGGTACTTGGGCCTCCCACACGAGTGAGGCACCATTTTTATCGGGAGACCTCGGGGAACGCTGGGTGGTAGGAAATTTGTGTCGGCCTGGTGATGCCACAACTTTCCCACCCAAAAATGTGTGGGAAAGGTGATTTTTTCAGCTAATTGAGGTGTGCTGGGGATTCTGGGTAAGAAAACGTTGGGGGATCCACGCAAGCCATACCTCCCTGGAATTCCCCAGGTGTCTAGTTTTCAGAAATGTGTGGGTTTGGTAGGTTTCCCTAGCTAGCAGCCGAGCCCGGGGCCAAAAACTCATGGGACCCCCCTTGAAAACCAGGTTGGTTTGTGATAGGTAATTTTGATGTCACCTCACTAGGTTTTGGGCCCTTGCCTGTGGCGGGTACTTGACCCACCTATGCGAGTGAGGTACCATTTATATCGGGAGACCTGGGGAAATGCTGTGTAGAAGGAAATTTGTGGTTCAACGCCGATTCCAGAACTTTTCCACAACAGAATTGTGAGGAAAATGTGGGATTATTTTGCAAAGTTTGAGGATTGCAAGGGATTCTGGGTAACAGAACCTGGTGAGATCCAGACAAGTCACCCCCTCCTGGATTCACCTTGGTGTCTAGTTTTAAAAAATGTACAGGTTTGCTAGGCTTCCCTACGTGTCCACAGGTAGACACATTGCTAAAAGAAAAAAAAGGTTGGAGCCTAGTGGGCTTTCAGCCGCCCTGGGGGGGGAAATCGGGGGAGGGGGTTTGCCCCAATATGCCCCCAAGGGGGGCATAAAGACTGTGGCTATTAGTTTGGGGTGTGGGGGCATTGGTATGCCCATTCTGGGCTGCCCCTACCCCCACTCATAAAAAAAGCCATCGTAATCGCTGAAGCCTAGTGTGCTCTCTGATGCCCCCTGGGGGGCAGATCAGGGGCTACTGCCCAAATCTGTCTCCTGGGGGGGAAAAAAGACTGTGGTATTTTTTGGGGCATGGTGGAGTCATTGGCACGCCCATTCTGAGCAGCCCACACCCCTGAATTAAAAAATATATATTTCCTGATGCCTATTGGTCTTTCTGCCCCCTGGGAGGCAGATATGGGGCTTTTGCCCCTATCTGCCTCTGGGGGGGACAGAAAGACTGTGTCAATTTTTTGGGGGGTGGGGGCATTGGAATACCCATTCTGGGCAACCCACACCCCTACGTACAGTTAAAAAAATCCCTGATGCCTTCTGGGCTTTCTGCCCCCCGGGGGGGGGCAGATCTGGGGCTACTGCCCCCATCTTCCCCCAGGGGGAGCAGAAAGACTGTGGCATTTTGGGGGGGGGGGTGGGGGCATTGGCATGCCCATTCTGGGCAGCCCCCACCCCGAACTTTGAAAAAAATAATCCTTGGTGCCTAGTGGGCTTTCTGCCCCCCCGGGGGGTAGATCGGGGGCTGCTGCCCATATCTGCCCCCTGGGGGGCAGAAAGATTGTGACATTTTGGGGGGTGGTGGGGGCATTGGCATGCCCATTATGGGCAGCCCCCACCCTGAACTTTGAAAAAAAAATCCCTGGTGCCTAGTGGGCTTTCTGCCTCCCCCGGGGGGACAGATAAGGGGGATTGCCCCCATCTGCCTTCTGGGGGTGGGGGGCAGAAAGTCTTGTGCCTTCTTTGAGGGGTTAGGTTGGGGGCATTGGCATGCCCATTATGGGCAGCCCCCACCCCTGGCATATAAAAAGAAAATCCCTGGCGCCCAGGGTGCTTTCTGCCCCCCTGGTGGGGGCAGATTGGGGGGCAGAAAGGCTGTATGGCATAATTACATAGGGGGAGAAAAGGCCCTTGACCAAGGGGTGGTTCCCCCTCCCTGGTGGCTAGTGGGTGGATCCCTGCTTGTCCCCAAGCAGGTATCCATTAGGGAAGGGTACCATTGGAAAGGGGAGATTCTCCCCTTCCTAACAATGCCTCTCCCATGTTTTTCGGTGCTCGGTGGGCTGAGATAGCCCCACAAGCACCAAAACTGTACATTTTCATTGTAATGACGACAGCGCGCCATGCGTGCGATTGTTATTACAATTAAAACACCTAGTATGCTTTGGGAGGTTGGGGAAGCTCTTCACCACCTTCCAAAGCAAAAAGAAAATAGGGAAATCCCTCAGCTGTTTACAGCAGAGGGATTTTGTTAATGTGTGCTCATAACGGAATGGTTCCGTCATGAGCACACTGGCACTAATGCTCATGACGGAACCATTCCGTCATGAGCATAGAAAGGGTTAAGAATGCCAAAGCATTTGCCACACATAGTTCTGACATTATCTTACATGAAGAGTTAGTCATCAATGATGAACCCCTAGTTTTTACTTCTTGGGCATGGGCATCTCTCCTAAAGGTTCAGGCCACCAGGATTCACCCTAAAATCTGAAAAATGTCCACAGCAAGTTAAACCCAGTCCATTATTGCCTTTCCCACCCTCTCTTCCTGTAATAGGCCAACTCCTTCACTCTAGAAACCAGAAAGGTCCACAAAAACAATGCTGCCCTCAACTGTTCCCACTCTCACCATCTAAAAATGGGCCTCCATCTGCCTCATTAGTATTGGCAGGCCCTTCCTTATTGCGTCCAAATTTCTTGAAATTTATTGGAGAAGAGCAGAGCTGGTGGATGTAATTGCCAGGGGTGGCTTGAGTGGCTAGGGACTTTGACTGCCTGTGGTGGCAGCACTGATGTTGCTGGTCTTCTGCTGGCTGGTGGCATGAGGTAGCAGCAGCTGCTTCCTCCTCCTCTTCTTCGAGACCGCCAATTGGCAGTACTTCACCAAAAATGCCTCCATTTTCCAGAGGTGCTGCAGAGTGGCTGTCTCCTGCCAGGACTGGGTCTCCTGGGCAGGTCCTCTGGCAGGAGTAGCTAGATGATCCAAAAAATGAAAAAAGCTCATGATTTGTAGTACTAAATGTAAACATGTACTTGTGTAAATGTACAGCAACACAGCATTGCTGGTCGCCAATGCTCGCCTACTCTCGACTGACACAGACCAGGTGGGGCGACTTTGGCCACAGAGGTCAAGGTCCCTCGAAGTCCTCTTTGAGACAGTAGAAGGCCAGCTGAGGCTAGGCTACCAGAATCTGCCCATCCACAGCAGTCCCAAAGATATCTCTTGGTGGAGGCTGGTGTCCCTCATGGGTGGCCAATCTGGACTCAGATGACAGTCCCAAGTCTGACTGACTTGGGTCAACTTTTGGCCATCAAAGTCTCTTATGGTGCCCAGCGACAGTCAGCTACAATTCTTATATAGTAGCTCTTGACTTGCTGAAGTGGGCTACTTCACCATTGATGGCTCTGGTGCAGGTTCTAAGGGGTTAGCCAACAGACCTTAGGAGTGATTTCTTTAGTCTGGGCTTTGGAGCGACTTTTCCCAAATCTAGGAGCCAAAGGCACAGTCCTGTCTTCTCTAGCCCAAAGTGTGGCCATACAGTCCAGAAGAGGGTGCAGCCTCTCTTTGTCAAGTCCAGGGGTCAGCAGGGCAGTCCTTCTTCAGTTCGCATTCCAGTTCTGGCATGATCTGATGTTCAGGATGCCAGGGGTGCCATATTTATGCCCTGAAAGTGCCCTGGGGAATTATGCTGTCACTAGCCAATGGGCTGCCAGGTCCCCTCCCTCTTGGTGATGACTTTTGGGCTATGTGTGTCATCTAGCAGTCTCAGAGTGCACTATTCTGCCCATTCTCAAGATGTCTGAACCCTTGCTCGAATGCTAGGAACTTGATAGCCCACCCTAGATCTGTGGCAACCTGTGGGCTACATGCCTACTGGAAAACTGGTTTGGGCACTGATCTCCCCTCTCTGTCCATGCTGCCAGCCTTTCTACTTGAACAAAAGGAGCCCCTCACCATTTGCCCACAAAAGGCAGCTTCTCCTTCGAAGCTTGTATTTTTGGCTTACACCCTGAGTGGCTTCCTGCGAAAAAAAGGGGGGTGGCACCATGTCCTGTAGCAGGCTCCCATTGTTCCTAAGCCTGGGAGTCATAAAACTGTCTTGTGACCAGTGACTGTGTGAGGCCACTGGACAAACTGGGTCACAGAGTGGCAACTTATTAGTGACATCAAATTTGACTTGAGCATCAAGTCAGATTTAATGCCACGATTAATTTGATACCTTAGTGTACCCATCCAATTAGTCCCATTCAGAAGTCAGCCGGGCTGAGGGGTCAGCCGGTAACCCTGTGTTAGCCAATGGGGCTACTAATTCTCCCACAACAAAACAACAATTTAGAAATGTTGCTGTTAAGACATATATAGAAAATACATGTCCTACTTAATAATATACAGCTCCCTGCCTTAGGGCTCGATAGGCCTTCCTTAGGGGAGACATATATATTGTTAAGGGAAGGAACGGCATTGCCATTAGTTTGAATGGCAAAGTCAAAATAGCAGTGTTGTCACTCCCCTTCCAGTCTGCAGTGGCAGGCTGGGGAGTCATTTTGTACTTTGTCTAACACAGGGTAGCACAATCAGTGCTGCAGCCCTGGGTGGACACTCTGCCTTACATGCTCATGAGTACCATATACTAGGCACTTATAAGTAAGTTTTTCTCTGCCAATTGGGGGCAGCCAACTTGACATACACTTTGTAAGGGGAACACTGGCACTGAGGTCTGGTTAGCAGGCATCAGTGCTATCTCAGAGTTGATAAACCAGCAGCATCAGTACAAAACTTTGGTGTGGGGGTGAACAGGCAAAAAGAGTTATTTTCTTACAGACAAAAATATAGGATCTGGATAATTTATAAAACATTGATAACCGATCATAAATTGGCGCCCGAACAGGGACACTTTCTCATCTCACGCGCCGGAGGTGCGTTGCAGGCCCGGTCTCCTGCCACAGCCGGACGGACAACAACGCGTACCCGCAGGATTTCCTGTATCTCCCTCCGGCCAAGCTGGGGTGACTGAGGCTGCGATCAACACCCAGACGAGGCGGTGAGAAGTGCGAAGTATCCCGACCAGAGCCTAGCTGAGAGAGCAAGATCCGAGGTATACAGAGGCCCACCAGGTTCCGAAGTTCCGAGTCGAGTCGAGTTCAGTCGAGTCCAGTCCGGTCCAGTTCAGTTCAGTTCCGAGGCCTTCCGTTCCGTGCTACCCGGTGAGTACCATTGCTGGGGAGGCAGTTAGACGTGCACATTAATTTGTGCCGGTCCTGATGGGTTTGGGTACACAGATCCGGTCTGCACTGTTTTAGCAGTGTATCTGTACTGTTTAGCAGTATATCCAGTATGTTCATGTATATAATTCAATATTATCTAGTATTAGTATTATGTCAGTAACTAGTTTTCTTCTAATTATCATTGTTCGTTAAAAGTTAAATGTTAAATGTTAAATGTTTTACTGTGTTCAAAAATTGTGGTATGAATGAGTGTTCATTATTGTGTTTATTGTATTAATTGTGTTCAAGTTCGGTTCAAGTAAGAATCAAGTAGCAAGGTTTAAAGATGCCGCTCTTTTCAAAATTAAGACAGATCAAAACTAGAAAAGGAGTACTCGAAGAAGCTGTTCCCATTCCACCTAGGGACACTCCAGGGTATTTTATGTATCATAAACATGGCCTAGATGCCGTATTATATCTTGACTTATGGGTGGACTACACCAAGGATCTAGCAGAAAGTCAGAGGTGGCCCGCAGCTGGGACATGGGATGCAGATTGCATCATGAGAGTAGAAGAAGAATTATGGAAAAAGAAAGCCAGACAGTCACAGAAAGATGCCATTGAGTTATGGCGTAAAGAATCGCATAGGCGCACAGAGAAAGCGCTCAGACTGGAAAAGAAAAGGAATGGGAGGTGGGAGACCAAAAGATAGATTGGACAGCATTAGAAAACGAAGAAAAGGCCCGAGCTGCAGGTTCAGGGCTTGGGGAAAGGACTACAGCATTACCAGGATTATTAGTGCAGGTACTACCACGTTTATTAACTACGAAAAAGGAAGACTGGGGTGCAATCTCAGCCTGTAAACAAAAACAAGATGAAGACACTAGTGATTTCTATTCCCGATTTGAAAAATGTTTTGGTATTAATAGTGGCATAAAAGCAAGTAGTGAGTCGTATCCACATCTGTTTGTGACAAAATTAGTTGAGAATTCCCTGCCCCAAGTTAAGAGTAGAGTATTAAAATTCGAGAGTACTTGGCAAGGTAACACACCGTCACAGATGTTACAAATGTTACAATATCATCACAATAGAATTAGAGAAGAACAAGAACATGAACAAAGACGTATGAAAGACACGAAAATGAAAATGCTTGTTGCTCAGTCAGTTCCAGCTGACGGTCATAAAAAGGGTACGACACAGTCCAATGATTCAGTAGGTCCTGTTAGAGGGACATGCAACTATTGTAAACAGCCAGGTCATTATATACACGATTGCGCAGTTCTGAAACATAATATCTCTACGGGTATAACGAAAGAGAGATCACGTCCGCCTAGACAGGATCAGATCCAACAACAAGTACCTCAGAATATACAGCCTATGCCAGCTGTACAACAACAACAACCACAACAACAGCCACAGCCTATTGCTGCAATACAAAACACGACACAACAAATGTACCAGTATGCACAAAATGACTATCCAGAGTATCAACGCTACACATGAAATAGCCTAGAGAGGGAAGTTGGCCTACCCCTTATCGAGGTTCCCGTAGATCAAGAGGGTCCTTACGTACAGAGTCAAGTATTAGGGAAAGACAGAAAGTTTCTACTCGATACAGGGGCAAGCAGAACCACTATCAGTCACAGCGAAGTCCCAGGGGCACCCCTCTCAGGCTCACAAAATATTTCCCTTGGTTTTTCAGGAAAGCCTACTATTAACGAAGTATCGCAACCACTTGCATTCACAGTTGGTCCATTGACACGGACTACAGATCTATTGCTTACGAAATCATGTCCAGAAAACTTGTTAGGTATAAAAACATTGAAAGCTCTAGGAGCTATAATATGTTGTTCTCCGGAAGGAGTACGGTTATTTTTGCGTGACTTTAAGGGTCACTACGTGTCTAGAGACATGGATCATCGGTTACAGAATTTACCTGCACATTTATGGGCACAAGGCCCCACTGATGTAGGTTGTATGCACATTACACCATATCGAGTCACACTCAAACCAGGAGTGGTACTACCACGAATGCGACAATACAAATTACCGCCAGATGCTGTAGTGGCTTTACTGCAAATCATTGACGAGCTCATTGCACAAGGAGTGGTTGTGGAAACCGACTCCAATGTATGTAATTCCCCGATAATTCCGATTCTTAAACGAACTGATCCAAAAGCACCACCAGTATATCGATTAGTTATTGATCTGCGAGAATTAAATAAATGCATTATACCACAATACCCCGTGGTCCCAGATATCTCTTCATTATTAACGGCCATAGATTCAGAAGCAACATTCTTTACTGTAATTGACCTCAAGAACGCCTTCTTTAGCGTCCCAATCGATCCGGAAAGCCAATATTTGTTCGGATTCAGTATAAATGGACGAAGTTTTAAATTCACACGCGCACCTCAAGGATTCACAGAAAGCCCCAGCATCTATAGCCAAGCACTGAAAAGAGAACTTGACAGTATCCACATGCCAGCTAACACTGCCCTGCTTCAATACGTCGATGATCTGCTGATCACCGCATGAAGCAAACCTGAATGTGAAAAAGCATCACTGACGGTTTTACATTTCTTAGCCGACAAGGGGCACAAAGTGTCCCCTTCGAAACTGCAATTCTGTGTCCAGCAAGTTGTGTACCTTGGGCACTTGCTGTCCAAGGGGGGAAGACAGCTTACACCCGACCGTATCCAGTTAATTGTTAACATGCCGCCACCTAAGACCCAAAAGGAGGTACGAGCATTCATAGGCCTCACTTCGTACTGTAGGCAGTGGATCCCTCAATATGCATTTCTAGCGAAACCACTCATTCAGTTGACAACACAGGAGGCAGCGACATCGACTGTCCTCCCTTGGACTCAGGAACATACACAAGCTTTTGAAAGCTTAAAGAAAGCTTTATGCCAAGCACCTGTTTTAGCAACGCCATGTTACAGCAAACGTTTTACACTTTTTGTTACAGAACGTGAAGGTACTGCTTTGTCAGTACTCACGCAGGAACAGGCAGGATCACACAAGCCATGTGCTTATTTTTCTAGTACATTAGATCCCGGAGCTCAGGCTCTTCCTGCGTGCCTGAAATCAGTCGCAGCAACAGCTTTAGCAATCAGACAAAGCGATGCCATAGTGTTAGGACATCAATTGACAGTACAAGTACCACACGCAGTAGAGGTTCTCTTGAACCGGACCCAAACACAACACTTGACTATAGCAAGACTGACGGGTTATGAATTGACATTGTTCCAGCCACACATAGAAATTCGACGTTGTAGTACATTAAATCCTGCCACACTTTTGCCATTAAGTGGAACAGACCCATTGGCACATGATTGTATTGAAGTTATTACTATTACGACCAAACCCAGACAAGACTTGACAGATATTCCATTATCAGATCCAGACCTGACATTGTATGTAGATGGTTCATGCATGAGAACAAATACAGGAGAGTTAGTGGCCGCTTATGCAGTCACAACAGATACTGAAATTATTGAAACGGATTGTATCAATACCTTGTCAGCTCAAGCAGCAGAGCTCATCTCTCTGACACAAGCCTGTATTCAAGCCAAAAATAAGAAAGTCAACATATACACAGATTCACGTTATGCATTCGGAGTCGTCCATGACTTCGGCGTGCTTTGGCGAGAGAGAGGTTATTTAACTTCTCACGGTGCCCACATCCAGCACGGTCTCCTTATTCAAGCTCTGTTAGATGCAATACATCTGCCGACTGCAATATCGATTATGAAGTGTAAAGCCCATACAAAAGTGACTGACATTATTTCTCAGGGTAACGACCTAGCTGACAGAACAGCTAAACAGACTGCTCAGAATCAGACTCATCCAACTGACACGACAAAGACAATAGTTCCGACACCAACATACTGCATGACAGTTAAGGATCCCGCCCTTGATGTAATTGACATACAGACACATGCTACACCAGAAGAAATAAAGAGATGGACTGAATTAGGAGGGATCCAAACGGATCAAGGATGGATGACGAAGGGAAAATCTATATGGTTTCTCCCCGACTCAATGGTTCAGGTCATCATTAACAAAATACATAGTCCAGCGCATCTAGGAGAGAAAGCTATGCTAGACAGTATTCAACACATTTGGTTCAATAAACACTTGCGAGCAGCAGCTAAACAGAAAGTACGTACCTGCATGATTTGTTGTCAGTTCAATCCAGGAAAAGGCGTACCTGTAGAACAGGGTGGATTTCAACCCCCCGATCACCCTTTTGAAGTCCTCCAGATGGATTATATCCAGATGGAACGATGTCGAGGATTCAAATATGTCCTCGTAGTTGTATGCGCTCTTTCCCGGTGGACAGACTCGTGTGGGAGGCCCAAGTACCCGCGACAGGCAAGGGCCCAAAACGTATTGAGGCAACATCAAAATTGCCTATGAAAAAAAGTTTGGGACCTTGCCTGTCGTGGGTACTTGGACCTCCCACACGAGTGAGGCACCATTTTCATCAGGAGACCTGGGGTAACGCTGGGTGGTGGGAAATTTGTGTCAGCCCAGTGATGCCACAACTTTCCCACACAAAAATGTGCGTCAAAAGTGATTTTTTTTTAAAGCTAAATTTGAGGTGTGCAGGGTATTGTGGGTAAGAAAACGTTGGGGGTCCACGCAAGCCATACCGCCCTGGAATTCCCCGGGTGTCTAGTTTTCAGAAATGTGTGGGTTTGGTAGGTTTCCCTAGCTGGTAGCAGAGCCCAGGGCCAAAAACTCATTGGACCCCCCTTGCAAAACCAGGTTATTTGGTTATAGGCAATTTTGATGTTGCCTCAATAAGTTTTGGGCACTTGCCTGTGGCGGGTACTTGGGCCTCCCACACGAGTGAGGCACCATTTTTATCGGGAGACCTCGGGGAACGCTGGGTGGTAGGAAATTTGTGTCGGCCTGGTGATGCCACAACTTTCCCACCCAAAAATGTGTGGGAAAGGTGATTTTTTCAGCTAATTGAGGTGTGCTGGGGATTCTGGGTAAGAAAACGTTGGGGGATCCACGCAAGCCATACCTCCCTGGAATTCCCCAGGTGTCTAGTTTTCAGAAATGTGTGGGTTTGGTAGGTTTCCCTAGCTAGCAGCCGAGCCCGGGGCCAAAAACTCATGGGACCCCCCTTGAAAACCAGGTTGGTTTGTGATAGGTAATTTTGATGTCACCTCACTAGGTTTTGGGCCCTTGCCTGTGGCGGGTACTTGACCCACCTATGCGAGTGAGGTACCATTTATATCGGGAGACCTGGGGGAATGCTGTGTAGAAGGAAATTTGTGGTTCAACGCCGATTCCAGAACTTTTCCACAACAGAATTGTGAGGAAAATGTGGGATTATTTTGCAAAGTTTGAGGATTGCAAGGGATTCTGGGTAACAGAACCTGGTGAGATCCAGACAAGTCACCCCCTCCTGGATTCACCTTGGTGTCTAGTTTTAAAAAATGTACAGGTTTGCTAGGCTTCCCTACGTGTCCACAGGTAGACACATTGCTAAAAAAAAAAAAAGGTTGGAGCCTAGTGGGCTTTCAGCCGCCCTGGGGGGGGAAATCGGGGGAGGGGGTTTGCCCCAATATGCCCCCAAGGGGGGCATAAAGACTGTGGCTATTAGTTTGGGGTGTGGGGGCATTGGTATGCCCATTCTGGGCTGCCCCTACCCCCACTCATAAAAAAAGCCATCGTAATCGCTGAAGCCTAGTGTGCTCTCTGATGCCCCCTGGGGGGCAGATCAGGGGCTACTGCCCAAATCTGTCTCATGGGGGGGAAAAAAGACTGTGGTATTTTTTGGGGCATGGTGGAGTCATTGGCACGCCCATTCTGAGCAGCCCACACCCCTGAATTAAAAAATATATATTTCCTGATGCCTATTGGTCTTTCTGCCCCCTGGGAGGCAGATATGGGGCTTTTGCCCCTATCTGCCTCTGGGGGGGACAGAAAGACTGTGTCAATTTTTTGGGGGGTGGGGGCATTGGAATACCCATTCTGGGCAACCCACACCCCTACGTACAGTTAAAAAAATCCCTGATGCCTTCTGGGCTTTCTGCCCCCGGGGGGGGGCAGATCTGGGGCTACTGCCCCCATCTTCCCCCAGGGGGAGCAGAAAGACTGTGGCATTTTGGGGGGGGGGGGGGTGGGGGCATTGGCATGCCCATTCTGGGCAGCCCCCACCCCGAACTTTGAAAAAAATAATCCTTGGTGCCTAGTGGGCTTTCTGCCCCCCCGGGGGGTAGATCGGGGGCTACTGCCCATATCTGCCCCCTGGGGGGCAGAAAGATTGTGGCATTTTGGGGGGTGGTGGGGGCATTGGCATGCCCATTATGGGCAGCCCCCACCCTGAACTTTGAAAAAAAAATCCCTGGTGCCTAGTGGGCTTTCTGCCTCCCCCGGGGGGACAGATAAGGGGGATTGCCCCCATCTGCCTTCTGGGGGTGGGGGGCAGAAAGTCTTGTGCCTTCTTTGAGGGGTTAGGTTGGGGGCATTGGCATGCCCATTATGGGCAGCCCCCACCCCTGGCATATAAAAAGAAAATCCCTGGCGCCCAGGGTGCTTTCTGCCCCCCTGGTGGGGGCAGATTGGGGGGCAGAAAGGCTGTATGGCATAATTACATAGGGGGAGAAAAGGCCCTTGACCAAGGGGTGGTTCCCCCTCCCTGGTGGCTAGTGGGTGGATCCCTGCTTGTCCCCAAGCAGGTATCCATTAGGGAAGGGTACCATTGGAAAGGGGAGATTCTCCCCTTCCTAACAATGCCTCTCCCATGTTTTTCGGTGCTCGGTGGGCTGAGATAGCCCCACAAGCACCAAAACTGTACATTTTCATTGTAATGACGACAGCGCGCCATGCGTGCGATTGTTATTACAATTAAAACACCTAGTATGCTTTGGGAGGTTGGGGAAGCTCTTCACCACCTTCCAAAGCAAAAAGAAAATAGGGAAATCCCTCAGCTGTTTACAGCAGAGGGATTTTGTTAATGTGTGCTCATAACGGAATGGTTCCGTCATGAGCACACTGGCACTAATGCTCATGACGGAACCATTCCGTCATGAGCATAGAAAGGGTTAAGAATGCCAAAGCATTTGCCACACATAGTTCTGACATTATCTTACATGAAGAGTTAGTCATCAATGATGAACCCCTAGTTTTTACTTCTTGGGCATGGGCATCTCTCCTAAAGGTTCAGGCCACCAGGATTCACCCTAAAATCTGAAAAATGTCCACAGCAAGTTAAACCCAGTCCATTATTGCCTTTCCCACCCTCTCTTCCTGTAATAGGCCAACTCCTTCACTCTAGAAACCAGAAAGGTCCACAAAAACAATGCTGCCCTCAACTGTTCCCACTCTCACCATCTAAAAATGGGCCTCCATCTGCCTCATTAGTATTGGCAGGCCCTTCCTTATTGCGTCCAAATTTCTTGAAATTTATTGGAGAAGAGCAGAGCTGGTGGATGTAATTGCCAGGGGTGGCTTGAGTGGCTAGGGACTTTGACTGCCTGTGGTGGCAGCACTGATGTTGCTGGTCTTCTGCTGGCTGGTGGCATGAGGTAGCAGCAGCTGCTTCCTCCTCCTCTTCTTCGAGACCGCCAATTGGCAGTACTTCACCAAAAATGCCTCCATTTTCCAGAGGTGCTGCAGAGTGGCTGTCTCCTGCCAGGACTGGGTCTCCTGGGCAGGTCCTCTGGCAGGAGTAGCTAGATGATCCAAAAAATGAAAAAAGCTCATGATTTGTAGTACTAAATGTAAACATGTACTTGTGTAAATGTACAGCAACACAGCATTGCTGGTCGCCAATGCTCGCCTACTCTCGACTGACACAGACCAGGTGGGGCGACTTTGGCCACAGAGGTCAAGGTCCCTCGAAGTCCTCTTTGAGACAGTAGAAGGCCAGCTGAGGCTAGGCTACTAGAATCTGCCCATCCACAGCAGTCCCAAAGATATCTCTTGGTGGAGGCTGGTGTCCCTCATGGGTGGCCAATCTGGACTCAGATGACAGTCCCAAGTCTGACTGACTTGGGTCAACTTTTGGCCATCAAAGTCTCTTATGGTGCCCAGCGACAGTCAGCTACAATTGTTATATAGTAGCTCTTGACTTGCTGAAGTGGGCTACTTCACCTTTGATGGCTCTGGTGCAGGTTCTAAGGGGTTAGCCAACAGACCTTAGGAGTGATTTCTTTAGTCTGGGCTTTGGAGCGACTTTTCCCAAATCTAGGAGCCAAAGGCACAGTCCTGTCTTCTCTAGCCCAAAGTGTGGCCATACAGTCCAGAAGAGGGTGCAGCCTCTCTTTGTCAAGTCCAGGGATCAGCAGGGCAGTCCTTCTTCAGTTCGCATTCCAGTTCTGGCATGATCTGATGTTCAGGATGCCAGGGGTGCCATATTTATGCCCTGAAAGTGCCCTGGGGAATTATGCTGTCACTAGCCAATGGGCTGCCAGGTCCCCTCCCTCTTGGTGATGACTTTTGGGCTATGTGTGTCATCTAGCATTCTCAGAGTGCACTATTCTGCCCATTCTCAAGATGTCTGAACCCTTGCTCGAATGCTAGGAACTTGATAGCCCACCCTAGATCTGTGGCAACCTGTGGGCTACATGCCTACTGGAAAACTGGTTTGGGCACTGATCTCCCCTCTCTGTCCATGCTGCCAGCCTTTCTACTTGAACAAAAGGAGCCCCTCACCATTTGCCCACAAAAGGCAGCTTCTCCTTCGAAGCTTGTATTTTTGGCTTACACCCTGAGTGGCTTCCTGCGAAAAAAAGGGGGGTGGCACCATGTCCTGTAGCAGGCTCCCATTGTTCCTAAGCCTGGGAGTCATAAAACTGTCTTGTGACCAGTGACTGTGTGAGGCCACTGGACAAACTGGGTCACAGAGTGGCAACTTATTAGTGACATCAAATTTGACTTGAGCATCAAGTCAGATTTAATGCCACGATTAATTTGATACCTTAGTGTACCCATCCAATTAGTCCCATTCAGAAGTCAGCCGGGCTGAGGGGTCAGCCGGTAACCCTGTGTTAGCCAATGGGGCTACTAATTCTCCCACAACAAAACAACAATTTAGAAGTGTTGCTGTTAAGACATATATAGAAAATACATGTCCTACTTAATAATATACAGCTCCCTGCCTTAGGGCTCGATAGGCCTTCCTTAGGGGAGACATATATATTGTTAAGGGAAGGAACGGCATTGCCATTAGTTTGAATGGCAAAGTCAAAATAGCAGTGTTGTCACTCCCCTTCCAGTCTGCAGTGGCAGGCTGGGGAGTCATTTTGTACTTTGTCTAACACAGGGTAGCACAATCAGTGCTGCAGCCCTGGGTGGACACTCTGCCTTACATGCTCATGAGTACCATATACTAGGCACTTATAAGTAAGTTTTTCTCTGCCAATTGGGGGCAGCCAACTTGACATACACTTTGTAAGGGGAACACTGGCACTGAGGTCTGGTTAGCAGGCATCAGTGCTATCTCAGAGTTGATAAACCAGCAGCATCAGTACAAAACTTTGGTGTGGGGGTGAACATGCAAAAAGAGTTATTTTCTTACAGACAAAAATATAGGATCTGGATAATTTATAAAACATTGATAACCGATCATAAATTGGCGCCCGAACAGGGACACTTTCTCATCTCACGCGCCGGAGGTGCGTTGCAGGCCCGGTCTCCTGCCACAGCCGGACGGACAACAACGCGTACCCGCAGGATTTCCTGTATCTCCCTCCGGCCAAGCGGGGGTGACTGAGGCTGCGATCAACACCCAGACGAGGCGGTGAGAAGTGCGAAGTATCCCGACCAGAGCCTAGCTGAGAGAGCAAGATCCGAGGTATACAGAGGCTCACCAGGTTCCGAAGTTCCGAGTCGAGTCGAGTTCAGTCGAGTCCAGTCCGGTCCAGTTCAGTTCAGTTCCGAGGCCTTCCGTTCCGTGCTACCCGGTGAGTACCGTTGCTGGGGAGGCAGTTAGACGTGCACATTAATTTGTGCCGGTCCTGATGGGTTTGGGTACACAGATCCGGTCTGCACTGTTTTAGCAGTGTATCTGTACTGTTTAGCAGTATATCCAGTATGTTCATGTATATAATTCAATATTATCTAGTATTAGTATTATGTCAGTAACTAGTTTTCTTCTAATTATCATTGTTCGTTAAAAGTTAAATGTTAAATGTTAAATGTTTTACTGTGTTCAAAAATTGTGGTATGAATGAGTGTTCATTATTGTGTTTATTGTATTAATTGTGTTCAAGTTCGGTTCAAGTAAGAATCAAGTAGCAAGGTTTAAAGATGCCGCTCTTTTCAAAATTAAGACAGATCAAAACTAGAAAAGGAGTACTCGAAGAAGCTGTTCCCATTCCACCTAGGGACACTCCAGGGTATTTTATGTATCATAAACATGGCCTAGATGCCGTATTATATCTTGACTTATGGGTGGACTACACCAAGGATCTAGCAGAAAGTCAGAGGTGGCCCGCAGCTGGGACATGGGATGCAGATTGCATCATGAGAGTAGAAGAAGAATTATGGAAAAAGAAAGCCAGACAGTCACAGAAAGATGCCATTGAGTTATGGCGTAAAGAATCGCATAGGCGCACAGAGAAAGCGCTCAGACTGGAAAAGAAAAGGAATGGGAGGTGGGAGACCAAAAGATAGATTGGACAGCATTAGAAAACGAAGAAAAGGCCCGAGCTGCAGGTTCAGGGCTTGGGGAAAGGACTACAGCATTACCAGGATTATTAGTGCAGGTACTACCACGTTTATTAACTACGAAAAAGGAAGACTGGGGTGCAATCTCAGCCTGTAAACAAAAACAAGATGAAGACACTAGTGATTTCTATTCCCGATTTGAAAAATGTTTTGGTATTAATAGTGGCATAAAAGCAAGTAGTGAGTCGTATCCACATCTGTTTGTGACAAAATTAGTTGAGAATTCCCTGCCCCAAGTTAAGAGTAGAGTATTAAAATTCGAGAGTACTTGGCAAGGTAACACACCGTCACAGATGTTACAAATGTTACAATATCATCACAATAGAATTAGAGAAGAACAAGAACATGAACAAAGACGTATGAAAGACACGAAAATGAAAATGCTTGTTGCTCAGTCAGTTCCAGCTGACGGTCATAAAAAGGGTACGACACAGTCCAATGATTCAGTAGGTCCTGTTAGAGGGACATGCAACTATTGTAAACAGCCAGGTCATTATATACACGATTGCGCAGTTCTGAAACATAATATCTCTACGGGTATAACGAAAGAGAGACCACGTCCGCCTAGACAGGATCAGATCCAACAACAAGTACCTCAGAATATACAGCCTATGCCAGCTGTACAACAACAACAACCACAACAACAGCCACAGCCTATTGCTGCAATACAAAACACGACACAACAAATGTACCAGTATGCACAAAATGACTATCCAGAGTATCAACGCTACACATGAAATAGCCTAGAGAGGGAAGTTGGCCTACCCCTTATCGAGGTTCCCGTAGATCAAGAGGGTCCTTACGTACAGAGTCAAGTATTAGGGAAAGACAGAAAGTTTCTACTCGATACAGGGGCAAGCAGAACCACTATCAGTCACAGCGAAGTCCCAGGGGCACCCCTCTCAGGCTCACAAAATATTTCCCTTGGTTTTTCAGGAAAGCCTACTATTAACGAAGTATCGCAACCACTTGCATTCACAGTTGGTCCATTGACACGGACTACAGATCTATTGCTTACGAAATCATGTCCAGAAAACTTGTTAGGTATAAAAACATTGAAAGCTCTAGGAGCTATAATATGTTGTTCTCCGGAAGGAGTACGGTTATTTTTGCGTGACTTTAAGGGTCACTACGTGTCTAGAGACATGGATCATCGGTTACAGAATTTACCTGCACATTTATGGGCACAAAGCCCCACTGATGTAGGTTGTATGCACATTACACCATATCGAGTCACACTCAAACCAGGAGTGGTACTACCACGAATGCGACAATACAAATTACCGCCAGATGCTGTAGTGGCTTTACTGCAAATCATTGACGAGCTCATTGCACAAGGAGTGGTTGTGGAAACCGACTCCAATGTATGTAATTCCCCGATAATTCCGATTCTTAAACGAACTGATCCAAAAGCACCACCAGTATATCGATTAGTTATTGATCTGCGAGAATTAAATAAATGCATTATACCACAATACCCCGTGGTCCCAGATATCTCTTCATTATTAACGGCCATAGATTCAGAAGCAACATTCTTTACTGTAATTGACCTCAAGAACGCCTTCTTTAGCGTCCCAATCGATCCGGAAAGCCAATATTTGTTCGGATTCAGTATAAATGGACGAAGTTTTAAATTCACACGCGCACCTCAAGGATTCACAGAAAGCCCCAGCATCTATAGCCAAGCACTGAAAAGAGAACTTGACAGTATCCACATGCCAGCTAACACTGCCCTGCTTCAATACGTCGATGATCTGCTGATCACCGCACGAAGCAAACCTGAATGTGAAAAAGCATCACTGACGGTTTTACATTTCTTAGCCGACAAGGGGCACAAAGTGTCCCCTTCGAAACTGCAATTCTGTGTCCAGCAAGTTGTGTACCTTGGGCACTTGCTGTCCAAGGGGGGAAGACAGCTTACACCCGACTGTATCCAGTTAATTGTTAACATGCCGCCACCTAAGACCCAAAAGGAGGTACGAGCATTCATAGGCCTCACTTCGTACTGTAGGCAGTGGATCCCTCAATATGCATTTCTAGCGAAACCACTCATTCAGTTGACAACACAGGAGGCAGCGACATCGACTGTCCTCCCTTGGACTCAGGAACATACACAAGCTTTTGAAAGCTTAAAGAAAGCTTTATGCCAAGCACCTGTTTTAGCAACGCCATGTTACAGCAAACGTTTTACACTTTTTGTTACAGAACGTGAAGGTACTGCTTTGTCAGTACTCACGCAGGAACAGGCAGGATCACACAAGCCATGTGCTTATTTTTCTAGTACATTAGATCCCGTAGCTCAGGCTCTTCCTGCGTGCCTGAAATCAGTCGCAGCAACAGCTTTAGCAATCAGACAAAGCGATGCCATAGTGTTAGGACATCAATTGACAGTACAAGTACCACACGCAGTAGAGGTTCTCTTGAACCGGACCCAAACACAACACTTGACTATAGCAAGACTGACAGGTTATGAATTGACATTGTTCCAGCCACACATAGAAATTCGACGTTGTAGTACATTAAATCCTGCCACACTTTTGCCATTAAGTGGAACAGACCCATTGGCACATGATTGTATTGAAGTTATTACTATTACGACCAAACCCAGACAAGACTTGACAGATATTCCATTATCAGATCCAGACCTGACATTGTATGTAGATGGTTCATGCATGAGAACAAATACAGGAGAGTTAGTGGCCGCTTATGCAGTCACAACAGATACTGAAATTATTGAAACGGATTGTATCAATACCTTGTCAGCTCAAGCAGCAGAGCTCATCGCTCTGACACAAGCCTGTATTCAAGCCAAAAATAAGAAAGTCAACATATACACAGATTCACGTTATGCATTCGGAGTCGTCCATGACTTCGGCGTGCTTTGGCGAGAGAGAGGTTATTTAACTTCTCACGGTGCCCACATCCAGCACGGTCTCCTTATTCAAGCTCTGTTAGATGCAATACATCTGCCGACTGCAATATCGATTATGAAGTGTAAAGCCCATACAAAAGTGACTGACATTATTTCTCAGGGTAACGACCTAGCTGACAGAACAGCTAAACAGACTGCTCAGAATCAGACTCATCCAACTGACACGACAAAGACAATAGTTCCGACACCAACATACTGCATGACAGTTAAGGATCCCGCCCTTGATGTAATTGACATACAGACACATGCTACACCAGAAGAAATAAAGAGATGGACTGAATTAGGAGGGATCCAAACGGATCAAGGATGGATGACGAAGGGAAAATCTATATGGTTTCTCCCCGACTCAATGGTTCAGGTCATCATTAACAAAATACATAGTCCAGCGCATCTAGGAGAGAAAGCTATGCTAGACAGTATTCAACACATTTGGTTCAATAAACACTTGCGAGCAGCAGCTAAACAGAAAGTACGTACCTGCATGATTTGTTGTCAGTTCAATCCAGGAAAAGGCGTACCTGTAGAACAGGGTGGATTTCAACCCCCCGATCACCCTTTTGAAGTCCTCCAGATGGATTATATCCAGATGGAACGATGTCGAGGATTCAAATATGTCCTCGTAGTTGTATGCGCTCTTTCCCGGTGGACAGACTCGTGTGGGAGGCCCAAGTACCCGCGACAGGCAAGGGCCCAAAACGTATTGAGGCAACATCAAAATTGCCTATGAAAAAAAGTTTGGGACCTTGCCTGTCGCGGGTACTTGGGCCTCCCACACGAGTGAGGCACCATTTTCATCAGGAGACCTGGGGTAACGCTGGGTGGTGGGAAATTTGTGTCAGCCCAGTGATGCCACAACTTTCCCACACAAAAATGTGCGTCAAAAGTGATTTTTTTTTAAAGCTAAATTTGAGGTGTGCAGGGTATTGTGGGTAAGAAAACGTTGGGGGTCCACGCAAGCCATACCGCCCTGGAATTCCCCGGGTGTCTAGTTTTCAGAAATGTGTGGGTTTGGTAGGTTTCCCTAGCTGGTAGCAGAGCCCAGGGCCAAAAACTCATTGGACCCCCCTTGCAAAACCAGGTTATTTTGTTATAGGCAATTTTGATGTTGCCTCAATAAGTTTTGGGCACTTGCCTGTGGCGGGTACTTGGGCCTCCCAGACGAGTGAGGCACCATTTTTATCGGGAGACCTCGGGGAACGCTGGGTGGTAGGAAATTTGTGTCGGCCTGGTGATGCCACAACTTTCCCACCCAAAAATGTGTGGGAAAGGTGATTTTTTCAGCTAATTGAGGTGTGCTGGGGATTCTGGGTAAGAAAACGTTGGGGGATCCACGCAAGCCATACCTCCCTGGAATTCCCCAGGTGTCTAGTTTTCAGAAATGTGTGGGTTTGGTAGGTTTCCCTAGCTAGCAGCCGAGCCCGGGGCCAAAAACTCATGGGACCCCCCTTGAAAACCAGGTTGGTTTGTGATAGGTAATTTTGATGTCACCTCACTAGGTTTTGGGCCCTTGCCTGTGGCGGGTACTTGACCCACCTATGCGAGTGAGGTACCATTTATATCGGGAGACCTGGGGGAATGCTGTGTAGAAGGAAATTTGTGGTTCAACGCCGATTCCAGAACTTTTCCACAACAGAATTGTGAGGAAAATGTGGGATTATTTTGCAAAGTTTGAGGATTGCAAGGGATTCTGGGTAACAGAACCTGGTGAGATCCAGACAAGTCACCCCCTCCTGGATTCACCTTGGTGTCTAGTTTTAAAAAATGTACAGGTTTGCTAGGCTTCCCTACGTGTCCACAGGTAGACACATTGCTAAAAAAAAAAAAAGGTTGGAGCCTAGTGGGCTTTCAGCCGCCCTGGGGGGGGAAATCGGGGGAGGGGGTTTGCCCCAATATGCCCCCAAGGGGGGCATAAAGACTGTGGCTATTAGTTTGGGGTGTGGGGGCATTGGTATGCCCATTCTGGGCTGCCCCTACCCCCACTCATAAAAAAAGCCATCGTAATCGCTGAAGCCTAGTGTGCTCTCTGATGCCCCCTGGGGGGCAGATCAGGGGCTACTGCCCAAATCTGTCTCCTGGGGGGGGAAAAGACTGTGGTATTTTTTGGGGCATGGTGGAGTCATTGGCACGCCCATTCTGAGCAGCCCACACCCTTGAATTAAAAAAAATATATTTCCTGATGCCTATTGGTCTTTCTGCCCCCTGGGAGGCAGATATGGGGCTTTTGCCCCTATCTGCCTCTGGGGGGGACAGAAAGACTGTGTCAATTTTTTGGGGGGTGGGGGCATTGGAATACCCATTCTGGGCAACCCACACCCCTACGTACAGTTAAAAAAATCCCTGATGCCTTCTGGGCTTTCTGCCCCCCGGGGGGGGGGGCAGATCTGGGGCTACTGCCCCCATCTTCCCCCAGGGGGAGCAGAAAGACTGTGGCATTTTGGGGGGGGGGGGGGTGGGGGCATTGGCATGCCCATTCTGGGCAGCCCCCACCCCGAACTTTGAAAAAAATAATCCTTGGTGCCTAGTGGGCTTTCTGCCCCCCCGGGGGGTAGATCGGGGGCTACTGCCCATATCTGCCCCCTGGGGGGCAGAAAGATTGTGGCATTTTGGGGGGTGGTGGGGGCATTGGCATGC
The DNA here is from genome assembly GCF_964204655.1 of Triturus cristatus. Lineage (NCBI taxonomy): Eukaryota > Metazoa > Chordata > Amphibia > Caudata > Salamandridae > Triturus > Triturus cristatus. The sequence continues at coordinate 305,656,228 of NC_140594.1, read as the reverse complement.
CCATTATGGGCAGCCCCCACCCTGAACTTTGAAAAAAAATCCCTGGTGCCTAGTGGGCTTTCTGCCTCCCCCGGGGGGACAGATAAGGGGGATTGCCCCCATCTGCCTTCTGGGGGTGGGGGGCAGAAAGTCTTGTGCCTTCTTTGAGGGGTTAGGTTGGGGGCATTGGCATGCCCATTATGGGCAGCCCCCACCCCTGGCATATAAAAAGAAAATCCCTGGCGCCCAGGGTGCTTTCTGCCCCCCTGGTGGGGGCAGATTGGGGGGCAGAAAGGCTGTATGGCATAATTACATAGGGGGAGAAAAGGCCCTTGACCAAGGGGTGGTTCCCCCTCCCTGGTGGCTAGTGGGTGGATCCCTGCTTGTCCCCAAGCAGGTATCCATTAGGGAAGGGTACCATTGGAAAGGGGAGATTCTCCCCTTCCTAACAATGCCTCTCCCATGTTTTTCGGTGCTCGGTGGGCTGAGATAGCCCCACAAGCACCAAAACTGTACATTTTCATTGTAATGACGACAGCGCGCCATGCGTGCGATTGTTATTACAATTAAAACACCTAGTATGCTTTGGGAGGTTGGGGAAGCTCTTCACCACCTTCCAAAGCAAAAAGAAAATAGGGAAATCCCTCAGCTGTTTACAGCAGAGGGATTTTGTTAATGTGTGCTCATAACGGAATGGTTCCGTCATGAGCACACTGGCACTAATGCTCATGACGGAACCATTCCGTCATGAGCATAGAAAGGGTTAAGAATGCCAAAGCATTTGCCACACATAGTTCTGACATTATCTTACATGAAGAGTTAGTCATCAATGATGAACCCCCAGTTTTTACTTCTTGGGCATGGGCATCTCTCCTAAAGGTTCAGGCCACCAGGATTCACCCTAAAATCTGAAAAATGTCCACAGCAAGTTAAACCCAGTCCATTATTGCCTTTCCCACCCTCTCTTCCTGTAATAGGCCAACTCCTTCACTCTAGAAACCAGAAAGGTCCACAAAAACAATGCTGCCCTCAACTGTTCCCACTCTCACCATCTAAAAATGGGCCTCCATCTGCCTCATTAGTATTGGCAGGCCCTTCCTTATTGCGTCCAAATTTCTTGAAATTTATTGGAGAAGAGCAGAGCTGGTGGATGTAATTGCCAGGGGTGGCTTGAGTGGCTAGGGACTTTGACTGCCTGTGGTGGCAGCACTGATGTTGCTGGTCTTCTGCTGGCTGGTGGCATGAGGTAGCAGCAGCTGCTTCCTCCTCCTCTTCTTCGAGACCGCCAATTGGCAGTACTTCACCAAAAATGCCTCCATTTTCCAGAGGTGCTGCAGAGTGGCTGTCTCCTGCCAGGACTGGGTCTCCTGGGCAGGTCCTCTGGCAGGAGTAGCTAGATGATCCAAAAAATGAAAAAAGCTCATGATTTGTAGTACTAAATGTAAACATGTACTTGTGTAAATGTACAGCAACACAGCATTGCTGGTCGCCAATGCTCGCCTACTCTCGACTGACACAGACCAGGTGGGGCGACTTTGGCCACAGAGGTCAAGGTCCCTCGAAGTCCTCTTTGAGACAGTAGAAGGCCAGCTGAGGCTAGGCTACCAGAATCTGCCCATCCACAGCAGTCCCAAAGATATCTCTTGGTGGAGGCTGGTGTCCCTCATGGGTGGCCAATCTGGACTCAGATGACAGTCCCAAGTCTGACTGACTTGGGTCAACTTTTGGCCATCAAAGTCTCTTATGGTGCCCAGCGACAGTCAGCTACAATTGTTATATAGTAGCTCTTGACTTGCTGAAGTGGGCTACTTCACCTTTGATGGCTCTGGTGCAGGTTCTAAGGGGTTAGCCAACAGACCTTAGGAGTGATTTCTTTAGTCTGGGCTTTGGAGCGACTTTTCCCAAATCTAGGAGCCAAAGGCACAGTCCTGTCTTCTCTAGCCCAAAGTGTGGCCATACAGTCCAGAAGAGGGTGCAGCCTCTCTTTGTCAAGTCCAGGGGTCAGCAGGGCAGTCCTTCTTCAGTTCGCATTCCAGTTCTGGCATGATCTGATGTTCAGGATGCCAGGGGTGCCATAATTATGCCCTGAAAGTGCCCTGGGGAATTATGCTGTCACTAGCCAATGGGCTGCCAGGTCCCCTCCCTCTTGGTGATGACTTTTGGGCTATGTGTGTCATCTAGCAGTCTCAGAGTGCACTATTCTGCCCATTCTCAAGATGTCTGAACCCTTGCTCGAATGCTAGGAACTTGATAGCCCACCCTAGATCTGTGGCAACCTGTGGGCTACATGCCTACTGGAAAACTGGTTTGGGCACTGATCTCCCCTCTCTGTCCATGCTGCCAGCCTTTCTACTTGAACAAAAGGAGCCCCTCACCATTTGCCCACAAAAGGCAGCTTCTCCTTCGAAGCTTGTATTTTTGGCTTACACCCTGAGTGGCTTCCTGCGAAAAAAAGGGGGGTGGCACCATGTCCTGTAGCAGGCTCCCATTGTTCCTAAGCCTGGGAGTCATAAAACTGTCTTGTGACCAGTGACTGTGTGAGGCCACTGGACAAACTGGGTCACAGAGTGGCAACTTATTAGTGACATCAAATTTGACTTGAGCATCAAGTCAGATTTAATGCCACGATTAATTTGATACCTTAGTGTACCCATCCAATTAGTCCCATTCAGAAGTCAGCCGGGCTGAGGGGTCAGCCGGTAACCCTGTGTTAGCCAATGGGGCTACTAATTCTCCCACAACAAAACAACAATTTAGAAGTGTTGCTGTTAAGACATATATAGAAAATACATGTCCTACTTAATAATATACAGCTCCCTGCCTTAGGGCTCGATAGGCCTTCCTTAGGGGAGACATATATATTGTTAAGGGAAGGAACGGCATTGCCATTAGTTTGAATGGCAAAGTCAAAATAGCAGTGTTGTCACTCCCCTTCCAGTCTGCAGTGGCAGGCTGGGGAGTCATTTTGTACTTTGTCTAACACAGGGTAGCACAATCAGTGCTGCAGCCCTGGGTAGACACTCTGCCTTACATGCTCATGAGTACCATATACTAGGCACTTATAAGTAAGTTTTTCTCTGCCAATTGGGGGCAGCCAACTTGACATACACTTTGTAAGGGGAACACTGGCACTGAGGTCTGGTTAGCAGGCATCAGTGCTATCTCAGAGTTGATAAACCAGCAGCATCAGTACAAAACTTTGGTGTGGGGGTGAACATGCAAAAAGAGTTATTTTCTTACAGACAAAAATATAGGATCTGGATAATTTATAAAACATTGATAACCGATCATAAATTGGCGCCCGAACAGGGACACTTTCTCATCTCACGCGCCGGAGGTGCGTTGCAGGCCCGGTCTCCTGCCACAGCCGGACGGACAACAACGCGTACCCGCAGGATTTCCTGTATCTCCCTCCGGCCAAGCGGGGGTGACTGAGGCTGCGATCAACACCCAGACGAGGCGGTGAGAAGTGCGAAGTATCCCGACCAGAGCCTAGCTGAGAGAGCAAGATCCGAGGTATACAGAGGCTCACCAGGTTCCGAAGTTCCGAGTCGAGTCGAGTTCAGTCGAGTCCAGTCCGGTCCAGTTCAGTTCAGTTCCGAGGCCTTCCGTTCCGTGCTACCCGGTGAGTACCGTTGCTGGGGAGGCAGTTAGACGTGCACATTAATTTGTGCCGGTCCTGATGGGTTTGGGTACACAGATCCGGTCTGCACTGTTTTAGCAGTGTATCTGTACTGTTTAGCAGTATATCCAGTATGTTCATGTATATAATTCAATATTATCTAGTATTAGTATTATGTCAGTAACTAGTTTTCTTCTAATTATCATTGTTCGTTAAAAGTTAAATGTTAAATGTTAAATGTTTTACTGTGTTCAAAAATTGTGGTATGAATGAGTGTTCATTATTGTGTTTATTGTATTAATTGTGTTCAAGTTCGGTTCAAGTAAGAATCAAGTAGCAAGGTTTAAAGATGCCGCTCTTTTCAAAATTAAGACAGATCAAAACTAGAAAAGGAGTACTCGAAGAAGCTGTTCCCATTCCACCTAGGGACACTCCAGGGTATTTTATGTATCATAAACATGGCCTAGATGCCGTATTATATCTTGACTTATGGGTGGACTACACCAAGGATCTAGCAGAAAGTCAGAGGTGGCCCGCAGCTGGGACATGGGATGCAGATTGCATCATGAGAGTAGAAGAAGAATTATGGAAAAAGAAAGCCAGACAGTCACAGAAAGATGCCATTGAGTTATGGCGTAAAGAATCGCATAGGCGCACAGAGAAAGCGCTCAGACTGGAAAAGAAAAGGAATGGGAGGTGGGAGACCAAAAGATAGATTGGACAGCATTAGAAAACGAAGAAAAGGCCCGAGCTGCAGGTTCAGGGCTTGGGGAAAGGACTACAGCATTACCAGGATTATTAGTGCAGGTACTACCACGTTTATTAACTACGAAAAAGGAAGACTGGGGTGCAATCTCAGCCTGTAAACAAAAACAAGATGAAGACACTAGTGATTTCTATTCCCGATTTGAAAAATGTTTTGGTATTAATAGTGGCATAAAAGCAAGTAGTGAGTCGTATCCACATCTGTTTGTGACAAAATTAGTTGAGAATTCCCTGCCCCAAGTTAAGAGTAGAGTATTAAAATTCGAGAGTACTTGGCAAGGTAACACACCGTCACAGATGTTACAAATGTTACAATATCATCACAATAGAATTAGAGAAGAACAAGAACATGAACAAAGACGTATGAAAGACACGAAAATGAAAATGCTTGTTGCTCAGTCAGTTCCAGCTGACGGTCATAAAAAGGGTACGACACAGTCCAATGATTCAGTAGGTCCTGTTAGAGGGACATGCAACTATTGTAAACAGCCAGGTCATTATATACACGATTGCGCAGTTCTGAAACATAATATCTCTACGGGTATAACGAAAGAGAGACCACGTCCGCCTAGACAGGATCAGATCCAACAACAAGTACCTCAGAATATACAGCCTATGCCAGCTGTACAACAACAACAACCACAACAACAGCCACAGCCTATTGCTGCAATACAAAACACGACACAACAAATGTACCAGTATGCACAAAATGACTATCCAGAGTATCAACGCTACACATGAAATAGCCTAGAGAGGGAAGTTGGCCTACCCCTTATCGAGGTTCCCGTAGATCAAGAGGGTCCTTACGTACAGAGTCAAGTATTAGGGAAAGACAGAAAGTTTCTACTCGATACAGGGGCAAGCAGAACCACTATCAGTCACAGCGAAGTCCCAGGGGCACCCCTCTCAGGCTCACAAAATATTTCCCTTGGTTTTTCAGGAAAGCCTACTATTAACGAAGTATCGCAACCACTTGCATTCACAGTTGGTCCATTGACACGGACTACAGATCTATTGCTTACGAAATCATGTCCAGAAAACTTGTTAGGTATAAAAACATTGAAAGCTCTAGGAGCTATAATATGTTGTTCTCCGGAAGGAGTACGGTTATTTTTGCGTGACTTTAAGGGTCACTACGTGTCTAGAGACATGGATCATCGGTTACAGAATTTACCTGCACATTTATGGGCACAAGGCCCCACTGATGTAGGTTGTATGCACATTACACCATATCGAGTCACACTCAAACCAGGAGTGGTACTACCACGAATGCGACAATACAAATTACCGCCAGATGCTGTAGTGGCTTTACTGCAAATCATTGACGAGCTCATTGCACAAGGAGTGGTTGTGGAAACCGACTCCAATGTATGTAATTCCCCGATAATTCCGATTCTTAAACGAACTGATCCAAAAGCACCACCAGTATATCGATTAGTTATTGATCTGCGAGAATTAAATAAATGCATTATACCACAATACCCCGTGGTCCCAGATATCTCTTCATTATTAACGGCCATAGATTCAGAAGCAACATTCTTTACTGTAATTGACCTCAAGAACGCCTTCTTTAGCGTCCCAATCGATCCGGAAAGCCAATATTTGTTCGGATTCAGTATAAATGGACGAAGTTTTAAATTCACACGCGCACCTCAAGGATTCACAGAAAGCCCCAGCATCTATAGCCAAGCACTGAAAAGAGAACTTGACAGTATCCACATGCCAGCTAACACTGCCCTGCTTCAATACGTCGATGATCTGCTGATCACCGCACGAAGCAAACCTGAATGTGAAAAAGCATCACTGACGGTTTTACATTTCTTAGCCGACAAGGGGCACAAAGTGTCCCCTTCGAAACTGCAATTCTGTGTCCAGCAAGTTGTGTACCTTGGGCACTTGCTGTCCAAGGGGGGAAGACAGCTTACACCCGACTGTATCCAGTTAATTGTTAACATGCCGCCACCTAAGACCCAAAAGGAGGTACGAGCATTCATAGGCCTCACTTCGTACTGTAGGCAGTGGATCCCTCAATATGCATTTCTAGCGAAACCACTCATTCAGTTGACAACACAGGAGGCAGCGACATCGACTGTCCTCCCTTGGACTCAGGAACATACACAAGCTTTTGAAAGCTTAAAGAAAGCTTTATGCCAAGCACCTGTTTTAGCAACGCCATGTTACAGCAAACGTTTTACACTTTTTGTTACAGAACGTGAAGGTACTGCTTTGTCAGTACTCACGCAGGAACAGGCAGGATCACACAAGCCATGTGCTTATTTTTCTAGTACATTAGATCCCGTAGCTCAGGCTCTTCCTGCGTGCCTGAAATCAGTCGCAGCAACAGCTTTAGCAATCAGACAAAGCGATGCCATAGTGTTAGGACATCAATTGACAGTACAAGTACCACACGCAGTAGAGGTTCTCTTGAACCGGACCCAAACACAACACTTGACTATAGCAAGACTGACGGGTTATGAATTGACATTGTTCCAGCCACACATAGAAATTCGACGTTGTAGTACATTAAATCCTGCCACACTTTTGCCATTAAGTGGAACAGACCCATTGGCACATGATTGTATTGAAGTTATTACTATTACGACCAAACCCAGACAAGACTTGACAGATATTCCATTATCAGATCCAGACCTGACATTGTATGTAGATGGTTCATGCATGAGAACAAATACAGGAGAGTTAGTGGCCGCTTATGCAGTCACAACAGATACTGAAATTATTGAAACGGATTGTATCAATACCTTGTCAGCTCAAGCAGCAGAGCTCATCGCTCTGACACAAGCCTGTATTCAAGCCAAAAATAAGAAAGTCAACATATACACAGATTCACGTTATGCATTCGGAGTCGTCCATGACTTCGGCGTGCTTTGGCGAGAGAGAGGTTATTTAACTTCTCACGGTGCCCACATCCAGCACGGTCTCCTTATTCAAGCTCTGTTAGATGCAATACATCTGCCGACTGCAATATCGATTATGAAGTGTAAAGCCCATACAAAAGTGACTGACATTATTTCTCAGGGTAACGACCTAGCTGACAGAACAGCTAAACAGACTGCTCAGAATCAGACTCATCCAACTGACACGACAAAGACAATAGTTCCGACACCAACATACTGCATGACAGTTAAGGATCCCGCCCTTGATGTAATTGACATACAGACACATGCTACACCAGAAGAAATAAAGAGATGGACTGAATTAGGAGGGATCCAAACGGATCAAGGATGGATGACGAAGGGAAAATCTATATGGTTTCTCCCCGACTCAATGGTTCAGGTCATCATTAACAAAATACATAGTCCAGCGCATCTAGGAGAGAAAGCTATGCTAGACAGTATTCAACACATTTGGTTCAATAAACACTTGCGAGCAGCAGCTAAACAGAAAGTACGTACCTGCATGATTTGTTGTCAGTTCAATCCAGGAAAAGGCGTACCTGTAGAACAGGGTGGATTTCAACCCCCCGATCACCCTTTTGAAGTCCTCCAGATGGATTATATCCAGATGGAACGATGTCGAGGATTCAAATATGTCCTCGTAGTTGTATGCGCTCTTTCCCGGTGGACAGACTCGTGTGGGAGGCCCAAGTACCCGCGACAGGCAAGGGCCCAAAACGTATTGAGGCAACATCAAAATTGCCTATGAAAAAAAGTTTGGGACCTTGCCTGTCGCGGGTACTTGGGCCTCCCACACGAGTGAGGCACCATTTTCATCAGGAGACCTGGGGTAACGCTGGGTGGTGGGAAATTTGTGTCAGCCCAGTGATGCCACAACTTTCCCACACAAAAATGTGCGTCAAAAGTGATTTTTTTTTAAAGCTAAATTTGAGGTGTGCAGGGTATTGTGGGTAAGAAAACGTTGGGGGTCCACGCAAGCCATACCGCCCTGGAATTCCCCGGGTGTCTAGTTTTCAGAAATGTGTGGGTTTGGTAGGTTTCCCTAGCTGGTAGCAGAGCCCAGGGCCAAAAACTCATTGGACCCCCCTTGCAAAACCAGGTTATTTTGTTATAGGCAATTTTGATGTTGCCTCAATAAGTTTTGGGCACTTGCCTGTGGCGGGTACTTGGGCCTCCCACACGAGTGAGGCACCATTTTTATCGGGAGACCTCGGGGAACGCTGGGTGGTAGGAAATTTGTGTCGGCCTGGTGATGCCACAACTTTCCCACCCAAAAATGTGTGGGAAAGGTGATTTTTTCAGCTAATTGAGGTGTGCTGGGGATTCTGGGTAAGAAAACGTTGGGGGATCCACGCAAGCCATACCTCCCTGGAATTCCCCAGGTGTCTAGTTTTCAGAAATGTGTGGGTTTGGTAGGTTTCCCTAGCTAGCAGCCGAGCCCGGGGCCAAAAACTCATGGGACCCCCCTTGAAAACCAGGTTGGTTTGTGATAGGTAATTTTGATGTCACCTCACTAGGTTTTGGGCCCTTGCCTGTGGCGGGTACTTGACCCACCTATGCGAGTGAGGTACCATTTATATCGGGAGACCTGGGGGAATGCTGTGTAGAAGGAAATTTGTGGTTCAACGCCGATTCCAGAACTTTTCCACAACAGAATTGTGAGGAAAATGTGGGATTATTTTGCAAAGTTTGAGGATTGCAAGGGATTCTGGGTAACAGAACCTGGTGAGATCCAGACAAGTCACCCCCTCCTGGATTCACCTTGGTGTCTAGTTTTAAAAAATGTACAGGTTTGCTAGGCTTCCCTACGTGTCCACAGGTAGACACATTGCTAAAAAAAAAAAAAGGTTGGAGCCTAGTGGGCTTTCAGCCGCCCTGGGGGGGGAAATCGGGGGAGGGGGTTTGCCCCAATATGCCCCCAAGGGGGGCATAAAGACTGTGGCTATTAGTTTGGGGTGTGGGGGCATTGGTATGCCCATTCTGGGCTGCCCCTACCCCCACTCATAAAAAAAGCCATCGTAATCGCTGAAGCCTAGTGTGCTCTCTGATGCCCCCTGGGGGGCAGATCAGGGGCTACTGCCCAAATCTGTCTCCTGGGGGGGGAAAAGACTGTGGTATTTTTTGGGGCATGGTGGAGTCATTGGCACGCCCATTCTGAGCAGCCCACACCCCTGAATTAAAAAAAATATATTTCCTGATGCCTATTGGTCTTTCTGCCCCCTGGGAGGCAGATATGGGGCTTTTGCCCCTATCTGCCTCTGGGGGGGACAGAAAGACTGTGTCAATTTTTTGGGGGGTGGGGGCATTGGAATACCCATTCTGGGCAACCCACACCCCTACGTACAGTTAAAAAAATCCCTGATGCCTTCTGGGCTTTCTGCCCCCCGGGGGGGGGGCAGATCTGGGGCTACTGCCCCCATCTTCCCCCAGGGGGAGCAGAAAGACTGTGGCATTTTGGGGGGGGGGGGGTGGGGGCATTGGCATGCCCATTCTGGGCAGCCCCCACCCCGAACTTTGAAAAAAATAATCCTTGGTGCCTAGTGGGCTTTCTGCCCCCCCGGGGGGTAGATCGGGGGCTACTGCCCATATCTGCCCCCTGGGGGGCAGAAAGATTGTGGCATTTTGGGGGGTGGTGGGGGCATTGGCATGCCCATTATGGGCAGCCCCCACCCTGAACTTTGAAAAAAAAATCCCTGGTGCCTAGTGGGCTTTCTGCCTCCCCCGGGGGGACAGATAAGGGGGATTGCCCCCATCTGCCTTCTGGGGGTGGGGGGCAGAAAGTCTTGTGCCTTCTTTGAGGGGTTAGGTTGGGGGCATTGGCATGCCCATTATGGGCAGCCCCCACCCCTGGCATATAAAAAGAAAATCCCTGGCGCCCAGGGTGCTTTCTGCCCCCCTGGTGGGGGCAGATTGGGGGGCAGAAAGGCTGTATGGCATAATTACATAGGGGGAGAAAAGGCCCTTGACCAAGGGGTGGTTCCCCCTCCCTGGTGGCTAGTGGGTGGATCCCTGCTTGTCCCCAAGCAGGTATCCATTAGGGAAGGGTACCATTGGAAAGGGGAGATTCTCCCCTTCCTAACAATGCCTCTCCCATGTTTTTCGGTGCTCGGTGGGCTGAGATAGCCCCACAAGCACCAAAACTGTACATTTTCATTGTAATGACGACAGCGCGCCATGCGTGCGATTGTTATTACAATTAAAACACCTAGTATGCTTTGGGAGGTTGGGGAAGCTCTTCACCACCTTCCAAAGCAAAAAGAAAATAGGGAAATCCCTCAGCTGTTTACAGCAGAGGGATTTTGTTAATGTGTGCTCATAACGGAATGGTTCCGTCATGAGCACACTGGCACTAATGCTCATGACGGAACCATTCCGTCATGAGCATAGAAAGGGTTAAGAATGCCAAAGCATTTGCCACACATAGTTCTGACATTATCTTACATGAAGAGTTAGTCATCAATGATGAACCCCCAGTTTTTACTTCTTGGGCATGGGCATCTCTCCTAAAGGTTCAGGCCACCAGGATTCACCCTAAAATCTGAAAAATGTCCACAGCAAGTTAAACCCAGTCCATTATTGCCTTTCCCACCCTCTCTTCCTGTAATAGGCCAACTCCTTCACTCTAGAAACCAGAAAGGTCCACAAAAACAATGCTGCCCTCAACTGTTCCCACTCTCACCATCTAAAAATGGGCCTCCATCTGCCTCATTAGTATTGGCAGGCCCTTCCTTATTGCGTCCAAATTTCTTGAAATTTATTGGAGAAGAGCAGAGCTGGTGGATGTAATTGCCAGGGGTGGCTTGAGTGGCTAGGGACTTTGACTGCCTGTGGTGGCAGCACTGATGTTGCTGGTCTTCTGCTGGCTGGTGGCATGAGGTAGCAGCAGCTGCTTCCTCCTCCTCTTCTTCGAGACCGCCAATTGGCAGTACTTCACCAAAAATGCCTCCATTTTCCAGAGGTGCTGCAGAGTGGCTGTCTCCTGCCAGGACTGGGTCTCCTGGGCAGGTCCTCTGGCAGGAGTAGCTAGATGATCCAAAAAATGAAAAAAGCTCATGATTTGTAGTACTAAATGTAAACATGTACTTGTGTAAATGTACAGCAACACAGCATTGCTGGTCGCCAATGCTCGCCTACTCTCGACTGACACAGACCAGGTGGGGCGACTTTGGCCACAGAGGTCAAGGTCCCTCGAAGTCCTCTTTGAGACAGTAGAAGGCCAGCTGAGGCTAGGCTACCAGAATCTGCCCATCCACAGCAGTCCCAAAGATATCTCTTGGTGGAGGCTGGTGTCCCTCATGGGTGGCCAATCTGGACTCAGATGACAGTCCCAAGTCTGACTGACTTGGGTCAACTTTTGGCCATCAAAGTCTCTTATGGTGCCCAGCGACAGTCAGCTACAATTGTTATATAGTAGCTCTTGACTTGCTGAAGTGGGCTACTTCACCTTTGATGGCTCTGGTGCAGGTTCTAAGGGGTTAGCCAACAGACCTTAGGAGTGATTTCTTTAGTCTGGGCTTTGGAGCGACTTTTCCCAAATCTAGGAGCCAAAGGCACAGTCCTGTCTTCTCTAGCCCAAAGTGTGGCCATACAGTCCAGAAGAGGGTGCAGCCTCTCTTTGTCAAGTCCAGGGGTCAGCAGGGCAGTCCTTCTTCAGTTCGCATTCCAGTTCTGGCATGATCTGATGTTCAGGATGCCAGGGGTGCCATAATTATGCCCTGAAAGTGCCCTGGGGAATTATGCTGTCACTAGCCAATGGGCTGCCAGGTCCCCTCCCTCTTGGTGATGACTTTTGGGCTATGTGTGTCATCTAGCAGTCTCAGAGTGCACTATTCTGCCCATTCTCAAGATGTCTGAACCCTTGCTCGAATGCTAGGAACTTGATAGCCCACCCTAGATCTGTGGCAACCTGTGGGCTACATGCCTACTGGAAAACTGGTTTGGGCACTGATCTCCCCTCTCTGTCCATGCTGCCAGCCTTTCTACTTGAACAAAAGGAGCCCCTCACCATTTGCCCACAAAAGGCAGCTTCTCCTTCGAAGCTTGTATTTTTGGCTTACACCCTGAGTGGCTTCCTGCGAAAAAAAGGGGGGTGGCACCATGTCCTGTAGCAGGCTCCCATTGTTCCTAAGCCTGGGAGTCATAAAACTGTCTTGTGACCAGTGACTGTGTGAGGCCACTGGACAAACTGGGTCACAGAGTGGCAACTTATTAGTGACATCAAATTTGACTTGAGCATCAAGTCAGATTTAATGCCACGATTAATTTGATACCTTAGTGTACCCATCCAATTAGTCCCATTCAGAAGTCAGCCGGGCTGAGGGGTCAGCCGGTAACCCTGTGTTAGCCAATGGGGCTACTAATTCTCCCACAACAAAACAACAATTTAGAAGTGTTGCTGTTAAGACATATATAGAAAATACATGTCCTACTTAATAATATACAGCTCCCTGCCTTAGGGCTCGATAGGCCTTCCTTAGGGGAGACATATATATTGTTAAGGGAAGGAACGGCATTGCCATTAGTTTGAATGGCAAAGTCAAAATAGCAGTGTTGTCACTCCCCTTCCAGTCTGCAGTGGCAGGCTGGGGAGTCATTTTGTACTTTGTCTAACACAGGGTAGCACAATCAGTGCTGCAGCCCTGGGTAGACACTCTGCCTTACATGCTCATGAGTACCATATACTAGGCACTTATAAGTAAGTTTTTCTCTGCCAATTGGGGGCAGCCAACTTGACATACACTTTGTAAGGGGAACACTGGCACTGAGGTCTGGTTAGCAGGCATCAGTGCTATCTCAGAGTTGATAAACCAGCAGCATCAGTACAAAACTTTGGTGTGGGGGTGAACATGCAAAAAGAGTTATTTTCTTACAGACAAAAATATAGGATCTGGATAATTTATAAAACATTGATAACTGGGCTTGGAAGAAAGGAAGGAATACTTTAACAAATGCAGTAGTTGTCACTGAGAAAGAAAAGTGACTTAACAAGTCACTGCAGCCACTCCTTACCCCTCTACAGGATGGCCCCTTCCCTTCTCCTCAGGGGCCTGGAGCACTTCCGGTCCTGGACAAAAACATAAAGCACACATTTAGATACCTGTAACCACCACATTATTTTGCACAAATTACAAAAGCAGTCTCTCACTAATATTAGGTTATCTATCCTCTATTGAAAGTATAACTTTGAAAGGTTTACTTGACATTTTAAAAACCAAGTAGTCAGCCATTCAACGTTTTAATAATTGTTTTTTTTATATAATGGAGAAACATGGCTATAAAAGGATATAAAAATCAATGAAGGGGTGGAAGGTAATAAAAAAGGGGTATGGTATTGGTATCCTGCCATGCTGCACTGTTAAGAAATCATGGAAACTTGTATGACATCCTGTTGGGGACCGTGATGAACATTTTGGTTCCTGTACAACTGAGTTGAGTGTTTGTTCAATTAAGCCTTCTACCAACCTACATATTGTGAATACCTAGGCCTGCATTCCCCTTTATATTACCAACAAGCACCTGTTAACATAAGATAAAACAAGAAATGTAAAAGAGGGGTGAGGGAAAGGATGTGTGTGACCCTATTCCCCTTGGGGCGCATTTAGAGAAGGCATGGGCTCACTCCCTCTCCGGATATCCTTGTGGATTTAAAACCCCCAGGGAGAGGGGCTTACAATCAACAACCCCCAGGCTCGGTTATTCAGGAGGAGGGTAAGCAATGAAGTGTTGCAGATGCCTCTAAGTACTATAAGTACTAGTGAGGTGGATTACGCACAAAGTTTTGATGTGACGTGGTTGCATTCCTTTGATGTATCATTACTTGTTATATGCATGTCTTTTATAGATATCAAACAAACAAATTATTTGTCTTGTTGGGAAGACTTGTACTTAATTGTATTGCCCTGAAGAAGGTGGTTGAATGCTTTCCTAATCCACTGAAATGCGTCAACGTATATCTTACGCTGAATCCGTTCACAACGAGGGACCACAGATGAAGAATATCTACTTCATCAGGACTCATGTTTAGATATAACAGATCAGCAAATACAACAGATATATAAATACTGTTTTGTGTGGTTCTAGTTGTTTTTAATATTTTATGTATATTTCTCGGTTTTATTTTGCACGGTATTTTGGGGGGGGTTAAGCAGTGTATTAGTTTTTATATTGATTGGATGTGTCATTATTTTAACAATAGTGATATATGCAATTTGCTACATATTCAATGTTAATATGATGTAAATGTTGGCGATTTACACAAAACATTAAAGCTTTGTGTAACATTTTACATTGGTGGTACTTATTGTTGACAATAGGGTCCAGACTGAACCTGATAATGATTTGGTTGAGTGTTGTGATTGATTGTAATTTCATTGATTTGCAGTATAGGTTCTCCAAGAGGGGTTTTTATTCTACTGTTCTTGCGGTGCTCTTTCCCATTGGTTTGAGGGACCCCTCTCTTTTTTCCATTGACACTTTAAAAAAGGGCCTTTAACAGACAAACAGATCTACTGCCTGACTGAACATTACATTCCCTCGCTTCAGTTAAACACTAGAAATAAAATAGTTCGGTCGTACACATAATTTCCTACAAATTATATTGCTCCTCCACTCGCTTCCTACAGTTTTGCTATTTTGTCATTCTGAAAGCTATTGGCAAAGTCGGTGTCCCTTTGGGTACTGAACCACACAAAAAAGGAGAGGAGATAAGCAGGGGAAGGAAAGGTTTCCGCCACTGTAAAAAAAGAAAGATGTGAGGAAAGAAACAGCAGACAGGAGGAAGTCAGCTGAGAAAACAAGAAATTTAGAAATTATAATGAACTATACAGAGATAAAGAATATTAAAGTAGATCAAGGGAGTTTGGGGAAATGGAAAATACAGAAGGTAGAAATAGTCAAAAGTAAGAAATAATAAAAATATATGACTTACCAGCAGCAGCAGGAATGACTTCTGCCAAGGACAGGAAATCTCTTCCAGCACCAATCGTCCTCTGCCCAACTGTGCTGTGGCTGGTGGCGGCCCTACCCCTTTTAGCCTGATTGTTTCGCTTTGGTTCTTCTGAAAGGAGGAAAGAGAAAGAGGACAAGGATTAGTTGCATTTTCTACAAAAGGGCATTTTTACAAGCATAACATTGTAATGTCTGACTAGCCAATCCTATCCCTGCTTCACCCTCCACCCTAAAATGTGTTATTTGCCCTACACAGTGCTTACTTCCTACAAATGCTACTGTTTTTCACTTCTCTTCATACATTTTTGCTACTGATTGGCAAAGTCAGTCTCTCTTCGCGTAGTGCACCTCATGTAGAGGTAGACCGCATTTTCTACATCAAAGTCACGGAGGACACAAAGAGCCCCAATATCAGACTATCATAGAGATCCCTTCTCGTCATGAGTCACAGTGGAGCTGTGCTCATGACAAGCTCAGCTCGTCATAACGGCCGCTGCCCGCCCACGCGCGATTAATTCCCCGCCTGTGCGGGAGAATTAATCAGTGGGCGGGGTCATGATGAGCTCAGCTCGTCATGAGCACAGCTCACTGTGAGTCATGATGAGCTGAGCTCGTTACGAGCACAGCGGCGCCGCAGGCCCCCCCCCCGCACCGCGGGGGAATTACCCCTGCAGGGAAGGGGATAAATCAGGCCAAGCAAGCATCTAGCTTACTATGGAACAGAATTAGGGCAGTATGATTTACTTGATGTCACCACATTCCTCCCAATCCACCAGTTTTACAGCCAAAACAACACGCCTCACTACTCTGGGGAACATATGAACTCCCCAAAGTGTATACAGAAACCCTAACGTATTACAAGCCCACTCCTCTAAAACAAAGACAATAGATGCAGGCCCTTTCTGATTCAAAAGGAGTGGCATAAACCAACTTAAAAAAAATCTGGCTTGTTCACAGCAAACATGGTATCACACACATAAATACATTTTGGTTTTGTGCCAGATGGCATGTGAGTACACAGTCCTTGTAGCAAAGGAGTGGGCAAATAAATAAATTAACATTTTTAAATACATTTATATATATATATATTTTATATATATATATATATATATATATATATATATATATATTGTTTTTTTTTTACAAATTCAAATATATTTATGGTATGCATGTGATGGTATATAATATATATATATATATACACACACACACACACACGCACACACATAAGTACACATAAATGTACACATTGCTATAATGACAATTAAAGACATTTTTTAATATATGTTAAAAAAGTACAATTTATTTATAGCTCAATTTAAATAATATATATATATATATATATATATATATATATATATATATATATATATATATATATATATATATATATATATATATATTCACTTAAAAAACCATAGGTTTCACACATGTTATAGTTAGGTGGATATTTCACTTGTAAAAACCAATGAAATTCCCCCGTTTTAGTTACTTCAGATAACTATAACTCGCGCGCCCGCAACTCTGTGCTCATGACGTCACATATTACATCACTCATGACATGGTCAGTGGCATCACTCTTGACATCACTGATGACATCATCCTTGTGATAGAGTGGCGGTCGCGCGAGTTATAGTTATCTGAAGTAACTATAACGGGGGAATTTCATTGGTTTTTTACGAGTGAAATATCCACCTAACTATAACATGTGGGAAACCTATGGTTTTTTAAGTGAATTTGCAAGGTTTTTTGAAAGCTAATTCCTAACTATAACATGTGGGAAACCTATGGTTTTTTCAGTGAATTTGTACGTTTTTTTAAATGCTAAGTTATGTATGTATTATTATTTTTTTTATATATTTATTTTACAATAAACTACGTATTAAAATTATTATTATTTTTTTAATGGTTTTTCACCGTGCGCGCACTCTGCGAGTTTTAAAAAAAAAATTTAAATGTTTTTTTCTGCTTTTGGGGTCCTTCAGGGATCCCCAGACAAAGGCTAGGGGGTCAGGAACTCTCTACCCTGCCCCCTTTTCACGTTCGCCACCTTCCTTTTCCACTCTCGCACTGATAACAAACAAAATGGCGGCCGACACTTCCTGATTTCGACCGATTTGAATGTTGACTGTCATGAATCCACCAATCAGAATTACGCTCGTGCACGGCACCGTGCGCGTCTATAGATATGTATGTGCTTTTAAATGCAATTTTCTAAGGAACTACTGAACAGATTGACTCCATATATGCAAAAGGCACATCCCTGACCTGAGGACTACCTCTCTGCCAAATTTCAAGTAATTCTGTTCAGCCGTTCGGGCTGTACCTTCGACTAAAGGACCTATGGAAAAAGGCATGGGGAAAACACGTTTTGGGACCCCCCTTTTTTCTCGGCCCCCGCTTGACGAACCACCCCGAGACTTTCAGGGTAGGAGCTGAACGGAGCGCCCCATTAGTTTTGAAAATTTCGCGAGGATTCGTCAACCGGCGCCAAAGTTATTCAAAATAGAATTTTGAGATTTCCTATGGAAACACGGTCCTAACTATAACTATCTACTGGCGACTGCCAGTAGATAATATATATATATATATATATATATATATATATATATAAATATATAAAGGCTCAAAATCCCCTTGTGTTACAGGAAAGTAAGCACTCACGGGTGGCGTTGTCACAGATCTTGTTTATTTTCAGAACAAACACGTTTCGGCGGTCTGCCTTCTTCGGTGTTACCGACACACCGCAGGCAGCCGTCTTTTAATCATGCATGCATTAGGGTAAACATCGACAATGGACAAACCAAAAAGCGTAAAATTGGACGCCATCTTGTAATGTGTTGTATATACATTTCTTTACGATCTTACAATGCTGATGCATGCTGACAAACAAATATCGCAGTGTAATTCATAATTGATTTGCATTGGTAAATACCACAATTCATTATGCAAAAATAATAATAATAATACCACACGTCGGACATTGGTCGTATGTACAATATGTACTGGTACTCTCAATCTGGCCGTGGATCGGCATATGTCCATTGCAATTGATATACCCTCATGGTGCAAATTCTCAAAACATGTTACAGGTAACTACTGGAGACAATATCTGTCGCTAAAAATAAATACCATGTTGTACTTCATGATATAAAACTTGCCACTTCTCTGATAC
Source organism: Triturus cristatus (assembly GCF_964204655.1). Classification (NCBI taxonomy): domain Eukaryota; kingdom Metazoa; phylum Chordata; class Amphibia; order Caudata; family Salamandridae; genus Triturus; species Triturus cristatus. The sequence continues at coordinate 305,637,825 of NC_140594.1, read as the reverse complement.
ATATCACAATATTGTGATATAATATACTACGTGGCTCACTAGTATGTATCTAGCTGTAAATCGGCAAATCTCCAGCATAAAAGTGTACCTGCATAGAGGGAACAAACAATTCTTGGCTGTATCTCCTCAATAGAATTAGACGCCCAGATGTGATGCTAATTCTTCACTGCTATTCAATCCTCTGGGAAATTTCGTCTGTAGATCAATTATGTAGCGCAACTCTAACCTACGCAATCTTTTAAGTCTGTCACCACCCCTTATATTATCTGCCACATAGTCCAGGCCATAATATTGTAGCACATTCCTATTGCTAGAGTGTTTTTCAGCATAATGTCTTGCTACTGGGTATGTTGTATCATTTTTTGCAATTGCCCTCAAATGTTCAAGTATCCTGATTTTCAATGGATGGATAGTGCTGCCAATGTAGCATAAGCCACACGGACATACTAAACAATAGACAGCATATGAAGTGCTGCAAGTCAAAAATTTAGTTTTAGGTCTTTTGAGACTCGTATCCGGAACTGTATATGTCAGAACACTTTTGCTGTTTAAACATGCTTTACATTTTCCGCATGGAAAGGAACCTCGCATTGTCTTTAGTGTCCCCATCGTGTGAGATTCCTTTTCCAAATGGCTACGTACTAGCTTATCACTTAATGATCTCGACTTTTTGAAGGTCACTAACAGATATGTTGGAATATCTTTACTTATACACATATATATATACAAACAACAAAGTTCACCACTTTTGAGGGCGCCCACACAATGGGTTGCTCTTTAAGGTAAATGATGGCACCAAGTCATGCTCAGTAACTCCAATCATCGATATCTGGCTCAACGCGTTTCAAACTTTTGTTCTTTGCCAAGAGCCTTGCACATGAAGACAGAAACCAAAATGCGAAACACCATTGCATTTTATTCTTTTTCAGCCTCAGTGTGCGTATCCTTTTTGCTGCTAAGCATTCTGGTATTTGCAGTGTTCACGTAAAAATTTAAATCTCAGTGGATGTTACTATGTCTTTTACAAAAATTACGCAAGTTCAATTCCCAAGTGGGTTGATGTGAGGCTGAGACTTTGCTTGTTTCCAATTCTAACACACTTACTCACGAGCCCCTTTGTTCCCCTTCAGCACTCAGACCTCCGAGCACCAAGGATCCGCCTCTCAGCGGCGGTTCGCCCTCGTGACCTGGAGAAAGCCGCTATCAATCCAAACAACAAAGTTCACCACTTTTGAGGACGCCCACTCGAAGGGTTGCTCTTTAAGGTAAGTGATGGCACCAAGTTATGCTCAGTAATTCCAATCATCGATATCTGGCTCAACGCGTTTCAAACTTTCGTTCTTTGTCAAGAGCCTTGCACATATAAGACAGCAACCAAAATGAGGAACACCCTTGCATTTTATTCTTATTCAGCCTCAGTGGGCATATCCTTTTTGCTGCTAAGCATTCTTGTATTTGCAGTGTTCACGCATCAAATTCAAATCTCAGTGGATGTTACTATGTCCTTTACAAAAATTACGCAAGTTCAATTCCCAAGTGGATTGATGTGAGGCTGAGACTTTGCTTGTTTCCAATTCTAACACACTTACTCACGATCCCCTTTGTTCCCCTTCAGCACTCAGACCTCCGAGCACCAAGGATCCGCCTCTCAGTGGCGGTTCACCCACGTGACCTGGAGAAAGCTGCTATCAATCCAAACAACAAAGTTCACCACTTTTGAGGGCGCCCACACGAAGGGTTGCTCTTTAAGGTAAGTGATGGCACCAAGTCATGCTCAGTAACTCCAGTCATCGATATCTGGCTCAACGCGTTTCAAACTTTCGTTCTTTGTCAAGAGCTTTGCACATAAAAGACAGCAACCAAAATGCGGAACACCATTGCATTTTATTCTTTTTCAGCCTCAGCGGGTGTATCCTTTTTGCTGCTAAGCATTCTGGTGTTTGCAGTGTTCACGCATCAAATTCAAATCTCAGTGGATGTTACTATGTCTTTTACATAAATTATGCAAGATCAATTCCCAAGTGGGTTGATGTGAGGCTGAGACTTTGCTTGTTTCCAATTCTAACACACTTACTCACAAGCCCCTTTGTTCCCGTCCGGCACTCAGACCTCCGAGCACCAAGGAGTTACTGAGCATGACTTGGTGCCATCACTTACCTTAATGAGCAACCCTTCGTGTGGGTGCCCTCAAAAGTGTTAACTTTGTTGTTTGGATATATATATATATATATATATATATATATATATATATATATATATATATATATATATATATATATATATATTACCTACTGGCGGTCGCCAGTAGGTAGTTATAGTTAGGACCACGTTTCCATAGGAAAACCTCAACATTCTATTTTGAATAACTTTGGCGCCGGTCGACGAATCCTCGCGAATTTCTCAAAATAGGTGGGGCGCTACGCTCCGCTCCTACCCTGAAAGTCTCGGGGGGATCCGTCAAGCGGGGGCTGAGATAAAAGGGGGGTCCCAAAACGCGTTTTTCCCATGCATTTTTCCATAGGACCTTTAGAACGAGCTACAGCCCGAACGGCTGAACAGAATTACTCAAAATTTGGCAGAGAGGTAGTCCCTAGGTCAAGGAAGTGCCTTTTGTAGGTTTGGTGTAAATCTGTTCAGTAGATTCTGAGAAAATAGCCTTTAAATCAATATATATATCTGAGCCCGCTTACGGTACGCTTACCGTACGCTTACGGTAAGCTTACGGTACGCGTACGGTGGCGTGCGCGAGCGCGATTCTGATTGGCTCTTAGATCTTAGTAAACATTCGAATCGGCCGAAAACAGGAAGCGGCGGCCGCCATTTTCTGTGTTTCACTCTGAAAAAAAAAGAGTGAAAACAAGAAAAGGGGGCAATGAGGAGAGTTACAGACCCCCTTACATTTGTGAGGGGGTCAAAGAAGGACTGTAAAGTACAAAACAAACATTTATTGATTTTTTAAAAAAATCACGGGGTACGCGTACGGTAAGCTTACGGTAAGCGTACGGAAGAAACATGGCGTGCGCGAAGGAGATTCTGATTGGCCCATAGATCTTAGTAAACATTCGAATCGGCCGAAACCAGGAAGCGGCGGCCGCCATTTTGTGTGTTTCACTCAGAAAAAAAACAGAGAAAACAAGGAAAGGGGGCAATGAGGAGAGTTACAGACCCCCTAACATTTGTAAGGGGGTCAAAGAAGGACAGAAAAGTACAAAAAAAACATTTATTGATTTTAAAAAAAATCACGGGGTACGCGTACCGTAAGCTTACGGTAAGCGTACGGTAAAAAAAATAAAAATAAATAAATGAAAAGCAGATTTAAGAGTTTAGAAATTAGGGAGCTCTAAAAAGAGCTGTTGTGTTTATGAAGTCATTTTTTTAGTGGTACCTACAAGTAAGTACCGATGCAGAGTCTAAGGTTCAAGAGGAAGACTCTGTTCCCTTCATCATTGAAGTGCACACCATCTCCTCTATAAATGTCTTGCATGTCATAACGCAAGTTGTTGTGGTAAATGGCACCCATACCATAGTCACGGAGGAAAGCAGAAACAGATTTGTTGACGTGCTTTCTTGCTTTGTCAATCTGCGGACAGAAATGATTGGACCAGTTCCATTTTTGCCTTTGGCATATGTTGGAAAACACAAAGGCAGTTTTAGGGAAAAGTGTAAACAGTTGTGCAAAGGTGTCCTTCATAAGCATTTCCAGACCTACCCCAGTCAAAGTGCCTAGGTCATTGCCACCACAGTGCACTATTATGAGGTCAGGGTGTTGGATTTGAATGAAGGATTTCACCAATGGCATCAATTGGTGCCACTTTAACCCTCTCTGACCAATCCATTTAATGTCTACATTTGGCAAAGCAAGGTCTCTCACCATACCTGTTTTCTCTGCAAACTTTTCACTCCAGAAGACATAGCTGTGCCCTACAATCCACACTGTGAACATCTTCAAAGGAGAACTGGATGCACTCAGGAGGTGTCTTTCAGTAGAATGGCAATATGAAAAGAAAGACAGTTTGGAAATGGAGGCATACATATTTTTTTCAAAACAAAAAGAACTGATTGGCTGTTTCATACCATTCTAGAATAAAAACTAGGCTGTATGTGTAAATTAATAGAAGCATGTTTTGTATTGGTACAAAAAAATGTGTAACCAAAGAACAGTACTATGGATTTGCTGTAAGGTTTGAAAAGTCAAGCACTCTTGCTCTGTGGAATTGAAACATTGTGTGTCGAACTTCTGACCTAACTCTACACAGCAGTGTTCCATGAGCTGTTGCTATGGTAGCAGGCAGAAGTCAAGTTGGGGGAAGGGTACTAGGCAGAAGTCAAGTTGGGGGAAGGGTACTTTTGGAAAAGGGTTGGTTTTCAACCAATAGAAATGTGTGATTACATTTGAAAAAAAGGGGGAAGCACTGAGATTTGAAACTTACATGTATATGTGTGGAAAAATAGAGGGAAAGTTTGCCATTATCTGGTTCTGCTGAGAGGAGAGAGGTGAACACAACAGAGATCCTGGCTCTGATAATCTGCTGTTTGAGTGTCACATTTCTTTCACAACTAACTAATTTTAAAGGTGAGTTTACAGTTTGAGAGGGGATGTATGTGGTAACTTAAGAAATGAATAATAGAAATGGGAAATGTTTTTGTTGTAGTTACACATGGTGGTTTCATAATGTGTCAGTCTGTAAAAGTGATTTACACTTGCCCCGAAAAAAAAAAGAGCAGTAAGTGTGCTTTCAAATTGGCAAAGAAATTTCGTTTTGGGACTAATGTGAAAACATGACTCTGTGTGCATAGAAGAATTATAGGCAGAGATTTATTGCGTCTTGCTCTGGTGATTTCATAGTTGCATTAGATGGAAAGGGGGAGCGAATTTTTGGGGGAAGAAGCAGAGTCTTAGCACACACCCATGTGCTTGCCATGTATAGTCATGCACAGTATTTAGAAGCGAGTGGGGTTTTCAGGTTTAAGTCTGTAATGCAAATACATTCAGCATCACTAAGGCTGGTTGCCCTTGCTGGAGTGTAGGCAGTCACAGAGAATACACATGGTGGTGGTCTGAAAAAACAGCTTGGACATGTGCATTTAAATAAATCAAAAAAAGTGGTTTTATAATGTGTCAGTCTGTAAAAGTGATTTCCAATTGTAAAAAGTGATTTTCACTTGGCCCGAAAAAAAAAGAGCAGTAAGTGTGCTTTCAAAATGGCAAAGAAATTTCGTTTTGGGACTAATGTGAAAAAATGAAAAAACCATAGGTTTCACACACGTTATAGTTAGGAATTAGCATTTAAAAAACCTTGCAAATTCACTGAAAAAACCATAGGTTTCACACATGTTATAGTTAGCGGAAATTTTACTGATAAAAAACCAATGAAATTCCCCCGTTATAGTTAGTGCAGGCAACTATAACTCACGCGACCGCAATCTTCTGCTGATGACATATGTGTCTTTATGAAAAGAAAATATTTGTAATATATGTATAGCTAAAAATTTATGGAAGAAGACATGGGCAAATAAGTGTCTAAATACAGTATTAGCATCAGCAGAGGATTGCGGTCGCGTGAGTTATAGTTGCCTGCACTAACTATAACGGGGGAATTTCATTGGTTTTTTATCAGTAAAATTTCCGCTAACTATAACATGTGTGAAACCTATGGTTTTTTCAGTGAATATATATATATATATATATTACCTACTGGCGGTCGCCAGTAGGTAGTTATAGTTAGGACCCCTTTTCCATAGGAAATCCGCAACATTCTATTTTGAATAACTTTGGCGCCGGTCGATGAATCCTCGCAAATTTCTCAAAATAGGTGGGGCGCTACGCTCCGCTCCTACCCTGAAAGTCTCGGGGGGATTCGTCAAGCGGGGGCTGAGAAAAAAGGGGGGTCCCAAAACGCGTTTTCCCCATGCATTTTTCCATAGGACCTTTAGACAGGGCTACAGCCCGAACGGCTGAACAGAATTACTAGAAATTTGGCAGAGAGGTAGTCCCCAGGTCAAGGAAGTGCCTTTTGTAGGTTTGGTGTAAATCTGTTCAGTAGATTATGAGAAAATAGCCTTTAAATCAATATATATATATTTAAGCGCGCTCCGTGCGCGCTGGGTGCGCGCACCTCGCCGTGCGCGAGCGCAATTCTGATTGGTTGTTAGATCTTAGTAAACATTCGAATCGGTGGAAATCAGGAAGCGGCGGCCGCCATTTTGTCTATCGCATAAAGAGGGGGTGATAAACAAAGGGGGAGAACTTGAAAAGGGGGCAGAGTGGGTAGAAATAGACCCAGTAGGCATTGGAAGGGGGTCAAAGTAGGACCTTGTAGGGCAAAAAAAAAGATTAATGTTTTGTTAAAAAATATCGCCGAGTGCGCGCACCCAGCGCGCACCCGAAAAAAAACTTAATAAAACAAATTAAAAAAAAATCGCATTTAAGTGTTTAGATATAAGGTGGCTCTAAAAAGAGCCCTTGTGTTTATTGTTTGTTTTTTGGTACCTACAAGTAAGTACATGGCCCATCTAGCGTAACGTGGGCACGCGGTGCGCGTAGCGCACCGCGTGCCCACCGTGCGTGCACGCCACTAACTGCGTAAAGTGGGCGCGCGGTGCACGAAGCGCACCGCGTGCTCACTGTGCGCGCACGGTGCGCAAAGCGCACCGTGCGCGCACGGAACGAACTGCGTTAAGTGGGCGCGCACGCCACGAATGTCGTAAAGTAACTTAGCATTTAAAAAACCGTACAAATTCACTGAAAAAACCATAGGTTTCACACACGTTATAGTTAGGAATTAGCATTTAAAAAACCTTGCAAATTCACTGAAAAAACCATAGGTTTCACACATGTTATAGTTAGCGGAAATTTTACTGATAAAAAACCAATGAAATTCCCCCGTTATAGTTAGTGCAGGCAACTATAACTCACGCGACCGCAATCTTCTGCTGATGACATATGTGTCTTTATGAAAAAAAAATATTTGTAATATATGTATAGCTAAAAATGTATGGAAGAAGACATGGGCAAATAAGTGTCTAAATACAGTATTAGCATCAGCAGAGGATTGCGGTCGCGTGAGTTATAGTTGCCTGCACTAACTATAACGAGGGAATTTCATTGGTTTTTTATCAGTAAAATTTCCGCTAACTATAACATGTGTGAAACCTATGGTTTTTTCAGTGAATTTGCAAGGTTTTTTAAATGCTAATTCCTAACTATAACGTGTGTGAAACCTATGGTTTTTTCAGTGAATATATATATATATATATACTTACATATATATAAACTCAGACCCCCAACTATCCAGTTTACCGGTATTTAAAAGCTAACCATCAGAATAATGTCAGTGACCTCAAATATTCTGTAATTGGGGCTGTCTCCCCTTCTATTCGAGGGGGGAACAGAGAAAGAAAGCTGCGACAGTTAGAGTCCTCTTTTATTATGACCCTCTTCACGAAGATACCTAACGGGCTAAACACGAGTGAGGACTTACATAACTACTTATAGTAGTGTCTGTTGTAGGGCCTCTCTCTGTCTATTTGGTCTTCCAACCTGCTCATGGGCCAGAGACTTACTGTCTCTTCCATTTCTCTGCATATATGTTTACATTATTCCAGTTTTCTACTACTCTATGTATAAATTTGTGCTGTATCTTTTACATACATTTAACTGATTCTATTTGTACTGTATTTTTTTGGGCACTGACACTTTATTCATTAGTCAATAGCACTTTGATTACAATCTTCGGGTTGTGTCTCAAGAGTACTGTTTGCGTGTTTTGCACAGCCCCACTACTTTTTATATACCAGTGTATATTGGGTGATCTGCATTTGTTTTTGTCACTTTTTTCACTTTTGCACATGTATTTAGCATGGAGTTTTAGCAACTGTTTTACTCTTGTTTGCACTTCATATTTATAGTATTTGATGCTATCTAGATTTGTTTCATCTGGCCCGTATGGTTTACTCCAAATAAGATGTTATGGATATCGGAGAGACAATACCACTTGGTATTTAACGCGTCAGTTGACTTACATTATTGCACTTTACCCATTATTGGCACTGACCTTGAGTTTTAGCATATTTGTGCTCTGACATTGTTTTTATTCTGTGTACAGATGAGTTTTTATCATTGATGATACTTTGCACATAGAATGATTTTAGTCTTTTAATCTCCTTTTAATGTCTACATATTGTTTTTACCTTGGGCTTGTTTATTTAAGTTTTGCATCATTTCTATGTATGCATTTATCCATTGAAGTGTATATATCATGTGTTACGCTGTATCCCTAGTAAGGTTTTTCCATCTACAGCTCCATGCAATAGTCTGTTATTTATTTTGATTGCACTGACCTTTGACCAGTCCTTTGTTGTGATTGGTACACTGAGTATTAGTGTAGTGAGTCATCACCAGCGTGTCAGGTGATCAAGATCGCTGTGGCGATCGAAACGTGTCTGGGGATCTTTACTGGTCCGTACCTTCTGTGTTTCCCCCTCGCTGCAGAAGATGGGACAGGACTTTGGATTATTATATATATATATATATATGAGAAGAAAAGGGTGCCCCCGTTTTGAGAAGCACTCGCAGGAAGCACTCGTTGTTCAGGGAAGGCTTCTGCATCCACCGCGCCACCTTACGCGTTTCGGGCCACGCCCTTCGTCAGAGGTATGCTGTGCGCGGCTCACCAAACACATGACTCCAGGTAAATTCCCTCTTTTATTTCATTTACAGAACACGACTCAGGTGAGTGTATCCAGAGCATTATGGGACTTGGAGTTCAACATTCAAACCCAGGTGGGCTGTTGGTGAGATACGAGTCACAGTTCTTACAGCACGATGATCGCACTTTTGAATCCTTCACCCTCCTCCTGCTCCTTGCCGTAACTGTTTCCAATGCCGGCGGAACCAAATTGCATGGCGGTGCTCCTCCCGACCTGGGCTTGGCCGTATTTATGAGAAGAAAAGGGTGCCCCCGTTTTGAGAAGCACTCGCAGGAAGCACTCGTTGTTCAGGGAAGGCTTCTGCATCCACCGCGCCACCTTACGCGTTTCGGGCCACGCCCTTCGTCAGAGGTATGCTGTGCGCGGCTCACCAAACACATGACTCCAGGTAAATTCCCTCTTTTATTTCATTTACAGAACACGACTCAGGTGAGTGTATCCAGAGCATTATGGGACTTGGAGTTCAACATTCAAACCCAGGTGGGCTGTTGGTGAGATACGAGTCACAGTTCTTACAGCACGATGATCGCACTTTTGAATCCTTCACCCTCCTCCTGCTCCTTGCCGTAACTGTTTCCAATGCCGGCGGAACCAAATTGCATGGCGGTGCTCCTCCCGACCTGGGCTTGGCCGTATTTATGAGAAGAAAAGGGTGCCCCCGTTTTGAGAAGCACTCGCAGGAAGCACTCGTTGTTCAGGGAAGGCTTCTGCATCCACCGCGCCACCTTACGCGTTTCGGGCCACGCCCTTCGTCAGAGGTATGCTGTGCGCGGCTCACCAAACACATGACTCCAGGTAAATTCCCTCTTTTATTTCATTTACAGAACACGACTCAGGTGAGTGTATCCAGAGCATTATGGGACTTGGAGTTCAACATTCAAACCCAGGTGGGCTGTTGGTGAGATACGAGTCACAGTTCTTACAGCACGATGATCGCACTTTTGAATCCTTCACCCTCCTCCTGCTCCTTGCCGTAACTGTTTCCAATGCCGGCGGAACCAAATTGCATGGCGGTGCTCCTCCCGACCTGGGCTTGGCCGTATTTATGAGAAGAAAAGGGTGCCCCCGTTTTGAGAAGCACTCGCAGGAAGCACTCGTTGTTCAGGGAAGGCTTCTGCATCCACCGCGCCACCTTACGCGTTTCGGGCCACGCCCTTCGTCAGAGGTATGCTGTGCGCGGCTCACCAAACACATGACTCCAGGTAAATTCCCTCTTTTATTTCATTTACAGAACACGACTCAGGTGAGTGTATCCAGAGCATTATGGGACTTGGAGTTCAACATTCAAACCCAGGTGGGCTGTTGGTGAGATACGAGTCACAGTTCTTACAGCACGATGATCGCACTTTTGAATCCTTCACCCTCCTCCTGCTCCTTGCCGTAACTGTTTCCAATGCCGGCGGAACCAAATTGCATGGCGGTGCTCCTCCCGACCTGGGCTTGGCCGTATTTATGAGAAGAAAAGGGTGCCCCCGTTTTGAGAAGCACTCGCAGGAAGCACTCGTTGTTCAGGGAAGGCTTCTGCATCCACCGCGCCACCTTACGCGTTTCGGGCCACGCCCTTCGTCAGAGGTATGCTGTGCGCGGCTCACCAAACACATGACTCCAGGTAAATTCCCTCTTTTATTTCATTTACAGAACACGACTCAGGTGAGTGTATCCAGAGCATTATGGGACTTGGAGTTCAACATTCAAACCCAGGTGGGCTGTTGGTGAGATACGAGTCACAGTTCTTACAGCACGATGATCGCACTTTTGAATCCTTCACCCTCCTCCTGCTCCTTGCCGTAACTGTTTCCAATGCCGGCGGAACCAAATTGCATGGCGGTGCTCCTCCCGACCTGGGCTTGGCCGTATTTATGAGAAGAAAAGGGTGCCCCCGTTTTGAGAAGCACTCGCAGGAAGCACTCGTTGTTCAGGGAAGGCTTCTGCATCCACCGCGCCACCTTACGCGTTTCGGGCCACGCCCTTCGTCAGAGGTATGCTGTGCGCGGCTCACCAAACACATGACTCCAGGTAAATTCCCTCTTTTATTTCATTTACAGAACACGACTCAGGTGAGTGTATCCAGAGCATTATGGGACTTGGAGTTCAACATTCAAACCCAGGTGGGCTGTTGGTGAGATACGAGTCACAGTTCTTACAGCACGATGATCGCACTTTTGAATCCTTCACCCTCCTCCTGCTCCTTGCCGTAACTGTTTCCAATGCCGGCGGAACCAAATTGCATGGCGGTGCTCCTCCCGACCTGGGCTTGGCCGTATTTATGAGAAGAAAAGGGTGCCCCCGTTTTGAGAAGCACTCGCAGGAAGCACTCGTTGTTCAGGGAAGGCTTCTGCATCCACCGCGCCACCTTACGCGTTTCGGGCCACGCCCTTCGTCAGAGGTATGCTGTGCGCGGCTCACCAAACACATGACTCCAGGTAAATTCCCTCTTTTATTTCATTTACAGAACACGACTCAGGTGAGTGTATCCAGAGCATTATGGGACTTGGAGTTCAACATTCAAACCCAGGTGGGCTGTTGGTGAGATACGAGTCACAGTTCTTACAGCACGATGATCGCACTTTTGAATCCTTCACCCTCCTCCTGCTCCTTGCCGTAACTGTTTCCAATGCCGGCGGAACCAAATTGCATGGTGGTGCTCCTCCCGACCTGGGCTTGGCCGTATTTATGAGAAGAAAAGGGTGCCCCCGTTTTGAGAAGCACTCGCAGGAAGCACTCGTTGTTCAGGGAAGGCTTCTGCATCCACCGCGCCACCTTATGCGTTTCGGGCCACGCCCTTCGTCAGAGGTATGCTGTGCGCGGCTCACCAAACACATGACTCCAGGTAAATTCCCTCTTTTATTTCATTTACAGAACACGACTCAGGTGAGTGTATCCAGAGCATTATGGGACTTGGAGTTCAACATTCAAACCCAGGTGGGCTGTTGGTGAGATACGAGTCACAGTTCTTACAGCACGATGATCGCACTTTTGAATCCTTCACCCTCCTCCTGCTCCTTGCCGTAACTGTTTCCAATGCCGGCGGAACCAAATTGCATGGTGGTGCTCCTCCCGACCTGGGCTTGGCCGTATTTATGAGAAGAAAAGGGTGCCCCCGTTTTGAGAAGCACTCGCAGGAAGCACTCGTTGTTCAGGGAAGGCTTCTGCATCCACCGCGCCACCTTATGCGTTTCGGGCCACGCCCTTCGTCAGAGGTATGCTGTGCGCGGCTCACCAAACACATGACTCCAGGTAAATTCCCTCTTTTATTTCATTTACAGAACACGACTCAGGTGAGTGTATCCAGAGCATTATGGGACTTGGAGTTCTACATTCAAACCCAGGTGGGCTGTTGGTGAGATACGAGTCACAGTTCTTACAGCACGATGATCGCATCACACACACATATATATATATAGATATATATGTTGCCCCACTGAACATACCACCATCAAAGAGGTAATCACACAAATGCTGCTGGCGGCAGAAGTAACAGCCTTTCTCACGCATCCAAGGTGCCAAACACATTTCGAGCGTTCTCTCTGCTCTTGATCACTGGCAAAATACATGGAGACATTTGACTTTAGTCGGAACAGTTGATTTATTTAATTTATAAGACCCGCCCCAGTGGGCGTGGGCAAAGTATAGCATCATGGTTCCTGTAGTCTATATTATCTACTGCCAACGTACTTATAGTTCCAATATAAAACCCAAGTGGGTGCTGATGAATCCATGTCCCAATTCTACCACAGTGAGTTAATGTTGAATCTCTTACTCCAGTGGGTGGAAGCACTGTGGAAATAACTGTGCTGCTGCCAATATCTACCGGCAGCCAAGGCCCCCTTCGTTCCTTTCAGTGCTCGCGTTTCCGAACACTGGGGATCTGTCTTCCTAGCGGCGGGGCATCTTCGCGGCTGGACTGGCCACTTAATTTACACGAAAAAAGGTTGCCCCACTGAAGATGCCACCATCAAAGAGGTAATCACACAAACGCCGCTGGCGGCAGCAGTAACAGCCTTTCTCACATGTCCAGGGGGCCAAACACGTTTCAAGGGGTCTCTCTGCTCTTGATCACTGGCAAAATACACGAAGACATTTGACTGATTTAGAACAGCTGATTTATTTAAATTATAAAACGTGCCCCAGTGGGCGTAGGCAACGCATAGCATCATGGTTCCTATAGTCCATATAATCTACTGCCAAAGTACTTATATTTCCATTATCAAACCCAAGTGGGTGCTGATGAATCCATGTCCCGATTCTACCACAGTGGCTTAATGTTGAATCTCATTTGTGTGATCACATCTTTGAAGGTGGCATCTTCAGTGGGGCAACCTTTGTTCATATATATATATATATATATATATATATATATATATATATATATATATATATATATATCAATTCGTCTCCGTTTCACTCGCTGGATACTCCAAAAACGGGTCCGGACCACGAAGGTAAATGCAAAGTTGTTTTATTTAGTGCAAATCAAGTCAGCATGACGCGTTTCAACTCACTCGGGAGCCTTGATCACATGACACAGTTCTATATTTTCCTTGATCTTTTAAAGTGACAAGAGCAAGAGTAATTAAAATCGCATGTGCAAAATCCTCCGTAGACATAGGAAAGTTACATATGTAGTTCCTCCAATTGTATTTATTTTTCTCTCCCTCTCTCAATTATAATCTTTTACATGTTCCCAATTCGAGGACAAACAATTTCAACAAATTTATTAACAATTTAACAACGCATGATTTAAAGTAAATTGTGTCAACTAATTTGATTGTTGCAAATAACCAAAATCAAAAAATGCGTTTATTTCATCACAGTATTTGGCAATGGATTATATATAGTCATCCTCATCTATTCCGTTTTTCTTATGGATAATGTCTGGCGTATATACTTGTTAACCATAATAAAAAAGTGCTTGTTGTGTTGCAAGTGTAAATGTGCAAATCACCTTAACCCTAAGTGAATGTAAAAGTTGACATGAGTCACTTATAGCTGTATGAATACATATCCATTGATGTTCTTTTTTGGCGCATGGTGGTGTTGGAGCCCCAATATACTACATTAGGGTTCAAGTCCCTTATAGGTTTGTTACATGTGGGTTTGCTGAGTAATTGACATTAAATGAGATTTATTCATTTATATAAGAATTGCAATTGCAAATAAATTGATGCCACTAATGTCAGTATGAAAACCAGATGGCAATATATATTTATTTTGATAGATGGATATATATATGCGCGTAAAGTTGCAAGTTTTATAGAATATATAAATAAATTATTATTTTATGTGCAAAATGTGCATATCTAAATTGTATTGTGCAAATTGGCCATTGAGTCCCTCTTGTATTGTTGTCGGATATAGTAAACAATGTATAGATGATGTAAAATATAAAATTAAATATAAAATATTAAATATGTTGATAAAATCATTCATAAATAAATAATTATATCAATTTGTAAAATCTTGGTAAAATACCAGATTTTAAAACATCCCTATACCATAATGAACCGTAAATGCAAAACATATACATAAGGCCCAGGCTAAAACTTTACATCCATATAAATATATAAATAAATAAGTCAATCAAATTTGCTTAAAATGCCCATTTTCAAATATTCATTAAAAAACCAGCTCATAAGCATGTATACATGTCCTCGGTTACGTTCAGCCCTGACGGATGTTTGGAATTCAGTTCTAAAATATATCTAGTTTCCAACTGACGCAACCGTTGTTCCCTATTGCTACCTCTCCTGTGGTACGGAGTCAATCACAAAATATCTAAGATCTTGGCTTTTAGATTCATGTTTGCTTTTAAAATGGCGTGCCACTGGATATGTGTTGTTGTGATTGTTAATCGCCCTGAGCTGTTGTAAAATTATTTTATGCACCTGTAATTTGGTGCTCCCTACATATTGTAGGTTGCACGGGCAGGTTAAAACATATACAGCATATTCCGTCTTGCACTTCAGAAGCTTGGTAATCTTTATGCTTCTGGTGCTGAGTGGTGTCGTGTATGTTATCCGATTTTCACCTTGCTGGCACGCCTTGCAGGTTTTGCACCTGAAAAAGCCCTTGTGTGTCTGTAGCCAATTTGTTTTTTCAATGACCTCTGGGCTGGTCTTCACCAGTTCATCTGGCATTGATAGACCTCTACTAAAAGTGATGGATGGTCGAGTCGATAGACTCTTCCCAATAATGGGGTCACTTAGTACAATGGGCCAGTTTCGTGTAATGATAGACTGGAGTTCCTTGTGTTGTAGACTGTATTGTAAGATAATTCTAAAATCTTTGCTAGTTTCACTATCACACTCTGGAGGTTGAATTGTAGATATTGCCTTGCTAAGATGTTTTGATGAAAGTAATTCAAACCTGTCCTTACCCACAGATTTTAGAATAGCACTGTCTATCACACTTCTAGAGTATCCTCTCTCAAGGAACCTCACAATACTGCTGGACTGAGCTTCTCTTAAATCCTTATCATTACTGTGAATCCTCCTCAGCCGAAGCATCTCCCCATAGGGGATACTGTTTATCAAATGCTTGGCATGGGAGCTGCTAGCATGTAGCATGGAATTTCCCGCAGTCTCTTTGCGGTATAATTTGGACTCAATCTTGTTATCGCACACATAGATCTTAGTATCTAAAAAGCTCACTTCCGTGGCACTGATGGTTGCTGTAAATTCTAAATTCAAGTTGTTAATGCTCAGTGCTTTGACAAAATCATTCTCATCATCAATACTGCCATCCCATATCACAAACAGGTCGTCAATTAATCTTAACCACATTTTGAAATTCTTTGTCATTGTCTGCCTGTGTTGGGATTTGAGAACCAGCTGCTCCCACCAGCCCATGTGCAAACATGCATAGCTGGGGGAGAAGCTGGCTCCCATGGCTACTCCTCTGATTTGTCTGTACATTAAATTGTTAAACATGAATACATTATTTACTAAGCAAAATTCCACCATCTCTATTAGCTTCTCCTTCTGGTTAACTGTAATTTCAGGTAGTTTCTCCAAATAAAATCTCATTGCTCTCAGTCCATCTGGGTGTCGAATACTGGTGTATAGTGAATTCACATCCAATGCTATGAACAAGTAACCAAGTTTCCATTCAAAGTCATGAAGTTTTCTTAAGAAATCACCAGTATCACTTACGTATGACGGTAGGGATTTCACTGAGACTTGGAGAAAAAAGTCCACATTTTGAGAAGTATGCTCTAATAAACTGTTTCTGGCTGAAATTATTGGCCTGCCTGGCGGTTTCTGTGGGTCTTTATGAATTTTAGGAATAAAGTAAATTGTAGGTACCACCAGGTGTTAATTCTTAAGGAACTTGTATTACTGGGCTGTTCTTGTTTCCTTGTTTTTCCATTTCATTAGTTGAGTATAATAGGTGGTATACATTGATTTAATTTTAGCAATGGAGCTTTTAGTATAGCATGTGTTATCTCTTAGTTGTATCTGAGCCTCTTTGGTATATTCATCTTTGGACATTAGGACAACGTTTCCACTCTTGTCAGAGTTTCGGATGACAATGCCATTGTTCTCCTTCAGTTTTTTCATGAGTGAGTCATATTCCTGGTCTCGTTTGTATATCTCCATTTTGCGTTTCTGGTTGGCATATTCAATTGTTTTACTTGTTCTTTAACTATCTCATGAAAGATGTCAATGGATATCTCGGGTCATGATGGGGTTGAATGTTGACTAGGCCGTGAAAGGCGTTTTTATGCCCTGTTGCAATATATATATATATATATATGTATATTATATATATATATATATATATATATATATATATATATATATATATATATATATATATATATATATATATATATATATATATATATATATATATGTATATCAGCTTGGTTTTGCATGGCCAACAGGCTCAGTTATGATATAACTATGAGGGTCATTAGGATGGCGGATGGACTGGAGCCTGTCCGCCCTTGTGGTGGTGACAGGGACCGTCCGCCATGCATGCGGCGGTCCGGCACACCAAATTAGGATGCGGCCGCCTCCATGGCAGTCGCATCTTGCCATTTAACATTGCGGCGGGTGCCAAAAAGGCAGGATGTAATGAGAAAACTAGGACAAAAGTCGTAGTCTCTGTATGCACTACAAGAAGCACTCCAAAGAGTTTCAACAATGTGGCATGCAGGTAATCTTTTGACACAAATCAAATGTTTAAAATTGACTTGTGAACAAATGCAAAAAAATACATTAAGAGAGTATTTTAAAGAAGCAACAATAGTAGAACAAAATAATCTTTTAATTGAAGACAGGTTCGTCAAAGTCCCAAGGGATGTTTTCTTTCTAATGCGTTGAAAAGCAAACACATAAATCCCATGGGTAAGATTAAATCCCAATTCATTTCGGGCATGAAGGCTGCCCTTCGTCTGGGGAATCTACAAACAAAATTACTAAGTGAGTTCATATTGCAAAAAATTTATCACAATCCATTGACAATAAAGTAGACACATATCTGTGAGGTACAGTGCAAAGATAAACACAATGCATTGACATAAAAATTACGTCTGGCTCACAAGGTAATGCTACTTGAAACCATGTCTTAAAGTGAAAAAAAGAAGTAAACAAGCAAGCATGAAGAAAGCAATGGTAGATTTCAATTGAAAGAGAAACCACACGTGTGAATGCCCAGCAATCAGTGCTGAGCCCACATCAACTTGTAATGGTGGATAAATGATGTCAAGAGAACCATGCATAGACCTTCCTGTGAGAAAACGCATCTGAAAAAGTACCGTTGTATGTGCAAAAAAAGACCCATCAGCCTCAGGCCACCAGTGATTGATACGAACGCAAATGAATGTACCTAAAACCTGCAACAAGACCCGACGCCCTGTCATCTGGACCGGGTGCTTGTGCAAAAAAGTAGTACTGTAAGTAAATAAGCAAAGAATGAATGTCCATTGAGACTCACCCGAGTCCAAATGAGTCACCAAGTATGTTGAAAAAACCTAACTCACTGGCGTGGGCCGTCATCTTAAGCACCATGTCAAACGAGACAAGCTAGATCTGTACAAGGATGCCGAGCACGCCAGGAGGCCAACCCGTGTAATCGAACCGTAACCTATCGGAGTCAATAACGCAATGTTAGACTAGCGCTAAAAGTGCACTAACGAAGGGGCATATTATCAAGGACGACATTAAAATTATCGCCGGTTTAGCGGCAGAAAACTGTCGCTAAAGCTGAGATAATGGGCTTGATAATATGCCCTGGAGAATTCCAATAGAAGCCCATGGTCACACCAGAACATGGACTTCTATTGGAATTCTCAAGGGCATATTATCAAGCCCATTATCGCCGCTTTAGCGGCAGTTTTCTGCCACTAAACCAGCGATAATTTTTAACGCTGTCCTTGATAATATGCCCCGTAGTGAGTAAACACCTCAGAACCTAAAGTGACGTGCTTACCTGAGGGCGGAAGACGGAGTGACCGGAGATTAGAACAAATGGTGAAAAAGCAGAGTTCCTGCAGCCATCCCAGGAATGGCAACGGCGTAACCAGAGCTTACGTACACGCATATACGTGTTTACTGCAGGATTAAAGGCCAACGTGAAGCTGCGGGTTCCAATTAAAGGGACCGTATAGCCGTGGGCTCAAATGAAAATGCAAACACACCCGGAGTGTATAAAAATGTAGAAAAAGAGAAATCATGGCGGGTGTGACATGAACAAGGGTTATAGCGATAATACAAAATCGCAGAAAACTATCATATAAAGCCCAGCCATCAATTAAGAAGTCAGTGAAAAAAAGAGTGGGACGGGACTCAACAGAAGAAAGAAAATGGAAAATAGGACAGAAGGGGACTAGCAAAAGAAAAATTGGCAAGGTTAAAAACACAAGTTGCATGGCACATGAATGAAATATACATAATGAGAATGGTGACTAACCATAAAATAACAATAACTAATGGTGATGAGAAATAACAAATAACAGTAAAAGATAACAACTATAACAGATACAGTAACAAATAAGGGGTACATGTATGAAATTATAATGAACTTAAAAAGGCAGGATGTGCATTTCACTGCACACCGTGCCTGCCACTTAGTGCTGTGAAATGTAGGGGGTACCATAGGTACCACCCAATGAACCCACACCTCCCCCAACACAAGGAGGCGCCGCAACGGGCCCCCATAAGAAATCTTCGCCAGCCTTTCCATGGCGGTATCGCCGCCATGGAAAGGCTGGCTGTAGAAGGCATCCTAATTTGGTGGACTGTGCCTGCTAGGCACCGCCACCATTTTAGGCTTTCTGGACAGACCGCCAGGCAATCTGTATGATTGCTTGTGGCGGTCCCGTGGCAGACTGTCTTTGCGTCCGCCACGGTCAATGTGTGGATCCGCCCATCATCCTAATATGGCGGGCGGGAAATCCACATTTGATGGTGGACTGATCGCCACCACACGGGTGGCGGTCCTTCCGCCATCCTAAGGACCACCCTGTGTTTTAACGATCTTTTCTGATAGTGGGTCTCAGCTCTACAAAGATGCTCATAAGAGGTCTTACATCATACAGGTGCAACCATACTGCAGTTTATCTTCCAACTCCTGGACAAAACTACTTTGCTCATACTGGTGCTCAGTAAGAGTAGCAGACAAATCACAAGGTCACTTGAGATCTCAGCGGCTGAGTTTGGACTGCATTAATTGGTAGCATGCTAAGCTCACAATGTTGTACATATGCAGCTATGCCTCACAATCTATCATGCGCTAAACAACTTAGTAATAATAAGGACTGCCATTTCACCCTCTAAGCTACTTCCAACCCCTACATCTCCGAACCCCTATCATTTTTAGCAGTATAACTGTTGAATCAACGTCAGGTCTCCCTGTCCCTTTATACTCGCCTTCTTTCTGTGCTTTGTCTATTCTGCCCGACCCAGGACCAGGCTTATTGTTGACTCACGTTTCCTTCTCCCTCTTCCCATACTTGTCCTGTTCATTCGTTTATTGCCACCTAGTTTGTTGAGCCATCACAGTGCAAAAACAGCACCTTGGTTGATGAGTGGAATGCAAACACCTAGAATGAAAATTGTTCCTAACTGTTGTGTAGGAAAGTTTCAATTCTATAAGGACTTGGAGGCGAGGATTATGCTTTAGTCTCTTCGCTTTATTCAACAGCAGCTTATTTTAAAACAACACTTCTTCAAGCTTCCACATAAAGTGAAGAAATAACTAACAGTCCCAGAAGTCTCTTGGAATGACATCATATCACAACCAATAAGAGTCCTACAGTAGTTCCTTTCATGACCAATCATGTATGAAATCCACATGAACGTATAACAGTCCTCTCTTTGCTCTGATCCCCCTCTTTCTTTACATGAGTCATGCCACCTATTGGTCCGATTTGGATCCATCTGAGATAACAAGAGACGGATCAGGGCTACTCTTAGAATGGAAAACATGTCTCAAACACAAGGTACAGAATCATCATTTATATTTGCCCACTTTAGGCCCATAAATTCTTTCTAAAACGTCTTACTTACTTGGGGAAGAGTGACTTCTCGCCGGGTGGGATAATCCTCGCGTCCGCGTCCTTAATAGAATTGGAGCATGTGAGTAACTTTATTGATTGGTTTAAAAAAAAAAAATACAATTTAAAACACGACTAGTTCATACAACAAAAAAGACAATGATAAGTATTAAAAACGGGGGTTTTCTTACATTATAGTCTTTAATTCGATTGTGGAGCCTTTTAACTCGGACGCCATGCTAGGATGAGGAGGATTTGGTTGCAGTTGTGGCTTCCAGTAGTTTTGACGCTTTATGGACAAATTTCGTAAGCCCAATGTTCAACTTAGTGTTGTTAGGGTTTAGAGCAGCCATTATTGCTTGGCGGCAGGATCGAACTCCCAACCTGATCCATTGATCCCACAATAATGACCGTCTGGCCATGAGCAACGCAGGGCATACACAGACGATGTGTTCCATTACTTAAGAGTGATAGCCACACAACCTGCATTCAATACTGCTACCTAGACGGCGCCATTCGGGAAGTTTCCTTAGAAAGGGCCAGTCACCCATCCTCAGTGCTAAAAACTTTTGTTTCCAATAAAGTGCATATGTGCTTGATAGGTAGGGCAGCTGAACACCCAGTTTAAAATTGTAGATTACAGCCCAGGCGCGTTTCCTTTTTGACAGTATTGCCCTGTCTGAATGAAAGGACCACAGTCTAACAGTCTTTTTAATGGCGATGGTGGGTGGGATTTGTTTCCCAGAGGTCTTTTACTCCTAATAACTATAAACTGCGATCCAGGAGCTGCCGATACATTTGGCTGGTCTGGTTTTTCTGTATTTCCTGCCATAGTCGGGCCACCAGGGAATCCTCCAAACCATGGCGCAGTCTATGACACAGTTTTATAAACGCGCCGGCCTCTACGCCATGGTGATCTTGTAGTCCCAGTTCAAGTCTAACTTGGGCTGGCGAGGCAGATCTTGACAACCGGAAACTCGTTTAAAGATTTTAGTTGTAAGTTTGTTTATTAATGTACTGGTTGCGCCCTTAGTGATCTCATGCCCATACGTCAAAGAACTGATTACCTTAGCATTCATCACTTTCAGCATAGGAGTTAGGCTCGGGCCAAATAGCTGTTTTGACAGTTTTGCGGCAGCAGCTTCTAACAACAGGGCTTTGGTTTTTAACGCTTCTTTATGCTTGATGAATGTACATCTGGTGTCAAAAAATATGCCTAAATATTTATAAATGGAGGTTGGTTCTAGCTTTGTGTCATTGAAATACCACCTTTCTGTTGACCTGTTTTGCTTCCCAAAAGATATTGTTTTGGTTTTTGACAAGTTAAGTTCTAAGCAATTTCTTGTCGTGTAGGGAAGCAGTTCGTCCAATAACCTCTGGAGACCGACTTTTGTGTGGCTTAACAACACCAAGTCATCGGTGTACAGCAAATTGCTGTTACGGGTTCCATCTAATTGAGGAGGATGGCAATTTACACTGTCGAGTACTGGAGATAGGTCGGATATAAACAAATTAAAAAGGGGGGCCATCACGCAACCTTGTTTGATACCAGTTTCAGTTTGTGTCTTTCCGGAGACATGAGAGCCTTCACCCAGCTTGATTCTGATCCATGTTTCCGTATGGAGTTGTACTATTGCATGTAGAAGAGGCAGGGGTATGCCCCACGATTTTAATTTCTGCCATAACAGACCCCTGGGCACACGGTCGAAGGCCGCTTTAAAGTCTACAAAGCAACAGTGCAGCTGGGTTTGTTGGACTGTCGCTTTCTCCATCAGGACTGTTAGTGTTAACAAATTGGTTGTAGTACCAGAGTTGGCCACGAAGCCCGTCTGAATAAAAGGAAGGTGCGCGGTCGTTTCGGCCCAGGCCTGTAGTTCTTCCAATAGAATGCTTGCATAATACTTGGACTCCACTTCGAGAAGTGCAATCATTCGATAATTTTTAGGCTCGTTTCTCTTCCCACTTTTGTAGATTGGGTGAATAATTGCACCTCACCAGGACTCTGGAATGGTATTATTTAGTCTACAGTAGAGAAACAAGGGGGTCAGGTATTCTGACCATAGGTTGACATCGGATTTAAACATGGCCTGGGGGGGACCATTTGGGCCTGGGGCTCCTTCAGCTCTAGCTTTCGTTACAAAGCGCAAGATCTTATTTTTTAAGTCGTCTGGTGTCACCATGGTCTTTAACATTATTTCGTTCTTTTTCGCTGATTCCTTATATGTTGGTTCTTCTGTCAGTTTTTTTGCGGGATGAGCTCGTCTCAGGCTCTCCAGTCCCGGAGGTGAGACCATAAAGTTAACCGGACTGGGGGATTTGGTGCAAGCATCTTTTATACTGAAGTCCCCAAAGTGAAGTGATAAGAACTTACTCCATACGGCTCCACTGATATTTGCACTACCGTAACCACTTGTACTTTGTGGGTTCTATTTACGACCAAAATTGCTTCGAGTTAGGATTTTTACTTTCATAAATGAGCTTCAGACAGAATTGATCTGAGGCCGCTTGTTTTTCCCTTCGTGTTGAGATCCTAAAAGCTGCTTGGGCTTGCTTATAGTTGTTAAAGATGTTTTTATTACTAGGGTTCTGCCTTGACAATCGAAGCGCTTGGTTTCTGTCAGTTCTTAATTTCCTTGTGGCTTTTGAAATGCAGAATTGAGGGATTTGTTTTCTCAGGCCCCACATAAGTGGCTTTCATTGAGTAGTTGGTTTATAAGGGAAGTCCAGCCACTGACAATGTGGGTATGTGACTCTAGGGATTGATGTAATAAGGCTTTACATTTTTCAATCAAAAAAGGAGCCGTGGTGTCCGACCAATTTATCCGCTGTAGGTCCTCTGTATAGCTGCCTGAGTGAGTACGGGCAAGTTCTTGATAGTATGGGGTGGAGGTGGATAATGTCATTATTTGTGCCCGGTGGTCACTCTCACCTTGTGGTGCGATTTGATAACTCTTGATCAGAGGCAGTGTTTCTCCACTCCCTAGAGTGCAGTTCGAAAACGAGTGGGTTCGACCATCCGACCGGGTCCATGCAGGTGGGATATCAGTGGGGAGGAGCCCATTCAATATGGTAAATCCTAAGCTGCTAAACTGCATTACCACGTATTCGCCCAATGTCGAAGGTTTATTTCCTGCAGGAGTCGACTGTGGAGCGAAGAGTGAAGGAACTCTTGGGGGATCCAGCCCTATGTCCTCAGCGAAATTACAGTAGAGGTTGGTGTTAAAATCTCCTGAAATGATGCTGGGTGTGCTGCCGTACTTGCCAAGTAAGTTACAAATGATATTAATCAAGCTGTCCATTTTGGATTTTTTCTTAGTGGTGCAGGGAGAAATATAGACGTTGAGGAGGAGCAACTGAGTATCCATAAGTGAACTTCCAAGAGCCAATCCTCCTCAAATTTAATCTGTTTGATGCATTGGGATAGTTTTGTTGATGCATATATCGAGAGTAAGGGTGGGCGTAGTGGGGCTACGTGAAGCAGCGCGTAGTGTGCCCAAATCTACGCACACTACGCGCTCCGCGTAGCCCCACTACGCGCCACCCGCCTCCTGCCCGCCCTCCTTTTAAAACATACCCTGAATTTATACTAAATAAAAGTAAAGACACTTACCTGAATGCGCATTTGTCAGAAGAAGTTGGAAACCAGGAAGAGGGAGCCCCGGAGACGCCGCGCTTCAGGTAAGTGTCTTTACTTTTATTTATTTTACATTCAGGGTATGTTTTAAAAGGGCGGGAGACGGCAGGCAGCTACGCTTCGGCCTGGCGTGTGCGTAGCGCTGCCTGCTTCGCCTACTTCGAAATCTGCGAAGCAGGCAGCGCTACGTACACTACGTGGGCGAAGCGTAGTGTCACGCCCAGGGTTAATCGAGAGGCCGCCGCTCGGTCTACCAAACTTGGACTGTCTTGTAGCGTGTGTCATAAACTCCAGGTAACCTACTATTGGAATGCTTTCTACTGCCCATGTTTCCTGTAAAAGGAGGATGTCATATTCTTTTAAAAAGTCCAGAGTGGCGTTGATGTTGATGTTCCAGGAGCATATTGTTAGACCGTGGTTAACAGTGGTTCAATCGGTCTGGTTTCTGGATAGGGCCCCTGGCAACAATAACCAATCTACACTGTTGAAGTTTCGCTGATCAGTTATAGACTCTGGGATTACTGTTGGTGAGCTGCTTCTCGCGGACCTCAATACTGAAAAGGGGGCCGAAGAGGAGCTAGAGATACAGGCCTGAATGTTTTCCAGTTTTGAGGGGTAGCGAGGAGCGCTTGGTGTTGTGGTTGTTACACCCCAGGATTTAAATTGATCTGTTTTTGTCAAAACCAGGTCCCGGGTTGCTGGGGATGCCAGTGTTACTTGCGTTGCTTCACCCGTTTTGGATCCAGTAGTTGGAATAAATTCAATAGCGACTTAGGTCTGGAAGTGATTTAAAGAGTCTTAGTATATTCCCTCGATTGAGGATGTCGTGAGAGCCTCTGGAGGTGTATTCTGGAATGAGCAGCAGTTTGGCACTTTGGCTGTTACTTAAGTGCTCACAGACCTAATTAGTCGTCACCGGCTATGTTTGCTTTGGTTTTTCTTCGCTGGGCGGTTACGATGTAAATATGGCAAGCGATAGAAGGGACGATTTGCTGTGATGAGTGATTAGGGATGGGGTAAAAAGACTTTTGCTTGTGGCTACCAACTGATGACAGCTTGATAAATTCATGGGGTACCTACGACCAGATTCTGTGACTATACACTGTATGCGCAATTTGTTGTTCTCAGCAATAGGGAGACAGGAGGAACTAGCTTCTGAAACTGGCACCTGGGAAGTTACGGGTCCCTGTTGCCCTACTTCGAGTGCTGGTCGCATTGTTGGTGATTGGTTGAGGCCGGGTTTTGCTTGAATTGGTGGCTGCAGGGAGTGCCCCAGGACTTGAGGTGGCCCTGGCAGTTAACTGGTCTGATGCAGAGATTCTGTCTGCGAGACCAGCTGATTCCGTGTTCATTGCAGGCTTGACTTTCAACGGTAATGTCAAGGGTACTTTTCCTGGAAGCTCTGAGTTACTCGATGGGGGGTTACTCACAATTGAGGTTTTAATTTCGAATGTTTGTTTGTTCCGGCTTTTTTGCTGTCTTTTCTTTTCCTGTTTCGACAGCCGATGCATGTTATGATTGTTAGATGGTTCGATAGGAATTGATTTGCCGTCCGCTGGATCCGTGAAGTGCGGGAAAAGAAGTCAGGTTTGGACTTTTGGGTGAGTTGAACCCTGTACCCCTCACCTGAGGTGAGGGGTCTGATGACTCCGACACTGGGGGCTTCTTTATTTTCATTAAAACTGCTGAGAGCAATTGAGGTAGGGATGATAAGGAATGGATTATAGGAGAGCAGCAGCATACTGATTGGACCAATTGGGTTTGGGATTGGGCTTTTGAGATAAGAGCATTAAGCGCCTCCAGTTTTTGGTCGATCCCAGCAGTATACACCGCAAGTGTGTTTAGTAGGTGTACCTGCAGGTCCATCTTGTTCAAGTGGTATGTTAGTGATGCTGCCGTTGTTTGGAAAGTTTGCAATAATTGGGACCATAGGTTATTATGGTTGGTCAATGAAGATTTGTCCTGCACTACAGACTTATTGGGTTCAGCGGTAAAGAACAATAAATCTAAAGAGTTGTGGATTACTTTGTCGTTCTGCCCTTCTAGATTAACCATTGGATCAACTTGGTCCCCTTGATCCACCTTAGCTAAAACACTTTCCAACTCTGACTGATCTGAATTACTGAAGAGAGCTTGCGGGTAGGTCATGACCTGTGATAACAAGACTTTAGGGCTCTTTATTTGATAGTTAGGTTTAAATGCGATTGAAGAATTAAATGCAGATGGACAAAACAGACTTGGGTTTGAAACTGGTTGAAAAGTTGACAGGTGAACGTCTTTGGAGGTGATTACATAGGGAAAGGCTTGTTCTGTTTGAACTGTATGCTGAACTAGCAGTTGAAAAAAAGCCTGTTGTGATTGGCTGTCGTCTAGGGATTCTAAGGCTTCTTTGCAAAGAGATTCTGTTATTAGTGAAGAAATTGTTTGTGTTGAGTTGTCAGGCCCTCCAGCAGCCCCATGGATCAGAGGCAGAACCATAATTTGATGTCGCAATAACTCAGTGGCTGCAGGGGGGAGTATTAGAATTGAAACTTTCCTACACAAGAGTTAGGAACAATTTTCATCTGTGTCAGGACCGGAGGCGAGGATTATGCTGGTTTAAAACTTGTTCACCACCAAATGAGCCATATCCAGCACCGGCTTAAAGTAGAACCTCTTAAAAGTCGAGTCTGTTGACAAATCCGCTACATTCATAATGTCTTCTAGCCTTGCCCCATGTAGAATGCTTTAGAGGGCATAGCTCCCCTGGTAGAATCGGCTCTGAACATGGTCAAGTCAATGCCTGCCTCTTCCATGACCCATCTAACCCATCTTACAATTGTGGGTGAGGAGACCGCCAAGTGCGGTTTCTTTAGTGCAATTAAAAGTTGTCTTTTGGCCAGATGGCGGTATTCCTCAGACATCAGTTCATATTCTTTGAGGCATTGGACTATACAGAGTTTTGGGGAGTCGGGGAAGGCAGGATATTCTATAACCCTCGTATTAGTCTTAGTCCTTCTAGTCACTGTGAAAGATACCCCAGAGGGTGAAAGAAATTCTGCCCGTTATATCCAAGGCACGCACATCGGAGACTCTCCTGCAGGAGACTAAATATTGGAACATTGCCAATTTTGCAGACAACTCATTACGCAACAAGAATCTATTTGGTTGCCAAGAAAGAAACAGGTTCAGAACTCTATTCAAATCCTACAGCGCCGAATATCTTGGAGATGGCGGCAGTGAGAGCCTGATTCCTCAAAGCAGTCCACACACAAGAACATGTTTCCCCACCGGAACTCCGTCCACCGGATTATGTCCAGCCGATATTGCAGAGTGGAAGGTATTAATGGACCGATAGGCTAGTCCTTCCATTGCCAGCTCCGCCAAGAAATTGGCTATCTGTACTACCTCGACACCCAAGGGATCGAAACCCCATCGCAGACACCAATGTGTCCATCTGGTCCATGCTGACGTGTATCGTTTGACAGTGCTGTCCGCCCAGGCCTTCTCAAGGAGGTTCTGAGCCGAGCTCAAAAGTCCCGGGACCACCCGTCGCCTGTAATCTGCCACGCCATCAGCATGATAACGCTGTTGAAGACTAGCTGGTGGGGAACCTTGTCCGGATTGAGAAGGAGAGGATGAAACTGGGGTAGTTGGATTGGAGAATCCCAGGAAAGTTCCAGTAGAACCAGAAACCACACTTGAGATGTCCAAATCGGGGTGATCAAAACCACCTCCGGCTGCTGGTGCCTGATTTGAGCCGTTGTCCTGGTAATCAAGGCGAACGGAGGGAAGGCATAAGCCTGTTCCTGAGCCCAATCCTACAAAAAGGCATCCATTACAGCCGCCAGCGGTCAGGTCTCCAGCTGTAGAACCGGGGCAGCTGGTGGTCCTAGCTGGATGCAAAGAGATCCACCGAGAACAGACCCCCATCTCGCCTGTATGCTCGCAAACACTTCAATGTCCAGTTTCCACAAGCTCGAGTCCCTCAGGTGGCGAGTGTGACAGTCCGCCACCTGATTTTCCTGGTCCAGAAGATATTGCGCTGTCACTGAGATCTGATGCTCCAGGCAATATTGCCAAAAACCGGTCGTGAGGTCTGAGAGTACTTTGGAGCATGTACCTCCGAGATGATTGATGTATCTGACGGCCGATACATATTCCATCTTGAGCAACACGCAAGATTGAGCTCTGTCTCTTGTCCAACATCGAACCATAAAAAAGCCCGCTAGGAGTTCCAAGCAGTTGATGTGTAACAATTGTTCTTGAGGAGACCATGATTCTCCTGTGGAAAAATCACTGCAGTGAGCGCCCCACCCGGACCTGCTGGCGTCTGATTCTATGATAAGATCTGGGGTGGAACCAAAGATTGCCCTTCCATTCTACACTTCCATGTGGGAGAGCCACCATGAGATCTCGTCCCTCACTTCGTCTGTGAGCTCTACCACCTGGGAATACTTGACACCCTTTCGGAGATGAGTCGCCTTGAGACCTTTCAGTGCCCGATAGTGCAAGGGCCCCGGAAATATGGCCTGGATAGAAGAGGATAGGAGGCCTACGAGGCGAGCAATCTGCCACAGCAAAGTGCGAGGTCTGGCCAACGTGCAGCATATTTTGTGTCTTATTTTCGTAATTTTCCGAGAAGGTAGACTGAGGGTGGAAGTTACAGAGTTGATTGTAAACCCCAAGCCTTAGCTTTCTTTTTATTTCTGTCACACTAAATTGTTTTATCTCATTAGATTCAGGTTTTGCATCTCACACCTACTGGTTTCTTATCCTCGTAAAGCCTACTGTGATGCTAAACTGGATCTTTACCCTTGTAATTCTAAATCTACACAGAGCACGCTTCACCTTCAGTTTTTTTTGCCAACTTTATTCCAAGCCAAGACGCAATGTTATTGTTCCCGTTTCAAAATATTTAAATATAAGGCAGTGTCGGCTAGCTCTATATCATCTCCAGCTTTTAAATTATTAATTTATTTGTCTAATGGTCTAAGATATATATCTACAGCTGTCCGTTTACGTAATGTTGTTGGGAAATAATTCCCTTTACTTGGTTTTTAATGAATTAATTTTGGATGTTATAGTCCATGGGACAGGGACTTATCACAAAGTTCATTACACGCTGTTTGTAGGTCATGCTGCTATATCGTAGAAATATTAACTTAATTAATCACCTCAGTTACACTCTGATTATGAATTACCACTGTCATGAAGTGTACCATACATTGTCTGTATTATATTTTTATCTGTTTTTTAAATATTTTTATGATGTATTCTGTTATGGCTGCAAGTCAGCTGAATAAAGATATTTGACTGACTGACTGAAACCCGGTCATTCTCCCTCAAGAGTACCTACAAAAAGTTAAGATTCATCCCTCATTTAGTTCTCATAACGCCTTTGGTCATCTTCACGCATAAGTAACATACTTGCATCCACCCCTCTAAACCTCATAAAGCTCTGTACTCCCCGCACTGGGTAGATCTTTGTCATATTTGATGGCTCAATCTAGACCTCTTTTTCCTTGCCTTTTGATCAGTGTTACACCATCCCACACCTAGTACACACATCCAGCTGCTACTCAACTCCAAATGTTCCCCAAAATAGTCCTCCTCAGCTCTTTACACTGTCCCTCCCCCCAAAAAAATTCACTAAGAATATTACCGGGAACAACAGAAACTTACAGGGGGGTGCGTATGCAGAGCTTGCCCAGGCCATTACACCCTCTGAGATGTTAGCTGTTATCATCTTGCTTCTGTCACTTCTCTTCTCCCTTTCACAGGTCTACCATGCCAGGGTCCACTTTTTTAGTTCACCCCTGAAAGCCTATACCTCTAATAACGTTTCCCATATAAGGCAGTGTTTTCACTTTTCCCAAAAAGGCCAACAGCGCAAAGCCCCTCTCAACTTGACACATCAAAAAATGAAATAGGTTGCCTCACTTGTCCGCGTCCACTTCTCTTCTTGGCCCCCTGACTTCACAAACTTCATGCATGCTGCCCAATACACTCTCCTCATTGAATCAGTTAAAGACCTCTTTGCCAGCTTCACCTCTTTACAGACCAATCATCCATATATTCAGCAGCCCTGGTGTGTTTGTGTCGCGCAGAGTGTCTCTTTTGCATGAGATTGACCCTGATGCCTTCTCGTACATCGATAAAATATACTTGAGGGATGATGAATTACAGCCACATCTCTTGCGTGTGGACCGCATTACCACACATTTTGCAAACCTTGGTTACAAATTCAACTTTGCTAAGTCTCACATTGCTTTCTTGTCGGTTCTTTTTCTTGGTTGCGAACTCAATAATGAATGTAGGGGGTTGGCCCCCCCATTTTCTGGATAAATGTGCTTAATTGCAACCTCCATCTACACTTACAAAATTGCAATCTTTGATGGGTTTCTTGAATTTTGGGAGTACATGCATTCCTGATTATGCCCAGTGATCAAACCTCTTTACTCTTTGATACAACCTTCTTTTTCGTCTTACAATTGGCTTCCGGAACATTTCGCAATTCTTCGGTCACTGCAGTCTGTTCTGCTTGCGACCAACTACTTGTTAACACAAGACAATTCTACAAATTTAGTCATAAGCATTGTACCAGAAACTTTAGGTTTTACTTACTTGACGTTCAATGAAGGATACACAGTCCCCGTTGCTTACAATTCGCATTTTGACCACTGTGCAGATGGCTATTCTTAAGGAACGCTTTCTGGCTCAGGGAAAACGCATTTTCATGGTTTCAACGGTACCTACTTAAGAAGCAGTCACAAAGGCTAGTGTCCCGAATTCCAAAGCCTTTCATTCTCGTTGGATACAATGGGCCAGTTCTTTGACGTCGGCTGATGTCAACTTTATCTTTGATCCTTCTTTGCAGACACAGGAGTTTTTGCAATATGAACATGTTCATCCTCCTCCATTATCATTACTCCCTCTTGATCAGTACAAATGCATTATTTACACTGATGGGTCTGCGCAGCCAGCCATTGGTTATAAACAAGCTTATTCTGCAGCCTGCGCAATTGTGGCAGGTTCGATGGCTGACGGGGATTTTAAATCCTTCTTGGTGCACACACAATCTCTTGGAGACTACACGGTTTTGGCTCGGAATTCGCTGATCCTGATGTCCCCACCCTTATAGTGTGCAATTCCTTTTACTGAGTACAATCCTTCAATCAGAATTTGTTCTTCTGGACACAAAATGATTTTCATGATTCTAAAGGTAGCGTAATTAAGCATAAAACGCTTTGGGTCCTAGTGGCCACTCTTAAGGAACATTTGCCACTCACACATGTTAGCCATACTTTGGGACATCAGCATGTGTGAGCACATGCTGTTGGTAATTCACTGGCTGATGAGGCAACCAAATCTGCAGTAGCCACTTGTTCAGTAGCAGCAGTCACTAGGTCCATGACTAAAATTTACGATGATATTTCAGCAGGTATTGCAGAGACGAAGGAGGGAATGGAGTTTCCACGAGGTTTTCCTTCAGGTTATACATATCACATGTTGTCTGATCAAATTTCATTTGTGACTATTCCATCCGTTGGGAATCGGCTGATTCCCAACGAGGACCGCAGACTTTCTTTGATAGTGGCTGCACATGAAGGCGTAGCTTCTGCACATGCCGGAGTAACAGCAACTATTTCCGTTTTACTGCAATGTTTTTGGTGGCATGGTTTATACCAACAGGCATGTAAATATGTTCTTTCATGCGACATTTGTCAACAACTTAAGCCTTCTATTGTTGCACGTCCACCACATACTCAACTTTACATCTCAAATCAGCCATTTGGCTGTATTTATTAGGCCTGGGCGGTAAATTCCATTCCGCTCGTGGAATTTGGGTAATTTCACGTTCCGCAGAGAACGCGGAATCGGACAAAATTCCGTGATCCTCAGCTTCGCGGAATTTTTTGCTTGTTCGTGCTTTCAAAATGTGTGTTTGCGAAATATTTCCCCTTGACCATGCAAACAGCGTTCGCAAACAGGAAAAAAGCTTCGCAAACGGGAGGAACAAGCAATTCTGCGTGTTTGTGGAACTCTGTGTGCTCGCGGAGAATTTGTACCATTTCGCGGAGCCCTGTGTATCGCGACTACGCAAATTCCACCCACCCCTAGTATTTATCTTGATCACTGCAGTCCTTTGACAGCTGATAATGCTTTTAAGCATATCTTGGTTGCAGTAAATTTGTGCACCAGATTTCTATGGGTTTGGCCGCAACGCAATGCTGATGCTCGAACTGTTATAAAAGATTGACGTGTCTTTGTAGGGACATTCGCCTGTGGCACCTTCCATTCTGACCAAGGTCCTGCTTTTGCCTCTAAGGGTAACCGGGTTGCAATGAAGTCTCTGAGGGTGTAGGCGCAATTCTCATCTCCATATTGGCCTGAGGGCAATTATTTTGTGGAGCAGATGAACCGTGACTTAAAGCAGTCTTTAACAGCAAGGGTATTAGGTACTGGTCGGGGCTGGCTGGCTCATCTTTACGGAGTGCAAAGTGCACTTACTAATCTCCCTAGAAGATCTCTGAGTAGGCGGACCCCGTACAAAATGCTCTTTGGCATTGAAATGTTTGTGTCAGACCTTGATGGTCTAGACGTTGTGGCAGCTGCCACTACCTTTGACGTATATAACCATTGTGCTATGTTACAGGGTCTACAAAAAGCTTGTGATTCACAAGCAAAAGCCAATTTGCCCTCTTCCACGGATGCAGCGGTGCTGATTCCGGTTTCTGGCTGGTTTCCTAAAGTTAGAGATCTGGGCCGAGAGAAGGTGGAGAAGAAGAAAGAATTTGGTCCATGCACCAGTCAGAGTCCTCGCTTTGAAAGGGACCCGTACTGTGATCCTGTCCCCACTGTCTGGTTGTAAGGAGAATCATTGCATTTCAATCGAACATGTAAAGCTACACCATATGGCTGATGCTTAATAGTATGCCTCGAAGCATTCCACATCGGGATCTTTCCCTGAATCCGAGGGCTTCTGTTTCTTAGAATACTCCCCAACAAATGGAGGGAGGGATAGAATCTGGAGGCAGAGATAGAATCTTCAATTGATTTGTTGCCTGTTTCACTGTCTACATCCACAACTGTGGATACTGAGTATGCTTCTCCTCCAGCTGAGCTTATAGTTGACCTTCCTGAAAGTACAATACACTCACCCTCCAATGAAGAGCAACCTCCGTTGTTTCAGCTGGGGTCCACTGGTTACTATATGGACCGTAATAGCTTTTCTTCTTATACGTCTTCGTTGTCATCATCTGTGTCAGAACCTCCTACACATACCAGTCTTTTCATCTCCTGGTTTAAAAAGACTTACCTAGTCCCACCCTGCACATACGTCTGGATGGTGCTGACGATGGTGTTCCTATTTATGTGGATTGGGTTTGTGACCATGGTTTTCCTGCTTATTAATGGGCATTATTTACTTGAACGCTCTGCTGTGAACTTGGTTGACGGTGTTCTGGCCCCTCACACATCATCTCATGAAATGAAATGAGATCAAGCACTGGTTATTATTTCAGCATTCCCTGTTGTTGACGGCTTTGTTTGGGATAAAGTGCCATTCTATTTCCATGGCCTGACCAAAATTGTTAACATTCCATACGTTTTCCACGTTTCCTTAGGAGAGGTGGTTTTGCCTGGTATACACTCTGATGACTGGGATATACATGCTGTTCATTCATTGTTCTCTGATTTGAAATATTATGCTGCTTTTGATATTGAAGATTTGTATTTGAATTCTGCAAATTAGGCAGATTTTTTTCTGTTATCAACATTATGGCCATCATTTTTTACACAAAATCAGAAGTCAGAGACCATCTATTAATCATATCCCAACACTGTTAAAGGGAAGCTCCAAGACCCAACAATGTAAATTTATGTATTTTACTGCTTACAATCTTTCTGACCCTCAGTCCTATTTTTATAAACTAAAGATACCCGACCGCACAAAATGTATGCTGCCCCACAGGAAATTTGTTTATTCCTTGTCCTTCATAAATGATTTGTCCGTGAAAGGTTATGAGTTTTGGAAGGACACAATTGATTTAAAATCCATCTGGGGTACCAAAGATTGGCAACTGCAGGGCACTGTGTCATTGCATCGTGCATGTCTGATACCATCTCAGTTCACAGTAGCGGCTCGTGGAGGGAGTGCTGCGGGTGGTGGAGAGGGGCGGGGGAGGGGCAGGGTGGGGGTAGTAAACTCTGGCTCATGGCCAGCCGGAGTAATGTAAATAAATAAATAAATAAATAAAACAAATTTCATTGCGTGCGCTGAAATGCCAAATGCGGTTCAGCACGCGCAATGAAATTTGTTTTATTTATTTACATTAATCAGGTCAGCCTTGAGCCAGAGTTTACTACCCCCCGCCCCACCAACCCGGGGCACTCCGTCCACGAGCCTCTACTGTCAGCTCATATTTTTAAATGAGACGGTACAACAGACTACTTGTTTTGGTTTAGCCACAGCCAAAAATCTAAATTTCCCCCAACATTCCATTATTGGCTCCTTATGAAACATGGCAAACACATACCAACTACACAATTGAAGACTTAGCTGTTATTTTTCAGAATGGCATGCTTAATTCTTTCACTAGTGACCTCTTGGGATGGTTACTGTGGCCAACGAGCTCCAATGCATGTGAATTATGTTTTTTGAATACCACAAAAGGCTTTTCACAAAGTAGACCTGATCCACGTTTCCCACGTTTCCC
Source organism: Triturus cristatus (assembly GCF_964204655.1). Taxonomy (NCBI): domain Eukaryota; kingdom Metazoa; phylum Chordata; class Amphibia; order Caudata; family Salamandridae; genus Triturus; species Triturus cristatus. The sequence continues at coordinate 305,603,282 of NC_140594.1, read as the reverse complement.
ACATTCCCATACACTTACCACATATTCAGTGGGTAAATTGTGTCAGCAATGGTTGGGACATTCCACACTGTCATCAGTAAAACAACACTTTTCTCTCTTGTCAGGTGACATTGATTTTGCTGATTTTCTTTTAGTTCCAAAGTCCCATTGGGCAAAACGTTTTGTTTATGCAGCCTATAATGAATTTTGGAACCATATATAAGCTGCGGTGCGCCCGTGCCAAATTGAGCAAGCTCATTTAGAAAATGTTCTTGCAGTAGTCGATAACAGCATTAATACACTGTTTTCCCGTGTATATATACTTTAGATAATATTGTATCATCAGTCATTGACATTGTTCAACATGAAGTGTCTATTTTGTATCATGGTCAAAATCAGGCGCGTTCTGTAATGCAATTTGCATGGACTTTACAAACGCTCAAAAGTGGAAAAGTACCATGGGATTACCTGAATGCTTCCGCACTGTTTTGCCATTTAATTTGACTGATTTACAAAAAATGGATGTCAATGAAAGACGCAACATACACATTGTTACATATTGAACAATTAGAACAGTTTTCGTTTTCTGTAGCAGAGACTGATTCAGCTGTATGGTTAATACATGGAGTTATTTCACTGTCCATCTCATTCAGTTTGCAGTTTGTATGAAATGTTATTTGGTTGGTAGATATGAGCCCCTCGGCAGTAGCTACATTCATGAATTATGGTTATTTCAACTTTAGATGTCAACGAGTGGATAAGGAAGTTTTCCTTACAGGGAAAGATTGCGATTCAACAGTGGGACATTCGCTAGTCTGTAAACAAGTTAAACTTCATGGAGCCTGCAATGTCTCTGCCCCTAATCTGGCTTGCTTTCTAAAAGGTACCCCTGTCCCAGCTATTGATCCTGTACAAACTTTGCTTTCTAACGGCAGTTGTCTTATTCTAAATAACCGCTACTACTGCGGCTTACAGGCAGGCATCCCGTATATAGTAACAGTTTCCCAACGTGTTACATGTTGCAGCAATGTCCTCTTTCCACCCCCATATGGGATTGTAGATAGTTTGCTATGGCCTTTCATTCCAACTTTGAAAACAGATTTCAATCAGGTAAGCAGACTCAAAGCGCTCTTGTTTCAACAAGAAGTGGCTCTCACATCAGCCCATGAGACATTCGAATTGCAGTTGGCAAGAACCGCAAGGGAGATTCACTCACTGCTAAATACAAATCTCCCACTCCATTTTGGAGAATGAATTCACTAAATATTTAATGCGTCTGATACTGAGGGCCTAGCCCACTTTTTTAAATTTGTGGGATCCGGCCTTGTCACCTCCTTTCAGACTATTTTTGGTGGAATACCCGCTTTTATTCATTCTATTTTTCCAGCACCTTAAGAGGGTTTCCCTTGGTGGTCCTGCTAATTTGCGGAGTACTTGTACTTCTATTGTTGCTCCGTAATGGCTTCTTGATTTGTGGAGCTGTTAAACCCAGTCCAGTTGCAACCGTACCGTGACCGGATGCGTGGGCTTTTTGCGGCAATGCCATTGAAAGCTCTTGACATCGACTATTGGTTGACCTTCCATTATGCCTACTTCACCAGCATGCAACCTGTGTTCCACTGCCTCCGGTGCCCTTTTCAATTGGACCTGGATGTCTGCCTCTCCAATACAACCCACGCTGCCCTGGATTACGAACTGTAAATGGGTCTGTTAAAGGCCCATGACCAGGAATGTTCCATGGGTGGGCACCTGGTGTGCGATCCTCTACTTGGACCAACGGCAGTCTTGAGTACCTGTGCTCGTGTGCAGCGCCTCATAGATCAGAGTTTCACGCAGGTTGCCCTGTTATGCTCCTAACAGCTTCTGAATATGCATAGTGCTCGTTTTACGTGCTCAATTGTATGGCATACCTCTTTACCATGGAAGGTTCAGAAAACATACTGGAGTTTATTGCATTCCGATTTTCCTGCAACGTTTCTGAATCCGAAGATTCGCTATGAATGGATATGTTTTTCCCACTTGGCTATATTTTGAATTGTATGAAAATCAACTAGAGAGAGAGGAAGTTTCAAGAGGAGCTAGTTCATTTCCCCTGTATAAATACGTATAATAAAAAAGATCTGGCTCGCAGTTGAAGCCTTTAGTTTGTGTTTGGAAAACCAATAGGTTTCTTAAGAAAACCCCCAACCACCAAACTAGATGGTGGCATGCTTCATCATCGGGTCCCACCCAAGGCATTGAGTGCACCCTGGGTGTGCTACGACGCCCAAACTACAGCGGAACGAGTTTATTTTTAGTGTGTGGTGCAGTGATAGTGATGTTAAAACTATCTATAGGGCCCTTTTAGAGGTAGAAGTAATTTTAATGACGAGGCCCTATGACAGGGTTAAGAATTGGTTGTCATATGCTGGTTTTCGTCAGGACAAGAGCAAAAAGTGCGTAAACCGGTCAAGGTGAGGTCTGCAGGACCGGGTGGTGAAAAAGGGGCCCACACGGTAAGGTGCAGAAAATTGGAGAGAATCTAGTTGTTGCCTCCTACTACTTCCTGTATTTGGTAGTGCTGTTGAAATTATGGACATTTTACAATTTTACGACATGGAGCCCGCAAGCGGCAGTGCCTGAAGTCACACGTTTGTCAAGGCCCACTGCCTTGTACCTGTTGCGGCCTTCTGTAGGGATCCCTACAAGCCAGTTCTTTTTGATCATACGTATTTTTTGAATTGGCAATGAAACTATTTTTTTTTTGGTTCATAAATATCTTACTTGAGATACCACTGAGACGCTTTGCCTCTGCTTACCTCTGATTTTTGTCTTAGCGTAGTGCTACCAACCTGGCCAAGGGAAGGGTGTCACGTTGCTCATAGGGACACTGTCGTCTTCACTAAGTTGGCATGAGCATGCTGCAGCCTGCCTGCTGCTTTGCGCATTTTACTACAAGTCTTTATTTTTTGCAATCATTTCTGTGGCTGTTTTCACATGAGAACTCATTGGTGTTTTCACTCTCTGCATGTTCCTGGGATTTTGACTGAACATTATGTGCAAGGTCGAACAACAATGCCCCTTGTTATTTTGTTCTGGCCAGGCGTAAGCCCTTAGACAAAACATACCGATGCAGCTGTTGTTTGGACAAAGGTACTTTGGTCTTATTAGAATACACGAATAGATAGCAGACACTTGAGAGGGACCTTTCCAGGGAGAAGAGCGAGACAGCACCTATGATGTAGATCTACCATCTATAGGCTAAGGTAAGGTGTCTTCTGGCAAAGCCCAGAGATCTTTTAATATATAAAAATACTGCTTCTTAGCAAGGGGAGAGAGGTTAGGCTCTATTGTCTTTCCAAGATGACACCCCCTCTCATGATATATGGACTGTTGGACTTGGCCCTTTTTGCAGGTTCACCCCTAAACCTTTTGTTTTTCTCCCAGCCTTTTTCTCTGTGTAGTGTTAGTGGTTCTAGGCTGCTGGGCACTTTAGCACTGTGGTCCTGTGTAAAATGCGTGCACTCTGTGTTACATTTAGTGGGCGTGAGAGTGGCCTGCCCTCCCATAGGTATGCATGGGGGATTCCCTGCTCAGTGTGTGTCAGTGGTAATTCCTGTTATGAGAGTAGCAGTATGGTCAAGTTTGGTATGTATGAAATTGTGAGAATAAATGCATTATTATGACTATGTGAGAAATGCCACTTTTAGAAGTTGGCATTTCTGTGTGCTCTGTGTCTACCTGCCTGATGTGAATTGCATGTCTGGTTTTGGAGGGACAGGGCAGGGGTTGAATAGAGAGATCTGCAGTTGGAGTATGGGGAGGTGTGACTCTTTGATCTGAGCAGGGCTGTGCCTGGCAAGGTGAATGAAGGCTCCACCTCCCACTGTGCGTCCGATAACAGACCCCCTCTTCCTCAAAGGCAAAATGCAGCCTTATAAACAAAGTGCTCCCGGACCACACCGAACTGGTGCTGGCTGGGTTCAGTGACTTGTGACTTTTGAGAACAAAGTCTTTTGGTGGTATAAGTAAAGGGTCTGTGACCCCATGAAATTGTTCAGTTCCTGGGTTCTTCCTGCGTGGCTGAGGGGCTTGCAGCTGCTGGGGCCCAGGGAGGGCTGCCATGAGGGCTTGCCCCCCTGGGCCCTGCATTGCCCATTCCTCTCTAAAGACTTTTTGGGACCTTTTACCTGGCTTGTGATCCCCCAGGACCTTGGAGGAAGTTGTTCTGCATTTTTGCGCCCTAGGAGCGCTGTGCTTGTTTTCCATTTATTTTCACAAGAAGAAGAGCGTGGGGCTGTGAAGCGCTGACCTGCAGCCCCTTTTCAGAGGGAATCCTGACGTAGGGATTCCCTCGTGATGCAGCATTCATTGCGGGAGCCCACCCCGCGTCTGGATTTGATGGTGGGTGCCCACCCCGCTTATTGGGTTGGTTTGGCGGGTGCCCACCCCGCGTTTCACCTTTAACAGAAGCGGGAGCCCACCCCGTGTTACTCCGCTGCAGACCGAGCCATTGTGGAAGCCCTCTCCGGGCCACTCTCAGCACGACCCAGAAGTCAGGCAGCCTTGCCTGGATGGAACATGGGGGGGGCGTGGAGCACGCGGGCAGAAGTGTCCTCCCGTGAGCTGTTGGGATCCCCGGGGACAGGAGAAGAAGCTGGAGACATCCGGAGCCTCCGGGGCTCCACATGGAAGTCCCGGGTCCCAGGAGGGGGCCCGGGTGCAGAGGAGAGGCGGCTGAGGCCACCACTGGCAGCGCTGGGCTCCCATGAGCAAGGGAAGCCCCGCATGCAGGAGACACTGCGGTGGTTCGGTGGGGCTCCCATGTGGAAGGGAAAGCCCTGCAGTGTGGTGATTGCGGCGTCGGGGCATGAGGCACATTGCCGTGGCAGCCCCCGCCGCCTTGAAGGAAAGAGAGAGGGCCCCCAAGTAGTGGGGGCTCTCCTGTGAATGCAACCGGGACCGCAACCGTGAGCAAGGAGTCCGGTGAGTGATGCTGGGGGGAGGGGGTATGTCAAGGCACGCTATCGGTGCCTGCCCCCATTGTGGCTTCCCCAAGTCACCACCTGAGTGGCCCCGCCAGCGAGCGGGCTGCTCCCACGTTGATGAGCATGCTTTGGCATTAGAGCCCATGTGGCCCCAACGGAGCGGCATAATTATTGTTAAAGGGCCCAGAGGGGCCCGTGCTTGCCCCCCCATGTGGCCTTTCTCACAGTTGCTCCGCGTGGCAGTGGGCAACTGCAGTGATGGGGACACATACTGGGCGAACCCCAGTGAAGGCCCCGAGGGCACCGTTGTGCCAGGGCTGATTATTGATTCACAGCTGCGCCGCACCAGCGCGGGCAGCTGCAACGCTTTGCATATTTGTCCATCCAGAGGGCACATTGAGTGCCCAGGCCCACGTTAAGCTTCACAGCTGCCCAGCAAGTAGTGGGCAGCTGCAACGTTTAGGCCACAGTTCGTTGGGGGCATGTTTTGAGAGAAAGGAGTGAGATGCACTCCTCGGCCCAAGCGCAATTGCGCACGTGCGAACTATGCTGCATTGGCAGCAGCCCTGACATTCTGGACACAGGGCATTTGAGCCCCTTTGAGAAGGCCAGTTGGCCAGGGGGACTGTTAGGTTTGTAGGGCACCAGGCGCTAATGAACAAGTTACTTACCTTCGGTAACGATGTATCTGTAAGAAACATTAGTTAGTTAGATTCCTCACCTTAGAATATCCCCAGGCGTCAGACTGGATCCGGAAGATTTTTCGTCAGCAATACCCCTTGCGGGTCGCTAGGCGTCGTCTGCGGCTCCGCGTCCGTCGTTGGCGTCGTGCGCCGGAATGACGTCGTCGGAGTACTTAGACGCCGCCCTCGCGCGCTGACGTCAGTTCTTGTACATAGCTTTCCGCGCCAGGAACGCAGAGCCTTGGAAAGACCGACACTGGTGCCAAAAAATAAAATCTAGGGGCCTGAAAAGGATAACCTTAACCCTAGATGTCAGTTCGCAGAACGGGGAGGATGGGTGGGTCGGTGAGGAATCTAACTAACTAATGTTTCTTACAGATACATCGTTACCGAAGGTAAGTAACTTGTTCATCTGAAAGAAACACGTTAGTTAGATTCCTCACCTTAGAATAGATACCCAAGCAATACCATCCCCGGTGGTGGGTCTGCGAACCAAGATCACACCAGAAAGTCCTGGAGGACAGAACAGCCAAAGAAGCCATCCCTCCAGACTTGGCTGTCAAGGCAATAATGCTTGGCAAACGTGTGTAGCGAAGCCCACGTCGCCGCCTGACAGATGTCCTGCAAAGGGACAGCCCGTCCCAAAGCAGTAGTAGCCGCTGTGGCCCGAGTAGAATGGGCGCGCAGCCCAACAGGAGGGTCCTTTTTAGCCAAGGAGTAACAAATTTTGATGCACAGTACAACCCACCGAGAGATGGTCCGTTTGTGCACAGCTTTCCCCTTCTTAGCACCCACGTATCCAACGAAAAGTTGGTCGTCCACCCGGAACTGCTTTGTGCGGTCCAGATAAAAGGAGAGCACATGTTTTGGGTCCAGACGGTGGAGCGTCTCTTCCTCTTTGGAAGGATGCGGAGGCGGAAAGAAGGTGGGCAAGGTGACAGACTGCCCAAGATGAAATGGAGTCACCACTTTCGGAAGAAAGGAGGGACGAGGCCGAAGGACAACCTTGTCCGGATGAACAGACAGAAAAGGAGGCTTTGAAGATAAAGCCTGGAGCTCACTCACCCGTCTAGCCGAGGTGATGGATACCAGAAAAGCAGTCTTAAGCGTCAGCAGACGAAGAGGACAATTGTGAAGAGGCTCGAAGGGAGCGCACATCAGGAATGTCAAGACAAGATTCAAGTCCCACTGAGGCATTACAAAAGGGACAGGAGGGAACGTGTGAGTAATGCCTTTTAGAAAGCGTGTAACTAGAGGGGACTTGAAAAGAGAAGGCTGATCAGGAAGCCGCAAGAAGGCAGAGATGGCAGCAAGATAACCTTTCAGGGTGCCCAGGGCAGAGCCCTGCCGGGCCAAAGAAAGAAGAAACAGTAGAACCTCAGAAAGAGGGGCGAAAAGGGGATCCACAGCCTTTGCTGTGCACCATGCCACAAATCTGTTCCACCGGCAGGCGTATACCGTCTTTGTGGAGGGACGCCTGGCTGCCAGAATGATATCACAGACTTCAGGAGGCAAGTCAAATGGCATCAACTGCCGCCGCTCAATCTCCACGCATGGAGGTGGAGGCTGGACAGGTTCGGGTGGAGGACCGTCCCCTGCTGCTGCGACAGAAGATCCTCCCGAAGGGGCAGACGTATCGGAGGATCGGTCAACATACTGAGTAGCTCGGGATACCAGTACCTTCGTGCCCAATCCGGAGCCACCAAGATGACTTGGGCCCGGTCGCGCCTGATCTTCTTCAGCACTCTGGGCAGAAGTCGTATAGGCGGAAAGGCGTACAACAGACCGCAACTCCACTCGTGACGAAAAGCGTCGCCGAGCGAGTGCCGCCTTGGAAATTCCAATGCGCAGAACTGCTGACATTGCGCGTTCTCTTCGGTGGCGAATAGATCTAACCAAGGCTCTCCCCACTGCTGAAAGAGACCTTGCGCCACTTCGGAGTTCAGACGCCATTCGTGATCCATCATGCACTGGCGGCTGAGTTCGTCTGCTCTGGCGTTCAGAGAGCCCGCCAGATGTTGAACCACTAGGGTGACGCCCTGGTGTTCCAGCCACGTCCAGAGGCGCAGAGCCTCCTGACAAAGGGTCCACGACCCCACCCCGCCCTGTTTGTTGCAATACCACATGGCGGTGGTGTTGTCCGTGAACACCTGCACGACACTTCCCCTGACAGAGGGAAGGAAGGCTTTCAGTGCAAGTCGGATCGCTCTCAACTCCAACAGGTTGATGTGGAGACGAGACTCCGCCGGAGACCAGAGGCCTCTGATCTCCGCCTCTCCCATATGGCCACCCCATCCCAGGAGGGACGCATCCGTCACTACGACATGCTCCGGTTGGGGAAGGGAGAGGCTCTTGCCCTTGACCCAATCGCGGTCCGTGAGCCACCACTGCAACTGCTGTGCAGTGCCCTCCGAGATCAAGACATGGTCGGACAGGTTGCCGTGATGCTGGGCCCACTGAAACTTCAGGTCCCACTGCAGAGCCCGCATGCGCCGCCTGGCGTGATGCACTAGTAGGATGCAGGAGGCCATCAGCCCCAGAAGCCGCAACACTAGCCTGACCGAAACCCAGGATAGAGGCCGAAAGATGGGAATCAGGGCCTGTATATCCCGGACCCGCTGTTCCGGTGGATGGACCCGGAACTGCGCCGAATCGAGAACCGCTCCGATGAAGAGGAGCTTCTGAGAGGGACTCAGGTGTGACTTCGGCACGTTGATGGAAAATCCCAGCAAATGCAGGAGATCCGCCGTAGTCTGGAGGTGGGAGACGACTGTCTGGGGTGAGCCCGCCTTCAACAACCAGTCGTCGAGATAGGGGAAGACTGGAACCCCTGATCTGCGCAGATGAGCTGCGACCACCGCCATCACTTTCGTGAACACCCGAGGGGCACTGGTGAGGCCGAAGGGGAGCACGGTAAACTGAAAGTGCTCTTGGCCCACCGTGAACCGCAGAAAATATTTCACGCCTAAATGTGATGCTGTGCATAATATGATTGGTGTTACAGGATGAGGCTGAGTATAGTGTTTGCCAGTAATTACTGGCTGTGTTCTTTGTTCATTATATTTTCTACATTTACTATCTTTACTAAGTGATGGTTCTGACAGTGGTCCAAGTGGCCCTGGCATGTGTACATAATCCCCTGTAAATTTTGCCCAGTGCCAGTAGGCACAGTGTACATTGTGTGATTACTATTCTGATGTGTTTTATGATAATACAAAGGCTATTGTTTATATAACCTTGTGTGGAGTCCCTTTTGTGGTGTGCCTAGTATGTTGTTGCTGTGTGGGTTGCGCAGATGCTTTACACATGGCCTCCGGGATAAGCCTGACTGCTCGTGCCAAGCTACCAAGGGGGTGAGCAGGGGTTATCCTTGGCGTTTAACTCCCTTGCCCTGACTAGAGTAGTGGTTTCTTCCTGGCTTAGGCGCAAGCCCTAGCCAACCATAAATCCCATTTCTAACATGGATTAGCTGCTATGCTGACTGAATTTGTATTATGCATTATCCTGGTTTTTGGGGCACGTATACTGCATGTTAGGGTACGTTAGTTAAAATAAAGATTTTAAACTATTTTGTTTCTCTGTCAGATCTTGTTGTGGACACGTACAAGAGTGCGACTGAAAGGCTGTGTCTTGCTACTGCGATTCCAGAGAAATTTAGGAGTGTTGTGTTCTGGGGTGTCTAATCATTTGCTTCTCTGTGAGTGAGTAGGAGAGCAAGTGAGACACTATAGCTAGTCGGTCATGGGCTTGTGGGTACTAAGGTGGTAGGAAGACTCAGTCCCTAAACACCAAGGTCCCATAATCCTGCACATAGTGCTGTGTTTGTGCAGAATCCCTGAAAAACCTGTAACTGTGTTTAGACACCTGTTCATCGCAATGGTAGTTGCCAGCAGAAGGCCATACCTGGCACAACCCCCACTAAAGGCAAATTTCAGGTGGCTTAGTACTCGTTGAATAAATTACAGATTCCACAACTCCCTACACACAACTTCTCTCAACATAGGGCCTGTGTATGATGGCAGTGGGACCGCCATCATCAGCCCGTCTGTGGCAGTCCCACCGCCATCAGACCGTGGTATCAGCCCGCCACATTACAATGGCAGGCGGACGGTTGGTGGTCGGAGAGACCGACACCATGCATCCAATGGGCTGAAGGAGCCCGTCGGTGCATCATAGGGACTTGTATCCCTGCAATGGTGGCGGTACTTGCTCAGGCACCACTGTAAGGATTACAATGTCCCTTTCCGCGGCTGTTTCATGGCGGTTAACCAGTTATGAAAAAGCAGGCAGCAAGGGACTTTGGGGTACCTTAGCGGGCCCCCCTTGCTCTCTGACTTGGGTTCTGAGGGCACCTATGGTGCCCCCCTACATATTCCTGCACCATGTGGCAGGCACCACATAGTGCAGGGATATGCAAAAATGTGTATTTTTTGTACTGTGGCATGTGCTTTCAGCCAGCAGCACACGCTGCAATACATAACATACACATTGCGACTGCCTTGAAGGTGGTCGCATCATAATCCCTATTGCGGGACCACCGACAGGCAGTCGGGTGGTGCCATTCCGGAAAGGATGGCGGCCAGACGAAAGTCCAACTGCCATCATAATCAGGCCCATAGTCCTCAGTTTGCCTGATTTCTCCCCTGACAGATGTGACACCAGTGTGGCAGACTTCGGCTCAAACCCCAGGAATGTCATTCATGTGCATGGGGCAACCGTCTTTTCTGATGCCAATGAAACAACGAAAATACCATCTCAAAATTTTGAATAATGCTTTTATCCCCCCAAAACCTGCCCTGCCTATGAGCAAGAAATTGTCTAGCTGCTCATAGCTTGAAACCTGTCTCATCACCCATTACAGGAATGTATTACATTTCTCGAAAAGGGTACAGGCTAGCAATCATCGCATTGGCATGGCCATGTCCACGAGTCACTCCACCTGAAATTGCCTGTCCAACAGCTGAAAGTCATTGCAGTAGCGGGAATGCAAAGTTGGGGCCTAGTTATGATGCCGGGTGGCCCGTCTCTGTCCTGGGACCAACTGACAATCGAGCGGCTGTTCCAACCAACGAGTTAGGATGTGACCGAACACTGTTCGGTCACATTTATACAATTCCCTATGGGACTATGCATTACAGCCATAAACCAGCTGTAATACATGCTCCAATAGTGAAATGGGAGGTGCTGTTCATCCCCTCACCCCATGGCAGGTACCTCAAGGTGCCTGCCACAGGGTGCAGGGATCAACCGGAGGCCCCCAACCGGAGGCCGCACACACAAGGGGGCTCCTAGTGGCCCTAAAACATGCTTTCCGACAAGGCCCGCCCTTTGGGATTACGAGCCGGGTCCAACTGGCCGATGGTCTCCATAAGCCTGTCGGAATCCAGCCGGAATGACCATCCGGTTTAAATTCCGACCGGCTGAAACATAATCAGCCGGTCGGAATTGAAACCAACGATTGGGGTCGGAAAACCTCCGACCAAAGGTCGCAGGCTTTCCAACTTCCATCGTAATCAGCCCCTTGACGTCCGCTTTGCCCCACAATCACACTACATCACCATAGCTATTGCCACGTCACGATTGGAGTATGTGACTGAACATTCACCTTAGTCAATAAAATTGTTCACTGAACCCACTTATGGCCAGGACAGATGCTGTACAAGGCAAAATTCCCCTTTTATCTCCTAAAGAATTACACCTAATGGTGAGTTTATCAGGTCATTCAGGGAGGTTCATAAAAAGGGGTTGTCATATTTCCTCTAATTCACATTACTCAACAGGTTGTCCTAAGGTACATCTGGCAAATCTCTGTAAGATTTCAAGTTTTGTCACCCCTCCAGCCCTAATGAGACTGAATAGGAGATTCTGAAACCATGAATAAAACTATTAAATAACAGGCTGATGCTACTCCATCCAGTTGCCACATCAGCCACCTTCTCATCTTTTTTACTTTAACTAGGACAGGGAGGGAATTAAATTGCCCCACATAATTCACATAATTTCAGGAATTTCATGTTATGCTTGGTACATGAAACTCCCCTAATTATGCCACTTTGCAATTTCTGTCAAACATTCACTGCAGATGATGCAATTCATGGTAATGCACGGGAACAACAGAACACAAGTGGCAGTTGTTCATGGCGCTCTTGTTTGAACACCTCCTCATGCGATGCAAGGATGCATTTTGAGTTAACATATAGCGCAAAATGACGGATTTCTATTTTGCATAATTTCACATGGTTTTGCTGTAATTACTCAAAAATACATTATGCTAATTTTGCACATCTCTAACAAACTGGTGCGACTGACATTCCCTTCTACTCCTTTCCCCTTCTCCCTACTTCTACCTCAGCTACAATGCTTAATTTGTGCCGGTGTTTGGGGGGCGTAGCTTGGTGCTGACCGAGATGGTCGCATGCTAACACAGCTCTGAGCCGAACTCACTGAAGTCCCTAAAATCCTTTCATTGATCCGCTCCTGCTCGCAACATATGATAAAGGCTGAACTGGGAGGATGGCAAGATGAGACAGCGCAATCCATGTGACTTCCCTCTGCCTGCCTGGAAGCCCAAACATCATCACAAAGCCAGGACTGGCTTTGGGCCTGGTGGGCCGCCGTGGCTATGATGAGCTGCCACAAGGCCGAATACATTTTCTGGCTGAGGTCTTCGACGAGTGCAGAGCTCTGCCTCCCCACAAGCCGCTTGGTGTTTTGGCAGAGATCCAACTGAGAGGTACATATCAAAGAGCAGAGACCGAGAGGCCTGCCAGAGTGGCTGGGAAGGACTCATGGCCGGGGCTTGGAAGTAGGTGAGCGGCGCCACAGAAGGACACCCCGGGAGAGGGCTTGAAATGTGGGAAGGCACAGTGGGAGAGGTCCGACTAGTGAGGACAGCAGGGGACCCAGACAGTGCATCTCCCCCTGAGGCTAGTGTACACATATTTGAAGGAGGCACTCCTAGGATGGGAGAGATGGCAAACTCGGTAGACAGGTGAGCCGGTACTGCGGGCCACGGTGTGGCAGCTCTGGTTGAGTGGTGATCCTGATTGACCATCAAGGACTGCGACCAATTACATAAAGGCTTGGGCCCCAGCAGAATAGGGCCTAGATGGGGAAGAGGCACATACTTGTCTCGAGACCGCAGTTTGGTCCAGAGATGCGAGCAGCGAAGACAAGCGGGCCACCCTGCCCCTTCCCTTGATGGGCTCTCTAGAGAGCCATCCGGCCTCTCTTGAAGAATGTATCTTTGGCATCACCCCTCGTGACCGGGCTTGGTCCGAGGGCATAAATAAACGGGCCAAGATCGCACTTGGTCTTCCGGTCGACAATTATACCCAGTGTGCTGTGTCCCTTATTTGTCCCACACCTAGGCCGTTAATCCCCGTGCATGCCCTGCGCAACTCACCCATCTATATTGACTATGAGGTGTGAGAATGGGCCCACCAAACGTCTGTACCGCCCGATCACCCTGTTGCATCGGTGCCACCTGCTGCAGCCTGCGGGTGCAGTGAGACCCGTTGCCGGCACACCCGTACTCCCGCTGCCTACCTGCGGTTGAGATCGGAGCGGCCGGTGCCCTTCATGTCCCTGAAGGGATGTATGACGTTACAACGCACACTTTTACAACGCATGCACTTACAACGCATTTTTTACAACGCATAATCCATTACAACGCACTACACTTACAACGCATGACACTACAACGCATTTTAAAAAACTACCATTACAACGCATACCATTACAACGCATAATATTTAATTGCATTTAAGGTAAGTATTAGATAGTATAGGGGTAAAAATTACTTTTCTAACTCCAGGGGGTGCAACAGTAGGGTAAGTGTTGGATAGTATAGGGGTAAAAATTACTATTCTAACTCCAGGGGGTGCAACAGTAGGGTAAGTGTTGGATAGTATAGGGGTAAAAATTACTATTCTAACTCCAGGGGGTGCAACAGTAGGGTAAGTGTTGGATAGTATAGGGGTAAAAATTACTATTCTAACTCCAGGGGGGGCAACAGTAGGGTAAGTGTTGGATAGTATAGGGGTAAAAATTGCTATTCTAACTCCAGGGGGTGCAACAGTAGGGTAAGTGTTGGATAGTATAGAGGTAAAAATTGCTATTCTAACTCCAGGGGGTGCAACAGTAGGGTAAGTGTTGGATAGTATAGGGGTAAAAATTGCTATTCTAACTCCAGGGGGTGCAACAGTAGGGTAAGTGTTGGATAGTATAGGGGTAAAAATTACTATTCTAACTCCAGGGGGTGCAACAGTAGGATAAGTGTTGGATAGTATAGGGGTAAAAATTACTATTCTAACTCCAGGGGGTGCAACAGTAGGGTAATTGTTGGATAGTATAGGGGTAAAAATTACTATTCTAACTCCAGGGGGTGCAACAGTAGGGTAAGTGTTGGATAGTATAGGGGTAAAAATTACTATTCTAACTCCAGGGGGTGCAACAGTAGGGTAAGTGTTGGATAGTATAGGGGTAAAAATTACTATTCTAACTCCAGGGGGTGCAACAGTAGGGTAAGTGTTGGATAGTGTAGTGTAATATTATGCGTTGTAATGGTAGGCGTTGTAATGGTATGCGTTGTAAAGGTATTTTTTAAAAATGCGTTGTAGTGTCATGCGTTGTAAGTGTAGTGTGTTGTAATGGATTATGCGTTGTAAAAAATGCGTTGTAAGTGTAGTGCGTTGTAACAGTTGCGTTGTAAAGGTTGTTCCCCCCCTGAAGCTGTGTTGAGAGCACAATTGATGCTCTGCTGCCCGCTGGATCCGTGGGAGCATGGTCTGCGCTCCGGCTGTGAGGCGTGCCTGCTGGCGGCAGGGAGCAGCGCGTGAATGTGACATCTGCCCAGTGACACGCCCAGCGACCAAGTAAGGTGCAGCCTGCAGGGCGCTGGTCGCGGCATGGAGGTGAAGATCTGGCCTCAGCATGAGGCCGCCTGTGAGCGCCTGAGGCAAAGAAGGGGCGCATCGCGTCGTTAGGCCCAGTGGGAGGCGTACTTAACCAGCGATCATTCCCCACATGTAGCAGGCTGCCGAGTGTGATCAGGAGGAACTGGGGCACAGGCCAAGCAGTGATGCTTGCCAGAGCAAGGACATAGGAAAAAAAACACTGAATAGAAGAGCCCAAGACTTGCAGGCTGCGACTGTGGGACACACACATAGAAAAAGGAGGTGTACTGACAGCCACCACGCAGGACGTTAAGGAGACCCAGAGAGGGGAGCGTAGCAGCAGTGTGAATGAACAGTTGCATGCCGGAAGAGATGGGGGACCCACAACTGGCCCAGCCACAGGCGCAAGCACCAGTGGTGCCATACACTCCTGCGTCAGTCACACCCATTCCGCCCTTCAGCCAGCTGGCAGACCCAGCCACTGCGGCACCACGATGGAGGCGATGGGTAGGCAGCCTCAACCACTATTTCACAGGAACACGGGAGACAGATGGCACGGTAAACTGCTCCCTGTTGATGCATTTTGTCGGCGATGAGCTGTATGAGCTCTTCAAAACACTACCGGATACGGAAGCTGCTCAAGAGTATGACGCGGCGATTGCGGCAATGGATAGGTACTTCGTCCCACAGATGAACCCTGACTACGAAAGGTTCAAGCCACACCAGGCTCGGCAGAATGAGACAGAGACCGTCAACATGTACTATGCCCGCCTCAGGAAGATGGCAATGTCGTGCACAGGAATTGATCAAAACGATGAGATTAGAGCCAAGCTCAAACAGGGGTGCAAATCCTTACACCCTACGGCGCCAAATAATGAGACAACCACGGATCTCACTCAACGATATCCTGATCCTAGCCCGCTCCTACGAATTGTTGGGGCTCCGAAGATACACTAGATATGCTTTGGGGTGTCATCCGTGGCTGAGGTCTCCCAAGACGCCATCAGAGTAGCTCTCTCAGGCCTTGTCGGGGTGATCAACCTCAGCGACGATAATAATCTACTCGCAAAGCTTGGAAGAGCACCACGTCATACTAAGAGCCATTCTACAGAGTCTGTCCGACTGACCCTCCACAAGAAGAAGTGCAAGTTCTACCAGGGATCGGTAGACTTCGGCTATGTGTTCTCGAGGGATGGCCTTCGCGTTGACCCACGCAAGGCCAAAGCCATCAGAAGTGCCCCCGTACCGCAGAATCCCACAGAGGTCAGAAGCTTCATGGGGATAGCCACATACTGTGGAAGATTTCTCCTGAACCTGGAGGATTGTCAGGACCCCAATGACACCGAGAGCACAGAGGCATTCATCTGCATGGTCGAGGATGGTGCCTGTCCCATCGCCGTCACCAAGGACGACCTCTGCAAGACAACCAAAGCTGATATCACCCTAGGAAAAGTCAAAGAGGCCCTTGAAAGAGGTCGATGGCATCGCTTCTTGGATGGCTTATCTCTGCTCACTCCCGAAGACCAAAACTCAAGGCATCAGATGTGGAGAATACGGCACGAGCTCAGCATAGGAGGGTGTGGTCTGGCCCTCAAAGAACAGAGCATAGTGATACCCAGCGACCTGCATTCAGGGATGGTCACCCTGGCTCATCAAGGCCATCAAGGTGCTGCGAAGATGAAGGCACAGCTCCGAGCGAAGGTATGGTTCCCCAGTATGGATTAACTGGTGGATGAAGAAGTACGGAACTGCCACTCGTTCACCATCACGGGTGCTGACCCAGCTCCGGCGCCTGTGATCACAGAAGAAGCATGACTGTTACCCTGGACCAAAGTAAGCGTCGACTGCGGGAGTTTCCCAGATGGAAAACACACAATGGTCATTATGGACTCGTTCTCCAAGTTCCCAGTGGTTGAAGTGGTCCAGTCCGTGGCGTTTGTACACGTCCAACCAGCTTTGGAGAAGATCTTTGCAATGTTTGGCCTACCAGTGGAAGTGAAGTCTGACAATGGGCCTCCCTTCCAGGGTCAAGAATTCCACGATTTCCTGGAACGAAGAGCAATTCAGCCTCGTGGATCACACCCCAATGGCCGCAAGCCAACGGCGAGGTTGAGCGATTTATGAGGATAGGGGTGGATCAGCATCAAGACCCAAAGACGTGCCTACATCGCTTCCTATTGGCGTTCCGGCAGACACCTCACTCAACTACAGGGTGCGCCCCTGCCACTCTCCTGCTGAAGCGCTCTCCCAGAGACTTTGTCCTTGAAGTCCCGGATTGGACCCCGCCAAATTTGGACTTGGAACGGACCCAACAGAAACACAAGCAAACCAACAATAATGCAACCACCAAAGGAGGTGCCCGGACTCCAACGGTGCATGTGGAATCCCTTGTGGTCCTAAAGGATCGCCATCCCAGCTGGAGGTTCTGCACACTTTATGAACCCAAAGTATGGATTGTCACCAGGGTAGATGGCACAATGGTCACGGCTCAGCGAGGTCAGCACACAGAGGTGAGAAATGTGTCCTGGTTCAAGGAAGTGAGTGGGTCCCAGCATACCAGCAGGACGTCTGCAGAAGAGGATTCCAGAGATCTGCCTAGCGGAGTTACTGCAAGCCCCAGCCTAGCTCAGACCCAGCGTTTGCCCGAGGGGACAGTCTCCCAGTGCGGGACAGTTCTCAAGACTTACCAGAGACTGGAACAGTAGTGGGACCCCCTGTGAGCCCTGCCGCCGACCTAGGTGGGGTGCCCACCAGGAGCCAGCAGTACCTGATGTGACCTAATCCTGCACCCAGCCAGAGGTTGAAGGACTATGCATGCTGAGCCGCAGTGTGCTGATGGTGTGCCCTAGGGCTGTGGTTTTCGGACAACGTGTCGAGTTCCTGTTTGGTTATTTTTTCATGGTGTTATCAGTTATCTAAAGGAAAGGAGGGATGTATCGAGCCATCCGGCCTCTCTTGAACAATATATTTTTGGCATCACCTCTCGTGACTGGGCTCGGTCTGAGGGTATAAATAAACGGGCCGAGATTGCATGTGGTCTTCCGCCCGACAATTATACCCAGTATGCTGTGTCCCTTATTTGTCCCACACCTAGGCCGTTAATCACCGTTCATGCCTTGCTTAACTTGCCCCTCTATAGGCTCGGTCTGAGTGCAAAGCGGTGTGGTGCAAGATACCGGGGCTGGTCTGCAGAGCAGAGTGAAGGCCTGTGACACCAGACACCTTAGAGTAGAGCTATAGATACCTCCTGAGGCTCCACCCTGTTGTGAACTGTGAATAAGATGTGAGGGACATAATCCTGACACTGCTGTTATGGGCAATAACCAACAGAGGCACTTGGAGCTGGAGGGGATTGAGAAGGGAGAGGGGGCTTTCTGGATAGTGCTGGTGCTGAATGGGAGTGCATCCAGGTGGATACGGAAGACAGGACTAGTTGCCTGACACATTGAGCGTTTGCTACATAACCACATGAACGAATCACCGTGAGAGTCGATTATGAAGCCCAAAGGACCGGTGCCTGCCCAAACCAATAAAATGGACAGGTATGCAGTGCCAAGGCGTATCTAGTCTAACCCTGGGCGTAGTTTGCAAAGGAACGCTACGCGTAGCTACGCGAAGTGCACTTCGCACTAAGCAAGCTATGCGTAGCTTCGCAAACTGCGTAGTGCACTGTGGAAGATGCTGTTCGCACTGATTGCACAATGCCGGATGCTTGTCCGCACTTTGCAATCAGTGCAAACTGCATCTTGCACAGTGCATGCGGTCGTTTTCTGCTGCTCGAGTAGATTTCTACTCGAGAAGCGGCTTTCTCAACGCGGACTGGTAGTTTCTCATCGCGAGCGGTCGCGAGCATACGCGACCACTCGCAGTGAGAAACCTGACCTCCCCACGTTAAGAAGCTCGCCGGTAGGTTTATTTTCCACGCTCGCGATCGGTAACTTGATGTTGCTGATCGCGAACGAGGAAAAAGTCTCGCCAGGATGTCATTTTGCTTGCTCGCGGTCGCCAACTTAACGTTGAGGACCGCGAGCAAGCAAAAAATGACCGCTGCACTATGCTACGCTATGCGTGTTTGCACTGTTCTACGTGCAATTCGCGTAGTGCGAAGTAGCGCAAACTTCGCAAACTACGCGAGCGTAGCGTAATGCTTTGCCCAGGCTTAATCTAGTTAGCAGACAGAGAAGGCAGAGGCGACGGAACAATTGCTCAGTGCCAGCATGGCAGCTATAGATTATCTGAAAGGGACTATCAAGCCAAAATTGGATGCAGTTACTGTTGACATGAATTTATTGAAAGCAGACTTTCATAAAATCTCTGACAAGGTCTCTGCAACCGAAACTAGTATCAACCAGTTACAGTCTATGTCGCTTCCTCCTTGCTTACTGTGTCTTTCGTCATAACTGCATGCATCCCACCAGTTATCAACATACTCACACTCTAGGCCAAAATAGTTTGAGATCTACAATTTATATACACTTAATTTGTCAGTGAGACAATTTAAATGTTTTCAAAAATGATAGAATCCAGTGCATCAGATTTGTTGCGTAAACTTCTCAACGCTTTATTTGAGTTGAAGAAACCAATATTTATTACTTTGGATACAATGAGGAATTCTAACTTGGCTAACATGCTCCGCAACTTATTTTATTTTTCACGTTGCTCAAATATTTCTTTCTCGACTCAAGTATTCCATAAAATCAGAAAACCGGATTAACAGAAACGATTCCTTTCGTTGTCGTTTTTGTTGCATTTAACTCTATAGTATGGCCGGTGGTCACTTTAGATTCAGATAAAGTTAATCTGCATGCTGAGGAATGATAACCTTGAGCATCTTTTTCAGAGTTCCTCCTGTGTTGCCACGCTATGAAATTAAAATTATTGCAACAAAATAACTAAGCGCATGAATTAGATCACCTCAAACTCGTTTTGTCTTTTTTTTACAATTACTTACACATAGGTCTAAAAAGAGCCCTTTTATGTTGTCACAACTCTCAGTTTATGTTTTATACCCTCTCACCCGAGTCGGCCATGCGGCGAGCGCAATGTAAGTGTTTTCCTTTTCCTTCTTTTTTATTTTACCTCGCTGTCATCTGTCGAATCCCACCCCCTACCCCGCCCCGCCGTTCTTACCTGCAGAGGCGCTCCTGCTTGAAGCAGATGATTCAAAATTTGATAATTTGTCAGGCACTTTTAAGAAGGGCTGTATATTGATTTGTGAACTGTAATTTTGTATGTATTTGCAATTTATTTTATGACTGCATGCTTGATGGTTGACAGAATATGTGCATCACAGGAGGCCTCTTTTGATGATGGTGGCAAACCAATGATGAAGGCCATAGGCTTGATTGGATCATTGGGGAAAGCTATGTCAGATGCCATAACGTTTATTTTGTTACTATGAAAAGTTACAAGAAAGTTAATAGGCCTGACTTACTTATTGGGAAGTGCATTTATGAACACCAAAAGGCATTGAATTATTGTTTGTTATCACACTGTGTTGAAGGTTTCAGAATGGCATTTAGTACATGAAATCCCACAGAGGAATTTAGTCAGCAATGGATTTGGTGTTCGCTGCCCCATCAGATACATATTTGCACTGTGATAATCCTAGTTAGACCTCCTGAAGAGGACATGTCTATTGGTTTGCCAAAGGTAATTGTACACAAATTTGTAATTTTGATGATTGCCTGATGGCTGCTTTGTGAGAAAGCTTGTGTTCATTACAGTAGGCTTGAGTTAGTGAGTTGATGTTGACACACCAACAGTAAAAGTTATTGACTTGATTGGTTCACTTAGGCAAGTTTTGTCAGATGCCATAGAACTGATCTGTCTATTTTAAAAATATTATGAGAAAGACAGTAGGCCTGTGTTATTTATTTGGAAAGGTGTTTGCAAACTATATGGGTAAATTGCCATTACACTGTGTTAAAGGCTGGAGGCAGATATATTGATACACTGAATCTCACACAATGCCATATTTTGCTAGGTCTTTGGTGTTGGGTAGCCCCTGTGATATACCCTGGGAAAAGATTTGTGCTTTGACAATCCTTGTTCTGCAGATTTAGGAGGGGTTAGCTATTGTTTTGCCAGTTTTAATTTAGTAAATCTTTTACATTATTTACTATATGCCAAAGGTTGGTTCATGGCAAAGCCTGTGCTCTATACAGTAGGCCTGAGTATTTTTTATAGTGACACCCTAGTAATAAAGCCTATAAGTCTGACTGGTTCTTATGGAAAAAGGTATGTCAGATTTCATATTTCTGAGCTGTTCATTTTGAACAGTTCTGAAAAAAGCAGTGTGACTTAAAAATTAGAAAGGCCCATGCTGAAGCCAATAACCCTTTCGGGGAGAATTGGTATTACACTGTTAAAGTTTGTTGTTAGACCTGTAGACAGGTACTGTGTTACATAGATTCTTATACATTACTATAGTAGACAAGGGGTCTGGTGTTGATTATATCTGTGACAATACCCTGGAGGTTATGGTTAACTCATAGGAAAGCTTACTCTCAATACAGTACGCTTGAGTTGGTTATTTTGATGAACTAATGATAAAGGCTGTAGGACTGCTTAACTCATTAGTGGAATTTATCTCACAGTCCCTAGGTCTGATCTGTTTATTAAAAAAAATAAAAAACTACAGCAAAGGCAACATGCTTGACTTGTTTATTTTGAAAATCAGGTAAACGTTAATTATGGGCCAATAAACTTGTTAGGGTGGAATATTATTACATTCTGTTGATGAGCATGTTGTAAAAAGGAAATCTCACAGAGTAATGCAGTAAGCAAGGATTGTGGTGTTTTCTACTTCCTTTGACAAACCATGGGGATACACAATTTGTACTGTAATGATCCTTGCTATAATCTCTTAGGAGAAAATGTGGCGTGTATTTGTCTACCAGGCACTTGCAATAAATAAAACATTAAACATAGTTCTGCATACCTATAAATACATAGATTGTCTTTGGGTCAGCCAACTTCTGTCTGTTTGAGTGTCTCTCACATTCTATTTCTCCTCATGACAGTATACTGCATTTGGCAATGAGTGTTACCCCCATTTATGAGATTGGTTCTAATGCCCAGCAGGCAATGCTTTTTTTAATGATGTCAATGGGAAATATAATGGTGCTAATGAGACCAATCCTTTCACTAACAGTGATAAGCGTATCTTAAACCCTATGTATGAATCTTATTTTTAATCGAAGTACTATCTTAACAGTAATAGCAGCAATCCCTACTCTATTTGGTCTCACGTCAGCTGACCTTGCGGCAGTTCAATTTTAGCAAGATCCCTCTAACATTTCTTGGGAATATACCCATGTCACATGGTAAACCACTGCAATTGCAAACAAAGTATTTGACTGCAGATTGCAGTCCACAGAGTGGGGTATCGAAGTCATGAAAGATGTTCTCTTAAATTACCCGACACTTTTGATACCCACTGTGCCTTTAAGAAGGAAAGGCGCAGCTCATACCTACAACTAATATTTTAAAACAATGAGGTTCTATAGGACCACTCCTTAAACTAACAAAAATGCCATGCTTTACAATAATATAAACAGTGTTTGGCCCTCGCACTTGTGAACAAATTGCTAAAATGAAAGTTTTGATCGAGGACTGGACTTGGCTTCCATCCGATTAATCTAGATCAAAAACATATAGTGATGACTGATGCGTAGCCTACTTCGACAAACAACTATTTCCCATGAGACTCTGTTCTTGGATTGTGCATGGCCTCGCAGGGCTGCAGGAAGATCCAGAGACAAGAATATTCCTACAAAACTTTGACATACTGATGTTACAAAAAATATGGAGATAGCAAAGTACTCCCATCATTGGCTTCTAAGAATGTATTATCAATGACAATCATACACCACATCAAGGTCGAGCTAAAGGAGGGTTAGTAAAATATATAGTCATAGAATTAGATGTCAAGGTCCACAGACTTAACTTTCAATTGACAAGGCTGCAATGTGTAAAATTCCATCCTATTGAGAACAATCACAACAGTTTGGCTTATTGATGCTCAATGAATGTGTTCCAAAGGCTATAACTACAGTTCTGACATTTAGGAGCACCTACAATAGCTTCATAATTGACTATACCATCATCTCTCAGGGGGTGTGGTTGCCCACATCATTGGATATGCTATAACACCAAGACTTCAAAGTGACCATAATCCACAAGATTAACTGTAGATCTGACTGTGTTGCATGCAGAAATCTAATGTTCACCATCGAGTGCCATCTTCTTACAATTTGAAATGATCGCTTTGACGGTCTACCAAACAGGCCGAGACAATAAAACATGCTCAGTCATTTATTAGATCTGGCTGCTTTGGTGTTGCTATTAACAGAGTCAATGAAATCTTCTCCAAAGTATAAATAGGTAAACATTACGTTTATGATATAAATATACCATACATCAGACCAGTGTTATTAATAGTTTAATGATTTTTTAATGTAAACATGTAACTTTTTTTTTAGATTGTCATTTTTTTTATAAAAAACATATATGGTAGTAATATTTAACAGTAATAAATACATGTACAATCTGTGAGCTCCACATATATACAAAGTCACAAATAGACCAAATAATTACACTAAGAACAAAGACAACAATGGATTTACTATGTGACAAGTTCAAACAAAACAATCACATACATTCACATTAAAACACAATATATATACAAATAAATAATGGAATCTTAATTCCTAATGTGAAAACAGTAACAGTGCAGTATTAAAATGTTCTCTAAAGTCCAATGTTGTGTAGACACAGGTGCCTCTACCAAAAGTTATATGGTGAACAAATGGAATTTCCTAAGCAATTCCTTAATTACAAGATTTGCAGCTAAAAACAAAAGAATGGCTCATCTCTTTATAAACTCTAACAATAAGTGGTATACGCCCATATTGCATCAACAAAAGAAGGCCCTTAACAGAGCAACAAGGGCAGTTTTACAACAGAAACATATGATTACACAATCTCTACTTAAAGTGAAAAGCTCTAAGGTGGTCATACAAGCAAGCATTATGGAATGCAAAGAATATCTGCAACCAGGAGTTATGGAATAAGCTGCTATCTGCAAGCAAGTCAAATAACTGCAAGGCAACATTAATGATCTCGAAAATAGTTGCAATAGGGCTAGCAGTGCAAACATTACAGAAAATGCCTGGGTGGATTATATCTCTAAAATGTACGAAACACGAGTGGCAACTGCTCCTGAGTATAGGTCCTTTTGAAAAAATAAATAATCAGAGGAATTTGGAATAAAAATGGGAAGCACCTTCCATGAACACAGGCAAAATTCCATCAATGTATCCAGCATGGTCAAATATCAACCCCACTTTTAATTGAGCCACTAAATAAAGAAGAAACATCAACACTTCTCAAACAGATTAGATCAAATGGGGCCCTGGGCCGAAATGGCCTCCCAAATGCCGTCTTTAGAGCAAATCGGAATCTGTGGGCCGAGATCCTGACTCCACTTTATAATGAGATCTTTCTGATAGAAACTGTACATGATTCATAGCAAGGAAGTATCCTGCAACCCATCTACAAAAGTGGACCTCCTGAAATTCCTTCAAACGAGCGGCTAATAGCTTTGACAAACGTCAAGGCAAACGTTTTTACCTCCTATCTCTTAGAGGAACTGGAAGACTGGGCTGCTACACAGCACTTAATTCCAATGCACCAAAGTGGATTTTGTAAGGGCCAGTCAACAAATACCAATTTGACTGCCCTAATGTTGATGCCTGAGACTGCAATTTCCAGGAAGCAAAATCTGTATATTTGCTTTGTCGATTTTAAAGCAGCATTTGACACGGTTTCTCAAGCCTTGCTATAGAAAAAGTTAGCTGCATAGAGCATGCCCCCGAAATTACTTGATCTTATCATCCTCCTTTATACGAACACCTGGGTTCAGGTCAAGCTAGGTGATGAAACCTATCTTACATGGACAATTGAAACTTCTATGGCTTAATGCAAGGGAGTATGCTTGCTCCGTGTTTATTTAACCTTTTCATGGAAAATCTGAACCAACATCTGGATCAATAAACCTACACTCCCCTAAATTCGCAAGCAGTCCTCTAATATATTTACAATTTGCTGATGAATATATACTACTCAGTCAGACACCCATAGGCTTACAGCAATTAATCAATTCCCTTGAAGAATATATTTCACTTAAATCATCTTGAACTGAACATTAAGAAAACCAAAATCATGTCAATTGGTTCATCTACAGCCAGATATAAATTATGACATGCAAGGAGAAAATATCTTTTAAAAGACATTTTGATATATTAAGAACTAAAACAGCTTCCTCTGTTTTTGCCTTTAAATCACTTTGAGCCTAATTAGTGTGTTCCACTTATGATTATCTGGTGAAAATTACGGCTGCTAAAGTAATTCCAGTGTTAGCTTATGGTTCAGTTATCTTCCAAGGGAAGGGCTCTAAATTACTGGATCTGTTGCAAATTAAGGCTAAAAATCTGTCCTTACAATTCCCAATAACATTGGCCATGCAGAAATTTGGTTGGAATTTGGTCTCCAAGGCAAGGTTCTAGTGTGACAGGTGCCTTTTAAAAATTTGTACATTCTTTGTTTTTATCTGAACCTGGTTCCTTAACGAATATGTGCTGGTATGAAATCAACAATTCTCCCTATACTGGTGCATGGAGGGCCTACTTATTAGAGCCTTACCAAACGTTTGACTTTCAGGTATCTAGGCCTGTAGAAATGAATAGAGTTTGCTTTCAACATCTTTTGAACCAAGCAACTAAACAACTTTCATGCAATGTCTATGAAAGTGCACTAGTAACCAAAAATCATGCTTCAACAGTCATAAACTCCTACGAGAAAATGGGTTTACATCCTTGCATGGCCATCTCCATTCCATCACACATGATAAATGCATATCTGAAGCTAAGACTTGGCAGATATCCAACTAAGGACGACATTCCAAAATGGCCACATGAATGGCCACCTAAAAGCTTCAGTCTTTGTGGTTATCAACAAGAAGCACTACTACATTTAGCTTGGGTGTGCCCAAAACTGTTATGGGCTCGTCTGATTCTTTTTTTAAAGGCAGGACTGCGAACATGTCTCCAAGCACTTATGCTATGCTTATCCAGCAAGTCAATTCACTTTATTTGTTGGTTTGTTCAATTCTTGACCGAGGTGGAAAGAGTTTTTTCAATTGTATCTAAACGCCCACCATGTTAAGCATTGTCTTTTAAAGGTTTTAACTATGTCTTATCTGTGCCCTATTGATAACCAGAAACCGATTAGGAGTTAAAATATTCTGACTGTATGAATTGGACAATTCTTCAAGGAGAATAGGGGCTCGGTGACATCGGCACTGACTCTCTGGGAAGTCTATAAGGCGGTAATCAGAGGCCAGACTCAGGCATTATTGGGGTGTTGAAAAAAGAAAAAAGTTGCAATGTCTAGCCCTGGAAGATACTATTTCTAAGCTTGAAGCTCAGGTGGTGGAGAAAGGGGTGGAAGATGCAGAGCTAAGGCACCGACTAAAGCTCCAGCAGAGGGAACTGAGGGACTTGGAGGAAGATAAAGCCAGAATACAAGGGCAACACAACACAGACTATATAAGGTGGGTGATAAAGCATCCAAACTCCTAGCCTGGCTAGATAAAATGAGAACTAATCATAACTGGTTAACGACCATAACAGATGAAAAGGGCCGGAGTCACGCTACAGGCAGTGAGATAGCCAAGGCCTTCGCCTCGTACTTTGAATCCCTATAAACTTCTGTAAACCGGAAGTCAGAAAAAGAATGTACAGAATTTCTCTGAGACATCCAGCTGCCAAGGCTGTCCACAGAAAACTGTGAAATGCTGGAGGAGGATCTCTCGATAGAGGAAATTAAAAGTGCGACTCAACTGTTGCAGGCAGGAAAAGCAGTGGGACCTAATGGCCTACCAGTACAACTATATAAATGCACTCTAGAGCACACAGTGGAGCACCTCCATAACATGTTTATTGAGGCACAGGAGAGAGGGGTACTCTCACAAGATCAAAGAACTCCACTAATCATAGTAATAACCAAAGAGGGAGCAAACCCCTGACCAATTGTCAGTCATACCGGCCGATATCACTCCTAAACTATGAGCCCAAAGTACAAGCCAAGGCTCTTTCAATACAACTCATGGGTCATAACTTTCCTTATACACCCAGATCTGGGTGGGTTTATGCCCCATATAATCACCAGGCTTACTTTGAGACGATTGTTTGGGGTCCTCAAAATAACATCAGAGCGAACACTGAATCCAGCAGCCTTGCTGTCGCTGGATGCCAGAATGGCCTTTGACGGTGTGAAATGGGAGTACTTATTTGCAGTTTTAGACCGGCTTGGCTTTGGAGCTAACTTTGTGAGCTGGGTGAAGCTCCTTTACCACAAACCATTAGCGAGGGTGCGAGTCAACTCCGCAGCGTCTCGAATATTCGAGCTGCAGAACGGGACACGGCAGGTTTGCCCATTGTCCCCGCTCCTTTTTGCATTGCCTCTGGAGCCTCTGGCTGCGTCGACACAGCAGGATCCCCTGATTTGGGGTATCCTAATTGGGGATGAATGGGAGGAATGCACTTCCCTTTACGCAGATGATGTACTACTATAAGTTGAAAGACCCAGGCAATCAAGAGATAGAATCCTACAGATATTCCGGAACTTTGGAGACCACTCTGGCAATCGTATCAACTGGGACAAGCCGGTGTAGTTTCCATTGGTGGGGCGTGTGCCGGCTCTCACCTCCAGATGTAGATTACAGGTAGAGATGTCCTGCTTTAAATACCTAGGGATATATATAACTAGGAACCCAAGTGAGTTTTATCAGGAAAACGTAGAGACCCAGTTTGCAAGATTCTTCATGAACGGCAAAAGCTGGTGCTTCCTCTTACATTAATGGGCTGTGCGGCGCTATTTCAGATGATGACACTCCCACTGCTGCTATATACAATATGGAACACACCGTATGAGATTTCTAGGGCATTTTTTTCAGAAAATAGATGCAGAATTGAGGACGCTCATATGGAACAGAAGCGCCCCGTGCATAGCTCTATGTAAACTAAACAGAGGAGTTTATGAGGGAGGACTGGCTATACCAGATATCAAGGCATACTACTGGGCCTCTCAAATGGTGTGTATCAATGACTGGGTCTTCACTGATATATCGGATCCAGGATTCCGGGTAGATAGAGTGGTGATGGGACACAGGGGCTCTTCCTCCCTTCTGTATAATAGACCAAAATTGAGAGCTTAACCCCCTCACATGCTAACCTTGTTGAAAGCATGGCAGGCATTTGCTAGGTTCTTGGGATGGGACAGGAAGTTGACTGGGATGACCCCACTTTGGTATAGTGACCAACTAACAGAAGTGGGCCACATCAAGGATTTCGAAAAGTGGAAACCATTGGGTCTAGACAGTTTGGGGGATGTTTGGAGAGGTCAGGCCTATATTACATTTAAAATGCTACACACTGAATTTGAAATGGGGCAAGGAGAGTGGCTCAGATACATTTAACAGGGACATGTCCTAAAACACTATATAAGTTAAGAGGAGGTACTAGCGGACGCCTCGCCGTTAGAAGATAGGCTACTGACTGACCCCCTGAATGACAAGGCCATCTCACTAATATACAAAAAATTCCTTAACAATTTCACCGACCCCTACGCGACTCTAAAGACCGCCTGGGAAGCAGACAGCTTGATGATGAAGAATGGACAAATGCCCTTCAGAGCCCATGGGAAGAAGCAATCTGTGCCAGATTCCACCTAATCAAATTAAAGGTCCTGCATCAAGGCTTTTACCCCAGACCACTACTTCACAAGCTAGGCCAAGCAGACAATAGTCTCTTTCAGAGGGATTGCGGACATGAGGGGACTTTCATACAATGTGGGAATGCCCGAAGATACAAAACTATTGGGCAAAGATAAGAGATGCCATGGCTGAAGTGATGGGAGTAGAGGTCCCACTAGAACCTTAATGGTTCATGCTGACGATTTCTGGAGACGAGGATTGGCCTAGATATATGAGAATATGGTTGACTCTGGCGGCCGTGGTTGCCAAGCGTAATATAGCAAAATATTGGGTGAGAAATACAACCCCCCCCCCCCCCCCCCCCCAAAGTGTCTGAGTGGAAATCCGACTTGGATTGGCTTCAACAAGAAGAACAAACTATATATAAAGCTAGAGGTTGTCTGCGGAAATTGGAGAAAATATGCGGCCCTTGGAGGGTTTTCTGAGGACTGTAGAAGAGGGAGAGGGGGTTTCCATCTAATTCACTGTGTTTGTGTATCTATTCAGATATTCTCCATGTTCATTCATTGTCCTGTAACCAAAGAATGACTCAAACATTTGAAATGCATAATGTATCTACCAAGTTTATTTTCTGAGCACAAAATAATAAAAAGAATTAAAAAACAAAAGATTGTGAATCAATGTTAAGCATGTTAGTAACTTTTTGCACAGGTCCTGTAATGAGCAGCTCATGAACTATGTCAAATAATAATTGACTAATGGAGCAATTAACGTTGAGTATTTTAACAATGTTTACAAATTATGTGAATCATTAATTAGAAGGTAGTGATGGAGCATTAATTTTAAGCACTTTAACAATTTCTGCACAGGCAGGGAACAATTTGCATTTGCTCCATTTCGAGTGGTAATTTGCTTCTGAGAGAAGTGAGCTGCACAAGCCTTTTTTGCACAGGTATTTGAGAATGATTTGCACATGCCTAATTGAGTGATAGCTTAGATTAGTGGAACATTTTGTTTTCTTATATTAGTATCTAGCAAGCTGTTGGTAAGATGTTTATCATGTTCTTTTTAACCTTTCGCTTTCATTTTTTAAAGAGATATGGATGGAGATATCTTGTCTTTATGTATCCTTAGTTGCATGTTGTATTATACATGTATATTTGTTCATGAGATCATTTTATTCATTTGTTTAAAATGATTGCAATGTTTTTAATTAATCAAACAATAAACTTATAAAATACAATACTCCCAAATCTAACCTTTACCCCAACTTATTTTTATTCTGTACTTTAATCTATCCCTAATACATTTCCCAAAACTATCTCTTACAGTGCCACTAACCTCTTCCCCGTCTTACCTTTATGTATATCACTACCTTCACCTATCTCTTTTCATTACCTTAACCCTTAAGCTAACACCACTCACCTAAACTAAATTCATTGAAATAATTTTAAAGACAAGAAATGTTAATAAAGTAAAGATAATTGAAGTAAAAAATTTGGCAAGGTAATGAGGACATGTAGATGTAATGGAAATTAGATAAAAGTTGTAAACCTTGACTTTAGGAGTCAGAAATGGGGGACCGAAGGACCTTCAAGGAGGGTTAAATTAAAATCTTTCATTGCCCTTTCCCAATGAATGAATAAGATGGTTTAATTGAAAATTCTATGGTGTTGTGTTTTGAATTGTTAGCATTGTATACAACCCCCTCGTGCAGACTGACAGGGCAGAAGCTCATCCATGATATGGCAACTCCACGATTAAATGCTGCTAGAACTTGGGGTGCAGGAGTACAGCAACTCTCTAGGATTTAAAGATTAAGGGTGCTATACATAGCAAATACATGCCATACTTAGAACACCTTTACAAAAAGCTGACCCTGCTTTTTGGCTCAACAAATTAACTACGATTCAAGAAAAACACTGTTTGAAACCCAACTCTGCCCTTTATCCTCGAGAAGTCAATGAAACAAGCACCATTGTGATAGGCGATATTAACAACTCATATGCACATAGCTACAAAGCCACAAGCCTAGGGCAGCATCGCCAGCCCAAACAGCAAATCTTTATGATCTTCCTAGCTGTGAGCAGTTAAGGTTTCTATTTGTTAAATGCTAGCACACTCCCTCATAGAAGACTTGATCTTTGAAAAGAAATACTTGTGGCTAAAAAATCATTTACTTATTTGTTTTCAATAAGACAATCAGGTACTTTTATTGCAAGTGTCCACCTTGAATGTGGTAGTTTCTAGGTGCTAGATGAAAATACGTTGCATACCTGTAACTGAATTTCTCTGGTACCTCAGAAAAGCAATTCAATGATAGGTACAGACTAGGAAGGCCCTAGGCCCTTCAGTTTACTAACATACCATAGTAATCTTTAAAAAGAGACCAAACTTAAGGTTCAACCAATCAGGTTGTGTATGGGTAGTAACACATTTGAAATGCAGATGATAGTGGGGAATGGAGTATATAATGTCTCCATGAAGAGCAAGATTCTCACATGGTCTGTGAGATTGTCTTGCACTATGGTGTAAAATAAATGCCATATATGGCAAACAAATGTGCAGTTTTATTTCTTTCAAAACAAAATGCATGTGGTGGAGCGAAGGCTCTCTCGCCCAGCCCCCAAAATCTTCATATCAGTGGTCAGGTACACCTTCCATGCTTCCTCATTCCACACTGTATTGGGG
This sequence comes from Triturus cristatus, assembly GCF_964204655.1. Lineage (NCBI taxonomy): Eukaryota > Metazoa > Chordata > Amphibia > Caudata > Salamandridae > Triturus > Triturus cristatus. Next base: position 305,572,285 of record NC_140594.1, on the reverse strand, counting down.
GCTGGTATCATGACTTAAATTGCCATGACTTCTTTCAATTTCCAGTCTGACCCTCCCTTGCTGACACACACTCAGGTGCCCATACCCCACAGAATATTAAAAGATGTTCACTTTTTCCATGGCAACCTATACACAGAATTGTGAGGAACCCAGCTGGTCACACAAAGACCCCTGTTAAGCAGGGCTTTAAAGTAAAATATCCCTGCAACTGCTGGGCAGATGTACGAGTGGTTTGCAGGGGTTTGCTAAGTTTGTCCTTGCCTGGCAACCGCAGTGATCATGATGGATGGAACGCTGAAACTTTTTGTTTCAGTCTTGCCCAGACATGGGTTCCTTGCTCACTTTGCCACTGAATTCAACCTAGCCTGGCTGATGAAGGGTGTTACCCAGAAACCAGTCCCAGGGTGCTTTTTTCTGGTTCAGGGAAGACCTGGCTTGGCAGTTCAGGCTGGACTGTTCCCATGAGGCACAGGGTCAAAACTGATTTGCATATAGCTGGGTCTGAACTGAGGTGGCGAAGTGAGCTAAAGAATGATGATGGGTTCAACCCAGATCTTTGACATAGGGGTGAGAGTCTGAAAAGTTTCAGTGCTTGGTCCATCATCTCCTTGTGTTTGCTTTAATTGACTAAGTTGGCAGGGTATGCCCAGACTTGGGTGCCTTGCTCACTTTGCCACTGGATTTAAGCTAGCATGGCGGATGAGGGCTGTTAGCTCGAAACTGGTCCCATGATGCTTTTTTCTGGGCCAGGGAAGACATGGCTTGGCAGTTTGGGCTGGACTGTTCCCATGAGGCACAGGGTCAAGACTAATTTGCATATAGCTGTGTCTGAACTGGGGTGGCGAAGTGAGCTAAAGCACTTTGATGGATTCAAACCAGATCTGTGACTGGGGGCGAGTGTCTGAAAAGTTTCAGTGCTCCGTCCATCATCTCCTTGTGTTTCCTCAGAATTACAGAACAATAGCTTTATTAGATAGTGAGGCTAAATTGTTTGTCAAACTACTACTGGAAGTACTGGAAGATTAGGCCAGTAGACTAAATAGCTCGTCAGTGTTTTAAAGAGTGCTTAGAAAAGATTCCGAAACACTGGACATCATAACAGAAATGAATCTCCTAGTAGAAAAGGCACTTGTCAAAAACACATCGCTATATGTTTGTTTTCTCGATTACAGAGTGGCATTTGACAAAGTAAATAGAGACAGATGGTGCAGAAAAGCATGTGTCTGCCACATAACGGAACAGCTGTTTAGTACAATTCACCTTTTACTCAATGACACCTGAGCCAGGGTCAACCTGGGTAATGGAGCAACGATCTCCAAGAAAACTCTCTCTAGCTGAGGGTTAAAGCAAAGTTGTATAGTCGTGCCTTTTCTTTTTAATCTATACACAACAGACATCCTTCCATCATTAGAATAGTAATTTGGGGTAAGACACCCCTTGCTTTTACAATACTCAGATGATAATAGATTGTTGAATCACTGCTATAGGTCTTCAAAGGGCCTTAAATTGTCTTCAGAAATATAGTGAAGATAATGAATCAAAATTACATTTGTCAAAAACAAAGATTATGAAATTTGGGAATACAAAACTCAAGTATTCATGGCGTTTGGCACACCAAAAAATATCAGCCACAGATTCACACTTATATTTGGTAATATGGCAGGATAACAACTCATATAGCCACATAAAAAGAGTAGGAGGATAAGACCACAAGCACAGTCTCTCATAGAAGAATATATCACACAAGTGCTTCTGTTACTAAAATAGACACATGCTTCAGTCCTAACTGCAGATATCCAAACGATATGGGTAGGTCACCTCAAGATTCATTATTGTGGCATGCTTCATCACTGGTCCTCTACCCACACTAAGGTAGGAAAAACCGCTCTGGTGGATTCCATCGATGTGCGGGCGTTCAAATAAAATCAATTGACTGTACAATTGCAGGCATCCAGGTTCCCTAAAAATATCTTGGAGGATACTCCTTAGGGATATTCCATTTTATTAATGAGGTACAACAGATAGTATTAAAATAGATACTGTGGATGTTAGTTAAAAAAAATGACCATCTATCCACTTATACCTTGCCTACATGCTTCTGCCTTCTACCATTCCCATACGGGTCAACCGCCTTTGTCAGGGCTTCAACTAGTGTTGGTATCCTTGCTTACACCTCGCTTGTACCATGAACAGTGGCGCAGCGAGACCTTTCACAGCCCGTGGTGATCCCTGCGTTTGCCATCCCACGGGGGCTGCAGGTAAGAGGGGGGTGCTGGTGATTCCTACGTTTGCCATCCCGCGACGGCCACATGTATATGGGAGGCTGCTACCCTTAAAAATCATGGCCCCGTTTCTACCCCACTGATCATGCATCGTACTATGGAATGCAGTAGTGTATATTATGCTGCTTGGTTGTATTTTGGAACCTGAAGAGGCACAAAACAGAATATATTTATTTTTAAAAATGCTACGATTGTAAGCAAGATTTCAGTGGACACTTCAAAACCAAGTAAAAGAATATGTAATCCAAGTGCATAGCACGACTTGTAACGCTACCTCACAGCAAACTTGTGTTCATGCACATGTTCACTCGCATTCAATTCTTTCACTTGTCCTTATTAAATGTGTCACTTTTGTTTCAGGAACATGACAGTAGTCACACACTTTTATTATACTGCCATATCGCAAAGGAAGATATGTATCAATATAATCAGTTGATTAGGTTCCCTTAAAGGACACAGCGTACATGACTGAGACAACACACCACATTGACTGGGACAAAACAACACCAATGTCACATATACGAATGATCGTACTTGAGGACTTAAGTGTTTCTATGATCTGGTCTATTGATATGTTTTTGACAAGTTATGCCTTGCAACAAATATCTCTCTTTCGAGAGTCTATATGATTCAAGCTGCCTGGTGTGCAAATTACTGTGTTAAACAATCTGGTGCCTTAAATTCATAGTTTATAGAAAATCATGCTTGCTAGCATTGGTCAAAATATTCTCTAGTAAATCACCTCGTGCACAGTACAGGTATTAGTAAATGACATTAGAAGCTGTGCCATGTGTGCCTGAAGCAATCAAAACATTATTGAGTGTGGGGTGTGGCATTGGCATCACCTAAGATGGCAGCCCAGTGAAGAGGCTCTGCCACATCTCAGACTGGTCACGGCTTTATTGCCTGCTTCCCTCCCACCTTGAGGATCATACTACATCTATGAAGGAAGATGCAAGTAAAAAGACACTGCGGTGCCACTGTTTCCTGATGTAAGGCACCTGTTTCTTCTCTTTTTCGGCACTGCGGTTCCCTCCTCAGATACGGCCGCATTGAACTTTTCTACTGGCATGAGAGAACTGGTCAGCGTGCTCTACATTGGAACAGAGCAACTGCTTCCTGAAAGGCTGAACAAACCATAGGTGATGCAGTTTTTTATGCTGAGGAATTCTTTTCTTGCGCTAATGAGATTTTGAAGACTTATCTTCTGGGAGCTATCTGGAGTTTTCAGTTTTCTTATATGAAAGGTGAAATATTGGTAACATTATAAGCATTTAATATTTTATCATTGCTGATAAGCTGTACTGCCCCCTTTTCTTATGGGGAATTTGCGAAAGCCGCAGTTTGTATTTACTCCCAAGGGGTAATCATCTTCTTCTGAAAGCAGGTATGCAGATCCTGGTTCAACGCTCTTAACAGTGGACCAATTGGATACCCCCTTGTGAAATGGCGACTTTTTACTAATCCTCGCAGTGCCTCCTTACATTCCACTGTCAGTAAGGCATCGTCTCCCGATTCAACACCAAAGGGGTTAAAGCACGATCCTCCTTCGACAGAGAAGTCAGTATATCCTATTTCTTTGGAACTATTATTGGAGGAAATCCTTACACTGCGTCATTATGTTGAGGAGATGAATCACAGAATACAACATCTGGATAAAAAATGGACATCGATGTAGTGTCGTGTGTCGATGGTAGAGCAGCAGGTTGTAGATTTACGAGATGAAGTTAATAAAATTCATTCTTTGGGAAAAGAGGTGCTCTAGCATCAACAGCACACAGAAGATTTGGAGAACAGAAACAGGTGATATAATCTTCACATATTTGGCCTTCCCTAAGCTTTGTAGGGAGAGGATCCTGTTGTATTTTTTACCTTTTGCCTGCCGATATATTTAGATATGCCTTCCTCAACCCTACTCAATATTCAGAGGGCTCACAGACTTGGGCCATGTCCTTCGCTATCTGCATCTTCTAGCAAACCCAGAGGAGTCATTATCCTTTTTTACGGACTTATTGGCAGTCTTTTCTGTGGCTAAAGCTAAACATCAAATCACTTGGCTTGGTCAAAGACTCTTTCTATCTCAGGATCTTTCCAACGTCACTGCAACCAGAAGGAAAGAATTTCTTAACCTGCAAGCTCCTTTACGCACTCTTAGCGCGAGATACTTTTTTTTTCATCAATGCATCTTTAAATTGACCTTCCAAAATAATACTACTACATTTGAGGATCCAACAGACCTTAAGAAGTTCATACAAACACTCACTTTGACTTCTATGGATACTGCTGCTCATTCTACTGGTTGATTTGTTTTTTTCTTTTTTTTCTCTTACGTTTACTTCTTTTTTCCTTGTTGGGTCCTTCAGATGGTCTAACTGATGTTTTTGCATTCATTAAAATATTAACATGTATCGTGTAGAAGCATCCAATGTGTTATATTATATGCTTTTACAATACTCTTTTTATCTTCTTGCAGATGCGTCTTTTGTATTACGTTTGTGCGGTCCGTCCTCTTGAGTGTACATGGTCCTGGTGCAGCTGGATTTCCCCCCCTTCTCGGCGTGTTATCGTCTCATGTGCTGTCACCTCCCCATTCCATCTTTTTATTACCCTTTCAGGTATGTTTTTTTGGTCGTCCTTTTTGGATCTGTACTGTCTCTTCTTCTTGTTATGCATCTCTCCCTTTAACCATCCTATGTTACCTTCCCTAGTTTCTCTTTAGAAGTATTTCTTATTCTCCTCCTTTTCCTATTCCTGTGTTAATTCTTTTGTTACTCTTGACTTTTTCTGTATTTTTCTCTTTCATGTTGATGTTCTCAATCAATTTATCTGTTATTTGGTATCTTTAATTCCGTATAATATCATGGAATATTAAAGGTTCTAATAATCCTATTAAAAGACAGAGGATATATGACCGAAGTCATCTGCGGCGTACCACAAGGATCATCACTCAGCCCAACCCTCTTCAACGTCTACATGAGCCCCCTCGCAGCCATCGCACGCCAACACAACCTCAACAGCATCTCCTACGCCGACGACACCCAACTGATCCTCTCCCTCACCAACGACCCCGCTACCGCCAGAGCCAGCTTACACGAAGGGATGAAAGATGTCGCCGAGTGGGTGAAGAACAGCCGCCTGAAACTGAACTCAGGCAAGACGTAAGTCCTCATCCTGGGATCATCCCCCTCCGCCTGGGACGATTCCTGGTGGCCCCCTGCCCTGGGCACCACTCCCAAATCAACGGACCACGCGCGCAACCTGGACTCCTCCCTCTCGATGTCCAGACAAGTCAACGCCGTCTCCTCATCATGCTTCAACACCCTGCACATGCTCCGCAAGATCTTCAGATGGATCCCCACAGAAACCAGGAAGACCGTTACCCAGGCACTCGTCACCAGCCGACTGGACTACGGGAACACCCTCTACGCCGGAACCAAAGCCAAACTTCAAAAAAGACTCCAACGCATCCAAAACGCATCCTGGACATCCCCCGACAAAGCCACATCACCGGACACCTGAGAGACCTGCACTGGCTCCCCGTCATCAAGAGAATCACGTTCAGACTCCTCACCCACGCACACAAGGCTCTCCACGACCTGGCCCCCCAAGTACCTCAACGACCGCATGACCTTCTACACGCCCACCCGCCAGCTACGATCAACCAGCCACGCCCTCGCCACCGTACCACGCATCCGCAGAGCCACCGCCGGAGGAAGATCCTTCTCCTACCTGGCAGCCAAGACTTGGAACTCCCTCCCCATCCACCTTCGGCTAACCCAAGACCATCTCTCCTTCAGGAAGCAGCTCAAGACCTGGCTGTTCGAGCAGTAACGTACCCCTCCCCCCCAGCGCCTTGAGACCCTTCCGGGTGAGTAGCGCACTTTACAAATGTCGTGATTGATTGATTGATTGAGTTGGGTAAGTCCAATCCTGACCTAGTTCTCCTACAAGAAACTTATCTTAGTGAGTTGGAGGCTTTAAAATGTAAGCGTAGTTGGGTGGGAAATGGGGTTATTTCCCCATCACTGAACTAAAAGAATGGTGTTGTAATATTGTGCAGGCAGTCACTCAGTTTTACCTTTATTTCACAAGAAACAGATGCTAATAGTAGGTGGATTGTAGTTACTTATCTTATTGATAATGTCTACCTTATGTTACAGACGGACACATTCATTTTTGTTAGGCACGTGGGGATTAAGTGATTTGCCCAGAATCACAGGATGTTTAGCGTTGTTGCTGAGACTCGAACCCAGTTCCCCAGCTTCGAGGTTGACTGCTCAAGCCGTAAGTCTACATCCTCTCGGTGTTAAAAGTTTATGCACCTACGATTTCTGACCACACCTTTTGACCCTCTATTACTAGGAAATGTACACAATACCACAATTCATATTTTATCTTGGGTGTTGACTGCAACCAAATTATGGATCCTTTTTTGGATAAGTGTTCTACTATTCATTTTTGTCTCAGAGAATGCATAAACAATTTCATTTGGCCATTGCCAAAGGAGCGTTGGTAGATTCCTGGAGGCTCCTACTCCTACTGCATGAGATTACTCATATTACCCATCCTCTCATGGTATATTTTCACGTTTAGATCATATTTTTATTTCCAAATCTCCTTTCAAACACATCACACATTCGTATATTTCTCCCATTATCCTTTCTGATCCTGCTACGGTTATTACTGACTTCCATTTGGTTCTTCAATGTACCTCTTCACATAGATGGAAGTTTAATATTCTCTCTTGCAAGATGCTCAGTTTTCTAGTTCCTTTATTTCCTTTACTTCTAAATTCTTTGTATTTAATGAAAATACTTCTATTTCTCCTCCTTTGCTATGGGATACATTTAATGCGGCTGTTCGTGACTTTATTTTGAGATATGTTTCTAGAACTAAAAGAAGTCTTGCTAAAAACACAATGCCCTACTTTCTTCAATAAAAACTCTGGAACAGAAATATTTCTCTTCTAAATTGCTGTCAGAACCTCATAATCTCCTTCAAGCAAAACTTAAGTTTAATTCCATTTCTACTAATGAGCAAACTGTAGTCTGCTTAGGCAAAACGCACGTTATTGTGGTTGGAATAATAAAGCAGGTAAATTGTTAGCAAACCATTTAAAGGTTAAAAAAGAGAGGATTGTTATTGATAATGTGACAACCTTGCAAGGGGGAACTGTCACTAATCATTACGATATTTTTGAGGAATTTGTTAAATTCTATAAATCCCTCTATACTCCTGACTCCTTGGCTCAGTCCTCCACTATTATAGATTATTTGGGTCAAATTCCTCACAACATTTTTGCTGCCGTGGATTTTAAATTCTTAGAAAAGGATCTTACTCCGGAGGAAATCTTTCATGCATTGCAAGCTTTAAAATTGGGGAGAAATCCAGGCTGGTTTCGTGGTGGAATTTTTCCTGCACTTTTACTTCCTAACTTAAATTATTTTGTTTGTTTACTCACTTCGTAGATTTCTTATCTACGTCTGGTACCTTTCAAGAAGCCGTTGTTTGCCTCATCCATAAAGATGGTAAGGATTCCCATGACTGTAAAAATTACAGACCCATCTCATTGTTAAATGTTGATTACAAGATCTTTCCTCAGCTGCTACGTCTTCATTTAGAGTCCTTTCTCTCATATGTTATTAGAGGAGCAATCAGGATATATTAAAGGCAGACATATATTTGACAATTCGCATTTACTATTTAATGTCCTTAGTAAAGCCCCTCTGTTTAAATCCTCACTTGCGGCCATAACAAGAGATGCTGAGACGTCCTTTGATAGGATAAGTTGGGATTTTATGCTTCAGTCATTAGCATGGCATGGTTTCAGATCTAAATGTATTGCTTTTGTTTCTCTTTATATTATTCCCCTTAGGCATCTGTGTTGGTTAATGGCAAAGTTTCTTCATATTTTCCTCTTTATAGAGGAGTAAGGCAGGGGTATCCGCTCTCCCCCTTAATATTTGTTTTAGCACTTGAACCTTTTCTTTTCTGGATTCGTCTTAACCCACTGATCTCTGACTTTGCGTATGATGACCATCACTTGAAGTTTGCCGCGTATGCAGATGATATTCTCTTGTTTATTTCCTCTCCAGAGGGGTCTCTGCCTTCTCTTTTGAAGGAAATTTCTTTTTTTCTGAAGTATGTGGATATAAAGTGAATAAAGATAAAACAGAAACCCTTCCATTTAATAAGTTTACTTTTAGTCATCCTTACCGCATTACTGGTTTTCAGTGGTCTGCTTCTGCTAAAATTAAATATTTAGGTATAAGGGCCACAAATTCTATTGCTGATACTATTAGAGTTAATTTTAAGTAACTTAGTACGAAGGTTCAAAATATTTTCTCTTCCTGTAATCCTTTTTTTTTATCATGGTGGGGACGTCTAGATGTGATTAAAATGATGATCTCTACTATTTTTTTGTATCTCCTTTCATGTTGCCAATTCATATACCAAAGTCTTTTTTTAATTTAATTTGTTAGTTCTTTCTTTTTGGTGGCATAAAAAGAAACCACAGGTAGCCCTTTCTACTTTGCAAAAACCTAAAACTGCTGGTGGAGTTAATTTTACTATTATTATTATCATAGAGCTTTTACTTTGCGACAAGCTGCCCTTTGGACTCTTGATGTAATTTCGCCCCTCTCTCCATTGTGGCTTGATTTTGAAAGAGTTTTCCTTAGCCCCTTCACTTTTAAGGAGGTTTTTGTCTTTTTCTTCTACATCCTCGTTCCTTTCTTCTCCAATTTTAAAGCAGTCTAATTTGTTGCTCAAGTCTACCTTTCTTTCAGCTCACTTGACTCCCTCCATATTTCTTCAAATGCCGTTATGGTATAATTCTTTAATTCAGATCAATAATTGACCTATTTTTTGGCATTCTTGGAAGGGTAAAGGTCTAATGTGGGTCTATCAAGTTTTGTCTAATACTGCCCCGATTTCTTGTCCCCAATTTTGTGATACTTATCATTGTCCTAGTTTTCTATCATTGATGAATGTGCTGCTTGAAAGATATTTTTCCCTTCTGAACTCTTCTTCTAGCTTTAGTCCCTCTTTCTTCAAGAAATAACGAGTTTATTAGAACAGGTCCTATAGCAGCATCAATCTACAAGTGTCTCTTGTTACCGAACCCTAATCGAGCCAAATCCAAGGTCGAACGTTTTTGGGGAAGAATATTTGGGGGTTGGCTGACAAGTTCCATTCTGGAACAAAATTTGGGCCCGTATTTATAAAATTTCTAACTCAGCTAGTATTACTCAATCCCTCTTTTTCATTTACCACAGGTTATATTACACTCCTATGCAATGTTTGAGGTTTTCCCCGGGAGTTTCTGCGAAGTGTTGGTCCTGTGATTTTTCTCAAGCAGATCTGATACATATGTTATTTAGATGTCCTACTTCCCTTTCCTTTTGGCACAAGATCTGGTCACAAGTTTAAAAGATTTTTCACTTACACGACTCTTTAAATACTTACTTTAAAATTATTTTTGGGTACATTAACTCGATCTCTTCTTCCCTCATTTCCCAATGATAAATTATTAGATATTTTATTGGCGATTGCATTTCAGCACATCATCCTTAACTGGAATTCCTCAGCTAAATTATCATATACGATTTGCTGAGACTCTGTATGTTCACAACATAAACTGGACACTATGTATATGTTGCAGTGCTCTTCTTCACATAATGCCCAAAGGTTATGGTTGCCTCTACTGTATTTCTTTTCCAGCTTTGTCCTACTGTATTACATAATGCTCCTACATTGTCTGAAACTTTTCATCCTCCATGATTATTTTATTCCCTCTCCTTCTTGATTTGTAAGGAATGTTATAGTATTTCAATAGATGTTGTAGTTATATTTGCTTATATTGGATATAGTCAAGAACATATTTTTTCTTGTCATTATATTTATACTTAGGAACTCTCCTTGTTCTTTCCTCCCTTCCTCCCCTTCTTTTCTACCTTCCTTTTTCTTCCCCTTCCCGAAACCTACAAAGACATTAGTATCTTATAGGAGATATGCTCCTGGTACCTGCTTGCTATTTTACCATTCATATTTATAAATAAACAACATTATGGAGTGAATCACCCTGAGCACAGCAATCATGAGACGTATCTGTAAGTGCCTTTAGGAGCTGTTCCTTGCCAGTTATTGTCTTTAGGAGCTAATCTATGTTTACTTGCACAAACCACAACATTATTGAACACGTCGCCCCGAGCATGGCAACCATGATGAGGTATCTGTAAATGCTTAAGGAGCTTGGCAGGGGCATCTTAACTTATCAAGGGACGGGAGCCACAGAATACCTACTGATCCCTCGTCAGACCGTCAGGGCCGGACTGGGAACCCAAAGCAGCCCTGGCAAATTATGTCAGACCAGCCCTCATATGGTGCATAGCGAGTGCAGCGAGGGAGCCTGACCACTACAAAGAGGGTTTTAGGGGTACTACCCCACAAAAAGTTTGGTAAAAAAGGGTGCATTCTACAACACATTTGTCATTATATATTTAATTGAATTAGCTTTAACGCATAATAAATGATAACCTTACTGTGCACAAGGATACAACACTCTTTGGTGGGGCTCTTCAATGGTTTCCTCACTATCACACTCCAATAGTGCCTCTCATCTCTACATAGCCCCTCTCTCACATGTATGTTATTTGTTTTATTGGACTCTCATACCAGTGTAGGGTGTTGGAGCACTTAACATCACACACACATACAGAGACAATGAATCACACATGTGTAAATCAGTGTATAGAAAATGTTACATAAGGCAAAGGAAACTGTAAAGTACAGGATTAACATGCCATCCATACTGGTAGGCACTTTTTAAGAGTGCTTGGTCTGGAGAAGCACCAATTTAGGATTCAGAACATGACACAGTGGTTATGGTTGGCTTTAATAATAGTAATTTATTTCAACCTAAACAAACTTTTTTTAGCAAAATCAGGATAATGAAAGACTGGGAAGAAAACAACTCTCTAACCTGTGACTTGCAGCTCTTTGATGGCAGTACTTAGCTCACTGTGCCTGATTAGGATTGTAATTTATGAACTGCACAGTAACAAAAGAATATCTGTGACAAAAGCAGTAACCCACCGAGTTATGCCCATAAAAAATTGTTCTTTGATATGGATAGTACACGTTCTTTGCACAGGCATGTTAACCCTCTGTGCTACCTTAGATAAGTCGAAACTGCCACTAGACAAAACTCCTATCTCCCTCCAGCAGGTACATTAATCACCAGAGTTAAGTTGACACTTTTATTGTAGCCCAAAAACTGCTGAACATACAAGGAACTTTGCAATGCTTTTAAAACTGCTGCACTACTACAAAACCGGCTCCCACTAACAAAACCGGCTCCCCACCCTTCCAGCCTCCCGGGGAACCACCCAATGCCTGTACGGCCTGTCCGGACTTGCAGTCCGATGTACATCATGAACCATTTTCAGTGGTTTCATTTTGTACCCACAGTGCAGTGTCTTCAATCAGCGTGTGACATCACAGGAATTGCCAGCATGCAACCTCATCACTGATGCGTGGGCATTTCAACATGGAGTCCAGGTGAAGGGAAATGTCATCCTTCATTTGCAAATTGAGCAATTCTTAATGAGAATCTTACTTGTTCATATACTTGATTCACAGAATAGCCATGAGGGAATGCTACTGTCCTCTTTCCTGTAACTGCTCAGTTGAGTAGAGGCAAGCAAGCCTTAATTGGATCCTGCTGTTGGTCTCTCTCATCCTAGTGACAAGACAGTAATCACTCGCCATTGGAAGGGTGTACTTTGGGTGCACATTTTGACATCCAAGTCACACTCTGGGTCTCTCAATCCCGCTACTAAGGATGCCTTTGGTAAACATGCTTGAGAGTTGTGCTCACTAAGCCAAATGTCAGAAAGCCTGCACAACATTTAGTAAATTTAACAGCAGTCTAATCTAGGGGCAGCCGGCGTGCTTTCCAGAGATATACAGTAAACATACATTGCAGTCCAAACAACTGATCAACTCGATTATGCTTTCTGGACTATTCCTATGGGACACATTTTCCCAAGGGCAATTGCTCAAGCTATATCTTGGCTAAAAGCTAGGCATCAAAGCACACTTCTCAGCACTGAGTTCAGGCAAGATTTAAATATTTGGCATGACTTTCTGGAAGGCTTAATGGATATGTGGTGTGGCTGATTCTCAGGGTGATGAGGGTCTGTGTCCTGAAGAATGAGTAGGGAACTATATTATGGTAGACAAAATGTAGAGGACAGAAATAACAGCAGGTAAGGGTGTATAGATTTTCTATACCTAACTCCATGTACACATAACTTGATTTGTGTGTGTGTGTATATATATATATATATATATATATATATATATATATATATATATATATATATATATATATATATATATATATATATATACTATAACTATCTACTGGCGACCGCCAGTAGATAATATGTATATATATATATATATATTCACTGAAAAAACCATAGGTTTCACACATGTTATAGTTAGCGGAAATTTTACTGATAAAAAACCAATGAAATTGCCCCGTTATAGTTAGTGCTGGCAACTATAACTCACGCGACCGCAATCCTCTGCTGATGCTAATACTGTATTTAGACACTTATTTGCCCATGTCTTCTTCCATACATTTTTAGCTATACATATATTACAAATATTTTTTTTTATAAAGACACATATGTCATCAGCAGAAGATTGCGGTCGCGTGAGTTATAGTTGCCAGCACTAACTATAACGGGGCAATTTCATTGGTTTTTTATCAGTAAAATTTCCGCTAACTATAACATGTGTGAAACCTATGGTTTTTTCAGTGAATTTGCAAGGTTTTTTAAATGCTAATTCCTAACTATAACGTGTGTGAAACCTATGGTTTTTTCAGTGAATTTGTACGGTTTTTTAAATGCTAAGTTACTTTACGCCATTCGAGGCGTGCGCGCCCACTTAACGCAGTGCGTTCCGTGCACGGTTTTTATCAACTTTAATAAGCCCTGTACATTTGGTGGCCTTCGGCCACCAAAAGCACAGGGGGTGGGGTCAATGTGGATAGTGTTTTTTTTATTTCGATTTTATAATTTCATGTTGCCAAAATATAGTTTTTTTTACTGATGTAATAAGCCCTGTACATTTGGTGGCCTACGGCCACCAAAAGCGCAGGGGGTGGGGTAAGTGTGGATAGTGTTTTTTTTATTTCTATTTTTTACCGTACGCTTACGGTAAGCGTACGGTAAGCGTACTCGGCGAAATTGCCGAAAAAAAAATAAAACCGTTTTTGCTCTTGGGGGATGTTTGGGGACTCCCTCAACATGACTATGTGGGAGGGAGTTGTCAAAACAGCCCCGTAACATGTTTTTGGGCATCATGTTTGATAAATAACACTCAGTGCGAGAGACAAAATGGCGGACGCCGCTTCCTGGTTTCGGCCGATTCGAATGTTTACTAAGATCTAAGAGCCAATCAGAATCGCGCTCGCGCACGCCACCGTACGCGTACGGTAAGCGTACTGTGGTAAATATTTAAATTACCTGTACTATTTTTTTATGCGGTAAAGTCTAGTAAGAATAACTCAGTCAAAATAAGAGGCAGAATCCGTGGTATTAGAGGTTCTGAAAAGGACTTTATTCCTTACAAAGGAATTATGGTTCGAACCAGGCAATCATATTCCATCACCACGAAGGTTCAGGAAGGGATCAGCAATACATTATTGACAAGTAACAATATATATATGAAAAGCATTGCATTAAGACAGATGCAGGAGGCGTAACAGCTGATAATACAGATAAGAATACACATACGTAATGAAAATAGGCGTAATAATAGGCGTATACTAGAAACGTCATTTAAAATGATGTCACAAGTGGGTGGATCCATAAGAGAATCCTGCAGTGTCAGCAGAAATATTTGGCAGAGATGCGCGCGCAGCCGCATGACCTGTGATTGACGTGCAACTAGAGGGTGAAGGGGAATTGACATTTAGCTCTACATGTGGAGACAGAAGTCTGGGGGTCAGGTCAACCTAATCCCAAATCGTATCTAATATCTTTGTTTAAGGAACTGTTTTATCCAAAAGGAAAGGTCTCTCGGACGGAATCTATTCTATACTGACTGTTAGTGCATGTACAAGCATCTATGTGTCTACATGAGATGCGAGGGGGCAGGAATCTTCCATGGTGACAGGGGCTATGAATTACTTGCATAAAGACAGCGAGGCCGGGCCCTTTGCTCGGTAGCTAGAGGGATGTTTACCTAAAACTTCTAGACAGGAATGCATTGAATGAGGAGCGGAGCAGATAACTTGAAGGCTGAATACAGTTTTTGGCAGGCAACAGGCCGCATCAGGCACCGTTAGCCGCGCAGGGAGTAGGACAAAGTTCATGGATACAGATGTAGGTCCAGGCTGGAGCATTCAGAGGCAGAAGCAGGAAAAGGCTCGATGGCAGAATTCAGGGCCTACTCGCCTGAACTGTAAAACGTGAAAAGTATACCATATAAAGTCGGTGGCCAATCATACTTAGGAACGGAATATCTGGCCCATACATGGCAGATATGAAAGAGTACATATTAACGTTGGACACAATTGTATTTGCGTCTTCATAGCTTGAAGTGGAGGGAACATACATGTACTTGTAGCACGTACATGGAGCCGTTGGGGTCTAAGATAGGGGACACAATTGACCATAAAAATTCATATTTCCTCATTCCCTCCTTGTCCCCTACGGACCCTCATGAAATATCGATCTTCAGGAATCCATCAATCTGTTCATGTAACATCATTTGCTCTTCTTTCTTCTTCCGGGATCTTGAATGAAAATTTGAAGGCGGGATACACGATGTGGCACACAGACCACAAATCGTTGGCCCACATTGTAGACACAAGCAGCAACTGAATAGTATGAGAAAACCAATACCTAGGAAGGATAGGATCCTCCATCCCCAGGCTGACAACATGCTCCAGAACCAACCGGACCAAGTCCAGGTGCCTGGATTCTGATGTATCTGGCTTACGATTTTATGAAGTCGAGTTATGGCTTTATACACTGACGGCGCGTTTTCTGGTATGAAAACACAACAACTTGATCCGATGACCCTACAAGCTCCGCCCCTATCGGCCAGAATGACGTCAAGGACAAGACGATTTTGAAGAACAACAATCCGCATCGCAGACTGCTCCTCTGTTAAGTTGCCTAAGGCGGAAGTAGTTTCATTCACTACTGCTTCAAGGGTTCTAGTTAATCTACGTATCAGCTTACTATTAGTGACTGTACCTATGTAGGGAAAGAAACCTTTATTGAAATCTGTGTATTTCTCCCATGCTGTTTCAGTGTAGTCGACAATCGGGAGATCTCTCTGTTGTCTACTGTGTACTAAATGGGTATTCCTATGATAATCAGGCGGGGCTAGGAAAACAGGTGGCAGAAGGAATGCAATGTAACAGGTACCATCCCAATCTAGGGGTAGGCGTATGTATGCGGTGTGACCACAGATGAAGTAAGAGTGACGGGAAACTCTAAATGTAGACTTGCCTTTATTACTGAATTCTATTACAGTGGTACATTTACTATGGCCCATGTGTATTGAACCATTCTTTCTTACACATAATTCGCCTCTAACTGGAAATACTGACATAGCGGGCAAGATTGGCGTAGCTTCGGATTCAACATTCAGGATCATGAGGTTAAGTGTAAAGTTACCTAATCCATATACTTCATTTTCTAGATCAGTCCCTGTTCCTTTGGGAAGTCCCTCCTTGTTAGGGTAGCAGACTTTAAGTAAAACTAGGTTCAGGTTTCCCCATACCCAGTTGTCTTGATAAACTACTGAATTTGAATCTAGGGATTTAATCAAACTAAACCATGCTCCACAGGAGCCATTGTGTGTGAATGGATACGGAAAGAGGGGCAGAACTCCCCTATATTTCTGATAGGGAGGGAGTCGGCCACATATCCAACAATTTGTAGCATTGCTGGTCTGATGAGAATGATGTAACATACTAATGAATGTGTTGTTGCGCAGCGCAAATCTATAGGACAACTCATGCGGAGGTAATTCGCTAAAAGAATGTTCGGCAGTAGCATTGAGAGCACGCTTGGAAATAGGGTAATACATGTGTAAAAATATATTGACAGTAGTAATCAGAAGACTTAGAAAAAACATAATTAATAATGTCACTATGCAGTGACTACGAAGTGATTTACAGTACGCATGTTTCTTGAGCTGTTTCTGTCTATTTCTCTCTCTATTTCGGTCTAGAGGATACATGTCAGAGACAAATTCAACCGATTCACCTTGAAGAGGACTTAAACAATCAAATTGTCTGACCTGCTAGACCTTAGTTTCAGTTTATAGTTCTCTTTTTCTGGCCCATCAACCAGGGGGAGTTTTGAGTCAGTCTGTGAGGGAATGCAGGGCTGAAAGTTCGATTCAGATGGTAGTCCATGAAATTTTTTGATATGGCTCGAGTGCAACCACCCTTTACGTCCCTCAATCTTCACAGCTGTCCTTGTGGTCAATAAGACGAGCTTAGGCGACTGCCAGCGAGGCTCCAGCGGGTTCCTTCTGTCGAAGTTCCTTACAAGCACAAGGTCTCCCGGAACCACGTCATGGGGCTTCACCTCAGTGTTATCGGGAAAAGCTGCAGCTACCTGTGAACGACAAGATTGTAGTGCAGACATCAAGGAAGCCAGGTAATCTGTCAACATATTACAATCAACATCAGTGATTTTACGAGGTATAGGCGTCCCCCACATATTTGGTGGTCTACCGAAGATCACCTCATACGGGGATAGCCCTGTTCGAGAGTGTGCTACCATTCTCATGTAAAAGAGCGCAACTGGTAAAGCTACTATCCAGTCGACACCTTTTTCTCTACATACTTTGGACAGTCTAATTTTCAGAGTTTGATTATGTCGCTCCACGAGACCTGCTGCCTCGGGATGTCGGACACAGTGGAATTTCCATTGGTAGCCTAACAGAAGTGAAACATGTTTCATTAGCTCGGATGAGAATGGCTGGCCATTATCTGAGTACACGACACGAGGCAAACCATACCGTGGGAAGAATTCTCGAACTAACTGTTTGGCAGTAGTCGGGGCAGTGTAATCTGAGACGGGATACGCCTCTGTCCAACGGGAAAGAGCGCATACAACTACGAGGACATATTTGAATCCTCGACATCGTTCCATCTGGATATAATCCATCTGGAGGACTTCAAAAGGGTGATCGGGGGGTTGGAATCCACCCTGTTCTACAGGTACGCCTTTTCCTGGATTGAACTGACAACAAATCATGCAGGTGCGTACTTTCTGTTTAGCTGCTGCTCGCAAGTGTTTATTGAACCAAATGTGTTGAATACTGTCTAGCATAGCTTTCTCTCCTAGGTGCGCTGGACTATGTATTGTGTTAATGATGACTTGAACCATTGAGTCGGGGAGAAACCATATAGATTTTCCCTTCGTCATCCATCCTTGATCCGTTTGGATCCCTCCTAATTCAGTCCATCTCTTTATTTCTTCTGGTGTGGCATGTGTCTGTATATCAATTACATCAAGAGCGGGATCCTTAACTGTCATGCAGTGTGTTGGTGTCAGAACTATTGTTTTTGTCGTGTCAGTTGTATGAGTCTGATTCTGAGCAGTTTGTTTAGCTGTTCTGTCAGCTAGGTCGTTACCCTGAGAAATAATGTCAGTCACTTTCGTATGGGCCTTACACTTCATAATCGATATTGCATTAGGCAGATGTATTGCATCTAACAGAGCTTGAATAAGGGGACCGTGCTGGATGTGGGCACCGTGAGAAGTTAAATAACCTCTCTCTCGCCAAAGGACGCCGAAGTCATTGACGACTCCGAATGCATAACGTGAATCTGTGTATATGTTGACTTTCTTATTTTTGGCTTGAATACAGGCGTGTGTCAGAGCGATGAGCTCTGCTGCTTGAGCTGACAAGGTATCGATACAATTTGTTTCAATAACTTCAGTGTCTGTTGTGACTGCATAAGCGGCCACTAACTCTCCTGCATTTGTTCTCATGCATGAACCATCTACATACAATGTTAGGTCTGGATCTGACAATGGAATATCTGTCAAGTCTTGTCTGGGTTTCGTCGTAATAGTAATGACTTCAATACAATCATGTGCCAATGGGTCTGTTCCATTTAATGGCAAAAGTGTGGCAGGATTTAATGTACTACAACGTCTGATTTCTATGTGTGGCTGGAACAATGTCAATTCATAACCCGTCAGTCTTGCTATAGTCAAGTGTTGTGTTTGGGTCCGGTTCAAGAGAACCTCTACTGCGTGTGGTACTTGTACTGTCAATTGATGTCCTAATACTATGGCATCGCTTTGTCTGATTGCTAAAGCTGTTGCTGCGACTGATTTCAGGCACGCAGGAAGAGCCTGAGCTACGGGATCTAATGTACTAGAAAAATAAGCACATGGCTTGTGTAATCCTGCTTG
This sequence comes from Triturus cristatus, assembly GCF_964204655.1. Classification (NCBI taxonomy): domain Eukaryota; kingdom Metazoa; phylum Chordata; class Amphibia; order Caudata; family Salamandridae; genus Triturus; species Triturus cristatus. The sequence goes on along the minus strand of NC_140594.1, from coordinate 305,553,528 downwards.
TTCCTGCGTGAGTACTGACAAAGCAGTACCTTCACGTTCTGTGACAAAGAGTGTAAAACGTTTGCTGTAACATGGTGTTGCTAAAACAGGTGCTTGGCATAAAGCTTTCTTTAAGCTTTCAAAAGCTTGTGTATGTTCCTGAGTCCAAGGGAGGACAGTCGATGTCGCTGCCTCCTGTGTTGTCAACTGAATGAGTGGTTTTGCTAGAAATGCATATTGAGGGATCCATTGCCTACAGTACGAAGTGAGGCCTATGAATGCCCGCACCTCCTTTTGTGTCCTGGGTGGCGGCATGTTAACAATTAACTGGATGCGGTCGGGTGTAAGCTGTCTTCCCCCCTTGGACAGCAAGTGCCCAAGGTACACAACTTGCTGGACACAGAATTGCAACTTCGAAGGGGACACTTTGTGCCCCATGTCGGCTAAGAAATGTAAAACCGTCAGTGAAGCTTTTTCACATTCAGGTTCGCTTCGGGCGGTGATCAGCAGATCATCGACATATTGAAGTAGTGCAGTGTTAACAGGCATGTGGATACTGTCAAGTTGTCTTTTCAGTGCTTGGCTGTAGATGCTAGGACTTTCTGTAAATCCTTGAGGTGCGCGTGCGAATTTAAAACTTCGTCCATTTAAACTGAATCCGAACAAATATTGGCTTTCCGGATCGATTGGGACGCTAAAGAAGGCGTTCTTGAGGTCAATTACAGTAAAGAACGTTGCCTCTGAATCAATAGCTGTCAGTAATGAAGAGATATCTGGGACCACGGGGTATTGTGGTACAATGCATTTGTTTAATTCTCGCAGATCAATAACTAATCGATATACTGGGGGTGCTTTTGGATCAGTTCGTTTAAGAATCGGAATAACCGGAGAATTACATACATTGGAGTCGGTTTCCACGACCACTCCTTGTACAATGAGCTCGTCAATGATTTGCAGCAAAGCCACTACAGCATCTGGTGGTAATTTGTATTGTCGCATTCGTGGTAGTACCACTCCTGTTTTGAGTGTGACTCGATATGGTGTAATGTGCATACAACCTACATCAGTGGGGCCTTGCGCCCATAAATGTGCAGGTAGATTCTGTAACCGGTGATCCCTATCTCTAGACACGTAGTGACCTTTGAAGTCACGCAAAAATAATCGTACTCCTTCCGGAGAACAACATATTATAGCTCCTAGAGCTTTCAATGTTTTTATACCTAACAAGTTTTCTGGGCATGATTTCGTAAGCAATAGATCTGTAGTCCGTGTTAATGGACCGACTGTGAATGCAAGTGGTTGCGATACTTCGTTAATAGTGGGCTTTCCTGAAAAACCTAGGGAAATATTTTGTGAGCCTGAGAGGGGTGCCCCTGAAACTTCGCTATGACTGATAGTGGTTCTGCTTGCCCCTGTATCGAGTAGAAACTTTCGGTCTTTCCCTAATACTTGACTCTGTACATAAGGACCCTCTTGATCTACGGGAACCTCGATAAGGGGTAGGCCAACTTCCCTCTCTAGGCTATTTCATGTGTAGCGCTGATACTCTGGGTAGTCATTTTGTGCATACTGGTACATCTGTTGTGTCGTGTTTTGTGTTGCAGCAATAGGCTGTGGCTGTTGTTGTTGTTGTGGTGCGGTCTGTTGTACAGCTGGCATAGGCTGTATATTCTGAGGTACTTGTGGCTGGATCTGATCCTGTCTAGGCGGACGTGGTCTCTCCTTCGTTATACCCGTAGAGATATTATGTTTTAGAACTGCGCAATCGTGTATATAATGACCTGGCTGTTTACAATAGTTGCATGTCCCTCTAACAGGACCCGGTGAATCATTGGACTGCGTTGTACCCTTTTTATGACCGTCAGCTGGAACTGACTGCGCAACAAGCATTTTCATTTTCGTGTCTTTCATACGTCTTTGTTCATGTTCTTGTTCTTCCCTAATTCTATTGTGATGATATTGTAACATTTGTAACATCTGTGACGGTGTGTTTCCTTGCCAGGTACTCTCGAATTTCAGTACTCTACTCTTAACTTGGGGCAAGGAATTTTCAACTAATTTTGTCACAAACAGATGTGGATACGACTCACTACTTGCTTTTATGCCACTATTAATACCAAAACATTTTTCAAATCGGGAATAGAAATCACTAGTATCTTCATCTTGTTTTTGTTTACAAGCTGAAATTGCACCCCAGTCTTCCTTTTTCGTAGTCAATAAACGTGGTAGTACCTGCACTAATAATCCTGGTAATGCTGTAGTCTTTTCCCCAAGCCCTGAACCTGCAGCTCGGGCCTTTTCTTCGTTTTCTAATGCTGTCCAATCTATCTTTTGGTCTCCCACCTCCCATTCCTTTGCTTTGAGTTTCTCGTAAATACCGGCAGGCAATAAGACCTTTAATATTTTCATAATGTCAGGGTATGTATACTCTCCCATGAGTAACATGTCTTTTATCTCACGGTGGAAACCTGCTGGGTCTTTGTCATGGCTAGGTACTACTTTCTTCATTTCTAATAATTCAATTTTAGTTATGGGCGTGTACACAAACACGCGTTTAAAAGTATTGTCATCACCTCTGACTGGGTGCACTTCGCGTAAGGGATTCTGTCTGTCTATGTGATACGTTTTTCTTTCCTTGGGGGGAACTGAAACATGTTCTGGGCATACGAAGACAATGTACTGGTGTCGATATTCTAGAATGTCTTTAATTAAGTCAGTACCTGAACCTCTCCATTTGTTCGTGAGTAATTCTATCAGTATATCAGGTAGAGGACCAGGATCGGAGTATTGGCTTCTATATAATATAAGGAGGTGTTGTATCATGTATATACCAGCTAAATGCTGTTCGTCTGGGGTGAGATTCAAAAACGTGTGTGCTAGCGCATCATCACTGTATTTTTCAGAACTGTCAGCCCATTGTACTGCTGACCTGGCTAATTCTTGTTCATCCATAGAATCGAGCATATGATACCCCCTTCGGTCTCGAAGTAATTTATCAGCAGCCTGGAATAAGTGTTCAGGGGACTTCGTATTTAGCATAGGGGCTTGAAAATGTCTGTTGTCTGGACGTATCGGACGTATCGGATCATTAAAGTATCTGGTATTGTTACAAGGTCTTCCCCTACCTACATAAGCTATCGTTTCTAATTGTCCTGTGGGCATTTCTGATTCTTCCTCCTCCTCTCCCTCTGATTCAGTTTTGTCTGCCTCCAATCTGGCTTTATGTATTCGTTCTACTTCTTTGCGGATCTTTCGGCACATAGCTACTATACACGTCTGTTTATCATGTTTTCCCTCTGATATATTCTGGCCCCATCTGGTAAGTACTTGCATTTCATCCTGATTTACCCCAGGCCTGTCTCTGTCTCTGATCAAGCAGTTTATGAAGAAGCGTAACAGTAGTCTCTGTATATCCACTTTCTGATAATCCATGGCTTCGTCAATACTTTCAGGGCCTTGCCCTGTTTGGACAAAGCGATATATATTGTCTAGATGATTAATCATTCCTGGTAGTGTCGTTAAATATAGTGAAGCTCGTCGTATACGTAGTGATGATAGCAGCATTCTGTCATTTTTACCGGGCACTGGATCATATCTACAATCCACAAGATGTTCCTTAAACATGTCGGACGTTGCTATTTGGGGTGTACGTTGGTTTGCTAAATCTCTAAGAGACGATTTACTTCGTGACGGTGGCGTGGCAAAAATTGCTGTTGCACCTCCTATCGCACCTTCTGAGGTGCTAGGCACGAAAGGATTTGTGGGATGTAAGGTAGAAACTGTGGATGCAGGAAAAGCAGTGGAAACAGATGGACCTGTTGGATTGTGCGGAGGAGTTTGTTGTTGCGGGGGTGGGGGCGGATGATCTCGGGGTTGAGCACCATCGACAGGTGGCGTGTGTGGTGGATCATTAATATATTCGGGAGCTACATCGTCTAAATAGGAGGAAAGGAAAATATCTTTTGCGGTCTTGGGATGTGCTTTAATCGGGAGTAATGGGGGTGGCAAATCTTTCGGTATTTCCGGGGTGGCCTTAGGTAAACCTTCGGCCAAAAGAGGATACATACCATTCATAAGAGTGTTCCGTTGTCTGTCTACTTGTTCTGTTTTTACTCGGATACCTTCCTCAATTAATACGTTTTCTCGGACTTTATTTGAGTTCTCCCTACTTTTCTCTTCCTGTCTGAGCGCTTTCTCTGTGCGCCTATGCGATTCTTTACGCCATAGTTCAATGGCATCTTTCTGTGACTGTCTGGCTTTCTTTTTCCATAATTCTTCTTCTACTCTCATGATGCAATCTGCATCCCATGTCCCAGCTGCGGGCCACCTCTGACTTTCTGCTAGATCCTTGGTGTAGTCCACCCATAAGTCAAGATATAATACGGCATCTAGGCCATGTTTATGATACATAAAGTACCCTGGAGTGTCCCTAGGTGGAATGGGAACAGCTTCTTCGAGTACTCCTTTTCTAGTTTTGATCTGTCTTAATTTTGAAAAGAACGGCATCTTTAAACCTTGCTACTTGGTTCTTACTCGAACTGGACTTGAACACAATTAATACGATAAACACAATAATGAACACTCATTCATACCACAATTTTTAAACACAGTAAAACATTTAACATTTAACATTTAACATTTAACGATCAATGATAATTAGAAGAAAACTAGTCACTGACATAATACTAATACTAGATAATACTGAATTATATACATGAGCATACTAGATATACTGCTAAACAGTACAGATACACTGCTAAAACAGTGCAGACCGGATCTGTGTACCCAAACCCGTCATGACCGGCACAAATTAATGTGCACGTCTAAATGCCTCCCCAGCAACGGTACTCACCGGGTAGCACGGAACGGAAGGCCTCGGAACTGAACTGAACTGGACCGGACTGGACTCGACTGGACTCGATTCGACTTGGAACTTCGGAACCTGGTGGGCCTCTGTATACCTCGGATCTTGCTCTCTCAGCTAGGCTCTGGTCGGGATACTTCGCACTTCTCACCGCCTCGTCTGGGTGTTGATCGCAGCCTCAGTCACCCCCGCTTGGCCGGAGGGAGATACAGGAAATCCTGCGGGTACGCGTTTTTGTCCGTTCAGCTGTGGCAGGGGACCGGGCCTGCAACGCACCTCCGGCGCGTGAGATGAGAAAGTGTCCCTATTCGGGCGCCAATTTATGTGGTAAATATTTAAATTACCTGTACTATTTTTTTATGCGGTAAAGTCTAGTAAGAATAACTCAGTCAAAATAAGAGGCAGAATCCGTGGTATTAGAGGTTCTGAAAAGGACTTTATTCCTTACAAAGGAATTATGGTTCGAACCAGGCAATCATATTCCATCACCACGAAGGTTCAGGAAGGGATCAGCAATACATTATTGACAAGTAACAATATATATATGAAAAGCATTGCATTAAGACAGATACAGGAGGCGTAACAGCTGATAATACAGATAAGAATACACATACGTAATGAAAATAGGCGTAATAATAGGCGTATACTAGAAACGTCATTTAAAATGATGTCACAAGTGGGTGGATCCATAAGAGAATCCTGCAGTGTCAGCAGAAATATTTGGCAGAGATGCGCGCGCAGCCGCATGACGTGTGATTGATGTGCAACTAGAGGGTGAAGGGGAATTGACATTTAGCTCTACATGTGGAGACAGAAGTCTGGGGGTCAGGTCAACCTAATCCCAAATCGTATCTAATATCTTTGTTTAAGGAACTGTTTTATCCAAAAGGAAAGGTCTCTCGGACGGAATCTATTCTATACTGACTGTTAGTGCATGTACAAGCGTCTATGTGTCTACATGAGATGCGAGGGGGCAGGAATCTTCCATGGTGACAGGGGCTATGAATTACTTGCATAAAGACAGCGAGGCCGGGCCCTTTGCTCGGTAGCTAGAGGGATGTTTACCTAAAACTTCTAGACAGGAATGCATTGAATGAGGAGCGGAGCAGATAACTTGAAGGCTGAATACAGTTTTTGGCAGGCAACAGGCCGCATCAGGCACCGTTAGCCGCGCAGGGAGTAGGACAAAGTTCATGGATACAGATGTAGGTCCAGGCTGGAGCATTCAGAGGCAGAAGCAGGAAAAGGCTCGATGGCAGAATTCAGGGCCTACTCGCCTGAACTGTAAAACGTGAAAAGTATACCATATAAAGTCGGTGGCCAATCATACTTAGGAACGGAATATCTGGCCCATTCATGGCAGATATGAAAGAGTACATATTAACGTTGGACACAATTGTATTTGCGTCTTCATAGCTTGAAGTGGAGGGAACATACATGTACTTGTAGCACGTACATGGAGCCGTTGGGGTCTAAGATAGGGGACACAATTGACCATAAAAATTCATATTTCCTCAGTACGGTAAGCGTACCGTAAGCGGGCTCAGATATATATATTGATTTAAAGGCTATTTTCTCAGAATCTACTGAACAGATTTACACCAAACCTACAAAAGGCACTTCCTTGACCTACGGACTACCTCTCTGCCAAATTTCTAGTAATTCTGTTCAGCCGTTCGGGCTGTAGCTCGTTCTAAAGGTCCTATGGAAAAATGCATGGGAAAAACGCGTTTTGGGACCCCCCTTTTATCTCAGCCCCCACTTGACGAATCCCCCAAAAACTTTCAGGGTAGGAGCGGAGCGTAGCGCCCCACCTATTTTGAGAAATTCACGAGGATTCATCGACCGGCGCCAAAGTTATTCAAAATAGAATGTTGCGGATTTCCTATGGAAAAGGGGTCCTAACTATAACTACCTACTGGCGACCGCCAGTAGGTAATATATATATATATATATATTTTTCAACAACTCGCAATGGAAGCTCCCTGAAAGGGAATCACGGGCGCAGACCTCTTAGAGTGCCAAACAGTTTATTCAGTAATTAACCCCAGCAAAGATGTCAGGACGCGTTTCGGCCGTCACAGCGGCCTTGATCACCTGACCACGCATTAGTGCAGGCCCACTATTTAAAGTGCAAGTGCAGACAAATTTACAATGGACATAGAAAACATATTGGGACATCAGGAAATTCTTTATACAGACAATGCGTTAAAACAAAAAATCAATTTTTTGCAGTTTCATATATTCAAACACATTGTAACTGACAAATGCAAGCATAAATGCCTATGACGTTATCAGTAGGAAATATTTCATATATATCTATTTCCCTGGCGTCAAGAATCCTGATGTCTTAAGCCCTATTGTTATTTATGTAGAGTGCTCACCGTGTTAAAAAGTATAAACAAAAACCCTTCATGGGGGAAAATTAACAATCACCTTCACAATTGTCCAACAAAGATAATCATATATAGAAATGCATAAATGCTATTATAATTCGAGGACAAAAAATGACTAGTGCTATTTGATGCAGAGACAAAGCGATCATACTACTACAATAGTCCAACTCTATGTTTTAAATATAAAATCAAAATAAAGTGCAAAAATGCAACAGTACTTGATAACATAAAGTGACAAATGCTACTAGTGCTGGTCCAACTTTAGAACTCTATATTCAGAGTGTAGTATCAGATAAAGTGCATAATGCAACAGTACTAGATAACCTAAAGTGACAGATGCTGTTGGTACTAGTCCAACTCTAGAACTCTATATTCTAGATATAATATCAGATAAAGTGCATAATGCAACAGTACTAGATAACTTAAGGTGACAAATGCTACTAGTGCAAGATAACATGGACCATCAATTGATGGAGACTAAACATGAGAAGTATAAAACAATCCTGTTATATAAATATATAAAAAGAGAAAAGATATTTGCATACGGCAAAACAGTAGGTTACAGTCATATTCGTCATAAGTGGCAGATAAAGATGGAGAATATATAATAGAAAAGAACCAGTGACATAATTAAAATGATCAATAAAAGGAACTGGGTATAAAAAAAATTAAATACTACCCTGCGTATCCTTAAAACCAATCATTAAAATCAGCACAGAGAGTCCCAAAAATATATATTACCCGTATTGCTAAGAGTAAAAGTCGAAAAAAGGGCAATATCAACAGTCAAGAGAATGGTTACCTATATTTATATGAAGTTTAGAGAAAGGTATAAAGATCCTCCGTGGCATTGAGGCCACCCGGCCATTTGGAATCGAACTCTAAAATATATTGGGTTTCCAAACGGCGAAGTGTTGCCTCCCTATTGCCACCTCGTTTCCTCAAGGGTACTGATTCGATAGCAAAATATTTGAGGCATTTGGGGTCACTATTGTGTACCTTTTCAAAATGCCTAGCCACGGGATAATTCTGATCCTTATTGATGATAGCTCTAATATGCTGCAAAATGCGTTTATGCACTGCCAACTTTGTGCTGCCAATGTACTTCAAAGAGCAGTCATATTCCAGGACATAAACACAATGGTCCATTTTGCATGTCAAATGTTGTTTGATTTCCCGTTGTATACCCGGGAATGTAGTGCAATAAGTTTTGGTATTTATACCAAATTGGCACGCCTTGCATGTAGAGCATTTAAAAAAAACATTTCTTATAGGCAACCACATTTGTTTTTTAAAAGTATCTTGACTGTTACCAGTCAACATATTGCCCATACTCCTAGCTTTTCGGAAAGTGATAGAGGGATTGAGTGGCATATAGCACCCGATTACTGGGTCTTCACGTATGAAATGCCAATGCTTTTTCATAATATTCCTCAATTCCTTTTCTTGTTTGGAATATGTTAGAATAAGGCGTACTGGTGCCTTATCGGTGTTTGATGCCTCCTTTGTATCTTTTTTTCTATATTCCAAAATTTCCTCTCTCGGTTTTAGTTGGGATCTTTTCATGGCAGCTTCCACAACTTCAAAACAATACCCTCTAGCCAAAAACCTCATCATACATTCTTTTTGTTTTATTTCCATATCCTGAGGGTTGCTGCATATACGCCGGATACGGAGCATCTCCCCATAGGGTATACTCCTAATAAGATGTGGGGGATGCGAGGTAGTGGCATGAAGGAGTGTGTTGCCTGCCGTGGGTTTTCTAAAAAGGGTAGTTGTTAAAATGTTGTTATTTACTAAAACCTGTACATCTAAAAATGTCACTGTCTCATTACTCACATTTGATGTAAAAGAGAGATTAAAATCATTGCAATTGATATCTTCTACAAAATTCTGCACACTTTCTTTGGACCCTTGCCATATGATAAAAAGGTCATCAATATAACGAAACAACAGCATTACATTTTGAGTAAAAACATGCTGATATTTGAGCCTGACTACCAGCTCCTCCCACCAGCCCATAAACAAACAGGCATAGCTGGGGGAGAAGCTGGCGCCCATCGCTACTCCTCGCAATTGCTGATAAAAACAACCATTGAATAAAAAAAAGTTGTTCTCCAAACAAAAGGAAAGTATGCTTAATAACATTTTAGTATGATCAGCATATTCAATTGTTCTGGTACTCAAATATATATATATTGATTTTATATTTAAAACATAGAGTTGGACTATTGTAGTAGTATGATCGCTTTGTCTCTGCATCAAATAGCACTAGTCATTTTTTGTCCTCGAATTATAATAGCATTATAAATGATGACCGCGCCAAGAACATCAAATTTTGGTCAAGATATATTGATGACCTGTTCATCATCTGGGAAGGCGACTCTGAGCTCTTCAGGAATTTTCTGGACTCCCTTAACATCAACAGATACCAATTGATTTTTACATCCACCATCAGTACTTCCAACATTATATTTTTGGATGTCGAAGTATACATACTCAATGGCAAATTTTGTACCAAAATGCACAGAAAACCGACGGCCAGTAACAGCATACTTCATGCCAACAGTGGGCATCCAGCAAAACTCAAATGGAGCATCCCCTATGGGGAAATGCTAAGAGCCAGAAGGAATTGCTCAGAACTGTCAGACTTCAACCTACAAATTGAGGAGATGAGTCAACGTTTCCTACAACGAGGTTACCCCTTGGAGGTGATTCTAACAGCAGTAAATAGAGCTCAGAACAAAAATAGAGAAGAATTACTCCAAGTGGGTCGACACAAAGAAGATACTGCCAACATTACGAGACTCATTATTGATTTCAACAACCAAAGCAATGCACTACAAAAAATGATCTCTAAACATTGGGGAGTACTACTGCTTGATGAAACCTTAAAAAAAACTTTGCCTCCCGGACCAAGAATTACCTATCAAAAGACAGCCTCCCTGGGAGACATTCTAACACAAAGCCATTTTGAAGTTAAACCACCAATCACCAAGTCCTGGTTAACCACACCTGGATTTTGGAAATGCTCAAAATGCAAGGCATGTGAACAGGGTAAAAACATCACCTCTTACCAACTACAGAATGGCCATCATGAAATGATTCGAGATCACATCACATGTGAATCAAAATATGTAGTCTATAGACTGGAATGCCCTTGCCAGAAATATTATATAGGGAGCACGATTAACAAACTCAAACTTCGCATCCTACAGCATTTGCGTGCGATCAAGAACAAGGATTTCACATACCCCATGGCAAAACATTTTTATGACTTCCACTCAAGTGACTGCAGTCAGCTCAGATACTCTGGCATCAAAATTGTCAAGCAGAAGGAAAGGGGTGGAAATCGCATGCTTGCCTTAAGAAGAGCAGAGTCAAGAATGATACTACTAATGGGTACTGAAAACCCACTGGGACATAACTTGGATGCTGAATTACATGTGCACCTCTAATGGCTTTCAAACTGAAAATTCATGATGGGCACCTTTCAGTCTCTTTTGCTTTCTTGCACTTGTATATATTTCCACGCTTGATCAATAATTGTCAGTTGCTCATCATCTTCACTGCATCTCTTCTAAACCACTTACTCTTTGATTGCTACTGGTATAGACATATGAAATTTACTTTGCATAAACTTGGAATAACCTTTTTTTGACCTTAGATTGGGAACGTTATGAATTTTGACAATAATACGCACTTTGTTCGTTGATTTTACATACTTGATGGAAATAATCACTTCAAAGGTACTTCACCTTGATTGTTATCTAAAAATTCGCAACTCCCTGAAATCAATTGCAATGATTTTTTCTAAAAACTTTATTTGTATCAACAAACAACCACCATGGTGGCATGAACTATTGTGTTTCTTAATTGATCTAAATTTTCATTTACTTGTAAATAATATATCTTGATCCATGATGCGATGTATGTCCAGTATGTTTTCAGTTTCTATTATTAATTTGAAAATGTTGCTTTAAAAGAGACACTCTGGACAATGGGACTCTATGGTCCAGTTGAAGGCTGAGTGCCGAAACGCGTCGACCGTCCCTTTGTGCGTGTCCTTGAAGATTTATGTTAAATAAATACCAACGGTGAAACTCTCTGTGGTGCCGTGCTTTTCCTTTGCTGCGAGGAACCCTGGGACTCGGGGTGAAGCCTGAGAGAAGTTTTGTTTCATATATATATATATATATATATATATATATATATATATATATATATATATATATTATCTACAGGCGGTCGCCAGTAGATAGTTATAGTTAGGACCGAGTTCCCATAGGAAATCTGAAAATTCTATTTTGAATAACTTTGGCGCCGGTTGACGAATCCTCGCGAAATTTTCAAAACTAATGGGGCGCTCTGCTCAGCTCCTACACTGAAAGTCTCAGGGTGATTCGTCAAGCGGGGGCTGAGAAAAAATGGGGTCCCAAAACGCATTTTCCCCATGCATTTTCCCATAAGACCTTTAGTCGAAGGTACAGCCCGAACGGCTGAACAGAATTACTTGAAATTTGGCAAAGAGGTAGTCCTCAGGTCAGGCATGTGCCTTTTGCATATATGGTGTCAATCTGTTCAGTAGTTCATAAGAAAATTGCAGTTAAAAGTACATAAATATCTATATGCGCGGACTGTGCGCACACCGTGCGCGCAGCATAACGTGCGCGAGCGTAATTCTGATTGGTGGTTACATGTCAGTCAACATTCGAATCGGTCGAAATCAGGAAGTGTCGGCCGCCATTTTGTGTGTGACAGTGAAAAAGAAAGGTGGAGAACGTGAAAATGGGGCAGGGTAGAGAGTTTCTGACCCCCTAGCCTTTGTCAGTGGGTCCCTGAAGGACCCCTAAGGGTGAAAAAAACATGTATTTTTTTTTCAATAAATTGCGGGGTGCGCGCACCGTGAAATTTTTTTTTAAAAAAAGAACATTTTAAACTGTTTATAAGTTTATAGAAGATATTAACTATGCTGTTCAACTTTATCCAAATTTAAAAAAAAAGAGCTGAGCCATTCCATATTACAGGATACAGTCGATCTATAACTATATACATAGGTAGTTTATTCTAAAATAAATTTATAAAAAATATTATAATACATACATAAATTAGCATTTAAAAAACCTTACAAATTCACTTAAAAAACCATAGGTTTCACACACGTTATAGTTAGGAATTAGCATTTAAAAAACCTTGCAAATTCACTTAAAAAACCATAGGTTTCACACATGTTATAGTTAGCTGGACATTTTACTCGTAAAAAGCCATTGAAATTCCCCCGTTATAGTTAGTTCAGATAACTATAGCTTGCGCGACCGCCACTCTATCACAAGGATGATGTCATCAGTGATGTCGTGAGTGATGTCACTGACCATGTCATGAGTGATGTAATATGTGATGTCATCAGCAGTGGATTGCGGTTGCACGAGTTATAGTTATCTGAACTAACTATAACAGGGGAATTTCAATGGTTTTTTACGAGTGAAATGTCCAGCTAACTATAACATGTGTGAAACCTATGGTTTTTTAAGTGAATATATATATATATAAGAGAAATTTGTCCGTTATAGTTAGTTCAGCTAACTATAAATCTCGCGCCCCCGCAATGCACTGCTGATGACGTCACATATTACATCATTCATGACATGGTCAGTGACATGATGACATCATCCAGTGACTGTGTGTTTCTATAAAGTTTAAATATGTTGTATACATATATATAGGCCAAGGTGTATTGAAGAATGAGTGACTGTACAAATGTCTGAATGGATGATTTAGTAAGTGCATGACTGTCTGTATAAGTGATTAATTAAATGTGTCTTAGTGAATGCATGGATTAGTCACTAAACTATGTAAATGCCTGTATCAGTCTGTCTGTTGGTATGTAAGTGGCTGCATTGGTTGGTGAGTACCTACATGAGTGTCTATATGGGTTATTGATTGGTTGCCTGAGTTTTTGTATGGGTGCCTGAGTGTTTTGGTGGGTGGGTGGGGGGTGTGTGAGTGTTTTGGTGAGTGAATGGATGTCTCATTGGTACATGAGTGAGTAACTATATATGTGAAAGGCTGTATATGTGGTGTCGGAGTATATAAATGAACTATATGTGAGAGTGAGTGATTGTGAGAGTGGCTGTATGGATGAGTATGTGGTTGTATCAGTGATTGTATAAGAGAATAAGTATGTGTTAGTGTCTGTATGAATAAGTGAGCTTGTTTTTGTACAACTGTATAGATGAGTAAATGGAAGTGTGATTGATTTTTTTCCATGACTGACTAGGTGTGTGAGTAACGCTATGGATGAGTGGCAGTGTGTGATTGTCTGTCTAGGTGTATAAGTGCATATGATGTTGCTGTACTGATGAATGACTGCATGTATGAGTGACTGTATGAGTGAATGAGTGGATATGTGCGTACACTTAGGAATCGGTGAGTGTGTATGTACTAACTGCTATGGTTGTGTCTATGGTTTCGATATTGGCAGTCTGTATTTTAGAGTAGGTGTATCAAAGGTTATATTAGTGTGTGAGGAGTTGCATCAGATTATCACATGGATGATGTCCTCAGTGATGTCACTGACCATGTCATGAATGATGTAATATGTGACATCATCAGCAGTGCATTGCGGGGGCGCGAGTTGTAGTTTGATGAACTAAGTATAACGGCCGAATTTCTGTGGTTTTGTATGACTAACTATAACGTCCCTGAAACCTATGGTTTTTTCAGTGAATTTCTAAGGTATTTTAAATGCTAATTCATAACTATAACGTCCCTCAAACCTATGGTTTTTTCAGTGAATTTCTAAGGTTTTATAAATGCCAATTTCTAACTATAACATCCCTGAAACCTATGTTTTTTTCATTGAATTGCAAAGGTTTTTTAAATGCTAATTTCTATTTCTAACTATGCCTACAAAGGTTTTACCGGAGTGATTGGATAAGTAGATGTTACTGGCTGGGTGATTTGAGGAGTGCATGGGGAGTGACAGGGTAATTGCTGGACTGCATGGGTACTACTTGGGGAATTGAAGGAGAGAAAGAGTAGTGTGTATTTGTTTAGAGGACTGCATGGGTAGTGTACAGAGGATTGTAGCAGTGGATGTGTTAGTTCCTGGATCATTACATTAGTACATGGGTACTGACTGAATGATTAGAGTACTGCAAGTAGAGTGCATGGTGAATTTATACGTGCTTGGAAATTAGCAGTGTGATTGGATGAGTACATAGTACTGCTTAAGCGGAGTGAGCTGGTACGACGTACGCCAATCCAGCGTAGGAGTGTGAATAAATAGGCCATGGCTCTGGGCGTGGTTCACTGCCGGGAAGGCCAACGTGTCTGCCAGGGCGGTGGCCCTCACCCTTCCACCAGGCCACCACCATGACTGCCGGCCTCCTCGACGCAAGCCCCCTGCGAACCCAGCGGCACAGCACTGCGCCGTTATGTCTGTGCAAACTACTGCCTTCGATCTACATTGCGGAAAGCAGGGCTCACAATTCACATCGAGTCTTGAGTACAGATGACGCAGTCCAGTAGGCAACAGACATTCCTACCAGTGTGGCCTGCACACGCTGAGTGCTTCAGATGCCACTAATTCAGTGCACCACAAGTCACCGCCACATGGCCTTATTGAGGCAGACTTCATTAGGCAAAAGACATTGCTCCCAGTGAAGCCCGCCCGGACCACGCATCATCGCTGGCTGTGCACACACTGAGTGCCTCAGGTGCCACTAACTCTGTGCAGCTCAAGTCAATGCCACGTGGCTATGGACCCTTGCTGACCGCTGGCTCTGGCCTCACTGTGGTCAGCATGGCTCACAATTCAAGATTAGTGCCGATGCAAATTGTGTAAGAGAGTATAATTGGTTAAGAAGACTGTATAGTCCCAATCTGTGCAGCTCAAGTCAACGCCACGTGGCTGTGGGCACTTGCTGACCGCTGCCTCCGGCCTACACTGCGGACAGCAGGGCTCACAATTCAGACTGAGTCACAATTGCAGATGACGCAGTCCAATAGGCAACAGAAATTGCTCCCAGTGCAGCCTGCCCGGACCGCGCATCATCGCTGGCTGTGCACAGGCCGAGTGCTTCAGGTGCAACTTTCTCAGTGCACCACAAGTCACCACCACGTGGCACAATTGAGGCAGAATTAATTAGTCAAAAGTCATTGCTCCCAGAGCGACCCACCCGGACCACGCATCATCGCTGGCTGCGCACATGCTCAGTGCTTCAGGTGCCACTAACTCAGTGCACCACAAGTCACTGCCGCGTGGCCTTATTGAGGCAGAATTCATTAGGTAAAAGACATTGCTCCCAGTGCGGCCCACCCGGACCACGCATCATCGCAGGCTGAGCACACACTAAGTGCTTCAGGTGCCACTAACTCAGTGCACCACAAGTCACAGCCACGTGGCTTTATTGAGGCACAATTCATTAGGCAAAAGACATTGCATCCAGTGCAGCCCACCCGGACGACGCATCATCGCTGGCTGCGCACACACTGAGTGCTTCAGGTGCCACTAACTCTGTGCAGCTCAAGTCAACGCCACGTGTCTGTGTGTCCTTGCTGACCGCTGCCTCAGGCCTACACTGCGGTCAGCAGGTCTCACACATATCCAATCCAATCCTGACCTGCAAGAACACTGCATCATTGCTGGCTGCGCACACGCTGTGCTCCTCAGGTGCTACTAACTCTGCGCATCGCAACTCATGGACCCTTTATGATTGACTTTTGTGCTGTAGACACCGGACGCAACAATGTCACCTCAGGCAGCAGGAATAATCCAAAGGGACATTAACATTTTCTTCACATGAGCACGCTCATCTCTAGTGCCCCTACCTCAGTGCACCACAAGTCATGGACCCTTTACGATACACTCTTTTGTGTGTGATTTCAGATCTGGTGCCCCAACCTTAGTGCACCACAAGTCATGGACCCTTTATGATTGAATCTCTGTGTGTGGTCCGATGATCACTGTTGTAGTTGTTGCCAGCACCAACCATTCCCTGAGGGCTGGCTTACACTCACCCCACACGCATCCAGCAAGGGCATCACTGAACATGTGACCTGGTAATAAAACGGGGCCGGGTGCACATGCCCGTAGCCAGGTCTACTATCTATCTAACTGTGTCCGTGTGTTCATTATGTATGCATGATGGCCCCGGGCCCAACTACATTACATTGTGCTGTGGACAGCGGACGCAACCATGTTACCTCTGGCAGTGGAGAAGACCTCGGTTATGTAGCTTTGTCGTCCCCCCATGTAAGCGTAAGCGGAGTGGGAAGAGCCGGAGTAGGCCAGTACAGCATAGTGGTGTGCAGAATTTGCCCAGGGCTTTGGATGCGGTTCAGTTGTGGACTCGAAAAGGAAGTAACTAATGCGTGTGTCTGTGTTTTAGTGTTGGCGCCACCTGGCACACAATCTACAATGTTGCAATGTAGCATGTACCCGGAGGGCGGGCTTGCACGAACGGAGAAATGAAGGAGTGCAAGACAGCTTGGGGTCTTGGCTCATACATGCCTAGTGCTTTGTGTATCTGTATTGTAGCTGCATGGGCCACATGCCTAGCCCTACTCACAGCGTGACTTCACCAGGCATGAACTCTACATCTGTGTCCACCCTATCCTTACCATAGACCTACACTCACGTGGCTGCCCACCTTCAACGGCCAACATCAGTTTGTCATTGTCAGGCTTGTGGACATGCGCAGAAAAGCATGACAATGATGTGCCGTAGGAGTGTAAGTGATACAACCGCGCAGCGCACACAAATAAATAGGCTCAGAGGGAGGGAGGAGCAGCTGTGAGGCAACGTAACACACAGTGATGCTGCACATTTGACACATGCAAGACATGTCAAACATGAATCCCAAATTCGCACACATCCTACCCCACCCCCAACAAGCCACATCACATTGCCTGAATGCAAGCAGATGACAAAGTAACATTAGGGTTGACAGCTCCTTTGTCTGAAGTATCAGGCGGGAGCACATCTATTGGTCACACATAATAACCCTTAGCAACTGACTTCTACCCCCATTCTGCTTAATGCCAGTTTCCTTAGTAACAATTCACGAAACATTCAACTAAACTGACAGGTCACAAGTTCACCACACAATGTTGCAAATGCAAACAGCAGGTGTGGTTGACTTGCAAAATATGACCTTATCATTACTACTGTACCTTTCAAACATTTTTTACTAACCAATAAGAAACCTGTTTTTAAAGAAAGTAAAATGCACCCTATTTTTGAAAGTACAAAGTTCTTAAACAGCCAATCAATTCTCTACTTTCTTGAAAACAGCATCTTGTCCACCATTTTTTATACCTCTCATTCTACCAACTGACTACTTCAGCTACAGACATCTTTTAATTGCCCAAAAGCAATCCTGCTTTGCTTCATTGAAGCGAGAGCTGGCTCCTTGCTCTCACTTCAATGGAGCAAAGCAGAGTTCGGTATGACAGGGTGGGAGCCCTGCTCCCGCCCTGCCATAGCAAACAGCAGTGTCCAGGGGGTGGGCACCCCGATAGCAGTGTCCCGTAGGTGAGCACCCCGGGACACTGCAGGAGCCAGCCCTGGGGTTGGCGGTCCCCAGAGCCACTATGGGCTCCAGGGGGGGGGGAGGCTCAGCCCCCCTTCCAACATTTCGAAAGAGATGGTGATCCCCAGGGCTTGAGGGTCCATAACAGACCCCCGAATTTCAATCTTAAGTGCCCCGGGAAGGTTGTAGTCCCCGAGGCATGTGGAGAGGGGCTCTTTTTTACTCACACACATAATTTTATTTTAAAACAGAGCCCCAGGGAGGTGGTCTCCAGGGCTGTGGGAGGGACCATGTGCCAAACCACAGTATATTATCAAAGCCCCTGGGAGGTGGTGGTCCCCGAGTCAGCGTGTGGGGTTTGGGACCACCCACACATTTTTTTTGTTTCAGCCCTGGGGAGGTAGCGGTCCCCGGGTCTGTGGGCAGCCCCCACAAATTATTTGCTGAGTGCCCAGGGGACCTGGCCCACCCGGGGGCTTCGAATAACGAAACGTGTGAACCCGCGCTTGTTGTTTTTTTTCTTTTCACGGCAGGAGGCACGCACCCAGCACAACTTACATTTTTTTATGTAAAAAAAAAATAGGGGGGCCCTGGGGGTCCTTGTGGAACCCCCTGAGCAGGCCTAGGGGTCACGGGGTCAGGGTGTTCTACCCTGCCCCTATTCTTGTTTTTCATCCTTAATTCCACAGTTATCTCTGACTCGGTAACCAAGTCCCAAAATGGCTGCCAATACTTCCTGGTTTGGAGTGTTGGGAGCCAATTGGAGTGTAGCTCGTGCCCGGGAGGGTCCGTGAACCCTCCTCGGTGCTCAGATATAGAAACTTTATTTTTCTAATTTCTCAACAACTACTGAACAGATTTACACCATTCCGTTCAGCAGTTCGGGCTGTCGCTTTGTTTAAAGTTTCCTATGGAAATTAACATGGGAAAAACACGTTTTGGGACCCTCCTTTTTTCTCAGCCCCCCCTTGACAAATCACCCTGAAGCTTTTAAGACAGAAGCTGACCGGAGCTGGCCACCTTTTTTGAAAATTTCACGAAGATTCATAAACCGGCGCCAAAGTTATTGGGAAAAGAAAAAAACGCTGTTCCTATGGAAACTAGGTCCTAACTACTGAAAGCTTCAATGCCACCTGCCCGTGGGCTGCACGTTGGAGCATAGCGGTGAGAGGCAGCGGCCACAATTGCAGCAAAGCGGAGTGCAAGTCCTTGTGCGTCAGCGGGTGGAGGTGTCCTGAAGAGCCCAGGGGACAGCGCCACAAGGTGTGAGCTGGTGAGCTGGTGGGGGAGGCAACTTATTCTAGCCCACTTTACTCACACCAAGCACGGCGAACCAGTTGGAGGGCCAGACTGCGGCAGTGAGCGATAAGGGCCCCAGAGATGTATTAGGAGCCCGCGCATAGAGATTACACAGAGCAGAGGGCGGCTAACCAGGCCCACTACACATCCATCGCCCAGGGTGACGACGCGGAGGACACAGAGCACAGGCAGCTGCCCATTGCGGACCTTGAGCGAACGCTCGCACAAAAGGCCGGTAATTTTGACCCACGCATCTTGGCACTTGGCTCCGGCACTTGCTGCTCCAAGGGGGACTACAGCCCCCAGTTTGCCCTGCTTCCACACCTGGAGGCGTCGGCAACAGCCCACGCAACCGGAGGCGCATAAAGTAACTCGCAAAACCCGGGCGAAGGGCGGGTCTGTCTGTGCCCGTCTTCGGCCAGAGGAGGCCGGGCTGGGCCATATCTCCTGCCTTTATTATTCGGAGACATCAATAAAAGGAAGGAGTGAGGTTGGGGTGGTGGGGAGATAACCCGCACCTGTACTGTAATTTGCTCTGTATACCCTGTGAACACACGAGATAAACTAGGATGGGGAGGAAGAAACCAATGCCCATGCTTAAGGGTACTGAAGCCACTCTAGATGGCTTCCTTCAGAAGGCTGTGGGGGCCCTGAACAAAGAAATTGAACTGGCAGAGTGCAGGCTTTCGCTGGGCCCATCATCCCCATTCCCAGCCATGAACATGCGCTCTGCTCGGTCTGACCTCCTAACAACTGTAGAGGTCCCTAATCGAATATTATCTGTATCCCCTACTTACCCCCCAGGAGGAACAACCAATCGCCCTTTCACCCACCGTTATTATCTTGAGCCAGGGAGTTACTGATGGAGAGCCACAAGGTAGGGGAGTCGTAACCCCAATAACCGCGGACGACCGCGATGTGGCGGGGGAAAAAGGAAGCGCATTGCCTCGAATTAAACCAGGACTGATCAACGGACCCTGGGTCTCATGCCAAAGATGAAGAGAACTAAGGAAAACCCCCCTACCTTAGGGGGAAAACCCCATGGGGGAGGAGGGCCTGTAAAAACAATGACTTTGTCTGATCTGGACATGTTGTCAGCGAATTTTGGTAAAGTGGTATCAGACTCCTTGGAACCTATCTTATCTCGGCGGGCCCGCATAGAGGAGCAACTGGCTCAACTCTTGTCGTCTCAGGGGAACACATCCAAGCAAAGTGGTCGTACTGATAGATGCCTCCTGGGTAAAGGCCTGCAAGAGAGAGGCGTTGAGGCCACCCATGAGCTCCAAAAAGTGGGAGATTAACCTTAGAGTGTCCCTTAGACAGAGGTACAGAGACCAATACATTAGATCTACCCCGGGATAGTGCCATCTGTATAGATCCTGAAATAGAGCCACAAACCCCGGCAAGGGGTGAAGAGAGGAGGGCTCCTAGTAGTCTGAGGAAACACAAGGAATACTATTCACTGAGCACTGAAAGTGATCGTAAAGTGAGCTCAGAGAACAGGAAAAGGTTAAACAGGGGCTCTGAGTCTACAAGGCAGGGCGAAAACATTATATTAAATCTCCCTCCGGAGTGCACCCCCTACAGATTGGTTCTGACAGGGGTACCACACGTTCCACCTGTTCATCACGAAAGCTGTCAGAGCCTCATTAATAAATCTGCCTACTGGCGCACCAGTAAAATCGGGTCCCAGGTAAACTGGCGTAACCACATTATAATGCAAAGACGGTTAAAATGGTTGGGGAAAACACATAAAGACAGAGACGGAGATTGTGTGGTCCTGAATTTTAACGATGAAAGATGGGTGGACTTTGCCCTATGCCATCTTAGAGACTCCCCTTTGGAACTTATATAGGCCCGCCGATTGGGCTTTTTCTATCCTCCCTATCAAGGGGGTATTATGCCTTGTTTGGGTCCCCAGAATAGAAACCCACTCCCTCTCCCTCGGCCCCCGTATGGTTCCACTCCAACCACTTTGAGGTATTATCTGGATTATCAGAAATTGACTGACTACCCTTGGACCCATATAGCTCAAAAACTCAGCGTTTAAAGTGAACTCCATTTATCATAATGCTAAGGGATGAACTGTGCTGGGAGGTGAAGCAGTGTGCTCCCATCCTCCTTCCACGTAACGGTCTTAAGCTAATTCATGACTGATGTAACCATGTTCATTATACATATATTCTCGTTTAACTTTGATTATTTACTTCCACTGTCTTAACCTCACCAGAAATTACACCGCGGCTATCATGCAGATCTTCCACTCAGAGGCTCGAAGGGACCCATGCTCCCACCACATGTACAACCTGGGAAACATCACCAATCAGCACCACCCTCACCCACATCAACACCTCCATCACTTCTGCCACTTTCCCAAATTAAAGGAAACTTGCAGAAATCAACGCCCTCCTCAAGAAGCCCAAGGTCGACCTGAATCAACTGAGCAATTTTTGACCCAACTCCCTGCTCCCCTATCCAGTCACAGTGATTGAGAAGGCCATCAACAAGCAATTCACAACCCACCTCGACAACACTAAATCATGATTCAGAAAGAACCACAGCACCAAAACATCACTCATCTTGGCCACCGATGACATTCCAATCATCCTGGACCGAGGAGAAACAACGACCATTATCCAGCTAGACATCCCTGCAGCCTTCAACACTGTCTCCCATAACACCCTCATCAGAAGACTCAGCAAGATTGACAGCCAAGGATCCTAAAATGGATATGCTCCTTTCTCAAGGGAAGAACCCAAAGGGGCAGGCTGACACCCTTTACATCAGAGACCAAGAAACTGATATGCGGAGTTCCACAGGGATCATCCCTCAGCCCCACCCTTTTCAACATATACATGATACTGCTCACAAACATCATCCAATCACAAGATATCACCATCATCTCTTACACCAATGACACCCAACTCATAATCTCCCTGATGGACAATACAACCACTGCCAGAACCAACTTCACCAACTGCATGGCCATGGTAGCAAACTGGATGCGAACCAACGGCCTGCAGCTAAACTCCAACACAATGGAATTACTGGTCTTCGGCAACAAGACCTTCACATGGGACCCTACCTGGTGGCCGTTGGAGCGAGGACCAACACCCACAGATCACGCAAGAAATCTAGGGACCATCCAAGATGACAAGCCTAACATGATGGCTCAAGTCAACATAGTGCCCACTTCCTGCTTCCACATCCTACGCTTGCAGCAAACAAAAATTCAAATGGTTGCCTCAGAACACCAGATGGACCATCATGCAAGCACTCATAACCAGCAGTCTGGACTAAGGCAACACTCTGTACGTCGTAATCTCCAAACTCCTTTACAGACCCTAGATCATCCAGAACACCACTGCAAGGCTCATACTCGACCTCCAGCGCCACACCCACATCACACCACACCTCAGGAAGCTTCACTGCCTCCCCATTCACAAGCGCAGCCAATCAAACTATTTCCACACACAATCAAAGTCCTACAAAACACAGGACCAGAATACCTGAACAGCAGCATACTCTTTCACCAACCCACCAGACACCTTTGCTCTGCCTCACTCTCATTTGCACACATTCCCCACATCCACAAAAGCAAAACTGGAGGGTGCTCATTCTCCTACATTACACCCAAGACATGGAACAACCTCCTTCAACACATCAGAGCCTCCTCCTCACTTCTTGAGTTCTGCAAGAAGCTGAAGACTTGGCTCTTTGTATAAGCACCTTGGGGACCACAAATCTATACACCTTGTGGAAATATGGATTTTTCTGGTCAGTTATGTCCCCTATCTTGGACCCCAACGGTTCTATGTGCATGTTACAAGTACATGTATGTTCCCTCCAGTTCCAGTTATGAAGACGCAAATACATGTGCGTCCACCGTTAACATGTCCTCTGTTGATCCGCCATGAATGGGCCGGATATTCCATTCCTAAGTACGAAAGGCCACTGCCTTTATATGGTTCACTTATGCCATTTTACAGTCCAGGCAAGTAGGCCCTGATTCTGTCATCAAACTCTTCTTGCCTTCTGCCTCTGAAAGCTCCAGTCTGAGCCTGCATCTGTGACCATGAACTTTGTCTCATTCTCTGCGCGGCTCACGAAGCCTGACATCAGCTTGCTGCCTGCCAAGAACTGTATTTCACCTTCGAAAATTATCTGCTCCGCTCCCTGCCCAATGCATTCCTGTCTAGTAGCTTAAGTAAACATTCTTCCAGCTACCAAGCAAAGGCCCGACTTCTCTGTCTTTATGCAAGTAATTCATAGCCCTGTTACTATGGAAGATTCCGCCCTCGCATCTAATGTAGACACTTAGACGCTTGTACACGCACTAACCGTCAGTATAGTCAGTATAGAATAAGATTCTACTCTAAGAGACCTCTCTTTTGGATAACATAGTTCTTTAAACATAGGATGTTAGATATGATTTGGGATTAGGTTGACTTGACCCTCCAGACTTCTGTCGCCACATGTAGAGCTAAATGTCAAGTCCCCTTCACCCCCTAGTTGCACGTCAATCGCACGTCATACTGCTGCGCGCGCATATCAGCCAAATATTTCTGCTGACATTGCGAAATTCTTTCATGTAACCACCCTCTTATGACATCACATCTGATGACGTTCTTTCATCACTCCCAGTTACGCCTATTTTTGCTACGTATGAATATATTATCACCACTATCAATTGTTACGCCTCTTGTATTGGCCTCACTGTAATGCTTATTGTATAAAAGTAATTGATTGTCAATAACGTATGTACTTCACTTCCTGAACCTTCGTGGTGATGGAACCTGGAGCAACCGATTATAATCGACCATTGGAATAAAGCCCATTTAGAACCTCTAATACCACGGATTCTGCCTCTTATTTACTGAGCTATTTTTATTATGTTTCCGTATCAAATTAAGTCCCGGTAATTAAATTATTTACCACATGAATGGCGCCCGAACAGGGACACATTCTCATCTCACGCGCCGGCGGTGCGTTGCAGGCCCGGTCTCCTGCCACAGCTGGACGGACAATAACGCGTACCAGCAGGATTTCCTGTGTCTCCCTCCGGTCAAGCGGGGGCGACTGAGGCTGCGATCAACACCCAGACGAGGCGGTGAGAAGTGCGAAGTATCCCGACCAGAGCCTAGCTGAGAGAGCAAGATCCGAGGTATACAGAGGCCCACCAGTTTCCGAAGTCCCAAGTCGAGTCCAGTGTCCGAAGCGTTCGAGTCGAGTCCAGTCCGGTTCAAGTTCAGTCCAGTTTCTGAGGCCTTCCGTTTCCGAGCTACCCGGTGAGTACCATTACTGGGGAGGCGTTCTGGCGTGCACATAAGTTGTGCCGGTCCAGACGGGTTTGGGTACACAAATCCGGTCTGCACTGTTTCAGCAGTGTATCTGTACTGTTTAGCAGTATATCTAGTATATCAAGTATATAAATTCAGAATAATTCAGTTCAAGTCGAGTATTATGTTTAGTGATTAAGTTTTCTTTAGATCGTCATCATTATTGTTGCTCAGTTAAATGTTAAATGTTAAATGTTTTTAGTACGTTCTGCATATTGTGGTATGAATGACTGTTCATTATTGTGATTACTGTATTAAGTTTGTTCAAGATCAAGTATCAGATCAGTTCTCAATATGCCGCTCTTTTCGAAACTAAGACAGATCACAACTAGAAAAGGGGTACTCGAAGAAGCTGTTCCCATTCCTCCTAGGGACACTCCAGGGTACTTCATGTATCATAAACATGGCCTAGACGCCATATTATTTCTTGATCTATGGGTAGACTACACTAAGGAATTACCAGAAAGTCAGAGGTGGCCCGCAGCGGGGACCTGGGATGCAGAGTGCATCGTGAAAGTAGAGGAAGAATTATGGAAAAAGAAAGCTAGACAATCACAGAAAGACGCCATTGAATTATGGCGTAAAGAATCATATAGACGTACAGAAAAAGCACGTAGACAGGAAGAGAAGAGTAAAGAGAATTCCAATGAAGTCCGAGAAAATCTATTAATTGAAGAAGGTGCACGAGTGAAATCAGAACAAGTAGACAGACAAAGAAATGCCCTTATGAATGGTATGTATCCCCTTCTGGCCGAAGGATTACCTAAGGCTACCCCAGGGATACCAAAAGACTTGCCAACCCTATTATTTCCAATAAAGGTACATCCTAAGGGGCATCCTAGAACCGCAGAAGATGTTTTTCTTTCCTCATATTTAGATGACGCAGCTCCCGAGTATGCTCATCCCGCCCCACATAGACCGCCTGCCAGGGAGGTTCAACGCCAAGATCCAGTACCCGTATCGCTACAGCAACAAGTTCTGACACAAGTTCCGGCAAGCACATCTGTTTCTGCATCTGTTCCTACAGCTACTTCTATAGCTGTATCCACGCCTATAGTTGCTGTATCACGTTCAACGAATCCTTTCACACCCGATACCCCAGATGGGGCTACCGGAGGTGCTACCAATATCTTTTCTACGCCACCTAGAATAAATAAACTTACTTTTCAAGAGTCAGCACATTCACGTACCCCCAAACTCATAAATGCCCGTACGCTTAAGGAACTTCTTATAGATTGTAGATATGACCCTGTGCCCGGAAAAGAGGACGAAATGACCCTAGCATCATTACGTATCAGACGAGCCGCAGTGTATTTAGGGAAATTACCAGGAATGACTGCACATCTAGATAATATATATAATTTTGTCCAAACCGGGCGAGATTCTGAATGTATTAACAGAGCTATGGAATACCAGAAAGTGGAAATACAGGGGGAACTGTTGCGTTTCCTCATAAATTGTGTGATCAGAAATCAAGACCGACCGGGGGTAGACCCGGAAGCAATGCAGATTCTTACCAGATGGAGCCAGAATATATCAGAAGGGAGACATGATAAGCAAAACTGTATAATAGCTATGTGCCGAAAAATCCGCAAAGAAATAGAACGCCTACACGAAGAAAGATTAGCGGTAGACCAGTTCGAACAAAGCGAGGAAGAAGCATCAGGACTGCCCACAGGACAGTCAGAAACTATAGCCTATGTAGGTAGAAGAAGATCTTGTAATAGTACTAGATGTCTTACTGATCCGATACGTCCGATGTGTCTAGAAAATAACAGGAAATTTCAAACACCAATAATAAACATAAGGTCTAACGAGCATTCATTCCAAGCAGCAGATAAATTACTCCGAGAACGAAGGGGTTATCATTTTCTCGATTCTATGGATGAACAAGAATTAGCCAGGTCAGCTGTCCATTGGGTTGACAGTCCCGGGAAGTATAGTGATGACACAGTAGCACACACATTTTTGAATCTCACCCCAGATGAACAGCGTTTAGCTGGGATTTATATGATTCAACAACTTCTTATACTATATAAAAGCCAACATTCAGATCCTGGTCCCTTACCTGATATATTGACCGAATTACTCACGAATAGATGGAGAGGTTCAGGTACTAAGCTAATTAAAGAAATACTAGAATCAAGAAAGCAGTACATTCTTTTTATATGCCCAGAACATGTCTCACTGCCCATCAAGGAAAGAACCACGTATTACATGGACAGACAGAATCCCTTACGAGAAGTGCACCCAATAAAGGGCGAGGACAATGAGTTTAAACGTGTATATGTATATACGCCCATATCGAAAATAGAATTGTTGGAAATGAAGAAAGTGGTACCCAGTCATGACAAAGACCCAGCGGGTTTCCACCGAGAAATTAAAGACATGTTACTCATGGGAGAGTATACCTATCCCGACATTATGACAATATTAAAGGTATTGATGCCTGCTGGCATTTATGAAAAACTCAAGGAAAAAGAGTGGGAGGTAGGAGACCAAAAGATAGATTGGACAGCATTAGAAGCAGAAGAAAAGGCCCGAGGTCCAGGTTCGGGGCTTGGGGACAAAACAAAAGCACTACCAGGTTTACTAGTACAGGTACTGCCACGTTTATTAACCACGAAAAAGGAAGACTGGGGTGCAATTTCAGCCTGTAAACAAAAGCAAGATGAAGACACTAGTGATTTCTATGCACGATTTGAAAAATGTTTTGGTATAAATAGTGGTATAAAAGCAAGTAGCGAATCATACCCACATCTGTTTGTGACAAAATTAGTTGAAAATTCCTTGCCCCAAGTGAAGAACAGAGTATTAAAATTCGAGAGTACCTGGCAAGGTAACACTCCATCACAAATGTTACAAATGTTACAGTATCATCACAATAGAATTAGAGAGGAACAAGATCATGAACAAAGACGCATGAAAGACACGAAAATGAAAATGCTAGTCTCCCAGACAGTTCCAGTTGAAGGACATAAAAAGGGTACGACACATTCTGGCGATTTAGCGGGACCTGTAAAAGGGACATGCAACTATTGTAAACAACTAGGTCATCATGTACACGATTGTCCAGTCCTGAAGCGTAATATCGCCACGGGCATTACAAAAGAAAGACCACGGCCACTTAGACAGGATCAGAATGAACAAGGAGCCTTGCAGCATGTACAGTCCATGCCAGCTCCACAACAGACTATACAGTTTGTGCCAGCTGCACCAGCGCTGCCTGTTGCTGCCACGCAAACCACGACACGACAACTGTACCAGACCGCACAGTATGACTATCCTGATTATCAACGATATGCATGAACCAGCCTAGAGAGGGAAGTTGACTTACCCCTTATCGAGATCCCTGTAGATCAAGAAGGACCTTATGTACATAGTGAATTATTAGGCCAAGACAGAAAATTTTTACTCGATACAGGGGCAAGTCGAACAACCATAAAACGTAGTGAAGTTCCAGGGGCACCCCTCTCAGGCTCACAGAATATTTCCCTTGGTTTTTCAGGAAAACCTATTGTTAATGAAGTGTCACAACCTCTTCCACTTACGATAGGACCTTTGACCCGAACTACAGATTTATTGCTTACTAAATCATGTCCAGAAAACCTGTTAGGAATAAAAACACTGAAGGCTCTAGGAGCTATAATATGTTGTTCTCCGGAAGGAGTAAGATTGTTTTTACGTGATTTTAAAGGTCATTATGTGTCTAGAGACATGGATCCCCGATTGCAGACTTTACCTACACATTTATGGGCACAAGGCCCTACTGATGTTGGTTGTATGAATATTACACCATATCGAGTCACACTAAAGGCAGGAGTGGTACTACCACGAATGCGACAATACAAGTTACCACCAGATGCTGTAGTGGCTTTACTGCAAATCATTGACGAACTCATTGCCCAAGGAGTGGTTGTAGAAACCGACTCCAATATATGTAATTCACCGATAATTCCGATTCTCAAACAAACAGATCCGAAGGCCCCGCCAGTATATCGATTGGTTGTTGATCTGCGCGAATTAAATAAGTGTATTGTGCCACAATTCCCTGTGGTCCCCGATATCTCATCATTACTGACAGCTATTGATTCCGAAGCAACATTCTTTACTGTAATTGATCTCAAAAATGCCTTTTTCAGCGTCCCAATAGATCCGGAAAGCCAATATTTGTTTGGATTTAGTTTAAATGGACGTAGCTTCAAATTCTCACGCGCACCTCAAGGATTTACAGAAAGCCCCAGCATCTATAGCCAAGCACTGAAACGAGAACTCGACAGCATCCACATGCCAGTTAACACTGCCTTGCTTCAATATGTTGATGATCTGCTGATCACCGCCCGAAGCGAACCTGAATGTGAAAAAGCATCACTGACAGTTTTACAATTTCTAGCCGAAAAGGGGCACAAGGTGTCCCCTTCTAAGCTGCAATTCTGTGTCCAGCGAGTTATTTACCTTGGTCACTCGCTGTCCAAGGAGGGAAGGCAGCTTACACCAGACCGCATTCAGTTAATAGCTAACATGCCAATACCCAAGACACAAAAGGAGGTGCGGGCTTTTATAGGCCTCACTTCATATTGTAGACAGTGGATCCCTCAGTATGCATTTCTAGCAAAACCACTCATTCAGTTGACAACACAGGAGGCAGCCACATCGACTGTTCTCCCTTGGACTCAGGAACATACACAAGTTTTTGAAAGCTTAAAGAAAGCTCTATGCCAAGCACCTGTTTTAGCAACACCATGTTACAGTAAACAGTTTACACTCTTTATTACAGAACGCGAAGGTACTGCCTTGTCAGTACTCACACAGGAACAAGCAGGATCACACAAACCATGTGCTTATTTTTCTAGCACATTAGATCCCGTAGCTCAGGCTCTGCCTGCGTGCCTAAAATCAGTGGCAGCGACAGCTTTAGCAATCAGACAAAGCGATGCCATAGTGTTAGGACATCCATTGACAGTACAAGTACCACATGCAGTGGAGGTTCTTGTGAATCGAACGCAAACACAACATTTGACTATAGCAAGACTTACAGGGTATGAACTAACACTGTTTCAGCCACATATAGAAATCAGACGTTGTAACACATTGAATCCTGCCACACTTTTACCTGTAAATGGAACAGACCCACTAGCCCATGACTGTATTGATGTTATTACAATCACAACGAAACCCAGACAAGACTTGACAGATGTCCCATTGTCAGACCCAGACCTGACGTTGTATGTAGATGGTTCATGTATGAGAACAAGTACAGGAGAGTTAGTGGCCGCTTACGCAGTCACAACAGATACTGAAATCATTGAAACAAATCGCATAAATACCTTGTCCGCTCAAGCAGCAGAGCTCGTCGCTCTGACACAAGCCTGTATTCGAGCCACAAATAAAAAAGTCAACATATACACTGATTCACGTTATGCATTCGGAGTCGTACATGACTTCGGCGTGCTGTGGCGAGAGAGAGGTTATTTAACTTCTCACGGTGCCCACATTCAGCACGGACCCCTCATTCATGCCTTATTAGATGCAATACATTTACCCATTGCAATATCGATTATGAAATGCAAAGCACATACGAAAGTTACTGATATCATTTCTCAAGGCAATGATCTAGCTGATAGAACAGCTAAACAGACTGCTCAAACTCAAACATCCGATATGACAAAGACAATAGTCCCGACGCCAACACATTGTATGACGGTTAAAGATCCTACTCTTGACGTAATTGATATACAGACACATGCTACACCAGAAGAAATAAAGAAATGGACGGAATTAGGAGGGATCCAAACGGATCAAGGATGGTTGATGAAGGAAAAGTCTGTGTGGTTCCTTCCTGATTCAATGGTCCAAGTCATTATTAACACTATCCATAGTCCAGCGCATCTAGGAGAGAAAGCTATGCTAGACAGCATTCAACATATTTGGTTCAACAAGCATTTACGAGCTGCAGCCAAACAAAAGGTTCGTACCTGTCTGATCTGTTGCCAGTTCAACCCAGGAAAAAGCGTTCCCGTAGAACAGGGTGGATTTCAGCCTCCTGATCACCCTTTTGAAGTCCTCCAGATGGATTATATCCAGATGGAACGATGCAGAGGATTCAAATATGTTCTCGTAGTTGTGTGTGCTCTTTCCCGTTGGACGGAGGCATACCCGGTTTCAGATTACACTGCCCCGACTACTGCCAAACAGTTGGTTCGAGAATTCTTCCCACGATACGGTTTACCACGTGTTGTTCACTCAGATAACGGCCAGCCGTTCTCATCCGAATTAATGAAACACGTTTCACTTTTGTTAGGCTATCAGTGGAAATTCCACTGTGTCCGACACCCCGAAGCAGCGGGTCTCGTAGAAAGACATAATCAGACTCTGAAAATAAGATTATCCAAAATATGCAGAGAAAAAGGTGTCGACTGGGTAGTAGCATTACCAGTTGCACTCTTTTACACAAGAATGGTAGCACACTCTCGAACAGGGCTATCCCCGTATGAAGTGATCTTCGGCAGACCACCAAATATGTGGGGGACGCCTATACCACGCAAAATAACTGATATTGACTGTAACATGCTGACAGATTACTTGGCTTCCTTGATGTCTGCACTACAATCTTGTCGTTCACAGGTAGCTGCAGCTTTTCCTGACAACACTGAGGTGAAACCCCATGACGTGGTTCCGGGAGACTTAGTCCTCGTGAGGAACTTTGATCGAAAGACGCAGCTGGAACCTAGGTGGAGGTCACCTCAGCTGGTGTTGCTCACAACAAGAACAGCCGTGAAGATCGAAGGCAGAAAAGGATGGATTCATTCAAGTCATATCAAGAAATTTCATGGACTGAAATCAGATGTGAATAGCACACCTTGTGTGTCTTCACCCATTGACTCAAAACTTCCTTTTGTGGAAAAAAGTGACTCCGAACTTTATAAATTTAAGCTCAGGTCCAATCAGTCGAGCAATTTGATTGTTTAAGTCCTCTCCAAGGTGAAGCGGTTGAATTGTCTCTGACATGTATCCCGTGGACCTGAATAGAGAAAGCACCCGAAAAATGTTGAAACGACAGGCGTACTGTAAATCACTGCGTAGTCATTGCATAGTGACGTTATTAATTTTGTTTTTCTCAAGTCTTTTAATAATTACTACAAGTATATTGTTGCACATATATTATCCTATTTCTAGACATGTTTACAATGTTACTGCTGAACATTCTTTTAGTGAATTACCTCCGCTTGAATTGTCATACAGATTTGCGCTGCGCAATAACACTTTTATTAGTATGTTACATCATTCCCATCAGGTTAGCAATGCTACAAATTGTTGGATATGTGGCCGACTCCCTCCCCATCAGAACTATAAAGGAATTCTACCTCTTTTTCCATACCCGTTCACACACAACGGCTCCTGTGGAGCATGGTTTAGCCTAATTAATTCTCTGGATTCGAATTCTGCAGTTTATCAAGATAACTGGGTATGGGGACATTTGAATTTAGTTTTACTTAAGGTCTGCTATCCTAACAAGGAGGGACTTCCCAAAAGAACAGGAACTGATCTAGAAAATGAAGTATATGGATTAGGTAATTTTACGCTTAATCTTATGATCCTAAATGTCGAATCCGAAGCTACTCCAATTTTGCCCGCTATGTCAATATTTCCAGTAAAAGGTGAATTATGTGTAAGAAAGAATGGTTCCATACATATGGGCCATAGTAGATGCACCACTGTAGTAGAATTTAGTGATCAAGGCAAGTCTACATTTAGAGCTTCCCGCCATTCCTATTTTATATGTGGTCAGACGGCATATGTACGTTTGCCTCTAGATTGGGATGGTACCTGCTACATTCGATTCCTTTTGCCACCTGTTTTCCTAGCTCCTCCTGATTATCACAGAAATACTCATTTAGTACACAATAGAGAAAGGAGAGATCTCCCAATAGTCGATTACACTGAAACGGCATGGGAAAAATACACAGATTTCAATAAAGGTCTCTTTCCCTATATAGGTACCGTTACTAATAGTAAGCTGATACGTAGATTGACTAGAACCCTTGAAGCAGTAGTGAACGAAACTATTTCCGCCTTAGGCAATTTAACAGAAGAGCAGTCTGCTATGCGGATTGTTGTGCTTCAAAATCGTCTTGTCCTTGATGTCATCCTGGCCGATAGGGGCGGAGCTTGTAGGGTCATCGGATCAAGCTGTTGCATATTCATACCAGAAAATTCGCCATCTGTATATAAGGCCATAACCCGCCTTCATAAGATTGTAAGCCAGATACACCAGAATCCAGGCACCTGGACTTGGTCCGGTTGGTTTTGGAGCGTGATATCAGCCTGGGGATGGAGAGTTCTATCCTTCCTAGGTATTGGCCTTCTCATATTATTCAGTTGCTGCTTATGCCTGCAATGTGGACCAGCGATTTGTGGTCTGTGTGCCACATCGTGCATTCCACATCAAGATTTTCATTCAAGATCCCGGAAGAAGAAAGAAGAACAAATGATGCTATATGAACAGATCAATGGATTAATGAAGATTGATATCTCTTGACGGGCAAGTAGGGGACAAGGAGGGAATGTGGAAATATGGATTTTTCTGGTCAGTTATGTCCCCTATCTTGGACCCCAACGGTTCTATGTGCATGTTACAAGTACATGTATGTTCCCTCCAGTTCCAGTTATGAAGACGCAAATACATGTGCGTCCACCGTTAACATGTCCTCTGTTGATCCGCCATGAATGGGCCGGATATTCCATTCCTAAGTACGAAAGGCCACTGCCTTTATATGGTTCACTTATGCCATTTTACAGTCCAGGCAAGTAGGCCCTGATTCTGTCATCAAACTCTTCTTGCCTTCTGCCTCTGAAAGCTCCAGTCTGAGCCTGCATCTGTGACCATGAACTTTGTCTCATTCTCTGCGCGGCTCACGAAGCCTGACATCAGCTTGCTGCCTGCCAAGAACTGTATTTCACCTTCGAAAATTATCTGCTCCGCTCCCTGCCCAATGCATTCCTGTCTAGTAGCTTAAGTAAACATTCTTCCAGCTACCAAGCAAAGGCCCGACTTCTCTGTCTTTATGCAAGTAATTCATAGCCCTGTTACTATGGAAGATTCCGCCCTCGCATCTAATGTAGACACTTAGACGCTTGTACACGCACTAACCGTCAGTATAGTCAGTATAGAATAAGATTCTACTCTAAGAGACCTCTCTTTTGGATAACATAGTTCTTTAAACATAGGATGTTAGATATGATTTGGGATTAGGTTGACTTGACCCTCCAGACTTCTGTCGCCACATGTAGAGCTAAATGTCAAGTCCCCTTCACCCCCTAGTTGCACGTCAATCGCACGTCATACTGCTGCGCGCGCATATCAGCCAAATATTTCTGCTGACATTGCGAAATTCTTTCATGTAACCACCCTCTTATGACATCACATCTGATGACGTTCTTTCATCACTCCCAGTTACGCCTATTTTTGCTACGTATGAATATATTATCACCACTATCAATTGTTACGCCTCTTGTATTGGCCTCACTGTAATGCTTATTGTATAAAAGTAATTGATTGTCAATAACGTATGTACTTCACTTCCTGAACCTTCGTGGTGATGGAACCTGGAGCAACCGATTATAATCGACCATTGGAATAAAGCCCATTTAGAACCTCTAATACCACGGATTCTGCCTCTTATTTACTGAGCTATTTTTATTATGTTTCCGTATCAAATTAAGTTCCGGTAATTAAATTATTTACCACAACCTGTCAAAGCGCCTGGATAGCTTCTTGGGTGATTAGTGCACTGTACAAATCAATAGAACATAACAATCCTGTAACGTGCTTCCATTTTGACTCTCTGTTAACTTAGCTTGAGATTAGGCATTCAGCTGAAAATTTATGGTTTAACGTTGCCAGTATGCTGTCTTCTCTCCTCGCCAGGTGCGTTATCGTGATCCTTGTTAGGTGGTGAAATGCTTATTGTTGTGTATTAGACTACTGATAGTGAGGCCTGGGAGAAGAAAGAGGGCAATGCATGTGGAGCAATGATGTTGAGAAAAGCTTCCTGTTCACAGTGCACCAGAAGGAGGCAACATTCAAGGCAGATGACCCCATCCCTAGAAGCATGGAGATGGGAAACTTAAGGAGTATATTGAATCCCCTCAAAAGCAGTTGGTGGATTGGTTCACAGTGGGGGCAACGAGATATGGATGTTTTAGGAGATACAGACTGTATTTTTAATTGGCATTTCATAGTTAACTAAGCAAACTTAATTCTGACTTTAGGAGGGAACAGATCTCTCTGTGTTGGGCTTCTCTGGGTGTAAGCTTCATGCTGAACACTCACCTTAATTTTCTAAACTTCTACTAAAGTTCGAATTTATGCTGAAACCTCCTATTTTTCCTCTTAGAAATTCCCATTAAAACTGGCTTTAGCTTATGCTTACATAGAAAGGGAAAGTTTCTTTATGGAATACCTCATTGCACCTATTGCACTCTTTGCCTTGTGGCTGTTACTATTTTGTATTGTGTTTTATTACGACTTAACTTACTAGCACCTTTCGGTCTTCAGATTGTATTATTATATCTTTTGAATTTATTCCTCTTCTGCACATATAGTGGTTGGATTACTATTCTGAAATAAACCTTTATAGTTTAAATGACTGATTCCTGGTCATCATTGTGCAGCTATATTAGCTTCACAGAGATGGAAATGAATTTCTGATGTGTGCTCCCTTACAATACTTCAAGTTGACTAAAAAAGGTCCATACTACCAATGTGGAAATATATTTGATGATATTACTATGAAACTGAGGTTCTGACATCCACGCTTCATCAAGTGGGAGCAGTTTCATGGTCAGTCACTGAAGAGTTGGGAGCTAGAACATCTTTAAATGAAATCTAAAAGTTGCCCGCGCCCAGTCCAAAGCTCTTAAAGTCCATGTCCCAGTTTGGAGAATCAGCGATGTTCTAGAGGTTAAAAAGGAGTTGCAGTAGCTGAGGCGAGTGAGTATTAATAGGGTTGTACTATGATTTATGCATGTCAAGCTTATTGTGCTGTGCTGAAATTGTGGGTTGTGGTGTGATGATGTTCAGAGTTGTTGTGTAGATGTAGATATGCTTAATTTTGAGCAGTTGTCGTTTTTATCGGGCTCGTCATAGTCCATGATCCCAGGATAGATAATATATTGTGGTTTAATTTGTCTGCTAAGTTGTGTGGTGCTGATTGTGAGGTACCACCAACCACACAATTGAAATAGGGACACTAACTTTGGTGTGGGAGTACTAACAGTGATTGGTGCTACTGGATCCAGTTGTGCAAAGGAGAAACTGCATTTTTCAGGGTGTTTCCCGAGATCTTATCCGCATGTGTGTGACAAAGTCAGAAAGTGTTACTCTGGACTATTTTATGGGTGATTGAATAGTTTGAATTCTTTAGTGGAGCAGACAAAAGTTTTGGTTATTGTGCTTGCTTAGTTTTGCAAGGGGTTACATTTGTTAAATTGTAAAGGGGGGGCTGAACAGCTGCAGGGAGCAAGCATTGTGTCATAGTTTGCCCCACTGGGATCGGATGGCTGGTGTAGGTGCTGCGCTGCTGTTGGTTGTTACATCATTGAGAGTTGCACTGCCATAGGGAAGGGAAGAAGGTGCCGCCCTGAGATTGGACACTAGTGTTGGATAATAGTTAACTGTGGTTGGCGAAGGATTGTCACTTGTTTGAAATTAATTCCTTCCTCCTTGCCTGTTGCAATCGTTGCAAACATGAAATGTTTCAGAGCTTTTAGAGATATGATCTAAGGAGATGTGAGGGTTCCTATTCGAGAAGGCGAATAAGTGCCACTGGAACACACAGCAGGTCATTATATGGTCTTAAACATGGGGCTTGACACATGCATTTGGTTGAGTCAGTGGCATACGATCACAGAGAATAAAGGTGCATTGAGATTCCCTTGCTACGGCGCAATACATTTCAAAATTATTGAAAATTGGAGAAGAGTATTGTACGAGATGTAGCCACACCCGTACAACCACACAATATGAAGGACTTAATGCTTGGGGCATGCTATAGATCAGGGTAAAGCTAGGACAGCAGTGCATCATTATGCTGATTCTAAGTGGTATGCAGAGCAACAAAAAGTGGCAAACAGAAATAATAGTGGGAACCAGACTGTACCCTGCAATGACAAATGAGGAACACCAGAAGAAAGGATGAAAGGAGAGGAAAAGACGGATGTTGCAGAGGATTCGGAGAGGATCGTAAATCTGGTGATAACTTGTTGGATGTGCTGTTATCTTGTCCACCATCCTTATAATGTTGCCCCATCTGATAGTTCAAGTCGCAATGTCACAGGATGAAACTGTTAGAAATGGGATTTTTGGTAGGCTAGGGCGTGGGCCAAAGCCAGGCAAAAATCACCACCCTAGTCAGGATAAGGGAGTTCACATCTAAAATAACCCCTGCTCACCTCCTTGGTACCTTGGCATGAGCAGCCAGGCTTATCTTAGAGCTTAAACCAATTGCACATAACCAACAATAATGCAGTGGTTATCCATTTTGTGATGCCAGGGCTCAGGAAAGTCCTACCGGGTTTAGCCAGTGTGAACATGTCTCTCCCTCTAGAAGGGTGGAATGCTACCCCCGCCGCCAGGACTGGCAGGGGGTAGTATACCGAAGCGTTTGACACCAAACACGACATGTTTTGATGCAGCCATCCCATAGTTAGCATTTACCGCAAGGTTATAATACACTTAAGAGTATATGGTATGGCTGTATCACAGAACAGCCATAAGGAAGTATTTCCGAATGCTGCAGAGGGGCTCAGCTCATGCTTGGGCACCCTCTCACATAAAACAAGCACTCTGCCTTTAGGATTGCCAAGGACTGCCATAGGAGTGGCTTATAGGTTCATATGTGTCCGTATAAGGTAGTGATATAGGTAGCCGATACCACTGTAAGGGGTGCAAGCACACTCTTACCCAGGCTGCAGTAGCAGACCTGTGGTGTCATTTGGGAGTGCTTCCCAGGGGTAGCATAATACATGCTGCAGCCCCTGTTAGGCCTCTGAGGTACCTATGCCCTAGGTACATAGTATACCATATACTAGGGGCTTATAAGGCACTCCAGAATCCAATTAGATATATACCTAATGTACATGGAAACCATTTTAGAGAGGAAGCAGCTAGGCTGTGGTCCTGATTAGCAGGGCCACAGCCAGACTAAGGTCCAAAAACAGTGAAACACCAGCACAAAGTGGGGGTACCAATGTGAAGCAGATCCTACTCTCCTACAGTGCCATTTACTGGGGACTGACAAGTACGTCGAACATCCAATCATAACAAAAATTCCCACAAGAGCACCAGCACTTTACCACTGATCAGCAATGCGAAAAGCGCACAGAAACGTTACACCAGCAAAAACCAGGAGGGCAGAAAGCAAAAACTCAGGGGAAACATGCCAAAAGATGCCAAGTCTAACACACGTCCCCTCCAGCTGAAAGTAGGGGGAACTACCCACACGCCTGGGAGTTCTCCTCACTAAGGCGGTAGAACAGGAACAGGCCATCTGCATTGGCGTGTTCTGTCCGAGGTCGGAGTTCCACCGTTTAGTCCATTCCCTGTAGGGAGATGGACCACTTTAGCAGTTCTGGATTCTCACCTCTCATCTGCATTAACCCCCTGAGGGGCTAGTGGTCGGTCTGAACCCGGAAGTGAGTCCCAAACAGGTATGGCCTCAGCTTCTTAAGGGCCCAGATCACCGTGAAATCTTCCCTGTCTGTAGCAATCCACCTTTGCTCCCGGGGGAGTAGTTTCCTGCTAAGGAAGACTACCGGCTGATCTAAGCCCTCTTTGTTCAGTTGTGAGAGCACCGCTCCCACGCCATGCTCTGACGCGTCGGTCTGTACGACAAATTCCTTGGAGAAGTCGGGGGCCTTGAGCACAAGGGCCGTGCACATGGCAGCCTTCAGGGTATCAAACGCCTTCTAGCAGGACTCCTTCCAGATCACCTTTTTTGGCTGCTTCTTGGAAGTCAGCTCAGTTAAGGGGGCCACGATTGAGCCATACCCCTTAACAAACCTCCAGTAGTATCCGGTGAGTCCTAAGAAGGCCCTCACCTCGGTTTGGGTCTTGCGGGGCTCCCAAGAGAGAATGGTGCCAATCTTGGGTTGTAGGGGCGCCACCTGGCTGCTCCCTACCTGGTGTCCCAAGTACACCACCAACCCCTGCCCGATCTGGCACTTACTGGCCTTTTCGCGAAGCCTGCCATCTGCAGCGCCTGCAACACTTCCCTGAGGTGTTGCAGATGTTTGTCCCAACTGGAACTGAACACCGCGATGTCGTTCAGGGGGAACAACCTTTACAACGCAACTTTTACAACGCACTACCATTACAACAAAACTGTTACAACGCGAGTGCATTGACAACGCAGGACATTACAACGCAAGTCTTTACATCGACTTGCACTAGATGGCGTGCTAACATTAAAAATAGTGTAGTTTACTATCCCAACACCTTCCCTACTGTTACGTGGACTGGAGTTGGAATAGTAAATTACACTTTTTTAATGTTAGCACGCCATCTAGTGCAAGTCGATGTAAAGACTTGCGTTGTAATGTCCTGCGTTGTCAATGCACTCGCGTTGTAAAACTTTCGTTGTAACAGCATCCGTTGTAACAGCATGCGTTGTAACATCATACATCCGTCGTCCAGGTATGCGGCGCTGAATTCCTTCAGCCCGGCCAACACCTGGTTGACCAACCTCTGAAATGTGGCAGGGGCATTCTTAAAGCCAAAGGGAATCACACGGAACTGGTAATACCCATCCGGGTTCGATAATACGGATCTTTCTTTGGCCCCCCCGGTTAGAGCGATCTGCCAGCACCCTGACATTAAATCGAACGCACTCAGGAATCTGGCCGCTCCCAACCAGTCTATGAGCTCATCAGCTCGGGGGATGGGGTGGGAGTCAGTCCGCGTGACGGCATTGAGCCCCCGATAGTCCACACAGAACCGTAGTTCCAGGGCGGCACCGGGTGCCGTTGCCATCTGGACCAAGACCACGGGGCTGACCCAGGGGCTGCTGGACAGCTCAACCACCCCTAACGCCAACATCTTCGAGACTTCCTCCTTGATACTGGCCTTGACCTGGTCAGCCAACCGGTAAATCTTATGTCTCACCGGGGGGCTGTCACCGGTATCCACGCCGTGGGTACACCAGTGAGTAACACCTGGCCTCAAGGAGAACAGGGGGGCAAACTGCCCCCCCAACTGGCGACACTTGCTCTGTTGCTCAGCGGTCAGGGCCAGGGAGAGGGTCACACCATCCACTGACCAATCCCCCTCTTGGGCAGACAGGAGGTCCGGGAGAGGCTTACTCTCCGCTTCCTCCCCATCGTCCGTCGCCAGGAGCATGCTCACTTCGGACCTCTCGAAGTGGGGCTTGAGGCGGTTCACATGGAGGACCCGTAACGGGTTCCGAGGAGCCTGCAAATACACCAGGTAGGTGACCTCACTTTTGCGCTCCACCACCTCAAAGGGCCCCGTCCACTTGTCCAGCTAGGCACAAGGTTCCACAGGGGCCATGACTCACACTTTCTGTCCAGGTTGAAATTCGACCAGAGAGGCATTCTGGTCATACCACCCCTTCATCTCTTCCTGGCTGGCCTCAAGGTTCGCCTGAGAGAGTTTCCTGAAGCGGGCAGTTTGGTTGCGGAAGGCCAGCATGTAGCTGAACACATCCTGGGGTGTCTTCCTGGGAGCGGCCGCCCAGCCTTCCTTCACCAAACTTAGAGGTCCCCGCACGGGGTGGCCATACAAAACTCGAAGGGACCGAACTTGAGAGACTTCTGGGGTACCTCCCTATATGCAAAGAGAAGGCACGTTAAGAGGGCGTCCCACTTATGCCTCAAGGGTTAAGTGGGACCTTGGGGTGGTAAGGAGTGGTGAACTTGTACGTAACTTCACACTCCTTCCACAGGTATGTCATATACTTTGATATGAAATTAGTTCCCCGGTCAGAAACCACCTCTCTGGGGAACACCACATGGGAAAAGATCCCCATTAACGCCCGGCCTACCACTGGCGCCATCGTTGTCCTGAGAGGGATTGCCTCTGGGTACCGGGTGGCATGGTCCACCAAGACCAGGATGTACCTGTTGCCCATCGCTGTCTTGGGGTTCAGTGGCCCCACGATGTCCATCCCTACCCTTTCAAAGGGTGTCCCCACCATGGGGAACGGTTGGAGAGGAGCTTTGACCTTCCTCCCACTCTTGCCACTTGCCTGGCAAGTTTGGCAAGACCGACAATGTACATCCGACTGCCTTCGTATTTGAGGCCAGAAGAAGTGGGTGACAAGCCGGTCAAAGATCTTGTCCTGCCCCAAATGTCCTGCCAAAGGCACGTCGTGAGCCAGACCCAGTAGGAAGGTCCGGAAGCGCTGGGGTACCACCAGCACATGGGCTGACCCAGGTTTGCGATCTTAGGATCGCTGTACAGGAGATCATTTTCCCAATATATCCAATGTGATCTGGACTGATCACCAGTCGCCTGGGCTGCGGCCTGCTGCCGTAGACCCTCCAGAGAAGGGCACTCTTTCTGCTCCCGGCAGAACTCCTCCCTGGTGGGACCCCCTTCTTGCTGCCAATGGGTCAGCTCAGAGATGTCCCCCAGTTCGGCTACCTGCTCCCCTGTAGGCACCGGGTCATCCCCCTCAAAGTCTGCCTACTTCTGGGCCGTGGGAATTTCAGGAGCTGGTTTCCTGCACCCCTGCCCTTTCTCCCATCAGGGACCTGGGCCACTGTTTCAGGCTCCGGGCCCCCCTGATCACCCTCTTTGGCTGCCATCGACGGAGTGGACATGCAGTCCCACTCTGGCAACCCCTGCATTTCCAAGTGGGACCTGGAGCTCAGCATTCTTCCATAAGGACTGCTCCAGGTCGTTAACGAGCAGACAATCGCCAGGCATGGAATGGCTCACAACCACCCTTAAAGGACCTGAGACCCCCCCACTCGAAGGGAGCCTGCGCCACCAGACACTGGCGCTCTGAATTATCGACTGCAATCTCCTGGTGGAATGATCTGGGGACCACTTGCGTCTCAGGGACCAGGTGACACCGGACTGAGGTCACACTGGCTCCAGTTTCCCTGAGAGCATCTACCCTTTTCCCGTTGACGGACAGCCGGGTGCTGTATTTCTTCGTGTTAGGGGGCACCTGGGCTCCTGGGACCATCTCACTGTCCCCAAGTGAGACAAGGGTCATTTCTGCGGGGTCCTTACCCTCCTGTTGGGGCTCCTCCTCCTCCCCAAGCGCTACGCTAGCCAATACTTTGGATGGTCCGCCGGTGGGTGGCTGTGTCCCCTTTGGGCACCCGAGGTCTCCCTTCATGTGCCCCACCTGGTCACATGCAAAACACTTGCGGGGGCCGGTTTCTTCAGGTTTTCCTGTCAAGACCCCTGGCTTCCTATCTATGGGGGGATGGGAACCTTTACCCTGGGTGCTATTTTGGGGCCCTTTCGAGAACACCTGTGTTTTACCCTTGTCCCCCCCACTTTTCGGCTGGGGACCCTGCCCACCTTTGGCTGAGTCTCCCCCAAACGCCTTGTTGTGGACCCTGGTACTCACCCAGCAGTCCGGTTCCATAGCAAGCTTCCTGGGGTCAGTCAGCTTACTATCCACTAGGTGCTGGCGCAGATCTGCAAAACATAGACTGGACAGGTGCTCCCACGCAATCATATTGTAGAGCCCCTTAAAATCTGTCACATTACTGCCCTTTACCAAGCCATACAAAGATCGACAAAACCCAGCCACACATTCCAGCCACGTGTTGGCATCAGATTTCTTCCAGGACCTAAACTGATCCCTTTACTTTTCAGGAGTGAGACCATACCTAGTGAGGAGGGCTTCCTTCATATCAG
This sequence comes from Triturus cristatus, assembly GCF_964204655.1. Lineage (NCBI taxonomy): Eukaryota > Metazoa > Chordata > Amphibia > Caudata > Salamandridae > Triturus > Triturus cristatus. The sequence goes on along the minus strand of NC_140594.1, from coordinate 305,511,217 downwards.
CATAAGTGAGGTTAGGCCCCTTACCCAAAGCTGTCAAAGTATCCCTGGCTTCCCCTGGAAACAGAGACCAAAATCTTGCTCCCCAATTCTCTTCACGCACCCCATTAATATGTATCGCTGCCTCATAACCCTGAAACCACCTCTGTATGCCATCCCCCTTCTTGAACTCTCTGCCCACATTCTTAGGGATGTGTATGATTCGGTCTGTCTGCCTCGATGAGTTGCTGCCACCATCCGAGCTGGGCCTACTCTTCAGCTCCAGCTCTTTAAGACCTCGTTCATGCTCCAATAGCATTCTCTTCTCCTCCATGGCCAATCTAATCTTTTCTAGCTCCGTGGCAGCTCTTTTTGCCTTCTGCCTGTCCTCCAGCTCCGCTGGGGACAGGCCACTGCTGCCTGGTCGGAAGGGTTCCCCCCCTCCCAAAAGCACATCCATCCTAGGCCTAGCCTCCCCCACCTCCCCACTAAGGTCACCAGATTGCCCACTTGCATCTCTGGCTGCTACCCAGGCCCTCAGCGCCTTTTGTAGCTCGTCCTTCCTAGTGAGGCCTCTGATTTGGACTTTTAGGTTTTTGCAAACGGACTTCAGTTCTCTCACAGTGTAGAGCTCCAACCTATCCTCCTCAACGGCAATGTCCATGGATGCAACGGATGATGCTATTGATTCCGGCATGATGAAGCAGAAAGTTCACCTGGCAAGATCAAAAAAAGTGGCCACAAAGAAAACGGGTTAGTATGTGGCACGTAATGGTCTGCGAAATGGCAGCAGTGCACACCAATCACTGTAAGTCAAGTGTAAACGCAAGTCCTATCCCACCGCTGCGGGGTCGCAGGCCAGCTACGATGTCGGGACGACCCGCTAACAGTACCTTTCAGAGATGCAGGGTGATGGGGCCCTTGAAGTCACTCGCGTTGCAGGTCGAGCTCCTTTCTGATGGGATCAGGAGCGCTGGCGCCAACAGGCGTCAGGTGCTGCAGTGCGAAGCACAGCAGTGCGGCGTGCGGTGCCCCCAGGTCGTGGTGCGAGCAGCGACTCGGTGGCAGCGTCAGATGGCGCCGTCGGTAAGACCAGGGTCGCGGAGCGAGATGGAGGCGGTGCTCTTCACGGTGCTGGCAGATCGCGATGCCAGCAGCGGCGCCGTCGTGGCTGAAGTGCTGTCGTCGGCTGACGAACTGGAGTCCATGACACCGGCATCGGTGGGCCAAGGCTGCGGTGTGGGATGAGGGTGGTGCGTTGTGTAACTTACGAGCGGTGCCCCTGAACCACGGGGCAAGCAGCGGCGTCGATTTCAGCGGGAAGTGGCGGAGTCAAGAAGGCCATGGCGTAGTCGTGTAGCGAGGCAGTGCAGAGGGCGGTGCCCACAGGTCGCGGTGTGAGCAGTGGCTCAGTGATGGCGTCAGCAGGCGTCATTGGTGAGACCAGGGTCGCGGTGCGGCGTTGCAGTGGTGCCCTCTGCGGTGCCAAAGCTTCGGCGTGAAGCAAGGCGGTGCAGAGTGCGGTGCCCACAGGTCACGGTGCGAGCAGGGACTCGCTGATGGCATCAGCAGGCATCGTCGGTGAGACCAGGGTCACGGTGCGGCAGTGCCCTCAGTGGTGCCTTCAGGACACGGGGTCGGCCAGGTCGTCGTAGGCATCATCGAGGTGGTGTTCTTCGGGTTGCAGTACGAAACACATGGTCCCCAGTGCTGCGGGTCGAAGAACCTTGAGTCTTTGAAATTCCTGGGACTCCGTGAACAGGGGGCAAGCTCTACTTCAAGCCCTTGGAAAGTCTCACCAATGCGGTTTGTAGAAAGTCTAGTCCAGGCCTTTCACTGCTCAAGACAGCTACTGCAGGTCAGCCCAGCAAAGCACGCAGCAAAGCAGTCATTCCTCTTAGCAGCTTCTCTGGCCCTTCTTCCTGGCAGTCTTCTTGATCCAGATGAGTTTTAAAATTCAGGGGTCTGGGACCCAATATTTGTACTCAAAAATCCTTTGATCTTCCAGGCAGAGGGTGTCTGTGTCCAGCCAGAACCAGTCGGGCCTTCTCTGGCATGAATTCCTGGCAGGAGGTGGAGACAGCTTTGTCAGAGGCAGACCAGGTCCTTTGAGGTGCTAGGAAATCTCCTCCCTCTTCCCCCCATCACAACCCAGGTCTATTTAGCCCTTTCCTGACCTACCTAGACTATCGGGAGCCACCCTGCTTCCTAGACATCTGTCATCCAAAACCCAGACAGGCAATCCACATTCCAGCAGAGGCACACGGGAAGACCGAGCAAAATAATACCCACTTTCTAAAAGTGGCCTTTATGAACTCAGAATGAAAAGGGCACCCTCGCTAAAGGCTGCGTTTTTAGACGCTGAGTTCATGCATACCAACTTCATTCACTTATACCTTTTTATTGGGCTATGTAAATGGGTGGCACAATCTGTGCCGTAGGCCCACGAGTAGCGGTCGACTCACAAGCCCTGGCACTCGCAGGGCCCTTTACTGGGGACTGACAAGTACGTCGAACATCCAATTATAACACAAATTACCACAGGAGCACCAGCACTTTACCACTGATCAGCAGTGCGAAAAGCGCGCAGAAACGCTACACCAGCAAAAACAGAGTCAAAACCGGGAGGGCAGAAAGAAAAAACTCAAGGGAAACACGCCAAAAGATGCCAAGTCTAACAGAAACCCTGAAGGAGCCACCGCCCCTGTGGATCCAAATCAGATGCCTATGGGAGAAATGTTGGGAATTTGTGCCCCTGTGAATCCCCCAGTTCCTAATGCTTCAGATGCAATAATTGTCCCTGTCACTATTTGTACCGCAGTTCCCATGGATAGTCCAGACTTATCTGGGGAAGAAACGCATTCTTTGACAGAACCCACTAGAGTAGATACTTCAACCAATGTCCCCATATCTCTGACTTGGGGAGTGTCAGGAAGGACTCCTTTAGTTCTGTCTAAGGAAACTCCGCTTTACAATGCCCCTGAATCTTCTACATTAGGTACAACAGGACTCACTCCTATAGGGGAGCCAACCCTGATACCTTAAAATTCTCACATGTCCATTTGGAATTTGCCACAGCATATTGCAAGTAGTAGTTCCAGAGGTAGAATGACGTTTAACACCCCTAGATGGTACCAGTTCACAGGAAATTGAGGATTTGGCTAGAGATTTTAATGGGTCCCTGGAGGGAGTCAAATTCCAGGGTCTAGAAAGGAAATTCAGACTCCAGAGAAGGAGAGGTCTGTGGATGTGGTCATGCTCAGGTTAAAATTAGACTAACTGATTTCGAACAATCTTGACTTTTATCGGAGAGACACGTATCAAGAGGATGAACTTGTGTATGTGTGCAAAGATGTTACATGATGTTCAGGTCAAGCCCATGATAAACCTTGAGTTAGCTTGAGTGTATGACATAGATCTTAAAAAGACTAGATCCTTGCAGAAGACTTATTGAGTATGTTTCAATGAATAAGAGATAGCAAGTATGAGAGTTTCAGGGATGAAAATACAAGGAAGAATACAGAAGTGGGAATGAGCTAGATACGTGTGAAGACAAATGGGATAAACTGAAAGATCAGAAATCAAAGGCAGTAGCTGCCACTGGGAGCAAGGGAGAACCACCCCAAATTCCCCATATGAGGAGGGAACACAGAATTACCTGTTGAAAGGAGGTACCAGGTATAGATTATGTTGAAGTGTCATGGAGTGGGATTGATCTCTTATCATTCACACACGATTTCCCAAAACTGAGAGAGAATCCCGTTCAGTGGTACACTCAAGTTGAAAGGTTCATGAAAATCACACAGGTGTTGTGGGTTGATTTGAATACCTCTGTCGACACTGTGGCACAGAGTGATTTATGGTCCTAATGTAAAGTGACTATTCAGTGGCCAGAGAAAGAACCTCACAGGAATACGGTAACTCATGAGCTGCCGCTTTATGTGATAAAAAAGTATCAGCAAGTGATTACATTTCTGATAGGAAACGTGCCTTCGAAGGAAACTGATTGGGTAAAGATTGACAGAACCACACGAGAACATAAGGAGACAGTGTGTGCTTATAATGACTGATTGTTGCATGTGTTCAAATAGTACAGCAGGATGGAAAACCCACAAGCGAAAGATATGGGAGGTTTTGTGTTGAGGTTTGTGATGGGACTGAATTCTGAGATTAGCATGATGATCCAGCAACATCTAATTTGTTGGCAGAACAAGTCCATTGATGAAATATTGAGGTATACTAGTTACTGCAGTGATGAGCTGGAAACAAACAATTGAAGAAGAAGTTCTTATGGTTCAGATGAAAGCGGCACAAAGAGGAGGTCAGAATCAGTTATATGGAGGGAATATGGGAATATGGTTGAAATGCAAGGAGTTGCGTACCCACAGTGAGGACCTATGATGGAAGATGGAAACAGTGTTCCACCGGTAGAGATCACTATGCTCCAATTAATTGACCCCACCACTAGCATTGTTGTTGCAATGTTGAAGAGGTCTAAACCTTGTCATGATTGTAACACCTGATCCCCAATAGGAGTATGAATGAGAATCATGGTCAGGGATTTGTGCAGACTCAGAATGGTGTTCCAGCTCAATTACACAATGTGCCAATGCTGAGAGTACAAGGTGCTAACATGCCACAAGTTTTAGTAACGCAAGTCCCTCAAGGTTCTGTGCCTCAGCAGATTGTGATTGTTCCTACGTTTAATAATAATCAGAGTCCAAAATTTAATTAGGACTCTTTCCAAAATCGAATTCCGTTACAATAGTTCTCCATGTTTGACACATTTGTGGGCTACAGCTCTGACCAGTCACAATGATGGTGCCTGAAAGGGGAGGAATATTGCGTACTTGGTGCAGGTTTAGAAGTAGACTAGAGTGGTCTATTTGTAGAAGGTGAGGTGAATGGCCACACCACATCATTTTTGATCGACACAGGCGCTACCCGTTCCACTATTAGAGCAGAGGAAGTTCTAAACCTACCCATCTTCGGAAAAAGAATTCAAGTTGTAGGAGTTGCTAATAAACAAATGCAATCCCTGTTACAAACGAAGTTCCAGTTAAAATATGGTCATTTTAAGAGGGACGCCAGTTCGTTGTGTGTGATTCCAGTCTTGTAAATCTTTTGGGACCTGATTTGTTGTGTAAATTGAACTGCACCATCTAAAGCCTAAAGGTTTGGGGTTTTAAACCCAGAATGAAGATGTTGATTTTAAATTGGCAAGCCAAGGGATGGAAGTTGGGCTGTATCCTTTGATGACTACTGAAAATCTACTACCCGATCTTAAGGATATGATGAAGCCTGAAGACTGGGACTTTTCAGGAAAGGACTTAGGGAGGGACAAAAGGATTTGAACCTTTTCAAATGAATGGCAAACCAGATGCTGAGTATCCTAGAATACATCAGTAAAATTGAAAGCCTGAAACTATAACTAGGATTACCCCAGTGACTGAGTCGATGATATGGCAAGTCATTTTGAAAGAGATAATGGGAAATCCATGTAACTCGCCTACTATGGGCCTGCAGAAACCAAGTGGTAAATATTGGATGTGTAGGACCTTTGGAAGATTAGCAATATTGCCATCTCTTGTTATCCTTTGCTACCTAATCCAGCTGTTATAATGTTTCAAATTCCATGTGAGGCTGAGTGGTTCATTGTGATGAATTTGTGTCAGGCTTTCTTCTCTATACCCTTTCATGAGGACAGTCAGCCTCTATTTGCCTTCCAATTCCAGAACCGTGTTTCAGCATGTCGCCGATTCCCACAAGGATATACAGAGAGCCCTTCTATTTTCAATCATGCTCTCAAGAAGAATCCTGAGTTCTTGGTAATCTCCGGTAATTCTGTCCTAGTGCAATATATCAAGGACCTGTTGGTAGCATCAAATACTCAGGCGGCTTGTAAACAGGACACTATCTCGTTGCTGAACCACTTGGCTGGGAAGTGACCCCAAACAAGTTACAGGATTGTCAATGGAAAGTCCTGCATCTAGGACACCATATTAAGAAGAGAGTGAGGAAGATGTCACAAGAGAGAATCCCTGCAATTCTAAAAATAAATCCACCAATGAACCAGGAATAAGTCAGGATGTTTCAGGGAAAAGTGGGCTACTGTCGACAATGGACACCCAACATTTGCTTAATAGTCAAGCCTTTACAGAGGCTGACACACAAGGATGTGTGTGATCTTCTACAGTGGGACATCGACTGGCCGTATTATTAGAGCTGAGAGAAAGTGTCTGTCAGACCCTGGCACTAAGAATGCCTGATTACAACAAAACGTTCACACTTTTCTGCAGTGAGATGGAGGGCTACGCTATCTCAGTGCTTATGCAAGTCAATGGGGATGCATTAAGACCTGTGGCTTATTTTTCTGCTGCTCTTAATCCTGTAGCTGCAGGACTGCTTGGTTGCCTTTATGCTGTAATTGCAGTAGGTGTCAGTATTGAAAGATGTGAGAGTAAAGTCATGGGACACCCCATTACTGTCATGGTGCTCCACTCTGTTGAAATATTGCTGACACATGCCCTTACACAGTATTTGGTCTGTACAGTTGGAGGGGTAGAGGAAGCCTCCTGGCTCCCAAGTGGCTCAACTAGCTGCTCTACCTATAGAGCCTGCTGTGCTTTAGAATAACTAAGAGTGACTATTTTTACTGATAGTCAGTGTGGCTTTGGTGTGGTCCATAATTTTGAACAGTTGCCTCAAAGAGGATTTATGATGTCCCCAGGGTCCCCAATTCAAGATGGGGAATATGTCATGAAACTGTTGGAAGCATTGCACTTGCCTAACGAAATTGCTGTTGTAAAGTTTTTGGCACACAGAAGAGGAAACAGCTATGTGACAGTCAGCAGCTGTTATGTTGATGAGGTTGCACGATATTGCCCTGATGGGTCCCAAATGTTCAATATTGAATATGTAATGAATCAGAAAATGAGACTGACTTCAATCTCTTGTTGACAGTGGCTGATACTTTTTTTAACGTTTTTATTAATTTTACAGCATCAATAGTCGGTTACATCATGCAACTAGCATCAATATGCTGATACTTCGTGATTAGACTATACCAACTCATTACCCATTCCCCTCCCACCACCATGTGGAACTCAGGTGTGATAACATATTGGCAGCATTTTGGTGTAGAAATGGGTGTGCAAGAAGGCGGGATCACAGTATACAATGAAGAGGTTACAAGCCAAAATCTTTTGAGCCTCAAGTGATTCTCAGGGCTTCCCAGGATTACAGTGCATAACAGTGTATAAATCATGTGTCTTTGCTATATGTTATTCGCCTATGTCATCCCGAACCGGTGTACCCTCCCCCATAGGCAGATCCAAGAACATCTGTCTCCATGCCCTTAGATCATCATCTAGCTTCTTGTCCCGCCTAACATGCCTCATTCTGACCTCTTCTGCAGTCGCCCTCTCCAGCATGTCCCACAACCATTTCCCATAACCCAGTGGGCATGCGCTCAGTCATTTAATAGCAATTTGCTGTTGTCCCAGGCACAGAAATTTATGGCTAAGTTTTCTTTTGACAGGAGCCAGAAAAAGGCCTTAACAACACTTTGCGGGGGGTACCTTCAAACTCCCATCCAGTAGCTTGTTTGAGTGTCAGCAGGACCTCTCTCCAGAATGGCTCAATGTGCGTGCAGTGCCAAACCATATGCAAGATGTCAGCCACTGGGACTCGGCGCTGTGGTCACCTGTCTGATCTAGTAGGGTAGATAACATGCAAGGTATTGGAGGTAAGGTACAATAGGTGAACATAGTTATATTGTATGAGCTTAAACCGAGCATTTGAACTAATCATACGCTTTTCCTCATATACTTTCTGCCAATCTCTTGGGGTGATGTATTCCCCTAAGCTCTCCTCCCACTGAGAGTGTGCTTTTGGGGTAATCGTCTGAGCATCATCCCGTATCACTCTGTATGAGTGAGTAATAAATCTCCAGCCCCCCCGTCATGCCCAACAGTCTAGCAATGTCTGGGAAGTGGCAGGCTCTTCCAGAAAGCTAGGCCACAGCTCACGTGCAATGGCCGGCATCTTATTATATTGTAAGTATTGTCCCACGCCAAGTGCAAATGAGTCCTTTGCGCCCTTCCGGGTAATGAATTGATCCCCAGGTATAAGTCTCCTAGCACTTCACAGCCTCCATTTTTCTACTTTCCCATGGACATGGTGTTTTTTATATCTACGAAGGGCTTGAGCACCCATATCGGCATGTCTTGTGCAAATGGGGCTCTAAGAAGGACTGTTGTGACCACTCACTCTCAGATATGGCCCCTCTGCCTAACTAAGTATGTGTAAGTGTCCAGGATGTGAGCCCCAATCATGAGGAGCTCCGGTAGGCCTCGGCGACCATCTAGGCGGCCCAACAACCTCTTCTCCCAATTATCCCCTCATCAAACCAGTGGATCGCATGTCGAAGGTTTGCTGCCATATAATAGAACTCTAGATTGGGGAGTGCTATGCTCCCTCTTTCCCAGGGTTGTTTCAACATACAAAGTCTAATTCTTTTCCGTTTCGTGGACCATAATATATCCATGAGGAGGCTGTCCAGCTCTCGGAAGTACAGTAGGGGAATCTCTAAGGAGCCCTGCATGACATATAGGCAGTTAGGTAATATCACCATCTTGACTAGGGCCAATCTCCCCATCAGTGTTAGAGGAAGGTCTTCCCAGAGTTGAACCGACGCACGTAATCCTGTCAGGACCCTACCTATGTTCAGATCCAGGAATCTCTGCCTTTCTGTGGTTATCCTAATACCCAGGTAGCAGACCCTTTCCAGGCACCATGGCAGTGGAAGTTGCGGGAGCAGTACGGGATCCATATCTGCCAGTGTCCCCAGCAGCATAAGTTGTGACTTCTGAGCGTTCACAGAGCGGCGTCTGACTGATGCAAACTCAGACAGTGCAGTCTGCAGTATCAGCAGTACCTCGGCCGGCTTCCACAGATACACCAAGGTGTAAAGCGATATTATATGCACAGTTCTCCCTACCTTAATTCCCCATTACATAAGCCTGTCATAGCAACACCGCAAGAGATTCATTGCCACTGCAAATAATATCATGATAGGGGACATCCTTGCCTCGTGCCGTGGTATAGTCGGAAGGACTCCGACACAGCCACCAGTTCGCACTCTGGCGGTCAGTGCAGTATACAACAGTTTTATCCTCGCGATAAAATTGGGCCCACACCCCATTTTCCTCATGACCTGCCAAATGTATGCCCACACTACCTAATCGAAGGCTTGTTCTATATCAAGGAATGCAAGCAAGTATGGACCGTCTCTTATTCCAGGGGCCTGGAGGATGTGAAAGAGCCTTCGAAGATTTAACATTGTTCTCCTCTTAGGGATGAACCCACATTGGTCTTCATGTGTAAGTGTAGGTACGTAGGGAAGCATTTGGGATGCCAACAGACAACTCAGTATTTTGGTATTCACATTAACCATCAAGAGACTTCACCTCATCGACTGGTTTGCCCAGTTTGGGCACTAACACCACAAGTGCTTCTCGCCCCACTCCGTAAGCCTTGCCGCATTCTTCTAACAGCTTATCTACAATAAAGTCTGTGGATTTATGATCAAATTCTTCAGGCAAGCTGTCAACTCCCGTTGTTATTTCCAGCTTTTGATTTTTCAATGAGGCAAAAATCGCATCCTTAGTCAGGTCCGCCTCGTGTATAGTCCTATCTTCCGGTCTCAGGCAGGGCAGTTCTAGTTCTGCTAAAAAGTCCACCCCACGGGGGTCTGGCGTTGTCGCTTCTGGCGCATATAAGTCAGTGAGATGAAGTTGTATCAGCTTATTTATAGCCGCCTGTGATGTAAGTAATTTGCCCCCTGGGTCCTGCAACGCTAAGATGGGATCTCGGAAGTTCTGGTGCCTCACCAATCTGGCTAAGAGGGCCCCCGTTTTGTCTACCTCCGCAAGTAGTCTCTGTCTGTGGGCAGTATAAGTGTATTTTTCCAGTCTGCGCCAGTCATCAAGTATGGCACTATGCAAGCGGCGCCACTCATGTAATCTGGAGATTGAGTTGGGAGCTTCTTTTCTATCTCCAAATAATTTGGATTCCTCTCGTTGCTGGTCACCAATCAATTGTTTCCACACTCCATATGATGTGTTCATACACACTTCCCGAACTACCACTTTCACCGCTTCCCAGTCGTGAGCCCTAGTCATAGAACTTCCCCAGTTTTCGTGGAAATAATACCTTAGTGCCTTTTGGACCGTGGCCAAAAATGGCATTCCGCCAGTGCCTCTGCATGTAGGCACCATTGTGGTAACGCTGGGTGCGAGCGTTCCCGCATCAGGGAGAGCAAGAGGGAGAAGTGGCCAGAAAGATACCTCAAATAAACAACAAAAGAGTGCAGCCAACAAAAGAAGAGCCAGCAAGAGAAGTCACTCTTGTTTTTTAAAAGAACCCTCACTCACTAACCTGGTTGGTGACATGCTTCATCATCGGGTTCCCACCAGAGAGGCCGAGTGCCTCCCTGGTGTGCTACGATGCCTGACTACAGCAGAGTGGGTTCATTTGTGATGTGAGTGTACAAAAGGTGAGTGAAAAGTGGTTTAAAAATGCCTTGGTTTTATCCAAAAACTTTCAATGGTGGAAAACTAGGCACAAGTAAAAACAAGTGTGGTGGATGTTCAACAACTGGTTAAATTAGCCAGAAACATCCTAGTGTGAAAGAAAGTGTACGGTCAACATGTTTCTGCCTCCTTTCGCTCTTAGCGAGGCATTCGTCAGGACCATAACTCCACAGCGGTATGCGCATGCTAAGGCGCACCCTAACCTGTGGTGTTAAAAGACCGAATTAACTCACGATTATAACCGTGCCTTCAGAATTTCTGAAAGCCGTATGAATTTTAAGTATATAGTAACCTTACAACATGGGTCCTGGTGGGGGCGGTGGCTTGCAGTCACATGTCCTTCAACACTGGAAGGGAGTATGCAGGTGCCATACGGACGCATGACCCAGGCTCAGCAACCTTAGGCTCACTGTACAGGAGATCATTCTCCCAGTAAATCAAGTGTGATCCAGACTGATCACCTGCTGCCTGGTTTGCTATCTGTTGCCACAAACCCACAAGAGAAGGGCACCTCTTCTGCTCCTCACAGAATTCCTCCCTGGAGGGCCCTCCTTCCTGCTGCCATTCAGTCAGCTCAGGTAGGTCCCCCAGTTCAGCCACTTGTTCCCCCGTAGGTTCCAGGGCATCCCCCTCAAAGGGTGCCTCCTCCTGGACTGTGGGAACTGTGGGGGACGGTTTCCCATGTCCCCTGCCTCTGCTCTTTAAGGCAGGCACCTAGGCCACTCTTTCAGGTTCCAGGTCCTCTTGAATACCTTTACTGGTGGCCATAGACCGAGTGGTTACACAAGCCCACTCAGGCAGACCCAACATCTCCAAATGCGCTTGGCGCTCCACCTCATTCCAGTGGGAACTCTCCAGATCATTTCCCAGCAGACAGTCTACAGGCATGGACGGACTTACAAGAACCTTCAAAGAACCTGAGACTCCCCCACTCAAAGGGAACCATCGCCACCTTGCAGAGGCACACTAAGTTGTCTGCTGCAACTACAGGGTGAAGCACATCGGGAGTTGCCTGCTCTTCAAACACCCACTGACACCTGACAGAAGTCAAACCAGCCCCGGTGTTGCCCAGAGCCTCCACCCTCCGTCTATTGATGGTCACCCACTGCCTGTATTTCTTAGTATTCTCAGGCTGAGAGATTTCCTGGACCATCTCTCGATCTCCCAATGAGATCAGGTCATAACTGCTTGCTCCTTCCCATTCCAAGGACTCAACTTCTCCCCCAAACGCTACACTCACTAATCCTGGTGATGGAGCACCAGTGGGTGCAGATGACTTCTTGGGCATCTAGGGGAAATATGACCCACTTCCTTACAGAAGTAACAAGTAAGAGGACCTCGGTTGTCCCGCTTGCCCTTATGGGGCCAGGACCTCTTAGCCTTTGGGGACTGGGACCCTTTCATCTGGGAACTACTTTGGGGCCCTTTAGAGAAACTCTTGTGGTTACCATTGTCCTCCCCCACCTTCTGCGGGGGATCCTGTACACTTTTGGTAGTGGTACCTCCAATTCCCTTGTGGAACTGGGTACTGGTCCAGCGGTCCGCCTCTTCAGCAAGCTTACTGGGATCAGTCAGCTTACTGTCCAAAAGATGCTGGCGCAGCTCTGGAACACACAGACTACTCAAGTGCTCCCAACTAATTAAATCAAATAAGCTCTTAAAATCAGTTGCCTTGCTGCCCTTCATCCAACCATCCAGTGCACACGTGTACGCATTCACACACTCAACCCAAGTACTGGATTCCTGTTTCTTGAAGTTCCTGAATTTCTGCCGGTACTGTTCAGGAGTGAGCCCATACCTGAGGCATAAAGCCTCCTTCATATTGGTGTAGGTCAGGGTTCCCGCCCTCTCTAAAGGGGGTAAGACATCCCTCCCAGAAGCTTCAAAGTGTTTCCATAGGTCTGCCCCCAATGCTTCTCAAGCACCTCATTCATCCTCAGTGCGATCTCATATGCCGTGAACCACACATATATATCATCACCCCTCTGGTAATCTCGCACTAAGTCTTTGAGGATGTACACCTTCCCCACTGGCACCGGTTGTACGCTGTTACTATTTGAACTGGACTCGGCCTGTTTAACCTTCATTTCCAGTTCCCTCAAGCTTAACTCATGATCTAAGAGAATCTTTTTATCTTCCAAGGCGAGAGCATTCCTACTCTCCATTGCTCGCTTTTCACTTTCAATGAGCAGCTTCTTCTCCTCTGCCTGAGTTTTAAGTTTCAACGCCTCCAACTCATGCTCTCTGAACCTTTGCTTTTCCTCCAACTTTGGTGAAACTCTCCTTCCTGAATGTCTAATACCAGCCCCTGAAGCTGGTCCCTCCACTGGCAAATCCTGTGGACAAAATCCATTCCCTGGGTCATCCTCATCCACAGCAACATCACCCACCTCCTGAGTCCCTTTGGCTTCCCACCAGGCCCTCAAGGCCACTTGCTGCTCCTCCTTATTGGTGCTGCCTTTCATGGGACATCCCAAAGCTCTGCAGAATTGCCTCAATTGATCAACCTTGTATGTAAGCAATGCCTCAATGTTGAAATCTAATTCTGCAGCCTCACCGGCTCCTTGACTCCTCTGAGACATGATGTGTGGCTTCAAGGTTGCTCAAAACAAAACCAACTAGAACCAACAAATCAAGAACACAATATGTGGTTGCGTCATGGTCTGCGCTATTTATGATGTACACCAATCACTGTGAGTGAATTTGGAAATACACGTTCAAATCCCACACCGCTGACCACCAAGGTGCCGATCACGATCCTGCAAAAACCGGGTACGAACCGTCGGACGGAGCATATTCTCCGTCCGACGCGTACCCGGTCGTCAAAATATACAAACATGGAATAACGATTCGCACGGAAACTCAATTTCCGTACGAATCGTACAAAACCCCGACCGACGAAAATAAACATACAAATGCGATCCGGGAAAGCGCCGACGTGACGTCGGGACGCAGGCAGCCTGCCATTCACGAACCAGGAATTACGATTCGCACCGACGTCATCCCGCACGGACAATATTTTCCGGCTGCCAAAAACTGCCGGGAAATCAGGACGACGCGAACAAGGAGGACCTGTACGCGACGGACAGACATGGACCCGAACCTACGTGTCATCCCGGCCCTCATAGCAGTCGACCTCCTCTACAGGTTACGACGCAGACGCCGCAGAAGGTCAGAACAACTAAGGGAGGGGGGAAAAGGGGGGGGCAGGACCAGGGGCAGGCCACAAAACCACCACCAAAGTCACACAGGACACATGCCCTGGACATACCTGACCCCCATGCCCTGGTCACTACGAGGGGGTGGGGGCGTGTCCAGCAAAGCCAGCATCCGCCACAACGGAAGTGCCTGACGACGCGAACCGGCAACACAACTATACAGGTACGTCCCGTACCCACGCCTTAAGAGCGTGGGTACGAGTCGTACCACGCCCACACCTACGTCACCCCAACAATGGCGGGACAGCTGTACCCACGTGGCAAAGGCCTGGGTACGGCCCGCACAAGCATCACATAGCGTGGGGACGGATATGTACGGACCGTACCCCCACCCCCGTATGCATGGAGCGTAACCCCAACCCCAACAGTGTAAGTACGACCCGTACCCCCACCCGCATACGTATGGAGCGTACCCCCCACCCCAACAGTGTAAGTACGACCTGTACCCTCACCCGCGTATGCATGGAGCGTACCCCCCACCCCAACAGTGTAAGTACGACCCGTACCCCCACCCGCGTGTGTATGGAGCGTAACCCCTACCCCAACAGTGTAAGTACGACCCGTACCCTCACCCGCGTATGCATGGAGCGTACCCCCCACCCCAACAGTGTAAGTACGACCCGTACCCTCACCCCCATACATATGGAGCGTAACCCCACCGCAACAGTGTATGTATGACCCGTACCCTCACCCCCGTACGTATGGAGCGTACCCCCCACCCCAACAGTGTAAGTACGACCTGTACCCTCACCCGCGTACGTATGGAGCGTACCCCCACCCCAACCGTGTATGTACGGACCGTACCCCCACCCCAACAGTGTAAGTACGACCCATACCCTCACCCGCGTACGTATACGTCCCACCCCAACAGTGTAAGTACGACCCGTACCCTCACCCGCGTACATATACGTCCCACCCCAACAGTGTAAGTACGACCCGTACCCTCACCCGCGTATGCATGGAGCGTACCCCAACAGTGTAAGTACGACCCATACCCCCACCTCGTATGCATGGAGCGTACCCCAACCCCAACAGTGTATGTACGTACCGTACCACCACCCCAACAGTGTAAGTACGACCCGTACCCCACCCGCGTACGTATGGAGCGTACTCCCACCCCAACAGTGTAAGTACAACCCGTACCCCACCCGCGTATGTATGGAGCGTACCCCCCACCCCAACAGTGTAAGTACGACCCGTACCCTCACCTCGTATGCATGGAGCGTACCCCAACCCCAACAGTGTATGTACGTACCGTACCACCACCCCAACAGTGTAAGTACGACCCGTACCCCACACGCGTACGTATGGAGCGTACTCCCACCCCAACAGTGTAAGTATGACCCGTACCCCACCCGCGTACGTATGGAGCCTACTCCCACCCCAACAGTGTAAGTACGAACCGTACCCCCATGGAGCGAACCCACACACGTGTATGTTCTAAGCGTACATATTGTTAAATAGGAGGGGTGTGTGCCTATCACTCCCAGCAGTGCCCAGACGCAGGAGGGGTGGGTGCCTATCACTCCCAGCAGTGCCCAGACACAGGAGGGGTGGGTGCAGAGTCCTCCCAGCAGTGCCCAGGCACAGGAGGGGTGGGTGTAGAGTCCCCCCAGCAGTGCCCAGACGCAGGAGGGGTGGGTGCCTATCACTCCCAGCAGTGCCCAGACACAAGAGGGGTGGGTGCAGAGTCCCCCCAGCAGTGCCCAGACGCAGGAGGGGTGGGTGCCTATCACTCCCAGCAGTGCCCAGACACAGGAGGGGTGGGTGCAGAGTCTTCCCAGAAGTGCCCAGACACAGGAGTGGTGTGTGCAGAGTCCTCCCAGCAGTGCCCAGACACAGGAGGGGTGTGTGCAGAGTCCTCCCAGCAGTGCCCAGACACAGGAGGGGTGTGTGCAGAGTCCTCCCAGCAGTGCCCAGACACAGGAGGGGTGTGTGCAGAGTCCTCCCAGCAGTGCCCAGACAGAGGAGGGGTGGGTGCAGAGTCCTCCCAGGAGTGCCCAGACATAGGAGGAGAGGTGGGTGCAGAGTCCTCCCAGCAGTGCCCAGACAGAGGAGGGGTGTGTGCAGAGTCCTCCCAGCAGTGCCCAGACACAGGAGGGGTGGGTGCCTATCACTCCCAGCAGTGCCCAGACGCAGGAGGGGTGGGTGCATATCACTCCCAGCAGTGTCCAGATGCAGGAGGGGTGGGTGCCTATCACTCCCAGCAGTGCCCAGACACAGGAGGGGTGTGTGCAGAGTCCTCCCAGTAGTGCCCAGACACAGGAGGGGTGTGTGCAGAGTCCTCCCAGCAGTGCCCAGACACAGGAGGGGTGTGTGCAGAGTCCTCCCAGCAGTGCCCAGACACAGGAGGGGTGGGTGCCTATCACTCCCAGCAGTGCCCAGACAGAGGAGGGGTGGGTGCAGAGTCCTCCCAGCAGTGCCCAGACACAGGAGGGGTGTGTGCAGAGTCCTCCCAGCAGTGCCCAGACACAGGAGGGGTGGGTGCCTATCACTCCCAGCAGTGCCCAGACGCAGGAGGGGTGGGTGCCTATCACTCCCAGCAGTGCCCAGACACAGGAGGGGTGGGTGCCTATCACTCCCAGCAGTGCCCAGACACAGGAGGGGTGTGTGCAGAGTCCTCCCAGAAGTGCCCAGACACAGGAGGGGTGTGTGCAGAGTCCTCCCAGCAGTGCCCAGACAGAGGAGGCGTGTGTGCAGAGTCCTCCCAGCAGTGCCCAGACACTGGAGGGGTTGGTGCCTATCACTCCCAGCAGTGCCCAGACATAGGAGGGGTGGGTGCAGAGGCCTCCCAGCAGTGCCCAGACAGAGGAGGGGTGGGTGCAGAGTCCTCCCAGCGGTGCCCAGACACAGGAGGGGTGTGTGCAGAGCCCTCCCAGCAGTGCCCAGACACAGGAGGGGTGGGTGCCTATCACTCCCAGCAGTGCTCAGACGCAGGAGGGGTGGGTGCAGAGTCCTCCCAGCAGTGCCCAGACAGAGGAGGGGTGGGTGCAGAGTCCTCCCAGCAGTGCCCAGACACAGGAGGGGTGTGTGCAGAGTCATCCCAGCAGTGCCCAGACACAGGAGGGGTGGGTGCAGAGTCCTCCCAGCAGTGCCCAGACACAGGAGGGGTGTGTGCAGTGCCCAGACGCAGGAGGGGTGGGTGCAGAGTCCTCCCAGCAGTGCCCAGACAGAGGAGGGGTGGGTGCAGAGTCCTCCCAGCAGTGCCCAGACACAGGAGGGGTGTGTGCAGAGTCCTCCCAGCAGTGCCCAGACACAGGAGGGGTGGGTGCAGAGTCCTCCCAGCAGTGCCCAGACACAGGAGGGGTGTGTGCAGAGTCCTCCCAGCAGTGCCCAGACACAGGAGGGGTGGGTGCCTATCACTCCCAGCAGTGCCCAGACGCAGGAGGGGTGGGTGCCTATCACTCCCAGCAGTGCCCAGACGCAGGAGGGGTGGGTGCCTATCACTCCCAGCAGTGCCCAGACACAGGAGGGGTGTGTGCAGATTCCTCCCAGCAGTGCCCAGACAGAGGAGGGGTGTGTGCAGAGTCCTCCCAGCAGTGCCCAGACGCAGGAGGGGTGGGTGCCTCTCACTCCCAGTAGTGCCCAGACGCAGGAGGGGTGGGTGCCTATCACTCCCAGCAGTGCCCAGACGCAGGAGGGGTGTGTGCCTAACACTCACAGCAGTGCCCATGTAACGCAAAGGGAGGAGTAGCCACAGATACCATGCCCACAAATTTCAGTCAGGTGCACAAATACCCTGCAGTACATGTAACACATGTGTGCGAGGCTGGGAGTATACGCATGCATAGCGCCGAAAAGAAAACATGTCCACATGAAGTCATGTCAATAGTCCACATACACAAGTACAATGACTACCAAGGATGCCACGAATGATGCAGGTGGAGACATCGCTCAGCATGCATGTGCAAAGTTGAAGGAGTCCGTCACACACCCAGCTAATGTACACACAGCTCAGCGCTAAATATTGGGAACACCCTGCAGGGAAGATGTCAGGGTACACAGAGGAAGGAATACACCTTTGGACAATTTCACCATGCAGCAACTGCTTACATGAACACAGAAACCTAGCTAACACCGTGTGATGGCACACAGATACCAGGGTCCCCCCTATGACCAGCACACTACTACATTTCCCACACACCCAACACATGAACACCACCCAAAACCATGTAGCAGCCCCACCAACAGCAATACCAGCAAAGCAGTAGTGTTCCAAGGGGAAAAAAATAAATTGCTTTATTCAGCATGAACCAAAAAATCTTGTTTGTAGGAAGTTCAATATTTACAAAGCCCATAGGGCAGTCCAGAAGTCACAGCTGGATGGGGGACACAGTGGGATGCGTGTCCCCTAGCTTGCCTGCACAGTTACATTCCGTCGTCTTCCACAGGGGTGAGGGCATCATGTGGGGGGGAAGAACCAGGCACCGCAGGGACAGGAGGGTGAAGGGTAGGCGTCGTGGGTGCAGGGATGGAGGACTCCACCACAGGGGGTGGGGCAGGGCCAAAGGCGGAGGCCAGGATCTCGCTGCACACCTTAGCAAGGTCCTCCAGGGAATCCCCTGCACCCGAAGGAACGACAGCCCCAAGGAGGGGGAGGGGTCAGAGGGATGGGTCGCAGTGCCACTGGGGGAGGGTGTGGACGGGGAGGGACTCAACCACCCTGACCGGGGACTTCCTTGACCGCTTGCGTGGTGGTGTCACTGTGGGGCTCAGGGACAGAGCGGCCATGAAGGAGTCTTTGGGGGAGATGTGGCCAGGAGAGCTGAGGGGAGGGGATTTGGAGGGAGTGGATTTGGTGGAATGCGGACTCCCACTCTGGCTGCGTGTCACACGTTTGCCCCCCGACCCAGTGGGTGTGCCTACTTCACCCTGTGTGTGCGTGTCAGGAGGTGTGCGGTGGACCTTCCCTGCTGGTGTGGTGCCTGTGTGTGTTGTGGTGGGTGCATGCTGACGCCTGGGTGTACATGGGACAGGCATGGGAGTGGGAAGTGTGGATGGGGCAGGGGTAGGGGGTGGGACGTAGTGCTGCAGGAGACCCACTGCTGCAGTCAGTGTCGAGTCTATCGACCTCAGCAAGCTGCGTTGGTCAGCCTGCGATGAATGAATGCCCTCCAAGTATGCCTCCATGTTGTTGAGGACCTGGCTGTGGCCATGGAGGACATTAAGGATCGCAGCCTGACCAATCTGCAACTGCCGCTGGATGTCCACAGACTCGGCATTGGCGGCAGCAGTGGAGACAGGGGCAGGGGGTGCGGTGCCTGGCAGGAAGGAGACATGTGGTGACCGGGCACGTTGGGAAGGGACACGAGCAAGTGGGGGGCGGCTGATGGCAATGGAGGGGGCAGGGCGAGATGTAGTGCCGCTGTCAGCTGCTGGTGCAGCCTCCGCCCAATCGGAGAGATCATCCTCGGACCCGTCAGCTTCATACTCTGTTGTGCCAGTCGACCGGTCCCCGGCTTCACTTTCCTCCGCCTCAGTCCCACTTGATGTGCCAGCCCCGATGTCACCGCTGGCACTGGTGCTCGGTCCCTCTGCTCCGTCTGTGCCCATGTCTCCCTCCGTGTCCCCCGACGATGCTGTGGGCAGGGTGAAGAGACAGAAATTAATCATACACCTGTATACATATGTCACATGAGTCCAATCTACATAGGTTACAGTGCATAGCCTGAAACAAAAGAAGAGTTACATCTACAAAACAAGGTACATATGTAGGGCATGCAAGACACAGTTGTTTGACCCACCATGCCACTGAAAAACTATGGAGAGCATGACACAATAGCAAATGAGATGGAATGGAATTTTGACTGAGGAGCAAGGCCCTGGGGACAATCCAGCACTGCATCTGCACCACACAGCGTGGCAGGAAATAGGGATGAGCAGGGACCATATCCAGGAACAAGATGCACATGCAGCATAGGTTATACTGAAAACATGCCCACCATGACTGGCTCACTGCACCTTGAGTGCATGTCCAGACAAACATCACACACTGGCCTGTCCCAGGTTGTGACATGAAGGCCATGCCCGCACCACCCACCCCCTACATGAGACAATTATTTGGAGACACAGGAAGCACTTACATCTCTTAGTCTGGGTGAAATACACATGGATGCAACAATTCAAGATTGCACACAAAATACCCAAGGTGCGCCTGTCCAAATAATCATGTACAAATGGGCATCATCAGATGATTGTAACAAGACACACAGGCAATGTCCACCGTGAGTATGAACAAGGAAAATCAGGTCAGGCTGTACAGTGGACACTTGTACTACATTTCACGTCAATATACATTTGGCCAGGGGACAATGGCACAGAGCACAACCTATGCTGTAGACACAGAGATTGTCAACATATTCGGATTACACACATGATACCTAGGAAAATATGCCCCTGGGGACAGTAGTGGCCACACAACTCCATGCTCCTGAATGGGAATGACTGCAACACACGCTACCATCCCTACACTATGCGTACCGCACACTCATGCACATCATGTCACAGGCCACCACATAGGACATGCGTGCTGTAAGGCCTCACACTTGAGAGACTAACTCCCATGTCTGGACTCAGTATTAGTGCCAACTGACATGGAACCCACAAGACCAGAACTGGACAGGGCACAGGCAAGGTCCCAAAACCTGTTACACACCACCCCCACACATGATGCTGCAGGCATTGTACACGTGGAGAAGGTGCCAGGCTACATAACCTTGTGACGGAGTGACTACACACAGACCAGGGAACACATTGCAAGGAGGGGAAGGGAGGCAGGAGAGCACTGCAATACTGTGGGTAACAGGATCTGCACAGCACCATTAAACCCTGGCAGTGTATCCATGGAACAGTGCACTTACAAATGCTGGTGAAACACAACAAACACACATGTACCTACCCCCTTCCTGCTGCTGCATCTCCTGTAAGCGCCTGTCCAAGTCTGGAAATACCACCGCCAGCACACGCTTGTGGATGTGGGAGAGACGGCGGCGCCCGTGGTTCTTATGGCTCTCAGGTGAGTCCCCCAGCAGGACCCGTGCGATCCTCCGCGTCCAGCACCGGATATCCTGCCAGCGTTTCCTCACCTGGGACAGGCGCCGCTTGCGACCATCCGCACTGATCACGGCACTGACGGCGGTCAGCCAGATCTGCTCCTTGGCAGAGGCGCCTACCTGTGAGGATGAACAAGTGACACTATATCAATACACCTGCAACATGTCACAGAGACACATATGAGAACAAATTAGCTGGTTACAACAAGGCATGTCATGCAGCCAACGCATTGCACCTTTGCCATAGGGACATACTCCTCTGGGGAAGGGCAAAAGCAGTACGTGCCAGTGAAAGTACACAGGTGGAATGAGGGCAAAGACACAATCAATTATCAAGGCTCACACTGTGCATCACACCCACCCCTCCTGCGTCTGGGCACTGCTGGGAGGACTCTGCACCCACCCATCCTGTCTCTGGGCACTGCTGGGAGGACTCTGCACCCACCCCTCCTGCGTCTGGGCACTGCTGGGAGGACTCTGCACCCACCCCTCCTGACTCTGGGCACTGCTGGGAGGACTCTGCACCCACCCCTCCTGTCTCTGGCCACTGCTGGGAGGACTCTGCACCCACCCCTCCTGCGTCTGGGCACTGCTGGGAGGACTCTGCACCCACCCCTCCTGTGTCTGGGCACTGCTGGGAGTGATAGGCACCCACCCCTCCTGCGTCTGGGCACTGCTGGGGGGACTCTGCACCCATCCCTCCTGACTCTGGGCACTGCTGGGAGGACTCTGCACCCACCCCTCCTGCGTCTGGGCACTGCTGGGAGGACTCCACACCCACCCCTCCTGTGTCTGGGCACTGCTGGGAGTGATATGCACCCACCCCTCCTGCGTCTGGGCACTGCTGGGGGGACTCTGCACCCACCCCTCCTGACTCTGGGCACTGCTGGGAGGACTCTGCACCCACCCCTCCTGACTCTGGGCACTGGCTGGGAGACATCAGGCATTCCCCCCCCTGGGACCCCCCCTACAGTACATAGCATGTGTGTCACACTTGGACACAACGGCAGAAGTCACAGTCACAAAAAAGGAACACAGTCTGTGCTAGGAGCCTCTGCACTCACCTGATACCCTGGTCGCCCATACAGCAGGGGGTACTGTGGAAGGATCACATCCAGCAATGCCAGGTTCTCCTCCAGGGTGAATGGCTGTGACCTCTCCACAGACCTTGACATGGTTCCAGGGAATCAGGAGCAGCAGCAGTGTGGTAGAATCGAAATATGTGCAGGCAAGTGATCCCTCATGGGACCTGGCTGCCTTATATCTGCCTTGCTGTCCTGTTTCATGCACAGGAGTACAGAGTGATTGGTCACTCACATTTGCATCCTATGTTTCCTCCAATCCCTTCAAACCTAGCACAGTCAGTGGGTTCTTATTGTGTTTTTTTCTTCAGCATGATGTCAACCCCACAAACACATTGCAACAAAGTAGATTCATTCCAACTGACTTCTGCTGTGCACCTTCCAGAACAAATTCAAACTTTAAACTTGGTCTCCATGACAACCAGCATGCATGTAGGCCTTAATACTTGTCCCTCATGTGTCCCCTATGTAAATTTGAGCTTCACACACAGGTACGGTGCGTTCCGGGGCCCTAGAGCACCCCAAATGCATAGCAATGGCCCGTACAGGCATGTGTACGGGCCGTACCACTATGAGTACGCATACGCAAGAACACCCATAGTGGTACGGCACGTACACACGCCTGTACGTTCACTATCACCATGGGTGTCCTCGCGTATGTGTACTCGTAGTGGTACGGCCCGTGCACACGCCTGTACGCTCACTATCACTACGAGTACGCATACGAGAGGACACCCATGGTGATAGTGAGCGTACAGGCGTGTGTACGGTCCGTACCACCATGAGTACGCATACGCGAGAACACCCATAGTGGTACGCCCGTACACACGCCTGTACGCTCACTATCACTACGAGTACGCATACGCGAGGACACCCATGGTGATAGTGAGCGTACAGGTGTGTGTACGGGCCGTACCACTATGGGTGTTCTCGCGTATGCGTACTCGTAGTGATAGTGAGCGTACAGGCGTGTGTACGGGCCGTACCACTACAAGTACGCATACACGAGGACACCCATGGTGATAGTGAGCGTACAGGCGTGTGTACGGTCCGTCTCACTATGGGTGTTCTCGCGTATGCATACTCATAGTGATAGTGAGCGTACAGGTGTGTGTACGGTCCGTCTCACTATGGGTGTTCTCGCGTATGCGTACTCATAGTGATAGTGAGCGTACAGGCGTGTGAACGGGCCGTACCACTACGAGTACGCATACGCGAGGACACCCATGGTGATAGTGAATGTACAGGCGTGTGTATGGGCCGTACCACTACGAGTACGCATTCGTGAGTACACCCATAGTGATAGTGAACGTACGCACGCATGTACGGGCCGTACCACTATGGGTGTTCTTGCGTATGCGTACTTACTGACCGTACACATGCCTGTACGCTCACCATCACTATGGGTACACATACGGCAGCACTCCCATAGTGATATGGGAACGTACACAGGCCCTCTTAGCAGCAGTACGGTGGTTTTCACACATCACAGTGGTGACAGGCAGCACACAGGAAGGAATAGGGCTGACATACTTGTCCATGGATGGACATCAAGGCATTGTCTGGGCAGTACTACATGTGTGGGGCACAGGTGTGAAAGGTTGTGATGTGGCACATTACTCCTGAGTCGAGAAGGCACCAGATGTATGATGAGATGTGTATACATGTAATATGTGGCGGTGCAATGTGTGCCAGGCATGCCCTTGACTCCTTTGACATGTGTGCATGTCGTACTGCACACTTGTGATGAGCGTCACTGGCATGGCACGGACACCAACACACGGAAGTGTCCCCTGAGGCCCGGTACAGGGGTTACCACAGCTGACATGTCTCTACCCACGGTGCACGATGTGACTATGTCATGTATGTGTGGGGGGTTCCCATTAGGTTGATGTTGGAGCTCCCTCAAAAGCTGCAGCTGTTGCAGCAACCAACATGTGTCTGTGTGTAGATTGACATTGCACACTGTTCCGCACACCATGCCACATGTGGTATCGGATGTGAGGTGCGTATGTATGCATGGAACACGGAGTAGCGTAACAAGGACATGTCTGCATCCTCTCTATGAATGTGTGGTGAGTCATGACATGTACACCTTCATGGCAAGGTGTGTGGGCTGTCCTAGTGTAATGTCATGTGACCTGTGGCTCTAGTGTTCCGCTACCAGTCTCTGCAATCGACATCCTACTTCTGCTGATGTGTGGATGTATGTCACTCCTGTCTTGCGTCTGGCTGTTCACTTGCACTGGGACACAGCTAATCCCATGCCATGGCATGTGGAGGTTCACAATCTCCGTGTGTAGCTGGGTCTTGGTAGGAGTGTCACCTGCCAGCCATACGTGTCCAGGGCATGTGGCACATACCTGACTCCGTATGTAGCATATGTGTATAGACAGATTAACATGTGCTCAGTACAAATTAATTGTTGTTGTGGTGCACTCACTCTTCCTTGTCACTTCCAAATTACTGCAGAGCGCCGCCTCTTCCCCGACCAATTCCGGACTTGGCTGCCATGCGGGAGAATGACTGTATCCGGTGCTACCGCTTCCCCCAACGGTTGATTCTGGATTTGACGGCGAGACTGGCAACACACCTGCAACCGCTGCACAGGTATCCTACGGCACTGACACCCAAGCTGAAGGTAATGGCAGCCCTACATTTTCTAGCCACGGGTACCTTTCAAAATACCATAGCTCATGTTGGTGGCATGTCCCAGAGCATGTTCTGCCGTGTGCTGCATGATTTCTTAGAGGCCATGTTGATTCACCTGGATGACTTCATCCATTTTCCTACCCCTGAAATGTTGACTGGGGTCAAGCATGGATTCTATGCCCTGGGAGGGATGCCCCATGTCATTGGGTCCATAGATGGGACACATGTGGCTTTGGTACCACCACAGGCACAGGAGGTAGCGTACCGGAATCGCAAGCACTACCACTCCATCAATGCCCTTGTGGTGTGTCTGTCCAACATGGTGATTTCACATGTCTGTGCTCGTTTTCCAGGATCAGCACACGATGCCTACATCATGAGGCGTAGCAGGGTGCCTGAAATGATGACGCAGCTGCGCAACGAAGGAGCATGTGTTGTTGGTGGGTACACTCTGTCTGTCCTGTATTTTGTGTAGACTTCCAGCACGACCGCTTCTCCTGTCCTGCTTATGTCCATGTGCTTTCCATGTAGGGGACGCTGGCTAACCCAACATGCCATGGCTGATCACACCTCTCCGCAACCCCATCACGCCGGCCCAGCTCCGCTACAACACCGCCCATGGCCGGACAAGGCGAGTGATAGAGAGGACGTTTGGCCTCCTGAAGAGCCGATTCAGATGCCTCCACAAGACCGGCGGCGCCCTCCCATATGCCCCGGCGAAGGTCTGCAAAATCTTCATGGTCTGCTGCATGCTGCACAACATGGCAGTTGAGAAAGCTGTGCCACTCATCCTGGATCAAGATGACCAGGACCATCCACCCGTGGAGGACGAAGGGCTTGGCAATGGGGCTAGTGATGTGGAGGATGTGGAGCCGCAAGAGGACATCCGGACTCGGCTCATACGCGACTTCTTTGCTTAGTGGTGAGTACCAGTGTCTGAGTGTGCACGCATTGGTCCCCGTGTGGCATGTGTTGCGATGTGTGTCTCCACCTGCATGTATGGCACGTGAGTCAGAGGTGTGTGTGGGTGTGTCACTGGAGTGAAGGTGCCAGTGATGGTTGTATTTCCCCAGTCATAATTGTGACCTAGCATGTTGTCATCCATACATGTGTCGAGTACATGCACATGCAAGTGGCTGTGCTTTTTGTGGCTGACTTCTTGTGTGTCTCTCTTCCCCAGGTACTTGCGCATGCCGTCTGCTGGTTGCATTGTTGTGGCACTGCTATTCCTCATGGACACGTCATCGTGTGCTGACTCAGCGTTACAGGCACGGACACGTTTGGAAGTCTCCTTAGGGTAAGGGATGCATCAGGGGTGTATTGGGTGTGGCAGTTGTTCACGATGTATGCACACTGCTCCAGTCGATGTTTGGTTCCTCTGCAGACATGTTGCATCACCATTGTACACATTACATGCAGCTGGGTACATCTGAATAGATGGTCAGACTTGTTGACAGTCATCAGTGATGGGATTGTGGAATGTGATGATGGCATCAATGTGTGTAACACTGCCCTCGGACACATACGGTTTGCATTGGCTTGACATGCTGTGGGACTTCCACATCAGCGGATCAATGGTGTATGGCAGGCTCTCCGTGAGCAGCTGGGGGTGTTTAGCTGTTAGCCGACACTTGTGTGCCAGTTCCATGGCTATCACGCATTTGTGCTGCAGAAGGGGGGTGCCAGTGTTGGACCCACATGTTACTCCACATGAACTGTTCATGTGTACTTCGAGTTGCCTCTGCAATCCCGAATACATGACTAATAAAGGTGTCCCTATGCCTCCAAGGTGCCTCTTCTCAGTCAATGCTGGTGTGTTGCCACGGTGCATCCGGCATGTCTGGCATGGTTTTCCGTGATAGTGGCTATGTGTCTATGTGTAGAGTAGCAAGATGCAAGCTGTTTGTGTGGGATTAGACTGTGTATTGTGCATGATGTCCATGACTGTGTGGGTATTGTGACATGTGACATCCCCATGCATCCAACGTTGGCCAGGCCACCATTCTCTGCATCCACCGGACTCAAACTTGCAGGACATGGTTCTGCCACCTGTCTACACATACCTGGGTGCCCCCCAGGACACTCGACATGATCCCTGACCTCTGCGCATGACTGTTGCTGTACTCAATATGTCTGTTGGCACGGTTGTGCGGCCACCCCCTCAGCTGGTTGGGCCCATCACGGGTGTGTATGATGCTCCATGTCTGTCTTGCCTAATACACTGTGACCCGTGTGTCCTGTGCCAGACTCAGGCCCCAGGGTGTGGATGGTTGAAGTCAAAAGAGAACTCAGGCATGTTTAGACTTTACAAGACACATGTAAGGTAATAATTCAACCAGCAGGCATCTTCTCTTCATGGTGTGACTTTTTATTTTAGTGGGGGGAAGGGGGTTTGACATGAGGGGCTTTCCGGGTGTGTGGAATCCAAAGTTCACTAGCGGAGTTGGTGTCCTTGCCATTTGAAATCCTCAGAGTCCATGCCACATTCTTTGTCAACATTGGTCAGACAGTGACCAGCAAGGCCATGTGGCAGAGAATGTCTTTTGATGCTGTGCTGCTGTTGCTCCAGTGGGCCAGGTGCCAGGCCAGGTGTCCTGGGAGATGGTGCTGTAGCGCCGACCCTCACGGTCTTTTCCGTGGACGACCCGCCCCCCTGCGGGGACCCTCAGAAGCAGGCCGTGACGATGTTTGGGATGCTCCATCGGATGTTTCCTCCTCCTCCTCCTGATCCCTCCCTGTGGGTGGTGATGTTCTACGCCTTCTGCCACAGGGAGGGTTGCCCATGTTGTCGGCCATCCGACGGAGTGTACTGTGAATTCCCGTGAACACCGTCACGAGCTCAGCCTGTCTGTCCTCCATCCTCCGTTGGTGTTGCAGTAGACAGGCATGTTGCTCCGCATTTTGCTGGGCCTGCTGGGTCTTGATCCCCTCGAGGATGGACACAACCTGGGCCATGCCCGTGGTGTCCTGCCGGTATGTGTCCAGGATGTTTCGGACATGGGAATATACCGGTTCCCCATCCAACTGGTCAGGCTGGCGCCTCCGCCGTCCTCTACTCCCACCACCCCTGCCCACTTGCGCCTGGCCTGCCGTTGTGGGCACATCGGGTCTCCGGGACCCCTGAGGGATGGCATTTGCGGTGTTGCCTGCCTCCTCCTGGGTGCCCGGAGAACCTTGTCCCTCCTGGACAGACTGGCTGCTTTGTGGTGGTGGGGCAGGGATCCTGGGTGTCTCCTGGGATGTGGCAGGAGTGGGTGGTGGTGGTTGGCCCCGTTGTACCTGACGCAGGTGCTGCAGGTCGTTGGACACCAGAGGGGCCAGGTTGGTCGGGGTCGTCCACAGAGTGGTGAGAGTCGTCGCTGCCGGTGGGATCGGCCTCCCGCAGAGCCGGGTCCTGTGAGTCTTCCCCCCCAGTGTTGGGGGGTGAACCACGACGTTGACCTGTGTGTGAGAGAGACAATGTTAATTTTGTTCCATGCAACATCCATGTTTCATTAGTTTCAAAGTTGGAACATTTCCTCTGGGAATTTGGATCTGTCTTGCATTCCACTCACAGTGCACTTGTGCATGGGTATGTCCCTTGGGCACAGCTTTGGCGACTTTAACTATGTGTGGCACAATCTTACTTGCTGCGTCAAGTGTGACTGCAGTCAGCAGTGGAGTGGGCAGGTGTGGCGAGCCGTGCATTGGCGCCTTCCGTGTTGCACTGTACGTGGGCACATGAAGTTGTTCCACACACTTCAATGATGCAGGTAGCTGTCGTTGTGCTCGTGCACAGGTTGTGACATGGCCCTGTGTTTTGCCATGGCCACCCTTGTCTACATGCACGCAGTCCACCTTCTGACGAGCAGACATTCCCACACACCACAAGGCTGATTTGCTCTCCCTGTGTCTCCCTCCCTCTCTGTCCCCCTCTCCCTCCCTCTGTGTGTCGGCCTCCTCCCTCTGTCCGTCTCCCTGTGTATCCCTCCCTCTCTGTCCCCCTCTCCCTCCCTCTGTGTGTCGGCCTCCTCCCTCTGTCCGTCTCCCTGTATCTCCCTCCCTCTCTGTCCCCCTCTCCCTCCCTCTGTGTGTCGGCCTCCTCCCTCTGTCCATCTCCCTGTGTCTCCCTCCCTCTCTGTCCCCCTCTCCCTCCCTCTGTCCGTCTTCCTGTGTCTCCCTCCCTCTCTGTCCCCCTCTCCCTCCCTCTGTGTGTCACCCTCTGTCACCTCAGCCCAGCTTCCTGGGCACACACTGTTAGCAGTTCTTTGAATCGCCCTTGGATTGTTGCTGTGAGTTTGTTTCTGATCTCCAGGCACCCATTGGGTGGAGTGTGTGTCTGCGCTGCTGCTGTGGTGGTGTGTGCTGCCACTCTTTCACAGTGTTGGCTGTTCATTAGCTGCTGTCATGTGCAAAAACGTGCCTTCACCCCATGTGTTAATGCAAGGCGTCCGCCATTTGCTGGCAAGTCTTTCCTGTGTGGGGACACACTGTTTGTCTGGCTGTGACCTAGGCCATATGGGCAGAGGGCATTGTTGTCTGCTTCTGAGTTGCACTATGTGATTTTTGGGGCCCACCCTCCCGCCATCCGGGTTACCGTGTCATGTGTTGGTGTCTTCTGTGGCCTGTGACTTGACATTGTCCAGCTGGGTGCATGGGGCATGGTGGCGCCAGTGGCATGTGCGTGTTCATGGAGTGTGGTTGAGTCATGCGATAGCTTGGGGTGGTTGCGTGCCTGTTTGTGAGTTTGGTTGTGGATGACGTCCCCCCCATGTGAGGTGCGTTGTTTGTGTACTCACCCGGGTCTCGGAGTCCTCCTAATCCTTCGACTGCCTCCACCGGCAGTATGGCCATCACCCTCTCCTCCCAGGGATGGTAGTGTACGGGTCTGCGGGACGGCCCTCCTCCAGTGACGTTGGCCTGGTTGTGTTCATCCGTCATCTTGGCTCGGACCCTCCTCCGCAGATCGTACCACCTGGCTTGGCATTCCTGCTTGTTCCTTCTGGTGTCCGCAACAGCATTCACAGCATCGACGATGGTCTGCCACATGGCTGTTTTTGCTGACATGCTGGTCTGTCTGACCAATGTTCCAAAGAGGTGTGGCTCGACTCTGAGGATTTCATCGACAAGGACCTCCAACTCTCGGCTAGTGAAATTTGGATTCTTGTTAGTGGGCATGGTGAGGGGTGTGGGTGTGGATGGTGGGGGGGTGTGTGTGGATGGTTGTGGGTGTGTGGGTGTGGTTGTGCAGGTGTGTGTGTGAATGTGATGAGGGGGTGTTTGTGAAGGTGTGTGTGTGAAGGTGTGCAAGTGTAAGGTGTGGTAAAGCTTCTAGTATGGTGCTGTAGGTTGTCTGTGGGGTCTGGCAGCAGTGAGTCTGTTGCAAAGGCTCATGGTTTGTGTGTGTGGGCCCTTTTTATTGGTCCATTGGTGGGTGTGGCTGTGTTTGAACTTTGGGTGGGTCTGTTATAAGGAGTGGTGGTGTTTTGGGCCTCTGTTTGTTTTTGGCAGTTGCAGGTCAGTGAATGTGTTGTTTTAGTGGTTGTTGGACATGTTTTGTGGTTTTGTGCCATTCGAATGGTGTATTCTTGTGTCGTTTTGGTTTGTCCTGGTTGTGTACGTGCGTTTTTAGCGTGTGTACGGTGTGTACATGGGCCATTTTGTTGTACAGTGCTGTCCTTGTGTGTGGCTTGGTACGACTCGTACATGCGGTTGTGATGTTGGGGCCTGGGGTGCGCTCCGTACTTAGAATGTTGTGGTGGGGGTACGCTCCATGCATACGCGGGTGGGGGTACGACTCTAACGTACACGGGTGTAGATACACGGGGGTACGACACGAACGTAGAGGGGGGGTACGACACGTACAGGGGTGTACATACACGGGGGGTACGACACGTACACGGGTGTACATACACGGGGGGTACCCGTACACGGGTGTACATACACGGGGGGTACGACACGTACACGGGTGTACATACACGGGGGTACGACACGTATAGGGGTGTACATACAGGGGGGGTAGGACACGTACATGGCTGTACATACACGGGGGTACGACACGTACACGGGTGTACATACACGGGGGTACGACACGTACACGGGTGTACATACACGGGGGGTACGACACGTACAGGGGTGTACATACAGGGGGGGTAGGACACGTACAGGGGTGTACATACACGGGGGGTACGACACGTACACGGGTGTACATACAGGGGGGTACGACACGTACACGGGTGTACATACACGGGGGGTACGACACGTACAGGGGTGTACATACAGGGGGGGGTACAACACGTACAGGGGTGTACATACGGGGGGGTAGGACACATACACGGGTGTACATACAGGGGGGGTACGACACGTACACAGGTGTACATACACGGGGGTACGACACGTACACGGGTGTACATACAAGGGGGTACGACACGTACAGGGGTGTACATACAGGGGGGGTACGACACGTACACGGGTGTACATACACGGGGGTAGGACACGTACACGGGTGTACATACACGGGGGGTACGACACGTACACGGGTGTACATACACGGGGGTAGGACACGTACAGGGGTGTACATACAGGGGGGGTAGGACACGTACACGGGTGTACATACAGGGGGGGTACGACACGTACACAGGTGTACAGACACGGGGGGGTACTACACATACACGGGTGTACATACACGGGGGTATGACACGTACAGGGGTGTACATAAAGGGGGGGTAGGACACGTACACGGGTGTACATACAGGGGGGGTACGACACGTACACGGGTGTACATACACGGGGGGTACGACACGTACATGGGTGTACATACATGGGGGGTACGACACGTACAGGGGTGTACATACAGGGGGGTACGACACGTACACGGGTGTACATACACGGGGGTATGACACGTACATGGGTGTACATACACGGGGGGTACGACACGTACACGGGTGTACATACACGGGGGTACGACGCGTACAGGGGTGTACATACATGGGGGTGTACATACACGGGGGGTACGACTCGAATGTACGGGGGCTGGGGGGGTGTTGGGCGCGTATGCGGGCACATGTCTCCATGGTTGCTATGGGTGTTCGGTGCGGACGGTGTTTTTTCCATACGGTTGTAACTTCTGACGCACGGGATGGATCGTGATTCCGCGGTCGGACTTCACTTTTCACATTTGTACGGTAAATCGTCCGGGGACGTGTCGGACACATTTTCCGACCTGAGGACGTGTGGGGAATGATTCCCAATGCGATTCGTATGTTCTTTTTCCCATGCGAATCGTAATTGGCAGTTTGTACGGCACTTGTACGATTCGTACGGTAAAAAGATCGGATACGAGTCGTACGGGGACATTTTTTACAGGATCGTAATTGGCACCTAATGTTAGACCCGGGATCCCTGGCTGGCTGAAGTAGGGACCCGCGTTCCAACGTCAGGGAAAGGAAGGTCACCTTCTTAGATAGCCCCGCTCACCCCCTCGGTAGCTTGGCACGAGCAGCCAGGCTTTTCTTCAAGGAAAATGTGTAAAGTATTCGCAACCATGCTCACAATAATCCACTGATGACACCACAAAAATACTCTACACGAGTTTTATAAAACAAGTGTAACTTTATGTAAAAAGTTATACAATAAGACCACACAACATAAAACCAACATATGAGGTTGTGTAATCGTTCTCCTGGCCGGTTGTTAGGCCAGCCAGCCCTTGTAAGTTCTGGCGATGTCAATGAGCACTTCTAAACTTTCTCCTGTACTCCTAATATCATGTCATATAGTTCGTAATGCTACAATCAGGCACTTTTGCAATGTAAAAATACTGTAATGCATAACGTAGCAATCAGACACTCTGCAATGAAAAGAATGCAATGCATAACACAGCAATCAGGCACTTTGCAAGGTAAAATAATGCAATGCGTAATACAACCACCAGAGAGGTCGCTCTGCAAAGATAAGGCAATGCGTATACACTAATCAGGTAATTCGTTATGCAGGAATAATGCAATTCGCAATACGCTAATCAGGAATGTCTGACAGAATATCGACGGACAGAAAATCGACCTACAAAAATATCGACACAAAAATATCGATGACAAGAAT
This sequence comes from Triturus cristatus, assembly GCF_964204655.1. Lineage (NCBI taxonomy): Eukaryota > Metazoa > Chordata > Amphibia > Caudata > Salamandridae > Triturus > Triturus cristatus. The sequence continues at coordinate 305,478,563 of NC_140594.1, read as the reverse complement.
ATCGAGATCCTATCTACAACATGGTAAGTACAAACATATCGAAAATAAAATATAGAATGTCAAAAATATCGTTATTAAAAATATAAAGTATTTTTTAGTTAAAAAAAAAAATGTAAAATAAACCAAATAATACTTATAAATAAAATAAACATAATTAAATATATTTTATAATGTTTAAAATTAATAATTAATATATATAATGTAATAAAACATTAATTAAACATATACATATAACATATAATATATATACTTACTTAATAATAAATTTTAATAATTGTTTTAATAACTTATAACTTGTTAAAAATTATTATAAATTACAAATACATCATACACATAAAACAATAACATGAATAAAAATTGAATATTTATATATAACACATTTAAAAAACTACATTTAATTTGAATATTGTTAAAATTAATTATATATTACATTAGCTAAAATAATACAAAAAATATTAAATAGCACCGACAATAAAACTACTACTCCAGCTCCAAGAAAAAACAGTAAAGAAAATGTTGGATAGCGTAGAGCTAAAAATTACTATTTCCACTCCAGGGAGTGTAACAATTGGGAAAGTGTTGGATAACGTACAGGTATAAATTACTATACCCACTGCAGGGAGTGCAACAGTAAGGAAAGTGTTGGATAGCGTAGGGGTAAAAATGACTATTCCAACTCCAAAGAGTGCAACAGTAGGGAAAGTGTTGGATAGCGTAGGGGTAAAAATTACTATTCCCACTCCAGAGAGTGCAACAGTAGGGAAAGTGTTGGATAGCGTAGGGGTAAAAATTACTATTCCCACTCCAGAGAGTGCAACAGTAGGGAAAGTGTTGGATAGCGTAGGGGTAAAAATTACTATTCCAACTCCACAGAATGCAACAGTAGGGAAAGTGTTGGATAGCGTAGGGGTAAAAATTACTATTCCCACTCCAGAGAGTGCAACAGTAGGGAAAGTGTTGGATAGCGTAGGGGTAAAAATTACTATTCCCACTCCAGAGAGTGCAACAGTAGGGAAAGTGTTGGATAGCGTAGGGGTAAAAATTACTATTCCAACTCCACAGAGTGCAACAGTAGGGAAAGTGTTGGATAGCGTAGGGGTAAAAATTACTATTCCTACTCCAGAGAGTGCAACAGTAGGGAAAATGTTGGATAGCGAAGGGGAAAAAATTACTATTCCCACTCCAGAGAGTGCAACAGTAGGGAAAGTGTTGGATAGCGTAGGGGTACAAATTACTATTCCAACTCCAGAGAGTGCAACAGTAGGGAAAGTGTTGGATAGCGTAAGGGTAAAAATTACTATTCCAACTCCAGAGAGTGCAACAGTAGGGAAAGTGTTGGATAGCGTAGGGGTAAAAATTACTCTTCCAACTCCAGAGAGTGCAAGAGTAGGGAAAGTGTTGGATAGCGTAGGGGTAAAAATTACTATTCCAACTCCGAGAGTGCAACAGTAGGGAAAGTGTTGGATAGCGTAGGGGTAAAAATTACTATTCCCACTCCAGAGAGTGCAACAGTAGGGAAAGTGTTGGATAGCGTAGGGGTAAAAATTACTATTCCCACTCCAGAGAGTGCAACAGTAGGGAAAGTGTTGGCTAGCGTAGGGGTAAAAATTACTATTCCAAATCCACAGAGTGCAACATTAGGGAAAGTGTTGGATAGCGTAGGGGTAAAAATTACTATTCCCACTCCAGAGAGTGCAACAGTAGGGAAAATGTTGGATAGCGAAGGGGAAAAAATTACTATTCCCACTCCAGAGAGTGCAACAGTAGGGAAAGTGTTAGATAGCGTAGGGGTACAAATTACTATTCCAACTCCAGAGAGTGCAACAGTAGGGAAAGTTTTGGATAGCGTAAGGGTAAAAATTACTATTCCAACTCCAGAGAGTGCAACAGTAGGGAAAGTGTTGGATAGCGTAGGGGTAAAAATGACTCTTCCAACTCCAGAGAGTGCAACAGTAGGGAAAGTGTTGGATAGCGTAGGAGTGAAAATTACTATTCCAACTCCAGAGAGTGCAACAGTAGGGAAAGTGTTGGATAGCGTAGGGGTAAAAACTACTATTCCCACTCCAGAGAGTGCAACAGTAGGGAAGGGTTTGGATAGTGTAGGGGTAAAAATTACTATTCCAACTCCGCAGAGTGCAACAGTAGGGAAAGTGTTGGCTAGCGTAGGGGTAAAAATTACTATTCCAACTCCAAAGAGTGCAACAGAAGGGAAAGTGTTGGATAGCGTAGGGGTAAAAATTACTATTCCCACTCCAGAGAGTGCAACTGTAGGGAAAGTGTTGGATAGCGTAGAAGTTAAAAATAACATAGTTATAAATAAAATAGTTATTTAAAATAATTAGTGATTTAATTATTAAATAACTCAAAATTATTTACAAATACCAATAAATAATTATTACAAACATAACTACCAAAGAATAATTAATTAACAATACATTATTAATAAATACCAATAAATAATAATTAATAAATATTAATTACCAAATAATAAATATTAAACGATAACATATTTTTCATAACCAAAAACATATGAATTATTAAAAAGTAAATACCAATTAAAATATATTTAACAATTTAAACAAATATATACCGCAAAATAATAATTATGAAACATTAATTACCAATTAAAAAATATTGAACTATTAAATATTTTTCATACGCCAAAAAATAAATATTACACATTAATTACCAATTAATAATTACTTATTAATATATTAATTAGAAATATCAATGCATAATATTTAATTATATTTAATTCACAATTAATGATTAATCAACAATTAATTATTTTTCATAACCAAAATATTATAATTTAAAATATTTACCAATTAATAATTATCATCCAATTAATTAATCATCAATACCCAACAACTAATTTAATAATTACTTAATTAGATTTCAATTACTTCCAACACTATTCCCCTATAAACACACGACACAATCCACTAATAAAATAATACACTTAACATAATTATCAATTAATCAACTAATTAAAACTAATTGTCAATTAATAAAAATTAATTACCAATTAATACTTAATTAACAATAATATAATTATCAATACGAATAAATGAAAATAAATTATTAATTAATTACAATTAAATTACTTCCCACCCTATTCCCCTATAAACCCACAGCCCGCTACAGAACTTAAACGCAAACATTTATTAAAATCAATTTATAATTCCTAAAAATGTATAATTAATTCCATATAATTAAATTACTTCCCACCCTATTCCCCTATAAACCCACAACCCGCTACAGAACTTAAACGCAAAAATTTATTAAAATTAATTTATAATTCCTAAAAATGTATATTTAATTCCATATAATTAAATTACTTCCCACCCTATTCCCCTATAAACCCACAACCCGCTACGGTACTAAAACACAAAATTGACTTAAAAAACCATTGTTAACATATAAAAATTGTATACATATATGTTGAACCCAGTAGAACACTTAACTAAAAACATATAACACATACATATTAAATACATAATAAAATACATAACAATAATATAAATATCGATATTAATAACATCAATATTAGTAAAATCGATATATTTGATGTCGATATTACTAACTTCGATATTACTAACATCGATATTAAAATACTTACCTTAGGATCGATATTCTGTCCATAAATATTATTGACATCGATATTCTGTCCCTTCGATATTTAAAACTCGATATTAGTGTAGGTAGATATTTTGGCTGCTCACCGCTAATCAGGTAGTTTGTTATGCAGAAACAACGCAATGCGTCATACGACAATCAGGTAGTTCGTTATGCAGATGAAAATGCCATGCGTCATACACTAATCAGGTAGTTCGTTATCCCGGAATAATGCAATGCGTAATACTCTAATCAGGTACTCCGTTATGCAGAAATTATACAATGTGTAATACGACAGCCAGGTACTCCGTTCTGCAGAAATGGAATACTACGTAGTACACTCAGGGCTCAATCACTGGGCCTTAGGCAGTCTCTCCGCCTCTCCTTCTGACTTGCAGTCAGCCTCTCACAGTTGCCCCCAACACAGTACAATGTAATCCCAAAGTGCAGCTTCGCACTCCGGCCCCTGTACCGCCACTCCCTTGACAATACGGGCCACTATACGAGCCGAAGCAGAGGCTCGCGCTGCCAACATGAGCGAAAGGCCGAGAGCTTCTCCCTCCGAGCCCACGCCCTGCCTCAAGAGTCAACACACGTTACCTGGGGGTTGCAAACTCACTCTCCTCTCCTCGTCCAGTGGCTGGCCCTCCAATGCAGCTTTGTGAAATGACAACGGCGGCTTGGGCCGGCAACTCAGCTCTTCCGGGACTGCCAGTCCGGGCCGCTTCAGTTACAAAGATATCAGGCTTCCACAACGCACATGCACACAGCGTCGCTGTGTCTTCCTTCACTCAGGGTGCACAATCACTGGGCACTCCACACACAGGTTTCAGGCTGCACAAAGATCACGCGCAGAGCGTCGCTGAGACTCACTTTACTCCGGTGCACACAATAACAAGGCAAATCCTCACAAAGGTCTCCCGGTGCACAACGCACCCGTACACAGCAGCAATGAGACTCACTTGGATTCCAGTGCACACGATAACAAGGCAAATCCTCACAAAGGTCTCCCAGTGCACACCGCACCCGTAAACATCTGCGATGAGACTCACTTGGATTCCGGTGCACCCGATCACTGGGCAATCCTCACAAAGGGGTTCAGACTGCACAAAGCACAGGCACACCGCATCGCTGATCCTTGCTTGGACTCCAGGTGCCCACGATCACAGGCCGATCCTCATGAAGGTCTCAGGCTGCACAAAGCACACGCACACAGCGATGCTGAGACTCACTTGGACTCCAGACACCCACGATCACAGAGCCGTTCTTACGAGGGTCTCAGACGGCAACAGGCACGCTCACACAGCACCGCTGAGACTCTCCTGGAAACTTTTGTGTTCCTGTGTTTCCGAACAGGGAGCCAGCTCGCCTCAGGCCCTTGGGGATAAGTTACTTCAGGATACAGCACACAGCAAAGTCCTTCAAGCAGGGGTACACAGCACACAGCAAAGTCCCTTTAGCTTTTCCTTGGTTGAAACAGCAAACTGCAGGCCAGCCCCAGATCACACAGCAATGGTCAGTCCTATCCTTCAGTCTCTTCAGTTGTTTATTCCTTGGCAAAGGTCCTCTTGACCACAAAGTAGCTCCAGTCTTCTTCACACTTGATCAAGCCATTCTCCAAAGTTCAGGGGTTTCAGCTCTCATAGTTATATCCCTCAATGGCTTTGAAGTTTTTCTGTATCAGGGGGCTCTGACCCCTGTTCAAATCAGTTCTGGGTGCCTCCCTGGATTCTCAATCACTCAGCAGGAGATGAGCCAATTGTTTTATAGCAGCAACCCAGGCCTCTTCACCTCTGGGGGCTTCTCCTTGACCTACACTCCAGATGCAGGTCAGCCTGTTGCTGTCTCACCTCCTCCTCTGGGTCAAGACATTCCCTAGATCCTATCACTTTCAAATCCAGACAGTCAATCCACAGTCAGACAGAGACACACAGAAATGTCAGAGCACAAAATCTCAGCCACTTCTAAAAGAGTGGCTTCTGAACACACTGCGCCAAAAAGTATTGGCATAGCCAATAGGTATCGCCTTTGGGATCTTATAATTTTTTTGTTATGCTTTACATTATCGTGGGTGAAAGCTAACATATTTATTAGGCATATTATAGAACTGCATTGACACCTGTGGTGTCACTCATACATACACACATAAAACCACCAACACACAGAGTCACTGACAGAGAAGACGGAGAGATACACAACACTAAGGTGCCGATTACGATCTGGTAAAAACCGGGTACGAACCGTCGGTCGGAGCGTTTTCCCCGTCCGACTCGTACCCGGTCGTAAAACTTTACAAACATGGAATTACGATTCGCACGGAAACACCATTTCCGTACGAATCGTAAAAAACACCGACCGACGAAAATATACATACGAATGTGATCCGGGAATGCTGCGACGTGATGTCGGTACGCTTTCAGGCAGCGTTTCACGACCCAGGAATTACGATTCGAACCGACAGCAGTCCGGACGGCAATATTTTCACGGCACCCAAAAAGTGCCGGAAAAGCGAAGTACGGCGCAAATCGACCAGAGTAGGTGGCCCGGTACGCACCGTACCCCCCCAGCCCCCGTACATACGCGCCGACCCCCCCCAGCCCCCGTACGTACGCGCCGACCCCCCCCCAGCCCCCGTACATACGCGCCGACCCCCCCCAGCCCCCGTACGTACGCGCCGACCCCCCCCCAGCCCCCGTACGTACGCGCCGAACCCCCCTGTATGTACACCCGTGTACGTGTCGAACCCCCCCGTGTACGTTCGAGTCGAACCCCCCGTGTACGGTCAAGTCGTACCCCCACCCGTGCATGTACGGTGCGTACCCCCCATGTACGTTCGAGTCGAACCCCCCGTGTACGTTCGAGTCGTACCCCCACCCGTGTATGTACGGTGCGTACCCCCCGTGTACGTTCGAGTCGTACCCCCACCCGTGTATGTACGGTGCATACCCCCCATGTACGTTCGAGTCGAACCCCCCGTGTACGTTCGAGGCGAACCCCCGTGTACGTTCGAGTCGTACCCCCACCCGTGTATGTACGGTGCGTACCCCCAGCACGTAGCGCTGGGGGTACGCACCATACATACACGACTCGAACGTACACGGGGGGGTTCGACTCGAACGTACACCGGGGTCGGTGCATACGTACGGGGGCTGGGGGGGGGGTCGGCGCGTATGCGGGCACGTCTCCATGGTTGCTATGGGAGTTCGGTGCGGACGGTGTTTTTTCCATTCGGTTGTAACCTCGGACGCACGGGATGGATCGTGATTCCTCGGTCGGACTTCACCTTTCACATCTGTACGGTAAATCGTACGAGGACGTGTCGGACACATTTTCCGACCCGAGGACGTGTGGGGAATGATTCCCAATGCGGTTCGTATGGACTTTTTACCATGCGAATCGTGATTGCCAGTTCGTACGGCACTTGTACGATTCGTACGGTAAAAAGACCGGATACGAGTCGCACGGGGATATTTTTTACCGGATCGTAATCGGCACCTAAATGTGCCACCGACAAATACATACACCACTGATACAGAACACCTATATACTCGCAACATCGTTGTCAGACATAGCCATCCACCACACACTGCTTCATTTGCACATCTAATGAGAGAGAGAGAGAGAGAGAGAGAGAGAGAGAGAGAGAGAACACAAAACCTTCACTGATACAGACACACCCAGATACATCACTGAACAAAGAAACGTGTACACGCTCTCATCACGAATACATAGAACCGTGCAATACACCTACACAAGTGTCACAGACACACCTACACACAGCATCTTATACACTATTGACACACAGCTACACAACACAGTGCTACTGAAACCGATACAACAAAACGCTTACAGCAGAACTGATCGTAACACACAATAACAGAACTTGTATGATATTATACTGAGCAATAACACAGACACAGCATCACCAACAGACACACAGCACAGTACATTACACACAACCACACAGTTACAGACCAGGACTCAACAAAACAGCCTCTTTGATACAAACAAACCTGCACACTCACTATTTAGCTGACAATGACATGAACTGCACACAGAGCAGAACCAAGGAAAACAAGCACACTTATATAAAACTCAAGAGACACAGGCACAAAACACGAGCAGCATCACTGACAGTAACGCAGTCACCATTCATACGTCTTCACTGACAGCAACAGACACACCAAAGTATCACAGACTGCAACACTAACAAAAACACACACAGCATTCCCTATCATTAACACACACGCACAGTAACATACATACTAGCGCACATAGATTTCTGCGAAGACACAGACACACACATAGACAGAAACAAGCCAAATGCTTTACTGCCAGTGGTAGGAACCCGGGCACAATTTAAATACCCATTTACAGCATTACTGACTAGCACAGACATCCATCAACACACATGCTGCATCGTTGTCAATAACAGCAACACACTCAGGACGCTGCAGCACCTAAAGCCACAAAGAAGCACAAAGACCCCACAATACACCTCCTCATATACATCACTGCTAATCACACAATTACATATACCTAGGAAAATACAGTTGGTTAAAAACTGTTCACCCCTTTGAAAAACAGCATAATAAGTCTTTTCAATGTGAAAATATTAATCCCCTTGGGTTTATCCCAGGGGGTAAGGAACGCCAAACCCTTGGCTACTATGATTATCTGTGAGATTCCCTGTGACAAAATGCCCGTCTACATGCTTTAATACAGTGTATCGATAATCCACATTTGAAGTGCAATTGGCTTCTACTTATGCTTTTTTGCAAGAAATAAGTCAGGCCACCTGCCTGTGTATCTTCTATTAAACTGATCAGGCTTGTAACATTCATCAATGGTTTGTCAAAGTAACAAACTCCATCCTGCGATGTTGCGCATAAACTTTCCCCCAATGCAAACAGTGTGATGCAGTCACTTGCTCTTTCAACAGAAGTTTATCACTTCTGCCCAATCACAATCTGCACTCGAGGTTATCAACATCTGGGTGGAGCCAAACCCCTACCTCTCTGTGATACTTCTTGAAGCTTTAATTTTGTTGATCACAAGAGGTCTGCCAACAAGTGTGCTGCCAAACCAGACCGCAAAAAAGGAAGAAAAGTTATGAGTTTGATGATTCTCCTCGACCCACATTGCCTGCACTGTGATTACACAAATCCACGAACCCTCATTGAAAGCTGGTCGGAAGTGCAGAAAAGTAGTTTTAAATAGGTGCAATGAGTTTTCTGCATATGTGGCGTAACGGTCAGAGCTGCCGACTTTGGAACCGGGGAACCAGGTTCGAGTCTCGGTGTTGGCTCAACATCCTGTGATTCTGGGCAAATCACTTAATCTCCCTGCACCTACAGAAAAATGAATGTGTCCTTTTGTAATGTAACTGGTGCTATTATAAAGAGCGCCAATACCTACGGGTCGAGTTTGCACTATATAAATCTAGAAAAAAAATTAGTAACGATTTAAAGATCACAAATGCATGGTGTTATCTCATTACAGCATGTAAAACTGTGCGTATCAGAACCAGTAAAATCTACTGCAAACTCCCCACCTGCGCCAGATCTCTTTTGAGGCCACATTTGGAAGCTTCTGGACACTCCTCAGAGTAGCCTTGCACTCCACAAATCCGCCCCCCTACTCATTCATTTAAAATCAGAAAAGTATTTTCTGCAAATAATTCCACATTTCGAAGTTAATTTGTGTCAATGCCATGCCTGCCGTTTGCATCAACACAGTAAATGATTGCCGATCGAGGGTTATTTGCAAGACAAAGTGCTATGTTGTTTTACAATGCACCGCTAAGTAAGGGCCGTAATGTGTGTCGCTTACCTTTTATCGTTCGTAAAGTGTGCATAAGTCTTGGTTTGTTTAACGTGAACCTGCTGGGGCGATACGTCCTGTTGAGAACATTGCTGTGTGAGATCACTTGTTTATTCTGTTCGTGCGCGAGCCCTGCCAGGGCAGGTGACTGACTGCTCATGACTGCCTGATTTGCTGAAGCGCTCACAAGGGGGAGGAGCTTTCCACAAATCTCAGAAGCCTGCTTTTCCACTCGCCAAAATCTTGTTGGCATGGCTTGTGCAAACGAGCCGCTGATGCTTCTGCAACTACTGTTTGATAAGCTTTTACAAGGAAAACATAGATAGCACCGCCGCTTCACGCCGTTTATTTACATGAACCGTGTGGAAACTAGTATTGTGTGCAGGCCACAGCTCCACACGCCGTACTGACGTCATACAAATGTCCACGTCAAATCCCATGCCAAGCAATGAAGAGAAGCTTAAACAAAGCTAAGAGTATGCTTTCCGTGTAGTGGACAACAGTTACCGTTTTATATTCAAGGGACACAGAAAGACTCGGGCAGAGATGGCGTTTCTGAAGGAAGAGTTTTTGTGGAGAGTATCGTATTATAAAAACAAGCGTGGCCACGCATCCGCGAAAGGAATGTCAGGAATGCAGCTGGCACCCGGCCGCTCTGCTGCTCGCTCCCGAGCACCCTAGGCCAGGGGAGAGAGAAGGCGGGACATGCACCCGCCTTTGGCCAATTGCGTGCTGTCTTTCTTAGAAAGACGCACGCAAAGGCCATTTGCAGTGAGCCAAAAAAAAAGCACACGCGTGTGGTCTTGAGGTGAAAGTCCTTACTAAAGCCTCGCAGAGCAGCCCATGCGAGCTGGGTCAGGCGAGACCTAAAAAACACCTACATAAAAAGATGTGTTAATACATTGTGAGTTCAGGCGTACTAAACTTCACCTTTCCATTTTAAGCCTTTGGAAAGATAGGCTGGAAAACATACTACACAGCCTTCCCATTCTGTCGTATGGGCAAGATGGCCTTTCAACATGAAAAATGAAAATGGAGATTATTTCACTGTGAGGACATGACACACACCTTAGTACATGTCCTACCTTTCACATGCACTGCACCCTGTCCAGGGGGTACCCTAGAACTACCATAGGGGTGTCTGATGTGCCTAGAAAGGTATGGGTAAGGTCTGGCAAGTGAGTGCACTTGACAGAACATCATGGCAGTTTAACAAACTGCGCGCAGGCCCTGCAATGGCAGGCCTGAGTTCCCTTTTTAAGGCTACTTGTGTGGGTGGCACAAATAGTGCTGCAGGCCCACTAGTAGCATTTGCATTACCAGCCCTGGCACACACAGTGCACTGTACTAGGGACTTTATTAGTAAGGCAAACATACCAATCACGGACAACCAATAACCATTACTTTATACAGGGAACACTTACACTTTGGCACTGATCAGCAGTGGCAAAGTGTCCAAAGCATCTAAGTCAGTCAAAAAAATAGCGGACGTAGAGGCAAAAAGTCTGGGGTAGTGCCAGGTCTAACAGGCGCCGGTTGACGAAACTACAACTCCTGTCTTGAAAATTTGGGGGTGATTCGTCAAGCGGGGGCCGAGAAAAAAGGGGGGTCCCAAAACGCATTTTCTCCATGTTAATTTCCTTAGGGAATTTTGGAACAGGCTACAGCCCGAACTGCTGAATGGAATTACACCAAATTTGGCAAAAAGGTAGCTCTTGGTTCAGAAAGTGATCTTTTTAGGTCTCGCCTAGCGTTGCTGCGCACATGTGCAGCTCGCTCGGCGAGATTTATTGCAGATGAGTACTTTCTGAAAAGGGCTTGAAGCCCCGCCCCTTAGTCCCATTGACTTGCATCACCGTTTATGTTAAACGATGCGCTGCCTTTGGAAATAAGGTTTCCAGGGTGCCTCCTTTTCGCTTTTTTTGGCCGGCCCACCTGGATTAGCTGGCCTGCTTCCCGGCTGTCGTGAAGACTTTTCTTATCTGCTTGTTTATTTAACAAGCAGATAAGAAAGGTCTTCACAACAGCTGTGAAGCAGGTACGGAGCACAGCGGTGCACCGGGTCACGGGGAGGACAAGGGATTCCGACTCTCTGTACCCTGGCATCGATGCTTAGTAAGTGTCTGTGCCCTTGCTACTAGCTTTCAGTCTATATATCTAATTACCGGTCTCATTTATCTCCATATCTCACTCAATCGGGAGGCTTCAATTATTGTTTTTTGGTATCTGTTTTAATTTCAAGATGTTTTGCAGTTTGTTTTGTACCTGTGTGTGTCTGTGCTTTCTCACTCGATCGGGAGACTTCAATTATTGTTTTTTGGTATCTGTTTTAATTTCAAGATGTTTCGGAGTTTGTTTTGTACCTCTGTGTTTCTGTGCTTCATTGTCTGTCTCTACATGTGTCTGTGTTTGTGGATCTGTCTCGCTGTAACTTTTGTGGTGACTTTATCTCGATGTTTTGCTTAATAGTTGAGTCTCGGAGTTTATGTGATGGTATCTGTCTTGAATTTGTGGTCCTAATATTCATGCATGTCCAGTCCTGTGCTTCTGTGTCGGTGCCCGTGTCTCGGTGGCCGTCTGTGCATCTCTCGATCTCTATATCTACATCTGTTTCAGCGCCTGACTTTGGTTTCCATCCCCAGTTATTCTCTCTGGTTCCTTGTCCGTTCCCAGGTGCTTCAGAGTTTCAGTATCTGTCTGCTTCTGTGTACTCAGCTACCCCTGTCTGAACCTCTCTGCCCCCTCCCCCTCACCTGGCCTGTGCGCAAATGCGCAACGTGCCCTCGTTCCCCCTCCTGCACATCTGCAGTGTGACGTCAGTGTCGGAGCAGCCTCAGTCGCCCCCCTCCTCACCCCTCCCCTGCCCGGCTAGCTGCCGAGCGGTGCCGGAGTTCTCAGGGTAAAACTTCTGTCAGTGCTCCGCGTGCCCATCTACATGTAAGCACCGGCTGCGAGGGAAGCGGGCCCGCACTGCGATGAATGGACGGCAGCCCCCTCTCTCCCTGGACAGCCTCTTCCGAGCCCCTCCAGGAAAGGACCACAGCAGGCGGAGCGCCTGTGCCGAGCAGGGACCTCAGGGGGTGGGAGCATCACTGTGCACAGACCACAACACAGGCACCGTCTCCCTGGAACTCAGGATGAACACGGTAAGGTTGACTGGTGTTCACTGTCCCTCCACGCCATCGTAACCCTCCATTATATACCCCCAACTCGTGCATATCCAGATTGTGCCCATTCTGCATACCCTCCTCTGTCAGTTCTGCACACCCCTTCCGAGTTCACTTAATAGACTACTTCTATTCCCACTCTGCTTGCCTCTCCTGTGCCAACTCTACATGCCCTTCCAGTGCCCACCAGTCCATACCCTTCCCGTGTCTGTTCTGCACATCCCACTTCCACACCCTGCTGTTTCCTCTACATGGCTCTCTTGTACCTACCATTCATACCCTCTCTGAGTCATTTGCATAGCCCCTCTTTGCCCATCCTCCAAACTCCTCACATGCACACGTATCTATTCTGAACTTTCCACTGTGGCAATCCTGCATACACCGTTGTGCCACAGTGCACGCTCCTTGTGCGACCAGCATGTGTCTCTCCCTATTCCACTTGCCCCCTGCATTTCACACTACTGTACTCTGGTATGCCACTTGTATTCACCTAAAAGTATTCCCATGCACATCCCTGACCACTGTATGACCCATGCTCGGACCCTCCTTAAACCGATGTGTGGTTTTCCTGCATTTACCCGTGGTCTTGCACACACACCTTTGTGCCAACTTGGAAATCCCCGACTGTCTTCACACTCTGCAACCACCTGTTTCACACTGGATTTCCCTGTGTTCCCTGTCTTCTATTCCTGTATAATCTCCTTTCCTTACCCCGCATAGCCAGATTCTTACTCTGTATATCTCCCTCTGCTCCCCTGCATATCTCCTTAGCACACCCACGCCATAACCAACTTGCATATTCCCCATTTACCCTTAAATATCTTATTAGCACCCCTTGCGATGCAGACTATGCATAACTCTGCCTCTGACCCCTGATACTCTCATCTGTGACCCTTCTAACTTTCTTCTGTCCCCCTACTGTGTTGGGGCCACTGTGCAATTTCCCGTGTGATCCTGCGTACCTCCTTCCTCCACCCGAGGCTGTAATTTGCCCTCCACACATGCGTATCTCTCTGTGTCCCCCCTGCATATCGCCAAAACAACAAAAGATGAAAAACAAGGAAAGGGGGCAAGGTAAAAACACCCTGACACCCTAGGCATGCTCTGGGGGTCCCACAAGGACACCCAGGGACAAAAAAAGCATTAAAAAAAAAAAAAAAAAAAAATCGGCTGAATTTGTGCTGGGTGTGCGAATCTGGCCGAGAAAACAAACAAAAAATATATAGCGGGAGCTTCGGAGACCTCCACCTCCCTGAGGCTTTATGCATAATGTGCGGGAGCACACAGCCCCCCTGCAGCCCCGGGGACCGCCACCTCCCTGGGGCTTTATTAGTTATGGGTCGGGGGACCTCGCAGGCTCCCCCAAGCCCCGGGGACCGCCACCTTCCCGGGGCTTTATTTAAATAAGGGCGGGGCCTCGCGGGCCCCCCAAGGGCCCGGGACCACCACCCTCCCGGGGCTTTGATAAATAATTAGTGTGGGGTGGCTCGAGCCCCCCCACACTGCCCCGTGGACCACCACCTCCCCAGTGCTATGCAAATGAAGGGAGAGGGCCACGCAGCCACCCCCTCCTGGAGCCCTCGATGGCCCTGGGGACCGCCACCCTCCCCAGGGCCGGCTCCTGCAATGTCCCGGGTCCCGCCCTGTCATAGCAAACTCTGCTTTGCTTTTTTGACGCAAGAGCAGGAAACCTGCTCTTGCTTCCGAAAAGCAAAACAGATTACTTTTGGGCAAGGGGAGCTGCATGTGGTGGTGTTAAAGGGGTCTGGCCTCGGACCACTCTCAGCAACCCAGCTCTGTGGCGCTTACTGGAGGTACCTGATGGGCTAGTTGGCCCCCAGGGATCCTCATGAGGAAAGGGGACTTCATCCCCCAACCAAGAGCGCGCCAGGAGGCGCGTTTGCAGAGTGGTGGAGAAAGGAGGTGTGTTATGTGACCACATCTCAGCAATCCCACTGTGTGGGGCTTACTGGAGGTAAGAGGTAGGCTAGTTGGCCCCTAAGGACTCCCAGCTGTCAAGGGCACTTCAATCCCCATCGAAGAGCACGCCTGATAGCGCTTTTGCAGAGTGGTGGGCAAAGGGGCATGGCCTGTTATGAGAACTTAGCAATCCTGCTGTGTGGTACTTACTGGAGGTAATAGGAGGGGTAGTTGGCCCCCAAGGATGTCCTTGGGGGCCAAGTACCCTTCTAGTTACCTCCGGTAAGTCCCGCACAGTAGGATTGCTAAGACGTCTTCGTAGGCTATGCCCCCTTTCTCCACCACACTGCCAAACGCGCCTCCTGGCAGACTGCGGGATGGGAGATAAAGTCCACTTTACTCCTAAGGGACTTTGGGGGCCAAGAAGCCCTTCAGGTCGGAGGCCCCGCACCCTTTCTCTACCACTCTGCAAACGCGACTACTAGTTAAAGAAGTATGTTTCTGCACCTATGACTTAGAGGTAGTTTTAATCCCCCTGCCCTATTATATACTAGGGCCTTACAGGGGAAGTCATGCCAATCACAGGGGTACCCCAACCCATAGTGTACCCTAGTGTGTTTAGGTGTTTTCACTGTATTCTAAGTGTCTTTTAGCATAGCACTGGCTCTAGGCCTGGTTAGTCAAGAGTCAGTTACCACCAGTACCCATCAGCAAAAAGTTGGGGGCACAGGATGACTTTGCAACACGGCCTCTTTCTGCCCCTCTGTTGGCTCTTTCTGCATATCTCTTGCTTCTTTCTGCACCTTTCTTTATCTTTCTGGACTTCTGTTGCCTCTTTCTGTATTTCTCTAGCTTCTTTCTGCGCGTTTCTTCCTCGTTCTGCACATGTCCTACCTCTGTAGGCATAGTTAGAAATTAGCATTTAAAAAACCTTAGAAGTTCACTGAAAAAAAGATAGGTTTCAGGGACGTTATAGTTAGAAATTAGCAATTAAAAAACCTTTGAAATTCACTGAAAAAACCATAGGTTTCAGGGACATTATGAGGTCATCGCAAGGGGCACTGGTTACAGGATTGAGCGTACAACCATGCATCGAGGCCCATTTGTGGGCTGGTAAATTTTAACAACAGATGTACCCGCGCAAACCATTGCAGGAATTAAGGACAAGCCCCATAATGTTCTATGTCAAGAAGTGGTAGAGCGGTCCATTCAGGACAGACCACTTGGTATTTGAGGAAGGGGCGGTGTCATGCGCTTGATGGGAGCTGCCGGAGCCTTTGGAGAAGGAGGTGGAATTGTACTCCGAAACGCGTCGGCATGATAAAGGCAGCACTGTGATTTGTATCGGTGTGCGGGACTGCATGCATACCTATTAAAAGACTGGCACTACATAACTGGTACCAGAGTGCTTCGTAACGGTCGGGCAAACCTTGGAGCAGGAGATATTGGCGACGGCCCTGTCGCCAAGAAGCACCACCCCTTAATTGACGGGTGCCGAGACGGCCAAATATCTATAAGGTCGTCACAAGGAGCACTAGTTACAGGATTGAGCATACAACTGCGCTTCGAGGCCCATTTGAACAGCAGATGTACCCGCGCAAACCATTGGAGGAATTAAGGACAGTGACACTACAAACCCCATAATGCCCTAGGAGGTGGAATTGTACTCCGAAACGCATTGGCATGATAAAGGCAGTACTGTGATTTGTATTGGTGTGCGGGACTGCATGCATACCTATTAATAGCCTGGAGCTACATGGCTGGTGCCAGAGTGCTTCTTAACGGTCGGGCAAACCTTGGAGCAGGAGATATATATATGAAAAACATATTTCCTGTGTTTTACTCCTCCGATGTTAACACCAAATCTCAAAGAAACACAGAGAGGCAGCACTCACAGCAGCAAGATTGAGGCAAGCCGTAGTTGTTTCAAGCGTTCTTCATTTTATTTTCGTTTCTATTTTTTCCTCCAAATATTCTCCTTTTGAAAGTGCAAAGTGAAAAATGCTAGGTGCATCAGGAGCAAACAAACGACCTACGCGTTTCGGCCAGCGGACTTCGTCCGGGTCACCTGATTGAAAGTGCAAGGGTATTATAAAGAGGCTGGTTGGCCTGCCCTAAATTATAAAAAAAGGTGTATGTCCCAAGTTTAAAAACATTTAAAGGAACAAGATTACGTGGTGGTAATCGACCATTCAGAAAATGCACTGTATTGTGGGAGTCATGTTTTTAAGATTTGTTGCCACATATAAGAAATCAACATGTGCTTAAAATTTTGAAACATTATTTTCTTTTCATTTTTCTTTTACACACGTAAAAGGATTACTTGGTATGGGGTACGCAGGTTTAAGATGGCAAAGTACCTTAAGTAAACATTGCCCCATAGTTCAATGTAAACATGATCAATGATGTATAAGATTGTCAACATTTGAAGAGTACTTTAAAAATAAATGTGGTTGTACCCAGTGTGATAAAAGACCGCACTCACGGTTTCAGTACCTAAAGTGAAAGATAGGCACTAAGAAAGGTCTTTCCCATTCACAGTTCCTCACATTATTCAACCTAATTTGATCATAGGGGTACAACAAAGAGAGTGAATCCATATTTCAACGTGGTATTAGAAAATATGATAAAGTCACTCATGGTGAGAGTTGTTTATGCATATATTGGTGCGGTGGCGTAGCACGTTCAAGCCCCTACCCGCTTGGAAGGGTGTTCCTTTGGTGCCATTCCCCATCACGATATATATATAGAGATATATATATACATCTCACTGAAAAAAACAAAGGTTACAGGGACGTTATAGTTAGGGTCAGATTTCACTTGTACAAAACCAGTGAAATTCAGCAGTTATAGTTAGCTGAGCTAACTATAACTCGTGTCCCCGCAATGCACTGCTCATGACTGCACATATTACATCACTGACGACATGGTCAGTGACATCACTGATGACATCACTGTTGACATCTTAAATGACATCACTCATGACATCATCCGGTGATTGTGAGTGTTTTTAAAACGTTTATGAGTGTTACATATATGTACCAAGGTGTATTGGTGAATAAGTGGGTGTATGAGTGCCTGTATGGATGATTCAGAGGGTACATGACTAACTGTATGGGTGAGTGATTATGTCTCTTAATGAATGTATGGGTGAGAGACTGGTTGTGTGAATGTTTGTATCAGTTTGGTAGTTGATGTCTAAGTGGCTGTATGGGTGATTGGTTGGTTATCTGAGTACATGTATGGGTGTCTGACTGTCTGTGTGGGTGGGTGTGGGGTAGGGCTGGGCCAAAATTCCATTCCGTTCGCGGAAATTGCGATAATTTGGCATTTTTGCGTTCCGCGGAAAGCGCGAAAAATGTCAAAATTTCCGCATTCCGCAGCTTAGCGATAATTTGTTTCTTGCTCGCGCTGTAAAATAATACATTCTCGCGTGCGCACGATCGCCTTACCTGAATCCCCGCGTTCGCCGACAAGTTTTCCCGATCCGGTCGCGTTCTCCACGAGATGTTGGATTGTTGGTAGCCATTTGCGCTGTCTCGTGACAGTTCGCGCCCGCAGTAACGTCATGCGTCGCGCGATCACGTCTTTCTTCTCGCGATCATGCACCGCGAGGCAAGTGAAAACAAGATGGCCGCGCCTGCGAGCAACCGCATGGGTCAGTTGGCGAGCCGCGACCATGCAGAAAATACCGCGAACGGGCGGGAAAAAAACTTCCGCATCTTCGCGATAATTCCGCGTGTTGGCAGAGATTTTTAACATTTTCGCGATAATTTGCGAAAGTGAATTTCGCAAATTCCGCCCACCCCTAGTGTGGGGGTGTGTGCCTGTCTGTATGGAAGAGTGAGTGGGTGAGTCAGTGGATGTATGGGTTAGTGAGTGTGTGAGGGGATGTATGGGTGAGTGAGTATGTGTATGACTGTGTGGGTGAGGGATTTGTCAGTAGTATATGGGTGAGTAACTTGGCGTGTGAAAGACAGCATATGTGAGTGATGGGGTATGTGAGTGACTGTATGGGTGAGTGAGTGAATGTGAGTGGCTGTATCGATGAGTGTGTGCTTGTGTCAGTGACTGTATAGGTGAGAGTATGTGTTAGTATCTGTATGAGTAAATAAGTGGGTATGTGTGTGTAACTGTATGGGTAAGTAAGTGGCTGTGTGATTGACTCTATGGGTGAGTGAGTAGGAGTGTGAGTAGCTCTATGGGTGACTGACTCTGTGTGTGAATGGCTGTATGGGTCAATGAGTGGATATGTCAGTGGCTGTATTTGTGAGTGAGTGGATGTATGGGTGAGTGAGCGAATTTGTGTATAGATCTATGAATCAGTGAGTGGTTGTGTAAGTACTGGTATGGGTCTGTGAATGGGTTTGTGAATGGTGGCGTGGGAGTGGGTGTATAAAAGGTTCTTTAGGGGTGTGAGTAGAAGCGTTAGTAATGTTGTGGATTATGTTATCAGTGATGTCATCAGTGATGTCATTTGATATAAGCAGTGCATTGCTGGGGCCCAAGTTATATTTAGCTTAGCCATCTATAACTGCTGAATTTCTCTGGTTTTGTACGAATGAAATCTGACCCTAACTATAATGTCCCTGTAACCTTTGTTTTTTTCAGTGAACTTATAATGTTTTTTAAATGCTAATTGCTAACTATAACGTCTCTGTAACCTTTGTTTTTTTCAGTGACTTTCTAAGGTTTTTTAACTAGTAGTCGTGTTTGCAGAGTGGTGGAGAAAGGGGAGCTGGGCCTCCGACCAGCTTTCAGAAATCCTGTTGTGTGGGACTTACTGGAGGCCCCTCAGCAGTAAAGTGGACGCCATGCCCCAACCAGTAGCGCACCACAAGCTGCGTTTGCAGAGTGGTGGAGGAAAGGGACGTGGCCGCCAAAGACCTATTAGCAACCCCGCTGTGTGGGACTTATTGGAGATAACAGGAGGAGTAGTTTGCCCTCAAGGTTGTCCTTGGGTGCCAACTACCTCTCCTTTTACCTCGAGCAAGTCCCACACAGCAGGATTGCTAAGACCTGGTAGGAAGCCACGCTCCCTTTCTATATCACTCTGCAAACATGCTGCCTGGTGCACTACTAGTTGGGGGATGAAGTCCCCTTGGCTCTTGAGGGTCCTTGGGGGCCAACTAGCCCTCCTGTTACCTCCAGTAAGACCCACACAGCTGTATTTCTGAGAGGTGGCCAGAGGCCACGCCCCCTTTCCTCAAAACTCTGCAAACGCACCTACTGGGGCACCGCTGCTTGGGGCAAGAGGTCCACTTTCATCCTCAGGCCCATTTGCTGAGTGGTGGAGAAAGGGGGCATGGCCTCTGGGTTAGGAACAGGAGGAGCCGGCAGAGACTACGTTGTGACGCAGTGGGGCAGAAGGCCCCGTGACTTTGATCCCTTATGATCCATTACGATTTTTGCAACATAGGCGAGCTACTCCCACAGGAACGGCTCCGCGACTGATCCCGGCCAGGAACCTCAGAGTGGGAAGGAGAACAATGTCGCTTGGGCCCAGAAGACTGGGAGAACTGTGCCGTCAGAAGCTTCATCCTCCTCTCCCGCAAGGCCTTAAGCTTCAGGCGCTTACAGGCGTCGCACTCCTCTGAGTCATAGTTCTCCCCCAAGCACCACATGCAGATGGAATAAAGGTCCATAGCCAACATCTGTCGAGCACAGAAATCACGTTTTAAAACCTGAAGGCATAGGCACAGTGTCCCCTGATGAAAAAAAGGCAATGAATTAGGCCCAAAAACGGCCCGAGGAACCGATGTTCTGGATCTGCGTTGCAGCGCGGAAAAGAAGGAACTGACGTCACGCGAACCAGAGGGGACTTATATGACTCCACTGACGTCACATCCGGACTCAACGTCAGCGCAGTGTCGTGCAACGCCACCCCCCCGGTGCACCGAGGTACTGCTGAAGAAAAGTTTCCGGATCCAGTCTGGTGCCTGGGGAGGATTCAAAGTTAAGGAATCTGCAGCTAGATGTCTATATCAGATCCATTCGACAGACAAGGGACCCAGTTATCATGCTACAGACTACATGTGCATCACTGGATCACTTTCAAGGGGGTTCAGCAAAGGCTAGCTGCCATCTCATCATTACTGATGCTTTTCAAGGCTCTTGTAGGCATGCAACAGTTTCTAGGTTCTCCACGGAAAAAGCACATACAGAATGATGCCAATCTTCCTGAAGAATTCAACATGAAATTCTACAAATGACTTGAGCCCAGAGGTCTTAGCATTGGATTTGTTGCCACTGACAGAGGCAGTAATATTGTAAAGTCATAGATGATCGAGGACAAATTAGGGTGCTATATTTAGCTCTCTGCATCAAACTAATTGTGCAGGATTCTGCAGGCTGAGTATGTGAGTGTGTTGCATCCCATACTGCAATTGCCCCCAAAGCAGCTTTCACTTGGCAAAGCCATGGCCCTTGCTAAGCCTGATACTTGTTGCCAACATGAACGGGAGGTGGCGCTGCATAAAATAGACTAGTGCTGCGCCCTCCTCCTCAGAAACAATGGTTGATCAGGGTCATACCCATGCAGTACCATCAGGTGCAAGTGTACCAGATGGGGCCTGCCTCTGCCATGACTGGGTGGGGAGAGGAGAGTGACAAAACAAAATGCAGACAAGCAGGGGAAAGTAGACAAAAAGTGAAAATAAAATAGGAGAAAGGGGAGCAGTAGCAGGTAGAGAGTCTATATGAACTGCAATGGGCAGGAAATCACTAGGAAACAGACAGGAAAGAGCTGACTGAAGTGTGGAGTTTGCCTTATTCAAAATGATCACTTATGTGCATCACACATCATGCCATTTCAAACTTTTTTCGCGTGAAACGCATCGTTGCGGCACTTTTGTGTCTGAGGTGACATATGTGATTTAATGCAATAACGTGTCATTTTCACGGTATGTCACAGACTTTCCACTAAGGATTTTACTAGAGTTTTTTTGGGCCATAGCATGCAGCTGAAGTTTTTAAAATGTCACAAAGGAGACTCTGACTTGCCTTGAAGGTGTGTTAAATGTCATTATTAACATATTGATCTACTCACAAAACTTTCACAAACACCACAAGCGCTTTGGGGTGGATTTGATTGACGTATTTTGGACTGACATTACAATGTCCAAATTTTGCAAAAAACTAAAGCATTGTTCTATAGGTACATCTTCTCTGGTGCAATGGTCAAGGTGGAACCACAGACGGTGTCGGGCATTTGGACACCACTCCACCCCAAAACACAGCAGAGGTGTGGACCTGCCTGGGTATGGGGACTTAGGTGCCGATTTCGATCCGGTAAAAAATTTCCCCGTGCGACTCGTATCCGGTCTTTTTACCGTACGAATCGTACAAGTGCCGAACGAACTGGCAATCACGATTCGCATGGTAAAAAGTCCATACGAACCGCATTGGGAATATTTCCCCACACGTCCTCGGGTCGGAAAATGTGTCCGACACGTCCTCGTACGATTTACCGTACAAATGTGAAAGGTGAAGTCCGACCGAGGAATCACGATCCATCCCGTGCGTCCGAGGTTACAACCGGATGGAAAAAACACCGTCCGCACCGAACTCCCATAGCAACCATGGAGACGTGCCCGCATAAGCGCCGACCCCCCCCAGCCCCCGTACGTACGCGCCGACCCCCCCCCAGCCCCCGTACGTACGTGCCGGCCCCCGCCAGCCCCCGTACGTACGCGCCGAACCCCCTGTATGTACACCCGTGTACGAGTCGAACCCCCCCGTGTACGTTCGAGTCGAACCCCCCGTGTACGTTCGAGTCGAACCCCCCCGTGTACGTTCGAGTCGAACCCCCCGTGTACGTTCGAGTCGTACCCCCACCCGTGTATGTACGGTGCGTACCCCCAGCGCGTAGCGCTGGGGGTACGCACCGTACATACACGGGTGGGGGTACGACTCGAACGTACACGGGGGGGTTCGACTCGAACGTACACGGGGGGTTCGACACGTACACGGGTGTACATTCAGGGGGGTTTGGCGCGTACGTACGGGGGCTGGGGGGGGTTGGCGCATACGTACAGGGGCTGGGGGGGGTACGGTGCGTACCGGGCCACCTACTCTGGTCGATTCGCGCCGTACTTCGCTTTTCCGGCACTTTTTGGGTGCCGTGAAAATATTGCCGTCCGGACTGCTGTCGGTTCGAATCGTAATTCCTGGGTCGTGAAACGCTGCCTGAAAGCGTACCGACGTCACGTCGCAGCATTCCCGGATCACATTCGTATGTATATTTTCGTCGGTCGGTGTTTTTTACGATTCGTACGGAAATGGTGTTTCCGTGCGAATCGTAATTCCATGTTTGTAAAGTTTTACGACCGGGTACGAGTCAGACGGGGAAAACGCTCCGACCGACGGTTCGTACCCGGTTTTTACCGGATCGTAATCGGCACCTTAATGTAGGGGATGTTAGAATTGAAACATAAATGTACTATTATTCATATCTTTATTCTGTATTAAGTTAGCATTCGTGACGCCATTTCATTAGCAACTGCCATTTTGTTGTTTTGATCGAAGCTAATCCTTTGTCATTTCCGAGAAACGGCTTTCTCTAGGTAATTTTTCTTTGGAGTTGAGTTCTGCTACATTAATAAAATCACTGTTCGTATTAGCGCATACCTTCTGTAGATGGAAGCCTTCTCCCACTTGTCTAGCAGTGGGCAAAGACAGAGCGACCTTGAAAACTAGATATGGTGTGCCCGGCCACAGAACCGAAACCTACTCCTTTGTAATTTACTGTCCAGCTGCATCTCCTTGGAAAATCCCAGGGTGGGCGTGCTTACATTGGCTTTGAAGACTACATAATGTATTGTTATGTTTGCTGAAGTCTGTCCCTCTGAAGCTATCCCATGAGGCTGGTCAGACCAGACTCCGCTGCAGCACACTACTAATAAAATTGCTTGGTTTGTATTCTCTACTGTTTTCTCGACTCTTCATTTCTTGGAAGACAAAGAGGTGGTCCCTAGTGATCCGGGTGACCCGATTCGGGCCACTTCCTTCTGGTGGCACCCTTACAGGGACTCCATCGGGCTGGCCCATCTCGCCTGCAACCGGGTGTGGAGGACGGGGTCGCATCAGGTTGGATGGGTGGATCGGGGATCTCCACACGATAGAGCTTAGTTCTTGCAGCAGCTCCGCCTGTCTGATCGGGCGGTGCCTCGCCCTGCGGTCATCCCGGCTTGGTTCCGTAAAGGCAAAACCCTTGGATCTGACCATTTGGTCCGAAGAGACGGCAGTGTAGAATAACTTTGTTCAACCTGTGTGCACCAGGTGAGTTTGTCTTGACTCTTGGTAAATATGGCACCATCTTGAATAATCTCGGGTGTGGCCTGGAGATCATTTCTCAACTTGTTTGGTCTGCAGATCATTTCGATACAGAGGGTCTGCGGACACTCTGCCAGTCAATATGGTGAATTTGTCTTATTCTTGAAAATGCTGGGGCTTGGACCTGTCTTTCTGGTGCATTCTGAAGACTGACTTGTGATTGCCTTTGTTTGGGGTGGTCTGAGGACCAAACTACTTTTGATAGTTGTCTGGGGAGAATATTGAACTTATCCTATATTACGATGCCTTGTCTGAGCAAAATGTGGTGTTTGGGGTGCCGTTGTTCTACTGATGCTCGGCTGGAGGAAAGTCAACCTGCACCTCCAGAAGGCACCCCGAAGTTTGACTGTATGTGAAGCTTGGAATTGGCCCTATTATGTTTAATACATTATGGCACAAATATACGAGGGACAATGCCGAGCTCCAGTGGCCATTAACAGGTACCTTTGATGAACAAAGATTGAATTTCTTGCAGGATAAATTGTTTGCAAAACGGAGTAGACAATCGATGTTTGATTCCCTTAAGGTATGGCAGAAGAAAGCCAGGCAGAGGCGCACAAGAGCAGAGAAAGAGGCTAGGGGAGGAAAGATGCAGACAGTGACTCAGAAAGCAGTAGCGTATTATAGAGAGAAAATAGAAAAGGGAATAGAATGTGCTGACAGATAATTTTGACTGCAATGTGACAAATCCTTTGTTGCTCGAGAGATCTTAGACTCCTGACCTCCTCCTCCCTATGCTCCGCAGTGAATATACCCAGTTGTTCCGTCACCTTTGTCTTCCGCTCCACAGGTTTACATCACAGGTTCTCCTCCTGCCTCTGACCTGGCTGCTTTGGCCATGGCGCCCCCGTTCTTTCTCTAGCTTCACATACTGCAGATGCTGTAACTACGAGTCTCCCTGCTACGCCTATAGTTTCCGCTTATGCTCTCTCTCCATCACTCACACCCTCCACGCAGCCATTGTTAACGCTTGTGTCTGCCCCTCCACCTATTTTGTCTTACTCGAATGCCTCCTCCCCGGTATTATCAAGCATCGGGACTCCAGTGTGTGGATCGTATGAGGGTGATTGGGCAGGTGCTGATCTGAGCAGGTATGGAAAATGAGGAGAAGAAGATGGTGGCGTGCCAGGCTGCACAGTGGCCCCGGAGTCCGATTTATAGTGTGGAAGATGTGTGGAGTGTGATGAAAGATTATGAGCCGTTCGTGCAGCAGCACGCCCTCAAGCATATGTTGGCCACGTTAATAGGGTTGTGGGAACAATGTCTTAATGGTGTCACAACTAAAACAATTTATGACATCCGGGACCGCATGTATGCCACTGACCTGGCTCCTAATGACGTATTTAGTAATGTTGCCACATTGGTAGGTCATCGAGGTAGGCTGCAACAAAACACGCCAACGACAGGGTCGTAGTTTCCGATGAGGGAAGTGCATCCTATTTTTCACCCCGAGATACCGGAGCTACGTGATCAACAGAGCGGTGTTTTCAGGCAGCGAGTAGAGGCCCGTTTTTAAGAGCAATGGGATTACACTCCATGGAAAAGGAGTGAGGTTTCATCTCTTAAGAGTCAGTTGCCCGACCCTAGAAAGAATCTGACTGCATATTACAAGGAATTGACGGAGTCTGCATCGTCTACGGTTATGACACTGGCAGATATTGAGATGTTTTTCGGATTGCTGGTACCGGTGGATATTAGGAGACAGGTGCATACGCAGGACCATGTTGTGGAGCTGGGTGGCACTTGGGATGAGATCAGGGCATGGGATAAGGAGAGGAAACCTTGTGAGAAGCCTAGGGCTGAGATACTAGCTTTGCCAAAACGTATTATTACCTACAAGCAGGCCCTAATACCACCGAGGCGAGTCGATTGCGATAAGTTAACAGCATGTCGTCAGAAGAAAGATGAAAGTGTGTCAGATTTTTTCACCAGGTTTGAAGGGGTATTTTTAGATTTCAGTGGGCAGGATTTGTCGATGGAAGGGGGTGTTCGATTGTTCGTTAATAGATTTGTTACAAATTTGCTTCCAGAGATTGCTACCCGGTTGCAGACTTCAGAGAGTACGTGGACCACCTCCTCCCCTTCGGTGATATTGACTATGGCGCAGTACTATGAGCACAGGGAGAATGAGGAGAAGGAAAAGTTGGAAAGGAAAAATAAATCACACCTGTTGGGCCGAATCCATGAGCATATTGCAAAAAGGAGGGGCATTGGTGAAGTGAGTGTCCGGAGTTGTTGCAGAAAGTGGCGGCCTCTAGAAGCCGGGGCTCGACGGGACAGGGTAGTGGTGGAGGTGGTAGTGATGGGGTTCAGACAGATGAGTCTTCGCAGAGTCGTTCTGACCAGAATTATTTTGATGACCCTCGAGGAAAGCAGTACTACTATGATGACTATGATATGGATGAGGTGACTGGGATGTCCTATATCTAGGACAGCCAAGGACAGGGTGAGGGACCAGTCCAGATACCTGTAGATCAGCGTGGTCCTTATGTCACAGCGGATTTGCATGGCTCAGTTAAAATGTTTTTGGTGTATACAGGTGCAATGAATAGCTCTGTTTCTCGTTCACTGGTCCCTGGGGCAGCTCTGTCTGGCCACAGTAATGTTTCGGTAGGCTTTTCAGACGTACCGGTCATGAGCCCCATTTCTAAACCTCCTGCTATGACTATTGGCCCCTTTACTGTGATTCGCCTTTATTGTTGACAACAAATTGTTGGGGGAATTTAATGGGATTAGATTTGTTGAAAAAGTTACACGCGGCAATTTTTTGCTCTCCAGATGGTGTCTATATGACGATGGGACCTAATGTAGTTAGTACGAAACAGTGTTTTTCCAAGAATGCACCGCTCCCTGCTGAATTCAAAGATGTAATGCCCACACTGTGGGCCACAGGTGATACGGACTGAGGGTTGTTGCAGATAACTCCAGTTTCTATTGAGATCAAAGACAATGCTGTATTGCCTCATATTCCTCAGTATAAAATATCACAGACAGGGGAGCAAGCCTTATTGCGGATTTTACAGTATTTTATTAAGTCGGGAGTTGTTGAGGAGACTGCAGCGAATGTGTATATTAGCCCTATTATTCCCATTCTTAAGAAGGCACCTTTGGATTCCTCTGATGCTCATCCTGATGTTTATCGCTTTGTGATTGATTTGCATGAGGTTAATAAAATATTGGTCCCTCAGTTCCAGGTGGTTCCTGACATCACTGCCCTTCTGACAAGGATTCCTTCAACTGCTAAATTCTTTTCTGTGATTGATTTGAAAAATGCTTTCTTTATCATTCCCATCCACCCAGATAGTAGAAACCTGTTTGAATTTGCCCTGGCCAGCAGAAGTTGTTGATTCTGTCGCACTCCTCAGGGCTAAACTGAAAGTCCCAGCATATATATTCAAGTTTTAAAAGGCCAATTGGATTCCCTCACACTTACCCCAGGTAATGTATTATTACCATATGTGGATGACCTTTCAATAGCTTCTGATGCTGAAGACAGCTGCAAAGATGCCACGGTCAAATTATTGCTACATCTGGTACATCACGGACATAAATTCTCTCTTTCGAAATTTCAGTACTGTCGACAGGAGGTCACCTCTTTAGGTCACCTACTGTCAAAGGAGAGTAGGAGTCTAACAACCCAGCGTATTAAAGCTATTATTAAGATGCCCATCCTGAAAACACAAAGGGATGTGCGGGCTTTGAGTGGCATAACTTCATACTTTTGGCACTGGATTGCTAATGATACTTTACTAACAAAACTGCTGCTGCAGCTAACCACTAACGATGTGCATGAACCCTTGCCCTGGATGCCCGAATGTCAACAAGCTTTTGAGCAATTAAAAGTTGAGCTTTGCTCCGCACCTGTGCTTGGTACGCCTGATTATCAGAAGCCGTTTGTGTTGTATGTACACGAGACGGCTGGCTGCGCACTCTCTGACCTAACACAAGCCTTTGGAGGTAAGCAGTATGCTTATTTTTCTGCTCTTCTTGATAGTGTCGCGAGAGCTCTCCAGAGCTGTCTAAGAGTGGTCGTGGCTGTGGCCATCTCTATTTGACAATCGGCAGAGCTCGTCCTTGATACTGATCTCACAGTTATGGGAGCTCATGCTGTGGACACACTTTTGAATAAAACAAAGACACAGCACCTCACCAGTGCACGTCTGACCGGTTATGAATTGACCCTCTTCGGAGCACATGTCACTATAAAAATATGTGCCACTCTGAATCCAGCCATGCTACTACCCCTCCCTTCTGAAAGTAAGGAGACAGACATACATGATTGTCTGTTTCGGACTGCGGAAGAGACAAAGGGATGAGTAGACCCGACTGATGTTTCCTTATCTGACCCCCAAAGGGGAACTATATGTCGATGACTCCTGTTTTAAACTACCAGATGGCACCACCACCATAGCGTATGCCATTACTACACTGCGTACTGTATTTGAGACATCACGTGTTCCCTATCATTCAGCCCAAGCTACAGAGCTAATTGCTCTTCTACGAGCATGCAAGTTAAGTGAGGGACTGGCTGTCAATATTTATACTGACAGCCAGTACGCCTTTGGGGTAGCACGTAACTTTTGGCGTGTCTCGGGGGAGAGGAGATTCTTGACTTCACATGGTCTAAAGATCCAAAATGGCCCACTGATACACAGGCTTTTGTCAGCCCTAACACTTCCCAAAAAGTTAGCAATAGTGAAGTGTAGTCCCCATAAGGCAGTTACTCAAGATGTAGGAAGGGGAAATGCGTTTGCAGACCAGACAGCTAAGGAGACAGCCTGATCAAAAATGAAAACAATGTTTGTGGCGGGTCCTGCTAGATGGGTACCTGATAATGCAATGTTTGAAGATACACTGGAAAATGTGAAAGACATTCAGAGCGAGGCAACAATTGAGGAGCTAGCGACATGGCAGGAGAGATTAGGGCGGCTAGACGGTGAGGGGTGCTGGATGGACAAACCAGAGTAGCAGAGATGGATGTTACCAGATGCATATGTACTCCTAGTAGTCACTATGGTGCATTGGGCCAGCCCACATTAGTGTGCAGGGAATATGTGGACGATTGGACCCTGTGTTGCAGAATGATAACATTCCTAGGGTAGCTGCTCATCTAGTAAAGTATTGTATGGTCTGTATGATACATAACCCTGGAAAAGGTACCCCTACACCTCATGGTAACTTTACACCACCCTCTTTCCCTTTGGAGGTTCTCCAGATGGATTTCATCGAAATGGAATGAGTAAACAACCTGAAATATGTGCTGGTGGTTGTTTGTGCATTCAGCAAATGGATTGAGGCTTATCCCACTAAAGAGAACACAGCCAAAGCAACGGCGAAGGCCCTTTTAAAGGAGTTCTTCACGCACTTCGGCTTGCCCCATTTGATTTGGAGTGATAACAGAAGTCACTTCAACTCAAAGGTTATTCAGCTAGTGGGTGAAGGTCTGCACATCCGGCAAAAGTTTCATGCAGCAATCCATCCCCAGTCAGCAGGTTTGGTTGAAAAGTACAATGGTACTCTCAAGCTGAAGTTGGCAAAGATCAAGGAGAACACAGGATTGCAATGGTGTTGGAGGGAGGACCGCAAAGTTATAGCCGAGCGCCGCTGAGAAGCCTCCTAGGAGAGGTCTTTCTCCTATGATCGTACTAGGCCCAGTAACACCACCACACAGGACTCCGTATCAGTTGCTTATCGAGGTACTTTATCAATAGTAGCACATTCGAAATATTTACAGGGGGATCGAGAGAGCCAGAAAGAGTCTCAATGTCTTTGTAGGGACAGGGTAGCGGGACAGTCTTAGTACCAGCCTGGTACGGGTAAGCTCTGTGCCAGACCTTGCGTTAGGCCGAAGGTGGTTCCGGGGATCGGAGTGGCAGGTGCTGGTCTCAAAGCAGCTCGGACGTGGAGAGCCGCGACTGTGTCTGCAGGGCTCGGGTGTTAGTTCCGCTTGGGTCGAGCCGCGACACAGTCAGCAGGGCTCCGGTGGTAGGTCCGCTTCGGTCGAGCTGCGACGAGGTCAGCTGGGCTCTGATGGCAAGTTCAACAAGGTCGGGCCGCGACAGCGTCAGCAGGGCCCCAAAGGTTCGTGAAGGTCTTTAAGCACGGTGGAGCCGCGACGTAGTCAGGAGGGCTCAGAGCGTGGTTCCAGGATGAGTCTTTCTCCGTAGGGTCAGCCGCGATCTGATCAGCAGGGCTCTTGACTCCGGGATACAACTGCTGTCCTGTTGCAGGGTCGCCCCAGACATAGGTCTGGAGCCCTTTGATGTCCGGACCCTTGCGCCGGGGGGGGGCGGAGAGGCCGGGTCGGGAGCGGCCAGACGCTCAGCAGGAGAGGCGCCAGGCCCAGGAGAGCTGTGGGGCGATCGCACCTAGGTGTGGGAGGACGGTTGGGGGTCCCATCGATACTGCCCTCCGCCGGGAGTGGGGAAGTGTTCACGTGGTACCCCCTGGCCAGTTGTTGGTGCCTTGATGTTGGGGCTTGCTGGGGCCGAGGCCGGGTGGAGCGGGGTCACGTAGGCTGGTGCGCAGAGTCACGTACGATCCAAAATGGAGGAGCCCCGAGGTGCAGGGGACCTCGTGCGGCTTGGCGAGGGGGAACAGGACCATGCCACGAGGCCGGCTCCAACCAGCGTCCCCCCAGCTGAAGGCAGGGAGAGTCACCCATCTCCTTGGGGGTTCTCCTCGCCGAGGCGGAAGAATCTGGATAGGCCGTCGGCATTGGCGTGGTCGTTGCCGGGCCGGTGCTCTACGGTGAAGTCCATCCCTTGCAGCGAGATGGACCATCGCAACAATTTGGGGTTCTCGCCCCGCATCTGCATTAGCCACCGCAGGGGCCGGTGGTCAGTCTGGACTCGGAAGTGGGTGCTGAAAAGGTAGGGCCGGAGCTTTTTGAGAGCCCATACCACGGCGAAGGCCTCCCGCTCGATGGTGCTCCACCTCTGTTCTCGGGGCAGCAGTCGGCGACTGATATAGGCCACAGGTCTGTCGAGGCCCTCGGTGTCCATCTGGGAGAGGACCGCCCCAACCCCGTACTCCGAGGCATCTGTCTGAACCACGAATTCCTTGCCGTAGTCAGGGGCCTGTAGTACAGGGGCAGCGCACATTGCCGCCTTGAGGGTTTCAAAAGCGGTCTGACAGCTGGGTGTCCAGTGCACCGTCTTGGGCTGCTTTTTGGAAGTGAGCTCCGTGAGGGGGCCCACAATACTGCCATAGTCTTTGATAAATCGCCGGTAGTAGCCTGTGAGGCCTAAGAAGGCCCGGACAGCTGTTTGGGTGGCGGGGGGCTCCCACGCCTGGATGGCATCGACCTTCAACTGGAGGGGCGCCACCTGGCCACTCCCCACCTGATGGCCCAGATAGGTCACTGATCCTTGACCGATCTGGCACTTGCTGGCCTTAATCGTGAGCCCGGCCCTTTGGAGAGCGGCCAGGACTTCTCTGAGGTGTCCTAGGTGCGCGGCCCAGTGGTTGCTGAAGACTGCAATGTCGTCTAAGTAGGCCGCGCTGAAGGCTTCTAGTCCGGCCAGGACCTTGTTCACCAGTCTCTGGAAGGTCGCTGGCGCGTTCTTCATACCGAAGGGCATCACCCGAAAGTGGTAGTGCCCATCGGGGGTGGAGAAGGCGGATCGTTCCTGGGCGCCGGGGGTGAGCCTGATCTGCCAGTACCCAGCGGTGAGATCAAAAGTGCTTAGGTAGCGGGCAGCCCCTAAGCGGTTGATCAGCTCGTCTGCCCGTGGCAGGGGGTGGGCATCGGTCTTGGTGACTGCGTTTAGGCCCCTGTAGTCCACACAAAATCTGAGTTCCGGGGGGGTGCCGGGGGCGGCGGCCTTCGGCACCAAGACCACAGGGCTGGCCCACGGGCTGTCAGATGGCTCGATGACTCCGAGGGCGAGCATCTTGGAGACCTCCGTTTGTATGCAGGCTCGGACCCGGTCGGGCACTCTGTAGGCGCGGTGTCGCACAGGGGGGCTGTCCCCGGTATCCATGTCGTGGACGCACCAGGGGGTCACCCCGGGCGTGAGAGAGAAGAGGGCAGCAAAGGGTTGCAGCAGCTGCCGGCAGTCATGGCGCTGTTCTGGGGTCAGGGTGGTGGAGAGTTTGACGCCCTCCATGGAGCCGTCTTGGTCCGAGGACCCCAGGGGGTCGGGTAGGGGCTCGGAGTCGCTTTCGCCCCCATCGTCGGTAGCCAGCAGCAGGCTTAGTTCGGTTTGGGCAAGGTGGGGCTTGAGCCGGTTGGCGTGTAGGACCCGGAGGGGGTGCCTTGGGGACTCCATGTCGACCAAGTAGGTGACGGGGCTCTTCTTCTCAACCACCTTGAAGGGCCCGGTCCATTTGTCCTGAAGGGCGCAGGGGTCCACGGGCGACATGACCCAGACTTGCTGGCCTGGCTCGAACTCGATGGTCGAGGCATTTTCGTCATACCAGCGTTTCATGTCTTCTTGGCTGGCTTCGAGGTTGGCTTTTGCCAGGGCCCGGAACTTCCGAGTCTGGTTCCGCAGGGTCAAGAGGTACCTGTAGACGTCGGGGGGGGCATCTTGGACGCTCGCCTCCCAGCCCTCTTTGACCAGGCTGAGGGGCCCTCGGACGGGGTGCCCATACAACAGTTCGAAGGGGCTGAAGCCCAGGGATTTCTGTGGAACCTCTCGATAGGCGAACAGGAGGCATGGCAGCAGGATGTCCCATCTCCTCCTCAGGGGCTCTTCCAGGCCCTTGATCATTCCTTTCAAGGTTCTGTTGAACCGCTCGACCAGTCCGTTCCCCTGGGGGGGGTAAGGGGTGGTGAACTTGTAAGTGACCCCACATTGTTGCCAGAGGGATCTCATGTATTTCGAGATGAAGTTCGTACCCCTGTCGCTCACCACTTCTCGGGGGAACCCCACCCTGGAGAAGATGCCCATCAGGGCCCGGCCCACCACTGGAGCTGTCACAGTTCGGAGGGGGATGGCCTCTGGGTATCGGGTGGCGTGGTCGACCAGTACCAGGATGAAGCGGTGGCCCAGGGCAGTTCGGGGGTCGAGGGGCCCCACGATGTCGATCCCTACCCGTTTGAACGGGGTGTGGACGGCTGGAAATGGTTGGAGGGGGGCCTTGACTCGACCCCCAGTCTTCCCGCTGGCTTGGCAGGTCTGGCAGGACCGGCAGTGGTGGTCCACGTCTCTCCGCATTCGGGGCCAATAAAAATGGGTCACCAAGCGGCTGTAGGTCTTGTCTCGCCCGAGGTGTCCGGCGAGGGGCACGTCATGCGCCAGGTTAAGGAGGAACTCTCGGAATCGGAGGGGAACCACCAACACACGGCCGGCTCCTAGTTCGGCGACTTTCTGTTCGCTATATAACAAGTCATTGTCCCAATAGATCCAGTGGGTTCCCGTGGGGTCCCCCGTGGCCTGGGCGGCCGCTTGCTGTCGGGCCCCCTCGAGGGACGGGCAGGCCTTCTGTTCTTGTTGGAACTGTTCGCGGGGGGGCCCCCGTCGTGGCGCCACTGGGCCAGCTCGGTGATCTCGCTGAGGGAGGCGGCCTCGTCGGGGGAAAGTTCGGATGGCCCGGCCTCATCGTCAGGCTCCTCCGTGCCGGAGGAGGGTGGCAGTTCTGGACCCGCAGGCTCGACGGGGGCCGCTGCAGCGGCTGGTTGGGCGGTCATGGACCGGGTGGTGGCACAGGCCCATTCGGGCAGCCCTAGCATCCCCAGATGCTCTCGGCACTCCACCTGGGCCCAGGGGGAGCTCTCCAGGTCGTTCCCCAGGAGGCAGTCCACTGGAGCGTCGTCGCGGACAGTTACTTTCAGGGTGCCTGACACTCCTCCCCACTCGAAGGGGATCCGGGCCATTCGGCACATGCTTTCGGTGTTGTCCGCGGTCCGGACAGGGCATAGGACATGCGGCAGGATCTGTTCGGGGGTCACCAGGTGGCAGCGGACAGCGGTCACACTGGCCCCAGTGTCACGGAGGGCTTCGGCCCGTTGCCCATTGATGGTGACCCCCTGCTGGTACTTCTGGGTGTTGCTCGGGATGGGGGCTCGGGGCACCATTTCTCGGGTGCCCAGGCATACGAGTGACATGGCAGCCGGTTCCCACTCGGGGGACCCGACGTCGCGGTTTTCCTTCTCTTCTTCTCCTTCCCCCAGGGCTGCAGCTGCTATTTGTCGGGGAGGGTGCCCAGCGGTCCCGTTTCGTCGGTTCATGGGGCAGGCCGGGTCGCTCGCATAGTGGCCTGTCTGTTGGCAGCCGAAGCAGGTCACTGTTGGTCGGGGTCCAAGCCTGGCGATGGGGGTCCACCTACGGACCAGGGTCGGGGACGTGTGGTTGGCGGCTTGGCCTCGTGGCGGGCTTCGGGGCGACCCGGCCGAGAATTCTCGACTGCGGTGGGACCCTCCTCCTCCGCCCCGCTGGCGAGGAGGTCCCGTGGTACTCCGTTGGTAGTCCCCCACGGGGTTCCGGGGGACCCGGGTGTTGACCCATCGGTCGGCTTCGGCGGCGAGCTTCCAGGGCTCGGTCAGTTTGCTGTCAAGGAGGTGTTGCCTTACTTCGACAAAGCAGTTGTTGGCGAGGTGCTCCCAGACAATGAGGTCGAACAGTTCGTTGTACGAGGTGACCTTGCTCCCTCTTATCCACACTTCAAAGGCTCTGCTGAAGAAGTCCACGTATTCGACCCATGTGGTACCGGGGACCTTCTTGCAGTCCCGGAAGCGCTGCCGGTACATCTCGGCTGATAGTCCGTAGTGGGTGAGTACGGCCTCTTTCATGTGGTCCGCTGGGAGGTCATGGCTACCTCGTATGCTCGGAACCATTGCTGGATGTCGTCGTTTTTATAGTACTCCTTGACGACATCCTTGGGGATATGAACCTTTGGCTCGGTCAGTGGCAGAGCGTCCCGGGATCCGGGGGTGCTGGTCTCCCCCGTTTTGGATTTCAGTTCGAGTTCCTTGAGGCCCCTCTCGTGCTCGAGGGTTAGCCATTTCTCTTCTAGTTCTCAATGCCGTTTCTTTTCTTTGATTTCCTCCTGCAGCCGTAGTTGCTCCAAGGCCAACTTTTTCTCCGCCAGCAGGAGTTCACCGTCCAGCCGGAGTCGTGCGAGTTCCAATTCGTGTGTCCGGACCCTCTCCCGTTCTCGCATTTCTTCGTGGGATAGGCCGGCTTCCGGGATGCTTCGTCCCCCATCTGCCGGGGTCATGGTCGGCGGCGGGTTTTCGTCCCGGGCCGAGGTCCCTTCGCCTTGGGGTGGAGTGGCCTCGGATTCTGCCCAGGCTTTCAGGGCTTTCTGCATTTCTTCCTTGGTGCCCAATCCTGTGGTTGGGATCCCTTTGTCCTTGCAGAATTGTTTCAATTCTTTGTGAGTGTATTCTTCCAACCTTTCTTGCTGGAAGGTTGCGGCCACGGTTGTTTCTTGGCTGCTCATGGTTCTCTTTCTTTTTCCGTCTGGTTAGGCAGCGGGTGCGTTACTTGCCTGTACGATTGCGTCTGGCTCGGATCCCGTCGCTGGCCACCAAATGTTGGAGGGAGGACCACCGGGGGGTCAGGGGGCCCACTCCGGGGCACCTTCCTACCGCAAAGTTATAGCCGAGCGCCGCTGGGAAGCCTCCTAGGAGAGGTCTTTCTCCTATGATCGTACTAGGCCCAATAACATCACCACACAGGACTCCGTATCAGTTGCTTATCGAGGTACTTTATCAATAGTAGCACATTCGAAATATTTACAGGGGGATCGAGAGATCCAGAAAGAGTCTCAATGTCTTTGTAGGGACAGGGTAGCGGGACAGTCTTAGTACCAGCCTGGTACGGGGAAGCTCTGTGCCAGACCTTGCGTTAGGCCGAAGGTGGCTCCGGGGATCGGAGCGGCAGGTGCTGGTCTCAAAGCAGCTCGGACGTGGAGAGCCGCGACGGTGTCTGCAGGGCTCGGGTGGTAGTTCCGCTTGGGTCGAGCCGCGACACAGTCAGCAGGGCTCCGGTGGTAGGTCCGCTTCGGTCGAGCCGCGACGAGGTCAGCTGGGCTCTGATGGCAAGTTCAACAAGGTCGGGCCGCGACAGCGTCAGCAGGGCCCCAAAGGTTCGTGAAGGTCTTTAAGCACGGTGGAGCCGCGACGTAGTCAGCAGGGCTCAGAGCATGGTTCCAGGATGAGTCTTTCTCCGTAGGGTCAGCCGCGATCTGATCAGCAGGGCTCTTGACTCCGGGATACAACTGCTGTCCTGTTGCAGGGTCGCCCCAGATATAGGTCTGGAGCCCTTTGATGTCCGGACCCTTGCGCCCGGGGGGGGCGGAGAGGCCGGGTCGGGAGCGGGCAGACGCTCAGCAGGAGAGGTGCCAGGCCCAGGAGAGCTGTGGGGCGATCGCACCTAGGTGTGGGAGGACGGTTGGGGGTCCCATCGATACTGCCCTCCGCCGGGAGTGGGGAAGTGTTCACGTGGTACCCCCTGGCCAGTTGTTGGTGCCTTGATGTCGGGGCTTGCTGGGCCGAGGCCGGGTTGAGCGGGGTCACGTAGGCTGGTGCGCAGAGTCACGTACGATCCAAAATGGAGGAGCCCCGAGGTGCAGGGGACCTCGTGCGGCTTGGCGAGGGGGAACAGGACCACGCCACGAGGCCGGCTCCAACAAATGGCCAGATGTGTTACCCCTTGCCCTGCAGTCCACAAGGGTGACGGCCCACTCTAGAACCCGGTATGTCCCCATATGAGGTTATTTTCAGCCGTCCTGCAAATGTTTGGGGCATCCCCAGACCCCACCACTTTTCTGAAATTGGATATCCGTTACTTGTGGACTATTTGTGCGAGTTAACAAAAAATTTGCATTCTATTCATCAACAGATCCATGAGACGTTGCCGTCAATACGTGAGGGGCCAGGGCACAGCATCCAGCCTGGCGATTTTGTTCTGATCCACTATTTCCAGAGGAAGGGGTGCTTGGAGCCACGGTGGAAAGGACCTCTGCAGGTCCTTCTTGCTACCCGGACGGCATTGAAGGTGGACGGCCGGAAGCACTGGATTCACTCATCGCATTGCTGGCGAATCCCCCTGCCTCTCCCATACGACTGGTGGGTCCTGGACAGTTTAGGGGACCACGAGACGGAGAAGGTACCGCGTTTTGTTCCTTTTTCTGATGCCCGACTGACATGGGCACAAGTGGAGGAGGAGAACACCGCTGCTTTGAATGAGGCGCTCCCCCCAGAAATAAGGGCTGCACAGGATCCCCCTCGATCTGACCCACAGGAGCTTGAGCCTCAATCCCTTGCCCCCTCTGAGTTTAAGATCCTTTTCTGCGACGAGACAGAGCCTAGAGTGGCTACGCACAATTTGCGTCCCCGGCAAATGAACAGTGCACCAAAGGAAAAGTCAGATTAGTAGGGATGAACTTCATGGATGAAGAATAGGGTGTATGTGCCTTTTTTACGGTACCAATGATAGATTAGGGAAAAGGAGATTGGTGCATTGTCTGAGACACTGGACAGGATAAGTTGAGGGTGTCTTCCCAGGAGGGAGGATGCCCTATCCTGAGTGAAGTGGATTTTTCAGAAAGGGCTGCGATCGCACAGCTCCACCAAGAAGTTTTCAATAGCACCACCGTTGATGAACAATAGGAGTCTACCAGCTAGGTTCAAATGGATGCTGGATCTTTGTGCCTCTCTTCTGTGCTTAATCATCGTTGGCTCCATTGTATGACCCTTCCTCTGGTAG
Source organism: Triturus cristatus (assembly GCF_964204655.1). Classification (NCBI taxonomy): domain Eukaryota; kingdom Metazoa; phylum Chordata; class Amphibia; order Caudata; family Salamandridae; genus Triturus; species Triturus cristatus. The sequence goes on along the minus strand of NC_140594.1, from coordinate 305,441,041 downwards.
TCTAAATATATATATATATATTAAACCACGATCGGTTTTTACACCAAATACACCTTATGACACTATTGACACTTTTGAGGAAGCGGTGAAGAATGATCTGCTACAAATGAGAACAACAAAATCAAAATCATTCAAAGAGGAGAAGTCCAACCTTACGAAAGAGCAAAAACAAGCCCTTGAGAGCATACGTAGAGATACCAACATTATCTGTAAACCCTCAGATAAAGGAGGGAACAATGGGCCCTATCATCAAGGATCGGCGATAACATTATCACCACTTTAGCGACAGGAAACTGCCGCTAAAGCGGCGATAATGGGCTTGAAAATATGCCCTTGTAAATTCAAAAAGAAGCCCAGGTTCACACCAGAACCTGGGCTTCTATGGGAATTCACAAGGGCATATTATCACGCCAATTATCGCCGCATTAGCGGGAGTTTCCTGCCGCTAAAGCGGCGATAATGTTATCGCCGATCCTTGATAATATGACCCATTGTGCTTATAACTCGAGAATATTACTGCACTGAGGCATTAAGGCAGTTATCTGACTCTACCTGTTACAGTAAAATCACTAAGGAAGAATACAATAAAAGCATTGCAGAATATCATGAGATGATAGAAAAATGGTTTACTATTGGAATGATCGACGCAAATGAACACAAATTTTTTACTTGTCAACAACCAGTCACTCCAACATTCTATCACCTGCCGAAAATTCATAAGAACTCAACGGCACCGCCTGGCAGACCGATTATATCATCTGAAGGTAGCCTCGCAGAGTCAATGTCAGAATATCTGGATTTCTTCTTAATAGACTTTGTTAAAATGTTACCGTCATATATCTGTGACACGACGGACTTTATATGTACAATCTCAAATATCTATTGGGAACCAGATATGTTTATGATTGTTTTAGATGTAACTAGTCTATATACATGTATTTCCCATGAGGATGGTATTAATGCAGTCAAATATTTCTTGAAAGGCAGATCCCTAAAATTCTTGGAACATAATGCAATGTTGATTGACTTTTTACATTTTTGCCTAATAACATCTTCCTCTTCCAGCGACAGTACTTTAGGCAGATCAAAGGTACGGCAATGGGCACCTGCTTCGCCCCCAGCTACACAAACTTGTTTGTTGGCTGGTGGGTGTAGCAGGTGGCCTGGACCGAAGAAAACAACCAGTGGGTAGCTTCGATTATTGGATGGTACTGTTACACTGATGATCTTTTCATTTTTTGGAAGGGTACGAAAAGAGAGAATTAGCTATACATCTAAGATAGCTTGTTTTGTCAGTGAGTTTTTGGTCAGATGCTGTCTCCCTCATACTGTTTGACATTTTCTCTCTCATAAGTAACTGATTAGATCGATTGAAAGCTGGAATTTTAGCACCGGAATTGCACATATAATTTAGAGATTATGTTAGTTAGGATGGACCAAATTGGGTGTAGTTGAGATCACTGCTGAACTAATGCAATGTATCATTAATTTATAATCACAACGGTTGAGTCATTGATATAAGTGGTATAATAATGCAGATGCCCATCCAGGGCAAGACACTTTAGTTTATTTCACTTTATTTTTCTTCACTTTAATGTATTGAGCAGTACCAGTCTGCTTATGATTTCATCAAACGATTGATAAATTATCGTACAAATATACATAGATACTTTTGTCAACGATATATGCCCATTCAGGGCAAGATTGTCCAATAATTTACTAAGTTGATTCACTGCTCTGTCACAAATTATAATTTTGTAAATATAGGCTGAATTAATTTGTGATTATTGATTTAAATGTGCAAATGACAACAGTGACACAACGATTTACAAAATATATTGTCTTTAGATTTGTGATTGTGACACAACCTTCTCAAGATGGCCGCTATGACTTGTAAATATATGTCCATCGTTTATTTTTTATGTTTAACTCGATCATGTAATTGATCCCGTAAGTACTTCCTTGATGTATGAATTTAAAAATGGCGATGCCCTCCGTTAATGTTAAACAAGAGGAAAAAGGCGCAAAGCCGAAACGTGTCCTGTTTGTTTGTATGCGGGAATAAAGTATACCGTATATTCACCTTGATTAGAGTGCGGTCTGTTCACTTGTCACCGAGTGAGGTTCGGAGCTGTATGTGTATATATATTCACTGAAAAAACCATAGGTTTCAGGGGCGTTATAGTTAGCTGGACATTTCCTTCGTACAAAACCATTGAAATTCCCCCGTTATAATTAGTTCATCTAACTATAACTCGCGCCCCCGCAATGCACTGCTGATGACATCACATATTACATCACTCATGACATGGTCAGTGACATCACTGATGACATCACTGATGACATCTCAAATGACATCACTGATGACATCATCCAGTGACTTTGTGTTTCTGTAAAGTTTAATTTTGTTTTATATATATGCCAAGCTGTATTGGGAAATGAGTGGATGTATAAGTGTCTGTATGGAGGATTTAGTAGGTGCGTGACTGACTGTGTAATTGAGTGATTAAACGTATCTTACTGAATGCATGGGTTAATGACTAAACTGTGTGAATGTCTGTATGCATCTGTCTGTTGGTGTGTAAGCGGCTACATGGGTTTGTGAATAGCTACATGAATGTCTATATGAGTTATTGATTGGTTGTCTGAGTATCTGTATGGGTGCCTGAGTGTTTGTGTGGGTGGGATGTGTGTGACTGTGCATAGATGTGTGAGTGGGTGATTCACTGGGTGCATGGTTTCAAGACTTTGTCTGTGATGGACTGTATGGGTGGGTGAATATGTGTATGGTTGTGTTAGTGAGTGAATATATATTTCATTAGTACATGTGTGATTTAGTACATATGTGAACAGCAGTATATCATCCTATATTGCATTTAAATGCAATTTCACGGATTCACGCTCGATGCGTGCTGCCTATGCGCATGGTGCACGGATCCCATGTAACCTGAAAAAAAGAGATTTGATTGGTGCATTAGACTTCCTATTCTAACTATTGAAAGACCCGACCCATTTCAATCATTCTTCTTAGACCTTCTTTGGAGGAGCATCTCTCTACTGAGAACTTTTTTTGACTAAGTTTACACTTAGATCAAACTTTTTTTGCAAACAATGGCTTCAGGGCAGCAGGCATCTCCAGCATCTGCTCATTCATCTGAAGATGAATTTCTGGTTGAACCACCACACCCAGAAAGGTACTCATCTGTGGTCTGGAAATGTTTTACTTTTCCAGAGGGGCAAACCAAAACTAATGCCACCTTAGTAACATGCAAGATATGTCAACGAGTGCTCTCCCATGGCGATCCAACTAAAAAGTATTCATATGGTGCAGCCAGCATGAAAAAGCACCTTAAGACCATGCATCCAGTCAACCTGGCGCGTGAAGAGTGAAGAAGAATGCGAGTTCTTCCTGGTCCTTCAGAGGCATCACAGCCAAGTACTTCGCGTGTGGATCCATCAAACCAACACTTGGAAATCCGTCCACAATTTGCCACATTGAAAGTCCTCTGCATAAAATGCAACGCCATCCTTTGCTACAGAGAGCAGTCCATTGACCTAATTTGCAGGAAGCAAGAAAACCATCATCGCAATTCTTTTTTTTTTCCTGAAGTTCATTGTTTTGTTCCTCCAGTTGTGTTTTTTTCCTTTTTTTTCTAGAAAAACCAAAAATTGTTCAGAAAATCAAGAAAAAAAATATAAAAGAAAAAAGAAGAAGAAAAAAGTTCTTCTAAGAACTAACTTTCCTGGTTTAAAAAAAGAGCTATATTTGTTTGTTAGTGTGTGAAAGTTTAGATGAATGTATGTGTAGTGCGTAATTGACTGAACGAATGCATTATTAGTGTATGGTGAATGTATAAGTGCAGAACTATGAGGAAGTGCTGCAGCATCACATGTAACCTCTTTAACTGCAGTGTGCTGTAGTACTTCTGAAGTGCAGGGATGCAACATATGTACATAAATTGTTTTTGTTTGATGCTTAGAGTGTGGATTGTGGGACAAAGCTATATTTTCTGGAGCCAAAGGTATGCAGAAAACAAAGGCATTCACAAAGACCTAGGTTTGCCAAATGTAGACACTAAATGGATTGGACAGAGAGGGTTAAAGTGGCACCAATTGATGCCATTGGTAAAATCCTTTATGCATCTCCAACACCCTGACCTCATAATTGTGTACTGTGGTGGCAATGACCTAGGCACTTTGACTCGGGTAGGTCTGGAAATGCTTATCAAGGACACCTTTGCAGAATTGATTTCACTTTTCCCCCAAACTGCCTTTGTCTATTCTAACATATGCCAAAGGCAGAAATGGAACTGGTCCAATCATTTTTGTCCACAGATTGAGAATCTAGGAAACATGTGAATAAATCTGTTTCTGCTTTTCTCCGAGACTATAGAATGGGGTCCATTTACAATAACAATCTGCATTTTCATATGCAAGAGATGTATAGGAGAGATGGTGTACACTTTACTGATGAAAGAAATAGAGTCTTCCTCAACAACTGTAGACTATGTATAGGTACTTACTTATAAGTGCCAAAAACTCTCAATGAACACAATGGCTCTTTTTAGAGCCACTGAAGAACGAAACACATAAGCTTGATGTTTATCTCCAAAAAATGTCCGTTTTTTTTTGCTTGGAGTCGTGCACCCAACGCGTTAGGAACCGCGCACCCTATGCAAGAGAAATCGTGCACCCAAAGCGATAGGAGTCGTGCACCTAACGCGTGCACACCAGGGGGTGCGCTGAGAGCCACGCTGGATGCGCGACTCCTAATTTTACCATTAAAAAAATAGCCCCTATCACTAATTTTTATTATCCCCGGGGACCCCATCCCCCGGGGCTTATAAAAAACATTGGGGACCGTGGGGGGAGCCCCCACGGTCCCAGCCGGCTCCCCGTGTCCTTCGGGAGCCGGCATTGCTTTTCCACATGGGGAGCTGCTGACATGCAGTTCCCCGTGTAGAAAAGCAATATGGTTTGGATTTTGAAAGAGAGAGCAGGTTTCACTGCTCTCTCTTTCAAAATCCAAACGAAGTTTGCTATGGGAGGGCGGGAGACTCCCGCCCTCTCATAGCAAGCAACAGTGTCCTGGGGGTGGGCACCCCAGGACACTGCAGGAGCCGGCCCTGGGGGGTGGCGGTCCCCAGGGTTCTCGAGAGCTCGAGGAGAGGGGCCACACAGTCCCCCTCCCTCCAAACAATAAAGCCCCAGCGGGTGGTGGTCCCTGGGGCTTGAGGGGGCCGTTCAGCCCCCCACCCTATTTATTTTCTGGCCATGGGGGTAGCGGTCCCCGGGGCTGGGGGCCCCCCTTTGCCCCCCAATGAATGGTACAGTGTTTGCCCCCGGGATTTGGCCCCCCCGGGGGCTAATTATTATGGAAGCGCTTCATTTTTTTTTTTCAACCGGATCCGCGCACCCTGCGTGAATTTTGCCGTTTAAAAAAAAAAAAAAGGGGTCCTGGGAGTCCTTCTGGGACCCCCTAAGCAGGTCTAGAGGGTCAGAGTATTTCTACCCTGCCCCGTTTATATGTTTCACACACTTATTTCCCTTACTTCTTCAGCCTCGCTTCTACCAAGGCACAAAATGGCTGCCAACAGTTCCTGTTTTCGAATGTTGACAACCATTTAACAGCCAATTAGCATTCAGCGCGTGATCGGGAGGGTCCGCGCACGGTGCGCAGAGGGTGCGCTCAGGGTGCGCATAGGGTGCGCGGATCCTCCGAGGCCATAGATATATGTACATTTAACTGTAATTTTCTCAGAAACTACTCAACAGATTAACACCATTTAAGCAAAAGGCACGAGTCTGAACTGAGGACTACCTCTTTGCCAAATTTGGTGTAATTCCGTTCTGCAGTTCGGGCTGTAGCTGCGGCTAAAGGTCCTATGGGAAAATGCATGGGGAAAATGCGTTTGGGACCCCCCTTTTTTCTCAGCCCCCGCTTGACGAATCACCCCGAGACTTTCAGGATAGGAGCAGACCGGAGCTGGCCAAAAGTTTGGAAAATTTCGCAAAGATTCATCAACCGGCACCAGACTTATTGGGAATAGACTGTTGCGGATTTCCTATGGAAAATAGGTCCTAACTATAACTACCTACTGGTGACCGCCAGTAGGTAATATATATATATATATATATGTGTATATATGTATATATATATATATATATATATATATATATATTATATATATATATATATATATCAGAACCAAGGTCCTTCCCCTTCTGAAAAGGACTTGAGCCCACGCAGGTAAGTAGAAATTGCTCCTTTATTGGCAGTGCAATGATCGGCATAATGCATTTCAGCGTAATCGCCTTCCTCAGATGCCTTCTAACATAAAGTCATTCACTGTTCACCTTTTTAAATAAAGAGTGTCCCTCTACGATTGGTCGAGGCACTCATTCACGAGTCCAGGTGCGGGTACTCAAAGCGCAATGTCTCAAGCTTCCAAGCTACAGCAACACCTGTGTCAGTATTTCCCAAGTGGGCGGTGCCTGCAGCTGCACCTCTGAATCATGGATCTTGTAGTGTAGGAACGGAAATCCTACTCCTTTATCCAGCCGCAGTTCACCACAGCGGTCCTTGACACCCACCGCTACAGTGAGCATGGGTGTAGCCAAGTAGTCATGGCCCAGCGGATCCTGGCTTAACACATCGCTGCGGAGTGTGGCGGTCCGGCGCTTCCCCAAGCGCTTTGAGGCAAAACCAAATTGTTCCACAAATCGCCGGACTCTTGAGGATCGGGGCTCGACGTGCTTGTGGCGAGCACCAAACATCAGAACCAAGGTCCTTCCCCTTCTGAAAAGGACTTGAGCCCACGCAGGTAAGTAGAAATTGCTCCTTTATTGGCAGTGCAATGATCGGCATAATGCATTTCAGCGTAATCGCCTTCCTCAGATGCCTTCTAACATAAAGTCATTCACTGTTTACCTTTTTAAATAAAGAGTGTCCCTCTACGATTGGTCGAGGCACTCATTCACGAGTCCAGGTGCGGGTACTCAAAGCGCAATGTCTCAAGCTTCCAAGCTACAGCAACACCTGTGTCAGTATTTCCCAAGTGGGCGGTGCCTGCAGCTGCACCTCTGAATCATGGATCTTGTAGTGTAGGAACGGAAATCCTACTCCTTTATCCAGCCGCAGTTCACCACAGCGGTCCTTGACACCCACCGCTACAGTGAGCATGGGTGTAGCCAAGTAGTCATGGCCCAGCGGATCCTGGCTTAACACATCGCTGCGGAGTGTGGCGGTCCGGCGCTTCCCCAAGCGCTTTGAGGCAAAACCAAATTGTTCCACAAATCGCCGGACTCTTGAGGATCGGGGCTCGACGTGCTTGTGGCGAGCACCAAACATCAGAACCAAGGTCCTTCCCCTTCTGAAAAGGACTTGAGCCCACGCAGGTAAGTAGAAATTGCTCCTTTATTGGCAGTGCAATGATCGGCATAATGCATTTCAGCGTAATCGCCTTCCTCAGATGCCTTCTAACATAAAGTCATTTACTGTTCACCTTTTTAAATAAAGAGTGTCCCTCTACGATTGGTCGAGGCACTCATTCACGAGTCCAGGTGCGGGTACTCAAAGCGCAATGTCTCAAGCTTCCAAGCTACAGCAACACCTGTGTCAGTATTTCCCAAGTGGGCGGTGCCTGCAGCTGCACCTCTGAATCATGGATCTTGTAGTGTAGGAACGGAAGAACAAGTTACTTACCTTCGGTAACGCTTTTTCTGGTGGATACAGTATCTGCCTGTGGATTCCTCACCTTGTGAATATCCCCTGCGCCAGCAACATTCGGAAACTTTTGTAGCAGTCCACGCCGATGGGGTCGAAGATGACGTCACAGAGACACGGCTCCGCTCGCGACTCCACTGACGTCACCGGCTCCATAAGAAGACCTCCTCGGCGTGATGACGTCAGTTCCGCCCCTTTTTTCCGTGCCTTCGAGGCACACGGACGGACTGACAGCAATATGTACATAAACAGCATACACAATACACAATATGCATATCAACACACACAGTGTGGAAAAGAAACATCAAAGCACTAGAAATAACCCAATGTCCTTGACAGTCATAAATACATTTGAAATCATCAATAGAATTACCGTCATAGAATCACTGGAATAGAAGGATGGACAACGGGGAGGCGGGTGGGTCAGTGAGGAATCCACAGGCAGATACTGTATCCACCAGAAAAAGCGTTACCGAAGGTAAGTAACTTGTTCTTCTGATGGATACATCTGCCAGTGGATTCCTCACCTTGTGAATAGATTCCACAGCAGTCCCCACTCCCGGAGGAGGGTGTCCATCCCTCTATACCAGAAAATCCTGAAGGACGGAACGGGCAAAATGTCCGTCCCTCCTCACCTCAGAGTCTAAACAATAATGTTTTGCAAAGGTGTGAAGGGAGGCCCAAGTTGCCGCCCTACAAATGTCCTCCACAGGAACACCCCTAGACAAAGCAGAGGTAGAAGACTTTGCTCTAGTGGAATGAGCTCTTAAACCCTCCGGAGGCTCCTTACCAGCTAGGGAGTAGCAGATCTTGATGCATAGCACAATCCATCTTGAAAGGGTGCGCTTGTGCACCGCACGACCCTTTCTGCAGCCAGCAAAGCCCACAAAGAGCTGGTCATCAATCCTGTAGTCCTTAGTCCTGTCCAGGTAAAAGCTCACCGCCCTCTTAGGGTCCAAACGGTGAAGTCTCTCCTCCTCCTTGGAAGGGTGAGGGGGAGGATAAAAGGTAGGAAGGGTAATGGACTGCCCCAGATGGAAGGGAGTTACCACCTTAGGCAAAAACGCAGCCCTGGTCCGGAGAACCATTCTTTCAGCATGCACAGTCAAGAATGGGGGTTTTGAACTAAGAGCTTGAAGCTCACTTACTCTCCTTGCCGAGGTGATTGCAACGAGGAAAACCGTCTTAAAAGACAACAGTCTCAAGGGACACTTATGTAAGGGCTCGAAAGGAGAACCCATAAGATAAGTCAGTACAAGGTTTAAGTCCCACTGAGGTACAATAAAGGGAGTAGGAGGAAATTTATTCGTAAGGCCCTTGAGAAACCTAAGCACAATAGGTGATTTAAATAAGGACGGCTGATCCGGCAGGCATAGGAAAGCCGACAAAGCCGATAAATATCCCTTAACAGTGGCCACAGCAAAGCCTTGCTGGGCAAGAGAAAGAGCAAACTGCAGAATGTTAGACAAACGAGCCTTCAAGGGATCAATCGACCTCTCTCCACACCAGAGAACGAACTTAGACCACCTATAGGAGTATATGGATTTGGTGGAGTGTCGCCTGGCCGATAAAATAACATCCACCACATCTGGCGGGAGAGAGAAAGAATTCAGGTTGCCCCGTTCAATCTCCAGGCATGAAGGTGTAAGCTCCGGAGGTGGGGGTGTAGAACCTGCCCCTCCGACTGCGAGAGGAGGTCTGCCCTCAGAGGGAGACGGAGCGGAGGGCACGAGGAGAGGAGGAGAAGATCTGTGTACCACACCCTTCTTGGCCAATCCGGGGCGATCAATATAACTTGGGCCCGGTCTTGGCGAACCTTCCTCAGAACCCGAGGAATCAAGGGTATGGGAGGAAACGCGTAAAGGAGTCGTGAGCCCCAACTCAACTGAAACGCGTCTCCCAACGCCCCCTGCATCGGATACTGGAGACTGCAGAATGACAGGCAGTGCGCGTTCTCGAAAGTGGCAAACAGATCCACCCGAGGAGTTCCCCACGTCCGAAAGACGTGACGAACTACCTCCGGATGGAGCCTCCACTCGTGGTCGGCAGAGAACTGCCGACTGAGACTGTCCGCACGAACGTTCAGCACCCCGGCCAGATGATTTGCCAGCAGACAAATCCGATGGTCCTGAGCCCAGGACCATAGACGCAGGGCCTCTCTGCACAGACAAAGAGACCCCACTCCTCCCTGCTTGTTTATATACCACATCGCGGTAGTGTTGTCCGTCAGAACCTGAACAGACTGACCGCGAAGGGAAGGGAGGAAGGCCTTGAGCGCCAAACGTATCGCCCGCAACTCCAAAAGGTTGATGTGAAGCAACCTTTCCTCTGGAGACCAAAGACCCTTGATCTCCAGGTCCCCCAGATGAGCACCCCACCCTAAGGTGGATGCATCCGTTATCACCGTGGCCACCGATGGAGGTAGATGGAAGGGCTTCCCTTGGGACAGATTGCCCTCCACGCTCCACCAAGACATCTCCGCTGCAGCTTCTCTGGAGATCCTCACAGACTCCCTGAGATCCCCTTTGTGCTGATACCACTGCTTGCGGAGGCACCACTGGAGCGCCCTCATGTGCCAGCGTGCATGGTTGACCAACAGTATGCAGGAAGCGAACAGACCGAGCAGGCGAAGGACCTTCAGAACTGGAACAACCGCTCCGCTGAAAAACAAAGGAATCATTTCCTGTATGTCGAGAATCCTTTGAGGAGGAGGGAATGCTCGACACACAGTAGTGTCCAGTACCGCACCTATGAACAGGTTGCGCTGAGAGGGCACCAGGTGAGATTTGGGCACGTTGATCGAAAAACCCAATCTGTACAACAGCCGAGTTGTATCCTGCAGATGACACAGCACCTTCTCCGACGACTCCGCCTTGATCAGCCAGTCGTCCAAATAAGGGAAAACCGAAATTCCCGATCTTCTGAGATGGGCTGCCACCACTGCCATCACCTTTGTGAAGACTCGAGGTGCCGAAGTAAGACCAAACGGAAGGACCGCAAACTGATAATGTTGCGACCCTACCGTGAAACGGAGATACTTCCTGTGCGACTTCAGGATGGGGATGTGAAAATACGCATCCTGCAAGTCGAGCGACACCATCCAGTCCTCCTGATTCAGCGCCTGAAGAACCTGCGCAAGGGTGAGCATCTTGAACTTCTCCTGTTTCAGGTAAAAGTTCAGGATTCTGAGGTCTAGAATCGGACGCAATCTGCCGTCCTTCTTCGGGATCAGAAAATACCGGGAGTAGCATCCCTGACCCCTCTCCTGCTCCGGAACCACCTCTATCGCCCCTTTCTGAAACAACTTCAGGACTTCTTCCTGCAGGAGAAGACGGTGGTCCTCCGAGCAAGCACCTTGGCAAGGAGGGTAAACTGGAGGGAATTCCCGAAAGGGAAGGGCGTACCCATTTCCTACAAGATCCAGAACCCAAAGGTCTGTAGTAACCGATTCCCAATCTTGTAGAAAATGGGTAAGCCGGCCCCCCACAGGACCAGCATGATCCGGAATGTCGAATCTAGGGCTGTTTTGCGGTGGTGGGAGGGGCTGAGGAAGAGGAAGAGGAGGAGGAGAGTTGACGGCCACGTGAGCGACCCCTAAGCCTTCCTCTATATCCCTTGGAGCTTTGCTGCTGCTGCTGCTGCTGCTGCTGCTGGGCTGGTCTATAAGAACGAAAACTCGCCCTTCCAAAACCTCTGTACCTTTTGAAAGTACCTCTCGGCTGGGATTGAAGGCCCAACGACCTAGCCGTAGCCTTACTTTCTTTGAAGCGCTCGAGAGCAGCATCAGCCTTCTTCCCAAACAGACCAGACCCATCAAAAGGTAAGTCCAACAAGGTCGACTGGACATCCGAAGAAAATTCGGAGGACTTAAGCCATGCTCCCCTCCTGGTGGCAACTGAAGACCCCATGACCCTGGCAACTGAGTCTGCTGTATCCAAGCCACTCTGTATAACCTGGCGAGCAGCCGCCTGGGCATCCGACAGTACTTCACTGAAGCCTGCCCTATCCACCTCCGACAGCTTCGGTGCCAACTTTTTAGCTGAATCCATAAGCGCATGGATATAGCGCCCCAATAAACAAGTCGCATTAGAAGACTTTAATGCCATACTGGCTGAAGAAAAGACTTTCTTGGCCGATTGGTCCACCTTCTTGGCCTCTCTGTCCCCTGGGACCTGAGGAAACGCACCTTTTGAACGTCCAGAACAAGCAGCCTGAACAACCAGACTTTCAGGTGAAGGGTGTGATGACAAAAACTCAGGATCCCCCGGAGCCACCCTATATCTCCTTGCAACCACCTTGGACACAGCAGGAGCCGAAAAAGGCTTGCGCCACACCTCCAACACAGGCTCCAATATTGCTTCATTAAAAGGCAACAGCGGCTCTGACACCGCAGTTGGAGAGTGCAACACCTCAGTCAAGATATTAGACTTGAACTCAACAGATGGCAATTGAAGGTCCAACAACTCTGCAGCCTTTCTTATCACAGCATGATAAGGAGCCGCGTCTTTAGAAGGTTCATCTGAAGGAGGAGTGATCTCCCACTCCGGAGACAAATCCAACCCACTTGCCTCCTTCAATTCGTCAAACACCTCATCGGATTCGACCAATTCTCCCTCTTCAGCCTCATCCATAAGATAGCTCCTCTCCTCCAGCACTCTCTGCGCCTCACTCCTGGAACGGATCCGCACCTGCGGCGTCGGCGGCGCCGTGATCGAATCCGACGGCGCCGGCAGAGGCGTCGAACGCAGATCAGCTGGAGCAGCCGGCGTCGAACGAGGTCGAGTCGGCGCCGGTGAAGAGGGAAGCGGCGTCGATGTTTTCGGCGCCGGCATCTGCCAAGACGGCGTCGCTGGGAAGAAAGGCATAAACGGTGCTTGAGGATAAACCTGCGGCACTCCCAGATTAAAAGCCATCGGACCCATCGGACCCATAGGTGCACCAGAGGAATACATGGCCCGTGAGAACACCCCATACATCGCATTGAGATACTGCGAGGGGTCCTGACCTGGATTAGGGAAAGCTGGATACTGGTCAGGTAACACCGGACTCGGGCCTGCCGGCGCCGACGGTGGAACTTGCGGCGTCACAGACTCACCCGGAGCCTGATCATCCTCATCCTGGGCCGGAGTCGGAGACGGAGCCGAAGGACCTGCAGGACCTGGAGAAGCCATCGGTGCCGGCGAATCAGCCGGAGCCGGAGAAAACACAGGAGAAGATGGAACAGGAGGCGAAGCCGGAACAGGAGAAGGAGACACTGACTCCCTTCGACGCCGAGCAGGCGATTTAGACTTCGACGTCGAGGCCTTGTGATGAGACGAATGCCTCCTTTTCTTCTTATGCTTCTTGCTCTTTGAAGCATGTCCCGACGTCGACTTGGAAGCCGACCTCGACCTCGACCTGGATCTTCTTCTACCTCTTTTCTCCTTTCTCTTCATCCGGGCGATAAAGAGCTTTGCCTCTCTTTCCTTAAGAGCCTTTGAGCTCATCTTCCTGCAACACGAACATCCTTCAACATCGTGGTCCGATGACAAACACCAAACGCAGTCGTCATGCGGGTCAGTGATGGACATGTGTTTGCCACATTCATGGCAAGGCTTGAAACCAGACTTCCTTGCCGACATTCTCGAAGAAAGACAGAGAAACTTCGGAATAAACACAAAGAAACAGGTAAAGCTACCAGTAACGATTCCCGAAATCCGTTGGCGTCGTCGGCGCGGAAAAAAGGGAACTGACGTCATCACGCCGAGGAGGTCTTCTTATGGAGCCGGTGACGTCAGTGGAGTCGCGAGCGGAGCCGTGTCTCTGTGACGTCATCTTCGACCCCATCGGCGTGGACTGCTACAAAAGTTTCCGAATGTTGCTGGCGCAGGGGATATTCACAAGGTGAGGAATCCACTGGCAGATGTATCCATCAGAAATCCTACTCCTTTATCCAGCCGCAGTTCACCACAGTGGTCCTTGACACCCACCGCTACAGTGAGCATGGGTGTAGCCAAGTAGTCATGGCCCAGCGGATCCTGGCTTAACACATCACTGCGGAGTGTGGCGGTCCGGCGCTTCCCCAAGCGCTTTGAGGCAAAACCAAATTGTTCCACAAATCGCCGGACTCTTGAGGATCAGGGCTCGACGTGCTCGTGGGGAGCACCAAACTTCAGAACCAAGGTCCTTCCCCTTCTGAAAAGGACTTGAGCCCACGCAGGTAAGTAGAAATTGCTCCTTTATTGGCAGTGCAATGATCGGCATAATGCATTTCAGCGTAATCGCCTTCCTCAGATGCCTTCTAACATAAAGTCATTCACTGTTCACCTTTTTAAATAAAGAGTGTCCCTCTACGATTGGTCGAGGCACTCATTCACGAGTCCAGGTGCGGGTACTCAAAGCGCAATGTCTCAAGCTTCCAAGCTACAGCAACACCTGTGTCAGTATTTCCCAAGTGGGCGGTGCCTGCAGCTGCACCTCTGAATCATGGATCTTGTAGTGTAGGAACGGAAATCCTACTCCTTTATCCAGCCGCAGTTCACCACAGCGGTCCTTGACACCCACCGCTACAGTGAGCATGGGTGTAGCCAAGTAGTCATGGCCCAGCGGATCCTGGCTTAACACATCGCTGCGGAGTGTGGCGGTCCGGCGCTTCCCCAAGCGCTTTGAGGCAAAACCAAATTGTTCCACAAATCGCCGGACTCTTGAGGATCGGGGCTCGACGTGCTCGTGGCGAGCACCAAACATCAGAACCAAGGTCCTTCCCCTTCTGAAAAGGACTTGAGCCCACGCAGGTAAGTAGAAATTGCTCCTTTATTGGCAGTGCAATGATCGGCATAATGCATTTCAGCGTAATCGCCTTCCTCAGATGCCTTCTAACATAAAGTCATTCACTGTTCACCTTTTTAAATAAAGAGTGTCCCTCTACGATTGGTCGAGGCACTCATTCACGAGTCCAGGTGCGGGTACTCAAAGCGCAATGTCTCAAGCTTCCAAGCTACAGCAACATATATATATATATATATATGAAACACCAATCCCGCCTTCCTTAAAAAACGGGTCCGACACATGCTTGGAACCTCTTCAGGGGAAATTTATTTGCCACCATCCGGAATAAAAACACCTGGCAGACGCGTTTTGGCGAATGCCTTAATCATTGCCAGTTTTGTGTTTAGTCTTTGTTGTTAGCACGGGGCATTGACATACTGCTAGATGTATTCTCATTGGAGCCTGAATAGTCCAATCAGAGGCGCGATCTTTCCACCTCTGTGTGCAGCATGCGCTGAGGTTGCTGGTAGATGTAGTCCCCACAGTGCATTGCAGTCCAAGACGTTCACACTCACAGAGAGCATGTAGGCAGTCCCACGTCGCGAACTCAAGTTCAGTGACCGGTTCGTGCATTAAGTAATGCCCTGACGGTGTCAGCTTGCGAGTCCACCCACTCTCTGTTGTGTGGACATATGGCAGCAATCGTCTCCCGAAGGTGTCCCAATCAGCAGAAATCTGCTGCTCTCTCCCCAATACCATGAACGTTGTCTTGGGTGGGGGGGCGCCGCTGTGTGCATTCAGCACTTCACACCAGGAAAGATTGTCAGCCATCAGCGGAGCTCCAGAACGAGAGGCGCATCGGAATGCAGCGCCGACTGCTGCAATAACATGAAACACCAATCCCGCCTTCCTTAAAAAACGGGTCCGACACATGCTTGGAACCTCTTCAGGGGAAATTTATTTGCCACCATCCGGAATAAAAACACCTGGCAGACGCGTTTCGGCGAATGCCTTAATCATTGCCAGTTTTGTGTTTAGTCTTTGTTGTTAGCACGGGGCATTGACATACTGCTAGATGTATTCTCATTGGAGCCTGAATGGTCCAATCAGAGGCGCGATCTTTCCACCTCTGTGTGCAGCATGCGCTGAGGTTGCTGGTAGATGTAGTCCCCACAGTGCATTGCAGTCCAAGACGTTCACACTCACAGAGAGCATGTAGGCAGTCCCACGTCGCGAACTCAAGTTCAGTGACCGGTTTGTGCATTAAGTAATGCCCTGACGGTGTCAGCTTGCGAGTCCACCCACTCTCTGTTGTGTGGACATATGGCAACAATCGTCTCCCGAAGGTGTCCCAATCAGCAGAAATCTGCTGCTCTCTCCCCAATACCATGAACGTTGTCTTGGGTGGGGGGGCGCCGCTGTGTGCATTCAGCACTTCACACCAGGAAAGATTGTCAGCCATCAGCGGAGCTCCAGAACGAGAGGCGCATCGGAATGCAGCGCCGACTGCTGCAATAACATGAAACACCAATCCCGCCTTCCTTAAAAAACGGGTCCGACACATGCTTGGAACCTCTTCAGGGGAAATTTATTTGCCACCATCCGGAATAAAAACACCTGGCAGACGCGTTTCGGCGAATGCCTTAATCATTGCCAGTTTTGTGTTTAGTCTTTGTTGTTAGCACGGGGCATTGACATACTGCTAGATGTATTCTCATTGGAGCCTGAATAGTCCAATCAGAGGCGCGATCTTTCCACCTCTGTGTGCAGCATGCGCTGAGGTTGCTGGTAGATGTAGTCCCCACAGTGCATTGCAGTCCAAGACGTTCACACTCACAGAGAGCATGTAGGCAGTCCCACGTCGCGAACTCAAGTTCAGTGAACGGTTCGTGCATTAAGTAATGCCCTGACGGTGTCAGCTTGCGAGTCCACCCACTCTCTGTTGTGTGGACATATGGCAGCAATCGTCTCCCGAAGGTGTCCCAATCAGCAGAAATCTGCTGCTCTCTTCCCAATACCATGAACGTTGTCTTGGGTGGGGGGGCGCCGCTGTGTGCATTCAGCACTTCACACCAGGAAAGATTGTCAGCCATCAGCGGAGCTCCAGAACGAGAGGCGCATCGGAGTGCAGCGCCGACTGCTGCAATAACATGAAACACCAATCCCGCCTTCCTTAAAAAACGGGTCCGACACATGCTTGGAACCTCTTCAGGGGAAATTTATTTGCCACCATCCGGAATAAAAACACCTGGCAGACGCGTTTCGGCGAATGCCTTAATCATTGCCAGTTTTGTGTTTAGTCTTTGTTGTTAGCACGGGGCATTGACATACTGCTAGATGTATTCTCATTGGAGCCTGAATAGTCCAATCAGAGGCGCGATCTTTCCACCTCTGTGTGCAGCATGCGCTGAGATTGCTGGTAGATGTAGTCCCCACAGTGCATTGCAGTCCAAGACGTTCAAACTCACAGAGAGCATGTAGGCAGTCCCACGTCACGAACTCAAGTTCAGTGACCGGTTCGTGCATTAAGTAATGCCCTGACGGTGTCAGCTTGCGAGTCCACCCACTCTCTGTTGTGTGGACATATGGCAGCAATCGTCTCCCGAAGGTGTCCCAATCAGCAGAAATCTGCTGCTCTCTCCCCAATACCATGAACGTTGTCTTGGGTGGGGGGGCGCCGCTGTGTATATATATATATATATATATATCAGCAAATGCTCGCTCTACGCCTCCATGCCACACTGCTGGAACAAAGCGAGAAAGGACCCAGATAGGTGCTTGATTAGTTTATTTTGCAAGCACACATTCCACCATGACGCGTTTCGGCAGCTCCTCTGCCTTGATCACATGACTATATTATATAACCCTCCTTTGCCAGGAAAACCAGTGCCAACTGTGGGATCAGGTTGGCCCCAATGGAGGTGCCACCCGGCTGTGTTGCTTGCTGGGACTTGGAGTTAGTTACCAAGAACTGGAGGTAAACTCGTTACAACGGGCTGGGGACAGCTGGGCTCCTACCAATGGGGGCATCACAGCACATTCAAAGGAGGGTGGAGGCATGTATCCCGTGAATAGAGGCATCAGATGAAGGCAAACTCTGCTGAAACGCGTCATGCCCGAAATATCAATGAAAGGACTTCCCGCAACTCCCCGCTATGTCCTCTGACTTCTTTCCACTGAAGCAGTTTTGTTTTGATGTTGTTGCGCCAGCCAGGGGTGCAAAAGAGGACCCGTCCGACAAAACGTCCAGGGCATTGCTGTTTTGTTCCCCAAGTGATTGGAAAGCCTTGGACCGCCTCGCAAGCAAGTTTAGCACAGGGCTGCTGCCAGGTGCAGTCCGTGACTTCACGGGAGAGACAAGATCACTGTATCACCACCCCACGGCCCGGCGAACTCTTGTTAACGTGGCTGGGGCGTCTGGGCACTTGAGGAAGTTCTGTAACTTTAACAGAATCGGGACATATCAACTACAAACGACCCTCCTTTGCCAGGAAAACCAGTGCCAACTGTGGAATCTGGTTGGCCCCGTTGGAGGTACCACCCCTGCTGGGACTTGTAGTTCATTGGGTGGGTAGGGAGGAGGCATGTATCCCGGGAATAGAGGCATCAGATGAAGGCAAACTCCGCAGAAACGCGTCATGCCCAAAATATCAATAAAAGGACTTCCCCGCAACTCCCCGCTGTGTCCTCTGACTTCTTTCCACTGAAGCAGTTTTGTTTTGATATATATATATATAGATATATATATATATATATATATATATTCACTGAAAAAACCATAGGTTTCACACACGTTATAGTTACGAATTAGCATTTAAAAAACCTTGCAAATTCACTTAAAGAACCATAGGTTTCACACATGTTATAGTTAGCTGGACATTTCACTCGTAAAAAACCAATGAAATTCCCCCGTTATAGTTAGTGCAGGCAACTATAACTCACGCGACCGCAATCCTCTGCTGATGACGTCAGATATTACATCACTGTATTTAGACACTTATTTACCCATGTCTTCTTCCATTAATCTTTAGCTATACATATATTACAAATATTTATTTTTCATAAAGACACATATGTCATCAGTGATGTAATATCTGACGTCATCAGCAGAGGATTGCGGTCCCGTGAGTTATAGTTGCCTGCAGTAACTATAACGGGGGAATTTCATTGGTTTTTTACGAGTGAAATGTCCAGCTAACTATAACATGTGTGAAACCTATGGTTTTTTAAGTAAATTTGCAAGGTTTTTTAAATGCTAATTCGTAACTATAACGTGTGTGAAACCTATGGTTTTTTCAGTGAATTTGTACGTTTTTTTAAATGCTAAGTTATGTATTTATTAATTATTTTTTTTTCAGGTTTTTCACAGTGCGCGCACCGTGAATTTTTTTTATTTTTTTTAAATCACGAGGTGCGCGCACTGTGGGCGCTCGGTGCGCGTGAGCGCACCTCGCGATTTAAAAAAAAAAAAAAAATGTTTTTTTCTCCCTTGGGGGTCCTTCTGTGACCCCCTGACCAAGGCTAGGGGGTCAGGAACTGTTCACTCTGCCCCCTTTTCACGTTCTCCACGGTGCGCGCGTATAGATATTGATATGCTTTTAAATGCTATTTTCTCAGGAAATACTGAACAGATTTACACCAGACCTGCAAAAGGCACTTCCTTGACCTTATGGCTACCTCTCTGCCAAATTTCACGTAATTCTATTCAGCCGTTCGGGCTGTAGCTGTGTCTAAAGGTCCTATGGAAAATAACATGGGGAAAACGCGTGTTGGGACCCCCCTTTTTTCTCGGCCCCCGCTTGACGAATCACCCCGAGACTTTCAGGGTAGGAGCTGAGCGGAGCGCCCCATTAGTTTTGAACATTTCGCGAGGATTCGTCAACCGGCGCCAAAGTTATTCAAAATAGAATTTTTAGATTTCCTATGGAAACTAGGTTGTAACTATAACTATCTACTGGCGACTGCCAGTAGATTATATATATATATATATATATATATATATATATATATATATATATATATATATATATATATATTATATATATATATATTATCTACTGGCGGTCGCCAGTAGATAGTTATAGTTAGGACCCTGTTTCCATAGGAAATCCGCAACATTCTATTTGGAATAACTTTGGCGCCGGTCGACGAATTCTTGCGAATTTTTCAAAATAGGTGGGGCGCTACGCTCCGCTCCTACCCTGAAAGTTTCGGGGTGATTCGTCAAGCGGGGGCTGAGAAAATAGGGGGTCCCAAAACGTTGCATTTTTCCATAGGACCTTTAGACACAGCTACAGCCCAAACGGCTGAACAGAGTTACTTGAAATTTGGCAGAGAGGTAGTCTACAGGTCAAGGAAGTGCCTTTTGTAGGTCTGGTGTAAATCTGTTCAGTAGATCCTGAGAAAATAGCATTTAAATCAATATATATATCTGTGGCAGCTTACGGTGCACTTACGGTGCGCTTACGGTAAGCTTACCGTACGCGTACGGTGCCGTGCGCGAGCGCGATTCTGATTGGCTGTTAGATCTTAGTAAACATTCGAATCGGTCGAAACCAGGAAGCGGCGGCCGCCATTTTCTCTCTCGCACTCTGAGGGGGTGTAAAACAAAGGTGGATAACGTGAAAAGGGGGCAGGCTGGACAGTTCCTGACCCCCTAGCCTTTGTCAGGGGGTCTCAGAAGGACCCCTAAGGGCAAAAAATTAATTTACATTTTTTTTAAAAAAATCGCCGAATGCGCGTAGCGTACACGCACGGCGTAAACGGCGAAATTCGCGTAATTGCGCGTACCGTGCGCGCACGGTAAAAAATGTTATCCAAAAAAGAAAGCTTAAAAAAAAAAAAAAAATTGTGAGGTAAGGTTGGCTCTTAAAAGAGCCGTTGGGTTCATAGAGGGATGGAGGAAAGAAAGAATGGGAATATTATGAGCGTCTACAAACGTGCTGGTCTATCTTATTGTTAATAAGGGGAACACTGGTCTCCCCAAAAACAATAAGACCAGAACACGTTATACACCTCATTACAACCCTCCCAAATCGAGGGTTGACGTCCAGAGGAGCAGAAGAAGGTGATGCTCCCACCTCAGAGGAAGGGCTCAGCTGAGCTGCCGATGATGTACTCGGCTGAGCTTCTGAGGCTGGGCTCTGGTGACTTACTGAAGAGTTTTCTTCAGTATGTCGAGCAAAGGTCCTGGGATGTCTATCCCTAAGGTGTCTCATCATAGAGTGATTTCCAAAGGAATACTTTTTCCTAGGATTTCCTCTTGATAAAACACGGTCACAAAGTGTGCAAGTGACCAGTGGAGCATTGACCTTTTTCTCCCCCTCTGGAAAAGTAAAATACTCCCATACAAAAGAATTCTTCTGTTTCCTCCTTCTCTGGATGATGGTGGTGCTGCTAGCCTCACTCTCAGAAGAGGTCTGCTGTTCTGCCATTGTATCCCAAAGACAATTCAGCTCCTGCTCCTAGAGAATCACAAGCAGTAATGAGGGGACTGGGTGTGGTTTGGGAAGTTTCAGGAACTGAAAGTAGTTTGAACCAATGAAAAGTGTTCTTTCAAGCAGTAATGAGGGGAATGGGTGTGGTGTGGGAAGTTTCTGGAACTGAAAGTAATTTCAACCAATGAAAAGTGTTCTTTGTGGATCACATGACCTACCGTGCGCGCTCCGTAAGCTTACGGTACGCGCTCGTAAACAAGTACGCATGCGCAAACGTGACGCTTACGGAGCGCTTACGGAGCGCGTATGTAAGATGCACTCGCGCATGCGCATTACACGCCCCTGCGTAACCGCGACGTTGCTTCCGCGTGTACGCGTACGTCACGCACGTATCACGTAAGAGCGCTGTACTTATGACGTGCGGAGCGCGTAGCGTCAGCTTACGGTACGCGTATCCTATTACGTACGCGCACCGTACTTATGACGTACGGAGCGCGTACCGTCAACTTACCGTACGCGCACGGAAAAAAATGCATAAAAAAAAAAAACCTTTCCATAATGCAGGATATAGTACATATATTATTTTATACATAGGTTTACAAAAAATCTCAAAAAAAAATTTGCATTTAAAAAACCGTACAAATTCACTGAAAAAACCATGGGTTTCACACACGTTATAGTTAGGAATTAGCATTTAAAAAACCTTGCAAATTCAGTGAAAAAACCATAGGTTTCACACATGTTATAGTTAGCTGGACATTTTACTGATAAAAAAAACAATGAAATTCCCCCGTTATAGTTAGTGCAGGCAACTATAACTCACGCGACCGCAATCCTATGCTGATGACATATGTGTCTTTATGAAAAAAAAATATTTGTAATATATGTATAGCTAAAATTTAATGGAAGAAGACATGGGCAAATAAGTGTCTAAATACAGTATTAGCATCAGCAGAGGATTGCGGTCGCGTGAGTTATAGTTGCCTGCACTAACTATAACGGGGGAATTTCATTGGTTTTTTATCAGTAAAATGTCCAGCTAACTATAACATGTGTGAAACCTATGGTTTTTTCACTGAATATATATATATATATTGTGTCCTTGACGAGGAAACGTTTGAAGAATATATATATATATATATATATATATATATATATATATATATATATATATATATATATATATATATATATGAGGAAATGTACCCATTTAGCCGCTCCATTATGGAAGAAGAACAGCCATTTGCTGCCCTGTGTTTTGGGCTAACTACGTCCGGTTGGTCGGCTAGGAAGAAAATGTTCTGTGCTGTTTTTGCATTGTCGCTGTTATTGATTATGGGAGGGGTGTTCTGGGCTCTGGAGTGCTAATATAATACCCCATCATGTGTCATATACAAGGTTGTTCTACGAGGCCATACCCGAAGAGCAATGCAAAGTAATGTCTTTTTAAATACACACAGGAAATTCTTTGGCGAAAGTACAGCTTGTTATCCTACTGACTCTGTTATGAGTTTATGGACTGCATACCCATTGTCACTGGTTAATTATACATATGTTCACCCACCCCACTTTGTAGAGGTAAAGGGTGAGTTCGGGATGTGCTATCCTGGTCCCTGTTTGTACTATAGGAAGCAACAAGGAAAGGGACACCAGGGTTGTAACACTAATGTGTATTGCAATAGCATGTATATGAAGGAACAAAACGTTACTCTAACAGGGTGGCATTAACAGGATTTGACAGTCACGCGCAAATTTGGTTACTATGCGGCATACTGCACGATATTAAATAGTAGTGATGCTTTCTTATACATAAATTGTACTCCAAAGTTCATAATGGCACTGAAGATGTGGCTCTGGGAATGGTGCTTCCTCTTGGAATACCATGTAAGTATAGCAAGCAAAACGTAAGATGGGTTAAAAGGACGTTAACAAAGGAATTTTGCGAAGTCAATAATTATAATAATGGTAATAGTAATAATGGTAATAATCACTTTTGGATATATACTTTCCTCTATTATATGTTTGGTGGTACCGCCATGGCCAGGGGTGAAAGGGCTAGGGAACATGTTGGATGTAAGCTGCAGATACTGTCTAACTCTACAGTGACTGCTTTGCGTGACATCACCACACAGTTAGAGAGTATGCGAATATACTCTGAGCAGACAAGATATGCAGTCGATTTTATCCTGGCTAAGAGTGGTGGTGTATGCGCAGTAGTAGGGAACCAGCGTGTAGTCGACATAACTAACATGGAAAAGAATATCACCCAACACATTTTAGACATTTTAGAGAACGTCAAGGGCATGGAAAGTGGAAACTGGAGTTTGTCTCTCTTTGGTGGATGGGGTTGGATTCTGGAGAAGGTGATTTACCTTGTGGTAATTCTGGTTGCTTGTTGCATTTTGGTGCAGTGCCTTCCCTCGTGTTGTTCCTACTGTGCCACACTCCTCGCCCCTAAACTGCAGAAGACAATCTGTGACACTACTGCAGTAATGGTGCGGAAGAATATTCATGAAATGATGCAGATAGACGAGGGCTTCTTTGTTTTACCATGTCCCTTGCACCTTATATTCCTGATATTACACATGCAGATAATATTCAGTGCTGAAGTCTCTATGCATTCGAATAACACCTCCCATGAATATACAGACTACCACTGACCTAATGTGTGTTTTTGTATGTTATTTTATGAAATATTACTTATGTGCGTGCTGATATATATCAATTACTGATTTTTAGATCTTGCATATAGGTTTTGTCACTATATACTGCTACTTACGCGCAAATATTTTTTTCCTTCCTTTAGAATTGTGAGGCCCTTACCTGCTGGCAATAATAAACTTAGCTATGAATGCTAAAAGAAGGGTCTGTTAGAATTGAAACATAACTGTACTATTATTCATATATTTATTCTGCATTAAGGTAGCATTCATGACGCCATTTTATTAGCAATGGACGTTTTGTTGTTTTGATCGAAACTAATCCTTTGTCATTTCCGAGAAACGGCTTTCTCTAAGTAATGTTTCTTCGGAGTTGAGTTCTGCTACAATAATTAATGCACTGTTCTTATTAGTGCATATCTTCTCTGTAGATGTAAGCCTTCTCCCACTTGTCTAGCAGTGGGCAAAGGCAGAGAGACCTTGACAAGCAGGTAAGGTGTACCCGGGCTCAGAACCGAAACCTGCTCCTTTGTAATTTACTGTCCAGCTGCATCTCCTTGGAAAATTCCATGGTGGGCGTGGTTACATTGGCTTCGAAGTGTACATAATGTATTGTTATGTTTGCTGAAGTCAATCCCTTGGTGGCTAACCCATGAGGCTGGTCAGCCCGGACTCTGCTGCAGCGCACTACTAATAAAATTTGCTTGGTTTGTATTCTCTACTGTCTTCTCAGCTCTTCGTTTCTTGGAAGGCATAGAGGTGGTCTCTAGTGACCTGGGTGACCCGATTCGGGCAACTTCCTTCAAGGCTTATCCACATTTTGGCTATCTTGGTGACTTTGTCACTACTGAGAAATGGGTATGCAGGGCGGCAATATGGTGGACATCAAGCAGCAATCATTTTAATCCATCAAAGACTCTGTCCTACATGACACAACCATTGGCTACTTTGATGGAACAAAGGAGTCTGAACTCATCATTGATGCCAGTCCAGTACGGTTGGGAGCCTCCAAGAGCAAGAACAGAATGAATTGAAACCCACTGCGTTCAAAGCGATAGAGCGAAGATACACCCACACTGAGAAAGACCCACTGACCATCAGGTAGGGTAGTATCCATGTTAATGTATACTTATATGAGCTTCACATCACAACAGCTATGGACCACAAACCCTTTCTACTCTGCTTTACTGACTTAGCACCACACCTAGCTCCACGAATTGTAAAAGGGAGGGGCACAAGGTTAAAGCAGTGGCCACAGAAAACCTTATGCAAGTTGTTCCCCTTGGATTCCCAGGATAGAGACAAAACAAGCCAGATTTATCTGCAGACGCTATGGAACGTTTGCAGCGAACTCAGCACCCCAGAAGGGGGCTTACTGCTTCCCAGCAATCAGACTGTGGTGCCCTCATTTATTTGGCACCACCTGACTCATCTAGCACACCAAGAGGCACCAGATTGAGAGGGCAGGGAGCCAAGGCACTAGATCGCAGGCACTGAAGACAGGTGTGGGCCGTATGGGACCGGTCAGGTTCAGTGGCCAATGGTGGCCGCGTTTTGAATTTCACAGTCTGCCCAGCGAGTAACCATTGGTTGTCACATGACCAGTAGGGTCTCCTGGGCAGTCGTCAGGGGTGGCGGGAAGGTTATATATTGGGCAAGGTTACCTGAGTACACATCGCTGCCTGGTTGCCTCTATCTACTGCAAATGCCCTTCCCCTTTTCAAGCACCAGAGTTCTTCTTTTCCCACCCTCCATCTCTGTATTAAGTGCGCTTGGTGGGTGTTTTTAATCATAGTTGGTAGTGGGTAGGGGCAGGGGAGGAGTCATGTTTGGCCACAAAACAGGTAGACAACTTGGACGTGCAGGCGAATTCAAGATGGAATTGGATTTGTAAGCCTTTAGCTCAAGCCGAGGTAGGGGTATCACGGTCTCTACTGGAAGGCTGGGGACGCCTGCTACAGAGATTGTCCACAGCCAGCCAAAGTACTCCATTACACGGCCCTGGGGATATTGGAAGATGGTGGCTGAGCCAGGGGACCAAGCTATGGCCTATTTGCCAAGGTCCATCTCGTAATGGGTGCCAGGGGGGAATTCCTGCACTTGGTGGCTCTGGTATGGTTGTTTGGGGAACCAGCTGTTATGCTAGCCCAAGCTCCCTCTGTCTTGAGTGGGGAGGTGAGTTCGCCTTGCAGAGGACGACTTATGGAGGGACCAGCAAGTTAATTGAATCAGTCGATGCCACAAAGGCCTGAGGGGTGGTCAACCATGACTCCTTTTGAGTATTTGCTAGAATATTTTGTGTTTTAGCTATGAAGCACTTGCTGGGAAGTGTACTGTATTAGTTATATCCATGTGATAATCTCAGTGCTGTACTGTACATACTGTAACTTTATATGAAAATTGAAATGTGTCATGTTTACGAGGTGTAATAAATATGGCCAGAGAATGGTATATTCTCTAGCACAATAATTTGGGCTTGCATTGGGTCTTTCTGCTGAATCAGCTATATGGCTATGAGTATGTAAATGCTTGTCTGATTTGAGATGTGACCAGTCAAGCTACGCCCTCCCCCCCCAAGGTCTGATTCCTGAACATGTATTTTCTGGTGGACCAAGTAGACTAGGAGTGCTGGTGGTGCTAGGCCACTGGAACACCAGAACGTATAACTCTTATGATCTCAGAGAAAGGGTTCATGGAGTCATAGTAGGATATCAGTGCAGAATTTGGGGTGCTACCAGCAGGAAAACACCTGCTGGTAACAGACGCATATACAAAATTGCCAGTGGTGTAAGTAGTTCCATAGACAGCTTTTGAAAATGTACTTCCAATGTTAGAAAAAGTCGTAGGAACCTTTGGGCTTCCCACCACCAAGACAGACAATGGGCTGCCATTCCAAAGAAGTGTTTCAGAAATATATCAAGCCCCTAGTCATACAACACCAGAAATTCACCCCCATGGTGGCTTCGGACAAAGTGGGAGTGGAACGAATTGTATAGACTAGATAAAACCATTGTATCAATCAACAAAGGCAGAGGGATAATGAAGCTGCCAGCAGGGCAAGAGAAACTAAAAAGAGTGACACATAATAGACACGTTTTGATTAAAAACCGCCACACGCAATAAATTGTAATTACCGTTTGATTAGGAATGGTGAACTGTGACAGACCGAAAGGGAACTCTGGTCACTGCCCGAAGGAAGAGTGAGAGAAGTATTGACCAGAAATTAGTCGTGTAAAAAAAACTGACTGTAAAAAAACAACTGACTGGGTGCTTTGAGCAAGAGCCAGACCCAGGGATAAGCGACTCCCATAAGAGACTGCCCTGTCACTGGGAACTGGTCCCCAGCCGTGATGGCTAAAAGAGGCCCCGAATAAATCCCTACCGCCAGAAACCTCAAGCAAAGTGACCAACGACTCCTCCTGGGTGAAGTGAAGGCCCTTAACATCTCTGTTGAATCCGTGGCTAAGTCAAGGGATGAGGGCTACATGAGGATGCCTGCTGACCAGAACTAAGAACTGAGAGCAGTGAAGAACTCCGTCTTCTACTATTTTTGTATTTCTATTTTGGGGAGGAATTTAGTGTGCCACTTACCTAATAACATACACACTCCTAACCCCTGACGACGGGCGTTGTGTTAGGCTATTAATAAAGGTTGTCTGAGAGTGCAGGCCTGGCGGATATGAGATCCACAAAGTGCTGGATCTCCTTCCTGGTGCCCTTGCTGATACTCTAAAGTTGAGCGGTCTGAGTGCTGCAGCCGTGCATATCAGATCAGTCCACCTATTTCTGGATTGTTCTTTTACCCCCGCCCTCATCTGCAGAAGATTCCAGTTTTCAAGAGACGGGTTGCTTCTGCCCAGGGTATGCCACCTACAGTCCCACAGGGTGGTAGGGATAGTTTTGTGCCAAGGGTCTCGTGTCTGGTCAAGTTGCTCAGGAACAAGTAGCACAAAGTTTTGGGAGACCTGTGGGTCGCTCTGGCATGGTTATTACTATATAGTAAAGTCTAACTAATGAGAGAACACAGTACATGCTGCCTCACAGACTGAGTGTTACCACGAATTTATAGAGGAAGACGACTCTGCAATAGTTAGGAAGCCTACTCAATGTGGTTTTATTTCAATGAATGGGTTTAACCTCATGTGTCAGGATTCTGTTTGAATAGGTATGTTTACAACTACTACCCATAGATAACACCGTGGCATACACAATATTATTTAGTATATTTGAATCTACAGCAGTGTTATTACCTTTGCTCAGGCAGAGCAGGGGAAATGCCTTTCAAAAGTCAATGGGGCAATGGTCCTAACCACAATACAGTATTCACTGTGTTTATCTCCGAATATATGTATGAAAATATATATAAGGGTACCAAGAATTATATATAAGGGCGCCATGAATTAAGCCATGTGTATATCTAAATCTCTAAAACTGGTGGCTAAGTAGGATTTTGAATACCGTCTATCTAAACACACCTTCGCTGTTCTTTCCACTTCGGTAAGTGACTATCATGTTCTGTAATGTTATAATTATGCCTTTAGATGTCCTTTGTTTTCCTAAATGTAATGTCCATATTAGAGGTATGAGAAATTTCTCTTTCACCACCTAAGTCTGGGGAACCTCCTAATTCTTAGCACTGGAAAGGGTTTCTAAAGTCCCTGTTTACCTTTGCCCTTGCAAATATTCCAGTATTGCAAGATAATTTTCAGTGCACATTGAGACCGTTCTCATTCTAATCAAAAGAGGCTTTATTCGATTATTTCAAAACAAGCATAAGAGCTTTACATACAATAGTCAATATCGCTTGTGATTAAAAGGATACATACGCTTAAAATTCGAAACACTAAAAAGAAAAATATCAGACAGACAGTAAATGTCGTTTACATAAAGCTGACTTCAAGAAATTCGCTACATAAAAATAAACCAGAGGATTCGAGAGCACACCCAAGAAATACAAAGTGGGCTTGCATTGGGGGAAACCACATCGCTCAAGAACTGGTTTTTAAAACTTTTTAGCTTAAAAATCATAATATTTACAAAAGAAATCTAATTGTTCCAGGGATTGTACAGAGGTGTTTCGCACGGGCAAACTAACATGGATGCGTTATCATACTGGCCCACAGGAAAGCAAAGCAGGGATGTAATGGTTCCCAGACGAAATTTGGCTAAAACAGCTGTAGCGCAAGGGCTCAGAACCCAGGACAGATACAGGCTCACGCAGGAAAGGTTCCCTCACCTCCTCTTGCTCCCTAGATGTCACCCTATGGCTGATAAAAAGCTTTATGACTCTGAAAATGTCTGCTTTCGTCAGAAAGTCGGAGAAGTATACAGTTTAATGCAGCCTGTGGCTTTGACGGAGGATTGCACAGAGTTTAGCCAAGGAATAGAGATGCCCTTCACCCAATTGATACAATGGAGGATGACCTCCTGATTGGGGGTTGTATGTTTGTTAGTTCAGAGAAAGACCGAGGCCACGAATGGTGCGATCTTAATTCAATCGGGTGCATGGCCTAGGCCCAATTCCTCCTGGTGCGGTGTCGATGAAGGTGGCCGAGCAAACGCCGCGGAATCGGCTTTGCTCCAGCTGCACCTTAGCAACATCCCGATCACCCGGATATCTGCACCATTCTCGTTTTAATAAAACGTAGCCATGTTGAAAGGGTATGCAGAATAGCTCTATGCGAGATTATCGTGTGTGTGTTATATCATACATGTATGCATAGTACGAAAGGTATTGATGGAGATAATAACTATTCACATTTTAATGTCATTTAAACTGTGGAAAACACAACATGCAAACTCGACTTGTTTTAAATAAAGACATAAGACAGAGGCCTTCATTATGTTACCATTCATCAATAGAATTTGAAATCCACGACTACAGAGAGATCTACCAGAGCTACAATTCCTTTTAGAGAAGTCCGTAGCACTCCAACTGCATTTGTGTGCCGACTGCAAAGCGCTAATATTTTAAAACTGCAATAATGCGTACCAATGTTCATTCGTGTTTTCGTAGTAGGGGTTGGAGAGTTGTCGGTGGCGCTGGAGGAGGGTCAGCCCTGCCTTAATTATGTGACTCTTTTCTGAAAGGGATGGAAGAATGAATTAATAACAAGACACGCGGCGCCAACACAGAGACTCCAACGAGGAACAAGACCTTTAATCCTCAAGATGTTGCAGGAAACCCAGGAAAAAAAATGGCCAAGACCCAGAGAAGGTCATAAAAGTGTACCGGTCGATGGCCGCAGCTCGACGCTCGGAGCACTTATCATTCGCCTGCATTTCCTCCTCCGCTCGTTTCCCAGGTTTTGTTCTTGATTGACGGCTGGTGGAGCAGCCTGCGCTCAAGGTAACACGTGTCGCACTTTGTAGAAAGGATCTTTCCAAATCCTTAGAAATGCTCTTACAAATTATGGAGAAGGGCTTTGCTTACTTAGGGTATGTGTATGTTCAAGGGTCTGTGGTCGTGTGCGCCTTTCCTGCACCAGTTGATATTTCCTTGGGGTTAGATGACTTAAACACGAAAGTCCTTGTTATAGTTCGCATCGATGATGTGGGGTGAGAGCGGGTCTTGACGCAGAGGCGATGCCTGGTTGCGTCCTAAGCAGCAATTCGCCTTTTAGTTTTGTGGATGGGTAGATGCGAGTGCACATACCCTGTTTGATTGTATAAGCAGGCGCATCCGTGTGCCCCTACACTTTTAAGTGCACTATAAGGGCGAGTTTGTGCATCCTGGTGTGTGTGTTTTTTTTATTTTTTTTATTTTGCACAATGTGTGCTTGCGCCTTTATTTGTGCGGTCTGTGCTTGTGTTTCCCTCCTTAGATATACGCATCCACTCATTAATAAGGCAGAACACTCAAGTTAACTCGTAGTGTGAGTGTGTATTTTGTGGGTGAGCATGTACGTATTTCTTTGTCTGTGAACTGTTTACGTCTCTCCTTCGAGTTTTGTATACAAGCACACCTAACCAGGGTGTGTGTGCTTAAAGTGAGAGAAGTCAGTGTGTGTGGGTGTTTGCGAGCGCGCACGTCAAAATACGCTAGTGTGTGTAATTGCCATTTGGTGAGTGTAAATGGGTGTTTTGTTGATCTCTGTCTGTGTTGGAGAGTCAATGTTGTGCGCCTGCGCCCTCTGGTCTGCTGTCTTGGACAAGGCAATCTTAAGACACAACAAATCCATAACACAGACTTGCGCGTCTGAATTTAGGACAGACGCACTGTTTCATTGGGCGTTCTTTCTGCCGAGGACGTTCTGAGAATTGCTCGAAAAGAGCGCATTTCTGAACGGATTTTCTCGCACGTGGGCTCCTCGAGTCGGGTCCAGTGCCTCCTGCACGACTATAAACAGCAAGGATTTCCATAAGTACAGTTGTGCACATCTATACTAAATGGAAGACCAGTTAGAATATGAGCCCTTCCTACGCCGCTTGTCAGTGGTGGATTACCCTGTCGCTCAAGATTCCAAGTTGTCGACAAGCGAAGAGGATATACAAGTATTGTCGGGAGAATATGCTAATTACAAGATGTAGGACATGCCAAAAGAGTGTGTGTGTGTGGGGGGGGGGGGGGGTCTGAGATGTAAAGCATTTAAAAATTCCATCAGTGCATCTGTCAGAAAGTTGGCACCTCGCAAGTGTGTCAGACTTCACTTATTCATAAGTGCAGTGCAAAGTTCTTTGTAAATATATACTGCACAAGGCGTTGTTGACATCCTACAGCAAAACACTTCCTATGTGTGCACCCGGCACATCGACCAGAGGGAAGCAGAAGTGTGAATACCACGCAAGTGTGAAGAAACGTCTGAGCTGACTTGCACAACATTCAGACATATGCGTCGGTCGGCCGGAGTTCCTCAAAATCTCCAACAGCCAATGCGTTGGAGGGTGGGCGATGAGCGAGACATTAGAGTTAGTTCATGCAGCTCAGTGCTTTTTTGCGATTGTGGGAAATCGTCGTGATATACTGGAGCCCTGCGTGCATGTTTTACCTCTGTAACAATCTATCATTACCAACACACGCTGCAGTGCGCAGTCGGCACCACGAGCATTCTCACGCGAGTTACAGTAGGAGCACCGCACTGCGCCACTTTGATGCTACACACATGGACCACGACCTCCGCCCACTTTACCGCCAAATGGCTGTGATATTAAATACGGGGTGGCAGAGAGAGCGTGCTTTTGAGTGCACAGTGATAGACAAAGGGGAACAGAGTGTGTGAGCACGAGTGGGGCTAGAGAGACGGGGAGGGTTGTGGGTGTGTACCTGTAGAGAGAAAAACAAGACGAACGGAAAAAAAGAGTGGGTGATTACGGGGAGAAATTGAAAATGCGAGCCAGAAAGAGACCGAAAATGTACATGGAAGGAGAGATACAGCAATAAAGCGAGAAAATGCCCAAAGACACACCCCAAATGGGGATAGCCAACATGGAGGACACAGCAGAGCCCGGAGGCACAAGATGGCGGACGAACCAGCAGGTGATTCCCCTACCTTGGCCCCGGCCTGCCATGGAGATAGCAGGGGGGAGGGGGGTCCCTCGGCCAGAGTTGTCGACTCGTGAGGCCTAGCCAGAGGGTCACACAGGTAAAAGGCGCATCTAAGCCAACACCACCAGACTCTTTGCTCCAGTCCTGCTTGCAGCAGAGACCGCTGCCTCCGCGCACCCTGAGGCCCGCAGTTTAGAAGCTACTGCATGGCGGGAATCTCTTCTGTACTCAGCCACCCATCCCCGAAGTTAGTAGACTCAATTTGGTGTAAGTTTTTCATGTTGTGTTAGGTCAGGTTCCTCCTGTCATATTTATGAAGCTGCTGCGAGCTGCAGTTGTTTTAAACTCTCCGTTTCTGCTTCAGGTAGATCCTATGTACGTTATATTATTTTAATTTGTTATGTTATGTTTTTTCTCATGTTAAGGCGAGGTGAGTTCATGGTTTTCGGGCAGTTACAGAGGACATCAATGTCTCGTAGACCTCAAAGGGGGTGCTTTCCTCAATTGTAAAGGATTCTGAAATTTTGCAGGGGTTGGACCAGTTGCTTTCTTGATCCCTTACCCCCCCCCCTTTCAGACATGCACAGTTGGCGCTTTGGAACACTGATTTTTGGGGATGTTTTTGGGATGGGGCTGCGCCAGGGCACCATGGCCACGTTGCCAAGACTAGCTCCCCAGGGGGTGTAAGGAGTGCCCCAGGTAGGGTTGCTCTGGGGTGAGCAGGCCTCCTGCACGACTATAAACAGCAAGGATTTCCATAAGTACAGTTGTGCTACTCACCCCCCAGAGGGGTTAGGAAGGTCTGAGGTGTTGGGGTCGGAGTTGAAGGGTAAACCGTGAGTTCACAGAATGATTTTTGATGCACAGGGAAGTATGGGAGTTGTAGGTGACTCAACGTCGAGCGGAGTATGTATTGCGAGGAAAAAACTGTGTTGCAACCTGTATATAAGAGTACTATACGGTGATGATGTGAATTTGTATTTATATTTACTCAATAAATACGGCTTCAGATTTCTATATCTCTAACCAAACAACAAAGTTTGGTCTCAGGCTGTCATTGGGAACGGGTGGGAGTTGTTCGTAGGGGGAGGTGATAGGAGGAGGCACTCTGGTGGATAAGGGAGAAAGGGGTGCAGCAGAGAAAGCCAGCAAGATTGTATATGTGACTGAATCCACCAGGCCTTATAAAAGTTGTATCACGGTTGTGAGGAATTCGTCTATTTTGCTTTACTTTAATTTTGTAGAATTTTGTGAGATTTCATTGGTTCAGAGTCCATTTTCCTGGATAGTGCGCCATTACTTTGAGTAGGAAATGCCTTTCAAGAACAGTGAAATCACCAATGTGACACATTTTGTCCTGTCTAGTGATAGTAGCTGACATTCGTTTTCAGACCACAATCCTTTTTTTATTTAAAATGTAGTATCGTTATGTATAAAAGTATTTGACTCCCACTGACGACTCAACAAGTGTACAGAAATTGTTTATTCATGAACTAACAATTGTAATCGCCAAAGTTTCAAAATATAGCTGGACGAAACTGCCTGGCAAATTTTGGGGGAAAGAACTGCTTCTAACATTGCGCTTCCGTGCACGCTCCCGTGTGGACACCTGTTTGAGATGGTGGTCGGGGGCAACCATCATTCCTTGGTGTCCTGACCCAGAATAATCTCTTTCCTGCTGGCCGGCTCACACTACCCTCAAACAGCCATCTAGGAGGAGGAAACCACCAATCTCAGACCTATCCCCGTACCCTGTAGACCGTAAGGATTGCAACTAGAGTCCAGTGATAGATCCCATGCACTCTGGCATGAGAGGGGCGAATAACCTCGGCCTCAAGCTGGGAACGTTATGCAAGTTATTACTCTTCTAGAATTATTGTTTTGCGAAATTCAAGATTGGACAACGTAATCCCCCTCATACGATCAAAATTAAACACACAAAAAACTTCCTTATCCAATCAAATGATAAAAGGCCGGAACACGCAAGTTGAGCTATCTGTTCGTGCGTCAAACGCAGTCATATAAAGCAGGACCCTGTGCATGGACTGGGTCAAAACCCAAAGAGGGTGAACAGATTATACCCCAGCACCCAACCTCAGTGCCGGAAATGGCAGCATCATCTATGTCACTTCCGCCTTCTAAACCTGGTCCAGAACTCATGTTCCACCTGGTCACCTGCTGTCCGACGTGACCACTTCTCCAACCACCTCAAAGGTAGAGTCCCAAGTGGCTTTCGGTCGGGACAGTGTCCACCCCTGGCCTAATGTAAAGGAGGAGCTCCCTAGCTCTGGAGGTTGTCTCTAGATTGAGAGAGGAAATGAGAGGAGAAAAAAGGAGACGAAAAGAGTCAAAGACGGAGTGAGAAGGAGAGAATCAAAGGGATAGCGAGGCCAAGAACACCAGGGCAGAAGCAGAAAAAGGCGAACGAGGGACAGATAAGGTCATGAAAAAGTTCATAGCTAATGCCGTCCACTAAAAGTGAAATTGTTTAAAAAACAAATATTTTGTCAAACACATCGAGTATGAATCACCGCGTGCTTAGGCCCTAGAGCATTACCTGATCCCGTTTCTCACCTGCTCTTCCCCTGGGTGCCGACTCTTCCTTTCTTCGCCTTTCTATCGCTTACCTACAAACAAGTAAGGAAAGAAAGAAACTTCCGCCTGTCCCCGACCTAGAACATACCATCCTCGACTGGGTAAATGCCCTCACTATAACTGTTCTCGCCGCCTTCGAGATCGCAGGATCAGTTACAGAACTCTTTAAACTCTGAATGTGAGACTGGAGTTCTCACCATTTTCAGTGCTCGTCGTAATCCAATTCCTGTCCTGTTATTGTCCCGGGCTATTCCTGCAAACGCTCGAGTCCTCGAGTGAAGGAGATCTTGGACCTCGAGGGTGGATGTATTCTAAATATTTTTATTTAGCTTTGATACTTCCATGCAACAGGTAAAATGTCATATTAAAGAATAGCTTCGTTATACTCTACTGAAATGTAAGGTATTTTTAATTTGCGATCCTTTATCTCAACACAGGGACTGGAAAAAGTTAAACCCTGCATCCGAGCAGTAAACATTATTGGCAACTGCACTGAACAAAAGTTGAATTGCCCGGACTCTACTTGAAACAAAGGCGTTTTCCCGCTTCCACGTCGTTTCCATGCATTAGCCAGGCGTGATTCTACCCGCGCTTTCATGTTTTTCAGTATAGATGTACAGATGGCCGTGTTGAATGGTTTTGTATTTTTCATGTGTGCATACATCTGCCTGTGTAGACATATCTAGAGACATGCTTACATTTGGAAGTCTGTACGTGTGCCCGTAGGAATGCCCACTTGCACATGTCTGTGCACTGCTGTGTCATGAAGTGTGCGTTAATGTCTGTGAGTGTACTGTGCGTGTGTTTGTGTATTTTTATTAACAGGAGTACCAAAAATAACTTCAAGATAAGTAAACACGGTGTAAACACTAGCTTATCTTGTCACCTCTCGATCTTTTAAATTACATAATCCACAGCGAAGCCTGATTTGTGAATGCACGGTGGTGTGTTCGTTTTTGTTTGTGTGAGAGAGAGAACCAGAGAGTATGTGGGAGTGTATGAGAGAGGGGAAGAAAGAGCTTGCAGTCGTTGCTCTGGTTGCTAAATATCTTCACATTAGATGTGTCCTTGTATTTTATATTTTGTAGTTATTCACACAAAGCACGAACAATATGCATGTAAGAATGACATGACATCGTCGCACATTGCCCTTTAGCCAAGACAGAGGACAGGTCGTCAAATGACCTTGGCGCGCAGGCTTGTTTCTCATCACTTACAATTAAAAATAGCTCATGTGTCAGGAGGCGTGGGGCAGACAAAGCCTGCCGAGCCAGGATGTGATGGGCATGGCTGCACGCCATACTTGTAAAATATACAATTCACACAAGGTGCGCACGAGTGTGTGCATGTCTAGTCAATGTCTAATCAATCCCCGTTGGTTAAGACAACGTATCACACCATTGTCTCACACACAACATGCGCGCCTTCTTATAAACGTATACAGACAGACAAGACATATACACAAGCACCCAACCTCCAGGAATACGTCACACAGAGCGCAACTACTCCTGGGCAGCACTTGAACTAGAATGTACAGAGTCCGGTTATCTCTAGAGAAATGTCACAAGTTTACAAAAACCTGAATTTGAGGCCGACTATGGGTGTACATGCCCAACACATGAAAAAAGGGTGGGGGTAGCGTGCATTTACTTCAAGCCTCCAAACTGGGTAATTTCTGCCTAAAACCTCTCAAAACACCACCAATTAGATATGTCAGTTTATGTAAAGGGGCCATCCAGTGAATGGTATCACAATACCTATCAAACACCAGGTGACACCATCACGCAAAGCAGTATTCTGGAATACCTGTTGCTGGGGGTTGTTAGATGTAGAGCTGGGTAAGGAGAAATGTGTTTTCTTTTTCCACTGCACGGGATGGCCTCTTCAGTAAACCAGTTCCTATCCTCCTCACGTGTTCTCTGTGTTCAAGGGGTCTAGCTTAGTTGGTAAAGGCTGAATACCCCACTACATCCCTAAACTTGAAAGTACAATTTTGTTCGCTCAAGACCAAAGACGTAGATAAAAGCACTCTAATATTCAGTAATCTTCAGAGTCAAATGTATACTGTTTCTTAAAAACATTACATCTGCGTAAACGTGTTTGAAACTATTATGAACAGTAGAATGTTTACCCGGACATTGCTAAACAGAAAAACAGAGAAGCCACAGGATTTGGTGTTTAAGATGTCCACTTACCACGAAAAGCTCCACCGAGCGGCAGCTTCACGTGCAGCGGTGTCACGGAGATTTCAGCTCGCCTCTTCATAAGCACGTCCTGCTTTCACTCGCCTGTTTGAAGAGACAATTACAAATGTCTTCGTCAACAGAAAATGTCATGCAAACGGGAATTAGGAACAACCTGTGTTCCCTTTCACCAGAGACAAAGCAGCTCCTTGAGATAAAGGTTCCAGGGCGAGGTCGGAGGTGTCCCTCGTGTTTGGGGGGCGTCCGGAGGATCTGAGATGAAGTTTAATTGAGCTCAGCGCAGCCTGGGCTACTACTTTCTCAATATGGCAAATAGCTGGTTCCTAGACTTGCATGTGCAGCGACCCAGGCTATCACTTGCTATATATAGGCCTGACTGCCTTCCATTAAGAGGTGTTCGGACATTCATTTGACAAGCTTTCCTACTAATAATAAAAACGGTCCAGTGGAGTGCCATAACCCTGTGCGGGGCAGCACACCCTACATCTTTATTCTTTCTTAAATACGCGGGCATAACAAATACTGTGTTTGTTTGCATGAAATCCACCTTTCAGATACAGACCGCATAGCATGTTTCTTGAAGCCGAGTCGGCGAGCGCGCATGAACATATGGTGTCTGCACGCGTGTGGTGTGCGCAAGGGCACGACCTCTGGGTTGTGTGGTGCGTGTATGGTGCAGTGGCAGCTTGGGAGTCCTGGGTGTGGGGTGGCATTGGGTTTGTTGGGGTGCGGCAGTGAGCTGTGGTGCCTGCGAGAAAGAGACTTGTGCGTTCGGTGTTGTGTGTGGTGAGGGTGACTTTAAGCATGTGATATAGTTGAGTGTGGTGGTGTGTGTGCGTGTTCATGTGTGTTTCCGTGTGTGTGTGGTTAATTTTCAGGTCGTAGGCTACCCGTTCTTGTTGAGTTTTACAGGAATACACTTTCCCAGTCCTTTGCTATTCTATCTGGGAGGCAGCCAGGCATGTCAAGGGGCAGTTGCGTGTCTGGTGACGTCGCTGTGTCCTATAGGTGCAGTGACTGCGAGATAAGAAATACCCCCTGAGCTTCCTTCCTTATTTTACAAGAGTATGGTTGGTCATAAACGGTAATATTCTATTTGGACAAGACCACAACCCTTCTAGATGGGAGGCTTTTTGCCGCGATATTAGCTGGGATCCTGATTGGACAGGTCACATCTTTGAGTTCTTTTTCCGCTACGTTGTGATCTTTCGGAGAACGGCGGGGACCAATACAGAGGTTAGTGTCCCTCCTTCTTGTCACCTTGGGCCCTGACCTTTGTTCTTTGGGCAGCTTAAACACACCTAGAGTGCCTCCCTTCTCCGAGAGGGACTGAGATAAGAATCTTTGTCCGCTGTGAAGCTCAGCCCCAGCCGGCACCTCCATCGGAGAACCAGTCC
Organism: Triturus cristatus; assembly: GCF_964204655.1. Taxonomy (NCBI): domain Eukaryota; kingdom Metazoa; phylum Chordata; class Amphibia; order Caudata; family Salamandridae; genus Triturus; species Triturus cristatus. Next base: position 305,402,790 of record NC_140594.1, on the reverse strand, counting down.
TGTTCTTTGCAAGATTTCCACGTCAGCGGTCACCGTGTTTACGGTAATAACAGAAAGGCGTAAGGGCAACTCGATTCACCTCACTGATGAGTCGCCTCCGTTCAAAGTGCATGCTAGTCTTAACAAAACATGACCCGAGACAGCCACATTTAACAGATGGACAGGGAAGTATCAAAGACAGTTTCTGCTTTGACTGTTCGTAAATACAGAATAACTATTGATTTATTATCAATGGACTAAGGGAGAACCTTACAGTTGCGCTATTTAATGTTGATCTCATGAGACGTTGCGGTCTATTGCTTAAGCTGGCGATTCTGAACCCTAATTGGGGAGAACAAGAAATCTGGCGGCTTCACTAGAGAAGCCGTGTGATCCTAGGCAAGTTATTTCACCCCTTATATCTTAGTTCTCTTCAGGCACAAAAAGGGGATTTTTAAATAGGGCGATTAGCTGTATTCAGACTAGAGACACATAACGCAAGTATACAAAGAACTAATAACCAGAATTATGTCAGATATGTTAACATTTCTTTACATTTCAGATTCTTTTTGCACACGCACACATTTACACAGCACGTAACGTGCATTATAGTCCATACTTAATGATGGGGTTCTGGCGGCATTACCCCTGAAATAAAAGGTCATAAGCAAGTGGATTTAAGCGCATACATCTTGGAATGTCGTAAACATAAATCCGTTCACATTTATCTATACGAACACACGGTCTTTTTGCACATGCATGAGTACATTGCGGGCAATGGTGTCTGGTTTGCTCCACATATCAGCTCACCCTCCATGATTAAGAACAAACTCTCAGCTCCTTGATTTGTCCACGATCTCAGTGTGATCTGTGTGCCATTCACATGTAAATACTCGACTGCTACCAACCTGGGTTCCTTCAAGCACTTTCCAAGGGACGCATTCACTCGATATTGCCGGAGGATTACATTAAACGCACTGCTCTCACGGCTAAGGTAGACGCATAGATTGCACGTGTGGAACTTTGAATATAACTCGAGTCGGGGGTGCGATACAGGTGGGCTGGGGGTGCTCGTCGCCCGGGCTGTTCCCGTGACTGGTTCGGAGGGGGCAGAAGAACAGCCGACAGGCTCCATCTGGTGCCAGGGTGTGTGACACGCGAAGAATGCCCCTGGTGCCCGTGCTCACGCGGAACGTGCATCCAAGGCAATCTTTCCTCAGATTCCCTCTTATGTGCAATAATCCCCACTTGCCATGATTCTCGCAGATCTGATCTCTTTATTTCGTGCCGTCCGCTTCGTCCATGGGTCTGGAATATGCAAGTAGGGAAAGGGGCTGCAGTGCACGCGGGTGTGAGGGGGAGGGAGGGAGCGATAACCCAAACCATGACATTTATTCCAACCTTATCAAAACGTGTCCCTGTCTGTTTCTCTTCAGTGCATACAAAGAGGAGGCAGGGCTGACAGGGTGTTCAGTCTGCACTGACCTATTCAACTTTAGCTTCAAAATCAGACACTAATCAAGAAAAAAGGGAGAGCAAATAAGAATGGAGGCACAGAAAGAAGAAACCGAGATAAAAGTATTCTCGGCGCTCTCTGACAGCTTGATTATTTGAATACGAGGATGGTCCCGAGTTCGTATATACATTCTACCTTCGAGTTAAATCGTTGGAGCATTCCTGCGGTCAGGGGGACGCAAGGCCTGGAACTTTGATCTTTTTTTGCAGTAATAAATGTCTCCGGGTCCATCTTCGCTTCTATTGTCGACGCCTCGCCATTTTTATTAACAAATCTGGCAGAGCGGTCTCTAAATAAAGAGATAAAGTGGGAGGGTGGCTTCACTTCCCCCTGTGACATTATACACATCCGTTTATCTTCAGAGGATCAGTTAATATCATGCAATTTACGGTTTTTGTGCTTATTCCGGACGCGACAGGGAACCAATTGCGTTTGCGCAGTTAGTTATCTTAGGCGATAAAGAAGGATAGAAAGAAACTACCCCGTGAAAGACACTTGAACGGGGAAGAATATAGCAAGAACAATATACAAAGTAATGAGAAGAAATGATTGTGGAGAAAGTTTACCAATCGCTCCCTCGAGTGATAAAATAAAGGAGAGGCGAGGGGTGGGTTAAGGAAAAGGAAGGCGAAGGGAAAAGAGAAGCTGCGGGAGGGGGCAGAGGCAGAAGGCCAAGAGAGAGGAGGTGGGGGAGTGTGTGTGTCTACAGAGCAGCATCAAAGCTGGTTGGCCAGACTGAGCTCTTCCAGATCAGAGCTCCCCCTACGTCACGCCAGTGGACTCAGCTTCTCCTCCCGGAGAGCGCCTGGGCTTCAAGGCTGCGGTCGGGCTCTCTCTCCATCTGCTCCCCCGGAGACAGCAGCCGGAGCCCCGGGAAGAGAGACATCAGCGAGCGGAGGCTACTGCGGGGAAAGGAAGGGCTGCCAGCCTCCACACTGCGCTTCTGTCGGGCTCGGAACGACCCTCTTCCCTGGAGTGCTCTTGTGTCAGACTCTCCCCATCCTGGGAGACGCGGAACCTCCCACCCCCGGCCGATAAGGATTTCGTCCATTATCGTTGTTGGATTCTGGTTGTAACTCTTGACAGACCGAGCATGATTTTCAGTACGGCCAGAGACAGGGGCTTAAAGATGGGGCGCTGAGGGCCGACGGAGCGGTGCTGTTGCTTTAGTCTTTCGAGCCGGCCCCGTTCTCCAGACGAGCGGATCGGAGAGAAGCAGCGCCAGACTTTGAAAGGGAATTTTCTATTTCTGAACGAACAAAAACGCAGCCAGCGTTGGTTCGATGGGCTTCAGCCAGCAAGATAAGGGTCCCCAGAGCCGGCTGCCACCGTGCTTCTGAAGGGTCTCCATCCTCCCCTTCGAGGAAGCGCCGGGGCCTGTGGATTCTCGCCAGACAGATCTGCACCGGTCTCAGCAGGTACTACCCACAGCCTTGTTTCTTCCCACAGTAGTAGGGTTGTTCTGTTGCCCCCACGCACAATGCGTGCGCATCAGAAGAGCCTTCCCGGACAGAGACAGGCACTAGAACTTCATCTCCAGAGCACAGCGCCGGGTGCCCGTTCCTGCCGGAGGTCAACCCCCGAAGGAGCGCTTGGCTTGCTTCTGCCTGCCTTCATTCCTCCTTTGATAAAACTAGGCATGTTTACGTGTACCCGATGAGTTTCCGCGCTCTAGCAAGTTCGGAAATCTAAATATTAATGTCCCTTTACTTATAGTAAACAGGTGTTCTCATTGGGAGTCACTGATACACATGCACTAAATGGCGCAGTGGCGAAGGCCCAGGGGGGCTCATTGCACTATACACACAAATTTCACTTTCCCCCATAATAATTTGCACCTTAACTACCAATGGAGTTCTCGCCTGCAACAGGAGAGGATTCTCGCAACCACATTAATACTAAAATGTAGCTTTATAGATTTAGACTTCCGAGTCAGCTTTATTCGAAATACAATAGAGATTGTTTTGCCTGTTTTGCACACACAGATATCTACAGTAGGACACCAGTGGGCAGTTCATTTATCGCATCCCTTCCCTCTCACCAGTATTTGTTTGTAGAGGGGGAGGAAGAGACGCGCCCTGACCCACACACACAAATCTGAATGCTCACAGTAAAATGTTCTGATCTGATCCTTTATTACATCAAATCCGAAAGAGATGCACGTATCTGAACCGTGCAGCAGCGGCACCCTCGGCTTATAGTTTGAGAGGCTGGGTTATGTGTTACTCGTGACAAGACTCTGATCTGATCATTTCTGAGGAGCCATCGCCAGCCCCAGCGTGCTCCTGCACATCTTTAAATACTCCCAGCCTTGGATTTAACACCGCGGTGCAGGTCTTTACAGGGGGCTATTTATTATCTGCCTTTTAAAAGTGCTAAGGAGGCCTTCGGATCGGCTTCCTCGTATTGTGTCTGCTGCAGGCCCATTGTGCGAACAGAGTCAAATAACCATCTTGCAACTCGTTTAATCACACGGGATAGATACTCTTTGAAAGTTTTTAAGCATATGATCGAGATACCCAAACTTTACGTAAACAATTTAAAGACGGATCATGTAGAGGAGCTCAGGGGCTTTGAAGCACACAGCAGACAAGCACTGCTAGCACGCGATCTTAACATATCTTAACTTATCTTAAAATATATAGACACGTTGTCTTTATTGGTCTTTCGTAAAGCCCAGGAAAAGAGTTGATTTTCTCAACAAGGAAGCCACGAAGGCCAGATGTTAGTCCACTTCTTCATGTGTGCAAGCATTTTTTACTATTAAAGAAACTCTATCATAAAATAGTTGGCAGATTCTAAAGTATGGAACTGAATCAACAATGAAGCGAGTGCATCTGTAAAAATGGATAGACGACACAGGCACATTGGCACTCAACAACTAGATGTAGTTGGAATTATGGACAACGCATATAAATAAACATATATTTATCTCTAAACACATGTATAATTACGTGTAAGTATCAGATCGAGAGAGGTCTATTTGCTGGCTCTTCAGAATTGTTTCAGTAAGCTTCAGAATTACGTCCATTATTTCTATAAGCAATCTAGACAATACATACAACATTCAAATATCTAATGCAAATTTAAAATATAAACAAACATGAATAATTTTCTACAGACACTGTTACCTCTTATATTCTTATGATATATATATATATACACACACCACACACAACTTGCCACCTAGGCCCACGTGTGCGGAAAGTGAATTCACACTGATGTAGTAAAAACGTACAGTCTGGTATTTCAATACTCAATTGTCATAATTCTATCACATTTCTTGGCGATCTTCCCTGCTAGCTGACGATAATGTGACGCCGGTGGGTAGCCCGGTGTCACATTCACGTCGCTGTTCAGGGGACTCCCTGAGTTTGCAAGTTACATCAGGCATGATAGGTTTGCTCCTAGCGGAGCACTGCACAGATTGCTTTATCGCACGGCCTGCTGCTAAGCCCGCGCTGGCCGGCTTCTCTTACGGCCCTCATGTGTGTATTCTCTTCTCTCTGTGTCTGCGCAGTGAAGCCCGAGTGGGGGAGTCGGCGCCATGGCAGACTCGGACGAGGGCTTTGGGATGCCGGACACCCCCGTGGACCCGGACTCCAAGGAGCTGCAGTCTGACTCCAAGCAGGACAGCCAGCTGGGCGCGGGAAGCAAGCCTCCCTCCTCTCCCCAGGCCGCCTTCACCCAGCAGGTAAGATAAGCAGACATCCCGTGACAGGTCCCCTAGTTTCCTCTCGGCCCCTTCGGAACGCTTCATTTCTTACTTACAAAGCGGCACTTTCTTCTGGCAGCTTAAAGTCAAACATGGTAAAATGATACAGTCAGAGATTTGACTCCAGAAATGATAAGTAGGTGTGAAAAATGCCTAATAGTGATATATATATATATTTTAAATCACTCTTTCCTCATATTCTACATATTTTCTTGAAGTTAAATGTTTTTCATGTCATATTTTCAGTAACTCATAAGCGTATCTTTCTATTTTACTCTTATTAAGACGATGTGTTCTCTTTGAAAGTCGCCGTGCGAGGCATAATACTGTTTTAGGCAGAGTGACAGGCTTTGCTAACATTCGTAAACAATGCTAAACATGTAAAAACAAGTTGTGAATTCAGAGTTGACATAGTCAAACAGTGGCTCGCAGAGAAGCACCGACTAGACATGGTAATCACTGGATACATTTGAGTCAAGGCCCGCGGTTCTCGTTTATTCAAGGGATAGTTCTAGGGCTCAGTTGGGGACCTTTTACCTCAACCACCGGAGCGTGACATTATCACTGAAGTGTCTTGCTTGACATAACAGTCTTCTACAACCCGGTACAACCACCATGCCCAGTATGTGCTGCTGTACTCTGCTTAATATTTTTATTGACAACACCACGCAAAACAAATGTGGTAAAAAGAGAATTAAAGAACTGAACAACACATATAGCTGGCAAATAATCATGTTATTCAAATGCCAGCCTATTTTTAAAGGTTGTTGTGGACATGAATGGGATGCTACTATCTGAAGTAGCCTGCCTAGGGTTAAATATACAAGAAATCCATACGATGTGCCTTACTTCGCTTAGGATTGTTCCCTTTCTCCCTCACACACCTTAATCAGAAAGAGGACTACACCACGGATTGTCCAACGAGTCAGTGTTTATCATGACCTGACTCTAAGGCAACAAACAGCTAATCTCACCTCCAGCGCGGAGGGTGTGCTATGGCTCCAGCCGTTACATTTCCAAATAGCATTTGAGGCGACAAATGATGCAGGGGCAGCGAACAATTGTAGGCCGCAGTCTTAGCACCACAGAGGAAAGTCAGGACTTGCTACAAATGTGCAACATTGTGCATGACAAAAAGCGTTCTCGCACTCTCATGCATGTCTGCAGGAACCTAAACGTTGCCTTTGTTTCCAGGGCATGGAGGGGATTAAGGTGTTCTTACATGAGCGAGAACTGTGGTTAAAATTCCATGACGTGGGGACAGAGATGATCATCACAAAGGCTGGAAGGTAAAGATTCTATGGAAATATATGGTCAAGATTGAATAATTGAATGCTCGTCAAGTGACAGCAAAATATACTTGTAGGCATTGTAGGGTATATAACGGGTCAGTGTGTAATGTCAGGCAATGTGACTATTGAGAAGTTCTGGGGACACAACACACCAGTAGTCAGACGACTGAGGGGTTCGCGAATGTTACTAGAAACCCGGTTTGGCAATATAGAACTATATTACGTACGGTACCCATTATGTATTTTTTATATTGCATAATTATTTTTTTGGGGTAGTTAGCTTGAAAAGGCAGATGTCTTCAAAGTAGGGCTACCAATTTCAATTCATGGAATTATTTTATGTTTACATTTTGTTTGTCTTCCTTGAAATAGTAGTTCAGAAACAACGGGCAATGGTGAGGCTCAGGTGGACGTATGCATTTCTGTGGCTCTTACGTTTACTGCATAATTATGGATTAATCACAGTTAGTATATAATTTGCCACATAATTTGCAGACCTGACCAAAATGTTGTTTCTGACTTAAATGTATGAAAATAATATTGCTAGAGATTGTTCTGCAGCGTTTACATTTTTTGCCATATAAGGTAGAGAAATTGGGTTTCTATAGCTCGGACAATGGTAAAGCTCCACAGTGGTTTTGCGGCTGTCATTATGATAATGAAATAAATATTGCACAAGGAATCAAAATATTTTTCATGTTTCACACTTCCCTGTGATATCTGGGTTTTTAGGATATATATATATATATATATACACACATATATACATATATATATATATATATATATATATATATATATATATATATATATATATATATATATATATATATATATATATATATATATATATATATAAAGTTGAAATGCACTGGTCACTATTTTTGGACTTCTTCTGAGGTCCTGAAACTCTCAAGCGTACAATAAATGTTCAAAAAAGGATTGAAGGTTTAGGGGCTGTTCACCTGCAGCAATAGGGAGGAGTAGGAATATATATATATATATATATATATATATATATATATATATATATATATATATATATATATATATATATCACACCAGTTCCGGTTTGCAGAGGCAGTCGAAAGGGCGGTCTGGCACGGGTTAGCGGACAACCCGAATAAATTAAAAAATACTCCCTCCTCATTAGTAGGAGTACCAGGTACCAGACACTCCAGTATGCTGCATATATATATATATATACACACACACATACACAGGCACCTAGGTATTACCATAAATATTGAGATATGATGAGAAAGTGTATTTGTCCCCCATGCCAACCGGATTGCAATAGTGTTATGCAATTTTAAAGCACGGGGAACAACTTGCACTTAGCTAAACTAACCATCATGCTACAATTTCTGCAGCACACACTCACACCTAATCAGCAAAACATGTGTTTGTACCACATGTGTACTACAAAAATATCTAAAGATACGTGTGTGTTTGTGACTGTATAAACAGTAGCCACTTTGCCCCTTATGTGTCCATTTTTTTCCTGCGGGCATATTGCTCTGATACCTGTAATGGCCGCTGCAATAGCAAACGTGTTCTGCCTGCCAGTGAGCGCGCGTGGGCTCATGACTCTGACTACCAATCCGCAAATTCGAAATGGATAACAGGAGTGAAAATAAACTCTGTCATCCGATCAGAGTGCTTTATCTTTTAAATTGGTTTCAGTGATTGTTTGAGAAGCATCTGTGCCCACAAACTCATTTTTGTAATGCTTATTTCCTGAAGACTACTTAATGGATTTGCTCCAAATCAAGCAAAGTCACTTTCTTGAGTTAAGCTATGATATCATGTAAGGTTTGGTGCAATTCCATTCTGTGGTTTTCTTGCAGAGGAGAAAGATTTCTATGAGAATTTGAAGGAGGAAAGACACTTTTTTGACACCCTTTATTCTCATCTATCCCCTTGACAGATCTGCATGAAACCTATCATGGCTTTTTTTGTAATATTTTGTGTAACTATGTCAAATGATGTCAAAGTTATAAAGAAAATAACAAAAAAGATCTTTCGATGGACACTATCACCCAAGCAGAATTATACGATTGCTATCTGTCTATCTCTGTCCCTCTGCTATATGTTGTTGCTAACTGTGCAAAAGAAACGCAAAACAATATGAATCCCCTAGGGATGATACAATTTGTTAACACCTTTTTGCATTTAGCAGCAATGCACCGGGGATTGCAGTATTATTAGTGATCCCGAATACTGAAATAAATATTTTAAAAAGATAGGCTACATGAATATGTGCTTAATTTTAAAGCAGCAGTTAAGCTAATAAGATTATGTATTTCGAGGAGAGAAGATGAATTTTGTAATTAAGAAAAACGAATATGAATTTATATTAATTTACCAGTACAACATTGCATTTTTTGTTGCTTACAAGCGATGGATGGTGTACTTATGAAGGAGTAACATTGTTTGAATGCCTGTCTGATATTTATTCACTTTCTATTCATTGTTCTTTTTTCACTCTCAACGAGTTTATGGCTTTAAAGTCTCTCTATTATTACTATTATGTTAACTGTGAACAAGACCTTGAAACAAAGTATAACTGCATCTCAAAACTGCCCCGCCAGGAGTTGTTTTTTTGCTGAGACTTACAGCTGTAGTGCAAAACTCTCTCTCTCCCTCTCTCCCTCTCTTCCTCTCTCTACACTCACATATATATGATACGTATGATTTTTTATGTGTGTACCACATAATAGGTTGATGGCTGCTATATAGATCAAGCCTACACCATCCTAGAAATGGTGAATATTTGTGTCAGTCTGGCATGGCCTTATAACCCAGCTTGCTTTACCCAATAGTTGTAAGTTGAGCTAGACACTCAAGTCAATGTACACCTTAACTGCCTGGAACATGCCCAACTACTTGTTGTGTACATTTTGTATGCAAATTAATAAATTAACTCTTTATTGTCAGTTGTTATATATACCTTTCCAAATCAGCTTTATTAATTGAGTTACAATTAAGTTTTATGTAACAAATTGTGTGGTTTCAGATATATTAACTTCTAAAAATAAGTATTTACTCTGACAAATAATCTCATGAAGTACTCCTCCAAATAATGAGTGAACCATAATGCCTTTGCATGACCTTTTCTTGAATTGATAATTACAATGCCAGAATGATACGCCAATTGATAGTTTTAGCAGATATATAGACAGAGGGATGACACTTTACAGGGCATGGGGAAGGGGCTAATTGGGAGGCAAGGAGCTGTAAGTAATATCAATGCCATTTGCCAATAACGAGCAGGGCTTTCAGTGGCACAGGTCCCTCCGGATCTCAGATCCCACAGTAAAAACAACACTAAAAAACCTCCCTTCCAGGCCCTATGTTCATGTCCTTAGCCTGACTCTCAGAACACTGACCCATTTCTGAACAATGCCTGTAAAACCCAGTAAGGTATCCCATATTAGCAATGCAGTCCCTGTTTGAATTTCTCTTGCATTAATCTTGCATTCTTTAAGAGAGTTTGTTTTTTCCAAGATGTGGTGTTTCTGCAGTTTTCTCTGTGTAACATATTGCTACTCTACTTTGGGTACAGTGAACTCAGTTGCCTCTGGGTGTCAGGGTGAGTTGAAGCTGTAGGTGGGCATTTATCACTGAGCTCTATTGAAAGTTCTGGAGCCAAGCCTGAAGACAGCATGAGTTCATCACTGTGCCTGTCCATAAGTCATACAATATTGAGAATACATCCTTAGCGTCTCGACAGAGCGCACAGAGAAATCGTAACGGTGCCAACTGTAAGTCTAAGTGACAGTGACTGAAGGAGGTGCACAACTGGCATATATTGACCGGACGAAAGAAAAAGACACTACAATGCTTACAGATAGGAAGGCCTGTGCAAGGGATATGGTAAGTTAGGGGGATGCAAGAAAGTGCATGCAGGAGAGATTGCAAAGGGGCAATAAAGAGGAAAGGGATGTGATACGCAGATGGAGGATTTCAGAAAGATGTGGGGAGTAAGATGGGGGAAATTGTGTAACATAGAGAGACAGCAGAGTAAAGTGCACTGAAGGACAGAACAGAAGTGACTGAGACTTTGAAGACCACTCCCCCATTGACAGACCTAAGTAATGTTTATGTCACAGTCTCATGTTTTCAGAATTGAAGCATTGTCGATACAACAGAATGATCGTTACTTATTGACCTTATACAGCAAATGAGCATTGGCAGAGGCAATAGTTGTGGCTTGTTTAAATGCATGTCTGTTTTTGGGTTATGTGTCTGAATGCATTGAGAGAGAGGTGCCAGAGAGGCACTAAAGTACATGCTAGGTGGCACACTACGGGAAGTGCAGGATTCTGGTTCCAAGCTCTTAGAAAGGATGCCAAGGTCGGTTATCAGACCACGTCCGCTTCGAGATCCTCGTTGTTTTCATTCCACGTAAAGCTCTGTCGCGGAGCTACACAGAGTTGGGGAAACTGGAAATTACGCTTGAGAGGTCAATTGATGCTGCGCACCTCTTTAGGATGCGTAAAACGTTTAGGTTTGTGAGGTTGAAAGTAGCATATGAGAGGGCTTAGAGGAGAAGTTCGGCCACATATTTTGCTCTTAGGGTGCCCTATGGGGCGCTCACGCTACAATGAGTGACAATCTACAAAGTACATGTTTACACTCTTATGCGCACAGCCCTAAAGCGACCCTGGATGTTCACGGGTCTTGTCAATGATTTCAGTTTTTTACAATGCGACCTACAATAAGTTACACATGTGCCCTTCTCTCCAAAACAGTGAGACACACACTGCATGTTCTAGGTTTTTTCTCACAGTGTGTACTGACAGGTTACAAGGCACAGGCAAGTTACGCATTCAAAACTGTTTTCCGCTTCATTCAAGAGCAGTATTTGGGAATTCATTAGCAGGATTTTGTTGGAGTTTTTGGGCCAGTAGTGAAGTGGTCTCTGAAAGCAGACATCAGAAACACATACACAGTATAAAGGGTCGGACAGCCACGGACATTGCCTACTGTGTATAAGCATAGCAAGCAAGGTGCGCTATTGGACTATTTCAGAATACCTGTGGCCAGATCGACGGTCTCCAAATATCAGTTTATCTAGCCACAACTGGCGACCGCTTTCATTTCAGTTACATTTACGTTTATCCTCCATAAACACATTTCAAACCTTACACAATCACACGAAAATTGATCACAACATCTTTAATAGGTTCCAAATACGTTTGTTATGCTCGTAAATAGCCAATCATTTTCCTGTCAGACTGGTTTTGATTAACTGGATTTAATCAAGATAAATGTAATTGAATACAGTAGTATGACTGTTTACCATAATGTAGTCTAACAGACTGAGCTTCAAACAATTTTTACGTGTTATTGTCCAGTGAACAACATGTAAGTTTCCTCCTAAGTTGTATTAACACAAATTGCTGTTACATCAGCAACCCTCATTAGACGTGAGCGTGCGTTTAGCGCGCATGAGGGTAAGACAGTGTTGTGCGTTTACCTGCCTCTCACGTTGGTACCCGAGGAGTCCGACATGTCTTTACCCAACGGGAAAACGAGTACCAACGTTGTGCTTGATCGAAAGCCTCTACCAGTTTACATGCTAAAATCCCACCGCTATGGCACAATCCGACCACCCCCACCCACCCCCCCGCGCAGCACGCAAGCACACACACTTTGGCTGCCGCAGAATACGCACAATTGTTTCCACTGCAGATATTTGAGAGTGAAGTTTCAAGGCTTCCAATCTTAAAATGGATCACCATAGTAAAAATCGCAGAGATGAAAAGTTTGCGAAATCATAAAGTAGAAACACAGAAACAGGAAGATTTCGCTAGAAGCGTTTTTGAGGCTGCAAGTTTAGGACACCCAGACGTAAGTCACACATTGGATTTGTACTGCTTTTGTGTAATAGGGAAACGTTGGAGGATCACGAACACAAGAGTAATATATATGGCCCGGTAATTTTGAACAGAAAGCGTCCGTGGCACATTCAAATCAGTCGTTGGGATTCATATTGCACCGTAGCTTGAATTGGCCGAAAGACGTTCTGAAATAGAACCGGATATTATCGCAGGCCCTTTTAAGCATACACTTCTCCTCTCCATCTCCTCCTCCTAACTTTTCGAGATTGCGAATGTTGATATAGTTAAGACATTTCGGGGGCACTGGGCCTTTTTAACGCTCTCCATGTCGATAAAGGTGGGTGCTTGTTCTGGGGAGCAATGCGCCAGAGAAAGCCAGGCTCCGTGCACATCAGGAGCACCGTGACAGTGCCTGGGTGTATGTCTATCGCACACTAGAGAGAGCATCAGCCCTATACAGTCAGTATGTGCCCGTGCTTGTTCATGTGTACACTATGTATAGCAGCCAGCATATAATGTGGTATACATTATTAGGTTTGCCTGGAAGAGGGCACAGGACTGTAGAGAACATCTGATGCATGTTTGCTTCCATCTCATAGACTAGTAACGTTTTGCGGACGTTACACACATCCACGGCTAGCAACGAGCCTGCACAACCAACGAGTGTCTGGGCAAGTACACATACCTGTCTACTCCGAAACCCGATGCCAAGGAAGAGTATTTAACTTAGTTAGGGGCATATTATCAAGAAACGGCGTTAAAATTATCGCCACTTTAGCGGCAGAAAACTGCCGCTAAAGCGGCGATAATGGGCTTGATAATATGCCCTGGAGAATTCCAATAGAAGCCCATGTTGACACCAGAACATGGGCTTCTTATTGGAATTCTCCAGGGCATATTATCAAGCCCATTATCGCCGCGTTAGCGGCAGTTAGCCGCTAAAGCGGCGATAATTTTAACGCTGTTTCTTGATAATACGCCCCTATATACTTGAAAACCCAGACAGCTGAACCCAGCAGCGAAGTAAAACGCGCCGTTTTTGCGCTACGTGAAAAGTGAATGATTACTTACTTTTGTAAATATGTATTTCTTAATGTATGTACTTAAGCTTATCTGGGCAGTATCGAATCGCAGTGCATGCCTCATAAGAAATATAGCAACAGAGAACACAGTAGCCTCGTAAAAAGCAATGATTCCATAGTTTCTTCAGGCGGAATCTCTAAAAGAAAGTTGTGCACGCAGTTAATATTTGGTTATTATTAGCCCTGTGGAACATTTTACATTCGTAAAATCTAGCGTATTTTGCAAACTTTTCCGACATTTTGCCTAATTTAGCTCGCCCACAACTAGTTAGAGTATCAAATATGTAGGATTACTATAAAGCAGCCAGGAGACCCTTTACCCACAAACCAGAGTCTGCTCTATCTAATGTGACTCATGAACTTGAGGTGTGAGGTACTAACAAGTACAGTCTGTGAAATTTCAAATATTTTACGAAATGTCATTAAAACATTGGAATTTCGGCCATCAGAAGTAGGCAAGGTTTGTAACAATGGTGAATATGGTACGTTTTCAGGGTGAGGTCTTTCCAGAATTTCAGGGCGCGGAATGAGAACCCCCGGCTTCGCCTTGCTGACTTGACTGTTTCCAGTACTTTCAGGAAAAGGTGTGTTGTCTTCTGGGAGCACACTGCAGTGTGGATTTTTGGTGAAGGTAAAGCTGTTACAGTTGTAATATGATTTCTTATGTAATGCAGAGGCGCTTCAATAAACGTTATGCTTCCAGGGGCAGTATTATAAATTGATTAGGAGGAGATGGCATGGCTAAATATGTTGCCTAAAGCGATTAGTGACGCTGCCATGTATCAATTTAAGAAGGGCTAGCATAACTTTGGCTAAGCCTAATAGAAGCACAGTACCAATGTTAAAGGATGAGACGTTCGGGGACACTCTTTGGTGCATACCTTTTTCTGAGGTGGTTAATCAGCTCTAACACTGATTTGACTATTTTTGCATTGAGAATGCATGCTTATCCTTCTACCAAATGTAAAACCCAGAGATTTGGTGCATGCTTTGAGCTTTGGTGTGCTTGTCAGGAGGGGACTGAATTGTGATGGTTATGGTTTACCAAGGAAAATGAGGTGGAATTGAGCCTTTATAGGATTCTGTTTGCGAACATTTTGCGAGCCAGCTGGAGGTTGGAGAGGATTGTCTTCAGTCTACCTGTGTTCTCCAGAGAACACATCCTGAGGTATAAATCTGTGTTTCCTCCATCAAATGACCTTGTTAATGTTTTTAACGAGCCACAATTTAGCCTTTTGATTTTTATTAGTGTGGACTCAATGCTCAAATTGGTGAGGGTTAAACCAAGAAGTTATGATCACTTAATTCAATTTGAATGGCATTTTGTCCACTTTAGGCGAATGACGACCAGTAATAAAGAGCTTCGAAAAGTACTTCAAAACCAACCATTATCACATTTTAAGGAAAATTATTTATTATTTATTTTATAAAAGCCAAACGCTCATTAATAAGTATTTCCAAATAGTGCGAAGGCACTCAGGTGGGTGACATATCTAGCCCTTTATATGTATCAGAAAGTAAAAAGGTTAGATGTTGAGGCAAGATGCAAGATGGCGGGTCTATGAGTCGCACAAGGCTCCAGGGGAAATCTGCTACTGCAGTCGGAGGCCCGGGGTTCCTGCAGCACGGCCCGAGACCTGCAGTAAGCCTTTAAGCTGAGACACGGAGGGACTTGGTAGGGAGAGCGGCAACAACATCGGCCGCGGGCGGGATCAGGCGCTGGAGCTTCCCCAGAGGGCTTGCCACAGTGCAGTGTGTGCACATACACCCGTATAACATTTGAAAGGGGCGCTGACCCCTAGCCCTTGAGGCAGTCGAGATGGCAGAGGATTGGGGCCCTTTCAGAGGCCTGAATGCTCT
Source organism: Triturus cristatus (assembly GCF_964204655.1). NCBI lineage: Eukaryota > Metazoa > Chordata > Amphibia > Caudata > Salamandridae > Triturus > Triturus cristatus. The sequence continues at coordinate 305,387,497 of NC_140594.1, read as the reverse complement.
GCTGGGCCCATCTAAGGGCAAGATGTCTACAGCCTGGCTTGATGCCTCAGTGAAACGCTAGATCTACCTGCCGACTACCACAGCCGCCTTTACCCACCACCACTCAGCTTTCTACCCCTAAGCCCATTACCAGCTCGGGGATCCCTCCAGGCCCAAGATCACTGCCTGTGAGTGCAACAACAACATGAAGGCCAGGCTTGAAATCAAGACCCCAGCAATGGCGAGAAGATCATGCTGTGTAAATATGCAATATATATTTGTCCAACTCTAATAGCTTCAACTTTCCCTCAAATGTAATCTTGAGTGAATTTGCAACTTGTATATATGTAGCTCTAACCAATAGTATCTGTAGTAGATTTATGTACCTACTACCATTCTTATGTGAGTTTAGAGTTGATCTGTTTCGTATCTTCTATGTAATTCATGTACTCTGAAGTCCTTATGTAATGTAACTGGTTCTTTTGATACCTTTGGGTAAAATTTGCGCTGTTTAAAAATGCATAAATAAATGACGAGCATGTCAGTGAGGTGTAAAAACAAATTGCCAGAGTAAGAATATATAATGAATCACAGACCCACCCCCAATCTATTATGAGTTGGCTGGGCAATCACTTTATGTTCTGTAATTAATCAACACACATGCCAGTTCAGTAATGTTTCTGAATAGTTTTTCCCTCTCTTATCAGCACGAGGATTAGTATTTTCCTTTCAGGAATTCCTTAGGCAGCCAAAATGTCATCTAATAATTTATGTCACGTTAGATTTAAATTAAATTTAAATCAGTCTTTATTCGAAAGTCAGAGAAAATAATAACATATATACAAATTGCAATAAACTCAGCGTGCATATAAAAATCAACAATTAATACGTATCCCAAAAAATACACCTGATTTAAGAAAACAACCCAATCTGTAATATTCCTCCCCATTTGGTAATAAATGCAAGAAAAATAAAAAGCAAAGAAGCAGCAGAAAACATAAACTTAGTCCGACAGACATTGTTTTATGACTGTATAGCCCCCTTGGCTGCTTATGATTAGATCATTTGGCTTCTGCTACATGTCATATGTTGACAACACCCAGATTGTTGTTTCAATTTCTTATAATCTGGGCAAAACTCAAAGCCACTTTTCAGGATGTACGAGGATAGTAGTAAAATGGATGAAAAACAGCTTTTTGTAGTTGAATTCAGATAAAACGGAGATCCTTTTTTGGCTCCAGCTGTCCTAATGGTGTTAAAAATGGTGCAAAGGAAATGGGACCCTTACCAGATCCCACTACCTGTACTAGAAATGTGGGTATGTTGTTTGATTCCAGTCTCTCTTTCACCCCACATACTGCGTCAGCAGTGTCTAAATATTTTGATGTACTACGGCCTACCCACAAATTTCTCTCCTATCTTTGAGTGTCTATACTCAAAACGACAGCTTAGGGCCTGATCACCTCACAGTTGAATTATTCCCAATTCCCTGTATCTGGGTCTTCCCACTTTTTCTTTGAACAGATTGGTGCAGATAGTCCAAAATGCGGCGGCATGTGTTATTCTAAAGCTTTGCCAGAGCACATCTATTAGACACCTCCTTCCCACCTTGCACTTGTTGCGAGTTCAGCGATGATGAAAGGAAAAGATGCACCACAGTAATGGTGATCCGCTTAGTGAGTATGCCGTGAGTTCACACCCAGAACAGAGGTATACCGTCGACGTGAGGGACCACTGCGCACTTGCTGGAGATCCACACTCTGGTTACGTCGTCCTCAGAACACGAAAGGTATACTCACTAACCAGATCACCATTACTGTGGTGCATTTTTTCTTTTAAATTGGTCCACTATTCTGGGACATTACCTTGGCCAGCCGGGTCGGAATTATCACCGGCGGAGCGGCTACTAAGATAATTTTCTTCAATATTCAGCCCTGAGGAAGTCGCAGGAATATTTCCCTGGGCGACGAAACATGTGTTGGCTGGTTTCTTTTGCTCAATTGAAGTTGGAATAAAGACAAAGAAACTTTCTACCTACGAGAACATTGACTTTTTCTTACGAATTTACTTGAACAGTGCCAATACCACTTTACTATATAATTACTTTGTGTGACCTGGATTTTGATGCATATCTAACAGTGCAGGGTTTCCCTACACAAATTTTAGGGGTTAAAGGGATTCTCCCCTTACCATGTTGCACCATACACAATAGATCTCACTAATACTCGCGTTTGCAGGGCAGAGCGCCACACTTCCTGAGTGATTAAAAACCCTTCAATAGAGATAAACCAGTGTATGTGTTACCTCTTTTGGCTCCAAGATTCTGCAGGCACTGAAATTCGGAGAAGCCGAATCAGCGGTCACTCTTTTGCCAAATGCACTACCACGTAATCAACGTCGGCTGGTACACAATGGGGGGGGGGGGGTGGGCGGGGATGTGAAAATAAAAACTCCCACTTACCTGCTCTGCCTCCGCAGGGCCACTGTCCCTCAACCTGCATCGTCTCTCTTCAGGAAGCACACAGGCTCCCCTAAGCAATCACGACACTGCTGCCACCATGACAAAAGTGTTGTGATTGGTCTGAGCACCACGGTTCGGTGCTCAGATGGGGACTAGGAGCCTGGGCTTGATCTCCACCCAGCCGTGCATTACAGCTTGGTGGAGAACATGCTAAGTGTGCATGACTCTTTGGCAGGCCCAAGAAGGCCGGCCAAACCGTCATGCACACACAAGTAAATGAACCACTCCTCTCCCTGCTGGCTGTGAGACAGCCCTGCCTGGCCTGCCCCAAAACTGCCTCAGTTAAAAAAAGAAAATGATGATAACGTTTTATTATCGTTTTTTCCTTTTTTCACTGCTGAAAAGCAGTGGGGCGATGCTCCTCCGCCTCAGCACAGGAGCCACCACCCAAGCTGTAGAATTCTCTCCACCTTTCTCTAAGGTCTGCACCCAATTACCCTGCTTTCAGAGAAAGCCTGAAAACGTGTTGTTTTCAATGGCCATATCAAATTCTGCTCACCTTCAGGATCTCAGCCCCTTTTTGTAACAGTGCACTTTGTAAGTAGTATTCATTAATTTTAGAAGAAATGATTAGATTCTGAAGGTATATGTGAATAGCTGCATTTCATTTAAGTATTCAGCCATGTGCTGGGCCACTAGTTGGAGACCATGGGCAATTGGGTACGTAAATATAATTACAGTGGTCCCAAGGAACTAAGGCCCAAGTTTCTTGAAGGCAGACAATGCATAGATTTATTTTTCCACAAGATGGCCTTTTCCGTAAAATATTTGAGACCTGTGCAATTCCAACTGCCCAAATAGATTTGACTGGTAAACCTCACTCTTAGAAATGCCAGCATTTTTTGCAATATTTTAAATACCCAGCAGCTAGCTACTTGACTTTCTGTATTTTTATTTATCCCATTTCTTTTTTTTTCTGTACTTTCCTCACAGACACAGGCAACTGAATTGTCAAATTCAGTTTTGAAGGAAATATTCTAAATTTGTTTGTAATAGCCACAGATGTAAACCCAGTGAATTTGTACATTCAATGTGTATATCTTGAACACCATTTGGGGATGGGGTATCATCAATCAATCAATCGATCAATCAACCAATCCCTAATCATCACTCCCCATCATGTGGATGTAATGTTGAGCCGTAAGAATAGCTTGGATTATTGATATAGATTATTGATATAGATGTAAATGTTACCATAAGTACTTTCCAATTTTAGTAAGAATACCTGAAACGTATCTTTAGTATTTAGTGAGCGTAATGAGGAATAGCATAAAAACATTTATAAGTGCGAACAATTTAGGTACACATTGGGTTCTGGAAATAAATTAATGAAATCTAGGGGAAGGAGACAGCTCTGTTCGTGAAAATATTTTAATTGCTTTTATGAGGTTGTATCACAGAAAGTATGGACAACTGGATAGTTAAATTGTTGACTTCAGGATAAGGACAATTGAAATAAATAATCTGACACTATTGGATTTAAGATGGTTGTAGACTTCAAGGAATGAGAACCATTCCACTAGGGAGATTGTGTACAACATCATATTGGTAGTGGCCTTACTAACTTCTGAATCCCCTCACTGTAATTCTCAACAGCAGCACAATCAGTCCAAAACACACCCTAATCATTGGTGCTCTTTCTCTCCTTGACATATTAACAGCTACTTCTACTAAAAATGTAGATATCGATTGCATCACATAACCAGCAACCTGGCAGACACAGCCTCTTTGTTCCTCGTCCCTTACTGATTTAACATTAGTAGCTCTTCCTTCATGCACGGGGAGATACCTCTGCAGTAAAAAAAAACAAAGTGTCATAATTATACTGAAAGACCCAAAGGCACACACAACCCACAAATAAAATCACTGCCTAATGTCTAGTCTCTCATTTGTAAGCCAGACCTTGGAAAAAAGGGTAGTACAAAAAACATAATCCTTTATGAAATAGACAACTACATTTTCACCGATTTGGTTAGCTGGTGGGCCACAGTATTGAAACAGTCAATTTAGAGACTGAACACGATGCTCTGTAGAACATTGATAAATGTGAAGATTTCTTGCTGATTCTCTTGGACTTGTCAGTCACTTGATCACAATATACTACTTGACAAACTATCATGCTGGTTTGGACCAAGTATCTCAGTCTCACCTTTTCTCTGTTCATACTTAATTGAGAAGACAAATGGTCAAATTAATTGTATGGGTAAACCCGCTTTTATTTGGTGTCTTTGAAGATTCTGTCCTTGCCCTTATCCTTTTAAATAAATATATATATATATATATATATATATATATATATATATATATATATATCATTAACCAGCGGTGAATTTCAGAGGCTGTCCAATATAACCAGTGCCTTAATTACACAAAACGATACATAGATCTTAACAAAGATACAACGCGTGCTAAAATCAAACACTGTTTAAAAGAAAAACAAGTAACTTTTCAGAAGTTCAAACTTAATATCAATCCCAAAAGCAGTGCAATAGCAACATGTATTGACAACCTGAAAGAATTAGGTCTCTGTCTGGATATCATGCATAGTGCACAATCCTGGATTTCTCTTCGAACAATAAAATTAATATGAATCTTCATATAACAGTTATGGTAGAAAACGCATTCTTGCAATGAAGACTTCGTAAAACTATCAAGCTCTATTTACCTAATAATGATATAAAGCAAGCACTGCTTTATGTCTTTATGTCATGTAAAAATGGCTACATCACAGCTAAAGCATGGTATGCGCCTTCTCACTAGCGTCCCTTCATCATGCATGGTCCCATAACATGTAATCATAAATACCATAGTAAGAATAACTGATAAATCCAGAACATTTGGTCATTTTCCTTTGGTGCTCAGACCACTGAAAGGGCTGCCTCTCACAGCTCCGTTATTAATGAAACCCTCGAGCATTATTTTCAAAACCCCGAACCCAACATTCCAAATTAACTCAAAAAGGTTAATGAATTGTCATGTTTTCATAGGTGGTTCCAAAATACTGCTTCCGAAAAACACCTTGCCTTGAATCCCCTCACTGCAATAAACAAGCCACCTTTTACCTACTTTCTGTGAGTTCACACCTTAAATGCAGAATTGACACTTAGGGGCTTATTTACAAGACCCTTGCCCCACCTGTACGTCACTTTCCCCATGTTAAAAATTTCGCAAAAGTGGCACAAGGGGCATGTAAATAAGCCCCTTAGTTCGACCATGCTGTCCAATTCTTCTCTCACTGTGGTGTCCAGTTTCTACATCACATCCTGCCTTCTCCCACATTATATTCCTCTGTGAAATTGTTTGGGCCTATCTCTGCCAAGGAGTCTTCACAACCATCACATGCACTGCTCGCATTTTTTTACTCCGTTTGCACGGCCTAGAAACTGAAATCTACTCTTGTGGGAAGGTGTTCTATATAGAGTGTTTTATTCCTATAGATGTTGCCAGTATTGTACACTATTTCTTGCAAATGAGGTAGGTGCATATATTGACTATGAGAAAAGTATCTTTGGGTGGGTGGCGTAATTGTGATCCGGGATCTGAAGTATGGGTCCTTTCTATTGATAAGGCCAGGTGTTTAGCATATTCTTGTTTTTTGAGGCTCTTTAAGTTGTTTAGAACTTTCAAGTGTTACCACTGTTTCTCAATTTTTCTAATAAAAAATGTATTTTACTTTATACTCAGAGAACGATTGAAAGAACAATCTTAGCGGCATGGCTCTTTCCATCAAATGGCTATGGTATTTCAGTGGTCTTTGATTTAAACATGAACAGGTTGGCAAAATCTTCAACAGAGACTACTTTTTTTTAATAAACATACCTCCTTGGTGAGGGATAATTCTGTCTTGGTTTGATTTTGCACATTTTTCGGTTCATGTTTTTGTACTTTACGTAACGTATTGAAGATTGGGGCTCGTGAAGCAGACTGATATCTGGTGTGATTCGTTTAATGTTAGAAGATATCAGATAACAATTAGCTCGTCATTCGGCTGTATTGGGTTTTACAAATAGCCATTGGAGCCGGTCAGAAGTGTGATTCTTGTTTGAGACAGACTACTGCTGGGCATGTTAAAAAAACTGCAATAGTGGCATTATGTTTCCCTGGAGGTTATTAAAGTCTCCTATATAGATCTTATTGTTTTTTAATTTAAAGGTTCATGGAAACCGTGAAGTCTGCAAATGTAGAGGTGAATGAGTTGTCTTCCATTGATGCGCTATAGCTTGCATAACACTTGAGGAAGCTGCAAGAAAAGAGCAGGACATCAGTTTAAAACTGAAAAGATGCGTACAGGACTGTTTTTCCAACTGTGTCTGGTACTTTTGCGACAGCAGCGAGACCCCGCGATTTTTCATAGACCTAGAGTTGTGAATAATGGATTATTTATGAAGTACTAGGATGCTAAACATGGGTGAAGATTGTTCTGTCAGCTAACATTCAGCTGTAAATAAGATATTCATATTTTGTAAAGTGACCAAGACTGAAATTTCACTGCAAGTTCCATTAGCTGATCATGTATACAGTAGAATAAACTTTAGCATATCAAGTGCATATTAAGCCTTTCTGTCTTGCCTGGGAAATGCTAGATGTAATACTTGAAGTCTGCCCTTCATATTTGTAAAAGGTGTGATTTTGCCTAATGGTCCTTTTTTATCACTTTGTTAACTTTCTAGAATAACTCAGGTTTTGTAATTTTATAAACACTTTAATCTTTGTATAAAACACTATTATTAGGCCTCGGCTACAGACAGCTTTAGGCGTCAGTAGGCAGTCCTATACTTTGCAGTACTTAGCGTGAACTTTGGGTCTGGCCTTTGCTCATGACAGGATGACTTTGTTGCCTATCTCAGTTGTCTGCTTTTGGTTCAGTAGCTTTACTCACTAGTCTTCTGTTTGCCCTACCCAGAAGCCTTTACTGTCACAGTGTCCTGATTAGATGAGTTGTACTTGAGGACACTCGTTTATATTTTCCATGGAGCACTCAATGGTAGTGCATGCGTTTTCTTTGTCTCCCTGTTTTTTTACTCCCACACCACCAGATGATCCTGCACTGTTCCTAGTGTAATTTTTAAAAATATATTATTCTTTTTCTTGCTCTCTCCTCGTTTTTTTCTCCCCAACATCTTCTTTTTTTGTTTCTCCTCTCTCAATTTTCCAATGCACCCTGTCCAGCTTCCTAACCCTCTGCTCCCCGTGTTGTTTTAATTTTTTATTATTATTATTATTATTTTTTAGCAAGAGCCTAGCAGCTGCAAAGTCATGCTAAGTTTTTGTATGTTTAAATTTCTCATTCTAACATCTGAGAAACCTATATTAAAATAGCCACTAGGTTTCATGACGTGCATGGGTGATAACGTCTGTTTCATGACGAACATGTGTACATGTGCAGTGGCGAAGCAAAACTTCTTGTCACACCCGGCTTGACAAAATGGCAAAAATATGTGTTTAAAAACACATATTTTTGTCATTTTGTCACCCCCCTCAGTGATGACACCCGGGGCAGCCCGCACCCACCGCACCCCACTTCCTACGCAACATGCGTCACAATGCATGGGAGCCACCTTGGAAACGCATTGCAATATTGACGACCATGGCTGTGTATGTACTCCAATGGATGCGCTCTGCAAAAAGAATTAGCATGTTATTGACGTGACCTATAGGCTTTGCCAATGCTTGTTTTTCCCATTTCTCACTATGTCCCCAAAAAATCTAGAGTGACCAAAAGGTGAAATGATGCTACTATTTAAACATCCACACACAAACAATACATCAAGAGGCCCCTCGATAAAACATTTGCCAGAGCTTTCATGGTAAGCAATATAAAGTGATCAGGAGGCAACAATTTAGCCATTTACAAAATAATTAAATACACAAATAAATTACAGAAAACCCTAATCTCAACCCTACTTTAGCACATGGAAGCTATAATGAAAATTCATTCAGGAGACCATCCTTGTAATATTCATAGAAACATATACCTTGTTATCGGCACAACTACTGATATTGTTATTTGTGCATGGCGTGGGTAGAATTAGGTAAGGGTTACTACGATATGAAGAGAAATGGTAAGATTTGTTTCATTTTGGTTAATACAGTTATTCAGTGTTTATGGAAGATATAAATACATCACAGAAAGCCGATTAGGACAATTGTTCTCTTAATCTGTTGAATTTGTGAACACCAAATGTGCAAATGTACTGTTAGCACTAGTGCTGCAAGAGTGATACATGGGAATATCAGTAAATTCTGGTGGAATAAGCGATCAAGGTACTTTTTCACTTTGGTGATAGAACCCCATTTTGTTCTATTACTTTTTTTAAGATTGATTATAAATCGATACATTTATGCAAACCATTTATAAAGAAAAATTGAAACGTAGCCATAACAATTCAGTAGAAATTAGTACTGGTACATTAAAAGCAAACGATGTAGAAAAAAAAAATGAGAAAATGGTTAAACCGCGTGGCTGCTGCGTATATTTACCTTAATCTACACTTATTTGAGTACGGATTTAATTGGTAGAGTGCTCATACTTCAATGCTATGTTACTTGTAAAGACCTTATGATATAGTTATTTAATTCTCTTGTTCTAGAAATTAAATGAATGCTGCATTATCAGTGCATTACTGTACATCACACACAGCCCATTTGTATCTATGCAAGGCACTGCATTCATGGCTTCCACCTCTAAAACCTAAAAAGGGTCTAGTCAAATGTGACATCTAAAAAATAGACTGCCAAGTTGTTCATATAGTGCAGTCATTATCTGTCACCTTCTTATAATGCAAACACTTGGGCAGGTTGCTAAACCCCATTACAATCGGGCCTCAAATACCGTTTTGGGTGCAAACTCATGTGCACTAACTAATTAGTGTTTAGTGCAGGTTGAAGTAACTGGGGCTGCCCAGTTTCACCTTGGAAAGGAGAAATACATGCACGTTGTAGAAGAATTCCCCCCCTACAGGCTGCGGAAAGCATAATTGTGCGCTAATTTCTCCAGGGGTTTACAGAAAGTTTTCATGACCGAAATCACTGGAGTAATACCCTACAGCAGGTGCAATTTGTCCCCGATTCCAAATCTTGTTTTGGACGGGATCTGTTGCATAATATCGACATTTCATTGAGAAGACTACCACGAGACAGCATGCTGCTTTACAATATATTTCAATGTATTGTCCATCATAGCTGATGAAAATCACGAAGTTTCCAGAAGCTAGTTCAGCACAAAATCAAGAAAACATGTTTGCCTGACATTCAATGGTTACACACTGCAATCCCAACAAATGATCATCTTGTTCTCCATTAGCTAATATACACAACACCCCAAGGTTTGCTGAAGTAACTTTAAATAAAGTGAAATTGTATGCCTTAATGCGCATACATAACTTTCCTATAAACTTTTTAAATGACAGGTTTTTGGATTTAGCCTTACACTGTTGGTTTTCTATATTAGTAATTTGGTTGTTAGGTTTCACATTATACAAAATGGAAAAATGTATTAAAATATATTGGGGGCATAGCTTTCCGTTAATAATGTAAAATAGCAATTTGCTGCTGCATATTGGTGCAGGGAAAGTGAGTATACCTTGTAAAAATATTTTTAATCACTTGCTTTCTGTGATAATCCACCAATAAGATTATTTAATATGAAACATTCACATTAAGAAGAAAGGTTGGAAATGAAAACTCAATCATTTTGTTTCCTCCATTGAATTTTTATAAGAAAAACCCTGTCTTTTCTCTATTTGATTAGAAAAAAACATATTTTCCTTTTAATTTTCTTTAAAACGGTTTTAGGCGCGATAGTGGCAATCAATAGGAAATATAATATGACTGGCTCAGCATCAATTTTATTAAGCCCAATCTTTTGATGCATCTATTAAATGTTTTCCTTGTTCTTGATTACAGTACAGAAATTAATTCCTAATCCTTTCTAATGTGCCTAAAGTTTATTGTGAATCCTGAAATATGATTGGCACAAGATCAAAAAAGGAGCATGCCATCTGTACATGACATCATGCGCAGATGGAACCTGTTGCACTCGGGTTGCAACATTCCACTAGTATTTGTTGCTTAATACTATGCGTTTCTTGGACTTTTTTGTGAGTTTCACTACCCGAGTCTCACTCACAGTAAATTTATGGTAATTGTACCGAGCGTGTTTACCACCAGTATCTGCCTTTCATGACATGACTGCTGCTGTGCAGCTAGGATAAGGGGCACTGTGCTGGTTACGAGTGCAAATGTGTGAGCACATGCGTTTTGGCTGCATGTGTGAGACTACCGCTGTGCAAAGCCTGGCAATTGGGCACCAGTAGCCTGGCACAGAATGGACTCTGCAAGAATAGGTGCTGGCCTGGTATAGGTAAATTAGTGAGCATTTATAGATAGGTCAGAAGCATTTACTGGAAGATCTGTAGTGCTTTTACTGTATTATTAATAGTGGTGAAATCTATCTTAAAGTGCAGCTCCATTCAACTAAGACCTACACAGTTTAGTAAGATGCCAATTTTGGGTAAAGCATGCACACAGAGTTTGATTTTGCAGTTCCAAACACACTAAATCAACCTCTTACAGGATTTCATTAATTGGTTTATTTCTCTGGTCCAGCACATAATTAGATTCCAGGCCTTTGTTCCCCTACTTGGTCAGGTTAATTTCTCTGCTCCCCAGCAGAGGAAACAAAGGCTTCCCCACACAAAAAATCATTTATCAGTGATTGACCCAGTTCCTTGGAGAGGAGATGGATGGGATGTGGGGAAAATCTCTATCTGATAATTAGCTCATCACACTGCACCTGGGTCTGGACAACCGAGGCCCACTGAACAAATGAGGAAGCCCACACATCAGGAGTCTTTGGAGTTTTAGTGGAAAGCGACCTGGAAGTATGTCAGCTAGGGGCGTAGCTGGGGCCCTCAAAGGCGCTCTGTCCAGAGAAAAGTTGACAGCGCCAATTTGGATTTCCCTAGAGTACTCTGCGGGAGGTTTGGGACATGGGTGTATAGATGATGTGGCATTATAGCATTGGCCAGGGGTGGCTGCTCGAAATTTCCACCCCTACTTAAACACCCATGCACAAGAGTGAGACAGAGGAGGAAATCATAGACCTGGGAGGCAATTATGGTGGAAGAATGCAGAGCTGGAGAGAGAGCTGCCTGATGCCCTACCAAGATTTTATAGGCAGTTTGTCATCAGCTGATTGCCTGGGCCAGTGGCACTGGTCCTCTCAGCCCCCAAGGACCAGTTAGGAAAGATCTGGACTCCACTGTCCCACCTGGTGCACTGCAACATGACCAAGAGGTCATGGGGATGGGGAAATGTGGGCAGGATGGGGTTCTGTTAGCTGGTAGCAGAGGTGCTGCTCAAGATGCCCCTACCAGATGCAGACGAGGACCAGGGTGCCAGGCAGAGGAGAAGTCTAGCACAGGGAACCAGAAAACCAAGCTTCTGGCAAAGTGGACCCTTTTAGTGGGCAGGTGGCTGCTGAAAATGCTCATAGTGACTCGCCCCTCTCCCCCTACCAGGAGAAAAATGAGCCCAAGATGGCAAAAATTACCACAATGGGTCCAGGGTTATCCATCCGCAAAGATATGTCTTTGAAATTCCTGAAAAATGAGAAACGGAGCTGTCTGGCTCCACTGTGTTTTCAGGAATTCCCCCAAGGATGGGCTAGGGCCCTTGGGTCAATGCAAACCCATTAATTTGTTTAACATAGAGAGGCCCCCTCACCTGAGACCCTTTTCAGCCCCAAGGATCATATGCCCCAAGGCCTGGTACAAGTACAGAAGTCCTGCCAGGCAGGGACATTGCCTCTGCCCTGTACCTGTGTCTAAGGGGGCAACATAATGCCGACCTTCCCCTACCCTGTCCATGCACTTCACAGCAGTTGTTGCCTATTCCATGAGGCCTAAGATTGTGACTAGGTGTAGGGAAGCCGGAGAAGGCACTGGGGCTTCCTGCAACTCCTACCAAGCCCCTGAATTTCTGGGTCCTTGGGTGGGAGCAGGGTACCCAAAACAAAAAAACATGAAAGAAAAAGCGCAGCTCAAGACTGCCTAACTAAACGGCAGAGTCGCTTATTAATTAGTCACTACATCTTAGCCTGGACCGTATCATAATGCCCCGCAGCAGGACTATTTGCATATTTTCATTCTGTCTTATGCCACAAAGAGGGGCAAGAGCTATTGTTCATTCAATTCATTGTGGGGGCTGCAGGAGATGCAGCAGCCCCCACAGGAATGAATTATAAAAAAAAATGAACATTATGTCTCCCAGGAAATTGAATCCCTAACCTGGGAAGCAGCTTTCATTTGTTTTATGTAATAGTAGAAGGCCAACAAGGGATTTTGTTCTAGCGAGATTCAGTTCTATTATACAGTACAAAGTAATCTTTACGTGAGTTCTAGATAGAAACTCAACCAAACGTTATTCAATTGAATTCAGTCAATGATATATAGCAACACACACGGGGTATTTTTTAAAGTGAAAAAAATCACTAGTTTTTTATGTAGAAACAATTCATAAAAAGGAGTACAGAAAACAGGTAAATGTATAATGTAACATGAAGGGAAAAACAACTTAATATTATCCACAAATCATGACATTACAAATATCCAATCCAATAAAGTAAACAGAGATCTATCTCATATTTAGAGAACAATCAACTGTGCAGGTATGCTGTGGAAATGGAAAATGCAGTCGACGTTTCGGTCTGTTGGGGCGTCAATCGGTCAGACCATCTTCAGGACAGTTGAGCAATACAAAAAGACTCCTGCATAAATATGGTATCAATTAATTACAAAGAAAAACCATAAAATTCTCTTCATAGTTGATAGAGAAAGTAAAGGGATAGCCCGTGTGTGAGAAAACAATCTTGTCTAAAAGACATTGTGAAAGAAACACCTTATACCAAAGAAGAACAGCGTTGTTGCATTACTGTATAATTCAGTGGAAAGGGGTGAAGGAATACGTTAATATTGGTGTGCGCTCAAATGAGACTAACAGAAAAATATTGCGCTTACTCATAACTTGTTGTACGAATTAGAGGAGTAATCACTTCCTCATTGGAGATAGAATGTAATTCATCTATAAAGCGAAAAACAATGGTCACGGTGGGCCTTTAAATAAAACGCGTGTTAATGTATTTTTCTATCAATTTATATAGCATACCCGGTCTTAGTTGGGTGGGTGTATACCATGCGAGTGCCCGTAGCAGGATGGGCAACAATGGAATTCAGAATACTGACTGTTCTGATCTTGTATAACAAAGAAGGCCAGTTGGTCCTTCGTTGACAGATTTCTTCACTCAAGGAGATCTGGAAGATGAAAGTTAGGCACGCTGTGGTTTAAAGAATAAATAGTTGTCTTATAAGGTCAAAGGTAAGTCAGAAGCACATGATGTGCATTGAACCATTTATATTAAGGGGTGTACTAGCAAAGGGCTTAAGCCTATTTCAAAACTAGAGACTGGCAGGTTTGTGAAAAAACCGCCCGCTGACAAGGCATTAACTGTACAGAACCACCCACATTTAAAGAGGTGCTTACGAGGGAAGGCAGTCTATTTAAAAACTAACGTATTTGTAAATGCAGACAACCTGCTAAAAAACAGGGCGCCCACAGCTATTTGTACAACACCGCGGCTAGACTTAACACTACGAGGTGATACGCTAAGGTCTATTACTCACGATTTTAGCTTCTCGAAGCCGTAGGGAGTCAAAGTACCATCCGTCGATAGGAACTCGAGCAATATGCAGAGTTCAACGGCGTGTATTTAAAGGTGTTTCGGTGGCCACAGCTGTTCAAGATTAAAATACGTACCGGGCAAGACAAAAACTACTATAAATGTGGCGGACATCTTATAATGTGTTTTTTTGTGTACAGATGAATGTATCAGTGGCAAATTTCTACACATTGCCGGGAATTAATGCCCTCGTCGAATGTGGCAACTACAATGACTCACATGATCGTTGACTCACATGATCGTTGATGGTCAAAGTGTTGACGACATGTGGAACGTTAAGTTTAGTGATTGCTGAAAAGAGGCGGACATCTTGAAAAGGTAATCAGATGTAAATCTACACCTTGGAATGACTTAAGAGAAGCGCCGAAAACGGCGGACATCTTAGAACGATGACTAATGTCACGAAATTTGCCACTGATACATTCATCTGTACACAAAAAAACACATTATAAGATGTCCGCCACATTTATAGTAGTTTTTGTCTTGCCCGGTACGTATTTTAATCTTGAACAGCTGTGGCCACCGAAACACCTTTAAATACACGCCGTTGAACTCTGCATATTGCTCGAGTTCCTATCGACGGATGGTACTTTGACTCCCTACGGCTTCGAGAAGCTAAAATCGTGAGTAATAGACCTTAGCGTATCACCTCGTAGTGTTAAGTCTAGCCGCGGTGTTGTACAAATAGCTGTGGGCGCCCTGTTTTTTAGCAGGTTGTCTGCATTTACAAATACGTTAGTTTTTAAATAGACTGCCTTCCCTCGTAAGCACCTCTTTAAATGTGGGTGGTTCTGTACAGTTAATGCCTTGTCAGCGGGCGGTTTTTTCACAAACCTGCCAGTCTCTAGTTTTGAAATAGGCTTAAGCCCTTTGCTAGTACACCCCTTAATATAAATGGTTCAATGCACATCATGTGCTTCTGACTTACCTTTGACCTTATAAGACAACTATTTATTCTTTAAACCACAGCGTGCCTAACTTTCATCTTCCAGATCTCCTTGAGTGAAGAAATCTGTCAACGAAGGACCAACTGGCCTTCTTTGTTATACAAGATCAGAACAGTCAGTATTCTGAATTCCATTGTTGCCCATCCTGCTACGGGCACTCGCATGGTATACACCCACCCAACTAAGACCGGGTATGCTATATAAATTGATAGAAAAATACATTAACACGCGTTTTATTTAAAGGCCCACCGTGACCATTGTTTTTCGCTTTATAGATGAATTACATTCTATCTCCAATGAGGAAGTGATTACTCCTCTAATTCGTACAACAAGTTATGAGTAAGCGCAATATTTTTCTGTTAGTCTCATTTGAGCGCACACCAATATTAACGTATTCCTTCACCCCTTTCCACTGAATTATACAGTAATGCAACAACGCTGTTCTTCTTTGGTATAAGGTGTTTCTTTCACAATGTCTTTTAGACAAGATTGTTTTCTCACACACGGGCTATCCCTTTACTTTCTCTATCAACTATGAAGAGAATTTTATGGTTTTTCTTTGTAATTAATTGATACCATATTTATGCAGGAGTCTTTTTGTATTGCTCAACTGTCCTGAAGATGGTCTGACCGATTGACGCCCCAACAGACCGAAACGTCGACTGCATTTTCCATTTCCACAGCATACCTGCACAGTTGATTGTTCTCTAAATATGAGATAGATCTCTGTTTACTTTATTGGATTGGATATTTGTAATGTCATGATTTGTGGATAATATTAAGTTGTTTTTGCCTTCATGTTACATTATACATTTACCTGTTTTCTGTACTCCTTTTTATGAATTGTTTCTACATAAAAAACTAGTGATTTTTTTCACTTTAAAAAATACCCCGTGTGTGTTGCTATATATCATTGACTGAATTCAATTGAATAACGTTTGGTTGAGTTTCTATCTAGAACTCACGTAAAGATTACTTTGTACTGTATAATAGAACTGAATCTCGCTAGAACAAAATCCCTTGTTGGCCTTCTACTATTACATTATACTTACCCAAGCCCTCAAGGGTATATTGGGTGCTACCCCTGAATTCAAATATTTTAAGCGCAGACAACTGTCTGCTTCGGGTCACTTTTTTAAGTGGTTTTTCAGAATAGTGTTTAAGATCACCTATTCCTAAATAATAGTGTTTCCAGCCTTATCCATGTCTGAAGCTGAAACCCTATCATACACCGATGAATATATGTTAAAAATAGCTGCGGGTCCTTCGCTGCTAGGCACCCGAGGTCCCCTCACATCTTCACCATTTGAAACTGATCTCAATCACCTAGAACGTTTGAAAAAGAAATTAGTTCGTACTGAACTACATGCGAAGTTCCTCACCGACTGCCTAAATGCTAACATAATCCCAACAGGACTTCAGATTAAAAACATCCCTATTATCTTCATTGAAGATGAAGATTTTAAAATAGGTTTCAGTTTTGCATCCAATAAATGCTCCCGCACTTGGATGGTGCTTAGCATAGAAACGGCAATAAAACATATTAAATCATTAACCAAGGAAATAGAAAGTTTGGAGAATAAGATCAACACCGACTCCAACATCACTAATGCGAAAGTACTACTTGATAAAATTGCCTTAACCATAAAAGACTTCGAAGAATTTAACTCCCACAAGAAAACAGATAAACTACAAAAAGACATAAGGAAATATAGCAAGGAAAAAACTTATCCCTATTTAAACAAAGATTTTTATCAAACACAGGGGTCCAATCAAGGGCCTAAAAACCAACAACGGAAGAAAGTGACTTTCTCTGACACCGCTTCTGATACCGATAGCGATCAGGCGTCAGATAACACCCACAGACATTCTCATGACCAACAACCATCCACATCACGACAGCCTTTTTTAGGACAGGATCGGAGAGGATCTCCTTACCCACGGAGAACACGAGCAACCAGGAGAGGATGGTTCCGGAACCAGTATACACCAGGTTATCGTCAAACCCGGAATCAATTTTACGAGTGGTAAACCCTACTCAAACAATACCCATCTTCAATTTATCCAAACACCAACTATCCGAGGTACAAATATCAGTTCTCTCAGCAGGACTTTCTTTTGTCCCCACTAACAAAAACAATCTCTTCCAAACCAAACTTGAGCTATTTAAATTCTTTCGCTCAGTTAGACTAAAGAATTTTTTTGCAAACAAAACTATACCATGTGATTCTGATACAACTGGACTACACAATCGGTCCACTTTCTTCCCGCCAAACACAATGATAGCCAAAGAAATTATCACCTTCGAAAATGCCATCCTCACAGAAATCGATAACCTTTTTAACACACCAACTCGGGTTAAATACAACCTCACCAAAGATGAACATTTGGCATTGAGGAATCTCCAGGCACTGCCTGACACGATCATAAAACCGGCCGATAAAGGCGGAGGCATTGTCCTCTGGGACTCACAAGCATATAAAACCGAAATAACTAAACAACTTTCGGTTGAGTCCAACTACAAAAAACTGTCTAGCAACCCCACTCCTCGCCTTGAGAAAATGATCGCAGAATTAAGCAAAATGGGTCTGGAAGGAGGCTGGCTTAGTGAAAAGGAAGCAGCATTCTTGATAAATAAATCCCCCACGGTTCCGGTAATATATATATTACCAAAGATCCATAAGAACATCACGATACCCCCCGGTAGACCAATTGTATCGGGCTGTAACTCAATTTTAAAACCTCTGGCCCAGTATGCTGACTTCTTTATTCGACCTTTTGCCACAGAAACGAATACGTATATCAGGGACACCACTGCAGTCATCAATGTAGTGGATAAACACAGCTTTGATCCCAAATGCGAGCTCTTGGTATCCATGGATATCGAGAGCTTGTATACTAACATTCCGCAGATAGAGATCTTAGAGATCATTGAAGACCTACTCAACAACAGACCCAGGCCACATGTGGTACCAACCGAATTTATTGTCGAATGTATTAGAATTTCACTATGTGAAAATTTCTTTCTTTACGAACGTACATTCTACCAACAACTCAAAGGTGTCGCGATGGGGGCAGTTTATGCCCCTGACATAGCCAACATCTATGTCTCTGATTTTGAACGAAGACACATCTATGACTCACTCAATCCTTTTGCAGCCAACATAACAAGTTGGTTGCGATATATAGATGATGTCTTTTTAATCTGGAAAGGCAGCGAACAGCTACTCACTGAATTCCATGATTGGATTAATTCCAGAAATCCAAACCTGCAATTCACAATTGATTCCAACAATCGAAGCATGAATTTTCTCGACATCTCTATCAAGGCAGGTGAAGACAACATGCTCTATACTACTCTATTCACTAAGCCTACGGCACGCAACACGCTTTTAAAATATGACAGTCACCACCCACAGTCATTGAAGGATGGACTCCCATTTGGACAGTTTCTCCGGTTACGGAGAAATTGCTCCAAAAGGGAAGATTACTTCCTTGAGGCTAGGAAACTTAAAGAAAAACTGCACTCAAGAGGGTATCCAAACAAACTGCTTAAGAAATCTCTTAAGAGAGCCTGGTACAATGACCGCAATGCCCTTCTTGAAGTCAAACAAAAGACACCGGACCCAATGTTAGTTTGTGTAACCACGTTTGGGACTGCCACAAACAAAATAAAGAAAATTGTAAAAAAACACTGGACACTTTTGTCATCCTTACCTGAGCTGTCAAACCAACCACTCTTTTCGTTTAAAAGAGGGCCCAATATCAAAGATCGACTAGTCCACACGTATATTACACCGCAACAACATCTTGTCGATGGTATGCAACAAATAATACCTCTAGTGGGACACCATAAATGTGGTAACTGTGCAGCATGTCCTAGTACCATGAAATTGAAATCTTTTGATCTCAATGGATCTTCTGTAGTACTCAAATCTTTCTCCAACTGTAACACCAGGAACGTGGTTTATTGCATCCAATGCCCATGTGGTTTAAACTACATAGGAAAGACAACCCAGATGGCCAAAACACGCATCCTACAACATCAATCTAGAATTAGATGTAAAGTCGAGAATGCCCCACTTGTGGAGCATTACACACGATTTCGACATACGGAGAAAGAGATGTTGTGGTTGATCATTGAAGTGGTAAAACCCACCATCAGACAGGCTAATGTTGATCGCATATTGACGATCAAAGAGAATCAATGGATTTGTAAGAGTGATAATATCAAAAAGGGTCTAAACACGGCAACTGAGTGGCATACCTTGGCATGTCTCACTTAGATCTTCTTTCATAAAGTTTCTACTCCGTTATTCATGATTCTTTTTCTGTAAAAACCGAAAATCTAACTGAACCTGATTTATGTTTTTATGTATAGATGAGGTGTTTAATAGTCCAGTGTCTAGTAACTCTATACAATATGGCACATTTCTCTGAACATAAGACAACATTGTTATTAACTACCTTGGACAATTATCCGTAAAATGCCTGTATTTGTTGCAATATTTTGTATTCTTTTGTCTATATATTGTTCATCTATGTATAATTATTTAGACTTTTCCCTGAAAATTTGTTGACCTGTCATAAGATGTCTAATTTGTAACATCTCAAATGCTCAATTTATCACACAGTATTATTTATTAGGTCAGTATTGTGATTGTTAGTAGAATTGATTTGTGCTGTTGATAATGTGTACTTTGTTATTCTTTCTCACTAACGAGTTCTGTTGTTCTGCACTTTGATCTAAAGCGATCATTACAACTCTTAACAGCATGCACTTGATGATCTAAACATCCTGAGTGATACTTATGCAATAATCCAACCCCAAATCGTGACATTAGTCATCGTTCTAAGATGTCCGCCGTTTTCGGCGCTTCTCTTAAGTCATTCCAAGGTGTAGATTTACATCTGATTACCTTTTCAAGATGTCCGCCTCTTTTCGGCAATCACTAAACTTAACGTTCCACATGTCGTCAACACTTTGACCATCAACGATCATGTGAGTCAACGATCATGTGAGTCATTGTAGTTGCCACATTCGACGAGGGCATTAATTCCCGGCAATGTGTAGAAATTTGCCACTGATACATTCATCTGTACACAAAAAAACACATTATAAGATGTCCGCCACATTTATAGTAGTTTTTGTCTTGCCCGGTACGTATTTTAATCTTGAACAGCTGTGGCCACCGAAACACCTTTAAATACACGCCGTTGAACTCTGCATATTGCTCGAGTTCCTATCGACGGATGGTACTTTGACTCCCTACGGCTTCGAGAAGCTAAAATCGTGAGTAATAGACCTTAGCGTATCACCTCGTAGTGTTAAGTCTAGCCGCGGTGTTGTACAAATAGCTGTGGGCGCCCTGTTTTTTAGCAGGTTGTCTGCATTTACAAATACGTTAGTTTTTAAATAGACTGCCTTCCCTCGTAAGCACCTCTTTAAATGTGGGTGGTTCTGTACAGTTAATGCCTTGTCAGCGGGCGGTTTTTTCACAAACCTGCCAGTCTCTAGTTTTGAAATAGGCTTAAGCCCTTTGCTAGTACACCCCTTAATATAAATGGTTCAATGCACATCATGTGCTTCTGACTTACCTTTGACCTTATAAGACAACTATTTATTCTTTAAACCACAGCGTGCCTAACTTTCATCTTCCAGATCTCCTTGAGTGAAGAAATCTGTCAACGAAGGACCAACTGGCCTTCTTTGTTATACAAGATCAGAACAGTCAGTATTCTGAATTCCATTGTTGCCCATCCTGCTACGGGCACTCGCATGGTATACACCCACCCAACTAAGACCGGGTATGCTATATAAATTGATAGAAAAATACATTAACACGCGTTTTATTTAAAGGCCCACCGTGACCATTGTTTTTCGCTTTATAGATGAATTACATTCTATCTCCAATGAGGAAGTGATTACTCCTCTAATTCGTACAACAAGTTATGAGTAAGCGCAATATTTTTCTGTTAGTCTCATTTGAGCGCACACCAATATTAACGTATTCCTTCACCCCTTTCCACTGAATTATACAGTAATGCAACAACGCTGTTCTTCTTTGGTATAAGGTGTTTCTTTCACAATGTCTTTTAGACAAGATTGTTTTCTCACACACGGGCTATCCCTTTACTTTCTCTATCAACTATGAAGAGAATTTTATGGTTTTTCTTTGTAATTAATTGATACCATATTTATGCAGGAGTCTTTTTGTATTGCTCAACTGTCCTGAAGATGGTCTGACCGATTGACGCCCCAACAGACCGAAACGTCGACTGCATTTTCCATTTCCACAGCATACCTGCACAGTTGATTGTTCTCTAAATATGAGATAGATCTCTGTTTACTTTATTGGATTGGATATTTGTAATGTCATGATTTGTGGATAATATTAAGTTGTTTTTTCCCTTCATGTTACATTATACATTTACCTGTTTTCTGTACTCCTTTTTATGAATTGTTTCTACATAAAAAACTAGTGATTTTTTTCACTTTAAAAAATACCCCGTGTGTGTTGCTATATATCATTGACTGAATTCAATTGAATAACGTTTGGTTGAGTTTCTATCTAGAACTCACGTAAAGATTACTTTGTACTGTATAATAGAACTGAATCTCGCTAGAACAAAATCCCTTGTTGGCCTTCTACTATTACATTATACTTACCCAAGCCCTCAAGGGTATATTGGGTGCTACCCCTGAATTCATTTGTTTTAGGCATTTTCTGAGCTGGAGCTTTTGCTCTGGAGAGTGGGACCACTTGTTGCTGCTCCTCTGGCTGCAATCTAAAAAGTTGTTTAAGAGAAAGTCTGACACATGTCTGGGATTGTTTTTGAAATGGTTTATTTAAAAAACTTTATTAACAAAGATTATTAATGAGCATTTAATGCTTATATTAAGAAGAAATGTATTTAAATATGTACATTAATTACATTGGTTTTGATCCTGAATCCTAATGTGATTACTGTTTTATGAACGAGTTGTTCCATTGACAAAGCCAATAGGCCTGTCTTAAATATTGATGCGGAGACCACTTGATAAAGCCAACAGGCCTGCCTTATTTAAAATGGCACCCCCTTATATTGTGATGTTGCATATGAAATAGGTGAGTGCATTGAGATTATGGGGTTCATGACCCACAAGGCATGTATTATTATGGGAGGGTGTCACAAAAGGTACTTTCATCTACCTGATGTGCACATTTACAGTTTAATGGATAGTATTTAGTTGTCTGTTTGTAAAATAAATGTACTTGTCCATTATAAAAGAAATGCACCTACTGGACTATTATTTATTGAATGTTGCTGTTGCGCACCAGTGAATGGAGATCACCAACTTCCCAAATGTTGCTGTTGCGCACCAGTGAATGGAGATCACCAACTTCCCAAACCCGAGTTGGCCTTAGACTGCTCTGCCTCACTACCCGAGAGAGTCAAGTGCTGCAGTGGAGCTCTTGGTTCCCTGTAAAAAAGTCAACTGCTAATGTAATACTCTATCTGCAAAGTGATACTGCAAATCTGCAAGAATTCCCTGTATAAAATAACTCAGATAGCTCCCTTTGGAATGAGCACATTAGAATATATGAGTCTGAAGCTCGCACAGTGCATCATCGAGTTCATCCTCTACAAGAATTCATACTCTACAAGAGGGGTGTCTGGAAAAGAACTTGCCCAACCCTCAGTCACTGACATTGAGTACTTGGCTACAGCTACCAGCATCACTAATACCCGAAAGAGAACCCAATATTCCTTCAGGGAACCAGGAATCGGTAATCCAGTAAAAGTGTTATTGCAAATAGGTTTGTTTCTGCCTTGTGTGATAGAACCATGGATAGCAGTGTAAAGTTGCCTGTCCGACTGTAACTTTAATTTCCTGTATTCACCTTTCATGGCTTTATGACACCTATCTACCAGCAGTTGGAGATTACAAAAAATTAGCTGACTAGTTCAATTCGTAAAAAAACAAGGGCCTTGTCACAGAAAAACATTCACTGACAATGGTCTTGAGAATTGTCTTAAAAACCTTAGTTTATCAGTAGGGTTCCCGGTTGTATGGCATTTCTTTTCTTATATTTCTGTCTGCCTTTATCCACATTTATTTCTTGCTCTTTTTCCATTGATATTTTTTTGAGCAGAACGGGGGAGTGAAATGAAGCCGCTGCTAGCATATTTCCGAATTAATAGTCGTGCCGGAATCTTGTTGGGTTATTCTGCAATAGGTGCTCATATATAATACATTTATTCAGATGAAAACATGAGCAATGTTCGACACGTACATGCGCGTATCTGCTGCTGTGTAAGCTTTAGTAGGAAGCCTCTCTTTTCATCAGCTCTTCATCTTGTCAATCAGCACAGCTTTTGGTCTGGCAGTTTGGTTAACAGCATTGAGAATCACTCCAAAAGACCTATGTTCAACTTTTATCTATATCTACAAATAAATACAGGCTTGAAATTGATGGCTGTCAGTCTGTATTTATCTGTAAAAGTCAGTGAAAACTGAAAATTGGGAGCTGTAATTTTAAGCCATTTGAATCCATAGCTTGTAGTGCAAATAAACGTGTGCTATGCAAGAGTCCCCTTGTTCATTGAATCTGCTCTCTCGGTTAAAGGCCCTTACGCAATTTTCACATGAGCTCATTCTTTTTTGACTCAAAATTGTTTCTAATGTCCTCTCTGAAGACGTGCCTTTCAATCTTTTTTCCTTATCTGTTATCTGAATGCACTCCTCTCCATGATCTATATAGGAGAGCTGTACATGTTATCCAGGGTATATCTAAAGAATTTGATCAGTTATAACATTTTGATTCTTACAGATTACCTAAGCACCCGGCAGTTAAACATTCAAGAAACACCTAGAGCTTGTTGGGTTACCTTTTGCATCATGGAAAGTTAAACTCCTTCAAGGCAGGGGGTTTAAATTTTACATTTCCCACTAAAAAAATATGCTGCAGGGTGGAAGGGTGAGATGACCAAGGTTTTGAATAGACTGTTCCCACGCGGAACAGGGTAAGTACTGCTTTGCATTAGTGGGACTCTGCCTAGAGTGGCACTATGGGCTAAAAACAATGGGTTGGAATGCTACCCAGAGAGACAGTCATTGGCTAGGCTATTTGCAAGCATTCGTCCCATCACCTTTTGGGTGTAGGTTTCCAATCCTACTACTTTCAATGTTTGCGAATTCCAAAAAGTATCACATTTGGACCCAGTCAATAAGTACTTCTATAGCTGCAGATTTACTTTACTACGAAATATGTATATTTATATTCCTGATAAAAAATGTATATGATAAAACCTCATGGGTAAAGAAGGATGCCAAGAAAAAACAACAAAGACATAGCAGATCAGACTCAGGGCCCCCAGTCCCTACTCTTAGGTCAGGAAAGCATTTATTTGGGGTGTGTCACCCCCTGCCCTCCCCCAGGCTATGCCCCTGATGGCCTCTCTCACTGGCAGAGTTCCTAAAGCTTCCATATGTTTTCACTTTCATATTACACAGATGTTATTTGATAGATGGCAGCACGTGCTCCTTCTCATTCCTTCTGCAAGCACTATATGTTGCATGTAATTTTCAAGAAAAACCCTTAGTCTGTGATGTGCTCTCTACAATGCATTTAATGTAATTGAAAATATAGTACAGTTCAATAAAGAACATCAAGACACACTAATAGACTTAAGCAATTTAGTTGTTGTTATTGTATTAATTATCTGAAATCAAAATTAAGAAATCGCTTAAGCATTTCAGTCAAAAGCATTACAATACACAGTCCAAAGCTACACTTTTGATTGCATCCAAAGGAGGATGGTTTCAAAGATACAAATCCCAACTATCCCTTACCTTTACACATTTTCAAAATCCATACATGTAAATTATTTTAAAAAATCATTTTTCTAATATGATTTATTAGTCTCTGTAAACATCATGTTCTTAACGATCACTGCAGCAAATTTTCTGCTTCATATCTACTAACATCGCATATTTGCACCACATTCTTCTTTTAATGCACAGTTATAAAAAGCAATAGAAATGCCAGGCTACCTTATTACTCTATTATACTTTTGTAAATATAATCACTCATAAATCAGTTTTCTCATATTAAACCTTTGTTATTACATTCTAATAATAAGCTGTTATACTTTCTTTGCAAGCATGTGTAATATTACAGTTTCAAGCACGCTTTTACAGTGCTGTCCCTAATTCTCTGCTTTTCTTTGCACAACGTGTGTAAACGTACTTTCTGTTTTTCGTGTTTTAAATTAATAAATGTGTCATGCGTGATAAAACCTGATATCCTGCTTCATCACCTCCATACTATCTTTTAGAATTTCCAATAAAGAGATTACAGTCACTAGAAATTATGTATTTTGATAATCTATACAAGTTACATTATGGTATAGTTGCGTGGTATCAATGATGTGCAGATACTGATGTGTATAAATGAATGAATGAATGCTTTTATAGAGCGCATGGCTACTCAAGTGAGTGTCTCGATGCTAAATGGTCTCCATCTATCCCCTCGCTACCCTTTTGTCGGAGAAGAGCCAGGTTTTAAGCTCTTTTCTAAAAAACACCAGGTCGGTTATAGATCTGAGAGTCATAGGGAGCATGTTCCAGGCCTGGCCTCCCTGAAACTTAAAGGATCTTCCCCCAAAGCGGGCTCCGCGTTTCATGGGGACCGAGGCCAGGCCTTTCGAGGAAGACCTCAGCGTTCTGGATGGCGTGTGATGGGTCACCCTCTTCCTGAGATAGCCTGCACCTATGCCTTGCAAGGCTTTGAAAAACAGCATTAGCACCTTGAACTTTATCCTCTTTCTCACAGGAAGCCAGTGTAGAGCCTTAAGGCATGTGGACGTATGTGTCCTGGGATTAAGTTTAAGCACCAATCTGGCCACTGCATTTTGGACTACCTGCAAGCGGTTGATAAGATACTCAGGAGCACCCAGGTACAGAACATTTGCATAATCAAGTCTGGAGGTGACCAGCACCTGGACCACCGTTTTCCTAGTATTTAGAGATAGCAGGGGTAGGAATTTCTTCAGCATTCGCAAAAGAACAAAGAATGTGCCAGCTACTGTTTGGACTTGCGATCCCATCGAGAGGGAGCTATCGATAGAGTTGCCCAGATTTTTGACCGTGATTTGAGCAAAGGGAGGGGGAGACATATCTCCGGCCACCAGAGTCTCCACTCTGAACCAAAAAAGATAATCTCCGATTTCTCAGGATTACACTTCAATTGGTTCCTCAACAGCCAATTGAGCACCCTGGTGAGGCATGATCAAATCTTCGCACCCTCAAAATCTGTCCCTTTTTCACAGGTAAAGAGCAGCTGGGTATCATGGCTGTATGAGATTATTTTAACCCCGCATGCTTCAGCCAATGATGCCAGTGGAGACATATACAAATTGAAAAGTGTGGGGCTCAGTACAGAGCCCTGCGGGACCCCCTCTTTCAAATTGGGAATGGTGGCCATATAGGGTGGGGTCCAAACTTCCTGACTTCTGCCCTCGAGAAAAGAGGCCAGCCACTTTAATGCAGTGCCCCCGATGCCAAGCTTAATCCTTTATAGGAGCCTGGTGTGCGGGACTGTGTCAAAGACTGCTGGCAGGTCTAAAAGTACTGGAATAGCTCTATCCCCTTGATCCAACTTCTCTTCGGTATGATCTGTAACCTCCAGCAATGCAGTTTCAGAGCTATAATTAGCCCTGAAACCTGACTGACTAGTATGCTGAAGGCAACTTTTTTCCACATACTCCGATATGAATGTGTTTACATATTTTTCTAATAACTTGGAGAAGGCCGGAAGTAAAGATATGGGCCTGCGGTCAGCTAGCACTTTAGGGTCAGGCGAAGGTTTCTATAATGGAGGAAGGATTATAGCATGTTTCCAAATGGAAGGTACATGGCCTGCTAACAAGGTGGTATTAAGAACCTTATTAACCACAGGATTGATGGTCAGGGCCACCCTGGCCAGCAGTTGAGCTGGACATGGTTCTGCTGGAGAACCTGACTTAAGGCACTTGATAATGCCCAGGGATACATCAAACAGTAGCAGGGGTATTTGCAGGAGAGAGGGGGGTTCAGCAGCGTGCCACCCTGCGGCTGGGACTATCAAGTCTGATTATTCATCTGGCAGCACCACCGTGTTGGAGTTCTGTATGGTCACAATCTTTTCATGAAAGAATTTCACCAACTGGTTGCTCCATTCTTTTGATGGGGGAGATCTTTAATAAAGGACAATGGATTGGAGAAGGTCTTTACAATTTTAAAAATCTCCTTTCCTTTATTATTGGACGTCTCAATTTTATCTTCCAAATAGCTTTTTTTTTGCCAACTTGACTATGGTATGGTAGGCCTTCAAGGCCTGCTTATACTCAAGTTTGTCCTCCAAACTATAATGTTTCTGCAACTTCCTTTCCAGAACCTTGCAGGGTCTTTTGCTAGATTTTAAGAGTTCATTAAACCAGGGGGCAGAGAGCCTAACTTTAGTGGAGGAGCGTATTGTCAAAGGAGCAAACTCATTAACGCACTGCCTCACCCAGGCTTCTAGCCGAAGAGCATCCTCATCCATGTTCCCTGAAAGGGAAGGGGTGGAGGTTCCAAGGGCAATCCCCAATTCCGTAGGCGAAATTCTGTGGAAAGCTCTATGCCTACCTTCCACCCTGGTTGCATATTTATGGCCCATTTTCTGAGAGAGTGGCCATCTAAAGCTGATTAGACAGTGGTCCAACAAACCAGTGGGAGAGGCGGGTCATCCTCCAATTTTATGTTTGAATACACCTGGTCTAAAATATGTCCCACCCTATGCGTAGGATGAGACAGAAAAGGAATCAGGTTAAGAGCTGAAACGGTCTCAGTCAGCAAGATGACCTCCTACTCCGTAGGGTTATCCATATAAAGATGTAAATCACCCAGAACGAGGAAGTGACTATATCGGAGGCCCTGGGATGCAATTGTCTCATTGAGAGATCTCAGAAAGGCTCCTGCAGGTCCTGGTGGTCTATATATCAGAGATAACAAACAACAGAATTCCAGGCTTTCAGCCCCATCCAAGCCTCCCAAAGTGATGGCTATACAGTCATACTCTTGCCTAAAAATAATGGCCACACCCCCCCCCCCCCTTTTCCAATGAGGCGATCTCTCAGAATCTTTTACTCAGGAGGAATGGCCATAGCCAAGTTTCTGTTAAAAACATTAGGTCAGGTTGGACATCCAGTAGAAGGTGAAAAACCTGTATTTCATGCTTTTGCAGGGAGTGCCTGTTAAGCAATAAAGTGCTAAAGTTACCCCCTTGCTTGTCCTTACCGAGACTGGCCTCGCTACTGTCTGACGCTGTGGGAGAGCCCTTAGCTTTGTGTGGGGCCCGGTTACAGTGTGCACATTGAAATTCATTCTCCTTCCCTTGTCCCATGACATCTCTACTACAGTACAGCTCCATACCTAATTTGCGAAGCCCCATCGTACTGCTGTCTCGGCTCGTGTCCCTACACAAACTGGCAGCGTGGCCGGAGCCGGTCGCCTACGGGACACTGATGGGCTCAGACGGGCTTCCTTAGGCGTGCCTTTGGCATGCCAGCGGCACGTCTGCACAGCACCTCTGAATTTAAGAATAAGGACTAGAGCGCGCACTAAACCCAAAATGGTGCCGCTCTGTGTTCAAGCAGAGAAAAAAAGGCTGCACTTCTTTAGAACTCCCGATAGGAGCTGTCCCCTCCACCCGATCACCAACAAATTCAATGCACAGTAATCCCCAAGTGCTCCCACTAGGAGCTGCCCCCTTCTCCCGGTCACCAACAATTTCAATTAACAGTAAACACCGCGTACTTGCACACGCTCGGTAAAACTTTCACCAGCTACATTAAAAACTTCCACCAGCTACGTTAAAAAACAGATGAAAAAACGGAGCCCAGCAGGGTTGCGAGCACAGACAAGAAGATTAAAATTAGAAAGAGACCTGTGGCTTGGCATATTTAATTTTAAGTACTTAGAGGGCGTCTTTGCACCTCCAGAAATCAATCAATCAATCAAGGCATTATAAAGTGCGGCATATCACCCATGAGGGTCTCAAGGCGGAATAAACAGAATATGTGCCTTTCTGTACCGTACGAAAGATTTGACATGATTCATCCCTTTCTTTGCCATGCAAACACATTTACAGCAAAGCAATAAGTTGCCATCTATTTTTCAAAGCACCTGGGATGTTGAATGTCCTTGCTGCATTCGAGTTGAACATTGGCGCATCATAAGTACTAATGGCAGGAAGATAATTCCAAGATTATTGTACAGGTGTCTGTATGGAGAGGCTGGTGAAAGTCGTAGAAGGCCCCTCTTGTAGATTAATGGACTTTCTTTACACAATGCCAGTGTCACTGCAGCACCAATCGATTAACTACCACATCCACTGTTGCCTTGGTAATTTCAGAACCTGAGAACACGTTTATTCCTAGTGAATTGCTCTACAATATCCGTAACTAGTTAACTGCTACTGCTCTGAAGATAATCCTGCTTCAAGTTAGAGTGACTTCTCATCCACCATTCACACTTTTCTGACCTAAGGTCAGGGTGCCTGCTTCTTAGTATTTGAATGGTGCCATTGGATATTTCCACCATTTGATAGTCATGTCCATAAAGGATTTTTGTAAACGGTCAAAGGTTGGCAGTTGCTCAATCCGAGCTCTTTCTTAAGAAACGAGAAAGTTCGAAAGAAAGAAAACAGTTGCCAAAAGTTAGAATTCTTCCAAATGGAAACACTAATCCATGATCTGACCTTTCAAACTCATTTTTTCACTCATGGCAGGAGTGGAGTTTTGGTAGTCTGACTTTCTCAGATTTCAATGGTCTCCTGAACCAAAAGTAGTCAGATTAAACCAATGTCGATTCAGGTTTGTCTGGAGTCGGAGTCCCTGACCCCAAAATGATTGACCGCTCTGCTTTTGGATGCTGAAGGCATTTTGCTGCATCATGTAGGAGGAGGCTAAGCTCAAGTTTAAAGTTTGAATGTAGTGTGGTGTCGGGTGCTGGAGGCCTTTTCCCTTAGTGGGAATTATGCTTCAGACAGAATTTTAAATGCAATCGTCAACAAGTGGGTTATTATGTAGGGAGGCTGGTTAGGCTTCACTATGTAATAATCTCAGATTACCCCAATAGTTCCTGGGATTCACACTAATAAATCCCTAGCTCAGTCCTGGTAGTGGAGCATGGTAGTGTGGCACAAAACAGCCAGGCTTTACTAGAGGAACATGTGTTAAGAATTTCAGGGTACCAACATGAATGATAAGTAATTGACAAGACTCGAAAGAAATTTGACACAAAATTATAAAAATAAAGCAGATTTTTATATAAATGCAGACACAAAAACAAACACAATCGGCTGAATATAACCTGAGTTATGGATTATTAAAGGAAAAATTAAGCAGACCATTTCACTCCTGTGAAACTTTCATGCTGCGATGGATGGGGAAATGAACTAGTGACAATCGGTCACTTACAGCTCAAGTTCAGTGGAAACCACTGAGGGTGAAGGTGAGGCGGGTCCCAAGAGCAAGGCTCGGACAGTCAGTGGATTTATACCAGCCTCACAGGGCCTGGGGGCAGAGTAGTCTTGGCTGTCACTGGTGCTGAAGCGGGAGCCGCGAGTGCTGATTTTACCGCTTAGACAGTGCTGGTGAGGAACAGGATTCAAACTCTCGACAATGAGCCCACAGAGTGTCGGGTTGAAGATGCTGCAGGGTTCCCTTGAGAGACAGCATTGAATAAAGATGGTGGCAGCCTGACTGGCCATCAATAAGTTTTGGTAACGGCAAGCTCAGTTTTCGGTCACTTCGACATCCTGGAGTCTGGAGCAAAACGTTAGCTGCCTGAAACTTGCTGGAAGTCAGGGCTATGTTTCCCACAATCTACTAGACTATTTACCTTTGAGTGATTTCCATGGTGGGCCCGATGGGCAGTGATTATTTGTAGGGGTGGGCGGAATTTGCGAAATTCACTTTGCAAATTATCGCAAAAATGTTAAAAATCTCCGCAAACACGCGGAAATATCGCGAAGATGCGGAAGTTTTTTTCCCGCCCGTTCGCGGTATTTTCTGCATGGTCGCGGCTCGCCAACTTACCCATGCGGTTGCTCACGGACGCGGCCATCTTGTTTTCACTTGTCTCGCGGTGCATGATCGCGAGAAGAAATACGTGATCGCGTGACGAATGACGTTACTGCGGGCGCGAACTGTCGGGAGACAGCGCAAATGGCTACCAACAATCCAACATCTCGTGGAGAACGCGACCGGATCGGGAAAACTTGTCGGCGAACGCGGGGATTCAGGTAAGGCGATCGCGCGCACGCGAGAATGTATTATTTTACAGCGCGAGCAAGCAAAAAATTTCTGGTAAAATGCGGATTGCGGAAATTTTGACATTTTCGCGCTCTCCGCGGAACGCGAAAATGTCAAATTATCGCAATTTCCGCAGCGGAACGAAATTTTAGCCCAGGCCTAATTATTTGGATCCAGGAGTGTGGTTCTTTCCTGCCGGCTGCAAGGCACTAGTGTGATAAATGATGAAGGTACTGTTCCTATCAGGAAGCAAGAGGACAGAACAGTGGACAAACATGGGGGGAATCCCAAGGATTATTTCTTGGTGTCCTCACACATCTCTTGGGATATCATGCTTCATTATTGGGTGTGTTCTTCATAAGTACGGAGCTGCAATGCCCTATGGGCCCCATGAAGGGTCGCTTTGGCAGAACTCTTTTTATTTCTTGCCATTTGATGAAAGGTGTTTAGTGTGAGGGCATCCTAAATATGTGGGGTGGAGTAAATGTGTATGGGGAAGTGAAGGAAATTTAAAACTGTCTAAGAGAATCCAGATTAGATTTTAATGTGATGGCTCTCTTGGCACGATTTAAAAAAAAAAGCTAATTAGGTGAGGGCTATTGTAGGGGCATAATGTACCCAAGAAACTTCAAGTCTGTGGGTGTGATCAGGTCGACATGTTTCGTGCCCAATGGCCCAAAAAAAGGATCCATGGCACTTCTTCAGGATCTAGGAAAAGAGGGGGTTATAATCCTACCCCACACCTACATCGTAATGTGCAATATAGGTATTCCCCTAGAAGAGAATACCTGGTACAAATGTTAAAATCGACCGTACAACCCTTTGGATCAATCAACTGTGCCCTATAGGTCAGAAGCAGAGGTTAGCGCACAGCTGCTGAGTGGTTTCTGCACGGAGAGCGCAAGAGACCTACCTTCCTCTGCTCACCTGGATCGACTAGTACCTCAGTCCTAGGGAGGTTTGGGGTTGCCTTTACCTTTCACATGGGTTGCTCTTTCCTTTGGAACCTTTCTCTGTACCAGGACAAGTAGTAGTCATGCAGTTGCGGGTAGTTGCCACAGGTGCAGTTTTTGGCACCTTTTCTTTGTGCAGGTCCTGAAGGTGGAGACTCAGGTCTCTTCTTTGTATTTTGGTTGCAAGTCGATGAAATCTAAAGTACTGGTGCCAGGGGAGCCCCTTCAATCCTAGGTTTAGGGCTGATAAGGGTCTGGGAGCTAGTAGCCAATACGCTACTAGCCCCATTGGCTAACCAACCCCTGTGGTGACCACTTCCTGTGGCACAGCGTGAGTTGGTAGGTCTGAGGTTTGCTGTTTCCCTTGTTGTGGAGGGAAGGGGAGGTATGCTGTAAGGTACGGGTTTGATATGAAGGCCATACGGCAGGCTGTAAGATTCAGATTTTCTGCTCAAGGACATGGCCATTTCACCCTTTACATATATACACCATGAGGTTCCTAGTAATTCCAAACACATTCACAACAGGATGCTGACGATTATATGTCTCAGTGTCTTAACTTAAAGATGTTTTTGTATTGTTTTCTTTGCATAAAACAATAAATAAAAGTTGTAAAAAAAAAGATTCTTTTAATCTCCTGGTTTTTTAAAGCCTGTTTCTGACTTCATCAATTTCTGCCATAAGAAGATTAAGGACTATTCGAAAGGTAGATCTGTTTTGATAATCATCAACAAACTAAACACTGGGCTATAAGGGGAGTTTTGTGGGTAATTGATAAAAACTCCTGCATGACTACTGCAGCCAAAGAGTGGGTGAGTGCCCCTAAACGGTAAAAGCTAAAAGAAACGGACCACACATAGAACAACCATTGGCAAAGCCAATAGGTCTTGCCTGTAACAGGTGAGTGCCGATATACAGGACATGCATCGGGCATATGCGTGTCGTCATATGTGGACACATTCGTTCCAATGCATGTACGTTAGTGCAAGCATATAGTGGCCATTGTGGAATGGTTTAATTGTTAGATGACAGCTACGTGCATACATAGCAAGATGCATGTGTCCGTGTATGTAACAACACATATGATGGGTATTTTGGATGAATAGTTTTCACCATTCCAACAAGGCTGCCATGCTTGAAGAGTAAAATAAAATAATAATAACAAATCACATATGCAGGAGTGAAAGAAAAAGGAAGTGAGTGTCCTATTAGCACTTGCCGCCATTACAAAAGAAAAAATGTTTTGTAAAAAGGGGGATGCAGGGCAGGGGCGTACTGGATGAGGTGATGGAAAGCAAGAGGGGACATTTGGCATGTCAAAGGAGCACCGGGGACTGAGGGACCCTCCTGAGGGGCAAAAAAAATAAAACAACTAACAGTAAAACCAAAGAACATCTTAAAAAAGGCACTGAGCACAATATGGAAGTGAACTACTTTTTAAAGTAATTCACATCCACAATAAGCTGTGGGCTGATGCATCCGCTAATGGATAACCCCAATGAGCCAACGATTACAGCCAGCTGAACCGCAGTAGGCAATGATTGAATAGGGATGTCTAAAAGCCTTTTTTCTACATGTATATATATATATATATATATATATATATATATATATATATATATGTATATATATGTGTATATATATATATATATATATATAAAACAAAGAGATGCCACAAATTGCCGGAGCCTGCTCCCAGCGCGCAAACCCATTTACTCCAAGAATTTCCAACAGCCTGACTCAGCACACAAATGAAATGCCAGACGCGTTTCGGGTGAGGCACACCCTTGATCACTGGTGCAGGGACTCGACAGCACGAGCAGACCACCTGAGCATGTAAAATACCCCGCCCCAGTGGGCGTATGCTCAAGAGTATTCTGGTATATGTAGTCAGCTCTAATTAAACCACAGTGGGCGACGTTAAGTCCCGCAAAATTGTTGATGTTACCCCAGTGGGTATGTGCAACACAGTCAGACTTGAGATGATAAATCCTCCTCAGAACGAGCATGCTGTTCCTGTAGTGCCTCGTGATACTCCGCACTACGGACCCGCATGATGTGCAGTGGGGCTCCGTCTTAGCAGGACCTGCCGCTATACAAAAAAACCAAAGTGTTGCCACAAATTGACAGAGCCTGCTCCCAGCGTGCAAAACCATTTATTCCAAGAATTTCCAACAGCCTGGCTCAGCACAAGAGGCAGTGATACAAGATATATATAAGATGAAGAAAAACAAATACAGATAATTTGACTAAATCAGAGAAAGAAGCTCTGGATATTTTGACACAGGACAAAGACATAGAAATAAAAATCGCTGACAAAGGAGGTAATGTGGTGATTTGGGACCACACTGCTTACGTAATGGAAGCTCATCGTCAATTAAGAGATTGTGAATATTATGAGAGACTAAAAATAAATCCGACTATGAACATCAAGAGAGCATTGGACAAGAAGCTTCAGGGTTGGTTATCTGATAATCTCATAGACGAAGATGAAAGAAAATATCTAACTGTGGATCACCCAAAGACAGCGACTATTTACTTCCTACCGAAATTACACAAGGATTCAAAAAAACCTCCCGGCCGCCCAATATTGTCAGCTAAAGAATCCCTTTTTGAACCAATGGCAAACTATATTGATTATTTCCTAATGCCCTTTGTTGCCACATTAGATTCATATATCAAAGACACCACTGATGTGCTAATAAAATTGCAAAACACACCTTGGCAAGAGACATACAAGTTAATTTCGTTGGATGTTGTATCTTTATACATGAACATAGAAAATGAAATCGGAATTGGGGCATGCAAGTTCTTCCTTCAAGAAAGAAACATCCACTATAGCAATCATAACAACATGCTGTTAGAAATGATCTCACTGTGCCTTAAGCAGAATATTTTTGTTATTGGTGAAGAAATTTATCGCCAAAACAAAGGAACTGCGATGGGGTTTTCTTTCAGCCCCAGCTACGCCTGCTTAGTGATGGGTTGGTGGGAAAGAGAGGTAGCGTGGCATACAAAGAATGACAAGTTTGTGGAAAAAATAATAATGTGGAATCGTTTCATAGATGATCATCTAATTATCTGGGATGGCACAGAGGCTGACTTCCATGATTATTTTGAAATTTTGAACAATAGCATTGGAAATTTAAAATTCACATATAACATCAGTGGTGAGAAGATAACTTTCCTGGATATTGAGATCTATATAAAGAACAATCAAATCCACACAACTTTACACCGAAAATGACAGCAACTAATGCCACACTACAAGCAACCAGCTTTCACCAACCATCAGTAATTGCAAACATACCTTAAGGCAAATTCTTGAGGATTCGAAGAATATGTACAGAACCAGAGGAATGGCTAAAACACAGCACAATAACAGCAAAGAAATTTGAGGAGCGACAGTATAGTAAAAGCATTATAAAAAAATGTCTAACAAAATCTAATGAAAAATCAGAGAAGAATGCCTAATCCCGAAACAACGAAAAACATCAGAAGAACTGGAACCAATAAGGTTAATAATGGAGTTCTCAAAGGAATCAAAAGACATAACGTCCATCCTCGGAAAGAATTGGAAAATATTACAAATGGATAACACTGTGAGCAAATTGTTTGGAAAACACTTTACATATTACATGTTACATATCGGAGAGCAAGCAATTTAAAAGACCGATTGGTTCACAGCCATTATAAAGGAAATACCCCAAAAAATCAATGGTTAAAAACTCAGGGGTTTGTAAAATGTCATAACTGTAAGGCTTGCCAAATTGGAAAACCAACCACTCAAATCAAATTGGCCAACAATAAAATTTGGAAAATCAAAAATCTAATAACTTGCAAAAGCAAATTCATGGTATATGTAATTGAATGCCCGTGTCCCTTAAAATACGTGGGGAGTACAATATGGAAACTTAAAAAAAGAATTCTGGAACATGTACGGGCCACAATCAATAAAGATAAAATGAATGCAGTGGCAAAACATATGGAGCAATACCACTCAAGTGACTGGAAAACCTTGAAATTCTACAGAATTGAGACAGTGCCACAAACCATTCTATGTGGAAATAGAGAAAAAATATTACGCCAGAAAGAATCACGCCATATTTTGAATTTGAGAACTCTTGTACCGTATGGAATGAACCAAAGTGAAGAGATGTACATCCATCTGTAAATTTGTAAATAAAACCTGACCCATTAGTTCCAAAAAAACTCCTCGTATAAAAACGTTTTTGAGATTTAGAGAAAAGACATCACCTTTATCAAAACTTGTGAAACCAAAAAAACGGCAATAATTCGCCGACGAATACCCACTGGAGGGAACATATAGAAAGAAAAATAAAGACTGAAAAGAAAAGAAATTGAAAAAGAAAAAACTTTATTGATAAATTGAAAATATGAACAATGATGAATTGATCAAGTAATTGGCGGATTTCAGATTTCGTAAAAAAGAACTACTTTAAGTTATTAATAATGTTTTGTAAATTAAGTGGATAATTATTCCAATGGTTTCATATGTATTTAATTTTACACAGTTGTTTACATAGGAAAAAAATATTTTGCTTTTCTCACTGTGCACACAACACAAAAAATGAAGTTATGAGGACTACATATCCCATAATGCTAGGAGGTTGACACCTAAAAAAACCAGACAGGAAGTGACATCAGTAAAATTCTAAAAAAAAGTACTAATACTGTTGGTGTCTAAGTACCATCTTGATCGTGACCAAGGTCTTATGCTAAGAGTAGATCTTCTGCCTATATAATGCATTTATAACTGAAAATAAAATCTGCAGTTTGAAAAATATCCCAGGCGTGAGTGCGACCTGATTCTTCCTTCCCGTGCTGGAAGGATTCATGGTGGATATATATATATATATATATGTTGTGTGCTTTGTGATGACATGCCCTCCGTTCAAATAGCTAAAGCTGTCTGTAGGCGAGAACTAAAGAGGAGTACTAATTTGACTACCCGGTCAAAGATTAAACCCAAGGAGGACCTGGTAAAATCTTGGAATATTTTGGCAGCTGAACCGCTTATTGAAAAGGCCGCGAGGAACATCTGCTCTCGTCCTGTTTTGGTTCGATTAAAACTAAAATCAGGACTATGCAGGGGTTGTTATACTTTGCACAGCACCTTGTCTCCAGTGTAGTGCCCACTGCATTGTCGATCTGGAAACAGTGTTCAGTATTATCAACTGGGGTCTATTTAAAAAAAAAAAAAAAGATGTAACTACCCTCGCATCCTTCAAAAGGACTCCAGTTCTAAACCAAATGCTGGCAACAGGATGTGCAAGTGAGTCTTTAAACAGTATTGTACACTTGCATGTTCCTATTTAATCCTTACATAGATGGCCTTGAAGTGCGGCTGAGGCTTATAGATCATTATCCTCCAAGGCTTTATATTCCAACAGCTGCACACAGTTGACTCTGTGGATGACACAGTGTTGTTAAGCTATAGCAGAACTGAGCAGCAGCGCTCTCTATCCAAGCATATATAGTATTTATGTGACAACCATTTAAAGGTGAATTACAATTACAATAAAACCAAGTTAAAGGTATTTGGGACAAAGCAATCCTATAGTTAAAGAGGTAAAGAATGACCGAGAGCACAAAAACTGTTATCTGGGTATATTATTGGATGCTAAGCTCACTTGTTTCCAAATCGGACTGTGAAGCTCCCTTTGGTCAAATGTGTGTTCCTTATCGAGTTCTAATTGTAAATCCAGAGGTTGGAGTATTCGTCCTCTGGTGAAAGCTTATAACGTCATGATAGTCCCTATAACGCAGCTATTTGGTGACTTCAGATAGATATAAGCGTGGATCGAAGAAAGTGTTCCACCTTAGGAAGACAATACTGATGCAATACTTACAGTTTGAATTCAAGGCTTTCACTTTGGAAATAGATGTACACTCCAACCAGTTATTTTATTGGCTTGCAATGAGTCAAATGAACCAGAGGATCGTTTTCTGCCTTCTCCCAAGGGATATGAGCTTCAGTTTCATTATGCATACAGCAGTAAAGTTGGTTGACTCCTTGAGACTAGATTATTTTGAATAGGACACTGTACCCTGCACATTTTTACTCCGCATGCCACTACCTCGCAGTTTTTACACCGCGAAATCTTTTACAATGCAGGGCTTTACAACACAATCCATTACAACCCATTCTCCATTACAACACAATTTACTATTCTGAATCCACGGGGGAGTGACTTTGGGGAATGAGTTGTAATAGTTTGCGGTGTAAAGCCCTACGTTGCAAAAGATTTTGCGGAGTAAAAAATGCGGTGTAATGGCATGCGGAGTAACGCATGTGAGGTAAAGGATGTTTCCTGATTATTTTATCGATGGACAGAAACGCTCACAAATCCTCTTCAAATCTATTGTTGCGAAGATGCTGTAGGAATGAGCACCTTAGTTGACAAACTTTCTGCTTAACACCTCATACAGCTTCTACACAGAACAGATATATAATAACCAGACCCATATTAAAGTGTTTTATCGTTTGAAACCAGATGACGGAACACTGATTTTGTTTATTTGATTTGTCTGACCCCTTCCTGTACAATAATTGGTGCATGGCATTGTGTTCCTATGGATGGGTTTGTTGGCTGTGTCATGCTGAGATGTAGACCTCTCTATGCTTTATTAGGGTATCTTCAGTAAAAAACCAGCTAAGACTAAATACCCCAACATTTAAGAAATAAAAGTGATATGAGTAGCAGTAATACAATTATTTTTAAACTGTTTGTCATTGAAATATTCAAATTATTTTTAAACAGAAAATAGTGAAGTACAATCATTCAAGTCAATAAAAAGTTGTTTAAACAAGCACCCTAAGGTGACCGTTGGAAGCAAGTCATTTAAAATAAAATTTTGATAATGAAGAAAAATGTAGTATGAGCATTGTAGGTAACAAATTTAGAAAGGCTGAGACTCTTAATAGAGGATTCTGACAGATACGTAAATATAATCTTTGGCGTGTTTGAAAATGATATGTCTGCGCAAGATCTTCTGTGATAATTAAACTTCCAAAGATGTGCTTTGCTTAATTTATTTGTTGCTGAACTCACCTCACCCAGGGGTGGCTCCTCCACTAGCGTGGAGGAGCGTCACCCCACTGCTTTCTCGCAGTGCAAGAAGCAGAAACATAAAATGGTAATAACGACCATTTTATGTTTCTGCTTCTCGCACTGCCAGAAAGCAGAAGGGGTTGGTTGCGGGCGGGCAGGTGGATGGGCTGCTTTGCGAGCAGGGTTGGGAAGCGGAGGAGTGGTGTGCCCACACCTAAGTGCACATGACTGGTTGTCCGACCAAACCAGTCATGAGCACTCTCTCCTTCTCCATGAAGGCTGCAATGCAGCCTACATGGAGAACATGGCCGGGCCATTAGCCCCTGGCTGAGCGGCGTCCTGATCAATCCCAATGCTGCTTGCAGTGTTGTGATTGGCTTAGGGGTGGGACGGGGAGCCTGGCTGCCTGCTTACTGTTCCTGCCGGAGGCAGAAGAGCAGGAGAGGAGCAGAGGCGATGCAGGACCCGGCCGGCGGGAAGGTAAGTTTAATTTTGGTTTTATTATTAAATTAAACATGCCACCCCCATGTAACCCCCTCCATGCGCAACCCCCTCCCCACCCACGAGCCATGCTGGCTGCGACTGACCTCACCATTTACACCTGCATGTATTTACCTACTGGGGGTTGCCAGTAGGTAGTTATAGTTAGGACCTAGTTTCAATAGGAAAAGCGTTTTTTGTTTTGCTTATAACTTGGCGCTGTTTGACGAATCTTCACATTTTCAAAATGAATTTGCCACTCATTTCAGCTGCAGTACGAAAAGTTTCAGTTTGGTTCGTCGAGCAGGGGCAGAGAACAAGGGGAATGCTAAAATGCATTTTCCCAATGCAATTTCATGTAGGGGTTTTAGACACGACTATGGCCTCACCACTGAATGGAATTACACCAAATTTGGCAGAATGCTAGATCTTGGCCCAGAAATAGTGCTTTTTGTGATTTGGTGTAAATCTGTTCAGTAGTTTTGGAGCTATTAAAGAAAAAAGATGTATGCATATCTAGAGCTGTGGAGCCACCACTGAGCCAGGCACCAAAGCAATGCTGTGATTGGCTGGCCGCAACCTGAGAGAAATATTGCGCCCTCCATTTTGTGAATCTAGACACGGTTCCCTGGGGGAAATAAAGTCGAAATAAGATATGAGGTGTCAGGATAGAGGTATCCTGACCCCATGGGACTGATGGAGGGGTCTGCGAGGGACACCTCATGGGCAAGACAGTGCTCAAATACTTTGCACTTTCTAGCTTGATGTGGCGGCACTACTCTAATCCTATGCCTAAAATCTTTGCTAGAAAAACAGACATTTGAGGTGAGCAGATTCAGCATGTTGCTGGTATTGTAGGGTGCTCTATATTGGAGCTGCTCTCTAACTTCCTTGCTTCTTTTGCATAAGTTATGCAGCACTCTAAGATGAAAAGGGTATTAATTTTATATATATATATATATATATATATATATATATATATATATATATATATATATATATATATATATATATATCTCAGCGGTGGCCAGCACAGGTAAGCGCAGTGGGGCGGGTGAGGTGAGGGGGAGGGAAGTCGACAGATGACGGAATAGGTATAATTAAATAAATAAATAATACCTCTTCCATCGTCTGTTGACTTTCCCTGGCCTCGCCCCACTGGGCTTACCTGTGCCGGCAACCACACCGGCAAAATATATATATATATTACGCCAAAGACATTGACGGGTTGGGGGATAATCTCTTTATTCACTTTATCCAAGACAAGCCCGCAACATCGGGGGTGGTTACTACAACGATATAATTCTCACCAGTAACTATGTCAGCCCAAGACACGCTTCGTGACCGGGAGGCTGCAGTAGAGGAGCTTTTTGTGAATTTGCCAACCCTTAATCGGGCAATTGATAAAATATCAGATAGTAACAACGTCAATGATATAAGAGGACTTTTAAAAATCTTGAAAAGCTATATCGTAATGAAATAACTAAATGGTGGGAGAAAAAATCTCTTGAGAAGTACCGGGATGTTGGTAGAGTGCCACGGGGTTTGCGGGTGATGATAACTCCAACATTTGAAAATGCGCACCCAGACATGTTAGCAGAAAGTCCCTCGAACAATCTCCAGGCATCTATGAATATGGTGAACATTCTAATTAAATATGCGGAGATCGATAGGGATGTTATCATCAAAGAGATCGATGAATTAATTACAATCCTTGAGGCCAGCGAACAGAAAGAAATAATTGCTAAAGGTCGAACGGACATTATGTCAAGACTAAAAAATCATGAAGCTGTGATAAAAACTCGTAAAGCCTTCAAGTTTGCCCGGGATCGGGATGACTATATGTCCGGCAGAGTATTTACTTTTTCGTGCAAATTTGACAATGTCAAAAAGAATGCATCGACCGAACAAACAAAAGCACAACCAGCACCTGGTGAGAGTGGGAATAATTCTGTCCAAGGGGATTCTGACTCTCTGACCAGTTATGAATCAGAGGATGGTGCTAGCAGCGTACCTGTGCAAGGAAACACAGAGGAATCTATTAAACACACGTTGGGGGAACAACTGAGTTTTTTAACAATGGACAGGCGAGCCACTCTGCGCCCCAGGAACAAACAAAACACCGTGCCAGCAACTCCAGTCAATCCCGGAGGGAGAGGCGCAAGCGGCGGCTCTACCACCGTCAACAGGGGCAGAGGATGGTGGAGACGCAATCGCTGACACAGCAAGATAATACCATCATTAATCTTACCAATACCACTCTAACTACAGCTGAAAACCAGCTGTTAACTTAGGGTTTGTCCTATTGCCCTGAATCAATTTTTTCATATAAACAATCTCGGGTGGACATCTATAAGTTTATTCGTAAGATCAAACTCAGAAAATACTTCCAACTGAACAAACCTCCTATTACAACAGGGAGTAACACTGCCAGCTCATCCAATCTGACAGCTGCTGACATGCCCACTTTAAGTATTGTACAGTCCCTCGCTAATGACAATGACACTGATCCAATTGACAATATGGATGGGACTTCTGAATTGGGGGTCAATTTAGGAATGGCGGCTGCTAGTCCTTTTTGCCCTCAATCCACCTTTTACCCATTAATGCCCAAAGATTGTGTGGATGTTTTCAATTACATGGTTGTGGATGATCTAAAGAAATTGCATACTTCCCTCAATACTAGACATGAAAAGTGTAACTATCGAGCTAGAAATTATTGGGCTCTGATCAATAAATTGCGTAACAAACATGATGTTGTAGTGATGAATGCCGACAAGGGAGGTAACATAGTTTTGTGGCCGAGGGCTGATTATTTAAGGGAAGCAGATCGTCATCTAACAGACACTAATTGCTATGCTAAAGCGAGTAAGGCAGATTTGAATCAGGTGAAAGATACTGTCATGAAGAGTTTACTATCATGGAAACGACAGGGGTTGCTAACCAAAAAAGAATGTCTTTTTTTGAAAAATGATTTTCCCACCACCCCCATTATGTACTTTATTCCTAATGTGCATAAGAGAATATCCCCTGTTTTAGCGAGACCAATAATTTCGGCCAGAAATAATGTTTTAGAGGCTATATCTAGATATGTAGACTACTTCCTCCAGCCCCACATGTTCAATCTGCCTTCATTTATAAGAGACACTGGGGATTTTTTTTTATGAAAATCAACCAAATTGAATGGCATAGTGATTGGTGGTTAATAACCTTAGATATGACATCATTATACACATGTATTCATCATTCACAAGGTTTAGCTGTTGTAAAACACTTCCTTAATAGCTGTAACATTGGCTTACATGAACATAACAACATGAACCTCCAGGTGATAGAGCAATGTTTACACAACAATTTCTTTTTGTTCAATAAAATTCCCCATAAACAACTTAGAAGAGTTGCGATGGGGGCGTGTTTTTCCCCCACCTATGCCTGCCTTCTGGTAGGGTGGTGGGAGGGGCACGTCCTCAAAGTGAAACACAAACAGGCCTGGGATGATCATGTGAAATACTATGGCAGATATATCGATGATATATTTGTTATATGGGATGGTACAGAATATGAAGCGAATCAGTTCATTTCATCCATCAATGAAAACTCCATGAACCTCCAGTTTACAGCCACCATCAATAAGGAAAAGGTTG
The DNA here is from genome assembly GCF_964204655.1 of Triturus cristatus. Classification (NCBI taxonomy): domain Eukaryota; kingdom Metazoa; phylum Chordata; class Amphibia; order Caudata; family Salamandridae; genus Triturus; species Triturus cristatus. The sequence goes on along the minus strand of NC_140594.1, from coordinate 305,343,837 downwards.
AATTCCTGGATGTAGAGGTATACATTGTTGACAATCATATACAAACTCAGCTACATAGAAAGAGCACTGCTGGCAATTCCACCTTGCATGCCAGCAGTGCTCATCCACGTCATTTAATACACAGCATTCCATACGGAGAATTTCTCCGTATACGACATACTTGTAGTCTAGAGTCGGATTTAGAAAGATGCCTAAGGGAGGCTTTTTCCCGGTTCTTGGTCCGTGGGTATGTACATTCTAATTTACTAAAGACATTGGATAAAACCAACTCTCGAGCACGAGACCACTGTTTACAAACTAGGAAAAGCCCAATGCCATAACCCTCAATGAACCTACATCTGAACCGGTTCAAACAATTCGTCTCATTAAAACTTTTAGTAAACAAGAAAAATGTATCAGACACATTGTATATAAACATTGGCCTATTGTTTTGACGGATTTAACACTCAGATTCCTGTTACCAGCACTCCCCAATATAACTTTCAGGCAGGCTCCTTCAATGGGGAATGCCCTAGTTAAAACATGCCCGGAAGTTACAACGAAAACTAATTGGCTATTTAAATCTGTTTTTTTTTTAAATACTCGTTGTGTCGAGCATGCAAGTTCTGCTTAAACATGTCCGAATATTGCACTGCCTTCAGTGAAACTCCAATCCGTATAAAAGAACATTATACTTGTAGAACTGATTTTGCTGTATATCAACTACAGTGAACATGCCAGTTGAAATATATTGGCAGTACGAAGCTTCCGGTTTTTAATCGGATTCTCCAGCACTTGCGCGCCATTGTGAATTCAGATGAGAACTATCCTGTAGGGCGACATTTCAAAGCAGTTCACAATAATAGATTGAGTGACCTGACATATTCTGTAATTGGGGCTGTTCTCCCTTATTTTCGGGGAAGCAACAGATGGAGTCTTCCTTTATACTCATGTTAGATACACGCATACCGCATGGGTTAAACACCAGTGAAGACCTACATCATTTTTTATAATAAATTTGATAAATTCTGTCTCATATTCACTATATACCGTCTAAACCGAAGCATCTATCCATACTTATCTCTATAGGGATACAATTTTATGAATTTATCTAAGATCCAGTTGTTTATGGAGATTAAATAATCAGCAACAAAGTGTCAGACATTTGGGTTGTTTAGTTTTTGGGACACCATCGCCTTTTCCTTCTTGGGTGCGCACATGCTTGATATACACTTTAAACAACTTAGGGAACAGATCTGATATCCGCTAGCCATGCCACTTTGAAAGGCCACACATGACATGGGCAGTATTCACAAGTGATGCCCTTTGCTGCACTACCATTTTTTAATTGTTTTTTTTATTGTTAAAGCATATATCTTTGCACAATTTCAACACTTTGCACAAATTGGTTGCACAGGACTCACTAAGACATGGATCATGTAAGACTGCAATGAAAATACATTTTTCATCTACTTTAGACAAGTTTTCGGCATGCCTTAGTTCTGTACTATGATTGCTATTAGATGGGATGTATTAGTAACAAACAGCAATATATTTATAGTCTATTAGTATACATTGGTGAATAAGCAACTTGAATCAGTAGGCACTTGCCTTGTATTTAAGAAATATTAGCTGAGAAATTTACTATTTGAGATATGAATTAATGGGCATTAGCAGTATTATTCTTTTGTTAGTGCAATTTTATCGTTCATAGTTGAATGATTGCAATTCAGTGTATAACCTCATTAGTACGGTTCTTAAAAATGTATATGGTAACTGAATAAGATGAGCATGTTTATAATCATATAACAGTCCTTGTTTTTAGGAGTTGCTAGTAAAGGCACTTTCTTATAGAATGAATTGGCTTATTATCGAGTTTTTAATGTACGACATATTTGGGTTTAAAAACCCGATTTATTGACGATAAGTTGTTTAAGAAGCACTGGGCAGACAAAGCAAGACTTATTGATCAAGTATGAGAATTGTATAAGTCGGTCTTTTTATTATTTGTTCCAGTCTGTGGGGGGGTGTGTCTTTTTAAATATATGTTGGCTTAATTACATTCATGTATTGATTGGTTGCATCTTATTTAAAAATGGGAATCCGTCACCGGCGCGTCAGGTGACCAAGACCGCTTATGCGATCGAAACGCGTCAGGGGCGGACAATTGTCTGCATTTATTTCGGTGATGTTAATAAACTGGCATTAAGAAGTAACCCCCATTTCTTGGATTGATTTATTATTTTGAAGACTTTTGTGGTCCGTACCTGTTTTAGAAATCAGCAACTCAGGCATAAATGCTATGTATATAAATATATGTATGTATGTATATATATATGTATGTATGTATATATATATATATATATATATATATATATATATATATATATATATATATACGTGCATGTAGAGAGATCGAAAGAGGGATGAATGGAAGTGTTATCGAGAAAAAGGTACATGAATGAAATGACACTGAGACTCAAAAACATACAAAGGAGCAGAAAGCCTCAATTGTAGTCATATTATGCTATGTAGTTGCTGCAATTGATTTAATTTTTGAGTACTGTTTATTTCTTAAGTACAAAACAGCGTAATACTATAGAGTAGTACAAGCGTCTCACAGCCTGGTCAGAAAATGACTGTATATATGCATCCTTAAATGCATAGCCTTGAGTAAGATTTAGAAAGCAGCACTGATAAGCATTGAATTCCCTTTGGAAACAATTTTCCTCCCGAGAATGGAAATAATCAGGGTCAGGTTTAGGAGAAATCATGTTTACAGTAGAACCTTCATTGAAGCTGTGAAGTTAGTGATTATTTGCAATGGCCCCTTACAAAGATGACAGGCTGTTCTTGAGAAAGATTTAGCTCCGTAGCGGGGTACTGGTGTATTATCCAGTGATAGATGAATCCCTAAATACTGATGGCTCCAATTACCTTCTTTATTTGCCCTTTTGTTTAAAGAATGTATTCGTCTAAAGGAGTTCTGGAGCAAAGACTTAGCAGTGCAGCAGTCAAGTCAAGTGCATAATAAACATTCGAGAGTTCAACGCCAGTGCAAACTGAAAAACTCTGGACTTAAAGACCATGTCTCTCAAACCTCTTTATAGTGGGTTTCTAAAAGTATAAATAATTGTATTACATAGAAGTTAAAACAGAAATGCCCACAAAAAAATGTGTTCGTTCAACCTACTGTGAAATTAACTGTTGCTAATTGTACAAAGCACGGGTTGATGTCACAAATCTTAATATCCACATTATTTTATTTCTAAACAGACGTTTGTAAAGTTCTGCAATGTCACAGCGTGCGCCCTTTGGAGTGCCTACAAAATACTGTTGCATGTGTAATTTGTATTTGTAATTGTATCAAAGTATTATAGCCGGCAGGAGTACTACGGGGGGAGAGGGGTGGATGCAGCAGTTACGGTTGAGAAAAAAGCCAAGTTTTCACGTCCCTGCGAAAGACGGAATATGAAAAAAATAAAATAAAAATTACTTACTTTCTCCCCCACCGCAGCCGCCACCACATGCCTCTCCCGCCGCTGCACGCCTTTCCTCCGTCTTCTGGCAGCACCGGATGCACTCAGGCTTCCGGACTCTCCAAGCCAATCACAACGCTGCCTGAGCAGCGTCATGATTACTCTGAGCGGCCTGTTTGGACACTCAGGCAGTGCCTGGGGAGGCTAAACATGTTCCCCACGGGGCTGTGCAACTCAGCCCAATGTAGAACATTGCAAGTGCGCATGACGGTTTGGCCGGCCCTAGAGGGCTGGTCAAGCCATCATGCGCACATAGGGAGGGAGTGCAAACCACTTCCGCTCCCTCTGTGGTGAGCTAGCCCCACCCCGTCTGACCAGGTGAGAGCAAAGAATAATACAATTATAATAACTTCTTGTTATTATCATTTTATGTTTCTTTTGCACTGCTCAAGGAGCAGTGGGGCGACTCTCATCTGCCTTAGTGGAGGAGCTGCCACTGTCCTACTTGTTCCATTGTTGGATACCTGCTCTCCGAGGTAGAAGTAACCATATTTCGTACCTTTGGAAATTATTTGACCATTCAGATGCAAAATACCTGCTCAAAGATGTGCTGCTGAAGTGCAGTGAGGAATACATTTGTGATAGTATCCGGGGCCTTTGCCCCGACAGCACTTCTGTACTGTGCACAGTTTAATGACTGTAATCCTTGAGTCACATGGAAGCCAGTATAGTGATTTCAAACGCTGATTTCACATCGCCTTCTTCCTAAGACTGAGATATAGTACAACAGCCTGATTTTGCACTCTCTATAGCTTGAATATAAGTTTCTTGGGATTTCCATTATAAATGATGTCGCTTTAGTCAAGGTGCACCATTATTAATTCTAGATTAAAGTACACTCTGTATTGCAGGGGTGTGGGATTGATGCACGGCAGGCGTAATCTTTATACTGGAGCATCAACACTTTGCCCCAGTTGGAGTCAGTTTTGTGACACAAACCTGATGCAAAGTGTCAATCAATTTGGATCACAAGTTTTATCTTCCGGGAACATTTTGGAGGGTGAACCAAAACCTTATGCCCATTAAAACTAGTGGAAATGAAAGGTGAATTCACCAATCATTAGGTTGTTAATTTTAGAATTCTTCAAGCAGAGAAAGCTTTCTTTCATGAATTTGTTGATACTAGAATGACTAACAAATACATTTTTCAAACTGCAAAAAATTTAAAGTCACATTAACATAAATTTGAACGAATTTGCTAACTACCCTGTTTATAGACACTGGAAAGTGGTGGTAAGAGAGAACGGCCTTGAGGAACGATGCACATGGCTTTGAAGAACGATGCACATACCCTTGCAGATCGGGGAGTCAGAAAGACAGCTCGCAAAATGGTCACACTAGCGTGAGGCTTTTACTGTTGGAGGGTCTAATCCGACATAATCCACACTCTTACACATTCCAATGTTCCTGTCTTGAAGGGTATGCTGATCACAGGCACATGAGTGATACGCCATGAGACTAAAACCATGAGCTGAGAGAGCCTTCCGGCACAATTGACAGCCTGTGCCGAGGTAAGGCCCTGGAATCAAAAGTGTCAGCATCACCCAGCTAGAAGGAAATATTGATTGGCGCTGATCACTCCAGATAGAGGACATTGGTGACTTATACAGGCAGCACTCCTTGGATGCAGTTGGTGGTGTGGAATGCTGACCTGGCTTAGTAATGACTGGCATGCACCGAAAGCAGAAAAGGCCAAGTGCCATTAGGCCACTGGTAGTAGCTGGGCTGTGCTGCTGCCATGGAGGAGAATGGTTCCATAGGTGCTAGGCTTGGGGTGAGTGGAGCAGACCTCGTTGTTTGCCCACAGGCACCCGGTGTTGTGGGCAGCAGGAAAGAGAGAATGCCTACCTTTGCAGCAGGACTCTGCTAGACTTAATATTGCAGCTTCCCCAATCCGAGATGGCAGCTACCATTCGATCAGCATACTGATCTGCAGCCCTGGGAGCAAAAGCTTTCCCCACGTTGATAGACAAATGTTTTGGATGCAAAGCGACAGCCTGTTGGTGAATCTGAGTTTGATTGCACTTCCCTCCTCTTATACTAGAGTAGGGGTGGGGGGTGGGTGGAGGCAGCTAGACCTCATTCCTGCTCAGACCACCATGGTGAGTACCACCACATCTTTATTGGAACTGGCAATGTGGGAGGCCCATTGTCTGCTGGCCTAATTGTAACTATGGTGACCACTACAGGGGCCTTAGATACACCTCATGTATTGCCCTACAGACTCCTCAACAGAGTGAAACTTTATTCACTGGGGAGGCCCAGAGCTATTGGCCATGCACTCTGCCATAATTGTATTGGTAATGTCTTGTGCATAACCCTCTGTTTCCTGTACAATAGATAAATCAGACGCTAAACTGCCAAAGCTGCATTTTGAGCGCTAACGTGGACTAGAGGCTGGTACAACAGTTGATACTAGAATGAACCACATGCACGTCCATCCCCCCCACCTACACACACAAGAGGGACAAGAGCCGGGCATAAAGGCGTTCTTATGAGCCATGCAGGAAAACATCATGTCTATAGACAATAAGATGGATGCTCTCACCACTTGTATGGACATGATCAAACACAAACTAGAGAAGCAGGGCACTAAACAAGCAGAGGCAGAGCAAAGAATCTCAAAAGTAGAATATGATATCAACACCAAAGGGAAAACTATTCTAAACATGGAGGTCTTACATGTTATTGCAACCAAGAATGAGGACTTATAGGTGAGATTGAACTGCAGTACCTTCCTAATACTCTGGATATCAGAATGAACCAAACAAATGGCAAAATGGAGGATTACATCGAAAAAGCTACTACTGTCACTCTACGGTGAGGCGTCCTTCTTGTGACTCTTGGTAGTGGAGAGGGCTCATAGAGCCTTCTCTGCGCACCCTATCCTGGAGCCCCAGCTCCCTTTGTTATTGTCTACTCAACTTCAGGGATAGATACACGGCTCTGTGATTGGCATGAGAAAAAGGTTGCATGATATTTGATAAGAATGATATCTCCCTCTTCTCGGATTTTACACTGGCAGTGCAGGAAGCTGGACACAAATCCATTTAAGTGAAGAAACTACTCAAGGCAAACATCCAATTTGCCATGTTGTATCCAGCCTGACTATACATTTGTAGTGGATATAAGGCCACGCATCTTCAACATGCTGTAATTGGTTGGTAGGCCACACATTTTTAACTCGCTGCAGCAGGCTTCAGACTTTATTCAGAACCTAGCTAAAGAAAGCCCATGCAGTACAAGCTCTTCGAGGGGGAACAGTCTGCAGGCTGGCACACTTGCACAGTCTGAAACTGACTTCCAGCACTGTAGTACTCTGCAATGGGGTTTGATATACCATAAGTACTCTGATATAGTTGTGGCTTATATAAGAGCCTGGTCCAAGCCCTAAATAACAGAGATATCTATACCTGGATGCACAATGAATAGAGAATGTAAATCACTGTCCCTCTGACCACCCCGTACTTCGAGTGAAGGAATTTTGCTGGCTTTCCTGGGACTTGCCACTGGTAACATCACTTTAAATGTATTCGTGAACTCTAAATTCAGATTGTTCCAAGGTAGAATGGTTGTTGTTCATTGGGGTTTCTTGGGCTATCTCATCAGAATTGGGATGCTGGAATAGGGGGGGAGAGGTGGGGTTATATGATTTATTTGTTTTAACTTATGTTCCATGCCAGAGTCTTGTGATTATACTAATGTACTGTGAAGCGCTTACCTACATTTTAATACACCTGCACATGTTATTACACAATTTATCCACACGTACCTTGATATGCAGAGCACTTACACAAATGATCCGCTAAACTGTGTGACAGGGAATGTACAGTGCCTTTACAATCCCAAGAAAATACATCAGGTGCTTGGTTTTCTGGACAGACACCACATAAATGTGGCCCTGCTTCCGTAAATTCATCTTACTACCAGGACAGCAGTGGGCTTTGACACTATATGGGCTCACATCGCCCACCTAATTGCACTCATCCTACAATAGAGGAGTACTCATTGATTAGGAACGGCACACTATCGCAGATATTAGGTACATACACCGACAAACATGGCTGCTATGCTCTGCTTGGGGGTCGATACAATTGGGTGAACATCGATATTATCTTTTGTAATGGCATGAATACAGATGACGCAAAGTTTTACATGTCCTTAATGGGTACAATATTGAACTCAGTGCCACAATCCCTAATATGGGTCGACGATTTTAATTGCATACTGCAAGAGGACCTGGATAGATCCTCAATCACACCACTGGGGAGTACTGCAGCTGTGTCCCAATTTTGCACCATTATGGCAGACCAGAAACTGGATGATATTTGGTGGCATAGACACCCGATGAGGAAACAAGGTACTTTTTACTTAGCAGTAAACAATATGTGGTCCCACCTAGGTTACTGGCTGACAACACAAGTTGTGGGACCCTGGGTAACCACGGTTAGACACATGGTATGCACAGTACATGCTGCTGCGAATAGTGATCCTTGTGTTGACACCGATCACTAGGTTATGGAGACTCAGGGTAGAGAACCTGTGGAACAAGGTGTTCTCTGAGGAGCAACGTAGTGTGATTACTGAATACTTCCAGTGCAATGTGGGCTCAGTGAAACACACTGGCACAGTGTGGGAGGCCTTTAATATCATGATCCGGGGAGTGTGAATTTCTAAATAGAATGGCATACTGAAGTCTCTTCACACACACCTCAGTACTCTTGACTATGACACTGGTCGACTGATGCAGACACCGACTCTAGGTAGAAGTGGCCCTACATTGGAAAGGATTAGAGAGAAGAACACAGAATACACAGATGTAGCAGAGAGGGAACGGAAGTTCCCAGGGAAATATGCTAGGGCAAAAGCTTATGGCGAGGGAGAGCGATCTGGCAGATTACTAGCTGCATTGATTGAATGTCCCTGGGCAGCCAATGAGCTCCTGGAACTTCAGGAGGGTCACCAGCACTATAACACTGCATGAACTTCCACACGTTCTCATTTTAATTTGCAGACATATATACCTCTAAAGGGGTTAATTCCCCTTCTCAGATTGTAGACTATCTTGTGTACACTGTCCTTGTCTGGCTCGAAACGATGCATCAAGTTTACACTTGCAAAGGGCAGGAAGGTGATAAGTGATATCCTGGTGCTACACCTACCTGCAGTCTATCAAGAGGCAAAGTTGCGAGGGATTCTCCCCACTATCACACGAGAAGCTGTGCTGGTAGCACTGCTAAAACCAGAAAAACCACCATACAAATGGGAATCATACAGAACGCTCTCATTCCTTAATTGTAATGCCAAAATGCTGGCCAAATTAATTGCCATTCATGTGTCCCGATTATTGCCAGACATGGTGAGACCTGATCAATCTGGCTCCATGTTGCATTGCTCAATGGTTCATAATGTGCGTACACTGTTTCTGTGATTAATGATATGAAAAAAGAATTTGACTCTGAAGCTATGTTCCTGGGCACCTTTTAGTCATTTGACTCCCTAGAATGGGACTTTCTTTCTGCTATCATAAGATGGGCCTGCTTCATGACTTCATAACTTGGATCAAGTTATTTTATACCTCTCCTGTGGCTAGGGACCACATTAATGATGCCACATCGAGCCCTTACAGTAGTTAAGTGGGACGTGATAGGGCTGCCCATTCTTGGTAATCCTTTTTACGGATCAAAACGTTTGCAGCATTTCTTGATTTGTTCACTGCGATATACTACCCAATATGTCCTGATATGCCTATCCAGCGACGATATGATCCCACACGTTAGTGAACCTTGACAACATCTGAACGCGGGAGAATATTAAATATAGAAACCTGTCTAGGGTGACTACTACCTGTAGGAAATCACAGATATTCCCTTTAACCAGTAGCACTAGTAAATTTGTGTCAAACTTTTCACTGGAAGGGTGCGAGGGCGCACTTAAATATCTGGGTATGTAGATTACCTGTAACATGGAAGTTATCATGCACAAAACTAAGGTGTAATTTTTAATAATTTCACTGAACTAGTCACATGTTGACTCTCATTATCACTGGCAGGATGCACAGGCCTCATATAGATGGTTATCTTGCCATGACTACTTTACCTGTTTGTGCCTTTTATACTTTATGGCTGTTTTGCTCACTAAGCACAGAGCTGGCCAGCTTTGTATGGGTAGGAAAGCAAGTCAGAGTGCAATGGGAATCTTTAACAATGCGGTTTGGGCTGGGTGGCTTTGACACCCCGACCATTAGTTGTATTATCCCTGTGGCCAGGCACGCTTTGCCCATATCTGGATTGATCCTGTTCCATATCTGCCACATGTTGTGGTCGAGCAAGATGAGTTGGGATTATGATCCACCTTTCTGTCAGCCATTTTATGTTGGTTTTTCCGACGTGAAAAGGTTGGGATAAAGGATTTTTTTGGGGCCCCTAGCAGGGCTCCTTACCCCATAGTCCTTCGCTATGGGCCCCTAAACATCCCTGCATCATATGGCAGTTACCGCATGGTGTCTGCCACAGGGTGCAGTGATGTTTTAAAACATGCCTTTTGGCATTGGGGCTTGTTCTGCGCCCCTTTTCCGGGCTGCAACACAAGCCTCAATGCAAAGAGGCATGTTTCCGACCGCCTCCATGCCGACCGCCATTTAGTTTGGTGGTCAGGACTGCCGACTACCTGTCAGCCGGTGCCTTTATGGCAACGATTCTGGTTGGACGCTCGTCCGACCGGCCTCGTAATCGTGCCCTAAATGTAACAATGTAACAAGATAAAAAGATGTTTCATCTAAATTTAACAAAAGTCATCTTTTTTTTTTTTTTTTTTATAACAAACTTTATTGATGACTGTAGCAAATTTGAAATGTATCAGTCAGTCTACAAAAGTCATCTTTAATGCTCATTCACCGTTGGAACTCCAGTCTGACTATTTTAAGGTTGCTGAAGCACCCCTCCACCCATATTTCCAGCGCCTATGCCCCAGGACCACAGACTACACTATTGACTAGGGTGGGCAGAACTTGCGGAGTTTTACTCAGTGCAATTCCGTGAAGTTACATAAAATCTCAGTGAAATTTCGTGGAGTTTTGCAAGCGGTGGAATTTCGTCATATCGCGCTACTCACACAGATTTTTAGCTTCAGGAGCTTCTTCCATGCTGTAAAATCATCCGGAACAGCACCACGTGCTGTGCGTGAGAGTGCTGTTTCTTTCTGACACATGAGTAGATTATCTACTCGATTGGCAGCATTCTCAACGTAGCAACCAGAGACTATTGAGAAATCATGCCGGGACTCACCCTAACGCTCAATTTTTCTAGCTCGTCAACTTAATGTTGGCAAGCCGCACGCGAGAAAAACTCGGACATGCGGTGGTTCGCAACATTTTTCCAGAACTTCGTGCTCCAGGCAGAGCTCTGTTAAACCCGCCAGCGGGGCAGAGTTTACCACCCACCCCTACTACTATTGATGCCTGGAATAGACTGACGAACAGGGCTGAGCGTTACGCTGCATACTCCCCTAGACTCTGTTTTATTACCCACCAGTAATGCACAAACCTAAGCCAATCTCAAAGCAAAGGGGCCTAGGAATTAATAATTGGGGAGCTATCTACACCAAGAGGAGCTTTTGTGCATTAGCAGATTTTCAGGGGCAACATACCAGTTCCCCCCTCGATGAATTATAAGCATGTAGTACAGCTGTTCCTAACATTACCCGCGAGCGCAACTCTTTCCCAACACTAGAGAAACTATTGGCACATACCACAACTAAGCAGCAGATTTCCACTTTATACACTAAGTACTATGTAAGCTGAATTGCAGGTTATTGAGTGCCCTGCTAGAATTAAAGGGTAGAGATGCTGCAGGAGGAGATGCCTGTAGACACTTGGAGCTTCTGTTGTGCACAAACAGGCTTGATAGTTCGCTAGCAGTCGTTTACAAATACACACTATAAATTCTTGCAGCAAACTTAACCCACTCCTCTAGCACTAAGGAAGTTTGGCCTTCGTGAGGACTACCCCGGTAGCTGGCTTCCTTCATTTGTCCTGGACATGCTGTGAGGTCTCCTTGTATTAGTACAAGCTGACAACGTCCTTTCTCGCATGAATGCCTGATTTCAGTAGATCAAAAATTGTCCTGTTGGGCAGGATAGAACGCATCCACACTGCTCATAAAACGTTCATTGCTCTGGCACTGCTGCTATTGAAGAGGGAGGTGACATGCTTTTGGGATATCGGTAGGCACCTGACTTACAGAAAAATGGCTAGACCCTCCCATCTGTTGTAATTAAAAACTGCAGAAATATGCGGATCCAGTGATATCTGGGGACCCTTGAAATATTATCTCCTGCCACACTCAGATGATCTTGCTCCCACCTGAACGATAAGGGAATTGCACTATGAAAGCATCCCCTACTTTATGCATGACTAAACTGAACTGTATCTTATGCTTTCCCACCTGCGTGTCCTTGATAAATTATGAATCCCCTTGTGGCTAACGGGCGCTGATCGCAAAGCCTTACCAAGTGGATGTTATTCACCATAACATTGTATGTGCCTGATGATTGAATAAAATTAATGTCGATGTGGAACTGATGGCCGCAATATCTGTTCGGACTAAACCACTCTATCCGTGATATTACCTCTATATTGTGTCTGCCTTGAATGCTAGATTTGACTTCTCCATGTTAGACATCATTAACGTGTTATGCAAAAGACTCTTTCGATATTTGCTTGCCAAACTTGTTTTGTACAAAAAAATTATAAATAAAAGTTATTTTAAAAAAACTTGCATTTCAATGACAATGAAGACTCAAAGAGCCAGTTTTGTGGACTCCTGCTTATACTTTACACCTTTTGCGAAGATTAGCAAACATAGTTAGGCAACTCCCCTCACCAACAGGTCTAGCTTTTCTCATCACTCTTTCTGGGGTGCACAGTTATCATATGTTTTTCACTGCGCTGTGTTTCTTTTTAAATGGCAGTGTTCACGTGGATAACTTCTCCCTCCAAATATGTCTGCCATTAATTCATTGACTGTCATTTTTGATTGTAGACCTGTGAATTGTGAAACTCTAATTAAAAGATTAGAGAGGCACTACACATTTGAATGTTGTTTGAACTAGTCTACCACTAATCTACTTTTTCCAAATCATGTAGTTAAGGCCATAAAACATTCAATCTATTAAAATTGCTAGGCCAAGACAGTGGTCAATTGATTTTGGGGAGGGGATGTAGGGTAAGAAAAACATGTCTTAAGCCATCCTATTAATTAACATGTCATTCAGGCAGAGAAAATCGATACATTGCCATTATCGAGTAAGTACTCAATCTCATCTCTTTGAACAATACGATAAATGTCATATTACATTACATATGGCTAAATCACTGTACATGTAACACATATACATCCACAAACATACAATTCACAGAAATAAATATATTAGGGGATGTGAAGGTAGAGTTGTAAAAACCACATAAATGCTGAACATGCTCCCTTATCTTAATCAATACACGGACAATGACCACGTTGGTAACTAAAGTCACTGGCACTCTGCCCATGTGACAACCTTCTTCTTACTGTATCACTTCAGGAGACAGTATGTTTTCTTGTACGGGAATCCTGCGATACAAGTATTCCAACAATGTCTCCACATGACTTAAGTATGTTGATCGCAGAGTGCTTGACACTCTTGCGTCATAAAAATCGACCTAAAGTGGTAATCCTTTTGATGTTAACAACTACTACCCACATAATCGGGCATTGACATTACCAACAGTTGTGACAGCCGAATCCATTAGAGGAGTACAAACATTTTTACCTGAAACACTGGACCTATCTTATACGTCTCTGTGATATGTCACGACCAGCCCCATTCATAGCCACTGATTGCAAATGAAAGTTGCATCAGGTGCCTGGGTACATGCGAAGTGGGATACCCACGTTAGGTCTTTCCTTCTTGTTTGCAGCCCCGAGGTACTAGTCTGCTCTGTATAGCTTGGATTCCTCCGCCCTCTACAATTCTTTTGGGAGCAAAGAGCAACTGCCAGGAGAAGGAGGGCCTTTGTTGCATTAGACTGTGACCAAGCCCCTTGCAATCTCTGATCTAGCCAGAGCAACCTCCAATAAATCCCATTAAATCAAGTATCCTAAAGGCAGGACCAATACTGCGCACCTCGAACAGAAAAGATGCACTACCAGTCAAATGCCCACATTCTATAGAATGTGTTGCCGAGAGGAGAAAATCTGGTTGCAATACACAAATGGATCACCTGAATCTGGTTACTATGGAGCAAGGGCCCAATGAAACGAAAAAATCACTCTCAAGGTATTGATTCCCCCAGAGGTTTGGGCCTAACTTAGAATTTTATTTGACAGTTGGATTTGTGACACCTGCCCCAGGACTGTGTATAAGCTGACCCCTGCAACATATCCAGTGCCCTTATTGACTTTCAGGAGCACTGAATACCAATGCTGAAGAATAACCCGAGGCTGATTTCCTTGCTGTGTCCCTTTTATGGGTAAAGACAATGGGTGGGGTAAGAAACTCCTCTGCATGAATATTACTCGTCCTATTTAGCCAAAGGCTATTTTCAGCATTCAGAAACTTCCCATGAGGAGGTCAGAGAACAGGAGCCTGCAGAGACTAAGAGCCCCCAGCTGCTGATATTACATGTCTGTGTGCTTTTATTGCACAAAGTCAATTGTCTCATAAGAACCCAAACGGGTATACAGAAACCCATATTTCACAGGGACCTATTTTCCAGTCTTGATTTCATCATCCTAACATAAGTCCCCAAACCACTCTGCAGGGCTTTACCGTTGTTATAGTTATGCTACATGGAGGATCACATTATGCTGCAAGATTACCTAAAGTATGCGGCAACAATTCAAATAATGAGGTACAACTTTTTCTGGCAGTAATATTTTCACATTTTTTGACGACAGACCAAGGGAAATCCAAGAAGGTGCGCTGTGAGTTTATACCACCAATTTTAATAAAACAAGCTTTTGCAATTCAATAGGTCTCGCATTTGCTTGGGTTTGAGCTATTGGTATTGGAAATGACAATGCCTTTGTTTTGGTTTTTAAAACATAAATAAAAGACATTGTCATTTTAAACTCTTGCAAATGCAAGACCTATTGCATCCCAAATGCTTGTTTTACAGTTGGTGTGAGCCGAAATCCTGCTGTCCCCCACTGCCGGAATGATGAGCACCCATGGGTGGTGTCACGGGAGTGAGTGCCCAGAGGAGCAAGTGCAACATAAGGATTCAGAAAATGAATTCAGAGTCTTCTGTACAGACTATTCTCTATAACCCAATGGACACTAGTCACTGGAGACTTGGAACTGCCGCTCCCATAATTAGCAAAGCTTATAGTTTAAAGGTGCTAACATAGAACTTCTCTGGTCTGTAAGTGAAAGCCTTGCGCAGGGTCATTCTGAGGGAGAAAACAGGCCTGGCACCAAAATAAAAGTGGCCCTTATTGTAAAAAGGACGGGTTTGATCTTTTACGATAGGTTCTGTAAGTGCTTTGCAAGGTATCAGAGACTACATACATTTAGCTTGCTACAGGCAATGTTTGTGGTAATATCAGGGAAATTAATAGCAAAAACATACCCTACTGACCATTAAAAAGACCCACAAACAACCAAGAAAACAGCCCATACACGGATTGTCAGACCTGCCCCATTGGCACTGCCGGGTTCTCTAATAATACTATAGGCTAATCCGAAACATAAGATCGCACGCTCGTTTATGCCAAGAGAAAACAGAGTGTAGGGACACGTCTTCTGGAAGGGGGGTTGCTGCACTCCATGTGCTCACTGGGGGTGAAGACTTCAGAGTGTGTTGTCAAGACCAAGGAGCGCTCTAAACAACCCAGAGCGCTCCCTTGTAATGCATGTTCTCTTTATCGGCATCACATAGAAGCAGGGCCGGCTCCAGCAATTTATATTTGGGTGAGCCACTGCGGGCCTAATTTATTGCTTCTGGAGGCAGCCTACAAGCCCTAGACTACATCATATCTACTTGCAAACAGTCACCATGTTACAAAAGATCGATTCTGTGTGTATACAGAGCATGTGGAGAGTTATTTGAAAGTAAGAGCAATCTCTGGGCCTAAGGGCAAACCCTCAAATCCCAGCAGACTAGGATTCAACACAAGTACTTCCAGGCCCGATTATCCACTTTTCTACCATCCATCTCCTGTGCACCTTATCTCACAGATGACCTTGGCCCCAGGCCCCATATCAGCCACCATCCAGCTCCACTTTCATTTTCCAAGTACAAAACATTTGTAAAATGACTTTCAAACTTATAACATTGAATAGAGCAGTAAATATAATTAGCACACACTTTAAAATATGTTCCACAGTTACCCTAATGACCTAACTGCTAATTAAATAAACAAAAACAGAAAGGCCATGACATGGCTGGGTTTAGCACTAGGGCGAAAGTCTTTTTTGGTGCCCCACCAATGACTTCTTTCTCCGCAGATAACATTACTACCACCCTCCAACAGTGCCCTTCATCTCTCCGTAACCCTTTTCTCATATGCATTTAATTTGTTGTATAGCACGACTCATATCAGTGTAGGGCAGGGGTCTTCAATCTGTGGGGCGTGACCCCCTTGGGGGCCATGGAGTCATAAAAGGGGTTGTGTATTCCCGGTCGCAGTTTTGCCTGAAACTGTAATCTAAAACCCTCCTTTATTTTCAAGCCCACCCTTTCCCCACTGCTGTCTTTGGGATTCCTCTGCTCTACCCTCGCTGTTAGCTGTTGCCGTTCTCCGACCTCCGTTTGTCCAGCTGGCTTGAGGAAAGCCCACATTGACTATTCTGGGCTGGGGAGGGAAGGGGAGGCTGTCACACTTCCACCTGCACCTATGGAAGGAACAATCTTTTTAAACTAAAATATATTTTTTTAAAGACAAAACTAGTAATTCTTAACAAAACCCAAGGACCAGATCTCAGAGGTAAATGCACTATTGTCGTGAGGGTTTATGGGTGCCAGAGGACGTTGCTAAGTTAGCATTAGTTTGTGCTCTGCATCACCACCATCTTGCCGATTAGGCACACGACACTACGTGCCTTGGTTCCCGTAAACACTTCTGCTCGTGATGCTTCACATGCGAACTGTCTGCCTTTCACCATTTCGGCTGTGCTCTGTGTTCTAGTCTGTACACCGTGTTCAAGGACAGAAAACAACTTCACAGGTTAATCGGCTTTGGTTCGTCCCACACACATATAGACAAAACATGGAAGACAGAGGCGCTACTGACTTTTTGGGTGTTTTTAATATGGCACGAGATGCAAGTTAACAACACTTGGGAGAAAACCTTTCCAAAGGAAGAGTTGTGCTTGTCCAGGTATGTAAATCCTATCATCTAAGACTTGAGGTAGAGGGTTCTGCTGTCCAAGCCCAGAGATCTTCCACTTATACAATAAACATAGCTTGTAGCACGGGGAGGGTGGTAAAGCGCTATCAGGCTTCATCCACTTTCATTATAATATGCTGTCCCCGTTCATATTATATGGAATTGTAACTATGTTGATTATATTGTTTTTATGCATTTCTTTGCTAGTTTTAGCAAGTGTACTGCATTACAGAGATGTTAGTTGAAATAAACATTTTAAACTATACAGTGTCTCTGGTTACTCACATTGTGAACAGGTATGAGTATCTAAGCGAAAGAGTGTCTTGTTCCCACGAATTCTGAGAGGACCTGAGTCGCTTGTTCTAGGATAACCAATCATTGGTAGCTCCGCTGTAGTACGGAGAACGAATGGGATACTATAGCTAGCCGGATAGGGGTTCTGGGCACTGAGGCGTGTTTTTGGTACACCACAATACACTGAGGTCCTGGTTTCCTGTGCATAGTTCTGTGTATGTGCAGAATCCCTGCAACATGGTGCACCTCGTTTGGTCTGGTACTTATTTAAAAGGCACTTTAGTAGTTCTCAGTACTTGTTCACAATACCCTTGCCTCTGTTTCCGGAAAACATTGGTGACGGTTTACCTACCTATATTGACGCTTTTATAAGTGATTCAGGCTTGAAATTTACAAAAAGATATCGTTCGTATTTTAAATTACGACCTGACATTGTCTTGCCACCTTTTTTCCTTAGTATTTCCTTTTTTAGTTTCTATGTGGAAGTTGACATCGCGGCACACAGCTGCGCGGCGGTCCGGCATAATTTGCAAGCATGTGAGGTGCCGGACGCAGGTGTCAATCTGATCTTTGTGGTCGAAGCCGACCCGTTATACACATATGAAGTGTTTTATTCCTGGGTCATGATTCCACCAGTTGATGGGGTGAATAATTTGTGGCATAAATACAGCCACACCGCACTTCCTGCTGTGTATCGACCATATAGAACTCGAAGTTCCGTTGATGGCATGGCAGCATCGCATCTGGTTTGATGGCACCCTACCCGTACCCCTGACACCTGTCATGTTGGGCCCGTTGTCGATTGATGGGGCCACTTGGCCTGTTTTAGCGGGTTACACGCCGCATCCACGGCATTTAACGTTCGATGAGGTGGCCCTACTTCTCATGCACACTACTCTGATCAGTGAGTATAGAGCATTGTTTCAGTATGTGAACAAGCAACATCCAGGCGGGAGCGCCTGGAGTTGCTCAGCAACCAGCTGGTGCAGGCGGTGTTACTATTAGCCCCGTAATGGTTAATTCGGTTATGTCAAGCCTCCCCCAAATAAGGAAGATTTACCTTATTGGCTTTCTGAGAAATTTGACCAGCTGGAAGCGGTGTTTCCATATACCACTCCAGTGGAGTAGCACCGAATTTTGATAATTAGTTTGCAGAAAGACTTAGTGCCTGAAGTCACTGACTGTGAGAGTTGGGGTAAAATATTTGCGGCAGTTTATGCATAGTGTTTTGGCACATCATCCATGACAGTACTGCCCTCTGTAATTCAATGTGTTCAAGATGAACACGGACCAGAGGAGGCAGTCGAATTGGGGATGAGGTTAGTTGGAGCGTATGACGTGGTTGCTGATCTAATCCTTGCTAATGTTAAAGGTGATGCAGTCAACTTTCAAGTGTCTAATGCTTTGCCGCTTGTCCCAGATTTGGACAAGCCCCGCGAATTACCTAAGATTATTGCCCAGGGTTATAAAACAGTTGTGCGTAATAGTTTGGGTGTTAAGCCTTTTGCTAAAGTGCCTGCACAACCACAGGCGCAAAGGACGTCTCAAACTGATCAAGGAGGCCGTCCTCAATTCCCAAAAAAGAATTGGAAGAATAATAAACAAGGGAAAACACAACAAAAGCAAGGGGGACGGGCATCGTCCCCTACACCTTCGATCACAGAATGCACTTATGAACTGCATGACAGCGCGAGGATTAAATCTCCTGATCAATTTTAAGTTCCTGATATGCGTTCTCCTCGTTCTTCACAGGAAGCATCAGGCTCATATGCCGGTGGAGGTGATCGCCAGGATAGCGGAAGAGGTCAAGGTGCCCCGCAGGGACATGAGCAGCCACATACAATTGATGGAAAGGGTAAGCAAGAGGACTCTTCTCGTCAGTGCCCTCCGTGCCAGAAGAAAAAGGTGTCCGCACATGAGCAGTAACGATGCTAGACAGCGCAGCGGAGGTTACAGTAGTGCGGCAAGCACTGCGTCCATTTCTGGAGGCGACAGCAACTGATACTTTCATCACTGCTGACACCCGAGTGGCTCCTCCTGACAGACTATACGAAATTAGTATTCTCATAGAAGGTGACATAAAACGCATTATCAAAGTTTTTTGGGGGAAAATCTGACTTCTTCGTATGACATCCTGTTAGCGGAGGCAGACTGGCCCCTGCCTTTTGTTCTGGCAGCTCCGAGAGGGGAGGAGGCAATACTCCCTAGTTTTTCACACAGTGTCTCGAAAGACCATGCGCAACATTTTGCAGAACAGAAGGCTTCAGTGCTTGCACCGGCTTTATTCCGTGCTAAGGTGGGTTGGGATAAAACATCTCCCCATCACGAGATTCCATTGTGGTCCATGCCACAGGCACAACCTCAATATCCCATCCGTAGGGAGGCAAAGCTCCTGTAGTGGAAATACTAGACCAATTGGAGTATCAAGGGGTAATTGAGACATGCGTGTCACCAATGAATAACCCTCTTTTTACCGTAACCAAGCCAGACGGGTCATACCGCATAATTTTGGATTACCGTCATTTAAACTCTCATTGTCGGATGAATGCGGTACAGAATACCCATAGTTCAGCCCTAGTGGACAGTCTAGTTCGGACAAAAATATAAGACGACCCTAGATATATCCAATGGCTTTTTTAGCCACAATCTGTCCCCCTTGTTAAGTCAGTGGACAGCTTTTACACACGGCAGCAAACAAAAACAATTAAAAAGGTTAGCGATGGGCTATAAAAACAGCCCGAGTGTTTTCGACGCACGTGTGGTCTCATTGTTAGACACAATCGACCCTGATGCATATTCGTATGTAGATGACATTTATCTCACAGACGATGAGTTATATCCGCATCTTTGTCGCGTGGACCGCATCATTGTGGAGTTTGCAGACTACGATTACAAATTTAATTTTGCAAAATCACACATTGCGGAATTTGCAGTGTTGTTCTTGGGCTACAAGCTCAATAATGAGGGACTCGGATTGGCACTGCACTTCCTAGAAAAGTGCGCACGCTTGCGTCTTCCGAGAACCCTGAAAAAATTACAATCCTTGCTGGGTCTCTTGAACTTTGGTCGCCCTTACGTACCAGAGTATGCCCAGCGTATCAAGCCTCTCTATGCTTTGATACACCCAACATTTGCAAAAGCATGCTGGCTTCCGGAACATACAAATATACTGTAGTCTTTGCAGTCTGATTTACTCGATTCTAAACTCTTGCTAACTCGTGACAACCATACTAACCTGGTGATAAGAATAGTCCCAGGCGCTGTGGGTTTCACATACTTCACGTTTAATGAAGGATACACAGTTCCTTTTGCTTATAAATCACAATTGTACACTTCAGCAGAGCTGCGGATTTACTCAGTCGAAAAGGTCTTGACGGCAGTCCAGTTGGCGATTCTGAAAGAACGACCCCTGGCTCAAGGAAAGCACATGTTGGTCTGGAAGCAGTGACAAAGGCGAGTGTTCCTAATTCCAAAGCATTACATCCGCGGTGGAACAATGGGCTACGTCATTGACATCCCCTGATGTCACGTTTATCTAAGATTCCTCATTACAGACTCATGCAATATGAATTTGTTCATCCAGCTCCTCTGTCCATGTGCCTGCTCGAGGAATAACATTGTATCATTTACACTGACGGTTCGGTGCAACCGGCGATTGGATCTAAACATTCCTATTCGGCAGCCGGTGCGATTGCGGCTGGTTCTATATTGAACGGCGAGTTTAAGTCCAGTGTGGTACACACACAGGCACTCGGCGACTGCACTGCCCAATTTGCTGAGCTGCAAGCTTTGGTACTCGCTCTGGAATTTGCAGATCCTAATGTGACTACTTTGGTTGTAAGCGCTTCCTTTTACTGTGTACAATGACAATTTATTCTTTTGGTCTCAAAATGAATACCGTGATTACAAAGGCAAGACAATTAAGCATAAGATGCTATGGATTAGGGTGGCAGAGCTCAAAGAATGCCTGCCGCTCACACAAGTAATTCATACTCTTGGCCACCAACGTGTAGGAGTACAGGCACTTGGTAACAGCTTAGCTGATGAAGCAGCTAAGTCGGCAGTGGACACGTGCTTAGTAGCAGCAGTTACAAGATCCATGAGTAAGATTGATGATGACATCTTGGCAGCTATAGTTGCTACAGAAAAGGAAGGTAATTATCCAAAAGGATTCCCTTCCAACTACTCTTATCATTTAAACCCTGATAACGTTCCCTATGTGACAATAATGTTGGTGAGAAGTTGATTCCCAACGCCGACCGCAGGCTTACACTGATCATCGCAGCACACGAGGGCATGGCCTCGGCGCATGCTGGTGTGTCTGCTACAGTCAGTATCCTGCAACAACGTTACTGATGGCGTGGCTTATATAAACAAACACGCACTTATATGCTTTCTTGTGACATTTGCCAGCAAATCAAGCCGTCTACCACAAACATCGTTTTGCATTTCCAATAGACCATTTGCTTGTGTTTATTTGGATCACTGTGGTCCATTTTCTTCTGAATCTGCCTATAAATTCATTTTAGTTGCAGTTGATTCGTGCACACGTGTTCTATGTGTTTGGCCACAACGCAGTGCTGACGCTCAAACTGTAGTCAGGAATTTGCGTGTCTTTGTGGGAATTTTTGCAGTGGGCACCCTACATTCGGACCAGGGTCCAGCGTTCGCCTCTAAGGCGTACAAAGAATCCATGCAGTTTTGGGGGTGCAAGTCAAATTTTCGTGTCCATACCGGCCTGAGGGCAATTCTGTTGTGGAGCGAATGAACCGTGACTTAAAGCAATCCTTAACAGCTAGAGTCCTAGGCACTGCAGGAACTGGCTCTCCCATTTGTATAGCGTACAACGTGCACTTAATAATCTCCCTAGAAGACCTCTAGGTGGGCGGACCCCTTACGAATTGCTCTTTGGCATGACAATGTTTGTGCCAGACCTTGATGGTCTAGACTTGGTGGCTGCAGCCGTCCCTTTTGACGTAGATGAACATTGTGCTGTATTACAGAACCTACATGAGACAGTCTAGCAAAAGAACAGTTACCTGCCGCTGCTGATGGTGCACTGCAGATTCCAGTGATCGGCTGGCTGCCTAAAACTGGAGAACCGTGCTCGGCGTGCAGGGAACTCATACAGTAAATTTACCACGACAATGTCAGGCTACACCATCTGGCCGATTCTGAATAGTTTGTCTCCGGCTTCTTCATATGCCACTATTCCAGGGAATCCTGACACTACTGTAGAGATGGACTCTGTTGCTAATCCTGTGCTGGCCCTACAATCCTCAGATGTTAATGATGAACAAGAATATACTTACCCAACAAGTAAATCTTTGCCTGGGTTCAATGCTGCAGCCTGGAAAGAATCACATTTTTCGTTTGACTCTCATTCAACATCGACTTTAACCCCATAAAAATTTAAAATTTGTATCTCCTGGTTTAAACGCACTTATTTGGTTCGCCAATGGATATATATTTGGCTGGTGCTCATTCTTATTTTTATATTTATGTCCATTGGTTTTGTGACAGTATTTGTTCTTTTGATCAATGGACACTACCTTAAAGAACGCTCAGCTGTAGTACTGGTAGATGGAACTTTGGCCCCGCATTCTTCATTGCACATCATGAAGAGGGACCTGACTTTCATCAACATTACAGCCTGGCCAGTTACGGATGGAATAGTTTGGGGTACAGTCCCATTTCAAATTCATGGTCCAACAGAGATTGTTAATGTTCCAAATGTACTTCGTGTCTCAATGGGTGGTGTGGTTAAATATAACATAAGTTTGGATGACTGGGATGTGCGGGCAATACAATCTCTGTTTTCAGATTTAAAATATTATGCAGCATTTGATGCTGAAGACTTGTATTTGAATAGTGCAAATTATGCTGAGTTGTTTTGCTATCAGCATTATGGCCACCATTATTTGCACAAAGCATCTACTTTTAGAGCTATTGTTAATTACACACAATGGGAACATTGCCCCGTGCCACCGATAGGGAGTTCCAAAACCCTGTTGGATAAATTTACATATTTTACAAGTTTTGATAAGTCGAACCCTGAATCTTACTATTTTAACTTTAATTCTAAATCAAATTTGAAAGTTATTCTTACCCACACTAAATTGCTATACTCTGATTCCTTCATCCTTAAATTGGCGGTGGGTGGATATGATCATTGGAAAGATACAGTTGATTTGAAATCAGTTTGGGGTTCCAAAACCTAGCAGGTGCAGGGCACAGAAGCTTTGTATTGTGCATGTCTTATACCAACGCATATACTGTTTTCAAACAATTCTATCTATCAGACTACTTGTCTGGGTTTAGCTACGGCTAAACAACTGAAGACTCCTGCTTTTCCTTCCCTTGCTGAATATCCAGACTGGAATGAATTGAATTGAATTGAATTGAAAAGGCTCTTATATAGCGCATGGCTACTCGAAAGCATCCCAGCGATACTGCCAATTACACATTGGGGGAGTTGCAGTCTTTATTATCAAATGCAACATTCAATATCTCGAGCCTTGACTCTATGGGGTGGTTGGATTGGCAGACCAGTGCAGATGCATGCCAAATGCGTTTCCATAACAGAGCTCCAGGTTACACAAAGGATAGACCTAATCCACGATTTACAACAACACATACTGTTATAACGTATTCTGTTGGTAAATTATGTCAAACTTGGTTACAACACTCTACCTTAGCTTATGTTAAACAGCATTTGTTGATGTTATCGAACGATGTGGATTTATCATTTTTCATAAAAGGCCCGATTGGCCCAAGACCTAAACGATGGATATACGCAGCTTATAATGAAATTTGGAAAATGTCTCAAATTGAAGCCGCTTCACGTTTAAGGGCTATAGACCAAACTAATCTTGAAAAAGTTCTTGCTGTAGTGGATAACAGTATTAATACCCTTTCTTCCAGGATATACACATTGGACAATATTGTTTCTTCTGTTGTTGATATTGTGCAGGATAATGTATCTATGTTATATCATGGAGAACCAATTGCGCTTTATTATGCAGGTAGCATGGACCTTGCAGACACTTAAAATGGGTCGCGTGCCATGGGACTATGTAAACGCGTGCTCTTTGTTCATGCCGTTTAATTTGACTGAAAGACAACAGTCTATGTCCATGAAAGATACCACTTATACCCTTTTACGAATAGAAAAATTAAACCCTTTACCATTCTCAGTAGCGGAAACAAACTCTGCTGTTTGGCTTGTTCATGGGGTTATAACACTGCCGTTCTCCTTATTTAAATTTACATCATGCATGAAACATTTTCCCCTAGGCCGCTAGGAACCATTAGGAAATTCGTTCCTTCATGAAGTTTGGTCACTCCCCTTCACGTTTAGATGTTTGCGTGATGACACAAAGGTGTATCTGACTGGTGAATCTTGTGATTCTTCCATTGGACACTCCCTGGTGTGCAAAAATAGACAATTGCACGGCGCTTGCAATTTAGAGGCGCCTAATTTAGCTTGCATTTTAAAAGGAAAACCCATTTCCTTGATTAGGCCAACATTCAAACTGTTGTCTAATGGCAGTTATTTACTTCTGAATAATGAAAAATGCTGCGGCATGCTGATAGGCATACCATACATTGTGACTGTGTCACAATGTGTCGGTTGCTGCAAAAATGTGCTGTTTCCTCCACCTCGTGGGAGTCCCGATATCTCAATTTGGCCTTCCATTCCGATCGTGAAGGCAGAGTTCGACAAGCTGAGCCGAATAAGAGCTTTATTGTCCCAGAAAGAAGTTTCTCTCACTTCTGCCCGTGAGACCTATGTTCTGCAGGTGGCTAATACAAGAACAGAAGTTCAAGCACTTTTAAACACTGACCTCCCACAACATTTTGGTGAGCTTATTTATTCTATTTTTGCTTCCCATACAAAGGGGCTGACTCATTTTTTTTTAAACTGTGGGCTCTGGCCTTGTAACATCTTTTCAAACTGTTTTTGGTGTGATCCCTGCTTTTAATCATTCTACTTTTTCCAGCGTCTTCGGCAGGTTCCCACTAATACTCGCCTTAGGTGCCGGGGTCTCGTGTTGATCTGCCTACTCAGGAATGGCTGCCCCTCTTGTGGTCATTCAGAACCCAGCCCAGCTATAGCTGCTTCGTAACCGCACGCTTCAGTGCTACAGTACTTTGCCACTGGCCACTCTAAGCGTGGCTTATAATCTGTCTTTCTGATTTCCATGTTATACTTGAGTGCAACCAGTTTTCTCATGCTTGGAATGTCCTTTCCAAAGGGCTTTGGATATCTGCCTGTGAGAAAGTGGGTTTCTGTTGCAGTAACCCCCCCCCCCTTTTTGCCTAATAGCTGATGCACTTTTCCTTGCTGTGCCCTGGGCGCCTGCCAATCAGGTGCCCAGGGCCTGTGTTCCTTCCCTAAAATACAAACTCCCAATTGGCAAACCCTGGCCACATGTCAGCCCCTAGTAAATGGTACCCTAGGTACCCAGGGCCTTGTGACCAGGGAAGGCCTCTAAGGGCTGCAGCACTCATTGTGCCATCCTTAGAGGCCCTGTGCCCTTACACACACACACTGCCTTTGCAGGCTGAGTGTCTGGGTGCAGGACAAAACAAAGAGTCGACATGGCACACATCTCTGTGTGCCATGCCCATCACCTACACTGCCAAGGCATATGTCAGCCACCCCTCTG
The DNA here is from genome assembly GCF_964204655.1 of Triturus cristatus. Lineage (NCBI taxonomy): Eukaryota > Metazoa > Chordata > Amphibia > Caudata > Salamandridae > Triturus > Triturus cristatus. The sequence goes on along the minus strand of NC_140594.1, from coordinate 305,317,986 downwards.
GCTGGGTGCCTTATTCCTATGGTGTGGGCACAGGAGCAGGAGCCCTGTGCCCCTACAGTACCCAGGTCCATTCCTGGGCGCTGTAAGTACAGTGCTGCCATTTACGAGTACATGGTGCTGAGAGCTCGTCAAACACGAGCTCCACAGCACCATAATGGCAACACTGAAGACTGGGAAGTTTGGTATCAAACTTCTCAGCACATTAAACCCACACTGATGCCAGTGTGGGATTTAATGTACTAAGCACCCCAGAGGGCATCTTAGAGATGCCCCCTTACAGCTAACCTACAATCCACGTCTGCTCTGAGGCTGCCCAGGCTGCCACACAGCAGACACGTTGCTGGACCCCTGGGTGGGAGAGCCCCTGCTCTCCCGGGCCTGCAACAATGCACGTCCTGGGTGAGGTGATAAATCTCCTCCCCCAGGATGAGCCAAGGGAAGCTTCAAAGGCATGCCGCCTCTTGGAGATTCCCCAGGCCTCTGCAACCCCCCACTCTGGAGGGAAGCTTGGCCGGAAACCCCATACAAGGACAGGTAATGTGCCAGCCTGCCCACCCCACCCCTCAGGTGGGGGAGGCGAGGTGAAGCACATCTCCGGGCTATCGCCATCTTGAAGATGGGGGGCCCTACCCTATCAGGATTAGCCTACTGCCCCCCTCCCACAGGAGAGAGGCAGGATAGGGGGTGTACCCACCCCAGGACAAGGACCCATTGGTCCCTGGCCTTCACCTACCTGTAACGCCCCTAAATCTAGTATTTAGGGGCACCCTAAACCTTCCTTCGGCAGATCCCAGATTCGAAACTACAAGAAGAGCAAGGAGAACAAAGACCTGCCCTGCAGCTGCTAAAAAGAGGAAGACACCAACTGCTTTGGCCCCAGCCCTACCGGCCTGTCGACCCTCGAACCTGCTCCTGCTCCTGCTCCAGTGCGGCATCTCTTGTGGCCAGCAACCTCAAAAACCCCGGAGGACCTGGCTACCTTTGAACTCTGATTCCCTGGGACTCCCATGAGTAGAGGCTCTACTCTGAAACCTAATTCTAACCCCTGGCAGCAGCCTGGAACCGCAAACCCAGCACACTCTGCACCAGCCAAGCCTGGCCAGTGCCGGAGTGAACAAAGACCCTGAGGACGACCCCACGGTGACTGTGACCCCGAGTCCGGCACCCAAGGACCCCCCTCGACACTCCTGAAGAAGCCTGCAGCCTCAGAACCAGGTGCCCCCCCCAACCACGATCAACAGAGGGTAAGATTTCCCGACACCAAAAGGCACCCCTGCACGCGGCGCCCTGCGGCCCCCTGTGCCCAATCCCGGGGTACCCACCTAACCTACAACTACCCAACTTACCTCTCGAAGTGGCGGGGGCACCTGAAGCATCCTCGTCCCCGAGCTTGCAGCCTTTTTCCTAACCGGAGCATTCCCATTGATTTCCATTGAGCTCCCGAAGGCTCAAAAGCACCCTGCACCCAGCCGCCCGAGTGGCCCTGGCAGTGCACTCTCTACACTAATCTACTTCCCCACTTGCCCTGAGTAAGTGACCAGGAGCCCAGCTCCCACAGCCGCGTGGCTTGCCAGACAGCAGCCACCAACCAAGGCCCCCCTATCCCTCATAGGATAACATTGGGCCAAACTCTCTCTGCACCCGGCCGTCCTGAAACCGCTGAGGGTGAACCAATTGTACCTACCTGACACTGGGGGACCCCGGAGTCTATGCCCAGAATTTCAACTCTGCCAGTCGAGTACTTACCCTTAAACCGCTAACTTCATTTTCCTCATAGGGTAACATTGACTGGCTTTTTCTTGAAAAATCTTCAAAGTGTGAACTTTTCAAAACTGCAAATATTCACCAAAAATCAGCCGAGTGACAAAAACGAATTTACTCACCTGCTTCTAGGTGAGCTCCCAGTGCTGGATCTTGGTGCCCAGCCCTGACTCTGAAAAGTGTCCACAACTATACTTACCTCTAACTCATTTTTCTCCCATAGGAAACCATTGTCTGCTTTTCTGGGAAATTTCTTCTAAGTGTCGATTTCTGCAATCTTGAAATATTCTTTTAAAATCGTACAATTTCTGCAAACGTAATTACTTACCTGTTTTTGATAAGGACCCCAGTCCTGGGTCTAGGTACCCAGTCCAGGATTACTAAAGTAACGACAAAGTACTCTACCTGCAATTTGAATTTCTTGCCATAGAGATCCATTGAATGTTTTCTTTGAAATATTTTCGAAGTGCTAACTTTTGAAATAGCTAAATATTATTTAAGAATCATTACAGTTATTAAGTCGACTTTCATCACTTGATTCTGAATACTGACCCAGGGCTGGATCTAGGAGCCAGACCTGGAATTCCAAAAGTAATCTGAAAAGTAATTTATTACAAATAACCTGAATTTACCATTGAGCTCAATGCATTGTTATGTTTAGGAAATAGGATTGTTTATTGCAACCAACTGTGACTGATTACAAAAATCCATTGCTTATTGCAAAAGTATTTATATTCATCCTCTCATTCTGAGAAAGTATATTTTTATTCCCCTTGTGGTTCTAAAAATAAAACAAGCATATATTTTATATATATAAACCATTGGCCTAGAGTTCAGTTATTGAGTGTGTGAGACCATTTGCTGACTGAGTATGTACAACAAATGCTTTACACTGTCCTCTGGTACTGCCTTACTGCTCGACCAAGCTACCACTTTAGAGAGTAAGGTCATACCTAACTTTAACCTCTATCAGCCCCTGGGGGACTGTGGACTCTGTACACCCTGTACCTATTAGGGAACAGTATATACAGAGCCACTTTCTCACACTGCCTCACTCACCTGCCGGACTTTGTGTCTCATGAGCAGGACTGTTCCGGTATGGGTCTGATGGCCTGTGCAGCTGCGCTCGGAGTGCTAGCTCAGTGGGATATCGGTACAGCAGCACATGATTTCCTGCAACGGAGTTACATCGAGTACCACGCAAATTGCCCATCGATGGTGTTGGAAGCACCCATCATTAATGAGCATGTGTGCTCTTTTGAATTGCTTAACTGGATGGCATCTACATTTTCAGACAATGACAATAATTTCCTGTTGGAAGCGGTTGCCACTTTTTGTGCTTACACGCTGATGGATTAATAAGACCAGGCCACCCAGACATTTTTTTTATTATTCCTATTTTTTTTCTCTTCTGCTTCTCCTTTTCAGTATTCTTTATTTCTTTATTGGCTACCATTCTTCACTTCCTGGTCGCACAAGCTCTTGTGGTTCAGACTTTTTGATCTCTGTGTTTTACTTCGATCAGTCTGTGTAGGACTGCCCAAGGGGAGGGTGTTGTGAGGGTTTATGGGTGCCAGTGGACGTTGCTAAATTAGCATTAGTTTGTGCTATGCATCACCGCCATCTTGCCACTTATGCACACAACACTACATGCCGTGGTTCCCACAAACACCTCTGCTCGTACAGCTTCACATGGGAACTGTCTGCCTTCCACCATTTCGGCTGTGCTCTGTTTTCTAGTCTGTACACCGTGTTCAAGGACAGAAAACAACTTCACTGGTTAATCGGCTTTGGTCCGTCCCACACACATACAAACGTACCATGGAACACAGCTGCGCTACTGACTTTCTGGTTGTTTTTAATATGGCACGAGATGCAAGTTAACAACACTTGGGAGAAAACCTTTCCAGAGGAAGAGCTGTGCTTGTCCGATGTAAATCCTATCATCTAAGACTTGAGGTAGGGGGTTCCGCTGTCCAAGCCCAGAGGTCTTCCACTTGTACAATAAACATAGCTTGTAGCACGGGGAGGGTGGTAAAGCGCTATAGGGCTTCATCCACTTTAATTATAATATGCTATCCCTGTTCATATTATATGGAATTGTAACTATGCTGCATTTCTTTGCTAGTGTTAGCACGTGTACTGCATTACAGAGCATGTTAGTTGAAATAAACATTTTAAACTATACAGTGTCTCTGGTTACTCTCCTTGTGAACAGGTATGAGTATCTAATCGAAAGAGTGTCTTGTTCCCACGAATTCTGAGAGGAGCTGAGTCGCTTGTTCTAGGATATCCAATCATTGGTAGCTCCGCTGTAGTACGGAGAACGAATGGGATACTATAGCTAACCGGATAGCGGATCTGAGCACTGAGGCGTGTTTTTGGTACACCACGATACACCGAGGTCCTGGTTTCCTGTGCATAGTTCTGTGTATGTGCATAATCCCTGCAACAATATGTGCAATTAAATATCCCCATGTAGCTCACAATTCTCTCTGTGTTTGCTTCCCTGTGAGTGTGCATGCAGGGCACTTACTGTTATCAATTACCCCAATCAGCTCAGTTCTCCCCGACTACTGCATACACACCTTAATACCCCACTGTGCACTGTCCTAGTGACATCTGCCAAGCCAGTTACATTTGGTAAATAGCATGAGTTTCAGTTACTGATATTGGTTATTTGACTTTTATTGCAAAGTTGTCCTGACATGCTTTTCAATGTGACACTTCCATCTTTGCTTTAAAGTCCCCTAGGGAGGCAGTCACATTCCCACCTGCACCACCGGAAGGAACAATCTTTCCAACAAAAAAGGTTTTTTAAGACAAAACTAGCCATTCAAAACTCAATCATGTGCTATGATCATTGAGTATTCAACACATGAAATAAGGAGAATCTAAACAGAAGCGTCACATGCCTTTTAATTTCTTCCCGAGGCAGGGTTGGGGGAGTGGTGCTGGCTGCAGGTGCTCTTTCCCCTTTAAAAATGGCATTGGCATCATGTAGCTGACGGAAGGGCAGTATGCTTGGTGGGAGCGGGGGTGCATAACACTGAAGGGATGAAGGGGAAGAGCGTGGACAGATAAGGCACTGTCTGTGTGTGGTTATTAGATATTGAGAGACAGGGCCAGACATAATTGAACTGACAGAGATGTGGGATGGGAGATGGGGGTATGCGAGGCTGATTGGAAGGCAAGGAGAGAGGGTTGGGGACAGTGGTGAGAGGTGGGTTGTGGGTGTTGGAGGGGACTGGAGAGAAGGGGTGGATGATGTGAAGGAAGTGAGGAGTGGCAAGATGAGAGACATGGAAGAGTGGGAGAGGTGAGAGGGAAAGATGTGAGAGGTAAGGAGAGATGAGGGTGAGAGGAGATGGGATGAGAGAAGACATCCGAGAGAGGTGAGGGAGTCAGAGAATTAGATTTGAGAGGTCAGGGATGAGGAGAAATGTGAAGTGGCGAAGGAAGTGCGGAAACACAAGAGGAGAGGCGAGTGTGAGAGAAAGGTGCAAGCAGAGAGTAGGGCTACTATTAAATGATGAGAGAAGATAGCTGAGAGGTGACCTGGTAGGTAAATAGAGAATTTGATGTAACATGGGTGAGGGAGAGCAGCGATAGGGGAATAGAGGGAGTTCTGGGGCAGGTGTTGAGGTGACAGGAAAAATGGACGTTGGTTCAAGAAGGTGTGGACGAACAATGGAGAGATGGGAATAATGAATGGGGGAACGGGAGGAATGTAAGATACAAATTGATAAGACAGAAATTTCAAGGGAGAGACTTGAGGTGAATGAGAAGTGCTGAGGGTTGAGAGAGGAGACGGGCCAGGGAGGCGATGAGATAAATGGGAGAGACTCTTAGAGATGAAGGGATTGAAAAGACAGAACGTCCAGGGGTGATTAAAGGTGAAGTGAGAGGTTGAATGGGGAGAGTTCAGAAGTTGTAAAAAGGGGTGAAAGTATATGGCCTGCAAAGGGAGAGAGGGTTCCGGGGTTGAGAGAGGGGAGAAGGATAGAAGGGAGGGGATGAGAGGAAAGAGGTGTGGATAAACTGCTTAACTCTGCACAAGACCGCCTGGGTTTTAAAGGACCCTTGCTGTTCTCAGTCAGGGCCAGGTGAGCTTCTAATGTGGCGACACTGCGGAGTGGAGAGTCCTTCATAAAGGATAACTAGACATCTTTCTGTTGTTTATTGCTGCATTTTGATTATAAACAGGTACTGATGAGGTGAAATCTTTCCCCAGTGTTACCAAGTGTAAAAAATGTCAATTCCACATCACAGAGCATTATTTACCTTTTCTTACCACACAACTTAATCGACCCTGCTGCATAATATGGTCCTCCCCTGCCTCATAATTCTAGTAGCCCTGCCTTTAGGGCAGGCTGGCAGTGCCCAAAGGGGTGGCCAGGCAGTTCAGTGTATGGTATTTTTATTGGCTGCTTGCTGGCCTGTTTTGTAGTCTGGTGGACTGTTTTTACTGTTGATTTCTGTGTAGTTAGCCTTTGACCAGTCACCCACAAATCTTTGACTTGCTCAACACTGTTTAATAATATTTCCCCACCGTAAAAATTATTTACAGTGTGAACTGGGGGCGTTTATGGTTGTCAATGATGCTGAGTACCAAGTTCTAGAGATGTTTGTCAGGAGGGGGTCCTTACCTCTGAAAATGTTGACGGGGGGGGGTCATGGCATCCGTAAGTTTGGAGACCTCTGGCGTAGGGTGTCACAGTACTTTACATCACGCACACATTATACAGAGACAATGAATCATACAAGTATGTAAGTCAGTCTATAGGGAATGTCATATAAGCCAATGAGGATTACAAGGTGTAGGAATCCCATTCCATCCATACTGGTGGGCAGTATATTTTAAGGGGTTTGGTCTGGAGAAGCACAAACTCTGGATTTAAAGCATTCCCCAGTGGTTAGGTGGTTGGCTTTGCTAATAAGAATGTATATCTGCCCAAACTAACTCTTTTTAGCAACATTAGAATAACGAAACACTGGGGAAGTTCTAACTATATTGCAATACAAACAAGCATTGGCATAGCCAATAGGTCTCGTCTTTGGGACCTTATAAGTATTTAATTATGCAGCACAATATCCTTGGTGCAACATCAACTGTTGCATGGCTAAACACTTATAATGTCCCAAAGGCGAGACCTATTGGCTATGCCAATGCTTGTTTAACCTTTGCTGGCTTTCAATGGATTTCTCTGGGTCATTTGATTGACAGACCTTTGTATGGTGGGTTGACTTAGAGGCCCAGCAACACTTCTTCCCGTCACTCGCCGTCATGTGGCATGTTTTCAGTAAATTAACCATAGTCGGGGACACTGGAACTATTGTTTATGTGGCTAGGAGTTTTGTCACAATTGTACATTTACCACAGTTTTACTATCTGCTGCACAATTTGCAATTTTCAACCCAAAAAAAGTTGTTTCTAGTTCAAACGGATCAATCGTTGCTAAAATAAACACATTATTAATATTGCAGCGCCATGCTTGATGCTTTTGTACAAGTTAACTGGCGTAACTTCAACTGTTGATTACTGTATTGCAGTGCTAAACTGGTACGAATGAAATTAAATTGTTGCCCAAACGGTCTCAATATCCCCATTAGATGGACTGGGGATGGGCTTGTACTTGCATCATAAAAAAACATCTTTACATGGTTAAATGAAATTACAACGGTGGATATGATCCTTTTTTGTCATAAAAATGTTTCTTTCATTACTGATGCAAATGCAGGTTACACCAGCGAGACACTGTCCTATGGGCAGTAGTTACTTCAAGAGGATACTCAGAGTAGAAGGGAAAGCCTACGGAGTAGACTAATGCACCCACTCCAGGAGTCTGTGTTTGACCTCTTGGTCTCAGGTTCAGACCCGGGTGAGTGCGCTCAGCCTTTCATCTTTGCAAGGTCAATAAAACAAGTCCCTTGCGTAATAATAAACATCTGTTATTCAACTCCAAGATCTCCAAAGGATGAAAGTGTTTTTTTTTTACTAATATATGCTGTTATTTCACTTGATTTTTCAAGTCAATCTTACAGTGCCTCTTAGAGAGGTATTTATATTACACAGAAGTAACATAAAGACCGTTCAGTAAGATTCATTCTTAAAGTAAAGAGGTGCTTCGAAAGTTCCACATATGTTCCAAAAAGAACGAAAGGTAAACCCAAAACTAAAGGCCTGTTCTAAGACGAAATGTGGATAGGCACTGGCAGAATAAAAGAAGCACACCTTTAATTATAGAGAGTGGACATGTAGGCTTGTTTTCTGCTGCCTACAGCAGTGATGCTAGACTCGACAGAAAACAAACTACAGGCGCTCACCTCTTGTGACACACTATTTTAGTCTTAGGAGTTCCCAAGTTTCCAGACAGAACAAATAGTCATTTGCCAATGAATACCATTTTCTAAAGGATCTCATTAATGTGTAGACTTTTCGTTTAGAAAAAAAGTGTGTTAAACTGGTAGTACAGCCTACAGAAAGTTGCATACTTTGTTTTTAGGTCGAGCCAGGGCAGCACATGCGCTGCTGCGAGGCATGCAGTTTTGGAGTATGGCTTTGAAGCCCCGCCCTCTCTCCGCCCATAAGTGTCATTGGCTTGCGCCATAGTCCTTCGTAAATGCTGGCTTGCAAGTCGTTGTTAGGCTTGTTGGTCCGTCCTTGGTACCGCTTTGTCTGCATTTGTAACCCACCATGGCAACTGTCCCTTTTACTTCTGTTGATACACGGTCTGTCTTATTCAGTCTGTAAGCACTCTTTTCTTTAAACTCTTTTCTGAAATAAAACTATTGGCTGTTTGAAGTTCACCAACCCCGTCCTTCGGTGTGAGGATCAAAACGAACCTTAGGACATCACTGAGCCCAAATGTGTCAGTGCTTGCAGCGCCTGTTACTCTTTACAGCGCCTCATGGATCACACTCCTGATGGAGAACCCTGCAGGCGGAGGAGGGGTGGGTGGGAGTATTAAATGGGTGCAGTCCTGTACTCCTTATTGCGATGCTGCAGCTTTCGAAGCCTGCTTCTCCGAGGGTGACGTGCGGGTGGGTGCATGATACAAGGGCATGGCGGGAGGCAGAGCACGAAAGCTCCAGGTCATTGAATGACACCAAAAGGCATCTCAGTGGTACCCAGGGGGCTAGATGTACCCATGGGCATGTGGGCAGGCCCGGTGGCTCACCCGGCTGTCGGTCGAGGCAGGGTGGTGTATTCTTAAAGGGCTCAGAGGTCATCCTGCGCCATCTCTCAGCAGCCCTTTATGGCTGCAACAACAGAAGCGCGGATATAGGAGAAGAGCAGACAGACGTGCGGCCAGGAGGCCGACACCATGGTCCCCGAGGCCTTTCTTGTGGTCGGAGATGTTTTCTAAAAGTGCTTTGAAATCTGTGTCTCCTAACAACACGATTTATAGTTATAGCAAACAGGGGGAGGTCAGGTGTCATACATCGACAGTAAGCATTTGCACAGATATACAACTGTGTGGAACAATTGCATGACAGAAAAGGGGGGCTTAGGATGCCCCTTTACACACACACGTGTGGGCACCCATGGGCTTCCTCCTGGTATCGAAGAATGCAGCTCTGAGACGAAAATCTGCCAAATGGTGCTGATCAAATGCTGACCATGGCGAGATAAGTACGCCCTCTGGGGCACTGCGGGGAGATACACTGCGTGGAAAGGGTATCTTCATAGCCTCGCCCAGAACACACGAAGATTTTGATGTTTATAGTTCGCACAACAGTGCATTTCACAGACTACTTGTTTGCTGCACGGAGTTCAGTGATTTTAATAGCGGTGGCTTAATTTCATGCAGCAGAGCCCGCCGTGAGGGGCAGACCGCATATCTACATGTACTATGAAACCCACAAAGTGATACTTAATACAAATAGGTTCTTGACAATAAAACATGCAATTAAGTAATCTAAAGTAAAAAAACACAAGTACAACTTGCGCACGCTGTAAAAAAACGCAAACAAATGGGTTAACAAGTGGGAGGGGTGGGGGGAGTGTGGCCGAGAGCACACACAGCGTTTCCCTTGCGGGAGCGAGCTTTGAAACCATCTGTTTGAAAGTTAATAACAAACAGATGGTTTCAAAGCCCGCTCCCGCAAGGGAATCGCCAAACGTGCACGCGTTGCCATTCAAAGCAATGCAATGCGTGCACATTTTTGCCTGAAAAACTGAATCGATTTCTAAAGGTCTCCTCCTATGCAGCGCATGCACGCTGCGTAGGCGAGACCTAAAAACAAAAAAGGGAAGCTCAAACTATACCATTCACGTTTGTATGCAGCTCCTTGATGACAGTTCATTGGTCACTGTCCTATGATAGGATTATAACTTCTGAACTGCAAGTAACACAAGAATCTCTGTGACAAAGGCAGTAACCCACTCAGCTGTCCAAATAAACTACAGTTTATCTGCATTTCAAAACTACCAACAGACAAATGATTGCTCTCCAGCAGGATCATTATTCACCAGTTATGTAGAAAATTTTATGTCTAGATAACTGGTGCATCCATGGCCATGATAATGATAAAAAATTATTTCAATGAAGCATACACAAAGATTAAAAATTGCTGGGCCTGTGCAGATTTTAAAAATAATAACAAGTCCCACATTTCCTTTCCTACTCTGTTCATAGAACTCAGCCTCACAGCCCAATCTGATAAGCAGCTGCAGGGGTCAGGAAAGGTGAATCAGGAGAAACAAACTTCTTTTCTCCAGCACTGAAAAGAAAGGGGAATATCCATGCAGCTGGTGCTAAAGAAAAAAGGTGTCCCCTTTGCCATGCCCTACTGTACCTTCATGACACAGCCAACCTTTCTAAAAGGGATGCGTGATTGGGGGTGCCTGTGAGAAAGAGCCCAGGCCCAATCACTCAACTTCCAGAACTGGAAGGAAAACAATGTTCGGGGGAACGTTTTAAATTAAAGTGGCCATTTTCTATTGGCCTTTAAGCCATCACTGCTAGGGCGAAGTCTCATGTTTGGGTGGGCCAGGCTCATGTTTGTGTGTGCCTGGCCCACCCTCTAGAACCGGGCCTGCGTAGAAGGCTGAGACAGCCGCCAGGTTACACAGAGGAAAATGCAACAACATGAATGAGGCGTGTGTATGCATGTGGTGAAAACCATCCAATCTGATTCAAAGTAAAAGAAACAAACTCCTTTGAAACCTTGTATTAGTGGCTTTCAAGGGAATCAAGGCACAAAGCAGGATGCAAGACTACTTTTTTGCTTTCACTGTTGCACAAAAACCAAAAGTCCATCATTACTCAGTGAAATTGCACAACTGTCAATGATCAAGAATTTCAACCAAAGTGAACCATGGATTGTGTATGCCTCTCTTTAATAGTTTTATAATGCGCGTGAGCACCGAGAGGTATAGATGCGCTTTACGCAGTAATAACACCAGCGACAAGCCTCATAATTTGAAATGTGCATTATAAACCACGGGGTGTGCAAAAAGGAGAGGATTATCTCGCACGGACATCCCCTAATTTTCACCAAGACTGCACTTACTACGGGTAGGTCACAGAGTTTTCCACATGTGGGTTTTGTTTTTCACCTAAAAAAAATCGGGTGTTTCGTTCCACTTTTAAATTATGGAAAGAGATAAAGATCGCTAACATCCTTACCTTTTTAAAGGCAGTAATAAAACGGTTTCAAAGTTAATTTATGAGAAGAATGTACATTCATTTCTCAGAGCAAACCACCAATCACGGCAAACTGTTGCCTTTTCGCGTGGATAACCATGTTGTGGCTTGGATGAAAAAAGGTGGGAAACTCTGCAAGCTACAGATAGGCCAGTCGCCGCGATCTCGCGACACTAGTCTCACGGAATAAAATACAGGCGCACTTTAACCATGAGGAGAGCGCGGGGTTCTGGTGGCATTTCAAAAATGCTCAGCCTGTGACAAGTTCCTGGTTTATCTTCATTTATGCAGCATTTTTTATCTTAAAGATTAATACTAATAATGTTAAATAAGCAGGACCGCCGATACATTTTCATTGTTATGCATTGAGTGAGTAAACTGAGTGAACCCCCAATATTAGATGTAGTAGCACGTGCTCTTTGTTGTGGGATGGAAAATCCTGGCTGGAAAGGAACATTTTAATCTAGTTTTGAAAATATGCGTAGCTAGCTTTAGCAATAAATACAGGCAATGTTGCATAATAGGTGTTTACATGGCAACATAACCAAATAATGCAGTAGTCATAGATTATGATTGTGCATCGTTGGGCCACATAATTTGTCTTTTTTTGCCACATAATTTTGACAAACATGTGGCACAAATTGGCCCTCCATTGCCACATAATTTCAGTGGCACTAATGACCGGTCAGCACGACAGACAATTCGATATTATCAAGTCAATAGACGATTTTTCTGTTGGCCTGGAAGTACTCTGTCGTATTATGCATCAGATGGTGGAGTGTAAGTGGCAAATAAGTCAAATCCTACACTATGGGGACATTGCTACTGTCGCATAATTTCAGAGGCCCTGCCTATATTGCCACCTTGGGGTTCTAGATCGGCAAAACATGTCACCGTTTGCTCTCTGTGACTCCAGAGCCAATGGCACCCATGGATTTAAAACCAAGCATTTACAATGCAATAGGTCTCACAATTGCGAGTTTTAACCTATTGGCATTGTAAAAGTTTAAAAAAAGAAAGAGCGGTTGTGCCTGAAGCGGGCGCCGCGCTCAGTATCAAAGTAAAAAAAAAACAAAAAAACAAACAGAGCGCAAACATTTTAATTACGCGCAGTGTCCCTAAAGCAGGCGCTGCGCTCAGCATGCAAATACAACAACAAAAGCAGCCACCATTGTCCCCATTAGTATCAATAAACAAAATAGTGCTCACCTACTACATAAAGATTAACGTGTAACAAGCCATGTAAAAGATCCAGTCCTTATGGCTGGTAACAAATGGCGAAAAGGCAGTACCCAGGAGGGACTAACAAGCCTCATAATGAATCAGAAGCCAGCGTTTAGGAAAGACAATGACACAAGCCAATTAAAAATATGGGCGGAGAGTGGGCGGGGCTTCCACTGCATACTCTATTACAGCATGCCTCACGGAGCGAGCAGTGCATGCGCGCTGCCGCTAGGCTCGAACTAAAGAGTGCCATGGAAATGCCAGACATTGTATTAAACACAAATAGCACATAGAGAACTCTATGAAACCCAGGACAACCAATGATCCAGGAAAATTAAGGGAACTTTTTCTTATCCAGAACAACCTCCAAATGTCATAATATTGCTACAGAAAATACAGGACGCTTGTATCCTTTGTCTCTTGGCCTGCTGTGTATAAAGAAAGTATTTCTGACAACTGGAGACCCCTGGAGACCAAGAGGCTCTACAAACATCAATCTTTGGCTGCACAATTCATTGTCTCTCAATTCCCATAGGGATGGCTGCAACATTTGGATCAGTCCGGTGTGGACCCAGGACACCATGCAAATTTGAGACGCTTAAGAAAACTGTTGATCCAACAACTTCCCTTTAACCAGAATACTCTGCAGACGTAAAACCATGACTGTATAAAATCAAATGTCCCTTGGGCAATGGCTGCAATATTTGAGCCCAGGTTGGCCGGCACCAAGGGAACAGAACCAACCCCAGGTGTTAAAAAAAAAATAGTAACCTAGGAAATTCGGAAATGTGGAAGTTGCTTGGACCCCACCACTTTTTCGCAAGCAGAGTGTAGAAACACAATCTATTTAGATGTCCCATGTGAACTGACTGCAGTACTTTAGACAGGAGTCAGCCAGCCCACAAAACACTCTACCCAGCACAAGCATTTCCAAGTACTGGAGACCCAGGGAAATCCAATGAGGTGTGACCTGAGTAGAATCCAGCACATTTTCCTACAGAGAATGCCCTCCAAACATCAATCACAAATCCCATGGGGAACTGCTGCATTATTAGGACTCTGGGTGACTGGCACAAAGAATCCCTATTAACCGCACACAGAAAACACAATTGTCTCCCAATTCTCTTGTGGTCTGGCAGCAGTACTTGTGCCTGGTTTTGACTGGCTCACAGAGTACCCTTTTAAACCCAATAATTTCAGAAGACTAGAGACTTATGAGAATCCAAGTAGGTCTGGCCTGCTAGAATACCATCCCATTTCTCTATTAAAATCAAACAATTGCTAAAAGAGGGGATTCGGCTTGGTGGATGGATCCCACATGATCCACTGCTGAACACGCATCGACTCTCCCCTCCCCGCCATGTTGTCCCGTTGTTTCCATTTCTGAGATGCTGGAGCAGCGACGAGGTGAACATGGAGAATGCTGTGAGCTCAGCAGTATAAGCTGTGGTAGCGGTGTGACGCCGGCATGACGATGGCTCCAGAGCTGGCTGGAGACAGAGGCAAGCAGCTTTTAATAGATGGTTAACGCTCTACTTAAGTTGATGGAGGAGAGTTTGTTTGAGGCCAGAGCAGAGCATTGCCACTGTATCACTCCTGCTATCACTCGACAGTGGAGTAGAGGCTACTGTTGGTTTGTGGGTGGGTGAATCATCAGGTTTCTCACCGGGGTGTGAGTTCTTTGCATGCAAATTTGTCAGGGTGCATGCACATTACCCAGTTGGGGTCGCTGGGCAGGTTTGTTTGCCACCTCTTAATTGAATGCCTTATTGCCCCTTCTGGAGTCTTCTGTTGCTGGACAGCATTTAAAGCATCTGCTTGTTTATAGTGTTTAAAATATGAGAAAGCACCTCAAGCCTGTGAATGCTGCAGTAAATGTGGACTCCTCCCTAACTTTCATTCACAGGGCTAAAAAACGTTCTGAGCAAGGTAAATCAGCTGCTGCACAAGCGAATCGGAGTGCCCAGTATCGAAAGGAAAGAAGGATGGCAGCAACCCCAGGGAGCTCAGAAGATGAGCTGATCACCATTCAGAAGGAAAATGAGATGGGGGCAGTGAGTGAGAATTGTGAGCAGGCGGCAGAGACTGCAGTAGACTCAAGGAATTCTCCTATAATGATTGATGCTCTTGCTCTTAATAAAGAGAATTCTGGGATCCTTTTGGAGACTACAGTTGAGGTGCAAGCAATTCGGATAAGTTTCTGGGATGCTTGTGGTTTTAAGGAGCTGGGGCATTTTTTGTTAAGGGGTAAATGCATTACATGGCAATAACTGCATGCTCCTGGAGGTGATCCCACAAGCTTTTCTTCGTGAGCTTTCAGAAGATCATCCTCTTTTTGAGGAAACATTGTCAGGAATCTAGTCAAGACACTCACCTTGCGATACGCTCACTTTTTAAAGGTCTAAGCTCCAAGTAATTGGAAACTGGTATAGGTTATTATGTAATCAGGGGGTTGGGCAACATGTGATAAGCTTTTTAGAAACAAATTGCTTTTCTACAGTGTAGTCTCTCTGAGGAGGACTGGCAGACTATTTCAGTATTAGGCCATAAGACATTAAGAGCAGCAAACTTTAAGAAGATGTCGTTCCTACCCTGGTAGATAGCCTATTATACTCCTGCCGCCCTACGTAGAATGTATCCAGTGGTTGAGGATCGCTGCTTCTGATGTACTCAGCAGATAATGGGGGCCTGGATTTATATTTTTTTCACCTGCCACTTGTTGGGACAGTTTTGGGAAACGGTCTTCTCCATTCTCAGTCTCAGTCTCCAGGTTCAAATAGATCCAGAAGCTTGTTTGGCACTCTTCAGGTTTTTTGTTTAAAAAAGAACCAGCGTTTAAGGACTGGCAAATGGGGACAGTTGTTTATATCAATAGACTCTTTAATTGCTTTCTCATTGAATTTACACAAATGGAAAGCAGGTAGGGTTCCAACATACCAATATAGGCGTAATGAAACACTTAGAACAAAAAAATCAAGGAGGTGTATGCAAGACGGGTGAGGGACTTAAAAAGATTTATGGCTTCTTAGCAGTTTTGGGATTTAATTGAGAAGGCGGGCCCTGACCCGGTGGTAATGCCACCTGTGATTACTTGAGGGCAACTTTGAGGATGCATGCTATCCACAAGTTTTACCTGGAGCTAGGGGGCACAGGGATGCTTTGTGCTTTGTTCTTATTACTGGCATTCGCAATTAAGTTGGTTTGAGAAGCTTAATGCTGCGTTCATTGATGCTATCACACGTGTACTGTATATAAATGCAACCATTGAATGAATGAAGCGTCTATATTAGTGAAGATTTAATGAGGTACAACTGGACTTTATCAACTGCTGTTATGCATTTGATTTTTGTTATCTTTTAATGTATTGACCGGCCTAACCACATCTTGTATGATCTTCTGTGTACTTTTCTATACTCATATGGCTTTTGTATATTTATTTTTGGATCAGCTGTCCTGAAGGGACTCTTTTTTTCTATTTTAATGAGTATTCAATGTCACTTGTATTGTATTAATCACATTTGTGTGTATACCGATTCACGATTCTGCTCAACAAAAATAAAAATAAATAAAAACATAAAAACAATTGCTAAAAACATAAATTCTTCTATACACCCCAGAAACCTCTGAAGATTTGAAACCCAGTGGAATCCATTGGGGAATTGCTTGTGTGGATTACAACACTTTTCCTTCACACTGAATGCCTTCCAAACATATTGACTAAACAGTCACATTTGTGGGACTATGCTCCTCGGTGCAATAAGCTCACCTAAACCCCAGGTTTAAGGAGTTTAACACATGTTTAACAAAACACAACCTGCACATCATAACAAAACAATATTAGAACACAAACTGAACAACACAACACAATGACACAAAAAGAAATCAGATCAACATAAACTAGTATATCACAACATGATAGCACAAAACATCACAGCAACTAAAACAACCATATGACAACACAAGCAACATAAACCAACAAAACAACTCACTGCAACACAGAGAACACTCTTTTTAAAATGTATTTATTATATTTTTATAGAGGGGCATGAGGGTTAATAGGGCGTTAACGCAAGGAGCATGTATCATGTTCAATGGCTACACCTTTGCAGCTTTCCTTGCTGCGTATGAAACACGGCTCCAAAGTCGGGTATTATGAGAGATGCAGCCTTCTCGGTCTAATCTCTTTCCCCACATAATTCAAGGGCAGGAATCGGAAAAGGTTGGGAGACAGATTGGAGTCTGAGGTGAATGAGGACAAAACATTTAAAAAAAAACATACAACCCTCTTAATAAAACAATACATCCACAACACAAGCAGTACAACAAATTAAAGACCAGTAGCTCACAAAATAGAAAAACAGTGCAGCAACACAACACAGCACTTTATGAGCATGACACAGAAAAACAACAACAAATAACCACATCTACCACTGACCAACCACCACTTTGCTTTGACATACATGCTGTAGACGTTCTTATGAAATATGGGCAGCATTTTTGTGTTACATAATGTAAATCGAAGTGCCCCTTAAGCATTCACAGTGGGTGTGCAGACCTTAGCCTGAGGCCTTGGACTAAGTATATACAATGTCTCTTTTGCACATTTTTACATCTGTATGTATGTGTGTGTGTGCTAAATCACTGAAAGCCCCTGTGTATGTAAAGGTACCATTTTCGCTTTGCTTAGAACTTTGTGGCAGTTTGATGAATCTGCACAACACTTTCCAATCAAATTAAAACAAGCATAGATTTAGAACATTACATTTTGTACATACCTATTCAGGGGAAGTGAAACAAAGGAGGGTGGGGGTTGAGTTAAGAAAATGAGCATTTCTCATTTTAATTCCCATAGAAAATTGTACTGTCCGTAACAGCAAAAACTGCTGCCACATTAAACTACAATTGTACTCAAAGGAGTGCCTTTTCTTTGTTTGGTGTAAATCATTTCAATAGATTTTGAGAAATTAGCACCACACAGTGTTATTGGTCGAGCTTCCACGGGTTAAAATGTAGAGATAATATGACAGTTGAAAAGGTGTTCTTTGATGTACCTATAACTCTGTGGACTTTTGATGCATGTGCTGACAATTCATCAGACAATAAGTATGTGTAGCTTACTGTTCCATTTTCAAATTTATGTACATCCATCAAAAGGGGAGCACAGTTTATTAAAAAGGGTGCAAAAAGTGTTCATTTAATAATAACTGTGATACAAATCCATACTAAAATTGGCAACTCTTCAACCTGCATTGTTTTCTGTTGGCATGCCAAGTTTCATGCAGTTATGCCCAGGTGGGTCAAAATGAAAGTGGATGGGCATTAACATGTCCATTTGCTAATACATTGGGTAATAAATACATTTTTTGTGGAATTTGGCAAGTGTTACCAATTTAAGCCCAGTCGAAGAAGCTCAAGTTTAATAAGGGGGCGGACAAAAACAAGGTTAAAGTTAAAAGGGGTTTAGAAAAATATTTATTTGCTAATACCTTTTTCGGTTTTGCATTGCTTGAAACTTGGCGAGGTTTTAGCAAGTTAAGCAAATAGCAGGGATCTCAGGTTTCATTGTGATCCAGACAGCCAGGAGGGTTGGGGTGTCACTATTCGTAATATGGATGTCAGATGTCAAACTAAGGATGTCGGTTGGAAAATATCGTTTGGAAAGCCTCCGACCGCCGACCGACATCCTAATTAGGGCCAAAATGTTTTGTTGTTATGTTAAGTTATGCCCAGAGCAGGGATCCCAAGCTCCATGCAGATCTGACACCCTTTGACAAATCTGCATGAAATTACACATTTACATGTTTAATTTTCTGTTGGTATTGCATATTTCACATCAATATGCACAAAAAAAAGTGGTTTGCCAAGGATTCAATTAACAAACAATGTTTTTTTATTCAGTCAAATCAATCACCGAAACAATGAAACTGGATATAGAAAATCATATAGTCCTGCATCTAACACTTAATAATAACAAATGTATTATCTATAAACCAAAAATAGTTATTTAATAAAAATGCTTTTAGAGCTTGACGCAAGATACTGAGACTGAAGAGTTTAAGTACTTAGGGGCTCATGACGATGGCAGAGGGCCCGCCACTGGCAGCCGGTCAGTGGCAGGCCCCTTCGCTATCGTACTGCAGTTTTCCCCCGCCATTTTATGATGGCAGGGGGAATGAATGGTAAACCGTGGTGGTCGGAAAGATCTCCCGACACGGTTCCGACTGGCAGTCCTTTTCCGACCGCCTGTCGGAAACAAAACATTGGCTGAAATTAGTAGGGATGATAATATCCGTTTCCTCCGTTCGTTTTGCAGCGGACAACCATCTACAAAAAGAATGACACAAATGGATTTGGGGGGCCTGTAGCAGGCCCCCCTCAATCCCAGGTGCAGGGACATGTACCCTGGTATCCCTGCCTCAAATGGCAGGCACCGCAGGGTACCTTCCAAGTAGTGCTGGTATGTGTCTGCACCCTCTTTTTTGCATTGTGGGGGGGGGGGGCTGCTGACCTCATCCCCGTCACAATGCAAAATATAAGTGATGCAACCGCTGTGGTGGCGGTTGCATCGTGATTAGGATCGTGGGGAGGCCGCCTCATAGGTGGCCGGTTCCAAGTCTCACTAGGCCGGGTCACCCCCTTGCTCCTCCTGCCGCCTCCTGCTCCTGCCTGCCAGCCTTGCCGCAGAGCCGCCCGCTCGCCATTTTCCCGCCGCAGCTCGCCACAGGCCCCGCCCACCACCGGCCCATTGGCCGAGCCGCTCCCGCCGCCCAGCTGACCTGCCCTCTCATCCCCCTTCTTAAGGGGACAGCAAGGAGTGCTCGGGAGTGACCGCTGCGCCTCTCACCAGGCCGGGTCACCCCCTTGCTCCTCCTGCCGCCTCCTGCTCCTGCCTGCCAGCCTTGCCGCAGAGCCGCCCACTCGCCAGTTTCCCGCGGCAGCTCGCCACAGGCCCCGCCCACCACCGGACCATTGGCCGAGCCGCTCCCGCCGCCCTGCTGACCCGCCCTCTCGTCCCCCTTCTTATGACGCTCCCAGAGCGACCGCGCAGTGGACGCGCGCAGCGGGAGCGCCGACTGAGCGCCGAAGTCCGCGCCTGGCCCGCGCCCAGCGCCAGGACCCCTGGCCCCCGCAGACCCCAGCCCACCCGCCGGACGTACAACGCCGCCACCCTCAACGCACTCAACGCCGGCCGAATCCCAGGATGCTACCGAGCCACCCCGAGACGCACCTTCTGCTGCAACGCCTGCAAGTTCACCTGCATCCGGACCAGCACTACTCCAGCACCAGCACCAGCCAAGACCAAGACGAGCAACAGCAGCAGCCACCTGAAATGCATCCTGCTCAACACCCGCTCCGTCCACAGACACGCCATCGAGTTCTGGAACCTGCTCGACACAACCTCACCAGACGTCGCCTTCCTCACGGAAACCTGGATGAACGCCTCTTCAGCGCCCGACATCGCCATCGCCATCCCAGACGGCTACAAGATCATCCGAAGGGACCACATCAACCAGACCGGAGGAGGCATCGCCATCATCCACAGGAACACCATCCGCATCACGACCAACACCGACGACACCCTCGCACCCGCCGAGCACCTGCACTTCCAGGTCCACATCAACCCCAAGACCACCCTCAGAGGCACCCTCATCTACAGACTCCCGGGACCACGCACACAATTCAGCGAAGACATCGCCGACTTCATCAGCCCGCACGCCCTCCTCTCCGCTGACTACATCCTCCTCGGGGACCTCAACTTCCACCTGGAGAACAACAACGACCGCAACACCACCACCCTGCTGGACAACCTCGCAAACCTGGGACTCAAGCAGCTGGTCACCACCCCCACCCACTACGCCGGACACACACTCAACCCCGTCTTCTCATCCAGCAAGGACATCGCCTTCAGCCACGCCACCGGACTCCACTGGACGGACCACAGCTGCGTCCACTTCAGCTTCAGAAGGACCACGATCCACCACCACCAGCAACAGGTTGCACGCAGAAGCTGGAACAAGATCACAGCCAACCAGCTCGCGACCTCCCTGAGCATGAACCCTCCCACCAGCACAACGAACCCAAGCCAGGCGGCCACCAACCTCGCGAAGTGGATCAGCAACTGCGCAGACGACCTCGCCCCTCTGAAGACCCCGCCTAGCAGACCCGGCAGCAAGAAAGCCCCATGGTTCACCGACGAACTCAAGAGCTCCAAGAAGAACTGCCGAGCCCTTGCGAGAACATGGCGCAGAGACCCAACACCGGACAACATGACTGCCCTCAAGCTCGCCACCCGAAAGCACCACCAACTCATCCACGCCACCAAGAAAACCGCATTCAAGGAACGACTGGACAACAACGCACACAACAGCAAGGAACTCTTCAACATCGTTAAAGAGCTCTCCAACCCCAACGCCGGAAACAACGACATCACCCCTTCGCAAGATCTCTGCAACTCCCTCGCCTCCTACTTCCACAACAAGATCGCGGACATACACAACAGCTTCAGCACTTCACCGACGCACGCCACGACCGAACCACCGCCCCCCACCACCACCCTCCGCGCCTGGACCCCGATCAGCACCGAAGACACCGTCCGCACGATGAACTCCATCCACTCCGGATCTCCTACCGACCCCTGCCCTCACCACGTCTTCAACAAGGCCGACGCTGTCATCGCACCCCACCTGCGGGACATCATCAACACCTCCTTCAACACCGCTACCTTCCCGGAGAGCTGGAAGCACGCCGAACTCAGCGCTCTACTAAAGAAGCCATCAGCCGACCCCACCGACCTCAAGAACTACCGCCCCATCTCGCTGCTCCCGTTTCCTGCAAAAGTAATCGAGAAGACCGTCAACAAGCAGCTGGCCGCCTTCCTCAAGACGAACGGTTCCCTCGACCTCTCGCAGTCTGGCTTCCGGGCCAACCACAGCACCGAGACCGCCCTGATCGCAGCCACCGATGACATCCGAGCACTGCTTGACAACGGAGAAACAGCAGCCCTCATCCTCCTAGACCTCTCCGCGGCCTTCGACACTGTCTGCCACCGTACACTAGTGCAGCGACTCAGCAACTTCGGAATCCAGGAGAAGGCACTGGAGTGGATCATCTCCTTCCTCGCCGGAAGGACACAGAGAGTCCGCCTCCCCCCGTTCAGATCTGAAGCCACCGAAGTCATCTGCGGCGTTCCTCAAGGCTCCTCGCTCAGTCCAACCCTCTTCAACGTCTACATGAGCCCCCTCGCAGACATCGCACGCCAGCACAACCTCAACATCATCTCCTATGCCGACGACACCCAGCTGATTCTCTCCCTCACCAACGACCCCGCCACCGCCAGAGCCAACCTTCACGAAGGGATGAAAGAAGTAGCCGAATGGATGAAGAACAGCCGCCTGAAACTGAACTCGGACAAGACGGAAGTCCTCATCCTGGGATCCTCAGCCTCCGCCTGGGATGACTCCTGGTGGCCCCCCGCCCTAGGCAGCGCACCCAAACCAACAGACCACGCACGCAACCTGGGCTTCATCCTGGACTCCTCCCTCTCCATGACCAGACAAGTCAACGCCGTCTCCTCGTCGTGCTTCAACATCCTGCGCATGCTACGTAAGATCTTCCGGTGGATCCCCACCGAGACCAGGAAGACGGTCACCCAGGCCCTCGTCACCAGCCGTCTGGACTACGGCAACTCCCTCTACGCCGGAACCACCGCCAAACTCCAGAAGAGACTCCAGCGAATCCAGAACACCTCAGCACGACTCATCCTGGACATCCCCCGTCGCAGCCACATCTCCGGACACCTGAGAGACCTGCACTGGCTCCCGGTCAACAAGAGAATCACCTTCCGACTCCTCACCCACGCACACAAAGCCCTACACAACCAAGGCCCAGGATACCTCAACAGCCGCCTCAACTTCTACGCTCCCAAATGCCAGCTTCGATCGACTGGCCACGCCCTCGCCGCCGTCCCCCGCATCCGAAGAGCCACCACAGGGGGACGGTCCTTCTCCTACCTCGCCGCCAAGACATGGAACTCCCTCCCGACTCACCTCCGCCTGACCCAGGACCACCTCGCCTTCAGGAAGCAACTCAAGACCTGGCTGTTCGAGCAGTAGCGGACCCCCCTCCCCCAGCGCCTTGAGACCCTCTGGGTGAGTAGTGCGCTATATAAATGCATTGATTGATTGATTGATATATCAATGGCGGATGGACTAAAGTCCATCCGCAATCGTAATGAGGCCCTTAGTGTCCCTAGTGATGACACAAAAGAAAAAAAACAATGTGTATGAAACGCATACAGAGTGTGTAGATCCAAAATACACAGAACTTGCATTTATTAGTTGGCCAGGGCTCATTTGCCTGAAATCTGGTTGGAAACATCAGATTCCTAAGTTTGTGTGTGGAATATGTCTACAAGGTTTCAACCTTGTTTCGAATGTTGAAGTCTTTTCACAAGAGACTGGATGAGGGTCACCTAGGTGAAGGAGTCACACTAAAGCTATACCAATAGTAAACGAAAATGGGTATGGCTGGAGTAAAATTATGGACGAACTAAGTGAAGTGGGTCGAGTGACCACAGATACCTTTATGGATACCTGAAAACGAAGCCCACAAATATTCAATTAGTCTCTAGCTATGAAGTTAAAGAGGGACATTGTGTGGCTAGAGATAAATGGTTCATGTGCTCACCATAAGGGCATTTTGACCTAAGGAAGGGTAGCACCAAAGTGAGAGCAGCACACTGAACATTAATAGTACTGACTCAACAGGGAAAAGTGATCTATCAGCAAATGTCCCCGCAGGTATTAGTCGGGTAAATGTAAAGAATATATATTAATTGCATAAGTCAATCGATCAATGAATCAATTTATAGACTGCATGGCTACCCTAATTGTGTTTCCCATAACTAAAAAATAATCTTCACAGTTGTAAAATGGCCATTTGCCTCTACAGTTTGTGCGAAGTTTATCGATATAACAAAAAACCCTAAAATCACAAAAAATACAAGTTCTGAAACCTTATGAAAATTGTGTTTTTTTTAGCACCGCCCACAATTTTCTGCACAGTCTACGTCTACTTCATGTCAGGCCCTTACTTCCAACCTCCGCAAGGTTCTCACCACAAAATAAAGTTTTGATTTATCGGGACCAACACTTTTCTTGCTAATTTTAACAGGTACTCATCAAACGTTAGAATACTGGATAAGTTTCTACCATCCATCTGGTTAATACATATAAGTATTGTACTTTCCACCTCTGACCATACCTGCACTTTATTTGCCCATTATTTGGCCATTAGTAGATACACTGAGCGATAGTCAATTTTCGGCTCCTTGACAATAAGTGTCTGCCCAATAATATGGTCAAATTTATGACTTTATCATTGGATTTATTCTTAACATGAGGTTAGGTGTAAATCAGAAATAAAGACGTAGATGTTTAAATGGTTCTTGCTTACTGATCATGCACTGATGAGGGGCCTTGAAGCAGAAGTGGATGGTTCATTCTCAGACTTCAGGTGGTGGGAGAAAAACGGATTAGAGAATGGTTACTGGTTGGAGGCAGACAAGAGGTAGTTAATGGTGTGGAAAATTAGAATAGGCTATGAGAGGAGAGAACAGGTGTGGAAACATTGAGGATGGGGAGGAAGGGGCAGTATGAGTGAAGGCAAGAGCAAGGAACTCATTTACCTTCTTTTTTATTTGGAGCATGAATTTGTGGGACATATGTTAGAGAGGATAGTGGTGTAAGACAGTGATGTAGGGACAAGTGCCCCAAAGGAAGCAACAGATATGAAGCATGAAGTGTGTTAAGGAATGAGTTGCGTATAATAAAAACACCAAATATCATCTAGCACATTGTTTTTTAGATGTATTTATTGTTTATCAAATTTGCAGCAGTAAACAATCTACACCAGGCAACTTTAGCTTCAGTGTGTTGCAATTTAACATTAGGTGGGTGCCCAGTTGTCTTGCAGCTTTTTTTAGGTTGAGCATTCAAGACCTCTAGTATATACTTTAGTGTATACTATCTTGTATATACTTTGGTATATACTTATATGTGTATGTACTTTGTAGGCTCTGGAGATTAGCCCTAGGACTTGTCTGTTTCCGCTTAGGGACTTTTTTTCTGTTCAACTTGCTTTATTTAACTGTCTTGATAGACAGCGACCAGTAGAGGTCAGTAACATACCAGAATTGCTTTCCGTTTAGGGATTTTCTTTTCCTATTTTTATGGCAACTGCCTCTATTTAACTTTCTTGATCGAAAACAACCAGCTGAGGTCGATAAAATACAAGAATCAGTTTAGCATTCTCTAGATTCCAGTCCATAAACTCTTCCCCGAGCACCCGTAGACAATAATATCTTTTTCAAATCGTGTATTTTCATTGATATGACCACAGAAGGCCCTGATTTTAAATTAAAAACAGAGCTTTGGACTATACCATTTCCCATTGAAAGGCAATATTTCTCTCCATGGGTTCCCATACCTGTCATGTCACGCAGTTTGGTGCTTACTTTCCCTCCATGTTAAAGAACAGTAGATGTTTCAGCACCCAGGCTAATGTGCTGCAAAGCTAAATACATATAAGGTCCCAAAGGCGAGACTGATTGCATTGCGAATGCTTGTGTTAGTTTACTGTACAGTATTGTCCAGGACCTGATGGGCATCAAATCTATTCATATCTTCAATATACGGTCTTAACATTTTTACTCATGGTAGTCTCTCAACAGGTAGAAATATTAGTGTTCTATACAGTTCTTTACTAATATCTAGGTTTTCTTGGAGTTTCTCATATGTCCTCATTGTTTTTTTTTTATCGCTTCCACTAGTGTCCATTCAGTTCTATCTTTAATGCAATCTTCCATTTTGGGAACTTCAGGATTTAACACATTTTTTGATATGTGAGGTTTAGCTAATAAACATGTAATCTGCACAGATTTCCTCTTTTTAGGTCTCGCGAGCCAAAGGCTCGAAGAGACATTTTATATGTGGGCTTCTCAAAGTGCTGCCGTGGCCTAAAGCTACAGTGCACGTGAACGTGCACGCGCGCAGCGCCATGTGTCTTTCTGCTTGCTTGATCGCACATCGCACACCACTCGCCTGCCAGCCTGCTTTCGCTTTTGCGCCTCAGTCACTCAGCCTCTATCCCTTGTGTGTGCTGCGTCCCCTTCGCATCCCTCTTCCTTGCTCTCTGTATTGCCCCAGGTTCATTTACTCCAGCCCCCACCCTTACCTGTCCTGCTTAGCTTTTTTTAAGCCCCCCTCCCCCCTGGCTCCTCCCTTTCTCTCTTGTCTCTCACTGCTTCCTATCTATCGGCAACGTTCACTTGATCTTCCATCAGGTCCCTCCGTTCCTCATCTGCCCCTGGAAGTCGACGCTGTCTCGCTGCACTGCGCGATTCCCCTACACAGCCTTCCCGAGGAGAGTCCGATCCACCCACGCACACTGCCCCCCCTCCAGCTCGATCGTCCTCCCACGCAGCCCCTTCGTGGCTTGTTCTCTCTGATACACAAACACAGGGACTGGGTGTATCTTTGTTACGTTCTCTCTTACCTATCTTTCTCTCTCACGCACACACACGTCCTCACTCTCATTTTCTGTCTTTTTCTCTCTGACACATACTCTGTCTTTTCTTTCTCTCCTTGTTGACAGTGGAGCGTAGCATTATGGGACAGGTAGTTTTACTGTTTTTTTTAACGGCATGTTGTGCCCCGTCCCAGAATGAAAATTGTTAATTGAGTAAAAGGCTGCTATAACAGTGGGTTATTTTTAAGAAACAAGGTCCCATTCAATTTAAAGATAGGTATAATCTCACAATTTTACAATCAAAAATTGGATTATATGTTTTATTCAAAAAATGATTCAGATATAGTACAGTTGCTACGAACCAAAATACATGTGGTGAAATAAGTGAGCAGCCCGTGAGTTGTAAAAGGAAATCAGCCGATTTCCTAGCCGCAGGCAAGTGACTTAAAATGTGACTTTTTGTGTTTGTGAAAATAAAGGTTATTGAAAGTCACAATTGAACAACATCTCGTACTCAAATAAGATTTACAATGTATTATTAGGAGATTAGAGATGTGAGTCGACGACGTTTCGATCCCCAAAGTATGGTGGGATCTCTTCAGGACTAACCGATTGATGAAATGCCTGGGAAAGTATGCTGTGCGATATACCGCTGGAGAGCGAGAGTTACAGCAGGTGAAAGAGCTAAAAGGTTCTCCTGTGCCACAAGGGAATATCTGGAATTAGCGGAATAGGACTATAGGAACCGTCAAGATTGAGGATGGTGGAGAGTTAAGTCTAAGTGCACTCATTCCGTGTGGCCGGACAGCGGAATTCCAGTCTTAGGTAGTTGAGCAGTGGAATTCCTGGGAATTAAGCCTGGGCTCGAGTAGAAGTTCCCGGGTCTGCAGACCCGGGAACTTCTACTCGAGCCCAGTCTCGCTACGGAGAACCAGCTGACCATTCAGATTACCCACCATTGACGTGAACAGTCTTGGCTCTCCGATTTCCAGCACGAAGGATTCCTTAATCGCGGCGAATCTTCTGCCGCTTTTCCCGTACCAGGACCTATCCAGTTCCTGGCTTAATTCCCAGGAATTCCACTGCTCAACTACCTAAGACTGGAATTCCGCTGTCCGGCCACACGGAATGAGTGCACTTAGACTTAACTCTCCACCATCCTCAATCTTGACGGTTCCTATAGTCCTATTCCGCTAATTCCAGATATTCCCTTGTGGCACAGGAGAACCTTTTAGCTCTTTCACCTGCTGTAACTCTCGCTCTCCAGCGGTATATCGCACAGCATACTTTCCCAGGCATTTCATCAATCGGTTAGTCCTGAAGAGATCCCACCATACTTTGGGGATCGAAACGTCGTCGACTCACATCTCTAATCTCCTAATAATACATTGTAAATCTTATTTGAGTACGAGATGTTGTTCAATTGTGACTTTCAATAACCTTTATTTTCACAAACACAAAAAGTCACATTTTAAGTCACTTGCCTGCGGCTAGGAAATCGGCTGATTTCCTTTTACAACTCACGGGCTGCTCACTTATTTCACCACATGTATTTTGGTTCGTAGCAACTGTACTATATCTGAATCATTTTTTGAATAAAACATATAATCCAATTTTTGATTGTAAAATTGTGAGATTATACCTATCTTTAAATTGAATGGGACCTTGTTTCTTAAAAATAACTTCCTACCCTTGGTCCCTTCTGATCAATAGGGTTTCCTTGTTTCTATTTTTGCTATAACAGTGGGTGTCACACTTTCAAACAAGGAAATGGTTTTACTGGCAAAAAGCATGTGGCTCTTTTAGAAACATTTCTTTTTTTTTTTTTTACAATAGCGATTGCGAAACGATCGCTTTCAGTGCCGCTTGTTGTGTGTTTGCTAAGTAGACCGACCTCAGTCACAATTAATTCCTTTTTAGCAGGGATGGGGGAGTGCGGCAGTCACTGGGTGCCCATGGCTCCTCAGTGAGGGGAGGTGGGCACAGCGTCGATGCTCAGGAAGCTGATTGTGTACGTCTTCTCCTTCCTGTCTGCGCCTGACTGACTTCATGCCTCGGCCGCCTGTTCACAGTGGCAGGACTATCTCCTCTAACTAGCGCTTTGGCCCGAACTTCAGCTCAGGTACCCCCAGCCCTGCTTAAAGGTATTGTGATTGAGGTCGGTTTGAAAACACGGAAAATGTAATTCCTAGAGGCTGGTTTCAGTATTATTTTTTTTAATAGCACGAACTTCACCCGAAGGTATCAGGTATCAGAGCGCTATACATCAGCACCAGTTGCGCTTCACAAGGACACATTCTAATTTGCCTTCCTCTTTGAAGTCTGTTTCTGTGTCTTGACTTACCTATGCAGGATGTTGGTTCGGCGTCTTGCAGCCTCACATAGCGCCACCCTAGGCTCTCACTGTGCTTGCTAGTTTTACCAGCTAAAAGAGGCTGTCTATCACTAAGTATATGCACACAGGTCGGTAGCACAATGGCAGACAAGTTAAAGTCAGGCAATGCGTTGCTTTAGTTCCTTATTAACACTTATGGTCGGCACCTATTTTAGTTTTGGTTGCCAACTTGCTGGCTTCAGTTTTGGGCATGCAATAATTGTGTTGTTTTGTTGCATGCTCGTAATTCTTAATCTGGTCCCCATTTGAAATCCGAGCTAAAGGCGCAGTTGGCTCTCTGGGTGCATGTATTGGAAGTGTGGAGAGTTATCAAAGCGTGCCAATCACAGACAGAAATGCTTGCCTTGTTAACAGTACGATGGTAAATCAAGATTCGTGAGTTACCACTAGAAATTATCACATTGCGTATGCCACAATTCTACCACTACTATCCCATGTGCAGTAACATCCCATGTGTTAGTTTGCCTAGTTTAAATCTGTCCAACGAACCCTAAAACTGACTAAAGTACCACTTAAACACGACCGAAAAGCAGGTGGTGAACACTTGCATTATTAAAACCAACAGACACTGCCCACGTCACATGCAGCAACATTTTGCCAATTAGGAAGTTCAGGATAAGTGAGAAGTCACAATTGTCTCTCTAGCGACGCAGTGTATATTCTCACAAGATTATAATGTATGATAATGCAGACACTGTATGCTAAAGCATGCAGTAAAACGGCTGCAGTGTTACCACTTCTTTCCACTCACATTTTATAACGTCCCTTGCAGACCTTATAAATACAGCAGCACCTGAATGCTCCAGGGTTATCACCTTGTGGGGTCTTTCTTTCCAGAATGATCAGTTTCTATATGCAAGGGTCCACTGACCACGTTGTGTGTCATGCTTCATACAAAACACCACATCGCCACACCTGCCCACCGTTCGCTTTCTGGGAGCTCATTTAGCCTCTTTCCTGCTTCCGAGGAACTGCATGCAGACCCCCTCCCCCATTTGATCCCCGCATCCCAAACACATATAACCAAAGCTTTAAACACCATCCGAAATGCCCTCTTAAATATCAGAAATTGCAACGGTCGACATTTGAATACAAGTGTATATGTGAGATAGGATGCATGTAACAGCAATGCAATAAATTCTTTTTAAAGCCGTTTTTACCACAAGCCATTTTACATATGAAATTCCAAACATGATCCTTGATATCTTGAGGTCTCAGCTGTTGGAATATTATATGTCGATGTGTACATTCCAGTCATTCATAGCAGCATTCAAAATGTACTTCACAAGAAATAGCTAGATAAAAAAAATATACATATTCCTTCTTTAGCCAAGAAGCACTTCCTCTGTTTCCCACGTGCTGTGTTTAAACTTGATTGCTTCGCAGTGACGTAACAAGAGGCACCTGAGCAGTAATGCAGGCAAGGTTCGATGGTAGCAGGGGTGTGATGCAGGCCCTTATGGTGCCAACACCATTCAGAAGACCCTTTCAACACAAGGCCTGGGAATATACATGACATATGAGAGGCAGGGAGTCCCCGACATTTCGTTTTACGCCAGTGGCTGGTAGAGCCCCCACACGCAGTTCCAAAGCAGGCAGTTCTGGCCATTCATTACGCCATCTCTTCGTCTGTGCCCGGCGATTTAACCCAATTTCTGTCCCTTAATCATCGCTTCTTTCCTCTTATGTATATCACAACCTATTTTTTTTTGTGGCTCAATCTGTTCTCGTCTGTCCCTACCTGGTCCTATGCACACTGTTTTTTTCCCATCCGTGCCTGAGACTGTTTCCCTCACAGGCTAACCACTTCTACACATCACCGCCGCTCTCCTTTTCTAAAACGTCTCGCTCCCCGGAACTTTTTCACTGACTGTCAAAAGGAAAAGAAATTGAAAGTGTCTGGTAGAATAAGGCAATGGACTAGATTACGTATGAGGAGAGCATGCCCCTCGTCACCCTGTCTCTCCGGCATTATATCCCATCGAGACTGTCAGCTGTCATTCCCCCACGACACCCCTCAGCTTATCTGTTTATAAAAGCGTCTGCGAGAAGGGACAGCAGGTGCGTGCGTCTGTGTAATCGCGCGCACTTTACCCATGATCACCCGCGGAGGGCGCGCGCGACTCGCTCAAACAAAACGGCTTGATGTATTATATTTTCCATTGTGTGTGACTACTGACCGCGGCGCGGGTTCAAATCCCAGGATAGTTTTAGGCAATGAGCCCTGTCTGCTAGGGGTGGCTGCTTGGTGGGTCTGATGGAAAATGTTGGCCACTCGTAAAAATGTAGGTCACAGGGTCGAAATGAGAGCACAAGTTAATATTTACCGATCTGCTGCATACTGCTGCATTACTCACTGCTGTATGCTGCACAACACTGCTGCACGCCGCACACTGCTGCACGCCGCTGCACGCCACACAGTGCTGCATGCCTCACACTGCTACACGAAACACTGCTGCACGCCACACGCTGCTGCACGCCGCACACTGCTGCACGCCGCACACTGCTGCACGTCACACACTGCTGCACGCCGCACACTGCTGCACGCCGCACACTGCTGCATGCCTCACACTGCTGCACGCCTCACACTGCTGCATGCCGCTCACTGCTGCACGCCGCACACTGCTGCACTCCACACACTGCTTTTATGCGAGTTTATGCTACTGACATTGTAAATGACAATGCCTTTTATTTGTTATAAAACCAAAACATAAATAAAAGGCATTGTAATTTTACAATGCCAATAGCTCAAACTCTTATAAATGCGAGACCTATTGCATTGCAAATGCTTGTTTAGATTTGGTGTGGAGAGTCTCCATGCCCAGCAAGCACATTTATGGACTCTTATCCATTTTGATTTGTGCATGTTCTTCTTATCTATCTATAATGCTTGGCAATAGTTAGATTTGTTTCAGGAGTCCCACATCAAATGGAACAAGCATTGGCATAGCCAATAGGTTTTGCCTTTGGGACCTTATAAGTGTTTAGACATGCAACAGTTGATGTTGTTGCACCAAGGATATTGTACTGCATAACTAAATACTTATAAGGTTCCAAAGGCGAGACCTATTGGCTATGCCAATGCTTGTGCAAACATTACCCTAGACATTGAAAAGCTACAAATAAAATATATGAATACAATTAATGTAGAACACATGGGGTTTAATATCTATCCGAAAGGAATCAGTAATGTTAAAGTTGTGTAAATGTGTGTAGTTAACCCGTTGATTAGTGGACTGATTAGCATGCACTGTTCCCCAAAAAGTTTATAAAAAAACAATTGATTCCATGATTATCTCTGGTACTGAGCTCATCACCTCTCGAGCGGGAGAAGGGAATTGGAAATAACCCACTGTGGAACATAACACAACATAGGATGCATGTCAGTGCAATGCAGTACATTAGCATGTAAAGTACATACCACGATAAAACATAACCTTCTGTAATACACATAACTACCAAAACATACTATGACTTAACATGCTATACCGTGTTATAAACAGGCCATAAGATAGCATACTTCTGAATAACTTAAGATAAGAATCATAGCATATGTAACATTAATAATTGAAGTAAATACCACAACAAGATATGTTAAACGACATGCCATAACATGGCAAACAAAACATAACATAAAATAGCATTCTATTGCATACATTAACATAGCAATTATAATGTGTAACATAAGTAATGAAACAAAATTAAATTCATACTATAAAATACCTTACCATAGCAACAAAAACATTTTGTAACCTATCATGGCATACATGCCATAAAACAACATATACGCAATAGTATATCATATAAGCCCTTAATATACTCTAACACGTACTATACTTGCTCCTGTCCATGTTATCAACGGTCTGCGGTACACTTCATTCTTTAAACATTTTGTTTTAGGTACTTATCTGTTCACCCATGTCCTCAACCCAAACCTCTTTAATAATGCGGTGAGTCAAAAGTGAGAGAAATTTCACCCACGGCAGAGTGCACTAGGAACGAAAACCTGTCTGAAATTATCCACTCACTGCACAGCAACTCATCTGCAAACAGCCAATTTTCTCTGGATGTTTCCCTAAAATCCAAGCAGAATCAGAAAATGTGGGTGTATAGTTTGACTTCATATACCCTGGATTTATTTGCCATCATCCTAAAGATTCAATATGTCTGTGATTGTTGTACAACTCTGAGAGATGACAGCCAGTGTCTGTCAAAGTCCCTATTAGAAAGAAAGGATATCTCAGACAAACCATAATGTATCACGCGGACTGTTTATTCACGAGGTAGGCTGAATGTACCGAATAATGTAACCTTATTTAAGGACCAGAAACCAATCGTCAGACACTTCTGTTGTCTTGCGAGCGCCCTGTGTGATCTTGTGCTCCATAAAATCGTCTATTTTGATCTCACACCTGAGAGAGCCGGATCTCTTTTAAGAGGGAGATGTCAACAGCTGACGTTCCCAGGCAGAGCCTCACAGTGAAAGCATTGAAGGTGCTGAGTGTGTTCTAGCAGAATACGAGCTTCACCTTAAAGCATCTACCTAAGCTCCAGGGGACGAGCGTACCGTAATATTGAAATAATTGCGCACCTATTGCGCCCTGCGGCCGGAGGCTCGCTTCTCTTTTCTTTTGTGGCTTTAGATTTAAAACAATCTCTTTTGGAGAATGAAACTTACTGTCATTCAGTCAAAAACAATGTAAATACTGCGCAGAAGCTTTTCAAGAGCTAATAATCCACTACAAAGAGAGTGAGTAAAATTTAAATTGTGAACATGATCCCCCGGGGGATTTAAGCAACGCAAAGTGCAATCTAATGCAAGTGATGCGTACTCACTACTGCTGAACACAAACAGACACTGATTAACAATACACACAAAATAGATGATATTTTTGCCAGAGTAAAATTGGTATGTTCCGATTAACAAACCCTTCTTATTTATATAGTGCATGACACTGTACCTTAGTCGTTTTAAGCGCTGTAAATAACAGGAATAAACGAACGTATTTTGCAATGGTTCGTGTAAAAATAACTATCTTGTGGCAGAAGTTAATAGGTAACTTTATCTTGGTTGGTAGCTGTTTTAAATGTAAACTCGGAACAGAGAATCTAAAAAGCAACAGTTTGAAATAACTATGGAAAAAGTCACCACTAACCAAGAATCCCAGCACTTTTAGTCCGTGTAGCGCCATGCTGAGTGGAGTGGGTGTTATTTCTCACAGAAGCGCTAAGAGTAAAGCGAAGTTCGCATGTACGCGCTGGCGGGCTCCTGGGTGCAGCAGGAATGGCAGCCTGGCTGCTTCTCTCCCACCCCTCCAGCCCCACCCTCTCCCCAGCTCTGCCGTTCACTGATTGAAACAGGACACCTGGCACTCCCGTCACTACAGGGTGCGGGGAGGGGGGCGGTGGTATGTAGATGGGAGGTCAGGAGGAGCTGCTGTGCGACAGTGAGCCTTCATTGGTAAAGGTGTGCTCGAGTCTTGTGCAGGGAACTGTAGGGGGGCACCATAGGTGCACCCCCAAGTGCACAATTGCGTTGCCCCTGCACAAGAGGGGACTGCAACGAGCCCCCAAAGTCAATCTGCGCCAACCTTTGAATGGTGGAGGAAACGCCATTCAAGGCTGGCGGAATGCAGCATCCTAATGTGGCGGACGGTTCTAGGTATGCTGGCTGGGTCTGACAGGCAATCGTAATGATTGCCTGTGTCGGACCCATGGCGGACGGGCTTTCCATCCGCCAGCACTCCGCTCGCCATCCTTATCTAGCGGGCGGAGAGTGACCACACGATGGAGGTGAACATGCCACCGGCAGGCTGCAGATGGCGGGTTCACCGCTATCATAATCAGGCCCTATGTTATTTTCAGCTCCAAACCAGCCCACCTCAAATAGCAATTGTGCTGACTGATAATAAGCTTTTAATTCTGGCACACACTGTCCTTGTTTTTAACAGTTATGGAATAACACATCAATTTTTAGTCTATTTTTTTTACCCCGCAATAGACTTGCTACAATCGATTTTAGTTGTTTAAGACTTGCATGTGGAATCGGTTGAATGCAGCACTGATAAGCACCTCAGGAGAACTAATATTTTTGCTAGTGCTGTTCTGCCCACTTTAGACAGAGGAAACAAGGTCCAGATATCCAGTGAGCATTCAAGACCATCATTCAGTTCATCTATGTTAAATGGGCATTAGTTTTGTCCATGTGTCATCATAATTTTCAAATATAAAAACGTCCCAGGGTATTTCCATCTGTAGGAACCTGTCACATAATATGCCCACTAATCCACCGAATGGGAACAGAAACAATGTCTATTTATTCTCAGTTCCAATGCCTCACCAAGCTATCCATAAGTTGCAGTACTAACTGCAAGGGCTGCATCAAATAAAATAGTAAATCTTCAGTATACAGTGAGATTATAAACTTGCGACTGTACACCTCTATAGCTCAGTCTGTTAGTGAATGATTCAACGGACATGCCAGTGGGTCCACTGCCAATGCAAACTGGGGGGACAGAGGGCATCCCTATCTTGTCTCCGCTGCAGTTCCCAAGATCCCAGTCTTCTGAGATTACTGCATAGTTGTAATCTGTGCCCCCAGTTTTGTATGTAGTCGTTTAACCATTTCCAGATCAGTGCCCCAAAGTTCATACCCTTCAATACAGCAAACAGATACTTCCTGACACTGTATTGAAGACTTTTTCGGTGTCAAATCATACCAGAGCCATTTCTTGGCCACTACTTTCAATTTCATCCATTTCACGTCTTAACAGTCTTATATTAAATACTGTTCTCCGACCAGGTATAAACCCACATTGGTCCTCATGGACCAACAATCCACTTATATGCTTATTCTTGTAGCTAAGATTTTACCCAGTATGTTTGTGTCTGTATTAAGCATGGTGAGCAGCCAGTACATCTGTAAGTCCAATGGACCTTCTTCAGGATCCAGGAAGACAATGATTTGATTGTATACCCTCCACTTTGTCTCCTCAACAGACATGTAGTACCCTTTTTCTAGGCTGCTAATATTGGTCTGATAGCATTCTGCCAGAAGACCATCC
This sequence comes from Triturus cristatus, assembly GCF_964204655.1. Lineage (NCBI taxonomy): Eukaryota > Metazoa > Chordata > Amphibia > Caudata > Salamandridae > Triturus > Triturus cristatus. The sequence continues at coordinate 305,282,362 of NC_140594.1, read as the reverse complement.
ATTACTTGTGTCCTAAAGGTATTCAGCTCTTTTATTGTGGCTATTACTTTCTCTAGCCTCAATGATCTATACAACTGGTCTCTGAGACAATGTGTTGACCATTTCAACCCTCAGTGGACAGTATGAGGAATAACTCAGAGTCCTCTGTGCCATGAATCAGTATATGATTGTTTATAGTACATATAAAAGACATTAGGCCTGATTTAAAGTTTGACTGCCAATACTCTATCAGAGGACTTTAGGTCTGACACCCTGATGGCCTACCATCCACCTAATTTAGAGATCACTGCTAAGCCCATCTGTACTTTGATAGGAACTGCTGTCATCGTGGATCCTGTCAAGGCACAAAAAGTGTGGTGGACAGCTGGGCCCTTTTTAACATTCAGTAAACTTTTTACTTTTTTTGTTTTTGAAAAACAAACTCTAAAAGTGGGAATTTACTACTGAATAACAAAATATAAATAAGCCCCACACCTGTGAGTTTTTTTCCAGGTTGTGAGTGAAAAGAATTTTGTTTTAGTCCCTCATCTGCAGTTTTTTTTGGTGGAGAAGGACAGAAAAACAAAACATCAGACCACTCACTGTAAACAGAGTGCACAGTGTGATGGCTTTTCTATAATGGCCTCTAATCTGTTGGGCTGTCTCAGGTAACTCTCCAGCAACAGAAACTTGAGGGTCCAGAGTGCCCTATCCGCCAAATTCTAAATCAAACTCTTTACTTATTTCCCCTTGCGCAGTTTCTATGTATATATATATTCTAATAGAGGCAATTTCCAGGGGGCTCTTTCTTTTTTATTAGGCATGCTAATAATCACCAGCTCTGTCTCTTTCCCTGTGCAGTACTTGAGGGTAACATTTATTTGAAGTAACTCTTTCTCAATAGTTTTTTCATTATTTCTGTATGCAATATTTCCATTTCCTTTTTCATGTTTCATATTTGTTTTGACTTTTAGTATTGCGCAGCTAGCACACACTTCATGCATAATAATTGTGTATCTATTCTCTTAGCCATAAAGGAAGCTTTTGAGATAGCCAACCCCATTTTACCACCTTTACAGCATCCCATTCTATCCCTCTACAGGTAGCTGTGCCCTTGTATTTCCTCCCCCATCATCAGGTAAAATCCTGTTTATTTCAGTGCTGACACTGTTAAGTGCCATGCAGGTATTTTTGCTCTGTATTATAGTGAAAGCGTAAGAGAGAGTGATCAGATAATACTCTTACCTAATACTGTATGTCTGTAATGCTTTGTGCATGAGGTTTTACAATCAACCTAAAATGTGTTGTGGAAGAAAACAAGTTACTTACCTGTAACTACAGTTATCCAGTATTGGTATCTTTCATAGATTCACATGCCTGAATCATTCCCCGTCGCCAAGGCGGGCGTCCCCGGTAAATAAAAAAGTAGTGCCAAAAAGTATTAGTGGTAGTAGTAGGCCCAAAGAAAAGGCCCTAAAGCCTATATCTTAGAAGCCTATCTACCTCATTATGCAAAATAACCAAAGAATTGGTAACAACCAATCCGACATCAGCACCCTTCCAGAACCCTCTCAGCAGAGCCAGTTCTCCTCAGATTTTCCTAGCACGAGTGGGAAGCCAATATCCCAAAACATAGAGAACTGACTCTACGGGGAGGAGGGTGGGTGCATGTGAATTTATGAAAGATACCAATACTGGATAACTGTAGTTACAGGTAAGTAACTTGTTTTCTTATCCAGTATTGGGGTATCTTTCATAGATTCACATGCCTGAATCAGAGTAGCAAGCAGTATGCCAAGTATACAGTTGTTTGCGGATGGTGGGAGACTATTGCTGATACACTCCCAATTGCACCCGCGATTTGATAACCAGAGGTATAAGATGATCAATCTTAAAATTCAAACATGTAACCTACACAAGGAAATGAAAGATGCAGCTTAAAAAACAGTAACTATGAAAAGCAAATTTAAAATGTATAAATATACACAACACATGAAATTGTGCAGTATAAGTAAAACATAAATCTGACCTTAGTTTAAAAGATGTTGAAGTACGGCTTGTCCTACAGTTGTATCTTCCTGCAGAGTAGATTGTAGACAGTATTGCTTTGTGAACGTGTGGACATTCCTCCACGTTGCAGCACGACAGATGTTTTCCAAGGTTACTCCTGCGAACAATGCAGTAGAAGCTGCCATAGTTCTAGTAGAATGCGCCCTGACTTTCCTTTGTAAAGGTTTGTTGGATTTGTCATGACAGAAATGAATTGTAGAAGCCAACCATCTGGCTATAGTTGCTTTAGTTACAGCAGCCCCAAGTGTAGCTTGACCATAGGCTATTAGCAATTGATTGGACCGTCTGATGCCCTTAGTCCTTTGCAAGTAGAATTTTAGACAACGTTTTACATCAAGCGAATGTAATGCTCGCTCAGATGGAGTGGCTGGATCTGGAAAGAAAACTTTCAGTTTCACTGGTTCATTTAAGTGGAAATGAGATAGAACTTTAGGGATGAATTTTGGATTTGTTCTGAGAGTAACATAATCTTTAGAGAAATGCAAAAAAGGTTCTGAGATGGTGAAAGCTTGGATTTCGGTAACACTTCTAGCCGATGTAAGAGCCAAAAGAAGAGCAACTTTCCATGTTAGAAATTTAAGCTCAGCCTTGTGGATAGGTTCAAACGGTCTTTTCATTAATTGAGCTAATACTGTGTTCAACTCCCACTCTGGAGGAGGTGCACGAATTGGGGGAAAAACTCGGAAGAGACCTTTCATAAATTGTTTTATTAATGAAGAGGAACAGAGCGAAGGTTTAGAAGCACTCTTCCTGAACCTTGAGAGAGCAGCAAGATGAACTTTTATTGATGAGAATGCAAGCCCAGATTTGGCCAAGGATAACAAATAAGGAAGAATTTGCTCTACAGGAGCTTGTAGAGGGTGGACATCATTCCCCTCACACAAATGACAAAACCGTTTCCATTTTAAGCGATAAGTTTTTAATGTACTCTGCGCGCGTGATTTAGATTCCTGTGAAATGTTTAGATCTTTGTATTCTAAGAAATAAGGAGCCATGCGTGCAAGTGCAGCGAGTGTGGATCTGGATGGAGTATTTGACCCCTCTCCCTTGTCAACATCGTGATTGTTGGTACTAGACGGATAGAGTTGTTCTGAGATAGAAGAAGCAGCTCCTGGAACCAATATTGTCTTGGCCAACGGGGTGCAATCAGGATGAGACGGCAACCCTCCATCTTCACTTTGCGGAGCACTTTCGGAATCAGTGGTATTGGGGGAAAAGCGTACGCACAAAGCCCTGACCATCTCATGGACAGGGCATTCCCTCTTGATCCCTGTTGAGGGAATCTGCTGGCGTAATATCGGCATTTCTTGTTTTCTTTTGTCGCAAACAAATCCAGTGCTGGTTTGCCCCAAATTTGAAAAATTTTGTTTAGTTGCTTCTGCTCTAATTCCCATTCGTGACAGCCTGCAAGAGATCTGCTTAGATTGTCGGCCAAAGTGTTGTGAAGGCCTTTGACGTGCTCTGCTCTTAAGGTTATCTTGTGTGTTGTAACCCACTCCCTCAGTTCCTGAGCTTCCTGCGAAAGAGACAGCGACCTCGTTCCTCCCTGCTTGTTGATGTAATACATGCTGGTCATATTGTCGGTTCGGACCAGCACTGAGGCACCTGCAATTCTTGGGAGAAATGCTTGCAGAGTGAGAAAAATGGCACAAAGCTCCAATCTGTTGATATGCTGTTGACGGTATTCTTGGGACCATCTTCCCTGAATCTGTAAATCTTGGAGATGGCCTCCCCACCCCTCCATGGAAGCGTCTGTTGTTACAACGAATTCTGGAGGAGTTGGCAGAAAAGAAAGACCCGGAGCCAGGTTTTTCATCTGAGACCACCAATGCAGAGAGACTATCATGCGCGGTGTTATCATGATGGAGTCGTCGAACGACCCTACAGCTTGTTGCCATTGCAGATGTAACTGCTCTTGCAGAGGTCTCATTCTGAGTCGTGCTAACGGTACAAGATTTATTGCAGATGAACACATCCCCAGAAGAGACGCAAACATCCGGACAGAAACTGACTTTCTTTTTGCGATTGATAGTGCCAGCTTTTGTAAACGAAGCTGACAGTCCTTTGACAAGAATGCCTTGCATTGTATGGTGTCTAGCATCGCTCCCAGAAAAGGAATCCTTTGAAGAGGACGCAGTTGAGATTTGCTTTAGTTGAGAGAGAGGCCTAGATTTGAGAATAGACCTAGGCATGCTGAAACTGCCTCTTCGGCAGTCTGCTTCGAAGGGCCTTTGAGCAACCAGTCGTCCAGATATGAAAATACTTGTATTCCCTGAGATCTTAGAGACGCTGCTACTGGTGCAAGACACTTTGTGAAGATTCTTGGTGCAGATTTCAGCCCGAACGGAAGGACTTTGAACTGATAGTGGACGCCAGCCACTACAAATCGTAGGTATTTGCGGTGCTTGGGATGAATAGGGATGTGAAAGTACGCGTCTTCCAGATCCAGAGAAGCCATAAAATCCCCTTTGTTCAGGCAGCTCAAAACTTCGGCCAACGTAACCATCTGAAAACTTTGCTTCTTTAGAAATTTGTTGAGCTTGCGGAGATCCAGAATCGGGCGCCACTCTCCTGACTTTTTCTTAATGAGGAAAAATCGAGAATAGAACCCGGTTCCCTTTTGGGACGATGGAACCTTTTCTATTGCGTTCTTGTGGAGCATTCTTAAGGCTTCTTTGAACAATAAGTGAAGACGAGGGGGAGGGGGACCCTTGGGCGGGGTAGTGGGTGGTCGTTTTAAGAATTCCAGGGTGTGACCGTTTCTGACTAGGTTGATGACCCAACGATCCGAGGTGATCTTTTCCCACTTGTGTGCAAAAGTTGAAATCTTTGCGCCCACTGGGAGGGAAGAAGGGATGACTGGCGTCCTGCGAAAATCATTGTTTCTTGTTGGTGTCGCAACCCTGATTGTTCGATCGCTTCCGTCCACCCTGGCGAGAGAAACTACTCGAGGAACATTGTCTGTATGATGATCGTCCATAAGGCTGTCTATATTGTGATTGATATTGCCTGTTTTGCTGACTTTGACAAACTCCCCTTGATACAAAGCCACGGCCTCTTGCACCACGGAAAGATCCACGTTTATATTGGAGAGCAGCTAGTGATTTAGCTGTATCCGTATCGGTCTTAATCGCTAGGAGGGCCTCATCTATATGTTTCCCAAATAAGGACTCTCCATCATAGGCCATATCAATGATTTGTGCTTGAACCTCTGGCCTAAAAGATGTTGCCTTAAGCCATCCTTGGCGCCTAAGAACTGCAGCCCCGGCAAGTTGCCTAAAGTTGGTGTTAGCAATATCCAGAGCACAGTCTATGATCTCTGATGCGGCTCGTTCTCCCTCCAATAGTATCTTCCTTGCCTCCTGTTTACGATCTTCCGGAATGAGGTCTATAAATTCCGACAACTCTGACCACATCTGGCGATCATAACGACCGAGTATGGCCAACGAGTTTGCTGCTTTAATAGAAGTTGCCGCCATAGTAGAGAACTTTTTACCAATGAGATCAAATCTTCGTCCTTCCCTATGCGGCGGCGTTGATATCGGCATAGCTGGATTTTTGGACCTTTGTTGAGCAGCTTGTGATATAACGGAACCTGGTCGGGGATGACCGATTAAACAAGATGGCGTTTCTGGAGGAGCACGATATTTTTTGTCAATACGAGGGAGGACCGCAGGAACGGAAGCAGGTGTCTTCATAATTTTTAATCCCTCATTCCATATAAAATCAATGATGGGAATCGCTCTGGTAATTTTTCTGTGCTCCTCTTTAAAGTCATGGAGGAAACAATCCGTATGTTCCACTGCGATTGGTAATTGAAATCTGACTGCGGCACGCTGCATTAAGTTGTGAAAGCCGCCTATATCCTCAGGAGGAGAATCCGATGGCTGAGGAATGGGTGGAGAAGGCATAGGAATAATATAGTCATCCCAAGGATCCAGACTGGTGTCCTTATCAGGCACTTCACCTTCTTCGATCTCTTCCTCATCAGAGGAAATGGTATCATGGTGTGATTGCGGCCCAGAACCAGTAGGATGAAGTGGCGAACTTGGAATGTCCCTCTGCGGAAGTGAGTGTGTCTCTTCAGCAGGTTGTAAATCAGGAAGAGGCTGTTGTGGAGGAAATCGTTGGCGGTAATCCGCCAGCATGGCCTGAAGATCCTGTATCAGTGTAGGTGGGAGATGACTCGTTTCTCTACGATCCCAATCCCTTCTGGGATGCCTGTAACCTGGTGTAGCAAGGCCTTCCTGATAAACATGCTCCTAATAGTCGTCCTCCTCATCTTCATCTTGACATTTTATATGTAGTTCCGAGGGGTGCCGAGCTATTCCGAAAGGACCCTCGTCATCCTCCTCATCAAAATCATCATCCTCTGCATAAGAGTCTAGTATATGTGAAGGTAATAAAGGAGATATGTTGCTGTAATCCTGCCTGTGAAAAGTTTTCAACTGAATATGTGTGTAAGCAATAGGCGTAACCTGTGTAGTTGGTGGAATCGCCTTTAATAAACTTCTCGTCGACGGGCTTTTCATCGTCGACGGAATTGCTGCCATCTGGGGCGTCGACGGGATCGTCGTCGTCGACGGGATCGTCATCGTCGACGGGAACGTCATCGTCGACGGGATCGTCATCGTCGACGGGAACGTCATCGTCGACGGAATCGCCATCGTCGACGGACTCTTCGTCGTCGACGGGGTCTTCGTCGTCGACGGACTCTTTGTCGTCGACGGGGTCTTCGCCGTCAACGAGGTCTTCGTCGTCGACGAGGTCTTCGTCGTCGACGGGGCCTTCGCCGTCGACGGGGTCTTCGTCGTCGACGGGGTCTTCGCCGTCGACGGGGTCTTTGACGTCGACGAGGTCTTCGTCGACGAGGTCGTCGTTGATGGAACTTCCATCGAGCTCGACGTCGACGCGGTCGTCGACGGAGTCTTAGACGTAGATGTTTTAGAAGACATAATAGGTGAAGAAATAGACGTAGTGGAGACTGTAGCCGTCGACAGAGGAGCAGCAGAAGTCACAGAGACCGTATATGAAGACCCCAATGTCAAAGTTTTAACCTGAGTTTTACTCACGGTTTTAGATTTTGAAGATCTTTTGGATACCTCAGAGTGTGATGGTAGCGATGATAATACTTGTGACCTCTGCGATTGGTCAGAAGTTTCATGAGAGGCCTTATGATGCTTTCTTCCTTCACTGGAAGAACCCTCAAGCGATCTAGCCCTTTTGCTAGATGTCGAGACCTTGTCTTCTTCCTCAGCCGAGGAAGATTTCAGCCATAATAACAACCTTGCCTCCCTGTCCCTTAAAGTCTTAGGAGGGAAAGTCCGGCAAATTCTACAATCCTTAGCAACATGCTTAGGATGTAGACAGTATATACAGTCCTCATGCTGGTCATCCACATGGACCCTCTTCTTATCACAGGTCCTGCAGGGTCTAAACAGAGCTTTCTTGTCAGACATTTCTGAAGAAAAATGAAGAAACTGAGTAGGCACTCAGGTAGACTCCCTTCCACACGACGTGCGGTGAAAATCTGAGGAGAACTGGCTCTGCTGAGAGGGTTCTGGAAGGGGGCTGATGTCTGATTGGTTGTTACCAATTCCTTGGTTATTTTAATGAGGTAGATAGGCTTCTAAGATATAGGCTTTAGGGCCTTTTCTTTGGGCCTACTACTACCACTAATACTTTTTGGCACTACTTTTTTATTTACCGGGGACTCCCGCCTCGGCGACGGGGAATGATTCAGGCATGTGAATCTATGAAAGATACCCCAATACTGGATAATAGGTATTGCGTTTCTGTGCATATTGTGAGTATTCCCGGTCTACAGGATGACGCTCCCTCCAAACTCACACCAAATCCATTTCAGACATGACTTTTGGCATAGGCATAGACATTTTCTGTTTATAACAGGGACACTGCAATGGTCTATCTAAATTGCAAGCTAATGTAAAATTAAACACATTCTTCCCAATGACAGCTGTTCCCAGGAAAAGGGGCAAAGTTTCTGCTAAGTTTTACAAACAATCTTGCATCATCTATGGTGGGGACATATATTCTCACAATAGTAACCTCACTGCCATTCAATTTCCCATTTAATGTCAGATATCTTCCCTCCTTGTCATGTAATGACTCTTTAACTGCAAAGTGCACATTTGGAGCCAGCTGAATTACCACTCCCCTAGCATGTGTTCTGGGACTAGCATGATAAAACAACCTCTCTATTTGCACTTAATGTTGATGGCTTCCCCTGCCTGCATGTTTAAACTAGTACTGCTTGCCTACTCAAATACGCTCCTACTGCCAATCACTTGACAAATTGTTTAAACCTCTGACATTCCATATCAGCATTACAATTGCGTCCACCATTATTTAAATAAACAAATACTCATGTATGTATTTTCCCATTTCTTCAATTGCTACACTTACATTGCAACACACTTTTTTTTTGACCCGTCGACCTGTGGCTGTATTTAAAAATGAAAATCAACTCATGGGCCCTTTTAACATTCCCATTCAATTGCTTTCAACTGAATACACAGGGCCCGATTCACAAAGGTAAACTAAAACCAAAATTCTAAGTTTAGACCTGAAGTCCCAGTTTAGACTTAAAGTCTAACTTTACAACAAGTAAAGTCAGGCTTCTGGTGTAAAATTAGACCAAAAGTCTAACTTAGATCTAAAGTCTAACTTTATTAGTAGTTAAGATAGACTTCTAGTCTAAGTTTATCTTTGTGTATCAGGCCTTAAATGTTACCTCTGTTGCATTTTTAAACGTAAGAGCTGCTTGATGCACTTTTAAACAACAACTGTAACTAGAATCTTAACTAAAAAACGAACACATGTGTGAAATAAATAAACATAAAATGCTTACGGAGACCTGGTTGTACTTAGATGTAGGCTGGAGAGAGCTGTGATATAATGACCAGACAACCACCAATAGTGGGCTAGGTCCTGAAGGTAACACGTGGGAAGGCTCGTCATTTGTATTACACTTGATTAGTGTCCTACCTAACAGATTAGTTAATGTCTATTCTACTATTTCTCATATTCACCAGCAGCCATCAGAGCTCAGTCTTTCATATTTGGTTACGTTTCAATCCTGTTTGATGTGTTTGGCAGGTAACTCTTCAAATCTTTGCTATCTCACGGCAGGGATCTTCAACCCTGGCTGTTTGGGAACAACTCTTTGGTATATTTTGTTTGTTTTTCCAAACATTCACATAACTTACTTGTTTCTATGGAAAGAAACGCTTGTCCTTCATACATGATTTTCAGTTTTGTTAGGAAAAACATCATGTACTTCATGTTCCTATTGCTGCATTTTTTCTTGCCTGCTTCGAAAGAACAGTGTTGACTCTGCACGTCTTGTGCATAATCAGAGAACAGCATGATGCGAGTGCCACACGTTTGTATGTCTCTTTTGTTCCTTGATGTTTGGGGGACTGCATCTCTGTCTCTGAAGTTATGAAGATGGAAGATTACTATCCTGGCGAAGGGGGTATCAAAGTGTTTCTGTGGGCTCTCTCAATTGAAAAGAGAGACAGCCCATTGGGTTTACATTCTGGTCCACTGCTCCAGATATAGTTCAAGGCACTCACCCTCTGTGTTTTTCTGGTAGACCCACCAATATGACACTGTTACCACACACGAAACCTTCTGTGTCTTCTGTTCTTGTTTCTACTATTTTTCACGTTTTAGGAGACCAATAATATCTAATATCTTCTGTAAGTTTGACATCATATGCTCTGTGTCACCAGCCAGTGTTTTAACTTCTGTTACCCTTTTGGTGACATTGTGCAGGTCAGTGAGCACCAAGTTTGGGTCTAATGCCACTGCATCCACCTTAGCTTCTAGTGACAACATTGTGTTGTGTATAGTCTTCATAACTTTATAACATCCATTAATGCAGAGTCCACTGCATTTTGTGTCCTCCCAATGTGTGTGGGAATGGCCTGGCATATTTGTCTAGAATGGTTTGGGTCGCCGATGGCCTGAGCACTTTATCATTCACCATTGTGGTGTTTTTATGTGTCCAACTTCCATGTTATCACACTATTGTGCCCCTGACATGAAAGCTTTCAATGTTTTATATATATTCAACCTCTTCCACATATACAGTATGGTATTCTGACAAAATATTGTGAGGTCAAGAACATTGTGGGACAGAATATAGACGGACACAATATTGTTTTTTTAGGTATTTTATAGCATTTTGTTTTAAATGTAATTGAACATAATATTGTTTTTTCATTATTTAGTTGTTTTTATTAGTATTTGTGTTATAAATTATTATTATTATTATTATTTTTTATATGGTATTGCATTTTAAGACTTTTTTTGTTATATGAAAATTGTACTTTTTTGGCTGTTAGGTTTATGGAGGAATAGGGTGGGAAGTATTTAAGAAAACCTTAGCTGAGTATTTTTTTAGAACTTTTAATATGCAAAATAGAACATTTTGATGTAAATCATTTTTAGATATTTCATACATACTTTTAGCAAAATGATATAAATGTGTATACACTTTAATTTGTTAACTGGATGGTTGTGTTATTTATTTGCTTTTTATATTTTATTATATTTTAAATTATGTGTACTGTTATAATTTCTGTTATTAATTTAATTTGTTTTATGTGTGTTGGAATTATAGGACAATAGAGCGGGAAGTATTTTGAATGTACTTGTTAAATATTTTAATTGACATAACTTTTGAGATTATTTTATGTATTTTTGATGCTCATTTCATTAAGTTTTGAATAATTTATATACATTATATATCTATTTTTAAAATGTGTTTACAGAAATAGATTTTTATTTTTATTTTAAATATATGTATTTATTGTGTAATAACTTAGGGTATGTAAAATAAAATCTCACCTTTCTAAAACCCCCATATGCTTTTTGCCCATTACCTGGATGCCCCTTGTTAGACATAGTGGGAGTAAACGTTTAGGAGAAATAGATGTCAGTCAAGGTCAGCGATAGGAGTGACTAGGAAAGGTGGCCCGGATCACAAGACATAAACATTCAATTGTGTCATCACAGTCCCTGTGATGCTTAAATTAAACCTCCCAAATTCAGTTATGTACACGTTTTACAAATACTGCTTGTAGGAAATTGGGTTATTAGTTGTGTGGCCTGCACAAGTAATTGGTACACAATTCTCCTTACTGGGAGCCAAGAACTCCAATGTAGAGCTTGACTCTCTCAGGGTAGCGAAGTAGAGCAGTTCAAGGGCTACTCAGGGGAGGCGGTGTGGGCTAGTAATCACCATACACAGGCACGCAATAACAACATCCAATAAATGATTCTCCAGTCAATGCTTTTTCTTTAGAAAAAGGAAAAGTACATTTATTACCCACACACTACTAAATACTATGCTGTAGTTTACAAATATGTACAAAGGAAGATGAAAAATACCATAGACAACATTACATAATCACCTTTGAACCCCTAAAGGGGTCATTCAAACATATTAGATAAGGTAAATGGCTTGGTCAGAAGTTCAGGATCAACAAACCACATGTTAAAGGCATCACTTTGTAAAAGCCATCATAAATAATAGTAATCAGTTGTAAATAAGTTTATTACTGTCAATAAAGCATATGCACTGTGGCCAATAATCGTTGTCAACAATATTTTCTCAAAAAAGCATTGAAAATGAGCAAAACTTATGTCTGTATATTTTTTATACACTTTCTCACCATGAAAATGCAGTCATAAAAGCAGCCCTTAGAGAGCATTACTTTCTGATTACACCACATGTAAACATAGCATTAGCTCCTAGAGGGCATTGTTCATACATACCTTTTTTTAAATACTTTCAGGCCACAATAATTGCATCCATAAAGTAAGCACTTAGAGGGCACAGTACTCCCATCTGTAGAGCAGCAGCTCCAGCCTTGGGAGTACTTGAAAACAATGACAAATCCCTGGAAGGTCCAGGATTCCTGACCCCTGCAAATATAAGGTTAGCTCTTGTAAAAAAAAAACTTATTGGGAGAGCTGCTGCACTCCTGCAGCCCCCAGGCCTCATTTTTCATGTGGTGGTGCCCCTTGTCCATTGGGGGCCACCAAAAGCAATAACAATATGTCAAGAAAAAAGCCCCGCAGGGCAATATGGGGCACTCCTCTGGAGAAGTGTTGTTTTATTAGCAGGTTCGCAGCTGCTTTTATTGTAGCCGGGTAACCACGCAGTGTGCACTTCCTTTTTCTTTTTTTTCTTTTGGGGGTTGCTCTGTCCCACCGAGTACCCCAGTGTGCCTCCTTTGTGAAGCCCAGCACTGGCTGCAGTGTTCCAGCTCTCCACTTAGCAGCACTCTTCTGAGCTGCAATGTGAGCCAGTAGGTCTCTGTCTCTGCCGGCTCCTGTGAGCAGATGCTCCTTCTTGTGGTGGCCGCCCACTTCCCGGAAACATTGGTACAGGAAGTGGGGCAGGCCCCCCACCACTGGGGGGGGGGGCACAACGGCACTCCTCCTGTCCTTTGGTGCTTAGGGGATGAGGTCCTGACCCCCAGCATCGCAAATAAGTCCCAGGGGATGGAGTCCTCGGGCTTGAAGGAGAACATGAGTAGGCGGCCCATGCACTCCCCCCTCCCTGGGAAAAAATTAAATATGCAATCCTGTGCTGACCCCTGGGCCCTGGCTCACTCCACGGGTATTTTTAGAAAAGAGCTGTGGAGCCCCACACACTTCATCTAGAAAAGGTCAAAGGTTGCCAAACATTAAAATGTTATAATTCTGGCCCAGTTAGGTCGATTGTGACATGCTTGGGCTCATTTTAGTCCTGGTGGCGGCGAGCTGAAGCCACCAAGGGCAGTTACAGAAGACCTCCATTCCTCTAAAGTGGTGAAGCCCTCAGAAAGCTGGTTCTCCTGGCTCCCTGCACCAGGCTTCCTCCTGGTCTCTGTCTCTGGGTGCAGAAGTTCAGTAGTCACATACTGAGAAGTAGGAGCGTATAGGTTGCTTTTTAAGAGAGGTAAAACTGGCAAAGTAAAATTATTTGAAAAACTGCCCTCACCCACAAAAATGTGTGGCATGCTTCATCATTGGGCTGCTAGACACACCTCCGCGCATACCAACGCATGAGGTGGAGCACTAGGGTGGGGGAGACAATACAAACATATAGAAAAGGTTGGGATCATAAAGACAATAAGTGCAGACAAACTGATTAAAACTAATTCTCCAATATCACACTGTCTATTTTATTCATGGATTCCCTGGTCAGAGCTAAAAGGTATCTCAATACCAGTGGATGGTGGTGAAGTGGGTAGATTTTACTACCTTTCTTATCTACCTCAGTTGGTATACTGATTACTACACCTATGCGGCGCCGGGAAGGACACTGAGCCAGTCACAAGCCCACCTTGATGAATGTGTGAAAACAGGGGTTAGCCTTCATTCTCGCGCCAGTTCGAGCTGGTATTACAGTGAAACTCAATCACCTATGGAGTTTGATTACAGGACCTACGTAAAATGACAAGTCTAGTAACCAGTATACCAACTGAGGTAGATAAGAAAGGTAGTAAAATACGGGATCTAACAGTCCTGAAGAAATCCGGGGAAGACACAATATCCAGCTGAAACATGTAGACTTCATTGCAGAGTGGAGGTGTGTATGGTGCATAAACCACCCGCTTCACCACCATCCACTGGTATTGAGATACCCTTTAGCTCTGGTCTGCGTGAAGCTTTGTCCAGTAGCCCAATGATGAAGCATGCCACACATTTGTGTGGGTGAGGGCAGTTTTTCAAAGAATTGTACTTTGCCAGTTTACCTCTCTTAAAAAGCGACCTATACTCTCCTACTTCTCAGTGTGTGACTAGTTATACTCAGAGGAGGTCGGAGTAGGGGATCTCCTCCTCCCTCTTATTTGTGTGTGTTCATGCAGAAGTTCAGTGCTTTCCTCCAATTGTTCCTCAGGAGGTCTGAGGGGACCAGCCTCACTGGCTCTTGGGGAGACCCACTGGTCCTCGGGTCAACTGAGCAGGGTCCTCAGTCCTTTGTGGGCATAAAGGGGTTCTTCGTTCCAGTTGTCCATGGCAGCCCCAGGGTCCAGCAGTGAAGCACACAGAAATCTGTGCACACTGTTATTCACACAGAAATCACCAGGCAAGAGTTTTTAAAGGGATGTGGAAGGTTCTAGAAGCCAGGCACTCCTGGCCAATCCTAGGGTATAATGTCACCTCTCCACCCCTGTCCCAACCCTCCTGCACAGCATGCTGGGACAGCTCAAAATGGCATCATCCAGTGGTCACTAGTCACATCTCCTCTGGGGGTCTCAGCTCCGCCCCTTGCTGACATCAATGCCAGGCCCTTTCTCACTTATTTTTTTATGACAACTGTTTGAGGGCTTATTCCTTCCTCTTCTCATTCACCTTTGTCACCTATGACAGTTTTCCCCTTTTCCAAGGAATTAGTAACACCCAGAATATATACATGTAACCTTATCACATACAGCAGATAACATCTCAAATATGAAATGTGGACATTAAGGTGCAAAGACAAATGGTAGTATCCTAAATCACTCCCAAGATCTGTTTTCTTAGTCCTAAACTGCCATTATTAACAACAAATTGAAGAACTGCCTTCTATTGAACAAGAAGTGAAATCGTGTTACATTCAATATAATGAGACTAAGTGTGCATGCATGCTTCTCCCATTTACCAGTGTTGCTTTTCCTCTATTTTGAGTCTGATGGACCTCTAGGTTCCTAACAACTGCTAATCAGTACAACATGATCACTACTGGCCATTCTTGTATTCCATGTTTTCATTGAGAATATGAAATACATTCATGCAGCAAGTGTAGATTTCAGAATGGAGGTAGATAAGGTGTGAACTGTGATGGACAAGGAGAGGGATGTGAAAGACTGAAGCAAGCTGACAATTCTCGAGTACATCAAGAACAATGTTGTCAGAGGCCTATGACAGATTTGGTATGATCGAGCGGTCGTCTGGCCGTTGTAACATTCATCTCAGTGCACTCTGTAGGGCTGAAGAGGGGATCGGTTTGTGCTGTGCATTGGACAGACGCCAGCCTTATGGTCGTTCAGAAGCTGACCAACAGAAATTGAAATAGTTCCCAGCTGGCTGGTCCATTGTTTTAGGATTCTGCTGATTTCAGGGAACCAGGATAAAAATGATGTGTTGACTATGCTAGTGTATGAAGCATGGTAGTGGTCCACTGTGGAGGCTCAGTGACGAGTAACATTAAGGGCAATAAGATGCCTGAGATGGTAAAGTGTTCAAGTAGGAAGCAATATAATATTCAGTAACATCATACTCACTAGTATAGTCCTCTGCATAGTTTTCATTGGGGAAATGTAAACGTATTCTCCTTCTCACATGTGTGGATGGCATCCACTGTAATGGCCTACACTAGAGAATGAAAATGACGTCAAAGGCTATTATATTGCTTCTGTACTTCTGAGACTTTTCTAAGCTTTGTGGAAGTCGGAAGGTGGATGGCCCATAAGACAAAACAGATATTGGTAGAAGGAACACAAACCCGTCCCATGTGAAGACTTTTGGGGTTTGTATATGATGAACATTTTGTTAATGGATGATTCTTGGAAAATCTCAGACAAAGTAAAGTAGAGACCTTTCATTGGTTTGCAAGCATTTGGATATATTTGATTTGTAATCGTAAGCTGTAATAGGTCTCTGAAACACAGAGCAATGTGCCAAATTCAGCCTGAGTGCCTCCTAGCGCTGCACACTTCGTTAACACTGCACACCACACACGCGTGTTTCCTGTTTTATATAGCGTCAAAGATGTACATACAAATGCTTCAGAGCACTCAATCATCAAACACGAGGATACAAAAAAAAAAGAACTGGAATCAGAATATCTAACAAGCGGCTGCATAGAGGATGTTTTAAACAGGTTCGGTGATGACACTTAAGACCTGTGCCTGCTGCATATTTGTTCCACAACCCCACCATCAGTCAACGTGAAAACTACTGGCGTCTAATGCAACCACTGAGAAGTAGTCAAACAAGCATGGTTTGGCCAGAAATCATGGGATTTTATACACATGAGGTTAGGTTTAAGATGTTGGCACCACGTTTCCTGCGCTTCAAAGGGTGAAAACAAACTTTCAGCTAATGGCATCCCATCGCCTCCATGAACAGAGAAAATAATTTTCTTCTCAGGCTATACATTTTCATCAGTTGCATTAAAGCAATGCATCCTGAAAGGGCACCTGAACAAGCAACGTTTATGCTCTTCTGCTTTAGAGGCAATTGCCCGTTTGTAACATAAAAGACAAACAGCCGGATGTATGAAGCTTTTTTGCATTTGCAAACGGCCCAGTTCGCAGAATCGGGCCGTTTGCAAATCCTAAAACTATTATCAAATGTACAAAACCCAAATTGTGGTTCATTAACCTGCATTGGCCTAGAGTGCAGTGGTTTAGAGTATAGTGATATTGAGGGCGGTGGTATGGAGCAGAGTGGTGCAGAGTGGACTAGAGTTGTCAAGAGTGGTACAGCATAGAAGGTAGTGGCATGGAGTAGATTGTTACAGAGTAGAGTGATGTGGAATAGAGTGGAGTAGTTCAGGGTAGAGTGGAGTGGTGCATGGTACAGTGCAGTGGTATAGTGGTATAGTGGAGTGGCATAGAGCACGGTGTAGACTGGAGGGGCTTAGAGTAGAGTGGCTTAGAGTGGAGGGGCGCACAATAGAGTAGAGTAGTGGCATAGAGTACGATGGATCAGAGTAGAATACAGTGGCGTAAAGTGCAATGACATAAACCAAAATGGTGAAGAGTAGCATGGAGTGCAGTGGTGAAGAGTAGAGTGGCATTGAATTCAGTGAGTGGCAAAGAGTAAAGTGGTGCAGAGTAGAGCGGTGCAGAGATCAGTGGTGTAGAGTGCAGTGGTGTAGAATAGAGTGGTGTAGAGTGCAATGACAGAGCGCAATGGTATAGAGTGGTGCAGCATGCAGCATGCAGTGGCGTAAAGTGCAGTGTTGCAGAGTAGTGTTGAGTACAGTGGCAGAGAGTGCAGTCTTGCAGAGCAGACTGTCATAAAGTGCAGTGGCATAGAGTGCAGTGGCGCAGAGTAGAGTGCCACAGAGAGCAGTAGTGCAGAGTTGAGTAGAGTGGGGCAGTGTGCAGTGGTGTAGAGTGTTGCAGAGTAGAGTATAGTGACATAGAGTGCAATGGTTTTGAGTAAAGTGGTGTTGGATGCATTGGCAGGATGCAGTAGTTTAGAGTAGAGTGGCAAAGAGGGTAGTGGTGGAAAGCAGAGTGCTGCAGAGTAGAGTTGCGTAGAATGGCGCTGCATAGAGTGTGAGTGGCACTGAGTGTAGTGTAGTAGAGTGCAGTGGCATAGAGAGCAGTGGCATAGAGTAGATTGTCTCATAGTAGAGTGAATTGGCGTAGGGTAGTGGCATTAAGTGCAGTGGCGTGGACTAGAGTGGTGCAGAGTAGAGTGGCTTAGAGTGGAGTGGTGTAAAGTGGCAGAAAGTAGATTGTTTTAGAGTAGAGTGAAATGACGAAGAGTGGAGTAGTGCAGGGAAAAGTGGAGTGGTGCAGGGTAGAGTGGAGTGGTGCAGAGTAGAGTGCAGTGGCATAGAGTAGTGGCATAGAGTGCAGTGGCACAGCATGCAGTGTTGCCGAGTAGAATGGCATAGGTTGGAGTGGTGAAGAGTGGAGGGCTGCAGAGTAGAGTGGAGAGGCCTAGATTGGAGTGATGTAGAGTACAGTGGGGAAGAGTGCAGTGGTGCATAGTAGAGTGGGGTCGAGTGCACTGGCATAGAGTAGAGTAGTGCAGAGTAGAGTAGAGAGGCGTAGAGTGAAGTGGCATAGAGCGAAGTGTCAGAGTTCAGTGGTTCATAGTACAGTAGAGTGGAGTAGAGTGCACTGGAATAGAGTGTAGTGATGTAGAGGGCATTGGCATAGAATGTAGTAGAGTAGAGTGGTGAGAGTGGAATGCAGTGGCATAGAGTGCAGTGGTGCAGAGTAGAGTGGTGGAGAGTTTAGTGGTGGAGAGTGCAGTGTAGAGTGTTGTAGAGTGCAGTGGTGTAGAGTAGAGTGGCATAGGGTGCAGTAACATAGAGTAGTGCAGACTAAAGTGACAGAGTGAAATTATGTAGAGTAGAGTGGCGTAGAGTGTTGCTAAGTAGAGTATAGTGGTGCACAGTGCAGTGGTGCAGAGTAGATTGGCATAGAGTGCATTTGTTTTGAGTAAAGTGGTGTGGAGTGCAATGGCGTAGAGTGTGGCGGCGTATAATAGAGTGTCATGGAGTGGCGCAGGGTAGACTGCAGTGGCATAGAGTGGAATCGCGCAGAGTAGCATAGGGTGGTGTAGAGTGCAGTGACATAGAGCAGATTGTTTCAGAACAGAGTGCAGTGGCATAGAGTGCAGTGCCGCAGAGTAGATTAGAGTGCCTTAGAGTACAGTAGAGTGCATTGGTTTTGAGTAAAGTGGTGTGTAGTGCAGTGGCATAGAGTGGAGTGATGCACAGCAGAGTAGCGCAGTGGTGTACAGTGCACTGGCGTTTAGTGCAGTAGTGTAGCTTAAAGTAGAGTGGAGCAGAGTAGGTGCAGTGGAAGAGTGCAGTGAAGAGTGACTTGGAGTTCAGTGGTGGAGAGTAGACTGGCATAGAGTGAAGTGACGTAGGGTGGAGTGGTGCAGGGTAGAGTGCAAAGATGCAGAGCATAGTGGTGTAGAGGGCACACATGTAGAGTGCAGAAGCCTTAAATGCAGCGGCAGTGGGTTCAGTGCAAAGAGTGCAGTGAAAAGTATGCTGTCAGAGTACAGTGGTGGATAGTAGAGTGTTGTAGAGTGCATTGGCGTGGAGTGCAGTGGCATAGAGTACAGTAGTGCAGAGTAGAATAGAGAGGTGTAGAGTGTAGTGATCTAGAATACAATACCTTAGAGTGCAGTGGTGTAAAGTGTTGCAGTTCAGAGTATAGTGACAGAGTGCAGTGGTGCAGAGTAGATTGGCATTAAATGCAGTGGTGTAGAGCGCATTGGTTTTGAGTAAAGAGGTATAGAGTGCATTGGAGTAGAGTGCAATAATGCAGAGTAGAGTGGAGTGGAGTAAATTAGAGTGGAGTGGTCCTGGGTGGAGTGGTGCAGAGAAGACTGTTTCAGAGTAGAGTGGAGCGATGCATGGTAGCTCAGAATGGCGTAGAGTGGCACAGAGTACACTGGAGTAGAGTGCAGTGGTACAGAGTAGAGTGCATTGGCATTGAGTGCAGTAGCATAGAGTGCAGTGTTGCTGAGTAAGTGGTATAGGATGGAGTGGCATGGAGTGGTGTAGAGTGCAATGGCAAAGAGTGTAGTGGTGCATAGTAGAAGAGTGTGGGATAGAGTGCATTGACATAGAGTAGAGTGGTGTAGATTAGAGTGGTGTAGAGTAGACAGGCATAGGCTAAAGTGGCATAGAGTTGAGGGGTGTAGATTAGAGTGCAGAGACGCCGTGCAGAGTGGTATGGAGTAAACTGGTATAGTGGTGTGGAATAGAGTGGAGTGGGGAGAAAGTGGAGTGGCATAGAGTGGAATATGCATGGCGAGGTAGCACACTACCATTACAGACAACGCATCTTTAATTGAAATGATCAATACAGTTGCACTGACATCCAGTTTTCCTGATAAAAGTATACAACCGCACAAACGATAAGAACATAAGTTACCTACCTGTAACTGCAGTTCTCCAGTATTGATATCTTCCAAAGATTCAAATGCTTGAATCATTCCTTGTTGTCGAAGTGGGAATCCCACTGAACTATAATGAATCAGTATGTATTAGGCTATAATGGCAATGAAAAAGGCAGTTTAATAGCCTATCTATAACCAACCAGGCGACAGCATCCTCTAGAACACTCCCAACAGAGGCTGAGTCCCTCAGATTTTCAAGCACAAGTGGAAATAAATAATTCTGAGAGTCTTTTTATAGCTATAAATGTAACCTCTTAGGGGAGGAAAGTGGGTCGCATGTGAATCTATGGTAAATACCAATACTAGAGAACTGCAGTTACAGATAACTTATTTTGTTCTCAATTATTGGATCTTTCATAAATTCACGTTCTTGAATCAGTATAGCAAGCAGTTACTGTATTTGTATATCTTATAGTATTAGCGCAAATAGCGAAGGTGGGTAGAACATATATTCCTATCATATTCATATGCAATTTAATAAATTAAAAAAAAAAAAAAAAATATATATATATATATATATATATATATATATATATATATATATATATATATATATATCAATCAAACATTAAAAGTTGCATAAATACATAAGCAAACACATGGAACCAAAAGAGACTACTCCTATTGGAATAAGTGGTGTAGTAAAACCTGTCAAACCACTGCAACACTGTGCCGATTCCAGGTAATAATGCTGCGTGAATATACACACACTCTTCCAAGTCACAGCATGACATATCTTCTCCAGGTAAGCATGGAGAATGAGTTAGATGGCTTTGAACTCCAGGCGATTGATAGGTGTGCTCTTCTGGAGCGGAGACCACTTTCCTTGAATTTGCAGGTTCTGTAAATGACCGCTCCAACTCACCAGGTTGGCATCCATAGTCATTACGAATCGAATTATTTGAGGTAATAACGTGAGGTCCTCTGACAGGTGGGAGGTCTGGTGTTACCAGGCTAGAGCATCCATTATACCTGTGTGAAGTTCACCAGGCCCTTGAATGATTATTGTGTTTGAATCTATTGTTTTGATGGATGTTCCTGTAAGGCTCTCATTTTCAGGCGTGCAAGAGGGATCATATTGCTCACTGAGGACTTAATGCCCAGAAGCTAATTGAACAGATGCTTTTTTTTTGTTTTTAATTCAAGAGTCAGTTTTTAGAGCCTTCATTGCTTATCTTGGGATAGGACATCTTTGTATTCGACAGTATCTTGTTTTGTGGCCCAAGAACAATATCTTCTGGGATGGAGGAGTTGATGATCTTTGATAATTTACAAGGAGACAACGTTATCCAAGCCTCTTTGGCCTTGGATGCTTGAAATGCTGTTGGTGCTTCAATCAACCTGCTGTCAAGATAGGAGAGTACCTGATGACCGTCCTTCCTGAAAAAAAACTTGCACAGGTGCTAGGAAGTAGGTAAAAATACAGGTAGCTGATTTGCAACCAAATGGGAGAATTTTAATATGTGGGTGGGAATGCAAAAATATTAATCTTATAAATGTAAAGCTGTCATGTGGTAATGGAGAGGGTGACCATGTAAAAGGATTGCTTTCGGAAATACTTGTTTAACGTCCAGAGGTCTATAATGGATCGTCACCCTTCTTTTCTTGTGTCTATGAGGAAAAACCAAGAATAGAAGTCTGTTCCTTGTTGAGAATGTGTGCCTTTCTCTGTAGAACCTTTGGTTAGCATAGCTAGCTCTCCCTTCTGAAGCAGATGGAGATGAGTTGGGCGCCCTCGTTTTGGTGGAGTAGTGGGTGGAATCTGGGTGAACTCTTATGCCTGACCATATGTGATGAGACCCAGGACTTATTTGTCTGATGCTAATTTCCACCATAGATGACAAAAGTTTAGAATTGTGTATATACAGATGCTTCAAACCACAACCTTCACCCACAGACACCCTCAACCGATACGCCCCCACCGCTACCTACACTAACCATAGACTGACCACCTGGATCCAGCTCTCCACCCAGGACATCACCTCAATCATGAAATCCATCCACTCTGGAGCTCCCACAGACTCATGCAGGCACCACATCTTCAACCTCGGAAATCAAAGGATCAGCCAGGAACTCACCACTCTGCTCTATACCTCAATCACCACTTGAACATTTCATGATACCTGGAAACATGCCAAAGTCAGACCACTACTCGAAAATCTCTCCCCTGACCCCAGTAAACTCTAAAAATATGGGCTAACCTTGCTCCCATTCCCAGGCGGGGTACTGGAAAAGACCACTAACAGGTAACTCACGACATACCTGGAGCACAATCAGCTACTCAACACCTCCCATTCTGATTTCCGCAGCAATAACAGCACCGAGACTGCTCTGATACCAGGCACCGACCACATCTGAACCCTCCTCGACTGAGAAGAAACAGTGGCTCTGATCCTTCCTGGACCTCCCACACGATATCCCACAAAATGCTAATTGAAAGACTCCCCCACATTAGCATTCAAGGGGACTCGCTCATATGAATCACCTCCTTCCTCAGTGGAAGGACACAGAGGTTCTCCCTACCATCTTTCACATATAGTCTGCATAGTCCCCCAGGGCTCACCCCTCAGCCCTACTCTCTTCAGCGCATGCATGACCCCACTGACCAGCATCATCAGAGTACACAGTCTCAATATAATATCCCATGCAGACGGCACCCAGCTCATCCTCTCCCTCACCAATGACCCTACCACCACAAGGAACAACTTCCATGGATGCATGACAAGCATTGCAGACTGGATGAAGAACAATTGCCTGATGATAAACATGGAATAGACAGAAGTACTGGTCTTCGGCCACATCAGCAACCCCTGGAATGACTCCTGGTGGCCCCCAGACCAGGGATATACCCCAGTTCCCACCGACCACGCTAGAAACCTTGGGATCATCACTGATAACAAGCTCACCATGAACTCACAGATCAATGCCGTCTCCTCCACCTACTTCCTCACTCTGCGCATGCTAGAAGATATTCAAGTCGCTACTCCAGAACATGAGACACACCGTGACAAAGGCCCTCATCACCAGCCGACTGGACTATGGCAATACTCTATATAGGAATCGCCACACACCTTCTACAGAGACATCAAACAATGCAGAACCCCACAGCCAGACTCATCTTTGACCTCCCCCTACAAACACACATCACACGCTACCTCAGGCAACTCCACTGGCTCCCCATTCAGAAGAGTTGCCAAATGAAACTGCTGACCCATGCACACAAGGCTCTAACACAACTAAGAGCTGGTCTATATTAACCACCACATGAATTTCCACAAACAATTTCGAACATGACACTTCACCTCCCTATCACTTGCCCACATGCTCCGCATTCACCAACACAGAAGTGAAGGACGCTCCTTCTCCTACATCACAGCAAAGACCTGGAACAGCCTCCCATGCAACTTTGACCATCACCTCACTTCCGGAACTTCAAAAGGCCCTCAAGACCTGGCTGTTCGAAGGAGCCTTCGGGACCTGCAGGCGCCTGGATACCCTACCGGGTGATTAGCAGCGCTATCAAAATCCTGATTGATTGATTTCGGGGTGACCAGTATTTTGGCAGTAGTCAAACATAGTGGAGTGAGGAGATATACCTTATTAACTGTTTCCTAAAAAAATTGGGGACCAAAATTGGAGACAACAGAGAGATCTATGGTTGATACAAGGGTTCTTGAATTGGACAGATTTAATAAGGAGCAAGAGGAGACGAGAGCAGAGTGTAGGCGGGATATTCTTGGGGCTTCCAGTGCAAGTGGGGCACAGTGTGAATAATCTGAAGTTTATGTAATTAGTAAGATGGCATTCCCTAGATGGAGTTAGCGTAGCCCTAGGTCAGACCGAATGATGGCAGTGACTGTCAGTTTCCTGCCTTCATCATTTAGAAAAGTTAGGGGTTTCTTTACTAACTTTAGCTGGAAGGTGCAGTAAGATACAATAGAGGAGACTTGATTAGACATTGATAGTTTACAGTCTATTTTGACCTATAGACCTTTTAGAAATGTTTCCCAATGGAGGGGTTTTGGGTGAGTGTTCCTATTTTGGCAGCCCACTAAGTATGTAGGGAGAGGTTGTCTTAACCATTCATGACTAATAGAAATACTTTTCTCAGCATTTAATTTACATAATCTATATCTAGCGCTATAATTGGATCAGTTGACCTATTGGAAGTGGTCCATGTGGACAGAATTTAACAATTCCAGGTAAATACCGTCTATGCCTGCTGTTCTGAGACAGCTGAGTAAGGTGTGATGGTCTGCTATATTCAAAGCACTAGTAGGAGCATTGATATGGCACTGATAAAACTCAAATCTCAAATCACCTAGGATTGGGAGGAGGACAGATTCCGTGCTATGAGTGGGCTGAGAGACAGCTGAGACATCCCTATTATATTTGTGTCTTGGGGTTGAGCACATAGTTGTCTTGCAACATTGAATTTAACAAGTTTATCTGCAGTTTGTAAACTGGAAAGTGGATTAAAGTTATTCAAGATGGTACAGTTGGAGCCTGTTTTTGTCAGTGCTAGTGTAAGTGCAGCTCATAAAAAAGTTGTGGGACAACTCCTTGTTCTACGGATGAATTTAGGAGACTGAATAAAGGATTCAAAGTTGACTCATTTGACAGCTCATTAACAATCTGAAAGACTGTTTATGTGGGGGTTGCAGACGTAGTGATTTTATTCAAGTTTTGCGGTATTGTCGTCATACTTCTCCCCTTTCATTCGAATAGATATAATTTTATTTTTATGTTTCTTCGATGTCAAGCAAATCAGGGTTATTGTTTGCTATGGGGGAAGAGTGATTGCTTTTGGAGCAGCAGAGACAAGTGTGTCTACTCTCATAAGAAGCCAGTTATGAAAAGCTTTGCTTTACATTACTACTGAGGCATTTTGGACGCAGAGGAGTTTGCATTGTATTTCTTCAAGCTCATTTAGTTGAAATTTATTCCACTGATGGGTAGACTTATAGTCTTAATTTTGGTGATAATCCTTTCACAATCATTATCACTAGGGAGAGCGAGAGAAAGTCAGATCAGTTGCACTGTCCCGCTGTCGATACTCACACACACAAGCAAATGATAAATCAAGGGTTATACCAAGGAATCATCAAATTTCCTATTGTGTCAGGATGTTAGATATTGCCTCTGATCTGTCCTACCAGTTTGGGATATCCAAAGATATTGGAGTAGACGCCTCACTCACTTGTCGTGACATGCTTCATCATCAGCGCCTATCCACACCCGGGTAAGATGGTACTACCCGGGCGGACTCAACCATGGATGGAATGGGAGTTCTTAGATAAAGCAAAACTGGATAAGCAGGGATCCAGAAGAGTGATACTTTAAAAATATCTCAAAGGTATACCTCAAAAATGTTATTTATTAGGAGGGTACCTGGGGTATAGATAAAAATGTGAGTTTTTGGGGTTCTATTGAATTAAATTATTCAATTATACCCCTGGTTTTGTGCCAACATGTTTCAGCCCTCTCTCAGAGCCCAATCAGGTCTGAGGCCTTCGTCAGGGCTATGTTTGGTGTATCCCTGTTTTGTCTTGTGCATGCACACTATGCACACTTGTGAGGCCTAATGCTCTCACCTGTCTTGGTTTTTTCTCCAGAGGATTTTCCTCTAGTATGTTTTTTCAAGGGTCACGTGGTTTGTGCAGGTGGTGCCATCTTGTAGTCACACATTTGTCTAAGAACCAGGCACCGTGGGATTACCTCGGTCATGCTGCTATGAGTGCTGCCAAATGAAAAAACATACTAGAGAAAATTTGACTGAAGACAGCACTTTTTCAGTAAGTGCGCAATCTGCTGGTAACCACAAAAGAAGAGCTTGCACCGTTCTTCACGCCCGACTTGAAGGTCCTGCCAAGTTATACAGTTCCTCCTTACCAAAAACTGTCACAGTTCTTTAAATTCATTTGTATTCCAATACCGTCAATGGCTATTTGGTAATTGTAGGCCCAGAAATTTGCATTCCCTAAGCTGCAAATATTCAATCCATGCAGATTAAAATGCTTGAAGTCACCAACTGTATTCCAGCAGTGTTTTATACCTCGTCTTTATTAGAAGTTTGGCCGTCTTTATAAATACTGTTAGCTGGGATCCGGCATCCTGCACCATCCTTTCCATGAAAAAACAATCAAGAGACCCTTTGGCATCCATTGACCGAACTAATATGTCTATAAGAGAGGCTTCATAATATATGCATACCTGAGGTAGTGAGAATCTCCACTGATTGGCATCTAGCTGAAGCACTGGAATTTTAACACTCAAGGCCTTTTTATTCCAAATAAAACATCGGAAAAGTGCCTCCAGATCCTTAAAATAGGTCTTACTGATTTTAATCGCCACATTAGTAAAAAGAAAAATCAACAAGGGTAAAATAGACATTTTTATTAAAGCAACTCACCCTATTCTTGTGAGAGGAAGATGGGACCATCTATCCAGTATGCCTTTGATCTTTTTCATCATCACTTCATATTTTAATTGATAAAGTTAAGGAAGTTTAAAAAATCCAGCGCATGAACAAAAAAAACAGTATTTGACTACATTAACCTGAAAGCCAAGAACCTAGTCTGGTCCATATGAATTGCCTTCTGGGCTACTGTTGTGATACCATTAGCCCAAATTTTCATTAACATTATATAATCAGTATTTAATAAGCTAAGCGGCCGATATGAGTTTTCATCCCTAGGGTTCTTTCCTTTCTCAACAAAACTGACATTTGTTTATTTTTTAAAAATGGATGGAATCTCACCACCTTCTTTTATAAAACTAAAAAGGCCCATCATAAAAGGTAATAATTCTTTAGAAAAGGTTTTATAAAATTCTGTTGGAAGGCCATCATTGTAACAAGCCTTTCCACCAGGCAATGAGGCCAGGGCCTGTTGGATTTTTAATGTTGTAAAACCCACTTCTAATCCCTTCAATTGTGTGTTTGTCAATTATGGTAATTTTATAGACTGGAAATAATGATGTATGGTCTCATTTGATGCCGCAAATTTGTAAGCATAAAAATTATTGAAATGCTGCAAAAAGATTTTGGATATCTCCTCCTTTTCAGAGACTACAGCCCATCTCTGGTTTCTGCAGCACAATAATTAATTCAGATTCCTGCTTAACCCTGGTTGACCAAGCCAGGAATTTCCCCACCATCTGGCTTTCCACGTACACCTGCTGCTGATACAGCTGTGAGCTCTGTATTTCCTCTAAAATAAGAAATTCCCTCGCTCCCGCTTAGCTTTAGTCAACTGCGTATCCGCTGATCTTAGAGTTCCCAAAAGCCAAGTCTTCTTCTGGAGAGCGGTATCAACTGTAGATTGAAGTTCAGCTAAGCGACTCCCCCTCGGTTTTTAGCTTGCGAGGCCATAAATGCAACCATCTGACCACGAACTTGAATATCCTCCCACTCAACACCTCGTCCAAGATAAATCGCTACCCATCCTTAAAGCCAACCCAACCGAACCAAAATATGCTTTAAAGTAGTACTTACGGATAAAAAGCTTTGGTGTATTTGTTTTAAGATGCGTCTCCTGGAGCAATAGAACTTGTGAAGAAAAGGAAGTTAGCTACCTAATTAAACTGCCATACTATTGCTTATTGGACATCCCATTTACATTACATGATATTATTCTAACTTTAAGACCCATTTTCCCTGTACCGTTCTTTCACTTGAACCCTCTTTTTTTTTCTTTTTAAATCTTCTCAAAATGACATTGCCCCCTATGATTCTACTCATTTTTACAAACCGTGCTCCCCCAATCCCAACCCCCCTACACCTAACACCCCCAGCCCCAAGTGAGAGGAGAATGGCCCACAAAACCCTTCTCCCAGTGATGAACGCCCTTATTGGGTGCCACGGTGGTGCACACCGGGTGAACTACCCATTCCCCCCAACCCCATCATTCACACATTTATTATGGCCACCAATTTCCACAACTAGCTCACTTTTTTAAAACCACGTATTTAGCTGAAGATCTTTTGTAGCAGCTCCTGGTCTTCATCTAAGTTAGCAAACATGTGAAATTTTCCTTTCACCAAAACCCTTAATTTAGACTGTTGGGCTATCGCAGCCTGTGCACCCTGTGATTTAAACAAGTATAATAATTTACAAATTACTACCTGTGGTGCGTTACCGCTGCGGACTTATCAGAAATACTACAACAACAAGGTACTTCATCAGTAGAGAATTGTTT
The DNA here is from genome assembly GCF_964204655.1 of Triturus cristatus. Classification (NCBI taxonomy): domain Eukaryota; kingdom Metazoa; phylum Chordata; class Amphibia; order Caudata; family Salamandridae; genus Triturus; species Triturus cristatus. The sequence goes on along the minus strand of NC_140594.1, from coordinate 305,254,442 downwards.
CTTTTTAATTACTCTGGTAAAAATCCGCTCTTTTTTGCAAAAGTCTGCAAAATTTACCAAAATTGTCCATGGCAGTTTTGAGTTTGGATATGGCTGAGCCGGGACCTCATGTGCAGCGTGATTGTGAGATCTCCTAGGTACTCTGGTAGAACATTTTCCTTAATGAATTTCGTGACCCATTGAAGGACTTTTACACCTTCACATCCTTCCAGAACTTCTACTATTCATAGATTGGAGCAGCATGAATAATTTTCCAAATCGTCGATTTTATTTTCTTGTGAAGATTTATCCTTTCGTACTAGGTTAACTTGTTGCTGCATGACATTCATCTGGTCCTCCAGCCACGAGATCCTTGCGGGAAAACCACCTACTGCTTCTTCAATTTTAGACATTCGTTGGTGCAGGTTTGCTATTTCACTTGCTTGTGTTACTTTTAATTCTCTAATTTTAGCCAGAATAAGGCTAAGCATAGTTTTTATATCCTACTGCACAATAGCCTCCTCTTCCTGCAGCTGTTCTAAAAAAATTAATCTCTTGGGATCTGTCTGGTTATGGATGCGCCTGATCTTGCTGTCCCATTTCCAAGACCACTTCTGGAGGCTGAGACTGTACAATCATCAAAGTTTTGCTCTGGACAGCGGGGGATTACTGAATATCATTGTCTTGCAACTGAGCTGTCTGCTTTGGGCTTTGAACAGGAGGCTGTGTATCTAGAGGAATCCCAGATTTGACGTAAGGTGAAGGTCCCTGAGGCGCGATTGATCTTGTTTTCCCTTTTGCAAAGAGCACGTAACTTTTGACTTGACTTGGGTCAAGCTAATGCTTCCTTCATTGATGCCTGTGGATTTCATTCCTTCGTTGACCTTTTTATTTGAGCCCTTCTATTTGTCATCTGCTGCCCTGTTATTCTCTATTCAGAGATTTGTTATCTACCTTTGTGTGGGGCATTCCTTCACTAACCCTCCTTCTGCTGCCAGCAACTCTTGTGGGACACCTTTCAAGGTAGCCCCTGCAAAGCCAGCCCCGGCTCCATTACCCAACATGTCCTCCTCCAAGCTCAGAGGGCTTGACACTATTATTGATCCTTGACAGGATTTTAAACTGTGCACTGCTCTTGCTGCTATGATCATCATTTGGGCTTTTCATGTTTTAGCTTTAAGGGCCACAGCAGTATCCAGATTGCTCAAAACCCTAGCCACTTTTAAATGCTTCCCCATGGTGTTGGAATGAAGACCTCCTGAGTTCCGACCTCAAGTTAGGGGGAAAAACCAACCAGCAACCCTACAAATGTAGCAACATTCACTTAGGTACTTACCCCTGGTGTGAAACCTGGTGTCTTTCCCCTGGTGCATCCTCTAATGTTCACACTGGAGGGCACACAAAAATAAGTCCTCCAGCATCTCTTTCTTTTTTCTCTGAGTCCAGGAAGGTGTCTTCAATCGAGAGCAGCGCGGCAATTACTTTCAGCTTCTTAATGCTTCAATGCGGCCCGATGCTCCTCTTTAACAGGCCATGCTTTTCGACTGAGCCCATAAGGAAAAGAGGCTCCCCCTTGGGCTCAAAGCCGGGAACCCGCCCGCAGCTCTGAAACGAGAGCGACACCGAATTCCGCTCTGCCGTTGTCCAGGACACAGCACAGACCCCGGTATTATTCTCCAGCGGCGTGCCGCTGCTTTATGTAGCCGTGTCTCGGCTGCATCCTGGTCACGTACCAGGACCCCGGTGCTCTACAACCCAGGAAGCGGAAACTGGTGCCAGCAGAGAGTTGTGGGACAGGGGAGGGTCGGCCACCTGTCAGCAGTGCATGTAGGATTGCCCGCCGCCTACAAAAGAAGAAGCACTTTGAGTGGTTCCCGACCATAAGTGAATGTTCAAGTTTTATTTTTCAATATATACATGCATTCTTACAATTCGATAGTTTTGTTCACCATGAAACCATAATAAGGAATGTATGGTTGCCATAGGTGTTTTCACCCAGCATGCGTGGGCATTTTTGTATTTTCCTGTTCAGGACTGCCAGTCTTTCCCAGGAGTCCCTGAACAGGAAAAAGTATGACAAACGCCTGCCCTAAACAGGGTGGATGGTCTTAAGTACCTAAATCAACGGCATGATGTCCGTGAAGTCTTTGTCTAAGGAGCGCCAGCTGAGGTTTATTTAGACTAAATGAATCTTCCAGCATTTGTTTTTGTCTCTGACAGTCTCAGGGAGGCACAACATACAAAACATTGTTGCATGTATAAAAAATTAAACTCATGATAGGAAATCCTAGAGAAACCTGATGGATTATCTATTGATTTATTCAAGAGTAACCAAGGTTATTTGCATGGCATACATTAGGCCAGTTCTCCACGGCTTAAGTAACTAACGGGCAGTTCGGAAATATTTTAAACAAGTACTGTCTATTGTCTCTGGTACTCCAAGAAGAAGATACTGAGAGAAAGTGGTTTATCAGTTGGGGTGGATTGGTGTCCACCATAAGTAATAAAGTCTCCATCTTGTTAAATCCAGTCAAAGGTTTCAGTAATTTTAATCTGAGCTCTATCTCTGTTAGTTGCGGCACAGAGCATTCAGGCTTATTTCAGACAAAACGTGTAAAGCATTTAGGAATACAAAAAAAGTTTAAAACACAACAAAATAAAAATCCCACTCCAATTTATTGAAATAGAGAAAAATGTAATAGGCAAAATGGCATTTAAAGACAAATATCCAATAAGTGGAACTGAAGAGATGAAGTTTTAAAGATTTAGGTAAAAATAGCACCAAAAGGGACACAAAGCATCAATTGTGGATGTTGGTTGTGGTAGACTGGAACATAGGTATGATTTGAGGTGGATCACAATGGAGTGCGGGCTCGGATACACCAAGCAGATTGATCCCACTAGGTCCTTGAAGTAGGGGAGTTCGAAAAAGTTTCCAAGTTCCAATCTGAAAAAGGACTCTTTTGTTTTTGTGAGGGCAAACCTGAAATTCAATCCAATACCATGGAACTCCCAGTGAGATACCTTTTGCAGCCAGCCTCCTGGCACCTCTGGAACAAAAAGTTATGAAAAAGTTCTCAAACTTCTTTCGGTGTCCAAACAACCCCAGGGATACACATTCAAGGCCACAGAACCTCAGGGGGAGCACTTAGAGACATTAACAATGCTAGGAAAAGGGCAACAGTAAAGTCCATTCGAGGTCCAGTTGCCACTAGTCAGGTCAGATTCTTTTCAGGAATATCTGCTTCAGCTTTTTTATGGTCATGGAATTTCCAAGGGCATCAGCCATAGGATCCTTGGAGACCTCCTCAGGTCCTTTTCACAGTCCACAGATGCCAAGTACAACAGGTTTAATCCACCTGGCATCCATTCACAAGTCTAGCAGTGTACAGATGTGCAACGTTTATGCCTGGCACAAGCTAGTTGGTGGGACTGACCAATGGGCACTCCAGAATCGATAGGGTAAAAGTTTCTGGAGGCAACCCTGCTTGCTTTTTCAGTCGTTTCTGTTTACCTTACTGCAAACTGACTCAGAATGCCATTTGCCAAGGCATTTTCAAGATGACAAATGTCTTCAGCTACACTACACTTGTGCTTTGAGTGCTGGGGGTGGGTGTGTTAGAGAGACATGGGGAAATCACCAGTGTCCTCCTACCTATACCACATAAATCTAGTTTGAAGGGGGCACTGAAACCACTGCAAACCTAGAGACACAAGTCTTGTAGGACCAAAGTAGGGTTCTTCAGCGACTAGACAGGAAATAAACAAGATATTGCCTTTGCAACCTTTTCTTTTCAAGTGTGCCCCAAGTGTTACATGTTTATCAACAGATCTCTCAAGCAGGGTTTGACAGTGGCCTGTCAACAGACCCAATTCTGTAGAATTTAGAGACGTAGGGCCATATGTAGGTAAAACGTGTTTTGCGATTCTCTAATTGCAATTTTTAGGGCATCGCAATTAGAGAATTGCAAAACGCACTGTAGGTAGGATTAGCAAAATATTTTGCGATTCCCACCTATTCCTTATTTGCGAATCCCAAATTGAGATTCGCAAATAAGGAATACCTTGCCATTCATTCCTATGGGCTAGAAGTCCCATAGGAATGAATAGGAAGACATTCTCAATTTGCGATTCTCAATTAGAGAATCGCAAATTGAGAATGCAATTTCAAGGTTGCAAGGGTGTCAATAGGACACCCTTTTGTACCCCTGAAATAAACATGTGTGCACATGTGGCGCACATACATGCGCTAAGGGCATGTATGTGCGCCACATGGCACTTTGAAAAATGCAAAAAAGTGCATTTTTCAAAGATATCGCAAATTACCACCAACCTGAAGTTGGTGGTAATATGCGATTCCTTAAGCCAAATTCGCACAACTTGGGTGCTTCCTACATTGCATTTAAGGAATCGCAATTTGGGATTCCTTAAATGCATTAGCAAAATAAGGAATCGCATTACGGCCACTTTGAAGAATTTTACACAAAATGGTGTGTGTGGGGGTGGTGGTGGGGGGTTTAAATAGGATGCTTTTTAATTTGTGGCCAATGTATAAATGTAAATACTATGTCGAACAGGTGGTAGAAGTGATTATTTGCATTAATACTAGGTTTTGGAATTATTGGAAAGTGATAGAAAATGTTAATGTTTTGGGGAATATAGGAAGTGATGCGTTGTTCTATTTAAGGCGGGTAACAGTGTGTCTGCATTGAGAAACAGACTTTGATTTAGCATCGTGAGCATGTTGGTCAATTTTGTGGTACTGAGATGGGATTCTGCGGTTGTGTGTATGAGGTACAGAGAGAAGGCACGAGTGGGAGAAGTGAATGTGTGTGTGATAAATTAACACATGCTGGGAGAAGCGAGGGTGAATTTTTGATACTTTAAGGGTGTGAGTGACTTGCACATATGCTTGAATGCAGGGTGTGTAGAGGGAATGGAGTAAGGGTATATTTATGGCACAAGGAAGATTTGAACAGGGAGTGTAATAGCGTGCTAAAATGAATTTAAAGATGTGAAGCAAGGTTTGATGGTTTATTTATTGAGAATGAAAATGTTTGTGTGTTGTAAGTGATTGCATTAATGGGATTTTGATTTTAAGCAGGTGTATTTTTGAAAATGTTCCACTTTCCCTCAGCAGAAATCTACCTAATTATTGTCACTGAGTATTTGTCCAGAAAAAAATCTTTAATGTTGTAAACCAATCTGCTTCAACCGTTTCTCACTGTAATCATTTCCCTACTTTTTCTCCCTCCTCATTGTTTTCCGTAACAACTAGGCGCATGTTTCCAAGCTACAAAGTGAAGGTCAGTGGGCTCAATCCAAAGACCAAGTACATCTTGCTGATGGATATTGTACCAGCTGATGATCACAGATACAAATTCGCAGATAACAAATGGTAGGTACTCATAAAAAGAAAGAGAAGCTTATCTTGTAAAAGGTAGTATGTACATCATCCAAAATCAACTAAACTACAATCCTGCTCATGTGGAAAACAAACAAATGTAAACCCTTGGGGTTTCCTGTACACGATTATCATTTGAAGAAAATGGGGGTAGAATCAGCAGAAGAAATTAGGGAATAGTTCTGTAGTAATTATACTCTAACAGTAATGGCAAGTATACGCCGACCCTTTCAATTTTAAAATAAAGGAATGCATGACCATTGTTTACATGTTTAACAGATACTGTAATTTACATAAATCGTGAATGTTCTTAGGAGGATTTATTTTATATACACATTAAACATAACTCACTGAACAATACTGACAGCTTAATTTAAAAAGGAGCAGAAGTACAAAGACGGAAGGTGGCCGTGGCCATTGGATTAGCAACGCGAATACAGCTATATGTGTCACGTTTTTACTACCAAGCCATATGCAATAACATGGCTTCACATATGTCACCAACTTATCTGAAAAAAACCTTCCTGTGTTTGCTAAAACGTATTCAAATGAGAAATATATTATAGAGAGGTCACCACAGAAAAGGGGATCTTACTTGTTCTCTTCAGAAGCTTGACCTCTTTTTCTACTATTTCTCATGCATATGTAGGAGTAAAATATGTAGCATTTTTAGTGTTTAAATGGACATGCACAATGTTTGTGAATGGCCACAAAAACAATTGGGGGTTTCTATGCTGTTTGCCGTGTCAATCTCCTGCCCTTAGTTTCCACTTTCAACTCTATAGTACCACATGGAAAATCCACTATAATATTGGAATTTTTAATCGGCAACAATTAGTGAACCAGGTTTTGGAAATTACAACTGCAAGTATTTTTTTGATGTATCCAAATCCTGCTTTCCTGTACAACCCTTTTTGTGACTTGGGCCCCATGTTTTACACTGAATACTTGTCAAGTGATGAGGATGTGCCTTTGTGAGATAGGTACAGGATCCTGTATTCCTCTAAGAATGGAGGTCTCAGGTCCTCATACGTATAGTCTACAAAAGGATTGCCCGCATCGTGCTAAATATAATATTCTAGATAGTTACAACCCTTGCTCATCCACTATGAACATTGTGATTTTTGATTTGTGGCTCACGGCAAAGAGATTGTTTAAGTTACAATTTTATTTGTTGATTATTTAAAATCTTTACAAGAACAGTGTTAGAAATTGTGTTTCTGGTTGTCAGAGGTATGCACCCTGTCCAAGCAGGAACCACTATCCTAGACAGAGTAAGACACAATACACCCTAATTTATCCTGTGCTCACCCTCTGGTAGCTCGGCACAGAGCAGTCAGGCTTAATTTAAGAGGCAATGTGTAAAGTGTTTGTACAACACTTTAAACAGTAACACAGTAAAAACACAAAAAAGAACTCCACACTAGGTCAGAAAAATAGAAAATACCAAAACAACAAACATCTAACAAGTGTAAGTGGAGATAGGATTTTTTACAGAATAAATATAAAATAGCTTTTAGGGTCAATAAGTGCTTAAATGGGATATGTGGTCGCACTGGACTGGGGCAAAGTTAAAAGTAGAGACCGATTGTGATGGGGTGCGAGACGTATACAGGGACCTACTTCGGTGTGCTGAACAACAGTACCTCGATCCGGGCTGGCATTGATGTCGAAGAAGATGCGAGGCGAAGCCAAAGCGATGTGTCGGTGTCGAGCTAAACAGCTAAACAGTGGGTGAACTGTGTTAAGATTTTCCACGCTATGGTGGTGATTCTTCGGTTTCGAGTGCGAGACGCCAGTTCGGAATTCGATGTGTCTCACCTGCTCCTACAGCAGACGATGCGCCGATTCTTTAGTTGATGCGCTGTTTCCGTGTGTGATGCACCAACTTCACTTCACGCTTCAACAAGGATGCAGCAGTTCCAACCTACACAAGGGCGAAGATGCGCAGGTTCTGGTGAGGATGCATGGATTCTGTAGCATCCTCTCCAGCCTGGTAACATGCAAATGACCATGTCTCACATGGAGTTCTGTAGTGAACGTCAGAGTGAAATTGAGAACCAACTGTACGCATTGAGTCATCAACTTTATTAACCACCCCCAATCGATAAAGTCATTTCTTCGGAGCCCATCCAGGACCAGAAGGGTCCCACTATGCATACGTACAAAGACACTTTATCTACCCCTTTGTTAAATGAATAGTACAAATATTACACATATACAGCATACCCCCTCAATGAGTCTTCAACGTACTTGAACCAGTCTTCCATACCTAGTCATGTGAGGTTGACAAAGCAGAGGATCAGGGCCTGCCTCAGTCACCAGGGATGCAGAGGTAGGTGTAGGAGGTAAGCTCTCTGGACTTTCAGGTGGGCAGATCTCGCCTTTGACATCTGGAGCCAACGAACATTGAGGTAGTTGCTTGAAATGTGACAAATCTCTTGTTTTCGACTTTCTGGGATGTTGTGGTCACTATATGTCCTTTACTCATCACAACCCTCAGGTGTTCAGCGTCGAATGGAGCATCAGACTAACGCTTTAGTTTCTCGGTCTCCTTCTTTGAAGACCGTGTTCCGAGCACACCAGCTTTTATCAGCATAGGTCTTGATTCTGGACTTGTGCTAGGAATCTGTCGTACGGATCTCACCTGCATCTGTCGACCTGTGTGTGGTCCATTGTGGCAATTTGGTTACAATAGCACTCCCAAACATTAAGGTGGCAGGGCTTTTACCTGTAGTGGAATGGGGAGTTGATCAGTAGGCACGAAGGGCTGAACATAGGATTACTCCCTTCTAGCGCAGTGCGCTGGACTACTCCCTTTAGAATTCCCATGAAGCATTCAACTACGCCGTTGTCCTGTAGCCAGAGACAAATGCTTTTCTATTGTTTGACATTCATGTTAGTGAGAAACTCTTTAAACTCTCAGCTGTTGAACAGTATGTTATTTTCAGACTTAAGAATGGAGGGGACACCCCATGTTGCAAAAATGTCAATTAGGTTCCCAATTATTTTGTCATGTGCGGTTGACAACAGGCCTTCCACCAGGGGAAATTGGAAGTACGTATCAACAGCAAACATTAGATGATGTCCATTTTGAAGGGGTCCATAGAAGTCTACTGCAATCCTCTTGCACACTTACTTCAGGAGGTCAGACATAACAAATGGATGCTGTGTTGTTTTAGGAGACAAGCAGTTGCACAAATGACAGGTCTTTGATCCTCTTTTAACTCTTGCGTCAAGGTGAAGAAACCATACCCGTTCTCGAAGAGCTCTCTGGGTGGCGACAATGACACAATGTCCCTCATGGACTAATTCAATGACTTGTTGTCGCAGGCTTGCTGGAATGACAAGCTTAGAACCTCGTAATATAAGGCCTTGTGTAACAGAGAGTTCCTCGCTCACATTTTTTTTAATAAGTCTTTTTATTGAATCTATGCTTCTGGCACATTTCCAAACAACACAGTTACAAAGGATATTTTTGTAGGCAACAAGTCATGGGATCAAACTGTAGCATTAATCACGCCTGCCAATTGTGTATTTCAAGGAGAAGAGTGTTCACCTCAAACACACAATGATATCTCACCAACCCTCCCTTCCCCACCCATCCATTCCTCCCAGCCTCCCCACTCATGTTGTCATTCTATAGTTATCCCACGCAGTCCATATCTTTTCCCACTTCCTTGGGCAGCCTCTACTTTGGTATACAGCCTTCTCGGCTTGCTGGCACCAGTCTACATCTCTTACCCAGTCTTCAATTTTTGGCGCAGTTAGTACTCTTCATGCTGGTGCTATGTTTCTTTGTGCCACACCGGCTACCAATTTGAGCCATTTTGTGGTGTATTTTGGCCAGCCTGCCTCTCCTTTTATCCAAAAATATTTGAAATCTTGCCAGGGCCGGCTTTAGTGCTGGTGGTGCCCTGTGCGACAATGTTTGTTGGCGCCCCCCACAGGCTCCCTCACTACCACCCTTCAACATTGCTCCCTCAAGTCACCGTAACCACTCTCTCTCAGATGTATTTAATTAGTTATACAGCGCCACCTATACCAGTGTAGGGTGTCAAAGCACTCTACATCACACACTCATTACACAGAGACAATCAATCATATGTGTGTAAATTATTGTATAGCAAATGTTACATAAGCCAGAAGACTACAAGGTGAGTCACATTGTCATCCATACTGGTAGACAGTATAGTTTAAGAGAGCTTAGTCTGGAGAAGCTCAGGCTCAGAATTTAAAACATAACCCCATGGTTGGGGGTTACATTTAATAACAAGGATTTTTTTAAACCAAAATGAGCCCTTTTTGAAACATTAGAATAATGAAAGACGTAGAAAAACATCATAATGCTCCAATCTATACCTTACAATTTGCATGCAGCTCTTTTATTACAGTTATTAGTTCACTGTTCTATGTTAGGATTTTAACATCTATACTGCTAGTAAGAAAAGGATCTCTCAAAAGCACTGACCTATTTAAACTATACGCACTTTGCGATCTGCATAGTACACATTCTGTTCAGCAGACACAATAACCCTCTGTGCTTCCATAAAATGTGTTAGAACTTCCACTCGACAAAACTCCTTCTCTCTCCAGGAAGAACATTAATCAGGGTGTTATCTTGACATTTTAATTTTTGTATGAAAATTGCGGAGGCCAGCAGCAGGTGCTTTTAAAGCCATAAAATACTTCCAAAAGGAGCGACCCCAAGAAGAGTCAGCACCCGGTGCGGAGGCACCGGTCGCACTGCCCTAGAGCCTGCCCTGCATCTTGCGTCTGCTGGCACCGGGGTTCCCACCATCACAGACATCAGCCGGGTAATTTTTGTCCAATATTCCTGAATTGCAGGGCAAGCCCAGGGGATATGAAAGAAGGTGCCCCTTTCTCCACACCCTCTAACACACCCTTCGGAGTCACAGCGGCCCATGTGGTGCTGCAGTGTTCTGGGGGTATACAACCTATGTAAAATTCGCAGTTGTATCAGCATAAGCTGAACTCGTATGATGATTTCCCTTGGGCACTGTTTAGCTTCCTCACAGTCATCGTCCTCCAACAATCCTACCTCCGCCTCCCATGCCCCCCTCAGGGTACCTTGTATATCTGGAGAGTTATTCATGATATTTCGGTAGGTGAGGGAGATCGCTTTATCAGTTATTGGGTCTAGTAGGAGCCTGTCTTCCAGGCGGAGTACTCAGGTAGCTGCTCTCCCACTGGTATGTGGTGTTGGAAAGTGTGTCTCAAGTGTAAGTAGTGACATTTTTCCCCGCCTGACATTTTGTATTCCGACTGTAGATCTTCGAACGTAATCATGGCCCCACTGCGCCAAACGTCTCCCAGTTGCTCTATCCCAATAAGATTCCATCTACGAAATCCCTGTAGTTTCCCTACCTCGCCCAAAAGTTCACTGTCCCAAAGTGGGGTTTGATTGGTCAATTTACTTTCCCATCCTAGTATTCTCGTGGCTTTGCACCATGCCTGTACCATCGTCCGAGTGTTTGCTGGCAGCAGCCCGTCCCGCTTTTTACTGTGTAATACGCCCTGATAGCCTCTGTTTCCCATTGCCTGGTGATCCACTTGGTATGCAGGCTCATTTTTTGGTCCATATTCCCAGTCGTTAACATTGACAAGCTGGGATGCTAGATAGTAGGTCCTGATATCTGGGACTGCCAGGCCGCCCTCGTACACCCCCGCTGCAGTTTATGAAGAGCTATTCGTGGGCTACCTCACCCCCACAGCAGGGTACTCTGTTCAGCCTCAAGAGCCCGGAAGAGAGTCTCTGGCACTCGGTATGGGTTGTTCTGCAAAGCATATAACAGAACAGTACCACCCTACCCATAAGAGGGACCGGGAGGTTCTGCCAGTGTGCCACGTACCTACGCAGCTGCTCAAGCTGGACCTAATCGTTTCGGGCCATGAAGTCTTCTTCATTTTCGGTGATCCAGATACCGAGATATTTGAACTTCTCTGGGCGTGCCCAGGCCACGCAAGCTGCCGTGAGGTCCGGAACCTTGCCCACCAGGTGGAACAATAGGGATTTGTCCCAGTTTACATGGCAGCCCGAGTAGCTGCCAAAAAGATAGAATATGTGTATGAGCCTGTGGAAAATCTGGTTGGGCCCTTGGGCATACAGCAGGGTGTCGTCCGCAGATTGGCTTTTCCCATCTGCCCCACACGTCTATACCTCGAACCAGCAGGTCCCACGGACTCAGGCTCCAACGTGAGTGCAAAGAGCCGGGGGGAGAGTGGGCAGCCCTGCCTCATACCCCTATAGAGCCAGAATGGTCTACAAATCGTCCCATTTACTAGGACCCTTGTCATTGATTTGCAGTAAAGGAGTTCAACTCATTTACAGAATTTTGATCTGAATCCCAGCCTGGTCAAAGCCGCAAAGAGGTATAGCCACTCAAAATACGGTCCAATGCAATTTGTGCGTAGAGCGACAGTAGCGCAGCTGCCTCAGATGGTCGGGCCGCCGTCGCCTGCATCACGCCATATAGGCGTAGTAGATTCAGCCTAGTGCTCCTGTGTGGCATGAAGCCTGACTGATCTGGGTGGACTATGGTCGATACCACCATCCCCAGTCGACTAGCTAGCACCTTTGCCAATACCTTTACTTCGAAGTTGAGCAGCGAGATTGACCGATACAAGCTGCATAGTTCAGGGGGCCTTGCTTACTTTGGAGTGACAATGATAGTTGCCATCCGCAAATCTTCCAACAGTCGTCCCTCGTCTCGAGCAGCCACAAACATATTTAGCATCGGTTTGGCAAACTCCTGCACCACACATTTGTATAATTCTGCTGGAAGACCGTTTGGGCCCGCTGCCTTCCCAGCTTGTAGATCTAGAAAGGCCCCTACTATCTCTTCTGTCATCAGATCTTGTTCGATGGCCTCTCTGTCCTCCTTCGACAATTTTTAAGAGGAAGGTCTTGTAGCAGCTCTGCGCTGTCTGCTCCCGACCTACTGGAGACTGGTTGGTATAGTGCCTCGTAGTAGGTTGTGAAGGCCCCTGCTATGTCCAGCCCGGTGTTTTTTGGGGGGTCGCCTGGATTGTGAAGTTCCAGTACCCAGTTCTGGCCCTTATCTCTCCTCTCTAGCCATGCTATCATCTTGTTGGCTTTATCACCAAGTTCATATATACGTATTTGCATGGCTATGTTATGTGCGCAGGCCTCCTCTGTTGCCAAGTCCCTGAGCTCTCCCTGTTTCAGTCGTAGTCTATGCCTGAGCTCCGAATCTGAACACTGTGATGCGGCCCACGAAAGTGCCCTGCGTACATAGTCTGGGTAAAAATATAATCTAAGCAGGAGCTACTGCCATGGGCTGCCGATATGTGTGTGTATTGCCTCACGTTCAGATTATGTACTCTCCATAGATCAGTTAGTCCCATAGCATCTGTGAGGGACCATAATGGTTGTGGTCCAGTACCGCGAGATGGTGCTGTGTCCCTGCTGACATTGTGTCATTCATGTCTCCACCTTATACTAAGATGCCAGGAAAGGTCTCCGCTTGGAGACTTGGTGGGGTGTAGGTGGAGCAGATATTGAGAACCCAGCCCTCGCACGTCCCAATGATCGCCGCATATCTGCCAGCTGGTTCTTGCCACACGCGCTGCGGTAAAAAGGGTAGTGTGTTCCTGACGAGGACTGCCACCCCCCTAGAGCCTGTGGTGTATCCCACATGGGCCAATAGCGTGTAGCCAAACTTATTTAGTGCCAGATATGTGTTGCCTTTCAAATGAGTCTGCTGGAGGAGGACTATATCTGGGGAGTGCCTGCGTAGGTATTGCAGGACCATAGTACGTTTGATTTTGTCTCCCAGGCCGTTGACATTCCCTGTCATGATCTGCAGAGACTTTTTAGTTTGCATTGTTGTGGGCAATTGTGGTGTTTTGCGTTTTTCCCAACTCCTCCCCGGTGCCCCCTTCCTTCCACCCCCTGTTGCCATAGGTATGGATCTTACATGCATTACATGGTGACGGCTCAGAAGCTAAAATATAAACAACATGCAAACAGTATAACATAGTATCACAAGAGTGAACGTGTCCTCTGAACCCCAACCTGCTACCCCGCACTATAGGCCTAAAACTACCCACATCCCCAATTTGCAGATTCGCCCAATCAAACTGCTTCTAAATGTTGGAGTCAGCTGGCGCCACTTCTTGTTAGACCTTGGTAGCTCCCCCATACCCCCACCTCCCCTCAGGTTATTCCTCTTTCAGTGCTTAACCCACCCGCTCTTGCATGTAGGATCTGCTGCACTTACAAAACCTTTGAATATGGAGGAGTTCATCTCACAGTTCGCTGTTCATCCTAGCCCAGTGTCAGCTAGGACCTATTCCTCATTGTGGTTAACTTCCCTATGGCCCGGATCCGCAGTAGAAGACTGATGACTTTGTGTATTCTAAGCCCTTAACGGGTCAGGCTTCTTGTGCGAGAATCCAATGATAAGTCCCCACTCAGGGCTGCAGCTTGTAGTTCTTGTGAGTCGGCCCCTCTCTCCTGGCTGCCGCCCCGTCTTTCTCGGAGTCGGGGCTGCTTGTTGCCTCTCCTGTTTTCCAGTCAGTCCCATGCCTCTGTGGGTCTGTAAAGTACCACGACTTGCCATTGTCCAGTACCCTAAGCTTTGCCGGGAACGGCATCATATTATTGAGGTCCTTAGCCCAGAGTGCTCGCTTTGCCTCGTCAAATGTGCGCCGGTGTCGCTGTACCATGAAAGCGAAGTCAGTGAAAAAACAGATCCGTACATTTTCGTAGGGCAGGTCACCTTTAAGGCGTGCGGCCTGGAGTATTGCATCTCGATAATTTCATATTCTAGCTATAATGGTCCTGGGTAGGGACCCTGGCTTCGGCGACGGCACCGGCACCCTGTGCGTCCTTTCAATGGAAAAGAAGTTGAATATACATTTAGGTTTAAAGTGATTCAGGATCAGATTATCACAAAAGAGGTCCACGGATGGACCCTCCACCCCCTCGGTGACCTACGGGCTCGACCTTCCAGGTTTTGCTGCCATTATCTTTTGTTGGTGGGTTGGGCGTTGAACTTGGCCCTCCAATTTCCAAGAGGCGCCTGGAGATTGGTGAAATTAATCTCTGCAACTTTGACTTTCCCGGAGGTTTTATTCATGTCCGCTCTAAGGAGGTTCATCTCTATCGTGACCATGTCTATCTTCGTTTTGAGGGTTGGCCCTTAGTGTTTGATTAGCTCCCATGATGGCACCTAGCGAGGGTTTGGTTCCCTCGTCTTCCTGTTCCCCCATCGCACCCCTATCCAAGCCTGCCTGCCTGAGCGCCGTGTATTTGTCTGGTTGGTTGGACTGGGCGGGGGGCTCCCTTTGGACGTATATTTGGCGGCCCTCTTGTGGGTTTTCTTTCGCTGTGCTGTATCCACCCTCGGTGAAGCGCCTAAGCCAGCCGCCTAGACAGGCTTCCCTGGGGGCGGTTCGGTTGGTGGGCTTCGGGTGTCTTCCTCTGAGGCGTTTCGATCACCACTCCTCTCTGTACCAGGCCCCAACACTTCAGGATGCAATCCCAGGACTTCTAGTCCCTCCTGCTTGCGTCTATTTGTCACACTGACCTGCCTCATGATTTTCGCTTGTCGCTGGTGCTCACTCTCGGAGGCCGAGTCTCGTATCACTCCAGGCAGTGACTGGGCCCGCTGTAGCGCCATTGTCAGACAACTATGCCTGTGAGCCAGCGGCTAATGAGCGATAGTACAGGGGGTGGGTGGATTCTGCCCTGGTTATGATCTACCAGGTGTTCTCAGCTCCTTTTCTACGCAGTTTATTATTATTATTATTTTTTTTTAAGTTTCTTTATTGAGTTTTTATAACATCAGGCACCCGAAACAAAAAACAAGAGATAGAAATAAATTAGCAAAAACGTCACTTACAGGAAGACACATCCCATGAAATCCATACATTAACAGTATAACATCAGTTCATAGCCAGTTGAGAAGTGGGGTCCACAATTTCAACCCAATTGCTCTCCTTTTCTTGCCCTTAGTTTTATAAACAGCCATTTCCAGGTGATACACAGAAAGTAATCTGGCTTGCCAATTACTAAAGACAGGTGGTTCACTATCTAACCATTGTGTTGTAATGCAACACCGAAAGATTGACATGCATATAAATACAACTCTATCCTCCACATCTGTTCTTAAACTATTACTACTAGTTTGTACCCCCATAATAGCCAATTCTGCAGTAATTTGTGTTGAAACCCCTAAGTGAATCGATAAAAAATTCTCGATGTCTCTAATAAATTGGCTTAGTTTTGGGCAAAAAAAAACATGTGTATAGTGTCTGCAGCCATTAAATCGCATCGATTACATTTATTCACTCTAACATGTGCCCATCTAGCAATTTTAGCCGGTGTATAATATAAGTCATAAATGGACATAAAATGTTGATTTTAATTTTTTGAAGCAGAATTTGATTATCAGAACATTTTCTAGCCAAAAAGCTGCGAATCTGTAAAAACTTAAAGAATTCTATCCGAGAAAGGCCATATTTCTGTTGTAGAGACAAAAAAGGAACCATGTGTTGACCATCGAACAAATCCCCCAATTGACTAATACCAGCCCGATACCATCTGTGCATAATTGGATCTTTAAATATATCCGGTAGCAAAGGGCAGTTGATTAAAGGTGTATAATAATTTAAGTTGGAGATGAATCCGATTCTTTTCTTTATTTTTTTCCAGATCTCAAAGCAGTTCATATAATTTTGAATTTGTTTTTTTTATAATAACTCGGCTCGATGATACGGACTAGACATTGGCGTGCCTCCTGTCCTAATACCATCTCATATATAGATGGCCTAACTGACTCATCCAAATAGGTTTCATTAACCAATAAGACACCCATATTCTGTAAAAAAATAGACCAAAAGTATAGTTGAAAATTAGGGATTGCCAGGCCCCCTCTATCTCTTGATAAAGTAAGTTTTTTTAGAGCTCTTCTAGATCTGTGATAACTCCAGAGAAACCTGGACGACATTCTCTCAATTCGGTTAAATATAGATATAGAAAAAAGCAGAGGTATAGTTCGAAATAAATACAAAAACTTAGGAAAAATGAGCATTTTTAAAACATTGCTACGGCCATATAACGACAAACGAAGGTTATCAAGCCTCTCCAAAGTTTTATTGGCAGAGGCAATTACCGCATCAGTATTTAAACGAACGATTTTATCTAAGTCAGCAGATATTTTTATTCCCAAATATGTAGACTCTGCCTCGAAATGCATGTCTTGTGGGCGTCCAACTTCTGAGTGAAGAAGTTGAGTCTTGGCAACATTAAGCTTATATCCAGAGTATTGACCAAATTTTTCCGACGCTTCTATTATTTTAGGGAGGGCAGTCCTGATATCTGTTGTAACTATGGCAATGTCATCTGCATATGCAAACACCTTATAAGCTATACCGTGTATCATAACCGGTTTGATTCCAACGTTATTGTCCAAACTATTTAAGAAAGGCTCAATATACAAAGCAAACAACAAAGGCGATGTAGGACAGCCCTGCCTTGTACCCCTCGTAATCATTATATTACCAGAGAACCGACCTGCAATACGCAGGGTTGCTTTTGGATTATTATATAAAGCCTGAATAGCTATAATAAATTCAGCAGGAAAGCCTTTCCAAATTAAAGTTGACCATAAAAACTTCCAGCAGACCCGGTCAAACGCTTTTTCGGCGTCCAACAGAGCCACTGCAACCGGAAAGTTAGAGGCCTGTGCCCAGTCTAATATGGAAATAATTATTTTAACGTGATCCGTTGTGTCGCGCTGTAAAATAAATCCATGTTGTCTCTTTGATACCAACAGAGGCATAAGATTATTTAATCTGTTTGCTATAATTTTAGAGTAGATTTTGCTATCCGCATTAAGAAGAGAGATGGGTCTATAGGATCCCATATCTACTTCTGGTTTTCCTTTTTTTAGGAAAATTACTATAGTGGCCTCTGACCATGAATCCGGGGGTCTACCCAAAAAGGATTGTTGGAACACCTCCAGTAATTCGTTTTTCAACATATTTCTGAAAGTGCGATAAAACTCCAGAGGAATCTGATCCGGGCCCATTGCTTTGCCCAAAGCTAATGCTAATATAGCTTCTTCAACTTCCTCCCACATTATTGGGGCCGATAAAAGTGTTTACTGTAATTCAGTGAGTTCTATTGTCAGAGCCCCCATCACATACTCCCTCCCATCATGATCATACGTCTCACTAACCGGGGCACTATAAAGCGATTGATAAAAGTTCTGAAAGGCCTCCAAGACCCCCTCTCTTGTTTCTTGGATAACACCATTGGCATCCATAATTTTAGTAATATCATTATATGCCGCTTTTTGCCTTAATCTTTGAGCCAAATTTTTTCCAGTTTTCTCACCGAATTCGTATACTTGCTCTTTATATTGTTTGTATTTTAAAGCTATTTTATCCGCAATATTAGAGTATACTCTAGCCCTGTTGACCGTGAGTTCTCTTTGAGCCAATCCTGAGTCCCCGCCAGACCTAATTACCTCAGCTAATTTATGTTCAGCTAACATGACCATCTTAAAATCATTTTTGTATTTCATTAGCAGTTTTTTGCGTCGAGATAATGAAAAGCTGAGGGTCTCCCCACGAACTATGGCTTTAAATGCATCCCATATAGTTTGAATGGATGCCGTACCTTTGTTAAAAGAGAAAAACTCCTGTATAACTTTAAACATAAATTGACGATATTCCGTTTCTAAGAGGAGGCTCCGCTCAAAGGACCATGATTGGTTTCCTGCCTTTATTTGTGATTCAATTAAAACTTCGAGGACTAAAGGGTTATGGTCAGATATAAGTTTTGGCAAAATCTCTAGCTCCAATTTTCCTAAATATTGTAATGACACAAAGAAATAATCTAATCTCACAAATTTCTTGTGCGGAGCAGAGTAAAAGGTATATCCTAAATCATCCCCATGAATTGCGCTCCAAGCGTCAAACAGCCCATGATCTATAATCAGATTTCTTAATGCTGTATGTAAACGAGGTTTCCTACCCTTATATGGAGTGATCATCCTAACATCTAGATTGGCATCCAAATGAATATTCAGATCGCCACATAAAACTAGAGGCTGTGGCCATTGAGCTAACTCGACATTAAGAAAATGAATAAGTTCTGTGTCGTCCAGATTAGGTCCATATACATTACAAACCGTAAATCTAAGTTGTCCAATCTGAAATAAACTAATCGTCCAGCGCCCCCATTTATCTTCAGCCGACTTGATACATGCACCTAAGCCTCGTCTCATTAGAGTTGCAACCCCTCTATTCACCCCTGTCTGTTTAGAGCAGGAAACCAATTCTAATCCAAGTTTACTCAAACAACCCCTTCTGGCCCATGCAACATGAGTTTCTTGTAAGCAGAGTATATCAACATTTATAATCTGAATACATTTCGCAAACACTTCTCTTTTTTTCACATCATTTAGCCCACAGATGTTAAGCGTGCAGATTTTTAATTTTCAGTTTATTATTTTTTTGAAATGTTCCCTTTCCTTTACCCTTCTCCCAAGATACTGCCCGCCAGGGGGGGGCGGCCTTCATTTGTTTGCTCCACTGCTTCTTCCACCTCT
The DNA here is from genome assembly GCF_964204655.1 of Triturus cristatus. Classification (NCBI taxonomy): domain Eukaryota; kingdom Metazoa; phylum Chordata; class Amphibia; order Caudata; family Salamandridae; genus Triturus; species Triturus cristatus. The sequence goes on along the minus strand of NC_140594.1, from coordinate 305,235,452 downwards.
CTCCCCCGGGTGTTTGATTGCAGCTCACTGTGCTGGCTGCATCTCTCCTGTCAGCGCCGTCACAACCCCGCCCACTTGCCCATGCTATCAGACGATCGTGGCAGAGGGGGAATACACAAATCTCCGCTGTTGGCCACCCCACGTCAGGGGCAACCAGCTATCGTCGATCGGCCTATCTACCGGCCTTGCGTAGATCCTCTCCAGCGATTTCTCACGCTGTCGCAGGCCCGACCACTACGGTCACTTCTGAGTGGTCCTGTCCCATCGCTGATGGTTCCCCAGTGTCAGCTCGGTCCGCTGAACCCCGCTCCACAGCGGAAGTCAAAACGGGGCAGATTAGGTTGGATGTTCAAGGGAGGTGAGGAGGGCCGCCGTGGAGCTTGCTAGTTATGTAGCCATCTTAGCTGGCGCCAAGCCACGCCGGGCTCACATTTTTAAAGTTTTCACATTCAAAGTCATATGTAATAGGTTGAGTGTGCTTCTTCCAGGATTGCTGGGCAATAATGTCTTTAAGAACACACAGACCTCTATCTGTATTTGTAGCAGCAGGAATTTTCTCCACTGAAAGGTATGCTTGACTTGACTACAACGCTTTATATAGGCCTCAGCCGCCTTAGACATTGTAATATGACACTGTACTGGCAATCGTGAAAGTAGTCATCTGAATTTTTGTCTCTCCCTGGCCTTTGTATGATAGTGTAGTCATACTCTTGAAATCACAACCCCCACCTCAAGATGCGAGGAGGCATCTTGGCCTTCGGATTCCCAAAGATGGGAAGTGAAGCTTGTTGGTCAGTGACAGGGGTGAAGTGTTTTTCATACTCACACCACATCTAGACTTTCGGTCTTATGGTGTGAATAAGCACGCTCGGTCTGCGATAGACTCTGGCTCGCATAAGCCACAATGTGCTTTTGAACGTTGTCGTATCCACTGAGCTGGGCAAAGATCACACCCAACCCCACTGGGCTGGCATCTATTACAATCTCAGTATGAAGTTCAGGATCAAATTAGGCAATTGCAGTAGCTCAATTGCATGATTGATTTTCTTTTTTTGGTTGCATTATGATGACCCCTTGAACAGAGCATTCTTTTTTGTCAAGTCTCTCAACAGGACACTGACTGGCAAAATCACAAATATACCTGGAACAGTAACTGGCCATGCCAAGGACGGATTGCAGCATTGCTGCATCTTGTGGTGGAGTAGTGGAAAACAAGGCTTGCACCGTAGCCGGACATGGTGTCCTTCCCCTTTTCAGAGAAAATATGCCCAAAGAACTTGAGTTTCATTTGTTTTAACTCACACTTTTCTGCTTTCAAAGTGAGACCAGCATCAGCCAGCAAGCGGCATACTTGTGTCAGGGCTTTGTCATGTCCACACATACCAGTATATCTTCACTATATATGAAAGCATGGGTGACAGGCTGTATGAAACACAAAATGGCATCTGGAAAAAGTTTGGCAGCTGAAGATACCCCAAAACATAGGACCCGATTTACAAAGGCAATCTGAGACAAAAGTCTAACTTTACAACTTTTGATATTCACAGAGGTCATTTACAAGTCATATCTTTACGCCTGCAATCGGTCTGGTATCTCCTGCTTGGGCTGTACTCTCCGCACACGGGCCGTACTCTCCGGCAACGTGTGGTAAATGGTAGAGGAGGTCATGAAGGACTATCACTCCCATAAGTTAACATTGATATTACCTTATTACATCTTTTAAGTGTAATTCCAAATTGTGAAGAGACAGTCATGGGTTGTTAGGCTGTAAAATGTAACTAGTTCATTATGGAATGTGAAGGTCGGAGGCTTAGAAAGAGAGGGAGCTGGATAGAGGTTAGAACAGTTAGATGGGACCTTTCTGTAAAGAATAAACTTCTCCACTTTGGACTTGTTGTCACCTGAGAGTCATTAACCCTCACCTTGTTTCACTGGTGACGAGGATGGGATATAATACTGAAGGTCTCAACACTGAAAACTTCAATACGTCCCCTGTCATGTAAATGACGTCTGTTAGGTGACTTGCATCTGCCTAGATGGTGGGAATTTTCTCACTTGCTTACATATGATTTTCTGTCCCCTTCCAAAGGAACTCTTCAAGCTCCTGCTATTAATATGTTTTTGCTGTGTGATAGAGCTGGATCATATGAATTTTTTTCTTTATTTTTAGACATGGGGATTTGTGTCAAGAGCGATCCAGGCGGCTTATCGTATGCAGGTGACAGGCACTGATTTTATATATGTGCAATTCATGGTGTAAAAACAGTTTGGGCTACATTTTGTTGTTACTGTGAGCCATTGTTTTTGATCAGTTAAAAATTAACATAAAGTGCGAGGTCCATGTAATTGAAGAGGCAGCATGTCTCTTGGTCAACTCGCAAGGAAGATACAGCTGTGAGGTGGTGCGTGCAGGCCTCAGAGAGAAAACGTTACATGTGAAGGCCTTGGAATTGTAATGCAGCCAACAATGCGATGATGCATGTGAAGCTGAGTTCAAGGTGGTAAAAGAGAAATTGAGTCTGGTGGCCAAATTAAGAAATTTAATCTTAGGAGTAAATCGATTCCTACCTCTGATGCCAGCATGAAGGGATTGGGTGCTGTGTTACAGCAAAAAAAAATCCATCTAATTCTGACAGAACTATTTTGTTTGTCATGTGCTTTGAGGGGTGCTGAATTGCAGCATTCAGTCATAGAAAAGGATGCCTTGACAGTTTATTGGGCTGTCAAGAAGCTCAGAAGATTCTTTTGTAGTGAAGCCCATTTGAAGTCAAGACAGATCATAAGCCTCTTTTGAAATTTTTAAGAAGAAAGGATTAGACAAGGTTTCTAGCATAATTGCTAAGTGGGTTGTTGCTTTGCAAGAATATGACTTTGAGGTGTAGTAAATTTCGGGAATGGAAAATAGAGTAGCAGATTAATTATCAAACTTAGTGCCACTTTCTGAGGGTGATTAAAATGAAACACTGGATGATAAAAATGAATTTGACAATTAAATTATTTGCGAGATTGATACCACCATATTTTCAGACAAAACGTGGCATTCAAAAATTAACTTCGACAAAGTTATGTTGGAAGTTTTTTCTTTGCTCAAAACTGGGTGGTGTTCAAAAGCTAAAGGGATCGAGGAGAGCAAAAACTTTTGACATGTCATAGATGAATTGTCAGAGTGACATGGATTGATGTTCAGGGGCACAAGGTTAGTTGAAACTGATTTATCTTCTTCATTTTAGTCATCAGGGATGTCAAAGAGAAAGGAGAGGCTAAGATTGACATACTGGTGGCCAGGTATGAATTGTCAGGTGGAGAGAGTGGTATGTGAGTGTGTAGAATGTGCGGTGAGTGAAAAAACCATGAAATCGAGGTTGCAGCCTTTGGTAATTAGAGATCATCCAACTAGGCCATGCTAAGAGGTTGCATTGGATACTTTGGGTCTCATACATGAAGAGGGCTGTGAAAGGTATTTGATAGTCCTGATTGATATGTATTCAAGATGTTCAAATAAGAAGGGGAGAGAGGGAGGAAGAAGCAGAGGTTCATTCAGGTTCCAACTTTCAGTAATCAATAATCAATAAGGGGGTGGAGGAGCCACTTTATTCAGTGTACCAAAGTCTCAAGAAAGATAGTTCTGGAGACCCTCAACTACACTTTCACAGGTCGCGGTGTGTTTTATCTCCGCTCATGTGGTTTTGTGGATAGTATCATCATCAGGTCTATCACTTGAGTCTCCTGTTCTCCAAGTGATTCACCAACCTCCACCAGGAGGGAGACTGTCTGGGTATTGACAGTGGTATATTGCTTAAAATGATCTCATATCCAGTGAGGAAAGTTTTCATATGAAGAAACTGGATAGGGATAAGGTTAAACACAGGTCAGTGTATTTGTAAGTTACTGGTCCACTACAAATTTGGATCAGATCAACATGTTTTAGCCAGCTTGTGCCCTAACAGGTCTAATGGCCTTCATCATGACCATATTGTGGAAGACCTATGTTTATAGGATACTTCACTGGCAATGTGGATGAGCATATTTACTCACCAGTCTTCATCTCGGAGCTCACTTTGCTCAAGACAAAATTGGGTTATAGGCACTGCTTACAGACCATATCTAGGAGCAAATCTAAAAGGAAAAGAAAACATAATAACCTGATACAATGCATTTTCTCATACTATAAATTATCCCCTATTCACCCGATATGATGCTTGTGAATGTCCACTTAGACAATTTCTAGTGGCATTCATTCAGAAGTGTGTTATAGTGTGAGTTACTATTTATGTGAGATTAAAACAGTGACTGTGCCTTTAGGGACCACCAGTGGTCAGCAGGTAGCAGTTGCCTCAGTTGATAGGGAAGTCCAATATTTTCTCTGCTATGCCCATCGGGGAGGAGGGAGGGTTTGTTATGACTTCAATGGAGATTCCCCCAAGAGAACTGGGTTTACAGGCAAGAAACCCTACCTTCTCTCTTGGGGGATCTCCATTGATCGTCATAAGAATTTAAATAGAATAGCAAGCTCATCCCTACCAATCGTCGTGGAAAAAAGGAGGAGAGAAGAATCGGACTGATTTAAGTAAATACATTTCTGATGGAGGCTTGACCTACTTGAGCATCTGCTCTAGCATCCAGGTCCAAACAAGAGTGTTTAGTTAATGTAGGAACAGATCTCTTTCTCATTAAAAAGTGGCAGTATCTGCTTTGCCCCTGATGAACTGAGCCCATTAGGTCTAGCTGGCAAAGTCGTGCTTGTTTTTGGTACCATAAAAGTATGCAGTATACTATCCATCTGGAGATGGATTGTTTGGAAGTGCTTAAACCTGTATGCACTGGGCCAAAATTGACGAACAGTTGGTCCGACCTGCGCATGTCACGTGTCTTTTCTAGATAAAACTTCAAGACCTGCCTTACATCTAGGGAATGAAGAGTTCTTTCAGCTGGGTTGAAGGATTCTGAAAGAAGGTTAGTAAAGAGATTGCCTGGTTGACATGAAAATCCAAAACAACCTTGGGAAGGAATTTTGGGTGAGTTCTCAAAACTACCTTGTTAGAGTGAAAGACTGTATAAGATTCCTAAGAACATATTGTCCGGATTTCGCAAAACCTACGAACCAATGTGATTTCTACACGGAAAGGGGTTTTCCATGAGAGATGCTGCAGGGGTGCCTTGTGTAACGGTTCCAAAGTTTCCTGAATGAAACGAGAAAGGACTACGTTAAACTTACAGAGAGGGGAGGGAAGCCTGGTGAGAGGGAAGACCTTCTTCAACTCTTTAAAAAAATCTTTTAATGCTGGGATTTTGAAAAAAGAGGTTTGTGAAGGACATTTTCTCTAGGCAGTAAGGACCGCAAATGGAAATTTGTGGAAGAGAATTGCAAGTCAGATTTTGCCAAATGGAGGAGGTAAGAAAGAATGACCTCTTCCTTGTAAGATGTAGGGTGTATGTTCTTGGAAGAAAACCAAATGCAAAATCTCTTCCACTTGAAGGCATATGCTGATTGGGTCGACAGCCGTTTAGCCTCTTTGAGTATGTCAGTGCAGTCTTGTGGCAGGTTCAAGTGTCCATATTTCACTAGCTCAGGATCCATGCTGCCAAATTAAGAGAGGAGAGATTAGGATGAATCATCTGGCCTCCGAACTCCGTTAGTAGGTCTGGTCTTCAAGGCAGCTTGAGATGTAGATGCTGTGACTGGTGAAAGAGGTCCGTGAACCAACACTGATGTGGCCACCCCGGGGCTATCATGATGAATCTGGCTCTTGAGTAGGATAGCTTAAGGAGGACTGCTGAGATCAGATGGATTGATGGAAAGGCTTAGAGAATTTTTTTTTTCTGACCAGTTGATCCATAGGGCATTCCCAAGAGTCCCTGGTTGGAAGTACCTCAAGGCAAAGTCTTGGCCTTTTTTGTTTTCTGTGGTGGTGAACAAGTCGATGTGCAGAAAGCCCAAGACCCTGAAGATGTTTTGCACAATGTCATCGTAAGGGACCCATTCGTGGTTTTCTTGCAGAACCCTGCTGAGGGCATCTGCCGGCACATTTTGCACACTTGGAAGGTGAGATGGCATGATCCGCAGGTTTCTGGCTATGAGCCATTTCCACATTTTTTCGGCTACGTGGGATAAAGGTCTGGACCTCGTTCCTCCCTGCTTGTTGAGGTATTAAATGATGGTTGTATTGTCCATCTGAACAAGCAGGGACTGGGTCGCAAATGACTGGTAAAAAGCTTTTAGCGCTAGGTGGACTGCCTGGTGCTCGAGGAGATTGATGTGATATGTCATATCCAGGCACAGCCTGTCCAGGTATGAACGGTGGGGTGGAGGGGAGTCGACAGCCAACGATGAGGAAAACTTACATTTAAAAAAAGAAGAAACACTTACCTTGCGCTCACCGCATCGCCGACTCGGTGATGCGGTGAGCGCAAGTTCATCTCCCTCAGAGACCATGTGCCTTGAATTTGGAGATGATCCATATGGGGTCCCCACCCCAGCAACGAAGCACCTGTCAGTTTGGTTTGAGAGGGAGCGTGTTGGTGGAAAGTCATCCCTTGAAGCAGGTTGATCATAGAGCACTACTATGTTAGAGATTGCTTCGCATGAGGGAACAGAGTGATCTTGTACTCCCAGTTGCTTGGTACGTGATCCCAAAGGGTCCTCGAAACATTCCTGACGGGGACGCATGGTGTGGCGAGGAAGATGCATGAAACCATGGAGCCGAGAAGGTGATGGATCACTGACACAATATTGAAACCATAGATATTGTGATACCAAACTATTGTTCAAAAAATATCGATCACAAAAATATCACATTTCTAAACATATACTGGTAAGTACAAAAATATTTAAAAAAAATATCATTTCACACTAATCTCAAAAATATATACAAAAAGATAGTTTTTAACTATATATGTAGTTTAAGTAAAACATATATATTTTACCATATACAATTATTATAATGTAAGTTAAATCTGAAGAATAATATTTATAAATATGCAAATATTTTCTAAATTAAACAAACACACATATATAAAAAATGTGTATGCTTATATACACATATATCATATTAAACTATTACAAAGAAAATATTTGTATTAACTTTTATAATGGTTTTATATATATATATATATATATATATATATATATATTATCTACTGGCGGTCGCCAGTAGATAGTTATAGTTAGGATCGTGTTTCCATAGGAAATCCGCAACATTCTATTTGGAATAACTTTGGCGCCGATTGACGAATCCTCGCGAAATTTTCAAAATAGGTGGGACGCTCCGCTCCGCTCCTTCCCTGAAAGTCTCGGGGGGATTCGTCAAGCGGGGGCTGAGAAAAAGGGGGGGTCCCAAAACGTGTTTTCTCCATGCATTTTTCCATAGGACCTTTAGTCCAAGCTACAGCCCGAACGGCTGAACAGAATTACTTGAAATTTGGCAGAGAGGTAGTCCTCAGGTCAGGGATGTGCCTTTCGCAGGTCTGGTGTAAATCTGTTCAGTATTTCCTGAGAAAATAGCATTTAAATCAATATATATATCCATAGGCGCGCTCCGTGCGCGAACGGTAAAATGTACCGTACGCGCACGCTGCCGTGCGCGAGCGCGATTCTGATTGGTTGTTAGATCTTAGTAAACATTCAAATCGGTCGAAACCAGGAAGTGTCGGCCGCCATTTTGTCTCTCGCAGTCTGAGGGGGTGAAAAACAAAGGTGGAGAACGTGAAAAGGGGGCAGGGTGGACAGTTCCTGACCCCCTAGCCTTTGTCAGGGGGTCCCAGAAGGATCCCCAAGGGCCAAAATTTCTTTTAATTTTTTTTTTAAATATCACGGAGTGCGCGTAGCGTGCGCGTACGGTAGAAACGGAATCATTCTGCGAACTGCATAACGTGGGCGCGCGGTGCGCGTACGGTACGCGCACGGTAAAAACCTTAAAAAAATAAATACATAACTTAGCATTTAAAAAACCGTACAAATTCACTGAAAAAACCATAGATTTCACACACGTTATAGTTAGGAATTAGCATTTAAAAAACCTTGCAAATTCACTTAAAAAACCATAGGTTTCACACATGTTAGCTGGACATTTCACTCGTGAAAAACCATTGAAATTCCCCCGTTATAGTTAGTGCAGGCAACTATAACTCACGCGACCGCAATCCTCTGCTGATGACGTCAGATATTACATCACTGATGACATATGTGTCTTTCTGAAAAAAAATATTTGTAATATATAAATAGCTAAAGATTAATGGAAGAGGACATGGGTAAATAAGTGTCTAAATACAGTGATGTAATATCTGACGTCATCAGCAGAGGATTGCAGTCGCGTGAGTTATAGTTGCCTGCACTAACTATAACGGGGGAATTTCAATGGTTTTTCACGAGTGAAATGTCCAGCTAACTATAACATGTGTGAAACCTATGGTTTTTTAAGTGAATTTGCAAGGTTTTTTAAATGCTAATTCCTAACTATAACGTGTGTGAAACCTATGTTTTTTTCAGTGAATATATATATATATATATATATATACATTTATACATATATACATATGTATATATATGTATATATATATATACATATATATATATATATATGTATATATCAGCACAATTGAAAAAGGCATCGTGCCGAAACATGTCCGTCAGTGCTTTGTGATCAAGCCCAATAAGCTAATTTATTGATATTCTCCGAGGAGTGCACCCGTTACTGGCCGCACAACTGTGGCAGTTTGAGTTGGGTGTTGTGTTGTGGCTCACCACCGCTGGGGGTTGCAGTAGGGAAAGTGTTGAACTACGAATGGGTAAAAGTTACTATTCCCACTCCGGTTTTATTTTATTCATTCATTCACTCCAGTCGATACAACAGTAGGAAAAGCGTTGAATTGCGGAGGGGTAAAATTTACTATTGCTGCTCCAGTCTCTGCAACAGGTCTTGGACTGAGGTGGAATACAATTTACTATTCACACTCCAGTCGGTGCAACAGCAAGGAAAGCGTTGAACTCAGGAGGCGTAAAAATTACTATTCCCACTCCCGTCAGTGGAACATTAGGGAAAGCGTTGGACTCAGGAGGGGTACAATTTACTATTCCCACTCCAGTCTGTGCAACAGTAGGGAAAGGGTTGGGCTCAGGAGGGGTTAATATTACCATTCCCACTGTAGTCGGTGCAACAGTAGGGAAAGCATTGTATTGCGGACAGGTAAAATTCACTATTCCCACTCCAGTTGAAGGAACAGTAGGGAAAGTATTGGACTCAGAAGGGGTAACATTTATTATTCCCACTCCAGACTGTGCAGCAGTAGGTGCAACAGTAAAGATAGAGTAGTTAGCTTCAAACAAATAACATATTTTAGCAACTTTATTAAATAACAAAAAGTATCAATATTAAAATTTTAAAATTACATGTCTAAATGTCTAAATGTTAACAAAATATGTAAACAAATATATCTATTACAATGTTTAATAATTATTTTAAATTAAAACAAATAATACTAATGGAATTAAAATACCACACTCTATTTTCACAATCAACAAATAAAATGTAATTGAAATTAAAAAAGCATAACACAATAAACATATAACATAATAAATAATACAATATTCTTTGACTGAATATTTTTTAAAATGTATTATAACATAAACAATTTTCCACTTCATACCTCTACAAACTAAACAACACACACCTAAAATATAACTTAGTTTTCAATTAAATACTTAATAACAAATTAATAATTAATTATCAATAGATTATTTCTTAATTATTTCTTAATTAACTTCCCTCCCTGTACCCCTAAGAACCTAACAACCCACACATAAAATATATCTTATAAATTGTACCAATTGCCCAATTTACCTAATTATCAATGAAACAATTAATAATGATGAACTAATAATAAATAACCATATTTATTTAACTTCCCACCCTTCACTCCTCAAACCTAACAACCTGCACCTGATGTATAACTTTAAAAATGTCTTAATTACACAATTTTCATAATTATGAATTAAAACATTATTAATAAGCAACACATAATTAATCACATTTAATTACCTTCCCACCCTTTACCCCTAAAAAACCCAAAACCTGCACCTGATATATAACTTAAAAAAGAAGATCTTAATTACACAATTTACAAAAATTAATTTTCAATTAAATAATCATTAAGTAACATTCATTATTATTATAATCAATTACCTTCCCACCCTTTACCGCTACAAACCCAACAACCTGCACCAAAAATATAAATTAAAAATTAAATTAATTACACAATTTACATAATTAATCATCATTCAAATAATGAATAATAAATATAGGTTGCATACTCATTTATAATTGAATTACTTCCCACCCTGTATACCTACAAACCCGTCAATCTGCACTGAAAACTTAACTCAGAAAATAAATTAATTACACAATTTGCATAATTATTTATCAATTAAATAATTAATAATATTCAAAAATGAATTATTAATTCATTACAAATAAGTTACTTCCCATCCTGTCCCCCTACAAACCCCACAAACCGCAACAACACAAAAACAACAATTAAATTAAATGTAAAAACAACAATAAATTTACAAACTATATATGAAAACAACAATAATTATATAAATAATTTATAACATACAATTAAAAAAATACTAAAATACATAAAAAAGTAAAAAACGATATTATTAACAACTTAGGTATTTTTGACATCGATATTACTTACCTTAGAACATGGATATTTTTCTAAGTGATATTCCTGCATCATGATACTTGTGGATCACGATATTAAAAACTCAATATTTCTGCATCTCTATATTATTTACTCAATATTTTGTCCGTATAGATGACACTGGCCTCACTGTGGGATAAGAGGCTTTCATTAGTCATTTACAACGGATCAATGAAAGTCTCTCCTCTGAAGAACACACTCTTGCCTGCATGGTGTCAATGGTAGCCATAAATACAGCAGAGTCTGAACCGGAGATCGACTTGTTGGAGTTGATGTGAAGAGACAACCATTAAAGAACCTCGCAAGTCCAGCTTTAAAGCCGCAGGGTTCTTGTGAAGTTGACGCCTGCATTAACCAATCATCTAGGTAGGGATAGATGAAGAGTCAGTGCAGCAACTTCTACCGTGCATTTCGAGAAAGTTCTGGGAGCTGACTTCAGGCCAAATGGAAGAGCCTGGTATTGTTAGTGATCCTGCCCTACTACAAACCTCTGGACTTGCGGTGTTTCTTGGCGATGGTCACATAAAGAACCGTGTCTTGGAGATCTATGGATTAACGCCCCTCTTCCTGGTGTAGTTGGGGATAGATCTGATACAATGCCAGCATCCGAAACCTTTCCCTCCAAATCCATTTATTGGCTACTTTCAAGTTGAGAATAAGTCTGAATTTGTTCTTGTCTTTTTTCTTCACCTGAAAGTATCTGTAATAGGTGCCTGTACACCATTATTTGTGGGGGACGACCTCCACCGCATGCTTCTGCAACAATATGTTGACATCTTCCGAAGCATGTGCAGATGATGGCTAGATGTTTTTGGTGGTATGGTCGGGGGAGAACTGATGAATCTGAGATAATACCCATTTTGAACAATATTCAGAACCCAGGTGTCTTTTGCGATTTTTTTGCCACTCTTTCAGAAAGTGTGAGATGCTTCCCCCATCCGGAGTGGGTAACAGAAGGGGGGGAAGGGAAGATTCATCGCCTGGCACCTGGCAAAGTTTTACCTTCTTGGGCGGGCTGTTGGGAAGATCCCTCTCTAGATTTTTGACGCTGCTGCTGCTGATAAGGTCGATGCTGCTGTGGCTGCTGGCAACTCTGATACCAATGAGGGGTATGAACCCTATGAGGGTAAAACCGGCGCTGGTAGGGCCTGAAGGAACCTCTTTGTTCTTTTGGCCTTTCTAGGCCAACCGCCATAAGAGTCTCCATTTCAGACTTCATGCGAGCCATCTCATCGTCTGTGTGGCTGCCAAATTGGGTAAAACCAGAAAAGGAAGAGTTAGAACACTTTGCTGAGACTCCGATTTAAGAGCTGTAGGGTGCTGCCAAGAATGCCTTCTCATGGCAATTCTGTGACAATATTCATGTGGTGCTAACAAGGAGGAGTCTGCTGTGGCACTGATGACCTGGTTGGACACCATGAGGCCTTTATTAACGATCTGCAGGAAGTCCGCCCTTCTGTCCCTGGAAAGTTCATTCACAAATTGCTGGAAATAGAGTCCCATAGCGCTCTATCATATCTGCCCAGGAGGGCAATTGCATTGGTCACTTTCATGGTGTTTGCGGCCATGTTGTAATTCTTGCGACCCACAGATTGAGTTTTTTACCCTCCCTATCAGGAGGAACTGAAGATGCAGGAGTGGCAGCATGATGCTTCTTGGCTGCCAGAATGGCCACAGAGTCAGGAAGTGGATCCAATCAGAGAAATAGAGGACCTTGCTCAGAAGGCCTATATTTTTTCTGTAGCCTCGAAGGGTCCGTTTTGGTTGAGGTTGGGGTCAGAATTATTTCAATTGCTGGCTCTAAATGTCCTGGCACCGATGGAAGCAGAGGTCTTCAGGCTGATCGCTTCAAATATAACAGATGTGGTAGGTATGGGGACTGACTTCTGTATTAAGCTTAACTGAACCTCCCTCAAGACCTTCTTTGAAGGCGGTACTGTCCTCCACCAGAGAGATCCGAGGAAGTGGAGAATCCCACAGTGTTGGCGAATATTGTCCTGTTGATGAAGATGCTCATGTGTACTGACTGATGTCTGGAGGTTGTACGAGTTCGTGATCTGTGGCTTTGATGATGAGATTGCCTAAAAGACAATGAATGCCTGGAATGGTGCCTGTGATGGTGTGACCAATGGCGTGTTCTGGAGTTCTAGCTATGTCTTGGTGGTTCTACAGGCAGAGGAATTGGTGCTGGAGGGACAGGCGCAGGTGGTGGAGGCTGAGAAGGCAGTGGCAGAGAAAGAGGCAGAGAAGGATGAGGAGGAGGTGGAGAGTCCAGTAGTGCAATAGGCACAGAAGTGGAGTAGGCCCTCGAGTACTCCGAATCTGGTGATGAACTGAAGCACCTCATTTTTCTCCTCCGATCTAATCCCTGGTGGAGCTCAGTTCCTGTCACCATGTGCCGGGAAAAAAAAAATGAAGCAACTGCCACCTGCTGAGCATGATGGAATACTGGAGGTCTCTGGGTCCTTAAAGGCACAGTCACTGATTTAAACTCACATAACAGAAACCTGTGAGGCTACACTGTCCTACTATCCTTCATCTCCTACTTTTACAGAAAAGGGTTTGTGAAAAATATTTGAGCTGTTTTTATAAACATTCACCTCAAAATATTTCTTGATACGGGTACTTTAACTTTTTTCTAAGTACAGTCTGAAGAATTTTACCACTGTAGCCTGCTTCCAGGCTGCATATTATGTTCTTTGTTCAGTCTTTCTGTAGGCCTTCCTGAAGAAAGGCAAACTACTACACTTAAGAAGATTATTCTATGCTCCGGGATTCCTGCACATGGGCAGAACTATTCAAATGCTTATGACTATCAATGGAGATCACCCAAGAGAGAACTCTTTTTACCAGTATGCTGTTAGCACATTACCCAAAAACACAGAAATGTAAAGAAAATTCCTCCCCCTATAATTTCACATTGTATAACAAAAATGTTTAAAACAGGAGAATTATAACATTGCTATGCCAAAGTTTGATAGGTAAATATGAGAAGTAGAATACAAGAACATTTTAAAACTCTATAACATTAGTTATATAAGATGTAAAAGAGAAAAAATGGATCCATATTTCAATGTGAAACAAACACTAAGGGGCTCATTAGCATGGCGGGCGGACCCCCGGGAAATGGGACCGCCCACAAAGCATGCGGCGGTCCCGCACATCCCATTAGGATGCGCCTGCCACACTGGCGGGCGCATCCCGCATTTCTCACATTGCGGCCGCCCGCCACAATGCCAGAAATGCAAGATGTGCATTTGACAGTACAACGTGACAGGCACCGCCCGGTGCCTGCCATGTTGTACTGTCAAAAGCAGGGGGGTTCCATAGGTACACCCCATGTGCACCCCCCACAATCCTTGGGGGCCTGCTACGGGCCCCCAATGTTGAGAACCGCATGCCTTTCTGTGCGGCAATGCATGTCCCCGCATGTATTCTAATATGGATGGTGGTGTGTACCAGACACCGCCACCATATCAACAGCTTTTCCACCCGGTCGACTTATCGACTGGGCGGATAGACCATCTGCCGAGGTCCCCCCGCCATGGTAATGTGGCAGGTGGAAATTTGCATGCGGGCGGAGGAATATGTCGGGTGGATCGCCACCGCCATGCGGGCGGTGGCGATCTGCCCGACATACTAATGGACCCCTAAGTGAAAATAGCTAAGAAGGTCAGAATCGTGTGTCATAACATATCAAAATATAAATTTGCCATGAACTATGTAAAATTGTTCCAGAGTTTTCTTTGTTCGATTTCAGAGTTGTATTTGCTTTTTCATATTGCATACTCAAAAATCAATTTAAAAAACTGCTCATGGATTAAGTTTCTTGTTTTTCCTTCAATACCAAATATGGTGCAAACTAGCACAGCTGGTTGGAAAGTGAGACAAAAACTTACATAACTGCCTAGTTTTTATTGTAATCAAATGATCAATCCAATAAGGTATATATTTTTTTAAACAAGTGATGGCTTAAGCTGAGCTACAATAAACGAAAGGATTGTTTTGACAACAGAGTAACATAGGCTGTCATACAACTTTCTAAGGGCACATATTAAAGAATATGCCTTAGTTCTTAAAAAGGCTATATTGACCTTACGATGTCCCATATCTTCAATCCACACCCCTAGAACACTGCATTTCGCACCTCATTCCCCTAATGCATCTACAATTTGTCACCAAATCAACATACATGTTCTTCTACAAAAAAACAGAAATGCTGATTTCTTTACACTAAGCATCAGTTTAATAATTTTCTTTTACACATATTGTAACATTCTAAAGCCTCCCAATTATGCAATAGCTGCGGTGCTTTATGGTCTATAACATTGAGAGAATATTATATAACAATTGCCAACAGCCCAGATTAGGTGGATTTGTCTCTTCCCACAATGCTTCAGAGGCTATATGTGCTGTGGTGTCATTCCTCTCTGTTTTAAGTCCTAGGTGGTGTAGATCCTATTTGACAGGCTAGATTTGGAGCATTGCTTAATGAAAGCCCGAGTCTTAATTGAATCCCCCACTTTGAAGTTTTTTTCCAAAGAATGGCCCAACTCACCCAATCACATGAGACTCAATAATGAATGAAGCAGACAATCAAAATTCCTTGCTGTGGCTGCTTTATAAATCAATGAGTTCAAAAAAAGTATATTGTCTGCAGTATTGATTTTGGCCTTAAAGCGAATCAGGTTCAATGACAATGCCCTCTGCTCAAGTTAATCTAAAAGGACGAGTGAAAATGTGTTACTTCATCATCAATTGAAGCAGATATCGTATAGTAACCAAGGGCCAAATTATCAAGGAACGGCGATTACATTATCGCCGCTTTAGCAGCAGGAAACTGCCGCTAAAGCGGCTATAATGGGCTTGATAATATGCCCTTGTGGATTCCCATAGAAGCCCATGTTCACACCAGAACATGTTATCGCATGTTATCGCCGTTCCTTAATTATATAGCCCCAAGTGAACTTCAGCCATCCTTTTAATTAATATTGGGCGCTTTCACAAGAGTGAATATTTAAATTTTGCACTCACTCCAATATTGTGGGGGATTCTTAACCTGAATTTCATTGGGGCCAAGCTATGCCTCGGTCAGTAGTTGAGGTCAATAACCTGTGAATGTCCCCCAGTCAAAGAGATGATACTTCACACAGTGAGGTTTGTGGTGGATCCCAACTCACTGTGTCTTTTACACATAAGACTCTTCGATGCTTTTCACTGAGGCTCTAAAGAATCAGATTCCTGTGTTTAACACACATGGGGTCATTTAATCTTTGGCAAAGTTTCCCAACCGAGTCAGGGGAAGCCTGGCATTTTGGACAGAGGAGCTTGAACAGGCTGTGTCATTGAAAACACATGACCTGACTGCCTGTCCAACAAATGGCTGAAACCCCACAGTTGCAATTACCTCACGTTCTTTGAGGCACGCAACTTTCAGTGTAGAAACGGTAAAATGCAAACACACAAATAGACAAAATGTCCTGTGTGTCGGGGAAATTTATTGTATGTATCGAGAAGAACTCCCACTTTGGAAGTTTATTTTCTCAATAAAAAACAAGTATTGGCAAACCCAATAGGCCGAGGCAATCTGAGAGCTATTGAAGTTGCGAATATCAATGTGTTTTAGCCATGTTTAATAGCAGCACGGCAGCTGTTCAGCATGGCTGGATGTCATCTAAAAAAGCTTTATGACCCACCCTGCGCTGTATTCAGAACTCACATATTTTAAAGAGCTTTCATGCACGATAATAAAGAAAAAAGTCATGTGCGATAATGAAGAAAAAGGTTTGGGTAAAATGAAATGTTTGGTCAAGAGCACTCTCTGCTGTGTTTTGAACTAACATATTTGAAAAGTGATTTATGCATGATAATGAAGTAAAGGTTTTGGTTGAAATAAAAATATTTAAGCAAGAGCACACTGCGCTATATTCTTAACTTACATGTTTAAAAGCATTTTCAACTGCGATAATGAATTTAAAAAATGTAAGAACCCTTTCCTCATGGTGTAGAAACTGGCAACCATGACCTCACCTCCATGAAGGAAAAACTCTCTTTCAGACTGTGCCATTCTGCAAGAATTATATAAACAGACCTAAAAGGCATTACAAACGGAGATGGATCTAACGAGTGAACACCTCAAGCATTTCAACAGAAATAACGGATAGGATGAAACCCCTAATTTTATTGTGTCACTCTGCTTGCTTTGAAGATTGACCTAACATTTGGATTTCTAGTCATTTGCACCCTTCCCCGAAAGCACTCAACCGACAATTTTGCACATCCAAAGAAAAAGTAAAAGCCAGCTAGTGGACTACACATCTCTGCTGTCTCCTCTCTGGTCAGTCGTGACATCAGACAACAAGTATCCCTCAGCCAGTAGCAAGCTCACGTAGTGTTGCAGGGGTGTGGAAATTCCCATCACATGACTTCTTTGACCAGACACTTCATTTTTTTCTCTAAAGTGCCCTGGTTTACAAGAAATAGAAACTGCACGTAGGGTAGTGGGCCGGTCTGGGCTCCACAAAGCCGAGGCCTAGAGGAGGAGTCAGAGATGGCAGGCATAATTAGGGTATCCCCGGCAACTATTCACGTTCATCAAAACTAAAGCCATCTCGGAAAGACCACAAAAGCAGATAAAGGTCTGGAGAAACTATAAAAAAATGCTCTTGATAACCAAACATATAATTGATGTATACTTTAAATGTATAAGTTATTTTATTGGTAAATAGTGGGCATTTGTTTCTGAAAAAAGTAGCTTGATTTTACTTTTTTTTTAGGTATTTTGTTTCACGTCAAAAATAAAAAAATTTAACTCGGTATATCCACAGCTATATCATAATTTATGTTTCTGTCTTCACCTCGGGCTTGAACTTCATTGTATGAGAAATACTAATAATTAAATCGCCGTCCATGACTACAATGGTCCGATAGAACCTTTTCATGTCCCCGTGATGTAACACAAGGGTTTACACAGAGAACCATTTACAAGAAAAGTAAACAAGCGCTCTCGGAAAACAGTGTCTGACATTTGATCTCGGTCTTTGTATGCAGAGTAAATGTGAAGAGATAAGAACAAGATTTACAGGCCTATTTTCAGAGGAGCTCAGAGCAAAATACTCCCTCTTGTGTGAACTGCTCTTAGACAAAGAAAAAAGTAGTTCCTGAAACTAATGCTAAAATGAAACCAGTGGATTGATATGGTAATTGGTTCATGCTCCTGGGGAGGGCTCAACATAGGAAGAGGTATGACACATGCATGCCATGCACAAATGAGAAGAAAGAATATGAGAGTGATGATGGAGCCAACAAATGGGAAGCCAATGGGCGAGTTGAAGCCCACAAAGTATATACAACAAGTCTTGAACAGACAGCACAAGCGCTGTCTAGCCAAGACCTAAAAATGGATTGTCCAGCGGTTGATTAAATATGGCACCCACTTTGCAATCCTTCGGTGCTGCTAAGGGAACCACCACAGCGGTGACCTCTTCACAGCACAAACATCCCAGGCAGGAAAATAGAGATCTCTCTCCCTTTCACTCTCCTCCTGTCACCCTGGCAGGCAAGTGGGCTGTCCGGCCAACTTTAAATGACCCCTTCAGTTTTAATCCATATTATTAAATACTCACTGCTTCATATTGCCAGATTTACAAATATCACTCATTTGAGCCTATTGTTTTTCAATGCAGGTCTAAGTTTGTTCCCACACTCACTGTTGGCAGTGTCTCTTTAAAAAAAGACGTCATTCTTCCCAATAGTAACTGGAAATAGCAGAAGCCATCAGAGAATGCTTGGACGAGGGCGGGAGAGCGGCTCTGATTTTATTGGACCTCTCTGCCGCCTTCGACACGGTACCTCACCCACTGCTATTAGCGCGCCTTGCTAAGATTGGTGTCATTGGTCCTGCATGGGACTAGACTAAGTCCTTTTTGGCCGACAGATCACAGCAAGTGTGGATACCTCCTTTCTCATCAAACCCACAAAAGGTGACCACCGGAGTTCATCAGGGCTCTACCCTGAGTCCTCTCCTTTTTATGTATATGTCACCCCTTTGGTCTATCTGGCAGTGGAGCTGGGAGCAAAAATCATCGCATATGCAGATGACACCCATCTCCTCTTCACTTGGAAGGACTCAGATACTTCCCCAACGAAAGCTAAAAATTGTCTGTCAGCCGTCTTCAAATGTCTCACAGCCACCCAATTAAAGTACAATGAAGACAAGTCCGAAATTCTCTTATTCAGATCTTTTCCCGCACAGTTCAGGGAAGCGCTTTGGCCGCCAGAATATCCACTCCCTAGCACCTCGGGACAGGCAGTGAAGAACCTGGGTGTCTGGTTCGAGCAAAACCTCAGGTTCTCCACACAAGTTAAAAGGCTAGCCAGTCAATGTTTTGGCACATTGAAGTCTCTCAAGGAGTTTCTTCCTTTATTACCCAGGACCGCTAGGGAGATGGTCATGCGTGCTGTGATTCTCAGCCGCCTTGACTATGCCAATGCACTCTATATTGGCCTACCAGGATACCAGCTTAAGAAATTCCAGGTCATCCAAAACACTGCATCCCGAGCGCTGATGGGTATCACTGGCTGGTCCAGCGTTAAACATCATCTGCGGGATTTGCACTGGTTACCAGTGGCCCAAAGAGTGAAATGTAAGGCCCTCACGATGGCCCATTCAGCTCTCTATGGCAGAGGGCCCCTTTATTTAAGGAAGCGGTTTAGTTTCTACACTCCATGAAGACACTTGCGTTCTGCCTCACAGTGCTTAGCTCTGATCCCTCACTTTCGGCGGACAAGGATTGGCGGGAGCTTGCTATCCTCTAAAGCGGCTGAAGCATGGAATTCTCTCCCCCTAGAACTGCGCATCATCAACGACCCTTACATGTTTAAGAAAAGACTAAAAACTCTGTTGTTTGCCTAATAACAATCTCCCCCAGTTCCATTCTGTTTCTTTCTAACTGTTTTTTTTCGCGCCGGGACACTCATGAGTAGCCGTGCTCGCTATAAATGTTTATAACATAACATAGCATAACATATATGAGTTAATATTAGTAGCTAATCCTCTCTAAGGTGTTTTTAATGAGGGCCTTTTATTTCATATATAGATGTAGTGAACAGTTTTGTAAATGTTTCTAGTATTAGAGAACCAAGCGGACACCTTGGTATGTAGCTGACATTATTGTGACAGTTTACTGAATAAGCCAAGTCTCTCTAATTTCATGTTCTTGACTCCTGCTAGATGGGTATCAGATTGTCAGTTGGCAGAAATAGATAGAGTGAAGTCTCCCTTTGTTTCTTTATAAAGGAACAATGGAGTAGGGTTTTTACAATAGACCAGAACTACATTCCTTTGGAGAAGCTAGATATATTACTTGCAAACAGGTTAGATGGCTTTTCACCTCCTGAATGTTGATGTTGAATGATATATGTTTTATGGGAAGCTGTGGGTTTCTACAGATGCCATCATGTCTCCCACTTGAAGACAGGTAAATCAGTAATACTTGCATTCAAGGTAAGAGACAAGACTTGGGAAAATACATTGGTACAATTGTACTGCCCTGGGGCTGAGATTCTATTTATAGAATCCCTAAAGTGACGAGGTTATAGCTGGTAACATCACCCAGCCTTGCTTGACTAGAATATGAGGTTCGACTTCCTTCTAGAAAAAAACTTTGCTAGGCACTTATGGGTAGGGTAGCACTCACTAAAAAGATAAATACTGCCTATTTGCCTATATTGTTTGTCCGTGTCTGTAGGAAAGTAGGATCTGCTTCTATGGTTACCCTCACTTTTTGCCTGGTGCTCAGCTGTATTTGACTAGTCTGACTGGAATCCTGCTAATCAGGAGCCCAGTCTATCTGGTTTCTCCCTAAAGTGAGGTGTTTAGTATTTAGGTACATTCCAGATTGTATACTGGGGTACCCTTATCAGCCCCTAGAATATGGTACTAAGGTACCCAGGGCATAGCTACCCAAGAGGTCTCCCATGGGCTGAAGCATGCATTATGCCACCCACGGGAGACCATGCAAAATGGAACTACAGGCCTGCCATTGCAGCCTTTGTAAGTTGTTGCTTACACCACTTAATGTATGTTTCCTATATCTAAGGGTCACTGCACTTAAAACTTATAAGTCACCCCTATATCAAACCTTTGCAATTCTGAAGGCAGGGTGCTTGGTTCTAAGTCAGAGGGTGCCCCTGCATGAGCAGAACACCCCTGCAGCCTATGGATCTCCTGGGTTGTCAGTGAAGCAGCCATATACTATATAAAGGGGCACCGGGTAATTATGCGATGACCATCTCCAAACTGGCTGCAACAAATCCTATCATCTTTGGTATAAAAAATGTTCGAATCATACCCCCACACCGTAAAGGATGTGGTAGGTATGATTCCAAGCACTGGAAGAGCCCTCTGTTAGGATTTCAGTGTTCCTGGTGCCAAACTTCCAGACCCAGACAGCACAAAATGGTTGCCGGCGACCTGAGACACAATTCTGCCCTCCTGCTGCTGAGTCAAGCTCGGGCAGAGGAAGGTGGAACAATAGGCATCCTGTCACAGGGAGGTGTGACCACCTCCCAGATAGGATTTAGTGTATTGGGACCGGGTTGATGAGCTTGTCAGTGCCAGAAAGTCTGCATCAGGGCCATACTTGGTATCCCCGTGCATAGTCCACTTCAAACCAGTTCTGGGAGCCGTTGGCTCCCGCTCTGGCTCGAAACTGGACAAAGGACATGGGAGTTCACTCCTCCCTGTCCAGACCCCCCTGGGAGGTTCCCTGCATCTTTCCAACCCTTTCCCTAAGGTACTTAAGGGCTTACCTGGGTGTAGGTCCCTAGATTTGTCGTGGGATAAGATTCAGATCAGACACCGCTTCTACTTCTATCATTTGGGCACTCTGGACTTTGCGGGACTTTGTTTGGGTCTGACTTCGTCTTCCTACCAGTCTGATGCATCATCTGTGCCTGTGCATCATACAGGATCCTTCCAAGGTCTGTGAAGCATCAAAGACATTTGAAGTAAGCTCCTCTGGACTCCAAAGGCTCTGCAACACAGGTGGTAGTTTTCCACAGCTTCCGAGGCCTGCCCTTCCTCTGACCAAATATGAGGCCAGTTCCCCTCGTCGGGGTAGCAATAACCGAATCCCTGTGCACCGCAAACTTGCAGTTGCAAAGGCTTGTTGACTTCTTTTCAAAGAGATATTCGGGGTCCAAGTAGCCCAAACCTCGAGCACCTACAGTGACCAGAATCTTCAGCCACACCATATTGTGTGCATTATGGCCTGCATCTTTTGGTGAGCTGCTTGAGGTTCTCTCGCGACTCCAGTGCCTCCGACCTGTGGGTCCACTTGAGGGTCACACTTGTTTCTTCTGGGCTCCCCTGATTTCTTGGGGTCTACCCTGACTCCCCTGCTTTTGGTGAGTCCCCTGGAACTTGCTGGTCACGACTTTGCTCTTTCTTTGATTCCTGCATTGGTTGCATTTTTCAAGGCTTGTTGGTTCTACCGCCGGACACCAACCCCTCAGCACTCGATATCCTTTGTGGGACAACTCGTGCATGGCTCCTGATCCTCCTCAGCATTGCCTGGTTTTCACAGCTGCAGAGTCAAGGTCATTTTCATCCATCCAGCAACACCGGACATCGGAGGGCATTCGTCTCCCAAGTCTCCTGGCCACTCCTGAGTGACATAGACTCTATCCCCTCTACTTGCAGGTACCTTTCATCTAGAATCCACCTTTGGATTCCATCAGACACTTTCTCCTTCTGCAACAGCTGCACTTTCCTGAAGTCCTCCATTGGGTTCGACAGCGATTTCAGACACCACTTCACATGTATGCACCCAGCTTCCCTGATGTAGGTAACATGGGTACTAGGGTATCCACGGATGGGGAGGCTCTCCAACCTGCAGTCTTCCACAGGGTTTCTTCAGGGTCCACTGGAAAGGGTCAGTAATCTTTAAAAATACATCTGCGACTTGCACATAGATTGTACAGAGCACACAGTCATGTTTCCACACTGCACACGCTCTCTGTGGGGTCCCTATCTACTCACCTTGGTTGGTTCCTTAGGTCACCAGCACTTCTATGTCCTCTCGGCCCTTTCATGATCTGAATTGTGGTTCTTATTCCACTTTCTTAGTATATGGTTTGGTTCTCCCTGGGGCCCACTGTGTATTTTGCGCTATTTACTGTGTTTCTTTGCTAAAGTGTTGTGGGCATTGTGTTTATCTCCATGTAGGAGATACTTGAACGTACTAGAGAGTATTATATAATAAATACATATTTTTAAAAATACTTGGTGTGGTTCTTTCCACTTAATCTATACCATAAGATTGCATTCTGGTAACACAAGCTGCTTTACACTCCTTCTGGACTAAGCCTGAAGGCTGCTCTCAACAGCTACCACTTACAGAGTTTTCTGAGGTTGTCTAAGACCTCTTAAATCACCATAAGGGTTGCATTGACTGGTGCAGGGTTCCCACTTACATTAGTGGACATCATATACAAGTCCAGCTTCTCACAGTGTCTCATTGATTATCCCTCGCTCCATGTTCCGAAGTTAAACTTTATGCTAGTGGGGTGGGAGTGGGCTTGGACGGCAGATGGAGGCATACATTTTCACTTCACAACTGCAGCATGTAGGGGGGTGACCACTCAAGAGAGGCAAAAAGTATGGCATATACAAGTAGAGCAAACTTTTTTTTGAGTTGATGGCAAAATTGATACTTTATGGCAATAAGACCCAAGACACACGTCCTCAACTGCTTTGAGTGACATGATTCATCACATGGCCAAACTGTAGGATTTCCCATGCACCTAAAATGCCACTGTGGTGTTTCATCCATTTAGTGAGGTGGCTAATCAAAGAGTGAATCGGAAGTTGGGATAACTGCGAGTATTACAATGGTGGTGGGTGACCTTTACACTGCTGGAAAGCTCAGTGATTTCGTGCAGCCTCAGAAAAACACATAAACATCTACCTGGGAAAATGACATATTTGAGTCTCTCAGGCACGACGAAATACATGCAGTGCTTATATATTGTAGAAAGATATGATACAGGTGACCCAGTTATGCAAAGCAATTCGGGCCTCATAACAGCAACATTTTATAGCTTGAGAGTCAAGTGGGAATCTAATCTAGGCATGGATTTGGCAAATCAAGACTGGGCAGCTGCACATTGTTTTCTATATCAAGAGGAAATGTCAGATTGAAGTTGTTACATTTTAACTATGTAGTTCATACCTATCTCACAGTCAAGCTATATCGTGGGGTATCGGGCTGCTGCTTCGGATGAGAATGTGAGGCTGTGGGCTTTTGAAGTGAGGCACCATGATATTACACTGTTCTTGATAAAGGTGACAAAGCACCTTACACAGTTGATTGGCATGTACAATTTATGTTTATCAGAGTGATGTATGCTGGGATTAATGACACGTTCTAAAAACGATAAATCCAATGGCAAGTTTATTCACTGGGCAAAATGGCAAATCACTATGACGTGGCATCCCTCTAAGACACCATAAGTATCTAGGTGTAGAGCAGACTTACTTAGGAGGGCAGCAGCTGAGGTAGAACCTCTAGCAATTCAAAGCAGAAGGGTAGGTTCCAAGAAATCACAGAATGGGACACAATTCTTTTGAAATTAGTTCCTAAATCGGCGACTTACCATCTTAAACTGTTGGATTCCCCACACCATACCATACGTGTGCATTACATATATTGAAATATCTTCTGTATCTCGTAGGTAGGGTGTCTGAGGGAGTGACACATAGGATAGTAATAAAGTTAATCTTCCAGGAACCCGTGCAGCCCACTCCTATTTGAGTATTCATGTGGATAGATGAACAAGTTACTTACCTTCGTTAACGATGTATCTGTAAGAAACATTAGTTAGTTAGATTCCTCACCTTAGAATATCCCCAGGCGTCAGACTGGATCTGGAAGATTTTTCGTCAGCAATACCCCTTGCGCGTCGCTAGGCGTCGTCTGCGGCTCCGCGACCGTCGTCGGCGTCGTGCGCCGGAATGACGTCGTCGGAGTACTTAGACGCCGCCCTCGCGCGCTGACGTCAGTTCTTGTACATAGCTTTCCGCGCCAGGAACGCAGAGCCATGCAAGAGACCGACACTGGTGCCAAAAATAAAATCTAAGGGCCTGAAAAGGATAACCTTAACCCTAGATGTCAGTTCGCAGAACAGGGAGGATGGGTGGGTCGGTGAGGAATCTAACTAACTAATGTTTCTTACAGATACATCGTTACCAAAGGTAAGTAACTTGTTCATCTGAAAGAAACACGTTAGTTAGATTCCTCACCTTAGAATAGATACCCAAGCAATACCATCCCCGGTGGTGGGTCTGCGAACCAAGATCACACCAGAAAGTCCTGGAGGACAGAACGGCCAAAGAAGCCATCCCTCCGGACTTGGCTGTCAAGGCAATAATGCCTGGCAAACGTGTGTAGTGAAGCCCACGTCGCCGCCTGACAGATGTCCTGCAAAGAGACACCCCGTCCCAAAGCAGTAGTAGCCGCTGTGGCCCGAGTAGAATGGGCGCGGAGCCGAACAGGAGGGTCCTTTTTTTGCCAAGGAATAACAAATTTTGATGCACAAAACGACCCACCGAGAGATGGTCCGTTTGTGCACAGCTTTCCCCTTCTTAGCACCCACGTATCCAACGAAAAGGTGGTCGTCCACACGGAACTGCTTTGTGCGGTCCAGATAAAAGGAGAGCGCACGTTTTGGGTCCAGACGGTGGAGCCTCTCTTCCTCTTTGGAAGGATGCGGAGGCGGAAAGAAGGTGGGCAAGGTGACAGACTGCCCAAGATGAAAGGGGGTCACCACTTTCGGAAGAAAGGAGGGACGAGGCCGAAAGACAACCTTGTCCGGATGAACAGAGAGAAAAGGAGGCTTGGAAGATAAAGCCTGGAGCTCACTCACCCGTCTAGCCGAGGTGATGGCTACCAGAAAAGCAGTCTTAAGCGTCAGCAGACGAAGAGGACAATTATGAAGAGGCTCAAAGGGAACGCACATTAGAAATGTGAGAACAAGATTCAAGTCCCACTGAGGCATTACAAAAGGGACAGGAGGGAACGTGTGAGTAATGCCTTTCAGAAAGCGTGTAACTACAGGGGACTTGAAAAGAGAAGGCTGATCAGGAAGCCGTAGGAAGGCAGAGATAGCAGCAAGATAACCTTTCAAGGTGCCCAGGGCAGAGCCCTGCCGGGCCAAAGAAAGAAGAAAGAGGAGAACCTCAGAAAGAGGGGCGGAAAGGGGATCCACATCCTTTGCTGTGCACCATGCCACAAATTTGTTCCACCGGCAGGCGTATACCGTCTTTGTGGAGGGACGCCTGGATGCCAGAATGATATCACAGACTTCAGGAGGCAAGTCAAATGGCATCAACTGCCGCCGCTCAATCTCCACGCATGGAGGGAGGCTGGACAGGTTCGGGTGGAGGACCATCCCCTGCTGCTGCGACAGAAGATCCTCCCGAAGGGGCAGACGTATCGGAGGATCGGTCAACATACTGAGTAGCTCGGGATACCAGTACCTTCGTGCCCAATCCGGAGCCACCAAGATGACTTGGGCCTGGTCGCGCTTGATCTTCTTCAGCACTCTGGGCAGAAGTGGTATAGGCGGAAAGGCGTACAACAGACCGCAACTCCACTCGCGATGAAAAGCGTCGCCGAGCGATTGCCGCCTTGGAAATTCCAACGCGCAGAACTGCTGACAGTGCGCGTTCTCGTCGGTGGCGAATAGATCTAACCAAGGCTCTCCCCACTGCTGAAAGAGACCTTGTGCCACCTCGGAGTTCAGACGCCATTCGTGATCCATCATGCACCGGCGGCTGAGTTCGTCTGCTCTGGCGTTCAGAGAGCCCGCCAGATGTTGAACCACCAGGGTGACGCCCTGGTGTTCCAGCCATGTCCAGAGGCGCAGAGCCTCCTGACAAAGGGTCCACGACCCCACCCCGCCCTGTTTGTTGCAATACCACATGGCGGTGGTGTTGTCCGGTGGTGTTGTCCGTGAACACCTGCACGACACTTCCCCTGACAGAGGGAAGGAAGGCTTTCAGTGCAAGTCGGATCGCTCTCAACTCCAACAAGTTGATGTGGAGGCGAGACTCCGCCGGAGACCAGAGGCCTCTGATCTCCGCCTCTCCCATATGGCCACCCCATCCCAGGAGAGACGCATCCGTCACTACGACATGCTCCGGTTGGGGAAGGGAGAGGCTCTTGCCCGTGACCCAATCGCGGTCCGTGAGCCACCACTGCAACTGCTGTGCAGTGCCCTCCGAGATCAAGACACGGTCGGACAGGTTGCCGTGATGCTGGGCCCACTGAAACTTCAGGTCCCACTGCAGAGCCCGCATGCGCCGCCTGGCGTGATGCACTAGTAGGATGCAGGAGGCCATCAGCCCCAGAAGCCGCAACACTAGCCTGACCGAAACCCAGGATAGAGGCCGAAAGATGGGAATCAGGGCCTGAATATCCCGGACCCGCTGTTCCGGCGGATAGACCCGGAACTGCGCCGAATCGAGAACCGCTCCGATGAAGAGGAGCTTTTGAGAGGGACTCAGGTGTGACTTCGGCACGTTGATGGAAAACCCCAGCAAATGCAGGAGATCCGCCGTAGTCTGGAGGTGGGAGACGACTGCCTGGGGCAAGCCCGCCTTCCACAACCAGTCGTCGAGATAGGGGAAGACTGGAACCCCTGATCTGTGCAGATGAGCTGCGACCACCGCCATCACTTTCGTGAACACCCGAGGGGCACTGGTGAGGCCGAAGGGGAGCACGGTGAACTGAAAATGCTCCTGGCCCACCGTGAACCGCAGGTAACGCCGGTGGGCCGGCAGGACGGGGATGTGGAAATATGCGTCCTGCAAGTCCAACGCTACCATCCAGTCCCCAGGGTCGAGGGCAGCTAGAACCTGAGCCAACGTCAACATTTTGAACCGCTCCTTCCGGAGGAAGGCATTGACGTTCCGGAGGTCCAAGATAGGGCGTAGGCTCCCTTTGCCCTTCTTGGGAACCAGAAAGTAGTGGGAATAACAACCACGACCTACTTCTGGGCTCGGAACGCGCTCGACGGCCCCCTTGGCCAAGAGGGCCGAAACTTCCTCGTGGGGAAGATTCAAATGATCCCCCGAGATACGGTGGTGCTGCGGTGGCATGGCTGGAGGGGTCGTCTCGAAGGGGAGGGAGTAGCCCCTTCGGACGATTTGCAGCACCCACCTGTCCGATGTGATGGACCGCCAGTGGAGCAGGTGATGGCGAACTCTGCCGCCCACTGGCGTGGAATGGGCCTGAAAGCTCGGACTAGGAAGGCTTTGAGGCGGATGCTGCCGGGGTGGATGTGGGCTGACCGCGTCGTCCTCCAGAACCGCCTCGGCGGAAACCACGTCCGCGACCGTGCGCAGGTTGGTTCTGCGGCTGGTGGCTAGGCGTACGTGAGGAGGCACCCCTTCCTTGGCCACGAAAGGGGCAAAAGGCGGAAGTTTGCGACCGCGGGGCCGAGAGGCCCAAGGACTTGGCCGTAGCCCGGGAGTCCTTAAAGCGATTCAGCGCACTGTCCGCTTTCTCACCAAAAAGGCGAGTGCCATCAAAGGGCATGTCCATGAGAGTGCTCTGGACATCCCCCGAAAAAGACGTGGACCGCAGCCAGGCGTGACGTCTAAGCGCCACCGTGGTAGAAATCGCCCTACCCAGCGAGTCCGTAGTGTCTAGCCCACATCTGATAGCATGTCGCGCTGCATCCCTCCCATAGGCCACAGCCTGGGTAAGTCGTGTCTGGACCTCTCCGGACACAGGGGCAGCACGTCCTCCACTGTATCCCACAGAGAGTGGGAATAACGGTCCAAAAGACAGGCGGTGTTCAAGGACCGAAGGCCCGAACTAAGGGAGGAGAACAGCTTTTTGCCAAACTGTTCCAGTCTCTTGGAATCCCGGTCCGGCGGAGCGGTCGGGAAGGAGGATTGGGAGGTAGAAGCCTGGATAGCCAGGCTCTCGGGGGTGGGGTGTTGGGACAGAAAACTGGGGTCGCCCGGA
Source organism: Triturus cristatus (assembly GCF_964204655.1). Classification (NCBI taxonomy): domain Eukaryota; kingdom Metazoa; phylum Chordata; class Amphibia; order Caudata; family Salamandridae; genus Triturus; species Triturus cristatus. Next base: position 305,206,713 of record NC_140594.1, on the reverse strand, counting down.
GCAGGGCGGTGGCGCCTGGCAACGTTCCTGTCCACAGGAGGAACTGTGGAGGGCTTGGACCAGGTGCCCTGCAGAACGTCAATGAGGGCCTCATTGAATTGCAGCAGAGGCTCAGTGGAGCTTGCTGCAGACTGAAGCACCTCAGTGAGGACGTTAGTCCTCACAGCCACGGCAGGCAGCTCGAGCCCAAGGGCTGCGGCCGCCTTGCGCAGCACCACAGAGAAAGCAGCACCCTCCTCCGAAGCCACAGTCGGAGGAGAGATGAATCCAGTGTCTGGTGAGGTATCCAGACCACTGGCCTCCCCCAGTTCATCTGCCCAGTCCTGTGACAGCTGAGCCTGAACGGCCATAGGGTCCTCGGACCCCTCCCAGTCGCCCCCGTCATCCGATTCCTGGTAAACAGGAGGAAGGATCGGAGCCGGACAGTAGACATAATGTGTCTCTAACGGCACCGAACGAGGCGTCCATCGACGCCACAACGGCGCCGGGTCCGGAGCGGGGCTGAACTGGGGCTCGACGCTGAGCGGAGCCGGCGTCGGAGGTGGAACCGGTGTCGACGCCGGCGGAGGAGGCGTGACGAGGTCGACCGGCGTCGGCGGGGACTCGGGGACGAGTCCCGCGGGCACTTGCGGCGTCGAGGCCGGAGCCGGCGACGGCGCCGGAGCCGCCGGCATGCAAGGTTGCCCAGTCGGGTCCGTGGGGCCCGAAGGCGCGCCAGCGGGCGTCGACGGCGGAGCCAGGTTCCTCATGGCCGAGAGGAAGGCACTGACTTCCGCCGGCGTCGCGTCAGTCCCAGGGACCGGCGGGTATGGGGACTTGCGCGGCGCCTGCGGCTCCGTTGGAGCCGCGGGGGTGGAACCACCCTGACCCTCGGCCGAGTCGCGCGACCGGCGAGGGGAGTCCGAAGAGCGGTGTCGCCTCCTGGACTTCTTGGAGTGCTTCGACTTACCCGAAGACTTGGAGCCAGACGATCGATGATGACGTCGGCTGCGGCTCCGCGTGGCGAAGCTCGAGAAGCTTACGGGACCGCTCCCGTCTAGCCTCGAGGTCAGGGCCTTGCAGTCCGAACACGACTCTGCGTCGTGGTCGAGGCCCAAACAGTAAAGGCACCGGCGGTGATGATCCGTAACCGACATCAAGCGGTTGCAGTCAGCACAGGCTTTAAAACCAGGCATCCTACCGGCACCGGAGTCGATCAACAAGATCAAAAAGGATCAAAAAACTTAGTCAAAAAAGACTAAAAGGGGTAGCTCTCCCGGATCTGCGATTACTGGCGCGGAAAAAAGAAGAACTGACGTCAGCGCGCGAGGGCGGCGTCTAAGTACTCCGACGACGTCATTCCGGCGCACGACGCCGACGACGGACGCGGAGCCGCAGACGACGCCTAGTGACGCGCAAGGGGTATTGCTGACGAAAAATCTTCCGGATCCAGTCTGACGCCTGGGGATATTCTAAGGTGAGGAATCTAACTAACGTGTTTCTTTCAGATCTTGTTTATATGAAAAATGCACCCTATCTTCTGTGAGTTGAACTGATTAACAGAACAGACACACAGAACATATTTGAAATGGTTGTCGTAATTTTTCCTTTACCTTCTTGGATCAAGGGTCCCACCAGAATTTGTTCTCAGTTTGCTTTTGTTATATTAATCTCTTTCTCACTGCAAATACTTTCTAAATTAAGACGAGTATTGTGGGAATACTTTTGTAAGCTTGCTCCTTATAGCCACAGTTCAAAATGTCATTATATAAGTTATTTCTATACTCATAGCACGGAAATCAAGCTTAATTTAGGTGTGTTGAAATGATAAACATTGGCTGTAGTGTGTGTTTGTTATTTGTTAAAACCAAAAACGGAACTATAAAAAGCCTGTACTGTGCATTCGTGGTTAGAATGATTGATAAACCATGCATCATCTCATGATAATTGACGCGTCCAGGTCTCTTGAAGTGGTACTCTTAGAGCCAGATACCCCCTCCTCTTTAACACTCACACCTTGAAGCCAGCATCTTAGTTCTCAACAAAATACCGCCTACACGTCATCCTGATATCATTCCATGTTTATACCTTTGATCAAAACAAGTTGGTGAAAGTATCAATTTGTGTCACGGACAGGCTAGTGTTTTGGAAAACCTTTTTGCTCACTGCACTGCAATTGTTTGCCTCTGGAATCATGAAGGAAGTGGCTGGTCCTTTCCTTCCTCTGTGGATGGCTACTACCACACAGGATAATGAGGGGATGTGAGTGAGAAAAAGAAGGAATTTTGATTATTTCTGCCAATGTGGAAGAAACTAAGGGCTGCAATTTGAGGTAATACTTTTTTCAACCAGAAACTTATTTTGCGAACCAACCTATATACTAACAGGTCGGTCCACAAAACAGGGCGCAGTCCGATATACCGATATACTTAATTAATATTCATTTGGTAGGTTACAAATTGCAAGTCAATTCAACTGGCCACAGTCTCCAGGTTGGTGGCTTGGAAGCATCAGCAGATCACTGTACCTGCGATTGTTTAAAAATAAAGAAAACTTTTACTTTTTAAAAAAATATATTGATTTCCTTAATGGAAACTGTGTTGCCTTTGAATAAAGGTTTCCTTTTTCAAACATTTCAGTGAGAATTGCCAGTGGAACCCTGAACCACTGCCTACTCCCCCTGAAACTTTTACCCCAAGTTACAAGGGAAATGTGGCCCAAAGGGGACACTTTTGCGAATTTGCTGCCTCAACTTGATGGTTGGTAAATGTTCCATGGTTTGCAACTGCTGTTGAAAACAATTGATGTATATGGCTAGGAAATGCAATTTTGTAAGGTTGCCCACAATACGCCACTTCCAAATCGAGATTCATAATCCATTTCTAAACATATTTATTTGTTGGAGTTTTCACAGTCTACCAACTCCTACAATAGGTGTGGTATATAGTACAAACATTTCTAGCAGTAGCTAACCACCTAATTTAGTGAATAGCAGGGATCGTGACTGCTAAAAGGTTTAGTACATCTGGTCCTAAATCTTTCTATATGAAGAACCACAACTAAAATCAAGAGATTCTTATTGGACCGAACAGAATTAAGGATGATATGCTAGCAAATGTGAGTAATTCGATTTTATTTTGAGAAGAGTCTGCCTTTTTGCCTGGAAGCAACAACAAAGCAACCTGTATTTGGCATGAATGTGTACAGAGCTCACATATTAGATTGATGATGTTCATGTTATTCACTTCATCCTGCCGACAAGAACTCTTCCTTATCCCTACAAATACATTTCTGTCTGTTTCCTAATGTAAGATCCCATTTTAATAGGGTTAAGTCAGGGTGAATCTTGAGTAATTTTCTTTGCAAAAAACTACAATAGGATTTTTACCAAATGAAATCTAAATTACATGAAATGGCAAAATGACATATTGATGGGCAATTTCCGTAATAAACATAACATAAAATGCCAGCTATTATGGGAAATTACATCAGCTGCAATGAAATTGTACCCGGGTTTAAATAAACTCTTCGAAAAGGGATTAAAAAGACATTATCATCTGGACTTTTTCTGCACACTTTATCAGTCGAAGATTTCATACTGAAGACCCATGAGAACAGAAAAGAATTGGAAAAAACGCACTTTATGTGTAAACTACCATTCTAAACGCATACCGATCTAATACATATCTTAAAGTACTTTGCTTGAGAATTATGCTGCATTATTGGAAGGAGACTTCAGTAACTAACAGAAGGATGTAGGGAATGGCCCAATAAGCATCACTATAGTAATTAGAATAGTCCGACTCTTCCACACATGATGCTATCATTTGCATGATGGAATACAGTGTCATCTTTAGAATTTTGGGTGCCCCAGGCTAAACATATTTCAAGGGCCCCTGTACAGAAGAAATGTCCATTTTATTACAGATTTTAAGTCCACATGATGCTAAATAATACTAAATTAGATGCAACATTTGAACAAAGTCATACAAAAACAGTTGAGATGTATCTTGTCCGAGACCCCAAAAATCTTTAAAATGACACTGGTTTTGTGAACAGAGTTAGAGGTAACAGTAAGTAGAGAGGTCGACATGTTCAGATAGAGAAGTAGAATAGACAGAGGTCAAGTAGAAAGCTAAGTTTCCCTGTCTTTCCTCTGGAAGGTAGAGGCCTTGGGAAATTTCCTACTTTGTGCATGCCTTAAAACTTCTTTGATGGAATAAATAAGTAGCGAAGTTTGTTAATCCACCTTCGGATCAACACAAGATATACCCATTAGTTGTGGCCTTTGGAAGATAATTCAACCCAACAGACCTCTACTATTCTTTCGGATGTTCTATTCAGATAGAAACATGTTGCTAAATGTTAATAATATAAATGTATAAAGTTAAATGATGGTAAATTCACATGAATATTGAACATGGAAAATGATGAACCAAGATGTAACAGGGAAAGATCAAGACCAAACGAAACAAAAAATTTAGCTCTTCAAGAAACTCCTCAATAAATTAATAAATAACAGATGTTCCATAATTTTCAAGTTATAGAGAAACCAGCACACATGTGTAAAAAGACACATAGGAGAGAGGGAACTAATTAGCGATATGGCACAGTTAATAAAATGACTTCCTTAATATGAAACAATTATCAAGGAAGATAGAATAGGAAGGTAGAAGATAATACAAAGTAATTCAAGTTAAAAACGAGGCGATAAGGTAAAGAGAGTGATGTAAGTGCAAGGTCAGAAAACAAGCAGCGCAAAAATAACCAAATTAGCTCCATGAAATAACAGACAAAATGATTAAAAAATAGTCCCCTAGCTTAATGATTCCACAAGGATATTCTATGAGCAAGAAATGTAAAACAGGAATATTGATAGAAACTTTTTTCCTTTGAAACTTTAAGTGTTATTGCATTACCTAATAAGGGCAACGTGTTGTGAGAAAGCTACAATTCAACTACAGAATTCAGACAACAGATTTCATCATATAGATTGAATGCTAAAGTAAAAAAGGATGAACAATAAGATCCAGGTGAGGTTTGTATGGGGTTTGTAAAAGAAAGGATAAGGAAAATACCATCACACTTACCCTGAATCTACTCTAGGTCCCCAAAGAGAAGCTCTTAAAAACTGATGATAAATAGGCAAAACTCAGCTATGGATTTCTTGTGATGTTGTTTGATCACATGAACTTTGGTAATTATTTTACAGCGTGCTTGTTGTTATATACTGCAAGTATAAATATAGAGTAGTTATAATAAGAACAGTATTCTTGTTGCCACAAACAGTGAACAAAGGTGTCCCCATGTGCCTTTGTTATATATAAAACCAGATAATTGCCCATAGCTGCACATTAAATCATAAACAATGCTGCCAGCTATGAGTCCGAAATTCTAGTGTTGATGCAATGACCGATTTACATGCTGCAATAAATACTTGCAATTGTGTCTCATGCGCATATCAGAATGCATTTCATTTGTTTCCTCAGTTCGTTTTAGTGGGTCTCACCAAATTACAAAATCAGGACACAGATTTGACGATTCTCGCCAAGCAAAATAAATGCATGTTCCTACAAAGTTACACCTTAACCTCTCTTTTTCCCCAAACCTCTTTACACACAATAGAATTCCCTCAGTACTCTGTATCATGGTCACTAGTTCATTTGTCCTTTGGATTTCTCCATTTGTTTAGGTCAAAATAATTTACCCCTTCTATTGATTAGGCATACCCCATCTAAATAAAATAGCTTAGTGAATTACAACCTAGCCAGACATGGTGTCAAAAGACCCACAACAAAGAGATCTACTGCAGGTTGCTACATGTGGACAGATATCATCGCTGGCTATGTTGTAAGTCAAGGACAAGTTATTCCAAATTCCCCAGTGCCACTGTGATAGAGAGAGAGGGTCATCTTTTTGGCTGCCATTAAACATTGTCAAAATAGCAGGCAGTTCTTCCTTATCATAACTTTCAATGTCAGATCTTTCAGTTGAAGTAGCACAAATCTGGGTGCAAAACAAACAGGATGCCCAAGGCTATCTTTAAAGTGATTTCTAGAAAATCATTAGTAAGGGACAACTGCAACATGTGTGCAGGTTGCCCCTATTGTATTCCACAAACCCTCCTGCAGTTCACATCAGTTTATAATTTTAGGTTTGTACTATTTCTATTGATACGTACATTGAATTGTAATGTACCTGATTTGTGTGCATCAGATACTAGAGGTAATATATTTTGCAATTCTTTTCACCAATTTCTCATGCTAGATTTGCTTTCTATCTTTTTATATCGGCCCATTCAGTGTGCATGACTAAGATCATAAGAATTTAAAAGATTGTTAAGATTCAGCTCTTGATTCACATAAAAAAAAAAGAAATTCTTGAATGTTCTGAGATATCTAACTGTAACCTTCCTAATAATCACCTGACTTAAGCGAAGTACAGTCTAGTCTCTCCCCATGTAATTTATACACTTGCTTGCATTGAAAGAAACATGTAATCAAGGCTTGACTTGTAAATAAAATGAGCGGCAGTGTCAAAACTTTGCTCAGAAGCCAATGTCCGGAGCCATTGAGTGTCAGCATGCTGAACAGCAAGGCTGCGTAATCTTCAGACCACCTCACACCTCTTCAATTCACTACCAGACATCCCCTTCCCCTTTTTCTCGCTCTTGCAGGTTCCTGCTTTCTTCCTTTGTGGTGGTTATTCTGTCTCCCTCCTTCTACTCATTTATTTAAGTATCTTTATTGGCATTTTAGGATATAAACAGAGCAGAAAAATTGTATAGTAAAAATTACATCCCCAGGCTATATATCAGAGCAATACCAGAAATAACCGTTAAAACTGTCTTGGTGGCAATCGGTATGAAGAAGTGATGAAGGAGGCTCAGCAAATATGACAACATAACCTAACTGAAAAGTCAGTTAAAAATGTCTCATAGAGTGTCACGTACAGTTTGTCCAAAGAACGATAAGCAATGTGTGTGTGAAACAAAAACAAACTAATAATTGTATGAACTTCTGGCTGAAGACCACCTCTCAGTGGAGAGAGGGGAGGTATGGAGAGGGAACATATGATGCAATATCCATGACCCACATGGAACTAAGGAGTTATAAGATCAAATTATGAGGGGTCTGTAAGTGTAAGTACCAAGTCCCATGGTATCAGAGCAGATCTGTACTGACCGGGCAGTGTGACCATCAGCAGGGCCATCCCATTTTGAGGAAATGAATTAAGGGGGAGGTGGATTTATTTTATCAAACAATTCGAAAACATAAGTGTCCCAAAGAGTGGCCACACCTTCACCACCCCATCGGAGCTGAACAGACACCATGGCATCCGCTTCAGCCAGCACCCTTCTATGTGTCACTTGATTCCAGTTAAGTACTGTGAGTAGTTGTGCATCTTTCCAAGTCATTGCGATCAATCTCTTGAATAAGGCCAGAGCAAGGTCTACCAGTTTCAGGGGGTGTTTAGTGCATTTGTTGCCTTTAATAATAAGCAATAAGCAATAAGCAGAGCACTGGGTCCGGGGTCAGTTGTATGTCACCTATTGTGGATATGTGGTCCAGCACTTGAACCCAAACTCACACGAGCGTTGGGCACTCCCATACAATAAGTAAAGAAATGTAGCATCAGCATGTCTCACCATGGGCATGTGGGACGTATCTTGGTAAACATCAAATTGAGCCGGAGCGGAGTAAGATACGAGATAATGGAACTGTGAGAATTTGAGACGATTGTTACACGACACCTGCTAACATGTTCCAGTGGCATCATCCATTGCTTAGATGTGAATTCTATTCCCAGGGCCTCCTCCCAGTGGGGTTTACCCTGTAGTGTACGGTCTATGCCTGCTGCTAGGAGCCCTGAGTAAAAGAAAGATATTGCTCTGCACCCTGTCCCATGGGTAAGAAAGCATTGTAACCCCTGGTGTGATTTGGGTTCATTACCACCAGCGTTCCATGCGCTCCTAATAATTATTACAAGTGCATGGTAGGTGAGGAAGGATCCCACTGCAAGTCCATATGTGTCTTGTAAACCTTGAAATGATTGCAAGACTCCTCATTGAACAAGTATCATATATGGGTGATCCCAGCCGCCATGGCGCTGGGTCATGGACATCCAATAATGCTTTCATGGCCGGTATATTCCAAAGAGGAAGCTGCGGTGCGTAGGGGGTCACTGTCCATCTGGGTTGGATACATCTATTCCAAACCACTTAAGCTACGCGTGGTAACCTACTCAACTCTTTCACTGGCACCTCGGGCTCAAACAACCATGGAAACAGGCTCCTACTGTCAAGCTCAGCTAGCACATACCTCTGCTCTCCCATGTGATCATGTGCCAACCATCTCATTGGCCACTAAAACTGAGCCGCTGCAAAATATAATTCTAGATCAGGCACCCCTAGGCCACCTTCTAACATAGGGCATTGCAGTGTCAGAATCGATACCCGCTTTCGAGCAGGACCCAGTCCTTCTTATCCCCCTTTGTGTGTTTTTCTCTTTCTTGCTTTCAGGAAATGTCTGATCAGGAAAATAAATGTTGGTCCTAAAAATGAGTGTCGTTGGCCCCCACTGATTCGAATTAAGCACTGCATTTAATTGGCATACTTTTTACGGAAAATGTCTGATATTCTACATCTATTTAGATATCATTGGACAAAGGCTTCGTTCATTGTACTGAGTATGATCCACCAGGAAAGTGTATACAATGAGGGGTGATAGGAATATGATCAGGCTGGTTTATGTCCTTCTTTATCCAAGAAGAGAAAGAGGGTGTATTGGTTGTCTCTGGATCCTGAGAGTGCATGGAGTGTCTTAGAGTATCCTTCACACTATAGTCCATTATCATGTCTCACTTACTTTTAACTCATTCTGCAATTAGGTTAAGTTGGGAATCTTGATAATACACATGGAAAGAATGCGTTGAGACACCCTTGTTTTTGAGTTTCTGAAATAGGTACATTGGAAGACACATAGGGTGCGATTCCGAACTCGTTCGGAAAGCATACCCAATGACTCGGGTCCGGAATGCTTACCGGATGACTCGGATTGGGAGAGTTCGACGAATGAGTACAATGCATTTGAATGTATCTGGATATGATTCGGTTAGGCAACCTTTTCATTCCGGGCAACCCAAGTTAGAAAGGCTGTCTGAATCATTCATTGTACTTGTTCGCTCTGAAAACCTCGCCCATAGAGCTGTACGAATCGGTTAAGGCTCTATCTCTCCGAATGCCTTCCCGAACAGATTCGGTCAGCGCTAAGGGTTTCCAGGCATCGTATTTGGTCGTTTGAAACTTGGGATGATTCAGTCAGAAACAAGGGCTCCAGATCGGTTTAGGCAAAGCTGAATCCGATTTGGAGGCCTTCCAAAGGAGATCAGAATCAGGCCCATAGTTTCCATCTTCAGAAACATTTAGGAATTAAGGACTGAAGATAAGCAAAAAAAGGTTAGATTCTGCTATGGAATGGAAAGAAACGGAGTTCCAAACATTTTTGCAGAGCTTTTACCCAAAAAGGGCAACTTGGCTGCAAATAACAAAACAAATGGCAACGTGCAGACAGCAAACTGGAAAGCAACACAATAGAATGGTTTTTAAAGCTATCCTAAAGGACAAGTAGAATATAATGTCTTTGATTCCAAATGGTAAACTATTCCAGAGTTAAGCTCTAAAAATAAAGGCTAATACTCCCTCCTCCCAACTCGACCTTCTTAACATGTGGTATAGTGAACAGTAATTGAGATTCAAAGCGTAAGCTGCAGTGGCGCAGGAGTGTTGTCCCACTGTTTTTCGCAGTGAAAAAAAAGGAGAAATAAAATGATAATAACTCGACGTTTTTATCATTTTATTTGTTCCTGCTGCAGTGTCTTGGCAGGGCGGGTGGATATGCTCTGCTCTCAAAGCAGGGGGAGTAGTGGTGTGCACTATGTAAGTGAGCATGAATCTTCTCCACCAAGGCTGCATTACAGCCTGGGTGGAGAACATGCCCAGGCTCCCATTCCCTAGCTGAGCGCCGAAGCACGGCGCTCAGACCAATCACAGCGCTGCATTGCAGCATTGTGATTGGCTATGGGGAGCCTCGGTGCTTCCTGCTTCCTGTTGGCAGAGAAGAAGCCAGGAAGAGGACGGAGAGGCTGGAGGAGAGGCGGAAGCTGGCCAGCCAGCCAGCCGTCCAGCAGGTAAGTGATTTTTTTTAAACCCCTTCTTCCCTCCTCCCCACCCCACTGTTGCTTCTCTAGAGCAGTCACCTCTGGTAACCTCCTCACCGAATTAGAGTGCCTGAAGCATGAAGCAAGGGCAGATTTCTCAGTACCACAGCCAAGCTTTAAAAACTATTCTTTGCTACCCTGAGGGCCAATGTAACTTGACTTGTGAATGTGTGACATCACCAGTGTCTTTAATACACATGCTACATTAACAGCAACATTTTGAGTACAGAGAAACTTCAGTAAGTCGTGGATAGCCAATGTTACAGTAAACATTCAGAGAAAGTTTAAATGCAGAAATTGGTTGCAGATGTAGCTGTTCTGGGTAAAGAATTTAGAACATTTCTTGTCACTTTCAACTAATTAAAAATAAAAAGATGACGAGACATCCTTAATCTGTTGTTGCATGGAAAGTTGGAAGTCAAGGTAAACAGGATTTGACCTTGATTGATGGGGCACATCTAAAGAACTGGGCTGAATAGACGAATGATCCACTTTTAATAGAATATCGGTTTTATTGGCATTCGGTTTGAGAAAATTAAGAGCCATATAGAGTAGGGCAGTTTACAGGCATGGTCAGGGTGACCAACTGTTTGTCTCGGCATCCTCAGATTGGATGCTATCTGAAAAAACCTCCTTTATATTCCTAAATACATGCATGAAGTCCGTCTTTGACTTAAAACTTCGGATTGTCACCTCTCCTTTTATCCTTCAATCACACTTTCCTACTTGCCATCCTTTCACGCTTTCTTACTTCGCATACAGCCTACTATCATGTGTGTTTGCCTTAATCTCATGGATTATATTACTGCAAATTACCCACACCTCATTTCAAAGATCCTAACAAACTTGTTTGTAAATAATACCCCTGAATTACTTCTAGCTCATGTGCTAATCCCACCAACCACCTGCATGAACTCAAGTACCCCCATTATTGATCACACTGAATTCCTATTAATTTAATCTACCACAAAGAAATGTAAGTAACTACACCGAATGGTTTAATTGAGAGCACCAGATTAATTCCAGTAGCCAACATGATGACGGGCGGATCGTCACCGCCCGGCCGGTGGTGGTGATCCGCCCACCAGCACAACTACATTTACCCCCACCATATTACCATGGCGGGAAGGATACCGCGGTGCACGGAAAGTCCGTCGCTGTTCCGCCGGTCGGCAAGCGTCGTCGAACCGGCAGAAAAAGACCGCAATATGGTGGTTGAGGTGGGTATGCCTTTCCATGGCGGAGACGCTGTCATGGAAAGGCATGCAGAAAATGACTATGGGGACCAGTTGCGGGCCCCTGGGGGGTCTGGGCGATGGGGGGCTGCACTTGGGGGGTACCTATGGCACCCCCCTTCATTGCCATGTACAAGGTGGCAGGCACCGCATGGTGCCTGTCACGTTGTGCATGGCAATGCACATCATGCTTCTTTGGCTTTGCGGCGGGTGCTGCTTACAGCACCGCCCGCCACAATGTCAAAGATGCAGGATGCAACCGCCATGGTGGCAGTCGCATCCTAATTGACGGTGGGGGACCACCGCACCCCTGGCGGCTGGTCCCAGCAGCGCTAGGGTAGCGGCATCCTAATGGGGCCCTATGTTCTGGAAGTAGCGTGCTGCCTGGCATAAACCGCTTCAATGCCTGGCATAAGGTGCTTTAATGCCTCGTCAGGGATAGTAAGTGCTATATAAATGCAATTAGAATTAGAATTACAACCTATAATCTGATTGGTAGTTCTAGCGTCAAGTACGTGAGATGTGTCTAACATGAAAGATAGAACTGCTTTCTCTGGTTTGGGATGGTGATAGCTGTATAACTTTATATTTCCCCACCTCAGTTTAAAAGTAGATTCTCAGGTGAATTCTGACTGAGAATCCAGAGACATATTGACCGAGAATTTTCTTCGAAAGTTGCAAGATAGAAAATAAACAAAAGAGTAATTAGAAGTGAAGAACAATGCCATACACCTCTCCAACAATGACAGTAGGACATGTGAAAATGCATGTCCATTTTATTTAAATGCCTGGAAAACCGATGGCTGTCACACATTTTGAAGGTTAGATCAGAAAACAAATAAGGCAAGTTCAGGAAGACAGAATATGCAAGGACAATAAAGTCAGCTATTTTTCTGAAGTCAATACAAGATGTTTGTGAGACATCTATCAAGCTCCTGGTCTAATTTCTTACGATGATATATTGTCTAACAAAACCTACTAAGTCGATGCCTTGATTGTTTAGCTGACAAGATAAAAGTTTTGATGTTTATTTTCTTTATTATAGGTCTGTCACAGGGAAAGCTGAGCCTGCCATGCCAGGGCGGTTGTATGTTCATCCAGATTCACCAGCTACTGGGGCTCACTGGATGCGACAACTTGTATCTTTCCAAAAATTAAAACTGACCAACAACCACCTGGACCCATTTGGGCATGTGAGTACCTTCATTAGCATATCTGAAAAGTATTTTTTTTGTAGTTTCACAAAGTAGACAGACAGCATGAATAAATTCTAAACAACCTTAAACCTTTGCATACAAGATATTTCCATACTTCGGGCCATATGTATGAACATGTTTTCCCATAGACACAGAATGGGTAAAACCCTTTGATACATCTGGCCCTTCGAGTCCAGAGATGTTTTCAAATGTTCACGATAAAGTAGTCTAAACACGTACATCTACTTTACATAAACATCAGTGACATTAATCCATGTGTACATGTTCTTCTGCAGTCCTATTTAAGGTCACATGTGAGTATACTTCAACAAAGTTCACCCAGTATTTTTCTGAGATTTTGTTTATTTTTCAGGCGAAGATAAATCCTGTAATTCTAATGAGTGTTATGTTGAATGTGTTGGTAATAGCAACAATAGGTCAGTTTCAATTTTGTGGTGTGTACAATGTAATATTAAAATGCGAGTATTTTCTTCAGAACCAGTGGTTATTCTGTACTTTTTTACATAAAACATATCAATCCAAGGGCTGTTGAGAACAATCTCAAAAATATATGTCTGACTGGAACCCGGAGGTAATTTTACGTTGACCATTGCGGAGTACGAGCCGAAAACAATAACCAGGTTTGTCCTGGCCAAAGATTTTACATTCTGACGTTAGTCCTTTAAGTTCCATTCCACCACAGAAGCACTCTTTCAAAGCCCGCCCCCCCCCCGAAATCAAGACAAGCACTTAGAGAATCACAAGGTGGCAGGAAGAAGCCAAGCGGCAGGGTCCAGGTGCCACTGATCAGCTGGGCAGTTGCAGTATTAGGCCTCAGCTAGTCTGTTGTGTCCTTGCAGCTTTAACAGGAGGCCAGCCTTATGACCCTCGGAGTGCACTTGTTTGCTCTGTGTACCAGAGGCAGAGTAGATCCAGACTGTTAGGGCTCTTCTCAGAATGCATATAAAGAACTCTTCTAAGTTTCCACAGGCCCAATAGTGTTCTTAAGTCAGTGCCTGTAGATTCCACATTTATGTCTGGTACAAGTTAGTCGGTGGGAAAGACTCTTGAGCATTTAATAACCAATGGGGTAAACGTTCTGGGGGCTAACCCTACCCAATTGGTGCATTTTCAAGATAATGAAACGCTTTGGCCACGCTATATTTAGGATCTTAGGGCTGTGGTGTGTGTGTGAGTGTACTATGGTAATCCTAGTGTCCTCCCACATCAAACACTACAATCCAGTTTAAAGCAGCTACGGTACACCCAATAAACCCAGAAAACTGGTAGAAGAAAGCAGGGCTTTCCAGCAACCAAACAGTGGATACACAAGAACTGTTTTGCCGTCCTGTTTCTCTTCCTTTCATGTGCACCCCCATATATGAAAACCCAGCAGACCCGTCAAAAAGGAGTTCACATTCAAGAAGGATTTGACACTAATGTCAAAAAGGATGCTCAAAGTCCCGCTCTGCATAACCTGTCAGGTTAAGCGGTATCCTCTATCCACATTCAGGTCAGCCTATTTGCTCCTGGGATGCACTTTCCACCTTTTTAAAACCTATACTAAAGTTACTTTTCCTTACAATTTATTAGAAATCAGACTTCATCATTAAATTGAATTTAATAACAATTTAAAATAGTTGTTTAATTATTCTCTAACTAATCCCATTCACGGGATACAGTATTAGGATTTAAGTCTGTACTCTGGTTTTCTACATAGGGAAGCTTCTGCAACCATTTACAGTCCGCACTTTGTGCTTCTTGTTGCTAATTTTATTTAAAACTTTAAGAATGCATTTCCCCTTATGAGATTGTTGCCATTTTGTTTATTACATTTTGCTCTATTTTTCTAATTCATTTTGGAATTATTATTATTTTGCATTTTGCCTTTATTACTGGTTTTGGTCCTGCATTAATACTTCACACATTGCCTCTAAGTTAAACCTGTCTGCTCTGTGCCACAACCACCAGGAAATTGAGCTCAGGTTACTTAAGTTCACCCTCACAAGGATTGTGATTACCTGAGGTGGGGCTTACCCATTCTCAACTAATGAGTTATGTTTGTGTGTACAAACAAAGTTACTTACCTGTACACAGTAGTTCTCCAGCATTGATATCTTTCTTAGATTCACATGTTTCAATCTTTCCCTTCGTCATGGTGGAAGTCCCACGATATTAATAATATGTGCTATGCCTAAGCAAGGAAAAACACATAGAGAAGCCAAGCGACATTGGTAACCAATTCACATTGTTTTAAGAGAACCAAACTTCAACCAATCAGAACCCAGACCCTGTAGCACTGTCCCCATGCAGAGGCACCACACCTCAGATTTCAAGCACAAGTGTAAAGTAAAAAATTATTAGAGGTATCCAGAGTGGTGAACACTAAAGGGAAGGATGGAGGGTCGCATGTAAATCTATGAAAGACATCAATACTGGAGAACCACAATGTACAGGTAATTAACTTTTTTCTCCTGTATTGCATCTGTCATAGGTTCACATGCTTGAATCAGATGAGTAAGCAGCACCAAGATAAAGAGGCGGTGGGTATGACAAACCACTCCATAGTTCAAACATAAAGCTTTAAAGACATTGCATAACATATTTATATAGGATAACAATAAGATTTCTGTACCTTACTCAAAGAGGCGACATAACACTGCCTGCCCAACTGTGGCATCCACTTTCCGTGAAGAATTAAGACAATGTTTTGTGAAAGTGTGGACAGTAGTAGATGTCGAAGACCTGCAAATGTCCGATAATGAAACTCCCGAAAACAAGGCTGTGGATGCAGCTACTTTTCTTGTAGAGTATGCTTTAACCTTTGGAGTCAATGGGTTTCCTCTTTTGTTGTGGTAAAAAGAAATGGATGCAGAAATCGAACTAGCTATAGTGCTCTGTGATAAAGCATGACCGTTTCTAGGCGGACCAAATTAAATCAGAAGCTGGTCTGATTTTCGAAAAGCCCTTGTTCTATCTGTATAAAACTTTAAACTTCATTTGACATTCAGAGAATGTAAGGCTCTTTTGGCTGTGGATGAAGCATTTTTTTTAAATGCTGTCAACACAATTGGCTCATTCAGGTGAAATGAAGTTGGCATTTTCGGACTGAATTTAAGATTAGTTCTTAGTATGACCCTGTCATCCTTGAATTGTAAGTAAGATTCATTAATCATAAAAGTTCGAATTTCACTAATCCTCCTAGGAGACGTGAGGGCCAACAGAAGGGCCACGTTCCAGGTCTATGTCTGCCTTATGGATAGGTTAAAAAGTGCTTCTCATGAGCTGTGGCAGAACTGTATTTAGCTGCCATGTCAATGGAGGATTCTTTAAAGGAGGATAAACTCTATAAAGACCTTTCATGAATTCCTCGATTAGTCTATTGGACCGCAACAAGACTTCCCCACTTTGTCTTCGAGATCTGGAAATAGCTGCCAGCTGAATTCTTATGGAGGAATGAGCTAGACCTGATATGCCAGGTAGAGTAAGTAAGGTGAAACTAGAGGATGCAGATTGTTATTGATGCACCAAAAACAAAATCTCTTTCATTTCGCCTTAGAACATGTAATGGTGCATCCATTCGAGAATGCTGAAGAATTGTCTTACAATCCTCTGGTATTTCTGATGATACAAATTCTTTGTGCTGAGAAGCCTTGCTGACAAGCTGAGTGATTGTATTTGCCGGTGAACAATCAGCCTTTGTTCATGGAAAGGAGGTTCTCCGTAGTTTTGACCTGAATGTGCAGACAATCTGATAGGAGAAGAAGCTCTGTGAACCAGTATTGTCCTGGCCAAGCAGGAGCTATCAGAATAAGGTGGCATGGCTCTTGCTTCAATTGTCTAAGAACTTTTGGAATCAAAGGAAAAGTGTAAGCAAGCATTTTTGTCTAGGCTAAAATTAATTTATTTCCCCAGAAACCTGCTTATATTACATTTTTTGTTCTGAAGAGTTGCAAATAGATCTAAATTTGGGGTTCCCCACTGACGGAAAACTTTGGAGTAACTGTTCCTGATTTAGCTCTCATTTGTGGTACTGCTTTGCAGTCCTGTTCAGAAAATATGCCCATTCGTTCTCCACGATAAACACAAAAGAAGTAGGTCGCCTGTACCCATAAACTGGGCAAAAAGATCTTGGTAAGATCTGAAAAAGTGAATACTGTAGTTCACGAATGGTCTAGGAGGAGGCCATCCTTAATGGAAGAGGATGCTTCACACACAATATTGTGTCATGCTTCATCATAGGCATCCTCTACCCACCCTGGTAAGATGGTGCTACCAGAGTGGACGATCTTACCAGGGTGGGGACAGCCCTCAATTCCAGAAGATTAATGTGCATTTTTTCCTCTTGAAAAGACAATTTTATGTACATTTTCAGGTCCTGCAGTTGAGCTCCACAACCCTCTAGGGAAGTGTTTGTTGTCATTACGAGATGGGTCTGCACGTGAACAAAAGATAGGCCCTGAGAGATATTTCCTATTTTTCCCTACCAAGTCATCGCTAGTTTCAGAGCTGGGATAGTTATTATTGTGTCTTCGAAAGTTCCCTGGGCTTGAACCCATTGTGCATACAATTGCTCTTGTAAGGGTCTAATGCACAGATGGCATTTTGGGCTTAACAGAATGCAAGATAACATAATTCCCAACATTGACTTGAACGTCCAAACAGAAGTGAACTTTTTTCTTGAGAGAGAAGCTGTTATTGCTGTTATGCATTCAATTATTTCAGAAGTTGGGTATGGCTTGGAGACGTTCATATCCAGAATTGTCCCCAGGAAAACCAACGATCTGGATGGAGCTAGGGATACATTTTCCTTGTTCAGCTTTAGACTTAAGGTTTTGAATAGCCAAAGACAGGCCCAAGTAGATCTTCCTGCCAATGTGAATATGGGGCCCTTGATAAGCCAGTCATCCAAGTATGGGAACACCTGATGACCATTTTTTCTTAATAACGCCGCTACAGAAGCCATGCTTTTTGTGAACTCTCAGCGAGCTGTATGCAGTCCCAAGGAAAGCACTTTGAATTGGTAATGGCACCCTACCACCTTGATCAACAAAACCAGGAGTGCAGTTCCTCTGGGAGAGAGGGGGGGAGAGCGATTAGTCTCTATAGAATGCCCTCACACACCTAGCAAGGTGTCATGCTTCATCATAGGGCTGTGCTCCTCGTCGGGCCGGCGCTGCAATGCCCGACGGAAGCCAAAGCCTCAGTAGGATTACGGCTGTGTGCACGCCCAAATTTTGGAGAGCCTTTTTCCAGCTTTTAGACGAACCCGTACAGCAATTTCTGTATCCCAGGGGGTCTCGCAACAGTGGGTCCACCCCCCTTTGCGACCCAATGGACTCACTTTGGTGATGTACTAATTTTACTATCACCCACTATGTAGTAGAGAATATTATTTTTTTGAGCACTCTCTCAGATGGTCCTGAAGAATTGCCACTGACCCGTACTGGGCATAGGGCAAGAAACATGTCGACCTTTCTACTTCCCTGGGGAGCATCATAATCCCCTCGGGGGTCACCGATTTTAATTAGGCTGGTATACCACCAGAATAAAATTGTTCCTTGATTGGCAATACCATACCTATTTTAACCCACTACACCACCACTCACTACACTTGTTGCACCTACCCCCACGCACCCATACGGCTGTCTCGAAAAAGAGCCCCTCCGCGGGAGCCCGTCGGGCATTGCAGCGCCGGCCCGACGAGGAGCACAGCCCTATGATGAAGCATGACACCTTGCTAGGTGTGTGAGGGCATTCTATAGAGACTAATCGCTCTTCCCCCCTCTCTCCCAGAGGAACTGCACTCCCGATTTTGTTGATCATACCTTTGGAGCACTGTGCAGGACCTCAGTACAAAAGCTCTCGGTTCCTCCCTTTTTGCAACCCTACCACCTTGAACCTCCAAAACATCTGATGTTTCACATGCATGGGAATATGAAAGTATGCATGTAGGAGATCCAAGGGTGTCACAAAATCTCCTGTATAGATAGCATTTTGAAAGGTTGTGACTTTATGTATTTGTGCAACAGCCTCAGATCCATTGCCTGTCTCCATTTTCCTGACTTTTTTGGATGAGGAAGAAGTTGAAATAGAAGCCCTTGCTGCAACGTATTAATGGAACTTCTTCTATCACATTCTTGGAGAGAGAAACAAACAAATTTCCTACTTCAGCCGAGAAAGATGGAGAAGGATAACAGAATAAATTCCAGGGGTGTGGCCATGGTGTATCACATTTACACCAATTTGTTTGAAGAGATGCTCTTCCATTGATTGTAAAATTTGGAAAGGTGTTTTCCTAGATGCAGTTGATTTGAGACTGAGGTGACTAGTGCCTGCAAATTGTCACTGGTGCTTGGAGGCGTCTTGGGCTTTTCCCCCAGCCTGAGGAAGTCAGGTTGCTATGGATATGAGGAGGATTAATTGGCCCTATATTGTTGATATGACACATATTGAGAATGATAATTTCTATGAGGACTGATATGTTGGACCACATTTGTCGGTCATATCTCCCTAAGATGGGTAGCACATAGGATGCTCTGATAGAAGTTGCCTTCATAGCTGAAAAGCGCTTGCCAATGTTATCTAGCCATCTACCCTCCTTATCCGAAGGAGCTGAACATGATGCAGAAGGGTTTCTGGGCCGCCTTTGGGCTGCCTGCTTGACAACAGAGTCAGGGGGTAGATGACCTATAAGACATGTAGATGAATTTTCTGGCGCATTATGCTTTTTATTCAGCAGAGGAACAGCAGCTGACAACGAAGCTGGGGTCTTCATGAGCTTCAATCCTTCCTCTAAAATGTAATCTACAATGGGAATAGAATGATCTGTTTTCGAGCTCAATCTTTAAAATCATACAGGAAACATTCAGTGTGTTTCACTAGTAAAGGTAAGTACTATTGCTTAAAGCCCGCTCAAAGAGCTCATGAAAAACTCTTATGCTACTGTAGGTGAATTAGCAGATGATGGTGTGGCCGAAGCAGACAACAGAGCTATATAATCATCTAATTCCTGGCTAGAACCTGCAGGGTACTGAGGAATCTCACCTTCTCCCAGCTGTTCCTTCATATCACTCGCAATACAGTCATCTCTTATTGCAATGGAAGGCAGGGCTTGTTTTTGTTTTTGTTTTTGGAGTCCCAAAGGAATTTTAGGAAGAGACACTGCGCCTGAAGTTTCAGAACGCCCCAGAGTATGTTGTACTGGACCATTTGCAGGGAATCTCCTATAATATTCGTTCAACATGTGGCATAATTAAGTTACCAGTGATACAGACACTGAAATAGTATCTTCATGTGAGCCATGATGTTCCCCATGCGGCCCGTAGTATGGATAATGTTTTTAAAAAGAGTCATAACAATGAGCAGCAGAAGGTCTTAAAAAGAAAAATCTCCTTCCAAATATACTGGAGTGTCCTTATGAGGGTCATCATCATCAGTATTTTGGCATTTGAAGTTTAACTGAATTGTACTGTAGGCTGGCCCAAATGGCCCATCATCACAGGACTTCCATCTCAAGGAGATGCCCAAGGGGCAGAGAAGACCAATGGTGTAGTTAACAACCCGCTATACCAGCTTGAGCAGGGAAGCTATTGAAGCATATAAAATAATTGTATGGCCTTTCTTATCATTTATCTTTGATTTGCAGATGATCGCAAGTCACAAGTTAAAACTAATAAACTCCATAGGAATAAAGTATAATAACACAGCTTTGGGGTGAGGCCCAAAGGAAAACCTTTTAAAAGCAGCTTAAAATGATGACATAGAGAAATGTTATACGGTATAGTCAGAGAGAACAGAGGTAGAGATCCCCTACTGCATAAAGAGCCATGCTAGCAAAGAGAAAGATTGAAAACCTTTTACTGTGTAAAGAGCCATTTCTTGAGACTTATCTTAAACAAAGCTTCATCTTTAATCTGTCGCAAATCAGACGGGAGATTATTCCAACCCACCGGGCCCAAGAAAGAAGACACACGTCTGCCAGATTTGGCCAGACAAACTCTTGGGATCCTGGCAAGATGGTTCATGGAGGAACGCAGCACTCTTACAGGGTTGTAGTAGGCAATTCTGGCATGTAGGTAGTCAGGTCCTAAATGATGGAGCACTCTGTGCATTAACAGAGAGGACTTGAAAAGAATCAGTTATTCCACAAGAAGTCAATCCAAATTATACAGATGCAACATAATGTACTCTTGTCTAGGAAGGCCAAGGGCCAGCTTACCCCTTGCATATTGAACTGTCTGAAATTTTCTCAACAGACATTTTGGCAGGTCTTCATACAATGCAGTGGCATAGTCCAACCTGAACATAACCAAAGTCAGTACCACTGTGATCTAGACAAAATGGAGAGGAAATGCAGAAATTTCTTTGCCATACATAAATTGCCAAAGCACAAGCCTACCACAGAGGTATTTTGGTTATGAAAAGGCATTTTATTGTCAAACTTGAGCCTCAAGTTCTTTACAGAATCTACATGGGTATCTGGTGGAGACAGCCCTACCAGCAAGTGGACATCCCAAATAAGAACAAAATTGTGACCGAAACTGAGCACCCCAGTCTTTTTGGTGTTGCACTGAAGATGGTTATAGGTCATCCACCAAAAGACTGCCAAGATAACTGGCTGAGTGGCGTCCTGTTCAATGGTCATCTCTTTACCAAAGGCAAAGACGATCTAGGTGTCATCCGTGTAAGAAATAATCGTAGCCCCAAATTATTCTACCACCTTAGCCTGGGGGGGGGGCATATACATACTAAATATTTTGGGGCTAAGTGCTGAACCTTGAGGAACTCCAACTGATACCCTTCGGCTATCAGAGGAGTAAGGAGGAAGGCTGACCTCTCGGCTCCTGTCCTCAAGAAAAGACTTCAGCCCTTTCCAAGCCTTATACCAAATACCTCCTGAAAGCATGATAGCAACTTGGCATGCTGCCCACATCAATAGAAAGACAAACTATTAAAATGACAAAGAAAAAACTGTTAAAGGCCAATGGAGAGAGATACTGCAAAAGAAAGCATAGAAGATGAAAATAATGAAGGAAGGAAAAAAGAAGCATGAAGGAACGAGGGTACAAATGAACACAGGAAATAAGGAAAAAAGGTGGAACAAGAAGAAAAGTAAGGAAGAACAGAAAGAATGATGAGTGGAAAGAGACAAATGAAAGATTATAGAAATACAATGAAAAATGAAAAGGAAGAAAGAAGGGAAGCAGAAAAATATAATGAAACGTGAGACGAAAGGATGGGCGACTGAACGAAAGAAGTGAAAGATGGACTGATGGACTGAGAGAACTAGTATAGCACAACAAATCACCCCGAAGAGGTATCTTGGCGCTAAAGTACAAAGTAGGTAGAAGGGAGTAGACAGAGATTCAGAAGAGCCAGGTCTTGAGAAACTTTCTAAAGTAGGCAAAGTTTGAGCAACACCGAATGTAAAAAGGCAGTCTATTGCAGTGGTGGGGACCAAGGTAAGAGAAAGATCACCCACCTTCTTTAACTGCATGTATAAGCCGAGGGCAGAGTAAGTGTTGGCCTTTCAATCTCAGATTCCTAGTAGGAATACATGGGTGGAGTTTATTTTGTAGATAGGCAGGGCCTTTTACTCACAAAGATTTGTATACCAGGCACAAGAGCTTAATTATGGAATGTTTCCTCACATGGAGCCAATGAGTGGGCTCTGATGGAGAGGGGGAGGAAGCTTGCAAACCAGACATGCAGCAGTATTCTGAACCACTTGTATCATGGATAGTAGTGATTATTTTGCTGCTACCAGAAAGGCAATGCCATAATCCAAGCAGCTTTCAATGAATGTCTGTGTAAGAGTTCTTCTAGTATGCAGTCACAACCACTGAAAGACCTTTCTAAGCATATGCATACTTCCAAAACATGTCCTGCAGGTGGAATCTATCTGCTCTCTTATGGAGAGATTCTCGTTAACCAGTATACTGAGATTTATAACTACCTTTTTAGGGTGATGAGTCACACACAGTTCGGACAGCCACCAATCATCTGACAGGTATGCGTGAACCTTGCCGAACAGCAGGATATTTGTTTTATCACTGTTGAAAGCAATCAGTGACCTCCAGGTGGCAAATTTCCTCATGGATTCCCCAAATCTGCTTTTGTGGATTCAGGATTAGGACCCATGAAGATGATCAATTGCATGTCAACTGTGTATCAGATGACGTCAAAACCTCATGTTGTTACCAATTAAGCTATAGGGGCTAGATAGATTTTGAAAACCATAGGGCTCAAAGAAGAACCCTGCGGTACCTCTTTATCTAAAGGCATGGTGCAAGATCTAAAGGATCCCAAATGTATTGTCTGAGTCTGACTGCTAAGGAAATGTTTGAGCTACCCTAGTGCTTTTCCTCAGGCACTAATCTTAATAAGTCTCTGGACCATGATGGAGTCTGAGGTGGTGTCACAAGCAGAAAATAGGTGAAGTAATACCAGCATGGCAGGAAGTCCATCATCTAGAGAAAGTCCAATGGTGTCCAATACCGCCACAATGCGGTTTCTGTACTATGTGAGACTCTGCAATCTGATTGGGAGGGGTACAAGATGGAGTTGGCCTCCAAATAGAATGAAAGTTGCTTATTTACTAAAGTCTCCATAGTTTTACTAAGATAAGGGAGCAGCAATATGGGTCTGTAGTTAGTGGCCTCAAGGGGCTCCGCATTGTTTTAAAAAAAAGTAATAGACATGAGTTGTGCAGTTTGCCAGGGAGGTGGTAGAGTAGCAGAACTGAGAGGAATATTAAACAGTGATGTGATAGCTGGAAGAAGAGTGGTGTCAAGGCTCACAATAATGTGAAGAGGAGAGAGATCCGAGTGAGAACCTGATTTAATTTTATTAATCATTTCAAAAACTTGAGCTGGAGTAATGGATTCAAAGTCTTCCAAAATGACAGGGGAATTAGTAATATGGGAAGTAGTACGGACGGTTATGGCTTGTGTGAAACCATGGGAGAAATTCTGATAGATAATCACAATTGTCTCCTCAAAATGGTCTGTGAGGGCATTGTATAATTTCTGAGAGGCCAGGAGTGTAGCCGCACAAGCAGTGGGCTTCATGAAATGGTTTACGATTTTGAAAAGTTCATTGGGCTGAATTCCCTTTGGTGTCTTTCCTATTGACAATGTAGGACTTTCATGCTTCTCTGAGCCTTTTATGATAGCTTCCTAGTGCAAGTTTCTATGCACATTTGTCAAGAAGAGATTTAGAAGTGATCCATCTCCTCTCCAATCTTCTGCAGGCCAGTTTCTCTTGTTTATGTTCTTCTAAAAACCCATAGGGAGTGAGACCTAGTAGAGTTGAATCATCAATGTTTAAAGGGAGCAACTATACCAAGGGACTGGGAGATGGAGTCCTGAATATCCATGAGATCACTGTTAATATCAGAGGTCTTATTAGTATATTGAGTGGGAAAATGCTGGGGAAATGAGGAGTTTGAGACTTTCTTCCACTGCCTTGTCTTTTTAGAACCTTTGTTCTTGCTGCTGAGCAGTTTCTTTTTGATAGGAAGCTGAAAACTAATTTCAGAATGGTCTGTCCAAGCTAATGGTAGAGGAGAGTCAACCTGTAGGTCCAAGGCAATAGTAAACACAAGGTCTAGGGTATGTCCTATCATGATTTTGATTGATTGATTTTGATATTTATATAGTGCAGCAGTCACCCAAGGACATCAAGGCTCTATTATGTGTAGGGTCAATTACTTTCTGATGCAGATAGTAGAAGTGGTCCCTTTGGTTATCAGGGGCCACTTCGTCTATCACCAAGGGTTGCCTGGACTCAGTGCACAGTGCCTCACCAATATACTGAGCCAGCCTCCTAAAGTAAGCAATTATAAATTGCCAATTATAAATTAGGTGCCAAGGTCGTCGCCTATGCTGACAGTACTCAGCTTCTGTTTACTTGGAAAAAGCATGAGTCGTCTACTGATTATGTTAAGACCTGTCTGGCAGCTGTGTTTAATTGGCTCACTTCTGCCCAGCTCAAGTGTAATGAAGATAAAACCGAGATTTTATTCTTTGGCACATTTCCCCCTCTGTTCTGGCCAAATCAGTAAGCTGACAGGTACCTGATTTGGCATTTTGAAGCTACTTAAAAAGTTTCTGCCTCTTCTCCTTTTAGCAGCTAAGGAAACGGTTTCCCATATGCTGGTCACCTCACATAGGGACTTTGCTAAAGCACTCTGTGGGTCTTCCTGGCTTCCTCCTGGATATACTTCAGGTGGTTCAGAATGCTGCTGCCAGATTGCTTCTTGGCCTCCCTAAATGTATGAGTGTCAGGCAACATTTGCGTAATCTTCACTGGCTGCCTGTGAGAGCAAAGGGTTAAGTTCAAGGCCCTGGTAATGGCCCATGCTGCCCTGTACGAGTATGGCCCCGTCTATCTCAGGAAGCGTTTTCAGTTCTACATTCCCGGTAGACATCTGCGCTCTTCTAATATGTTAAGGGCCTCTCTGATTAGATATCGCCTGGAAAGGAAAGGTGGCAGTTCTTTGGCCTATCTGGCCGTAGTGGCCTGGAATTCTATTCCATTTGAATTACGTAGCTTGCAGAATCCCATTCAGTTTAGAAAAAACTTAAAACTTTCCCTTTCAACTGAATTTCTCTGTGTTTTCTGTCTCCTTTTCTGTCTTACATGGGCTCGCGCTGGGACACTCTGAGTAGCTGTGCGCGTTATAAAACCTGCTAACATAACAACATAACATAAATAAATATATACGATAAAAGAAGCTCACCTTATTAGAATAAATGCTGTAACACTGCCTCTCCCACGGCTGCATCACTTCTCTGTGTCGACTCCAGACAATAGTGCAGTGTGAAAGCATGGGTGCTCTTCCACGTTGCAGCACAGCATATTTTTTCCAGAGGAAAACCAGCAAACAGGGCAGCCAAAGTGGACACTGCCCTTGTTGAGTGCACCTTTGTCTTTGCTGTGAGCTGTCTGCCAGCTTTGGAGTGGCAACATTGGATTGCAGCAGAGATCCACCTTGCAACGGCTGCTTTTGTGACTGAAGTGCTTTGTCCAGCTTTTCCATAAGATAGTTAGGCATCTTTTAATGTCAAGGGTGTGTTGAGAAATATTTCTGCTTGTGATGTTGAATTTGGAAAAAAAGGTCATAGTATAATCGGTTTGTTGAAATAGAACTCAGATGGGACTTTGGGAATACATTTGGGATTTTCTCTGTGGAGAACATAGCAATCAGTGTTGTGAAAGCTTGTATTTCACTCACTCTTCTAGCTGAAGTGAGCATCAACAACAGAGCTACCTTCCATGTGAGCAACTTGAGATCCGCTCTATGAATAGGTTCAAATGAAGGTTTGCTAAGCTGAGCAAGTTGAGATGCCATTTCGGGAGAGGAGCTCGTACCGGAAGGAAAGCTCTAAACAGCCCCTTCATTAATTGTTTAATTATTCTTGTGAAACTGATAGATAGAGAGTGGGAAGAGCATCTTTATCTTGATATTGCAGCGAGATGCACCTTAATGGAAGAATGCACCAAGCCTGATCGAGCAATCAAAAAGAGATAAGGCAGGATCTGCTTAGGAGATGCCTGTAACGGATGCAGGTTGGATTGCTGACAGCATAGGCAGAATATTTTCCATTTTAATTTGTATGTTTTGATAGTAGTTTCAGCTCTTGCTTTAGACAGAATATCCCTGAAATCCACAGGGATATTTAAATCTCAGAATTTGTGGAATTCAAGAGCCAAGCCCATAAGTGGAGAGAGGCTGCAGAACATGGCCCTGGTTCATTGTCACTGGCTGTAGTTGGATGGGATTGCACTCTGACAGCAGGAGAAGCTGTGTGAACCAGTGTTGTCTGGGCCACTTGGGAGCAATCAAGATGAGGCAACAGCATTCCTGTTTCATCTTGTTGAGCACCCTCAGAATTAGTGGGAAGGGGGAAAAAGCGTATGCATAGATCCTGCACCATCTGATCAAAAAGGCATCCCACTACAACCCTGTGAGCAGGTATCGACTGGCGTAGTGCTGGCATTTGGAGTTCTCATTGGTCGCAAAGAGATCCAGTGCTGGCTGTTCCATATTGAAAAATATTGTTCAGCTTTGACTCATTCAATTCCCAATCATGGCATCTTCCTTGGCTCTGCTGAGAGTGTCTGCCAAGGTGTTCCTTATACCCAAGTCGTGCTTGGCCCTCAGAGAAATCTTTTGAGTTGTGAGCCAACTCCAAAGCTGCTAGGCATCCTAGAAGAGTGTTAGTGATCTTGTGCCCCCTTCCTTGTTGTCATTAATGCATGCTGGTTCGTATTGTCTGTAGTATCAGCATCGATGACACTGCTATGCTTGGCAGGAATGCTTGAAGGAGAGAAACATGGCTTTCAACTCTAGTCGGTTGACAAACATTGTCTTCTTGAGTGCACCCAACTTCGTTTGAATTTGAAGGTCTTGGAGATGACCGCCCCAGCCTTCCATAGAGGCATCTGTAGTTGTGACAAAGTTGGATATTTGTGGCAAGAATGTGAGGCCCTCTGAGAGATTGGAGATCCGAGACCACCATGTTAGCATCTGCATCATCCATGGGGTGATGTTTATTAAGTCATTGAAGAAACCTTCTGTCTGGATCCACTGCTTATGGAGTTCCTCTTGCAATGGCCTCATTTTCAGACGTGCCAGAGGAACAAGATTTATGGCAGAGGAAATCATGCCCTTCAGTGATTTGAAATGTGAACTGAAAGGGACCTTCTTCTGGATAGCTTGATAGAAAGATATGCTAGGCGTTGTTGTCTGTCCTGTGAGGGAAAGGCTTTGTTTTGGACTGTATCCAGAAACTATAGCCTCTGTTGTGGAGCAGTTGTTGACTTTTCATGATTGACAGTGATACCCAGCTTGTGAAATAGAGTGATGCAAGCGTTTGTGGTTTTGGGCGCTTGTGATGGTGTTAAAATTTTTAGCAACCAATCATCCAGGTAGGGGAATACCAGATGACCTTGTCTTCTGAGAGCACCTTCTCCTGGAGCAAGGCACTTGGTGAAGAGGCAGGGAGCTGACTTAAGGCCTAATGGGAGGACTTGGAATTGATTATGGGTACCGGCTATGGTAAAATGAAGATATTTGCGCTGTTTGGGATGTATGGTGATGTGTAAGTATGCATCCTGCAAGTCCAGAGTTGTCATATAATCTCCTTGGTTGAGGAGTTGCAGGATGTCAGAGCGAGTGACCCTATGAAATGATTGTTTCCTCAGGAATTTGTTCAACTTCCTGAGATCCAGAATTGGTCTGCATTCCCCTGATATCTTTCTGATTAAGAAAAAACAAGAGTTAAAACAAATGTCCTTCTGGGTGAATGGAACTTTCTTGATTGTTCTTTGGCGAGCATGATATGGGCTTCTCTTTGAGTAAGTGAAGACGAGTGGGGTGCGCTTCCCTTGGCCAATTGATGGATGGACATAAGTGACCAAGTCCAATACCCATTTGTCTGAAGTGATCTGATTCCAATGGTGGAGGTAATTGGTGATGTTCGCACCCACTGGAATGGGGGGAAGTAGCCGGTCTCAGATTGCGGTCACTGTTTACAGCCTGTGTCTCAGCTTGGAGGGATGTTCTTTCGTCTAGGTCCTTGTTTTGAACATGCGGCCGTAGGTGGAGGACAGTAGGGTTGCTGTTGATATGGAGCCCTATATTGAGAGTGAAAGGGCTGTTACTGTTGGGAGCATTGGTAACATCCTCTGAAGGTTGGGAAACCTCTACCGTGTGCCGCTTGAAAGGGAATCTCTCTAAATTGGAGCGTACCAAGAGATCTGGCCATATCTGTGTCTGTTTTGATGGCGAACAATGCATCATCCATATGCTTTCTAAATAGTGTTGTTCCATCGTAGGCCAAATCGAAACATTTTGACTCAAATTCTGGCCTGAATGTTGTCACTTTTAGCCAGCCCTGTCACCTTAAGAATGCTGCACCGGCAAGTTGGCAAAAACCGGTGGCGGCTATGTCCATTGCGTAGGCAATGATCTCGGCTGATGTGCATTCACCCTCCTGCAATGTTTTCCATGCTTCTGATTTTTTTTGTCCTCAGGTATTAGGTCCATGAGATCAGCAATGTCAGACCACATCTGCTTATCATAGCGGCTCAGGATAGCTAGAAAGTTGGAAGTACGAACTGTGATTGTAGACATGGTGGAGAACATTTTACATATATCATCTAAATGCCTGTCCTCCTCATCCAGTGGCATGAATATCAGGGTGGCAGGGTTTTTGGAGTAGCATTGCTCTGCCATTGATATGACTGAGTCTGGTTTCGGATGACCTGTGAAGCAGGACGGAGACTCTTATGGGGCCTTGTATTTTTTGCCTATACGAGGCGGTACCATTGCTACTGTTGCCAGGTTCTTCATTATTTTTACGCTGCCCTCCCATATATAATCTATGATGGGAACAGATCTGATCAATTCCCTTGTATGTTCCTTGAAATCAAATAAAAAGCAGTTGCTTGATTGAGACTGAGAGGTGAAACCTTGTTGCAGCACGATCCATCAAATTGTGAAAGCTTCTAATGTCCTCCGGAGGAGAGTCTGCTGAATGTGGTGGTGGAGGTGATGGGGTGCAAACTAGGCCCCCTTCCTCACTGGGAGGTTGAGGGTCTGGAATTTCACCCTCTATTGATGATGGGCCGTTTCTTGGCGGTGTGTGTGTTTGGAGCGGGTGTCATCCTGGGTGTGATCACTGGAGTAAAGGGCCTTGGAGTTGCAGGGGAGGTAAGCTGTGGTGGAGCCAATGTTTATTCCCAATAAGGTTCCCAAAACCTCTGCCAATAGTCCTGCAACATGGCCTGCAAATCCTAAAAGAGTGATAGAGGTACTTGAACTCCCTCTTGTCGTGGCTATAGTTCAGAGTAATATTAGTAATGTTGATGGTAATGCTTGGGCTGAGAAGCATAATAATGGCCATAGTATTGCTGTTATTCCATGTCCTCATCGTCATCCTGGTATTTAACTTGGAGCTCTGATGGGCTACGAGTTGGCTAAAGTGGCCGTCATCATCTGAATCCTTAAGGTCCAATAGATGACTTGATAAGAAGAGGAAAAACCTTGCTGGGGAGGTAATCTCCAGTCGCAAGTATGTTTTCACTATTTGTGTAATTTTTATTATCATAGATGGAGGCTTCAATGAGGTCGTCATCGAGGGAATGTCCATCGCTTAAAGGCCGCTAATTGATTTGCTCTTGGTGCCGTCAATACAATTCCATTGACGGGATCGTCGACAGGACTGTCGATCGATGGGGTCATCGATGGTTTTGTCGCCGATGTCGATGGTGTAGTTGAAGCGGTCATCAATGGAGTATTCGTTGATGATGAGATCCTTGTTGACTGGATCGGGGGATCGATGGATGATGTTGTTGTCATCTTCGCTGTCAATAGTCTTGACTACGAGATGGTTGTGATAGTTGTTGTAGTACTTAATGATATCACTGATGATGGTCTTGATGGTGTTTTAATATTGATTTTTGCCTCGGCGGTTTAGAAGATGATTTGTGAAGGAGATCCCCAGCCCTTGTAGATGGAGTAGTGGGCTCAGATGAGGTTGCCACTGAGGAGATTTGTTTGTGTTGCACTTTTTTGGAGATTCTCTGTGGTGGTAAGTGTTGAGGACCTTTCCACTTTCCACAGAGGTCCCTTGTTCCTGGGATCTGGATCTTTTGTGAGACCTAGCAGAGGTATCACTGTCCTTCTCAGAAGATGGCAATTCCTGAGTTTTTACCAACTGAAGCCACAGAAAAAGCCTCCCTTCTCTGTCCTTCAAGGTTTTGGAGGAAGAAGTGCAACACATTTTACACTCCTTCACCTTATGTTGAGGGTAGAGGCAATATAGACAGTCCTTATGGGGGTCATCTACATGTACCCGTTTGTTACTGCAGGTCTAGCAGGGACTGAAAAGGGCTTTCTTTACTATATCAGACATTGTAGAGTATTAGCAGTAGGTTTCCAAGATCTGGATAGAGAAAACTGAGGAGAGCTCAGATAGACTCCCTTCACATATGAAGTGTGGTGAAAATCAGTGGGAATGAGCCTCTCTTAGAGTGTTCTAGAAGGTCCTATCTCCTGATTGGTTAAGATTTCAAGTTTCATCCTTTTTAAAAAGGACCTAGATAGGCTATTTTAGGGGATTGTACATTTTCATGAGAGCCTAGGATAGTAATACATACTGCTATATTATGGTACCATGGGACTCCCACTTCGACGACGGGGAATGATTCAAGCATGTAAATCTATGAAAGATTCAATACTGGATAAATCGGATACTCTCCAAAAAAAGTTTACATTTTCTATTCTTTGGCAACAAACAGAGATAAAATGCAAATATGAAAGATTAAAAAGAGTTCAAAATAAGGCTTATAGCAAGAAATGCAGGCAATACCGAATGAGCGCAGTGAGTCCACGCCAGACTGCTCCTTATGTAGTGAAAGGGACTCAATAGAATAGACTGCTGTCTGCTGGCCACAGTAGTCTCTAAATGGATAACAAATGAGTTCCCTCCGCTCAATCAGAAAAGCCAGAAAAGACCGGTGAACCCAAAAGTGCAAAGTACAGAATGAGAAGCAGTCAGTCACAAGGATATCAGGTACTTTCTAAAAAAAGTTTCTATTTTCTAAAATACTCTTGGCAGCAAAGAACAAATAAAGTGCAAATAGTCAAGCTTAAAAAAAGTTAAAAATAAGGCTTATAGAAAGAAATGCAGGGAATACCTAAACACGCTGTGCGTTCACGCCAGGTTGCTCCTTATGTAGGATAAGGGACTTGAGAGACTAGACTGCTGACTACAAGAAAGTGATGGCCACAGGAGTCTCTAAATGGAAACCAATGAGTTCCATCTGCTCAAGTCGCAAAGCCATGGCGGACCAGGGAACCCAAAAGTGCCAAGAGCAGTATGAGCAGCAAACAATCACAAAGATATCAGGTACTTTCTAATTTTTTTTAAAATAGTTTCTAAATGAACAAAGTCCTGCAAAAAAGTCACCCCAACAGAAACAGAAATAATGACTCTTAATACCATATGTAGAACAACAATGCTTTCAATTCTGTTTTGAGAAGATAACCATGTTCTCTATAATGAATGTTTCTAAGTGTCTACACTAATTATAGAAATTAGCCTGGCCTGGGTAGTGAAAGGAACATCTTTAAATTAAAGCACAAGAGAGACATCGGGATGAAAACATGATTACCAGTTTGAAATTGTAACACTGGAACCAGCAGTGTCACACAGCAGTGCAAGGCTTTTGCATTGGTAATCTATTAAGCAAAATATCGAAGTTATGCTGATTTTTACAGACCCAGGTATAAAATCGTAGCAAAATAAGGAGTTAAAAGCATTTTCTACCAAATCACACTAGTTTGAAAAGTCAGGACACAGCGATGTAATGCCTGCATAAGGGGAATGCAGGTGTATTTCCTGTGCATAGGCACCATCAAGAAGAAAAAACACTCAATAGACAGGTTGATGCAAATTCTATATCTGTCTTACAATGCACTCTTAGGTTCTGTTTATAGAGGTGTTTGCTTTAGGTAGCAGAAGCATGCCTCCTGGTAAAAATAACTTATATGTTCAGGTCTCACATAGATGAGCTACCACTCACGCTACCCAGAGGTCAGATGACCGACACCTCATGGATACCACATCATTTCGGCTTGATTTCTTCTAAAGTTGCCACTATCTCTGCATTTAGTGTCTGAGGGTATTCACTAAATATATTGAAATGCTATACATGCAAGATATGAGTGGAACTGAGTTGTTACTCATAAAGTTCAAAGAATGCTTTAAGGTATCTTGACGCTGAACTCACAACAGAAAAGATATGGATATAATCAATAAAATAGATGAACTGTAAGGCCTTCCGAAAAATAGAATGGACCTCTATTTGCTCATGCCAAGGCTGAGTGCATTACAAATAGAGAAAGCAATACAAAAAGGAACATCCCCTTGCACCAACTCTTCGAACCTTTGTAACTCAGGACAAATAGCAGGAAGGACGAGCCAAAGTGAAGGGTATTTAGACCCAGAAGCAATCCCAGAAGCAGCATGGGACCTGTTTCACAACCCTACTTACACTTGGATAGTCTGTATCCTGCCTTCACACAGAGGATTGCATACCCCTTGTAGTAAATATGGAGTCAGGGAAGGCAAGAAACCTGTGCACTTCAAAGGGAAACCTCTAGAAGCTTCTGCCACTTCAAAGGAGGCACCAGGCATAAAATATTGGACCTCAGACACCAACTCTTCAGTACCCTCCAGGACTGGTGGCTACTACAGAAGAAGGACTGCAGTGCCCTACTGCTCTGCTGCCTTGCTTGCTGACAAAGAATAGCACCATTCATCCCAGACTGAAGTGACTCCAAGGTTCAGTCAACTGATGACCTGTTCTGAGTCAAAGGGTTACAACAAGTTCTAGACCAGCAACTGCGCAGCTGACCTTCTGGCTGTACCTGCAACTGGTCCTGTCTGAGACCTGTTTACCTCTGCTAGGTTGAGTTCCTGACCCCCAAGTGGTGGCCTTCTGGTCCTGGACCCTTTGTGTGGCTAAGTTGAGCTTCCCTGAAGTTTTTGGGCTCTTTGCAAATGGGTCTGTTCGTGCCAAGACCGCACCCCCCTCCAACGTGAAGTTCCAGCAAACCAGCTCTTCACGCTCCAGCATCAACCGCAGCAATGACCATTAACGCGAAGCTCCATCCCTGACCATCTGTGACACTGACAGGATCTTCGTGCTACAGCAACGGCCATCTGTGCCGCCCAGCCAGCTCTTCACGTTAATTTGACAGATAGCCGTGATTCTCTCCCTGCTCCTCGTGGCCCCTTCCACCGCGAATGAAACTTTTGCCACTTGACTGAGAACGTAACTCTTTCTTCGGGACTGACATCTGCATCTGACCTGCGCTCCAGATCGGTTGGTCTTAACTTGTTTCTTTCTCCCGGTCTCGCAAGATCAGATAGTCATGAGTGGCACTTTGGCCTTTTTGGATCTATTTTCACTTAAATATTCAAACTTTCATATCTCTGGTTCTACTGGTTGGATTCTTTTTGTTTTTGTCTGGTTTTAATTATTATTTTCTTCTCTATTTTCCTTAATTGGTGTGGAAATTGTTCTTGTTTTGTGTTTTCACTTTACTACTGTTTGAAATGCTGCATTATATGTATGTATCTAGGAATGTCTATTCCTTTGCATACATGTGTTTAATATTTGTTTATAAATATATATATTAATTAGGTCTGCTTAACAAATGTACATATTACTTATGGGTATATTATTCTATGCTTAACAGGAATATAGGTCACTGCATAAATAAGTAAATTTTTATCATAACTATTTACAATTGCTTCACTATTCAATTATTAAAAGGTTTTTGTTTTTAAATAAATTTGCTTAAAGTGCGGCAACATGTAAAAGTCTGAGTTTATTAAATACAACTTAAATCTAGATACATTACCTTCCTTATACATATACACCATCCATGTACTTGTATATCTTTATATTTATTACTTTACTCCTGATTCAGCATCTCCAATGCACTACCCTTTATCTTACCCTGTACCTATCTCAATATATCCTCTACCTCCACTCTCTGACTCATTCTAAATCCCATTCTACTATTATGGTCTCCAAAATAACATTGCTAGACTTTTCCCTCCTGTACCCCTCCTGGCATCATCTCAGAACTCGTTTACTACTCACATCTCCCAAATAAGCCTTTCTAAACCCTTCCCTCATGTATCCCTCCTAGACTCATCCAACACCTCATCCCCCTACATCACCCGCTTCTTGAGACTCTTCCCTCCTCCATCTCTCCTTTACTCATCCCAAACCTCCTCCTACTGCTATGTTCTCCAAATAAACACTTTCTAGAACCTTCCCTCTTCTATCCCTCTACTGTCTTTTTCAATCCAACTAAAAGACTCACATGTCCACCGCTCAAATTTCATATTTCCCTATACTAATTTACAACAAATACTTTTTCGGTTCCAGAGTATCGTGCTACTCGTCAAAAAGCGCTTCAACGCCTCATCATGGGTAGTTAGCACTATATAACTGTAATTACAATTACAATAGGTTCTGTGGGAGCGCTTAGAGCCTCATAGTGGATTCTTGTCACTAACTCAGCCTCACAGACCTATTAAATTTCCTGAAATTAATGACCATTCACACAACCATATTCTGAAAGCCTTGAAGCTTGTAAATAGCTGACCAAGGAAACCAAGCATTGGCATAGTTCAGTCTAGAAACAATGGTAGCATTAGCAAACCAAGCTTTCATGTTGCACAGAATTTATCTTTAAGAAAAACACGTGGAGGTGACAGAAAGACACAACTGCAACATTTGAGGTTTGTAAACGTGTGGTGGGTGCTGTTGTAAAAGTGTGTAGGGAGCTCTGTAAGGCAAGGTAAAGGAAGGGGATGAGTAGGCTGGAGGAAGTGGTGGAGAATGTTGGCTAATAGGTTCCCTCCCGACACCTTGTCTGAGGTTTGTGCCGGGGTTATGGAAGGGGACCAGGCTACACTGCAGTATTTACCCACAACAATTTTACCTGCTGATTTTGCCACAAGTAAAATCCAGTTTGTTGTTCCTGCACCCAGTACATCTGGTTGCAGGACCAATAGACCTTTTATTATCATGTGAAATGGAATTTTATACGGGAATTCCACCCTGCACAGTTCCCATCAGCGCCCATTTCAACCACGGATCATAAGAAACAATGAAAAAACAAACATAGCCTTATCTACCTGTAAATGGCCTTTAGATAACCTCATTGGTTGAAGGGTGCAGGATCTATTGAGAAAGATGTTCCTAACCCTTTTTTTAAATTTTCCAATAACAGTTCACATACTTGTTTAAAAAAACAAAAGTTCCAGAACAGATAATGCCACCCTTTAGGTACATCTGGCTGAAAGGGAATGGAGGGGTCTCTTTGTCAGTGAAGTCAGGAAGGGGTAGGCAGCGAAAGAAGAAACAAGCATTCTCACTAGGGTACCTCCTACCTGACTGAAATATTAATGTGTGCAACTGGTTAATCAGCAAATCTAAAGGCTGTTGAGAGTCAGTATATGTCTTTAATTTATGAAGTCATTTGAGGCTTCATGTTGACATGGTTTTATTCTTTTTTAAAGTAAATATAAGGGTGTTTGCAGCTGATTCTGGAGTGTGAAATACTAACTGAAATGTATGTTAAAAAAAGGTTTGGCCTCAATACAGTCTGATTTTGTTCTCCTAAGAAATATATATTTTTAACACACTTCTTTCACCTTGAACACTAAGGGCCAGATGTACGACCTAAGCAATCGACGATTTCCTAATTGCAACATTTTGCGACTTCCGTATAGGAAGTATTAGGAAGTTGCAAAATGTGATGTACAACAGTGTCACAGACACTGTTTACGATTCCCAATAGGATTGCAATTGACCTGTCTCATCAATATTCATGAGAGCGGGCACAATTTGCAACCCATTGGCAATAGCCTGTAATCACAGTAAGGGTGGTCTTCTGGGGTCAGCATATTACCATGTCTGTGATTGCTTTTTAAATAAAGCAATTTTTTCATTGAAATGCAGCCAGTTTTTCTTAAAGGAAAACAGGATGCATTAAAAAAATTAGAATGAAAAGCTACATTTTAATTTTTCAAGAGTAGGCAGTTGTGCAGGGGCCCTCTGCCTGCTCTTAAAGATTGTTGCCGCTCACATTGAGAAAGGGGGTCCCTTGGGGGACTTCTTCTCATTTGCAAATGGGTTACCACCTTCTTCACGGAGTCAGTAAAAAACAAGTTACTTACCTTCGGTAACGCTTTTTCTGGTGGATACAGTATCCACCTATGGATTCCTCACCTTGTTTCCTCACTTTGTGATTATCCCCTGCACCAGCAACATTCACATTTTTTTTGTAGCTCTCCACGCCGACGAGGACGACGTCACAATAGCATGGCTCAGCATGCGGCTCCGCTGACGTCACTGGAGCCATAAGAGAGCCTCGTCGGCGTGATGACGTCAGTTCCGCCCTTTTTTTCCGTGCCTTCGAGGCACATGGACGGCCTGACAACCATATATATACAGTATACACAGTACATAATATTCAAACCAACACACACAGTGTGAAGTCAATGCAGGAAAGCAAAAGAAATAACACACTTCCTTTGACAGTAACAGATAGATTTTATCACATTATCACTATTGTAGGTATACAAGGGTGGACAACGGGGAGGTGGGTGGGTCAGTGAGGAATCCACAGGCAGATACTGTATCCACCAGAAAAAGCGTTACCGAAGGTAAGTAACTTGTTCTTCTGATGGATACATCTGCCAGTGGATTCCTCACCTTGTGAATAGAGTCCCACTGCAGTCCCCACTCTCGGAGGAGGGTGTCCACCCTTCTATACCAAAAAGTCCTGAAGGACGGAACGTGCAAAGTCTCCGTCCCTCCTCACCTCGGAATCTAAGCAGTAATGCTTCGCGAGAGTGTGGAGGGAGGCCCAAGTTGCCACTCTGCAAATGTCCTCCACAGGAACACCTCTAGATAAGGCAGATGTAGAAGACTTTGCCCTGGTAGAGTGAGCCCTTATACCCTCTGGAGGTTCCTTACCGGCCAAAGAGTAATAGATCTTGATGCACAAGATAATCCATCTGGAAAGGGTGTACTTGTGAACCGCTCTGCCTTTCCTGCAGCCAATGAAGCCCACGAAGAGCTGGTCATCCACTCGAATGTCTTTAGTTCTTTCGAGGTAAAAACTCACCCCCCTTTTAGGGTCCAAGCGCTGAAGCCGTTCCTGCTCCTTGGAAGGGTGAGGGTGAGGATAGAAGGTAGGAAGGGTAATGGACTGCCCCAGATGGAAAGGAGTTACCACCTTAGGCAGAAAAGCAGCCCTGGTCCTGAGTACCATTCTTTCAGCATGAATGGTCAAGAAAGGGGGTTTCGAACTCAGAGCTTGAAGCTCACTTACCCTCCTTGTCGAGGTAATGGCAATGAGAAAAACTGTTTTAAAAAACAATAGCCTTAAGGGACACTTATGCAAGGGTTCAAAGGGAGAACCCATCAAGTAAGTTAAGACAAGATTTAAGTCCCATTGAGGCACAATAAATGGAGTGGGCGGACATTTGTTGGTAAGGCCCTAATGAACCGTAACACAATATGTGATTTAAACAAGGACAGCTTATCCGGCAAGCAAAGGAATGCCGACAAAGCCGATAAATAACTCTTCACAGTAGCTACAGCAAAACCTTGCTGAGCTAGAGAGAGAGCAAACTGAAGGATGTTGGATAAACGAGCGCTCAAAGGGTCAATAGACTTCTCCCCACACCAATGGACAAATTTGGACCACCTATAGGAATAGATAGACTTTGTGGAGTGACGCCTGGCAGACAAAATCACGTCCACCACGTCAGGCGGGAGAAAGAAAAATAATTCAGGTTGCCCCGTTCAATCTCCAGGCATGAAGGTGTAAGTTCTGGAGGTGGGGATGTAGAACCTGCCCCTGCGACTGCGAGAGGAGGTCTGCCCTGAGAGGGAGACGGAACGGAGGGCACGAGGAGAGGGGAAGAAGGTCTGTATACCACACCCTTCTTGGCCAATCCGGGGCGATCAAGATGACTTGGGCCCGGTCTTGGTGAATCTTCCTCAGAACCCGAGGAATCAAGGGTATGGGAGGAAATGCATAAAGGAGATGTGAGTCCCATCTCAACTGAAACGCGTCCCCCAAAGCTTCCTGCATCAGATACTGGAGATTTCAGAATGACAGGCAGTGAGCGTTCTCGTGAGTGGCAAACAGGTCCACCCGAGGAGTTCCCCACATCCGAAAGACATGACGAACCACTCGTGGTCGGCAGAGAACTGCCGACTGAGACTGTCTGCA
Source organism: Triturus cristatus (assembly GCF_964204655.1). Lineage (NCBI taxonomy): Eukaryota > Metazoa > Chordata > Amphibia > Caudata > Salamandridae > Triturus > Triturus cristatus. The sequence continues at coordinate 305,168,236 of NC_140594.1, read as the reverse complement.
CGCACGCTCAGAACTCCGGCCAGATGATCAGGCCATCAGACAAATCTGATGATCCTGAACCCAGGACCAGAGACGCAGAGCCTCTCTGCAGAGACAATGCGACCCCACTCCTCCCTGCTTGTTGACATACCACATTGCGGTAGTGTTGTCTGTCAGGACTTGAACCGACAGACCGTGAAGGGAAGGGAGGAAGGCCTTGAGTGCCAAATGTATCGCCCGCAACTCCAAATGGTTGATGTTAAGCAACCTTTCCTCTGGAGACCAAAGACCCTTGATCTCCAGATCCCCCAGATGCGCACCCCACCCTAAAGTGGATGCATCCGTTATCACTGTGGCCACCGATGGAGGTAGATGGAAGGGCTTTCCTTGAGACAGATTGCCCTCCAAGCTCCACCAAGACAGATACACTACAGCTTCTCTGGAGATCCTCACAGACTCCCTGAGATCTCCGTTGTGATGATACCACTACCTGCGGAGGCACCACTGGAGCACCCTCATGTGCCAGCGTGCATGGTTGACCAACAGAATGCAGGAAGCAAACAGACCGAGCAGACGAAGGACCTTCAGGACTGGAACGACCGCTCCATTGTAAAACAAGGGAATCATTTCAGTAGTGTCCAGTACCGCCCCTATGACCAGGTTGTGCTGAGAGGGCACCAGATGAGATTTGGGCACGTTTCTCGAGAAACCCAATTTGTACAACAGCTGAGTTGTAAGCTGCAGATGATGAAGCACCTTCTCTGGCGACTCCACTTTGATCAGCCAGTCGTCCAGATAGGGGAAAACTGGAATCCCCGACCTTCTGAGATGGGCTGCCACCACTGCCATCACCTTGGTGAAGACTCGAGGTGCAGTAGTAAGACCAAACGGGAGAACCGCAAACTGATAATGTTGCAACCCTACCGTAAAACGGAGATACTTCCTGTGCGACTCCAGGTTCGGAATATGAAAATACACATCCTGCAAGTCGATCGACACTATCCAGTCCTCCTGTTGCAGCGCTTGAAGAACCTACACAAGGGTGAGCATCTTGAACTTCTCCTGCTTCAGAAAAAGGTTCAAGATCCTGAGATCCAGGATTGGACATAGCCTGCCATCCTTCTTGGGTATCAGGAAATACCAGGAGTAGCATCCCTGACCCCTTTGCCACTCTTGAACCACCTCTATTGCACCTTTTTTCAGTAATGTTAGGACTTGCTCCTGCAGGAGAAGAAGGTGGTCTTCCGAGCAAGCACCTTGGCAAGGAGGGTAATATGGAGGGAATTCCCGAAAGGGAAGAGCATACCCATTTTCCACAAGATTTAGAACCCAAAGGTCTGTAGTGACCGATTTCCAATCTTGCAGAAAATGGGTAAGCCGACCCCCCACAGGACCAACATGATCCAGAATGGTGGATCTAGAGCTGCTTTGCTGTGGCAAGAGGGAGGGAGGTAGAGGAGGAGGAGGAGGAGGAGGACTGACGACCTCGTGGACGACCTCTGTTCTTGCCCATGTAGGTCTTATTTAGGGTATTTTGCTGCTGCTGCTGCTGCTGCTGCTGAGGCTGCCTGTAGGTCCGAAAGGACGACCTCCCAAAACCTCTATACCTTCTGTAAGAGGAACCACTAGGCTGGGCCTGCAGGCCCAGAGACTTAGCTGTGGCTTTGCTGTCCTTGAACCTTTCCAATGCTGCATCTGCTTTCTTTCCAAACTGTCCAGAACCATCAAAGGGTAGGTCTAGAAGTGTTGCCTGCACATCTGGAGAGAACTCCGACGACTTAAGCCAAGCACTTCTTCGTGTGGCAACTGAGGAGCCCATGATCCTGGCAACAGAGTCCGCAGTGTCCAAACCACTCTGAATAACTTGACGTGCAGCTGCTTGAGTGTCCAACAAGACCTCATTAAAATTCTGCCTGTCCTCCTCAGACAATTTAGGAGCCAGCTGTTTAGCAGAGTCCATTACGGCGTGGCTGTAACAGCCCAAAAGACAGGTGGCATTTGTGGACTTCAAGGCCATACTTGCTGAGGAGAACACCTTCTTGGCTGACTGGTCAAGCCTTTTTGACTCTCTATCACCAGGAACTTGAGGAAATGCTCCAGAAGACCTCTTCGAATAGGCAGCTTGAACCACCAGGAGAAGGATGGGATGTTAGGAAGTCCGGATATCCTGGAGCTGCCCTGTACCTCCTAGCAACAGATTTTGACACTGCTGGTGTCGAAAAGGGCTTACGCCAAACCTCCATAACTGGCTCAGTGATGGCATCATTGAAAGGAAGCAAAGGTTCTACTACAGTGGAGGGAGAATGAAAAACCTCAAATGAAGAAATTGAACTTGATTTAAGCCGCTGGGAGCTGCAAGTCTAAGACCTCCGCTGCCTTCCTTACAACTGTGTGGTAAGGAACCACATCCTTAGAGGGAGCATCTGAAGGAGGAGAAAGCTCCCATTCCGGGGACATATCAAGGCCACTTGCCTCCCTTACGTCTTCAAATAAGTCATCTGACTCTTGAAGTTCACCTTCCTCCATTTCTTCTGCCCGATACCTCTGCTCTTCCAAAATCCCCTCGGGGTGACAAATGCAAAAACAACAATTGATGGACAGAATGCAGAACAATGTCATACATTCACCCCAGTACAGAGATCTGGGCCTAAATCCATCGTTTTTTTGCTCACCATGCTGTTCCAGTTTGAACCCAGCCATATGCAAATCAGTCTTGACCCTGTGCCTCATGGGAACAGTCCAGCCCGAACTGCCAAGCCAGGTCCTCCCTGGACTGGAAACAAGCATCCTAGGACCGGTTTCTGGCATTTCAGCCATCTTCAGCCAGGCTTGCTTGATTTCCCGTGGCATGGAGAGCAAGGGACCCACGTCTGGGCATACCCTTTCCACTCGGGGTGACAAATGCAAAAACAACAATTGATGGACAGAATGCAGAATAATGTCATACATTCACCCCAGTACAGAGATCTGGGCCTAAATCCATCATTTTTTTGCTCACCATGCCGTTCCAGTTTGAACCCAGCCATATGCAAATCAGTCTTGACCCTGTGCCTCATGGGAACAGTCCAGCCCGAACTGCCAAGCCAGGTCCTCCCTGGACTGGAAACAAGCATCCTAGGACCGGTTTCTGGCATTTCAGCCATCTTCAGCCAGGCTTGCTTGATTTCCAGTGGCATGGAGAGCAAGGGACCCACGTCTGGGCATACCCTTTCCACTCGGGGTGACAAATGCAAAAACAACAATTGATGGACAGAATGCAGAACAATGTCATACATTCACCCCAGTACAGAGATCTGGGCCTAAATCCATCGTTTTTTTGCTCACCATGCCGTTCCTGTTTGAACCCAGCCATATGCAAATCAGTCTTGACCCTGTGCCTCATGGGAACAGTCCAGCCCGAACTGCCAAGCCAGGTCCTCCCTGGACTGGAAACAAGCATCCTAGGACCGGTTTCTGGCATTTCAGCCATCTTCAGCCAGGCTTGCTTGATTTCCAGTGGCATGGAGAGCAAGGGACCCACGTCTGGGCATACCCTTTCCACTCGGGGTGACAAATGCAAAAAATACAATTGATGGACAGAATGCTGAACAATGTCATACATTCACCCCAGTACAGAGATCTGGGCCTAAATCCATCGTTTTTTTGCTCACCATGCCGTTCCAGTTTGAACCCAGCCATATGCAAATCAGTCTTGACCCTGTGCCTCATGGGAACAGTCCAGCCCGAACTGCCAAGCCAGGTCCTCCCTGGACTGGAAACAAGCATCCTAGGACCGGTTTCTGGCATTTCAGCCATCTTCAGCCAGGCTTGCTTGATTTCCAGTGGCATGGAGAGCAAGGGACCCACGTCTGGGCATACCCTTTCCACTCGGGGTGACAAATGCAAAAACAACAATTGATGGACAGAATGCAGAACAATGTCATACATTCACCCCAGTACAGAGATCTGGGCCTAAATCCATCGTTTTTTTGCTCACCATGCCGTTCCAGTTTGAACCCAGCCATATGCAAATCAGTCTTGACCCTGTGCCTCATGGGAACAGTCCAGCCCGAACTGCCAAGCCAGGTCCTCCCTGGACTGGAAACAAGCATCCTAGGACCGGTTTCTGCCATTTCAGCCATCTTCAGCCAGGCTTGCTTGATTTCCAGTGGCATGGAGAGCAAGGGACCCACGTCTGGGCATACCCTTTCCACTCGGGGTGACAAATGCAAAAACAACAATTGATGGACAGAATGCAGAACAATGTCATACATTCACCCCAGTACAGAGATCTGGGCCTAAATCTATCGTTTTTTTGCTCACCATGCCGTTCCAGTTTGAACCCAGCCATATGCAAATCAGTCTTGACCCTGTGCCTCATGGGAACAGTCCAGCCCGAACTGCCAAGCCAGGTCCTCCCTGGACTGGAAACAAGCATCCTAGGACCGGTTTCTGGCATTTCAGCCATCTTCAGCCAGGCTTGCTTGATTTCCAGTGGCATGGAGAGCAAGGGACCCACGTCTGGGCATACCCTTTCCACTCGGGGTGACAAATGCAAAAACAACAATTGATGGACAGAATGCAGAACAATGTCATACATTCACCCCAGTACAGAGATCTGGGCCTAAATCCATCGTTTTTTTGCTCACCATGCCGTTCCAGTTTGAACCAAGCCATATGCAAATCAGTCTTGACCCTGTGCCTCATGGGAACAGTCCAGCCCGAACTGCCAAGCCAGGTCCTCCCTGGACTGGAAACAAGCATCCTAGGACCGGTTTCTGGCATTTCAGCCATCTTCAGCCAGGCTTGCTTGATTTCCAGTGGCATGGAGAGCAGGGGACCCACGTCTGGGCATACCCTTTCCACTCGGGGTGACAAATGCAAAAACAATAATTGATGGACAGAATGCAGAACAATGTCATACATTCACCCCAGTACAGAGATCTGGGCCTAAATCCATCGTTTTTTTGCTCACCATGCCGTTCCAGTTTGAACCCAGCCATATGCAAATCAGTCTTGACCCTGTGCCTCATGGGAACAGTCCAGCCCGAACTGCCAAGCCAGGTCCTTCCTGGACTGGAAACAAGCATCCTAGGACCGGTTTCTGGCATTTCAGCCATCTTCGGCCAGGCTTGCTTGATTTCCAGTGGCATGGAGAGCAAGGGACCCACGTCTGGGCATACCCTTTCCACTCGGGGTGACAAATGCAAAAACAACAATTGATGGACAGAATGCAGAACAATGTCATACATTCACCCCAGTACAGAGATCTGGGCCTAAATCCGTCGTTTTTTTGCTCACCATGCCGTTCCAGTTTGAACCCAGCCATATGCAAATCAGTCTTGACCCTGTGCCTCATGGGAACAGTCCAGCCCGAACTGCCAAGCCAGGTCCTCCCTGGACTGGAAACAAGCATCCTAGGACCGGTTTCTGGCATTTCAGCCATCTTCAGCCAGGCTTGCTTGATTTCCAGTGGCATGGAGAGCAAGGGACCCACGTCTGGGCATACCCTTTCCACTCGGGGTGACAAATGCAAAAACAACAATTGATGGACAGAATGCAGAACAATGTCATACATTCACCCCAGTACAGAGATCTGGGCCTAAATCCATCGTTTTTTTGCTCACCATGCCGTTCCAGTTTGAACCCAGCCATATGCAAATCAGTCTTGACCCTGTGCCTCATGGGAACAGTCCAGCCTGAACTGCCAAGCCAGGTCCTCCCTGGACTGGAAACAAGCATCCTAGGACCGGTTTCTGGCATTTCAGCCATCTTCAGCCAGGCTTGCTTGATTTCCAGTGGCATGGAGAGCAAGGGACCCACGTCTGGGCATACCCTTTCCACTCGGGGTGACAAATGCAAAAACAACAATTGATGGACAGAATGCAGAACAATGTCATACATTCACCCCAGTACAGAGATCTGGGCCTAAATCCATCGTTTTTTTGCTCACCATGCCGTTCCAGTTTGAACCCAGCCATATGCAAATCAGTCTTGACCCTGTGCCTCATGGGAACAGTCCAGCCTAAACTGCCAAGCCAGGTCCTCCCTGGACTGGAAACAAGCATCCTAGGACCGGTTTCTGGCATTTCAGCCATCTTCAGCCAGGCTTGCTTGATTTCCAGTGGCATGGAGAGCAAGGGACCCACGTCTGGGCATACCCTTTCCACTCGGGGTGACAAATGCAAAAACAACAATTGATGGACAGAATGCAGAACAATGTCATACATTCACCCCAGTACAGAGATCTGGGCCTAAATCCATCGTTTTTTTGCTCACCATGCCGTTCAAGTTTGAACCCAGCCATATGCAAATCAGTCTTGACCCTGTGCCTCATGGGAACAGTCCAGCCCGAACTGCCGAGCCAGGTCCTCCCTGGACTGGAAACAAGCATCCTAGGACTGGTTTCTGGCATTTCAGCCATCTTCAGCCAGGCTTGCTTGATTTCCAGTGGCATGGAGAGCAAGGGACCCACGTCTGGGCATACCCTTTCCACTCGGGGTGACAAATGCAAAAACAACAATTGATGGACAGAATACAGAACAATGTCATACATTCACCCCAGTACAGAGATCTGGGCCTAAATCCATCGTTTTTTTGCTCACCATGCCGTTCCAGTTTGAACCCAGCCATATGCAAATCAGTCTTGACCCTGTGCCTCATGGGAACAGTCCAGCCCGAACTGCCAAGCCAGGTCCTCCCTGGACTGGAAACAAGCATCCTAGGACCGGTTTCTGGCATTTCAGCCATCTTCGGCCAGGCTTGCTTGATTTCCAGTGGCATGGAGAGCAAGGGACCCACGTCTGGGCATACCCTTTCCACTCGGGGTGACAAATGCAAAAACAACAATTGATGGACAGAATGCAGAACAATGTCATACATTCACCCCAGTACAGAGATCTGGGCCTAAATCCGTCGTTTTTTTGCTCACCATGCCGTTCCAGTTTGAACCCAGCCATATGCAAATCAGTCTTGACCCTGTGCCTCATGGGAACAGTCCAGCCCGAACTGCCAAGCCAGGTCCTCCCTGGACTGGAAACAAGCATCCTAGGACCGGGTTCTGGCATTTCAGCCATCTTCAGCCAGGCTTGCTTGATTTCCAGTGGCATGGAGAGCAAGGGACCCACGTCTGGGCATACCCTTTCCACTCGGGGTGACAAATGCAAAAACAACAATTGATGGACAGAATGCAGAACAATGTCATACATTCACCCCAGTACAGAGATCTGGGCCTAAATCCATCGTTTTTTTGCTCACCATGCCGTTCCAGTTTGAACCCAGCCATATGCAAATCAGTCTTGACCCTGTGCCTCATGGGAACAGTCCAGCCTGAACTGCCAAGCCAGGTCCTCCCTGGACTGGAAACAAGCATCCTAGGACCGGTTTCTGGCATTTCAGCCATCTTCAGCCAGGCTTGCTTGATTTCCAGTGGCATGGAGAGCAAGGGACCCACGTCTGGGCATACCCTTTCCACTCGGGGTGACAAATGCAAAAACAACAATTGATGGACAGAATGCAGAACAATGTCATACATTCACCCCAGTACAGAGATCTGGGCCTAAATCCATCGTTTTTTTGCTCACCATGCCGTTCCAGTTTGAACCCAGCCATATGCAAATCAGTCTTGACCCTGTGCCTCATGGGAACAGTCCAGCCTGAACTGCCAAGCCAGGTCCTCCCTGGACTGGAAACAAGCATCCTAGGACCGGTTTCTGGCATTTCAGCCATCTTCAGCCAGGCTTGCTTGATTTCCAGTGGCATGGAGAGCAAGGGACCCACGTCTGGGCATACCCTTTCCACTCGGGGTGACAAATGCAAAAACAACAATTGATGGACAGAATGCAGAACAATGTCATACATTCACCCCAGTACAGAGATCTGGGCCTAAATCCATCGTTTTTTTGCTCACCATGCCGTTCCAGTTTGAACCCAGCCATATGCAAATCAGTCTTGACCCTGTGCCTCATGGGAACAGTCCAGCCCGAACTGCCGAGCCAGGTCCTCCCTGGACTGGAAACAAGCATCCTAGGACCGGTTTCTGGCATTTCAGCCATCTTCAGCCAGGCTTGCTTGATTTCCAGTGGCATGGAGAGCAAGGGACCCACGTCTGGGCATACCCTTTCCACTCGGGGTGACAAATGCAAAAACAACAATTGATGGACAGAATACAGAACAATGTCATACATTCACCCCAGTACAGAGATCTGGGCCTAAATCCATCGTTTTTTTGCTCACCATGCCGTTCCAGTTTGAACCAAGCCATATGCAAATCAGTCTTGACCCTGTGCCTCATGGGAACAGTCCAGCCCGAACTGCCAAGCCAGGTCCTCCCTGGACTGGAAACAAGCATCCTAGGACCGGTTTCTGGCATTTCAGCCATCTTCAGCCATGCTTGCTTGATTTCCAGTGGCATGGAGAGCAAGGGACCCACGTCTGGGCATACCCTTTCCACTCGGGGTGACAAATGCAAAAACAACAATTGATGGACAGAATGCAGAACAATGTTATACATTCACCCCAGTACAGAGATCTGGGCCTAAATCCATCGTTTTTTTGCTCACCATGTCGTTCCGGTTTGAACCCAGCCATATGCAAATCAGTCTTGACCCTGTGCCTCATGGGAACAGTCCAGCCCGAACTGCCAAGCCAGGTCCTCCCTGGACTGGAAACAAGCATCCTAGGACCGGTTTCTGGCATTTCAGCCATCTTCAGCCAGGCTTGCTTGATTTCCAGTGGCATGGAGAGCAAGGGACCCACGTCTGGGCATACCCTTTCCACTCGGGGTGACAAATGCAAAAACAACAATTGATGGACAGAATACAGAACAATGTCATACATTCACCCCAGTACAGAGATCTGGGCCTAAATCCATCGTTTTTTTGCTCACCATGCCGTTCCAGTTTGAACCCAGCCATATGCAAATCAGTCTTGACCCTGTGCCTCATGGGAACAGTCCAGCCCGAACTGCCAAGCCAGGTCCTCCCTGGACTGGAAACTAGCATCCTAGGACCGGTTTCTGGCATTTCAGCCATCTTCAGCCAGGCTTGCTTGATTTCCAGTGGCATGGAGAGCAAGGGACCCACGTCTGGGCATACCCTTTCCACTCGGGGTGACAAATGCAAAAACAACAATTGATGGACAGAATGCAGAACAATGTCATACATTCACCCCAGTACAGAGATCTGGGCCTAAATCCATCGTTTTTTTGCTCACCATGCCGTTCCAGTTTGAACCCAGCCATATGCAAATCAGTCTTGACCCTGTGCCTGTGGATTTAACCCAGATCTCTTGACTGGGGGAGAATGTATGCATTGTCAGCATTCCGTCCATCATTTGTTTGTTGTAACGCTTTTCGCCCTAAGTGGGATGGGTATTCCCAGACGTGGGACCCGTGCTCACTACGCCACTGGAGTCAAGCTATCCTGGCTGATGACGGCTGATAGCCAGAAACCGGTCCTAGGATGCTTGATTCCGGTCCAGGGAAGACATGGCTTGGCAGTTCGGGCTGGACTGTTCCCATGAGGCACAGGGTCAAGACTGATTTGCATATTGCCATGTCAAAACTGGGGTGGTGTAGTGGGCAAAAGAACGATGGATTTAACCCAGATCTCTTGACTGGGGGAGAATGTATGCATTGTCAGCATTCCGTCCATCATTTGTTTGTTGTAACGCTTCCAAAATCCCCTGCGCCTCCCGCCTGGATCTTATCCTCGGAACCGACATCGGCGGCGCCACACACGACTCCGACGGAGCCGGCGTCGAACACGGATCCGGAGGCACAGCCTGAGCCAAACGAGGTCGAGCTGACTGAGCGGAGATGAAGGGAACGGCGTCGACGTCCTCGGCGCCGGGAAATTCCAGGACGGCTCCGCTGGAAGGAATGGCATAAAGGGAGCCTGAGCATAGGCCTGAGGAACCCCCAAATTAAAGGCCATTGGACCCATGGGACCCGAAGGTGCTCCAGAGGGGTACATTGCTCTTGTAAAGACACCATACATAGCATTCAAGTAATGCGATAGGTCTTGACCCGGGCCAGGGAATGCTGGGTAAGGGCCCGATAAAGGCTCAGGCTGAGGCATTACCGGACTCAGGCCAATCGGCGCCAACGGTGGAGCCAATGGAGTTGATGACTCATCAGGTACCGGAGCCTCTTCCACCGGAGCCAGAGAATGCGTCGGAGATGGAGCCGGAGCTGGAGAATGCTCCGGAGAAGCTGCAGGCGAAGCCGGAAGAACAGGTGCAGCCGGATTCGAAACCGAAGGAGAAACATAGTCCTTAAGACGACGAAGAACTGGAGAAGTCGATTTCGGAGCCGTCTCCTTATCTGAACGGCGTCGAGAGCCGTGCCTCTTCTTCTTATGCTTCTTTGATTTTGAAGCATGACTCGATCGCCTTCGACCTCTCTTCTCCTTCCTCATCTTCACCATGAACAGCTTGGCCTCTCTCTCCTTTAAAGCCTTCGGGTTCATCTTACGGCAGCAAGAGCACCCCTCGACGTCGTGATCCGACGAAAGGCAGCAGGCACAATCTTCGTGAGGATCCGTGATGGACATATGTCCTCCGCACTCTCTACAGGGCTTGAACCCTGACTTCCTCGATGACATCTTCAGGAAAGAAGCAAGAGAAGACCAGAAAAACAATCCAGAAATACAAAGTAACTAGACAAGCTACGGAGAGTCCCAGAAAACCGTTAGCGTCGACGGCGCGGAAAAAAAGGGAACTGATGTCATCACGCACACAAGGCTCTCTTATGGCTCCAGTGACGTCAGCGGAGCCGGATGCGGAGCCATGCTATTGTGACGTCGTCCTCGTCGGCGTGGAGAGCTACAAAAAATTTCCGAATGTTGCTGGCGTAGGGGATATTCACAAGGTGAGGAAACAAGGTGGGGAATCCACTGGCAAATGTATCTATCAGAAATATGAATACTTTGCCAACACATTCCATTCGCACAACATTCATACATGCCCCTGCGACTCGCTATTAGGAAGGGACACCTTTGGCATGCCCCTTCTATTACAATCTCACAAAATAGGGTATACATGCTAAAAGGCATTTTAGCGGTCGGAAACGGCTAAAAACTGTGGTATATCTGGCCCTAAGGCGCTAATTTACTAACACTTTGCAGAGGGTCTGCTTCACAAATGTGATGCAAGCTCAGTTCAAAGTGTTGTGGTGGGATTTACTTTCAAACATAAATCATAACTTGTATTGAAAATTTGCTTAAAGTAGTGGCAGTGCTAGTTTGCGCAACTAGGGCAAGCCATGGGTGGTGCATGGGCATTCCCATGCAAACACCTATGAGATTTAATGCAAATCCCAATATAATAACATTGGTAGACAGGGATTTGTGCCAAAACTTTATGCTTCTACGCAGCATAGTTTTTTAATGCACTTCAACCTCTGGATGACTTGGAAAATACTTTGTAGGAGGTTGTCATTGAGGCCTAATTTTCAGTGCAGTTCAGCACACATCAGCTAAAGAATTGTATGCGTCCTGGAAGCTGCAGCAGCCGGGGGCAAGATACATGAAGTTGGGGGAGTCTGCAGCCCTTTTAGCCCAATGGGAGTTGAGCGCCTGCTCCAGACTGTGGTGAGAGGTCCTGACGAACGCCTTTTACTCAGGATGTCAGTCAAAATGCAGCTATTTTAAAGCTTTGTAGTCCCACCAGCGCTCTGCTTTTATTTCCTCATTATTAGCACCAAATGGATACTGCAATTGATTGAGGAAATGAAGACAGAGAGGTACACCTGGAAGACAGAATAATATTGTCCTAAATCCTGTTAAACCTAGAGAGTCTGCAGAACAATTATTCTGACACAGCATGACTTAAGGATGTATAAACATGTCCACCATCTTGAAATGTGACATCGCTCATTGATCTTCCTATGCACAGAAGCAAAGAACCTGCTGTGAATAGGCGGCATACAAAACACTCACTATTTAAAGAAAACTGGAAAGACAAGGAACCAGCAATACTTTTCCACCCCCTCAATTAGAGTTGCAAGTAATGGAATTAGGAACTATTAGATCGTTGTCTGCTGATGTCTAAGACTTAGCAGTATGTCAAAGCAATTTTCTTAATTCCAGAGGATAAGAGAGCCCAGACAGGACGAATGACTTGTGAGGCCATGAATGGCGCAGGTTTGGCGGGGCAAGCTTGATCTCTGTCGCCAAGATTTCTAAAAAAAAAAAACATTTTCCCCGACTCCAGAAAATCAGAAAAAGTCTACTCCTTCAAATTGAACTCAGTTTATAGAATCAAACAAATTAGTTTGCGTGGTACAGCACTCAACATGAATACTGGTCATTAAGATCGATATATATTACTTCCAGCAAAGAACAATATAACTAACCTACGTTGTACTTGTCGGTAAAGGGCGTGTATTTTCTGCACATAAAGCATTTTCATCCTAGACGGAAACGTGTTTAAACTTTTTTTTTTTTTTTTTACAGTTTAAGCGGGATTTAAAGATTCGGCTCATTACTTTTTAGCTGCATGAAACATAAAGCGCCTTCACTGCCGTTAATATACCTGCACTGTTTAGGATAGCTGTCAGAAATGCAAACACAGCTTAAAGACCCCCTTTGCCTATATTCTAGTCCTTCGTTATAAAAACACTGTTCGTTACCCTTATGCAAGACCTGGCAATATTTTCTATTTTTAAAAAGAGCTGAAGCAAGATTTCAGGTACTTTGCTCAACTCTATAATATCGCCAAGACACAACATTTAGTCAACTGTCTTCCATTAGGCTAACCTTTTCTTTTCATCAGAGTGTTCACTCATTGCACCCACACCTCGGGCCTACCCTTATGTCTCTCTGCTTCTGAGATTTTCTCTCCTTCCCAAACACAAAAAAAACGGTTAATAAAATGCTCTAAAGTAACTTTCTAAGTGCACTTCTTTCAACTTTGTACAAATGGATTGACAAAACAGCATAAAGGACATCCAAAGTTTTCGAATAGGCACCTGAACATCTCAGAAATTATTTTTTAAAAGGTACACATTTCAGGCCTAAACTAAAGAAAGTTTTTTACAAGGCCAAATAGAGGGGAAAGTACAAAAAAATGCAACTTATGAATGCAAAAAAGTTCTTGATTCACAGACACCCTCCCACAGGTATGACCAAGTCTGCTGACAGTGAACATGATGCGAGGACCGAGAGACTGCACATCAGTATATTGCTGTAACCTGTACACCACTGCTTCAGTAGGCACAGTTTACCTAACATCTAGGGCAGCATGAACAAACCATTTTTGCGGTCGGAAACGGCTGACCGCAAAAATAATTTTTCTCATGTACAAAGACCAAATTTTGAATCCATAACACAATACCGAATTGCAATTTTTTCTTTTTAAACAAATCCCATTTTACTTTAAGGAAAATTGTCTGCATTTAAAAAAAAACTGTTTGCTTTATTAAAAAGCAATCCCAGACTAGGTGGTCTGCTGACATCAGCAGGTCACCGTCCATGATTTGGCTGCGATTCGTAATGGGTCACTAATTGTGGCCTACCACATTAAGATTCATGAGGAAGGTGATTTGCGACCCACTAGGGTTCGCTATTTAAAAAGATATATGTTTTCTTACATGAGGATTTGCAATTTCCTAATTATGATTTGGTAAAAATCAAAATTGAAAAATCGCAATTCCAGATTTTTGCACCTCTAGCCACTACTTGTGCACAAGTAAAGATGAAATAAAGGTCTGCCAAGGCTGCACCTGCATGTCTGCACCAAAAGCACATGTGCCTTCATGCTCATCACATTAAGGAAAGCACCCCTCACAGCTGCAGTAATTGCTGCTGCATGGAAAACATTGAGTGCCTGCCAGTGGAGACAAGGGGACCAGAGATTTGGGATACCAAGGGGCCCATGTTCCCTTTTTATTCCACAGGCTTGATTCACTTGAGTTACAAATGCCCTTATGTTGGCTCTCAGCATTCTCTTTTGTCATCACCTGGATGGAAATACCCTGTCCCTTTCATTACATAATGTCATATCTACATTCAAATTAGGCATGGGGGAAATGGGTGATTTCCCAAGAATCAAAGCATGTTTGAGCTGTGGCCACTTGAACCTGGTTTTCGAGTTCCAAAGTTAGCAGCTCTTGCCCTTAGGCTACATTTCCTCCCACAACATTCCCAATATTCTGGCAGTGCTTTGAACGCATCTTTTCTGTCTGTATCGTGGTAATTCACACCACCTTTTTGGCTCAGCTCGGCTACAGCTAGGTGCAATCATCATGCCATTTTCAGGATATCCTGAGTGTCAGGACACATGACATACCTTGCTGCATTACCCACCCACAGTGAATGATTGCAAAGGGTCTGATTCGACACTGTCATGTTAATCACAATGTGTTGCAGACCCTCCACATCAACCTCAAAATAATTACAAGCATTGGCAAAGACAATAGGTCTCAACTATGCAAGAGCCATTGGCTTTGCCAATGTGTTTTAACCATGTTGTACACCAGCATGGCTGCTGGTCAGCATGGCTAAAAGTTAGTGGCATAGAGGAGAGTGACATGTAGTGTCGTAGAATGGAGCCATGAAAAGTGGAGAAGAGTGTTGTTGCGTGGAGTGGCATTGTGTCATGCAGAGGAGTGTCAGAGTAGAATTGCGCAGAGTAGTGTACAGTGGAGTAGAGTGGACTGTTGTAGAGTGCATTGGCGTAGAGTGTTGTAGAGTATTGTGGCATAGACTGCAGTGGCATAGAATTCAGAGGTGTACAATGCAGTATCATAGAATGCAGTGGCATAGATTACAGTGTTGCATAGTAGAGTGCAGTGGCGCAGAGTGCAATGGGGTGGAGTGCAGTGGTGCAAAGTGGAGTGGTATAGAGTGGAGTGGTGCATAGTAGAGTGGCATAGAGTGCAGTCGCATAGAGTGGTGAAGAATAGAGTATAGTGCCACATAATGCAGTTGCGTACAGTGCTGTACAGTGAAGTGCTGCACAGCACAGTGGCATAGAGTGGAGTGATGCAGAGTGGTGTAGAGTGCATTGGCAAAGAATGCAGTAGTGTAAAGTAGAGTGTCAGAGTGCAGTGGTGTAGAGTGGCGCAGAGTGCATTGATATAGAGTGCAGTGGTATGGAGGATAATGGTGTTCAGTCGAGTGGCACAGAGTTCAGTGGCACTGAATACAGTGGTGCAGGGTAGAGTGCAGTGACATAGAGTAGAGTGGTGCAGAGTAGAGTACAGCTGCATCGAGTGGTGTAGACGAGAGTAGAGTGGTGTGTTGTAGAGTGCATTGGCATAGAGCATTACATAGTATAGTGGCATAGAGGGCAGTGGCATAGAATGCAGCAGTGTACAATGCAGCTTCATACAATGCAGTGGCGTAGGTTAGAGGGCAGGGGCATAGAATGCAGTGGCAGGGAGTGCAGTGGCACAGAGTGGTGTGGAGTGGCATAGAGTGTAGTGGAGTAAAGTGGAGTGATTCAGAGTGCAGTGGAATAGAGTGCAGTGATGCAGAGTAGAGTGGCATAGAGTGCATTGGTATAGAGTGCAGTAGTGCAGAGTTCAGTGGCAGAGAGTGCACTATTTTAGAGTACAGTGTCAGAGTGCAGTGTTGTAGAGTAGAGTGCAGTTGTTTAGCGTAGAGTGCAATGGCATAGAGTAGATTGTTTCATAATAAAGTGAAGTGGTGTATAGTGGAGGGGTGCAGGGTAGAGTGCAGCGGCATAGAGTCAAGTGGGGTGGAGTGTAATGTGCAGAGTAAAGTGGTGTAGAGTACAGTGTCATAGAGTGCAGTGTTGTAGAGTAGAGTGCAGTTGTTTAGCGTAGAGTGAAATGGCATAGAGTAGATTGTTTCATAATAAAGTGAAGTGACGTATAATGGAGGAGGGGTGCAGGGTAGAGTGCAGTGGCATAGAGTCGAGTGGGATGGAGTGTAATGTGTAGAGTAAAGTGGTGTAGAGTACAGTGGCATACAGTGAATTGGTGCAGAGTAGATTAGAGTGGTGTACAGCGGTTGGCCTCAGAGTTCAGATGCGTAGAATGGAGTGATACAGAGTAGAGTGCATTTGCCTAGAGTGTACTGGCATAGAGTGCAGTGGCGTAGAGTGCAGTGTTGAAGAGTGGCGTAGAGTGGAGTTGTGCAGAATAGAGTGGAGTGGCCTATACTGGATTGATCTAAAGTACAGTGGCATATAGTGAAGTGTCATAGAGTGCAGTGGGAATGAGTGGAGTGGTGCAGGGTGTAGTAGAGTGCAGTGGCGCATAGCACAGTGCCATGGTGTAAAGTGGAGTGGTGCAGAGTAGAGTACAGTGGTATTGAGTGGTGTAGAGTGAAGTTGCTTAGAGTGGAGTATGCATGGTGTAGTAGCACTTTGCCATTAGAGCCAACACATTTACAATTGAAATGACCATTGCATTTGCACAGACACATATTTACTAATAAAACTATATTATAGCGCACAATGATAATGTGTGGAAATGGCATCACATGGTGTATTGAATTGCTTTGATCAATCACATTTAAGTATTTGTTTCCTACCCATTTTTAGAAATACCAAAAAATGTGCTTCATTTGTTCTTTCCTAATCCTGATACATTCTGTAATCCTTGCAGTTCATTGAAATGTTGCTGTGTCTTAGAAAGAAAACCATTTCTTATCCCCAGTATCCAGCAAGGTTGTCAAATAAATCATCTCTCTTTGAAGTCATACAATAAAGTAAACACCATCCTCCCTTGGAAGACATAGCCTGACATTTGACAGCAAATGTGAGAAGATAAGAACAAGATTTACAGGGCTGTTTACAGAAAGAAGCACTCGAGGAAGAATACAAGGCAAGGTAGTTTGAAAAAGTTTTACTCCTTGGCAGGGACAAACTCATAATGGACAGCCTAAAACAAATAAAGCCAGCAAACAGACAGCCAGAAAATGTGAGCAACAAACCACAAAGCTAATGGTAAGCAACCGGTGGAATACAATACTAGGGTAGCTTTCTGAATGTCCCCAAGATGTCTTTAGCAAACCAGACAGCTGCACTGTCTGTTCGACCTAAAAATTAGCTACTGCTACATACTGCTACATAACTAACTTAAGCCACCGCTGCACCTCAGAGTACCAGTACTCTCCATGGCCAAGGAGAAGTTCCAGTACTTAAGGGAGGAACACTGTGAAATACCAGTACTTTACCAGTGAGTACCGGCCCATTCAATACACTGGTAGTAAAAATCATAAGGTGATACATTACTGAATTTTTCTCTGTCAGTTTTGAGACTTAGGTATATATCACTCAGGTGTTTTCATGCTGCGTTTCTGTCAAGGAAAGCTTCTAGCTTTGTCTTGATCTTAAAAAAGACCTCCACAGTAGTTTGTATTTAAAATATAGCCTGAAATGTTGCTTTGGCGAACCATGTAAAGCGCAAGGGTGCACATGTATCAAAATAGACAATAGCAATTCTTTAATTGCGATTTTTAAAGAATCACAATTAAAGAATCGATATTGCCTATGCATGAAGGAATCGCAAAATAAATTGTGATTCCTGCACATTCCTTAATTGTGACTTACAAATTGCGAGTCGCAATTAAGGAATTGATTCCCATTCATTCCTATGGGCCTGGAGGCCCATAGGAACGAATGGAATTGCATGCGCAATTTGCGAGTACCCAATTTCAAGGGTGCAAGGGTGCCAAAAGGACACCCTGTTGCACCCCTGAAATTACAATTTATCCACATGTTGCGCACACACATGCCCCAAGGGCATGTGTGTGTGTAACATGGGACCTTGAAAAATGCACTTTAGTGCATTTTTCTAAGAAATCACAAATTACCATAAACTTTAGATTGACAGTAATTTGCGATTCCTATTTTCGAAATCGCACATTTTTTAAAGTTAATGCATTGCATTTAGGGAATCGCAATTTGTGATTCCTTAAATACAATCGCAATTTAAGTAATCGCAAATTTAGCGATTCCTTACATTGCGATTTTTGGCATTTGGGATGAGGCATCCTAAATGCAAAAATACCTGTGGCAAAAGGGCAGATTCTGAGACCGTTTTTTTCATTGATGCATAGGGCCCAAAATGCCTCACAAAAGATGTAAAAATGTTTGAATATTGTTCCAATATTTTTTATAGATTTTCTATTTTATTTTCAGCATCAGTCGTTATATCAGAGATTACATTTTTACCTCTGTCCGGGCAATCACAAAGTTACATTACCTCAATATCTGTGTGAATCATAACACTTTCTATTTGTGTTTTGCTTGACCTTCTGCTTCTCTATATTTCCAAAGATTATTCTGAACTCCATGCATAAATACCAGCCAAGACTTCACATCGTGAAAGCAGATGAGAATAATGGATTTGGATCCAAAAATACAGCCTTCTGCACTCACGTCTTTTCCGAGACTGCGTTCATCGCTGTGACATCCTATCAGAACCACAAGGTAAGGAGGGTCAGGAGCCCGGAGTTTATTTTAGAATTAAATATAGATATGAATGCCAGAGGGCAATGCCCTAACAACCCGCTCTTTAAATAAGATCACTATTTCAGATCAAGGAGAAAGCGAGTAACATGCAGGTGCCTTAGAAATAAGTAAGATAGTTCATGGGCTATTTATAACAGTTGCAAAAGCTAGTTTATAACCCACAAGTCTAAAGCTTTTGGTAAAAAGACCAATTACATACAAAAACCAAGTGACAAGTGCTTCGGTAACTCCGAGCAAACTACTGCAAACAAATAAATAACCACTCCCTGGGAATCGTGATTTATTGTATGCGATAAATGACTGCAATTACAAGTTTTTCCATTGAACCTGGGATTAATGTATGCAGATGTTGGTCCTTACCACAACAAAATCCACATGTGGTTGTATTTACTGTGTATTTTGCGGCACATATATTTTGGCAGGTACGACATGGTGAAAATTTCCAGGAATAAAATCTGATCAGGTTTTACCAAGAATTTCATAATTCTGACACCAGTGCAAGCAGTGGTTTGCACAAGTGTTGAAATTTTACCAGGCACTAGCAATCAAAGTCAAAAATACATTTCAGTTTCTGGTGACAACAATAAAACTGACTAGATTGCATATTGGTTATTCCGATTGAGCAATCTTCTCTTCCTCATTACATAATTTGCATACTTGAGGTACCTCCATACATGTAGAAAGGAACGAACTATATATATTGTCTGTTATACTGGCAAATGTGCACACAACTTTTATAAATTGTAAAAGTTTATTCTGTTTCATTTAGTTCTTCAACAGTGAAAGAAACAACCAATGTATTTCACAAGAAAAATATTCAAGAAGTATTCTTATTCCACTTGAATGTGACAGAAAGCCTTTTGAGCGCATTACGCCTTATTTTAGGGCAATGATCATCTTTCTGTATACATATAGAGCTATTTTAGTGAGGTCCCCGCAGGAGAAAAATTCAGAACTGCACACTCAAATAAGTGTCCTTGGCTGTGAGTCAAGGGCTTGTAACTACCCTTATATCGTACGGTTTGAGATGCACCTAAGAAAGATCATAATCATCTGGGTTTGACCCTATGTTTCACTTGTTTGAGAATGAGGACAAATATGAAAACAGAGATGCATGTTTCTTAAATAATGAGGCAATCATGATCGGCTATGCAGTTGTGCTTTCTTTTATTACCTTTAATGGTTACTTAAGTTGCACATGGAGAATTTAGGACTGTCTCTCTATGTGATGGATGAGTGTCAAGACAATGGGCCTTAATTCACAAAAGTAATTTGAGATAAAATCCTAATTTAACGACTTTCAGTATTCACAAAAGGCATTTAGGAGTAGTAAAGTTAGGATTCCTTACTTTACTATTCCTAACCTGAGTCAAAATCTTAACTTTAGGACATACAGTATTTATAAAGGGCATTTAGGAGTAGTAAAGTTAGGACATTAAGCAATTCCTTAAATCACAGAACACTGTAAGGTAAAAATAGAGGAAATATAGAACCAAATTAGATACTCTATGCATGATAAGTCAAAGAAAGAAAGACTTTTTAGAGCGCTTTTTAATGCAGGTTCAAGTCAGAGCTCTACATTATAGCTATGCCACAGTCAAGGAGCTCGAGAAATCATTTTTGGAAAATGTTGCCTTTGTGGGCTTAAACATATCAAGGCAAGAGGAATTTGTACTGCACATATCCATGGATCCTTCAGAAACCCAGAGCTTTTTCACCAGATATTCTAATTGACAAAGGGCAAACTCATTTAAACGTTTGCAGCACATCTTAAATTGGACTTCAAAGTGAAGTGGCTAGTAATGAAGATCAAATAATTGGAGTGATTTGCTACAACTTATGGGTCACAACCACCATGAAAAAAATATATTTGACACTGTAAAGAGAATTCAAGGCAGAGCAGACAAGGTGATTAAAGCAGTATAGTTACCATTCTGCCTAGATATGATAAGGGCTTCTACGGTGGGAGGAGAAGAGCATCTCCTCTCCTCTGGGCAAAAACACTAACTAAATACTTATTCCAGCTTTATGATGTGAGACAGAATGTTAAGAAATGGATTATGGACCAAACGAAGGGAGATGCTGAGCATTAAGATTGAGGTAAGCCATGCCTGGATATAGAGAATGTGAGCAAAAAAGAAATACTAATTCAGTTTTATGGATTGAGTTTGATGGTAGTGTTTGGCTAAAGCTGCCTAAGTGCCCAAACCATTGTTTGGATTGTTGGAATCGGCAGAAAAGCATAGAGAAATTTGAATGATCAATTGATCCATGAAGCATTCCTCAGCGTCCCTCGTTGGAAGTACCTCGAGGCCAAGCATCAGCAGGTTTTGTTTTCTGCGGTGGCGAACAAGTTGATGGCCTGAGATCCCCACCATTGAAAAATGTTTTGGACGACATCGTTGTTTAAGACCCACTCATGGTTTTCTTGCAGGAGTCTGTTGAGGGAGTCTGCGTGAGAATTTTGGACACATGGAAGGTGAGTTGCCATGATTGTAAGGCCCTTGGCTAGAATCCATTTCCAGATCGCCTGGGCCTCGAGTGACAAGGGCCTAGACATCATCCCTCCCTGCTTGTTGAGGTACTACATGGTTGCCGTACTGTCTGCCTGAACAAGCAGGGAGTGGGATCTGAGCAACGGATGAAATGCCTTCAGTTCCAGATGGGCTGCGTGCCACTCAAGGAGACTGATATGGTATGTAAATGCTCTCTGCAACCACTTGCCCTGGATTTGGAGGTGATCCAAGTGGGTTCCCCTTCCCAGTAGTGAGGTATCTGTGACTATTGTTTGAGGAGGAATCTCCTGATGAAATAGAGTATCTCAAAGGAGATTGGTTGGAGAGCACTACCATTTCATAGACAACTTCACATGAAGGGATGGTTGTATCCTGTCTTCCCAATAGCCTGTCAGTTGGTCCCTCTGGTCCTCAAGACATTTCTGTAGAGGTCGCTTGTGGAGATGGGCATTCAGTGTGAGAAAGATTAAGGAGGCCATGGAGCAGAGGAGGGAGGATACTGTTCTTACTGTTGGAGGAAAACCTTTCATGAGAGCATGCCACTTCCAAAGGATCGATAAGCGTCTCTTCTGCAGAGGACACACTTTTGCCCATAATGTGTTGATGGAAGCTCCCAAATAACATAAGGTTTGAACTAGGAAAGAGACCCACTTGCTGTGGTTGACCTGAAGGTCTGACCTTTGTAGGAGATTGCAAGTCCAACTGTAATGAAGCTGAGCTTCCTGAGACATGGACGCCTTGATTAGCTTCCTGAGACATGGACGCCTTGATTAGCCAACCATCTAGGTATGGGTAGATTAAAATTTGGTGTGTCCTGAGCTAGGCAGCCACTACTGCCATGCTCTTAGAGAATGTCCTGGATGCTGAATTCAGGCCAAATAGAAGTACTTGGCATTGAAAATGGTACTGCACCCCTACAAACCTCAAGAACTTCCAATACTTTCTGATGATTGGTATATGAAAGTATGCATCTTGAAGGTCGATGGAACAGAGCCAATCCCCTTCTCAGTCCAGCTACCCCAACTTTATCAGCCAGATAAAACTGTCAGTTTAGGGCTGGCGCCTACATAAGTACCAAGATTACCGCAGGACATCTGCACAATTCTGACAACCCCTTGTTAGACAGATATGGAAAGCCACTGGCCTATTTGGTAGCTTTATGGTGACTGCAACTGAATGGACTAAGAACTGAATTCCTATTGGCTTTACCACCAGGGGTAAGACATTGGTGAACTTAATGCACATTTGACTTGTGAGGCACCAGTAAGCTGGACCATGCTTTGGCCATAATTTCTGTGGGGCAAGTTCGTCAATGGTCACCTGGTGAAGATAGTATAGAGGGGTACAAAGGGAGGTGAAGTGTCCTTAAAACCAGCAGACGCTTTGTGTAGTAATAATAAATTATGTATGATTAAAAAGAGCGTTCTTTTGTAAAAAGACAAGCAATGGGCTGGACATTTAAATGATTGTGTCAACTGGTTGATTGCTGAGTTCTGAGCTGGTTTCCCAACTCCCATTCTACCGTCCAGAGAAGCTTGTGGCTGCTCATTCTTGCTACCCTGTGAGTCAAGTGTAGGGTGATACTTGGCCTAATTATCAGAGTTCTGGTAGGGCGGGCCACAGGATACCAGTGGCAAAAAAACATAACCTTTATGGTTGGGGCAGAGCAGCATCTGTCTGCCCTAAGTTCACCTGAACAGAGTCTTAAAGATAAAATGTCACTAAATTATGGATTTGGAAACAACAGCTATTGTCAACTAACCATAACGATTTATATGCATTACTGACACACAATCACCGCTTTGCGATTATTTTAGAACATCCCACTTTAGAGTAGCTACATCTTGAGCAATTTATAACAACCTTTGAATAAACAGCTTTAACTGTGCTGAATTTGGTACACATGGATTAAGCAAATCAAATGTTCTAAAGAGGATCCTAAAATATGTCACTTTCACTGTTAACATAGGTTTCCCCATCAGAAACGTTCTACGTGCATAATTCCAAACCTGCTGAATGGAAAATCACTACATTTAAATGGTACAGTGACCTTTTCATCATTCTGTACCTTTTCTTGGTTTGGCAAAATTTCATTAAGTAGTTCTAGGGATAGAAGCAAAATGTGAATGCTTTGTGCATGTGATATATATATGAATAAATGTGTCCATCTGTAACATAACTGGTCCTCATGTAAAGCGCTCTGATACCTTCGGGTCGAGTTTGCGCTACATAAAACTCCCCCCCCAAAATAAATATATATATATATATATATATATATATATATATATATATATATATATATATATATATCATGCTCCAGCTTGAGTGCTGCGATTCTCAGGCATGGAAGTGTCAGCCCCTCAATGTCCTTCACAGCCAAAACACCATACTGGCATGACGCGTTTCGATTACTCTTTCTCAAAGGCACTGGGTGAAAAGGAACACGCACACTCCCGTAAACACCTCCGTTGCCTTTTATTGCGCACCCTCTATGGGCCGCTCGGAATGAGACTGCACATCAGGTTATGGGAGATGTAGTCCAAGAGGGATAGATGATCCTGTGTTGAGCACGTTAAATGTTCTGCTGAAAACAGCCCATAGATGGGCCTTGAAGAACTGGCACTTCCTCAATCCTCTGTCGGTCGCCCCACGTACAGAGGCTGCTGGATGCAAGCCCCCGTGGCCCCCAGGCAACTAGGTGCCTAAATCTATTTTTATCTTTCTTTTCATGTGGCATCTTTCTCGATCCCGGTCCTATGATGTGCAATAACTTGTACCGTAACGTTATAATATGAAAGAAAATGAAGAAAAAATGTAACAATGTTTATGCTCATAACTGCCTTTAATTCACTCTATTTAAGACTACAGATTGTAAGGCTTTATTTCCAGTATGAATCTAGTATTGGTCCATAGCCCATACAGGGCTATGTGAGGTAACTAGCATTTGTTAACGCATTTTCTTGAATTAGAAATATATGTGGCCCATCCTGGGCTTGATTGGTAATGCTGGTCACACGAATATACCCAAACACAGTGTTGGCGATCACGTCAGATGGACGGTGGTATTTGATGTATATTTACTGAGTCCACATTCCGTTGTTGACATTTCAAGATGGCGGAACTTTCTGTGTCTGTTAAACAAATGTTATGCATTGGTGATCTGTTTACTGTTTCAATTAACTGGAAATACATAATGCTAGTATATAAAGTAAATGGCAACCCTGGCGTTTCGTGCAAACATCGATAAAGGCGGTTGCCGAAACGCGTCTGTGCGCCCTGACTTCTTTTTGAATAAAATTTGGAACTCGCCCCGTGAGTGCTGTCGTCTGTAAAGGGTATGATTACCGAGCGGAAGTGGGAGCAAAATACGTTAGCGGGAGCACCCCCACCGTGACATGCACCGTTCGTGAGTGCAACAGGCTGGTGCACAGGGAGCAGGGATATATATATATATATATATTCACTGAAAAAACCATAGGTTTCACACACGTTATAGTTAGGAATTAGCATTTAAAAAACCTTGCAAATTCACTGAAAAAACCATAGGTTTCACACATGTTATAGTTAGCGGAAATTTTACTGATAAAAAACCAATGAAATTGCCCCGTTATAGTTAGTGCTGGCAACTATAACTCACGCGACCGCAATCCTCTGCTGATGCTAATACTGTATTTAGACACTTATTTGCCCATGTCTTCTTCCATACATTTTTAGCTATACATATATTACAAATATTTTTTTTTATAAAGACACATATGTCATCAGCAGAAGATTGCGGTCGCGTGAGTTATAGTTGCCAGCACTAACTATAACGGGGCAATTTCATTGGTTTTTTATCAGTAAAATTTCCGCTAACTATAACATGTGTGAAACCTATGGTTTTTTCAGTGAATTTGCAAGGTTTTCTAAATGCTAATTCCTAACTATAACGTGTGTGAAACCTATGGTTTTTTCAGTGAATTTGTACGGTTTTTTAAATGCTAAGTTACTTTACGCCATTCGAGGCGTGCGCGCCCACTTAATGCAGTGCGTTCCGTGCACAGTTTTTATCAACTTTAATAAGCCCTGTACATTTGGTGGCCTTCGGCCACCAAAAGCACAGGGGGTGGGGTCAATGTGGATAGTGTTTTTTTTATTTCGATTTTATAATTTCATGTTTCCAAAATATAGTTTTTTACTGATGTAATAAGCCCTGTACATTGGGTGGCCTACGGCCACCAAAAGCACAGGGGGTGGGGTAAGTGTGGATAGTGTTTTTTTTATTTCTATTTTTTACCGTACGCTTACGGTAAGCGTACGGTAAGCGTACTCGGCGAAATTGCCGAAAAAAAAATAAAACCGTTTTTGCTCTTGGGGGATGTTTGGGGACTCCCTCAACATGACTATGTGGGAGGGAGTTGTCAAAACAGCCCCGTAACATGTTTTTGGGCATCATGTTTGATAAATAACACTCAGTGCGAGAGACAAAATGGCGGACGCCGCTTCCTGGTTTCGGCCGATTCGAATGTTTACTAAGATCTAAGAGCCAATCAGAATCGCGCTCGCGCACGCCACCGTACGCGTACGGTAAGCGTACGGTAAGCGTACCGTAAGCGGGCTCAGATATATATATTGATTTAAAGGCTATTTTCTCAGAATCTACTGAACAGATTTACACCAAACCTACAAAAGGCACTTCCTTGACATAGGGACTACCTCTCTGCCAAATTTCTAGTAATTCTGTTCAGCCGTTCGGGCTGTAGCTCGTTCTAAAGGTCCTATGGAAAAATGCATGGGAAAAACGCGTTTTGGGACCCCCCTTTTATCTCAGCCCCCGCTTGACGAATCCCCCCGAGACTTTCAGGGTAGGAGCGGAGCGGAGCGCCCCACCTATTTTGAGAAATTCGCGAGGATTCATCGACCGGCGCCAAAGTTATTCAAAATAGAATGTTGCGGATTTCCTATGGAAAAGGGGTCCTAACTATAACTACCTACTGGCGACCGCCAGTAGGTAATATATATATATATATATGTATATATATATATATATATATATATATATATATATGTTCATAAATATATACTTTTTTAAAAATAAATATATATGCATACATAATTATCGAAAAAATGTTCAGAACAATGGAAAATATGGGTAATCTATCACAAAACAGCTGACAATATAAAATAAAATGCATGTGCTTTGAGGCTCACCAAGACTGTGCTTTCAGAACCCACACTACCCCAATGTACAGAAATCTCAGTGAGAGAATCTCTGTTGCTTAATGCTTACATGGACAGGTGTTGGGGTACCAACTTATGCAGGTGTATCCGTGGCCTTTTTTACAGGGAAAGATCTTCCAAAAAAGGCCTTCCGAAACACAAACCACAGGCCAGGGCGAGTGTTTTTAAAGACCACTCCCATTATGCAGTCCAACATAAACTATGCTGCGTTTTGGCTAGGTTTGCATTATAGAAATACCATATACATACATGCATACTAAACCTTAGTTCCCACCACAGTCTTCACTCTTTTTTGCAATCATGAAATATATTATATAATGTACCATTTCCCAAAATAAATCTACACTCAAAACACAGACTTCCACACTTAAGACTACATTAAAAAGAGCAAATAACCTTTAACGCTATGTAGTACACAGTGTAATATCTTACTCTGCCACTGCACTGAGTCGTTAAGGCTGCATGATTGCACATCAGAACCTTAACAACAAACCCACTAATAATAATATGTCTGGAATAGCCTGGAAACCTATTGCAGAATACCAAATCCTTCACACACAGAAAAATTTGACCAATACTATTGCAAGAGTTAGTCGAAGCACCCAATTAGTCAAATGATTATACACACTCTGGCACATATGTATTGAGTCTCTCATTGACATCTCATTTCAACCTTTCACAAATGATGGTAATTGGAGGAGCTAAGATTTATGTAGTGTTTTCCCTTGCAAATTAAATGTTGGAGAGAATTTATTTTGTAGTAACTATTATCCCTCGTCAGTCTTTACTGCCTTTTCGCATTCATATTTTTTAGGTGTATATACCACAAATCTAGCTGGAGAACAATGGACACTGCACATTAGTAGGGATTTGGAGATTATGTACGGCACTGTTAATAAAGTATAAATACATTGTGGCAAATTGCATGGCGGCGAGATTGATCTGCAAGGTTCATTTTTGCCATTCCATCTCTCTCCACTTACAAAATCTTCACTGGCTATTCGTCAGTAGAAGAACTGAATTCAAGGCTCTCACTTTGGCTTATAGAGTCACCATGGGTCATGGCCCGCAATACCTGAGATGCAGACTGCAAAGCTACCAACACAACCGAGCTCTCAGATCCAACCACTTGAATCTCCTTTCTATTCCTCGCTTTCGTATGGCTAAGCTGGGCGGTAAAGCCTTCGTGGTTAGTACCGCGAAGCTCTGCAATGCTATGCCCTTGCATATCCGCAATACCACACCAGAATCAGCCGTTAGGAAAGCGCTAAAGACCTGGCTGTTCAACAAAACCTAGCCCGCCTCCTCTGCCAATGCGCTCTCTCTGCAGCCTTAATGCCGGGACACCTCCGTTGGAGGTAGCTGTGCGCTCTATAAATGCTCCAAATAAATAAAATAAATAAGTGCAGTAAATCCATAACTATGCGGGAAACATTGCTGGCACAGAATTGCATGTTTCTGTTGCTCCCAGCAAATGTCCATGGTTTTATCCACAATCTAATTTTTTTGAAAGTGGACAAACCTCAAACCATATCATTCTAATCAGTGCCCACTGTACACTGACCCTTAAAGAGAACTGCGTCAACAATCTCTCCCTTCAGAAGACAAAACGAAAAGGAATATTTTTTTCTGAAAAAATAAGAGCCCTGGAAATGCTCACCAGTCATGGTTAGTTACATAAACCCATAACTCATGGGCCAGTAATGAAAAGCTGCCCCAAGAGAATGGCCGAATACCCATCCATGACAAAGATGTTAAAAAGTCTGGAGTAAAACTGGACCCATATCTGACAATGATGGTTCAAACCAGTACTGTGGGCAGTAATTCTTTTTTCAAGGTTCTTACTCTCAGAAAAATTCTTCATGTGTTCACCTTATTGGATACAATCATAATGCTTTATGCTTCCTCTCCTCTTGGATCGATTATTGCAAGACAATTCATTTATTTTCACTGGGCAAAGCAATACAAAATCTGCAGCTGGTACATAATTCTGTGACCATGTTATTGCTACTATTAAGACATCACAACTACATCTCTCCTGCTTTGGCCTCTTTACACTGGCTCCAGTTTCCGAATCAATTAAGTTTAAAGCCTTGCCTAGTGCATAAAGTGCACGACCTCCATCACCACATTCCTCCAACTTTGCTTGGTATCATCCACCACAGAATCTTAGACTGGCAGATCTTTTCTTTCTTCAAATTTCAGCCTACAAACGAATGCCACCAGTGGAAGAGCCTTCTCTATATACGTCGTTTCCCAGTGGAACACAGTGCCCTTGCTACTATGTAAGAAAGAAAATCCAACCAGATTAAGGAAAGACAGTAAATGCTGGCTGTATCCTCGCTAACACGTTTTGTCCTTTAACTGTTTGCTACGTTGACTTGTTCTTGGTTCCTCATAGTGTCTTGATGCCTTCGGGTGAATTGTTGCACCGTATAATACAAATAGAAATACAAAATGCAAACTCACATACCAAATGCACTGCTCATGCATGATGTGACAAGTAGCATCACTAATGACATTGATGGCCCAACTGGTAATATTGCCTTGGAATTAACATTATGATTATTTCACTATGGACACAATACATTTTCTTACCTGGAGAAGGGCTGTAATTAAATGTGTGTAATCCTGTGTGAGTACTTATTATCTACTGCCTGCCGATCACAGGCTGTAGACAGTGGAGGGTTTCCAAAGGGGGTGGCCTAGAGCCACGTCCTACACATAACCCTCTCCACAGGTGTTCTAACCCACCTGAATCCTCCCCAGGGTCCAGGTGCACAATGTGCATATTTTCATTGTATTTGTTTTGGTGTTTTCTCTTTTTCCGAGTTTTGCAGATAAAACAAAGATGTTGATTTTTTTTAATTCACTTTTCTACCCAATAATTTACAGACTTAAAAGTGGATCTGTGTGAACCCCGCAAGAAGGATGGAGGTATTTTAGTTTTTTTTTTTTTTTTTGGGTCAGTATCTTACCCTCTGGGAAACACATGCTCCCTGGGCATAGGGGATGCACCAACACCACCATTACACCCTCTCAGTCACTTTATTTCAGGGCTCACATTTGATGTGTAGCATTATATAATGGCACGCACTACAAAATATTTCAGTTACTGTCAGCCAATCCGATTTGGTCTGATCATCTATCCCTCTGAGGATGAGGATCCATGGCTCCTACTTTGCAGATGAGAAAAAATGCTCCTTTCCCAATAAAATGTGTTAATTTTTTTAATGTATTTTTGAGTTGTTAGAGTGTTAAAAGAAACGTTTGTTGGGTTCCAGTGTTAATCCCAGAGACTTCCCCCTTGGATAATGATGCAGGTGTGAGTTACAGTGGCCCAGGGTGCAACCTTACTGTTGAGGTAAACTAGGGGGTAAAGGAAAGACAGAGAGAAACACCAGGGATCCGTTTGGTGGATTGGTAACAGCTTCATATTTATTTATGACTATTTAGAAAAGAGCAGTCACACACTTCCTCTCAGTGCTGCCTAATAAGCAGACATAGTTCATAGTTAATGCAGGGTAGTAAACCACTCCTTCCATGCTCAATTCCAGTCCAGGACTTATCAGTTTCTTAGTGCGGTGTTTCTGGTAATGGGCCAAAAAGTACCAATAACAGTTTCACTACTCAGAGAGCCTGAGGGATTAAAGTAAGATTAGGTGAGGTTGACAGATGTGAAGCAAGAGGGATGTCAAGGAAGGAGGCACCTGTTGAGTATGCCAACCATGTAGGCTGGGAGTGTAGAGAGGCATACTGCACATCAAACGGAGTACTCAGAAGACCAACAAAGTAGGCAAGACTACAAGAGAGAGGAAACAAGGAAGGTAAGAGGGAAGATAACAAAGGTGCAGAGAAGAAGTGAATGGTGGGGCTAATTACGTAGTGGAGATCCATACAACTAGGCAGTTAAGCGGCAACGGGCCACTGAAACTGACAGTTCTTAAATTCACCTGGAAATTCTTGTCTTCCATCTTGGCTTCACTGTGATGGGTCCTTAGGTGATAATGTCCTGGAAGGCTTGCCTGATACCCTTGTGCCCGAACTGCCACCAGGCTTCAAAATTCTTCAATTTCTGCTTCTTCCTGATCTTTCCCTGTGGTGCTGGTCTCTTAATCCTGTTGTTCCTGTGTCTTCTGTTACCCCTGATCCTAACTGTATTTTCCTCCATGGATTTGAGGATCCAGACTCTCGAAGGATCGGAAAACTAAGTGTTCAGATAGCTCTAAAATGAGACCTTTAAAGCTCTTAGAAACCTCTTTGTAATGATAATTTCATACAATTTGCTAGTTGCTATATGGATTTAAACAAAACCAAAAAAGTCAACCCTCTGAGAAGAGCTCTATATTTGGTATATTTTCCATTCATCGGTTTTTGATGTTGGTATGTGCAAAGTTTCATATTGGAGTTACTTTAAATGTAAAACACTTTTTGACCCCCTCATCATTCCTCCTCCCCGAACGAATCTGCATAACTCTTGACACACCATATATTTTAAATGCCATTTGCAGGTTCTTTAAACGCTACTCATGTTTTAAAAAAAATCTTATTTCAATCTCCACACAACAATCAAGAGTACCTGTCATGGTAAACATTATACAGTTACCGGATTATCGTCAGTGTTATCATATCTGCTCCTACACATAACACAGCAATTTAGTAACTTATTAACATTCCCTGGTTGGTGTATATGTAATCTTCAGTAAAAGTTGTGCAATTGTAAACAAGATTTTACTCAAAAACCATTCAGTCGAATTAATTAACCATAAGCATTTCCTTGAATGACAAGTCCATTGTCGTCTATCCACAGAGAAAATCTATCACCACAGCCTTCTGTTGGCTATTCAGACTGAACCATGCTGCTTCAGAAGTCACAAAGGGTGGCATTCTTAGCCTGCGACGCTAACATTATTACATACCATACATTCACACCAGTTTTGTTAATTTTAGTTTTTGCATAGAAGTTTAAAACTCTCCCTCTGCAGCCTTCCCTTTCAGCATTTCCAGAAACAAAACATGTATTATTGTGGGATTTACTAATTTCCAGGTGATGGCAATATGTTGCTGGACAAAAAGTATCCTCAAACTGTTGTAGAATTGGTGTTACTTTTGGTCGGCGACAACCTCGACTCAGACTTCCCTTTTTTGGGCCTGTGCTCCAATCCCAAAATGAATCCCTTAGCATGTAAGAGCGGTTCTCCTTTCCAGCAGTTTACCTAATTAATCGGGTAGAAGGAGGTTGTGTTTGAATCAGTCTCCTCTTGTCAGTAAGTTGATATGTGTGTAACCTACTTTGCCTATAGGTATTTTAACAGAGGAGAATGTGGATGCCAAGTTTTGATCGACATTATCCTGTTTCTTCAGTTTGGGACAAGATCAATCAATGTAATTTATGTGAGTAGCATTTGCACTCTCTGGGACATTCCTTCTAGATATTGCAGCAATTCCTACATATTGCATTTTCTAATACCATACGCTTATTGACAAGGCACTATATTGATGAAATTGATTACAAGCTGCCCTCCAAAGCTTAGTGCTTTCTGGCTCCCAGATCTTGTGTGTGTGTGTGTGTGTGTGTGTGTGTGTGTGTGTGTGTGTGTATAAATATATTGTATTCTATAAGGCGCTTCTAGTAGCACTGCATTTTTGAATCGTCATATTTGTTATTCTCTGTCCCAGCCTTCCCCACCTCAATGTTAATTTATCTGGTACTCATTTACATCTACTACTGCGTGCATTACGCTAAAATAAATCTGTCCTAGTGTGCAATGTGTGTACAAGGGAATACATGGAGTATTCGCTAATCCCAGGATGCATTTTTCTCCAGGCATCGATCTCCACTATGATAGCCAAACAAAGGATATTCTTACCATATGCACTGCATTTGCCCCCTACATTGGAGGGAAAGCTCTGTCCAAGTTCAAGTTAGCAACACAATTGAAAACTCCACCACATTTGGTAGGAGTTTCCTGATCATTCAGTAAATACACCATTATTCAATTTAAAAATGTCATCTGCTGATTTTTAGGGGCATACACATTCATTAAACATAAAATCTTTCCATCCAGCCTGGCAGAAAGGAGGTTACATCTCCCCAATTGGTCTGAGGCATGCTCAATCATTACAAAGGTGGTCCTAAGGAATACCCACAAAAGAGTACCCCAGGCACATGAGGAGTATAATGCATGGAACAGTTGGCCTCGCCATTCTTTCCAATTTAACACCTTAAATCATTGGTACATGCATTTGGCTCTGCTTGAAGTTTCTAGAAAAGATCTAGTGAACCAACCAATCTGACCTCCCATTCCTCCCAACCTCTACGTCCGTTTTATAATTTAAAGACAAAATTTAAATGAACTATGCACATCTCTCCACTATATAAATGAAGAGGCACGTTGTAAGAGGGTAGTGAAGAAGTTTAAGTATTTTACAATGAGGGGCCCAATTTCAACTGAACGGTTTCCTCCATTCGTAAGGTCTAGCGAGCATACAACCCTGCAACCAGCCTCTTCCACAATCAACATCGTGAAGAATTACCCTCATATGTATTAAACTAGCTAAGCATTCATGCTACTGTGTCATCTGATCTCACTGGCAACACCCTAGGCAGAGTTCCCTTCCACTTCATTGTGCTCATCTCCTTAGGGTTAGACACATCTGAGTCCCCATCAGAACCACAAGAGAGAGATGATACACTGATGGTATTTTATCTACTGACCAGTTTTAATATTTCCAATCATGCATCCACTATCTGATTTCAGGAGGGCTTCACCATGATCTTTCATCTACTTGCCAGGTTAGGACATTGTATCAGAGTCTTCTGAAATATAGGTCTGTCCAATGTTCTCCCATTTGTATTCACCTATTTCTTTAGCCACTTCAGGCTTCATCTGGTGCTGTAAAGAACTGGTTTATCAGCAATAACTTTCTATGTGGCTGGAGAAAAAGAGTATTTTAGTTCTAGTTCTCTCATTCCCCTTTTAACGTTCTTAAATGCTTGTCTTTTTGATTGAACAGCTGCAGTGTAGTCCGGAAATCAAAATACCTTGTGATTGTCCTCCAATATGGATCCACCTTTTATGGACATCTTGAAAAGTGTGCCTGTACTAATAATTTAGCAGCCTGTCCACTATGGGTCATGGAGGTACCCCGGGACAAGCTGCCGAGCTGGCAACTTAGGAGCATGCTCACCCGCAAATAACTGACAATCCCATCGGAGCTTTATACTTGCTCATCCATTCTTCCAAAACTGAGTCATGTTAGAGGCTTCCACATTTTCAGGTATTCCCATTATCCTTTCATTAATTTGGCTGGAATGCTCTTCTTCATTCTCCACAAGCTACTTTAACGTGTTCACTTGGTCCACAGAAGTTCTGCACTACTCACAGGTTTTTGAATTCTGATTGGTGCTCCACTATTTTGCATTCAGTTCCTGTAACACTCTCTGCTGTTTTAATCTTATCTGCTCTCAGTAGATTCAAACATGTGTCCACTGCATCGATTTGTGCTCAAGAGCCTCACAAGACTTTACAATGGCCATAAGGATATTGTCTAGTTTGTCCACTGGTTTCGTTCTGTCCTCTGCTGGGTAGCCATGGCATCTCCATCATCTAGATTTCCAGCCTGAGATTTAGCTGCTCTGGTATGGTCTATAATATTCTAAGGCAGGCCTACTACTAGCATTCAAGTACTGAAAAATATAGTTCCAATCCAAGTCACCAATGAAAGCAATAGCAGTGATACCTGCCTTTTGAGGTAAAAACAATGTCTAGTTTAAAAATGACAACCACTATCTCTCAGTGTCCAGTTTTGGCAGCAAGAACTCAGTTTCAAGCAATTTCAACAGTAGTGTCCATGTACATCATATCACAGGTCTGTTTGTCAGGAGCACCACATCCCAGGTTCAGACAGTGACCCCCAATGAGCACCACTAATGACTTAAGTCATTGCATAACAATGTTCCAATTGGAAACACACAATGTTTCACTGCTGATTCTGTGCTCCAAAAAGATATTCAAAACAGTCCTACTAGCACCGAACACAATTACCAAGGTGCAAGAGCACTTTACTGTAGTTTCCATCCCCACTTTTGACGAACTATAGAAAATGGAGGGCGCATGGAGGCACATTTAGAGTCATTGTGGAAATGACTGACTTTGTCTATTGCCAAATCCACTGCTACACTGTAATGGTTATCCATGTTTGAGGTTCTGGTGGCAGCTTTATGCGACTCACCATGATGTAGTGGAGAAAGGTGGGAACACAGCAATCCCAGTAGACCAGCGCGGTCTGCCGGAAGCACAGCATTATTCCTGCCTCATCTGGCTGCACCAGGTTGATCCTCCAAGGTTCTTCGGCAGGTCTGCCCGATCCAAGTAGTTAAGTCAACAACCCCTGCCCCACTCTTGTGCTGCATTTCGATCTTATCTTCACCCAGGTTCTTCCACACAGCTCTCTGCGGCATGAGGAAGGGGGTGATTCAAACCTCTTGGAGTGCCATCTTAGAATAGGCCTCGAGCGCAGCACAACTTTGCTTGCCTCTGAGTCTATAAGCACAGACTTTGCTCCACTTTTTGCAGCTACCCTGCCTGCCGATCAACTCCACTGCTTTCTGCAGTGCAGTGTGTGCCTCAAACGGACAACCGATAAAGATCACTGTTCCAAGCCCCAATGTATGGCACAAGCTTCAGCACAGCACTATTTCCAACTAAGTTGTCCATTATATTTCTGATCCTGATTCCATTTCCGTTAGAACCATTAGTGATAAGAATTCATTTTTACTTGGCCCAACAAATTTGTTAGTGTGTTTACATGTATGTGTATATATGTGTGTGTGTGTGTGTGTGCGTGTGTGTGTGTGTATGTGTGTGTATATATATATATATATATATATATATATACTTCTTGGTATCGAAGAGAAGTGGTCACGTCCAACTGGTGTATGAGTGCTTCATTGCGGGCACAGTTCCGTGCTAAAACTATGCACACAATACTTTGGTACTGTTAAGCAGCCAAAGAAGGAGGCGCTCTAAGAGATGTGCATCATAAATGATGTTTATTTCAGGCAGATTCAATTCGTCCCACAGCATTTAACTCCATGAGCCTTTCTCAAGGTGAAAAGGCCCCATCGCCATCTGAAATAAATTCAAACTTTGGGCACAGACACTGAAGAAATCATATGTAACTTGTCCAGTGAATATGTCAAAAACGCTACAACAGCAACAAAAAAAATGTGCATATCGGCATACCAATAATTCATTTTGCGATGCAGCGCGCGCAAAGGAATTCGTTTTATTTATTTAAATGTGTACTTACCTCCGTTCATCCATATTCCGGTGTTTACATTTCCCCACCCTGCCCCTCCCCGCCTCACTGCCCCACCGTCACTCCCTCCACGGACCGCTACTGGTATTCAGAACCTTAGCACTATAACCCCTCTCCCTGAATCTTTTATTGAGATGAGGTTTTTGTTTGAGGAACTTAGTTTCTAGATTGCATACTCTTTTATATCACCCCATATGGGATACTGTTAATGAGGTTTATGGGAAGTTAACATCTGTATAGTAGACTAATACTTTGGATTATCAACCCACAAGTTAACATCAAGGAAATCACTTTCAATCTGGCTAATTTTAGAGTGAATCTTAAATTGTAGGGATTGTCATTAGGCTTCTCGAAAACATTCTGTGCCATTAGCTGATGATCATTCCATAGTATGAAGAGGTCTTCTTTGTACCTACTACATATCAAGGCTTGCTTGGTGTGTTCATGGTTTTCCTCCACACAGGCAACCTGCTCCTCCCACCAGCCCATCACGGTACCATTGGGGTGAAGCAGGTGCCCATCACTGTACCATCATTTGGTGGTGTTATACCCCTTCATAGATAAAAATGTTTTCCCTAAGGCAGTACTGGATCATACTGATTAACATTCTGTTGTGCTCATAAAAGCACACAGCCCTAGTTTTGAGGAAATGTTCACAAGCTTGTACCCCAAATTGGTGATCTATCCACATTTAGTAATCATAGTGAAAGAGTCTGACCAGTCAATTTTATGCATTTTGGAAAGAAAGTCACTGCTATCTCATCAATACAAAGGCAAAGCAGAGACAAACGGAAAAAGAAAAATAATATTATAGATAGTCGTGTTCTCAAGTAACCCCTCATTGGAGGAGACAATCAGCCTTTCTGGGGTATTGATGTTACTCCTATTGGCTTTTGGTAATAAATGAAATGAGGGTGCCTTGGGATAGTCTTTTCTCAGAAATAAATATTCATCAAAGTTCAAAATACCTCGATCATAGCAATCAAAGAGGCATTCATGATATTCATGTACTGAGCTTTTGTATATTTATAGAGTAGTAACCTCATAACAGTCAGACTGATTGAGCTGAATTCCTCAAACAAAAGACTCATATGAATAAAAGATTCAGGGAGAAGGGTTATACTGTTAAGATTCTGAATAAAGCAGAAAAGAAAGCAGAACCTCTAACCAGGGACCAACTCCTTTTATCTCAACATTGATAAATCCCGGAAAAATTAATGCATTCTCTGGATTGCGACTTATACATTTTCCTCACAGGAGATAAAGAGTTTAATGCATAAACATTGTTCTATTTTGAGAAAGGATATAGTCATAGGCTCAGGATTACCCTTAAGACCGTCCATCACATACAAGAGAGGGAGGTCATTCGGGGATAGTTTGACGAATAACTATCACATTAAGACACCAAAATGTCATACTTGGTTGACCAAATCCACTGGACTTTTAAGTGTCGCCAATGCAAGGCCTGTAGCTATATTTCTAATTCTTCTGTAATCTGCCATTGAATGGCCACAAGAGACAGAGAGGTACATTTTTTAATTGAAAATCAGATTTCTGTGTATACATCTTGATGTGTCTATGCATGTTGATGTATGTTGGGAGCACAACCTTATCATTGACGAAGCACATTTTAGAACATCAGAGTGCTATAAGAAATGTTGATTTATCCTACCCTCCGGACAGATATTTCACTTTACAACAACAGCGTGATGTTTCCAAATTGAGGTTCTTTGCAATTGATAGAGTGCAGCCACACTGGGCTCTGACTTGGAGAGGGACGGTGACCTCAGGTGGGGGCACTGTGTTTAGCAATAACTTATGATTTAAAAGCAGCTGATGCATAGTTCCTTTTGCATCCAGATTTCAGGCAGCAATAAAAATGTCAGGATAACTCTTGTGATTAATGTTTCTGTTAGAGAGAGAGATTGGAGTTTTGCTTAGTGGCAGTTTGAATTTAAAGTGGCTAACTGAGTGAACTAGTAAAGCCAACATTTACCAGCGCTTCTAAACAAATGAAATGTATTTGAGAAAGGAGCTATGGAGCCCTTTTGTCAGGTGCTAATGAGAGAATCTGAGGAGGTGGTCGTGGGTGCTAAAAAAGATTGTCACACCGGGTGCCACCAGCGCTAAAGTCAGCCCTGCCCACCTCTGCCAGATATGTGGGCCCCTAGCAATAGGGGAGTGTATGTGGACATTTATCCGACAATGTGCATGTGAAATCTGTTGCCTACCTACCCCTGTTCAGGAGATGGAATTGCCCATTAGAGCTTTATGTATAGCTGATTCGAGTACCTGGGATTTCCCTAACAGATCCAAAGATAGGCTGCGTTTTACGTTTTAGGACTATGGGTCCCCTGGTCTTTATTTGTGTTATTTCAACATAGTTACAGGTCTGTCTGACCTTATAGAGTGACTCTACTATGTCTATATATAACTATGTGATTTTCCAATTGTAATATTTTGATTTATGCACCTTTAAAACTTTTTAACACTCATGTGACTTTATGAATTATTGGTACACTGATTTCCACAATGTTTTAAATGCTGATGTAGCTAATACTCATTAGACGAGCCACGTAGGATTTCTTCAGTGTCTATGTCTAAAGTCTGTATTTATTTCAAATGGTGATGGGGGCTTTTTAACCCAGAGAAAGGCTTGTGGAGCCGAAATGCATTAGGATGAATTGAATCTGCCTGAATTAAAAAGCGTTTATACTCTACATCCCTTGGAGTTCCCATCTTCTTTGGCCGCTTACTGGCACTGAAGTAATGTGTGTGTGCATATGTATATATATATATATATTTATGTGATCAAGACCGTGAGGTAACGGTTGAAACGTGTCATGCTGGGCCCTGGCCAAGGACTGACTGGTTGCTATGTGAATCATAACGAGAAGTAAAGCACTGCATCACTCATGATTTCCATCTTGTGGTCCGTACCTGTTTTTGCCTGCGCATGGTGGTGGCTAGTCCGGCTAGCTTTGCATATATATATATATTCAACCGCGAAACGGTCTAGGAATTCAAATGTGTTTTGAGCGGCAGAAACCAGTGCAATTATGAATTGGGATTGGCTCAAAACGAGGGAATCGGAAGCAGAGAAACTATTCAATGAAACCAATGTAGAGGATGACCCCAATGGCAGGGGGAACAGTATATTCAAGAGATACCGATGGACAGTAAGGAGATCATGCATGCATTACAAAAACTGTACAAGTGCGAAATCTCAAAATGGTGGGAAAGAAAGTCCCTCCAACGCTACTTGGATGTGGGTCGCATCCCAAGAGTACTAGGTATCCTTTAAGCCCCAACATATGAATATCCCAATCCGGAAATGCTCAAGGAGTAGGCAGCCAACAGTGCTGAATCCTCCAAAATGATGTTGGTGATAATAATAAAATATGCCACCATAGACAGGGAAAATCTCCTGAAAGAAATTGAGAAATTGAAAGAACTGGTGAGTACAAAAAGTGACAGAGAGGGAATCAAAAAGTTTGAAGAAGAGATGCAAGGACGCCTACAGAAGTATGAACAATCTACTAAGGAACGGAAAGCGACAACATTTAGGAGAGATAGATTGGACCATCAAAGGGGGAAAATCTACACATTTTCCAGGAGCTTTGACAATATAAGATGTCAAAAATTGTCACAAACAAGCAAATTAACAGCGACCAGCATCCAAAAGGAAGCCTCAAGTTCAGAATTTAGCTCTGAGGTGGCCACAGACAACAAAGACATCAGGCGTATGGCCCCAGTACCAACGGTGAAGGATGAGCTATGTTTTTTACGGTTGGATTGCAGCCTTAACCACTGACCCCCGGCAGATCATGGCAGGAATCCGCGAGGGGGAGGTAGGCAAAAAGGAAAAGTAAAAAAGCAGAAGATTTGGCATAAAAAAGCAACAAACACTCAGCGATATCCAAGAAGAAATAGCAATGAGGGACAAAAAGATCAACATCATAAACCTGGCTGTCATGGAACTGAGCAAAGGAGAATCGAACATTTCGACTTTGGGACTTTCATTCTGTATCCCAACTGCATTTGATTATGTGCAGACAAGTGTAGATTGTTATAAGTTTGTTAGG
The DNA here is from genome assembly GCF_964204655.1 of Triturus cristatus. Classification (NCBI taxonomy): domain Eukaryota; kingdom Metazoa; phylum Chordata; class Amphibia; order Caudata; family Salamandridae; genus Triturus; species Triturus cristatus. The sequence continues at coordinate 305,128,686 of NC_140594.1, read as the reverse complement.
AAGGTAAAGTCGATGGAATCTTTTGGCAATAAAAGTGTGACTCAAAGTGATGGGGTACTAGGCTTTGAGGATGGAGACAATCTAGCTATCGCAGACCTTGACACCTTACGGGATCTAAACTTCTTAATTAGTGGAGATCAGGAGGAAGCCTCAGATGACTTGCTAATACAAGAACAAGGCCTAAATGTTTTTGGCAGGCCTAGCACTCCCTTTAGGCCAAAATCGATTTTTACACAGGTTATGCCAAAGAATTCCATAGACATGTTTTCAGAGGCTGTAGTTAGGGATCTTAAGAGTCTGCAATCCAAGAGACATGCCACAGAGCCTCCCTACAAGAAGAACATGCAGATACAATACAGGCAGCTAATGCTTAAAATAAAGAATAGGAAGGATTTAGTGGTGAGACAAGCAGAAAAGGGGGGCAATATTGTGCTGTGGCCTCTGGAAAGGTATATGGAAGCAAAAAAATAGCGAAAAAAGAGGCAGTGAGAATTAAAACTGATTTCCACAAAGATTTATCCGGGTGGAGATTATTGGGTCTTTTAACACAGAATGAAAGGCAGTTTCTCAAAGTCAATGAACCAGTGCTACCAATATTTTATTTGATACCAAAGGTCCAAAAAGATACAGCGAAACCTCCTGGCAGACCTATTATTTCAGCCATATGCAGTCTTTTAGAAAATACGTCCTAATTTGTAGATTTCTTTCTCCAGGAGCCAGTCAAGAACTTGTCTTCATACATCAAAGACACAGGAGACTTTTTATGAAAGATTTATAACAAGCACTGAGAGGACGATTACATTCTAATGACATGGTGATCCAGCGGATTACCAGCTCGGGTTTACACACACACCATATACTCACCTGGGCCCATAACCATTCATACAATAAGCTAGTAATACCGCCGGAGTCACTGTTGGGTTTACCTGCAAGATTTTGTTATCTTTACCCAAATCTTACCATTCCAATCAGCTTGTCGATAAATTTCCTCTGGTCAATGAATCTAGTTGCTAGTAGTATAGGCAAAAATTTACATTTATGGTTACTTATGGGCACCAGCTTGCTCCTGGCCAAGCCGCGCAGCTGATCTCAGCGCTGCCGCGGTAAAACCACTACAAAATCTTACCACCATTCCTGACGTTCGCGGAGGCCACGCCCCTTTCCCAGAGGCCACGCCCACCACCGAACCAGTACTTAAGACGCTGAATACAAGCACCTGTGTTACTTATGATAGATCTCCTGAGGCGGAAGCCGGGAGCGCGACCTGAATAATTTTTAACAATTTGAGAGTCACTTGTGTGTTTTTAAATCACTTACCCCTCTCCCCCTCCTGGCACCACATCAGGGCACCAGCTTGCTCCTGGCCAGGCCGCGCAGCCGATCTCAGCGCTGCCACGGTAAAACCACTACAAAATCTGATATGATAGATCTCCTGAGGCGGAAGCCGGGAGCGCGACCTGAATAATTTTTAACAATTTGAGAGTCACTTGTGTGTTTTTAAATCACTTACCCCTCTCCCCATCCTGGCACCACATCAGGGCACCAGCTTGCTCCTGGCCAGGCCGCGCAGCCGATCTCAGCGCTGCCGCGGTAAAACCACTACAAAATCTTGCCGCTATTCCTGACGTTCACGGAGGCCACGCCCCTTTCCCAGAGGCCACGCCCACCGCCGAACCAGTACTTAAGACGCTGAATACAAGCGCCTGTGTTACTTATGATAGATCTCCTGAGGCGGAAGCCGGGAGCGCGACCTGAATAATTTTTAACAATTTGAGAGTCACTTGTGTGTTTTTAAATCACTTACCCCTCTCCCCCTCCTGGCACCACATCAGGGCACCAGCTTGCTCCTGGCCAGGCCGCGCAGCCGATCTCAGCGCTGCCGCGGTAAAACCACTACAAAATCTTGCCGCCATTCCTGACGTTCGCGGAGGCCACGCCCCTTTCCCAGAGGCCAAGCCCACCGCCGAACCAGTACTTAAGACGCTGAACACAAGCGCCTGTGTTACTTATGATAGATCTCCTGAGACGGAAGCCGGGAGCGCGACCTGAATAATTTTTAGCAATTTGAGAGTCACTTGTGTGTTTTTAAATCACTTACCCCTCTCTCCCTCCTGGCACCACATCAGGGCACCAGCTTGCTCCTGGCCAGGCCGCGCAGCCGATCTCAGCGCTGCCGCGGTAAAACCACTACAAAATCTTGCCGCCTTTTCACGCCCTTTCAGAGGCCACACCCCCTTACTGCCGGTTATTTCCCTATAAAAAAATGTGCATCTTCCGGACGCGCAGCGGACGAGCGCAGCGGGCGCGACGATTTCGTGCCTAAAGGCACGCCTAAGGCAAGCCCGTCTGCGCCCGTCCATGCCAAGGTAGCGCCATGGGCCAGTTATGCTCCCTGTCTTGGCCCTTCACATCTTGATCAGCCTCCTTCTGGACCCCCCTACTCTAGAGAGGCGCTCATCCAAATAGGTAAGCACCATGCGGATAAAGGAATATTCTCCCTGCTACATACGGCACACCCACGAGCCGACTTCCTGAGCGACGATCTTTTAAAATGTGGGCTTCTGAATGTTAGGTCCCTGCCTAAACACAGTACAGAGATCCAACTCTTGATTGATACTCACGAACTAGACATTCTTTTCATGACGGAAACTTGGACTCGTCCTGACTGTTTGGTTGACCCTGGATTTGCGTGTCCTCCTGGGTTCAAATTTCTTCATTCCCCTAGGCCTACTAGAAGAGGCTGGGAAGTGAGAGCTATTTTTAGAGCGTCTTGCAGCATTAAGGTCCTCACTTTAGACCCTACTCTGGGCACTGAGCTTTTAGGGCTATCAATTCAGACCCACTCTGGGACTACTGTCACTGGGATAGTATGATACCGCCCGCCAGGGTCGTTCAGCCTTCAGCAGCAACAAACATTATAAACTACCCTGACTAATATCGCCTTCTCTCACCATAAGCTACTTATACTTGGCGACTTTAATCTCTGGCGCAACGGTACCCTTGACTCGGGTCTCGGGAACCTACTTCAAGCCTGTGAAAGTTTTGGTCTTTCTCAACTGGCCACTAAAGCCACCCACAAAGCTGGTCATCTCCTAGATTTGTTCTTCGCGGCACCTGACCTGGTGGCGATGGGGGAAACCTTACCTATGGATTGGACAGACCACTCACTCGTAAAATTCTTTATTCACACGAATGGTGGTCCTCACAAGGCTCCTGTGTTGACTAGGGAAGTTAAGTGCAGAGATTGGAGGGCCCTCACACGTCTGCACCCTATCGGTGAGGTGTTCCTTTTGGAACAGCTCTTCAATGAGAATAAGAATATAGACGAAAATTACGCCTCTCTCTGTACTAGAATCACAACGGTCCTCGATGCCCATGCCCCTCTAAAAACACGCAGCTGTAAGGGTAAAGACTCCGCCCCCTGGTTTAATGACGACCTAAAAAACCTAAAACAGGGATGCAAACAAGCTGAGAGAAGGTGGAGACGCGACTATAATGACACCTTTAAAGAGGTCCGGAAAACTAAGGTCCTTGCCTACAAGAATCTGATTAAAAAAATCTAAAGCAGAATACTATTCCTCTCTGATCTGCAACACCACCAACAATTCCAGGAGTATTTTTAGTATACTAAATAGCGTCACCAATCCGGAGTGTTCCAAGAATGTGATCGTCCCGTCCCAAGACCTTTGTGACAACCTTGCTGTATTTTTTAAGGAAAAAATTGAACTCATCCTTAAAGACCTGGACACTCCTTTGGATCTCGTCCCTCCCTCCGACCTGAGACCTGTTTCTCCGGTGGACCGATTGGCTGGCCCTGCCACAGCTACGAAGGAAACGTTACTCAAGTTCCCACCACTTACTTATGAGGCCTTCACTAAGTTAGCTAGAGGAATCACCTCCGGGTCTCCCATGGATCCGGTGCCTCCCAAAATCTGGAAGGAATTTGAGGATGAACTATTCCCCACACTCCACCAAATTTGTAACCAATCCCTGGTGACTGGCACCGTCCCAGCTCATTGGAAACGGGCGTTAGTCTCTCCTTTGTTAAAAAAACCCTCCCTAGATCCTGATTGTTCAAAAAACTATAGGCCCATCTCCCTGCTGCCTTTCCCTGCCAAGGTAGTTGAGTGTCTAGTTAGCAAGACTCTCTCCGACCATCTGGAACGTCATCTATTACTAGATGGGGACCAATTTGGTTTTTGGCCTGCCCATGGTACCGAAACAGCCCTCATCACCGCTATGGATGAGCTTCAAAGGCGTGCAGACAGAAGACAGGCAGCGTTCCTGATCCTGCTCGATATGTCTGCCGCCTTTGACACGGTGAATCACAAGATCCTACTGAGGCGGCTGTTTGAGGCGGGAGTGAGAGACACTGCGCTACAATGGTTTCATTCATTTTTGCAGGATAGGCAGCAGGCAGTACCAATGCCACCTTTCCAGTCAGCCTTTTCCCTGGTAATGCATGGGGCCCCTCAGGGCTCAGCAATCAGCCCAATACTCTTTAATGTATACCTCAGACCTTTGAAGGAGAGGACTCAACCTCTGAGGAGGTCCTACACAATTGTCTGCGTGACACGTCCCGGTGGCTAAAGGACAACTCCCTTCAGTTCAACGCAGGGAAGACGGAGGTGCTCTTCAGTGCCGGAACTAGGATTCCCCGACCGTTTCCAAACAACTTTTGGCCCCCGGAATCAGGGTCCAATATACGGCCGGTGGAATCAGTTCGTAACCTAGGGGTCATGTTGGATCATAGGCTCAGCATGGAGACGCATGTTCAAAAAACGTCTGCCTGTTGTTTTGCCATCCTCCGTTCCCTAAGGAAAGTTCTGCCCCTCTTACCTACCCATGCCCGCGCCCAAGTGGTTAGATGTACCATCCTTAGCAGGTTGGACTATTGTAATGCCCTCCTGCTTGGGTCCCCTGAGTTCCTGCTGGACAGGCTCCAGAGGGTCCAATCAGCAGCTGCTAAGCTGGCTCTGGGGCTTCCGAGAAGATCTCATGGACCGTCCGCCCTGGCAAAACTGCAATGGCTTCCTATAAGACAGAGGATTCAATTTAAGGCCCTTTGTATAGTCTTTAGGGCTCTCAATGGCACTGGCCCAGCCCCCTTACAATCCAAATTTGCCTGGTACACTCCAACCAGACAGCTTCGATCCTCTGACGCCAAACTGGTAGTCGTACCCAGATTCAGGAAAGTCAGAGCCGGAGGTAGATCCTTCGAGGTGGCAGCTGCCAGACTATGGAACACTCTTCCTATCGAGATTAGGCACCTCAACGAACTCCTCCCGTTCAGAAGAAGGATTAAAACTTGGTTATTCCCCTGTTAGTCTGCCTGTAAGCTCTCACTCCCTGCGTTTTTTCACCTCCGTCTCCTCTGATCTTTCAGCGCCAGGATGCCTGCAATGGTGACAGCCGCGCTTTACAAATTCTCAAAAATAAATAAATGGTTTTTCTCCAATAATCACAGACTCGAAGAGTTTTAAAAGTTTTATCCAATCAATAATTTTGTGAGTCAAAGATCAAATACAATGTTAACATCGAGTTTCATTCAGGAAAAAAATCAAATTAAGTTCAATAATAAGCCTCTATAAGAATATTGTGATGAAAGTACCTGAAAAGGGAGGAAAAGAGAGAACAGGTACAAAACAGATTCCACAGAATTATATTTACCTCAGGTGATAGATGAAGCCAACTCCTTGAAGATGGGCAAGATGGAGTCCACCGGGACAGGTGGAAGACAGAGGATCAGGATAGGTTCAGGATCGGGAAGGTGACCTCTTCTAAGTGCAACGCCAGCGTCGCACCCCTCTCTGGCACTACTCTCCTCGATCTTTCTTCCGCAATTCCCCTTCTAGATGATTAGATTATCGATCAGTATTTCGGTCTCTCGAGCAGGGTCTCTGGCATCTGCAAGGTCTGAGACAGCGTCTCAGACAGCGTCTGTGGCAGCATACGGGTCGGGTCTGTGACGGGTCGGAATGACGGGTCTCGGGTTCTGGTCTGACCTGTGTGTGTCTCTCTAACTAACTTACCTCAATTATACTATTCTGTGTTCCTGCTAGACAGGCTCCAGAGGGTCCAATCAGCAGCTGCTAAGCTGGCTCTGGGGCTTCCGAGAAGATCTCATGGACCGTCCGCCCTGGCAAAACTGCAATGGCTTCCTATAAGACAGATGATTCAATTTAAGGCCCTTTGTATAGTCTTTAGGGCTCTCCATGGCACTGGCCCAGCCCCCTTACAATCCAAATTTGCCTGGTACACTCCAACCAGACAGCTTCGATCCTCTGACGCCAAACTGGTAGTCGTACCCAGATTCAGGAAAGTCAGAGCCGGAGGTAGATCCTTCGAGGTGGCAGCTGCCAGACTATGGAACACTCTTCCTATCGAGATTAGGCACCTCAACGAACTCCTCCCGTTCAGAAGAAGGATTAAAACTTGGTTATTCCCCTGTTAGTCTGCCTGTAAGCTCTCACTCCCTGCGTTTTTTCACCTCCGTCTCCTCTGATCTTTCAGCGCCAGGATGCCTGCAATGGTGACAGCCGCGCTTTACAAATTCTCAAAAATAAATAAATGGTTTTTCTCCAATAATCACAGACTCGAAGAGTTTTAAAAGTTTTATCCAATCAATAATTTTGTGAGTCAAAGATCAAATACAATGTTAACATCGAGTTTCATTCAGGAAAAAAATCAAATTAAGTTCAATAATAAGTCTCAATAAGAATATTGTGATGAAAGTACCTGAAAAGGGAGGAAAAGAGAGAACAGGTACAAAACAGATTTCACAGAATTATATTTACCCCAGGTGATAGATGAAGCCAACTCCTTGAAGATGGGCAAGATGGAGTCCACCGGGACAGGTGGAAGACAGAGGATCAGGATAGGTTCAGGATCGGGAAGGTGACCTCTTCTAAGTGTAACGCCAGCGTCGCACCCCTCTCTGGCACTACTCTCCTCGATCTTTCTTCCGCAATTCCCCTTCTAGATGATTAGATTATCGATCAGTATTTCGGTCTCTCGAGCAGGGTCTCTGGCATCTGCAAGGTCTGAGACAGCGTCTCAGACAGCGTCTGTGGCAGCATACGGGTCGGGTCTGTGACGGGTCGGAATGACGGGTCTCGGGTTCTGGTCTGACCTGTGTGTGTCTCTCTAACTAACTTACCTCAATTATACTATTCTGTGTTCGTGTACCGCCCCCAAATGTTTCAATCTTGTGTTTTTCCCTATTTCTGATTGGACAGGGCAAGGAGGTGAGTTCATCACACCATATTAAATGTAATATTTTTCTTTAGGCTCTTTGTTCTATGTTTCCGCCCCTTAATTTACTTTCCCAAAGCTTTATTCCCACCCGTATTTCACATTATGCTTAATACAATTTATACAATTTTACAATGTGTTGCTCTTGTCCGGGTCGATGGGTTAAGTTCCCATATGCTTCTTGCCAGCTTGACCTTGGCTGGGTTTCAATGGTGTCATCATAGTTCCGGGCAGGGTTTAGAGCGAGTGCGCACAGATCAGGTGGAGTAGGGATTTCAGTCACCCTCCGAGGCCCAAATACGAACTAATAATAAAGTCAGAGAAAAACATGTTAGTATACGAAAATAAATTAATTCACTGTAGACCACTTATCACTACTCTATCCCCATTTACTTAAATACATATTTTGCATTAGTATTTAGTAGAACTTGCAAGGTTTAGTTTAAGCAGTAGCATGCGCATTAACATGGGAGTTTCAAGCAGCCATTTTAAACGCTATTGCGCAGCTGCAAAAGATTCCCTCCAAGCATAGAAAACATCATACTACTTAGATGCAGTAGACGCATGTGCAGTGATGTTCCCGCGTTTTGTCGGCCATTTTAAGCCACTCGGGTTACTGGTTAGTAATACACTTAGGAGAGCTTCCCCTAGATACGATATATCGTGTGTAATGCAATATTAGTATTTACAAACAAGTTGATTAAAGTGTAACGCGTTATTTGAGAGGATTGCCTCCGAGCAAGTTTATTCTTTACAAAACCTTGCTCCGTCAATGGGATGTAACGTTATTATACACAACCATCCCCCATGAGGATGAGCTGAGAGCTAGTAGACATTTTTTTAAGCTCTAGGCCCTTAACACTGTAAAGACACACCAAAATTATTTTAGAGATGATCCATTGGTGCCTTACCAATAACATCTTTTTATTTGGCACAGATCTTTTTCGACAGCAGAGAGGTACTGCGATGGTCACCTGCTTTGCCCCCAGCTATGTGAATTTACACATGGGCTGGTGGGAGGATCAGGTGCTACCCGCCACATGCCCTGAAGAAATATTAGGTAATTTTATGGTGTTGTTTTATCGATGACCTTTTTATCATTTGGCGTTGGTCTTTGAGTTCAGCTGAGAAGTTTGTGGAAAAGATCAATGTAAATACATTCAATCTCCATTTTTCTGCTCACTTAAGTGAACAGTCGGTTGAATTTTTGGATCTGACAGTACACATAGAACGTGGTAAACTGCACAAAAAGAATTTTAGGAAAGTCACAGCTGGCAACACAGTTTTGAAACTCCCAGAGGTTTCACCGTAACAGCTTAAAATATAGTATCCCCTCTGCAGAGAATTTAAGGATGCAAAGGAACTGTAGTGAGGGGTTGGAGCTAGGGAATGCACAGCAAGAACTGGAGCAAAGATTTATAATGAGAGGGTACAGTAGGTCAGTACTAAAAGAAGCTAGGGCAAAAGCCAGTCTTAAAGAGAGGGACAAACTCTTATTCTCAGAGAAGCTGCAGTACAACTGGAAACAGAACCTCAGATTCATTACGGGATTCAATTCCAGACACAAGGAAGTGAGACAGATTCTACAGAAAAATTGGCATCTATTACGTAGTGATCCAGTCATAGGCCAGAGAATTAGTAAGAAGCTCTCACTGACATTTTGAAGGGCCTGGTCAATGAGGGGTGATTTTGTAGTTAGTAGCCCAGAGATGCAGGTGGTAGGATCATGGTTAAGTGGCAGAGGAGGCTTCACTAAATGCCATAGATGTACGGCCTGTAGGTATGGAGTGAATATCAGATAAGTTCCGGTACCTGGCACTGATCAACAATGGACAATTCAACATTCCCTACATTTCAAGAGTGATCATGTGGTTTTTGTTTTAGGTGCACATGCCAAAAAATGAACGTAGGTAGTACAATTTCAAGTGTACATATGAGGATACTACACAATATCAGGGCAATTGTAAAAAAGGACTCCTCTTATCAGGTGGCAAGACATTTTGAGCAAGTACAAAATAGTAGTCTGGATAATTTACAGTACATTGTATTAGATCAAGTACCAGCCCGCAGTAGGCAATAGGGAACGGTGCCTAAGGCAATTAGAATCCAAACACATTTCAAGGATCAATATGAAGGTCTCAATATTGAGCTACATGTGCATTTCTAATTAATTTTCTATTCAATTGAACTGAGTCTGCAAGTCAATCCGTTTTATATAGTATGTATGATAAATTGTTATTATGGTTTTTAATTTTGAGCACAGGGCACTTTACATTGAGTAAGTGGATCGAGGTAATGAGGGGGAGGCACGGACAATGAGCACATTGCAATTTGGGGCATTTGCCCTTCATTGGGAGGAATACTTGAACTAAGTATACAGCACTTTAATATTAGCAAAACTGAGTGTCTATCTAGGGTCCGACAAGGCAGCTCCGCACATAGCACTTTACTATTAATGAGTTTGCATTGTTGCAATTTGCACTTTATCCTTTTATGCAACCCCACAAGGGTAAGGAGGTATATTAAAGTGTTCATAAGAGAGTCAGGCTGCAGTAATATGGGTCGATATCCAAGAATGGAGATTGAAGCGTGCCATACTTCTTAGTTCTATGATGGTGCATATAATCAAGCACATGATTTTATGAGATCTAGTGGTGTGATGGTCCGATGTGGGATTGAGCGGTAAATAGCTGAAAGTGATTTGAAAGGGCTTCATAACGTTAGAGCACTGGCTCAAAATGTAATCTTTGAAAATCCATGTTTAAAGGAGAATATGGGAAAGAAGATCAAAGCACTAGGCACTTTTTAGAGAGGGAGGGATGTAAGGATTACTAACATTGTATCATTATTTGAGTGATAATAGAACTAAGAACACCGACACATAGACAAATTAAAAAGTTAAAAGAATTGCATTTCATGGCGATCAAACGTAACTGAGTCACTCTTATAATGCAGGTGCTGAAGGAGAAACAGCTTGTTTATAGGCCTGATAACGATCTCAAAGGTCTTACTTACAGGACTGGGGAGCGAAATGCACACAGTGGTGTTACACACGGAATACAGACATTTGAAAATAAATGTTAAGCTCAATTTTTTCCATGAGTAAACAGTGAGATTTAATGTGCTGTAGGGTTACTGGAGAATAAGAAAGTTTTGTGATGTGGTATCAATGGTCAAAAAAAGAGAGAAAACTTTATTGAACATTTTGACTGTAAAACTTTATTGACCTGTAACGCTATGGAGAATAACTGCACTGTCACTTTAAATGGTGAGGAAAGTATTTAATACACAAAATGGCGATATGGCATTGTTGTGAAAAAGACCGCTTGGATGGTCGAAGCGCGTTCCCAGTTGCCAATGTAATCAACCCGAGCATGCTGAGACCTGTTTTTTTAAGGACTAATGGGCTGTTGGCGTGTATATATATATATGTGTATATATATATGTATGTATGTATTATATATATATATATATATATATATATATATATATATATATATATATATATATATATATATATATATATATGGAAACAAAGCATTCACCAGTTTTCTCCAGGAAAAGAAAGAATGCACGAACTCCTCTTCGTCGGTAGATACTGTTATTTTATTCAGTTGTCAGATCTCCCTTATGTCATGACGCGTTTCGGCCGACGAACGGCCTTGATCACATGAGACAAACTTTGCGTATGACGGCGTTTAAAAATGCTAACACCCACATCACATGATGGACAGAAATGAAAGAAATACTATTACATCAAAAAATCAGTACTTTGCGCATAACAACAACGTGACGAGTTTGTAAAATAAATACTTAATTGTATACATAAATGTGCTTATAACAACATAATTAAATACATTAAATACATTGTTGACGATCTATCTTGTTCGAGTCATATGTTACATTCCCAGTCTGAATACTGTGCTTACTTGAAAATTCAAACACATGACATCAAAATGATTCCCAAGTTAGATCGTGTAGAGAGAATAAGCCATTTACATATTTTCTCCGGACCATAACGAACCGAGTTAAAAAACATATTGTGTCCAATGATACATTGCAATTCAACTCGTCAAAAAACAAATAAACACATTGTCATCTGGATAAAATCCGGTTTGCAAGTACCTCATGTCATAGATGTCATTCTAAATTTGTCCAATCAGTGAAAATGTATAACGTGACATTAGATCGGTGCGTATTGTAATTTAACTATTTAAACTGTATGTTGTTTTTGTAATAATATTTCTCGTTTTCTTATTTTTTATTTATTTTTATATGTGTATAGATTGTATGGTCCTCTTAATTTAAAGTGCAAATAGTGCAAATATGTACATTTTACTAAAGTGCGAATTGTGCAAAAGTGCAAATTGATGCTATGTGCAAATGCGCAATAAATGTGCAAGATATAAAAAACTTTGATAAAATACAGACATTAAAAAATGCGCACCGATTAAATCCTAATCTCACTGTGGATAATACATTCCTATAATCTCAATGTGGTGGTGGGCGACAAAAGCATGTTTGTTATCTAATCTAAATACTAGCCAAGAAAGTGAGTTTGCCGAAATCACTCAATGAAACACACCGGGCATACAGTGGAATGGGCATGTTATTCCTATTTCAAGCGTGTATGAGTGCATGGAACGCAGAAAGTGCACAAATAAAATATGATGTTTGACCATTCTTGTCTCATTACTTGATCATGAGACTTTATAAAAAGTTGTGCATATCTTCGGTTGTATTGAGCCCAAGAGGTGTCTTACTATCCAGTTCAATAATTAACCGAGTCTCCAGTTGCCTGAGCAAGCGTTCTCTGTTACCCCCATATTTGAGTTTGGGGATTGCATCTATTACATAATATGAGAGGCAGGTCAAATCATTATCATGAACAGCTCTGAAGTGACGGGCCACAGGATAAGTAGTGTCGTTATTTACAATAGCCCTGAGGTGTTGTAAAATGCGCGCATGCACCTGCAATTTGGTGCTTCCTACATACTTGAGACCGCAGGTGCACGTTAAAACGTATACTGCGAACTCAGTACGGCATGTGTAATGCCCCTTGATTTGTACTGGAGTAGAACTAAAGGGAGTGTTGTACTTGGAAGTATTCACTCCGAATTTACATGCCCTGCAAGAAGCGCATTTAAAGAAACCTTTGATGGGCTGCAGCCAATTGGTTTTGGTAGAGGTTTCTATGTATTTGGACACTAGCTGATTTCTCATCGAAATAGCCCGTCTGAAGGTGATAGTGGGAGTAGAAGGCAATCTGGGTGCCAATACTGCATCTGTTCTTAGTATTGGCCAGTTATGATTAACTATCCTCCTGAGCTGATGATGTTGTTTGTTAAATGTGATAATGAGACGGGGTGCACTATTGGTATCATGACTGCCAGTTAGTGGTACTGTGGTGTCGTTCATGGGGGATAAAAGGTCCTCTCTGGATTTGAGAGCCACCTTCGTCTGGGCTTGTCGGAGGATGTCATTTTTATATCCTCTTTCTTTAAATCGGGACAATGCCTGTTCAGAACATTTGAGATATTCCCCTTCCGTACTGCAGATTCGTTTCAACCGGAGTAATTCCCCGTAGGGGATGCTCCGTATCAAATGGCGGGGGTGAGCACTAGTCGCATGAAGGGTGGCGTTTCCTGCTGTTGGCTTTCTAAAAAGTGTTGATTCTAGACGACCCTCATGAATGTAGATCTTAGTATCAAGAAATGGGACCTCGGAAGAGCTAATCGATGCAGTAAACTTTAGGTTACAAGTATTATTATTGAGTTCATCGATAAATAGTAAAGCACTCTCATGGTCACCCTTCCAAATAAAAAATACATCGTCTATATATCGATGCCAATGTGAAACGTGTTTGTCAACCACCCTGGCCAAAGTGCCTTGGAGGGTCTGCTCCTCCCACCAGCCCACATGCAAGCATGCGTAGCTGGGAGAGAAGCAAGCCCCCATGGCTACACCCCGCAATTGACGATATACAGCATTTTCAAACATGAAAAAGTTGTTAAAAAGACACCATTTCACCATCTCTAAAAGCATGATATTGTGGTTGTAGAGGCCTAAGGGTCTGTTATCCAAGTAGTGTTTAACAGCTGTGAGACCTGCATGATGGTCGATGCTGGTATATAGAGACTCAATGTCCATCACCACTAATAAAAAGTCATTCTCCCACTTAACATTTTGAATTTTGTTTAAGAAATCCCCTGTATCTCTGATATAGGATGGCAGGCCTTGTACAAATGGTTGTAAAAAATAGTCCACGTATTCGGTGATGTGCTCACTCATTCCCCCAATCGCCGAAATTATAGGCCTGCCAGGTGGAGGATTAGTTCCTTTATGTATTTTTGGAATTAGATACAGGGTTGGGATAATCGGATAATCATTAAGCATAAAGTTCAATTCTTGACTGGAAATTAGCCCCTGTCGTCTCCAGTTCATAAGCTCCTTCTTGATATTGTCCTTAGCTTTGTGATATTCAGTTACCGTGGTTTTTGAGTAACATTCCTTGTTGGACAATTGTGTCTGAGCCTCCTTGATATATTCTGCCCTTGGCCATATTACCACATTACCACCCTTATCTGACATATTGATGACAATGTCTTTTCTGTCTCTCAACTTACGAATAAGATTCTCATATTGTATGTTCTGATGTTTACGTCTTGCTTTGTTGTGGTTGGTCCTGTAGTATAATTTTTTGATATCATCAATTATACGTTCATGAAAAATGTCTATGGCGTCCTTGGGCATCATAGGGTAAAATTTAGATTTGACCTTGAATGGACTGAGCCCGGCACTGGACTCCGTGAGATTATGTAAGCCAAGTCTTTCCTGAGTGGAATATTGGCTGGTGTTTGGAACAGTGGTGAGAAAGTTTTCATAGTTGAGTTCACTGATTGTGAGCATGATTGATGCATCAGATGCTGCAAGATTTGGTTGATTGGTGGGATTGGAAGTACTCAAGTTGACCGGTGGGGTAGATGTTATATTACCCTCCTTGATGGTAAAAAACTTTTGAAGTTTTAGCTTCCTGATGTATTTGAAAATATCAATACGTGTTTTTCCGTAGTTGAAACTACTTTCCGGGCAAAAAGAAAGGCCGAGTGCTAGAATCTGTGTCTCAGCTTTAGTAAGTACCAGTCTGATAGGTTGACTACAGTGTTATTATTAGTCATTATCTCCTGCGCCACTGCCTTCTTGGTCTGCCTCTTCCTGCATTTGCGCCTCTCCCGGCGACGTTGATTTTTTCGTTGCTTACTGCTTGAGGCTGGTTCCGATTCCGTGGTCGCAGCGTCTGCAGGCGGTCCTCTGCTAAAAAATTAAGCTCTTCAGCTGGACTAAGAATATTCACCTGTTCTCCCATATATATGTATATGTATATGTATATATATATATATAGCAATACCAAAGGAAATGATGGACGGAGTGTTGAACATTGCAAGCACTCACCCCCAGTCAACTAGTCTGGGTTTAATCCACCACCGTTCTTTAGCCCACTCTGCCACCCCAGTTCGGACATGGCCATATGCAAATCAGTCTGACCCTGTGCCTCATGGGAACAGTCCAGCCCGAACTGCCAAGCCATGTCTTCCCTGGACCGGAAACAAGCTTCCTAGGACCGGTTTCTGGCATTTCAGCCGTCTTCAGCCAGGCTTGCTTGAATCCAGTGGCAAAGTGAGCAAGGGACTCACGTCTGAGCATACCCTGCCAACTTATGGCGAACAAAGCAATACCAAAGGAAATGATGGAGGGAGTGTTGAACATTGCAAGCACTCACCCCCAGTCAACTGATCTGGGTTTAATCCACCACCGTTCTTTAGCCCACTCTGCCACCCCAGTTCAGACATGGCCATATGCAAATCAGTCTAACCCTGTGCCTCATGGGAACAGTCCAGCCCGAACTGCCATGCCATGTCTTCCCTGGACCGGAAACAAGCTTCCTAGGGCCGGTTTCTGGCATTTCAGCCGTCTTCAGCCAGGCTTGCTTGAATCCAGTGGCAAAGTGAGCAAGGGACTCACGTCTGAGCATACCCTGCCAACTTATGGCGAACAAAGCAATACCAAAGGAAATGATGGACGGAGTGTTGAACATTGCAAGCACTCACCCCCAGTCAACTGATCTGGGTTTAATCCACCACCGTTCTTCAGACCACTCTGCCACCCCAGTTCAGACATGGCCATATGCAAATCAGTCTGACCCTGTGCCTCATGGGAACAGTCCAGCCCGAACTGCCAAGCCATGTCTTCCCTGGACCGGAAACAAGCTTCCTAGGACCGGTTTCTGGCATTTCAGCCATCTTCAGCCAGTCTTGACTGTTCCCATGAGGCACAGAGTCAGACTGATTTGCATATGGCCATGTCTGAACTGGGGTGGCAGAGTGAGCTAAAGAACGGTGATGGATTAAACCCAGATCAGTTGACTGGGGGTGAGTGCTTGCAATGTTCAACACTCCGTCCATCATTTCCTTTGGTTTTGCTATATATATATATATATATACATATGTATGTATATATACATCTAAACATCTATATATATATATATATACATATATATATATATATATATATATTCACTGAAAAAACCATAGGTTTCACACATGTTATAGTTAGCGGAAATTTTACTGATAAAAAACCAATGAAATTGCCCCGTTATAGTTAGTGCTGGCAACTATAACTCACGCGACCGCAATCCTCTGCTGATGCTAATACTGTATTTAGACACTTATTTGCCCATGTCTTCTTCCATACATTTTTAGCTATACATATATTACAAATATTTTTTTTTCATAAAGACACATATGTCATCAGCAGAAGATTGCGGTCGCGTGAGTTATAGTTGCCAGCACTAACTATAACGGGGCAATTTCATTGGTTTTTTATCAGTAAAATTTCCGCTAACTATAACATGTGTGAAACCTATGGTTTTTTCAGTGAATTTGCAAGGTTTTTTAAATGCTAATTCCTAACTATAACGTGTGTGAAACCTATGGTTTTTTCAGTGAATTTGTACGGTTTTTTAAATGCTAAGTGACTTTACGCCATTCGTGGCGTGCGCGCCCACTTAACGCAGTTCGTTCCGTGCGCGCACGGTGCGCTTCGCGCACCGTGCGCGCACAGTGAGCACGCGGTGCGCTTCGCGCACCGCGCACCCACTTTACGCAGTTAGTGCCGTGCCCACGTTACGCTAGATGGGCCATGTACGCACGATGCGCTTCGCGCACCGTGCGCACATGGAGGACATATTATGCGCTTCCTTGTGATAGGTAATCTGTTGAAATTTTTTGGGAAATTTCTGTGCTCTGATAAGCCATGCACAAATGGTGGACTTCGGCCACCATTTGCACAAGGGGTGGAGAAAGTGTGGATAGTGTTTTTTTTATTTTTATTTTTTTACCGTACGCTTACGGTAAGCGTACGGTAAGCGTACCCCGCGAAATTGCCGAAAAAAAAATAATGCCGTTTTTGCTCTTGGGGGATGTTTGGGGACTCCCTCAACATGACTATGTGAGAGGGAGTTGTCAAAACATCCCCATAACATGTTTTTGGCCATCATATTTGATACATAACACTCAGTGCGGTAGACAAAATGGCGGACGCCGCTTCCTGGTTTCTGCCGATTCGAATGTTTACTAAGATCTAAGAGCCAATCAGAATCGCGCTCGCGCACGCCACCGTACGCTTACCGTAAGCGTACGGTAAGCGTACCGTAAGCGGGCTCAGATATATATATTGATTTAAAGGCTATTTTCTCAGAATCTACTGAACAGATTTACACCAAACCTACAAAAGGCACTTCCTTGACCTAGGGACTACCTCTCTGCCAAATTTCTAGTAATTCTGTTCAGCCGTTCGGGCTGTAGCTCGTTCTAAAGGTCCTATGGAAAAATGCATGGGAAAAACGCGTTTTGGGACCCCCTTTTATCTCAGCCCCCGCTTGACGAATCCCCCCGAGACTTTCAGGGTAGGAGCGGAGCGTAGCGCCCCACCTATTTTGAGAAATTCGCGAGGATTCGTCGACCGGCGCCAAAGTTATTCAAAATAGAATGTTGAGGTTTTCCTATGGAAACGTGGTCCTAACTATAACTACCTACTGGCGACCGCCAGTAGGTAATATATATATATATATATATATATATATATATATATATATATATATATATATATATATATATATTTGTCTTTTTTTTCTGTTGCAAGTTAAATGTGCGCCAAAGAAACCTACGTGTTCTACTTGTTTTGGCCGCAGCCTTCAACTGGGTCATGGAGTTGGTGCATATTTAAAGGGCAACAGCCCCCTTTCTCACCACCTAATTAAAAACTATTTTGCTTTTAAAAAGGATTGGATCACGGATTTCATTCTTAGTTTTAACTAAACAAAATACTTTTTCACAAGTCAAAATACATTATCTCATCATGTTTTTCCTATCATTGTAAAGTACATTATTTCATTCAAATAGAATATTGACAGTTCAAAAACATTAATATGTCAAACCATCCTGTTCTTTGGTATGTTTGTAAATTACACTGATATCACCAACTGAATGTCAAATTTCTAATTTCACCTTCCTAAAAACTTTTTATCAGCATAAACCTTGCCGTAACATAACCATGACCAGAGACGGAGGATCAAAACTGAATGGAACATAATTCATTGTCTCATTTCCTATCATCACATTCTGCAAACGTTATTTATTAACCTCAGCATTAACCTCAAATATCCACACCTCTACAGAGACAGTGACCCAAAAATGGAAAGGATGGTTAAAAAATCTATAGCATCACTGCAAATCACAAACCAAATAACCTGGAATAACTATGGAGCATGAAAAAGTGCTGATGCCAATCCACTGTATCTATATAATGTAACCATTCAAGTCGAAATTGACATTGAAATTAATTCTAAAGTACCTTAATAATGTTTAAAATATTTGCTTTTATTAGAAATGCCTTTAAATAATTACTACAACAATAGCTATTTACCATAATTGGTGTGTTATTTGAACAAATTAGTCGCTTGAGTGTGTATATAGTATGCAGATTATTTTCAAAGATTTTGCCAAAATAAGAACATAGTTCTCGATTTAAAAATCCTATTGTAGCTGATAGTCATTATAGAGAAAAAATATGGTCATTATGAAAACAAGTTACTTACCTGTAACTTTGGTTCTCCAGTATTGGTAACTTTCATAGATTCCCATAGCTTGCATCATTCCCCGTCGTCGGAATGGGAGTCTCTGTAAATAAAAAATACCATAGCAGTAGGTACAAAAGAGAAAGAAAGGCCTAGGCCTCATCTCATTTTGTAGCATATCCACCTCTTTTTATAAAAGAGTCTAAAATAATGCAACGAGCAATCAGATTAGCCTCACCCCATAGAACTTTCCTGAGAGAGCCTCAGATTTTCGTAGCCGTTGTGTAACAGTATAACAGAACATGCTGAAGGCTGAGCTTTCCCAGGGGAGGAGGGTGGGCGCATGGGAATCTATGAAAGTTACCAATACTGGAGAACTAAAGTTACAGGTATGTTAACTTGTTTTCTTGCTCCAGTATTGGAACTTTCATAGATTCCCATAGCTTGTATCAGAATAGCTAGCAGTTAGAAAAAAACGCACATTTTGTGGAATAAATCATAGAATAACTTTGTGTGTATCTCATCATAAGAAATACAAATTACCAAAACACTAGTCAGTAAACATCATCAGATACAAAATGTGCTAAACCAATCAGATGAAGGAGGGGTAGAAGTGAAAGCTCACTGCTCACTGGAAGAGATTCCTCAGGACTGCCTGTCCCACTGCAGCATCACTCCGCGTGGAAGAGTCCAAGCAGTAATGTCTCGTGAAAGTATGTGCACTGCTCCATGTAGCTGCCCTGCAAATGTCTTTGATCGGTACTCCAGCGAAAAAAGCATCAGAAGACTAAACTGATCTTGTCGAGTGCCCCCGGACTCGCCATTCTAGGGGCTTACCAGCCGCTTGATGACAGTAGCGGATCGTGCTGGCAATCCATCGTGCAACCCCTTGCTTCGAAAGGGGAAAACCTTTGTGAGGTGCACTGAAAGTGACAAAGAGCTGAGTAGATCTCCTGAAGTCTTTGGTGCGTTGGAGATACAATTTTAAACATCTTTGAACATTCAAAGAATGAAGAGACCTCTCCGCTGGAGTTGTAGGTCGAGGGAAAAAACGATTTGAGAATGACCGGTTCACTCAAATGAAAGTCCGAAGGGACTTTTGGGATAAATCTTGGATTTGTCCTCAGAATGAGAGTGTCTTTTTTAAACTGGAAGAACGGATCCTTAATAGTGAGAGCCTGAAGTTCACCAACCCTCCTGGCTGATGTCAAAGCGAGAAGGAGGGCCACTTTCCATGAGAGAAACTTAAGGTCCGCCCTATTGATTGGCTCAAAAGGAGGTCTCATGAGTTGAGCAAGGACCAAGTTGAGCTGCCACATGGGTGGCAGAGGTCTAACTGGAGGAAAAACCCTAAAAAGTCCTTTTAAAAAATGTTTCATGATTCTTGCAGACCAGAGGGAAGGGCCAGAAGCTGTTCATCTGAATCTAGAGATAGCTGCCAAGTGCACCTTGATAGAGGAATGAGGGAGCCCTGATTTGGCCAGAGTCAAAATGTATGGCAAGATCTGATGAGGAGCAGAAGAGAAAGGATGAATGTTCTCCTGGTGGCACCACAGGCAGAAATGTTTCCATTTCGAACAATAGGTCTTATTCGTACTTGGTGCACAGGCCTGAACTAGCATCTCTCTACATTCTTGAGGGATATTCAAGCTTTGAAATTCTCTGTGCTCAGGAGCCACGCTGTCAGCTGAAGCGAGCCCGGATCCGGATGTACCACTTGGCCCTGGGACATCGTCAATAGAGAGAGAATTGGACGCAGGTGAATTGGATGATCCTGGGAGAGCAGGAGAAGCTCTGTAAACCAAAACTGGCGGGGCCACGCCGGTGCCACTAGAATCATTCTGCAGGGTTCCGCTTTGAGCTTCCTGAGCAGTCTTGGGATCAGCGGATTTGGAGGAAAGGCGTAAACAAAGGCGCCTGACCAGGCCATCGAAAGCGCATTCCCCAATGATCCCTTATGGAATTTCCTGCTTGCGTAGAACCAGCATTTCCTGTTCTCCTGAGTGGCAAACAGGTCTATGGAAAGATTGAAAACTCCTTCCAGAGTGCGCTGGTCTAATTCCCACTCGTGACTCACAGATTTGAGACGACTCAGTGTATCCGCTGTCGTGTTGAGGGCACCCGGAAGATGTTCTGCCGAAATAGAGATTTGGTGCTGCATAACCCACTCCCAAATCTCCTGGGCTTCCTTGGACAGCAGCTGAGACCTTGTTCCACCCTGCTTGTTCACGTAATGCATGGCCGTCGTGTTGTCCGTACGGACCAGGACGGTAGATTCTCGGATTCTCGGGAGGAAAGCATGTATAGCTAGACAAATCGCTTTTATCTCCAGTAGGCTGATGTGGAGAAGGTGCTGCTCGGGCCGCCAGCGGCCGCTCACTTGAAGGTCTTGTAAGACCGCTCCCCAGCCTTCTAGAGAGGCGTCTGTGGTAAGTATCAAAGGAGCTGGAGTGACTGTGAAGGTGAGATCCTCAGAGAGATTGTCTCTGACCATCCACCAGCTGGCCGCCTCTTTCATAAGAAGAGTAATGACTACTTTGTCGTCGAAAGAGCCTTCTGTTTGGCGCCACTGCAAGTCCAACTGCTCTTGGAGCGGGCGCATTCGCAGACTGCAATGCGGAATTAAGGGAATCCAAGATAAGATTGATCCTAGAAGAGATTTGTAAAGGCGAACCGACAGAGACTGTCGTGCTTGCAATCGACGGGCGGAGGTTATCCGTTTTTGCTGTCTTTCCACGATGGAAAAGCTTTGCAACAAGCTGTGTCCAGAATAGCCCCCAGAAACATGGCCGACCTGGAAGGACAAAGAACTGACTTCTCCTTGTTGAGTTGAAGTCCCAGATGACTGAAGAGTTGAATGCAGCTTTCGACTGCCTCTGATGCTGCCTGGGAAGACGGTGCTTTCACCAACCAGTCGTCCAGATACGGAAAAACCTCTAGCGTTTGTTTTCTGAGAAATGCTGCAACTGGGGCTAAGACCTTTGTGAATATCCGCGCACGGATCTGAGCCCGAACGGCAGGACCTTGAATTGGAAGTGGCTCTTGGCTACTGTAAAGCGTAAAAACTTCCTGTGGGCAGGATGGATGGGAACATGGACGTATGCGTCCTCGAGATCGAGGGTGGCAATGTAATCCCCTGGGTTGAGGAGCCACAAAATGTCCTGTAGGGATACCATCCGAAATGAGAGTTTTATGAGGTAGGTGTTAAGCTCCCTCAGGTCTAAAATTGGGCGCCATTTTTCTACGGTCTTGCGAACGAGGAAGAACCAGGAATAGAATCCTGTGGCTCACTGAGACAGAGGTACTGGCTCTATCGCTCCTTTGAGAAGTAGTTGGTGAGCTTCTAGACGTAGAAGGTGCAGATGTTTGGATTCGGTGGCGCGAGGGGCTCTGGAGGGTAGAAGGTGTTGAAACTCCAGTGTATGGCCAAAAAGGATGATATTGAGGACCCATCGGTCTGATGTTAGGAGTTGCCAATTGTGGAAGCACTGGGATATCCTGCCCCCCACTGGTGTTACAGGGGGCGTAGGATCAGTAGACAGAGCTGGTAAGCCGCTATTGGCACTTAGAGGAATCTCTCCCCTGCCGCCCTTGTCGTCCTCTAGAGGATTGGTGAGAGAAAGAAGACGATTGGCCTTGACGTTGAGAATACTGGTGCCTGTAAGACTGAGATGGCTGTGAATAGGAAGAATAGCGCTGCTGCTGGTATCCACCTCCATATGAAGAGAAATCTCTTCCTCTCGCTCCACGGAAAGGCACTTTGCGGTATTGCAAAGTCCCAAGGGACTTTGCAGTTTCCTTGTCCTTTTTTATATCCGCATCGTCAATGTGCTTTCCAAAAAGCATCTCCCCATCGAATGGCAGATCCAGGATTTTATTTTGGACTTCCGGGCGGAACCAGGTGGCCCTAAGCCAGCCTTGCCGTATAAGGACTGCCACCCCTGCCAGAGAGCGAAAAGCTGTGGTAGCAATGTCCATTGCGCAATCTATAATTTCCGAGGAGGAACGTTCTCCCTCCTCCAGGATTTTCTTGGCGTCAGCCTTCGAGTCTTTGGGTAGCTGGTCCAGATACGGCGACAGGTCACACCACATCTGGCGATCATATCATCCAAGAATCGCCAAGGCATTAGCAGCCCTGACCAGGAGGCTGGACATAGAAGAGAACCTCTTCCCACCATAATCTAGTCGTCTACCCTCCTTATTCGGTGATGTGGTGAGGGGCGCCGACGGATTCCTCGATTTTCTTTGGGCCGCATGAGAAATTACAGAGTCCGGTTTCGGCTGGCTGACCAGACAATCGGGGCTATCCTCTGGAGCTTTGTATTTCTTCTCCAGTCGAGGAAGAACAGGCATGACAGTTGCTGGAGACCTCATCACTTTTATCCCCTCATCCCAGACATGGCCAACAATTGGGATAGAACGAACAGATTTCTTATAAGGTTCTTTGAAATCATAAAGAAAACATTCCGAGTGTACCGTTGGAATGGGTAGATTGAAATGTTTGGAAGCCCTTTCTATTAAATGGTGAAAACCTCCAATATCTGCCGGAGGAGAATCAGCTGGATCCGGAATTGGAGAAGCGGGATCCGGAATAATGTAGTTGTCCTATTCCCTATCTGGATCTGGGACTGAGACCCTGTCCTGGTCATCATCTGATGAGTCATCCTGAACAGTGACAACATTCTGTTGAGGTTCCGTTGGCTCTGGAACCGGAGCTTGAGGAAGCGGAGGAGCAGCTGGACCAGAAAGTTGAGCCAGAGGAGGAGGCGGAGTAACTCATCTTGGCTCTGGGCCGGAAGATTGAGTCGGAAACCTCTTCCTGTAATCCAATAGCATGAATTGCAGGTCAGCAATGAGTGAAGATGGCATGGAAACCATGCCCTGTTGCGACTGTTCCTGGGAAATAGGTTGCAGCAGATATTGCTGTTGTTCCATATAATAGTCCTCAGAGTCTGAGTCTTGATACTTCACACGTAACTGGGATGGGCTGTATACATCCCCGTAAGGACCGTCATCATCTTCTAAAAATTCTTCCTCCAAAAGGAGCGCCGGAGTCAGTGGTGTCACTCTGCGTGGAGAAGTAATCTCCGGGGTAATCTGACGTCTTCTGATTGAGATTGCCACCTTTTGTATCGTCGTCGAGGCCGTCGTCGAGGTCGTCGACGGAGTTTGGACCGTCGACAACGAAAGGGCGATCGTCGACAGGACCATCATCGAGACCGTCGTCATTATAAAGCTGGAAGCCGTCGGCGTCGGCGACGACACCATCATCGTCGTCATCCTCGTCGACGTGGAAGTAGTCATCGTAAGCGTCGACGAGATATTCACAGGTACCTCAGCTTGCGGCGTCGACGAAGTCGTCATCGACGAAGTCAATGGAAATGATAAACTTCTCGTCGACGAGCCTGCGGACGGATTCAAAGTCGACGTCGGTATAATTTTCGATGTCGTCGACGGAACTGATGTCGTCGTCGACTTTCACCTCAGGTGGAACCGAAGCTGTTTTTTTTAAAAGGTTTAGTTTCTCAGAAGCAATTTTTTCCTCAGAAACCTGTCTTTCCCTTTCTTTTACACCTCGGTGATGAGATTCGATGGGACTATGCCTGTCAGACCTATCAGAGATCTTTTGTAAGGCCTTGGCAGGGGGGTCAGAAGAAGTTGAAGGTGAAGACCTACCCCTTTTCTGTGATCTCCTCGAAGATGTCGCAGAGGAGGCATCATCACTGTCACTTGAAACAGGGTCTTTGCGTGACTTCAATTTTTGCAGCCAGGTGAGTAGACGTCCCTCACAGTCTCTCAAGGTCTTTGAAGAGAAGGTCCTACAGATCTTGCAGTCTGTAGGCTTGTGGTCCGGGTATAAACAATAAATACAGTCTTTATGTTTGTCCTCCACATAAAGCCTCTTTTTTGAGCAGGTGGCACAAGCTTTGAACAAAGCCTTCTTCTCCTTGTCAGACATCCTGAAGTTTTAAAGTTGAAGAGTTATAGTTGAAACCAAGAAGTTGAAGAGAAAACTGAGCAGAGCTCAGTGGAGACTCCCTTGCAGAACGTGCGGTAGAAAATCTAAGGCTCTGAGGCACTCTCAGGAAGGTTCTATGGGGTGAGGCTAATCTGATTGGTCGTTGCATTACTTTGGTCTCTTTTACAAAAAGAGGTGGATATGCTACAAAATGAGATGAGGCCTAGGCCTTTCTTTCTCTTTTGTACCTCCTGCTATGGTATTTTTTATTTAACGAGACTCCCATTCCGACGACGGGGAATGATACAAGCTATGGGAACTATGAAAGTTCCAATACTGGAGTAACTATGGTACTAATTACATAATTATTTAATGAGCATTGAATAATCCCTTTGCTTTTCTTCGTGACTTCTGCTTTCTTAAGAATGATAGCATATTTATAAATGACATGAGAGAATGTCAAACAAACTTTAAATTCCAACCTCAGTGTGACAAATGAGCTTAATAAAAAAATGTACACCTTTCTGGTGGCTCAAAGACATTGGAAACGCAACAATTGTTTCAGCTTTATCAGAGCCGTGGATCAACAGATGACCTGGAGCCATCTCAAATTGAATGCTTCCAAAACGGAAATACTTACGTGTGGCGATTGGAAAAATTGTGACCCACTCGCCACGTGGCCTGATGATCTGGGATTATGCCAATAACCTCTACCATGGATCACCTTTAACAACTATGAAACAAGTACAACGGATTTAGAACTCTGTTGACAGACTACTCTTACATATAAAGCCGCAAGCACACATCTCCTCTGTCTTGAAAGCCCTGCATTGGTTACTGGTTGCCAGAAGATCCACTTTCAAGCTGCTTTTTACCACCCACAAAGCAATACATGGAACAGGACCGCTTTTCATCAGGAATACAATCACCAACTACATTCAACAAAGGAACCTCCTCTCTAGAGTGGCAACTCACCTCAAAATCCCAATGTACAAATAAAAAACCATGGGTGGCACATCCTTCTCTGTTCAAGCAGCTAAACTATGGAACTCATTACCTCAAACAAAAGATCCGCTCATAACCACCTTATCTTCAGAAACCTACTCAATAATTAGCTGTTCCCCACAAACCAACATATGCAAACATAAAAATACAGCATATCCCTCTGTATATGAGCATTTAATTGGACTAACGATATGTACCCACATATGTGTATTGATTTGTATAAACATGTGTAATAATTATGTTTTTAGAAATATAGATATTCGTTAGTGCTGCTTAACAAATGTACATATCACTTATAGTTACATTATTCTATGTTATTAACAGGTATATAAGTGGCTGCATAAATAAGTACATCTTTTATCATAACTATTTATCTACAATTCTTCTCTATTGAATTACAAAAATAAAAACAAAATAATTTAAAGTACAACAAAACTTGAAAGCCGGAGTTTATTAAATGCATCTTTAATCTACATATATTACCTTCCTTATGCATAAATATACCTTCTGTGTACTTATGTATCTATATATTTATTAATTTTATTCTAGTTCATCACATCAATGCACTATCCTATTTCGCAACCTACACTGGGTTCAATATATCCTCTATCTCAACTCTCTGACTCATCTCAAACCCCACACCACTACTATGATCCCCAAAATAACTCTTTCTAGACTCTTCCCTCTTCTGCCCTACCTTGCATCATCTCATACCTCTTTTACTATTCAGATCTCCCAAACAAGCCTTGATAACCCCTTCCCTCTGACTCTTCCCCCTACACCTCCTCTTTACTCAGCCCAATCCCCTTCTACTGCCATGAACTCCACAAACAAATATATCTATTCTAGACCCTTCCCTCTTCTATCCCTCCTTCCCTCTTCAATCCCTCCACTATTCCTTTTCAATCCAAGTAACAGACTAACATGTCCACCACACAAATTATTTCATATATCCCTATACTAACTCCCCTCAACTTCCCCTCTACTCATCCCAAATCCCCTCCAATGGCTATAAACTCAAAAACAAAATCTTCGATTCCTTCTCTATCTTTCTCAATCTAAATAACAGAGTAATATATCCACCGCTCAAATTAATTCTTATTTCACTATACTAATTCTCCTCTAATCCAGTGGTGGCCCCTCTTTTAAGGCAGAGGAGTGTTGCTCCACTGATTTTTAGCAGTGAAGTTAAGGAAAACTCAAATGATAATAACTAAAGTGATTATCATTTCACTTTGTCCAGCTGTCCAGCAGCTTTGCGGGGCAGGGCTGCTCTCATGACAGGAGCAGGGGGAGTAGTGAGCACACTGTAAGTGCGCATGAATGTTTGTTTGGCCTTCTCGGGCCGGCCAAACATTCATGTGCACTTTGCATGTGCATGGGAGCCTGGGCATGTTCTCCACGCAGGCTGTAATGCAGCTTGCGTGGAGCACATGCCCAGGCTCCCAGTCAGCTTCTGAGTGCCAAACCGCAGTGCTCAGACCAATCACAATGCTTCATTGCAGCGTTGTAATTGGCTTACCGGGAGCCTGGGTGTGCTTGCCAGGGCAAGGGACTACGAGGAGAGACGAGGCAAGTTGAGGAAGCGGCGAGAAGGTAAGTCCATTATTTTTTTTCAGTTACACCCTCCTTTCCCATGGCCCCACCTCCCGCCACCGCCTCCTCACCAGTGATGCGTGCCAGCCGCCACTGCACTAATCCCTCATAGGTTCTGGAGTAGCGTGCTATTCGCTGAAAATGTGTTTCAACTCAGCAGAGATTGCAAGCACTACATAAATGCAAACCTTTTCCCGTTCCATCCTTCCACTATCCTTCTCAATCCAAATAACTGACTAACAGATCCACCAATAAAATTACTTTCATTTTTTACTAATTCTCCACTAATACTTTATGGGTTCTGGAGTAGCATGCTACTCGCCAAAAAAACGCTTCAACGTCTCATCATGGGTAATAAGTGCTATATAAATTCGATTACAATAAAATACAATACATGGTGGCACTAATACGTTTGGCCTTCTGTAATAGGTACTGGTAATGTAAGACCCTTAATCCTTTTGGATCTATCTATGGCGTTAAAACACTGTTGATCATTAGGTGTACCTAGGACACCACCATAGCAATTGTAGAACCCAATCTGGTATGCAGTAAATCGGTTCTTCCTTCATCTGCAAGAGAATAGGCAGCGATCATTTCTTTTTTAGGTGCAGCATTTGACACAGCTTTAGATGTTTAGAGAAACTATTGATTTTCACAAACAATTATACAGAATATACAGAGATTGGGGGGCTTTTTAATTAGTCTGCTCAACTGTCATTTGTGCTTCTGCCCACCAAATCATACAGTATGGGGCAGTGAGTCAGCCCACTTTACAAATTGGCTCCCTTCATTTTGAATGGACTGGGCAAACACTGTGCATATTGTTCGCACCAGCCTTAAAATGTGTCTCGTCAGTTGCAAATATGGTTGAAAAATGTGCTTTTTTAATATTAACGTTGAATTGCAACTGTTTGATATGCCTATACTAATTTTTGTAAGTGTTCATGTGACATTATAACATTTTAGGTGCCTGTAGCTTCAATATTATCTATGTCCCCTTCGTAAATAACAATAATAGAATTCTTAGTGCAACTGAAAGGCTTGTTTTAAAAAAAACATTCCTAGTAAAACAACTCACTGGTAGACACTTTTTATTTACAGTATAAGGTGGCCAATCTAAAGAGAGGTTATATTTAATTTGTTTCCTTTTTAGGTCTCGCTGAGCCCAGCGCATGCGCTGGCTCGAAGAGACATTTTGTATGTGGGCTCCAAAAAGTGCTACCAGGCCAGCCTAAAGCTACAGTGCATGTGCGCGGGCACGCGCGCCGCGCTTACTTTCACTTTCGCGGCCGCACCGCCGCTTTGATCGCGATCGCGATCACTTTCAATTTTGCGCAGACCCAGCCTCCTCTGCCGGCACACCCACAACTGGCAACATTACTAGCGCTTGTTTTTTATTGCCACAAAACGAAGTCTGGGATATTGGAGGGAGTGTCATCTAAAGTTACACTGTGCATCAAGGACTACAGTAACACCCCAACACGCTGCTGTCACTACTAACCACGAGGCACAGGCACAGGCAAATAAATATCTTCCTATCCAAGTGCAAGACGAACACAGACACCCGCAGGAAGCGACACTCTAACCCACGCAAGTTGGCTATCCGAGGCTCCCACTCACATTCATTATGTTGGTTTCATTTTCTAACTCCGTTTCGGCCGCACCGCCGCTTTGATCGCGATCGCGATCACTTTCAATTTTGCGCAGACCCAGCCTCCTCTGCCGGCACACCCACAACTGGCAACATTACTAGCGCTTGTTTTTATTGCCACAAAACGAAGTCTGGGATATTGGAGGGAGTGTCATCTAAAGTTACACTGTGCATCAAGGACTACAGTAACACCCCAACACGCTGCTGTCACTACTAACCACGAGGCACAGGCACAGGCAAATAAATATCTTCCTATCCAAGAGCAAGACGAACACAGACACCCGCAGGAAGCGACACTCTAACCCACGCAAGTTGGCTATCCGAGGCTCCCACTCACATTCATTATGTTGGTTTCATTTTCTAACTCCGTTTCATTGTGTTCATTGCTGAGTTAGAATTAAGCCCTATAGCCCCTTAACCGACAAGTCGTCGGGGATACACTCACCAAAAGCAGCAGAAAGCGCGAAGTCCAGAAGGTTGCGTTTCTCATGATGCCAGTGTAACCGGGTCCTGTACTCTGCAAGGGATGGGAGACCTGCAGTAGTCCCAACTACCCGGCCTCCAGGAAGCGGGTGAGAGAGTCAGAGACATAGAAACAAGACTAGTTCCGTAGGTGTCGTCTCGCCTGGCAACCATTTTGGGATGGGAACATTTCACTTTCACTACAACTGACACTTAAAGAAGACCCTCTCTCCACTGAAAGCGAGTGTCCCTTAAGCAACACAGTTAGATTTACAGAAGCCATTTATCAAATAATACATTTTTTATGTATAACAAAACCTGCAACGTGATGTGTGCTACGGCTCATCTTGCTACAGTGTTAAATTAATCATACACCAATATCGCCTTTCATTTTTTCTCCGATTTATTTTTACTCAAAATGTCTACGTGTCTTTTTCAAGACGGCTTCTCCACTGCCTTAGGAGTCAGGACTGTTACGTTGATAGTTTTCTCCTTTCCCTTCGAATTACACGGGGTGGGTGAGTGGATTGTGTATTTCTTCCGAGGTGCTTGAGTTTATCACACTGGTCTCTCTAGAAGCTGCAAATTCTTTGGCTTTATTCTACTGCTTTTGTGGCCTACACTCGTACGTCAAACGAAAATGCTGCAGTATCGATCACCGGCGTTTCTATGCCAGCTGTAATCAGTTCGTCCTTGCTTTTTTTTGCAATATTTTTCTTGTAGTTATTGTTCTTCCCTGAAAATTGTCTGTCTTTCTTCAAAAATAACAAGCATTGGTAAATGTATTCGGTTTTGCCTATGTGGTTAGAAATTTTTGTTGTAATTCGTGGTTTTGTGAGTAGTTGTGCAATATAAGTTACTGAAACTCTGCTACAAGTGTTATGACTTCTTTATTGACCAAGACAATATATTGCGCTGTATGTTCTCAAGGCAAGTCTCAAACTCTCCACTGGGCTCCGTATACACAAGATCACACACTGTGTCAACTTCATTATGAGATTGTTTTATTGGTGGCTGTGCACGTGTAACTTTTGGTGCTAATCCTTTCATTTAAGACACCAATTTAAGACACCAATAAGGCCTTGACCTATGTTAATCTTAATGTTACTTATTGAGCGCACGAATACCCGGAGTTGTCTTGGCGCTAAAGAACTAAAGTAAGCCCAAAAGATCATGCATTAATTCTGGAATAACCAAGTACTAAGACTCTTTCTAAATTAGACTAATGAACTTGCAGACTTGATATGCATTGGAAGAATTTTATTCTCACTATACACAAATGGAGTTGAGTCAGCAGTGAGTTCTGAGGTGATTGATGTACCTATGGTAAAAGAGAACAAGCATTGGCATAGCCAATAGGTCTCGCTTTTGGGACGTTTTAAGTATTTAGTTTTGCAGCACAATATTCGTGGTGCAACAACAACTGTTGCATGGCTAAACACTTAAAAGGTCCCAAAGGCGAGACCTATTGGCTATGCCAATGCTTGTTAAATTAGTGGCCTACATTTGGCAATAAAAAATAACCATCATTTCAGCTATCCAAGTCAAGAATTGCTAGCTTTGCCAATGTTTATTTAGGTGAGGTATTGGGTTGTTCATATACATAGCAGGTAAGCTAGCACGGAGCACTTAGCGTCCTGTGTGGTGTTCAGAGACACGGTTTCTAAATCTAAACTTCTGTTTCTGATACTGATTTTGTCACCTTCACATTTTTTAGCTGGGAGAGACACCCAGAATTTGGTTAGCTACAAGCTGGCCCTCTGTACCCAAACAACCCACTTCTGGAAACTGACACAACAGAATCTGAAAGTCAGCCAGGAGGACATGAAACACTAGCATGACCAGAAACCCAGTCTGGTTTAGTTTTAGTCTGGCTAAAAAGTGTGGTTGATGGAGCCCGTGGAGTCCTGGGACATGCAAGACCAATGGTTTGGGCCTTATGGTGAAAGACTGCAATAGTGATATCACCTATATCGTAGACCTCAAGACTACCAGGAACCCTTCAAGGGTCCTTAATGTCAATTGCCTCCAGCCTCACTTTGAGAGGTCTGGTATTACCATACTGCTGGATAATGATGATGGGGTGAAAGAGGAGATTGAATCTCTTCCCAACCTTCTCTCCTCAAAGGAGTAGGATGGGTCAGTGAAGGGTACAAAAGGGGGTGGTGATGGACGGAGCATCAGAACCAATCAAACACTCACACCCAGTCAACAGATCTGGGTTTGATCCATCACCGTTCTTTAGCCCACTCTGCCACCCCAGTTCAGACATGGCCATATGCAAATCAGTCTGACCCTGTGCCTCATGGGAACAGTCCAGCCCGAACTGCCAAGCCATGCCTTCCCTGGACCGGAAACAAGCTTCCTAGGACCGGTTTCTGGCATTTCAGCCGTCTTCAGACAGGCTTGCTTGAATCCAGTGGCAAAGTGAGCAAGGGACTCACGTCTGAGCATACCCTGCCAACTTATGGCGAACAAAGCGGTACAAAAGGGGGTGGTGATGGACGGAGCATCAGAACCAATCAAACACTCACACCCAGTCAACAGATCTGGGTTTGATCCATCACCGTTCTTTATCCCACTCTGCCACCCCAGTTCAGACATGGCCATATGCAAATCAGTCTGACCCTGTGCCTCATGGGAACAGTCCAGCCCGAACTGCCAAGCCATGCCTTCCCTGGACCGGAAACAAGCTTCCTAGGACCGGTTTCTGGCATTTCAGCTGTCTTCAGCTAGGCTTGCTTGAATCCAGTGGCAAAGTGAGCAAGGGACTCACGTCTGAGCATACCCTGCCAACTTATGGCGAACAAAGCGGTACAAAAGGGGGTGGTGATGGACGGAGCATCAGAACCAATCAAACACTCACACCCAGTCAACAGATCTGGGTTTGATCCATCCCCGTTCTTTAGCCCACTCTGCCACCCCAGTTCAGACATGGCCATATGCAAATCAGTCTGACCCTGTGCCTCATGGGAACAGTTCAGCCCGAACTGCCAAGCCATGCCTTCCCTGGACCGGAAACAAGCTTCCTAGGACCGGTTTCTGGCATTTCAGCCGTCTTCAGCCAGGCTTGCTTGCATCCAGTGGCAAAGTGAGCAAGGGACTCACGTCTGAGCATACCCTGCCAAATTATGGCGAACAAAGCGGTACAAAAGGGGGTTGTGATGGACGAGGCATCAGAACCAATCAAACACTCACACCCAGTAAACAGATCTGGGTTTGATCCATCACCGTTCTTTAGCCCACTTTGCCACCCCAGTTCAGACATGGCCATATGCAAATCAGTCTGACCCTGTGCCTCATGGGAACAGTCCAGCCCGAACTGCCAAGCCATGCCTTCCCTGGACCGGAAACAAGCTTCCTAGGACCGGTTTCTGGCATTTCAGCTGTCTTCAGCTAGGCTTGCTTGAATCCAGTGGCAAAGTGAGCAAGGGACTCACGTCTGAGCATACCCTGCCAACTTATGGCGAACAAAGCGGTACAAAAGGGGGTGGTGATGGACGGAGCATCACAACCAATCAAACACTCACACCCTGTCAACAGATCTGGGTTTGATCCATCCCCGTTACTTAGCCCACTCTGCCACCCCAGTTCAGACATGGCCATATGCAAATCAGTCTGACCCTGTGCCTCATGGGAACAGTTCAGCCCGAACTGCCAAGCCATGCCTTCCCTGGACCGGAAACAAGCTTCCTAGGACCGGTTCTGCCATTTCAGCCGTCTTCAGCCAGGCTTGCTTGAATCCAGTGGCAAAGTGAGCAAGGGACTCACGTCTGAGCATACCCTGCCAAACTATGGCGAACAAAGCGGTACAAAAGGGGGTTGTGATGGATGGAGCATCAGAACCAATCAAACACTCACACCCAGTCAACAGATCTGGGTTTGATCCATCACCGTTCTTTAGCCCACTCTGCCACCCCAGTTCAGACATGGCCATATGCAAATCAGTCTGACCCTGTGCCTCATGGGAACAGTCCGGCCCGAACTGCCAAGCCATGCCTTCCCTGGACCGAAACAAGCTTCCTAGGACCAGTTTCTGGCACTTCAGCCGTCTTCAGCCAGGCTTGCTTGAATCCAGTGGCAAAGTGAGCAAGGGACTCACGTCTGAGCATGCCCTGCCAACTTATGGCGAACAAAGCGGTACAAAAGGGGTTGGTGATGGACGGAGCATCAGAACCAATCAAACACTCACACCCAGTCAACAGATCTGGGTTTGATCCATCACCGTTCTTTAGCCCACTCTGCCACCCCAGTTCAGACATGGCCATATGCAAATCAGTCTGACCCTGTGCCTCATGGGAACAGTCCAGCCCGAACTGCCAAGCCATGCCTTCCCTGGACCGGAAACAAGCTTCCTAGGACCGGTTTCTGGCATTTCAGCCGTCTTCAGCCAGGCTTGCTTGAATCCAGTGGCAAAGTGAGCAAGGGAAGGGTGTCAGCATCTCCCCTACATGGACCCTGGATCAACAGAGAGATTGCCGCCAGTTCCTGGGGCAGTTTACCTATTTGTTCGCACCCATTTCAGGACTCACTACATGGTGTACCCATGATATTGATTTTGGAGAGAGCACACCTGTAATGAACAAAATGTACAGGTTGTCTGATAGCCAGCATTAAGGAGGAGGTCTCCAAAATGCTGTTGTTATGGGTTTTTGAGCCCTCGAACAGCCCTTGTTCCAGCCCAGTGGTGTTGGTCCCCAAGGTTGCCCCACCAGGTGCCACCCCTGAACTTAGGCTCTGTGTAGACTACTGTGGGCTCAATGTGGTTACCAAGACTGATGCACACCCCATCCCCAGTGCTGATGAGTTCACAGATCAGCTTGGAGCTGCCAAGTTCATCAGCACATTTGAATTAACGTCTGAGTACTGGTAGATTGCCTTGACTGAGGAGGCTAAAGAAAGGTCTGCGTTCTCTACACCAGAAGGGAACTTCCAGTTCTTGGACATGCCCTTCGGGTTGAAGAATGCCGGAGGTTGGTCAACCAGGTCCTGGCTGTGTTGGAGAACTTCATTGCCACACACCTAGACGACATAGCAGTCTTCAATTCAAGCTGTGTAGACCACCTTTGCCACCTCCAGGAAGTGCGTCCGGCTCCTCAGAGTGCAGGCCTACCTATCAAGGCTAGTAAGTGCCCGATAGGGCAGGG
The DNA here is from genome assembly GCF_964204655.1 of Triturus cristatus. Taxonomy (NCBI): domain Eukaryota; kingdom Metazoa; phylum Chordata; class Amphibia; order Caudata; family Salamandridae; genus Triturus; species Triturus cristatus. Next base: position 305,094,478 of record NC_140594.1, on the reverse strand, counting down.
GTCTACTTTGGTCACCAAGTGGGAGGTGACAAGGTGCAGCCCCTCCAAGCAAAAATGAAACCATTCTAGCTTGGGAACCCTCCTAGACCGACACAAATGTGAAACCCTTCTAAGGCCTCACTGGCTGCTACAGGAGATTTGTCAAGGGATATGGCACCATTATTGCCTCCTTGACAGAGCTGACTTCCAGGAAGCAACCACATCATGTGATCTGGACAGAGGTGTGCCAGAAAGTTTTTTTTTTTTATTAACTTTTTAATGGTTTTTCCATAACATATATAACAATCTGTGACATTGCATACATTGAGGATCGTTCCACCAGTATCTGCAGTTTCATTCCACATCAATGACAGCATTACAATAATTGTCAAGTACATTATCTCGGTTCTCCAAGTCAGTGCTCTGGCCAGGACTTTAGCATTGCCCACCCGTCTCCCAGACAATCCCCCAGCCCGCCTATTCACTGAGTTCTGGATCTGAGTTCTCCCTAGGGGGTTCGCATATATCCCCTCGATAACTGTTCCATTTCCCCCATATCTGTGTCCATTTCTTGGGGCACCCTCTGTGGATATACACTGCATTCTCCGCAATCATGATGGAATCCATGTCATCACACCACTGGGGGAGGGTAGGGGTCTGTCTGGATCCCCGCCTCTGCGCTATATTTCGTTTTGCCACCATCATGCCTATTGTTACCCATGTTTGCATTGAGCGGTTAAGGTCCGTGGGTTCCCATACGTTAAGGAGACACCTCCTGGGTTCTGGGAGCGTCGTGGTTTGTGTAACCTGCGAAAGTGTACGCATTACCGCCCTCCAGTATTGGATCACTATGGGGCACGTCCATAAGGTGTGAAAGAGAGTCCCCTCCTGCCCACACTGTCGGAGACATAAGGGTGAGTCCGTCTGCTTGAGTTTGTATAGGAGAGTTCGTGTATAGTATGTGCGATGCAGTATTTTCAACTGTATTAGTTTGAGTTTGGATGGTATCACTACCTCCCTGGGGGAAGATATGCCCTCCTGCCACTCCGCCTCGTCAAAGTCTCCTAGTTCTTCCTCCCACTTCGCTTTAAGGGCCACCAAGGGGTCCGGCTGATTGTTTATAATTTTGCGATATGTCTGAGATATGGCTCTTTTGGTAAGATGGTCTGTGAGGAGTCTATCCACCAGTGGCGAGGCTTCCGCCAGCAGCGTGCCCAGTGCGATTTCTGCCATGAGCGCGTGCCTGAATGGGGTGTAGCGGAATCTCTCGGTGTCCGCCATGTCATAAGCAGTCTGTAACTGCTTGAATGGTAGCACCTCTCCCTTCTTCCAGAGGTCCCCGACTCACGAGATCCCTATCAGGTCCCACTGCCTAAATCCTTTAGTATTACGCAGTGTACCCAGCCTCTTTACGTCCCATAATGGCATAGCCTGCGTTATCTTTCCTTCCCATCCCAGGTTCCTCTGCGCCTCATGCCACACTTGTATAGTGTGTGCCGTCGGACCCGTAAGGTTGTGCCTCTTACTCTTATTATATAATGCCCCCATGACTCCACCCTCGCCCAGCAGCTGCCGGTCCATGCTGTACGCTGGATCATCTCCTGGTGCGTGGAGCCACTGGTTTATAACCACAAGCTGCGAGGCCCAGTAGTATATTTTTATGTTAGGGAGGGCAATGCCACCGTCATAGCAGCCTTTTGTTAATTTATGCAGTGCTATCTGTGGTGTCTTTCCTTCCCATAATAGGCTGGTGACCTCAGCGTTTATTGTTGCAAAATACGCGTGGGAGACCGGAAAAAGCGTGTTTTGTAGTACGTACAAGAATCGGGGGAGAGCCATCATTTTGAAGAGGGTCGCTCTGCCCAGCAGCGTCAGTGGCAAGGAGCGCCAATGCTTGACATCACGACGAAGCCGCGTAAGGGGCTGCGTGAGATTCTCCGTGATAAATTGCGCCTTGTCAGTGGTGACATATATTCCCAGATATTTGAAACCTTCCTCTGCTATCTGTATCTTACATCCCCGTGAAAGCCGCGGTGGGGGGCCGCGGAGTATATAGAGATGCGATTTCGCCCAATTAATAGTGTATCCGGACACTCGGCCGTAGGATGTACAAATGTCTAGGAGACAACTGATTGAGCGATGTGCCAGAAAGTTTTTAACACCCTGAAGGAGTTTATTTGCAAAGCACCCATGCTCAATGTCCCTGACCTCTCCAAGAATAAATTGAACAAGCAGACGGTTCAGAGCATGGTGTAGGGACACTGCTCTCACAGCTTAACGAAGAGGCCCTGGACTAGCACATCACCTTCATCACTAGGAGGCTTTTTTCCAGGAAACAGAGGTGAAGCGAAGGGGAAGCCTTTGCTGTGATCTGGGCACGGAAGAATCTGAGACCATACCTGTTTGGTACTCACTTCCAGGTCCAGACCAGATGGGTAATGTAAATGAGGGGTGAGAATCCCAAACTGGTGAGGTGGTCCATCTCTCTACAGGGAATGGACTACACGGTAGAACACCATCCTGGAACAGACCACACCACTGCTGATGGTCTCTCCAGGTTCTTCCACCTTATTGAAGAGAACTCCCAAGGGGTGGGTAGCTTTCCAGAAGGACTGTCCCTGCAACTCTCCAACCCAGAACCAAACTAACTCCAAGGCTTGTTGTCTTGCCTCCTGACTGTGAAGTCTCAGGACTTCCAACTCACCTTGCTGCAGCACCTGGACTCTGCCATCTGAGAGTCTTACCATGCCAAGTGGTGCCAATCCAGTCCTGGATGCTGGGAAGTAGGTATAAAGTGCTGCTCCAACTAAAATCCACACACCAACGCCATTGTGGCTCTCAGAACTGGCGCACCTCCATCAATGCTTCACGGCTGCTGCAAGGATCAAGTGCATCGCATCTCCATCAACGTATCGCCACTGCTACTAGGATCAAGGACATTGCATCACCTCCATTCCTGAATCATCTCCGAATCTGCTCAGCTCGTTCTCAATGCAACTACGAACCAAGGTACTGTTTCAGTTGACCAAGGCTGTTCCCTGCATCTGACCCGTGCTCCAATACAGTCAGCCTGAATTTCTTTAACTTGACCCAGTCTAGTGAACCAGATAGCCCTGGTTGGCACTTTATGCTTTTAAGCACTATGTTTCAGTTTATTCTTTTAAAATGAATATCTCCGGTTATACTTATTGGAGTTTTTTCATTTTGGTCTTGTTTTGTTCAATAAATTAAGCTCTATTGTTCTAACTAGTTGTGGCATCTTTTTGCATGGTGTTTTCACTGTTTTACTGTTTGAAGAGTTGCACAAATACTTTACACATAGCCTCTTAAGTTAAGCCTGACTGCTCTGTGCCAAACTACCAGAGGATGAGAACAGGTTCATTTAAGGTATGTATCTGACTTACCCTGACTAGGATATTGGGTGCATACCTCTGCCAACTAGGAAACCCAGTTTCTAATAACATTCATTACTGCATGGACTTTAATAAAAAAATCCATAAGGTACTGTTTCCAAGATGAGCATGTTTGAGCATATGAGCTCCTGTTTACTTTTCTACGAATTATGGTGAAATGTGACCAGTTTTCAACCCTTGAGGAAGAACTTGTTTATGTGCCATAGAGGTTCTCTACATTGGCATTTTGTGCCAGATCGTGGAGATTCCTGCCTACTAATATTACTCAATTCATTGGAGGCCTTCAATCTGCTTGACTATGAATTCAGAATTTAAAATACTTTATTTAGACAATCAAGTCCATTAAAGTGCCAACAGCATAAATTGATAAAGTGTGCAGATGTGAGAGAAAGTTGAAATAAACAATGTAACATTTTTCATCACAATCAATTCATAAAAAGTTAAAAACAGCAGGAGCACTTAACATGCTATTTTAAAAACATCTGTCTAATGACTGGGTATTTAGCAGTGAGTTTGCGTTAGCTGTAACCTAAGGTTTAAATAGCTTGACCTAAACTGATCTGCTAACATTTTTGGTGGTGCAGCTGTTTTTTTTCAAAAACTTTTTCTTTGAATTTATTAGAATGACATACTACAATGTAATTTACGCGTCACAAGAGATCATGAACAGATGGTAAAATTTAGCACAAGACATTTCCTATAACACCCTTCCTCACTCCAGATTTATATTTTGGATAACCTTGTTGGCCCGTGGTCTAGTATCGATGAAATGAAATGTGGCATTTATAGAGCGCAAACTGTCGCTCCGAAAGGAGCCTCCTGGAGCTATACAGATAGCTGGCAAACTAGTAAGGAATTAGAGCCTAGATAAGGGCTAGACTAGATACATCACTTATTCCATAGATCCAGGTCTTTAGAGCTTTCCTGAACAGGTTTTCTGATCAATCGTTTTCAGTTTATTGGGCATAAAATTCCAGGCTTCCCCATCGATGGGGAAGTGCAAATATTGCCTCGGTATGTATTCCATTTCCCCCATACCTTGTCCACTTCTTAGGGCATCCTCTATTTGTGTAGATTGCGCATTCAGCCGACATGCACCAATCAACATCCCGTTCCCATTCAACTGTAGTTGGCAGCTCAGAGATGCCCCATCTACGGGCAATATTACTATCCGCCAGTAGAAAAGCCAGTGGCTGCCCATATTTGGTCCATTTGATTGAAGTTTGTGGCTTCCCACATATTGAGCAGACATATCTTGGGGGATAGCTCTAAGGCAATCCCACACACTTCGCTGACCACCCTGTTAACCACCTCCCAGAATGACTGAATCAAGGGACATTCCCAGAGTATATGGTAAAATGTGCCTATCTCCTCGCATCTCCGTCTACAGTTTGTGGAGTTACTACGTCCCATCTTAACCAATGTAGTGTATGTGATGTAAGTGCAGTGCCAAGTTTTCAATTGGACCAGCCGCAGTCATGATGGTATGGCCACCTCACGTGGGGTGGACGAACATATACTTTAACTAGGTGGTTTTTACACCACAATAATATCACAACCCGGTCGTTACAACGACCGCATTGTTACCACGCAATGCCATTACAACGGAAGTTGTTACAACGACTTGCGCTAGATGGCGCGCTGGACTTAGGAATAGTATGATTTAGTATTCCAACTCGAGTGTGTGCAACACTAGGGAAGGTGTTGGAATAGTAAATCATACTATTCCTTAGTCTAGAGTGCCATCTAGCGCCAGTCGTTGTAACAACTTGCATTGTAATGGCACTGCGTGGTAACAACGCAGTCATTGTAACAACAGCGAGGTGATGGTATTGCGTTGTAAAAACCGCATAGTAAAGGTTGTTTCCCGGGGAGGACATTGCCTCACGCCAATCCTCCTCCTCCCACTCCCCCACATCATTCTGCCAGAGTGTATATAGCTGTTTGAACAGGTCTTGTGAATTGTTAATTATTTTCCGGTAAGTAAGCAAAATAGCCTTCCTTTCCATGGGATCTGCAAGTAGTCTCTCCTCAAGTGGGATGGCCTCCAAGATCCCAGCTATTTCACTGGTTGCCTCCAGTAAGGCATGTCATATTTGCAAGTAGCGGAATGTTTCACCTACGAACAATTCATATTCTTTTTGTAAGTCAGCAAATATCACTATTTTATCCTTCTTGACCAGATCTCCGACTTTTGATATACTAATGATATCCCATTTGTCGAATCCACTATAATTGCTTAATTTGCCCAGTCCTGCTGCATGTCAAAGGGGAGTCATTTGTGTCAATTTATTGCCCCCACCAAGTTTTGTGGTGGTGGTGTGCCATATGGCAACTGTGAGAGCTGTGGGGCTAGTGAGCTGTTGTCTATGCAGTTTTGTATACAGAGCCTCTCTATACCCTCCCCGACCCATCAGCCTTCTGTCCATCTGACATGCCGGGTCCTGCTGCTCTCCATACACCCATTTATTCATATTTGAAAGGTGGGCAGCCCAGTAATAGCAGCGGCTATCTGGCAGGGCAATTCCCCATCATACCATCCACGGACCAATTTAGGTCCTGCAATACGCTGCGGCTTCCCGAATATTTGCCGTGATTCGAGCAGATCTGGAGAATCTTGTTCATTGATGCCCTAGGAGAGGCAACGTACAGTAGAATGTCATCTGCGTAGTGCGAGATTCTATCTACCCATTCATTTGTCCATTTAAGTCTCCGTATCAATGGGTCCTGGTGTATCCAAAATGCAAGGGGCTCAAGTGCTAGAGCGAATATGAGGGGAGATAGCAGGCAGCCCTGTCTCGTCCGTCAGTGCAGAGTGAATGTGATAGACACATATCCATTCACTACCACCTGAGCAAGTGGCTCAGTATATAGGAGTTTGATCCATTTGAGATAGATCGTCCCCAGTCCCATACATTCAAGGACCGCTTTCATATATGGCCACTCGACAGTAACAAAAGCCATACGTGTGTCCAGTGAAAGAATGGCTGGATTTTCGCTAATGGTATGTTTCCTAGCAAGCACACCATTCCGGCGGCGTAGATTCATAGCCGGGTAGCGGCCACGCATGTATCCAGACTGGTCTGGGTGCACCAGCTTTACAATTACAGGTAGCATCCTATTGGCGAGCACTTTGGCTAGAACTTTTGCTTCGACATTTAATAAGGATATTGGTTGATATGAGGTGAATTCCTCCTCCGGCTTCCCCGCCTTACGAATTACGACAATAGAAGCCAGTCTTTGGTCTCTGGGTAACGTCCCAGTGGATTTACTCTCACTGTATATTTCAAGGAGATGGGGTTCCACCTTGGATGCCGTTATTTTGAGGAGTTCAATTGGGAGACCATTTAGTCCCCCGGCTTTTCCAAATTGTATACTGCGGATGGCTTCAGTGATTTCCTCAACAGTATTATCTGCTTCCAGCATTTGCTGGTCACCGAAAGTCAATGTCGGGATTTGTATGTCAGTTATCATATCCCTCACCTCTTCTATGGTAGCCGTTGCATCAGGAGTAAAGTCATTTATAACATTCAGCGAACCCTTCTACTATGTTTTGCAGGTCGCGCAAAAAGGTCCCTTCCTGCCCATTATGACTCTAATCCAGCGGTCTGTCTTTTCTTTCCTTTCCAACCATGCTAATAATTTACTAGCCCTATCTCCCTGTTCGTATATCCTATATACTTTGGCCCGGTGTTTACCTCTGGCTAGTTCATGTGCTAGGTCCCTGTATTCTTTTCTCTTGAGTTCAAGAACATGATTCTCATTCTCATGTCTGGTGTCCCTTAGTGTCTGCTCTCTTGTGAGAATGTCTCATTCTAGTTCAACTAATTGTCAATCTTTCTCTTTCCTGTGGCCCACTGTGAGGGATAGGGTCCAGCCCTTGATTACGGCTTTATAGGCCTCCCACAGAATCTGGGACGACTGAACCATCCCCTCGTTTTCCTTAAAGTAATAGTCAGTGGCCTTAATCAAATTACCCTTGATATGTGGGACTTGGAGACACCATGGACTAATTGTAAGCGTCCGGCGGGTAGGGGCAGTGCTTACTGTGTATTGCGTCAGTATGAGAGCATGGTCAGTGATGCCCCTTGCTAAGTGTTGAACTTCACTGAATTGGTGTGCAGAATCAGCCAAAGTCAATATGTAATTGATTCGAGAGTGTCTTTTATGAGCAGCTGAGTGGTAGGTGTATTGTCGTGCTTGTGGTTGAGCCACCCGCCATATATCCGTCAGGCCAAGTACAGCAACAGAATCAGCCATAGCATTGAGGAATCTCGTCACGCCTCTTGGGAGTATCTATCCACCTGGTCACAAAGCATCATATTAAGGTCCCCAGCCAGTACTATTTTGCCTTCTGGTAAGGCAAGAGGTAACCTGCCCAATTCCAGCAAAGCTACATTATGAACAGCAGGAGGGATATATACCAAGAGGATATTCATATTTCTACCCTCCCTGGTTCCTCACATCCCAGCAAAGCGCCCATAGTTATCTGTGTGTGTCTGAGTCACTATAAATGGAAGACATTTCTTCATTAGTATCCCAACCCCTCGGGAACCGGTAGTAAATCCCGAGTGGACAGTAAGTTTATATCCCCATCTGCCCAGTGCCTTACAGATATTCCCAATGGGTTGTCTTGATTCTTAAGTCATGCCATCTTGTTCAATTTGGGCTGGTGTGAGCCGCGGTTTCCTTTGTTGACAGACATAGTATAGTTCGTGGGATATTATAACTTGGCGGTGCACGAAGAAAGATTGGGGGTTTTGGGGTCCTCACCACCGCCTGCCTGGTGTCTTCATCCGTCGGCCTTTTGGCTTACCCCACTGGGCTCACCCACTCCCCAGCAGAAGCAACACAGCAGTCTCAATTAGTGACACAGCCACCAACTCTGGGACTGTCTCCGGTCTTTCGTCAGTCCATCACAGGAAGGGACACCACCTTTGGAAGACAATGCAATGTTATGCGACCTTAAGTGGCCATTGGACCATGTGCGGATCGGGGATCTGTATTCTGAGGTGTCCTACTGAGTGCTTGTTGTGATCTACGGTGGTGAATGTCATCTACCTCTCATACAGTCTGTGCCCCCAACCGTACCTCAATTAAATGCTCTGCCACCAGAAACGGCCATGGATCGCATGGCTCGGAGGGTCATGCCTCAGCCTCACTCCAGGAATCAAGGATCATCAATGTTGGTGCTGTGCGCGTTCGGCTTCTTCTCTTAACTGCGGATTCACTGACTGTATTAGCAGGCCATGCATGGTGTGTCATTCGTGTGGCGCTGGCCCTGCTGTGATACTGATCTTATTGGTTAGATTTGGCTGGGCCCCCTTAGGCGTACCGCCAACCAGGACAACCGCCCCGGTCGCCTGTGCCCTGGAAGCATCTCCCGGTGTGGGGTAAGACTTTAACATACACATGGGCGCTTCTGCACTTGCAGCGCCTCGCCGTTCAAGACGTGGCTGCTCCGCTGTGACGAGCACTCGCAGATCGCTGTGCCTCGGGTTCACTTGTTGACAATTTCCGTCCGGGACACCGACCTCTAGTACCATTCACGGCCGCCTCAAACGGCTGCGCCGATGTGAAATGTCACAGCAGCAGGCCACCAATCAGGCCGCTGATCGCTCCCCCACACCAGCAGCGCCTCACCGCTCCAGACCCAGCCGCTCCGCTGCAACGGGCACTCATAGTTCGCTGTGCTGTGTATTCACTTGCCGCCTGTTTCCAGCCGGGCCGCCAGCCGCAAAGATGCTTGATGTTAGGCTTCTGGCCCAGACGAGGCCGCATATCGCAGCAAGCTGCAGGCGTCAGGTAGGATTCTGTTAGTTTCGGAGCCGCCAGTTGTCCACCACCGCGGTTACAGTTCTGCCATTTACGCTCTCTTTTGTTGCGAATAATGCACGGATTTATGGGGATAAAGGGGATCCGAGCCGGAGCCTCGTTAGAGTGTGGCCATCTCCAGTAGTTGGCCACGCCTCCGGTGGTGCATCTGTTTTTGACTTATAAGTTCTAATGCTGAGTGTATTGGCATTTGATTGCTGTTAATGTATATACAGAATAAAAACCAAATTAGTCTTAAACCGGAAGTTATTGCTAAAATGTAATATTGTACAGTGCAGTGCACTAAAAAGTGTTAAAGTGCTAAATATTCACTAACAGATGAGCTACGAAATTTACCACAACCAAGACCTAAACTATAAATCTCTAAAATGACAGGATAGGCGAAAGTTAGCAAAGGGTAAGCGGAAAGCAATGGTAAACTTAAATAGACCCATATGCGAATAGCAGAATTTGCCTGGCAGCATGCACATTTTGTTCACCCATTGGCCAAAGTTTTACCAGCAATGACTGAGCAAAAAGAGTAAGTTTAGACTGAGCAACGAATATTTAAGGAGCACACACAGAGCCACTGGAGTGCGTTAGTTGCTATCCCACTTAGGGAACATAAAGGTCAAAGATCATACAATAGACACACTCCAGAATGATGTCCCTGAGGGGGTTGAGAGTGTGGCTAAGTCTCTTAAGGTTTTATCCACTCTGTCCAAATTTTTTTAATGGCCAGCTATTACTCGCTGGTGAGGATCATTCAAAAAGAAATTCGCTGGCAGCCTGTACTGTCCATGCCCCCTAGATTAATCAGGAAATGATGAGGAAAGCTTATGTGTTCATGCATTATCACAGGGCATATGCAGAGCAAGTGTGAGAGTGACTCCTGGAGCAACCCACAAAAACGGCACATATTGCTGGAGGCAAGAGGTCTAGTGGTGAGAAGCAGCCCAAATGAAGATGACAGAACTTAACATTGTAGTACACCAAAAATGGTTCAGTAATGTATTTTTGAACCACTCTTTGGGCATAGCTCCTAATAATGAGGCCAGGATGTGAACCTCTTTGTTTAGGGCTGTTTTGAACAGCTGGTGAGGCACATTTAAGTGCCAAAGAGCTATTGCTCCTTTAAGCTCCAAGGCTTCGGAGAGAACTTTGACCAAGAACTGTGAGGCGCAGAACTATTTGCGGATAGGACATCCAGCCAGATCAGATTCTTCAGAGAGCCTTCTTCTGCAGCTGGTGCTGAGTGCAGTTATTTAAAAAAAACAAAAAAAAACGGGATTTCTGTACGAGGTGTTGGTCGCTCACCTTAACTCCAGCCTGATTTGAGCTGATGAGGCATTGTAAGGAAGCTTGAACAGTGACCTGAAAATGGCACTCTGAGCATTGTTCAAAAAAGCGCACAGTTTCCCTGAAAATGCTTTTGTGCCATAAGCCAGTGTGGGAACAAGTTTAGCCTTTACTATCTTCAACAATGGTTCAAGAGTAGGCTGTTTTTTAGGTCTCGCTGAGCCAAAGGCTCGAAGAGACATTTTGTATGTGGGATTTTCAAAGTGCTACCCACAGTCTTTTGGCTGGCCTAAACCTTGAGTGCACGATCACATGCACATGCACAGCTGCTCCCACTCCCCCCTCCCTTCTCTATAGCTTTCTTTCACTTTAGCCGCTTTGACCCTTGCATTCCCCCCTCCCTTCTCACCCAGCCCTTTGATGCTCTGCTCGATTACTTTCACTTTCGCCGCTTTGATGTTTGATTTTTATTGCCTTTGTTTATGTGACGGAGATCCATTGCATTTGGCAGAACATTTCTGGGGCCGTATTGCATGAAATACACCAGGTGGCGCTAACGTGTTTTACAGAGCACCATACAGCATTTTGTTCGCGTTAAAAAAAAGACGCTTTAGGAGCTTAAAGGAGCTATCCCTTTTACTTGTATTAAAATGTATTTTTAAAGGTGTCTCAAAGGATCCTGAACATAGTTTATACTAGCATGCTCCAATACTGTCCGTATTTCACTCCTGATTGCACTGGCCTTCCAGGTCCTAAGACTCAGACTCATGATTTTACTGTTATTTCAAAACCAATCTAACATTTGTTTTGTTTTAGGTATTACCTTAGTAAAGCATACCTATGTGATCTTACTCTCCTTGGTCAGTGTTTTATTATGGATGACAAGATGTTTTCTCATTAGGACTCGCACCATAAGCCTCTTTCATTCCAAACATCTGGAAACGCATTCGTCTCTGTAACTATATAGTAATGGCTTTCAGATACAGCTGGCGGAAATTATGCTACACACCTATTTATTGCCTTCACCAAACGATTCTGCTTTCACTGGTGTGACCATAACTTGCCAAAATATTTTACTGATGCTTTCGGCAGAGTCTCCACTTCTGTCTGATCACTCCTCAAATGACACCTTCCTTAATCCCACCCACAAGCAAGGTAAGCCACTCAATTTTATGCTAATTTCAAACACTTTCTCCAAATCTAAACCCATCATCGCTCCATCTGACATCACACATTTCACATGCAAATCAGTTCGCCTCCTTGTAGATCGCTCTCTCATGTACCCATCTACTGTAGAAAACAGGACCCCACTGCTCTCACTGCTTTCCACGTGATCTTCATAAAGACCTCACTTCAGTCTTGCACTACAGCTCATACAACTGCTTCATTATCCACCTTGTCCAAAGATAGGCCTCAACCATGAATTACACTTGAAATAAGAGCGCATAACAGTAAATGAGGGCAGCAGTACATAAATGGCGAAAACACATATTCACTGCTAACTTCTTGGTTAATAAGCAAGCCCTTCATACACTGCATAATGATCTAGGAGGTGTCAAATCTATCTATTTCCAGGATCTCATTACCTCACCATCCACAAGCGCTCTGTGCAAACCTTCAGCTCTTTACTCTCTCCATCATCTTCAATTATCAGTATTCTATTGTTCATCCTTACCTGCTCATGACTTCACCCTGCTACATCTGCTCCAAGATTAACACTATAATTAGTCCACAGTGCTCAAGTCCTCACTCGCCTCAACCCAACGCAGTTACATTATTACGATTTAACACAACATCCTCCTAACAAACGTTTCCTCTTATGAAAGTAGCTAATCCACCCTGTGCCCCCCCCTGTAACCATTTTGTCCTCCCTTCATCAAATCTTTGCCTCTTTCATCCAACAGTTTCCCCTGCGTTTCCCTTCGCACTGACTGCCTGTCCTGTAACCGACTACTCAACCCTCTCCTGTGATCGGGACCCTTCATTCCACTATCCTATCCTCTCCTCTGTTCTTGTTATGCTCATACTCTTAGATCGTTCTGCCTCTCCTTTGATATTGCTGGTCACCCCACACTTTTCTCAATGAGCGCACGGGGCATTAGCTGGGTACCAGCCCTTATGCTCCTCAATAAGCAGCAGCAATCATTGCAGTTTCACCAAGGTGAGTTTAGTAAAAGTTTATTTTTTCTACTTTCGATAACTGGTGCCTTTCGCAAACAGAAAAGGTAATGACAATATATGGCACATTACAAGCTGGTATGTTTTAATACTAGGCCTTGTTTGTCATTCCATTTGAGCTGTTATGATTGTGTAAAACAGTAATCAATCTTTGTAGCTCCATGGCTGTTTGGCTTAAGAGAACTACATTGTCTGCATAGAAAACTGAAGTTATGGGATGATTGGCCAGTTTTGGCGCGCGGCTGATAACTGAATTCAGCGCAGGTACCAAGTCATACATAAGCAGGTTAAAAGGAGCAGGGCTAATACACACCCTTGTTTAACATGCCATGGAGTAATGCTTCTGGAATTTGCCAGGCTTTAAGCTTGGACAAAAACAGCTGGCGATTAACATGATCAAAAGCCTTGCTATAATACACAAAGCAGCAGTAGAGTAACTCATTTTTCCTTATCTGTTTAGCCACCAGCATCCCAATAGCCACAAGATTGTCAGTCGTGCCAGAAAAAGGTCTAATAGAGGTTTGGTAAAAAGGTATCATTTTTTTTAGCTTGCCCATGCTTCTAAGTCCTCCAATAGAAGCGAGGCAAAGTATTTAGCTTCAACATCCAAAAGGGCTTTGAGACGATGGCTAACAGGGATCCCCACTTTGCCCTTTTTAGGTCTCGGCTTGGCAGCGCATGCGGTGTATGCGCTGTCTCAGCAAGACATAAAGTAATCTGTAAGTTGGCTCAAAGTCCGTGGAATTTCTCCTGCCCCTTGTGATTTGTCTAAGTCTGGCATCGCTGTTGTTATCTTTGTTTCTGTTGGCTATTGATTCGATGCATCACTTCCGTTTTTATCGGAAGCAGCACCGACCAACTACTGTTTTATTGCGCTGTCTGGCTTTGTTAGTTTTGTTAAGGGACTACTTGATTTTATTTTCTGTAGATGTCCCGTGTCCACTTTACTGAGCCGCGTTTTACGAGCATGTTGTTTTCACGGACTGGATTTTGCACTCACGGGCTTGTTGCTCGGTAATGTTTACCAGACAATTGCATCCATGCAGCGGGAATGGCGAGCACTTGTCTCTCTCTTCCTCTCCCTCATTAGTGTACAGTAGCTATAATATATGGTGTCATAAAATAAACACATGCTGCACAACCCGCCTCACAAGCCGTGTCTTTGCTGGAAGTCTTTGTTATCGCTGGAGTGATTTCTGCATGCTTCCTTTCTGCAATTTCCATAATCTGGAGCGCACGTTGTTTTTTTCTTTGAAGTGTTTCTCTGGCGAGTAAATTGCCTCTCGTTCTCCTCCAGTGCTAAATTCTTCCTGCTTTTGTAAGGCCTCTGTTGGTCACTGGCAGGCGCGCAACGCCCATTGGACCCAAAGGGCTTCAGCCCCCCCCCATCGTGTGTGGCAACCCGGGATGAGACAGCTTCCCGGGCACGCACACAGCCGCACCCGAGCACTTCACAGGTCTTTAAAAGACCATTTGCATGTTAATGAGGCATTGTTGTTGTTTTGCCCCTTCTAAGAGCCCCTGCAGCTCCACTCTGCCTATTGCTTAAAGATTCAGCCCCCCCCGACATTTTTTCTTAGGCCCCCCTCCCCCGAAACTTGGCTCTAGTTGCGCCTTTTGTCACAGGAATAATTATCGTGCGAGGAAGCCGCAGCCACTTAGCCTCTAACATCGCCTTTTCAAAGAATTGCACTTGGTACGATTGGGTTCTGTACAAATTTGCCTTATTAAAAATATTTCCAAGTGGAAACCTTAAATAAGCATTCACGTGCTGTTATGGCTTCAGTATTACCATGGATGGAGTGCTATTAAAAATACTTTGGTGATCTTGTGGACTCTTTTCATCTTTCTCTTTCTACATGAGCTGTCGCCAGATACACCAGTACGTCATGGCCTCTGAAGCGGAAATGAGGTTAATTAATGTATCTGTTGAAATGAAAAAATACAGGAAAACAGGTAACAATGGCACTCATAGATTGTTTTGAGAGGCTGTTCAGAAGAGTTCGAAAACGTCATGAAAAAAATTAAAATGGAGATGCAAGGCGATATCACAGAAATATTCAAAGGTTGCTAGGAAAAAAGAGGTGCCACAAAAAGTTCGCGGTTGATAAAAAATATAAATTGAGGTTAGCAGTTATAATGATTGAAGACACATTGGCGCTGCCGCGAGCAACACTTTGTACATATTGCCCACCAAAACAGTCACACGCGGGAAAATGGCCCCCGTTAGAGTCAGCTCAGATAGGGAAACCGTTTTATTTGGTGATCGGCGGTTTTATCTCACAAATATTTTTCGGCAAAATATAAAGTGTACGTGCTATCTTTTTTCAAAACAGGTTGCCTTTAAGATATTTTTTTTTAAAAGAGGGGTTCATTGTACCGTGCTCTGGACTAATGGTATTTACAACAGAATGCACTTTTTACTGGGTATTGAAACTGTGTTATCGTGCAAAAGAGTTACACTATAGCAGCTTTGTAGTACAGTTTTTTCGACACTGGAAGTAATTGAAACTAGAGTCCAGGAAAGTCCGCCAAAATCTAATGTGGTGCCGACACGTGAGCCATAGATGCGAAATGATCATAATAACAACAAGCATTGGCATAGCCAATAGGTCTCGCTTTTGGGACATTATAAATGTTTAGCCATGCAACAGTTGATGTTGCACCAAGGATATTGTGCTGCATAATTAAATACTTATAAGGTCCCAAAGGCGAGACCTATTGGCTATGCCAATGCTTGTTATAGATGGGGTTCAATATCAATCTTAGCCAGGATGAAAGAATGAATTTGTTGATCAAGCACATTTTAATAGTTTTTTCCAATGACAAAGACCAAAACTTAGCATCCTGTTTGTATATTGATGCAGGAATGCCATTGCGGCCAGGCTCCACCGGCTCTGCTCTTCTGGATTAAGTTTACTATTCTTGTAGACATGAAAGTTGACACATATTGAAGGATTTGTGCTTCAGTTGCCTCTGGTCTTTCGTATGTGGATCTATGCTTACTATAGCTAAGTTGAAGATTAGAGCATTCTGTTAAGGCGTTGAACAGGAAGGTAATGTGTGTGATCCAGTTTTCGGGGGTAATGTTGCTTCCATTCAATTTAACAGTTTGCATCTCGCTACTGAGGCGATTGATAATGATCCAAAACTTCCTTGGGTTTTTATTTAAACAGGCCATGAAAAGCTCAATCTGGACCTCTTTCTTGTACTTTTGTTTTGCTTAATGGATTCGTTTTTTATACCATCTACATAAGGTATGGTAAGAAGTATTTGATCCAATTGAGAGTTTGTCTTTGACATTCCCATTCATACTTGGGTATTAAGGTTAAAATGCTGAAATGGTTAAAATCATATCCTGTCAATCATTCAAAGAAAATTAAAACAGGTAGTTAATTCTCTAATTTATTCCCTGCATCACAAGGTGCTCTGCATGGATCTGCTATGAACCCACAATCAACACCTCTTATTCACTCCCAACAAAACAAAGTTCCTTCTTTTGTCTCATCAATCTTCTGCCACCAGTTCAATACTGATTGACCTCAAGTAGCATTCTAGACTGCACATCAACCATTAAAGAAAGTGTTACATTGGATTCATTCATGATATCCAACCCAGTCTCCAAAAACACATCAACAACAAAGTCAGAAATGCTAACCACCAAACTAATTACTGGGCTTAAACCCTTTTTTTAATCATTAAAAGACTTTAGCTAAGTGGTACAAACTCGTGGCCAAACCAACTATACTACAGCAACTTCATTCTCTCTGGCAGTCCTAATATTCACGTCACCCCCTTAAAGCAACACTTCATACTTCAGCTCATCTTATTTCTGGCACTGCTCATCTTAACCACATTACTCCCATACTGTTCAACTTGTATGCATAATACAATGGCTCCTACACTCAGATCTCTCTCTCTACCTGCCTAAAAAGAACTACAGAGGTTCTTGTCAAATTCTCACCTTTGATACTTTCTTACTAAAGACTCATGTCTTCAACAAAATATGTGCTCTGAATCAATCTTTCTCTGGCTTAGGTCCCGAAGTTTGACCCATGTTCAGCCTTCTATCCACAACGTGTCATCTTTATTTTCCGTCAAAAAGAAGAAGAAGCATTCACTTTCTTCCTACCTTTCTCTAAATTCTTATTTTCTCAGGGAAGCCGGAACATAACATGCCCCCAGCAAAGGCGGGGTTTTCCTAACTTAAGCAAAGTGGCACATCTGTAGTATGTGAGTGCAACAGAAAGAAACTACTCTGGCCCTTCACAAGGCAGTGTAATCTAGGCTGTAACAAGTCTGGAACACAGATTTGTGGGAAAAACCACATAGTTATTTATTTCCTAAAAGAGTAGTCCACAATGAGCTGCAAACTACAATCTTCACATTTAAGGCTGAAGGTATTTGTAGTATAAAATATGTTATCCTCCAAGTTCCAAATCTATTTAATCAAGGAACAGAATGATTGGATAGGGGGAAGAGTGTGAAAAGGCTTTGAAGGAAGAGGTACTGCCCCTGACGACTGCCTGGGAAGTGACCAAATAAATGGTACCAAAGAAACTTGGACTTTCCTGAAGACTTCATGCACAGAGTATTAATAACAACAATCTCCCACCCGAGTGGCTCCATTTAGCTGGGGTACTAGAGCAAAAGCTCTGCGTTTATCTACCCGGTCACCAAAGGGAAAAATGGTTATGAATACTTAAGGAAAGAAACAGAAAGCCCATGATTTTTCTAAAGCTCTGTGGGATATGCAGCGAATTTAAAGAAAGGGTTACTAACATTTGCTGATAACATTATTGGCAGTTACCATATCTCCCAGCAGATTTGTCACTTCAATAATATATTCTTTAAGTACCAGACATGATCTGGGAAGCTTTCTTCAGTAATAACTCTCCAGCTAGCCCAGGTGGCACCCGAAGACTCCATTTGAAGCTCTGTCTGCACAGGATGTGACAATATTGGAATATATAGGGGTGCCATCTGGTGCAATATGGTCAATTAACTGCATTGCTTTCATGCTCATGTAGGCTTTTCCCACTCTGGGGTGATAGAAATCAGCTGAGCTCCACAGGCTTGCATCTTCTGCAGTAACTTTTAAACCAGGGAGATTAGAGGGAACACCTACAGCAGATTCCGTGCCCTGCTGAACCTGAAGGTATGTCCTAGGGAAACATTTAGAAGACAAGTGCAGAGTGCAGAAGAGAGGGCATTTTCTGTTCAGGGTTGTGGCAAAATATGAATGTAGTTGCATCATATTCTAGAGAATGTAATGTCTGATTCTTTGGATGTACCTACCATTCTTGATCCTCCACTGAAAGAAGATTAAATGCGTCCTCCCTGGGAACCAGTGTGGTTGCTGCTGGCAAAATACCCCACTGCAAATGATCCAAAGGCTTCCCAATATAGGGGCTCATTAGGATAACGGGCGGATCGCCACCGCCCGTATGGCGGTGGCGATCCGCCTGCCAAAAACCTCAGCCCGCTGCAAATTTCCCCCCTGCCACATTACCATGGTGGGGGGGGGGCCCCGGCGGACGGGAAGCCTGTCCGCTGGTTTTCCGCCAGTAGGTAATCTGCCCGATTGCCTACCGGGCGGAAAAGCAGTTTATATGGTGGCGGTGTCTGGTAGACACCGCCATCCATATTACTATGCCGGCCGGGACGTGCCTTTCCGTGGCGGCAGAAAGGCAGGCGGTTTTTGCCATTGGGGGCCCGTAGCGGCCCCCCAGGGATTCTGGGGGGTGAGGGGTGCACAAGGGGGGTACCTATGGTACCCCCTGCAGTTCCATGCACAACATGGCAGGCACCGCGCGATGCCTGCCGTGTTGTGCATGGAAGTGCACGACATGCCTTCTTGGCATTGTGGCGGGCGGTGCTGAGAGCACCGCCCGCCGCAATGTCAAGTATGCAGGATGCACCCGCCAGTGTAGCGGGCGCATCCTAATACCACCAATGGGACCCCCGCACCGATGGCGGGCGGTCCCATTCCCTGAGAGGATGGCGAGCGGACAGAGTCCAAGAAGTCACATCACCCAGTCTCTTGATGTAATGGATGGTGTTATTGTTGTACGAAAAAATCTGAACAGCACTCATCAAAATGGATGGATGGAAAAACTTTCAGGGCAAAATGGATTGCCCACAAATCCAGCACCTTGATTTACAGCTAAAGTTCTGACAAGGATCAAATTCCTTGTCTCTTCATCTCCAGTGGATAAATGCCCTAGCCAATTGAGGAGGTGTCAGTAACAACAGTGGCCTGAAACTGTGGAGGACTGCAGGGATAATCCACCAGTGGAAGGCAGGGTGGAGAGATTCTAAGCTTTCCATGTGAGCTAAGAGACTCCCTTGGCGCTCGCGCCTCTGCCTTCTAAGGCACAGCTGAAAAGCAATCATTTGTCATATGGCATGTAGCACCAAAAAGATCTACAATATCATCAAGCACAAAAGGTGAAGGACATTTAGAATTGGGATTGGAATGAGACTGGGCATGAGATGGGACTTCTGAAAGTTGATGGTGATTAACATGCCATGAAGGAATGTCATGATGTGCTGCAGATGGCCCATGACCAGTCTACGGGACCAATCCATCTACAGCCATTCATACAATTATGGAATACATAGACTCCTGACCTCCTGTCCAAGCTCATTCAACAAGATCGATAGTAAATTCTACAGCACTATTTGCAGGATTCACTGTCACAGATTTGTAGAGCTTCTAAATGGAAGAACACCCATACATTTACTCTGCAAAATTGTTTTGATTCAACAATTTATAACGATGTGTCAGTGGGACAAGCAGTCCTTCACCATATCTTCCTCTAAGGTTAGATTTTACTGTGTTATAAAATGTACGTTTCACCCGACACCCTCCAACCATTGTTAATTTTGCCCTATTTTCCAGTTAATGTGTTTATATGCACTCTCTTCAGCCCTGCTGTGGTGGGTGCCCGGATTTCAAACACTATAATCTCCTAGGGTTTGGACACAGGGAAAGGAGCTTCACAAGCCAGGCTCAAGAACTGCCGCATGGGACACGATCTTTTCAGCCTTGCTGTGATGGGGGCATGGACTTCAAACACCAGAATTTCCTGGAACCTGGAGGCAGGAAAAGGATCTTCACAAGCCAGACTCAAAGCCCGCAGTGCGGGACATACCCAGGCCAAGACAAGGCTGGGCCCACTCTCTTTAGCCTTTCCTGGAAAGTTTCCTTTGACAATGGGTAAGCACAAAATACCATGCAAATCTGCTACACTCGTATTTGGTCTTAAGGGCAGTACTAGCAATTCTTTGGCACGGCTGATGGGGTGCTTCCAAAGAGATCGAATTGGAGGAAAAGAGACTCTGTGTATAAGGCCTCTATCCTTGAACGCACAGCAGTTTCTGAGCAGATTAACCATTTAATGGCTAAGGGCGCTCATGGCTCTTTGGGCTCCCCTATAATTGAGCCTGTGGCCAAATGTCGAAAGAAGGTTGCTCGACCCTCTAAATTTCAGGAAAATACACGCACTGAGCAAGATAGTCTTCCTGTTCTAGAGGAATCATTGCTTAACAGATTTTGTTCAAAGGTTTGATCCACTCTTAAGGAACTTTTACTCCCATTATCTGCCAGACTTAAAATAATTGAGTCTTTGCTTCTAGAAGAAGGATGTAGAGCCAAAGCAGGAGTGTGAGGTGTTGTTGGTTATACATAAGGGAGAGTGGCAGATTGGTAATATTGCAGCTGCTTCGTGCTCCTGCTCGGACCCTCCATTGCAAGTTGTTAATTCGTCTCTCCCTCAAACGGATTCCAGGTCCAGCCTTCAGGGAGTATGCCACGGACACTGTGCTTTCTCTTCCACCTTCACTTCTGGCAACCACCGATAGTAGGTCGACCGTGGTTGCTAACCACGAGCCTGCCATGGCGTTGGACTTAGTCCCTCCTCCTGCAAGGTTGCTCACTTTAAGCCTCCACCGGATGCATACCTTTATGTTTTAATTCTGACACACATTCCAGTGTTGCTAGCCGAATGATTGGAAAGCAAGGAACAACTGTAATATAAAGTTGTGCATTGCCTATCTCAATATCATAATTTTAATGATTACCATTCTAATGAAATCTTGTTTGCCAGAAAAGTGTTCTGGATGGGCGGTTCGCGGAAGACTGGGGGAGAGGGTGACAGTATTGTTCATTTCTGATTGCAAAAACCTAGGGCAACTCAAATATGATCACAAACATGAAAATAATTCATAACTGACCGTGAAAAAGACAAGGGCATCATATTACAAACCAATACAAAAATTAATTTTATTAAAGCGATGCAACAAATATTGATGATAGAAATATACACATGCGTACTCCACTCGTATCAAACATTCACTCTAACATCATTCTGTACAGTCAGGACAGAAAATATAAGGACATAAACAACGACAAGAAACAAGAAATTATCTTATCTTTTCTCATGTATGATACATATTTCATCCTAAAAATCTATTGTGTCTACATAAACATGATATAATCATAAATGGCTAAAAGCCGGATTCTATGCAATGGTTGAGAAGCAAATTAATTTCAACAACAATCAGTGGCTGGAAACCATATAGTGTCTCCGCGTGTTTCGGCACAGGAGTGCCTTCGTCAGGAAAGGCCACATTTTACAATTTCATGATTTCTGCAAATGGAAATATATATATATATATATATATATATATAGATACACTGAAAAAAATCATAGGTTTCAGGGACGTTATAGTCCGAAATTTGCATTTAAAAAACCATTGAAATACACTTAAAAAACCATAGGTTTCAGGGACATTATAGTTAGTTGGACATTTCACTCATACAAAACAGTAAAATTCAGCCGTTATAGTTAGTTCAGCTAACTATAACTCGTGCTCCCGCAATGCACTGCTGATGACGTCACATATTACATCATTCATGACATGGTCAGTGACATCACTGATGACATCTCAAATGACATCACTGATGACACCATCCAGTGACTGTGTGTTTCTGTGAAGTTTAAATATGTTTTATATATATGCCAAGGTGTATTGAAGAATGAGTGGGTGTATAAATGTCTGAATGTATCATTTAGTCGGTGCGTGACTGTCTAAGTGAGTGATTAAACGTGTCTTAGTGAATGCATGGGTTAGTGACTAAACTGTGTAAATGTCTGTATCAGTCTGTCAGTTGGTGTGTAAGTGGCTCCATGGGTTTGGTGAGTAGCTACATGAGTATCTATATGGGTTATTGATTGGTTGTCTGAGTATCTGTATGGGTGCCTGAGTGTCTGTGTGGGTGGGTGGGGGGTGTATGACTCCATGCATGGATGTGTGAGTGGGTGATTCACTGGGTGTATGGGTTAAAGAGTACGTCTGTGAGGGGCTGTATGGGTGGGTGAGTTTGTGTATGGCTGTGTTGGTGAGTGAATGGATGTCTCGGTGGTAACATTTCCGAAGAATGCTGGTGCAGGGGATATTCATAAGGTGAGGAATCCACAGGCAGATGTATCCATCAGAAAGTAAGTATTTGCTAGTAAATGTATGAATAAGTGAGGTGGTGTGTGTATAACTGTATAGCTGAGTAAATGGAGTATGATTGATTATTTGCATGACTGACTAGGTGTGTGAGTAACTCTATTGGTGAGTGTCTCTATAGGTGGATAAGTGCATATGATAGTGCTGTATTGATGAGTGACTGCATGTATGAATGACTGTATAGGGGAATAAATAGATGTGTGTGTATACCTAGGAATCAGTGAGTGGGTATGTAGTAACTGGTATTGGTGTGTGTATGGTTTCGGAAATGGTAGTCTGTATTTTAGAGTCGATGTATCAAAGGTTATATGAGGTTGTGAGGAGGTGCATCTGATTATCACATGGATGATGCCATCAGTGATGTCATCAGTGATGTCATTTGAGATGTCATCAGTAATGTCATCAGTGATATCACTGGCCATGTCATGAATGATGTAATATGTGACGTCATCAGCAGAGCAGTGCGGGGGCACGAGCTATAGTTAGCTGAACTAACTATAATGGCTGAATTTCTCTGTTTTTTTATGAGTAAATGTCCAACTAACTATAATGTCCCTGAAAACTATGGTTTTTACAGTGAATTTCAAAGTTTTTTTAAATGCTAATTTGTAACTATAACGTCCCTGAAACCTATGGTTTTTTTCAGTGAATTTCTAAGGTTTTTTAAATGCTAATTACTAACTATAAAGTCCCTGAAACCTATGGTTTTTTAAATGCTTATTTCTAACTATGCATACAGAGGTAGGACATGTGCAGAAAGAGGAAGAAAGGCGCAGAAAGAAGCAAGAGAAATACAGAAAGAGGCAACAGAAGTCCAGAAAGGTTAAGAAAGGTGCAGAAATAAGCAAAAAATATTCAGAAAGGACCAACAGAGGTGCAGAAAGAGGCTTTGTTGCAAAGTCATCCTGTACCCGCAACTTTTTGCTGACTAGTACGGGTGGTAACTGACTCTGACTAACCAGGCCTAGAGTAGGGGTGGGTGGAATTTGCGTAGTCGCGCTACGCAAAGCTCCACGAAACGGTAAAAAAGCTCTGCGAGCACGCAAAAGTTCCGCGAACATGCAGAATTGCTTGTTCCGCCCGTTCGCAATGCTTTTTCCTTGTTTGCGAATGCTGTTTGCGTGCTCGGGGAGAAATATCTTGTGAACACGCATTTTGAAAGCGCGAACAAGCACAAAATTCTGCTAAGCTGCGGATCGCAGAATTTTTGGCAATTTCACGTTCTCCACAGAACGCAAAATTACCCAAATTCCACGAGTGGAACGTAATTTACCGCCCAGGTCTAACCTAGAGTCAGTGCTATGCTAAAAGACACTTAGGATCAAGTGAAAACACCTACATACACTAGGGTACACTATGGGTTGGGGTACCCCTGTAATTGGCATAACCTCCTCTGTAAGGCCCTAGTATATAATAGGGCAGGGGGATTAAAACTTCCTCTAAGTCAGCGGTGCAGAAACATGCTACTTTAAGTAGTAGTTACGTTTGCAGAGTGGTAAAGAAAGGGTGCTGGGCCTCCGACCAGGGCTTAAGATTTGCATTACGTAGGACTAACAGGAGGTACCAGGAGGGCTTCTTGGCCTCCAAAGTCCCTCAGGAGTTAAGTGGACCTAATCCCCCATCCCGTAGTCTGCTAGGAGGCGTGTTTGCAGAGTGGTGGAGAAAGGGGGCATGGCCTACGAAGACGTCTTAGCAATCCTACTGTGTGGGACTCACTGGAGGTAACAAGAGGGGTACTTGGCCCCTAAGGACATCCTTGGGGGCCAACTACCCCTCCTATTACCTCCAGTAAGTACCACATAGCAGGATTGCTATGTTGTCATACCAGACCACGCCCCCTTTGCCCACTAATATGCAAACGCGCTACCTGGTGCTCTCTCCGATGGGGATTGAAGTCCCCTTCACTGCTGGGGGTCCTTATGGGCCAACTAGCTTACCTCTTACCTCCAGTAAGCCCCACACACTGGGATTGCTGAGAGGTGGACACAGGCCATGCCCCTTTCTCCACCACTCTGCAAACGCGCCTCCTGGCGCGCTCTTGGTTGGGGGATGAAGTCCCCTTTCCTCATGAGGGTCCCTGGGGGGCCAACTAGCCCACCAGATACCTCCAGTAAAGCCCCACACAGCTGTATTGCTGAGAGAGGTCCGAGGCCACGCACCCTTTTTACACCACTCTGCAAAAGCGGCTTCTGGCACACTGCTGCTCGGGTATTAAGTCCAGTTGTGTCCTGAGGTCCTCAGGACACAAGAGGACCTCATCGCCCCACCAGCAGTGCGCCAAGAGGCGCATTTGCAGAGTGGTGTAAAAAGGGGCGTGGCTTCATACCACCTCTCTGCAATCCAGCTGTGTGGCACTTACTGAAGGTACCTGGTGGGCTAGTTGGCCCCCAGGGACCCTCAGGAATGAAGGGGACTTAATTCCCTTACTTAGAATGCGCCATGGGGTGCGTTTGCAGAGTGGTGCAGGGAGGGAGCGGGGCCTGGGCGTCATGGCGGTTTTTCCTTTTTTTGTATTTTTTGGGCACTGGGGACCCCATCCCCCAGAGCCTGACCCATTTAAAAATAGTTTTTTTTTACAAAAATGGGAGGGGGGCCTTGTGGTCCCCCTCCCATGGCCAATTTCAGCCCAGGGGACCCCATCCTCAGGGCATGGCCACATTTTAACTTCTTTAAAAAAAAATATTTTTAAGGAGGGGGGTTGCGTGGCCCCCCTTCCCTGGGCCGCACGGCTCCCGCCCTGTCATTGCAAATGACAATATCCCAGGGTCGGGCACACCGGGTTATTGCAGCAGCCAGCCCTGGGGGATGGCGGTCCCCAGGGCCATCAAGGGCTCCAGTAGGGGGGTAATGCGGTCCCCCAACCAACGAGTACAAAGCCTTGGGGAGGTGGTGATCCCCGGGGCTTGGGGGGGCCCTTGAGGCCCCCCAATAATTAAAAAGCCCTGGGAGGTGGTGGTCCCTGGGGCATGGGGGGCCAACAAGGCCCCCCTCATTAAAGAAGGAAGTCCCGGGCAGGTGGTGGTCCCTGGGGCTTGGGGGGCCCGCGAGGCCCCCACACATAAATCAAGATTGCCCCAAGAAGGTAGCAGTTCCTGGAGCAGCGTGGGGGGGCAGTTGCCACCCCACACATTTTTACAATGAAGCCCCGGGGAGGTGGCGTTCCACGGGGTGCGGGGGAGCTGCGTACCCCCTGCACATAAATAATAAAGCCCCGGGGAGGTGGTGGCCCCCGCGGGCCCTGCTATATAGAACAGAATTGCCCCCGGCACCTGACCCACCCGGGGGCTTTTAAAAACAAAGTGCGGATTCGCGCACCCAGTACGAATTTGGGTGATTTTGTCTTTAAAAAAATGTTTTTTTGGGCCCTGGGGGGCCCTGTAGGGTGTGTTTCTACCCTGCCCCCTTTTCCTGCTTTTTAACCTTTTTTTTTTTACTGTTTTCATGTGACTCGGTAAACGAGTCACAAGATGACTGCCAACACACTCTGGTTTAGAGTGTTGGCAGCCAATCAGAATTGAGCTCGTGCTCGGGAGGGTTCGCAAACCCTCCTCTGTGCTCAGATATTGATATTTAAATTTTTTTAATTCTCAGCAACTACTGAACGGATTTATAATATTTTTTTAAAAAGGGTGCTTTCTGAATCAAGAGCTACCTTTTTGCCAAATTTGGTGTAATTCCGTTTTGCATTTTGGGTTGTAGCCGAGTCTAAAATTTCCTATGGATATGAACACGGAGAAAATGCATTTTGGGACCCACCTTTTTTCTCGGTCCCCACTTGACGAATCACCCCAGAACTTTCAAGACAGGATCTGACCTGATTGAACCTTTTTTTTGGAAAATTTCATGAAGATTTGTCTAACGGCGCCAAAGATATTGGTAAATCAATAAACACTTTTCCTATGGAAACTAGGTCCTAGCTATAACTACCCACTGCCAACCACCAGTAGGATATATAAATATATACATATATATATATATATATATATATATATATATATATATATATATATATATATATATATATATATATATATATATATATATATATATATATATATATATATATATATATATATATGTGTGTGTGTGTGTGTGTGTGTAGTCCCTGTGAACCAGAATGAACTGATGAACAGCAAAATGTTATTGCTTCGCATCTGTAGACTTATGTGTCCTCAACCTAAATACCATTGCGATTAAATAGAAAAAGAAACAGAAGACACCAAATAAAAACTACCTGTTCCCAAAAGTAAAATAAGTAAATAAATAAAATTAGCATAAAAGACGCTTTAACATCACCCACGAAGATACATGCAAAACTCCATACAGATTAACCTGTCAACCATGGAATTCATGGTATAAAAGATGCATGCAGACTCCCAAAACGAGTTGAGGAAGAATGTTGATGAAACTTAAATAAATAAATACCACAATATACAGGCATCTCTGGAACAGAATATGGAAAGCCTCTGGAGCACAATGAGGAGGGAAATGTCTATGAAACATGATTGAAACAAATGAAGAACACTTAATTTATAAGCAAAACCCCCTCCTGAAAAACAGAAACTGCTTGGATATGTAGAGCTTCACCTGTGCAAATGTTGGGGCATCTACAGCACTATCGGATGAATCGAAGTTAACAACTGAGGCTGTTCAAAAAATCAATACATTCAAATAATGTGAAACAGATTAGGCGCAACAATGAAGACAGAGAATGATTGCATTTTAAAAGCGTAAAGGTTTATTAAAGGCAAAAATATAACGGAAGGCAAAATCATCGAATTAGTGTCAATAATAAATATACAAATCATTAGTTTATATGAATTCAACATCAATTAAAGTCAAAAGTAAGAGGTCTAGCCTCAAAGGGAAAGATAAAGAAAAATCAGTTCTCCACATCACAACAGATCAAACAAGAAGCCCTCTGCCCCATGGTATTTGCAAGCCCCGAAAGAATTGCAAAGCCAGGTCAGGTCATTAGAACGCAGGTGGTGCAGAAATTATGAGGATACAGAGCTAAACAATTGTAAAGTAGCCCTTAGGAAGTACCATGCCTTGATTAAAACCACCAAAAATGCCTACTATACCGAGGCAATTAATACAAACCAGAAAGCGATTTTTAAAATAGTTAATCAATTTATGAACCCTAAAAGTTTACAACAAGAGATTCCCCCCTCTCAAAGTCTCTGTGATGATATTGCAGATTTCTTTGAAGAGAAAATTCGCATACTACAAAAGCCTTTCCCCCCGCCTATCCTTTCCCCCACTAATAATGATTTGTCGGCATATCTGGACAAAACTTGTATGCAACTTTTTAAACCAATTTCCCTTGAAGAATCGCGTCAGGCGATTCTGTCTATGAAATCTGGCTCCCCTTTCGATCCTTGCCCCCCACTATTATTACATACTCTTATTGATATTGTGAACCCGAATATGAACAATATAATAAATTCCTCTCTTTCCACTGCCAAGATTCCGGCAGACTGGAAACTTGCAACTGTAAAGCCTCTTCAAAAGAAACAAACTCCGGATCCTGCTACCCTGTCCAATTTACGCCCCATTTCTCTCTTACAAAGTCTCTGCAAGTTGACAGAAAAATTTGTAAATATGCAACTCACAACATACCTGGAGAAAACTAATTTGTTTCATTCTAATCGATCTGGCTTTAGAGCCCAACACTCCACAGAATCTGCACTGTTGTATACGGCTGAAACCCTCAAAGCTGCCATGGATCAGGGAAAAAGAGCAGTATTGGTAGTGTTAGACCTGTGGGCGGCCTTCGACACGGTCTCACATGCCATCCTCTTAGACCGTCTTGCTTCCTTTGGCCTCTCGGGTATTGTCCTGGCATGGATAAAAAACTTCCTGCAGGATCGAAAGCAAGTTATTACACTTGCCCATTATAAGTCACAAGAGAAGGCACTTCTCTCAGGGTTACCGCAGGGATCGAGTCTCAGTCCGACTCTCTATAATGCCTATATGGCTCCACTGATTAAGCTGATATCATCCTTTAATATTGATACCATCTTATATGCGGATGATACGCAGCTTACCTTAGTGCTGGAGAATAACACCACACAGGCAGAAGAAAATCTCCGCAAATGCCTTACTGCAACTTTCAGCTGGATGAATGCTCATCACCTTAAGTGTAATTCCGAAAAAACTGAAATTCTACCCCTAGGCCAAGAACACTTCTTTTCACCCAAATGCTGGTGGCCTACAAATACCACCCCTCCTCCAAACACAGTAAAAATGGTCAGGAACTTGGGTATTAAATTTTACACCACTCTGTCTTTTAAACAGCAATCGCTGGCAGTGGCAGGAACTTGCTTCCATATTATAAAAACTCTAAAGACATTTTTTGACCTGATTCCCATTTCAGCAAAGCAAACAGTGGCCGTAGCCCTTATTACATTGAGGCTAGACTACTATAATAGCCTCAATGTAGGGACAAATAAGTCAGTCCTGCATAGGCTACAAATGGTCCAGCATGCTGCAGCACGACTAGTACTGAGGTGGCCTAGGAAGTCATCTGCATGGGCAGCTTCAGACACTCTTCACTGGCTGCCAATTCACAAACGCGTTCTTTTTAAGATCCTCCTCATTACTTTTAGGGCTTTCCACTCCTTGGGCCCTCAATATCTTCACACACGCTTTAAGCGATACATTCCTTTCCGAAGTTTAAGATCATCAAAGTACACTCTGCTAAACATACCAACTTTCAGATTGGCAACGAAGGGAGGAAAATCACTCACAGTGTTAGGATCAAAGGCATGGAACAAACTTCCCCCACAGATTCGCCAGATTACATCTGAGTCCCATTTTAGGAAAGTCCTAAAAACCTGGATTTTCAGCCCATCTGACTCTTTCTGCAAAACTCTGATCTGAGGTCCCTCCCAGACTATTAGCAGTCAACCATGTTTTTTAGTTCCCATCCCTGGTTTCCGTTTAGCACCATGATGCTCCTTGGAGTGACAGTTTGCGCTCTATAAATGGATTATTACATTACATTACATTAAGACAGTACCCCAAATCTACGGCTCTGCACTAACTTAAATCACACAATTCTATGTTTGCTACAGCTACATACAGTTCTCATGAAATGATGCATTCAGGTTAAAGCGAGGTGATACAGTTTTATACTCATTAACTTCTCAGGGCCTTCCACAATACAGCTCCTCTCTTTGCCCTTCAAGCTTACATTATCTGCAACAAGATGGGATACAGGGACCAGCCTGTATTCTACAGGTGTCATCGTGAACAAGCTACTCATTATAACATTCCATGATTATCACAAAGAAAACATTTCATATAGGAAAGTAAGCAAAAGAACATTGAATTATTTATTTAGAATTCCATCTTCACCTAGAAATATAATGTTTATGTGTCAAAAAGCAAGATGGCAACCAATGTTTGGCATTTTA
Organism: Triturus cristatus; assembly: GCF_964204655.1. Classification (NCBI taxonomy): domain Eukaryota; kingdom Metazoa; phylum Chordata; class Amphibia; order Caudata; family Salamandridae; genus Triturus; species Triturus cristatus. Next base: position 305,064,852 of record NC_140594.1, on the reverse strand, counting down.
AAATACAGGCCATCAGTAGCTATGGTCAAACTAAACATGAATAAAACATAGTTATTACCTTTTGCACGCTTATGTATTAATGCTGAATTAATGCCAAACATTTAACATAGAAAAAAACTTTTCAAGAGGAAAAAATTCAGATTCTGTCTGTAGGCTAGCTATAAATGAAACTGAGGTATTAACAGGCCGTTTTAGTGCATTGTTGGCTTCAGATAAAGCCTGGCTTACTTAAGAAAGCAGCTCAATTTCTAGATCTTGCTTGAGTGCACAGTTGTCACCTCACTTAAGTGGTTAACAGAAAAAGAGCTTTTAAAAGAATTACTGACAAAGGGGCTTTGCCTCCACTCACTTGTTGTTTTCCTGGACTACGGTATGTGTTTGATGCAAAAAGAACAATTGATGGACAGAATGCAGAACAATGTCATATATTCACCCCGGTACAGAGATCTGGACCTTAATCCATCGTTTTTTTGATCACCATCCTATTCCAGTTTGGACCCAGCCATATGCAAATCAATCTTGACCCTGCGCCCAATGGGAACAGCCTAGCCCAAACTGCCAGGCCAGGTCCTCCCTGGACTGGAAACAAGCATCCTAGGACCGGTTGCGGGCTTTCATCCCTCATCAGCCAGGATAGCTTGACTCCAGTGGCATGGAGAGCATGGGACCCACGTCTGGGCATACCTGTCCCACTCGGGGTGACAAATGCAAAAAGAACAATTGATGGACAGAATACAGAACAATGTCATACATTCACCCCACTACAGAGATCTGGGCCTAAATCCATCGTCTTTTTGCCCACCATGCCATTCCAGTTTGGACCCAGCCATATGCAAATCAGTCTTGACCCTGCGCCCAAAGGTTACAGTCCAGCCCGAACTGCCAGGCCAGGTCCTCCCTGGACTGTAAACAAGCATCCTAGGACCAGTTTCGGGCTTTCAGCCCTCATCAGCCAGGATAGCTTGACTCCAGTGGCATGGAGAGCACTGGACCCACGTCTGGGCATAACCGTCCCACTCGGGGTGACAAATGCAAAAGGAACAATTGATGGACAGAATGCAGAACAATGTCATACATTCACCCCAGATATGGACCTAAATCCATTTTTTTTGCTCACCTTGCCATTCCAGTTTGGACCAAGCCATAAGCAAATCAGGTTGACCCTGCGCCCAATGGGAACAGTCCAGGCCGAACAGCCAAGCCAGGTTCTCCCTGGACTGGAAACAAGCATCCTAGGACCGGTGTCGGAGTTTCACCCCTGATCAGCCAGGATAGCTTGACTCCAGTCGCATGGAGAGCACGGGACCCACGTCTGGGCATACCCGTCCCACTCGGGGTGGCATGGTGAGCAAAAGAACAATGGATTTAACCGAGATCTCTTGACTGCGGGTGAATGTATGATTTATTCAGCATTCTGTCTATCATTTGTTTGCGTAGCACTTTTCACCCTAAGTGGGATGGGTATGCCCAGACGTGGGTCCCTTGCTCACTGTGCCACTGGATTCAAGCGAGCCTGGCTGATGAGGGCTGTTAGCCCGAAACTGGTCCCAGGATGCTTGTTTCCGGTCCAGGGAGAACCTGACTTGGCAGTTCAGTATAGACGGTTCCCATGAGGCACAGGGTCAAGACTGATTTGCATATGGCTGGGTCTAAACTGGGGTGGCATGGTGAGCAAAAGAACAATGGATTTAACCCAGATCTCTTGACTGGGGGCGAATGTATGATTTATTCAGCATTCCGTCCATCATTTGTTTGCGTAGTACAGTATGTGTTTGGGCAGAAGTTGGGCCAGACTAACAACAGATTACTTGTATTGCACAACTATTCCAGTAAAAAGTTATGATACACTAGCTTGTATTGCAGTCCCACTGGGTGCCTAGTGTCTTCCCTCACCCACCATGTACGTTGAAATTAAACATGATGTTGTGGCAGTAAAGCTTGTGCGCCAAGAGAGTAACAAGAAATATACTTGTTATTGATATTTTATGGAAAACATTTGGCTGGTATTTCAGTATGTTCGCTTCCCTGACAGCCAACTCAGTGTTGTATTTATTCTGCGAATTATTGGGAAGTAGAAGAGATTGTATGTGCAACGTGAGGCAAGATAGGAGCATCACTAGCACCTCGGCCAATTTGGTGCATGACATTGAATTCCAACTTGCTCACTGGATGTGGCTTCCACAGGTGTCTTTGCAGTACTTAAACCCTGTTCAACCATACTAAGTTAGTTGGCGAGTGCCACACTGTATGTATCATGCTGGGTCTCCAAGGGCAAACTAGAAGTGAGTCCAGAACGGACAGGACTCTCACAGCCAGTAATGAAGTGCCAAACAGACCAAAATTCAATTACCTGATTTGTGACACATTGGTGTAAATCCTTCACAGTAATTCTCACAGCAAATAGATAGGTTTGTGCATGAAAGATATTAGATGTACCTTTCTGCGCACTGCACTGGTTGACACAAGTTGTAGTGGTGTATTTACACTATCCTGATTTGTATACAAGAACACTCATTTGAGTAATCTGTATTCTGGTTAATACTACTGGTACACTGATCAAGAACTTGGTTTGCCTGACAAAGCACAGGGTTTAAGGTCCATGGTTTATGTTCCCAATATACTGGTTTATATGAACAGGACACTGCTGTCTCAGTTTGTGCATTGGGGTATGTACTGTAAATACTGGCCTAATTAAAACTCAGTGGGTTGTATACAAACTATACTGGTTTGTAGGCATGCTCTATTGGTTTGCCTTCTTAATGAAACAGGTCTACACAATTCTGTTGTTTGCATGCATGCTCCAGTGCTGTGCAATGTATTAGCTGAGATGCATAGTATATTAGTTGTCTTGCATATTGTTCTGGTTGTATTCGTGGCACATCGACAAGCCTATCATATCGATTTGCAAGAGTACCATATGGGTGTAAATGTTTATTGAACGTATTCATTTGCTCACTGTTGTAATATACAAGGTGTGATGTATTAGACCGACTATGTAGCCTATTGGTTTGAAAGCATTACATAATACTTTGAGTGCATAATGTACAGGTACCCTTGCATAATTCCATGCTTTGAATACAAAATACATTGGTTCACTTTTGTAATATACTGGTTTGTCTGTGTAACATATTGGTTGTAGATTACAGTCTAGTTGTTTGAAAGCATGATTTACTGGTTTGGGTGCATGCCATACCGTTTTCAATGCAGAAATGTCTGGTATGCATGAAAACTATACTGATTTGCAAGTGTGTTATACCGGTTGACACACACATTCCTACGGCTCATATGCATGATATATCGCTTGTTAGTGTAAAGTTCTTGTTTCTATATGTGATATTTTGGATAAAGCATTCACCATTGGTTTTAAAATGTTACATGCTGATGTTCACGCATGATGTACTGGTCCCATATTTAACCTACTGCCTTGCATGTTTAACATATTGGTTTGCATATTTCAAGTACTGCTTGGCATGCATCATTGTATGGTATACATGAATAATAAACTGTGCATATAAACCATGTGTATGTATTATACTATTTTCTAAATATTATGTAAGGATTGCTGTGCATAATATAAATGAACATATTTTTGGTTTGCTCTCTGGATGCTCTTTGTGTTTATTAGCCAATCATACTGGTTAATGAACAGCAAAAACCTTGGTTCCAATGGGTTTTACATTGAAGCCTGTTTCATGTGTTGGTTTGCTTGTTTAGTACTATGGCTTGACTCAGCAGGTTTGAGGAGGAGGAGCCAATGACAGGTGTCACAAGATCTGTGGAAGCTGGAGGTTCATTTTCTCAAGTCATTGCCGTTAGCCCCCAGAGGTAAATGCTTTGAATCTTTTTTTATGTTATCTGTGCACAACTGCTAAATTCTGCTTTTAAAAGTAAAATTTTACATTTTAAACTGCTGTGGATTGTCCATTCAAAGTTTTATTTAGCAGATTATAAAATAACATTTGAACATGATGTTAAAGAGTGTGCTCATAGCTGCCATGCTTTAAGTTTTGTCTCATGTGTGACGTCCATGTTACCAGTGTGTTTGTGCGTTTCAGTTCTGTGACACTTTATCATGAGTGGCACAAACCACCTATGTCCATATAAAGAGGGTTTTATCCTGAAATCATTACTTTTTCTGAAATGTAATGGGCTCGAAGAAGCCTTTGAAAACCTGCTGTGCCTTGGGCAGTGACCATGGTAAGGAATATATAGATGCACATTAGTACTTTGATCTGACAAAAGTAGGCCCTGATACCCAGAGAATAGCAAGGTATGCAAAAGCTGAAATCTGCATCCTTTCTAGCTGCATTTCATTCTTTCAACAGACTGTCACAGGGAAAGTGTGCAATGGCAATCCAAAGCAGCAGGGCTCCACAGTAACACCTGACACCATGGACAGTCAATGCTTGAGTGTCTACTAGTAGTACTTCCAGCTGCATAAATTGTACTGGTGCAGCAGGTGTAGTGACACCTTGGCTTAGAGACTTGGGATGCCCACTGAAATTTGTTTAGTGCTGTATTTTACAGCTCAAACCGGAGTCCAGGGGCCCATTTATCTTATACCACTAGGACGCATGACACACCGGTTATACCAATTAGTATTTTATCCAAGATAGTAGCCCTTGGGTGAAAGAAATTCCACCAGTGGCTTCACATCAAGATTTAAGCCTCCCTCTACATATCGGGCCACACTCCATATCAAACTTTAGTTCACGTGCCTAAAATACTGAACTACAAGGAAACTAATGCAGTATCCGTTATGCACAATCCATCCTTCACGTTACACTACCAGGATACTCCTACCACCCTCTTACCTTCCTCTCCTTCTTTTGCCATTCACTGATTCCTTCCTCTTCTCTTTTATCTACACTTTTGCTTCCCATCCTCCTATTTTTACTCTCTACCCGCCCTGCTCTCTTCCCTCTCTCACCCTGTTCCATTTGTTCTTCTCCCTACTTAGGTTTACTAACCCACCTCGCTCCTTCCTTCATTCTGTTGCCCCATCCCAATTCCCGCCTTTCTCTTCTTTTTTTCCCTCATGCCGCTGCTTCTCTAAATTTCTTCCCCTCCTTTTATCAATCCCTTCTCTTACCCATGCCTCTTTTTGTCTATCACATCCTGCAACTTTTTATCTCTTTCCTTTTCTCAAACTCTTCTTTGTCCTCCTTGCCTCTCTTCTCCTCACAGTCGCCCTGTTGTTACTCTCTTTTCTCCCCTCTTCTTTTTGTCACTTTCACCACCTTTAGTCACACCCTCTAACATATCTTTAAATTTCAGCTTCACTCTCCTCTCACCATGTCTCCGGTTTTATCTCTCTCTCTTCTCCCCCTTTTTTTGTCTCACCATTTTGTACTTATCCAATCTCCCTCTTTTGTGTTTCCTTCTATTTCTCAGTTGCACACGTTTCCCTCCTTTTCTGACCCTCCTTAATACTCCTGGGGAATCTTGTACATATTTGGTGCTCCGATGGTCTGTAATGTGAAAGGCGCTCTTTTATGCAATGTCAAGCTTCCCTGTAGCTCTTTACTTTGCAACACATTCTGTTATGCCTTTTTAAACAACATCCTGTTGCATTCTGGGCACTGTAGTTTTACTCTCTGGATTATCATTTTAGTTCCCCAAACGGAAGATGATGCTGACTAAATACCTGTGCTTATGACTGGCAAAAGGTCTAAAACTTGACACAACATCTTCGCATCTACGGTAATTGAAGTAACTCACTCATATTGTGGAAGAGATCAGAGTTTGTTACAGGTGCAAGTGGCCAAAGCTCCTTGCAGGTGTAAGACAGGTCACTGAATTGTTGCTTGATAATGTTTTTCAGTGGGCTGAACTCCTGTCCATAGACTTACCAGACAGCATATTTGACTTTCAAACTTATAAGTGTGAGTGGAGAAACTATGTCTTTCAAAGTTTTTCTAGCATATATCTGTCTGTCAGCTGTGACCCTTACGAGTGCATATTCTTCATAGAGGGCAGATCTCACAGCCAATGAGTTACTAAAAATTCGTAAATATCCTTGTTTGACTAAAAGAAAAACATATTTGCATGAAATCACTTCCACTCTGTTATTTTATGTTATGTTATGTTATATGCATTTCTAAGGTGCAGCGGTTACCCAAAGGTGTCCTGGCGCTAGCTACTATCCTCCCAGAACAGAATGTTGTAGAGATGCTAAACGTTAAAAAGCCAGGTTTATAGTCCTTTCCTAAATGTCACGAAGTCAGTGGCATTTCTAAGGTGGAAGGGAAGGTCATTCCAGGCCTCTACAGTGCAAATGATAAAGCCTCTCCCTCCCCATGTGACTTTTTTAATGGGGGGTACTGTCATCATCTTAGCTCCTAGGGAACGCAGGGTTCTTTTGGGAATGTACCATTGAAACCGCCGCTTCAAATAATCTGGTCCTGTTCCTTGTAAGGCCTTGAAAACGGTGCATAAGGATTTAAAACACACCAGTTATCTGATTGGTAGCCAATGAAGCCTTTTGATTTCTTTGGAGATTGAAACCAATTTTGGTGTGCTGGCAAGCAGTCTAGCTGCTGCGTTTTGCAACAGTTGATGTTTATTCAGATGTCGTTCTTGAGTTTTTAGGTAGAGACCGTTACAGTAGTCCAAGCTTGATAAGATAAGCGATGTAACCACTGTCCACTGACTGTCCAATGGCAGGTACAGCATTATTTTCTTGATAATTCTAAGAGAATGAAAGGTGGCTGACGCAACATCAATAACCTGATCACCGAAATGTAATTTGTCATCAACTATAGCGCCTAGGTTTTTAACTTTCCTAGCGGGTTTCGGAAGAGTCCCCAGTTTTTCTGCCCACCAATTAGGGGTCCAAAAGTTGGCATTGTTTCCAAAGAGGATGATTTCAGTTTTGCCTGAGTTGAGCTTCAGGCAATTCTCTGTCATCCACATCCTGACTGCTTCCATTCAGTCATGTACCTTTTACTTTATCCTTGTTCCTGTTCTGACAGCCGAGACACAACAATTTGTGTGTCGTGTGCGTAGGAGGTAAGACAGAAACTGAAGGAGCTGTTTAAGGCGGCCAAGGATAAACATTAAAATGTGTAGGGCTAAGGGATGAACCCTGCGGTACTCCACATGGTAGGGAAAAGGGTTTGGAGCCAAATTTGCCCAGGGACACAATTTGTGTTCTGTCAGTTAGGAAGGCTTTTAGTAGCTTTCAAGCTTTACCCTGGACCCCGTATGCCAACAGACTATCAATCAAAAGGTCATGATGGAATGTATCAAAGGCCGCAGAGAGATCCTACATGATTAATGCTGCCTTGCCTTCCTGATCTAGGGCTTCCCTGATTTCTTCTGTGGTTTTTATGAGTGCAGATTCCGTGCTGTGCCCTTCTCTAATACCATATTGAGTGGGATCCAGAGTATGATTTTCATGTAAATAGGCACTGAGCTGCAAATTCATTGCTTTCTCTACCAATTTTGCCAGCAGTGGAAGGTGCAAAATTGGTAGAAAATTATTGGGATCCTTAGTATCTAAATTGTGCTTTTTCAGCAGCGGAAGTATTGGAACTAGCTTCCAAGTCCTGGGGAAGTTCCCTGATTTAAGCATGGCATTAAACATGGAGGTCAGTAAAAAGGGATACATTCCAGGGCTAATGTGACCACTGAAACTGGACAGGGATCATAGGGGAAGCCTGACCTAGACGATGTAAGAAGCATTTTTGCGTCATTTTTTGATAGTGGAGCACAGTTATCAAAAATGGAGCATGTTGCTTAATTTACTACATCAAGTCTGCCTAATTATGTAGGTGTAAGTTTAGCAGCTCTGAAAAAAACACTACCAATACTTGGTAATACCTACAACTATATGTTTATTCAGTACACTAGCATGGAAGTCCCAGGTCACTAACATTTCCATGTCAGAATTAGGCCTGGGTGAAATTCCTCTTGTGCTGGAACAATCCGGAACTGACAGGAGATTGGAAACAAAAATATTGTCTGGACAGAATATTGTGTCAAAAATATCGAGGACAAAAACATCAAGAAGTTAAGTGTACATATTATATAATTAAACACATACTATTATTAACTCCACATATATGTACCTTGAAGATATATATATATATATCATCAAGGTTCATAGATGTGAAGTTATATACAGTAAAACTTTGCTTACCTGTTGAATCTTACCCTCACAACATTTCTGTCCTCAACATCCTTGACACAATATTTCATCCCACAATATTTCTGTTTCTGATGTTTTATCTGTTGGACCTGGCTCTCTCTGTAGGGTCATCTCCAAACATTTTGCCTTTTCCCTCCACTTTTTGATGAAAATATTTTTGTTGGCTTAAGACTCTTTACCACTGCTAAACACAGCTACTAGTTGGCCTGCAACACTTACTGTATCACCCACTTAAGTAGTCCTCCAAAACATGTCCCAGGGCTTCCATTGCCAGTGTTAAATTGCCATGTCAACTTGCCATTAAAACACCCTTGCCAAGCCTTAATTCCCCTTCTATCACATTTAAGTCACCCCTAAGGTGCGCTCTAGGTGGCCCAGAGGGCAGGGTGCTGTGTAACTAAAAGGTTGGACATGTATTTTCAAGGTTTACCTGTCCTGGTAAAGAAACACTCCTAAATTCATTTTTCACTGCTTTGAGGCCCACCCTTCCCATAAGATAACATTGAGGATTCCTTATTACATGTGGGAGCTGGTAGCTATATCTTGTTTGGTGTCTTTGGAATTGTAATAAAATACACTATAAAATGGTAAAGTCATGTTTTTGATTACAATTTTAAAAATGGCACTTTTAGAAAGTTTGTATTTTGCTGCCCTACCCCTTTTGTACCTGTAGCCTGGCCTGGGTCACATGAATGGGTGGTTGGACTTTGTGAATTCCTCCTAGACAGTCACACAATAGAGAGATTAGGTGTGCCTGAATGTGCCATCTGTTTGCAGGATGACGGGGTGTAGCTGAGAACAGCCCCACTTGCAACTGAATAGCCTGTGCCCACAAACCCACAAGGTTACTGCAACTAGCCTGGAGCCAGGGCGGTGGGGCAGGAAATTCCACCCCCTACCAAAATGTGTCCCACCACTGCTGGACCCTTGGTTCGAGTGGTAAAGGTGCCCCGAAGGCAAAATCTCAAAACTGAGGTTTTAGAAAACATTTGGCCAAAAACTACTCTGAGAACCAGGAGGAGACTGGGACCAACCTGCTCGCCTATCCACCCAAATTACATTGCCGGTCAGATTGACTTTGTAGCTTTATGGCAAAACTTGTTAGAGCGGCAAGGGTAGGGCTGCACAAAAGTCATGGGGCTTATGAGGTCATTTCAGTAGTACTTTCTCTTGAGCTCATAATCCACACTAAATGTGAGACTTATAAACAAACTAATACATCAAACAAAAAGGAAATTGACCCTAAAAAACACAACTCACCATAACTGGGGTGCTGTGAGTCCCTTGCACTCCTGGGCCCCAAAGCAAATTCACCTGCTGTACTAATAAAAGCTGTAGCCCTAAGTAGCACGCTGTCTCCTCTGCCCCCTTCGCCCTTCTCCACCATGTGTGACCATCACTCAAATCTTGAAACAGATTCTGTCTCTTTCAGAAAAAAAGGAGCTCTCACATGTTGCCTGTCTCTTTACAGCAAGGGTGCACTCAACCCTAATGCAAGAAAGGAAAGTAAGAACCCGTGCCTGTTTTGTAAAGTAAGAGAGTCATAATTGTGATACACACATCTAGGCCCCAGTGCCACAGAACCTGCTTCGAAAGGGTCCTTCAAATGGATTTCTGCAAATGTTTGCTACAATCAGAATACCTATTACCAAAATGTAGTCTTTAAAATCACTTGTTTTATCTTAAACACTAAATCATTTTATGCAGCCATAACTCAGAGCCAATAGAATAATACTATCCTGTGGCCATGGCCTCAATTAAGTATTTTAAGCATATGTCACACCCGTCATCTGCTGCATAAATGGAGTATTTTAACCCAAAAACATTTCAAGCTCAGACTGATCAAAAGTTAATAAAAACGTGGTGACATGTATCCCCTCATAATGGAAAGCCCTTAGCAAAGATTTACTGGTCATCTTTCAATTGCTTATTGCTGTGTTTGGTTCTTTAACTGGTACTCATCAGGTAAAATCTTTGCACAGACAGTATTATCATGTGCAAAAATGAAGCAACATGATCACTAAATGAGCCGCAGTCAGCTGCATAATTAGCTTTTTCTTGTTGCATAAAAAAATAAGTTACTATAGTGCTCCAGTATTGGAATCTTTCATAGATGAACATGCTTGAGCCATTACTCCTCGTTGAGATGGGACTCTCTTGTATATCAAAACAGCAATGCAAAGTTAGCATTAACTAAAAAAACAGGCCTAAGCCCATTTCAGTTTTATAACATATCCATCTCTTTTTGTAGAAGAGACCAAAAACTAGGCATTAGAAAATCAGGACACCCTACCCTCTAGAGCACTCTCTGAGAGAGCCTCAGACCATCCGATTTTCACAGCACTAGTGCAATAAGTATAACCGTAAAGGTCTCAAAAGGTGAGCTTCTCAGGGGTGGATGGTAGGTCGCAGGTGAATCTATGAAAGATTCCAATACTGGAGAACTATAGTTACAGGAAAGTAACTTATTGTTTTACTCCAGTATTGGAGCTTTCATAGATTCACATGCTTGAGTCAGAGTATCTAGCAGCTAAGAACACATTTTTGTTATAACTGTCTTTGAATAAAATATACACCAAGAAAAGTAAAAGAGGACAGCAAATTTGGAATTCTTAAATCCTTAAACTACAATGGGAGAAAGTACATAACTTATGCTGAACAAAGTATTCAACAATGGACATATATATATATATATAAATATATATATATATATATATATATATATATATATATATATATATATATATATATATGTATATATGTATATATATATATATATATATATATATATATATATATATATATATATATAATAATATATATATATATATATATATATATATATATATATATATATATATTATGTCGAAATACCCATAAAGTGGTGATGAAAAAGTATAGAATAGAGTAAGAAAGAAAGAAAACAAAATGTGCGAGGTCTTTAGAAAGTGAAGGAAGGAGGGGTGAAAAAGAAAGCTCACCATCATTGAAACAGGTTTCTCAGTACCCCCTCGTCCACTGCAGTGTCACTGCAAACCAAGGAGTACAAGCAGTAGTGCCTGGTAAAGGTGTGGATACTCTTCCAGGTCGCCGCCCTGCAGATCTCCTAGATAGGTACGCCAGCAAACAAAGTGGCCGAGGTAGAGACTGCTCTAGTAGAATGTGCACGGAACCTCCCCTGGAGGGGCTTTCCTGTGACTTGATGACAGTACTGGGTGGTACTAGAAATCCAATGTGCAATGCCTCGTTTGGAGAGGGGCTGGCCCTTAGGAGGGGCACTATAGACCAAAAATAGTTGGGGTAATTTTCGGAAGGTTTTAGTCCTGTGCAGATATAAGTTTAAGCAGCACTGGATATCTAGAGAATGAAGAGCTCTCTCCGCTGGTGTTGTAGGATGCGGGAAAAAAGTTTTTAGAACCAGTGGTTCATTTAAATGAACGTCCATTGGCACTTGGGGTTGGTATGTAACATTACTCTGTCATCCTTGAATTTGACAAAAGGCTCCTCGATAGTGAGAGCCTGCATTTCACCAACTCTTCTAGCGGATGTCAAAGCCAGAAGAAGAGCCACTTTCCATAACAGAAATTTCATGTCCGCCTTGTAGAAAGGTCCGAAGGGATGTTTCATGAGTTGAGACAGGACCACTTTAAGGTGCCAGAATTGTGGGGATAACTTAACTTGTGGAAATACTCCAAAAAGTCCCTTCATGAATTGTTCGATGATTCTTGCAACCATAAAGAGGGGCCTGAAGAGGTTCTTCTAAAACGTGAAATAGCCGCGGAACGAACCTTAATAGATGCATGAGCCGGACCAGCTTTTACCAATGAAAGGATGTAAGCAAGAATCTCATGAGCCGAAGAGGAGAAAGGATGAACGCCCGATTCCTGGCACCAGAGGCAAAACCTCTGCCAGGGCATGGGAAAGTACAGGCATTTTATGTTTTCCGGAGATTCCAAAAGTTCTATGGTTGGCTTGCCCCTGTGATGAAAGATTTTGTCCAGTGTTGTCTGGTGCAGTTCTCATTCATGGCAAACAGACTTGAGCCTGCAGAGTGTATCGCTGTCGTGTTGAGAGTTCCAGGAAAGATGTTCTGCTCTTAGTGAAACTCCATTCTGGATTGCCCACTCCCAGATGCATTGCGCGTCTATCAACAATAGAGGAGAATTGGAAGTGATTAGTTGTTGTTGTTTAGTTGGCAACACAGCACCTTCCGGAACAGCAGAAGGTGATGGGAATCTTCTCTTATTGTCCAAAAACATGAACTGCAGATCGGAAAGCAACGAGGTTGGCATACAAACCATCTCCTCCTGATACTATTGGTGGTAGTCCTGTGGAAGCATGTGATAGTGCTTGTGACTGTGTCGTAACCAAAGGGGCCATCATGTTCATGCAAGTCTTCTTCTTCCAGGAGATGTGAAGAAATCAAAGGGGTTACCTTACTATGTGATAGGTCTTCTGGAATTAAGTGTCTTATTCTTGATTTCTCTGCAGCAATGTTTTCCTTTGTGGACGAGGTGGAGCTACTGTCATTGTTGACTGGGTCGAAGGCAAACAAGACACCTTCGTAGTCAATGGCGCCGTAGCCGTCGTAGTCGTCTTTGTCGCTGTTGAAATCAACAATGACAAGGGAGTCAGCGGTACAATAATCACCAATGCTTGCACAGACGATGAACCTGTTGTCGATGCCATTGTTGGAGGAGGTATCGGCGATGACTGTCCCTTGACTGCAGATACCTGGGAAGGATCGCTCTGCATTGACGATGGTCATGGGTGGTCATTTTTGAGTCTTTACGAAGGCACTCACGAGATGAACGAGGTTCAGATCTTTTCCTCTTGTGAAGCCTTCTGGAAGATGAGGAAGAAGAGGCCTCATCACTATCATCACTACATATAGGTTTTTCTGGTATGCAGTTTTTGAAGCCTAATGAGAAGGCGCATCTCACGATCCCTCAGCGTTTCGGTGGAGAAGGAACGGCATACCTTACAATCCGTAGCTTTGTGGTCAGGGTACGTGCAGTAGATACAATTCTTGTGAGGGTCATTATCATGCAGTTTTTTCTTAGAGCAGGTGGCACAGGCTCTGAAAAGACCCTTCTCTTTGTCCGACATCAGGATTATAGATTAAGCAAGCCAAATTTGTAGAATTCTGAAGAAAAGCTTAAAAAAACATAGCAAGAGAGAAGATAAGGAAAAAACTGAGCAGAGCTCAGTGGAGACTGCCTAGCACAACGTGCGGTAGAAATTCTAAATGTCTGAGGTCCTCTCAGGTGTTCTAGAGGGTAGTGTGTTCTGATTGGCTAAAGCCAGGTTTTTGGTCTCTTTTACAAAAAGAGATGGATATGTTACAAAACAGAAATCGGCCTCGGCCTGTTTTTCTAGATTATGTTAACTTTGCATTGCTGTTTTGATATACTGGGGACTCCCATCTCGACACCGGGGAATGATTCAAGCGTGTAAATCTATGATAGTTCCTATACTGGAGAAATTTAGCCAGCCCTGGTACATAATTTGGTCTTCTACTTCCCAATAATTCCAGTGGATCTGCTTACACTGTGTGTAATACAATTTTAAGATACTTACAGATATTCACAGTGCTTTCTGTTACAGGTTGGAACCTCATAGCAGTATAAATACACAAGACACAACTCTGATCCAGGATTCAATTCTGTGACTCTCTGATCTCACAAACAGACATCTAGAGCCACTGCATTAAAGTTTTCAACTCGTAAAAGAGTGCATGTCCCACCAATGAGTTTAATTTGCATTTATTTTTCATTTGAAATGTGTGCATTATTTATATGTAGGTGTCTATAGGTGAAAAAAACAATGAAATGCATGTAATTCACTTTAGCCATCTCTCTAACCCCGCCACCACTTTTTTTTACTCAGGATCACAGTTGTCATACTTAATTATGGACTTCCAACATTATATGTAAATGAAGCTAGCCTGTAAACATGACAAATAAATAAAGTCCCGCTTCCAGGCCATCTTCATTTACATATACTTACTGAGACATTTGCAACCCCCCCCCCCCCAACCCCCCCTTGGAACACAGCAATGGACCCTCAGGAGGATGCCCCCCACTGTTGAAGCCCTTTGGTCTAGTGCAACTGGAATTTTACCTAGACATATTTGTGACATGAATATAACTGGTCACATGGAACTTCCAACCCAGTGTATTGAACAAACACAAAGTATTAGATACTATCAAACATTGATAGTGCATTTTCCAGTGCTTCTAAACATAATCCTATGTCATGCAGGCAGATTGTAGTTAGTAAATTAAGCAACATGTGCAAAATTGGAAGTGATTTAATGCAAACATGGTTGTCTTTTAGAGAAAAAGTATATTTATGCATTTGCAGTAACTCACTTCCTATGCACTCTGAACTCTGTGGAGAATATGCATGTGCAGGGTCATGGCTGACAGATATATGCCAGGGAAACTATGAAAGCCAAAGCTTTTTCACTTATGCCTGTTAGTTTGAAATTCAAACATGATGTCTTGCAAGCCTATGGGCTGATGTTCAAAAAGGCAACAATTCATTGACCAGTCTCACACCTGTAGGGACCTCTGACCACTTGCACCTGTAAAGCATTCTGACCTTTTACACAATACTAGTGAGTATCTTCAATTGTCATAGCTACTAAGAGGTTGTGTAAAGTTTGAGACCTTTTACAGTCATAAGCACTGTTTTTAGTAAACATAATGTGAAATTTGGGCATTTAAACTGATGATCCATTGAGTGAAACTACAATGCCCAGAATGCAAAATGATGTTGTATAAAAGGCCATAACAAAATATGTTGCAAAGGAAAGAGGCACATGGAAGCTTAACATAGAAGAGTGCTTTTCACATTACAGGACATTGGAGCACCAACTATGTGCAAGATTCCCTAGGAGTTTTTAGGAGTGAGAAAAAATGAAGAAAGGAAAGGTGTGCAAGCGAAGGATAGAAGGGCACAAAAAAGAGAGAGATTGATAGGAGAAAAATGGTGCAACAAAGAAGAGGAACTGTGAGGAGAGGGAGAGAGATAAGGGGCAACTTGGTGAGAAGAGAGTTAAGGTGCGATAAAAAGATAATGAAGGGGGTGCAAGAGACAAAAGGGTGAGGGGAGAAGAGAGAATAGGAGAACAGGAGGAGTTTGAGAAAAGGAAAGAGGGGAAAACATTTAGTGAAGAGGCATGAGGGTGAGAGGGAGGGAGGGAGGGATGAGGCAACGGAGTGAATGGAGGAAAGAAGGAAGTTAGTAAAAGTAAGTAGACAATTGGAACATGGAGAGAGTGAAGAGAACATGGTGGGGCCAGACAGTGACAATGGGAGGATGAAAAGCAAAGGTGTAGACAAAGGAGAAAGGGAATACTAAATGGCAAAAGGAGAGGAAGAAAAAAGGTGGCAGCAGTATGCTAATGCATGAAGAATGGATTGAGCCACGTGGGGTACTATTTTAGTTTTCCTGTGGTACAGTATTCTAAAGCTAAAGTTTAATTATGGAGTGTCCTCTGATATGTGGAGGAAGACTTCTTGTAGTGAATCCACATGTGTCGTTTCTTTCACCAAAGGACAATCATCATGGAGGAAAAACTCACTGGTGTAGCTAGTGTGCCATGAGTCCTAGTACAAGGAGGAAAATGCCCCATGGGTCTCTATTTGAAGCGTGAAATACAACAATAATCAGGGCTCAGTGGGGCGGAGTCTGGATGCCGCCGAAGAGGGCTGCCTGAGGAACAAGCTCTAAGGTGTCGCAGAACGTCGGGTGATGCAGCAGAGTCCTCAGGGCCCCCCAGACTCCACCACCTAAGCCCCACTGACTTGATACCCACCCTATGCACCAGCAAATGAGCGGAAAGATGCGGCTGAGACGGAGCTGTACGCATGGCTGAGGAGTGGCTTGCGATCCAGTCTTCCTGGCTGCATCGCCATACATCGGGGCACTGTGGGGCAAACAAGGCACACTGTCCTTTTCAAACTGCTCCAGGGTCCTAGGCCGGCATGTATCTCTCCTGCCCAGCTTGTTGGCCCTCGAGACATGGCGTGATCGGGATCCAAATCGAGGGGTGCATGCATGACACAGGACCTTCTCACTTGGGTGCCTCCCCTGCCCTCTCACTTTACTGATGAATCACCCACACCCCACGGCAAGCCACAGACCTGCTCTCGCACCCATGGTAAGCCAGCCCCGGCTCCCCAGAGGAACAAGCCTAAACAGCAAAGGGCCATGGGAATATCACGTGGCCTAGGGGCAAAATCACTGCCTTGGACATGCTGCCCAGACTGGGGCATAGGACTGCTATTTTATCTCCCACATTGCACATCCTCTGGCTCCACTTGGCCTCCTGGGACTCTGCTTGCCCGACTGTCCTCCCTTGTCTCTGTTCTTTCGGCTTTGCTTAGAGGCTCGGGTGGCCTATTTGGAGGCATCTCCTGTAGAAAGTGTGGAGCGACGCCAAGACCACACACTCTCGGTTTCCCTTCCAACGACACCTCGACCCTCCGGCCTGCTGTGGTGAGGAGCCCCACCCCCTTGATACCTGTGATGGATGAGTGGTGGTGGCCTGCTGTCCGGGGGGGTCTGGTGGAGGAACCTGCTTAGACTTGGACTTGGGCCCTGACTGGGGCTGCTGCACTTCCAACTCCAGGCATTTTGGGGGGCATTGACCCCTCTCCCATCTCGCTGCCCCCTCTCCTAGGGTGTTCTTGGGTCCTCTTAAGCTCCTTTGGACCTACCGGATGTTTCCAACCACTCCCTGGCCTCGCCTGTCCTGCATGCATCTCTGACCCCTGACAGATGTGCAGCAGTGCCCCCCTCTGCTTTGTCTCATCAGTTTGGACCTCGGTCCACCTCAGCAGGCCCAAGCGCACGGCCACTTCACCTGGGGTGGATTCGGAAGGGCCCCTGGGTCCTTGAGACTACAAGAAGCCGGCACCCTCCGGCCCAGGTGGCAGAGGCCTCTCTTGAACTTGGTGTGTCGTAGGACTTCCGGTCACGATTGGCTCCCGCTGTCCCATGTTACAGGGTGGCTCACCTAACTGTTAACTGAGGCCCCTGTCAATCCTACTGGTGGGCAGTGAACCCCCTCTTCCCATCCAATGACCTGGAGATTCCCTCCAGCAAGTCGACCCATCAGCTGCTCTTCATGGAGGTTGTCCCATTCCCTGGCTGCATCCACTGTGCTGCCCCTAGCAGCAGCCACCACTGCTTCACTTTGTCCCCTCCTAGACCCCACGATGGACCAAATCTTCCAAGAAATCACAATGGTGGACCTTCACCTGGAGGACATGGATGCCAGGATGTTCGACCTCATTGTGGATTCAATGTCGATCCAGGCAGACATTGCAGGTTTCAATGACAGAGTAGAAGGATTGGAGAGTCGTCTGTCAATGGTGGAGGAGCAACTCAATCATCTCCCAGACCTCTATTCAGAGTTAAGACCCCTCTGCAACAAATACCCTCACCTACCTGAACTTACGGAGCGTGTTGTGCTGTGGGAATCCACATACTACATCATGTGGTTGATCAGGGAGCCCTCAAAACTTTTGGCCTCCCGTCCCACCAATCCTGGGGGTACCTTCAGCTCAGCCACTGCCTCGCCCACCACCAGTGTCCGTGTCCCCGGTCCCGCCAACCCTCTCCTGTGGTCTCTTATCTCAGAACATGCAGCATAAGAACAAAAGTTACTTACCTGTAAACTGTGGTTCTCCAGTATTGGTGTCTTTCATAGATTCACATGCTTGAATATTCCCCGTCGTCGAAGTGGGAGTCCCACGGTACATAACAAAGCAATGTAGTAATAACATAAGCCTATTAGGCCTACAGGAAAGAAAAAAACATAGAGTTTTCATGGATACACAACTTGTCACCTTTATAACATATCACTGTCGTTATGTTCTAGGTCAAATCCAGCCAATCAGGCGTCCGCACCCTCTAGAACCCTCTCCCCAGAGACTCAGGCTCTCAGATTTTCGTAGCACAAGAGTGACATAAAGTCAAATACAAGGAAGAGCCTCTGAGGGGAGGTGGGTGGGTCACATGTGAATCTATGAAAGACACCAATACTGGAGAACCACAGTTTACAGGTAAGTAACTTTTGTTCTTCTCCAGTATTGGGGTGTCTTTCATAGATTCACATGCTTGAATAAGAGTAGTGAGCAGTAGTAGCAGAATAATACAAGGTACAGAAGAAGCCAGATAGTAGTATAGACAGTGCAAAGATTATATGCATAAAATCGATGTATCGATGTCTATCTATATATAATATATATATATATATATATATATATATATATATATATATATATATATATATATATATATATATATATATATAACATCTTATACATAAATATATAAAGAAATAAAAGTACCTTGTATGCAGGAGGAGGGAAGCAACAGAGGCTCACCTTATTTAAAAAGATTACGAAGGACTGCCTGTCCCACAGCTGTATCCGTGTTGTCTGCAGCATCCAGACAGTAGTGTCTCGTAAAGGTGTGTCTGCTGGACCATGTCGCCGCTTTACAGATGGCTTGAAGAGGAACTCCAGCAAACAGCGCAGTGGAAGAAGAAACCTTACTTGTGGAGTGCGCTTTCACAGCAGCAGCGAGAGGTTTTCCTGCTTGTTGATGGCAAAAAGCAATAGCAGAGGATATCCAACGTGCTATAGATGGTTTGGTGACAGGATGACCTTGCCGCATACGCCCGTAGGCGACAAAGAGTTGGTCAGTTTTTCGAATGGCGGCAGTTCTCTGAAGATAGAATTTAAGACATCTCTTGATATCTAAAGAATGAAGTGACTTTTCTGCAAACGTCTGAGGATTAGGAAAAAATGTTTTCAAAACAACCGGCTGATTGAGGTGGGAATCAGATGGCACCTTCGGGATATAGGCCGGATTGGTGCGAAGCAGAACAGAGTCTTTAGTAAATTGAAGAAAAGGAGGGTTAATGGTAAAGGCTTGCAAGTCACTGACCCGGCGAGAGGATGTAAGCGCCAGGAGAAGAGAAGTCTTCCAGGTGACATGTTTGAGGCTGGCCTTATGTATAGGCTCGAAAGGCGATTTCATCAGCTGTGCCAATACCATGTTTAGATGCCAAGGAGGAGGAGGCCGACGTATCGGAGGAAACATATGAAACAGTCCCTTGAAGAATTGTTTCATTACTCTTGACGAGTAAAGGGAGTTCGAGCCATCTTGGCGGAATCGTGAGATCGCTGCTAAAAAGACCTTAAGGGTAGCATATGACAGGCCTGATTTTGCGAGGTGCAAAAAGAAAGGTAGTAGTTGTTCAGGCTTGGAATGGATAGGATGAATTTTGACATCACTGCACCAGGAACAAAAACGTTTCCATTTGAGTTTGTAAGTTTTTACAGTCGAGGGAGCTCTAGCCTTTGCTAATACTTCTCTGCATTCCACAGGGATGTCCATATTCACAAATTCAAAGTACTCAGGTTCCAAGCTGCTAAGTGTAGAGACGCAGGATCGGGATGGCAAATTTGACCGTGTTCCATGGTCAAGAGATTCGGAAGAGGACGAAGCATGATTGGGTCGCACTGAGACAGAAGCAGCAGCTCCGTGAACCATATTTGTCGAGGCCATCGGGGGGCTATTAAGATGAGCCGACAGGGTTCTCTCCTCATTTTCCGTAGGACCTTGGGGACTAGAGGTATCGGTGAAAAGGCGTAAGCATAAATTTTGGACCAGTTCATCAAAAAGGCATTCCCGCATGACTTTAGTTGGGGAAGCCAACTTGCGTAGAACTGGCATTCCCGGTTCAGGTAGGTTGCGAAGAGATCCAGATTCGGGGGACCCCATAGCTGGAATATGCGATCCAGAATGGGTTGGTGTAATTCCCATTCGTGATTGGTCGTGGAGGATCTGCTTAGGGAATCCGCGAGTATGTTGGACGCTCCCGGAACATGGACTGCAGTGAGGGCGATGTGGTGTTGAATCGCCCAATTCCAAATCCTTTGGGTCTGAAGGGACAACAGAACGGACCTCGTGCCTCCTTGCTTGTTGATATAATGCATGCACGTTGTGTTGTCCGTTCTGATCAATACCGTGCTTCCATAAATGATGCTTCGGAAAGCTTTCAGAGCCAGAAAGATGGCCAGTAATTCTAACAGGTTGATGTGTCTTGTCTTTTGATGACCAGACCACCTGCCTTTGACAGTAAGACCCTGCAGGTGAGCGCCCCAACCTTCGAGAGAGGCGTCGGTGGTGAGGGTGAATTGTGGAGAGTCCGCCAGAAAAGGACGCCCCGAGGAGACATGTTCTTCGTGAGTCCACCATAGAAGAGCCTTTCTGAGGCGAGGAGTGACTCTGACTAGGTCGTTGAAATTGCCGGAGACCTGAGCCCATTGCTTGTCCAGCTCTTCTTGGACAGGTCTCATCTTCAGGCGGCAGTGAGGGACTAGAGGAATGCAGGAGGACAACATCCCTAGGAATGACTTCAACTGTCGGACAGAAATGAACTCTTTTAGATGGATAGAGAACGTTTTCGTCGTTCGTGCGACACAAAAGCTTTCCCTAGAGTTGTATCCAGAATGGCTCCCAAGAACAGTCTGTTTTGAGCTGGGTGCAACTGAGATTTTTCCAAGTTCAGCGTGAGGCCCAGAGATTGGAACAGGGAGCTGCACACCAGGGTTTGTGTTGACGCTAGTTCGAAGGACTTTGCCTTCAGAAGGCAGTCGTCTAGGTAGGGAAAGATTTGGACTCCCTGAAGGCGAAGGTAAGCTGCCACCGGTGCAAGGACTTTTGTGAACACTCGGGGAGCCGAACGAAGGCCGAACGGCAGGACTTTGAATTGAAAATCTCGTCCGGCCACCCTGAATCGGAGGAACTTTCTGTGTCTTGGCAAGATGGGAAGATGAAAGTAAGCATCTTGTAGATCTAGGGTTGTCATGAAATCTCCGTGAGAGAGGAGAGAAAGGACCTCTTGTAGGGACAACATGCGAAAAGTTTGTGTCTTGATAAATTTGTTCAGGGCTCTCAAATCCAAAATGGGACGCCATTCTCCCGACTTCTTCTGAATAAGGAAAAACCTTGAGTAGAACCCCCTGCCCTTCTGTAGTTTTGGCACCACTTCGATCGCGCCCTTTCTCAATAAGATGTTTAGCTGAATCAAAAGCTCCTTCAAATGTGCAGGAGGGGGACCTCTTGGTGGAGTATTTGGAGGAATCTTTATGAATTCCAAAGCGTGTCCCCTGCGCACAAGATCGAGAACCCATCGATCTGTGGTGATTTGCGACCATTTGCAGAAGAAGCGGGAGATTCGACCTCCAAGTTTTGGAGGAGTCCGTGAGTGAGGGTAAGGAGAGTCATTGTTTCTTTGAGGAATCCTTTCCTCTGTAGGAAGATTTGCCTCTGTATTGCCTGTAATTGGAGGAATTTTTCTGCCGATACGATTGTTGGTTCTGCGAGGAGTAGCGGCCTTGTCCTTGCCTGTACTGGTTGGAATTGCCTCGAAAGGAAGAAGAGGAACCACGACCTCTTGCGCCTCGAAATGGCTGTTTTTTGAATTGTAAAGACCCTAGAGCACGAGCTGTGTCAGTGTCCTTTTTGATTGCTTGAAGGGCATCATCTATATGTTGGCCGAAAAGGGATTCGCCGTCGTAAGGCATGTCCAGGATCTTCGTTTGCACCTCTTGACGAAAGGACGTGGCCCGTAACCAGCCCTGACGCCTGAGGACTGCAGCGCCCGCCAAAAGACGGAAGCCAGAAGAGGACACATCGATGGCGCAATCTATAATCTCCGAAGAAATTCTTTCTCCCTCTTGAAGAATCTTCAAAGCCTCTGGTCTGGATGATTCGGGAATAAGATTGATCAAAGATGAAATGTCCGACCACATTTGGCGATCGTAGCGGCCTAAGATCGCCAAAGAATTGGCGGCGCGTACCGTTGCCGCCGCCATAGTGGAAATTTTTTTCCCTATACCATCCAGTCTGCGACCTTCGCGATCTGGAGGTGCCGACACAGGCGATGAAGGATTTCTGGATCGGCGTTGGGCTGCCTGAGTGATGATAGAATCAGGCTTCGTTTGCGAAGTCAAACAGGCAGGAGAATTTGGAGGAGCCTTGTATTTCTTGTCGATCCTAGGAAGGATGGCTGGAATCGAGTTAGGGGTTTGCATTATTTTAAGGCCCTCTTGCCATATGAAATCAATGATTGGAATGCAGCGGACCTGCTTTTGAGGTTGGTCCTTAAAGTCATATAAAAAACAATCTTACTCTCTAGTCGTCATAGGGAGGTGAAATCTTGTAGCTGCTCTCTCCATGAGCAAATGGAAACCACCAATGTCAACTGGGGGAGAATCCAAAGGAGCGGGATCAGTGGGAGAAGGTGTTTGGATCTGATAGTTGTCCCAGTCAGAAAGGAGGGAAGCATCGTCCAGCTTACCCTCCTCCTTGTCAGCGTCATCATCCTGGTCCTCGACAACATCCTCAAGCGTGAAAAGAGGAACCCCAAGAGATTGTTCACGAGTCACTGGCGTCGGTGTGACTACTGGTTCCGTATGAAACACAGATTGTTGAGGTGTCTGTGGTGTTGGAGTGGTATGCCCAGACCGTGGATAACGGCGATTATAATCATCAAGCATATACTGCAAATTGGAAATCAGGCTTAAAGGCAATTGTGCCATGGAAGGTTGCGGAACCGGATGCGTGTCATAAGAGGAGAGATCCTCTTGTCGCAAATCCTCCTCATCATCATCATCAGTGTCCTGACATTTAATCAAGAGCTCGGAAGGACTGCGAGCAGGCCGAAATCTGTCATCCTCATATTCATCATTGTCAGATGAAAACAGCAGCTCACGAGGTTGCACAGGTGGTTTGAGTGGCATGAGGGTCTCCAGAGACGATTGTCGACGTTGGAGTAGAGAGGTTGATGTGTCCAATGGTATTAAAGCCAGATTTGGAGCTGTAGCCATCATTGCCGGTGCTGAAATTCGCAGTTGGGCTACCGTCGACGACGAAGCCACCGTCGACGACGAAGCCACCGTCGACGACGAAGCCACCGTCGACGACGAAGCCACCGTCGACGACGAAGCAGCTCTCGACGACGAAGCACCCTTCGACGACGGAGCACTCGTCGACGATGTCTGCTTTTTCTTATGCTTGATACTCGTCGACGACGAAGTTAAAGGCAACATCGACGAGATGGGTCTCACCTTCACAGATACCAGCGTCGACGGTGAAGACGCCGACGACATGATCATTGCCGTCTTCAGAGACATAGATGCCGAGGACGTCGATGTAGGTGCGATGACGGCAGCTCTCGACGACGGAGGAAGGCTTGATGAACTCGTCGACGAGAGAGGCAGTTTTTGAGGTAAAAACTGCGCAGCTGGAGTCTTAGACGCCTGGGAATCAGACCTCGGGGGCGTCAGGGAAACAGAGAGACTCCTGTGGGGGGAAATCATCCCTCTTGAAGTTGAAGGTTCTCCATGCTGTTTCTTCACCATTTTTGGACGAGGAGAAACTTTTTGAGAGTCAGAAGACCTCTTGAAAGAGGGAGCAGTTTGGATAGAAGACACACTCTCCACATCAGAAACAGGATTTTCTGAAGTCTTCAGCTTCTGTAGCCACAGAAGGAGACGCCCCTCTCTGTCCTTCAAAGTTTTCTGTGAGAAGGTTCTACAGATTTTACAGTCCTTAACCAAATGTTCAGGATACAAACAATAAATACATTTTTGTGAGGATCTTCAGAATGAAGTCTCAGTTTACCACAGCTCCCACAAGGTCTGAAGAGGGATTTCTTGGTTGAAGACATCCTACACTCAATCTCTGTGAAATATGAGATGAAAAAAACTGAGCAAGCTCAGGGAGACTCCCTTCACATGACGTGCAGTAGAAAATCTGAGAGCCTGAGTCTCTGGGGAGAGGGTTCTAGAGGGTGCGGACGCCTGATTGGCTGGATTTGACCTAGAACATAACGACAGTGATATGTTATAAAGGTGACAAGTTGTCTATCCATGAAAACTCTATGGTTTTTTCTTTCCTGTAGGCCTAATAGGCTTATGTTATTACTACATTGCTTTGTTATGTACCGTGGGACTCCCACTTCGACGACGGGGAATATTCAAGCATGTGAATCTATGAAAGACACCCCAATACTGGAGAAAGAGGAGATTTTTCTCCTCACCTGGGCACCCTTCATCCGGGACGGAGGATGATGAGTGTCCACCATAGGCTATCTGCCGATTGGATCCGCCTCCGCTGTGCTATTATGACCCTGCAGCCTGCCTTGGCCTCAGCGGATTGCTACTTGGCCCGTGCTCCATAGCCATTACACTGTACCTACCTGTGTAGCTTTCTTCTCTTCCATTTGTTCTCTTTTTCTTAACTCTGCCTCCCTTTTTTCTTCCTCTCCTCCCTCCCTGGGCTCTTGGGCTTTCCCCTTCCTCATCTCCTTCCCACCCCTCATCGCACCCCTCTAATTCCCTGGCAAAACTGCCTACGACTGGTAATCCTGGCCAGTGGTGTTACTGCATTGCTGTGCCATAATTATGTTTTAAATGCACACATATGTGTAGTGTTTCTGATGGGCTACCACAGTTTTGTACTACTTGATGTATCATATCACTACCCTCTCTCCTCCCTGTATTGCTTTTCCATGTGACAATTAGAATAAAACAAAACAAATAATCAAGGTTCGGTGTGTCCCCCCCCCCCCCCCCCCCGGACCTCTGAGGCCCGGTGCCACTGCACCTGCTGCTACAATGGAAGTTACAATCCTGTAAATACTACCAAAGGATGTTCACTGTAAAATTTTGACTGCCATGGTGCCATGAGTTAGACTGTGAAGCCCTGCTGCTCTGAACTACCTCTATACACGTTCCCTGTGACTGCCTTTTGAAACACTGAAATGCAGCAGGAAAGGCAGCAGATTTAATCTTGAACATACCCTGTCAGTCTCTGGGCAGCAGGGTCTGCTTCATGTCAGATTGAAGTTCTGATGTGCATATATATTTTCCTTAACATACTGCCACAGGCTACAGAAGTTTAAGGCTTTTTTTAGCCCTTTACATCTCATAAAAATTGACCATTTTGGAAAACAACCTTATTATATTGACATAACTGCTTTGTTCCACTCATGATGTCACAAGATTGAACCACTCATACAAACACACTGGCAACGTGGACAAGTCACACATGAGAACATTTAAATCAAGTTAGCTATGAGCACACTGTTTAACATCGTGTTCAAATGCTATTTCAAAATCTGCTAATTAAAACTTCAAATGGAAAATCCATAGCAGTTTAAAATGTAAAATATCACTTTTAAAACCATAACTTTACAGTTGTGAATGGATAACATGAGCAAATGAGCAAAGGCATTTACATATAGGGGCCAACAGCAAGTGGTTCTCAGCATCACAGGAAGTAGCTTCTCTCAGGACTTCAGAAAACTGAACCTCCAGTTTCCAGAGATCTTGTGACCCCTGTCATTGTCTCCCTCTTCTCAAAACTACTGAGGAGTCAAACCATAGTAGAATGCAAGCAAACCAGTGCATGAAGCCATTGTTTAATTTGAGCCTGTGGTTGTAGATGGAGCACACTAGCACTACTTTTTGGGAGACTGTCAGTTATTTTCCTCATCAGACATTCACCCACAGCTAACAAGAAAAAAAGTGGAGTAGGAGGGAAAAGAGGGAAAATGGCGACAAAGAGAGAAAGAAGAAATGAAAAAGAATGTGCAAGAGACAAAGTAAGCCTGGTGGTGGAAGAAAGAGATATGTGGTGCAATCAAGACTACGCAGCACCCTGACCTTTTATATCGCTTGCTGTCAGCTTCTGAGCAAAACATAAGGCTCATCACAAATTATTTTACAAATTAAACACTGCATGAAGCACAGGTTTCAATATAAAACCCATTCAAACCAAAGTCTATGCTATCCATTAACCAGTGTCATTGGCAAATAGCAAACAGAGGGCCAACCAAAAACATGTTCATATTGTGCATGTCAATCATTATGTAATCTTTAGAAAATAGTATATTGTTTATGCAAGCACATACACTGCACTAACAAAACAGGGTGTTATTAATGTGAACCATACAATGATGCATGGCAACCAGTTTCTTTAGACATGCAAAAAAACAATATGTTAAACATGCAAACCAGTAGGTTACATATTAAAACCAGTATATCATGAATGCAAATCAGCACGTAACATTTTAAAACAGTTTAAAACCAACAGCTGAACATTTTAACCAAAATATTACACACAGAAACCAGAACATTACAAGAATGAATTGATATATCATGCATATGAGCCACAGAAATGTGTGTATCAACCAGTATAATACTCAAGAAAGTATGGTATTCATGCAAACCAGTCATTTATTCATGGGAACTAGTATGGCATGCACAAAAACCACAGGCAATGCTTTTAGACCTATAGAGTGTATACTATAACCAATATATTACACATACAAGCCATAATATTACGAAAGTGTCCCTATGTATAAATTATACAAACCATTCTGTTATGTTATTGCATGTGTGCATTAGGAATGGAAACCACTATGTAAGGATCTCAAACCAATAGGCTACGTAGTGAGTCAAATGTATTACAATCGCAAACCAATATATTACAACAGCGAACAAATAAGAACATCTGAATCTGTTCATTAATATTGAAACTCATAGGGTACTCTTGCAAAACCGATTTGATATGGTGGGCGGAACTTGAGGAGTTTTACTGCGTTGAATTCTGTGAATTTACATAAAAACTCTGCAAGATTCCTCTGAGTCCCTAGTATCAGTTTTTACATCTGTTTACAGCGCCTACATTTTGAGCTCAGACTTTCATTGGTCCAGACTGTGAAGAGGAAATTGTTTATTGCTGACAAAAAGTGATAGAATTCCACCAAGTGCAAAGCTGAACAGGAGGATCGGCATCTGATAAAGGGGCGAGATACAGGCCACTGGACCGCCTTCCTGCACACGGGAATGAGGACTTTATTTGAATTTACCGATAAACTTCATTCCCGAAACCAATACCTTGTTGGTAATTTGCAGTTCTACAGCTAGAGTTAATGGTCGTGGGCAATGGTGGCTGGCCAGAGTCCATTGTGCACATTAGCAACCCCTCCCACACACACACACACACACACACTCTCTCGTCTCTTACACTCTGGAGCCAAATCCATGTGAAGTCAGTGAGTACAAGCTCTCCAGCCCTCTGCAACCAGGCTGCAGTTGAGGGGGCATAGAGCCCAATCATTACACCTTCAAGAGACTCCCAGCAGGGTGTTTCAGTGGGCAGTCTGTGCCCCAGCCAACAGCAGAATAAAACACTAACACACAAAAACATGTCACCAACTGTTATACTTCTTTTCAGAATGAAGCAAGCACCTTCAGAAACACCAAAGGGGTGTGGCTTTAGAATGAAATGTGTGGGAAATTTGAAAAACAGGAATTCGAGTGGGTTGTGAAACATGAAACAATAGAGAAGAGAAAAATGATGTTGAAATGGTATCTTGAATGGGGCATATTATTCAGATAGACCAGAAAAAACTACCCACCACTTCATTTGTCCCTACTTTCAGGTGCCACCGTTTCCTCTAAATCTGGGGTCACAGGAGTGCAGGCACTTTGCCTCACATATGACGAAGGACCGGGCATCTGCCTTCATAATAGTCCACTCTGGTCCCTCACTGTGAACAGGTGTTTGAGCCCATCACTGCATAAGCAGGACATAAAAGTACTTTGGGACACATTTACTCTGGCGGATAAAGCCACAGCTCTTTCGATGTCCCCTAGGAAGGTGAAGAAGGTGCCTATCTGCTCACTGGTGGTTACTCATCATCATCATAGCAGAACTGGTGGAAAAAGAAACAGGGAAAGCGCTGGGACTGTCTACCCGTAGGTGCTATTCCTGTGGCCGTAACTACATGGGCCTCGGCAACATGCATGCGTATAACCACTACAGAGATGGGGGGGCTCAATGCGAGAGAACGTCCAAATATATAATTAACATAAGGACATAATGGCGTACAAGCCTAGACTGCTCATCTCGAGCAGCTGTCATCTTAAACCTCGCATAAAGCAGATTTTTTCTGATGCTGATTAATTTTGCTGGCAGAGCAGAGTGGCAGAATTTCCTAGTAATTCTGTGTTACAAGAGTAAAGCGGAATATGCTAAATTCCTCCAATTCCGCCAGCCGAATTAAAAGTTTCGCCCAACCCTGTTTGATATGCACCTCAGTCGGTATGATTTGAATACAACCAGTTCAAAATGTGAGAAAACCAATATATTATGCATCTGAGCTGATATGTTAGATGTGTGGACCAGTGTGTTAACCATGCACAGCATTGGAGCATGCATGCAAACTACAGTATCATGCCGATGATTTAGTTCAGTATGAGGCAAACCAACAGGACAAGTCTATAAACCAGTACAGTTTTCATAAAACCCACTGCGTGATGCATAGAACAGTATTTACTGTCCATACAGCAATGCACTAAACAGACACAGCAGTTTGCTGTTGATATAAACCCGTATATTGGGAGCATAGACCAAAACTTTAAACCGTATGCTTTTTCACGCATACCAAGTGCTTGACCAGTGTTACACTATCATTGACCAGTATACAGATCACTCATACTAGTGTTCCTGTATACCAACCCGAATAGAGCAAGTAAACTAGTACAACTTGTGTGAAACAGTGCAGTGTGCAGAGAGACACAGCCAATATTTTTCATATTTAAACCAATCTATTTATTCTTTGAACCAAGAGAAGGATATAGACCAATATGTGCCACATATGAGGTAAGTGAATTTTGGGCTGTTTGGCATCTCATATCTAATCGTTCTTCCAATCTGCGTGTGCCAGACAATTTCCATCAGGTTGTGTTTTTCCTGCTCTTCACCCAACGAGTCTCTCTTCTCTGAAAACACCCGGTGTGTTGCGTCAATCATGTCCCAATGCGCCACTCTTTACCAAATGGGACCACTTTTCTATATAGGAGTGTCTCATGCATCAATCATGTTGTTTCCTGACCCCTTATTTCTCCAGCTGGGCAACTCTTCTATGTGGAAATAACCATCAGGTCCTATTATGCTGCTATAGGGCTATACCTTGGTTAAGTGAAGGGTGAGCCATGTTTGTGTAGTTGCAGGGTGAATGTGCCTGTCTGTGCAAGTGCAGGGTGAGAAATGCGCCTGTTTAAATACCGGGGCAATGGTGTTTGAGTATACAATGAGTTGTGTCTGTGAGAGTGGAAGGTGAATACTGTGATAACGTGAGTGCAAGGTGAGCTCTGTGTCTGTGAGGACATTGGAGTGATATGTCTATATGAATATAAAGTGAGTGGAGCCTTTGTCAGTTCAGGGCAGGTGGTCTGTCTTTATGCGTATAACCTGAGTTGTAACTGAGTACATGCTCAGTTATGTTCCCGTGTGACTGCAGGGTGAGCAGTGTGCCTGAGTGCAGGGTTTCAGTGTGTAATTTGAGTGCAGGTGAGAGGTGTGCCTGTGTGCCTGTGTGCATGCAGGGTGCAGCACATTTAAGTGAGACCAGTTTGCATTGCTAATGCTTGTTCACAGTTTAAAGTTACAGGCCGTTTTTCATACGGTTTGTTCTCTTGGAGAAAAAATTTACAAGGTATATAAAACGAAACTATGCGTTTTTATTTTTCACTATCAAGTCTAACTCAGTTGGATTTTGTTCACACACAATATAACGGTAAACAAAGTGTATTTATTCCACAATTCCATTCTATAATTTGTAATATAATTTGTAATTTGAGATTGGAGACAGCATAGGAGATGCAATATTTTAGCCTACGAAGGAATATAGACAAATAGCGAAAAAAGGAAATAATGAAACATCATGAACTCTAAGGTATGTAAACGAGGGTCTGCACAACTAGCCACCCTCCCCTTAATTACATTTTGATGTTAACCTATGACTATATCTCAAAATATTTAAGGACTGTTCATTTTGTAAACTCTGTCTACTAATCTGGTTTTACCTCTCCGTCAAAGGTCCTACAGGTTTGGGGATTTGTGGTCAGTTGTACTAAGTTTTTCTAGTCGCAAAGCCTGTGCTTTGGGAAAATCCAGGGATTACAACTTCAGAATCCCTTTTTCAAATGCATTATCCCTATTTTGCAATTCAGGAAAAAAAAAATCTGAAACGGAAAATGTAGATTCTAATTCGTACCGAATCCCATTTTGGAAGAAGCATGTAAGGAGTGTTCCTTCGAAATTGCACGTCAGCATGAGAGGACGAAATGGTTTGTGACGGTAATTCTGGTTGCAAACCAATGATCAGTTCCCAACTGCTAAATTGCGTTGAAAACCGTCTCACAAAGGAAAAGAGGGTTCTTTTGGGCTCTTCCCTATTTGGGAATCAGAACAACAGCTTGGGGTGGTGCTCAAGATCCAGGGGACCACTGCCTGTTCTCTTGAATGTTTCCAAAATGGAAAACATTCTTTTATTGTTAAAGCAATGCCGCTTTTTTGAAACATTTGTATTGGCATTTTGTTAGGAACAAATATACAATAATCAGAATCATGTCTCTGCAATGTCTTTTAAACAACAAGAATTGGACTTATACACCAAAGGTGGAGCAAGAGAAACGAATAGTCGTCCATCACATGCTCCCAAAAACAGTCCCAAAAGGGCTAAAAGGAATGGTACTCCTCTGTAATACACCAATGCATATGTCCGGGCCTCCCTGGAACTTGTCCATTTGGCTAATCTAGGCAGAGTGGCAACAGATGTGAAAACAAGCATTTACAATGCAATGGTCTCGGCATTGGTAAAGTTAGAGCTATTGGCATTGCTCATGACATTATTTTTGTTTATGTTTTTGTTTTTAAAACATTTAAAGAAACGGCATTGTCATGAGCAATGCCAATAGCTCTAACTTTAACAATGCCGAGACCGTTGCATTGTAAATGCTTGTTAGTTTTTACTGAAGCTCGAGCTCAGAATACAGCTCTTTGCTAACTCACCTGAAGCCCGAGCTCAGAATACAGCTCTTTGCTAACTCACCGCCTGAGTCTGGGTGCAAAGGGTCTGCTATATTCAGGGCCACTGGAATTATGCGATTGTGCAGCCCCAGTGATTTTTGCATAACTGTAGATTTGTCACATTTGCCACATAATCCATCATCCTCTGCATAATCTGGCGAGTTCAACAAAAAAAAAAAATTCTACCTGAAACGATTCAAAAGTTACTCCAGACCCAACAACATCTGTTCATAGTTTGACTGGTCACCTTTCTGTAGCTTATCGCTATATTTGGTGTTAAAATGATACTAAAAAGGTGGGACTAATGTACAGACAGCATAAAGTTTAAATTGACAAAATAATGAAGCAATACTATGAAAAATGTGCCACATAATACAGCATTATTTAGCTTATTTTGTTGCACAATTTAGTCAACCTTGCCGCATAATTTGCTCTGCTGCTGCATAATTCCAGGAGCCCCTGGATACATTCAAGGCTTGGTTTCTCTGTTGGGTAGGGCTCTTACAAACTACCTTATTACATCATGAAATATTGTACATGCAAGACCTTCGTCGATTAGTCAACCCTGCCACATAGTTTGGTCATGCACTGTCACAGAATTCCAGTGCCCTGGCAATAAGATAACAAAAAATCGGCCCATGTGCTCCTGGAGGGCAAGGCATGCGACTCTTTTGCCTATGCCTTTATTCTGGTCTGGCTACAGGTGTTTTTGTACAAGCCCCCTCCATGTGCAGAGCGGCCACGTGACACAAAGTTCCACAGTAATGGATGCAATTTGCAGCCATCAGCGAGATCTGTAATAAGGCACCGTTTAAAGAGGAGGGACAAGATAAGTGGTGTTCCAAGGACAAGCCACTTGGTGGGCAGCCTGCAGCTGCACTGACTCACATCGCCACTGTTGGGGGCGGGTGGGAGGTACACAGTGGGCTGCGCGCGCTCACACACCACGGGCTTTCCAAGATGTAAATGTCCTCGTGCTGCACAGGGCGCGCGTGACCTACAGGTAGAAAAACACGAAACTTTATCACACAGCAGTGCCAATCGCAATGTAAACGGGTGGGTGAGGTGAGGGGTCCCAGCGAGAAGCGCAGTGTTAACTTAAATGCACTTACAAATCAATGCAATGCTTCTTGTTGATTTGCCATCCAAGCCCCCGGCTGTCTCCCACACCTTGCGCCTTTTTGCCTTGTGACGTATTACCAAGCTGAATAAACACGTAATATTAAATAAGTAAAAGATTAAACTCATGCTTTGGAGTACGTCTACCAAGTGTCGATAAAAGCAGATTTTGAGTTTCGGTTGTGGGAATATTTGTTTTTAGACTCCCACCACAGTGCTACTAAATTCCGATTATATGCAAAGAATGACATGTCCCCGGTGCCCGATAATGAACGTGAGGCGGTCTGGTGAAAAAAACAGGAGGTTGGATGTTCTGCAAACATCTAGAGAACCTCAAGATGGCCTGTGAAAGCACCGTCTGTGCAGTAACAAGGTCACGCATGTAATGACTCCCCCACACACCCATTAGTCGGGCCGCTCTCCTTCATTCTACTAAAATGCGCATTAAGGCCGAGAGCCGCTCTGAACTCAAAGCAGTCATTGATTGCGCAGATGAACACCGCCCTCGCAAACGCCCTCGACCACCC
Source organism: Triturus cristatus (assembly GCF_964204655.1). Classification (NCBI taxonomy): domain Eukaryota; kingdom Metazoa; phylum Chordata; class Amphibia; order Caudata; family Salamandridae; genus Triturus; species Triturus cristatus. Next base: position 305,032,074 of record NC_140594.1, on the reverse strand, counting down.
CAGCGCGCGGCGCCCTCTACCACGACTGCCTCGCGGGATGCCGCGTGCTCTCTCAGTGGCCGCCCGCGGGGCGGGCTATCGCAATGGAATCCATTAAGCACACCTTGTCAGGTGCTAGGCAAGCATTAAATACCGCTACGTCATCTCCCTGCCATTATCATTGGCCTGAAGCACACAGACCATCGTTCACCCTCGCGGAGGTGATTCCTCTAGCTCTCAGCCAAACACCGGAAGACACCACCGCCTTTCTCCGAGGCAGAGCAGAAATGCCTCGGAGAAAGGCAGCGTCCTTTTCGGATTCGGGGGCGTGTTTTGCTGTTGTCTCCTCCCTGAGACTTCTCACAAAAAACACGCCCCCCGATCCGAAAAGGACGGGGCCTAATAGGAATGACTGACCTCTTCTCCAATGGCTGGCCAGCATTCAAGAGGCCAGCCAATGGAGAACAGGGGAGAAGAGGGGCGGGTTCAAGCCCCTCTTCTCCAAGTCATTAAATCTCGGAGCGAGACTGCGCAAGCGCAGCCTTCGCAGCCGAGACCTAAAAATGTACACCTCAGTAGTCCAGTAGGGAGAAACAGGTAAAATAGCTTAAAAGAAAAAGTAAACCTAACTGTCTCAGAGTGCATGTGGATGACAAGTAAAATATAGTGTTAGTGAGAGTGCAGGGAAGTGGATTCAGTGGGCCGAAAGCTGCAACGCTGGTTCATTTAATGAACTTGGAAGGCTTTTTGCACTACAATCAGAGGAATGGTGGTCTGCTGTCCCTTACCGGCCACCATCCCACTGAATGTAGCCTATCGCAGATGGTAGAAAATGACTTAATGAAATTAATTAGGCATGTTGTTGTGCAAACCCCGGAGATTCCTTATTTTGAGAACCAACTTATTAGCACATAGATCAGCTCACAAAATAAGATGTGGCTCGCAAAAAGTTGGTGCACAATTTTCAACTGCTTTTTGCAACCAGAATAATAGTACATCAGGTCGCAAGGAATTCATTATGGTTCAAGTGCATAGCTTTTGAAGTTGTTCAATGTGCTGTCCCTTTATCTAAGTTGTTTTTGTGACCAATGCCATACACCGCGGTGGGAGTCTCTCTCAGTAGCCACTGGACCGTTATACATTTGTTGCCACACAACGTTCAAATGGTTGTAATTTTCCTTAGTTTGGCTTTTGATTGAAATGCAAATTAACATAGTTTTTCTGGGGGCTTCCGTTTGAGGATGATGTTAATTTATTCATATGTATTTCTGTTTTGTTCCAAGATGTTGTCCGTGGGGACAGATGAAAGATTCAGCATGGTTTCTTTCTATGGCACTCCAAATGTTCTTCTCATCTCTGGTTCCCACTTGGGACAAATCTTTACCAGTGTTTTCAATTTGTGTGGTACATGATCTTGATGTGCCCTTGCTACCTTTGATGTAGGTTTGTATAAAGAAAAGGTCTTCTGTTTTGAGGTGAGGCTGTTTGATGATTCAGAAATGAAAGTAACGGAATAAGTGAGTTGGTTGTTTTATACAACTCCATCATTACTTTACATGCCCATAGTCTATGATCTTCAGATAGTATATGTTGCCTTCTCACATCATTGGGTGTGTTGTCTACCTTAAAAACGTTAATCCCTCTGATTGAGATTATCAAGAAAATTTCTTACAAGGTATCTACATCTTTATTCAGTGCTTGAATGATGCCTTCCAGTAGGTCATCCATATTTGCTTACATGAAGATCCTTTTGTTAATGTAAAACTGGGGTAGTTGAGTGTTGCATGACATTGTATAGAAGAAATTAGTTCCAACCTGACTTATGCTCTAGTGTCATCTCATCTTCCAGTAACCAACAGGTTACTTCATAATATTTTAATAAGAATGACAGTCTCAGTTCCCCATCTACTTAGTTGATGTGTAGTGATTTCTGTTTGGATTTGGGGTGGTTACCTTTCCAAAATTAATTTGTAAGGCATTTTTTAAAAGTGTTCAAGTCCTAGTTCAACAACGGGATATTCAAACAAAAGAAGAGCCTGGAACTTTAAGGAATTCAATAAACGCATTTCTTTGTGTGTTTTTATACAGCAATCCATACCACTTTGCAGTAATTTGTAAGCAATGTGAGGGGTGATGAAGAGGATGTGAGAATAAAGTAGCAACAGAGACAGCAATTATGTATGAAATCAAGCACTCAGAGCTGAAGGTACAGTTTGATACTTGTCGTAAACATGTCATGGTCTGCTGAGGTACTATACCGCTAGTAACAAGTAACTACCAAACCTTTTCTGCATTTCTAAAAACCCTGTTCAAGTCTACAGTGAAGGATAGGAAATTCAGAGGTTCGAGCCTTGACAGTGGAGCAGTTTCCCTCCCAATCACAGATATTTGGCAGGTTGGATAAAAAAGCAGGTACAAGGCCTTCTTAGACATCTGCCTGGCATTTCTGAAATGCCTTGCCCACGTGGACCACAGCCTTCCTGTTCAGGACCTTAAGGCAAGTGCAGGACTAGAAGCTTTACATCTTCAACCACAACTGTCAGGAGAGGTTGCCTGGGCACTCCTTTGAAGGAGAGAGAGCTAAACGACTTTATAGACGGGTGATTGATGGTGCCCTTTCATGAGGGAGATGCTGGTCAGAAGAAACAGAGTCATGAACAGATGATCCACAGATACCGGGTGTCCACCAGGATAGGAAAACCCCACGCTACGTGGGTGAGGACCAGGAATCCCTTAAGTGACTTGGCTGCATGCTTGGACTTGGCCTCCATGCGGATGGAGGGTACCAAGGAACTCTTTGTTCAAGCTCTGTTGCTACACCTGAACACTTATAAGACCACACTGCTAAGACATGTGGCCTCACCACAGCTTAAAATCCCCCAAAAAGATAAGATGGAGTCCCAGACTGCAGTAATGAGGAGGCTTGCATTAGCATCAATGTATTCACCTAGATTGAGCATTAATTTAATTTGGGTGGCATATTTTTCTTTGGGACCCAGGAAGATACTCATTGTGTAAGTTTCATTGAACTGAGAACACCACAACTATTTATCTGCCTCCTCAACTGGCAATGCCTCTGCTCACCCGAACACTGCACCAGCGACATTAGTTGGCTGAACCGGACCAAAATGCCTGCTAAATATGCTCTGGATGCCATAAAGGTGCAACCCCAACCTAACTCTAATGGTCGAGCAATGCAGGTGCTTCCTACACTATGATCAAACTGACAATGAAAGGTACTGTACTACCCAAACAAAAAACAGTTTGGGGACCAGGCCCATACTAACGTGGACTACCAGGGTGATTGTAGCGCAAGGAGCAGGTAATCATGTTGTTCCAGGGGCTATCCTATGCTAGTGCTGAAGATGCTGGTTTAGGAATATCCCTTGCATGATATACAGTTATGTTCCCTTGCCTTGAGTGCCTGACTGGGTATATGTGGTATCCTGACTTATTTTGGCCCTAGTATCACACTAATCTAAAAGTCAGACATAGTCAGAGGCCTCTCCCTCACTATGAAAGGTCCTAGACCTATTCTGTGACCTGGAGAAATACACCAAGCATGCTCCCATAATGGACAGAAGACTGCTGTCCCTGTACTGGGTATAGCACATAAAGAGGTGATGGCAGCATAACATGTTTTGAGACCAATAGTGTAACCAGGCTTTTTTATCTCTGTAATTGTGAATGTAGCCTTTTGGTTCCCTTTTGTGTACAGTTTTGTTGTTATGTGAATGCCCAGAATGTTATGCTAACATTCTCTGTGTATGTTGAGTGAGTGAAGTGTGTGTTTAGCATATGTACAGTAGTAGGATTATGTGTGTGAGTGAGTCTGGATACTGAAGCCAGTGGGATCCATTTTGGGTGCTCCTGGTTTGGCATGGGACATGACGGAGGAAGAGGACAGCTTTCTACACAGTGGAAGTTTATTGCCTCAATTTCTCCAGCAAGAGGGTGGAGTTCCAAATACTGAACTGAGGAGGACGGAGATGGAGCTACCTTTAGAAATTCCAATACAACATGTGTTAGCAAGTGGCTGCTGAATATCTTTCCAAAGCTTTGCCATTTGATTGATGTTCAGGATGATGGGAGGGACTGTAGTTTGTGTCATGCGATGTGAGGAGATTTCTAGGCCAGGCCTGCCCTCTTGTCTGTCCCTGATTACTGCTCCAGAAAGGCTGGTAATAGCCAGGTGCAGAACCTCACACCTTATTGTGCCTGTGTTCTGGTTGCTTCAGTTTGGAGAAAGCCCAAATACTACATGCTGTGAGAAGCATACCTTTACTTAAACACTGTATCTGGAGAGCATCCTGAGGACACTTTAAAGAACCAGCCCAAGGTGGTTCTGAAATTTGATGCACTGAATAACCAGCCCCTGTCTGCCTAGAAAATGTGTAAAAAGTTGGAGCCATTCCAAACCTTATGGGTTTGTTTTGGATCCAAGTCCTTCAGGATCAAGGAAGGAAGTGCTCCACAGAGAACTTAAAGGACTGGCTTGTTACCAGGGTTAGTATCTACCCGACAGCTAGTCTGCCAGAGGTAAGACATCAATGTTTTAGAAAACAATGGTTCCTATGTGGCCAGAAAGGTCCAAAGAAAAGGCAGTGCCAGAATTAGGGACAATGCGATAGAGTCGAGATTGATAATGAATATCTCAGGGAGTGATAAGTCATATGAACAGGGACATGTAAATCAAAATAACGTTTGTTATTTATTTTATGAGAATATGCAAGAGAAAATTCAGGTACTCACATAGGAAAGTGACAACCAGCATGACGTGATAAGTGGGGGTGACTTTAAAATATAAACATCGCATTGACAACACATAGAAGAACTCCTCATTAATAAATTATACAAAGTGTACAGAGTTCTTGCTGTAAGGGTCGATGGCGTTTCGATCTCAGCTATTCAAGATCATCTTCAGGACATAGCAATTGTGAGCAAGCTGAATTCAAAATCGGGTGGTGCCGGGGAGCAAGAAATTAAGCAGAGCGCCGGGTTCTGTGCCCCCAACAACCCTCAGCAGCCAAGGGGACTTCAGTACGGGTAGACAAGCAATACTTCACCCACTCATGGAACTCCCCTAAATTTGGCATAGTTTTTTGGCAACTCTGCGGCATTCCACAGATCAGTGAGCTCCGCGAAAGCCTACTTAGGGTCCGATTTCTACCTGCCTCTATAGTTTGTTTTCTAACTATTTAGGGTTTGCAGTGTGAAGTGCTTCAGGGTGACACAAGCTGTCTTGAAGATGCATCTTCCTTCTATGGGGAGTCAACTGAGACTCTTGAGAACAGGTGAGATGTGGTCAAATCTTTTGGTACATGTGAGGAGTCTAGCAGCTGCATTAAGATGTGTTCATTGAGGCAAACGGTGACTTTTCGGGGTCCCAGTGATTATGGCACTGCCGTGGTCAAGTCTCCAGAGGACAAGTGATTGCACTACAGTGTTTAGGTCTTCAGGTGCAATAAATGGTTTTATTTTCTTGAGATGTTTTAGGGTGTAGAGCGCCTCTTTCGCTGAATTGTTGATGTGTTCTTTCATTGACATGTTTTTGTCTATGATGATTCCCAGTGACTTCATGGAGTTGAAAAGTGTGAGAGAACAGTTAAGAGCGTTTATGTTCTTCAACCATTCTTGAATTGGCAAAGGCTTGCCATTGGGTGAAAAGAGTAAATGTTCAGTTTTATTGGGGTTTAATTTTAGGTGATTGTTGCTTTGCCAGGTTTGTATATTGTTTAGTGTGGTATTCAGATGCTATATGTCATTGTGGAGTAATATTTTGTAGTAAAGTTGTGCTTCATCGGCATATAGGTGATATTTCACACCTGCTTGCTTCAGGATCACTTTGAGGGGTTCCATGAAGTGGTTAAAAAGGGTTGGAGCAAGGATGGAGGACATTTTGGGACTGCCTCCAACCACTGTAGACCTCTGCCTGGGGGTGAAGACTATGCCGTCAGAGATACATTAATTGAGTTCTAGAGACTCAGGGGCTAACTTCCTTTCTACTGTACTACTAGGGGTAAGATCATAAACTCATGAACGGATTGCACCTTTGACTTGTGGACACTAGAATCTGCTCATGGGTCTGATTCATACTTCTTCCATTGTTGCTGGGGCAACAAGCTTATCAAAGGTCACGTGGTGGGAGATAGCACAAGGTGAGATCAGCCGGTATAATACCACAAGTAAGAATTGTGACCATTATCCCTACCCTGTATGCTGGATTGAAGCATGTAGGATTGCTGCAAGAGTAATAAAGTGCTAGGCTGGATAATGAAGTTATTGAATATCTGTTGGTTGATTGTTGAATTATGAGCTTTTACCTCCACCTTACCTCTCTGAGAATTCTATGACTGTTCGTCCTTGCTACCTGGCAAATCAAGTGGTCCAGGGTACAGAGCTTTAGCAGGATGGACCACAGGACACCAGGGACCAACAACCTCAATAACCATGGTGGAGACCCAGTATCTTAGCCCATGCCTGTCTGTTGTTCCCAGAACAGCGTTTGACTGAAGGCTGTTAGTATTATCCAGTGTAGCTTGTTGCTTCTAAAACAATTATGTACAGTATTATATGTGTGTGATCTAAGTAAATTATTTTTCTTTTTTAAACACTAAGTACTGGATGAACATTGAGGTCTGATCTGCATTAGCTAATGTGTTGAGTTCTGAGTCTCTGTCCTCATACCTTCTCTATGAGCATGCCTTGGACTGCTTAACTTTGCTACCATGAGGGCAGGGTGCTCATGGAGTGCACTTGTTGTTGAATTTTGGGTTCAACAGTTAAGTTAAATCCCAGGTAACCAGTGGTAAAAGGCTCTGAGTGTTGCAGTTGTAGCACAGTAAGCCCTGAAAAAGTTCCCACCAATTTTTATGTAGGATACCTTCGCTTAAGTCTGATTTGGATACTTCCACTTGTCGCCTCATTATTTCTGTCTTGTCAGTGTTGACTGTGCACCTAGTAATGTGCCATAAACCTCCTTGTGTGTGGAATTGAGCATATGGGCTGTGTTACCTATAATCTGATGTCATCTGTGAATAATACAATACAACTCTAATCTGGTTTCTACCTTTACGACACCAATGCCTTTGTTGCCTCTAATAGTTTCTGGAAATAGATCTATGACCAGATGACTAGCTGCTGCTAAAGAGTTTTAAAATGAAACAGGAACGCCCCTGTTTCGCATGGTACATGCCGTTACTTAGAGAAACCAAATTGGGAAAGATTATGGCAGAGGAATAGCTCCATCTCAGTCAGACAGGAGCTGAAAAAGGCATTAAATAATTACAAAAAAACTTTTGCCTCAGCTTAAGCTGACTTTTCACCAGTAAGTTGCTGGCCTCATAGATTTCTTCATAAGAGATTTTTGACATATTTTGTTCCTTTTTCCCCCCAGAACTGTGCTAAACTCACTGTCAAAATTTCAGAGGAACTGTCCAACAGACTTTCAGATTATTTTGAAGGAAAAAAAATCACAACTATGTGTAATTCCTTGGCAATATCTGAAGAGGCTCTGCCTTCTCAAGCACAACCCATTACGGTGTCTGCTGATCTGAACTTGGTACAATCTCAACCAAGTTGCAAATACAGATCCAATCTAACTGCCATTAACCTCATTTTACTCAATGGTTGGAACACCTGGGTCAACCTACCTCACATCAATTCATGAGGATTGCCATGTCAATTTCATCTGGCTCTCCTCTTCACTCCATCTCTCCAGACCAATGGAAAGAGGATATAGTTCCTCTGGTCCCTCCTCTCCTAAAAGTCTAAATAGTCATGCTCTATTAGAAGGCAAAAAAGGCACTGATAGTACCAATGGTGAAGAAGCCTACTGCAAACCCAGATGTTCTTTCCAATATCAGGCCAAAATCCCTGCTGCTGTTCTGAGTGAAGATTCTGCGTAAATATGTGAATTAGCTGTTCTTCATTTTAATGGAGCAAAATCAGATTCTAGACCCAATTCTCACCCATCTCATAGCAATGAGACAGCTCTGCTGTCAGTAATAGATGATTTGCATATGTCAGTAGACAGAGCTGTACCTACAGCACTTGTGCTGTGGGACCGGTCTGTTTCATTTGACACTGTTTCACATTCAATTCTGTCTACCAGACTGCAGAATTGGCATCTTTGGGAACACTAGCTAGTGGTGTCATTTATACCTGGAGAAAAGGTGTCAAGGATTATATTTGCCTATGTAAATGGCAGACATCAAGCCATTACACCAAGGAGTACCTCAAGAATCTGCTTTATCCCAACCTTTTTTCAATATCTATAATTTATCTCGGGCTTAAAATTATTTGATCTTTTGACCTCAACTAAATGAACTATCCAGATGACACCCAGCTAATCATTGCCATGGACAGGTTGGGTGCTACCAACTGTGAGTACTTGCGTCAGTGCATGTTGGCGGTTTCATTTTGGCTTAAACATAATGGGGCAGATTTATGAGCCCCTTGCGCCACTTTTGTGTCACTTTTTCCATGTTAAAAGTGACTTAAGATTAATTCTAACAAGATGGAGGTCGTCTAGATTGTCTATTCTCAACTAACTTGCCCTTTCGCATCTGATTTCTTGCCCTCCTCTTGGCCACTCATCCAGGTCCTGCAAAAGCTGTCAAAATCTAAGCTTTACCAAGAACCAGAAATGTCACTAGCAATGCAAGTTATCCACTTAATGACAATTAAGAAGACCTTACAATTCCTGTCCAGCCCCACTTATCATGTTGTTATAAGGGAAACCATGATAGCTTCCTAGATTACTGCAACTCTCTGTTTCTGGGACATCCTATGGAAACGTACTCAAACGTTACAGAGAATTCAAAATGCAGTGTCCATATTGGCCTTGTACCTTCCATATTATGCCTCTGCCCCTTCTGCCCTCAACAGCTTACACTGGATTCCAGTGTACAAAAGAATCATTCTCAAATTCCTCTGTCTCGTTTTTAAGGCTGTCCTAGGAATAGTAACTTCCTACCTTGGGGCTACATTTAATATCTGTGTCCCTGCTTGCTCCCTTCTGCCCTAAGATACCTGCCGAGATTCAAACGGGTTTGCTGCTGGATAAGGCCTTCTCAGAAACACCACCTAAGCTTTCGAATGATCTCCCTTGAACTTTATTCAATAAAGTTGATCTGCTGTGCTTTAGGAAAGACGTAATGACCAGGCTACACAATTATTAATTTAATGTGGATCCAGTAGTCTCTGAAGCACTAGGACGCCTTTTTTTAGGTATTTGCTTGCTTAGAAAACTTATAACATAACATTACATTGTTGTTAGAACTAACCCTGTTGCATTTTTGTTTTAATTATAGAGGTGGAGTATGAAATTATAATTTGTCGACAAAAATTTGCAAATGAGAGAAAACTCACAAATTCATAATATTGCAAAGATTGTCCATTTGCAAGACATCATTTCCAGGTGAAATTTCATGCAAAACAGTTTCCAAGGAAATGTTTGCCACAAAAACTGCTCTTTTTCTATGATTTTTTCCTGCACAGCCTATTTTTGGGGACACTTTGACCCATATATTTTAAACTTCTGCTAATTTGTGAAGTTCGTAATGTTTTAAGAAAGACTGTATGGAGAAGGTAAATCCCAAATTTCACACTACCTCATTTAATTAGTGTGGATGACGACCCTGTAGACTTTTAATTAAAGTTTCTGAATCCTAATGAAGTATAGTTTTCTCTAACACTTCATTCAGGAATAACCATTGTGCATTGTTAAATGATTTCTAAGAATCCAATTTCTTAATCATGGTTTCCTCTGTTAAGCAGTCTATTTGGGATTTATAGCAATGTTTTGCATTGTCTCAGCCTTTTATCCAAATCATAAAGCCAGTTGTGCTTGAATATATGGAGCAGGATTAATTATTCAATTTTGTCTACCACACGTTCCATCATCATTTGATCTGTTTGATAGGCGTCTGAGATGATAAGATGCACAGTCTGAGGGGCACTTCCTGGCTTAGGAAGGAATGATAATTATAGCCCAGCAATGATTTAAGGGTGGACTTCTAAGTGGTCTACAATTCATTAATCCTACCAGCATTTCTAGTACTAAGGCTGTTCTACATATTTTAATGGGATTTTGATGTTGGTTATTAAGTTCTAATATTCTGTCAGACATTCATCTCTTGATTTTGAAGTTTTCTACATTGAGCTTTTCATTTACTTTGATCACTCAGCCACTTGATAGGATCATAAAATCCTAAAACAGTTGTTTGGGTATCTCCTACCTGTTTCTGTCTGTTTCATTGTGTCACAGTCATTGTGCCATAGAGGGTGAAGAAGGAATCCCACTGTTTGCGGGTCATTGTAATGGTATAACAGATGTGGGTCATGTAGCACGAAAACCACCCTCCATGTCGGATTTGGCTGGATTTTGCAGGCTAAGAAGCTGCTCAATTTAATGCCTTTTTTTGTATATTTGGGTGACATAAGTAAGTCCTTTTTATGCGGTACATGTATGATTTGGTTAGACTATCCTGAGTGCCTTGCTCTCCTAAATCTAGTGTGTTATTTTAGTGATTGTTTTATGCTTTGAGAAATATTCAAAGTGTCCCGTAACTTGACATATCTACGTTGTGTCCCATAACAGTGTGGAGTATGTTACTTCTAAGCCTTTATCTGTGTCAGATAGCTTCTCAGTTAGGGAGGGGGCAATGGGTGTATGAAGATACCCCCACTATGTTTTCCTTCAGTGTCAGTACATTTCAGCTTTATAGAAGGGGGGTTAAGATCAGAGACAGTTTTGTGCATTGTAGCTGTTGTGGATATTTGTTTTTATCCTTTAGTGCAGAACACAGATATGGTGAATGTATAGATTATATGTTGCTGAGTACTATGTTAATCTCACATAATCAGGTGCTTATCTGTGTTACATGTCTTTGAGGGCAAGTCTTTCCATTAATGTTGTCCATGAAGAAGACACCATTATGGCAGCAAGCAATTTCCCTGTCTACTGGAGACTGTAGGTTTGTGTCAAAACCTTTCCCATATATAACCCCATACCCGGGATATAATGTAGTAATAACTGCCATATGTTTAGGAGAAGGTTGTCTCCCTTTCTTGTTTGGAACACACATATTTATTTATAGAATTGGCTGACTATGCATTTGATATGTATGCATCATGTATCTACCAAGATGATCCATGTTGAGCTTAGTTTTGGTTACAACTTCATGCAACACAATATTGAAACCTCTTGGGGGCTGATATTTTTTCCTTTTCCCCCTTCTCTATACATACCCTAGAGTGAAATCCCTTTTATATGCTATGCACTTAAGTCTCCGTTTTCCTCTGGCATTTGCTGCTTTATAATCTGGCCACATTTCTGCCCCATTTGTTCGATCGAGACTTCTAAGTCCTGCATATTATCTTTGTTGTTTCCTAGCAACAATTACCAGTCAATGATTTTCCTGCCCCATTATCTCCAGAAGGCAGCTAATTCGTGTTTGAGTTCTATGATATTTGTCTCCAGGCTGATACTACCGTTGGTTTCCAGTTTGGTACATTGCTTCTGATCGTTATGTCTGTTTATCTGGCACCTCAACTACCACCTGTTACAGTGTGGTGTGCAATTTCTGTTGACCTTTGAGGAATTTTATCTTTTGTTTATTGTCTCATGTCATTGTTAGTAGATTATGCTGGCATTATATCTATGTGTTGGTCTTAATAGCTTGGCAAAAGGTATTAGAATGGTGGTTCTCTTTTTCGTTGTGCAGGGCCAATTAACTCTTTTCAGGATCCATTCACTTAGGAACTTAATAGTGTTCTGACATTCATGCTCCGTTGCTTTAACAAACACCCAGTTTAGTTTTTTAGGCTTGACATTCTTGAGGCTGTGTTATGGCATATACTTGTGCTCAGGCCATGGTGATTGGTGGTTAGCCGATACATGATGTGGAATATCTTCTCAATAGGACCATTTTTACAAACACTTGGGGCATGATGCCCCTACCATCCTTACCTCAAGTTTCTGTATTGCAGGACATTTTCGTATGAAGGTGGGTGCGTACAGTCTCAGTGGTGTGGAGGGCTGATTACAAGCTTGCTTCCTACTTCCCCAGGCTTGGTCTTTGGTGGTGTGTATAGTGTGGTGGAAGTTGGAGACTTTACAATCGTTTTGGGCTGCACTCCACTGCATATTCCTTAGAGCAACTTGATAATATGGATGCTCACAACTAACCTATTATGTCTCCCCTGACAACATTAAAGGGACCATCTACTGTAGGAAGAAAAACACACACCTCTTTATCCAGTTCTGCATCTCTAACAAGGGCCAGCAATAAGCATTATAGAATGTTGCTTTTGTTTGATGATGCCAGATGGGGTTTTGACATGCACTGTAATATCAGTCACTGAGTAACCCATTTAAATCCCTGGTCTGGATCATCTAGTATCTGTGGCAATTAGACGAGTGAAAAGATATGAAACCAGGACTTCTGCTAGGTTCCTGGAGGGCGTGGGGCAGGGGAGACTTAAGTTGCCTTGCATACCCCTGAGTGTCATAGTTTTTAGCCTATCATCTAACCGTGCTCAGCACCTAGGCTTCAATGGTCTAAGATGCTTCTCGGTTTTCTGCATCTTAGTGGAAGGGAAGCAGATCCACTATTTGTCACAATGATTCCCGTTGTGGGTAGGGTTTGCCTGAGTGCCCGTCTGTTCACCAGGGACCCAGCTGGGACCTTCTTCCACTCAGGGGATGTGCTCAAACCTGTCTCTCTTTGAGGTTCAGATAAGGTTAATCTGGGTTGACACTCATGTAAAAAACAGAAAGAGATGTGGGAGAAGATGTGCTTTCATTGGTTCTCCTAGGTGGTGCGGTCGTCAGAGGCTCCCTAGTTTGCTTCCCAATGTTCTAGCATTAAGTCTTCCATCCACTCAGTTTTTGGATTTTTAGTCTGCTTTTGGTGCTACCCTTCAGTTCTTTAGGAGAGAGGTTCTGTTTTTCTTTTAAGTTTTACACCAGATTTCTCCATATCTGGGGATCCTGGCCACCTCCGTTTGGGCCTACAATAAAGGGGTTCCAACATTTACACCTGAAAAGTCCAACTGTTTCACTGGACCCGCTGACGGTCATGTTCTGTCTCAGTATTTTTCGAGTTCTGATTACATTTAAATTGGCTATATTTTATAAAAAAAATTGAAGTCAGATAAGACAGTTATCAAGTTAAAAATAGAATTTTCATTATGTTGAAGAGGTGTGTAAGGCATCGATATAATTTATGCTCATGAATATCTATCAAAGAATATCCAATTATGGAAAACTGAAGTTGAGTCCCAGTTTTTTTGAAGGATGGGGCGTGGCTCTTTCTGTACAACGATACATGGGTATCATACCAATTGCAGATAGTAGTTACCTGACCAGGCAGAAATAGCTTCTTGCTCCACCATTAAGGGGTGCCAAGATACTACAACTTTGAAATATGACCGAGTGATGGACATAGGTGCAACGTATTGCTGTAGATTTAAGCTTATGTAGCTTTAACAAATTCTTTCACCCCTTTGATTAAATCCCTTGAAGCCATTCTACCTGTCTCTCAGTCTAATCTGTGATTCTGTACTTAAAAAGCAATAAATGTGTGTGTTTGTTCTGTTTTAGGGTTCATTATCCTATTGCTGTGGAATTTGGGTTGTGCATCTATATTTTAATTGCAATAAAAAAACGTGGACAATTTGATTGCGAATGATACGTGATGGTCAGTCTTGGCCCGTCCCCTGCCAAAGTGGCGGGGCAGGCTGGAGGTGGGAGCTGGAGGGGAGGGGTTGATCGGGGGACAAAATAAAAAAGTAAAAAATAAAAATACACTTACCAGATCCATGCCGCCTCCCCCGTCCGCTCCTTCCTGCTCTTCCTGCTGCTTCTGGGACAAGCTCCCAGACTGCATTGCAGCCAATCATGATGATGCAGGAAAGCTGCATCATGATTGGCCTTAGCGCTACAACTTTGCGCTGCCAGGCTGACTGCGAGCCTGTGCCTGCTTTCTTCAGCCCCAGCAACACAGCTGGGGCTGGAGAAAGCTTTACTGCAGGTGAGATGTTTGGCTGGCCTGAAACGGTCGGCCAAACACCTCATGCGCAGTGAAGAGACCCCACCACAGTGTCATCACCCTGGACCCCCCCTCCCCCAAGACTCGTCAGAGTCCTGGGGGCGGGTCCAGGGGGATTGAAATAAAATGATGATAAAATGGGTTAGAAACCCATTTTATTATCGATGTATTTGCGGATTGTGGCAGGGAGTGGCGGCACTCCTCCGCCCTAATGGAGTGGTCGTGTCCGGTGATGGTGAGCTTTAATTGAGGTCTGGAAAATACACACACACACAGAGACCACTGGATTAACATCAATTTTAGTTAGCAAAACAGCTTCACAAACCTGTCCCAGGAACTTCATCTTTAACGAAGCAAGGGGTGTTGCATACTAGTGAATCTAGCCATCTATATAAAAGACAGTAATACGTTTCTTATGGCATATCTCCCTCGTATACAGTAAAAAAAAAAGCCAAGGTTGGAAGACATTTGTCAGATTATGCTTTTATCATTGTATGGCATGGTTGTTCATCCTTTCTTCTTGGTTCCACCCAGATCACACAATTGAAGATTGAGAACAATCCTTTCGCAAAAGGTTTTCGAGGCAGTGATGATATGGAGCTGCACAGGATGTCCAGGATGCAGAGGTAACAACTGCCATCAGCTGATCCCTCTCGTTAAATGAAAACCATATTCTTTTTCCATTTTTTCCAGTATAAAAGTTTATGAACTTAGCTGGTGTTCAGTGAAACGGGAGTTTTGGGAATACCTTGTGACAATATAGAAAATACAGAGGGCATGATTTAGAGTTTGGTGGAGAGAAGATAAAACATCTGTGTGGCGGAGTACTTTACTTCCACCATACTGAGGGTCCTCCGCCCAACAAATTTAGCGTTGTCCACTGGCCCTGTGTTAAAGGTTTTGCGGAGGTAAGTCAACATGACGGTACCATCCATCAAACTTTTAACATGTTTTTGTATTCACAAAAACAAAATTCCAAAGCTGGGTTTTGTTTTTGAAAACACAAAAACGAATTACCTCCACACCATGGGTTTTTGGTGTAGGGGTAATTTTGTAGTTTTCACTGCCCCTTACTGCCTGGTCTTAACCGGCGGTGACGGACAGTGTAAACTAGCCATTTGACTGCTGACTCTAAATCTGGTGGTCGAATGTCCCAAACTCAGCGGCCCTTCTTCTGTGGGCTCATTGGAGGAGTATGCCTGTGACAATGACTGAAACGTCTCTGTCACTGTCATAATTAAGGTTCGCAAGTCTGTGAATTATGCGAGTGGACCTTCTGTTTGGCAGAGAGGGTACTCTGTTGCCATTGCGATGGAGAACCTTCTCCACCAAACTCTAGATAAGCCCCTAAGTAAGTAAATGAAATGAATTTGCTAAAAAAATTTGAGATCAAATTCCATACTATATGAACATATTGAGAAGTATGGGTGAGGCTTACACTATATCTTTTTTTGGAGCACATCTATGGCTCTAATATGTAGAGAGAAGAATTTAAGTGGATCCAAGTAAAGCATGTGAATAAGAGAGGACGCATAGTCTTCATCTTTTATTGGTAGTAAGAGCAGAATGCAGCTGAGGCTATCTTGAAGATTATTCATAATTTTATGATGGGAATATTAGGTAATAACTTTATAGTCATTATGGAGGCTGGCATGCAATCCAAGTGATCCAGATGGGTCTCGGAATAAAAAGAAGAGAACTCTTACAATGGAATCTGTGATGGTTTATACTAAATATCTCTACAAGCTGCTTTTCTAGGGAGCATGCCAATAAATTCTACAGAAGGCCTGTACAAATTCATCACCCAGAAACACATCTTCAGTATTCTGCTCCTCATGGGACACTTCAGTAATCTGTCCCTCATTGAACCCTTCATGAATATGCATAAATTCCACATTTTTTGTTGTACTGATAAATATATGCAGGAGCCCTAAGGGCTGCAAAGCATTTACATTTTCTCATAGGTGTGATAAGATAACTTTTCTTGATTAATGACTCTTTTCAATGTGCAATTAATGGAGTTATAGAGTTATTAACGAAAATCCCCTCAGTGAAGAAATTTAGTGTGCCTTAACATTGTTCTAATAATTAAGTACACTGAAGGGGTTTCCATATGTATCACCAGAGAATGTTATAAAGAGACTTCTGTATGAGTCACAACAAAACTCTTAAAAGTCCCCACCAAGAAACATTCATAGAGTGCATCA
This sequence comes from Triturus cristatus, assembly GCF_964204655.1. Classification (NCBI taxonomy): domain Eukaryota; kingdom Metazoa; phylum Chordata; class Amphibia; order Caudata; family Salamandridae; genus Triturus; species Triturus cristatus. Next base: position 305,015,831 of record NC_140594.1, on the reverse strand, counting down.
TAGAGGCTATCCTGAAAATAATAACAGGTATCCATCAAGTTTGATAGGAGGCTTCCAGTGAGATCACTCTGAGGATATATTATGAAGCACGGTGCCGTTTTCATGGATTCTGCGATGCTGTTCATAAAAGAGTATTTTTCAATCGAAATCTCAAAAAATCTCATTTTAAGCATCACAATACAGGAATTCAGGAAAGCTGCATTTGAAATCGCGAGCTTCATGTTTGTTGTTATCTCGTGCCATATACAAAGTAAACGTTAAAAGAGTTCAGCACAGAGCAAATCACAGTGTTTATTATAGAGCTCAAAGAAGGAAAATTACAAAGACACATTTTGAAACTCATCCTGGAAATTATAGATTGATTTAAACTGGACTAAATCACCGAGCTACCAGCAATCCCCTAATAGCAATATTTGTGCTGCATTGAATAATACAAAACAATAGTACAGGCTGAGAGCTTTGGCATCTGAAGAACAATGTACTTATCTTCAATAACGCGCTTTCTTGTAGAGATTCGAACTGCGGATTCTTCTTGATTTGAATACTCCCCCAGGCATCTGACTGGGTCTGGAAAATCTTCAGAAACTTCCATGCAAGTGGCGCTGAAACAACATTACTCCACACTGGATATGACATGCGCAAGCAGGTACAGAAGCCACCCTGGCACACTGACATCAGTTGCATTCTTGAAACGTAGGTGCCCACAGATGTGCAGTCAATCAGGTTTGCTGAGACCCTTGTGCCGATTATTAAATTGGGATCTTTTTATGCAAAGAGACCAGTTCACAAAACGGGTGGTAGGATATTAAGGAAGGAATCTGTGCTTAGATAGACTCTCTACCAGAAGACTGTTACGGAAGGGAAGACAATATTCTTTGATGGACTTTTTATTGCAGATTCCTCGCCTTAAGAATAAAACCCCAAACAATATCTTCTAAGTTGTGGGCCCATGAACTGGCTCAGACCAAAAAGTCCTGTAGAACCAGGCTGGCAAAGTGTCCTTCTCAGCCCACCAGATTGTCTGGACAGTATCGCTTTGTGAATGTATGGAGGGACACCCACGTCGCTGCCTGGCAGATGTTCAGAACTGAGACCCCTCGTGCCAATGCAGTGGTAGCAGCCTTGGCTCTCAAGAGGCTGCTTTTTAACCAGTACAAAGCAGATTTTAATGCAGAGCACAATTTAGCACCAGATGGTCATCTTCTGCACAGCCTTGCCTTTCTTCACTCAAGTGAACTCAATAAAGAGCTAATCAGTAACCCCGTGGCCTTAGGTACGAGCAATGTAAAAGTGGAGGGCACTTTTCAGATCCAACCGGTGAAGCCTTTCCTTCTTAGAGGGGTGAGGCTGAGCAAAGAATGCTAGATGGGTGATGTTCCAACCAACATGTTACTACTTTCTGAAGGAACGAGGATCGTATCTGCATGACCAGGTATTGTAATATGGATTGACAGAGAGAGCTTGTAGCTCACTCACCCGCCGCACCAATGTTATGGTGACAAGAGATACTGCCTTGAGAGATTAGGAGCCAAAGAGAACAATTGTGGAAAGGCTCAAAGGGCGCGCACACATGAGAAACGTCTGGACCAAATTTAAAAACCATTGGAGCATAACAAATAAGGAAGGGAGTAGCCTATATTTATCCCTTTAATAAAATGCATCACAGGTGTGTTAAACAATGATGGCTGGTCCAGCAACCATAAAAAGGCTGAAAGAGCTGACAGATACACTTTAACAATGCCCAAGGCAAGGGACAACACAAACAAGAGAACCTCGCATAGTTCAGCAGTGAGTGGGTTGATCTGTTTAGTTGTGCACCAAGTCACAAACGTATCCCAATGCCTGCTATATAAAGATTTGGTTGAGGCACACCTGGCTGCCAAGATGAGATCAACGACTTTGGGAGGAAGGTGCAAAGCACTCATCTGTCACCACTCAATTTCCAAGTATGAAGGTGAGGACTGTGCAGGTTCGGGTGCAAAATCCTGCCCTGCTCCTGCAACTAAAGATCCTGCCAGAGGGGTAGCCTTATTTGAGAACAGATGCCTATGCCTAGGAGTTCAGGATATCATACTCTCCATGCCCAATCCACAGCCACCAGAATGGCCTTGAACCGGTCGGTCCTGATCTTCTCCAGGACTTGAGGCAGGAGAGGTGCTGGCGGAAAGGTGTATAGGAGTCCTGAGTTCCAATATATGCAGATTGTGTTTCCGCATTAGAAACGCCTTGGAAACTACAATGTGCAAAAGAGCTCAAATTCTACGCTCTTAGTGGTGGTGAAGATGTAGAGCTAGGGCTCCCCCAATGCATGGAAGAGACCCCACACTATCTCCACATGCAGTTGTCATTTGTGATCTGCAAGGGGTTGACGGCTCAGTTTGTCAACTCTGGTGGTCAAGCAACCTGCCAGGAGGTGTGACACCAGAAAAATCATCTGGAGGTCTAGCAATGTCCACATGACCCCAGCCTCTATTGTTCAAATACCATATGGCAGCGATGTTGTCCATGAGCATCTAAATCAGCTTTCCTTTGATGAAGGCTTTCAACTATATTCAAGAAAAGAGGGTTCCCGATTCGAATATAGGCAGGATGGCCATAAATATCATGAAACTATAAAGACCACCCTATAAAGAGGGACAAATTGCCACCTGCCCTTACTTTGATAGAAGCAGAATTAACTCGGTACAATGTAAAGGATTCAACAAAACCCGGCATGGATCGAGAATTATCTTCGCCGTATTATTAGTCCTATTGCAATTTATTGGATCATTTAAATATCATATAAAAAATATAGTATATATAATTTATAAAACAGTAAATGTGCCAAAAACATATATTAGATTTCTTCTCTTTTTTCTTTGATTTTTTTCTCTTTTTCCCCCTTAATATTCTCTCTCTCATCCCACAGCATTAATGCTCAATCACTCAAACCTCAACCAACAATCTCACTCATCCCACACCTATATTCGTACCGCTAAAGGCAAAAATTCATATGTACACCAGTACAGACAACAGTAATAGAGGCAGAAATTACATATATAGCTAACTACTGCTAACATACTTTGTCTCAGTTAGCAAGAATAGCACTATTTTATATGTTCATTTGTATATTGATGAGACATTGCTTCATGCTTGGTCACTCAAGAAGGTTAAAAGATTCCCATTGCACCATGAATCTGTGCCGAAGCGCGTTTCGGTAGGGGCTGATAGTAGGGTCAAAACCTTCCTCAGGGAACAGTAGTTTATTTCAATTTTGTATTAAAGGGGGGCAAGGGGACTACCAATGAAGGCGCAATACATGATTTTTCTTGAATAGTGCTAAAAACATAAAAATATGCAGACAATCAGAATTACTCAATCCAAAACCAAACAAATAAGTTTCTATACATTAACAGAATAAAGAGCATGCTCAAGGGACCACACTGAAAGTTTGAAAGAAAAATAAATAAACATAAAAATAGGCATAGGAATACAGGTGTGTGACCTCAACAGGGAATATCCACGATCACACCACAAGTGATAGATTGTCCAAAGCAAAAATACAGAGACCCAGTGTTTTCAACGCAATTCACAACAGTGTAAAATCCAGAAGATACCACAAGATTCGTGACCACCACACGAGAATAATTCTAGGTATAAAAAATCGTTCACATATAAAGATAGAGGAATCATTTCTCCCAGAGAGTATCTTAGTTGCATAAAATTAGTTAACATTTTGACAATATGCGGATAGTAGAGAATGTGGGAAATTGATAAACCAAGAAGAGATAAAGCCAGTCTTCCTAACTCCCAAATTAGAAAAAGAAAATCAGGGGAGGTCCAAGCAAACAACGCTATTACTCACAAGTATTCTCATATTATAGAGTTTAGGAGAATGGAGCCAAAGGAATGATTCAAAGAATGCTTAAAAAGCATTCAGCCTCATCAGGATTCTATTGATAATGCAATGAGGAACAGCACGAGATAGATTGGACAAAAGGATAATTCCAACTTTTCAGAATATAAGCATAAGCAAGTTGCCTCCAAGATTATTTTAATTCAGAACAATACAGTTAACTAGGGAAGACTTGAGTTAGCAGGTCCAATACCAGCGCTTCTGTATACTCTTAAGTGTCAGCGAAGATTAGAATAGAAAACTCTGTGAACAAAGGAAAGAGATCAAAAGACTGCAAAGTAGGGGGGGCGTGGCCAAGCAGCGTAGCATGGCGGCTGCTGGTTAGACTCGCTCCGTCCTAAAACCCCTTCTCTACGACTATCCGACAAACTAATCCGTCCTCCGAGCTCCAAAATTGGAAACGGAGCCTCCGCTGACTCTATCCACATCAAAACCACGGCTCTGCGCTCCCGGTGTCCGGAGATCCGGCGGCTGACGACTGCGGCCTTCACAGGAGCTGCAGCCAGGCGGTGGAGTGCCCGCTGTGGCCGACGACGTAAGGACGCACGGCAGAGACCGTCGGGCGCTGCCCGGGGCCCCCACCTAGCTGAGAGAACCATTGCTCCCTGCGGCTTTTGCTCCTGGCGGGAACGCTCCCTTGCAAGATCTCTAGCGAGTGGAGCGCCCGGTACCAGCTGCCTGGTCTCGCTCCCCAGGGACAACTGCGATCTCTGCGGGGGACGTCCAGCGCATGGTGATTGTTGGAGACCCCGAATTGTGCTCATTGCCTGAAGCTACGCAGTTGTGGGACACCCCTGATGCTGGCATGCTCCTGCCTGGAGGGGGAGGCCGTGGTGACAGGAACCCCCGGGAACGACACTGAATCTGAAGGTACGGACCTGGTGGGACGGCGGTGATGAGTAGCAGTGGCTGCACTGGAGTACTCAAATGCGGCCAAGGGCCAGGACTTTATTGGCGTGACTGGGGCGACGCTTCCCTCATGGATTGCTGCAGTCTTAGCCTCGTAGCTGGGTGCACTGGAGGTCCGAGCACACTGGCAGAGTAACCAGCAAGCCCGTGGGCACTGATCTGCTGTGGCTGGACGCCGCTGCCCCCAACCCTGCTGTGACACCGGTAATGTAATCACTAGTGGGTGTTACACCCCCCAATCAATGGGTCACTGCCGGAGAGGTCCGCAGGTCGCGTGTGGTGCAGCTTGAGACAGGAGCTAGGGACGACACCTGAGAAATCCAAGATGTCTGGCTCGAAGGGATTGAAGGTGGTCCAGCAGAGCAAACTAGACTGCTACGCATTTCCAAAGGCCTCACCCCATGACCAGCGGACCAGACATAAGGCGGGTAGTAGAACTGAGGAAAACCCATCAGAACTTACGCTCAAAGATATCATGGAGTCCATTTCTTGGGTGCGGTCATCTCTGGAACAAAGAATGGGCGTAATCTCCACGGACGTCACGTTGATACAAGCAGACCTATCGAAGATTAATGAAAAAATCAAGCAACTGGAGATCACCACCACAAGCCTGGTGGACGACACATCACACCTGCAGACCGAGATACGTGAATTACAGTCCTTTCGGAAGTTTGCGTAGAGTAAGCTTGATGATTATGAGGGTCGCACCCGCCGCAACAACGTGCAAATTTTGGGAGTGCCGGAGCAGGCGGAGGGGCAGGCGCCAGACCTATTTGTTGAAGACCTTATACTCACCCACCTACAGCCTAAAGGCCTGTCCAAATTCTTCGTGATTGAAAGGGCGCACAGAGTCCCGGGGGGACAGCCGAAACCTGGAGCTCGCCCATGACCGATGCTGGCACATGTGCTGAACTACCGCGACAGAGACATAATTCTTCAAAACGCCAGAGCGGGTCTGCCGCTCAAGTACGAGAACGCTACGATCTCCTTTTTCCCAGACTTCATGCAGGCATTTCAGAAGCAACGCTGATCATCCTGGCTGTAAGAAGACGCTCCGGGAAAAGGGAGTGAAGTACGCCATGCTGTTCCCCGCACGCCCGCGTGTGGAGACTGATGGTAAAGCCTGGTTCTTTGACACCCCGGAATCGGCATCAGACTGGCTGGAGGACTGGGGTGGGGTCAAGGAACATAACTCCGGTTGAGAAGATTAGCGAACTTGCCTGACAAGGAGGGAACATATGGCTGGGGTGCATTGGAACTCACTACACAACTGTGTGGTCCCCAGCGTCGGCAGGGGACTCAGATACCAAATCATGGGGGCTGTCACTGACTCACTGGGCCTGATTGCATTTAAAGAGACGTAACTCTTGGGACTTGCCCCTCTCGAGGAGCGAGGAGACACTAATCGTTTTGGGAGGGGGGGACATAGCGACTCTTTCACACCCACATTTCTTCCTTTAGTTTCTTAGTTGGGCGACAGGCACTCTGCAAGTTAGAATCATGGGCAGTTTAAGGACCAGAGTGCAGGGGGGAAGGGAGAGGGGTAGTTGGGGTTGGGTCAATGTTGTTTGTTTTGTTCGTCATGAATCGGCATGAAAAGGCATTGTCATATGGGAGGAGTTGTTGACTTCCAATCACTTATGCACACATGCACGGGGACTGCAATATTAAACTTCTGAGCTGGGATGTAAACGGGCTAGGGGACAAGATCAAGCGCTGTGTTGTGCTTCAATATATCAGGAGACATGCCCCAGATGTAGTAATCCTCCAAGAAACCCCTCTTGTGGGCAATTCGTGCAAGGCACTAAACAGATGGGGCTTCAAGCTAGTGGCGCACGCAGGCTTCACCACTGGCTCCCGAGGTATGAGTATATTGATGCAGAACTCCCTCCCCTTTATGATCCAATCCACATGGGCCGACGGCCTAGGGCAATACATAGGTATCACGGGACAGTGGGAAGGGCGTACAATTACCTATGTGTCCGTCAATGTCCCACCAGGACTGCAGTCTCACACATTCAAAGACCTGGGAGCTGTTTTGCTTTCACTACCAGAAGGCCTATTGCTGATGGGAGGGGAATTTAACTCTGTGGTCTCAGGTACACTAGATAGGTATCCCCCGCGAGACACTGAAACAGCAGCCAGATGGTTACCTGATTTCCTAGAGACACTCGGATTAACTGACACATGGAGAGCATTCCACCCAAATAGTGTCCAACACACCTTTCACTCCGGGGCACATAACAGCCTTTCCCGTATTGATTATGTTATCGTCCCAGCAACACAACTAACATATATCCATGAAATTAGACATATGGCGACAGGCATATCTGACCACTCCCCTCTATGGACTCATCTGGTGGTAGGATGAGGTGTAGAGGGTAGGATAGCCCCCATAAATCCGTGGCATCTCCGAGACCCTGGTGTCTGTAATACACTGCTACAGGCTATAGACCAGTACTTCCAGGAAAACGAGGGCACGGTTGACTCCTCCCAGACACTATGGGAAACATTTAAGACATTGGTCTGAGGGCAGGCGCTTTCCCTAATAGCTGGTGCACGTAAAGATATAATGAAGGACCTGGTGGCAGTAGAGGGTGAGGTCCTCGGACTGGAAAAGGAACTAGAAGAGGGGGTGATGTAGGAAAAGATCCATGCCTTGCAGCTCAAACGAGATGAATACAAAGCGATAGCCACAGAGAGGGCAAAATCCTTTGCAAGGGAAACCGATGGTAGAGTGTATGACCTTGGGGACAAAGCCGGGACGCTCCTGGCGTGGCTGGATAGGAAGGAGATGGCGTCCAGACTGGTACCTGAACTAATCGATAAAAATGGCCTATCTCTCACAGAACAACATCAAATAGGGGCATCATGTAGCCCCCAAAACCAATGGCACAGCCGATGCTGCTGTTGCGTAAATGTTTTTTCCACATTGTATTCCGTTTCGCATGTACTCCATAATTTAATCCAGTCTTTCATTTCAAACCAGTTCAAATCCACATGCTAGCATTCCTAGCATGTGGATTTGAACTGGTTTGAAATGAAAGACTGGATTAAATTATGGAGTACAAGCGAAACGGAATACAATGTGGAAAAAACATTTATGCAACTGCAGCATCGGCTGTGCCATTGGTTTTGGGGGCTACATGATGCCCCTATTTGATGTGGTTCAGTTTAAAAAACGTGCAGTTTGGGCTGGGCACGTCACCAGTGTGCACGCAATAAAAATTGAAGGTTGAGAAACGTCAAATTTACTGTCTAAAAATAGGTGTACAACCCGCATTATATTGATATGTATTACTATCTCTCACAGACCCACAGGCCATTGCTAACACATTTGCAGCCCACTATAGCAACATATATCACACACACACAGCATACACGGAAGAGGACTCCCAGTCCATGCTCAGGGACATTACCCTTCCTATCCTGAAAATTGAAGAACGAGCACTATTAGACAGTGATTTCACAAATGATGAAATCGAGACAGCGATTAGATGCCTCCAGGCAGGCAAGGCTCTGGGCCCCAACAGCCTACCAATCGAGCTATATAAATTGGCGCCAGACAAGTTGGCCCCTCGCCTGAGGTCCATGTTTGTTGAGAGCAGGGAGCAGGGGGCGCTACCAAAGGACCAGCGGATAGCCACAATCGTCACAATCTATAAAGAAGGCAAAACTACGTTGAACTGTACGTCATATAGACCTATCTCCCTCTTAAATGCTGAGCCCAAAATCCTCGCTATACTACTGGCACTGTGAAAGCGATAGGTGGCCTGGGTCATCCAGACCAGTCAGGCTTCATGCCACAACGCAACACAGCCCTGAATCTCCGAAGAGTGCATGGATTAATGGGACGACTGGGCACGATACAAGAACCAGCAATTATAGTCTCGTTTGACGCCACAATAGCATTCAACACTATAGAATGGCCTAACCTTTTTGCGGTGCTCAAGAAGATGGAATTCGGGGAGGGGGGCAGATGGGTGCATTAGCTTCCAATCTGCTCGCCTGGGGGGGCAAAAAGCCCACTAGACGCCAAGGATTTTTTTGGGGCAAATTTGAATTAGGGTGGGGGCTTCCCAAAACTGGCATGCCCATGCCCCCACCCTCTGCAAAAATTACAGCCTTCCTGCCCCCCCGGGCGGCATATGGGGCAGTAGCCCCCAATCTGCCACCCCGGGAGTAGGCAAAAAGCCCACTAGACGCCAACGATTACGCTGGCTTTTTTATGTGTGGGGGTGGGGGCTGCCCAGAATGGGCATACCAATGCCTCCACCCCCCAAAAAAATAGCCACAGTGTTTATGCGCCCCTTGGGGGCATATTGGGGTAACCCCAACCCCCGATATCCTCCCCCAGGGCGGCAGTAAGCCGACTAGGCACTAACTTGTTTTTAGCAATGTGCCTACCTGTGGATTTTGGACCCTAGCGCAGCCAGCACATAGGGAAACCTAGAAAACCTGTACATTTTTTAAATATAGACACCCAGGGGAATCTAGGATGGGGTGACTTGACTGGCTCTCACCAGGTTCTGTTACCCAGAATCCCTTGCAAACCTAAAAATTTGTCCAAAAAACACATTTTCCTCACATTTCTGTGGTGCAAAAGTTCTGGAATCTGCGTGGATCCACAAAATTCCACCCACCCCACGTTCCCCAAAGCCTTCCAAGAAAAATGGTACCTCACTTGTGTGGGTAGGCCTAGTGCTCTTGATAGGCAAGGGACCATAACCTATTGAGGCAACTTCAAAATTACCTATCACAAAACAACCTGGTTTTGCAAGGGGGGGTCCTATGAGTTTTGGCCCTAGGCTCAGTAGCCATCTAGAAAAACCTATCAAACCCACACACTTCTGAAAACTAGACACCCGGGGAGGCCAGCGAGGTATGGCTTGCGTGGGTCCCCCTAAAGTTTTCCTACACAGAATCCCCTGCAAATCTCAAATTTAGCTGAAAAAAATCCCTTTTTTCTCAAATTTCTGTGTGGGAAAGTCCTGGAATCTACGTGGATCCACAAATTTCCTCCCACCCAGCGTTTCCCCAGGTCCCCCAATAAAAATGATACCCCACTTGCGTGGGTGGGTCAAGAACCCGCGACAGGAAAGTGCCCAAAACCTATTGAGGCGACATCAAAATTACCTATCACAAAACAACCTGGATTTGCAAGGGGTGTCCCATGAGTTTTTGGGCCCAGGCTCGGCAGCCATCTAGGGAAACCTACCAAACTCACATATTTCTGAAAACTAGACACCCGGGGGAGTCCAGCAAGGTATGGCTTGCGTGGGTCCCCTAAAGATTTCCTACTCAGAATCCCCTGCAAACCTCACATTTAGCTGAAAAAATCACTTTTTTCTCAAATTTCTGTGTGGGAAAATTCTGGAATCTATGTGGATCCACACATTTTCTCCCACCCAGCATTCCCCCAGGTTTCCCAATAAAAATGGTACCTCACTCATGTGGGTGGGTCAAGTACCCGTGACAGGCAAGGGCCCAAAACGTATTGTGGAGACATCAAAATGACCTATCACAAAACAACCTGGTTTTGCAAGGGGAATCACCTGGGTTTTTGGCCCCGGGCTCGGCGGTCATCTTGGAAAACCTACCAAACCCACACATTTCTGAAAACTAGACACTCGGGGGAGTCCAGCCAGGTATGGCTTGCGTTGGTCCCCCAACATTTTCCTACCCAGAATCCCCTGCAAACCTCATATTTAGCTGAAAAAAACATATTTTCCACATATTTATACGAGGAATCACCGTGCTGGCACAAATGTCCTACCACCCAGCGTTCCTCTTGTTCTCCCGAGTAAAATGATACCTCACTTGTGTGGGTGTCCAAAGCAAAATTGGCTAAAAACTTTTTTTTTTTTAAATGTAGCGCTTAGAATTCTCAGTGCTTTACTTTAAATCCCTATGTTTTGGGCTCTTCCTAGTCACAGGCCTTTGACCCACCCACACAAGTGAGGTATCATTTTACTCGAGAGAACAATGGGAACGCTGGGTGGTAGGACATTTGTGCCGGCACGGTGATCCCTTGCAAAAATGTATAGAAAAAGTGATTTTTTCAGCTAAATTTGAGGTTTGCAGGGGATTCTGGGTAGGAAAACGTTGGAGGACCCACGCAAGCCATACCTCGCTGGACTCCCCCGGGTGTCTAGTTTTAAAAAATGTTTAGGTTTGGTAGTTTCCCAAGATGACAGCCGAGCCCGGGGACAACAACTCAGGTGACCTCCCTTGCAAAACTACGTTGTTTTGTGATAGGTAATTTTGATGTTGCCTCAATAGGTTATGGGCCCTTGCCTGTCGCGGGTTCTTGACCCACCCATGCAAGTGAGGTATCATTTTTATCGGGAGACCTGGGGAAGCGCTGGGTGGGAGGAAATTTGTGGATCCACGTAGATTCCAGAACTTTCCCACACAGAAATTTGAGAAAAAAATGATTTTTTTCAGCTAAATTTGAAGTTTGCAGGGTATTCTGGGTAGGAAAACGTTAGAGGACCCACACAAGCCATACTTCGCTGGACTCCCCCGGGTGTCTAGTTTTCAGAAATGTGTGGTTTTGGTAGGTTTCTCCAGATGACCGCAGAGCCCGGGTCCAAAAACTCATGCGACCCCCCCTTGCAAAACCAGGTTGTTTTGAGATAGGTATTTTGATGTCGCCTCAATAGGTTTTGGGCTCTTGCCTGTTGCGGCTACTTGACCCACCCACGCGAGTGAGGTATCATTTTTATCGGGAGACCTGGGGGAACGCTGGGTAGGAGGAAATTTGTGGATCCACGTAGATTCCGGAAATTTCCCACACAGAAATGTGAGAAAAAAAGTGATTTTTTTCTGCTAAATTTGAGGTTTGCAAGGGATTCTGGGTCGGAAAAGTTTAGGGGACCCATGCAAGCTATACCTCACTGGACTCCCCCAGGTGTCTGGTTTTCAGAAATGTGTGGGTTTGGTAGGTTTCCCTAGATGGCCGTCGAGCCCGGGGCCAAAAACTCATGGGACCAGGTTGTTTTGTAGTAGGTAATTTTGATGTCGCCGCAACAGGTTTTGGGCCCTTACCTGTCGCGGGCACTAGGCCTACCCACACAAGTGAGGTACCATTTTTCTCGGAAGGCTTTGGGGAACGTGGGGTGGGTGGAATTTTGTGGATCCACGCAGATTCCAGAACTTTCCACCACAGAAATGTGAGGAGAATGTGTTTTTTTTTTACAAATGTTTAGGTTTGCAAGGGATTCTGGGTAACAGAACCTGGTGAGAGCCAGTCAAGTCACCCCATCCTGGATTTCCCTGGGTATCTAGTTGTAAAAAATGTATATGTTTGCTAGGTTTCCCTGGGTGCCGGCAGAGCTAGGGTTCAAAACCTACAGCTAGGCACTTTGCAAAAAAAGGGTCCGTTTTCACTGTGAAAATGTGGTGTGTACACGTTGCGTTTTGGGCCATTTCCTATCGTGGGCACTAGGGCTACCCATGCAAGTGAGGTACCAATTCTCTCGGAAGACTTTGGGGAACGCGGGGTGGATAGAATTTTGAGGATCCATGCAGATTCCAGAACTTTCCACCACAGAAATGGGAGGAAAATGTTTGTTTGGACACATTTTTAGGTTTGCAAAGGATTCTGGGTAACAGAACCTGGTGAGAGCCAGTCAAGTCACACCATCCTGGATTCCCCTGGGTGTCTAGTTTAAAAAAATGTATAGGTTTGCTAGGTTTCCCTAGGTGCCGGTAGAGCTAGGGTTCAAAATCTACAGCTTGGCACTTTGCATAGAAGGGGTCAGTCATCACTGTAAAAATAATAGTGTGTCCACGTTGCGTTTTGAGCCATTTCCTGTCGCAGGCACTAGGCCTACCCATACAAGTGAGGTACCATTCTTATCGGGAGACTTAGGGTAACACAGAATTGTAGAGCAACTGTTATTACCTTTTGACTTTCGATGCATTTCTGCCTTCCAAATGAAAGACATTTGTAAAAAAGAAGTCATTTTGAAAAATGACCTATAATTCTCATGCTAGTATAGTATGGGTATTCACAGTTTTGGAAATGTGTGAATATCTACTGTTTCTAAACTCTATATTTTGTTCCTATTTCAGAAATACATAGGTGTCTTTCATACCGATTTTTCCATGTATATATTTTCCCAAATCCATTGATATATACCCGGTACATAATAAAAAACCATTGCAAAACGCTGCTCTGTTATTGGCTCAGAGTTCATCGGGTTCTTGGTGAACCTACAAGTCCTATATATCCCCTCAACCAGAAAGGTCAAGCGGATGTAACGGTATATTGCTTTCAAACAGGTCTCATAATTTGAAGAAGTTACAGGGGAAAACGTTGGCATGAATGGCTGTTTTTTTTAACTAATTTTTAATTTTTCCTATATTCAAGTCTTAGTTGCTATATAGAAACCTTGAAGGAGCTACACAAATGACCCCTTGCTGATTTCAAAATGTTCTCTACTTTTTAAAAATGTATAGCTTTCAAGGATCCATTATTGCTTTCATACCCATTTCTACCACTAACTGGAAGTAGGTTGAAAGCACAGAAAATAGCACAAATAGGCTATGTCCCAGTAAAATGCCAAAACTATATAAAAAATGTTAGTTTTCTGACAAAAGTCTGTCTGTCCTGAAAAGCTGGAAAATGGTGATTTCAGCCCCACAAACCCTTCATTGATACCATTTGCAGGGAAAAACCAGACGCTTTCATTTGCAGCACTTTTTTCCCATTAAAAAATAAATAAATAATGTAGCTATATTTTGGCTAATTCCTGGGTCCCCTCCATGGGAATCCACAAATGTACCTTTAGAATCCCCATGATGTTGGAAGAAAAGGACGCAAATTTGACGTGGATACCTTATGTGGTCAAAAAGTTACAGGGGCCTAAGCGCGGACTACCCCAAATAGCCCAAAAAAGGCTTAGCACAGGGCGAGAAAAGGCTTAGCAGCGAAGGGGTTAAATCCCCTTGGCTGCTGAGGGTCGTTGGGGGACAAGAACTCCTATTGTTGCCACAAGTAAGTCTCCCACAGCAGGATTGCTGAGGCGTTATCGGAGGCCCACCCCCAGTCACTCTTTAAAGGAGCCTCCTGGCACACTACTGGTTGGGGGATGATGTCCCCTTGGCTGCTGGGGGTTGTTGGGGGCCAGGAAAGGAACTCCTATGTTGTCATAGGCAAGTTCACCACCCTGTGATTGCTGACACTAGAGGTGAGCGATGCCGGTAAACTCTGCTCTGCCGGCGGCTTGATGGTATTTTTCCCAACATCTGCGTTCCAAGTAGAGCGGTGAGTGGAACAACTTTGCCAGCTGAGAGGAGTTTACCGCCTATATTTAATTGGGGTGGGGTGGATTGGATTAGAGTAGGGTGGTTTGCAGTAGGTTGAATTAGAGTGGAGTGGAGGGGGTGGATTGAACTGGACGAGAGGGGGTGGATTGGAGTTGGGTGGTTTGGATTGGTGTGGGGTGGATTGTACTGGAGTGGGGTGGAATGGAGTGTGGTGGGATGGGTGGATTGGATTGAGGTGGATGGACTGAACTAGGGTGGGGTGGATTGATTTGCATTAGAATGGGGTGGATTGGAGTGGGGTGGGTTAGAGTGGGGTGGAGTGGATGGGATGGGATGGACTGGGGAGGGCTGGATTAGACTGGAGTGGGGTGGGGCAGGGTGGACTGGAGTGGGTGGAATGGAGTAAGTTGGAATGGAGTGGGGTGGAATGGAGTGGGTGGAATGAAGTGGGGTGGATTAGATTGGCATGGGGTGGATTGGAGTGGAGTAGATTGGATTGCAGTGGGGTAAACTGGATTGGAGTGAGGTGGGTTGGACAGAGTTGGGTGGAGGATTGGATTGAATTGTGGTGGATTAGATTGTATTGTATTGAGGTGGAGTAAAGTGGATTGGTTTGGGATGAGGTGGATTGGAGTGTGGTGGATTGTTTTGGATTGGAGTGGGGCAGATTGGAGTAGAGCAGATTGTTTTGAATTGGAGTGGGGCAATTTCTTTTTTATAAAACAATTTTTATTGAAGTTGAAAACACAGAGTCATCATTTTAACACAATATCACTTTGCCATTGCAGCGAAATACAATTTAAAAATACTCATGGATTGTGTACATTCATCACTGTGGGAGGCTATAGTTCTGGTCGTCTCTGCATTGCCATATCTGCTGTCGGTGAGGTACAAATTTCCCCTCTATAGGCATTCCAGCCACCCCATTTCTTGTCCCATTTCTTAGGGCTGCCCCTCAGTTTATAGACCTCCTTCTCCGCTATCATGCATCTATCCATCTCCGCCACCCAGCCAACTGTTAAGGGCTGTCTATTGGACCCCCAAAGCATCGCTATTGCCCGTTTTACCAGCAGGTACCCCAGGGCGACCCATTGTTGCTCTAGTTCCATCAGATCTGTGGCCTCCAATATGTTTAGGATCCCCAACCTTGGTGTTAATTGGATCTGTTTACCCAATGTGTCTTGCATTTTCTTGGTTGCATTACCCCACAGAGGACGTAGTTCGGGACAGTCCGACAAGGTATGGTAAAAGGTGCTTTCTTGGCGGCAGCCTCTGAGGCACAATGCATCTGCACGACTGCCTATTTTGACAAGTAGCACCCCAGGAAGGTAGGACCTATGTAGAATTTTTAGTTTTATGAGGCGAAAGCGGTGGTTGATTGCTGTCTCCCTGGGGGACATTAAAGCTGACTGCCAGTCCTCGTCATCTATTGGTCCCATGTCCACCTGCCAACGATCACGAAGAGTCTGAAAGGAGTCAGGTAGGTTGTTACAGAGTTTGCGGTAGGTGCAGGAGGTAGTCTTGGTCAAGAGATGTTCTGAGAGCAAGCGGTCCTCTAAAGGGGAGGAGTCTGGTAAGGAAGTTAGGTCCAGAATTTTCGTGATAAGGGCGTGTATAATCTGCAAATATCGAAAAACCTCCCCGGGCGCAAGAGCATATTTAGTTTGTAGTTCTTTAAACGTGAGAAGTTTGCCCCTGTAGATCAAGTCGCCTACATTTGTTATGCCAATGGTGTCCCATTTATCGAAACCTGTGTGGTGGCAGAGAAGTCCCAACTGTTGAGAGGACCACAAAGGTGTGGCTTTCGTGAATTTACCTGCCCACCCCAGGCATTTAGTGGCCTTGTGCCAAATGGCTACAGTTTGTGACATGGGCCCCAAATAGCGTCCCCTCCGGATATTAGTGTAGAGGGCGCCTAAATATCCCTCCCGCCCCGTTTGATACTTTTCTAGTTGGAAAGAGGGGTTCGATGTGGAGCCATAAATCCATTGATTAATTGCCACCAATTGCAAGGCCCAATAGTATAAGCGCAGATCTGGAAGGGCAATTCCTCCATCATACCACCCCTTTGTCAGCTTCTGGAGGGCGATGTGAGGTGCGCACCCGTCCCATAGTAAGGTACGGATTTCCCCTTCAATGGTCGTGAAATAATTGTCAGAACTCTGGAACGGGCAGTTCTGAAGTACATATAGGAATCTAGGTAGGGTGAGCATTTTGAACAAGGCTGCCCCTCCCAGGAGGGATAAGGGCAGCAATCTCCAGTGCTTGATGCCGTCTTGCAGTCGTTTGAGGGGGCCCAGAAGATTCTGATCATAGAATATTTTGGAGTCAGTCGTGATAAAGATACCCAAGTACCTAAAACCCTCCATGGCCAGCTCAATTGTGTACATGAACACATAAGGACACTTTTTGATCCCCAATCAAGCAGCACAGCCTAGTCCGTATTAAATGGATCCAATGAATCAAATTGGTACATGTACTCTTCTGCTCATTTTCTTCATTCTTTATCAATATTTTTTCTTCACTTATAGTACGATTTATTTTATCCATTCTTAACCAATTCCCAAGGAACTTCACAAACAGGAGGTCTTTCCACATATAACGACTTTATTTAAAGTGCACCCAATGCATTTCGGGAAAGATTTCCCTTCGTCAGGGAATTAAGCAAATAGCGCCAAGAAACCGTCCGGTGTATGTTGCGCTTTATAAGTAATTTTTACATTACATTACATTACATTACATCTATAAAAAACCATTAACAAAGCACCGTTAGTCTGAAATGTTTGTCAAACTCATTATTTCCACAACATCAAAAATCTCTGTTGCTTAACAACCAATTTATGACTTTCTAACGTTCTGTACACATAAGTACTAATCGACATTACTCCCTTGTACTTAAAAGTGTTGGTTTCACAGTGTCATCCCTTCTTAAACACTCCCGCTGTTGTGCAAACGCATCACATAGTTCTTTGATATATCAGTTTCTCAGCTGAATTAGTTATAATGGGCTGTGAAACATAGTTCTTAACAAAACTCTCAATTTGTAAACTTAACTGAAGCCCCATATCACACCACTTTCTTTGCTGTTATCTGACATAAAAAGCAGTCACGCTTACCGTTGTATGTGTGGCTTTAAAACACTGGTCAAGAGCCTCAGCTTGCTCCGTTTAAAATTACATTGCCGTTTCAGCGAGTGCCTTAGCACGTCCCCGTGGAGAATGACTATATAAGCTGTTTCTACTTCCCGCCACCATTTATAGCTCCTCCCACTGTTTTCAGGAATGCCATCAATTAACTGAGTGTGAGCTGCAAGCTCAACGCCGGTGTTGCCAACTTGCGTTTGAATTATTGCAAGAGCTCTAAGAGAGTAGTAGAGGGTGAGTAGTAGAGAGTGAGTAGTAGAGACTAGTAGAAAGAGTAGTAGAGAGTGAGTAGTAGAGAGTAGTAGCAAGTGACTAGTAGAGAGAGAGAAGTAGAGAGTAGTAGAGAGTGAATATTAGAGAGTAGTAGAGAGTGATAGTGAGTAGTAGAGAGTGAGTAGTAGAAAGTAGTAGAGAGTGAGTAGTAGAGAGTAGTAGAGAGTGAATAGTAGAGTGAGTAGTAGAGATTTGTAGAGTAGTAGAGAGTTAGTAGTAGAGAGTAGTAGAGAGTGAGTAGTAGAGAGTGAGTAGTAGAGAGTAGTAGAGAGTAAGTAGTAGAGTAGTAGAGAGTAGTCAGTCAGTGTCAGTCAGTCAGTGTCAGTCAGTCAGTGTCAGTCAATTAGTGTCAGTCAGTGTCAGTCAATCAGGGTTAGTCAATCAGTGTCAGTCAGTGTCAGTCAGTCAGTCAGTCAGTGTCAGTCAGTCGGTGTCAGTCAATCAGTGTCAGTCAAGCAGTGTCAGTCAGTGTCAGTCAGTGTCAGTGTCAGTCAGTGTCAGTCAATCAGTGTCAGTCAGGGTCAATCAGTCAGTGTCAGTCTGTCAGTGTCAGTCAGTCAGTGTCAGCTAGAGCAGCTCTGCTGACCTGGTTCTCTGGCTCTAAAGCAGCTCTGCTGACATGGTTCTCTGGCTCTAAGGCAGCTCTGCTGACCTGGTTCTCTCCCTCTAAAGCAGCTCTGCTGACCTGGTTTCTCTGGCTCTACAGCAGGACTGCTGACTTGGTTCTCTGGCTCTAGAGCTGCTCTGCTGACCTAGTTCTTAGGCTACAGAGCAGCTCTGCTGATCTGGTTCTCTGGCTCTACAACAGCTCTGCTGACCTGGTTCTCTGGCTCTAAAGCAGCTCTGCTGACCCGGTTCGATGGCTCTAAAGCAGTTCTGCTGACATGGTTCTCTGGCTCTAGAGCAGCTCTGCTGACCCGGTTCTCTCCCTCTAGAGCAGCTCTGCTGACCTGGTTCTCTCCCTCTAAAGCAGCTCTACTGACCTGGTTTCTCTGGCTCTACAGCAGCTCTGCTGACCTGGTTCTCTGGGTCTAGAGCAGCTCTGCTGACCTGGTTCTTAGGCTCTACAGCAGCTCTGCTGACCTGGTTCTATGGCTCTAAAGCAGCCCTGCTGACTTGGTTCTCTGACTCTAGAGCAGCTCTGCTGACCTGGTTCTCTGGCTCTAAAGCAGCTCTGCTGACCTGGTTCTCTCCCTCTAAAGCAGCTCTGCTGGCCTGGTTCCCTGGCTCTAAAGCAGCTCTGCTGACCTGGTTCTCTCCCTCTAAAGCAGCTCTGCTGACCTGGTTTCTCTGGCTCTACAGCAGCTCTGCTGGCCTGGTTCTCTGGCTCTAGAGCAGCTCTGCTGACCTAGTTCTTAGGCTCTAGAGCAGCTCTGTTGACCTGGTTCTCTGGCTCTACAACAGCTCTGCTGAACTGGTTCTCTGGCTCTAAAGTAGCTCTGCTGGCCCGGTTCTATGGCTCTAAAGCAGTTCTGCTGACCTGGTTCTCTGGCTCTAGAGCAGCTCTGCTGACTTGGTCCCTTGGCTCTAAAGCAGCTCCGCTGACCTGGTTCTCTCCCTCTAAAGCAGCTCTGCTGACCTGGTTCTCTCACTCTAAAGCAGCTCTACAGACCTGGTTTCTCTGGCTCTACAGCAGCTCAGCTGACCTGGTTCACTGGCTCTAGAGCATCTCTGCTGACCTGGTTCTCAGGCTCTAGAGCAGCTCTGCTGACCTGGTTCTATGGCTCTAAAGCAGCTCTGCTAACCTGGTTCTCTGGCTCTAGAGCAGCTCTGCTGACCTGGTTCTCTGGCTCTAAAGCAGCTCTGCTGATCTGGTTCTCTCCCTCTAAATCAGCTCTGCTGACCTGGTTCTCTGCCTCTACAGCAGCTCTGCTGACCTGGTTCTATGGCTCTAAAGCAGCTCTGCTGACCTGGTTCTCTCCTTCTAAGGCAGCTCTGCTGATCTGGTTCTCTGCCTCTAGAGCAGCTCTGCTGACCTGATTCTCTGGCTCTAAAGCAGCTCTGCTGACCTGGTTCTATGGCTCTAAAGCATCTCTGCTGACCTGGTTCTCTGGCTCTACAGCAGCTCTGCTGACCTGGTTCTCTGGCTCTAGAGCAGCTCTGCTGACCTGGTTCTCTCCCTTTAAAGCAGCTCTGCTGACCTGGTTTCTCTGGCTCTACAGCAGCTCTGCTGACCTGGCTCTCGGCCTCTAAAGCAGCTCTGCTGACCTGGGTCTCTGACTCAAGAACAGATCTGCTGACCTGGGTCTCTGGTTCTAGAGCAGCTCTGCTGACCTGCTTCTTAGGCTCTAGAGCAGCTCTGCTGACCTGGTTCTCTGGCTCTACAACGGCTCTGCTGACCTGGTCTCTCTGGCTCTACATCAACTCTGCTGACCTGGTTCTCTGCGCTCACGATGCACGCACCCGACTTCGCGAAAATATATTTAAAAATAATATAAGTTTATTATAAGTACAAATATATTATTTTTATGAATATCTTACATAATCTCTTGCCCTAATATGTATATTAAAGACACATACATATCATTTTGGAACATAACCTTTTTTGCGGGGGTTGGCCACCCAGCGCGCCCCAGCATGTATATGACGTCACGCGGGTCCCGCCACCGCGCAAGCATCTCGTACTGTAATGCGCATGTGTCGCAAATGCACGGGAGCAGGAGTCGCGGACTGGCCACATACCAATCACGCACATCACGTAATATTAAATGTATATGATGTAACTGAAAAACACACAGCCGTCGCACACCGTACGCGGATCCTTCACAACTTTTCTAAAATGGCGGCTAGAATCCGCGCACCCACCGTGATGTGTACGCTTTGAGAGCGAAAATAATATAAATGCATTAAAATAAAAAATGAAAACAAAAAAATTAATCAACATTTCAGTTTGAATGTTTTTTAATAATTAATTGTTTTGCAATTTTCAGATAAAAATATATAATGCTATTTAATGAATAAAATATTTATAAATAAACAGTTAAAAAACTGTAGAAAATCAGTACAAAAAAATAGGTATAACTACTATCACACTTAAAAATTAGCATTTAAAAAACTTTTGAAATTCACTGAAAAAACCATAGGTTTCAGAGTCGTTATAGTTAGAAATTAGCATTTAAAAAAGCTTTGAAATTCACTGGAAAAACCATAGGATTCATAGACTTTATAGTTAGAAATTAGCATTTAAAAATCCTTAGAAATTCACAGAAAAACCATAGGTTTCTGGGGTGTTATAGTTAGCTGGACATTTCACTCGCACAAAACCATAGAAATTCCTCCATTATATTTAGTTCTGCTAACTATAACTCGCGCACCCGCAATGCACTGCTGATGATGACACATATTGAATCATTCATGACATGGTCAGTGACATCACTGATGACATCACTGATGACATCTCAAATGACATCACTGATGACATCATCCACGTGACAATCTGATACACCTCATCTTACACGAGTATAACCTTTCATCACTCACTGTAAAATACAGAGTACCATATTTGAAACCATTGAAACACCAGTACCAGTTACTACATACCCACGCACTGATTCCTAAGTCTACACACACAACTCCCCATTCAACAACAGAATCATTTATACATGCAGTCACTAATTAATAGAACACTATCAAATGCACTTATACACATCTAGACATTGACACATCAGCAGTCATCTTAGTCAGTTATGCAGTCATCCTACTCACGCATGAAAAAAAATAATCACACCGACATTTACTCACTTACACAATTATCCAACAACACCTCATTTATTCAAACACATAGTAACTCATAGTTAATATGTTAAAAAATCACCATTACAATTATACACTCATTCGTATAGTTACTCTCACAATCACTGACTCTTACACATACTTATTTATATACACCAACTCTCACATACAATGCCTTTTATTTTTTTACTTTGTTGAAGATGTACAACTAAAACATATATTCGCTCACCAACACACAAATAAATACACTCAGTCACCCAAACAACTGTTTCCACATGCACTCTTAAACCTATACACCTAGTCAATCAACCATTCACACATCTATGCATAGAGTTACACACACACCATCTAACCACACACAAACTCAGTGTCCCATACAAATACTCACCCAACTAATCAATAACTAATATACACACTCATGTAGTTAGTGACCAACTGATGTAGCATGTTATACAACAACAGAGACAGTGATGCACACATTCACATAGTTTAGTTACTAATCCATGTATTAAGTGAGACACTTTTAATTACTCACTTAAACAGACAGTCAGACAGCTACTAAATCCTCCATCCAGACAGTTATATATCCACTCAATCTTCAATACAGATTGGTATATATATAATACATATTTAAATTTCAAACTAAACCACATTCACTGGATGATGTCATCAGTGATGTCATTTGAGATGTCATCAGTGATGTCACTGACCATGTCATGAATGATGCAATATGTGACATCATCAGCAGTGCATTGCGGGCGCGCGAGTTATAGTTAGCAGAACTAACTATAACGGGGGAATTTCTATGGTTTTGTACGAGTGAAATGGCCAGCTAACTATAACACCCCTGAAGCCTATGTTTTTTCCTGTGAATTTCAAAGGTTTTTTAAATGCTAATATCTAACTATAATGTCTCTGAAACCTGTGTTTTTTTCTGTGAATTTCAAAGCTTTTTTAAATGCTAATTTCTAACTATAACGTCTCTGAAACCTATGTTTTTTTCTGTGAATTTCAAAGCTTTTTTAAATGCTAATTTATAACTATAACGTCTCTGAAACCTATGGTTTTTTTCAGTGAATATATATATGCATATATATATGTTTTTAAAGTTAGAGCTCGGGCCCACAGATTTGTTTACAAGCAGTCGCCTGGGCTGCCTATGGCTGGAGTTCTAGGAAACCAAGGCCATTTAGCCTCAATTCTCTCATCATTCCACTTTCTTCTACCACCATAGACTTCCTGTCTCTTTATTTTACTTTTGCAGGCTATTTCTCATCCCTGTTTTCTCCCCTTGTCACTGTTTCCTGTATTATGTCCAACTCCTTCTTCTGCCATTTTCTCTCTTGTTCTGGGTCAAAGTCTGATGATGAAAAACACATTTTGGTCTCTAAAATAGAGTACCACTGCCCACCACCTGAAACCACAAACACAAATTAAATACTGAGAAGACATCCGGGATGTTTCTTTACTTGCGCAGTCTGATATATTGATTCCGATTCTGTTGAATGTTAGGTGCAAATTTGGTGAATATTCGAGCCTGAATGTCAATAGAGCCAAGGCGACCCTGTTGCTGGTCGGGTTGTTGGCGCCATTGTCAGAAGTACAGTTACAAAAAACATGACATACTGTGGAAACCCGACACTGTTAAATACCTGGGTATTAATGTTGCACATGGGGAGCAGCAGGCCCACGACTTGAATCTTGGGAGAGTCAATCTAAATCTTTGACTCTCAATCGATTCTTGGAATTTGCTGCAGCTGTCTCTCATGGGCAAGACAGCTTTTATTAAAATGATAGTACTACCTAGGTGTCTGCATGTGCTGCAGGGGGCAATGTGGTCCCACGCCTGATTTTTAAGGAGCTGGACAGTCTTTTGACTTAGTTACTATGGATGAGGGAAACGCTACAAAGTAGGCTTGGCAACTCCAAAACAGGAATGGGTCAAGGAGGTCTGGAGAACCCGGATCTGGAGTTATAATACTTGGCAGCCCATCTGCAGCACACCATCCACTGGTTTGATGTAGATGATAATTGGGAAAGATCGCTATTGGCGGGCACACATGAGGGGCACCAGCTTGATGAGCAGGTACTGAGGGGCAAAAATGTCCCGGCTTCACTACCCCATGTAATCCGGCTACTATGCCTGCTCTGGGAGCAGACGGTATGGGTAGGTGCTGAGACGAGCACCAAATGCTCCAGATTTAAATCTGTGGATAGTGGTGCCCCTTTTTTCAGATTGCGCAGACTATGTCAACTGATAAGTGGAGGGAGGAAGTCTGTCTGATACTCTCTGACTTATATACAGGGGACTGTTTCATTACGATGCAAGATGACACTGAGGTGTTCGGACTCAGACACGGGTAGTACTTGCAGTATGCAAAAATAGCAGCCGCAGCTCAGCAACTGTTGCCAATGTTCCCAGAGGCCCCTAAACCCAAGTCCACCCTGGTCACTATCCTCTCCCAGGCTGGAGAGCATAGACACATAGTATACATATACCAGGCACTACGGACGGACAGTCAGGTGGGGTCATCATGCTGGAAGAAACATGGCCTTGGGCATGTGATGAGCCCTTGACTTCTGGGGATTGGGCAAACGTTCACGAGGCAGTCCAGACAGGCTCTATAAACCCTTGGTTCAAACCTGTGCAATATAACTATGTGCACTTAGTCTATTTATCTCCACAGGGACTCCATTCTATTTACCATAGCAGGTCCTCTGCCTGCCCTGGGTGCAGTCATGATGGGGCTGATTTCATACACATAATGTGGTGCTGCTCTGCCATTGCAGTGTACTGAGCAGAAGTGCTATCCCATATTAAGTCTGCCATGGTTTAGGAGGTTTCTAATACAATTAAACAATGCCTGCTAGACCTGATCCCAGTTAACGCCAAATGGAAACTGAGCAGGCGATTTGTGACTCTAGGCCTTGTGGTGGCCAAGAGGCATATCACAATACAATGGTTCAGTCCGTGCCCCCAAAGATACAGAACTGGAGGAGGATATGATTAAATGGGCAGGCGCTGAGGGGGCACACTTGAGATGCATGAGGAGAGGTGATAAGCTGTCGGATGACTTGCTTTCCTGGGGTATGATGACACAGACACTGGCCACTCTGTCGGAGGGGATGTAGCAGAATGAGGGTCTCCTTCTCTGGCGGGGTGGAATAGCTGCAGTGCTGAGAGGGCATAGATGCGACACCGCAATCCTAACCGCATGGGTTTTATGCCATATGGGATGGCCGGGTATGTAGCCCCATACTGTGAGACTAGCTGAGGATCCAACCAGCTTATACCTCTCATTGTAAATACTGTGATAACTATTCATGTGAACGATATGGGGGGATAAACGGAGGGAGGTTTTTTTGAAGTTATAGATGCATTGTAGAAGATCTGTTATGCCTGTACAGGACTCAAGAGAGTGGTCTGAAGAAAATAAGTTACTTACCTGTAACTGTAGTTCTCCAGTATTGGAAGCTTTCATAGATTCACATACTTGAATCATTCCCCGTTGTTGAGATGGGAGTCCCCGGTACATCAAAATAGCAATGCTAAACAAATACAAAGCAGAAACCAGGCCTAGGCCCATTTCAGTTTTGGAACCTCTGTCTCTCGTTTTGTAAATGAGACCAAGAGTAATTTTTTAACCAATCAGGACCCTTCACACTCTAGAACACTCCTGAGAGAACCTGAGACCCTCAGATTTTCAGAGCACCTGTGCAAAGATATCCCTTGAAAAATCCAAAGGTGAGTTTCTCAGGGGAGGAGGGCGGGTCACATGTGAATCTATGAAAGCTTCCAATACTGGAGAACTACAGTTACAGATAAGTAAATTATTTTCTTACTCCAGTATTGGAACTTTAATAGATTCACATGCTTGAATCAGAGTAGCTAGCAATCAGTAGCACATTTTTTTCTCCACTTAAATGATTGTAAGAATGTGCTTCAAATTGTCAATTTGTAGGAATAAAAAGATGTAATTGAAAAAAACATAGTCCCCAAACTGATAAAATACTCCATACTTAACATCTACATATTTAAAAGCACCATAAAAAGCACTTATCAGGGTAAACATCATATTATAAACATCTACACAAAGAGAAATCCATATGAAATAAAATGTGCGCAGCCTTACAGTAGAAAGGAAGGAGAGAGCTCACCATTAATCGAAAAGGTTCCTCAGCACCGCCTGTCCTACTGCCACATCATTGTTAGCGGCTGCATCCAAGCAGTAATGTCTGGTGAAGGTGTGAGTAGTCTTCCAGGTAGTAGCCCTGTATATATCCTGGATAGGTAATCCAGCAATCAAAGCAGTCGAGGTAGAGATTGCTCTCGTAAAGTGCACACGCACCCGTGCTCACAGAGGTTTTCCTGCTGCTTGATGGCAATACTGGATTGGATTCGAGATTCCCCTCTTGGAAAGAGGATAGCCCTTTCTGGGCACACTGGAGGATACAAAAAGCTGGGATGATTTTCAAAAGCCTTAGTTCTTGTAGATATACATTTTAGACAGTGCTGAATATCCAGCGAATGAAGAGCTCTTTCAGCTGCAGTTGTTGGTAGAGGGAACAATGTTTTAGGGATAAGAAGTTAATTCAAATGAAAGTCCGATGGCATTTGGGGATAAACTTGGGATTAGTACGAAGGACTACTCAATCATCCCTAAACTGTAGAAACGGTTCATGTATGGTCAGGGCCTGAATATCTCTAACTCTCCTGCCCAATGTCAGCGCCAGAGGAAGATCAACCTTTCAAGAAAGGAACTTAAGGTCCGCCTTATGAATGGGTTCAAAGGGATGTTTCATGAGTTGTGACAATACTATATTAAGATACCAGAGAGGTGGTGGAGGCTTAACTGGAGGAAAAGTACAGAATAGGCCTCTCATGAACTGTCAAATGATTCTTTCCGACCATAACAATGGTCCTGAGGATGTCCTCCTAAAGCGAGCTATAGCAGCTATATGGACTTTAATTGATGCATGTGCTAATCCAGATTTTGCCAATAGCAGAATGTAAGGAAGGATCTCATGAGATGAGGATCTTAGAGGACGAACATTTGAATCCCGGCACCATATACAGAATCTTTTCCATTCATCCTGTATGTCTTATTCGTACTCTGTCTCCGGGCATGTGAAAGAACATCCCTGCACTCGGATGGGATTTCTAGATGTTGAAATTCACAGTGTTCAGGAGCCATGCCGTTAATCGAAGCGATTTGGGTTCTGGGTGTAGTACTTGTCCCTGTGACATCGTCAGAAGAGATAGAATGGGATGTAGGAGAATAGGTTGTGTCTCCGAAAGAAGGAGAAGTTCTGTGAACCAATGTTGTCGGGCCATGATGGAGCTATTAAGATCATCCTGCAAGGCTCTGTCTTGATCTTCATGAGTAGTTATGGTAGGAGGGGAATCGGAGGAAAAGCGTAGGCAGGCTGTCCGGTTTTAGGTTTAAACCTATTATAACTGATAAAACCCCACAGGAAGGGAAATAGCCCTCACCAGTGTAAATATATAAACACTGAAAAAAAAACCTGCACAAAAACAAACCAAATGCCAATCAAAGAAAGGAAAAGGAGAGTAAAAGAGTCATTTTTTAATTTCTTCCTGAATGGGCTAATACAATGCAACTTTGTTATATAAGGTAGCAGTAAGAAAGACTGGGCTAACATTATTCTGCTTTAGTTTTGTTGTTTAGGGATGTCACTAAAATATTGTTTCTTCTTCCTTTTTTCAGCTGTGTGGTCTTGTTTTAGGTGTTGTTTATTTATTT
Organism: Triturus cristatus; assembly: GCF_964204655.1. Taxonomy (NCBI): domain Eukaryota; kingdom Metazoa; phylum Chordata; class Amphibia; order Caudata; family Salamandridae; genus Triturus; species Triturus cristatus. The sequence goes on along the minus strand of NC_140594.1, from coordinate 304,988,838 downwards.
TATAAACTGTAGAGAATAAGGAAATATCAAAATCATATTTGATTTTTTTACTACGTTTGAGTCTTTCACTGATAGGAAAAATGTAGGTTTCATAAAAATCTTTCCCAATATGTGCCATCACATTTACCCACAAAGAATGGGTAAAAACCCTGGATACATCAGCCCCGTTTTCTAGTGAGTCAGTATTGATAGTAAGTGAATTGCCAAACACCCCAGGCTTTAAACATTCAATGCAAGGTATAGTGACAGATATATGCGAAAAGAGTGCATTCGCAAAGCATCTGGGATACTACTGAAAACATGACACCAGACATGGAAAACATGGAATACAGTGTCATTTGGAATGCTGCTGCAAAAAGTTCTTACCAAGTTCAACAAAGATTGGAGTGACATTGTTTGTATTTGCAGTGATTCAGCTACGTATATGAACAAGTTGTGTGATGCCCTGTCAAAATTGATATCTGAGCTGAAGCGCTTCCCTTTAAGAGATACTTGCCACTTGTTAGATGGTATGCTGAAAGCAGCTTTGCAATCCTCAGAGTTAATGAAGAATGCTATTGACTTTTTAGTCCATTCTGGTGCACTGTTTTGTTATGCGCGGAAACTAAAATGCAAATATTTCTCATTTTGTGCTTTGTATGGCATCAAAGAAAGAGTCAGTCCAACTGCGTTATTTAGCTGGTGGTTCTCAGTCCTAGAGGCTGTGAATGTTATATTATCTATGTGGCCACCGTTCACAGAACTTTCGCTGAGTGATGATGCCAAAGGCAAGAAATGTGAGGATCTTTGGTCAGGCATTGATAATAATTTGAAAAAAAAGTACACTTTACTGAATTCTTAGATTTTTCCAGGAAAGCATGACTGCTGTAGTGGACATAATTAAAAAAAACTAGTCTGAAAACACCCTTGTTTACCAAGTGTTTAGCATAATTGTTGTAGATGTGAAACATCTCCTTGAGAGTATGCTGGGTGACACTTTTAGTGACTTTGGCACTGCAACAAGTTCCATGTTAGAGTGCTTGCCACTTGGTAAGCAAAGAAATGTTGAGGAGCAATTCATGAACTTTTATTTTACAATGTATGAGGAATAGCCCTTTACCAACTATGGCATTTAAAGTCAATGAATCTTCAATTATCTCTGGAGTTTCAAAAGTGCTCCCTCATTTTTGACTGCTTCAATAACTCTGAGGGTATATGCGCCCAGTTCAACGCATATGTTGCAGAACCTGTCACAGAGAATCACAATCTTCAGGTACACCAGAAATGACATGGAAAGCTATGTCAGTGGCCAGCGTTAGCAAATTGTGTACTGGCTATTTTGGCGTTGCCTGACTCAAGTGCCAATGTCAGGAGGGCTTTTTCACAGATACATTTTACATGGGATGGAAAGAGCGAGCGTGCATGACTAAAGACTCACTGAAGAAGTATTGTATTGTATACTACGATAAATTTGATTTGTAAAAAAATGTTTGGACCTCATATACACGGTACGTACACTGTCTATATACCATCCACTATCAGTGCAGAAAGCATGCAATAATAACAGCAAAAAGTTCCATAAACACCGGAAAAACACCTTTTCTGTTTTTAATGGCACGAAAATGTGTAACCACTGATAACCGCTTTTTTTTAAGGTATTGAAATCACTGGAAAAAAAACACCAGAATTGACCAAAAATAGAAACTGAAAACAGGAAAGCCTAAACGTAGGTAAAGATGCATGACCATGCCATTAAAAATGCATTCCCCCAGGATCCCGGTTGGTGACGCCAACTTGCGAAGTACCAGCATTTCTTGTTCTGTGCTGTGGCAAAGAGGTTCACTGTTGAGCTGCTCCATTTTAGAAAAATGCTGTCTTGGGTTTACTGATGGATCTCCCACTCGTGGCAGGTAGACTTGAGCCTGCATGATGTGTCTACCGTGACATTTTGATCACCCGGAAGGTGTTCTGCCTTCAGAGAAATTCCGTTCTGCAAAGCCCATTTCCAGATGCACTGGGCCTCTTGAGATAGGTGAAAGGATCTTGTGCCGCCTTGCTTGTTGAGATAATGCATTGTCTGTCCTGATCAGAACAGTCAAGTTCTTTATCTTCGTCAGAAATGCCTGCAATGCTAATCCCACTGCTCTGTGCTCCAGCAAATTGATGTGAAGCTGCTGGTCTTGACACTGCCAACACCCACTGACCTGGAGGTCTTGCAGGAAGGCTCCCCATCCTCCCAGGGAGGCATCAGTAGTGATCACATGTGGTGCCGACATAGTGAGAAAGGAAGGACTGACAGAAATATTTCGACGTCGGGTCCACCAAGACACGGCGTGGATCATACCCGGCGTGACTGTAATGACATCCTCGAAGTAAACTACTGCTTGATGCCATTGGCAATCCAGCTCTTCCTGCAATGGATGCATCCTTAACCAGCAGAAGGGAATGAGATGGATGCAAGATGACATTGTTCCCAGGAGTGACTTGAAATGGCAAACTGAAAGTGACTTTCTTTTTGCGAATGATCAGGCCAGTGAAATTAGTTTTGTTTGTCGAGAGAGAGAGCGAGAGAGAGAGCAAGAGAGAGAGAGGCAAAAGCCTTGTTTATTGTGGTGTCCAAAATTGCTCCTAAGAAGGTGATGTTTGTGGAAGGGTGCAGAGATGACTTTTCAAGGTGGTCATATGATCCTCTGCGTTTACAAGTAATAAAATGTCCTGAAGAGACACCATGTGAAAGAACTGCTTTTTGAGATAAGTGTTTAGAGTTCTCAAATCCAGGCTAGGACACGATTGCCGTAAGTTCTTGCATACCAGAAAGAAACAGGACTAGAATCCCTTCCCTCTCTGGGAGTTTTGCACCTGTTCTATTACTCCTTTTCGGAGCATTGTAAGAATTTCCAAATGCATGAGATGTAGGTGTTTTACCTCTAGCCGTCCTGGAGGAGCACAAGGTGGGATATGCAGAAACTCCAACGTTTGGCCGTATTGTATTAGATTGAGGCCTCATCGATCCATGGTTATTTTTTGCCACTGGTGGAGGTGAAAAGAAATTTGCACCCCTAGGAAAACTTGTGGAAAGGTGGGAATGAAAATAACCAGAGCCCCAAGTTCGTCAATAACATCATGAGGTATCTTTTCCCTGACGTCCTGCTCTTCCTCTGGGGGCAGATTTAGAATACGGCCCTGACTGTGGCTGTTGTTGAACATACTGTTGTCGATACTGCTGGGAAGATGTAGTGTACGAGGGGTATCTATACTGCTGATATCCTCCCCTGTAGGAAGGAAGGCCCCTTCCTCTAGCTCCTCTAAAGGGCACTTTCGGATACTGAAGCGTCCCTAAAGCCTTCGCTGTGTCAGTATCTTTCTTAATATCCTGTAGTGCATCGTCAATGTGCTTCCCAAATAAAGCTTCTCCTTTGAATGGAGGGTCTAGAATCTTATTTTGAACTTCTGGTCTAAATGAAGTAGCTCGGAGCCATCCTTGACGGCTAACACCGCTGCACCCCCCAGCGATCTGAATGCTGCAGTTGCGATATCCATTGTACTCTGTAACCTCTGCAGATGCTCTCTCGCCCTCCTGGAGAATTTTCTTAATTTTTGGTTTGCTCTCTTCAGGAAGCTGATCCATATACAGAGCCAGGTCACACCACATTTGTCTGTCATATCTACCAGGTATGGCAAGGGCATTAGCTGCTCTGACCATCAGAGCTTACATTGATAAAAAGCGCTTACCGGCGTTATCCAGGCACCTGCCTTCCCTATCAGGAGGCGTGGTAATGGGTGCATATGGGTTTTTGGTATTTCGCTGCGCTGCCTGAGACAATACCGACTCCGGTTTGGGATGGCCTATCAAACAGGCTGGAGCATCCTCTGGGGCCTTGTATTTCTTTTCCAACCTGGTTAGCACTGGTGTCACTGTCACTGGTGTCCTCATGACCTTGAGTCCTTCTTCCCATACATGACCTATTATGGGGATAGCCCTCACTAATTTCCTAAAGGGCTCTTTAAAATCATATAAAAAACAGTCCATTTGGGTAGCCTACATTGGTAGATCATATCTCTTGGCAGCTCTCTCTAACAAGTTATAAAAAAACACTAATATCCTCTGGTGGTGAGTCAACTGGCACCGGAGAAGGAAAAGAAGGCATGGGAATGAGATAGTCATCCCATTATGCGGATCTCTAAGCTCTCCCCGTTCCTGATCATCATCCGTAGCACCTGTATCCTGTTGAGGGACTGATGGAGGTGATTTCTGCAGAGGCTCCGCCAGTATAGTTTGAGTCCTCTTTAGAGTAGACGGAGTAGAACGTGGGCGAGAAACTAATGACGGTATTTCCTGAGGTACAGGTGTTGGGGGAAATCTCTTCCTGTAGTCAGCCAACATGAATTTTAGGTCCATTAACAAAGATGAAGGCATGCAAGTTACCTCCTCCTGATAATCCTGATGGTATTGTTGCTGAGGAATATAGTCTTGATATTCCCCATATTCCTCCTCAAAATCATCCTCTTGACACTTACCATGCAGCTGGGACTGACTACTTGCGTTGCCAAAGGGCCCATCATCTTCTTCCTCAGAATTCTGCTCTTCCAACAGGTGAGGAGGCAAAAGAGGTGTAATCTTGCTAGGTGAGGTAATTTCCGGTGTAATTTTCCTTGTTCTAGCTTTCTCTGTTTTATCTGCTGTTTTTCCCTCGTCGACGGGCCCGTCGACGAGATCACCAACGACACCATCGTCTGAGAAGCTGCTGTTGGCAGTGACTTGGAAACCATTGGCAATGGTATAACCGCAATTGATGTCGTCGTTACCGTCGTCGTGGACATTGCCATCGGCACTGTCGTCATCTCTGTCATCGATGTCTTCATTGGCCTCGTCGTCGACGTAGTCGTCGACGATACCAGCATCGACATCTTACGCGACAGTGACAAAATCTTCGACAACGGAGTCCCCAACGCCGCCATCAGCGCTTTTTTTGACGACAAGCGAATGTCCACCTTCGTCGACGACAACAGAGATGGTGTTGACGATGGAGCTTTCGTCGACGGCTTTCCTTCAGGAGGCACTGAAGAAGGCTTTTTGAAGGAGTGCCTGACTTGAGGGGGTGTATTAGGCAGTTCAGAGCTCGCCTTTTTTGGTTGTTTGTCCCCCGAAGAATGTCCCTTCCTCTCCTTTTCATGTCTGTGAGGAGATTTTGAGGGACTGCGCCCATGCGACTCATGAACGGTCTTTTTAAGGGCCTTTCCTGGACGCTCACTGGATGAATGGGCATGGGGTGATCTTCTCCTCTTATGGGACCGCCTGGATGAAGAAGAGGATGCCTCATCACTGTCCTCACTTGAAATCACCTCTTTTCTGGCTTTGACTTTCTGAAGCCATATAAGAAGACACCCCTCAGGATCCCTTAAGGTTTTATTAGAAAAGGTACGACATACCTTGCATTTCTTTGTCTTATGGTTGGGATATAGGCAATAAATACAGTCTTCATGAGGGTCATCTGTATAAAGCCGTTTTTCGAGCAGGCAGCACAGGCTCAATAAAACACCCTTTTTTTCCTTTTCCGACATACTTATACAGAATGTTGACAAACCAGCACTGAAGATGGATCCTGTAGTTGTAGAATGCTGAAATGAAGCCAAGAACTCTTTCTAAATTCACTAAGAAGAAGAAAAAAACTGAGCAGAGCTCAGAGGAGACTCCCTAGCACAATGTGCGGTAGAAAATCTGAGGGTCTAAGGTTCTCTCAGGACTGTTCTAGAGGGTGAAGGGTTCTGATTGGTTCAAGAATTACTTTTGGTCTCTTTTACAAAATGAGATATAGGTTGCAAAACTGAAATGGGCCTAGGCCTGGTTTCTGCTTTGTATTTGTTTAGCATTGCTATTTTGATGTACCTGGGACTCCCATCTCGACAACGGGGAATGATTCAAGCTTGTGAATCTATGAAAGTTCCAATACTGGAGTAAACAGTAAATCCGTTAAAATGTGAATAGGCATAATGCAAGTGGATTGAATTTGGACCAATGTTGTAAAACTCACATAGATATGTGATGACTAACTCATGCGCTGTTTCTTCTTCTGCTGAAACAATTTCTATACAGTCATTGTTACATTTTTTGAAACGCAAATAAAGAACTGAAAAAAAATCCAGGAAAAAAAGACAACTCTGATGTTTGTGTAAAATGAATGTGGTGAAAGGTGGGCTATTCCTGACATTAAACCACACTGCTGATTATTGAGGCATAGAAATACTTTTTTCCTACCAGGAGGCAGAATAAGGAGCCTACCTCAAATCTGACCACCACATGGGAACAGAAAGTAGCCATATAAACTAGAGTTGTAAAAGGAAATGTGGCCTGTCCCTCATAATATCTGGCTGCAAGTCATCTACTTCTGAGGCACTGAAAGACTTTATGCCCCATATGGGGTTTGCATCCAATCTGCCTGCCACAATAGAGGCAGAAAGTATCACAGGGTACCAGGTTTTAAAAAAAAATATTAATGGGCGGGTTATATTTTCCGGCTTTTGGCTGCTCTCTTCTGCCTCAGTTGCAAAAGGAACAAATTATGAAGGAAATGCTGAACAATGCAAACATTCACTCTCAGTCTCAATGATCTGGGTTTAAGCCATCATTATTCTGCTCAAAATGCCACCCCAGTTTGGACCCAGCAATATGCAAATCAGTCTTGACCCTGTTCCTCATGGGAACGGTCCAGCCTGAACTGCCAAGCCAGGTTCTCCCTGGACTGGAAGCAAGCCTCCTGGGACTAGTTTTGAGGCATTACCCATCATCAGCCAGGCTAGCTTGAATACAGTGGCGCAGTGAGCACAGGACCCACGTCTGGGCATGCCCTTCCCAACTTAGGGCGACAAATGCAAAAGAAACAAATGATGGACAGAATGCTGAACAATGCAAACATTCATCCCCGGTCACAAAGATCTGGGTTTAATCCACCGTTCTTGTGCTCACCCCGCCACCCCAGTTTGGAGCCAGCCATCTGCAAATCAGTCTTGACTCTGTTCCTCATGGGAACAGTCCAGCCCGAACTGCCAAGACAGGTCCTCCCTGGACCGTAAACAAGTATCCTGCAACCAGTTTTGGGGCATCACCCCATATCAGCCAGGCTAGCTTGAATCCAGTGGCACTGGCTAGGTTGCGAGCCACCCCTCCTCCCCACCACAGGGGGCACATGTATTGTGAATGGCATGTAACCTCCCGGCACAGGCCATAAATCCAATACATTTGGTGTGCGAGTTATGATTTACATGTCTGTTGTCTGAGTTATGGGTTATGGTTCAGTGAATTTCTGAGTTTTCTTAATGTATGTTAAGGTATGATAACCAATTTTAACACAACTTCACTTTAACTTTTGGTTCTTTCAATGATCTTTTTTTTCTTATATGTCACATGCAACAGTTTCATGAACCCAACCTGCCATGGCAGCCAAAACATGCTGCAAACATCTGAAAGGTCATGCCCAACAGGAGAAGGTGACCAGAGGGACTTGCCGAAGACTAGGTCTGCTCCTAATCTATCTCACAGAAGTATACAAAAGAATGATTAATGGAATTACTTGGGGTGCATCCCAGTCCATTGTTAGTTTGCACACCATGCCCCCATCAGTTTGGACCCAGTCATATGTAAATCAGTCTTGACCTTACTCTAATAGGAACAGTCCAGCCTGAACTGCCAGGCCAGGACCTAACTGAACCATAACACAAGCAACCTAAGCCAGGTTTCACCCTTATTAGGGCTCTTCAGTCGGGTATGGCTTGTTTCCACTGGCACAGTGTACCCAGGACCCATATAGGGATATACAGGTTCCACTTAGGATATCACACTGAAGTATACAGAAAAGTGATGGATGGAAAGCTTGAATTAATCTCAGCCACTGATAATTACTCAGTGCCACATGGCCATCCACTGTTATTTTGAGCAAAATGCCATCTCAGTTTTAATCCAGCCATATCCTAATCAGTTTTGTTTCATCTCCAATAGGAACAGTCCAGCACAAAATACTGGTTTTGGGTTTATTGTGTTCCGGTTCAGAAAGGACCTAGCTTTTCAGTTTCTGGCGGAACTGTTCCCAATGGAGCACAGTAAACACTGATTTGCATATGTCTGGGTTCAAATTGAGGTGGAATGTTGTGCAAAATAGCGATTGACTTGGATGCAGCCCCAAGTAGTAACCAGTGGCTGAGATTTTTTCAAGCATTAATCCGTCATTTATTTGTATATACCTTTACATTACAGGTGGTCAAAAACTCAAACCCCAATGTGATTGATCTGCACGCAACCAACCACTTTCGGACAACCCCCACTGCACACAAGCAGTATTGTCAAATGAGCATGTATTGCTATTGATGATCAGACCAGAAGATTTGGATTAACCCCTCAATATAAAGAAATTATTATGCTTGTAATTGAAATGATGTCCATTTGAAAATTTGCTCTAAGCATAAATTAAATTGGTGCATCTAAACAAACACTTACCTATAAAACATTGCTTCATAAACATTAGTTGTCCCTCACGTTTGGTATAAGAAATAAAAATCATTAGGAGACCACTTGCTGTCCTGATGTGAGTCCCACATTGAAATCAGAAGTGGACAGAAAAATTGATTTTCTTAGGACTCCCTTGCTTTTAAAATAGTCTCTAATTTCTTTGTGCATCTGCTGTCCAATGTGGAATGAAAGTTTGTGTATTGCCATTCATACTATTTAGATTGTGGCCTTTTCCTCACTGCCTTGAAAAGGAAGTAATAATAGATATATAACATTATTTTAGACATGTTTACTTATTTAACATTTAATGGACCCTTTTGCTGCATTTATTTCTCCTTCTCTGTAATCTATTGCTGATACATTTATTTGAGAATGACTGAAAATGACTTTCCTTTGGAGAAATATTCTGTTGTGATTTGTGATTACCTAGGCTCTTTCAGCGATTAAATGGTGACACTGTTCTTTGGTAGACCAAAGTTAAATTGGATATAAGAAAGCCTAGTGTTTTTAAGAAGTGTACTTTATTATCTGCAGATATTGAGGTGGGACTATCGTGGGGGAGGTCTGCAGGAACCGGGAATGTTTCTGTTGTGTGCATGTATACAAATATATGACATTAATTAGTTTGCATATTTCTTTCAGCAAGGAGTACCCGGTGGTACCGAGGAGCACAGTCAGACAGAAAGTAGTTTCTACTCATAGCCCCTTCAGTGCAGAAGCCACACGGAGCTCCTCATCGAACCTGAGCTCACAATATCAATGTGAAAATGGTGTGTCGAGCACGTCACAGGACATCCTGCCCACGACAAACCCATATCAACCTCTCGCCCAGGAACATGGCCAGATATACCATTGCACAAAGAGGAAAGGTCAGCAATTTTTCTATAGAAAAAGGCAAACTGATTCCAATTAGCTCGCAAATGCTCTGGTTGTCTGGCATTTTCAATTTCCTTAACACTAAAGAAATTCTGCTGTCGTAATTTCTATACTATTTGCTGTTACCTTATTTTGTGATTATTGACTATTTGGGATGTCATTTGAATGGAGTTCCTGCTACATTAAGCTTCAAGTGTCTTTTTACTCGATGTATTTTCAACAATATCCAGGGAAGTATCTAGACTTTTTTATATTTCGGGTGGGTAACTAAGAACAATTACTTTTTCCAGATTGCCCCTGCCTACAGTGATATTGTATACCTGTTCAAATTAAGGTTTTAAAAAACATTCCACACACAAATATCATTTTAAACTTCACAAAAAGACCAAATAAACTGTATTCACTTGGTTACTACCTATATGTTGTCAGGTCACAAGGATAAGGTTTAGGGTTTACAAACTAGTGATGTGTTAAGTTCTCTCAAATTGTATATATGTTGCTGGAAGTTGTTTCTGTAGCTTGGGTCACAGAATTCTGGGAGGCCTTATGTTCAAGTATAACATTTCCGTTCAATATAACTTATGTTTTTCAATGTTATCTTCCTTTTAAAATGTATTTTTAAACATTAGAACACAGAGAAATAATAGCTTAAGCTGCAACACCTACAAATAAAGGTTGCCTCCCCATTTAGACTTCTTTCTAGGCTAGAACAGTATAGTACTCAAAAGCCATTTCAAAACATTTCTTTTACCAAGTTTGTTGGAAATACCCTTCTTTGGAGAACTGGATTGTGTTATCTTGTTCTTTTGATAAAAACGTTTTCTTGTCCCCCTTGAAATGTGTAGGGTGTTGCATGCCTTCGTGAAATATATATTTTTCCGCTGATATACATTACATATTTCTTAATTCTTCATAACTGGTTCTCTCAGATGCCTTTTTTTTACTTATACATGGCTACATGATAGCTCCGCTCCTGATACGGTTCAGGCTCTTCCTCCTGGTTATTGCATCGCAAGGATAGACCGGCAAGCCAAAGGAGGGGGTGGAATAGTCCTCATATATAGAAATATCTTAAAGGGCAAATTCTCTCCCCTTAAAGCTGCAAATTGTGAAAGTCTTCTTTTCACATTGACCCTTGCTCTAACTTTGACCTTTTCTGGCATCCTAGTGTGTAGGCCACCGGGCCCATACATGCAATTTTTGCACACTCTTCCTGATATAGTTCTCGATTTAGCTATAAATACATGGGGATTTTAATTTATATACTGAAGTGTCTAATGATGCAGCATCTAAGAAGTTATTTGATTCAGTGTCCCTGCAATGAAAGCAACTAGTAAAAGGGCCTACCCATGAAAAAGGCCATACCCTTAGTAAGACTGATCTGTAGACTCCTATTCCCTTAACCTGGTCAGACCACTTTCTCCTCCCACACATACTATCAGTTTCCTTATCTCCCTCAGTTATGCCTTTGAGCACTCGTTGGGAACGTTTTTATCTAAGTTAAATATTGAGGACTGGTCAGCAGTCTTACCGACCTCAAAACCGGACCTCACAATATAGTCACTTCGTCCACTCATTGTTTCAATGAATGGGCCACTACTTCTTTAGACAAGGTCTTTCCTGCTAAGAAGTTTAAGACCCCCCAACGGGAAAGAAAAATCCCCTTGGTTCAATCATAACCTTTTTGCTCTAAAAAAAAGTAAGCCAAAGACTAGAAAGATGTTGGAGAAACGTCTATAATGAGGCATGTAAATTGAAGTACAGGAACGCTATTAGGCGTAGGCATTACCACGCTGAAATAATCTTTTCTCAATCTGCATACTTCTGTATGAAAAATTGAGCATTCAGCTAATTATCCTACAGAGATATTTTAGGGATCTTGAAGGATATCATGGAGCTTAATTCTGTAGGTTCTGCCCTAGAATCTTCTGCTGAGCACAGCAAGAATTTGAGGTTATTTTTCCTGCGGAAGATAGACATCTACTCTTATATCCCTGCAGCCCTCATCAGTGGGCAGCATTTAGATAGGTAGCCTTCATCTGCTCAATTCAAAGGGGTACTTACTGCTTTTCCTGCTCCTATGGTAAGCTCACTCTGTGATCTTTTAGCAATGGTAAAATACGGCTCCTCCCTAGATCTTGCCCCCATTCACATCTTACGCCATGGGTTTGATAGCATTGTCCTCAACTTGGTTGACTTGTTGAATCTCCCCCTTTTTAGTGAAGTCCCCTCGCAATGGGAACATGCGGTAGTGAAACCGCTTGTAAGAAAAACAGGACTTGATCCTCTCTGTTTCAGTAATTACAGGCCGATCTCTCTTCTACCGGGTCCGACAAAGGTCTTGGAAAGCATGTCAATAAACATCTTTCTACCTTCCCTGAGTCTAATGAAATCCTCCCACCCACTCAAATGTCGTTTAGGCAACAGCATAGCGCAGAGACAGCTATGCTAATTGTGGTCGAGGATCTCAATTCAAACTGGTAGAACAGCACACACTCATCCATAGAATTTCCAAAGCTGGCATTGAAGGCCAAGCCTTGAAATGGCTCTCCTCCTTCCTGAAGGATAGAACTTTCCAAGTGTTTTAACATTCCTGGTACTCTGAGATCCTCTGGCCCCTTGTCTTTAGGAATTGGCCAGATGGATAGGCAATTGCAAACTGAAGCTCAATGAGGATAAGACTGAAGTCATGGTCTTGGGCAATAGGTTCAGAAAAAATGTCCCAACTCCCATGCCTGACTGCTTGGAAGATCTTTCTTGTCCCAAAGAGGTGATAAAGAGTCTGGGTGTGTGGCTGGACTCCAGTTTTAATATGGAGCATCAATTAAACAAATTAGTAGCAAGCTGCATTGGGGTTCTTAGACTTCTAAGAAAAGTCCTTAATCTGTTACCTTTCATAGCCAGAAGACTCATTGTGCAGGCTCTTGTCATCTTCCACCTGGACTAGGGTAATATTCTCTATCTTGGCACCTCTTGTTATGTGAATAATTGGCTTCAGACAATTCAGAATGCTGTGGCTCGACTTCTTATGAATCTTCCCAAACTCCAATCTGTCAAAAAGGCCTTGAATGATCTCCACTGGCTTCAACTGGAGCAACATGTTCAATTTAAGGCCCTCTGCATTTTGCATAGGTCTTGTATGAAGAGAGGCCCCACTCTGTCAAGATCGCCAGGTAGCCATACATTCCAGGAAGTTCAATATGATCCTCCTCCATCCATTTGCTGCAGGTCTCCAGAGTTAGCAGATCTCCCTGGGGAGGCCGGTCTTTCTTTTATCAGGCCTCCAAGCTCTGGAATTCTCTTCCTCTGGAACTTCGCCATCTGTCCAATGAGCTGTTCTTTCGTAAGGTCGTGAAAACTTGGCTTTAAATTCCTTAGTCTTGTTGTTCTAGTGCTGGGAGGCCTCTGAGTAGCTATGCGTTTTATAAGAACCACAGAATAGAACAGATGTGGATTTGGCATTAGTTGCTAATAGCATCACGGACAGGTGGAACTGGTCCATCTTCCTACGTTTTACTGAACTAAATACTGTATTTGTAAGCTCATCTTGGAAAGCCACCATAGGGTTTGAGAATCCTGTAATTTTAACTCTGCACATGCTGTAGCTTTTCAAATTTGTCACTCTCCCATGTCGGAAAATTGCAATAAAACTGCAATTAATAAGGGTTAAGTGAGATTTTCACATTCTTGATAACCATGAATTTGAACTGCGATTCCTTTTATTAAATGATACACTGATGCAGATGTTGAACATAAACATGGTTAGAAAGCTATCTTTTGTTACCATTTTATTTCATTTAATATTTTTTGCAGACCGTCCCTGCAGACTCTACTTAACTTGCCATCATTCACTTTATTTCATGTTTGGTGATGCGGATATAAGGTGAATAATTTATACAGTTTTGTAACACTTGTTACAAAACATCTGTAGACTTGGAAATCCTTCACATTCCATACAAAGTATACATTATACAATATCATCAACCTATATACCTATCTTTATACTGTATTAAATACGTATGAAGACTGTATTAAATAAATCCATCATTATGTTACAAACCTCATGAAGAGGCCATTTTACACCTCGTGAAGAGACCATTTCATGTAAGCACCATAAATCTTCTTTGGTAGGACTAAGTATAAATTAGATCGCTCTACACTTCTCACTAAAACCGTCCAATGGCAGTTTTGCAAGCACCCATTGTTTTTCGTTTATTAATCCTTTTAATTTGCCTACATTATCATCACCAAGTAACTGACTGCAATCTTTAAACAAACGTGCCAAGTACCTTTTTAGTACTTCTCCTAGGACACGTTATGAATGAAGATATGAGGAACAGATATGTTTCTTCTTTGAACAAGCCTGCATTGTCTTTCTGAATTTGAGAGTCATACCACATGCAAACAGATCCCCAAAAAAGGTGAGCATTCCAGGCCCAATATGCATTAATAATCCTTCCTTCAGGTTTAAATGAGATTCTAGTCACTGCTATACTTTTCCAAACTCATCCAAACTGCAATAAGTAAGCAAGCATTGGGAAGTACAATAGGTCTAGGTTTTTTTGTTAAGTGTTTGGTAAAGGTTGTGTGACTGTGTCTCTTAGAAATAAAATTCCAAAATGAAGTAACATCTTGGGCTACCACAATACACAAACTAAGCGTAGGGTCGCTTTGCTGAACTGACTCATTAGTAGGGTTAAACTGCACCCTCAAGGAAGTGTTAAGAAAATGAGTACGAAAATTATGTTTGCATTGAAAGTGGTGAGCTTAAAAGGCATACGCGGCAAAATATTTCCTGTTCTATATATATATATATATTTTTTTTTTCTCTTACAATTAAAATATATATATTTAGAAGCACGCTTATAATCCTTATGCCAAAAGGTTTCTTTCTGATCCTCATGCTAGACTATCTTTTGCACAAGCCTTTATCACTAACTTCGCTCTTATCAGGACTGGCTGTTTTCACCCAGACATGCTCCTTCACTTCAGAGCATCTGGCCACTCTCCTAGTATTCCATCGTTTTTCATCAGATAATAACGGATTTCCATTCACTTCCACCATCTTCTTGGGTTCAGATAACATGAATCATCCTTTCTTAAACACATTTCCCATACACACCCTCACCAACATACCTTCGACAAGCTTCTTATCTGATCTGAGCACATTCTCATTGTGTCTCTGTTCAAAGTGACTGATATTGTCCCACTTTAGTATGTAATTTCTCACTCTTGATCTCCCTCTGACCACACCTTGCATTCCACGCAGGGACAGCCACAGTACAAAGCACCTTACACTTCAGCAAACAGAAGTGTGTTTCCCCAGTCACAGAATGAGGAGTAGTTTTGCAATTCCATAACATTTCCTTAACCTGTTTTCTCCAACAAGTGTTGCTTACCAAAGCCAATTGCACACTCTCTCCGAGTACATGGTTGAAGCACTCTATGAGACCATTACCCCATGGATGATATACTGGTGTCCTACTCTGCCTGATGCCCCATTTCTTGCGAAAACTACCAAACTCTTCTGACTCAAATTGTGGACAATTGTCAGTCAGACTTTCCATCCACTGGGCATCCTTCTCCGTGGAAAATGTCTTCACAAAAACCAATTATGTCCGCAGATTTCACTTCATGCACAAACACCATTTCTTGCCACTTGGAGTAGTAATCTTTGAGTACTATGGCAAAGCTCTCATTAATACCTAAACTGTCAAATGGACCACAAATGTCCGTGGCTACTTTTCCCCATGCCCAACTGGGTAATTCCACAGGGGTAATGGCAGTTTCTTGCAACATGTGTGATTTATCACTATACATACAAAGGGCACAATTACTAACAAACCTTTAAATCTGCTTGTCCATGCCAGGTCACCAGAAATACATCCTAACCTTCCTCTTCATCATCGACATTCCCCCATGTCCCTCATGCATCAAACTCAACAATATGCCCCGTAAACTGCCTGGCACGTTAAACTTATCGCCTCTTCTCACAATTCCATCCACTACAGACAATTTTTCCCACTCATTCCTTATAGGTCATCAACTCCTCATCCAACCTCCATCCAAAGGCTTTGGGTAATGTGTTCTTCACCTTCACCAACACAGAATCAGCCAAAGGGGCTTTTTTCCATTCAGTCTGCCCAATGGCCTGAAATACATCAGATATTTCAGCCACTGCCCATTCCTCTTCTTCTCCAACATCCACATCGTCCACACGATCCAAGTGCAATCTAGACAGACAATCCGCATTTATGTTCCTCATGACCAGCACATATCTTACAAAGAAAATATATTCTTGCAAGCAGTGTGAGCACTTTGCAATGAGTGGGGTAGCCCTTCCAGCCTTAGCGGTGGGGAACAAATCAACAAAGGTTTATGATCAGTCCGGAGCTCAACATGCACACCCCACACAAAAATGCAAAAATGTTGCATCCCCCCACCAACAAGCCAGTGCTTCCTTCTCCACAGCAGAGTATATTTTTTCTGCCCCCTTTAAAGTCCGCAATACGAACGCCACAACTCTTTCTTTCCCTTCATGCTCCTGCATCAAAACAGTTTCAAGTCCATACCCACTAGCATCCATGAGCACTATCGTACTTTCCGCAGGACCAAATGGTTTCAGCATCACTGATTTCGCTATTACCACCTTCACAGCATCAAATGCTCGCTGTCACTCATCTGTCCATTTGTACACTGCACCCTTTTTCATCACTTCACATAAAACGTGCACCTTTTCGGCAAAGTGATGTACACATTTGGCATAGTATTCTGCTATGCCAAGAAAAGGCCTAAGTTGGCCTTTATCCTGTGGAGATGGAACCATCTCTATGGCTTCCACTAAACTGTGTTTGTGCTTCAACCCCTCATATGTAAAATTATGACCCAGATGCTCTGCTTCAGATTTACGAAATGTGCATCACCCCAAGCTAATGGAGACCCCTGCTTTATCCAATCTACTCAACACTTCCTTAAGAACTTCATTATGTTGAGTTCTATCATTTCCCCATGCCAACACATCATCTTGAAAAACCAAACAATTTCCCCATGTCTCCCAAAATGCCTTGCTTGTCCCTCTGGAAAACTGCGGACACAGATATCAAACCAAAGGGCAGGCGAATTAACGGAGAAGCACCCTCAGGCATAATGAAGGATGTCAAGTGCTTGTATTCTGCACGCAAACGCATATGATGAGGGGCATGTTACAAATCCAAAGTGGTAAAGTATCTACCACCAGACACACCCACAAGCATTTCATTAATGTGGGGTAGTGGATTACGGCCCACCCATATGCACTCATTTAAGTCTCTCAAGTCCACCCACATGCAGATACTGCCATTGGGTTTCTTGGTGAGAACAATAGGACTTAACACTCTGAAGCTCCTAAGGGTTCAATAACCCCAATGTCGCACAGTCTCCGCAATTCCTCCTCAGTGCACCCCTCAATGCAATGGCACATTCCACACTTTGTGCACCTTAGGTTTAAGATTTTTTATTAGAACAATTATGTGTTCCAATTTGATTTAGCAGCTTAAATCACTAACAAATAGTTTGGGAAATTAATCGACCCACTCTCCTTCACTCTGGGTCAACAGAACCTGCTGCGGATGGTTTGGATTCAGAATCATACATAACGCATGTTGTTTTCTACAACCTAATAATGACCTCCCTTTCTCCACAACATAAACCTTTCCCTTTGCATGTCTGCCCTGGAATTCTAAGCCAGCTTCAAAATAGCACAAAACCGGAAGATTGTTGCCATAATATCCTTCCGGGTCAATGTCCTTGGCACTCAATTCAGCATTCACATTCTGCCAAACAGTTTTATCTATGATGGTGAAAGGTGAGCACGAGTGCACCCAAACATGCACATGTATATAATTGACTCGAATAGTACATTTTAGTGGACAATACCCTTTCCCATTCATAGCCGAAACAGCAGATGGTTGCTCATCCACTTTGCTCAGCATTAACACTTCAAAATTCTCCTCATCACTATAACACTTCAAAATGCTCCTCATCACTATTGTTTGAGTTTCCATCTTGATTCCATGCTTCAGAGTTGTCCACAAAATGTACAGCTTTTCAAGTAACCATGGTGTCCATCATTCTAGACACTCTCGAGAAAATGCCCAAACTTCTTACATTTGAAGCACTTGCTCTTGGCAGCAGGACAATTACTAGCTTCAGCTGTATGACTCGTACTGCCATATCTAAAACACTTTTTTCTTATCCCCTTCCTGTTTTCTACCAAGGTCTTTCTTTTCACTCACATTTCGTGTCTGCTTCCTCCGTGATACCATTTCATACACTTTCTCAGCATCAGAATTTCATTTGGATCCAGGCCCACCCAATTCTTTTACATAAGTAGAAGTGTCCTCTATGAGTTTGGCTACTTCAATTGTCTTGTCTAAATTGGGATCTTTCAGATCCAGCAACTTCTCTTGAATCCAAGTTTTGTATTCTATTTATCATTTGGTCTGTTATAATTTCATCCCTAAGATCCTTGAATTTACATGTAACCACTCGTCTCCTTAATGTAGCCACATATTGCCCAACAGATTCACCAGTTTCCTGTGTGCGTGAAAGAAAAGTGTGTTTTTCAACAACAATACTAACTTTTTTCCTTCGTTTTCTTCCAGCGCCATGAGTGCATTTCCATACTCATCAGTGTCCCCATTGTCCAAGTCAGCACCTACATTCCTGCCCACGGGCAAGGTTTTCAAGACTTTTCTGCCTTCCACCACCAAACTATGTTTGAGAATAGCTAACTTTCTTTTAGACACATATACATCTCTCCCAATGTCCTATAAATATGTAAGAAATGTCTCCTTCCTATCTTCCCACCCAATGTAAGGAAGACCAGGATATTGTAGAAAATATGGAGAAGGAGGAATAGTTTGGGATTCCGTATTTGATGCAAAAAATTACACATGTAACTCTAGAAATAGTCTGCAGATAGAATATGCACAGCAATGATGCTACCACCGAACCCTATTTGTACAGAGAGATATGCAATGTAATAAGGCTACCCCAAATTCCCATGCACTTAATTTTAGCTTTAACATTCGCTATGCACTCTCATTTATTTTTTGCCCATAACGTGCTAAACACACTCAAAGTTAACATTAGCAGCAGAGTCAGCTTGAAGGATGGAAAAAACAATATATGGCTGAAATATTCCAAAAGGATTGTGCCTCACAGTCGAACTATTGTAGCAGCAACCTGGCACTTGTACAGTGTGCCTATCGCTGAGGAACAGCAACTCACATATTCACAAATCGGTGTGCCTGTCACTGTGATCTTTTCCAGAGAGAGGTAATGTGGTAATCCAAATGCTCTCACAGAGATGAAACGCCCGTCACAGCGTGGACTTCCTGACAACCAGCACTAGTATGATACAGCACTCAGCAGCATATCAATCCTGAGCTGTAAACAGGGCTACCAACCGCACCCAAGATGACAGCACGTGCAGCACTTGAGCCGAAATCACCATCCTTGCCCTGGAAACACTCACGCTCTCATGAGGAACTCCGTCATGACGCACCATTCCTTGTGACTGAAATCACTGCTGCTACTTGGATACCTTGATGCTTCCCACCGACCTACGTGATGCAACACACACCCCCTTTGCCCCCACAACCCGTCGCAGCCGCTCCACACCCTGCAAAGCAGCATCCCAATCACCTGGACACAATGCTGCTTCAAGTAAGACTTGTGCCTTAGTTCAGTTCGCTCGCTCCACACTGCTACCCTTACACAGATGCTGCTCCTCCTACAGGTCACTCGGTAAGCTGGTTCGAATTCAAACAAGCCGCTACGATCTCCTGATGGCAAGCTTCCAACCCTGTACATGGCATACCAATGCCACCAACACACTTTCGCATCAAATACGTCCAGATGAACAAGTTACTAACCTTCGGTAACGCTATTTCTGGTGGATACAGTATCTGCCTGGGGATTCCTCATCTTTTGAATACCCCCTGCTCCAGCATTCCGTGGAAATTCTTTTCCTAGCTCTCCCACGTCGACGAGTATGTCATAATAGCACGGCTCCGCTCGCGACTCCGTATGACGTCATCGGAGCCATAAGAAGACCTCGTCGGCGTGCTGACATCAGTTCCACCCATTTTTTCCGTGCCTTCGAGGCAAACGGGCGGACCGACACATTTTCACATGTATACACAGTATACAAAATATATATACAAAAGCAATCACACATAGCATCACTAATAAAAGCATGGAAAAAGGGCAACAGATCAAGCATTTTCCACTATTAAAGCATAAGCATGAAAAAGCCAAATTAAAAACATTCATGTCAAGCAGTTAAATCATATTTTGGTACAAACAGGTAGACAACGGGGAGGTGGGTGGGACAGTGAGGAATCCACAGGCAGATACTGTATCCACCAGAAAAAGTGTTACCGAAGGTAAGTAACTTGTTCTTCTGATGGATACTTTTGCCTGTGGATTCCTTACCTTTTGAATAGAATCTCAAAGCCGTACCTCTCCTGGAGGAGGGTGTCCACCTGACTAGATAAAAATTTCTTGCAGAACAGAACGTGCAAAATGGCCGTCCCTCCTAACCTCCGAATCTAAGCAACAATGCTTTGCAAAAGTATGGAGGGAGGCCCAAGTTGCTGCCTTATAAATATCAATAACAGGAACACCTCTAGCCAAAGCAGAAGAAGAAGACTTAGCTCTGGTAGAATGAGCTCTGATACCTTAAGGCTGTTCTTTCTTGGCCAAGGCTTAGCAGATCTTGATTCACAAGATGATCCACCTGGTTAGAGTGCGCTTGTGCACAGCCTTGCCTTTCATTCGCTCAAC
This sequence comes from Triturus cristatus, assembly GCF_964204655.1. Lineage (NCBI taxonomy): Eukaryota > Metazoa > Chordata > Amphibia > Caudata > Salamandridae > Triturus > Triturus cristatus. The sequence goes on along the minus strand of NC_140594.1, from coordinate 304,968,653 downwards.
GTAGCCCATAAAGAGCTGATCGTCTAGCCTCAGATCCTTTGTTCTGTCCAAATAAAAACTGACAGCTCTTTTAGGATAATAAATGGTCAAGAATTGAGGTTTGGAACTAAGAGCCTGAAGCTCACTTACCCTTCTGGCTGAGATAATGGAAAACCATTTTAAAAGAGAGAAGCCTCAAAGGACAACTATGAAGAGGCTCAAATGGAGAACACATTAAAAAGGTAAGAACGAGATTTAAATCCCACTGAGGCATAATGAAAGGAGTGGGAGGAAACTTATTTGTAAGGCCCTTAATGAACCTCATAACTACCAGAGATTTTAATAAAGAAGGATGATCCGGCAAACAAATACAAGCAGACAAAGCAGACAAATAACCTTTAACTATAGCCACAGCACAACCCTGCTGGGCCAAGGAAAGGGAAAAACCTAACACATCAAACAAGCAGGAATTCAAAGGATCAATGGACCTCTCTCCACATCATTTTACAAATTTGGACCACCTGGAAGAACACACAGATTTTGTGGAGTGCCTCCTGGATGATAAAATGACATCCACCACATCCGGAGGGAGAGAGAACGAACTCAGGTTGCCCCGTTCAATCTCCAGGCATGAAGATGCAAGCTCTGGAGGTGGGGGTGTAGAACCTGCCCCTGCGAGTGCAAGAGGAGGTCTGCCCTGAGAGGGAGACAGAGCATGGGTGTGATGAGAGGTGAAGTAGATCTGTATACCACACCCTTCTTGGCCAATCCGGAGCGATCAATGTAATTTGGGCCCGGTCTTGGCGAATCTTCCTCAGAACCCGAGGAATCAAGGGTATGGGAGGAAACGTGTAAAGGAGTTGCATGCTCCAATCCAACAGAAAGGCATCCCCCAACGCTCCCTGCATCGGATACTGGAGACTGCAGAACAACGGGCAGTGCGCGTTCTCATGAGTAGCAAACAGGTCCAACCGAGGAGACCCCCACATCTCGAAGATGTGATGGACCACCTACGGATGAAGCCGCCACTCGTGATCGGCCGAGTAATGCCGACTGAGACTGTCCGCACGAACATTCACCACACCGGCTAGATGATTTGCAAACACACAAATCTGATGGCACTGAGCCCAGGACCAGAGTTGCACAGCCTCTTGACAGAGGTGATACGACCCTACACCTCCCTGTTTGTTGATGTACCACATCGCGGTAGTGTTGTTCGTCAGGACCAGAACTGACTGACCGCAAAGGGAAGGAAGGAAAGCTTTTAGTGCCAAACGTATCGCCCGCAATTCCAAAAGGTTGATGTGAAGCAACCATTCCTCTGGAGACCAAAGACCTTTGACCTCCAGATCCCCCAGATGAGCACCCCACCCTAGAGTCGAGGCCTCCATGATCACCGTGGCCACCGGCGGAGGAGGCTGAAAGGGCTTTCTTTGAGACAGGTTGCCATGCACACTCCACCAAGTCAGCTCCGCTGCAGCGTCTCTGGAGATTCTGACCTACTCCCTGAGATCTCCATTGTGTTGATACCACTGCCTGTGGAGACACCACTGGAGTGCCCTCATGTGCCAGTGTGCTGGCCAACAGTATGCAGGAATTGAACAGTATGCAGGAAGCGAACAGACCGAGCAGGCGTAGAACCATCAGAACTGGAACAACCGCTCCATCATGAAACAAAGGAATCATCTCCTGAATGTCGAGAATCCTCTGCGGAGGCAGGAATGCCCAACACACAGTAGTGTCCAGTATTGCCCCTGTGGACAGGCAGTGCTGAGATGGCACCAGGTGAGATTTGGGTACATTTATTGAGAAACCCAAGTTGAACAACAGTTGCGTTGTTGCTTGCAAGTGGCGCAACACCAACTCCGGAGACTCTGCTTTCAACAGCCAGTCATCCAGATAGGGGAAAGCAGGAACCCCTGACCTTCTCAGATGTGCTGCTACCACTGCCATCACCTTCGTAAAGACTTGAGGTGCGGAAGTCAGACCGAACGGAAGGACCGCAAACTGGTAGTGTTGCGATCCTACCGTGAACCGGAGATACTTCCGATGCGACTTCAGGATGGCAAGATGAAAAAACACATCGACAGATCGACGGACACCATCCAGTCTTCCTGTTGCAGCGCGAGAAGAACCTGAGCCAAGGTCAACATTTTGAACTCTTCCTGTATGATGTAAAGATTCAAAATCCTGAAGTCCAGGATCGGTCTCAACCGACCGTCCTTTTTGGGTATCAGGAAATACAGGGAGTAGCACCCCTGAGCCCTTTCCTGCTCTGGGACCACCTCTACCGCCCTTTATGTATCAAGGCAAGAACCTCCTGCTGCAAAAGCAGCAAATGGTTCTCTGAACACCAACCCTGGCAAGGAGGGTAAGGAGGAGGAAACTCTAAAAAAGGGAGGTGTACCAATTCTCTACAAGATTCAAAACCCAACGGTCTGAAGTAATCGATTTCCAATCTTGTAGAAAGTGGGACACCCGATCTCCTACAGGACCAACATGCTCTAAGATGGGGAATCTCTAGGGCTGCTTTCCTGTGGCACCAATAGTGGGGGGAGAAGAAGAGGAGGAGGAGGACTGGTGCCGAGCGGCTCCTCGAAAACGGCCTCTGTTCTTACCCATGTACGATTTATACAAGGGGTTCTGCTGTTGTTGACTCTGCTGAGGTTGCTGGCGGCCATGAAAGGAAGCCGCCCTTCCAAACCCTCGATACCGCTTGTATCCATATCCTCCAGACTGCATTTGAAGTCCCAGAGATCTTGCAGTCGCTCTGCTATCTTTAAAGCGTTGTAACGCAGTGTCAGCCTTAGTGAAAAACAGTCTCGTACCATCAAAAGGCAAATCCAACAGGGTTGCCTTAACATCAGGAGAAAATCCAGATGATCTTAACCAAGCTTGTCTCCTTGTTGCCACAGAAGATCCCATTACTCGTGCCACTGAGTCAGCCGTATTCAAACCTGACTGTATAACTTGACGGGCAGCGGCCTGAGAGTCAGAAAGTGCCTTAAGGAAATTACCCCGATCATCCTCAGGTAGCTTTGGGGCTAGCTGTTTGACAGAGTCCATAAGAGCATGGATATATCTCCCAAGTAAACAGGTGGCATTAGCAGATCTGAATGCCATACTCGCTGATGAAAATACTTTCTTTTCCGCCTGCTCCATTTTTTTGAGACTCCCTATCCCCAGGGATGGTAGGGAAGGAACCAGATGATTGTTTCGAGCAAGAAGCTTGTACCACCAAGCTTTCAGGCGATGGATGAGATGACAGAAATGCAGGATCCCAAGGAGCTTGTACCTCCTCGCAATAGACCTGGAAATGGCTGGAGCAGTCAAAGGTCTTTGCCAAACTTCCAAAATAGGTTCTGTCAAAGCCTCATTGAAGGGCAGAAGTGGCTCAGATACTGTAGAAGACATATTAAGAACCTCAGTTAGAATGTTAGACTTAATCTCAGCTGAAGGTAATTGCAGGTCAGGCAACTCAGCTGCTTTCCTAACAATAACATGGTAAGGAGCAACATCCTGTGAAACCCCAGCCTTTGCAGATGAGAGTTCCCATTCAGGAGAAGTATCCAAAGCACTGGCCTCCTGTAAGCCTTCAAATATGTCAACAGAGTCGACAATTTCTCCCTCCTACTGTTCCTGTCTATATTCCTCCTCTTCAAGCAGCCTCGGTGCATCCCTCCTAGAGCGCTGCTTCAGAATCGGCATCGGCGGTGCCAGACGCGGCGCCGGTGACGATGGCATCGGCGTCAATGGAGGACCTTCAGGATCAAGCCTGGGCGCCGATCGAATTCGAGGTGGCGACAACTCAACAACAGAAGGAGTCCGAGGAACCGGAGTAGAAGACCTCAGCGCCGGAAAATGCCAAGCCTGAGTCGTCGGCATGAATGGCATGAAGGGAGCCTGGGCATAGTGATTAGGTACACCCTAATTAAAGGCCAATGGTCCCACAGGGCCCGAAGGCACACCAGTAGGATTGGAAGCCCTGGCAAACATGCCAACATCACATTTAAAAAATGCGTAGGATCCGTTCCAGGAACAGGAAAAGGAGGATAAGGATCCGGACCTTCCTGAACAGGTTCCACCTGAGGCTGAACTGGAAGCTGTGGAGCCGGTGGAGTCGGCGCCCGCAAAGGTGAAGCCACATGAACAGGAGAAGACTCCCTGGGTGTCGGAGACCTCCTAGGCGTAGCAGTATCCTTAGGCGTCGAAGAGCCCCTCGACTTCGGGGACCATGGAGCCGGTGAGTGAATCGGAGTCGCCTGTGGAGAAGGACAAGATGATGGATACACAAAGTCTTTCCTCCGAAGTTGCTGAGGTGACCTCGATGCCTTGTCCCTCAACGAACGGCGCCGAGAACTATGGCTCTTCTTCGACTTCATGTGTTTCTTTGATTTTGAAGTGTGCAAAGTCAACGACTTCACACATTTTCGACCTCTCTTCTCCTTCTTTGCATTAGCCATGAAGAGCTTCGCCTCACGTTCCTTTAAAGCCTTAGGATTCATTATCCTGTAGCTTCGACACCCTTCGACGTCGGAAGACAAACACCAAAGGCAATCATTGTGGGGATCAGTCATCGACATGTGACCGTCACACTCCCTGCAGGGCTTGAATCCAGACTTCTTAGAAGTAGCCATCTCTGAATAATTCGAAGAAACAAAGTAATCACCAGAAAATAGGGAGTCCCTAGAAAAAACCGCTACACGTTGATAGCGCGGAAAAAAGGGAACTGATGTCAGCACGCCGACGAGGTCTTCTTACGGGTCCGATGACGTCATAAGGAGTCACGAGCGGAGCTGTGCTATTATGACGTTCTTGTCGACGTGGGAGAGCTAGGAAAAGCATTTCCGCGGAATGCAGGCGCAGGGGGTATTCAGAAGGTGAGGAATCCACAGGCAGATGTATCCCTCAGAATGCAGCTGGCAATCAACTTTCTTCAGCAATATCCCCAGGTTCACAAAGCTTTCAGACTAAGGGCTGCAACAACACAAAATCTTCACAAAATGTTCTTGGCAGTAAAGTTTCCCCCATAGTGTCCTCCTTCACAGCAATCACATCATGTCATGGCCTTGACCACCCCTATTCTTTCTACTGGCCCAAACAGCAAGAAGGGCCATTCAATGGAGTCAAAGGCGTTTACTGTGTCTATAAAAATGGCCACCACCTCTAAATCCAGGCTTATCTGGTGTGTGAGAACAAAAAGTGTATGTAAATTGTTTGCTGTGGACCTCCCGGGAATGAGTACAGTTTGATCAGGTCTTATCAAATTGAGCAGCATCGAAGGGATCTATTATCAAGTGTTTTAGTCAAGATTTTCCTTTTAACATTGATGAGAAACAGGGGTCTGTATGAGTTGCAAAGCTCAAGTGGTTTGTCTGAATTTAGTAATTGTACATACAAATCACTAGGCAGCTAATTATTTATTTAGGATTGAATTAGATAATTGTGTATTCATTACTATGAAGGCCAGGCGTACATATGGAAACAAAACTCAAATATTCTTTTACTCTATCAAAAGTTGTTAAAATCAGTGATATACAGTCTCTGTTTAATTACATTATAAGTTAAAAACAGAATAATTCATGAAATAATTGCCTCTCTTTTAGATGAGCATACCATAATCAAGGAATGAATTATAAAAGTTCATAAATACAGAATTAGTGAGATACTATTTGATGGTTTAGAGACATTGCTTACAGTAATATAGGCATGTTCCTGATAGGATCACATCTAATGTTGGCAGGAATAATTTTTCTATTAAATCAATGCATCATAGAATATCTCAATAGGTTTATACAATCTGAGAGAAAATAAAGTGGCTTTGGTCATGGATGAATCTTCGTAGGATCGAGCCTACGAGCATTTCGACTACCCAAGCGCCTTTATCAGGATACCCAGAAATGTAACATACCAAAATGCAGGATACCAATGGAGAAATGTAGCTGTGTGGGTGAGGCCCATTAAAATGGCGATACCGGTGGAAGAAGAACGGGCCACTTGATTACTTCCTTTGGGATATATAGCAAAATATGGAGGACATTAAGGAAGATGGCAAGAAAATAGAAATTAAGTTTTAACAGCCGAATCTTTTGTCATCAGAAGGTTGTAATAGATAGGATATTAAGAACAAATTAAATGAAATCTGTTTCTCCTGTTGCTTCCCTCAAATGGAGGAGGAAGATGTGGTATAGGTTATACCGCTACGTGCTAGTATCAAGACCTGAGGTTTAAATACATATTTCCAAATAGTCTTCGGTGGAAGTCCTCCTTTTGAAAATTCTTGTTTTAGAAACATTTTCACAATAGCTTCTCTTAATGAATATGGGAGCTCCCCTCTGGTATGCCTCTTCATCCACTTCCAACAGGATTGAGGCTACCTCTTCAGTGTATTATGTATAGATGTCAGCTGAGAAGCCTTCTCCCCCAGGGGTTGCTATTCTTCATGTTTAATCACATATTTATTTTCTTCGAGAGTGATTGGTGGACACATTTTTTTAGTCAGAATAGCACCTTCCCACCCCCTGAATATGTAGGATATGATGAGAAGACATTATATAAGAGCAAGCAAAATTGTTTGGGCTGTTTGGGGAGTAAGAAAGCAAATGATATAACAATTTTTGTATGCCACCACCCACCTAATTTTCTAAGGTTATTTAGCCCACGTACATTCCAAGTCATGATCTGTTGGGCGTTAGTCAGTATATCAACCTTACAATGTTGTGCTATCTTGCTGTATGTCATCTTTCCATATTATTAGTGCTGCAGGAGCGTAATCATCCAGCTTGTCTAACAATTTAGAATTTACCATCTTGGCTGCAATGACCTTGTATTTCCCCCCACTATCCATTCCACACCCACACTGTGCCCGAACACCTCAGCAAAACCCCCCAGAACTTTAATACCGTAAGCCAACAGATCAAAAAGAAAACATTTTCAGTAAATGAAGTTTCAGGCTAGCAGACAGCATGGAAAGGCCTGAGTAGCAAAAAAACAAAAGCTTTCATGTCTGATCTCCTATGTGTAACATAAGCAGTATAACTTGAGTTAAATAATCAACCGTATGATGAGGCAAGAGGGTATTTTCCGATCTAAGCATTCCTGCTGTGCACCCCTGCTGGGAGTGCTCTATGAGTCTCTTGGTGCAGTACTAGTCTTGCGAAATACATAGACTCTTTCCACATCACTGAGGCTGCAGGATGCAGGAGTATTTGTTCAAACTACTTGTTTATTTAAAAGTGAGGGTGCCTCTTCAGGGTACACAAAATGTAGATTTCACTTGGAATGACACAGTCTCAAAGGGTATATAGCATGAAGTACTGAAATATTTGTTCCTGTAATTTCATTTTTACTGTTAGAAATGTTCTCATTGCCTCTTGCACACTTTATGTGCAGTCTGGAAAGAACATTCCTTCATAATGGATTTCTTTCCTTTTGTGCACACGACACAGGACCTTCTCAGTGTTACAATATTTATGTAGTTTAGCAATGATTGGATGGGGCAGGACCCAGGGACCGACCTTATTAAGAGTGCATTGAAGTGTTTCCACCAGCAACAGATATGAAAATTGTAGCATTAAAAGATATATATATATCTTAACATTTTTTCAAAAGGATTCAGCCACTCCTGTGATTCTTAGATTATTCATCCATGAGTGTGCTTTCATGCCATTGTTCTTTACCTTGATTTTTCCATCTCACTTGTCATTTCCTTAGAAATTTTGGCCTGTGCACTGTTATCTTCAATATTTGAAATTCTACACTCCGTCATGTTAATTCAAGTAGGTTGTTTGTCAAACCAGTTGTTTATATCATCTAGACGGCAGGTCACGGAGTCAATTTTAGAGTCAATTGACCTGAGGTTTGATTTCATCTTCAAGAATAATGTCTTTACGTCTGAAGCTGACAAGGAGTCACCACTCCAGGTTTATTTCCCTGCACCTCTTCTGACTGGCTGTTACTTTTCTAGGTATCAACTCAGGCAGTTAGTGTGATCAATCGGTGAGAAACACGAGCCGTCATCACATTTCCTATGAGAGAGCATGGGGGTCATCTTCATCCCAGTCTCTACTGTACACCAGTGGCATAGCTTTACCCACCAGTGAAGTGTGCATGCCGGGGTCAGTCTAGGGACTGCCAGCACACAGTGCCATAGTCTAGGATCAGCACACCAGGCATGCCCCACCGGCAGATGGAAATAGATTTACAGTACTTGTGGGTAAAGTGAGTTCCACCAATCAGATCCACTAACAGTCTGCATTGGCTAGCTTGTGCTCCAGTGCATTCACATCTATCCCAGAAATAAGTCTTGTAAATCCAAGGGGCCTGCACACCCTCAAAGCTGTGCTGCAATGCTGGGGCTGATTGACCACTGGGCCGTATTGTGAGGTCTGTTTATTGTGGCTGTATTATTTGGCCCTCTGTAGATGCTCCACTGTGCTGCATTTACCACTGTTTAGGTCAGGATGAGCGCCCCTGTATCTACCTCTTTGGTGATCTTATCGCCCCAGCACACCATCCCTCACATCTATTGTGTATCAGTCTCTGGCTTCACTCCCCCAGTGCTGTTCTTATTGTAGGGTTGGTAGGCATGGTCTTGTCCAACTCACATTGCTATTCCCAGCAGCAATTTCACTGTTCTGCAGCCTTACAAGAGGGGAACTGAGTATGTTGCACAGCGAAGGCACCACAGAGAAGGCAGGCCACCCTTCTGCAACGCCCACCAGAGATCAAATAGGCTTTGATAGCCTCAGTGGATTATGTAGACGTAGGAAATCAGTTTTGTTTAATTAGGTGGGTTTCTTTAAAGGATGGTGTTTTTGGATGTTAGCTCCAGCCTTCTGAGCAATCTCAAAAAGCTGCAGTCTTGTTTGGAGTTCATTGCCCTCCTCCCCTCCCAGCCAGCATATTCTGGAGTGCAGTTCTGGATGATTCAACTATCCCGCGCTGATTACTAGATCTTTGGCACCTGCAGCCAATTTCAATATCTTGATGAGAACACCTGCCCTGCAAGCCAGTGATAAGGTAAGAATTCTTTTGCAATGCATACAATGCATTTCACAGCGCATAACATTGCTAATACCGTCACCAAAGCTAATTTTCATCTCAAATCCAGACACCGTTCAAATGTGATAGCCACAAAATGTTCTGCATAGAAGATTCAGTGTCCACCTCCACAATTCACTCTCAAATGGATGAAAGCTGGGGCAGACTAAAGGAACTAGAGCTACAATTGCTTTTTTGATGTAGACTTTACTTAAGTAAAACATCCTAACCATATGTAGATTTTGCTGGACTGAATTAAGCCTCCAGAATGTTGCCATGTCAGATGGCCATTCAGAAGCACACAAGGAAACTATTCTTAGTCCCAAATTTAAGTTTAATTATGCTAGGTAAAAACTAAAGGCTTTTTCTCCTAATGTCATGATTTGGGGTATTGTGAGAGTCATCATTAAATGCTCCCTCTGTTTGTTTGTGAAAAGAGTAATTAATTTTCATTACAAACCAATATCATTCTGATAACAAGTACCCACATAATTTGTGAATAGAAGGAAGCTATTATATGCAATGAGGATTTTTGTCTCAAATCTTTTTATTAAATATTTTCAGAAATTCAAAAAAGACAGATTGTAGTATCATCGATTATGTGTACAGGCGTACCAAAACCAGATTTAGTCTCAGAGAATTTTATTAGGGCAATAAGATTTTGGAATGGTCCGATTTGACCCGAGGAGCATTGTAATACATGCAACAGACCATATTTAAACATTTCAACACAAAAGAGAAGCAACCCTCATCCCATTAGGGGTAGGGGGCAAGAGGGAGTTTGGGGAGTCTGTGTTGGAGAAACAAATAGGGAGTGGGGGCTGAGCCAGGATTCCATAGTCAGAGAGAGTGAGAGGACCACTTACCTGGTGCAAAACAGGGCCCAGATCTAAGGACCAGAGGTGCTCTGAAGGAAAGTATTCTGGAGAAATCTGATTTTGTGGTCAGGCATGAAATGGAGGAAAGGAAAGAGAGAGTGGACTATATTCTCTGTTTGCAGAATCCCTGCCCTCTTCAGTCAAAGAGATGGTGAGCTTTTAATCTAGGAGGAGTAAATCAGTAAAATTCCAAATCAGAAAGGTAGTCAATCAGAAGATGCAATTGTGCAGTAAATGTGTTTCAAAGATGGGAAAGTTTGTGAGTTATCTGTCTCATAACAAGGGATAGTCATAGCCTATTAAACCATGATGCAATTGGAGGGGGTTCAGACTTCTTCCAAAACAGCACGATGAATTGCTTAACACCCCTTATCATGTGACAGATTAACACCCAATCTGCAGCCCTCATGGCCATAGTTCTCAAATGGCTTTATTCCCAGGATTAAACTAACCCCGGGCGAAGCTAATGGAGCGGGAGTATGCGGAGGTCCACGGAGTTGGGAACAAACTCCGCTCTGCCACCTGCCTCCAGCCCGCCTATTAAAAAATGAAAAATTGTTCATTAAAACCCAAAAAATAAACACTTAGCTGTACTGCCGGCGTCCCCGGGCTGCCATCCTCCTCTTCTTCGCCGTCTCCTACTTGGGTCAATCATCTTGCTAAAACTGTGCATGCACACGAGCCTGCACATTTCTGCGAGAACTGCGCATGCGTGCACGCACGATCAGGCGCAGTTTTCGCATGCTGATCAACGCATGTAGGAGAGAGATGGCAAGGAAGAGGAGGAGGGCAGCCAGGGGATGCCTGCAGTACAGGTAAGTGTTTATTTTTTGGGTGTTAAATAAAGTATTATTCATTTTTTAATAGGTGGGGTGGAGTCTGGACTGGCCAACTCCGCTCCACTGCCCTATACTCTGCGTTCTACGTGGAACGCAGAGTGGGCAAATCTCCACACAATCCATTGGCGGAGCGTAGTTGTGGCCCCGGTTTAGAATAAACATGCTTGGCCTTTCCATTACGGTGTTTCCCAGGCAAGGAGGACTCTAACCAGCTGTCTCTCTCCCCTTCCATCATGCCTACTTAGACCAGAAGGAAGTGGGACAACATGGCTGCGGTTGTCACTTCTTCCTCCTATTTCCACTGCTCTTAATAGAGCCCAGTGAAGTGGAAGAAAGAAAATGTAGCTGCTCCACTCTCCACCCATTCCAGTGTGTCTCCTGGGTCTATAGAGTCTAAAGAAAGAGGGGCAATATTCTGACAGAACTGCTACCCCAAATTAAGGATTACTCTCTTCTACATGGCATATTCCATCCTTATTATGCAATGTCTGGGATTACATTTTTAGACTAAAAGGTCACTCTTAAGTAGGAAGTCCACCAAGAAAACACGAGAAACCAAGATTATTATGGCATTTTTCATATTTCTTTTTTTATATGCGGGACACTTCACAGCAATTAAATGCCTGGTGTTATTGATATATAAATGAATGGAAAAACAAATCTTCTCTTGGAGACTGAGACCATACTAATCGATTTTGAAATATGTAAACGGAATCAGAATTCTGAAAAAATGATAAAACTGGAAGTTCCCAGTTTTCAGTTATTGTACTCTACTGCCTCTGTTCTTCACTGTGAAAACAGGAGCACTCCACGAAGCCAGACCAGCACACCAGAACTACCACCTTTCATTCCACGCACCCACCAGCCACTTCTGCTCCACCCAACTGGCCCTTGTCAACGTCCCTCAGATCCCCAAGACCAGGACCGGAGAAAGATACTTCTGCTACCTTGCCACCAAATCCTGGAACGGCATCCCTCTCCATCTCAGGCTGTTCCCGTATCTGACACAATATAGGAAGGATCTCGAGACCTGGCTCTTCGAAAGAACCCAGTCGGACCACCTTTCCCCTCTCCCCCATTCCCCCAGCGCTGTGAGACCCTCATGGGTGAGTAGCCATGCTCAACAAGCACTGACTGATTAACTGATTGAGCATAGGCTTACTGTCTTAATGTGACAGTGCAGTATTCCCATCTGAGACTGTGATGCCTATCATTACTCTCATGTTTTAATTTTTTTAAGTAAAGGAAATAAAATGTTTCAAAGGTTATGGCCTATCAGCAAAGTATTTTAAAAAATGCACCTTTAGACAGATAAAATAAGGAATAGTTCTTTTCCTGTGATCCTAGTTCTAGTTCAGGGAAATCTATATTAAAATCATAAGCATTGACTAGTCCCACCCAAGTGCGAGAACCCTGGAGCACTCCTTTCATAGTCACATTTTTGTAGTATCTTCATCTTATTTCGGGAAGTCCAGGAGGTAGATGTAACTAAAATGATCAATTTTGTCGCCCAAAGAGAGGTTATATTTCCCTTTCTATTAATTTACTTTAAATGACAAAATATATACGGCCTGCTTCCCAAAGGACCTCCTCACTCATGGCGGGGGTCTGCACTCGTAGTGGGACCTCTGCATTAAGAAACTGCAATACAGACGTCCCGCCACGAGTGCAGGCCCCCTACCACAAGTGCTTGGCATCACCATGAGTGCGGAGGCTCTTTGCGAATCGGGCTCATAGTGTTTGGCCAAAATGCATAGGTGAGAGTTTGTACAATGAAAAACACATTTGACAATCTAGCTTGGTGAGTGTGCCTTGATTTCATATATAGAGTTAGTTTGGCGAATATTGACACAAGAGCATGGTGTAGGCTCGTGCTGAGCAGGACAACTGAAGTCAAGCTATCCTGGCTGATGCCCCGAAACTGGTCCTAGCATGCTTGTTTCCAGTCCAGGGAGGACCTGACCTGGAAGTTCGGGCTGGACTTTTCCCAATGGGCACAGGGTCAAGACTCATTTGCATATGTCTGGGTTCAAACTAGAATGGCATGGGGAGCAAATAAACAATGGATTTAGGCCCAGATCTCTGTACTGGGGTGAATGTATGACATTGTTCTGCATTCTGTCCATTAAGTGTTCTTTTTGCAGAGGCAGGACAACCATCATTCAGATCCGAATACATATATTTTATATAGGTATATGTATATATTGTCCCAGTGTAAGACTTTGTTGGCTTTCTGGTAACACTTGATTATGCAGGAGCCAATCCATCTTGGACAAGTATTGTTTTGAAGTGGCACGTCCAGTTCTTGGAGGACCTTGGTTTACAAAGAACTATTTGAACTTTCTGAAATTTTTATTCTTATCCACATAAAACTTTAACACCCTAATTACATCAAATGTGTGAGATAACTTAGTGCAGAAGATGAAAGGTTCTGAAAAGGATGAAGAAGGTATGGATGAACAGTCTCCTCTTGGCAGGCGAGAGTATTAAAGATATTTGAGCACACCTGATGCAGAATCTTCTCCAATTAAAAGAATAATATGATCTTGTACGTGGTCTTCTGGCTTTTCTCAAAATGTCCATGCACTCCTGAGGAAGATGACCATATTGTATGATTAAGGGGCCAAGCTATCAAGTTTATTAATTTCTGTTTGGGGCATAGAATCCGTACCATCTTATTAAGATGGTCCGTCTGCACAGCAACCTCCTGTTTGGACGCTCTGAGAAGTGAAGGATGCCATTAAGGAGGGCCACTCAGGAGCAATGAGAATCATTCTGAGCTTTGAATGAGAGAGCTTGATGATCACTGTTGGCAGCAGTGAAATTGGAGGCAAGAAGTAAAGAAATTTGCTTGACCGGTTGATCCATAGGGCATTCCCCGATGTGGTTGGTAAAACCTTGAAGCAAAATCCGAGCATTTCATGTTTTTTCAGTTTGCGAAGTGGTCTCTTTAAGGGAAGCTCCATTTGCAAAAGGTGTCTTCATGTGCAGCTTTGTTAAATATCCATTCTTAACTCTCTAGAAAGGTCCTGTTCAGGGCCTTCGCTTGAACATCTGAAACCATGGCAGATGGACAACTGTAACACTATTCCTTGGAGATTAAACATTTCCAGATTTCTCCAGGGATAGTGGATTGGATCTTGTGCCTCCTTATTTGTTTAGATAATCTATAGTTGTATTTTCTGTCTGATCAATGAGGGAGTTTGTCTTCAATAACATAATAAAAGCCTTCATAGCTAGGTCTATTGCTCTCAACTCTATCTGTTTGTTATGGTAAGTCTGTTCCTTAGGAGACCGTATGCCTCCAATCTGAAGGTGATCCGTGTGAGCACACCAACCTAGAAGGAGGCATCCGTCGCTAAGGTTAGTGCTGGGATGTCCTGATGGAAACTCATACCCTTAAAAAAAAGCTTCTAGAAAGCACCACCAGCTGAGTTATGGTCCACCTGAGTTGTTAGAATCATTTTTTCTTCCCATCTTCCTGAGATAATACTACTGATCCTGTTGTTGTGGAAGTCTCATGTACAGAGGTGCATTGAGGTTTGGACAGATACATGATACCATTGATCCTAGAGGAGAGGATATTTTCCTTGCCATTGGAGATTGAGACATTTCTGAAGGCTAGAAAATTCTCTCTCTTCTGAAGGAAACAATTTTGTGTTTACTGTCTCTAAGGATGCTCCCAGGTTGCATAGGGACTGTACTGGTACGAAGATGGATTTGTCATGATTTATGTTCAGTCCTTGTCATTTGAGAGACAAAACAGCCATCTGATAATGTAGGCACTCTTGTTGGCAAGATGACGTCTTGATAAGGCAGTCGTCTAGACTAATATATTCAACTTCCTGAAGTGAGCTGCAATGACTGCTATTCATATGGAAAAGATCCAGGGTGGAGATCTGAGACCAAAAGGAAGGACTTTGTATAGATAATGTTTGCTTCTTACTGTAACTCTCAGGAATTTCTGATGTGTATTGGCTATCAGAAAATGAAAATAGGCATCTTGCAGATCCATTGAGGATAGACAATTCCCTCGATGGAGTTGATGGCAGATTGGATGGACAGCCAACATTATGATCTTTTTTTTTGTCAATTGATCTGAACTTGTTTTTTGGTCCTTCTTCATGAGAAACTAACAAGCATAAAGACGCATTCCCTTGATAGGCGTTGGGACCTTTCCACCATTTATTTCTGTAGAGGATGGAGATTACTTTCTGTAGTTTCCCCTGATTGAATTGGAATGATCTCTTTGGTGAAATTGCTGGTTGAGGATACTTGAATCTGAGTCTGTATTCATTTTGCAAAATATTCAGAAACCATTTGTCGCTGGTTATAATTGTTCACTCTTTGACATAAGACATTATGCGTTCTCACTACCGGGGTAGATAACAAAGGGGTAAGAGGAAACTCATTGATTGCCACCGGTGTTGGGTTTAGTTACTTCGGCAAACTGGTGTTGACCTCATCCGCCTCTTGCTCTTGACCAATGCCTCTGTTGTAAATGCCTCTTTTGTGGATGTTGTTGTTGCCCTTGAGGCCAGTGAGGGGCTTGAGCCTTTAGATGGAAATATCAGCTGTCATAGGGCCTATAGGAATGTCATCTATATTCCTTCTTTTTTTAATACCAGCCTGATCGCCTGTAGAGTGCTGAGTTCTGTGATCACCTGCAAAGTGTTGAATTCTGTCTTTATGTAAGACATATCATCAGTATGAGATCCGAACAATAGATTCCCTGAAAAAGGAAGGTTCAAGATCCGGTGTTGAGCAAAAGGTTTCAGCCACAAGTCTGAGCGACTTAATGCTAAATCTTGAAAATATCTGTGAGCTGGTGCAGTGTATTTTCCACAGCACTGATGATCTGGTTGGATACCATCATGCCCTTGTTGACAATTTCTTGGAAATCTTGACATCTGTTTCTGGGCAGGTCCTCTATGAACTGTTAAAGAGTGTTCCAGAGTGACTTGTTGTATTCATCAGGAAGGGATGTGCTCGCTGCCTTCATAGCTTCATAGCAACAGCAGACATGTCCACTGAATTCAAATTATTAATTTTCTCACCTGGAGGAACAGTAGAAGGGCCTGTGACAAAGTTTCTGGCCAAATGAAACAATGACAGAGTGCAGTATATGATCCGTACAGAGAAATAATGGACCCTGATCTTTTGACCAGTACTTTTTCTGTAAGTGAGATGGTGCAGTCTTGACAGACACCGGATTCAGTAAGAAATCCATGGCTGATTCTTTGAGGCAGGAACCAGAGGCAGCAATGGTTTTGAGATGCAGCGTTGGACCACTGTCTAAAAAATGACCAATGTGGTGGTTGTGGTATTCAGCAAGTTGATATTTATTTTTTGGGCATCCCTGACTAGAACCTCCTGGAAAATATTAATATTATTTACAGGAGAAATACTTACTGGAGCTGAGTTTGTCAATGCAGGAGAGTAAAGACCAGAAGAAGTGGTTGTGTGATGTAACTTTGACAAAACCAATCAAAAAGGCAAATCCAGTCTTTGTCTTGAGCGTGAGCACCTGGAAGATCTGAGTTGATAATGATGATAGTGAGATCTTGATCTAGACCTGTTGCGATGTCTTGTATGATGTTATGAAGATCTAGAGTGCCATAGTGCGGGTGCCTCTAGTACAGGGGACTGTGGCCGCTGAGAAGGCATTTCTGGGGGATTTGCTAGCAGAATTACTGCTGGATTTACCGGTTGTGGCTGAGAAGGAGAATCACCCAGTATTAGCCTTCGAGATGCTGGTCTGGAAGGAGAGTCCTCTCACTAGTAGTCAGAATCCGATATTGAGGGATGTCTGCAAGATTTAATTTGCGAATGCCACTCTGTCATAGTTTCCTCAGCAGAATAGTGTCTTGACGTCAAAGTCCTTGATATTGACTCAATGTTGAAGTTCCTCTCTACATCCATGGTCTCCTACTCCCCAACATTGTGTCGATCCTTGTCTAACCAGCCCTCAACAGCAACAAATTAGGGGCTGTACCTCTTCTCAACCTCCTTGTCATCAAATGGGAATGCTGTGTCCCATCCACATTTACTCCTTTTGTATCTTACCCTGCGGGAGCCTCAGAGGGTGAGATGGGTGCACGGGTAGAGAAATCAGCCTCTTCCTGCACCTCAGATGTCTCTGCAGCCAGGGAATCTTGCCTTCTTCACTGTTCCTATTGGCCATGCATGTTAATTTTCTATCGCTCTCAAGATGCACCTGGAGTGGTTCCTGCAGTGACAAAATCTTTTGGGATCATGTGAATCTAGTGAACAAATGATACAGTTCATGTGCATGTCTGCTTTTGCAATTTTCCTGTCACATTCTGGGAATTTTTCAAAAAGGAATGACATTCTGGGGTCAAAGAAAAATATTTCCTGTCATGAAAATATCAAAAAATAACCTCCATCCTACAGGACATTGAGTGAGCCATTTTGAAAATGGCTTTGGTGAAAATTATGAGAGAAACAGCCTTAAAAAAAGCTGAATTCTGCTCCAGCGTCCTGTCAGCAGGAGTCATAAAAATAAATCTGTCAACTGCCACCTGCAGGGCATGATGGGACACTGGAGGTGCAGTGTTCTATTCTCATTGTTACAATGTTACAGCCTATACAGGTAGATTGCACTATCCTTCTCTGTCATTCACAAAGGCTTTTTGAAGGATGTATATTTATATTTATGTATATGTATTTATATGTTTGTGTAGCACATATATATATACCTTTTAAATAAATTAATTGAATTGGAAACATAGCCTGTCTTTGGGCTGCAAAATTATTCATTTTTTGATTCCTGATATAAGGCGAAGATAACACTGCAAAAATATGACTTTCGAAAAAGTGCCCTGGGGTACCCACATGTGGGTGGGTCTATTCTATGCTTATGAATATCAATGCAGATCACCTTAGCGAGAATTAAAGTTTTAAAACGTGTTCTATTTTTTAAGTGATCCTGCATATTTAATGCTTGAGAAGTTCAATGATGATCCCAGGAGGGAAACATCCTTTACCACGCAACCATTACAACGTGGTATGGTTACATCGTGGTTTTTACAACGAAAGTCATTACACCGACTTGCACTGGAGGGCGCTCTAGACTAAGGAATAGTGTGAATTACTATTCCAACACCTTCCCTACTGTATGTAGACTGGAGTTGGAATAGTAATTCACACTATTCCTAAATCCAGCGCCCTCCAACGCAAGTAGATGTAACGACTTGCGTTGTCAAAACCGCGATGTAACATACCGCGTTGTGATGGTACGCGTTGTATCATCATACATCCACAGCATGAAGAAATACGCATTGCATTACCATTGTCATCACCCACCTGCCAAAAGGACCAACAACCATCCACCAGTAACAGTACGGTGCTTCCATTTTCCAGCAACTCATTATCCCTTCCCTCTTCAATCATGTTTCCTCCTGTCATTGTACCTCAACACTCTGCTTTAGGGTAAAATTCAACAGCCATCTATGGTTGTCCTCTACTAGTGCTATTGTCACCTTACCATGCATTCACCTTCACAATATTTGCAAGGCTATATTGCCCCCACCACCTCTCCCCTTCTGTAAAACTCTTTTACACTGACTAGTTTAGAGCAATGTAGATTACTAGTAAAGCAGTCTCAGAGGATCCCGAAATACCCTCCCCTCTTGACAAGGTCTAAGTTGTCGCCAACATCATTTAATCCTTACCAAAAAAAAGTACTACCAAGCTTGATGGCTTTTCAATAAAAGCAGCCTAATAATACATTTGCTTATTCTGGTTTGCACTGATTTAGTGACTTCCTGGCACCCATGTACTGGAAAGAACAATACTTTTAACGGAGAAAACATTTCTCCCCTGTAAGTGTTCAGGAGTGCCCTAATGTCATATCTTCATTTTAAGTCAACAATACAGCATCATGTGGCCCAACCCCACTGTAAAGTGAGAGTCTCAATGAATTAATCTGAATTTTGTCAAGTAGATGAATGAACGCACCAATAAATGTAAGGTCCTTCAGACAATTCAGATTGTGTGGTAATCTAAGTAAATGGTCAATATTTTCTCCCTTGCAACTGCACCATCTCCACCATTTCCCCCAACCCCTCCTTCATTCAAACTTCCCGACACCCCTCTCTCCAGTAGTCCCCAAATGCCACCAGCAGTACCTCTAGAAGGATAATTTTCGCCATCCAGTCCTCTTAAGTCTCGCCCTTGCATCCACTGCCTCCCTATCCCGTAGCCTCAATATTTGTGGGTTGGGAAGAAGATTGATCACTTTAAGAAATTTATACTAGGAGTACAACAATACTAAAATGCATAGTCAATTGATATTGATATTGCAGGACTGGAGCCTATCCATGTAAGTATGCACAACGGTTCTTAATATTTATCTAATGTCTGTACAAATTACAAACATAAAAGAGCTATTTTACTATGAAAAGCCCATGGACAGATAAGATAGCCTTGCTAATTTTGCTTTTGGTAAATTCTGCATTTTCACTTGGCTGATGTCCAAGTTAACGTTCATTACTCTTTCCCATGTATCTGATAATCAGTCAATACAAGCACTCACTGATTTATCATTTTGTTAATTACATATTTCAATGACAATGATGTGTAGTTATGATACAGAAATGATAGCGAGTGACCAATAGTTATTGATGGCTCATAATTTGAAGTGGGCATGTCATGTCCTTTATGATGGTCCAGTAATGTATACCCCATTTTGCATACATTGTCCCATCCACACGACAATAACGATTCTAAACAGGTGACCTTTAACCTGGTAGCTTGCTCCTGTCTCTTTGACACCAGGCTCTCAGTACTCTATCATAATTCCTGTACCTGACATTCATAAACATGTCCTCCAGCATGGCAGAATTATTCTGCATAAGGGTCACCACTTTGTTCATTCTCAGCCAACAGCCAGCGGTGCATGATCACACTTGTTTCCAATAAGCATTGGTGATAGATTTCAAAAATGTATCATTGTTTTTAAAACATCCATGATTGTTTTAAAAACAAATCGGTTCTAGAAAAAATCCTGGAGTGACACTTTAGTATAAAAGACCCTCACTCCCTCCTACAAATTAGAGGAGAATTCCTTCCAAGCTGAGATGAGGTCCTGCATGCTGAATCTTCCACATGCAGCGTTCCGACATCCCTTGTGGGCTGTCATCCTCGACGGAGAGACGGGGTCCTTCATTCCCAACCATCAGGTGAGAGGGCGGGTTCATCCCTAGGGGTTTCTTTGCTACACACATATACATGCTATACATACAAATCTAGGCTAGGTACATTTCGGCAAATTACTTAGGGCGCGCATTTTAGAAATATGCAAGTGCTACTGTTTTATCTGAACTGCTTATGTTCATCTTATTAGCACTACGCTAGAAATGCATCTACTATTTACGATATTGTTACTATCAATCTCTTCCGTAAGCTTCTGTCTCCTGATTGTCGCAGCACATATGTTTTATGTTTTACACCAGGCTGTCGCTGGACCAATAAATACTTATTGAAATGTCCTAATCGCCATCCTGTGTATTTTCTGAGAGAAAGCAAGCACGAGTGTCTGAGCGGAACATACTGTACTGTTTTCCATGATCCCTGAGGAATCAGGGTTGTCATATTCAGTGGTTGCCAGAAACTACCTACATCACTGTATACAGGGGTGTGGTAGTGGCACTGTAGAGCTAGCTGGTGTAATGGGTGATATATCCTGTGGGGGTGTACAGAAGCGGTTGGGACACCAGGCCTTCAGTTTAGGTTCTGGGGGATTCCTAGGAACTACACAACAGGCATTTTCTAACTCAGTGAGATCTTGAACAGTGGAGTCATTATCTATTAGCATCATTCATAGCCACATTTATAACCACTGGCCCTCTTTTGGATATTGAGGTCTGTCACTCTCCATCTATGAATGGCATTCTGGCAGGTTGGCACAAAAGCAGACAGGCTTAATTTAGAGGCACAGTTTTAAATTTTTAGGAAGCATACAAACAGTGAGAAAGTGAAAACACAACAAGAGATATCCCACACAAATTTAGAAACACAGTAACATTTAATACAAACAATTAGACCAATAGGACACAAATCCAATCAGTAGAATTGGAGATAAGCAATTGGAAAGGTTTAAATAAATATAGCGTCAAGAAGCAGAAAGCACTAACTGTGGGCATCTGGTTCCGCTAGACTGAGACAAAGTCACAAGTTCAGGCAGACTGCGACGGAGGCTTTTTAAATTACTTTGGAGAACTCAAACCCTTTTTAGCATTATTAAGCTAAAATACTAGGCTCAAAGTGAACTAAATTGGACAAAGCGTTTGCTTGTTTTAGGAATGTGCAGTAGTAAAATATAGCCATATTAGGTGTTCAGAAGGAAAGATAACAGAATGTAAACAGTAAACGGTATGCAATGTTAACCAAAAGAAAAAAGGTCTGAACTACCAATGCAGATGGAACTGAGTAGTTAGGCAACGGGAAACTGAAAAGGGAGAGACAGAAGGGAGAACAGGTAACAACCAATAGAATTGAGGAAATAAACTTGCAAGCATACGGACCAACAAAAATTGAAGGTGGGATATAAGTCTCTTATAGGATATATTAAAAACAATAGATTTCACAAGAACAGCGCAAGCAACACCTAAATAACTGGCTAACTCAACTGATTTACCCACAGATAAACTAAATGAAGGACTTGATAATGGCACGCAGCAGTTAAAAATCTCTTTTTAATTCACACCCTAGTTACAAACAAGCAATCAGACCTCCTCTAACAGAAACTAGACTCACCTGTGACAGCATTCCAGAAGACACGCCCACTCAACAATCAAAAAATAAACAAGCATTTGTAATGCATTAGGTCTGGCATTTGTTAAAGTCAGAGATGTCGGCTTTGAAAATGGCAATGTTTTTTACTTATGATTTTTTATTTGCAGTGGAGTAATAATATTTGCATAGCACTATTATATGAGTATTAAAAACCCAAAAAGTTAAAAACATTGTCATTTTGAACTCTAAGAGCTTTAACTTTAACAAATGTGAGAAGCATGGCAGTTTGATGGCCTCCAGTGCAGGCATATTCTAGTGAAGTGTTCATGGTGCCGGCGGTGGGGTTTTACTACAGTGCAGCCCCCAGCTTTGAAGGCAGAAAGAGGGCAGGAGATCATAACCCCAACTGCATTGAGGGGGCACAGTTGGAAGTGCCATATTCCTCTTTTTGATCAGCAGCAGGCCTTATTTTCCCCGCACACAAAGAGCTTAGTAATAAACAAAAATGCAGTGTGCATGCAAGTAAGGGGCATGCCGCCTTTATCAGCCTAAAAGCTAGGCATGCTGCAGGGCAGAAATGCAAAGTGCATAAAAATCATCTGCTGCCTTTATCAAAGTGAAAGGTTGAATCAATAGTTCCTACATGTTTCACCAAGTAGATACAAGATGTAATAGAAAATTGTAACAGAAATCTCTTCTTCATGCGTAAAAGAGAAGCGGTATTAGAAATATTGTAATGTATATAAATCTCAGATACTGAATCGAAATCTACATCCCAACATATATAAAATTAGAACATTGGAATGTGGAGCACTCCATTGAAAACAATAGAGTGCTCCTTTAGTCTATGAGCTGGTAAAAGGCGTGCTTGCCTGTTCTATCTCCATGGTAGCGTCTCACCTGAGACAGTTGTAACCTGGAGAGCTGACAGGCTGGCAGCTGGAGTTGGTGGCTGAGCAATACTTCTAATAAAAGACTTGAAACATACCAGTGTTTCACCTCGTAACACATTCCAATGTTGCTTTTGTTCTGTGAACAAAAGCCTCTCGGAGCCGAAGGGGATTTATATCCCCTCGGGCCCTGAGAGGCCTTTGTTTTATTTGTTAGAACAGTCTTCCTTCTAGTGGCAGAATGTTTTAATAGCCTTATAGTCCTTCGTAGCTGGGCTATACCGGCCATTAAAGTCCCATTCCCTTGTTAAAGGCCCTCGCCTTCAGCTCGGGCTTTAAACGCTGGAGCGGGCCTTTAAGGCTATAATATTTTGACAGTTAAAAGCGTTTTCCTTCTTTGCAGGTGTTGTTGAGAACTACTGTCATTCGCAGTGTGCTTGCGACCTTTGTAGCACATGCTCTAAGAACACTGAATTTCGTTCTACCACTGACCTACTCTGGTCAGACCACTCACTGGTCTAGGTTTAGCTCTCTCCCCGGCAAGCTCAGCATCTCTGATCACCACGCTGCTGAACTGAGTCCCCCCTCCTGGTGAGGGTTTGAACCGGCTGTCTGCACCTGACTCCTGACTCCCTGAAGTATTTTTCTCGTATTCATTCTCTCGCCCTCTTCATTATTTTCACACTCTAAGTCTTTTTTTTCTTTTACTTCCTCTCCTCTGCCCCGCTAGTTGCCTTTCCCTGCCAGCCCCCTCGCTCTGCCGTTTTCCTGACGCAGCTGCCCCATCAGCCCTGCCCCCTACACAGCCCCTGCTCCCGCCTCCCTCTCTCTCTTCCCGCCTCCCTCCCCTACTTAATGGAGCGCCAAAGTCAAGCCTGTCTGCGCCCGTCCGTGACCCGACCGCAGCCAGCGCCAGAGACCCTGGATCTATGACCCCCTACCGCTACACTGCCGCCACCCTCCTCGCACTCAACCCTGAGAGAAATCACCACTGCCAGAGATCGACACCGAACACCACCCACGGCCAGTTCTCCTGCCGACACTCCTTCACCATCAACAGCCCTTCCACAATGACAGGACCCACACCGAAGCTCTGACGTGCATCCTCCTCAATGTACGCTCCCTCCACAGACATGACACAGAGATCTGGGACCTGCTCAACACCATCTCAGCTGATGTCGCCTTCTTCATGGAAACTTTGACCAAAGCCACCTCCGCTCCCGACATTGCCACCGCCATTCCAGACGGATACAAGATCCAAAGGAAGGACTGCCCCCTCCGCCCAGGAGGGGCACTCGCCATCGCACACAAGAGCTCCCTTCGACTCTCCACCTCCAGCACGAGCGACTCCCTCTCCAACACAGAGCACCTCCACTTCCATATCCAAAAAAGCCCCATAAACACGTTGCGCAGGACACTCGACTACAGGCCCCCTGAACCCTGCGCCTCTTCCACCACCACCATTGCCGACCTCCCCACACCATCGCCTCCACAGACTACATCCTCATCGGAGACCTTAATTTCCACCTCGACAACCACAGCGACCCTAACTCCATCACCCTCCTTGACAACCTCACCAACCTCGGACTGAGGCAGCACGTCACCACCTCTACCCACAGAGCCCGATACATCCTGGACCCCATCTTTGTAGGAGGGACAAACAACCGTTTCCGCCACACCACGCAGCCACTCTGGACAGACCACCACTGCGTACACTTCACCTTCACCACCACCACCGCACCCAAACCCGCCATGGAGAAACTGGAGCAGGATCACAGAGGACCACCTCAACACCACCCTCCTCTATGAGCCCCCCTCCGCCACGACCGACGCAAACTCCGCAGCCAAAGAACTACACCGCTGGATCGCTGACTGCACGGACAAGCTCGCACCCCTCCGCCACTCCGTCAAACAACACCCTCTGAAGGCCGCCTGGTTCACCACCGACCTCCAAGAGGCCAGGCGCTCCTGTAAACTCCTCAAGAAACTCTGGCGGAACAGAAAAATCACCGAAGACCACAACAACTACGAACACGCCGTGAACGAATACCACCAGCGCATAAGAGCCACCAAGCGAACCTTTATCAAGAACAAAATCCACACCAACGCAAGCAGCGCTAAAGAACTCTTTAACATCATTCAGCAGTTCAACAAACCCCCCAGTGAAGCCACAGACATCACTCCTTCCCAGGACCTCTGCAACAAGCTCAGCTCCTACTTCCACCTGAAGATCAATGCCCTCTATGGCAACTTCAGCGAACAGACTCTGGACACCGCGCTCCTCCCCACCACCGGCTACCAGCCAACCATCACCACCTGGAGACCTGCCACCACTGAAGACACCACCACGACCATGAAGAACACCCACTCAGGAGCCCCCACGGATCCCTGCCCACCGCACATTCACCACAGAGCGGCTGCCGCCATAGCACCCGAACTAGGCCAAACCATCAATGCCTCCTTCGATACTGGCATCTTCCCCGACGACTTGAAATGGGCAGAGGTCAAGCCCCTCCTCAAGAAGCCCTCGGCCAGCCCGACGGACCTGAAAAACTACCGGCCCATCTCTCTCCTCCCCTTCACTGGCAAAGTAACCAAGAGATTCATCAACGCTCAACTGACCACCTTCATCGAAGAGAACGCCATCCTCGACCCCTAACAGTCTGGATTTCGCAGCAACCACAGCACCAAGACTGCACTCCTTGCGGCCACCGATGACATCCGCATGCTACTCGACCAGGACCACACTGCGGCCCTCATCCTACCAGACCTCTCCGCAGCCTTTGACACCGTCTCCCACAGGACTCTTGCAGCCAGACTCCACAATGCAGGCACACAGGGGAATGCCCTCGACGGGATCCGTTCCTTTCACTCCGGCAGAACCCAAAGGATCAGACTCCCTCCGTTCCTCTCCGAACCTACTGAGATCACCTGCGGAGTACCCCAAGGATCCTCGCTCAGCCCTATGCTCTTCAACATCTACATGGCCCCCCTCGCCACCATCGTCAGACAGCATGGGTTCAGCATAGTATCCTATGCCGACGACACCCAGCTCATCCTCTCCCTCACGAAGAACCCCAAAGACACCAGACTCAGCTTCCAAGAAGGAATGAAAGATGTCACAGCCTGGATGAGCAACAGCAGCCTAAAACTGAAGACAGAGGTCCTCGTCCTCGGACCCTCCCCCACTACATGGGACAGCTCCTGGTGGCCCCCTGCCCTTGGACACCCACCCACCCCGACGGACCACGCCCGGAACCTCGGCATCATCCTAGACTCCTCCCTCACCTTGACCCGCCAGATCAACGCCGTCACCTCTACCTGTTTCAACTCCCTCTGCAAGACGTTCAAGTGGATTCTCCCCGAATGTAGAAAGACCATCACCCACACACTCCTAACTAGCAGATTGAACTACAGCAACGCCCTCTATGCAGGAATCAGCTTTGACTGATCCGGAGCTGCACCCCTCCCCCCCTAGCGCCTTCAGACCCTCACAGGTGAGTAGCGCGCTTTATAAACCCCCTGATTGATTGTTTGATTGACTGGTAAAATTGAAATTCTCAATGCCAGTAAAAATGAAGTTGACTCGCAATGAACTAAAACATCTCGTCACTATTGAAAATCAGAAGCATGAACAGATTTTAACAATGCATTCAATTATCTGGCTAATAAGTAAAAAATCAAGAATGTTAATGGCAAGATATCTAATACCAACTTACGCTACAAAGAGACTCAAGGAAAAGAGAAATAAATTACTTAAAAATCTTGAAAGAAGATAGCCGGAACTCTATAACCATCAGAAGGAATTTAGACAGATGCACATGTATACCCATCTTGTCAGAAAAACTAGTAGAAATGTCTAATCTAATAAGATTCTTCAAGCTAAAAATAACTCACAAGTACCATTCAAAATGGTGACTGTCTTTCTATCCCCTCAGTCAGCAATATGGATCTTATTCCAACACAAGAGTTAGTAGCCTCACTGTCCAGTTGTTATAAGGTAAAAATTAGGATTACACAAGAACAGCTTAGTAGTCATTTTTCCCTTGGATTCAACAATGGGGTTGAATCTTTGGTAATATTAGATAAGAAAATGCACTCCTCAATTTCTCCCCTATAACAGAGGAATAGTGCATCAAACTCTTAACAACTAGCAAACGGTCAGGTGTGCAGACAAATCATTAAAACGTCTCCCATATATCTACTCACACACATCACTAAATTCACAGAAAAAATGGTTATAAGACAACTGTAAGCTTATGTTGCACAGCATAACTTTCTGGGTGTAAAAGGCGGAATTCCGTCCTGGTTTTGGAACAAAACGCGTCATAACTTCAGTTTTCTGATAATCTCAGAATTATTGCGGATAACAGAGGATCAAGAGTTAAGATAATCCTGTACTTATCCGCCATTTTTGTTGCTATTGATCACTATATCATCCTTCAACAACTCGAAATCTTCCATACAGAAGAAAAAGCCCTTTCATGGGCACACTCCTTTATTACTCACAGAACTCACCAGGTACAAATAGGTCCCTTCTTCTCTACCACTGCCCTACAATGGGGAGTACCAGAGGGATCGGTGCTCTCACCCCTGCAATTCAATATTAGTGCAGTCTCTCACCAGCCTCCTTAGTATAATGTAACTGCTTATTTATATGCAGACTACATTAAAATTATCAGCTTGATTGAGGATCCATTTAATCCTTCCATACGTCTGTCTGCTATCCTAGATGACACAAAACTATCCATGTGATCCTTCCTTAGGTCTGACTGATATCCTGGATGACACAAAACTATCTGAAGGGAAATCTGGTTAAATCTGAGGTCATGCCCGTAAGAAATAAAATCAATTACTAGGGTGCTGCATTATAGCCCAACCAACTTGGGAACTATCTGTGCCCAGTTTGCTCTGCTCAGAATCTGGGAGTCATACTGCATACAGACCTAAAAATGGAGCATCCGATTACAAAGATCACTAAAACCAGTTTTCAATAAATATGTGTTTTATGACCCTTCATGCTGCTCTTTCTATTACCCACAAAATTATGATCGCCATACCATTTGTACAATCAGGTTTAGACTATGGCAATTCTGCCTACCTAAGCCTTCCTTTGAAATCAATCACTTACCTACAAAAGGTTCAAAATGCATTATTGAGAACAATCTTTTATCTTAAACGTTTTGTGACTGGCTCCAGTTACATCCAATTACATTGGCTACCAGTGGAAATAGAAACCTTTCCAAAGCATCGTGTATATTTATAATTTACCATGACACAACCCCTAAGTTCCCCCAGGACAAATTCAAGAAATATGTCCTTGTACGGAATATCAGACGTTGCTATTCAAAGCGCCACTCTGTGACTACAGGAAATAGTGAGTATGATCGTCAGAATACAAGATGCCACACTGTGTAATTAGATCCAGTTGGATTTCCGCTCCCAGCCTATGTTGCTAATGATCAGGAAAGACTTAAAAACGTGCCTTTTTGCCCTTCATCCTAAAACTAACTTGTACCTAGAGACGTCTTCGGAGTGATAGCTACGCTTGACAAAAACCCACATATTAAGCTCTACCAGACCAATGGTCAGCGGTGCACTGTAAAACAGTTGCAGAAATAAGAAAAAAAGAAAGGAATACAATTAACAATTCGGGCGAATTAATGGTTTATCCTTTAGAGTATTGCATGTTGTACATAAAACCATAAATACTGAAGGGACTGAATAATAATGGTTTGATCAGAGAGCAACCACTCCGGGCACCAGCTGGGGTGAAGAAGCAGGTATGAATAAAGGAATCAAGTCTGCATCCTTCTCTGTCTTTCGGAAAATTATGGAACTCTGTAATAGGGCATTCTGGCTTGCCATCAACTTATGCATTTGCTTAATCAGTAATTACCCTAGCTTTCTTCGGAGGGATAGTTTGACACTCAACATCAACATAGGCATATTATGTACATGCTTTTTATCAAGTGTTGGAATCACCGAATATAGACAAAAGAATTTATGTGTTTGTGGTAACTGGATTTTTGTATTAATCAGTTCTCTTAAACATTAAAAAATGTGCATGACATGACGAACCATGTGACAGCAAGAGCGATAATTCAGTGATTCTCTTTTCCATGTTGCTGTATGAATTCCAAAAGACCTTCAGTCACCTTTTACTCTAAAGACATTGAAGAATCATTTGTAAGTACCACGGCTAGGAATGGACTTTTCAGGTATTTCTGAGAACACCCTCTGGACCCAGGAAGCACAATAATCAACAGTTTGGTCCAAATTAAGAATTTGACTTTGTAAGCCTGATCAGTCCTAGTCCAAGACTGCTCTGTCCTGTGAGATTCCAGAACAGAAGCAGTCTCTCTAGTACATTCAATGCCACACAGAGCTTGAAATAGCTGTACAGTACCAGAGGAAGCAAATGTCTTTTGACTAAGGCTGTATGTCTCTGTATCATGGTCGACAAATATTGCATCCTCTACACTGTAAAGGTAAATTTATATTTACTATTCTTAACTCCACATCTACTTTCCTAGACTTACTTTGTGGTGTAGTGGTTAGGTCGATGTAATAGATACAATATTTTTGTCAGGCAGTATAGAACATGTGATGTGATGAGGATATATCTCGACCAGAGTTTCCTAAGAAGTAAACAGAAGTGCAGGTATTAGTATATTTAGTACTGGCACCTCCTTTACCTTAGCATTAAGACTGCTGTTGATTTAACTCTAAGTGTCAGCACAAAAGGGGAACGACTAACTGGATAAAACTTTCCTATGCAAATAATCCAACCTTTGCCTAAGGGCCTGATTTAGGTCCTGGCAGACGGTTTACTCCGTAACAACGGTGACGGATATCCCGTCCACTGAAATATAAATCCCATAATATTCTATGCAATTTATATTTTGGAAGATGGGATATCTGTCACTGTTGTGATGGAGTAACCTGTCCGCCAAGATCTAAATCAGGCCCTAAGTCAGCTGCCAAGAACTGATAGGCCAGTCTTATGCACCGATGAAAGGCCGTTGTTAAATGCCAGGGAAGCACATGAGAGGATGGCAAGATTTTCTTTTTTTTATTGTCAAATTAATTTAAAAAAAATTAAAAAAGGTTCTGGAACTGGGTGCCACAGAGACTAGAGAACCATCTTAATTTGGTGGAGCACAGGAGAAGGACATCCCTTCAACTTCTCTGATATGGAGTCAAAAACAGGAATTTGGTAGTACTTTTGAGTGACCCACAGGTAGGGGTGGGGCAACCATGCCCATGTATCGCTCATACTGGTGCTTTCACTGACATAATTTACGGTAATATTTTTAAAGCAGCCTGTTCTGGCCTTGCCTGCAATATACAAAGTTCTGAACCATATGGAAAGGAGATGTTTTTATGTCATGTGGCTACTAAGTGCATTTTTGAGAGAACATGCCAAGGTGGTGAAATTCAGACTGAGTAGGCTAGACTCTTCAGTGAGAATTAGATCTATAGTACAACAGCCAAGTGAATGTGCCATTTTTGTTGTAGTGTGGTAGGAAGGCATCTGTGGGTAGGAGAATCCTCTATTTGTTAGGGGTTATATAATAATATACTCAGCATGCCTAATTGTAAAGGATAGTTTCTGACCCTTAAATCTAATCCAAGTTGGGGTCTCTGCAGCTGGCATCATTAGGTTCGCTTTACACTCAGTTCCATTTATTACAGTTTAATGTTGATCTCAGTAACAAATGTACATGACCAAAATACCACGACACCTGATCAATCAAATGTGTCCTAACTATCCGCCCAAAATCTTTACAAAATGTGAAAATATTGTTACAATCAAATGCTTTTAGGGTGTTCTATAAAAAAAAGAATGCTTGATGAGCCATTCATTTTGTGACAAAGAAATACTATACTAAAATGTGTGTACAAAAGAGTTAACATTACGGGGCACACTATAAAACCATGTTTAAGATCCTGACTCCTTGTTTTGCAAAGAGTACAAAGCTGGGTTTCAGACTCAATCTTGCATTATCTTGCTTTGGTTCTTGCAAAGGGTTTAAACACTGATCAATGGTTCGATAAAAGCAGATTTATCGGAGGTCTATCAAAATTAGGACTCAGTGCAATCTCCAACAAGTATCTGCAATGCAATAGGTCTCGCATTTACGCGAGATTGAGGTATTGGCATTGTAAATGACAATGCCTTTTATTAATTTTATTTTTTTTTAAACATATTTTATTGGTCATTTGCATATATTGCGCAGGGCTCTGCACTCCACAGTCTTCTGGCAAAGCGAACCAAAGACAAGCATTACAGCAAACGACTTTTCTCCCCCCCCCATGAACAACAAAACAATACATAGGATCATTTGACGATATTGCACCACACCCCCAACTCTCTCCTCCCACTCCCCCCCCCAATGCCAATAGCTTAAACTCTCACAAAAGCAAGACCTATTCATTCCAAATGCTTGAAGGCATCGCTGAGTTGCCCCCTTCAGTATCCCATGGCCCCTGAAGAGCTTTCCATTTGCTAAGAGTTAAATATACAAGCTGGTGGTCACAACTGCGCACAAGAGACCCTCCTGCCCTCCTGCAGTAAGAGAAACTCATTAATGAAAATCGTGCTTTCAGACTAATGAAGATGTACCGTGTAACAACCGAAGTAAAAGGGCCAGTCCTCATGGGAGGTTACAAATGAAGACAAGGCGTTACTAAGGAGGGACTAACAAGCCTAATAACGAATCAGAAGCCAGCATTTACAAAAGACAAGGACACAAGCCAATGACAAATATAGGCAGAGAGTGGGCGGGCCTTCGAAGACATACTCCAATATAGCATGGCTCACAGAGCAGCGCTTGCGCTGCCCAGGCTCGACCTAAAAATAAGCTGTATATATTATGCACATTAGTTTTTGCTGCTATACTTTTGGTACAATGTATGCTAGGAACATAATTGTCATTGCTGTGAGACCTGATACTTATTTATGATGGCCCAAAATAATTTTATATATTTTGTAAGATTCAAGAGGAGATAGGGTATATTCTGTGTCTCCATTGGATTTACAGTGCTGAGACAGCTTAGGTGCACCGAGATCCCATCCTGATCAAATCATTGAGACCCTCTGCATGTCATAAACACTAACATCCTTAACCCCTTCAGCGCGGCGCGGATTTCCGCGCCACGCTGAAGGTTCTGAGCGCGGGCGGGGCCATGACGGAACGGATCCGTCATAAGCACAGCCCAACCGACGTGCATGACGGAACCGTTCCGTCATGCGCGTCGAAGGGGTTAAATAAAGACTCTAGTTCCCTAAAGCATGGATCAAAATTCTTTGTGAATGAAAATTACATATATTTTCAATTTACTGATGAAAAGTATTTTTTTCTAATAAACAGCTTAATTTGTATTAAGCTGAACAATAGTTTAAAATGATGCTGAGGATGATGTATTGGTGAATGTTTTGAAGATGTTGGATTACATTTTCCGTTGCTATCTTTCTCATAGTATTCACTGAATTCGTGTATATTTCAAAATGTCTGGTGTTTACCCCTCAGCACAATTATACAGTAACTAGTGATATATATGAGGAAAAAGGGTGAAAAAAAGATTTCATATTTGCCTTCTCTTTTTATATTTGCTCCTAGGTGATGAAGAGTGTTCCCCCACTGAACATACCTACAAGAAATCCTACATGGATACATCGCCCAATGAGGAAGACCCTTTCTATCGATCCGGCTATCCACAGTCTCAGGGAGTGAGCTCCTCATACAGAGCTGAATCTGCCCAGAGACAAGCCTGCATGTATGCTTCATCCACATCTGCCACTGACACGGTGCCAAGTCTGGAGGATATAAGTTGCAACAGCTGGTCAAGTGTGCCGTCATACAGTAGCTGCACTGTCACTGCCATGCAACCTATGGACCGACTGCCTTATCAGCATTTCTCTGCTCACTTCACATCGGGGTCCCTCATGCCAAGACTAGCTGGTGTGGCTACTCACTCATCCTCACAAATTGGCGACAGTCATAGCATGTACCAGCACCAGCCTCCAGTTGCCCATCAGCCTATCATCCGGCACTGTGGTCCTCAGACTAGTATCCAGCCATCCAATTCCTTACAACCAGGAGAATTTGTCTATGGAGTACCAAGAACCCTTTCCCCACACCAGTATCATACTGTTCATGGTGTTACTATGGTACCAGAGTGGAACGAGAATAGCTAACATGTTCGAGAAGTGACAGACTGTACAGGAGCAGAGTAATAAATAAACATAACAATATGATTGATGCTGTCATAAGAAGAAAGGCTGAATTCCAGTAACTGGGCTTCTTTGAAACAGTGCAGTTTAATTAAAAACGTTTAACACCTACGTGACAGTTATTTGAGTTTGGTCAGCTTCTGATTGTGGAACAAGAAAAAACGGATAGACTACACATTTTAACAACTGATTGCGTATCTGGATGTTTTGTTCTATCCGTCTCTTCAAAAACTCCTTGTCATGGGCAGAATTATTTTCTTTGTGACTTGCTTCGTTTCATCCCGATAATCCTCCTCCTCCCAATGCCTTGCTAAAAGCTCCAAACTGTCCTCTACTTTCCCAAACCCCTACACAAGCAGTGTGTGGCAAAGTAAAGTTGGATATTAACATCAGTGTTAATAGTGTTTAAAATAAAATATAATATATTTTTTCTGCTGTATCCGTGAACAGAAAATAACAGTATGGCGTTCAGCGAACAAAAGTACAGACGATATAATATTTTAAATGTGTATCAATTTACATAGAAATTGCTCACTTGCTAAGAATTAGAACGGTCGGTTTAAAAAACTTGATAATCCATTTTTTCCTTAAATTATGCACTGAGCAGATATTAAATCATATGTAAAAAAAGGTAAATTCCACGCTATATATCCATTATGACACTTTACAAAGCCGTGGAACCAGTTATGCCGGTCCTTCACAATATTATACAAGACACTGATGCAATAATAGTAGCCTACGTGATACATCTTCTGGAGTAATGCAGGATGTCCGTTTTTTCCCCTACATCTTGGTTGTTGTATGGAGAACCCAGCAGTTGCAAGGCTGCCAAGACACAGCTCTGACTACTATACCCTTTTGACAACATAAATGGTATGCATTTAAAAAAACGGTAGAAGGTCGAATTTGAAAAGGTTGCTACCAAAAATCGTTTAGCCCTAAAAATACTATAATATCTAAAACAGTTGTGTCTTACATGGTACTACATGGCACTGTAAAGATGTTGACGACAGAAATCAAGGGTGACAGTGGACAGAAAAAACATCTTCCTGAAGGGCTTTCTGCTGGCAGGAAAGCAGTGCTGCTCAAGGGCACGGCAGCTACCACCAGAACAAGCATTGGCATAGCCAATAGGTCTCGCCTTTGGGACCTTATAAGTATTTAGTTATGCAGCACAATATCCTTGGTGCAACAACATCAACTGTTGCATGGCTAAACACGTATAAGGTCCCAAAGGCGAGACCTATTGGCTATGCCAATGCTTTTTCAAGGAGCGTTCTCTACGATACAAATGTGTGAGTTCGAGGTGCCAGTTATTTAATGCTACACGTAATTCAAGATAGTTTTCTAGAAGTCTTATTTTATGAGGGATCAAATTCCATACCTTAGCCATCTGAACTATGAAGGAGTCGTGAATGGCTAAATGTGGGAGATGCACTCTGCTTTACCCGAATTGCGCCTGCCAACACCCCTGAAGTGGAATGACTGAAGGCAGGATAAGTAGAGTTTGGAGTTGCCTTGCAGCTGCATGCAGATTTCTGTTTAGTTTGCAAGTCAGATGGAGAGGGACACCATGGTATTTACAGGTGGCACAGTCTACACAGCAAAGTACTAAGGCATTAACGTTTCGTACCATGTGAGGGAAACTTAGAAGCAAGAAAACTCAACATATGGATTGAGTTACATTAAAAGATCCTTTTAGTGACCTGAATTAACTTGTGCCACGATTCCTTTCTTGGTTTGAAAGGTTTGGTGTTGTGCCAAGATTTTTAGCGAAGTATGCAAATGGTGGTAGTTTTGAAGCATGCTGGCATCTCCCTTTATGACATAGTTAGCTTAGGCGTCCAATGGTAAACCGCGTGTGGCACAGGACCCAAAATCCGATGGATTCCGAGTATGACTCGCATGCCATTGGTGAATAGTAGTTGAAGAGAAAGGAGGTGCGAGGCCATGTAGAGGTCTGTTGGTGGAGCCTTGAGGGACTCCGGCCATGGAGGGGAATCATAACGCTGAGAAAGGGGGGCGCGATTTGATGAACACCCTTTCCCGTATCCTGCCAGTGAGTGCTGTGAGGGTGCGT
This sequence comes from Triturus cristatus, assembly GCF_964204655.1. NCBI lineage: Eukaryota > Metazoa > Chordata > Amphibia > Caudata > Salamandridae > Triturus > Triturus cristatus. Next base: position 304,933,947 of record NC_140594.1, on the reverse strand, counting down.
GCATACCTATGTTTGCGAGGTTGTGTGTTTGATCGGCTCAGATGTGCGAGCGGTGCTTCTTGTGTCGTGAAGGGGGCAGAAGGAGAGGTGGTGCCGAGCCAGGCGCCCTCTGGCACGGCACCCTGGTCTCAGAAGCCGCTGCTCTGCTGTGAATGGCTCTGTACAGACTTGCGCAGGGCGCGCAGTGCAGGCTCTGCCAGGGGGATAGGGTTTCATGCTGCACCGGCGGATGGGAGGCGGGGGCACAACGCATCCTTGGGAGGTCACGGAGACTTCCTCTGCTTTGCCCACGCCGGCCATCTGGACTTCTGGCGGAACCTGAACGCAGGTATTTATACACTTCCTGCAGGAAGACAGCTCCAGTGCTTTGTGTGGCCTGCCAGGGCATGGCTTCAGAAACAGATATGAAACACCTTCTCCCAGCATGTGCCTCTTGTCTCTGCACCTTCACAGACCCCCGAGTTAGGGGCCTCAAGCGAATACTGTCACCCAGCTGTTACATACAACCTTGGAAGGATGCTGGGCGGAATCACTCCAGCAAACACTGCCTCACGGGGCCTGCAGGATTTACACAGATTGCTTCTTAAGCACGTTCATAAACACTCTGATCTGCCTTAAAAATGGTAACCGGTTCCTCATGCAAGTGTCAGCTCACTAATGCCCAAGCGACTCTAAAACTAACCAGTGAACATTCTTTTTCTGCAAGGTCTGAGCTTGGAATCTTCCATGGCAAACTCCACCCCTACACCCAAAACAAACGGCTGAGGGGGGAGGGGAAGCGATCGTTTTTAAACGACCACATCTTGTAAATGGGATAAACAAATCTTTCTTCTAAGGGACTCTCACATATGTGTCTACGGAGAAAACGGGGTTGGGAGGGGATATAGGGGAGAGTGACAGCATTCCACAACCGAAGCTCTGATTGTATGCAGTTTTTGTATATACATCATGTTAAATGCGCGCTGCTGACATTTAACCCCTTCAGTGCCCGCCCCTTTCCCCGCCCTGTGCCGGCCGTTGCATTAGCGGGCGGGGTCTATGACGAGCTGGACTCGTCATGGGCACAGCGCAACCGCGGCCCATGACGAGTCCAGCTCGTCATGGGCACTGAAGGGGTTAAAGGGGAGAGTGCGGTTCTCAATGTAAACAGAGTATTTAACGATTCCTTAGCCAATCCGATAGCGCACGGACACCTGTAAATGGTGAGGGCATATCTGGCGTTTACCTTGCGGGAGCGAGCAGCAACGCACGATAAATGTTGCTCGCTCCCACAAGGGAAACTCCAAACATGAACGAGTGCCCATTGCCAAAAGATCTCTCTAAGCAGTGTTTGCACGCTGCGTAGGTGAGACCTAACAATCAGTCTTCACTTTTCAAGCACTGCACTTGTGCTTGTGGCGCGATGCTGCTCGCTCCCGCAAGGTGGATGCCGCCACAAGCACGAGTGCAATGCTTGAAAAGTGAAGACCGATGGCTAAAGGCCCTCCTAGGTCAGCGCATGTGCGCTGCCTAGGCGAGACCTAAAAAGGTAGGCATCCCCCTGCAATAGGTAATGGGTGGTGGGGCAGGTGGGGGTGAGTACCACTGCAGGAGAGCAGCATTGCCCCAGGGAGTTGATGATGGGGTGTCCCTGGCAAAAGATGAGTGGTGGGGGCTATGGTAGGGGCGTTAGAAATGGGACAGGTTTAGGGTGCCTTCTTTATACTGTTACACATTAGATTGGAAAGTGGCCATCTTAAATTAAAGAGACCCACTGCTTCATTCTGGACTTCTCCCTGCCCTGCCCAGTTAGGTATCTATGGCAATTTCACCTCAGGATGTTTGCTCTTCCTCAATTCTTTGTTTTCCTTTAAGTGGTCAAAGTCCGTTAAGTGTAACTGTCAGTAGATTTCATGTAGACAAATGACTTTATTTCGGCCACCAGTGCCATAAAAGTACAGACAATATAAATAGATTTCAACGTAATATGACTTTCTGGAAAAGTTACCTCTAGATTTCTCTTGAATATATGCTTTTGCTTCAATTCTTCCTATGTATTTTAGGATGGAATGTATTGCTTTACATAAAAAAACAAAGAAAAGAAAATAATTACACATTCTCTTGGACGGTCCAGGATTTTGGATTCTAAAGCTGTAGTTATTAGACAGGATTTTATAGTCCCCTCTGCCCCAATGGTAGCCCTTGTCGATTAACACATTTTTTTAACCTGGAAGTTATAGAATTTTTTTAATTCCTCTTCGGCTAGCACACCGGAAAACAATGACTGGTAAAAGGAAAGCTAAGCACAGGCAAAGTGGTATCCTAATGAAATGGAGCTGTCTAGTTACCCCGGAAAAGGCCCATTTGAGGTCGATATCACATACAAAAACATACAATAAATGAAGGGTAATGTCTGGTAAGAGGTTATGCCTTTAAAAATGGTAAGGTTAACATTTTAAAATGTTTGAAATGATGATTGACCGAAAAAAGCAGAAGACCCTAGTACATATGGTTTAAAATCAGGTGTCACAGATGTACACAAATTTGGGTCTTCTTTCTGCCTTTTGACATGAATGGAGCAATGCCGGCCTTAGAAAGACTTAAGTCAAAGTATTTGAGAATTCCCAGCTTTGATCATTTGTGGGATCAAGCAGACAGAAATACTTTTATTTTACATTACCTGATTCTAAGATACATTTAAATGCAGTGAGTAATCAACCAGAGTTCCATTGCATGTACCTAAGGGTGAAAAAGTGGCTTTGAATGTAATCCAGGGTAAAACACAGGTCCTTTAAAGGTGTGTTTAACTGGGATAGTGACAGTAACAGACTTATATATCCTTAGCTCATATTTAATACTGCTGTCCAGTGTTGGTAATTGGTATGCTGTTTAACATTTACAGTGATAATCTGGCTGAGTCAGTAGCTCACTGTTACAGTCCGTTCACAGTTGCACAGTGGGGGTACAGCTGCTGGGGAGCATATAAACACCCAGACAAAAACGTCCGGCTAATGTATGTGCCGCATAACTAAATACATATAAGATCCTAATGGCGAGACCGATTAGCATTGCCGATGCTTGTTTAGTAGGCTGTCCAACAGGACAATTCGTTAAGTGTAGGTTGATTAGAAAGGGGTGTGCTTTGGTAGCAAAGCAAACGTAAGAAAAATAAAGAGGTGTCAAACAGTTAATTCAGTTAACATGTATGTGATATATTGGTTTATATTAAACATAGTGCTTCACATACCAACTGCATTGATTTAAATATTTTTAAAAAAATGATGTGTCTGTGTGTACTGCACTGGTTTGCATGCACTATACTGGTAGGCATACAATGATATTGTTTGAGAGATCATTATACTGGTTATTGGATAGGTAAACTATTGGAACACCAATAAAGTACATTTCTGCATGTGAGAAACCATATGGTGTAAGGTGTGTGGTTTTAAGTATTTGTTTATGTTCCAGAATACTGGTTTAAACCAACTATTTAGTGCACTGGTGTATGCACACTAAATACTGCAGTGTGTATAAAACAGTGGTGTACTTGCACAATGTATTTGTTTGATGTCATAGCCTATTGGTTTTCTCTCACAATGAATTGGTTCATATGCATAATGTGATTCACATGTAGACTGTACAGCTGTGCATATGTAACACTGTAGAACAGACGTTTAACATTCTATTTGAGATACATCATATATTTGGTTTGCTATCCTAATCCGTATCCAGTATTTGTTAAACATAAACTAATCACCCCTAGGGGTTGCTGGGGGCCGTCGAGAAGATTAAGTGAGCTATTGCCCAGAGTCAGCACCGGGATCGAACCCTGAGCCCCGTGCTCCGGAGTCAGCCGCTCTGGCCATAATGCATTTGTTGTAGGCAAAGTACACTGATTTATATGAATATCATACTATTTTGCCAGAGTAACACATAGATATAGATGTTTAATGTACTGATTTATATACACACTATACTGGCTCACGGTTATAATGTGCAGGTTTGGGTGTGCAATATATTGATTGAAATATACAATCTAATGGTTAGATTATTTGCTGGTCTGCATTCATAAAGTATGGGTAGATATACATAATTGTTTGGTTACCTAGCACATTTCACTCCTGTAATGCACTGAATTGTACGTGCAATATATTGATTGTAACGTGAAATCTAATGGCTTGAAAGCATTACATGCTGGTGTGCTCACATGATGCAATGTTTGGAATGTGTATCAAATCAAATCAAAGGAAATTTATATAGCGCAACATATCACTCAGAAGAGTCTCATGGCGCTGCAGACTGCTCAAGAGGGCAAGGACCAGGCTAAGCAACATATAGCCAGCTTTTCAGCTGTTTACGAAAGCTACCATGTTCTTTTATGGTACGTAGATGGAAAGGTAGTTTATTCCAAAGAGTCGGTGCAAGAAAGGAAAATGAACGGCCTCCTTGTCTAGCGGTATTAATTCTCAGCGGAGTTAGTAATGCCGCGTCACTAGAACGTAGCCTTCTAGCCGTCTGATACCATTTCAACTTTTTTCGCCAGTATTTTGGGCCAATTCCGTAAATAGACTTATGTGTGAGACACAATACTTTGAAGTGAATTTGTTTTTTAATCGGGAGCCAATGGAGAGTATTCAAACAGGCCGCCGAAGGTGATCTGTGTGGACGGTCCAGGACCAGTCTCGCAGCAGTGTTCTGTAGAACCTGGAGTTTGTCCGTGAGGTCTTCATTTATGGATAACAATAGGGCATTACCGAGGTCTATTCTATTTGTAATCAGTCCTTGGGTCAGGGGTTTACTCGCCTCCACGGGGAGCCATTTAAAAACCTTTCTGAGACTGCGCATGACGCCGAAACAGGTCCCTATAACGTGCTTAACATGGTTGCGCATAGATAGGCAGTCATCCATCTGAAAGCCTAGATTTCGGACTGTTTTCTTTGGAACAGGACAAATTCCAAGCTCAGAAGGCCACCAGTCTTGTGACCAATAATTACTGGCTTTTCCAAAAAGCACGATCTCTGATTTGGCCCCATTTAGCTGAAGATGGTTTGATCTCATCCAATTGTCAACGCAGATAAGACAGTCCTTAAAATGCTTTTTTGTATCACTTGGGTCGGGGCCAAAAGTGACCAGAATCTGCGTGTCATCCGCATAGGATATGACATCAAACCCGTGTGATCTAATTACTTCAGCCAAAGGGGTCATATAAAGGTTAAAAAGAGTCGGGCTTAAAATTGACCCCTGAGGAACTCCCATTTTCATTGGCTCCGCACTGGAAACAAAGTTTCCCAGCTGGACAGCAGTGGTGCGCTCGGATAGGTAACTGGTGAACCACCTCAAAGTATTTCCCCTGACACCATCCTCCCATAATCTTTGCTCAAGAATCTTATGGGAGACGGTGTCGAAAGCCGCGGAAAGGTCGAGCAGGACAAGCACAGCAGATTGGTGTTTGTCAAGTGTCAATCTGATGTTGTCGGTGACCTCGACCAATGCCGTTTCTGTACTATGTGCTGCCCGAAAACCGGACTGAGAGGGGTCCAGAAGTTCGTACCTCTCCAGATGTCCCATTAGTTGCTGATTTATAATGGATTCCAGCGCTTTTCCAAAATATGGTAGCAGTGAGATGGGACGATAATTCAAGAGTAGCTAAGGGTCCGCTGTTGGTTTCTTTAAAATTGGTCTGACACTAGCTACCTTCCAAACAGAAGGGAACACCGCGTCAGCCAAAGATTGGTTAAAAAGTGCAATCAGACTGTCGAGGACAGTAGGTGCAATTAAGGAAAAATATTTAGCAGGGATAAGGTCAGCTGGGGAGCCGGACTTTATTTTCTGCATAGCAGAAATGACAGTTTTTTTTATCGCATTTGATAAAATTGACTAGAAGGCCCGATGGATTTGATAAGAAACAGGGTCGTTCAGTTAGATGACTATCGTTGGGTATAGGGGGAAAAGTCTTTTGGATAGTCATGACTTTTTCTTCGAAGAAATTTGACAACGAATCCGCCCACTCTTGAGACACGGGTATGGAAGGTGGGCTTGTGGAGGTTGTGAAATCTTTTAAAATGTGGAAAAGTTCTCTAGAAGAGTTCTCTGCCCTAGTTATTCGGTTCAGCAAATAGGATTTTTTTCCCTGTTTTATTTCATTCATGTACAGGTGGTGCAGTTTTTTATAACTCTCCTCATTTGCAAGGCTTCTGTTTTTCCGCCATAATCTTTCGGCCCTTCTACATAGGTTTTTAGTAATTTTTAATTGATCAGTAAACCAAGGGGCTGTTTTTGCCTTAGGATTGGCCTTTTTAAAAGGGGCAATTTTATCAAGAGTGGCCAGAATGTCTTCATCCAAGTTTAACGCCCTTAGATTAGTGCCGATTTCTGCAACTTTATGGTTTGCGCCAAAGTGTTTTTGGAAAAGATGGGGAGTAATCTTACTCCAAGATCTGCGTAGGACAGTTTCGTTTTCCAGATTATTTTTCCCTATTGAAACCGTGGGGATGATAAATTTCAGTAGGTAATGGTCGGGACATATCAGTGCTTCTGGAGGTTCCATAACAATGTCAGGTATATTAGTGAACAAAAGGTCTAGAGTATGCCCCGCTTGGTGAGTAGAACCATCAACCAGCTGTGCAAGACCTAGCGAACTCATATTTGTAATTAGTTTGCCCGTATCAGGGTTTAATAATACCTCTGCATGGTGATTAAAATCGCCAATCAGGAGAAAGTTATCCAAGGCTAATACGTGTGGTGCTATAAACTCTAGTATTTGGTTTGAAAAATTGCCTTTAACACCAGGAGGTCGATAGACCAAAGCCGCTCTCCAGATACCATTTAAGAGACCGCGAATCTTAACGGCGCATATTTCCATCTGAGCATTCATTATGTTATCCAGAATTGTGATTGCTAAGGTGTCTTTGTGAGCTATTAGTATACCACCCCCTCTTTTTCCTTTTCTATCAACTCGAATGATTTTATATTGTGAGGGAAAGGCGACATATATATCTGGGCCAGCATCTGCGTGGAGCTAGGTTTCAGTGATGAAACATATGTCAGGGTTATTTGAATCCAATATATCCCATACCTCAGTTGAGTGTTTGGGAATGGAACAAGCATTTAAGTAGATCACCTTAAGGAGGGGGTTTTGTTTGCCACAACAATGAGGGCGTTTTGGGGTCCTGTGACGAAGAGATGCAGAAGAACGCCATATATCCTGGACCTTAGACGGGTCGGTTTCCCATGTGCCGGAAAAGCTGCCTGCATAGGGATGTAAATCTTTAATCTCTTGGCTCGTATATTGGATAAAACCCATATTTCTAACAGCGCACTAAGATAACAGAAGTAAGGCACCAGGACAGAATTAGAAGGGTGCTAATACAGTATGCCATCCAAAACTACCATAGTACCTGGCTCCTGGCTGCGGTCAGGCGCGGACGGGCGCAGACGGGCTTGCCTTTGGCGCGCTGCCGGCACGCCGCTGCGCACGTCCGCGCCCTAGCCGGAACTAAGTAGGGAGGAGGGGGTGCAGGCTGAAGCGCTAACCTTCAGGTTCCGGTGTCAACCGGAAGTGAGTACCAGCCCCGATGACCCTCCGCTCAATCGGCACCAGCCGTGACGGAACGGGGTCAGGGGCGGCTAGGCAGGGCGGAGCAACAGTTTGCGTGAGTACAATACCGTTTTCAATGGCTTAAAAACAAATGTGCAAATATAGCATACATCAAAGTGTGCAAAGTGTGCAAAACAGGCAATTTTAACAATTAAAAATCTTTCATGAGCGGGTAGACACTTTAAAAACGTTTCTATTTCACGAGCTGAATACTAGAAATAGATACCGCCAGAGTCCGTATAAACACCTAGCAGCGGCCTCAAGACTTGAGCAGCGCTGCGGGCGTCCGCGCCCTAGCCGGAACTAAGTAGGGAGGAGGGGGTGCAGGCTGAAGCGCTAACCTTCAGGTTCCGGTGTCAACCGGAAGTGAGTACCAGCCCCGATGACCCTCCGCTCAATCGGCACCAGCCGTGACGGAACGGGGTCAGGGGCGGCTAGGCAGGGCGGAGCAACAGTTTGCGTGAGTACAATACAGTTTTCAATGGCTTAAAAACAAATGTGCAAATATAGCATACATCAAAGTGTGCAAAGTGTGCAAAACAGGCAATTTTAACAATTAAAAATCTTTCATGAGCGGGTAGACACTTTAAAAACGTTTTTATTTCACGAGCTGAATACTAGAAATAGATACCGCCAGAGTCCGTATAAACACCTGGCAGCGCCCTCAAGACTTGAGCAGCGCTGCGCGCGTCCGCGCCCTAGCCGGAACTAAGTAGGGAGGAGGGGGTGCAGGCTGAAGCGCTAACCTTCAGGTTCCGGTGTCAACCGGAAGTGAGTACCAGCCCCGATGACCCTCCGCTCAATCGGCACCAGCCGTGACGGAACGGGGTCAGGGGCAGCTAGGCAGGGCGGAGCAACAGTTTGCGTGAGTACAATACAGTTTTCAATGGCTTAAAAACAAATGTGCAAATATAGCATACATCAAAGTGTGCAAAGTGTGCAAAACAGGCAATTTTAACAATTAAAAATCTTTCATGAGCGGGTAGACACTTTAAAAACGTTTCTATTTCACGAGCTGAATACTAGAAATAGATACCGCCAGAGTCCGTATAAACACCTAGCAGCGGCCTCAAGACTTGAGCAGCGCTGTGCGCGTCCGCGCCCTAACCGGAACTAAGTAGGGAGGAGGGGGTGCAGGCTGAAGCGCTAACCTTCAGGTTCCGGTGTCAACCGGAAGTGAGTACCAGCCCCGATGACCCTGGTTTGTATGGCTACCACATTGATTTGCATGCATGGTTAATTGCCTGGTTCATATACATAATGTATTGCTTCATTCCTGTATTGCACTGGTTTGTATATTTCACATATATTGGTTTAAATGTATAACCCATTGTCTGAACATGTTACTAACAGATTTGCATGCACAGTGTGCATCTTCTCATGCATAATCTATTGCTTTGCATGTTTAACGTTCTGTTTTGAATGCATAAAGTACTGGTAGGCATATACAAATGTATGGATACAGTGACTAACACATTTCCTTTGCAAGCACATTATGTGTGTTTGTATACAACATTTTCGGTTCTCTAAACATCACTTACTGATTTGTGTGCATAACTCATAGAAACATATTTTTGGTACACCCATTGCATAATATTTATTTTTTAACGAAGTTCAGTAAACAAAAAACACCTTGGTTTGAATGGGTTTTACATTGAAGCCTGTGCTTCATGCATTGTTTTGCATTGTTTTGCTAGCACTACACTTGACTCAGCAGCTGGGAAGGGGTGTAGACAATGACAGCCGTCACGAGGTGTCTGGAAGCTGGAGGCTCAGTTTTCTCAAGACCTGAGATAAACCACTTCCATTGATGGTGAGAAACACTTGATGATAGTTTCCAGAGAAAAATGACTTCAATCTTTAACCATGTAATCTGTTCACAACTGCATTTTTTTTTTTTAAAGCCATGTTTTATGTTTCAAACTATTTACTGATTGCAAAATAGAATGTGAGCAATATTTTAAAGAGTGAGCTGTATGTACCTTTGTTTGTAGCACTGTGGATCCAAGTAGATGGGCACTGCTTCAAAGCCGCTTCAGCCAGTTTACACATTCGAAATTCCTTCTAATTTTTTCAGAGGTTCTCATGCTATTTTCAGGTCAGTAGTTGTAAGCATATTCATCATTATCATTTAAGCTTTATTTAGACTGTTCAAGTCATAAAAGCTACAAAAGAAATACAAGATAAAACACAGTTAAAAATGTAAGAGAAAAAAAGAGTTCGTACAGCGGAAATATATTCTACAAACCATGAGTCTTTCAATATGTATAGGGATGTCAGGGACTCATACCCTTGTTGAAGGAAGGCAGTCTAAATTTTGCAAGTCCAACCAACTGTTTTAAAACTGCTAGTGCAAAAGACATCATTTTAATTAAACAAATGAATGTTAATTTTACCTTATTTTTTTTTTTTTTACTTTCCAATGTATACTTCCCACCTCAGATTCTTCACCTTCAGATTATCCCGAGGTGCCAGCAATGCTCCTGTGGCCGATAGGTGATGCCATGTGTCTCCACTGTCACTCTGTACCATGCTGGAAGTTACATAGCAGTGCCACATAGAAGCACCACCACCGCATGCGGAGTTCAGTTCCTTTCTTTTCGATGCCCTTTGACACAGAACCGGAGTTCCACTTCCAAATTTATTAGTCTGTTGACGACTTCCAAATTTCTACAACTGTGTGCTAGGAAAGAAGGTCACCACCGAAAATAGGATTCAAGCTGTGCCAAGATTGCAGGAAGGAGATGGAAGTCATGGATCTGCAGGAAGCTTATTTGTGGTGCTTGGGCTCTAGATCCCATGGGAGGGAAGTGAAACTCTATGGTCGCTGAACATAAAAAGAGGTCACAGGCAAAATACTGATACTGCTCCAAGTTGCAGGTCTGGTCTGGTCTGATCTGACGGCCACTACTACGAAAAGTACACTTACAGTTTAAGTTGTCCTGTAAGTCGAAGCCAAAGTCTGGACATAAACCCAAGAAGGTCTATCTGGACTTAAACCTATCCTGCATCCCACAATCTAGAGAGAAGTCATGAGAGCATCAAGATATAAATTGCATTTACTGCAGTACCATCTAAATGAATCCAACCCAGCCACACAAATGGTCCCAGGTGTCCTGAATTTCTTGGGTCATCTGCAATCCCACTTTTAACAAGATTTCACATGGAACTCATTTTTATAAAAAAAAATTTATTGTCAAATGACCGTTCAGATGTCCTTGTATTTACCAATAACCTTTTTTACCAATAACCGTTTTTTATAAAATGACGCTATTGTCACTGTTCTCTACATGTTTGGTTATGGTTCCTTTACTTGGGGCTCTTTATCACTTATTTCTTAACACTACTCACTGAAACAATGTGCCGAGATTCATGTTTTTTGTATTTTATGTACTATAACGAAAATAAATAGTTCAGTTCGGCTGTATTGAGTTCTATGACAGCAATACTCCGGGCTATAGACGTTGTTCTTTAATTCATTTATGACAGATTTGCTCTGTTTTATAATACATTTTTCTTCTATGATTAAATCTACACAGAATTATTCTGTGACAATAAGAAATTGTTTTATAAAATGAGTTCCATATGAACACTTGTTATAAGTTGATACTTAATACACGGTTCACATGGACACATGGGTTGCTCTTGTTCTTCTGAAAAATCTTCAATCTCAGAGCAGATAGATGCCTTCAAAAAGGGTATCCTACAGATATTTAGTGCTATAACCTCACCCTCTGGTGGGCCTTTGGGTCCCACGGAGCCTCAGGAGTCTCAAGTCACACTTCTGTAAGGGGGCAGGATAACATCTGCCCCCTTGTGACCTGCACCGACTACAGTCCAGGTCTCTACAATTTCTCCAGGATCCATAATTGGTACTACCCTACATACCAGCACCAAGTCCCCAACCGAATCCACTGGTGCTGGCTTAAGATTTGATCCCAACACTAATCTTTGACCACATACCGATGCTTCTCCAGGCCCATGCCATGCTAGGTGTTCACAAAGGTGCAACCAATTGTTTTGCAGCCTGACTCTAATCAAAGCCTTCTGCTAGGACACCAGTACTATCAGAGGCTTGTGGTCACTTTGGATCTGATTCTGTTTCAGTGCAGGACACACCTAATGTCTCTCAGGATATTGATGATGGGGGTAGGGGAGCACTTGCTTCAATGTAATTTAATTATAGTGATGATGCCTTGTATTCAGAGATCCAAAATTCCAGTGGGTTAGACATCTCTTAAAACAGGTAGACTCACCACATGTACTGCCAATGGAAGAAAGTGCATCATTTGCAGTGGTGCTTTGGAGAGCAGTTGAAGATCAAAGCTTGCAATTGTCCATTATTGAGATAAGGACAAATGTGTTGACAGATTCTGCAAGCAGTGCAGACTTTACTGGAGCCATTGTTGCCATTCAATTAAGTCTATACTGGTAAACATATGGCAACTTGGTCCAAGCCACACTCATGCCCTCCCATCAGTCAACCTTTAGCTAGGCAACACAGACCAGCTGCTGATTACCTGGATTTCCTAATCAAACACACTACACCAGAAAGCTTATTATCACACGCATCGACAAATAAGTCCAACACAATTAATGCTGCCTTGACACACAGTTTAAAAAAAATTATGCCTATAGAAAGAATGTTTTTCAGCTAATTTAGTTCTCAAATTCATTTACACAATTTGCCACCTAGGAGGGGACACCCAAGCATTCTGGGCTATGGCCAGCGAGATCCTGAAGGCCTCCTTGAGGACCTCAGGATCTCTTTAAATCAAAGGATACATGATAAATAGGATGCTGCACAGTAGAAAGTCCAAGATGGCCTGGACAATACTGATCACAAAGGCAGAGCCTTTGTAATTAAGTGTGGGGCTCAGGCAGCTCGCATTGATGAGATCATACAGGTTTTCAGGAGAAGTGCAAACATTCTTGATGAACATGTTCTCTCATGGCTGTAGGCTAAAAAGTGAAAAGACTAATTTAGTGCTGGAACGATTGAAAGACAGTCGCACCACAGCTAGGTCCTTGAGGCTATTATTGCCAACTAAGCCATTTCTACACCAATACAGGAAGTTTAGGGGTTTTTCCAGGAAGCTACTTTAGGGACGACAACTGTTTTTCTAATCTGTCAGCAATTGACGCAGCCCTATCATAGCTGAAGTTGTGATAACAGATGAAACTGTTGACACTTTCAGGGGCATCAGTCCTACAATACTTCCTCAGCTTCTGCAGTAGCCCCCTACTGGTAGGGGGCAGAATACAGTATTTCTTCCCAGCTGGAGACTCATCTTGTCAGATGGGTGGGTCTTGCAAATTATCCAAAGGGGCTGCTCTCTGCCTTTCGTTTCTTCTCCACTCTACCTTCCTCCTACACCACAGTGAATTTCAGAAAAGCACACCACGATCCTGATGAAGAAAGTAATTATTCTGTTGTCCAAATGTACCAGATAGTGAGTGCCATACAAAAAGAAGGCAGAAGGGTATTATGTGTGCAACTCTCTCATTTTGAAATAGGACAGAGCCCCCAGACCAATCGTTGATTTCAGCCGTTAAGCGTCTTTTTGAGGAAGGACAAGTTCAAAATGCTCTTGAACCCAGGAAACAGGATAGTGACCATTGACTTGCAGGACTCATATTTCTAAATACTCATTCTATAGTCTCACTAACATTACCTGTGGTTTGTTCAAGAAGGGCCAGGAAAACTTTCAATTTAGAATGCTCCACTTTAGCTTTACCTTTACCTCAGCTCCTCAGGTGTTCAAGAAGGTGATGGAAAGCGTAGTTAACCATAACCGAGGGTGAGGATACATGTATTTCCATACCTTGATGATTGGCTGTTGAAGGCAGAATCACCGAAGTCAGTCTGTCTGCTCAAGACGGGCTCAGCTGAGTCAGTGGTAGACAACCTCAATAGCTTAACAACATTTGTCTTTTCTATGAACAATGTCCCACCCGTGCCTCATGCAGAGGATTTCCTTCATCGAGGATGTTCTGGATACAGTGAAGTTCAAGGCCATTCCCCTGTCACTGTAACAGTAACACACAGGACGCTCTTGCTTTATACACTATGTAGTAGAAAGACCTCTTGATTGCACTTGGTTTCACCTGATATAAAGATTTGACACAAAGCCATATCAGGCTAATCTAAAATGTCTGGCTTTGAGCCAGCTCTTACGGACCTGTGTACAGTGTCACACTCCAATCTCCTCATGTGAATATGGTAAAATGGGAATTGGACCTTCATAGAACACATTTGTCTTGGAGCTGCATTACTATTCACTACAAACAAAAAATATTTTTGGAGCACAAACGTTTACAGACAGCTCCTTGAACTACAGAGGAATAGTAAATCTGAACATTTGAAAACAGAAAAGTAAAAGAAAGTTGATTTGTAACGTGACTGATTTGGTGAGAATGCAGATAAATGTGTTATAATACCCATGAACATTAAAACGTTGGGAGTGTCAAATTGTGAAAAACGCATTAAGGTTTTCTGATTTTATGTTTGATGCAAGATTGCTTGAAAAGGTACAAAAGAAACCACAGGCCTTGTTACAAAAACAGCACACTGTCACAATGTTACAATATTGCACCCTTCAGAATGTGCAACAGGAGCAGAGTGAGACAATGCAACATATCACAGCACATGTATTGTTAGCAATGTAGGTGTAAACTCCCAACAACACTGAGAAAACCACATTAGTGAAATGCAGAGAAGCAGTTTGTAGCCCCATTTCCATCTGCAGGCAGCAACCCAGTCTGCATTTCAAAAAAGGATGCCTGGCCGACCCCTGGGAGGGACTCTTGTTCACGGTCTCATGGGTCCTCCTCACTGGACAGTTGATGTACCACCGATGTCTGTTTTGCCTCCGTGCCTGCAATACGTCGTGGGCACAATGGCTATGGATTTCCTTATATGTTGGGAGACACAACCCATGTAATTTTATAAAATACACTCTTGAGATTGTGCCCGCACACAATTAGTGTCAGCATGATCTGTACAAAAGAAGACAGATGCTGGAACAACAAATTGCTCCTGGGATACAAAAAGCCCCCAGAGCACTTTCTGTAACATGGTCACAGGTGAACTGTAAATAGTTATTTTTTTGAAAATTAAAATTAGCAACCATTGTTTGAAAAGATGTGTGTTGCACAGACCTGATTCGGACATTTCACTGGACTGCATAACTAAAGATTCCGTTTCGCAATAAAAACATGAGGCTTGATGTTCCCCAATATCAAAAGACTCATGCTTTGCAGAACATCGCTACACATTTTTACCTCCAAATACTATGAGACCATCTGGAAACACAAACAGTTGTAAATCATACAATTTGTCCATCCACCTGGATTCAGCACTGTTGCAAGAAGCAGTAACATCAGCACAATCTTTAAAATACTATTTAAAAATGCTAATTATTTTAATATCTGCTAAATCACACTTCCAATGGAAAACAAAAGCGGTTTAAAATGTAAAACATTACTTCTAAAAACATAACGCTGCTGTTGTGAACAGATAACATGATTGCAAAAGCCAAGGCATTGGCCTCTTGAAGCTAACAGCATTTCCTTTTCAGCTTGATAGGAAAGATCTTCTCCCAGGACTTGAGAAAGTTGAGCTTCTAGCTTCCATAGACATTGTGAACTCTGTCATTCTCTTCGTCCTCTCAAAGCTGCTGAGCCAAACCATAGTACAATGCAAGCAAACCAATGAATACATCTCTGGCTTTAATGTAAAATAATTAAAAACCAAGGTGTTTTCTGTTCATTAATCAGTGTGACTAGGGAAATAAATTGTATGCAAAGGGGGATGACAAAAATACATACCTGTTTGTTGTGCAAACAAACCAGTAAGTGAAGTTTACAGATTAGTTTGTAAACAAACACATATAGGTGCCGATTACGATCCTGTAAAAACCGGGTACGAACCGGCGGACGGAGCATATTCTCCGTCCGACGCGTACCCGGTTGTCAAAACTTACAAACATGGAATTACGAATCGCACGGAAACTCCATTTCCGTACGATTCGTACAAAACCCCGACCGACGAAAATAAACATACAAATGCGATCCGGGAAAGCGCCGACGTGACGTCGGGACGCACGCAGCCTGCCATTCATGAACCAGGAATTACGAGTCGCACCGACGTCATCCCGCACGGAGAATATTTTCCGGCTGCCAAAAACTGCGGGGAAATCAGGACGACGCGACCAAGGAGTACCTGTACGCGACGGACAGACATGGACCCGAACCTACGTGTCATCCCGGCCCTCATAGCAGTCGACCTCCTCTACAGGTTCGGACGCAGACGCCGCAGAAGGTCAGAACAACAAAGGGAGGGGGGAAAGGGGGGGGCAGTGATGAATACAGGCCCCAGCTAGGCCCGCAAGGCACAAGGGTTCGCTCTCCTGTAACGGAATCTATAAGGAAGTTGGCACGGAAACTGCAAAGTACAAAAACAACGTTTATTAACCCTTAAGGGTGGTCCTACAATCCACACAACACTCTTCAGTATTGCATGGAGTAGCACACAGAACATTCGTACACAGTCCCCTTTTATACACAACAGAGGGGCTCATAAGTGGGTGGATACAACATGAGGCCGAAGAACATTACCATTTATGGTCATTCTCGATACTGAATCAATACATGGGCGGAGCCAACACACTCCTTGAGCCCGTGAAAGGACATGGTCAAGCAAGGCTAATTATAACAGATGTGGTCAAGTCTGGGCATGCGCCAGACGGACAAGAGGGAGCTATTTATAAACTGTTGCTAGGCAGATTACAAGAGCAACTAACACAGAGGTCGGACTCTCCTCGTGGTGAACACATGGCAGCATGTCAATACAAAATGGAGTCCGGACTTCGGTCAACATAACGAAGAAAACATGATCTAAAGGGAAAGCATTAATGTTTTCAGTAAATGCTTAATCACATTCTGCCTTAATTTACAACAGACGACCCTTTCAGCATTTACTGAAGACATCCGGCTTCCAAGAATAATCATCATATATGTCAATTATCATCATTCCTTTAACCTCTTTAGCTAGACCCTTTTGGTGAGCAACATCGGCAACAGCTTTCTTATCTGGAATGCAGAATGAAATGCATACAGAACAGCACAATGGTCCACATTGAATACACATACAGAAAAGGAACAGAATTGCTATAATAATACAGAGACCAGTTAAAACCTTCCATCCCCAGGCAGTAACCAACGCCCAAAACCATCCAGAAAAGGACCAAGTGCCGTTTTCTGTGTGGATTTCAGCTGCTATTTTATGCAGCTTGTTAATGGCGTTATAAACGGATGGCGTATGATCAGGGATGAACACACAGCAGCTACTTCCAATAATTTTACAGGCTCCCCCTCGATCAGCTAGCATTACATCTAATACCATACGATTCTGCAAAGCAACAATCCTAGTTATTTGTAACTCTTCCGTAAGATTCCCAAGAGCAGCGGCAGTCTGATTGGTCACAGCTTCTACCACTCTTGTTAATCTTCGGATCTTCCTACTATTCAAAGCGGCTCCAACAAAGAAAAACAGTCCTAAGTTAAAATCAATATACTGTTGCAAGCTGGTATCGGTCTGATCCACATCATCAATTGATAGAGTACGTTTGTATCTATTTACAGTCACATTATTCAAAAGTTTCAAATCCTTATGATATGACGCGGGTGCTAGGAATACAGGAGGTAATAGGAATGATACATAGCATACCCCAGACCACCCAGCCGGCAAACGGTAATAACCTTTATTTCCACACACAAAGTAGGTATTATGGGACGCTAGGAAGGTACTGTTATTCAACCCGTCAATGTTCAATACGGTTATGCAATCACTGACACCAACAGGGATAAAACCCACACTCTGGACACACAAGTCCGCTTGAGCTTGTGCTACTTGGATTACGAATTTGTCCTTCCCCACAGTGTCTCTGGTGTTCGTGAAGATATAGGGAATGGATTCATTGTCCGGTCGGTACTCTTCCCATTCCCAAATTGTCCCATTCGCTTGTGGATACCCATTCTTGTCCTGATGGCATTCTTTATTAAGTCTAAAAAGCAATCGTCCCACTGTCGGTTTCCGAGTGGCAAAAAGCAAAGTGTACCATGCTCTACAAGAGCCATTATGAGAGAAAGGAAGTGGTATGAATGGCGTTCCTCCTTTCTTCTGATGGGCTGGCATCATCCCACATATCCAACAGTTCGTAGCATTCGTAGCAACGTGCGTATGATGCAGCATCTGGATGAAAGTGTTGTTCAAGTAAGATTGTCGATGCTTCAACTCTTGATACGGTAATGTATAAAAGTAGTGCTCCTCAGGCACCGGAGTTGTCAACACAAGTGTTTTCCGAGCAGGAGTTACCTCCTCCACAAACCATGTGGTTATCCCAACAACAGCTACTGTTAGCATGAACCCCAACGCACAAAGGATTTTCTTCTTCTCCATGTCAAAAGAAACAATACCCTGATATCTTCCTGAAACTAAAAAGGTCTGTCAGAACTCTTCCCCTTGGGCAGCGGTTGATTTCTTCACCAGCGGGCCAAGACGGGTGTCACTACACTAATGCAGGGCTGATCCCCCCCCCTTGCCTCATCGGCTCTCCGTTTCACTAACCCAAGGGCCGTTCTGACAGTATGTCCCGGCACTGGAAACCTCACTTCCTTGGTCGCAGATGATATCGCCTTCCTCCAGAAGTCGTGTGGTCCGGAAAGAGCTCCTCAGTGTCTCGTGGCTCAGCAGCACGGCCTGTCTCTGCTGCTAGGATTTCTCGTTGATCGGTCAGCACGGCAGACTCCACCAATCCGGGCGGTACCTTTCGACAGTGTAAGGAATGGATCCAATTCTTCCTGTTCGAGACTCGCACTGCCGTCCTCGTTGCAAGGAGGACTTGCTCAGGTCCTACCCATCTCGGCTCCAAACTGTTCGTTCTGTCGAAGACCTTCACCATAACATGATCCCCAGGCCGGAGACCATGTCCTTCGCCGGTAGACCGATCAGGGAGCGCCTCTCGGACCTGTTGATGAATAGAAACCAAATTATCCGTTAACTGTGCCAGATAATCGCTCATCATTACACAAGGTACATCATACACCGCCTTAGGCCTTGGTGGACCCCAAATATTCATTGGGCGTCCAAATACGATTTCATATGGCGTAAGGCCAGTTCGAGAGTGTGGCACCGACCTAATTGACAATAACGCCAGTGGCAGGGCGTCTGGCCAAGTCAAAGACGTTGAAGCTTGGATTTTGGCGATCTTAAGCTTCAGTGTACCATTATACTTCTCGACTAGTCCGGCAGACTGAGGGTGGAATACGGCGTGGAACTTCTGGGTGATGCCTAGGCCCTTCAAGACATATTTTATAACATCCGCTACAAAGTGAGGGCCATTATCACTCCACAGAAGTCTACAGACGCCGTATCGAGGAAAAAACTCTTTCAGCAATAGCTTCGCTGTAGTCATTGCAGTATTGTCTTTCGTAGGGTACGCCTCAACCCATTTACTGAAGGCGCAGACCACTACTAGAACATACTTCAAATTGTTACAGCGCTCAAGCTGGATATAGTCCATCTGCAGAACCTCAAAGGGTGCAGTGGGCGTCGCAAATCCTCCTGCTGGAGTTCGAGTGCCTTTCCCTGGGTTATACTTCAGACAGATCATACAGGTCTGCACCACCCTCTTTGCTGTGCTAGCAATCTCTGGATGCTCCCAGACTTGGGTAAGCAATTTCACAATTGCGGAAGCTCCAACATGTGCTAGCCCATGTGCCATTTGAACCATAGGTTGTACGAAAGCCGTGGGTAACTTCCATCTATCCATCTGCTTATTTCTCCAACAGCCCTCATCATCCAACTCTCCCTCGCTAGCCCATTGCTCCCGCTCTTTATCAGAAGCGGTCCTTTGCATTTCTCGCACTTCCTCCTTCGCATCACGCCATCTTTCCACCTGTGACTTCACTACATACATGGCAGTAGCGCCGGGCTGCATCGCGGTCTCCCGTGCTACCCGGTCTGCTAACGCATTCCCTTCTCCAACTTTATCAACTACTTTCCTATGGGCACTACACTTAACAATGGCAATTTTCTTCGGGTATGTCAATGCGGTTAAGAGATGGTGGACTAACTCCCCATGCATTATCTGTACCCCATGTGACGTTAAGAACCCTCTCTCCTTCCAGAGTAGGCCGAAATCGTGCGCTACTCCGAAGGCATAGCGGCTATCTGTGTAAACATTCACACACAATCCTGTACTGAGCTCACATGCTCGTGTTAAGGCTATCAGTTCCGCTGCTTGAGCTGATTTCTGCGGTATGCGTGCTGTCTCCACTATCGTCTGTAACGTGGTAATTGCATACGCTGCTGAAGTCGTACCATCTGGTAGCTTCAGGCATGATCCGTCTACCCACAACTCTCCATCTACATCTGAAAAGGGCGTATCCTGGAGATCAATACGACCCTTTGTTTGTTCCTCAGTCACAAGAATACAATCATGCGCTTTCTGCGCCTCAGGCTGGGTCTCGGGGTATGGCAACAATGTGGCCGGGTTTAATGTCACGCACCTTTTCAACGTAATATGAGGAGCCAAAAGCGTCAGCTCATATCCCGTTAAACGGGCACTGGTCAAATGCTGCGTCTTTGTTTGATTAAGCAGGGCATCCACAGCATGGGGAACTAACACCAACAGCTTATGAGATAACACAATTCCTTCACTCTGCCGTATTGACACAGCTGTCGCCGCAACCGAGCGAAAACACCCTGGCAATGCTCGGGCGACAGGATCAAGTACAGCCGAAAAGTATGCACAAGGGCGCTGCTTGTCGCCGTGCATCTGCACTAAAACTGACAACGCACATCCATCTTTCTCATGCACATACAACGAAAAGGGTTTTGCATAATCAGGGGTCCCTAACACTGGTGCTGAACAAAGGGCCTGTCGCAGTTGCTGAAAAGCAGCATCACACTCATCTGACCAAGGGATTGGGATAGGCGTATCCTTTGTCAAAAGGGCTAACAATGGCTTAGCTATGTGTGAAAACCCCAATATCCACTGTCTACAAAAAGAAACAAGGCCCAAAAATGCACGCACATCCTTCTGCGTGGATGGTCTCGGTGTGTCCAAAATTACTTGGATACGATCTGGTGTGAGTGCACGTCCCTCCTTAGACAAAAGGTGACCTAAATAAGTCACCTTTGGTCTACAGAATTGCAATTTCTTCCTGGATACTTTATGATTGCGGGATGCTAAAAAGGAAAGTAGGGATAACGTGCTCTTTTCACACAACTCCAGGGTGTCAGCCGCCAACAAGATGTCGTCGACATATTGAATGAGGGCGACCCCCTCGAGCAAAACAAAGGAATCCAATTGTCGTTTCAGAGCCTGACTGTAAATACTAGGGCTTTCTGTATAGCCTTGGGGAATTCTACAAAAACGATAAGATCTATTGTTTAATGTGAACCCAAAAAGAAATCGGCTATCAGGGTGAATGGGAATAGAAAAGAAGGCATTTTTCAAATCAATCACTGAGAACATGGTCGCCGTAGGCGGGACCAAGGTAAGCAACGTCGTGATATCGGAAACCACCGGGTACTGAGGTATCACGATCTTGTTTACCTCCCTCAAATCAATTATGAACCGATAGACCTTTGCATCCGTGTCCTTTTTCAAAATTGGGAGAATCGGACTGTTACAGATTTTATAGGGAACTTCTTCCACTACCCCTACTGCGATCAAGTCTTGCACAATCTGTATGAGAGCCTCCTCGCCCTCCTGGGAAATACGATACTGCGGGAGGCGTGGTAGCACCGCCCCCTCCTGGACACTAATGTGGACCGGAGGAATCACCATTTGTCCCACATCTGTGTCCGAAGTTGCCCATAAAGCTCGGGGGAGGGTAGCCAACAACGCATCCTCTGATATCGTACACATCCGCCCAGACCGGGGGTAGTTGTCATTCAAGATCACCCTCACACCCTCAGGGGAGCAGCGGATTGTAGCCCTAAAGTACTTTAACATATCAAGGCCCATAATGTTATCCGGTGTATACGGAGCAAGCAGAAACGGACAGGGCGCAGAAAAACAATCAACTTTAAATGCAAGGGGCTGTGAAAGAGGGCTTCGGGAGAGTGTACCGTCAAACCCTACCGATGTAACTATTGAGCCGGATGGGGGAGCCCCCGGAACCAAGTACCTAGACAATGCACTACGTGTCGCTCCTGTATCTACTAGGAACTGATCAGTAGAACCTAAAACTTCAGCCGATACATAAGGACCCGTCTGATCGACCGGCACCTCAACTGATTCAGACCCCCATCCAACGCATTCCTATGCATGCTGCGAATCGTGATATCCCGATCGATCGATGTCCGATACATGATACTGGTGCTGGCGATCGAAAACATTTGAGCTATCTCGGTGCTGCCTGGCAGTATCGAAACGGACATTATCGTTAGAATTCCCTCTAAAGTTCGAGAAGCCCCCTCTACCTCTCGGGCCACCCGGAGTATGCCCCTGACGTGAAGCACGCAACACTGGGCAATCCCTGGCCCAATGGCCCAATTGCTTGCAATATGCACACTGGTTCCTATTCAAATCAGATCGGCCCGGAGGGGGACCATAAGATCCGCCCCGTCCTCTATTATTACCCCGTCGGGGCGGGCCATATACTTGTGCTAACATCACCTTAGTCTTGAGGTCTTTCGATTTCTTCTCTTCCTGGCCCTTCGCCTCGTGCTCCTGACGCTCATAATACTGAGCGATAGTCAGAAGGGCCGTCGGCGTCGCGGAGGACCAGGAACTCTCGCTCGCTTTTAACCGGGCCGCAACTGCTGGTAGCAGATTAGCCACATATTTGTCCGCGAAAAGGTGGCGGCCCGTGTCGTCAGTAAGCGACTGGCCACTAAAATCATGAAACGTCTCCTCAAAGCGCGTAAAGAAGTCCGCAACTGACTCGTCAACTTTCTGCTTACATGCAGCTAACATATTCCAGTCAATCTTTTTAGGGGGGATAATCGTCTTCAACTTAGTCACAATAGCAGCGGGGAGATCTAAAATATTCTGGGGTGGTTTCTGTGCAGGCTTCCGTTCCCTATCCTCATCCTCAAGGTCAGACCACCGGGCCTTAAAGGCAACCGCATCATCTACCTTTCGGACAGAGCGCCACGTATCCGGCGGTAGGATAAGGCCAAAGAACAGGTCTATATCCGCTAAGGTCATAATGCAAGAATTCAAGGCCCCCTCGACTTCTTCATAGAAGGCCGCTGGATTCTTGCGGGGGTCAGGCAACGCATTCTTTAGTGCCATAACATCGGCCCTATGCCATGGAGTGTAAACCCAGTTATATACAAAATATCCCCTTGCATCGGCGGAGTTAATATCTGAGCTAGTCCCTGCTCCCTTAGGAGGAACATACAAAGGCGCCGCCTCTCGCATTGGTTTAGCATGCACTATGTCATCCTTAGCTGACTGGGAGGCGGATGGGTGGCCCCCTGCTGCAGACAAATCCGACTGCTTCTCCTCCTCCGTTCGTTGACGTGCTCTCTCTCTAAGGGCCAGCACCTCGTCCCGCAAAGCGAACAGCCGCCGAGCCGCCTCAGGAGCCTTAGGGGGAGAAAAAACACCATTACGTAATGCTCCGGCATCCGAAGACACTTCGTCAGGCTCAAGGACACTAGAATATTTTCGGAAAGCAGCAATTACTTCATCTGCGAAATGAGACAGAAAATACACCCTCTCTCTATCTTGCCACGACCCCCAAGTATGGAACAACTCCTCCTTAGACATCTTGCCCTTAAGTGCACGGAGGGAAAGTTTCCGAAGCTCAGCCATATGCTCGGCCGATAACATGGACCGTGTGTCGACCTTACCCGGAGCCGGGCCAGAATCTTGCGGCCGCGGAGCAGATGCGCCAACATAAGGGGGCGGAGAACGATCTAGTAAATAAAAATCATCATCAGGATTATTAAGGACAGGATAAAGTGGCTGGCGAACAACATATTGACCCGAGACCTGTAGCCTACGCTCTTTCTCTTGTCTGTCCGTGTGCTCTTTGTCCTCCCGACGCTTCGCTTCCAGCGCTCGCACATGATCATTCTTCCGTTGCTCTTTATCAAACAGCGCTTTCTCACGTTTCTCTCGCTCACGCACTTCCTTCACCCATAATCGCACACACTCAAACATATCCTGACGAGCACGTCGCTTACACATACACTGTTCCACATACTCAATCTTACGTATATCAAACGATCCATACAAAGGCCATCGCAACTCAGGATCCTTCCTCGTGTATTTCCTCCATAGCGTGCTGTACATTATGGAAGAAAGACCATGCTTCACATACATATCCCTATTAGGAGTCCCCTCTGGGGGAGCTGGAGCAGATTCCTCGAGGTTCAACCGGTTACCAAAACAGCAGCACCACTTACGGAGTGCGCTAAAAGCAGGCATGCTAGGAATAATGCAAAATATGCAATATTATAAGAAAAAAAATGGCACTTAATCGTTGCGCCGTTCAAAGTTTACACAGCTCCGGAGAAATCTCTCCACATTACCTGCCTATATGTGTTGCAACGCATATATTTTCACAAAGACAAATTCAAAATATGACTAGTCATCATCAATCAAACTCAAATAGCCAACCCAGGCTTCAAAACTCGGAGCAAGTACCGTACAACGGTTCTTACCAATCAAGAGTCCAGGTTCCAACTGCCAAGCTCCACAATCGCCCAAACGGCTCTCACGGCAGGACCGACAGAAGAGGTCTCAGTCGATGACCGGCGCCACCCAGACGGTCAGCTCGGAAGGGAAGGAAGAAAAACCTCGGGATGCCAGGGCTAAGACGCCGCTGGCAGTGATCACGTCCCCGGCCAAACTCCTCACCTTCGTCGCGACCAGTCCTTCGAGCATCCGAGTCGCCGATGAGCCCCACGTGACGGGCGCCAATTGATGAATACAGGCCCCAGCTAGGCCCGCAAGGCACAAGGGTTCGCTCTCCTGTAACGGAATCTATAAGGAAGTTGGCACGGAAACTGCAAAGTACAAAAACAACGTTTATTAACCCTTAAGGGTGGTCCTACAATCCACACAACACTCTTCAGTATTGCATGGAGTAGCACACAGAACATTCGTACACAGTCCCCTTTTATACACAACAGAGGGGCTCATAAGTGGGTGGATACAACATGAGGCCGAAGAACATTACCATTTATGGTCATTCTCGATACTGAATCAATACATGGGCGGAGCCAACACACTCCTTGAGCCCGTGAAAGGACATGGTCAAGCAAGGCTAATTATAACAGATGTGGTCAAGTCTGGGCATGCGCCAGACGGACAAGAGGGAGCTATTTATAAACTGTTGCTAGGCAGATTACAAGAGCAACTAACACAGAGGTCGGACTCTCCTCGTGGTGAACACATGGCAGCATGTCAATACAAAATGGAGTCCGGACTTCGGTCAACATAACGAAGAAAACATGATCTAAAGGGAAAGCATTAATGTTTTCAGTAAATGCTTAATCACATTCTGCCTTAATTTACAACAGCAGGACCAGGGGCAGGCCACAAAACCCCCACCAAAGTCACACAGCACACATGCCCTGGACATACCTGACCCCCAGGCCCTGGTCACTACGAGGGGGTGGGGGCGTGTCCAGCAAAGCCAGCGTCCGCCACAACGGAAGTGCCTGACGATGCGAACCGGCAACACAACAATACAGGTACGTCCCGTACCCACGCCTTAAGAGCGTGGGTACGAGTCGTACCACTCCCACACCTACGTCACCCCAACAATGGCGGGACGGCTGTACCCACGTGGCAAAGGCCTGGGTACGGCCCGCACAAGCATTCCACAGCGTGGGTACGGATATGTACGGACCGTACCCCCACCCGCATATGCATGGAGCGTACCCCCATCCGTGTATGTACGACCCGTACCCTCACCCGTGTACGTATGGAGCATACCCCCCACCCCAACCGTGCATGTACGTACCGTACCCCCACCCCAACCGTGTATGTATGTACCGTACCCCCACCCCAACAGTGTAAGTACGACCCGTAACCCCACCCGCGTACGTATGGAGCGTACCCCCCACCCCAACAGTGTAAGTACGAACCGTACCCCACCCGCGTATGTATGGAGCGTACCCCCCACCCCAACAGTGTAAGTACGACCCGTACCCCACCCGCGTACGTATGGAGCGTACTCCCACCCCAACCGTGTATGTACGTACCGTACCCCCACCCCAACCGTGTATGTACGTACCGTACCCCCACCCCAACAGTGTAAGTACGACCCGTAACCCCACCCGCGTACATATGGAGCGTATCCCCATCCCAACAGTGTAAGTACGAGCCGTACCCCACCCGCGTACGTATGGAGCGTACCCCCCACCCCAACAGTGTAAGTACGACCTGTAACCCCACCCGCGTACGTATGGAGCGTACTCCCACCCCAACAGTGTAAGTATGACCCGTACCCTCACCCGCGGACGTATGGAGCGTACCCCCCACCCCAACAGTGTAAGTACGACCCGTAACCCCACCCGCGTATGCATGGAGCGTACCCCCACCCCAACCGTGTATGTACGACACGTACCCCCACCTCGTATGCATGGAGCGAACCCACACACGTGTATGTTCTAAGCGTACATATTGTTAAATAGGAGGGGTGTGTGCAGAGTCCTCCCAGCAGTCCCCAGAGACAGGAGGGGTGTGTGCAGAGTCCTCCCAGCAGTGCCCAGACACAGGAGGGGTGTGTGCAGAGTCCTCCCAGCAGTGCTCAGACACAGGAGGGGTGTGTGCAGAGTCCTCCCAGCAGTCCCCAGAGACAGGAGGGGTGTGTGCAGAGTCCTCCCAGCAGTGCCCAGACACAGGAGGGGTGTGTGCAGAGTCCTCTCAGCAGTCCCCAGAGACAGGAGGGGTGTGTGCAGAGTCCTCCCAGCAGTGCCCAGACACAGGAGGGGTGTGTGCAGAGTCCTCCCAGCAGTGCTCAGACACAGGAGGGGTGTGTGCAGAGTCCTCCCAGCAGTCCCCAGAGACAGGAGGGGTGTGTGCAGAGTCCTCCCAGCAGTGCCCAGACACAGGAGGGGTGTGTGCAGAGTCCTCCCAGCAGTGCTCAGAAACAGGAGGGGTGTGTGCAGAGTCCTCCCAGCAGTGCCCAGACACAGGAGGGGTGGGTGCCTATCACTCCCAGCAGTGCCCAGAGACAGGAGGGGTGTGTGCAGAGTCCTCCCAGCAGTGCCCAGACACAGGAGGGGTGGGTGCCTATCACTCCCAGCAGTGCCCAGACATAGGAGGGGTGGGTGCAGAGTCCCCCCAGCAGTGCCCAGACACAGGAGGGGTGTGTGCAGAGTCCTCCCAGCAGTGCCCAGACACAGGAGGGGTGTGCGCAGAGTCCTCCCAGCAGTGCCCAGACACAGGAGGGGTGTGTGCAGAGTCCTCCCAGCAGTGCCCAGAGACAGGAGGGGTGGGTGCAGAGTCCTCCCAGCAGTGCCCAGACACAGGAGGGGTGTGTGCAGAGTCCTCCCAGCAGTGCTCAGACACAGGAGGGGTGTGTGCAGAGTCCTCCCAGCAGTGCCCAGACACAGGAGGGGTGTGTGCAGAGTCCTCCCAGCAGTGCCCAGAGACAGGAGGGGTGGGTGCCTATCACTCCCAGCAGTGCCCAGAGACAGGAGGGGTGTGTGCAGAGTCCTCCCAGCAGTGCCCAGAGACAGGAGGGGTGGGTGCAGAGTCCTCCCAGCAGTGCCCAGCCACAAGAGTGGTGTGTGCAGACTCCTCCCAGCAGTGCCCAGACACAGGAGGGGTGTGTGCAGAGTCCTCCCAGCAGTGCCCAGACACAGGAGGGGTGTGTGCAGAGTCCTCCCAGCAGTGCCCAGTCATAAGAGGGGTGTGTGCAGAGTCCTCCCAGCAGTGCCCAGACACAGGAGGGGTGGGTGCCTATCACTCCCAGCAGTGCCCAGAGACAGGAGGGGTGGGTGCCTAACACTCCCAGCAGTGCCCATGGAACGCAAAGGGTGGAGCAGCCACAGATACCATGCCCACAAATGTCAGTCAGGTGCACAAAGACCCTGCAGTACATGTACCACATGTGTGCGAGGCTGGGAGTATACGCATGCATAGCGCCAAAAAGAAAACATGTCCACATGAAGTCATGTCAATAGTCCACATACACAAGTACAATGACTACCAAGGATGCCACGAATGATGCAGGTGGAGACATCGCTCAGCATGCATGTGCAAGGTTGAAGGAGTCCGTCACACACCCAGCTAATGTACACACAGCTCAGCGCTAAATATTGGGAACACCCTGCAGGGAAGATGGCAAGGTACACAGAGGAAGGAATACACCTTGGGACAATTTCACCATGCAGTAACTGCTTACATGAACAGAGAAACCTAGCTAACACCGTGTGATGGCACACAGATACCAGGGTCCCCCCTATGACCAGCACACTACTACATTTTCCACACACCCAACACATGATTACCACCCAAAATCATGTAGCAGCCCCACCAACAGCAACATCAGAAACGCAGTAGTGTTCAAAGGAAACAAAAATGGCTTTAATCAGCATGATCTTAAATAGTGTGTTCGTAGAAAGTCCAATATTTACAAAGCCCATAGGGCAGTCCATGAGTCACAGCTGGACGGGGGACACAGTGGGACGCATGTCCCCTAGCTTGCCTGCACAGTCAGACTCCTTCGTCTTCCACAGCGGGGAGGGCATCATGTTGGGGGGAAGGACCAGGCACCGCAGGGACAGGAGGGCGAAGGGTAGGCGTTGTGGGTGCAGGGATGGAGGACTCCACCACAGGGGGTGGGGCAGGGCCAAAGGCGGAGGCCAGGATCTCGCTGCACACCTTAGCAAGGTCCTCCAGCGTCTCCCCTGCACCCGAAGGAACCACAGGCCCCAAGGAGGGGGGGGGCGTAGGGATGAGTCGCAGCGCCACTGGGGGAGGGTGTGGACAGGGGGGGACTCAACCACCCTGACCGGGGACTCCCTTGACCGCTTGCGGGGTGGTGTCACAGTGGGGCTCAGGTACAGAGCGGTGTGGACAGGGGGGGACTCAGCCACCCTGACCGGGGACTCCTTTGACCGCTTGCGGGGTGGTGTCACTGTGGGGCTCAGGGACAGAGCGGCCATGAAGGAGTCCTTGCCCGATATGTGGCCAGGAGAGCTGAGGGGAGGGGATTTGGAGGGAGTGGATTGGGTGGAATGCGGACTCCCACTCTGGCTGCGTGTCTTACGTTTGCCCGCCGACCCAGTGGGTGTACCTACCTCACCCTGTGTGTGCGTGCCAGGAGGTGTGCGTATGACCTTCCCTGCTGGTGTGGTGCCTGTGTCTGTTGTGGTGGGTGCATGCTGACGTCTTGGTGTATGTGGGACAGGCATGGGAGTGGGAAGTGTGGATAAGGCAGGGGTGGGGGGTGGGATGTAGCGCTGCAGGAGACCCACTGCTGCAGTCAGTGTCGAGTCTATGGACCTCAGCAACTGGCGTTGGTCAGCCTGCGACGAAAAAATGCCCTCCAAGTATGCCTCCATGTTGTGCAGCACTTGGCTGTGGCCATGGAGGACATTAAGGATCGCAGCCTGACCAACCTGCAACTGCCGCTGGATGTCCACAGACTCGGCATTGGCGGCAGCAGTGGAGACAGGGGTAGGGGGTGCGGTGCCTGGCAGGAAGGAGACATGTGGTGACAGTGGACGTTGGGAAGGGACACGAGCAAGTGGGAGGCGGCTGATGGCAATGGAGGGGGCGGGGTGCGATGTTGTTCCGCTGTCAGCTGCTGGTGCAGCCTCCGCCCACTCGGAGAGAACATCCTCGGACCCGTCGGCTTCATATTCGGTGGTGCCAGTGGACAGGTCCTCGGCCTCACTCTCCTCCGCCTCTGTACCACTCAATGTGCCAGCCACGATGTCAACGCTGGCACTGGTGCTCGGTCCCTCCACTCCGTCTGTGCTCATGTCTCCCTCCGTGTCCCCCGACGATGCTGTGGGCAAGGTGAAGAGACAGCAATTAATCACACACCTGTATACATATGTCACATGAGTCCAATCTACATAGGTTACAGTGCATAGCCTGCAAAGAAAGTTAAGTAACATCTACAAAACAAGGTACAGATGTAGGGCATGCAACACACAGTTGGTTGACCCACCATGCCAATGAAATTCCATGGAGAGCATGACACAATAGCAAATGACATGAAATGGAGTTTGACATAGGAGCCAGGCCCTGGGGACAATCCAGCACTGCATCTGCACCACACAGCGTTGCCGACAATAGGGATGAGGAGGGACCAACTCCATGAGCTTGAGGCACATGCTGCATAGGTAATACTGAAAACATGCCCAACATGACTGGCTCACTGCACCTTGAGTGTATGTCCAGACAAACATCACACACTGGCCAGAACTAGCAAGGAGATTTCAGGTTTTGACATGTAGGCTTGCCCCACACCAACCACCCCCTACATGAGACAATTTGTTGAGACACAGGTGGCACTTACATCTCTTAGTCTGGGTGAAATACACAGGGGATGCATAAATGCAAGATTGGACGCCAAATACCCGAGGTGCGCCTGTCCAAATAATCATGTACAAATGGCCATCATCAGATGATTGTAACAAGACACACAGGCACTGGCCACTGTGACTATGAACAAGGAAAATCAGGTCAGGCTGTACAGTGGACACTTGTACTACATTTCACGTCAATATACATGGTGCCAGGGGCCAATGGCACAAAGCACAACCTATGCTGTAGACACTGAGAGTGTCCATGTTTTGTGATGACACACATGACACCTAGGAAAATATGACCCAGGGGATAGTAGTGGCAACACAGCTCGATGGTCCTGAATTGGAATGACTGCAACACACGCCACCATCCCTGCACTATGAGTATCGCACACTCATGCACATCATGTCACAGGCCACAACGTAGGACATGCGCGCTGTAAGGCATGACACTTGTGAGAATAACTCCCATGTCTGGACTCTGCATCAGTGCCAACTGACATGGAACCCACATGTACTGAACTGGACAGGGCACAGGCAAGGTCCCAAAACCTGTTACACACCACCCCCACACATGATGCTACAGGCATAGTTCACGTGGAGAAAGCGCCAGCCTACATTACCTTGTGAAGGAGTGACTACACACAGACCAGGGAACACATTGCAAGGAGGGGAAGGGAGGCAGGAGAGCACAGCTATACTGTGGGTAACTGGATCTGCACAGCACCTTTAAACCCTGGCAGTGTATCCATGCAACTGTGCACTTACAAATGCTGGTGAAACACAACAAGCACACATGTACCTACCCCCTTCCTGCTGCTGCATCTCCTGTAAGCGCGTCTCCAAGTCTGGAAAGACCACCGGCAGCACACGCTTGTGGATGTGGGTCAGTCGGCGGCGCCCGCGGTTCTTATGGCTCTCAGGTGAGTCCCCCAGCAGGACCCGTGCGATCCTCCGCGTCCAGCACCGGATATCCTGCCAGCGTTTCCTCACCTGGGACAGGCGCCGCTTCCGACCATCCGCACTCCTCACGGCGCTGACGGCGGTCAGCCATATCTGCTCCTTGGCAGAGGCGCCTACCTGTGAGGATGAACAAGTGACACTACATCAATACACCTGGCATATGTCACAGAGACACATATTAGAACACATTTGCTGTTTACAACAAGGCATAGTATGCATCCAACGCATTGCACCTTTGTCATAGGGACATGATCCTCTGGGGAAGGGCAAAAGCAGTATGTGCCATTGAAAGGACACAGGTGGAATGAGGGCAACTACACAATCAATGATCCAGGCTCACACTGTGCATCACAAGCTACACCAGGATAATGTGCAGCACCTCTAAGCAGTCACATGCCACAGGCCATTGACGCTACCGCAGCAGAGTACACAGACACACACAGGCACAGGACATTCACCTGCCATTGCCAAATGCAGCGACAAACCTCACTCTGCACATGTGCCACTAGACTGGGGGGGGGGGGCTCACAGGTGTGGGGCTGGCTCTGCACGTCAGACACACAGCACTGCTCCCTGCTCACATCACATGGCCAGGGTATATCCATCCCTCATGCAGCTGGGGTGCTACACTCCACATTTGCACCCACCCACATGACAGGGGACTTACACACACACCGATGTCCAGGGCACGAACACATCATTTGGACACTCTCAGCACAGGTACACAGAACTAACACACATCTGTGGGTACAGTCACCTGTCACACTGGGCTGACCACATAATCACATGAGGACTGTAGAGGCAACATTCCCAGGAGGATAAGACAAGCAGAATGTGGCATGCACCATGCAGTGATTGTCACAGTAAACACAATGCAAGTGAGGACGGCAGACATGCACCACTGCATGCTCTGGCTGGGAGACATCTGGCATTCCCCCCCCTTGGAACCCCCCTACAGTACATAGCATGTGTGAGACACCTGGACACAATGGCAGAAGTCACACTCACAAAAAAGGGACACAGTCTGTGCTAGTGGACTCTGCACTCACCTGATACCCTGATCGCCCATACAGCATGGGGTACTGTGGGAGGATCAAATCCAGCAAAGCCAGGTTCTCCTCCAGGGTGAAGGGCTGTGACCTCTCCACAGACCTTGACATGGTTCCAGGGAATCAGTAGCAGCAGCTGGGTCGTGGAATCCAGAGATGTGCAGGCAAGTGCACCCTCATGGGACCTGGCTGCCTTATATCTGCCTTGCTGGCCTCTTTCATGCACAGGAGTACAGAGTGATTGGTCACTCACATTTGCATCCTATGTTTCCTCCAATCCCTTCAAACCTAGCACAGTCAGTGGGTTCTTATTGTGTTTTTTTCTTCAGCATGATGTCAACCCCACAAACACATTGCAACAAAGTAGATTCATTCCAACTGACTTCTGCTGTGCACCTTCCAGAACAAATTCAAACTTTAAACTTGGTCTCCATGACAACCAGCATGCATGTAGGCCTTAATACTTGTCCCTCATGTGTCCCCTATGTAATTTTGAGCTTCACACACATGTACGGTACGTTCCGGGGCCCTAGGGCACCCCAAATGCATAGCAACGGCCCGTACAGGCGCGTGTACGGTCCGTATCACTATGGGTGTCCTCGCGTATGCGTACTCGTAGTGGTACGGCCCGTACACACGCCTGTACGTTCACTGTCACTATGGGTGTCCTCACGTATGCGTACTCATAGTGGTACGGCCCGTACACACGCCTGTACGTTCACTATCACTATGGGTGTCCTCGCGTATGCGTACTCATAGTGGTACGGCCCGTACACACGCCTGTACGTTCACTATCACTATGGGTGTCCTCGCGTGTGCGTACTCGTAGTGGTACGGCCCGTACACACGCCTGTACGTTCACTATCACTATGGGTGTTCTCGCGTATGCGTACTCGTAGTGATAGTGAGTGTACAGGCGTGTGTACGGGCCGTACCACTATGAGTACGCATACGCAAGAACACCCATAGTGGTACGGACCGTACACGCGTGCGTACGTTCACTATCACTATGGTTGTTCTCGCGTATGCGTACTCGTAGTGGTACGGCCTGTACACACGCCTGTACGCTCACTATCACTACGAGTACGCATACGCGAGGACACCCATAGTGATAGTGAGCATACAGGCGTGTGTACGGGCCGTACCACTACGAGTACGCATTCGCGAGGACACCCATTGTGATAGTGAACATACAGGCGTGTGTACGGGCCGTACCACTACGAGT
Source organism: Triturus cristatus (assembly GCF_964204655.1). NCBI lineage: Eukaryota > Metazoa > Chordata > Amphibia > Caudata > Salamandridae > Triturus > Triturus cristatus. Next base: position 304,900,606 of record NC_140594.1, on the reverse strand, counting down.
ACGCATACGCGAGGACACCCATAGTGATAGTGGGCGTACGCACGCGTGTACGGTCCGTACCACTATGGGTGTGCTCGCGTATGCGTACCCATAGTGATAGTGAACGTAAGCATGCGTGTACGGTCCGTACCACTATGGGTGTGCTTGCGTATGCGTACTCATGGTGGTACGGACCGTACACACGCCTGTACGCTCACCATCACTATGGGTACACATACGGCAGCACTCCCATAGTGATACGGGAACGTACACAGGCCCTCTTTGCGAAAGTACGGTGGTTTTCACACATCACAGTGGTGACAGGTAGCACACAGGAAGGAATAGGGCTGACATACTTGTCCATGGATGGACATCAAGGCATTGTCTGGGCAGTACTACATGTGTGGGTCACAGGTGTGAAAGGCTGTGATGTGGCACATTACTCCAGAGTCGAGAAGGCACTAGATGTATGATGAGATGTGTACACATGTAATGTGTGACGGTGCAATGTGTGCCAGGCATGCCCTTGACTCCTTTGACATGTGTGCATGTCGTACTGCGCACTTGGGATGAGCGTCACTGGCATGGCACGGACAACAACACACGGAAGTGTCCCCTGAGGCCCGGTACAGGGGTTACCACACCTGACATGTGACTACCCACGGTGCACGATGTGACTATGTCATGTATGTGTGGGGGATGTCCATTAGCTTGATGTTGGAGCTTCCTCAAAAGCTGCAGCTGTTGTAGCAACCAACATGTGTCTGTGTGTAGATTGACATGGCACACTGTTCCGCACACCATGCCACATGTGGTATCGGATGTGAGGTGCGTATGTATGCATGGGACACGGAGTAGCGTAACAAGGACATGTCTGCATCCTCTCTATGAATGTGTGGTGAGTCATCACATGTACACCTTCATGGCAAGGTGTGTGGGCTGTCCTAGTGTAATGTCATGTGACCTGTGGCTCTAGTGTTCCGCTACCAGTCTCTGCAATCGACATCCTACTTCTGCTGATGTGTGGATGTATGTCACTCCTGTGTTGCGTCTGGCTGTTCATTTACACTGGGACACAGCTAATCCCATGCCATGGCATGTGGAGGTTCACAATCTCCGTGTGTAGCTGGGTCTTGGTAGGAGTGTCACCTGGCAGCCATACGTATCCAGGGCATGTGGCACATACCTGACTCCGTATGTAGCATATGTGTATTGACAGATTAACATGTGCTCAGTACTAATAAATTGTTGTTGTGGTGCACTCACTCTTCCTTGTCACTTCCAAATTACTGCAGAGCGCCGCCTCTTCCCCGACCAATTCCGGACTTGGCTGCCATGCGGGAGAATGACTGTATCCGGTGCTACCGCTTCCCCCAACCGTTGATTCTGGAGTTGACGGCGAAACTGGCACCACACCTGCAACCGCTGCACAGGTTTCCTACGGCACTGACACCCAAGCTGAAGGTAATGGCAGCCCTACATTTTCTTGCCACGGGTACCTTTCAAAATACCATAGCTCATGTTGGTGGCATGTCCCAGAGCATGTTCCGCCGTGTGCTGCATGATTTCTTAGAGGCCATGTTGATTCACCTGGATGACTTCATCCATTTCCCAACCCCTGAAATGTTGACTGGGGTCAAGCGTGGATTCTATGCCCTGGGAGGGATGCCCCATGTCATTGGATCCATAGATGGGACACATGTGGCTTTGGTACCACCACAGGCACAGGAGGCAGCGTACAGGAATCACAAGCACTACCACTCCATCAATGCCCTTGTGGTGTGTCTGTCCAACATGGTGATTTCACATGTCTGTGCTTGTTTTCCAGGATCAGCACACGATGCCTACATCATGAGGCGTAGCAGGGTGCCTGAAATGATGACGCAGCTGCGCAACGAACGAGCATGTGTTGTTGGGGGGTACACTCTGGCAGTCCTGTATTTAACGCCATCTTCCTGTCTTACTGCTTCTCCTGTCCTACTTATGTTCATGTGCTTTCCATGTAGGGGACGCTGGCTATCCCAACATGCCATGGCTGATCACACCTCTCCGCAACCCCATCACGCCGGCCCAGCTCCGCTACAACACCGCCCATGGCCGGACAAGGCGAGTGATAGAGAGGTCGTTTGGCCTCCTGAAGAGCCGATTCCGATGCCTCCACAAGACCGGCGGCGCGCTCCCATATGCCCCGGCGAAGGTCTGCAAAATCTTCATGGTCTGCTGCATGCTGCACAACATGGCAGTTGAGAAAGCTGTGCCACTCATCCTGGATCAAGATGATCAGGACCATCCACCCGTGGAGGACGAAGGTCTTGGCAATGGGGCTAGTGATGTGGAGGACGTGGTTCCGCAAGAGGACATCCAGACTCGGCTCATACGCGACTTCTTTGCTTAGTGGTGAGTACCAGTGTCTGTGTGTGCACGCATTGGTCCCCGTGTGGCATGTGTTGCGATGTGTGTGTCCATCTGCATGTATGCCACGTGAGTCAGAGGTGTGTGTGGATGTGTCACTCGAGTGATGGTGGCAGTGATGTGTATTTCCCCAGTCATAATTGTGACCTGGCATGTTGTCATCTTTACATGTGTCGAGTACATGCACATGCAAGTGGCTGTGCTTTTTGTGGCTGACTTCTTGTGTGTCTCTCATCCCCAGGTACTTGCGCATGCCGTCTGCTGGTTGCATTGTTGTGGCACTGCTATTCCTCATGGACACGTCATCGTGTGCTGACTCAGCGTTACACGCACGGACAAGTTTGGAAGTCTCCTTAGGGTAAGGGATGCATCAGGGGTGTATTGGGTGTGGCAGTTGTTCACGATGTATGCACACTGCCCCTGTCGATGTTTGGTTCCTCTGCAGACATGTCGCATCACCATGGTACACATTACATGCAGCTGGGTACACCTGAATAGATGGTCAGACTTGTTGACAGTTATCAGTGATGGGATTGTGGAATGTGATGATGGCATCAATGTGTGTTACACTGCCCTCAGACACATACGGTTTGCCTTGGCTTGACATGCTGTGGGACTTCCACATCAGCGGATCAATGGTGTATGGCAGTCTCTCCGTGAGCAGCAGGGGGTGTTTAGCTGTTAGCCGACACTTGTGTGCCAGTTCCATGGCTATCACGCATTTGTGCTGCAGAAGGGGGGTTCCAGTGTTGGACCCACATGTTACTCCACATGACCCGTTCATGTGTACTCCGAGTTGCCTCTGCAATCCCGAATACATGACTAATAAAGGTGTCCCTATGCCTCCAAGGTGCCTTTTCTCAGTCAATGCTGGTGTGTTGCCACGGTGCTTCCGGCATGTCTGGCATGGTTTTCCGTGATAGTGGCTATGTGTCTATGTGTAGGGTAGCAAGATGCAAGCTGTTTGTGTGGGATTAGACTGTGTATTGTGCATGTAGTCAATGACTGTGTGGGTATTGTGACATGTGCCATCCCCATGCATCCAACGTTGGCCAGGCCACCATTCACTGCATCCACCTGACTCAAGCTTGCAGGACATGGTTCTGCCACCTGTCCACACATACCTGGGTGCCCCCAGGACACTCCACATGATCCCTGACCTCTGCGCATGGCTGTCGCTGTACTCAATATGTCTGTCGGCACGGTTGTGCGGCCACCCGCTCAGCTGGTTGGGCCCATCACGGGTGTGTATGGTGCTCCATGTCTGTCTTGCCTAATACAATGTGACCCATGTGTGTCCTGTGCCAGACTCAGGCCCCAGGGTGTGGATGGTTGCAGTCAAATGAGAACTCAGGCATAGTTAGACTTTACAAGACACATGTAAGGTAATAATGCAATCAGCAGGCATCTTCTCTTTATGGTGTGACTTTTTTATTTTGGTTGGGGTAGGGGGGGGTGGTTTGACATGAGGGGCTTTCCGGGTGTGTGGAATCCAAAGTTCACTAGGGGAGTTGGTGTCCTTGCCATCTGAAATCCTCAGAGTCCATGCCACAGTCTTTGTCAACATTGGTCAGACAGTGACCAGCAAGTCCATGTGGCAGAGAATGTCTTTTGCTGCTGTGCTGCTGTTGCTCCAGTGGGCCAGGTGCCAGGCCAGGTGTCCTGGGAGATGGTGCTGTTGCGCTGACCCTCACGGTCTTTTCCGTGGACGACCCGCCCTCCTGCGGGGACCCTCAGAAGCAGGCCGTGACGATGTTTGGGATGCTCCGTCGGATGTCTCCTCCTCATCCCTCCCTGTGGGTGGTGATGTTCTACGCCTTCTGGCACAGGGAGGGTTGCCCATGTTGTCGGCCATCCGACGGAGTGTACTGTGAATTCCCATGAACACCGTCACGAGCTCAGCCTGTCTGTCCTCCATCCTCCGTTGGTGTTGCAGTAGACAGGCATGTTGCTCCGCATGTTGCTGGGCCTGCTGGGTCTTGATCTCATCGAGGGTCCCCTTCATATCGTTGAGGGTGGACACAACCTGGGCCATGCCCGTGGTGTCCTGCCGGTATGTGTCCAGGACATGGGAATATACCGGTTCCCCAGCCAACCGGTCAGGCTCGCGCCTCCGCCGTCCTCCACTCCCACCACCCCTGCCCACTTGCACCTGGCCTGCCCTTGTGGGCACATCGGGTCTCCGGGACCCCAGAGGGGTGGCATTGGCATTGTCGCCTGCCTCCTCCTGGGTGCCCGGGACACTGTGTCCCTCCTGGCCAGCCTGGCTGCATTGTGGTAGTGGGGCAGGGATCCTGGGTGTCTCCTGGGATGTGGCAGGAGTGGGGGTGGTGGTTGGCCCAGTTGTACCTGACGCAGGTGCTGCAGGTCGTTGGACACCAGAGGGGCCAGGTTGGTCGGGGTCGGGTTCGTCCACAGAGTGGTGAGAGTCGTCGCTGCCGGTGGCTCCGTCATCCCGCCGAGCCGGGTCCTGTGAGTCTTCTCCCCCAGTGTTGGGGGGTGACCCACGACGTTGACCAGTGTGTGAGAGAGACAATGTTAATTTTGTTCCATGCAACATCCATGTTTAATTGGTTTCAAAGTTGGCACATTTCCTCTGGGAATTTGGATATGTCTTGCATTCCACTCACAGTGCACTTGTCCCTTGGGCACAGCTTTTGCAACTTTACCTATGTGTGGCACAGCCTTACTTGCTGCGTCAATTGTGACTGCAGTCAGCAGTGGGGTGGGCAGGTGTGGCAACCCATGCATTGGCGCCTTCCGTGTAGCACTGTACGTGTGCACATGGAGTGGTTCCACACACTTATATGATGCAGGTAGCTGTCGTTGTGCTCGTGCACAGGTTGTGACATGGCCCTGTGTTTTGCCATGGAGAAGAGGGGGGGTTCTGGCACTGGCCACCCTTGTCTACATGCACGCAGTCCACCTGCTGACAAGCAGACATTCCCACACACCACAAGGCTGATTTGCTCTCCCTGTGTGTCCCTTTCTCGCTCCCTCTCTGTCCCCCTCTCCCTCCCTCTGTGTGTCAGCCTCCTCCCTCTGTCCGTCTCCCTGTGTCTCCCTCCCTCTCTGTCCCCCTCTCCCTCCCTCTGTGTGTCACCCTCTGTCACCTCAGCCCAGCTTCCTGAGCACAGACTGTTAGCAGATCTTTGAATGGCCCTTGAATTGTTGATGTGAGTTTGTTTCTGATCTCCAGGCACCCATTGGGTGTAGTGTCTGTGTCTGCACTGCTGCTGTGGTGGTGTGTGCTGCCACTCTTTCACAGTGTTGGCTGTTCATTAGCTGCTGTCATGCGCAAGAACGTGCCGTCACCCCCATGTGTTAATGCAAGGCGTCCGCCATTTGCTGGCAAGTCTTTCCTGTGTGGGGACACACTGTTTGTCTGGCTGTGACCTAGGCCATATGGGCAGGGGGCATTGTTGTCTGCTTCTGAGTTGCAGTATGTGATTTTTGGGGCCCACACTCCCGCCATCCGGCTTACCGTGTCTTGTGTTGGTGTTTTCTGTGGCCTGTGACTTGGCATTGTCCAGCTGGGTGCATGGGGCATGGTGGCGCCAGTGGCATGTGCGTGTTCATGGAGTGTGGTTGAGTCATGCGATAGCTTGGGGTGGTTGTGTGCCTGTTTGTGAGTTTGGTTGTGGATGACGTTCCCCCCATGTGAGGTGAGTTGTTAGTGTACTCACCCGGGTCTCGGAGTCCTTCTAATCCGTCCACTGCCACCACCGGCAGTATGGCCATCACCCTCTCCTCCCAGGGATGGTATTGTACGGTTCTGCGGGGCGGCCCTCCTCCAGTGACGTTGGCCTGGTTGTGTTCGTCTGTCATTTTGGCTCGGACCCTCCTCCGCAGATCGTACCACCTGGCTTGGCATTCATGCCTGGTCCTTCTGGTGTCCGCAACAGCATTCACAGCATCGACGATCGTCTGCCACATGGCTGTTTTTTCTGAAATGCTGGTCTGTCTGACCAATGTTCCAAAGAGGTGTGGCTCAACTCTGAGGATTTCATCGACAAGGACCTCCAACTCTCGGCTAGTGAACTTTGGATTCTTGTTAGTGGGCATGGTGAGGGGTGTGGATGGTGGGGGGGGTGTGGATGGTTGTGGGTGTGTGGGTGTGGTTGTGCAGGTGTGTGTGTGAATGTGATGTGGGGGTGTTTGTGAAGGTGTGTGTGTGAAGGTGTGCAAGTGTAAGGTGTGGTAAAGCTTCTAGTATTGGTCTGTAGGTTGTCTGTGGGGTCTGGCAGCAGTGAGTCTGTTGCAAAGGCTCATGGTTTGTGTGTGTGGGCCCTTTTAATTGGTCCATTGGTGGGTGTGGCTGTGTTTGAACTTTGGGTGGGTGTGTTATAAGGAGTGGTTGTGTTTTGGGCCTCTGTTTTGGTTTTTGGCAGTTGCAGGTCAGTGAATGTGTTGTTTTAGTGGTTGTTGGACATGTTTTGTGGCTTTGTGCCATTCGAATGGTGTATTCTTGTGTCGTTTTGGTTTGTCCTGGTTGTGTACGTGCGTTTTTAGTGTGTGTACGGTGTGTACATGGGCCATTTTGTTGTACAGTGCTGTCCTTGTGTGTGGCTTGGTACGACTCGTACATGTGCGATGTTGTGTGAAGGTGGTGATGTTGGGGCCTGGGGTGCGCTCCGTACTTAGAATGTTGGGGTGGGGGTACGCTCCATGCATACGCGGGTGGGGGTACGACTCTAACGTACACGGGTGTACATACACGGGGGTACGACACGAACGTACAGAGGGGGTACGACACGTACACGGGTGTACATAAAGGGGGCTACGACACGTACACGGGTGTACATACACGGGTGGGGGTACGACTCGAATGTACACGGGTGTACATACACGGGGACACGGGGGGGTATGACACGTACACGGGTGTACATACACGGGGGTACGACTCTAACATACATGGGTGTACATACACGGGGGGTACGACTCGAACGTACACAGGTGTACATACACGGGTGGGGGTGTACATACAGGGGGGGTACGACTCGAACGTACACGGGTGTACATACCCGGGTGGTATGACACGTACACGGGTGTACATACACGGGGGGTACGACTCAAACGTACACGGGTGTACATACATGGGTGGGGGTACGACTCTAACGTACACGGGTGTACATACACGGGGGTACGACACGTACACGGGTGTACATACACGGGGGTACGACTCGAACGTACACGGGTGTATATACACGGGGGTATGACACGTACACGGGTGTACATACACGGGTGGGGGTACGACTTGAACGTACACGGGTGTACATACACGGGTGGGGGTACGACTCGAACGTACACGGGTGTACATACACGGGGGTACATCACGTACACGGGTGTACATACACGGGTGGGGGTACGACTCGAACGTACACGGGTGTACATACATGGGTGGGGGTACGACTCGAACGTACACGGGTGTACATACACGGGGGTACGTCACGTACATGGGTGTACATACATGGGTGGGGGTACGACTCGAACGTACACGGGTGTACATACACGGGGGTACGTCACGTACACGGGTGTACATACACGGGTGGGGGTACGACTCGAATGTACACAGGTGTACATACACGGGGGGCACGACACGTACACGGGTGTACATACACGGGGGGTACGACACGTACACGGGTGTACATACACGGGGGGTACGACTCGAACGTACGGGGGCTGGGGGAGTGTTGGGCGCGTATGCGGGCACATGTCTCCATGGTTACCATGGGAGTTCTGTGCGGACGGTGTTTTTTCCATACGGTTGTAACATCGGACGCACGGGATGGATCGTGATTCCGCGGTCGGACTTCACTTTTCACATTTGTACGGTGATTCGTCCGAGGACGTGTCGGACACATTTTCCGACACGAGGACGTGTGGGGAATAATTCCCAATGCGACTCGTATGGAGTTTTTCCCATGCGAATCGTAATTGGCAGTTTGTACGGCACTTGTACGATTCGTACGGTAAAAAGACCGGATACGAGTCGTACGGGGAGTTTTTTTACCGGATCGTAATCGGCACCATAGTGTTCTTGGAAACCAAATATTCATGGGAACCATACAATTGAGCATGTCTACCACTACTTTACATAGAAAAATCTGTATGTTCAACATGCAAAACAGCAGGGTATGCATGAGAACCAGTACATCATACAAGTAAATCAGCAAATATTGCATTCACCTCAATGGGATGTACATTTAAATCAAAATATTGCACACAAACCAGTCAATTTCAAGAATTAAACAATATAATATGTATAGGAACCATACAAGTATGTACGTCAACCAGTACAGAAGGCATTCAAATCAATGTATGGTATACCTGCAAATCAGGTAGAATATGCGTATGAACCAGTACATCAAGCAGTTAAACTAGCAAGTCATTCTTAATAAGTTGTACATTGCAATCAATATAAATTACATGCAAACCAGTTCATTACAACACTGAACCAATACATTATGGTGCCGATTCGGATCCTGGAGAAACCGGGTACGAACCGTCGGTTGGAGCGTTTTCTCCGTCCGACTCGTACCCGGGAAATAAACATTACAAACATGGAAGTACGATTCCCACGGAAACACCACTTCCGTACGATTCGTAAAAAACATCGACCGACGAAAATATACATACGAATGTGATCCGGGAATGCTCCGACGTGACGTCGGGACGCATTCAGGCTGCGGTTCACGAACCAGGAAGTACGATGCGCACCGACGTCACCCCGCACGGATTATATTTTCCGGCTGCCAAAAATTGCCGGGAAATCAGGACGACGAGCACAAGGAGCACCTGTACGCAACGGACAGCCATGGACCCGAACCTACGTGTCATTCCAGCCCTCATAGCAGTCCACCTTCTCTACAGGCACCGACGCAGACGCCGCAGAAGGTCAGAATAACACCCAGGGGCAAAGGGGGGGGCAGGGGCAGGACACATAACCCCCACACAAGTCACAAATCACACATGCCCTGGACATACCTGACCTGCAGGACCTAGTCACCTCGAGGGGGTGGGGGCGTGTCCAGCATCGCAAGCGTCCGCCACAACGGAAGTGGATGTTGACGCGAACCGGCAACACAACAATACCGGTACGTACCGTCCCCAGGCCTTAAGAGCGTGGGTACGGGCCGTACCACGCCTACCACTACGTCACCCCAACAATGGCGGTACGGCCCGTACCCACGTAATAAAGGCCTGGGGACGGGCCGTACCAGCATTGTTGGAGTGATGTAGGGGTAGGCGTGGTACGACCCGTACCCACGCTCTGAAGGGCTGGGGACGGTGCGTACCCCTATGGCACCCCATTGGGGGTCTGCACCGTATCCAGGCCCTCAGAGCGTTGGTACGGGTCGTACCACGCGTACCCCCACATCACCCCAACAATGCTGGTACGACCCGTACCCAGGCCATTAGAACATGGGTACGGGCCGTACCGCCATTGTCGGGGTGACGTAGTGGTGGGCGTGGTACGGCCCGTACCCACGCTCTTAAGGCCTGGGGACGGTACGTACCCAGGCCTGCAAACCGTGGGTACGGGAATGTACGGAGCGTACCCCCACCCGTGTATGAATGGAGCATACCCCCACCCCACCAGTGTATGTACAGACCGTACACCCACCCCACCAGTGTATGTACGGACCATACCCCCACCCGTGTATGCATGCAGCGTACCAACTCCCCACCCATGTATGTACGGACCGTACCCCCACCCCACCAGTGTATGTACGGACCGTACCCCCACCCGTGTATGCATGGAGCGTACCAACTCCCCACCCGTGTATGTACGGACCGTACCCCCACCCCACCCGTGTATGTACGGACTGTACCCCCACCCCACCAGTGTATGTACGGACCGTACCCCCAACCCACCAGTGTATGTACGGACCGTACCCCCACCCGCGTATGCATGCAGTGTACCAACTCCCCACCCGTGTATGTACGGACCGTACCCCCACCCGTGTATGAATGGAGCATACCCACACACCACCAGTGTATGTACGGAGCGTACCCACACCCGTGTATGAATGGAGCGCACCCACACCCGTGTATGAATGGAGCGTACCCACACCCGTGTATGTCCCGACCGTACATGCCCAGACATAGGAGGGGTGTGTGCAGAGTCCTCCCAGCAGTGCCCAGACACAGGAGGGGTGTGTGCAGAGTCCTCCCAGCAGCGCCCAGACTTAGGAGGGGTGGGTGCAGAGTCCTCCCAGCAGTGCCCAGACACAGGAGGGGTGTTTGCAGAGTCCTCCCAGCAGTGCCCAGACACAGGAGGGGTGTGTGCAGAGTCCTCCCAGCAGTGCCCAGACATAGGAGGGGTGTGTGCCTATCACTCCCAGCAGTGCCCAGCCACAGGAGGGGTGTGTGCAGAGTCCTCCCAGCAGTGCCCAGACATAGGAGGGGTGTGTGCCTATCACTCCCAGCAGTGCCCAGACACAGGAGGGGCGTGTGCAGAGTCCTCCCAGCAGTGCCCAGACACAGGATGGGTGTGTGCAGAGTCCTCCCAGCAGTGCCCAGACACAGGAGGGGTATGTGCAGAGTCCTCCCAGCAGTGCCCAGACATAGGAGGGGTGTGTGCCTATCACTCCCAGCAGTGCCCAGACATAGGAGGGGTGTGTGCAGAGTCCTCCCAGCAGTGCCCTGACATAGGAGGGGTGTGTGCAGAGTCCTCCCAGCAGTGCCCAGACACAGGAGGGGTGGGTGCAGAGTCCTCCCAGCAGTGCCCAGACACAGGAGGGGTGTGTGCAGAGTCCTCCCAGCAGTGCCCAGACACAGGAGGGGTGTGTGCAGAGTCCTCCCAGCAGTGCCCAGACATAGGACCAGGGGCTATACTCCCTGCCGGTCCTGATCAAAAACCGTCCACACACATTCGCTATTCTCACAGCGACCTGTTAGCCTTACGCAGTAGTAACAAGGGCATAAAAACACATCTGTGTACCAAACTGGGGCCAGGACTATCATACGGACCGTTTTCCTGCCTCACTTGTCGCTGGTCCAGCATGGGTCAAACTCTATTTGGAAACCATACAACCCGTGATAAAAACCATATGACTCTGAACTGTCTGTATTTCAATGCCAGATCTTTACCCAAGCATGCCCTGGACATCTGGGACCTACTTATATCAAAGACTCCGGATCTAGTTTTCATCACGGAAACTTGGCTATCCGAGAACAACGCCCCAGATTTAGCAAACTTCAAAGTCATCTCACAAGATAGACTTGGTAAAAGAGGAGGGGGGGTCACTGTGATATTCAGAGAACAACTAACATGCCTAGTGGAACCTACAACTGCCCACAGTGAACATCAGACCTTACCTTTAAAAGTACTTTACGAGGGTCTTACCATCTTAGCTGGCGCAGTTATATACAATCCTCCCGGACAACAAGCTGGCCTCGGCGCCAAATTACTGAATCAACTACTGCCACTCTGTCTGATACATAAAAACTATTTAATCATTGGCGATTTTAACATTCATTTTGAAAATACGGACTCTCCGGTCGCTTCCCAGCTTGAATACGACATGGGAAGTCTTAATCTCAAGCAGTGGGTAGTGGGCCCTACAGCTGGTCATACTTTAGACCTATTATTCACTAATATTGAATCCACCAGCATAAAAGATATCCAGCCTCTATCCTGGTCAGATCATTCCCTCATCTCCTTTACATTGGGCCTTCTTGGTAAACCTTTAAAATCTAAATCTGTTTCTTATATTTCTAAACGAGCTTGGAGGCTAATTAATAAATCCAGCTTTGAGGAACACTTTCAAGTGGTCAATATCAAACCATCGGAGGTTTCCTCTGTTTACGACGACATTGCCCTATTGGACGCTGGAATACTACAAACATTAGATAAACTAGCCCTGATGCGGGAATCCAGAAAAAAATCTCCAACAGAGAAATGGTATACCCCTCATCTAAAAAACCTTAAAAGGGAATGCAAAAAAGCTGAACACTTATGGAGACAATCCAAAGACAGCGAAACGAGATTAACCTATGTTCACAAACGAAATCAGTACATTCTTGCCATTAAAAACTCAAAAAAGGGTTACTTTACCCAGCGAATCCAAGAAAACAGCAACTCAGCGAAAGAGCTGTTCAGGATTGTGAAGGAGCTCAGTAAACCATCTAGCACTTCACAAACACTCACTCCCTCGATTGAGGTCTGTGAGCGTATCAGTATCTTCTTTTCTGATAAAATTAAGAAAATATACTCCTCTTTCATTCCCCAATCTACTCATAATAATTCAGATAACTTATCTAAAATTGCGACGTCACCAGAAACATCCATGACCCTACCAGATACAGGAAATACACCCCGCCTAACCAGCTTTGAACCATTTTCAGAAGATGAGGTTCTGGCAGTCCTAAATACAATCAAATCAGGATCACCTTCGGACACTTGTCCTCACTTTGTGTTCGCAGAAATTGCATCTACGCTTTGCCCCCTGATCACTTGACTCTTTAACAAGTCACTAACCACCGCTGCCTTTCCTGATGTCTGGAAGCACGCCTCTGTGACTCCCCTTTTAAAAAAAGCTGGTTCTGATATTCTCAATCCTGAGAACTATAGACTGATTTCTCAGCTTCCTTATCTTTCTAAGGCTCTAGAGAAATTGGTCAATGTACAGCTGACTAGATATCTAGAAAGTAATTCTCTTCTAGACAGTTCCCAGACTGGCTTTAGAGCCAATAACAGCACCGAGACAACGCTGCTGGCAGTATCGGACAGTGTCAGATCCTCCACCGATCAAGGTGGAGCGGTGGCTCTGATACTGCTGGATCTGTCAGCGGCGTTTGACACGGTATCACATAAGTGCCTGCTGAACATGCTTCAGAGTAAAGGAGTCCAATCTACGGCGTTGAATTGGATACACTCTTTCCTGAGCAACCGTACCCAGGCAGTACATATGGGTCAGTTCCATTCAAGGCCCAATTCCATCTGCTGCGGGGTTCCCCAGGGCGCCTCACTGAGCCCCACCCTTTTTAATGTCTATATATCATCCCTCGCGGACATTGAAAGGAAGTGGGGCATTGGCATCTGCTCTTATGCGGATGATACGCAGCTGATGGTGACTATGGATGAGGGACCAGAGGTATGCAAAGCTAAGTTACACGACTGTCTCTCGGAAACGGCACGATGGATGCATGACCATTGCCTAAAGCTAAATGCAGGCAAAACAGAGATTCTCCTGTTCGGTGGCGCCAAACGTATGTGGGATGACACATGGTGGCCACCTTCACTGGGACTGGCCCCTACCCCAAAACAACATGCCAGAAACCTAGGAATCATCATGGACGATGCTTTGTCCATGAAGGAACATGTCCGATCCCTTTTTGGCAAGGGCTTTGCCATACTAAAACTTCTTGCAAGGATATTTCCTTGGATACCCCTAGACTGCAGACGTTCAGTTACACAGGCTCTATTGGTCAGTCGCCTGGATTACGGCAATGCACTATTTGTAGGGATGAACAAACATCTATTCTCCCGCCTACAGGTTTTGCAAAATCTGGCGGCTAAACTTATCTGCAATAAAGGTAATCGAGACTCGGCATCGGAATGCTTAAAAAAACTTCATTGGCTCCCGATGCGTCAGAGGGCTACTTTTAAACTACTTAGCCATGCCCATAGGGCCCTACACAAGACTGGCCCCACAATTCTTCATGGGAAAATAGAATTGTATATACCCAATAGGAACCTACGCTCCTGTCATTCAGCTCTGGCTAAAACGAAACGTATTTTCAAAGTCAGAACAGGTGGTCGCTCTTTTTCCTACCTAGCAGCAAAAAGGTGGAATGAACTTCCTACTGACCTGAGACATACCACAAACTATCTCCAGTTTCGAAAGAATTAAAAAACCCACCTCTTCCCCAACTCCTATTTGTCTCAGCACACATCAGCAGCAGCTTCTTTGGTATAAAGCGCTGTGAGATCCCATGGGATGAGTGTTGCGCTCTATAAATACCAAAAATAAATAAATAAATAAATAAATAAATAGGGGGGGGGTGCCTATCACTCCCAGAAGTGCCCAGACATAGGAGGGGTGTGTGCAGAGTCCTCCCAGCAGTGCCCAGACATAGGAGGGGTGTGTGCCTATCACTCCCAGCAGTGCCCAGACACAGGAGGGGTGTGTGCAGAGTCCTCCCAGCAGTGCCCAGACACAGGAGGGGTGTGTGCAGAGTCCTCCCAGCAGTGCCCAGACATAGGAGGGGTGTGTGCCTATCACTCCCAGCAGTGTCCAGACATCCAGACATAGGAGGGGTGTGTGCAGAGTCCTCCCAGCAGTGCCCAGACATAGGAGGGGTGTGTGCCTATCACTCCCAGCAGTGCCCAGACACAGGAGGGGTGTGTGCAGAGTCCTCCCAGCAGTGCCCAGACACAGGAGGGGTGTTTGCAGAGTCCTCCCAGCAGTGCCTAGACACAGGAGGGGTGTGTGCAGAGTCCTCCCAGCACTGCCCAGACATAGGAGGGGTGTGTGCCTATCACTCCCAGCAGTGCCCAGACATAGGAGGGGTGTGTGCAGAGTCCTCCCAGCAGTGCCCAGACATAGGAGGGGTGTGTGCCTATCACTCCCAGCAGTGCCCAGACATAGGAGGGGTGTGTGCCTATCACTCCCAGCAGTGCCCAGACATAGGAGGGGTGTGTGCAGAGTCCTCCCAGCTGTGCCCATGGAAAGAAAGGGGTTGAGTACACACAGATACAATGGCCACAATTGTCAGTCAGGTACTCAAAGACCCAGCAGAACACGAAACACATGTATGCGAGGCTGGGAGTACACACATGCATAGTGCAGAAAAGGGAACATGTACACATGAAGTCCTGTCAATATACTACACTCACATTACAGTGACCCCCAAGGATGACACAAATGATGCAGGTGGAGATCTTGGCCAGCATGCATGGCCAAAGTTGAAGGGGTCCGTCACACACCCAGCAAATGTAAAGACAGCACTGCACAAACGTCTTCACAACACCCTGCAGGGAAGATGTCAGGGTCCACAGAGGAAGGTACACACCTTGGGACATGTTACCATGCAGTAACAGCTTACATGAGCAAAGTTTGATCACAAATACCGTGTGATGGCACACAGATAACAGGGTCCACCCCACGAACAGCAAACTACAACATATACCAGACACCTAACACATTATCGCCACCCCAAATCATGGAGCAGCACCACCAACAGCAATGGCAGAAAAGCAGTAGTGTTCCAAGGAAAATAAAATAGCTTTATTCAGCAATGTTCTAAAATGAATTGTACGAAGAGTTCAAAATGCACAAGGCCCATAGGGCAGTCCATAGTTCCAATCCAGGTGGGGGACACATTGGGATGCGTGTCCCCTAGCTTGCCTGCACAGTTCAGACTACCTTGTCATCCACGGGGGGGCATCATGTGGGGGGGAAGGACCAGGCACCGCAGGGACAGGAGGGGCAAGGGTAGGTGTTGTGGGTGCAGGGATGGACGACTCCAACACAGGGGGTGGGGCAGCGCCAAAGGTGGATTGGAGCACGGCGCTGCACACTACTGCCAGGTCGCCCAGCGTCTCCCCTGCACCCGAAGGAACCACAGGCCCCAAGGAGGGGGGGGGGTCGCAGGGATGGGTCGCAGCACTACTGGTGGAGGGTGTGGACAGGGGGGGGCACTCAACTCCCCTGCCGGTGTCCTGCCTCCACCGCTTGCGGGGTGGTGCCACACTGGGGCTGATGGACACACTGGGCAGGACTGACCCTGTGTCCGACTCTTGGCCAGGAGAGCTGAGGGGAGTGGATTTGGAGGGTGGTGGTCGTGAGGAATGTGGACTCCCACTCTGGCTGCGTTTCTTCCGTTTCCCCCCCAACCCAGTGGGTGTGCCTACTTCACCCTGTGTGTGCGGCCAGGAGGTGTGCGCTTTGCCTTCCCTGGTGGTGTGGTGCCTGTGTCTGGTGGTGTACGTGCATGGTTACGTCTGGGTGTGCTTTGGACAGGCATGGGAGTGGGAAGTGTGGATGGTTCAGGGTTAGGGGGGGACGTAGCGCTGCAGGAGACCCAATGATGCAGTCATTGTCGAGTCTATGGACCTCAGCAAGTTGTGTTGGTCAGACTGCGCAGCTGAAATGCCCTCCATGTATGCCTCCATCTGGTTGAGCACTTGGCTGTGGCCATGGAGGACATTAAGCATCGCAGTCTGACCAACCTGCAACTGCCGCAGGATGTCCACAGACTCGGCATTGGTGGCAGCAGTGGAGACAGGGGCAGGGGGTGTGGTGCCTGGCAAGAAGGAGACACGTGGTGACCTAGCACGGCGGGAAGGGACACGAGCAAGTGGGAGGCCGGTGATCGGAATGGAGGGGGCGGGTAGTGATGGAGTGCTGGTGTCAGCTGTGGGAGCAGCCTCCGCCCCCTCGAAGTGCTCAGCCTCGGACCCGTCTGCGTCATAGTCGGTGGTGGTTTGACTGGACAGGTCCTCCGCTGCACTCCCGTCGGCCTCCGTGCCACTCGATGTGCCAGACAACTCTGCACTGCTGGCGCTGGTGCTCGCTCCCTCGTCACGGTCCGTGCCAGTGTCTCCCTCGTAGTCCCCCGACGATGCTGTGGGCAAGGTGAAGAGACAGGAGAAATCAGACACCTGTATACATATGTCACATGAGTCAACTCTACATAGGTCACAGTGCATAGCCTGAAAAGCAACAAGAGTAGCATCTACAATACAAGGTACATATGTAGTCCCTGCAACACACAGTTTGTTGACCCACCATGCCACAGTTAAAATATGGAGAGCATGACACAATAGCAAATAACTTGATATCAAATTGTACAGAGGAGCCAGGCTCTGGGGACAATCTAGCACAGCATCAGCGATACACAGTGTAGCCAAGAAAGGGATGAGCAGGAACCATGTCTAGCAACTCTTGGGACATGCTGCAAAGGTAATACTGAAAACCATGGCCAACATGACTGGGGCACTGCACCTTGAGTGTTTGGCCACACAAACATCACACACTGGCCAGACCGAGCAAGGAGACTTCAGGTTTGGACATGTAGGCCTTGCCCGCACCAAACCCCCCCCCCTACCTGAGACAATGTGATTGAGACAGAGGAAGTACTTACACCTCTTAGTCTGGGATGAAAACACATGGCCTGCAATTAATCCTGATCGCACACAAACTACCCCTGGTGCGCCTGTCCACATATATCACTGACAAACAACCATCATCAGATAGTTGTACCAAGACACACAGGCACTGGCCCCTGTGAGTATGCACCAGCTAATTTAGGTCACCCTGTACAGTGGACACATGTAGCACAGTATCCGTGAATACAAATGAGGCCAGGGTACTATGCCACAGGGCCCAAACTATGCTGAAGACACAGAGAATGTCCACATTGTCTGATGACACACATGATACATAGGAAAAGGTGCCCCAGGGGACTGTAGTGGCCACATGGATGGATATGACTAGAACACAAGACACCATCCCTGCACTATGCACATCTCACACTCAAGCACATCATGTCAGAGGGCACAACATTCGACATGCAGGCAGTAAGGCAGTACACATGAAACACACACTCCCATGTCGGGACTCAGCATCAGTGCCAACTAACATGGACCCCACAATGACAGAACTGGCCAGGGCACAGGCAACGTGCAAAAACCTGTTACACACCACCCCCACACATGATGCTGCAAGCATTGGGCACTTGGAGTAACTGCCAGCCTAGATGACCTTGTGCAAGAGTGACTACACACAGACCAGGGAACACATGGCAAGGAGGGGAATGGAGGAAGAACAGCACCGCTTTACTTTGGGGAACAGGATATGCACTACACATTTAAACCCTGGCAGTGTATCCATGCAACTGCGCACTTCCAAAAGCTGGTCACACACAACAAACACACATGTACCTACCCCCTTCCTGCTGCTGCTTCTCCGCTAGGGGCCTATCCAAGTCAGGGAAGACCACCGCCAGCACACGCTTATGGATGTGGGTCAGACGGCGGCGCCCACGGTTTTTGTGGCTCACAGGTGAGTCCCCCAGCAGGACCCGTGCGATCCTCCGCGTCCAGCACCAGATGTCCTGCCAGTGTTTCCTCACCTGGGCTAGGCGCCGCTTCCGACCCTCCGTCCTCCTCACGGCACTGACGGCTTGCTTCCAGATCACCCCCTTGGCACAGACGCCTACCTGTGAGGATGCAAAGGTGACAATACATCAATCCACCTTATCAATGATACAGAGACACACATATTACAAATCATGCATGTTTGAACTGGCCATAGTATGCAGCCAACTCATTGCACCTTTGTCATAGTGACATCATCCTCCTGGGAATGGGCAAATGCAGTAGGTGCCATTGAAAGTACACAGGTGGCATGATGGGTGCATCCCAAGCTACAACAGGAATCTGAACAGTACCCCTAAGCAGTCACATGCCCCAGCCCACTTACGCCACCTCAGCAGAGTACACAGACACACACAGGCACTGAACAATCACCTGGCATTGGCAACTGCCGCTACAAACCTCACTCTGCACATGTGCCACTAGACTGGGGGTGTCACAGATGTGGGGCTGTCTCAGCACGGCAGACATCCAGCACAGCTCCCTGCTCACATCAGATGGGCAGGGTGTATCCATCCCACATGCAGCTGGGGTGCAACACTTCACATATGCACACACCCACATGACAGGGGACTCACACACACACACCAATGTCCAGGGGACGAACACATCATTTGGACACTCTCACCACAGGTACACTGAACAGACACACATCTGTGGGTCCTGGCACCTGTCACCCTGGGGGGAGCACAGACTCACATCAGGACTGTAGGAACAACATTTCCAGGAGGATTAGGCAGCCCGAAAGCGGCATGCACCATGCAGTGATCGTCACTGTAAGCACCATGCTAGTGCATTGTGCACACAGGAACTACAGCATGCTCTGCATGGGAGACATGAGCCCTTCCCCCCCCCCCCCCCCCCCCCCCCCGGGAACAACTATGAAGAACCCTGCATGTCTGTCACACTTGGACACAATGCCAGAAGTCACAGTAAAAAAAAGGGGCACAGTTTAAGCTAGTGGAGTCTGCACTCACCTGCTCCCCTGGTCGACCATACAGCATGGTGTACTGTGGGAGGATCACATCCACCAACGCCGTATTCTCCTCCATGGTGAATGGCTGGGCCCTCTCCACAGACCTGGACATGGTGCCAGAGGAATCACAAGCAGCAGCAGTGTTGTGGAATGAAGGGATGTGCAGGCAAGTGCTCTCTCAAGGGACCTGGCTGCCTTATATCTTCCTTGCTGGCCTGTTTCATTTACAGGAGTACAGAGTGATTGGCTCAGTCACATTTGCATCCTACGTGTCCTCCAATCAATTTAAAACTACCCCAGTGACAGGCTATGCATGGTTTTAAAATTGAGCATGATGTAATGTCAACAACCACATTGCAACAAAGGACATTCTCTCCAACCGACTTCTGCTGGCCACATGATGCAAAATTCAAACCTGAAACTCGGTCTCCATGACAACCAGCATGCATTTAGGCCCCTATACTTGTCCCTCATGTGTCCCCTATGGCAATCCTATGTCACAACACAGGTACGGTGCGTCCCACAGCCCTAGGGCACCCCAAATGCATTGCAACGGACCGTACACGCGTGTGTAGGGTCCCTATCACTATGGTGGTGCTGGCGTATGCGTACGCTATAGTGATAGGGACCGTACACACGCGTGTGTATGGTCCGGACTACTATGGCGTACATGTACGCGAGCACCCCCATAGTGATAGGGACCATACACACGCGTGTGTACGGTCCGGACTACTATGGCGTACACGTACGCGAGCACCCCCATAGTGATAGGGACCAACCATACACACGCGTGTGTACGGTCCCTATCACTATGGTGGTGCTGGAGTATGCGTACGCCATAGTGATACGGACCGTACACGCGTGTGTACGGTCCCTATCACTATGGTGGTGCTGGCGTATGCGTACGCCATAGTGATACGGACCGTACACGCGTGTGTACGGTCCCTATCACTATGGGGGTGCTCGCGTACGTGTACGCCATAGTAGTCCGGAGCGTACACACGCGTGTGTACGGTCCCTATCACTATGGGGGTGCTCGCGTACATGTACGCCATAGTAGTCCGGACCGTACACACCCGTGTACGGTCCGTATTACTATGGCGTACGCATACGCCAGCACCACCATAGTGATAGGGACCGTACACACGCGTGTACGGTCCGGACTACTATGGCGTACACGAGCACCCCCATAGTGATAGGGACCGTACACACGCGTGTACGGTCCGTATCACTATGGCGTACGCATACGCCAGCACCACCATAATGATAGGGACCGTACACACGCGTGTACGGTCCGTATCACTATGGCGTACGCATACACCAGCACCACCATAGTAATAGGGACCCCACACACGCCCTCGGAGCATATGTACGGTGGGATTCACACCTGACAGTGGTGACAGGCGGCACACAGGAATGAATTGAGCTGTCATACATGGCCAAGGCTGGACATCAAGGCATCGTCTGTGCAGTACTACATGTGTCGGGCACAGGTGGGTCAGGCTGTGATGTGGCACCATACTCCTGAGGTGTGAAGCTAATTACAGTATGATGGGCTGTGTACACGTCACGTGTGATGGTGCCCTATGTGCCACACATCCCCTTCACTCCTTTGACATGTGTGCATGTAGTACTGACTTGGTGGGCCATGCGTCACTGGCATGGCACAGTCACCGACACCCGCAAATGTCCCCTGATGCCAGGTACACGGAATGTTACCCCTGACAAGTGAATGCCCGCGTTGCACGCTGTAGCTATGTCATGTGTGTGTCATGTGTTCCCATAGGTTTGCTGTAGGTGTTTGGTCAAATGCATCTGCTGTTGCTGCAACCAACATGTGTCTGTGTGTAGATGGACATGGCACACTGTTACGCACACCAGCACACATGTGTAAGCCGACGTTAGGTGTGTATGTATGCATCGACACGGAGTTCCAAAACACGGACATATCTGCATACTCACAATGTATGTGTGATCAGTCTTGACATGTAATCCTTCATGGCAAGGTGTGTGGTGTGTCCTTATTCCATGACATGTGACCTGTGCCTCTAGTGTTCCGCAACCTGTCTGTGCAATAAACATCCTTCTTCTGCACATATTTGGATGTCTGTAACTCCCGTAATGCGTCTGCCTGCTCACTTACACTGGCCCACAGCTAGTTTCATGGCATGGCATATTGAGGTTGAGAATCAACGTTTGTAGCTGGCTCTTGGTAGGAGTGTCACATGCCTGGCATACGTGTCCAGGGCATGTTGCACAGACCTGACTCTGTATGTAGCATATGTGTATTGCCTGTTGAGCATGTGCTCTGTACATTGACATTGGTGGTGTACTGTACTCACTCTTCGTTGTCCCTTCTAATTCACTGCAGGGCTCCGCCTCTCCTTCGACCAATTCCGGACTTGACTGACATGCGGGAAAATGACTGTATACGCCGCTACCGCTTCCCCAACGCTTGATTGAGGACCTGACGACACGGCTGGCACCACACCTCCAACCGCTACCCAGGTATCCTACTGCACTGACACCCAAGATGAAGGGGATGGCAGCCCTACATTTCTTGGCCACGGGTACCTTTCAACATACCATTGCCCATGTCGGTGGCATGTCCCAAACGATGTTCAGCCGTGTTCTGCATGATTTTTTAGAGGCCATGTTGGAGCACCTGGATGAGTTCATTAAATTCCCAACTCCTGAGCAGTTTGACAGCTGTCAAGCGTGAGTTCTATGCCCTGGGTGGGATGCCCCATGTCATTGGGTCCATAGATGGAACACATGTGGCTTTGGTACCACCACAGGCACAGGAGGTAGCCTTCCGTAACCGCAAGCATTACCACTCCATTAATGCCCTTGCGGTGTGTCTTGCCAACATGGTGATTTCACATGTCTGTGCTCGTTTTCCAGGATCAGCACACGATGCGTACATCATGAGGCGTAGCAGGGTGCCTGAAATGATGCTGCAGCTGCGCAACGAACGAGCATGTATTGTTGGGTATACTCTGGCAGTCCTGTATTTAACATCAACTTCCTGTCTTACTGCTCCTCCTGACCCACTCTTGTCCATGATGTTTCCATTTAGGGGACGCTGGCTATCCCAACATGCCATGGCTGATCACGCCTCTCCGCAACCCCAGCACGGCTGCCGATCACCGCTACAACAACGCCCATGGGTGGACCAGGCGAGTGATAGAGAGGACGTTTGGCCTCCTGAAGAGCCGATTCCGTTGCCTCCACAAGACCGGTGGCACACTCCCATATGCACCGGTGAAGGTCTGCAAGATATTCCTCGTGTGCTGCATGCTGCACAACATGGCAGTGGAGAAAGCTGTGCCACTCATCCTGGATCCAGATGAGCAGGCCCATCCACCCGTGGAGGATGAAGGGCTTGGGCACGAGGCAAGTGATGTGGAGGAGGAGGAGGCGGTAGAGGACATGCGGAGTCGGCTCATACGCGACTTCTTTGCTTAGTGGTGAGTTCCAGTGTCTGAGTGTGCACGCATTGGGCTGTGTGTGGCATGTGTTGCAATGTGTGTGTCCATCTGCATGTCTTCCAAGTGAGTCTGAGGTGTGTTTGGATGTGTCACTCGAGTGATGGTGCAATAGAAGAATGTTTTTCCAGAGTCATCATTGTCACCTAGCATGTTGACAACCTAATACGTGTTGAGTACATGCACATACATGCGGATGTGCTTCTTTTGGCTGACTTCTGGTGTGTCTCCCATACACAGGTACTTGCGCATGCTGTCTACTGATGGCATTGTTGTGCTCCTGCTATTCCTCATGAACACAGCAACATGTGCTGAATCAGCGTTACATGCACGGACAAGTTCGAAAATCTCCTTCGGGTAAGGGATGCAGCACGGCTTTTTGGGAGTGGTATTTGTTTTGAATGTGTGTGCACTGCTCCTGTTCATGTTTGGATACATTACATACATGTAGAATCACCATGGGGCACATGACCTGGAGCAGAATTCACCTGAATTGATGGTCAGACTTGGTGACAGTCATCTGTAATGGGATTGTGATAGAGCCATCAATGTGTGTAACACTGGCCTCGGAAACATACGGGTTGCACCGGGTTGACATGGTGTGTGAATTCCCCATTAGGGGCTCAATGGTGTATAGCAGGCTCTCCGTGAGCAGCAGGGGGTGTTTAGCTGTAACCCGTCACTTGTGTGCCAGTGCCATGGATTTCCAGCATCTGTGGTGGTAAGGGGGGTGCCAGTGTTGGTCCCACGTGTTCATCCACATGACCTGTGTATGTGTTGACAGAGTTGCATTAGCATTCCGACACACATGAGTAATAAAGGTGTCCCTCTGCCTCCAAGGTTCTTCATCTCTGTCAATGGTGGTCTGTTGCCACTGTGCACGCGGCATGTCTGGCATTGTTCTCAGAGATGGTGCATATGAGTCTATGTGTAGAGTAGCAAGATGCAAGCTGTTTGTCAGGGATTAGATTCTGTATTGTGCATGATGTCCATGGCTGTGTAGGTATTGTGGCATGTCAGTCTCCACGACGGCCACTGTGCTGCATGTGAATCCATTGTGTGTGTGTGTCATGTTGAACCAGACATTCCTTCCTTGACATACACCTTTTGCATAGTTCCTTCCTGAGATCCTTGTCTTTGTGTGCTACTTGTGGCATTGTTTCCTTGACATGGCGCATGCTGCTGCAGGCCCTGCAGCAAGGGCACCCAGTGTCCACGCAAACGAGCTGGTGTTCATCATGGATTGCTTGCTGACATGTGCTATGCTGATCAGCAGCATCTGTGCCTCATGCCGCAGCACACTCTGCATTATGCACAAGATCCCCAGTTCCATCCACCTCAAGGCAAGAGGGAGACCATCCCCCAGGTCAACTACGACATCCGTGTCTAATCCTACCCTGCACTCTGCGGACATGTGCGTTACAAATCACATGATACTTGTCCACATCCAGGGTGCATCTGCACAGCTCTACTACTACATCCGGCGACCAGGCCACATCAACGTCAAACAGAGATGGGGGAGTGGATCACTGCCAGCTGCAGGATGACCTTCTCAATCCACGCACACACTCAGGATGCAGCCCACAACCACAACACAACCTTGTGGCACTGTGATCCAACACCCCATTGTGCCATCTCCATGCATCCAACCTTGGCTGGCCCACCATTCTCCACATCCACCTGACTCAAGCATGCAGGACATGGTTCTGCCACGTGTCTACACATACCTGGGACTCCCACCCCAGGACACTCCACATGATCCCTGACCTCTGCGCATGACTGTTGCTCTTCTAAATAGGTCTGTAGGCACAGTTGTGCGGCCACCCCCTCAGCTGGTTGGGCCCATCACGGGTGAGTATGGTGCTCCATGTCTGTCTTGGATGGTACATTGTGACCCATGTGTGTCCTGTGCCAGACTCAGACCCCAGGGTATGGATGTTTGGAGTAAATTCAAAAATCAGGCATGGTTTGACTTTACAACACACACATGTAGTGGAATAATGCTAAATGATGGCATCATCTTGTGATTGTGATGAATTTTATTAGTGCTGGGGTACGTGTTTGGGGGGGTGACAAGAGGTGCTTGGCGGGAGTGTAGAATCCAAAGTTCTCAGGGGGAGTTGGTGTCCTTGCCATTGAAAGTCATCAGAGTCTGTGCCACAGTCTTTGTCAATATTGGTCAGACAGTGACCAGCAAGGCCATGTGGCAGAGAATGTCCTTTGCTGCTGTGCTGCTGTTGGGCCAGAGGGCCAGGTGCCAGGCCAGGTGACCTGGGAGATGGTGATGTTCCGCTGACTCTCACGGTCTTTTTCGTGGACGACCCACCTTCCTGCGGGGACCCTCAGAAGCCTGCCTTGACGAAGCAAGGGACGCTCCGTCAGATGAATCCTCCTCCTCCCTCCCTGTTTCTGGTGCTGCTCTACACCTGGTGGCACAGGGAGGGTTTGCCAGGCTTTGGGCAATCTGACGGAGGGATTGGCTCACGTCCCTGTGCACCGCCAGGAGCTCTGCCAGTCTTGCCTCCATCCTGGCATGATGCTCAACCTGCAGGGTCTTCATCTCATTGAGGGTCCCCACTACCTGGGCGATGCCTCTGGAGTCACGCCGGTATGCGTCCAGGATGTTTCTGACGTGTGCCATAGCCGGGTCCTGAGCCAACTGGGCAGGTTCGCGCCTCTGCCGTCCTCCACTCCCACCACCCCTGCCCACTTGCGCCTGGCCTGCCATTGTGGGCACATCGGGTCTCCGGGACCCCTGAGGGATGGCATTTGCGGTGTCGCCTGCCTCCTCCTGGGTGCCCGGAGAACCTTGTCCCTCCTGGACAGACTGGCTGTGTTGTTGTGTGCAGGCAGGGCTCCTGGGTGTCTCCTGGGATGTGGCAGGAATGGGGGTGGTGGTTGGCACAGTTGTACCTGACGCAGGTGCTGCAGGTGGTTGGACACCAGAGGGGCCAGGTTGGTCTGGGTCATCCACGGAGTGGTGAGAGTCGTCGCTGCCGGTGGGGTCCTCTTCACGCAGAGCCTGGTCCTGTGAGTCTTCCCCCCCAGTGTTGGGGGGAGATCGATGACGTTGACCTGTGTGTGAGAGAGACAGTGTTAATTGTGTTACATGCGACATCCATGTTTCATTCTTTTTTGATTTGGCACAGTTCCTCTGGGTGGTTGGATTTGGCTAGCATTCCTCACACAGTGCACTTGTGCATGGGTATGTCCCTTGGCCACAGCTTTAGACACTTTACCTATGTGTGACACAATCTTAGTTGATGCATATTTTGGGAACGCAGTCAGCAGTGTAGCGAGCGGGCGTAGCAAGCCATGCAGAGCCGCCTTACGTGTTGCACTGTACGTGGCCAAATGGTGTTTATTCCATGCTATTTGAGAATACAGGTAGGTAACTTAACAATTTGTGACAGGGTTCTGACGAACACAGTGGGTAGGTATACTGGGTGTAAGGTTCTGTTTGGGCCTGCAGCACGGATGTACTCGTGCACAGATTGACACATGGCCTAGTGTTTATCAAAGCTTGAAGGGGGGGTTCACGCACTGCCAAACCTTGTCTACATACACACAGTCCACCTGCTGACGAGCGGACATGGCCACACCACCCAAGGGTGATTTGGTCTCCCTCTGTCTCCCTTTCTCCCTCCCTCTATCAGCCTCCTCCCTCTGTCCGTCTCCCTTTCTCCCTCCCTCTATCAGCCTCCTCCCTCTGTCCGTCTCCCTCTATCTCCCTTTCTCCCTCCCTCTATCAGCCTCCTCCCTTTGTCCGTCTCCTTCTATCTCCCTTTCTCCCTCCCTCTATCAGCCTCCTCCCTCTGTCCGTCTCCCTCTATCTCCCTTTCTCCCTCCCTCTGTCAGCCTCCTCCCTCTGTGCGTCTCCCTCTGTCTCCCCTTCTCCCTCCCTCTGTCAGCCTCCTCCCTCCCTCTGTCTGTCTCCCTGTGTCCACCTCTGTCTCTGTCCCTCTCTCTGCCCCTCTCCCTCCCTCTGTGTGTCACCCTCTGTCACCTCAGCCCAGCTTCCTGGGCACACACAGTTTGCAGGTCTTGCAAAGGCCATTGGCTTGTTCATGTGGGTTTGTTTCTTCTCTGCGGGCACCCATTGGGCGGAGTGTCTGAGTCTGCGCTGCTGCTGTGGAGGTGTGTGCTGACACTCTTTCAGTGTGCTGCGTCTTCATTGGCTGCTGTTATGTGCAAATTGTGCCTTCATACCCATGTCGTCCTGCAACGCGGCCACCATTAGCAGGCAAAACAGTACTGTGTGGGGACACACTGTTTGTATGGCTGTGCCCTAAGCCATATGGGCTGAGGGCATTGTTGTGTGCTTCAGAGTTGCTCTATGTTGGTTTTGAGGCCCACCCTCCCGGCATCAGGGACATCCTGTCTTGTGTTGGTGTTTTGTGTGGCCTGTGACTTGGCATGGCCTTGCTTGGGGCATGGGGCATGGAGGCGCTAGTGGCATGTGTGTGTTTTTGGAGTGTGGTTGTGTCCGGTGCTGGCTTTGGGGGGGTTGCACGCATGATTGGTATTTGGGTTGTATATGGCGTTCCCCCCATGTGAGGGGAGTTGTTTGTGTACTCACCAGGCTCTCGGACTCTTTCTAGTCCGTCTACTCCCAACGGCGGCAGCGTGGCCATCACCTTCTCCTCCCAGGGATGGTAGTGTACCGGTCTGCGGGCCGGCCCTCCTCCAGTGATGTTGGCCTGGTTGTGCTCGTCCGTCATTTTGCGGCGGACCGTCCTCCGCAGATCGTACCACCTGGCTTGGCACTCATGCCTGGTCCTTCTGGTGGCCCCAACAGCATTCACGGAATCGACTATCCTCTCCCACATGGCAGATTTTTCTGATATGCTGGTCCGTCTGACCAATGTTCCAAAGAGCTGTGGCTCGACTCTGATGATTTCGTCGACAAGGGACTCCAGCTCGTCCTTTGTGAACTTTGGATTCTTGTTGGTGGGCATGGTGTGGGGTGTGGGTGTGGATGGGTGTGGGGGTGGGGGTGTGGATGGGTGTGGGTGTGGATGGTTGTGGGTGTGCAGGTGTGTGTGTGTGAATGTGATGAGGGTGTGTTTGTGATGGTGGTTGTGTGAAGGAGTGCAAGTGTAAGGTGTATTGATGGTTGAAGTATGGTGCAGTGCGTTGTCTCTGGGGTCTGGCAGCAGTGGATCTGTTGCAAAGGATCATGGTTTGTGTGTGTTGGGCCTTTTTATTGGTCCATTTGTGGGTGTGGCTGTGTTTGAACTTTGGGTGGGTGTGTTATAAGGAGTGGTAGTGGTTTGGGCCTCTGTTTATCTGTTTGTCAGTTGCAGGTCAGTGTATAGTATGTATTTGGCCTTGTTGGATATGTTTTGTGGTCTTGTGTGCCTCGAATTGACTCTCCTTGTGTTTTTTTTTGTTTGGCCTGGTTCAGTAGGAGTGTTTTTAGCGTCTGTACGGTGCGTACATGGGCCATGTTGTTGGACAGTGCTGTCCTTTGCTATGGCTTAGTACGACTCGTACATGCCCGATGTTGGGTGAGGGTGCCGGTGTGTGGGCCTGGGGTAGGGTGCGTACGAACACGGGCAGGGTGTTGGTCCGCACCGTCCATACGGTACATACAGGGGGGGCTGGGTGTAGGGTCCGTACATACACGGGTGGGGAGTTGGTACGCTCTATGCATACACGGGTGGGGGTACGGTCCGTACATACACTGGTGGGGTGGGGGTACGGTCCGTACATACACGGGTGGGGGTACGGTCCGTACATACACTGGTGGGGTGGGGGTACGGTCCGTACATACACTGGTGGGGTGGGGGTACGGTCCGTACATACACGGGTGGGGTGGGGGTATGGTCCGTACATACACGGGTGGGGAGTTGGTACGCTCCATGCATACACGGGTGGGGGTATGGTCCGTACATACACTGGTGGGGTGGGGGTACGGTCCGTACATACACGGGTGGGGAGTTGGTACGCTCCATGCATACACGGGTGGGGGTACGGTCCGTACATACACGGGTGGGGAGTTGGTACGCTGCATGCATACACGGGTGGGGGTACGGTCCGTATATACACTGGTGGGGTGGGGGTATGGTCCGTACATACACGGGTGGGGAGTTGGTACGCTCCATGCATACACGGTGGGGGTACAGTCCGTACATACACTGGTGGAGAGTTGGTACGCTCCATGCATACACGAGTGGGGGTACGGTCCGTAGATACACGGGTGGGGTGGGGGTACGGTCCGTACATACACGGGTGGGGAGTTTGTACGCTCTATGCATACACGGGTGGGGGTACGGTCTGTACATACACGGGTGGGGTGGGGGTAAAGTCCGTACATACACGGGTGGGCTGGGGGTACGGTCCGTACATACACAGGTGGGGGTACGGTCCGTACATACACGGGTGGGGAGTTGGTACGCTCCATACATACATGGGTGGGGGTACGCTCCATGCATACACTGTTGGGGGTTCGGCGCGTGCATCCGCGGCCGGGGGGCGTTTTGCGCGTACATGCGGGGTCTGTGGTGGGGTGTTCGGTGCGTGTGCGGGCACGTGTCTCCATGCTTGCTATGGGAGTTCGGTACGTACGGTGTTATTTCCATACAGTTGTGAAATCGAAAGGACGGGAGTGATCGTACTTGCGCGGTCGGACTTCATTTTTCCGATTCGTACGGTAAATCGTCCGGGGATGTGTCGGACACAATTTCCGACCCGAGGACGTGTGGGGAAATTTTCCGGATGTGATTCGTATGGAGTTTTTCCCATGCGAATCGTATTTGGCAGTTTGTACGCTACTTGTACGATTCGGACGGAAAAAAGTCCAGATTCAATTCGGACGGGGGAAATTTTTCCAGGATCCGAATCGGCACCTATGTATCCGAAACAAGCTATAGTGTATGTCTAGTACTACATTATGAGTGTAGGCCAGCATATAATCACATTATTACTGGTCCCAGCAACATTTTAATTAAACTGGGGTAATGTAACGTAATTCTGTAAATTTTTGTTATGCTTGATGCACAAATTTACTGGAATTATGAAATTACGCCACGTCTCATAATTACGCTGCCATGCGCTGTAAAAGTACAGCACAGGAACGAGGAAAAAAACCATAACATAAGGCTTTTGTTTACAGCTTACATATTATTCGACTTTTTTTCTGCAAGATGTGTCTTTGTGATCGCTTGTGCTAAAATATAGTGCTAAATGACGTTTTTTCATTTCTTGTAATTTTCCCAAAATTTCAAAGAGCGCGAAATTAAATTATGCAATTAATGCGCACCTCTATAGTTTACTCACACAACCCAATACATTACTAGAGCGAGCCAATAAAGAATGTATATGAATCAATGCATTATTCATCTGCATCCATACGTTAATCTTGCAAAGCTAAATGATATGCATGTCAATAAGTGTGCTTTCCGCAAAAGCAGTACATTCTGATTGCAAGCCAATATACGATGCAACTCATAAACTTCTATACCAGAGTATGCATAAATGGCCAATACGTTGCACATGCACACACCAGTATTTACAATGCATAACCCACTGCACTGATTAGACACGGCTTTGTTATGTAACCGGTATACTAGAACATTATTCAATATGTTGTGTCTAAAAAATACAGATCTTAAACTATATGCTTACACAAGTAAACCAGCTTGCTTTATTAGAATTCTAATAGTTTACCTTTCCATTAATCAACACATTTTGATCATACAAGCCAATGTATATCAACCAGTTTAGTGCATGAAAATCAATACAACTTGTGTGAACCAGTGCAGTGCACACAAAAGCACAGCCAATGTTTCATATTTAAACCAATGTAATTGCTTCATTGACCACCATGATTGGTAAAAAAAAAAACAATGTATGTGCATACAAGGTAGATACATTTTGACCCGTGGGCGCCTCATAAAAAACAATTTATTTAAGGATATGGAAGTGGAGGGGACAGGCATCTGAAAAGTGGGAACGTCAACATGCATATTAGTTGACTTCGTAGTAGAGAAAGACCATACAACAAGCATGCATACTTCAAGCTAAGATTTGTCATATGCTGCAGGACTCTTACAGCCTAATCAGGTGAAAGGATAAGCTTACTGTGAGGAAGTGCATTATTTCACATGAAGGGCATTAAACCCCACAAGCACGGAACAGAGAAAGATTATATCCGCAGATAATGTAGACTGCCACCACTAGGCAATCACCATATACAGAGTACAGGGAGGTTACACTCTACAAAGCATCAATTGGGCATCTTTGGTGCCTGCAAGTCAGCTGCAACCTGGGGATTTGCAGATGAGAAGCATCTTTCTTGTGATGTTAGAGTTACAAACCATAGAATGAAAATTAGAACGAGGGACCTTACAGTGAAATTTTCAAAATAAAATAAAGGGTAGAACCTCATTGCATACAGCTCAGGATTAAGGGCCATGCAGGGACAACAGGTGAAGCCATATATGACAACAATAATCACCTTTTCATATGAAAAAGCAAAGGCAGACGTTTCTGCACAGAATGTCAGAAATATCATATAATATTGCCAAGCAATTGGTTTCATATGTTCCCTCCGAGTAAACTGATGCTTCCAAGTTATAGGACATTAAGTAAGATACATTACCTATTGTAGTGCTAGTCTTATAGCAATTATTACAAAGTTAGGGATGTCCGTCAGTAGAGAATGAATACTCATCAAAAGTACAGATTTGGTTTTGGAATAACTCCATTATTCTGAGCCCTAAAGCAATTTTTCATTAACAAATATTCGGTACCTTGTCACCTAGTTGCAAGTCAGGAGAGTGACTTTTAATGTTAATCCAGAGTCTTGCAGGTAGGTATCCGGTATTCCTCCATAGGTCCTTAGTGGCACTTTTTCTTGCCTGTCAATATGCAGTTCCTCATAACTTCTTTGTGTGAAAAATGAACAAATGAAATGTATTTCTGTTTGATGGCTCTGAGGCTGGCAAATAACCTGTGGATTAACAGTAACAAAGTCACCATAGAAGTCACCGTAAAAGTAACTTAATGTCTCTATTACATTCTTATCTTTTTCCTATTATCTACTTTGTTAGTAGATTTCACAGTAATTATGAAAAAGATGGAGAGAAGGAGAACGAAGCATTGGGCAGCTTAAGTCTTAGCAAACAGTTTACACAGAACTACCAAGCCACATTTAGCATTGCTTTGGGAGGATTCTTTGTAAATGTAGTTTTGCCATAATGCTTGTGAGTAGCAAATCCCGAAGATGTGCCGGAGAATGCAACTAACGCTGCCTTGCAGCAACAGGTAATGCATGACTCTACCCACCTAACAATGGTTGCCTTATCAGCCACCCAGCTTGCATGATTGTACTTAAAATTCGTGAACAATTATTTTTAAATATGGTCATAAATCTCATTGGGCATAAATTGATTGAGACATATTAAGCTGTGGTACAAAAATGCTTATTATACAAAAATTTAATATGCTAAAAAAAATAATAAGTAGAAACAAAAAGGGTAAAGATTTGAAGCAATGATAAGGCAGATGTAGCACACAAATAGTTAATCAACAGATTTATAGAGGCCAACTTGTCACCCATGAGGGTAACCAGGCACTGGCAGGGTCCAGCTGATAAGCTGAATATCCAGGTCTTCAGGAACTTTCGGAACTCTGGATGAGATGGGGAGGTCCGCAGATCATGACTTGATATCTGCTGCATAGTTGGTTGGAACTTTATAGGGTTCACTCCCATCATACATGAGCTCATTTTCGTTGAAGTGTACGTCCAAGTACCACTTCTAGTAATGAAATTGTAGTTTATTGAGGAATACATTCATGAACGTTTGTTATCTGGTGTTGGGGGAGGAGTTAGCTACAAGGAGTTCAACTCCATAGGTCGCTTTGACAATTTACACTTTGTTTCTATCGTACCTGCTTGTCATTTCTTCAGCACGTGCCCAATTGTAAAGTTTGGACAGGCATGTAACTATATCCAAGGCCAGTGCAGATTTCCATTTGATAGTGTTTGCTCTTATGGCTATACCCATTTCTGGATCGACAAATCTATATTTGGATTTTTCGGATTTAGGTTTTAAAATGAGAGTTCCAAGAAACATGGTTCAGGTTTCTGTATTCTACGATCTGGTCTGAAATCTTGCTCCATTGAAACTGTATCATAGCCAAGTCCAGACCATGTGATAAAAAGTGACTTTTACAGCTCTACATCTAGGGAATTTTGTGGGACTCCTGGGATTATGGTGTACTGTCTGTCACGTAGAGAACATAATTGTACTGAACTAGCCTAAAATTCATATTTCTGAAAACTCTGGAAACAGGGCGAAGGGTAAAGGAAAATTCAAAATCTGTGAGTTCTTTACCGAAGGCCTCCTCCCATCTATTTATTAGACCATTTATAAAAGTTATCTTGCATAGTCACTTTCCACATTTTCGTGGTATGTTTCAACTGTTTCCACTCCATGGTGGAGTTAATTTTTTGTGCCACTGTTGCCCTGTATCTGGGTGCGTGCCTTAAAAACTGTCCTGCTGGAAGTCCATATTCTTTCCAGGTTTTGGAAAATGACATGAGAACCAGAGTGGTAAAACTGCCCCATTCAGGTAACAAATGCTCTCATTCATATCTTACAATTTAATTTGGGTTCAATTAATTTAAGTCTAATCAGATACCACAGGGGCAATTCAGGTGAGTAGACATTACTCTGTGCACTTTTCTGCAAGTAAAAAACAAGTTACTTACCTGTACACTGTGGTTCTCCATTATGGATATCTTTTATAGATACACATGCCTGAATCTTGCCCATCATCATGGTAGAAGTCCCACAGTAACATTAATATAAGCAGTGTAAAGTATTAGCACTAAAACCCCATTGAAAACAATAGATACTGCTAGCCAATTCACCTTAAAAACATTGAAACTTCAATCAAGCGATGATGGAGTCAGCGTGAGCACTCGAGCTAATCGCTGCTCACGCCGGTCGCGTAGCTGATCCACTAGGCGCCCTGCGATGTTACGATGCTCAGTTTGACGTACTGACTGACAGCGGGAGGACTGCTAGTGCTCGGCTCGCGGTCTCAAAGAAACACAGTAACGCTGATAATCTACTCCCTAAACTCCGCGAACCATCGGGTGCTGTCTGCCTGGAGCCTGCTAGCTCGGCTCCTGTGGTTTATTTTACTTTTGGCCTTTGATCCACCTGTACCCACTGCCTTAATCTTCATAGCACATAACATCCCAGGATGCGAGGGAAAACGCCGGTGGCAGCAGCAGCATCATAGAAGCTCCCTGATCATGAGCAACAGGGGAGCCAAGAAGGGCAATAAATCGAAAGCTGCCATTAACATCGACTCCAAAGACTCGGCTCCTGAAAGCACTTCCAGATCCAGACTTGAGGTTAGTGGCAACAAAAAAATTCTGGGGCGGCCAGGGAGGGCAGGGGCATCTAGAGATGTAGCTGGCGCTCAGCCACCATTCGCAAAAATGTTTTCGTGTGCCAAGGGACAGCCATCCACCGTAAGCGCCAAGACCCCCTCATATCCCCCGTCCCTTGAGACCGCCCCCCTGGATCCACTAACTTTCCAACTGCCCGTGCTAAAACAACATCTAGAGACTGGCTTGGCAAAATCAAACATAGCGGACGTGCTGCAACCTGGTATTACTGCGGACTCACTAGGCTCAGTCAAAGTGCTGAACAATTCCCCTTGTCTCTCTAAAGTTAACAGTGATAAAAGGGCAATCGAATTGGAAAGCCATCCAACTCCAGCTGACACAGTGTCAAACAATGAAGACTGCCCCCATCCGAGCTGTCTTGATACCCCCTCTATAGCCCCAGAAACCGGCGTCGCTAACTACATTCAGGGTCTGGAAGCTGCGATCGGTGCACAAGCACCTTGGACCCTGGAAACTGGGCCCGAGAACTTCTACTCGGTATCCAATGGTACAGAAACCACCTCCGACGAGAGAGGGACTGATACAAGTGAAGATGGCAGCGAGGAATCAATCAAAGACACCGGTACGGTGCAGCGGCCCAAGAGAACAAGAAGCAAGGGCAAGAGACGTAGTCAACTCAAATGGGATTACTCTGGCTCACAGATGTCTTATCCCTTGGATGAAGACGACTCTCATCCAGCAACCTGGGAAAAGACAAAGACAAAGAGCCTACCAACGGTCACCACAGAGCCCTCACTAGCATCAATCCTAGCCTCAATTAAAGAATTCCAGGAAGAGGTTCGGGCAGACAATCGAGCAGCTAAAGGGGCTGCTAAAAAGCTGCAAGGGGGCCTAAGACGATTGAATAAGACATGCACCAACATAAGTGATCGTGTCTCCATGGTCAAGGGGCGCACTGAATACTTGGAAACAGAGTCCACGGCCACTAAAAAACAAAGCGAGACCAATGCCGCCTGTCTAGTGGATGTCATGTCAAAAATGGAGGAGCAGGAAAACCGCCAACGCAGGAACAACCTTCACTTACTTGGTATTCCAGAAGGGAAAGAAGGTGAAGACCCTAGGCGATTCATTGTAAAACTCCTTCAAGAATCTTTCCCCGAACACCCAGGCTGGGACTGGGACCGCGAGGTGCAGAGGGCACATCGCTACCCTTTCAACATAAGAAGACAACGTGACGGCAACAACGCACCAGGCGGACAACCGAGAGTATTTTTGGTATACTTCGGGAACTTCCTACTGAGGCAGCTGATTTATGACCTGGCTCGTCCAAACTCTAAGAAGGGGGCCAACGGAATAACCTTTTTTGCAAAACCCGACTTCTGCCATCAGACAGTGGAGCGCAGATGGCGCTTAAGGCAGTTAATCTCCGCATTTCAGCAGTTAGGAGCAGAAGTCTACCTCATGAACCCTGCCAGACTTAAAGTAATCTTTAATGGGGGATTTAAAATATTTCTGCCTGAAATTAAGGCTGGGGAATACTTGGAAGAAATTAAGTCCAAGAAGGGCCCAAGATAGAGAGTTTACCACAGGCATAAGCACAGGCACATGCACGGGTATGGGTAATGCAGGGTAAGGACGGGGAGGGCTAAATAAATAGGGATTCCCATGTCTTTTGGCTCTTTCCACCCATTCTTTACCTTCTCATCTTTAATTTTTGGGAGTTCTTAATATCAGCCTAGCTTCAGGCGAAGTACAAATTCTGTCATTTTAGTAATGCTCTACTTTAATTCTCAAGAGCAAACTAGTCGAACATACACTTAATTTTTTAAGGCGTGATTGGCTGCGGAGTCTCACTACTGATCACCATCATTCAGGTTTTTCCTGATTGCTCCAAGGAAGGGGGGGGGGGGGTTGGCAGGGGAAGGGTTTCTTTCAGAATAATACAGAGGAATCAAGGACACCGTTTTGCACACAATCTTTCACTCACTTATATAATGGACACGACTAAAGAATTCACCAAGGAAGAATCTCTAATGAGTCAAGAAATCTCTGGCCTATTTTTTTCAAAACACCCAAATGGCTAAAATAAATACTCTCAGGTTTATTTCCGCCAATATCTGTGGGCTAAACGATGCCTTAAAAAGGCAAAAAGTCTTGCAAGGTATACGTTCTTTAGGGGGCGATATCATCTGTCTCCAGGAGACCCACATAGAGGGATCACAAAAACACCTATTAAATTCACTAGGGCTTAAGGTTATAGGGGCTACTACACAAGGAGCCAAAATGAAAGGGGTGGGAATTATGGTCGATAGGAGACTTCCTTTAAAAAATCCACGTGTTAAATCCGACTCACTGGGTAGATGGGTAATCTCCGAATGCCACCTCTTCCCTAATCCCCCTTTCACTTTATGCTCTATCTATGATAGCAACTCTGATGACCCAGGGGTCATTAATTTGATCTCTGGAGAGTTAGCTCACTGGCCCACTCCAATAATCATCTGTGGTGATTTTAACATTAATTTGCCCTGTGATTGGAAAATAGACAACAAGTGGAAGTATAAAGGTAGAAAACCCTCAGTGTTTCAAGCAATAACTAATTTAGCCCAAACCCATTGGTTGAGTGATGTCTGGTCTAAACTTAACTCCAATCAACCTGGATATACCTACTTTTCTGCACCGCACCGGTCATTTGCTAGACTAGATTATTTTTTGATTTCTTCATCCCTATTAGGCAAATGCACCATAGACACGGCACCGCGTTTTATGTCAGACCACAATCCACTTATTTTGAACATCGAGGGGCTAGAGAATTGGAAAGAACCACCAAGATGGAGTTTCGAGAAAGCACTTTTGCAAGACATCGGACTCATATGCCATCCTGGATTTAGGAGTTTCTGGAAATAAACACCGGAACGGCCTCAACCATGGTAGTCTGGGATACACTAAAAGCGGGTATTCGGGGAGAAACCTTAAGGTTCTCGATTAGGAAAAACAAGAAAGATAAACTACAAATGATCGATCTCCAGAAAAAGCTAAAAAATTCAGAAACTAAACTAATCCAAATGGTTCACACCGGTCAGGATGTTGAGAACTTACAAAATGAAGTAATACTTATCAAGGCTGAAATAGGGGCGATATTTGTTTAAAAAACCGCAGCCAAGTGGGCAGTAATGCGAGAAACAAACTATGAATGTAGTGACCGCATTGGTCATCAGCTTGCTGTCAAAACCAGACAGCAGGCCACAGACAGCGAAATACTCTCGATTCAATTACCAACAGGGGTTGAAACCAGTGATCCTAGTATAATACAAAAGGGCTTTCAAGATTATTACACCAAGCTATATTCAGAGGAGAATAGTAGGTCAGTCGACTCAGAAGATTTTGAAACTACCAAATATTTAAAGGAGGTAAAGTTAAGACAGCTCAACCAGAATGATTGTGAATAACTGGAAATTATCCCGAACTGGGATGATATCTTGGAAGCCCTAACCAGTCTTCCATACGGGAAAGCCACGGGAATGGATGGCATTCCCGTGGAGTTCTATAAAACATTCGCACCCCAAATTAAGTCCATTTTCCTTGCTGTAGTAACCACCATATTTAACGGGGCTTCCCCTCCTGCCTCCTGGTCCAATGCCAAAATTTCTATATTTCTTAAAAAAGGTAAATCACCTCTAGAGATGGGCTCCTACAGGCCAATCACACTCATAAATTGCGATTCTAAAGTCTATTCCAAAATACTCGCTACAAAAATATCTACTGTAGTTGAATCCCTGGTGTCAGAATGGCAACACTGATTCATTCCGAAGAAGGGCACCACTGAACACATTAGGCGGGCCATTACTCTGTTTGATGCAGCACAGGTGACAGGAGACCCGATGTC
This sequence comes from Triturus cristatus, assembly GCF_964204655.1. Lineage (NCBI taxonomy): Eukaryota > Metazoa > Chordata > Amphibia > Caudata > Salamandridae > Triturus > Triturus cristatus. The sequence goes on along the minus strand of NC_140594.1, from coordinate 304,862,389 downwards.
TCTGATCCTACTAGATGCTGAAAAAGCATTTGATCGGGTCTCCTGGCGGTTCCTGTGGTGTGTCATGAAGAGGATGGGATTTGGGCCAAAATTCACGCAGGCTGTACGAGCTCTGTACCAGAGCCCAATGGCCTGTGTGTTGGTTAATGGGAGGTTGACCGAGCAATTTAACATCTCTCGGGGCACTAGGCAAGGATGCCCCTGTTCGCCTCTGCTCTTTGCCCTCTACATAGACCCCCTAATCAAGAAGATCGAAAAGAATCCAGCAATTTTGGCAGTAAGCATGCAGGGAATTGATACCAAAATTATGGCTTACGCTGACGACCTGGCCATAACCACTTCTGAACCTAAGAGCGCTATTTTGGCATTGGAACTGGAGGCACAAAAATTTGGAAAGATTTTGGGATATGCATTGAATAAAAACAAAACCCAAATAATAACGAACAGAGAAATCAATTGGATTGATAGCCGGATTGTTACGCAGGCCAAATATCTGGAGGGTCATTATTACGGCCAACATAGATGAAATTGTAACTGAGAATCTATCCCCTTTGATTATCGAAACAAGAAAAGCCCTTAAACAATTAGACAACCTACACTTGACCCTTGTAGGCAGATGCAACATAATTAAAATGACCTATTTCCCGAAATTGCTATATTACTTTCGCTCCATCCCATTGGAATTTAACAAGGCCAAGCTCCAGAAATTTCAACAACTTTTTACGCAATTTATTTGGGCTTACTCACAATCTAGGCGGGCACTAAAACAATTGTCTCTTCCCCGGGAGCGGGGTGGCTGGGCTTTTCCTAATATAGCACTTTATTATTGGGCCTCAGTTCTGCAATACAGCACTGAACTGATGAAGGAACACTCCCTCCCTCCCTCAACCGGTCTTCCTTCACCATTTCGGCTTTTATTGGGAGAAGAGACTCGTGGCTGTCTGTTCAGGCAAGTATCCTTTGGATACTATAAGCATGTTAGGTTAAAGACGCTGATGAACTCCTTTAAGGTCTTTCGTAATATCCGCAAAACCTACGGGCTGGGAATATTCAATTATTAAACTCCTATTAGTGAGAACCCCAATCTTCCTGCCATTTTTGGCAGGTCTTATTTACTGGACTTGTATAAGGCTGGTATCACTAAGCTAGGAGACCTAATCTCCAGCAAAGGAGTTAAACCCTTTGCAGATTCACAAAACAAATATGGACTAAAAAAGCAAGACACCTTTAAATACCTTATTATTCACGACTTTCTCTCCCGAAAAGCCGGGGGACCTGCTGGATTTTCAGAGAGTGAATTTATTAAAACACTGCGGGCCCCAACGATTCCCAGGATAGGTCTCATTTACTCTGCTTTAAATAACCAAACCCCAGATGACCTGCTTAAAATAGCAGACAAGTTGCTTATAAAACTAGAGGCCCCGCATAGTATGTTTTACAATTCATTGGCACTTTCCCAATTTGTGCCTTCGATGCTCGGAGTTTGGCGCCGATGCAATACATATGTTTGCCGCCTGCCCAAAACTTGCTCCAGTTCTTCTCAGAATACAGGACTTTCTTGGGAGGGTCATTACACAGACTGTAGTTCTGACTCCCATAGCCATACTACTGGGGACTCAGGAAGAGGTCAACAGGGAAAAAGGTGGAGCGCTTATCTTTGTTGCTATGACAATATGGAGGATATGCATCGCGTCAGCATGGATTCAGATCGATCCACCTTTCTTCCCCCATTGGCTGGCTAGGCTAGTTGCAACTTACCATCTTGAAAAGGCTGTGTACGCTAAAAAAGGGAGCAAAGGGCAAAAAAAGGGGCTAGATATATGGAGACCTTTCACCACCTGGCTGGAACAATCTGAACAGGCGGGCTCATAGCTAATCTGACTTCCTTTTTCTTCCTCTTTATCTTTTTTGCTGCTTTCTTTTTTACCATGTCAAATTTTCCTTGGCGACTCTGAACTCAATATTTTCAAATTGTACATTTTTTCGTGTTCTTGAAATTCAGTACTTTCACATTGAGAGGGGGGGGGGGGTGGGAGTTGTAACAAAGTCAGATCTATGTATTTCCTGCATTTGTAAATAAAAAAATTTAAAAAGAAAAAAAGAAAAAAAAAAAAAAGAAACTTCACTCAATGAGAGCAGAGACCCTTAAGCACTCATCCACTGCAGAGCCACCATACCTCAGATTTTGAGCATGAGTGTAAGGAGATATGAATAAGTAAGCCCTAACGGGGAGGACGGAGGGTCCCATGTGAATTTATGAAAGATATCAATACTGGAGAACCCCAGTGTGCAGGTAAGTAACTTGTTTTTTTTCTACAGTGTTGCATCTTTCATAGATTCACATGCTTGAAACAGACTAGTAAGCAGTACCAAGCGGACAATTGAGACGGGTAAGGCAAACCATCCCACCATGATAAAAAGAAGAAAGACAGTGATCTAATAGTAAACTGATAAAAGTGCATCCCGCACAGGGATACGAGAAGCATTACCAACCAAAGTCACAATGAAGGTAGGAGAGAGTAAGACAGAGAAAGACATCATAAACAGTAATGCATATTTAAAAGATGCAAGTTGTGCATACCTTATGAAAAGAGGTGTCTCTATAGCCGCGGTCCTTGCAGATAACAATAATAATTAATTTTCCCTTTGCATCGTCCCTTAAAATCCCCCTTTACTCTGCCTCACCGCTGTTACTTGCACAAACTGCAGCTGCGTCTCAGCACAGTCTATCCAACTGCCACATCCACTTTTCTCAAGGAATCCAGGCAGAAGTGCTTCGTAAACCCACATAGCTGCCCTGCAGATTTCCAGCATCGACACTCCTGTGAACAGGGCTGAAGAAGTAGCGATCTTCGCATAGAATAGGCCTTCACCTTAGCAGCCAATGGTCTTACTACCTTCTCATGGCAGAATGCGATGGTCACAGAACCCAACAAGCAATACCTGCTCACGACAGAGCTTTGCCTCTTCATGGTGAGGTGAAAGAAATCAGGAGTTGGTCAGGGGTTTTGGAAAATTTTGGTTCTCTCGAGGTAGAACTTCAGACAGCGTCTGGCGTCTTGAGAATGCAAGGCTCTCTTCCCTGACGAAGAATGTCAGTAAAATGATGGGCTCATTTAAATGAAAAGATGTTGGTACTTTCGGGATGAATTTAGGGTTAGTTCGGAGGATGACTCAATCATCACAAAATTGCAGAAATGGTTCTTGAATTGTGAAGGCTTCGATTTCACTTATTCTTCTTCTGGAAGTGGGGCCAAAAGAAAAGCTACTTTCTGAGAACGAAATTTCAAGTCAGCCTTGTGGATCAGTTTGAAAGGTGCTCTCATGAGTCGAGTAAGACTGTGTTTCGCTGCCAAACCACAGGAGGATGCTTTATTGGAGGGAAGACCCAAAAAGGCCCTTCATGAACTCTTTAACCAGTCTACTGGACCATAATGACAGTTGTCCAGAATGCCTCCAAAATCTGGAGATAGCTACTAGATGAACTTTAATAGGTATGTGAGTGAGTCCTAATTTTACTAGCTGTAGCAGATAAGGGGTAATCTGCTCTGGAGCAGATAAGAGAGAATAGAGTGACTGAGAAGCATGAGTAAAACCTCTTCCACTTTGCACAGTAACATGTAGTTGTGGATGCACCACAACCGTTTTGGAGAATCGATTTTCAATTCTCAGAAAGAGTTAGAGTCCAGAACTCATTGTCATTAGAAGCCAAGCTGACAAGTTGAGAGAACTGTGCATGTACAAATTGCACCTCGTTCATCGACAGACGATCCTCCGATGGTTGAAACAGGATGTGCGGGCACTCTGATAGGCGAAGAATCTCGGTGAACCAATACTGGCATGGCCACGCTGAGTATGACAGGGCGAGGTTCCCTCTTCATCTTCTGAACGACCTTGGGAATGAGTGGGAATGCACAAGCAAACATCCCTGCCCATGCTAGGTGTAATGCATTTCTCCAAAAACCTGGTTGAAGGTACCTGCTGGCATACAATTTGCATTTCCTGTTGTGGCTAGTAGCGCAATGATCGAGGTTTGGAGAACCTAATGCCCAAAAACCTGTATTAGCTATGTTTTTTTGAGTTCCCACTTGTGACACTGTTTGTTTGTCCTGCTTAGGTTGTCTGCCCATTCGTTCTGTACCCCTGGGACATGCCTTATTTTCAAGGTGATGTTGCTGGCCAATAACCATTCCCATATCTGTTGCACTTGCAACAGAACCTGTGATCGTGTCCCTTCTTCTTTGGTGAGCTACAACATGGTTGTCATGGTGTCTGTTCTCACCAATACTGACGAGTTGCAGAGCCTGGGAAAGAAAGCCTAAAGGCTCAAGCGTGTTGTACCTCATCAACAGAGACCACAGCCCCACACAAGACACAGTGACCTGAACTATGCTGTCATGTAAAGTATGCCACACTTACTACATTTTGGTATGTGGTGGTGTTGGTTTGACAAGTCTGGCTACAAGCTATGTACCTTCAAGGGAAATAATCATCATAATTTGTGACATATTATTTGCCATCTCTACTATGAACTCTGCGCACTTGAAGATTTACATGGACCTTGTGATTGTCATCCTGATGTCTGCGCAAGGAAGTATATGTCAGCATTATTTATTCTCATGCTCCTGGCAACCCGTTTCTGGAGAGATTAGTAAAGAAGTTTTTTTTTTGCGTTGCTGTGTCTACAAGCTTACGTATTTATGCACTCGAGCAGAGAACAAAAAAAATGCGTTTTCACAGCTTGGCTCATTGCCTTAGAGCAGGGGTACTCACAAACTTTCTCTCAGGGGCCAAATTTACAGTGTGGTTTGTGGCCGAGGGCCGCACTGGTGGGGGCGGGGTCAGTGGCGGAGGGGGCGGGGCTAGCGCAAAAAAAACTGTGTCCATGAGGTTGAACACAGGCCCCTGCAGTGGATGCCTTCGTCCACTGAGCCACCAAACCTGGCATACGCACATCTCTCGCTCTCTCTCTCTCTCTCTGTCTGTCTCTCCCTCTCCCTGCCTGTCTCCCTCTCTCCCTCCATCTCCCTCTCTCTCTCTCCCTCCCTCCGTTTCCATCCTTCCGTCTCCCGCTCCCTCCCTGCCTCCTCCGTCTCCATCTCTCTCCCTCCCTCTGTCTGTCTCCCTCCCTCTGTCTCCCTCCGTGCCCCTCTCTCCCTCCCTCTGTCTCCCTCCCTCTCCCTCCATCTCTCTTCCTCCCTCCATCTCCTTCTCCCTCCCTCCCTCTTCCTCCCTCCCTCCGTCTCCCTCCCTCTCCCTCCCTCTCCCACCCTCTCCCACCCTCCCTCCCACCCCCTCCCTCCGTCTCCCTCTCTTCCTCCCTCCGTCTCCCTCCCTCTGTCCCCCTCTCTCCCTCCATCCCTCTCCATATCTCCCTCCCTATGCCTCCCTCTGTCTCCCTCCCTTTCTCCCACCCTCCCTGTCTCCCCACCTCCCTCCCTCTCCCTCCATCCGTCTCCCTGTCTCCCTCAATCCGTCTCCCCCTCCCTCCATCTTACTTCCTCCGTCTCCCTCCCTCCCTCCGTCTTCCTCCCTCCGTCTCCCCCTCCGTCTCCCTCCCTCCCTCTGTCTCCCCTCTCCCTCCGTCTCCCTCCCTCCATCTCTCTCTCCGTCTGTCTCCCTCCCTCCCTCTCCCTCCTCCTCTCCCTCTCTCCGTCTGTCTCCCTCTCTCCATCTGCCTCTCTCCATGCCTGTTCCTGTCTCTGCCTCTACCTGCCTCTGCCTGCCTCCTGCCTTTATCTGTCAGTCTGTCCCTGTCTATCTATATCTCTCTCTGTCTCTGGGCCTCGGGCTGTGTCTACACATCCCCGACACCAGCCCATACACAGCCCCCCCACTCCCCCCTCTCCCTGTGTAATGTAAAAGCCAGCTCTCAGACCCTGCTGCCCTCCGTCACCACACCTTGCTCTCACTCCCTGCTGCCCCCGTCACCCTCTGCCATTTCACCCGGCTCTCACTCCTCGCTGGCTCACTCCCTGCTGCCCCGCCCCCTCACCTCACTGGGCACTCTCACCCTGCTGTCCTCTGTCACCTCACCCTGCATGTGTGGCAGCCCGGGCTGGGACAGCTTCCCGGGCTCACCGGAGAACCTCACGGGTCTTTAAAAGACCATTTACTTGCTAATGAGGCTTTGTTGTATTTCACCTCTTCTTAGCGCCCCTGCAACCATCAAAGCCTCATTAACAAGCAAAAGGTCTTTTAAAGACCTGTGAAGTGCTCGGGTGCGGGGAAGCTTTCTCATCCCGGGCAGCCAAACACGACGGGGGCCTGTCTCCACTCTATCCTGGAATCTCCTGGCCCCCATAGAGCAGTCTCTCTCGGAGTCTGGCGGTGTTTGCTGACACACTTTGGAAAAAAATAAAAAACCAAGGTACGATGTCTGCTTGGTCCGCGGGCCGCCAAGGAAGGCTTGCAGGGCCGCTGGCGGCCCGCGGGCCGTACTCTGGGTACCCCTGCCTTAGAGGGAGTGTTTGGCATTTATTTATTTATTTTTTTCCACAATTCTGCTCTGGTGTTGGCAAGTGGAGCGGGACATTGAGGTGAGACTTTTATGGTCTTTTATTATTAGGGTCCCTTGAGTCTTCATTACATTATTGGCAGTTAAACCGTCGCTTATTATAGCGCGCGCATCTCACCTCTACTTTGATGCAGCGCGTCGTCTTGAGGATCCACTGTCACGTCAGGACATTCTTTCTCCTGGTTACTTCTGTCTGCGTGTTACTGTTTGGCACACAAGTGTGCCCAGAGCCACCCGGCTCTGTGTCAGAAGCGTGCCGCCATCTTGTGGTTGGCGGTGGTTTCTGTTGGTCTCTGGTTGTTGCATGGTGCTTCTGCCAGCCACGTTTTCAGCACAAGTGCCGCGTTTTCTTCGTGCCTTTAGTGCCACTATCTTCTAGGACCTCGGGTCCCAATGGAGAATGAGGCACACTATTTCAGTCTCCGTAAGCATCTTGATCCAGCAGAGGTTTTTGGGGAGCATTGGGAGCTTACTTAATGCTCCTCTTAGTGCGTGATCTGTTCCTCCAAGATGCAGAGGTCATGCTGTATATGTTTTCTTGCGGCAATATGGTACTTTTACAGACTCTACTGGCAGTTTGTGTGGTGAGTTTTATTTCATTATAATCCTGATTGCATTCCAATCCTCTAAGGAATGCCAGTCCTTCATTATTTCCAATGACAGGCTCACCACGTTCTTGACTGCCTGTGCACATGGAGTTAGTTGGTTTGAACTTTGAAGCTCCATTCTAATTGCTGTGTCTGGAGCTACAGTGTCTGAAGCGGTTATTAAGTACATTCTATTTTCATGTTTGTTTGCTGCAAATCTTTATTTGTTTACATTTATGTTTTATGCTTACTTTTCACAGTACATTTGTGGTTATATCTCTATATTTATTGTTATATCCTTTGCGTGGGATTTTTATCCCTTTTATTTAGTAAGCATAATTACCCTTACGGAAGGGATATTCTAGTTATCTACTACTCAGGGGAGAGGTCGCTCACCGGCAATATTTTTCAAATTTAATGTTTAGTCTTCATAGGATTGTACAATGATTTCGGTTGGATCTACATTGTGCATTCATGGACCCTAGGTACTCACCGCTAAGAGTCCATTATTTCAATTTTCTTGTTCACAGTACGGTTTTCTCTCCATTTTTTATCCTTCATAGGCTTGTACAATGAGTTTAGTTTTATCTACATTGTACGTTTATGGACCCTAGTTACGCACCGGTAAGAGTCCATCATTTCAGTTTACATGGTATTTGTTAACCATCGTTTTTCCTAGAATTGAGTCATGGGTTCATACCCATATACACCGGTTAACTTTAAGTAATCTCTTGTATTCGGAGAGATTATGGGTTCTGACCCATATACTGTTGTTGACATTGGCTAACCTTCTTTTGGTTTTCAGTCACATGTTCTCTTACATGTGTGTTGTATTGGTCCAAGTCCCATTACGTCATTGCTCTCAGTGTTTATTGTTGCATGTTTTTCATCCCATGTTCACATGCGTTGGGCACTTCTTTACTTTTGCAATGGGTGCGTTATCTTAGTCTCACTCCTATTTCCGTTGTTTTCCTGACGTCATGTTTTCTCATTGCATTGTTAAATTTTGCAACGTAAATTTTATGATCTTTTTTTTTTTACTTTGTTTTTCTCATCTGTTCTCTGACCCTCATGTTTTCAGTTTCTGGTCTTTTACTTTTTCTTAGTCTCCTGTTTTCTTCCTCTTATTGTTCTGCGTGCTTGTTTTTCGTTCCTCTTTCGTTTGCCTCATTTTGCCAGTGTCTGAGTTCACCCCAGTGTTGTTTCTGTTATATTTCTTGCCTCCTTACGTGCTTGCCTGGCCAGCTGGTGTGTTTGGGAGATTGTCATTGGTGTCTTTGCGTTCTTTCTCTTTCCCGGTGTCTTTTCATTTTTTCTGTTCTATTTGTAGAAGGGTGGATGGGTCATTCTTATTTGTTTCTTCATCTCTCTTGTCTTTTCTTTGCATTATCACTACACCTAGGAAGACAGCTTTCAACTCCAGGAGGTTTATGTGTGACAAAGCCTCCTTAACAGTCCCTTTCCCATGAACTTCCAAGTCCTGCAGATTAATGCCCAAGCCTTCTAAGAAGGCGTCCGTTATCATCTCTACTTGGGGCCGTATTGGAATGAATGAGAGACTCTGAGAGATATGTTCTGTGTTCGTCCTCCAAGACATTGCCAACTTCATCTGTGGTGTAACCGAAATCATGCATTTGAAGGTCCCCTGGCACTGAACCACTGTTTGTCCAGTTATTCTTGCAATGGCCGCATACTAAGACAGCAGTTCTGAATCAATAGGATACAGGATGACATCATACCCGACATGGACTTATACTTCCTTACAAAAGTGGACCTTCTTGCTGATAGGGATTCTGTGAGAGATTTGAGAGGATGAATCCAGTTGGTAAAACCTTTGACAATTTTGTATTTCGAATTGCTCTCAGGAACACAGCTGATCAGGATGGAATTGGGGACAATTTCTCCTAATTCTGTATGAGGTTTAAAGAGTTGAAACATTGCTGACAGGATGTAGTTGATTGTTTTGCAGAGTGAAAAGTGGGGCCTTTTATAAGTCAGTCATCCAGGTACGGGAAAATGTGGTGTCCTGATCTTCTGAGAAAAGCTGCAACTGCAGCCATGCATTTTGTGATGACTCTGAGAGCTGACCTCTACCCGAAAGGAAGCGCTTTGAATTGGTAACATACTTTGCCACCTTAAACCATAAAAACGTTCTTTGCTTGAAGTGGATGGGAATATGGAAATACGCATTCAGCAGGTCAAGGGAGGTCATGTAATCCACTGTATCTACTGTATATACTAGTGGCACAAACTCCTGCAGGGATAACATCCTGAAAGAAAGGCTGTTTCTTGATGACTTTGTTTAAAATCCTGTGTTGCGTTGACATAGCTGGACCTCTTCTATAGCATCTTTTGAGAGAAGCAAACAAATTTCCCCCTTTAGCAGAGAAAGATGGCAATGCGACCATCTGCATGGAGGGAGACTGGGACGCTATTGAACAAATTCCGGGGTGCAACCTGCTGGATTACGTCTAACACCCATTTGTCAGAAGAGATGCTCTTCCAGCGATTGTGGAATTTGGAGAGGAGATTATCGAATTCTTGGCATGGAACTGAAGCAACTGGTGCTAGCGGTACATCATTGGTTCCTAGAAACATCTTGTGACTTTCCTCCAGCCAAAAGACGTTGATGCATTGGATACTGTGGTTGACCTGTAAGGTTGTTGTGAAGAGTATGAGGCTCAAAAACCTTTTTGGGAGTAGAGTTGATACCTACTTTGCTGGAATGGCAATTGAGAAGAAAATTGACATCTCCCTCTGCCACAAAAAGACTGGAATAGTCGCTGTTATAGACTGCCCAGTTAAGAAGCAGTTTCAGTGCCGATTTCCTGGACTGCAAGGCATGCTTTCCAAACAAGTTTCCCCCATCAAAGGGCATGTCTAGGATTTTGTGCCACTGGGCAAAACGCCGCCACTTCTGCCACCCTTGGTGACGCAATACTGTCACTCCAGCCATCTGTTGAAAGGGCGTAGAGGAGATGTTCATGGCTGCGTCTTTTATTTCTGAAGAGGCCTTCTCCTTTCTTTCAGAATTCCTCTGGCTTCTTTTCTCTTGACTTCAGTGAGCCAAATAGGAACACTGCTATATCAGAGCACATCTGGCAATTGTATCTCTCAAGGATGGCCAGAGCGTTAGAAGCCCTGATAGAAGTTGCCACTTTAGCCAAGAATCTCCTATTAATGTTGTCCAGTCTGCAACCCTCTCTGTCAGAAGGTGCCATGCAAGGTGAAGATGGATTTTAGCCCGTCGTTGGGCTGCTTGCATTATTACAGAGCCCGGCGAGGATGACCTATAAGACAAGCCGGAAATTTGTCAGAAGCCTTATATTTGTTTTCTAGCTTTAGAACAACCTCAGCCACTGAAGCAGGTTTTTTCATTAATTTTAATCCCTCCTACCAGATGAAGTCTACAATAGGGATACATCTGATAATACGCTAAGCAGCACCCTTAAAATTGTAAAGAAAGCATTTTGTTTGCTTAGCCATTAGAGGGAGACTAAAACACTTGGCCATGATAACCACCAATACCAGCTGGCGGCAAATCCACCAATGGTGGGGTAGGCGAAGCAGAAAGTGGTGCTACATAGTCATCCCATTCCAGGTGATCCTCTGAAGAGTCAAAGGGGATTTCCCCTTCTTCAGGCTATTGGTCACCATGGGCATAGTAGGCGTAGCAGGGCTACGCGGAGGTCCACAGAGTTGCAAACAAACCATGTGGAACTCCGCGGAGTTCCGCTACGAAACCCGCTTCCACCCCCTATTAAAAAGTAAGTTAACATAATTAAAAATACATTTTAAAAAACCTACCTCTTTACTTGGCATCCCCGGGCTGCCTCCCCCTCTTCCTCGCCGTACCGGTAATGCTTAAGAAAACTGTGCATGCGCGCATTACTGGTACGGCAAGGAAGAGGAGGAGGGCAGCCTGGGGGCGCTGCAGTAAAGAGGTAAGTGGTTTTAAGTTTATTTTTAATTACTGTTAACTTACTTCTTAGTAGGGGGTGGAAGCTGTGGCTGACCAACTCCGCTCTGCTGTGGAGTGTGCGGAGAAGGCAAATCTCCGCACACTCCACGGGAGGTCTCCGCCCGGGGTTAGTCACCATCGCTATCTGCCAATGAGTTTCTGATTTTATTAGTGGGTAACACCAGTTTTTCCCTTTGTTGTGGTCTGATAGGGCTCCTCGGAAGAGATAATTTATCTGGGACTTCGAGACACCTTGGAGTTTGCTGTGTCGGGCATTGGCCTTGGGAAAACTTTTATATTAATCATTCAAAATCATGCACAAATCCGTGGCCAAAGAGATTGGGACTGCAATAGAGACCCCTCTTGGAAGGCATCCTACCCCTGAGCCAATTTCCGGCCTCTGTCACTAAAAGAAAATCTACCTGTGGTCTGCATTTTCATCCTCAGTTACTTGGCACTTTACATTTTACTGAGAAGGACAATATGCTGGCCTAAAGAGACTCTCATCCCCTGATTCCTGTATCTCCAGCAGACGCATAGGGGGTAAAGGTGAAACCTTTGAAATGTCATATGGCATTGGTGTATGTATGCCCTTGTCTGAGAAGAACAAAGGATTCTTTACTGCCGTAGACGGGGTCGTCGACGGTGCCATCGGCAATGTAGCCTCATATGGAATTCTCATTGACGTGAGCACTCCGGATGTAGCTGATGCCATTGATGAAGCAGTCGCCGAAATCCATGCCATTGATGATGGTCTCGTTGACGATGACAATGCCATTTTCTGAGTGTTGGTCAACAAAGAAGATGTGGTTGTTGGTTGCTGGAGAGACAAGAGCAGATAGAGGTGAGGAGGCAGATCTGTGAGAAAAAGGGCCAACCAGCTCCTTGCTTCTTGACCTCTCAACACTGGTCACCCCAGTGGCGGCTCGCAAAGGTAAAGCTGTGGGTGGTGAGGCTGGACGGGGCTGGGTGGGGGAGTAATGGAGCGTGACATACAATGGAAAATGGAGAGTAAATAAATAAATAAATTAAAGCACTTACTTTGCGCTCACAGCATCGCCAACCTCTTCCTTTGACCTCTCCTGTGAGGTGAAGAAATCATCACTGTCCTCATCAGAAGTGACAGATTTAAGTTTTGTAGTACCAATAATATCCTCAGCTCTCTAAACGTGGGAGTTTTTGAGGAAAAGGTTAGATATATCTTGTAGTCCATTATCTTGTTTCTGCTACTCTGACATATTAGTGACAGGGTTATAGAAATGAAACATGAAATATAATCTTGGATGATACAAAAAGAAGTAATAGTTGAAGAAACTGAGCAGAGTGCATGGAGACTCCCTTCAAATGACATGCAGTGGAAAATCTGAGTGTCTCAGCATCAGTGGGGAGTGTTCTAGAGGGTGCTGTTGCCTGATTGGTTTAAAAAAGAACATAGGCTATTAAACTGACTTTTTCTTTGCCATTATAGCCGATCATAGTGATACATACTGTTTTATTATGGTACAGTGGGATGCCCACTTTGGCGACAGGGAAAGATTCAAGCATGTGAATCTATGAGGGATCCAATATTGGAGAAGAGGTCACTTAGCAGTTGCGGGGAGCCAAAACTTAATTATTTTCAATTTTTATTGAGGAGTTGTTCAATTGGATTTCAGCCAAGGGTTCAAGACCTGGGGGGCAAGTCTTGGAGATCAGGACTAACTCCATCAGAGGCTAGCAGCAGGGCTCAGGCAAGTCTAGTTGCTGCTGATCAGCTGGGCAGGTGCAAAATGGCCACTGCAAACTTCTTGTATCCTTTTATCTCTCCCAGGAGGTCAGCCGATGGACCCTCAAAGTCAAACTGGATAATCTGGGATCAAGGCAAGAAAGCTTAATCTTTCTTCTTCAGACAGCAAGGAAGTCCTGTCAGCAGCAAGACAGTTCTTCTAAATCTTCCACAGGTCCAAGAGTGTTATGATGGTGGGTTCTAAAGGTTCCATTCTTATACCTGGTACCAGCTTTTGGGGGTGGGGGGATTCCATGGCCTATCCCTAAAATGGTTCCTGTTAGTTCTTCCCTTGTCCTAGTTCCTTTGAAATTAGGTAAGGGCAAGGGCTTGCTCTTCCCATCCTGTCAGGAAAGACCCTCTCCCCTAACACCTAAACTTTCTTTGTCTCACTGTCTGAAAGCAATACCCAACCCACAACAGAAGAGCCATTCACCGTCATGTGACTCAGAACTCTAGCAAAAAGGCACAAAGGGTTTGGGCAGACAAATGCCAACTTTCTAATAGTGGCATTTAAACACTAACTTAAAATCAGACTTTACCACTAAAGAACATTTTAACTTAGAAAAATTTGAGAGTAAACAACATATCTCAATCTGCTTCCAATCTGAAGTTCCACTTATTAAATGTAATAAGGTAACTCAGTGTTACTCAGCGAGTTAGTGAGTTAGGGATAGACAGATCTTGCCAACAGTGAAAAGTTAGTTGCTAAGAAATGTAAAACTTTAATGTCCTACTTTTAAAATACCCCGCGCTGAGCCACATGAGACCTTATGGTCTACCTTAGGAACGACGTATAAGTATTAACAAGCATTAGCAACGCCAGTAGGCCTCGGCAATGACTGAGCTCCGAGCTTTAGGCATTGTCAATGTGCATGTTTTTGAGCCATATGTTTCTGAGGTTGCGGATCTATCATGTGTGCGTTTGTTCAAATATGTGTTTGTGTTATTACTTTTGAAGGGATGTCTGTGTGTATGTTTGTGCAAATTATAGATCTGCCATCATTGTAGCAGTCAGACACAGGCTGAACATAATTAATTTTGAAATGTACATAAAAAGAAAAGCTTGTCCATTGGGAGAGCATCTAAATGCTGTGGCAGCATGGGATGCTTCCGTGGTATAACTAGGATAGAACTTGTCACAGAAAGAGCAGTGTGGGTGAAGACAATATGTACTAAGAACATGCATTACTAAAATGACGTGTCAGTGACCCAATCCCTCCCTCAACAACCTCTTAATAAATAGTCCAGAATCTCACCACAATCTGTCTGGGAGGCTGCCGTATTATTCTGGAACCCAGACTGGCCTAATCACTGTTTTCATGCGTGCAGAGAGTCTGGCTGTTGGATGTAAGTGAGGGCGGAGCGTACAACAGGAGAGGGCAGAGGGCTGCAAACAGAGAAAGAGAGAAATTGAATAAGAGAACAGGAAAGTGACAGAAAAGAGATGGGAGAGTGTGCAAGAGGCAGTGATTGGAGAGAGAGAAGGATCGATTACGAACATGATTTGCAGTGAACTCTACATATGTTACTAAGCCAAGTGTTGGTCTTTCTGACAAAGGGAAGTGAAGTAGCACTGGGTATAAGATTAGGGTTTTAAGGGGTAAGGTATAATACCCAACTTACACTGTCAAGATGAAGCAACTGGATTGATGCTACGGATCTTCTCTGTGTAGTGGTTGAAACAAATGCACAAAAGATTGTCTTTCCTATTAAGGATCATCAAATCAAGCCTGACGCCTGCTCTTTGGTTAGTATTTATGTGGCAGCAAAAGAGAGAAGACCCGATCAGACAGGGTAGGTCCACCCTAGAAAATGCTGTCTAGTGACTTCTGCAAGGAGACTAAGACAGTAGGAACGATATGAGAATTTCTACCATTCCAAGCATAAAAAAAATATTTTGCCACTGAAGGGTGAAGAAATTGTTCCACAAGGTGTGTAGCTGATGTCAGAGTTTGTATTACTGAAATCGACTCTCTTGGCTAGTTTTTCATGAGATCAGAACACAGTCTCAACTGATGCATCCTCCAAAGAAGTTACATTACTACACTAGAGCAAAAATAAACATTCCATACTATAGTGTTGGAATGTATAAATACGATGTCAATAAATACCATGACATGTGAAGACCAGACAACAGCAATACCAATAAATGCGATGTCAACGAATGCCATAACTTGTGTCCACATGAAAATGTCAATACCTACAAATGCAATGTCAATATATGTCATAATCTATGCCAGCACAGCAGTGCTAATACCGGCAGTAACCATGTCACTGTTTGCCATAATTCATGCACGAATGACAATGTTGTTAAAAATAAAAACAATGTCACTGTACGCTATGATCTAAGCATGCATAACTATGTGAATATCAGTAAAGACAATATCGATATACGCTATGACAACTGTATGCACAATGTTGAGATTGTCGACAAAAATGACACCAGAGACTGTCACATTATTTTTACGAGTTCCAGTGAAATCGAACCATTGCTGTCAGATTTACCTCAGGTGACCCCCCCATCAACCCCGAGTCAGAGATACGTGGTCAGGCAGGTCGGGTCCTGCAACCCACACTCACGCCTATCGAATGATAAGTCACAGGTGGGGTCTCTCTTAACCCAAAGACAAATGAGCACCTAGAGAAAACCCTGATTGATCCCACAGATAGATAGTTGCACAGCAAACAGGTCCTAGGAAATTTGCCCAATAAAAAATGTTCGGCCAAAGGCTTGCATTCCCCAGAGATACCACAAAGCTAGATACCACATGCTCACGGAAACATGGACCAAAGCCACCTCCACCCCTGACATCGCCACCGCCATCCCCGATGGATACACGATCCAAAGAAAGGACTGCCCCCACCGCCTAGAAAGAGGACTCGCCATCACATACAAGAACTCCCTACGACAACACAGATCACCGCCACTTCCAGATCCAGACCAGCCGCAGAACCATGCTACGCGGGACCCCCCGTACCTCGTCCGCCACCACCATTGGCGACCTCGTTGCACCCCACGCCATCGCCTCCATGGCCTACATACTCATCGGAGACCTGAACTTCCACCTCGACAACCACAATGACCCCGACTCCACCACCCTCCTTGACAATCTCACCAACCTCGGACTGAAGCAGCTCATCAACACCCCCACCCACAAAGCCGGACACACTTTCCACCCTATCTTCGCAGGAGGGGCTAACATCCACTTCAGCCACACCACGCAGCCCCTCTGGACAGACCACCACTGAGGACACTTCACCTCAACACCACCACCGCACCCAAACCCACCCCGCGCTTGCCCCGAAGGAACTGGAGCAAGATCACAGAGGAACACCTAACTGCCACCCTCCTCCACGCCCCTCCCCCCCTCCGGCACGACCGATGACAATTCTGCAGCGAAAGAACTAAACCGCTGGATCTCCAGCTGCGCTGACAAGCTCGCACCCCTCCGCCACCCCATCAATCAACGCTCCCTGAAGGTAGCCTGGTTCACCACTAACCTCCAAGAAGCCATGCGCTCCTGCAGACGCCTCGAAAAACTCTAGCAGGACAAGAAAACCACTGAAGACCAGAACAACCACCTAGAGGACCTTTATCAAGAACAAAATACACTCCAACGCAAGTAAGGTAAACTAACTCATCAATGTCATACAGCAGTTCACCAAACCCGCCAGCGAAGCCACGGACGTCCCACCATCCCAGGACCTCTGCAATAAGTTCAGCTCCTACTTCCACCTGAAAATCAAGGCCCTCTATGACAACTTCAGCCAACAGACTTCGGATACCACCACCCTCTCCACCACTGACAACCAGCCAATCATCACCACCTGGAAACCTGCTACCACTGAAGACACCACCATGACCATGAATAACACCCACTCAGGAGCTCCCACGGACCCCTGCCCACTGCACATCTACCACAGAGCCGCCGCCGCCATAGCTTCCGAACTAGGTCGGACCATCAACGCCTCTCTCGAATCCGGCATCTTCTCCAACGACTGGAAGATGGGCAGAAGTCAAGCCCCTCCTCACGAAACCCTTGGCCGACGGATCTGAAATAATACCGGCCCATCTCTCTCCTTGCCTCCACAGCCAAAGTCACCGAGAGATTCATCAACATCCAGCTGACCACCTTCAAATAGAAAGCCATCCTCGACTCCTCAAAGTCCGGTTTTCGCAGCAACCACAGCACCTAGACCGCCCTCCTCGCCGCCACCGATGACATCCGCATACTGCTCGACCAGGGCCACACTGTGTCCCTCATCCTACTAGACCTCTCCATGGCCTTTGACACCGTCTCCCACCACACTCTCGCAGCCAGACTCCATGACGCCGGTATACGAAGAACCGCCCTTGACTAGATCTGCTCCTTTCACTCTGGCAGTGTTGTGTTTCGATTTAGATGTCCGTACATAGGTTTTCCTAAATCATATCCTTATATAGGCACAATTCGCATTGCCCTTATTTAGGCATAGAATCCCAGTCCTTATTTAGGTATTAGCCATGCTATACAAATACAGGCATGGTCACCTACATCCGTTCATCCCCACGTCACAACGAGTTCTTAGAAACCAGACCCTTAAGCCATTGGGACTTTCCCTAGCTAGGATTATTGACTTCTCCAAGAATTCATCTATTATGCATGAACTACTATTCCTTAGGGGTTCATTCATGACGTCTTCCTCTGCCCGACTTAACCTCAATGCTAACATTCCTATGCACCTTCCAGGTATAAATATACCTTCCCTTACCATGGCAAACCACGGCTCGGCTGCACAGCTTGATACGGCTCACCACGGCAAGTTCGGAAGAATTAGAGTCCCCGCCTGACGCACTGACCAGACACTGTCATCCCTGCTCGCAGAGAATTCAGCTTTCAGTGTTCTGACTCCCTTCGCGGGGTGTTAAAGTTTGAGACCCGGAAAGAGATTCCCACCTCTCTCATTCTAAGGTATGGAGCTGACTAGAACCTAGAGGGACTCTTGGCATATTCAAAACTATAGCTTACCATACTATAGAATACAGCACTTACTTCTTACCTTGTACTACACTTAGGTTAGGTACACTGGGGTAGAACTATTTAGAAGCATCAAACGAGTATCCACTTTTTAGCCTATGTTATTTCTGTATGTGTATATGAATATATGTCATAGCTAGAAGACAATGCTGTTGCAGTATTATTTCTTCTTACTACTTACGCTGTACGTATTATATCTCGCATACTGTCTTGCGATTGTAACAGCTCATATCTCTTACACGAGAAACAAGACTGTTCAATAAATCCTTTTTTTGAAATGCCTGTCTACCTATTTCTGTGTAACTCTGAAGAAACTAAGCATGCACGATTGACTGAGTGAAACTGTTATCTGATGTGTTCACAATTCTGAGACATGTTCCGATCATAAGGGAAACAAAGTTGTCATGTTTATGCGGTTGCCAGAAACTACTCCCTTCTTGTTTATTCAAGGACTTTCAAGTGGCCTCTGAGTTAGCTGGCACACAAAGTAATTAAGTTTAATGTACTCGATAGAGGCATACTGACCTCAGTCCTATGCCACAACTATAGAGTATATTATTCCAATGCGCAGAGCCTATAAGGGAAATAGGAACTACACTACAGCAGAACCCAAAGGATCAGACTCCTTCCCTTCCTCTCCGAACCTACTGAGATCAAATGTGGAGTACCCCAAGGATCCTCTCTCAGCCCCATGCTTTTCAACATCTACATGGCCCCCCTTGCCGCCATCGTCAGACAGCATGGGCTCAGCATAGCATCTTATGCCGACGACACCCAGCTCATCCTCTCTCTCACGAAGAACCCCGAAGACACCAGACTCAGCTTCCAAGAAGGAATGAAAGACGTTGCAGCCTGGATAAGCGACAGCTGCATAAAACTGGACTCAAGAGAAGACCAAGGTCCTCATCCTTGGACCCTCCCTCATGGCATGGGACAGCTCCTGGTGGCCCCCTGCTCTCGGAAACCCACCCATGCCGACAAACCACGCACGGAATCTCGGCATCATCCTAGACTCCTCCTTCAACATCACCCGCCGGATGAACTCAGCCGCCTCGACCTGCTCCCTCCGAAAGACCTTCAAGTGGATTCCCCACAAATGCAGAAAGACCGTCACCCACGCACTCGTAACAAGCAGACTGGACTACGGTAACGCCCTCTACGCCAGAATCAACAAAACACTGCTACACAAGCTGCAAACCATCCAGTAGGCCGAGGCCAGACTGTTCCTCGGAACCCCACAACACGAGCAAATGACCCAGCACCTATGAGACCTCCACTGGCTCCCCATAGAAAACAGGGTAACCTTCAATCTACTCACCCACACCAACAAATCCCTCCACAACATCGGACTCAAATACCTCAATGAAAGAGTATCCTTCCACTTACCCAAAAACTCCACCAACCTCGCCCTGGCAGAGACCCCACGCATCCGCAGAACCAGAGCACGTGGAAGAGCCTTCTCCTACGTCGCAGCAAAGACATGGAACGCTCCCCCACTCTGAACACCTTCAGGAAGAGCCTTAAGACCTGGCTCTTCGACCGACCCGGAGCTGCACCCTCCACCTCCCAGCACCTTGAGATCCTCACGGGTGAGTAGCGCACTTTAGAAACCCTTGATTGATTGATATAGATAGAAACACTTAGCCAATCAGGACACAATATGCACACCACACTCAGTGATCACGTGCTACTCTTGCCGGACATTAGGACACAAATAAACTGGCCAACACTAGCTCTCCCCAAGGTCTGGAGCCATCTGTGTCCTTATCAGATGCCCAATCTTGTTAATTTAGGATGGAGATGCTTTTTCAGAAATGCAGAAATTACTTTGTTGTATCTAACAAGATGTTTATAATATCAGCTAAAACGTTTCACACAGAGAGACTTTCCTCAGACACATTCTGTCAAGACTCTCCCAGCCACCTTGTTTAATTAAACCTGCATGTTCCTCTTTTGCCAAACGCCTCTTTTCTTTTCATTTCTTTCAGTTAAATTCATATCCGAGCAACAATGATACAATTGCTAGGTGACATCATAAGACTGCAGCACTACCTCACCTTCAGGATGCTTAAAAGGTGAAGGGAAGCAGTGGGGACCTTTGTGGCTTTAGGGAGTGCAGAAGGACCTTCGTGACTTTGAGGCCTGCATAGGTACATAAGAACCCAAATTACCCATGGTACCGGTAGGATGTTATGAGATCAAGTAAATGCTGTGCCGCCATTCTCAGGGAGCTTCTAAATCGGAGAGGTGACAATATGTATAAAGCCCGTAATCGGTACAAGGGGTGTCATACTATTCATGTATGCAGGTAGCAGCGGAGTAGTTAGACCTATAATTAAACTGTTGGTGATACCGTAAGTTTATAATATTGCATTGCATATAATATATCTATAGGGATTCCTCGGGAAGAAGACATAAGAAAAAGATGAAGGTTTGAGAAAAGAAAACAATATTTTGCGAGGAGCAGAACGGAGTCGAGAGCAGCTGTGAGCAAGCAGGCCGGCCGGCCGCGAACGTCGTAACGCCGTGGAAGCTGCCGAGCCTCCGTCAGAGACACCACCGAGCAGCAACCGCAGTCGCAGCTGTGAGACGGGAGATGGGACTGACCCCCCCCCTCTGCCAGTAACAGTGGCAGAGGTAGAGCCAACGGATCCTCCGTGCAAAGCGGTGCTTAATGCGGTAGGAACCGCACATTGGTGAAGTTAAACGTGGCGCTTACCGACGTACTTTGGAAAAGCCACCCTAGCACTGGTTAAGCTCTTGTCTGACTCACATTGAACTTGTGGGGGGTTTGGCTCAGCAGGCAAGTGTGCAGAGCGGGCTGTGGAAATGCGGCAAACGACACTGCTGAAAGTCACCGCATACAGCATGTAGGAAGGTGGATATCTGACTATGGTTACCCCCAACTTTTTGCCTAGTGTCTAGCTGGTTTTTCGACTTAGTTGGCCTGAGATCCTGCCATTCAGGGTCTCAGGCTGCCTGCTCTCTCTTTAAAATGGACTCCCTGTACCCTAGGTACATACCCAATTGGTAAGGATCACCTTATTGGACCCTGTACAGTGTACCCTAGGTACCCAGGGCATAGGTGTACCCTAGGCCTCCCAGGGGCTGCAGCATGTATTATGCCACCCCTGGTCTGGCCTTCCAATCAGACACAACTGGCTGATCACTCAGCTGGGGCAAGGTCGTGTAATCACCCCTTGCTTAGATATAGTATACCTATATCTACCCTTAAAATAGACACATGTGTACCTATCAGCCACTCCTATGGCAGGCCTTAACAATCCTGGAGGCAGAGTGCTTGGTAACATGTGAGATGGTGCTCTAGCATGAGCTGAGCCTGTCTGCAGATTTCGGAACCATGTCCTTATAGCTGTTCTATGATATAGCCTACCATATACTCCTAAAGTACCTTATAATCTTAAACGGTAATGGTAACTATGGTTTGGCTTTATCAAAACATGTCGTGTAAGGTGTCTAACACCTTGGAATAATACCCCCATACCATTTCTGGTGATGAGGATATTATTCCCCCCTTCTAGAGGGAGAGACATGTTAAAATCCTACTTTACTGTTTAACTCTGACCAAAGCCTCAGCATCACAAAATGGATGCTGCTGCCACAGACACGAGTCTGACCTCCTGCAGCTGGGAGCCTTCCCAGCCAGGGAGGCCTGGACAATAGGTTTCCTGCTTGGGGAGATGCTAGCACCTCCCCAGACAGACTTTAGTGTATTGGGGCAGGGAGGGCTGAAAGGAAGTAAACACTGCCTGGGGCACACAAGGTGTCCCATGCATAGTCCAGTTCAAACCGGCGCTGGGGCACTCCAGCCCCAGCTCTGGTGCGAAACTGGACAAAGGAAAGGGGGTGTAACCACTCCCCTTCCTGGTCCCACCCATAGGAGGGACCTTGCAGGTAGCCCAGCCCACTAGCCCAGTATATCAGTAGGTAGCTGAGCCCTGCTAAATTAGATGAACCTGAATCTGCAACTTGTACAGAAACTCTGGACCTTCGACATTCGACCTCAGGAAGAAGACTAAAGAAATCTCCCTTGTGGCCAAGGAGTGACCACCCTGGGCAAACAGGCACCATCCAGCGAC
The DNA here is from genome assembly GCF_964204655.1 of Triturus cristatus. NCBI lineage: Eukaryota > Metazoa > Chordata > Amphibia > Caudata > Salamandridae > Triturus > Triturus cristatus. The sequence goes on along the minus strand of NC_140594.1, from coordinate 304,840,438 downwards.
CGCTGCTTGCTTTGCGACTGATCCTACGAGGGACGACTGCAGAAACTGACCAGCGCCAAGACTTCCAGACACCTCTGACCCAGATCCACATCTACAGCGAAGCTGAGACCCGTGGAGGCGACGAGGGACGTGGGACCGGCAACTTGGGAAAAGTGGTAGTAGTACCTGACTAGCGCGACTTCCGAGGCTCCCTCGAGGCTGTGCTTGGGGAATTGAGAAGCCCCCATCCCGAGCACCATCTGCAAAGAAGACCAGCTCCCCACACTTCACGTGTTCTGTGTGGGGCCCTTCTGCACCTGAGTTGCTCGACGTGTTGTCCGGTTGCTGGCCCATTGGCTAGTGACTTCTGCGACGACGAACCTTTGTTTTCATCTTAATGGTCCAGCACCTCCAGACTGGCCCCCGCTCCTCTGTGAAAGAGAAGCACCCCAGACCTTCCTGGTCTGCACCAGATGCAAGTCCTCCATCCTGCGTGGGTTCCGCTTGCCAAGGCTTGTTGGGTCCTGACTCGACTTCGACGCCGCCGACGGCAAGAGCCTTCGTGGGACAGCTCACCTCCTGGTCCTGGTCATCCTCGACACCTCGTGGCACCCGTGACTGCTGCGACAAGCTTCAGCTCTTCACTTGCATCTTCACGACATCGCCTGGTTCCTTCCCGGCTCCTGGCTGGTGACCTAGACTCTGTTCCTTCTGCTTGCAGGTATCCTTCCTTCTTGATTCCATCCTTGGGATCCACCGGACACTCTTCACTGACTGCCTGTCAGCAACTTTCCTTCAGGCATCCATAGGAGTCAACGACGAAACCTGACGCAAGTTCACACCTATGCACCCGCAGCCCGTGGGCTAGGTAACTTGAGTATTCCGGTGCTCACAAGGGTATTGACTATCCTAGGGTCTAGTTTCCAAGTCTCGACTTCCTAGCTATTCCAGAAGTGTCCTAAAACTGTTAAATTCGAATAACTTCTATTTCTATCGACTTTTACGCATTACGCGTGAGTGTTTCCACTCTCCACCTGAATCCCGTGGGCCTCCCACTTCCTAACCTTTGGTAGTATAGTGTAGCCCCAGCGATTCCCTAGGCCTAGGCCTATCCTGTGTTCGTGACAGTGGTTCTTATACCACTTACTTAGTGTATGGTTTGCGTGGCCCCTAGGGCCTAACTGTATTACTTACCTGTGTGACTTAATGTATGCTTAAATAAGACTGTGTTGTACTTACCTCGAATCTCATAAAGAGTGCTGAGGGTTTGACTAGAATAAATACATTCTATTTTTATATATATCTGTTGTGGTGTCCTTTCATTTGGTATTCAAGGGATTACATATGGTATAACAGCTGGCTTCACATGCCATACAGAGTTTAGCCTACGACTGCTCTTGTCCATGCTACCACTAGGCTAGCTGGTCTATAAGGTTGACTTTACAACCAATCACCATAAGGGTTGTTAGGACTGATACAAGGTGTACACTAGAATTAGTGACATCATGTATCAGGCCAGCTTCCCACACAGCATACAAGCAAGTCCTGTTTCCTGTCTGTCGTACTGCTGGACTGCCGGACCGCCCCCAGCCACCTCCTCGCTTACCTGTTGCCGTTGCTGTTGCTGCCCCGGTCCCGGTCTCCTGCTCTTGCTCTCGGAGGAAGCGGACCGGTGAGACAGAGTTGGCAGCGGTAGTAGTTGGAGCATAAGTTCCTCCTGGCGGCAGAGGCTGTGGCAGCGGTTGCGGCTGTGTTTGGAGCCAGCCCACCATGTGGGGATTGCAGCAGTGTGTGTGTTTTCCTGTGGCTTGTGGCTTGTGACTCATGACTCGTGGCTTGTGGCCTTGTGTGGAAAGACTCACCCCAGGTGCCGTGGGAGCCGCCAAATAGCCGCTTAAAAAGCAAAATAACAACGCCTTGTTTTGCCACACTGGAATAACCACTGTTTTTGCCTCAGCCAAAGCAGGAAACTGACCAAAGTAGGGAACTCACTAATTGTGTGCTCCCCGTGCGACCATCCAGGTGGATAGTGTGTTAAATAGTCTGAACACCCCTGCTGGTGGGGTATTCGGGGGTTATTCGTTATCTGCTGAGCCTGTCCCCGCTACCCACTGCCAGACTGGCAAATTGGGAAGTTGAACCAGTGGAATAATTTTTGGTGAGTGCAGATTTTTTTCAGGGGGTTGAGTGAGCAATCAAGGATTATGAGATCAGGAAAAACTCGACAAACACAACAGAGGAAACCAAAAAAGAGACTGCCAAATACAGATTTAAATTCTACTGCAAACATCAAGAGAAGGAAAGAAAATTCATCATTACAAAAGGAAAAGTTGGTTTTGGTTTTAACACCGAAAAGTGCACTTTTTAATTTTGGAGGAAAAAACGAGAACCAGAGATTCCATTTTCGAAAGGATCCAATGGCCGCAATCAATGCCACAGTTGGGACCCAAGGTTTGCCGAGTCCAATAACACCAAAAAAATAGGACAAAAGAAGTCTCCAGCCGCCGGGATGCCTAAATAACAACATTAAATTAATACAATCCAGTACTGTAAGAGAAAGATCCTCACTCATAAGGATGACAGGTCATGAAACAAATAAAAGTGAGGATAATATAATCAAGGCAAACCAAGATGCCAAAAGTGAGGCGGCCAGAGATGATGTTCCCCCAAATAAAGTGTTGATAACTACTACAGCGCAGGTGTATCTGCCCAAGGCCCAGCCTAAGGACCCGCTCGATCAAAATAAAGAAGGGAAACATGGAGAATATCTAAAGGAAAAAGGAGACCCCGGTGCAGCTAGATATAAAGAAAATGACAAAGTACAAACTGATGAATGGATCAGTTCTTTCTCTATATCAGATAATGCTGACCTCATTTAAGCACTGGACTTGAATACACAACCAAATGAGGATGCATATATTCAAGATCTAGAAAAGAGTCCAGCTATAGGCACATCTCCGGACCAAAAGGTTAGGGAGGCGGGAGGGGCAGCCTCCACCCCAATAAAACACTTAGTGTGCATGGACCAGCAGGAGGGGAAAAATAACAAGCTAAACACTAGCCCTATGGGAAGTCAACCATCCCGGTCACCCCCAATTACAATCTCTTCAGTGAGTGGAATTGATTTAATTTCAGAATTCCTGTCGAAATCCTCCCCCTCAGTAAAATGTTTATTTACTTTATTAAGATCTTTACAGCAAGCCATAGATGTATTATATTTTCAATCAGATAAACTTGACGTTCAGATCAATCTAATGAATTTGATTGCGACTTATATCGCAGGTATTAACACCAAACTGGACACATTATCTGTATTGATCACTAAGGACAATCAAAGTAAGGCCCTCGACAACGGATACCTAGCAAACTCAAATTGTGGATGTAGCCAGATATATATAAATTGGCATCCCTTCCAGAAATATTAACAGAAATACTACATGTTGTTAAGCCAACAGAAAATAAGGTTGACAAGGAACACTCTGCTATGACCAAAAGAAAAGATGTGATGAACGACAAAGCAGGTGCAGAAGTAATGACACATTGCCCCCAACATGATGGCAGTGTTACAAAAAATAAAATCAAGGAATCTAATCATTCAGCGAAAGTGCAAACCGCCCAGGAATTAACTTCTACACTTAGTCTATCAAATGGTGGATTAACAAAAAGACAACGAAAAAGAGCTTGTAAGGCCAGGCTTAATGTGAGTAAGCAAACTGGTCAAGAAAAGAAGCAAATCTATCCAATATTTTCACAATTATACAGCCATAACACCAACCAGCATTGCAATAAAAGCCCTCCTGTGGTCTCATGTGGATCTACGTTTCATTTGCAAGATCCAATTGTAAGTTTTAATAAATCCCTTCAAAGTAATACATCTTTCTATACACAAAAAAGCAATATACACTTGAATAAAGATGTCAAACAAACAAAATGTGATTAAGAGTGTATAACAATTGTAAATAAGCAGGACTTCTCAGTTAATTCTAAAGCTTCCGTGAGAAACAACACTTTGGAACAAAAACAAGGAAAAACCAAAGATCCGCCAAAAGAAGGATACAAAAAAAAAATTGCCAATGAGAACATCATTATCTTGAAAACACGGTTTGATGACAAAACCGTAACCAACAGACAAGATGGTGAAAATAGGACCTCACTAAATTCACAAATTATATCTTCAAATCCTGAGGGAATTTCAAATGATCACAGTATGGTAAGCTCTCAAGATAGACTACAAGAAGATAAAAAAAAAACTAAATCGGACAGGCGGTTATTAAAAAATTCAGAAAAATCTCCGGGTATTTTGAATGAATATACGGAAATAAAAATTGGAACAAATTGAAAATGTCTCTAGATAAACAGGGACGGGTCTGCGAGCTTCCAATAGTTACATCTACCTTATAAGACCTTATAAGCATGGAAGTAAGTCAAAAAATTGATAAAACATTAAGTACAATAAGTGATGGACAAGTGAATGTATTACAGCAAGCTCTGACAATATAGTGCAAATCAGAAATAAAGTCTATAACACACAGATAGAACAGAACAATTCCCCCAAACGGGGATTCGACAAAGTGAACCGGAAGAGTCATCAAATAAACTGATCTTTGAGCCAGAACAACAAACAAAAGGGCAGATTGGACTCTTTAAAGAGGGGAAATCTAATGAGATTATTTAAGGAGATACCAAAGCTGCGTAATATCACAACAGCAGATCTTTTGTCAGTAGAATTTTTGCAAATGGAAAAAGTGTCAGAAAAAGAGGTTACTCTGACAACCTGGTCCTCAAAGGAAGTAACAGCTCTGATTTTCTCAGAAAGAGTAAACTTTGATGACTGGGGTATTTCTCTATCTTACCCCAAAAAAAACAAAATACCCATACCCAATTTTATCTGATATAGTGACCCCGATTACATCTGGAAAGGAGATTCGTCCAAAAACTTGCTTAAGGGGGGCTCGAAGCACTACTCCTAAAAACTCAAATTCGGCAAATAGCACACTAGATATAACAAATCAGAATCGAGTTTGTTTAAACCAACTGCCAGAAGAAGTTCACAATTGGTCGTGGGTGCCCCATTTCTTGAGCCATAAACGATCCTGATGAATTTAACGATCCACATAGGTTAAGCCTTTAGTGATATACCCAGGTACGCCCAAGGATTACAAAATAAGAATCTGTTCATGGAACATCCACGGGTTCAATGAAACGGGCCAAGATCCTGAGACGCAAGCTTTTTTTACCAAGTTACCAAGTTTTGACATCATCTTGTTACATACCTGGAACTTGATTCCTAAACCCATTATTGGATATGCAGAATTTCATGCTTTGGCAGAACAAATTTATAAATATGGACACCCAAGTGGTGGGTTGTCCACCTATGTAACAGAAAAATTAGCTTGGCAAACGGAAGAATTTGACACTTGTGAAAACTGGTTACAGGTTGTGAAATTGGAAAGCAACAACCCTGGAAATAAAATGCCCTGGCAGCTGCTGATTTTAAACATATATATCCACCCCAACAAAAAGTTGAAAAAGGAAAAACTGGTATGCCTGATTAACCTAATCAAGGTTTTGCAGAAAAGCCATCAAAATTGTGAGATGATAATTACAGGTGACTTTAATTCCAACCTAATAGGGAGCAAGTCAAACAAGGGAATGTGTCAAAAGGAATTGGAGGCTAACGAGCTGAAAAACGATTTGGACTCCTTGGGATTACACATTCTGAACGGCAAAATAAAGGGAGATCAACTGGCCAGGATCACTTTTCTAAGTGGGAAGAACCAATCAACCATTGACTATACCATGGGCAGTAATGAACTTTACATCACAGTTGATTCATACAATCCCGCCCCAAAAGTGACCATTTGCTGCAAGTTTTGACCATCAACGCAAACCTGCTTCAGAAAGAGAAAATAACCGCATTGACATATCCCGGTAACATACAATCTGAAGAAATTGAAATGGCGCGGTACGAATGTTTCACAAATAATGGTTGCTGCGCATAAATACATAAACAATGGCGGGTCACAGTGTACCAAGTCAGCAGAAGACTTTTGGGAACAATTGGGAAAGTTTCTTCTAAATAAATTTCCGGTTCTCCCGGGACGTCAAGGTTCACAAAGTAGAACTTATGAAAAAATTACTCTGGGCCAGCAAACTGCTTAACAATTGTGAATTTTGGGGTATAATAAACAGTTAACTAAAGGAACAGGAACGTCTGAAAAAGCAGGAATAAGTGAGAAGATTTGGGAACAACATATTCAAAATGTATACAACAATACAAACCACGAAATGTTAATGAAACTGGAACCTGGGCCGGACATTCTGCAGGAGGAAAAGCGTACAAAATTTGACATCGACCCCACTTCCCTGAATATAGCACAATGTGAAGAAATGTTAGTCCACCACGATAAGGTTCAATTTGAAGACCGATCACAAATACCAAATCATAATGGCTTAAACATCTTAATTGACAACAACCGACTAAAAGAAGTAATAAAAATAATTTAATCGGAGGGAGCTGCAGGGCCTAATGGGCTTCCGAACGCAATCTTCAAACACAATGCGGAATTTTGGGCAAATTTTATTACTCCACTCATTCATTATTTGTATTCACAAAACAAGATCATTAATTCTTGGAAAGGGAGCATATCTCATCCTATATATAAAAAAGGTAATCGCAATGAGCCTAGTAATTACAGGCTCATAGCCCTGACGGATGTTGATGCAAAACTTTATGCTTCCTGTCTATTACTACATCTACAGGAATGGATGGAGGAGAAAGGTATAATTCCCAAATATCAAACAGGTTTTAGGCAAGGAATGGGTACAAACACGAACTTGGCAGCTATTGCTCTCCTTACAGAAAAAGCAATTTTAAAGAAATTAGGTCTATTTGTATGTTATATAGATTTAAAATTGGCTTTTGACAGAGTCCCACGTGAACGACTATGGACAAAATTGAAAGGATGGGGTGTATCACAACAACTAATTAACTCCATAGTAACCCTCCATAGAGAAACCTGGGCCCGGGTGAAGCTGGGAAATGGTAGCATAGCATCATCTATGATTAATATAAAAAAATGGCCTGAAACAGGGGTGTGTTTTGGCCCCAAGCCTTTTTAACTTGTACCTTGCAGACCTAAACAACCATTTGTCAGAAGTAAATTGCCATCCCCAGAAATTGGCAGAGGACCACATACAGTATCTGCAATATGCAGATGATATAGTGGTCCTCAGCCAAACCCCTATTGGCTTACAAAGAGTCATTGACCACCTGACTAACTACTTTGACCATCAGGCGCTGGAGATAAATAGGAAAAAAACAAAGGTGGTACGATTAGTAGGCCCAAAACCCAAAAGAAAATGTAAGTTGGTCACCAAGGGTAAAGAAATACAGGAAGTTGGCATTTACACGTATTTGGGTTTCAATTTAGGGCGATGTATGTCTTTTACGGACAAAAAGGTGCAATAAGAGCAAAGGCACAAACTTTAATCTTCGCATATAAACAGCTACAAATAAAATTGAGTTGCCCGTCTTATAGTCATCTTTTAAAAACAATGGCAGCACAATTACTCCCAGCTCTGGCTTACGGATTGGAAATATGGCATGGTCGGGAATCCGGAATTTTAAATGATTTACAGACAAAAGTGTATAAAGCTGTTTTTAACCTCCCTAGAGCAGTGTCACCAGCACAGGTTCGCCTGGAATTTGAACTTCAAAATCAGAAATTCCAGAGGCAATCTGTTTTTGTGAAATTATGCTTGAAACTTCGCTCTTCGGAACCCGGTATCCTGAACAATCTATGCTGGACAGAAATAAGAGCCCAGTTTGATAAAAAAAATCCTTATTCATGGGGTGAACACCTAAGAATAGCTCTAGTGGAACTGGGCATTTAAGAGGCAAGGGACGGTAAGATGGAGAGGGTGGCGTTTAACAGAGTGTGCAATGGCGCTGCAAAAAAAATTATCTTTCCTAGACGACAAAAATATAGTGGCAAAAAGACGACATTCTTGGACAGTGATAAATTCCTATGTTAAACTAAAACCGCAAGACTATCTAGCAGCTCACTTCAGATTGTTTCTAAAAAATAAGTATATGCTGTATCCGTTTGGAGTACACGAAACCAAGGATTTGCAACCAAGTTGGAAAGGCAAATATCATAATGCAACTTGTAGACTATGTGGATATCATAAGGAGTCCCTGTGCTACGTGATGTGTGTCTGTCCTACAGCCAGTGAAGCGCGAAGAACGCTTTTAAAACCAATTTTATAAGAGCTCAATATTCGTACTTGTAGGCAGACTATTACCCGCTGGGCGGGGGGATCATCAAATATTTTAATTTGTCGAGGGGTAAAGTTTCTAACCTTGATTGACACACTTTTAAACGGACATTGAACCTGTGAATATGGTTAGTAATGAGTTGGAAAATCTTGTACCTATCCAGACATAATGATGCACTTTATCGTGAACATGGTTATTAATGAGTCGGAACATTTTATACATATCCAGACATAATGATGCTTTTTATCGTGAAATTGTCTTTTAACATACATTGCAAAAATTGTAAGTGTTATATTTTATGGTTGTAAAAAAACAAATAAAGAATGTTGTTTGTTCAATTTAACTAGAATGGACCAAAGAGGCATTAGAGAAAAAAGAAATTGGTACAGTGAAAAGCACAAAGGGGTGGCATGAGATGTTGAAGGGTACAAATGAGAGAAAAGAGGTGGAAAGAAAAGTGAATGGTGGAGTAGAGGGTACAGAAGAAAACGAATGGCTTAAAACAGCGGAAGTAGAATGAATAGGTGTAAGTGAGACTGCAAGATGGAAACAAAGCACAAGAATAAACGGCCACAGTACACACATTCCAGTGCCCTAGTAAACGATCACACATTTGTGCGATATCATCAGAATGCATTATAATCACTTCTAGCACATAGAACTAGAAATCAGGAGAAAGGTTCCGGAACACAAAACTTCCCTCTCAGACTCCCGACTATGGGTCTCATAAATTCGATTGCATCTTCTGTAAAATGTTTCCAGAGCTAAAATTGAAAAAACAAGCACAATGCCGCAACAAAACAAACACAAAGCAAGTACAATTTATAGCAAAAAAAATACCAAAACAAGCCGAGCCCTGATCAATACGAACATATATTACAACAAGGTAACAGTGCACAAATCCTCTTTTAATCCCCAGCAAAACTGAATCCATCCGCGCACAATGCATTTATCACAGTTTTGATTTATGACACAGAACAAAAAGAGCAAGCAATTAAAAGAAAAGAAACAAGTTTTTTTTTGCTTAAGCAATAGCATTTGTTCACAGACCCAACTTCTATACATGTGCCATTGGGCTAACTAAATGGAAATTACAGAACAATTCATTTTCTCGTTAGCCGCACAACACGCCTGAAAATGTAATTTTTGCTCCTATTCATTTCTGTATCAGACGTCTGCTTTCTTTTAAAATGAGATGCTATTGTAGTCTAGCGCTCTAGTGTTCCTGCCGCGTCACGGCAGGGAACGCTGGCGGCCATATTGGCCAGAGAGTGAAGATAGCCGGAGGGCGAGCGGACGCTGCTCCCGGCGCTCCTGCGTGTATATTAATAAATATACTTATAAGCAAGCTAGTGTCCGTCTCTCTGTGACCCCAAGCCTACTCTACAAATTGGCGACGAGGATGGGGGAGGCGGACACGTCTACATCGGGTCCCGCTACGCCGTCCGCCAGCACACGCAGACCACGAAAGCAAGCACTACGGGAGCGCGGCAGAGGACCGGCTGCGGTGCCCCACCCCTCGAGATCGGCACAACGATAGCGTGGTGCATCAGAGAGCATTGGGGGCCAGGAAGAGGCGGTGCACCTACCCAGCACGACAGGAGAAGCACCAGAGCACAGTGAGTGAAGCAGCGCCCCCCACAAAGGCAGAATTCAACGCCCGAAGGCACAGGGGCGAGTACAGGAGCTCAAGCCACAGGGAGTCAGCACATTTCTGAAAACTAGACACCCGGGGGAGTCCAGCGAGGTATGACTTGCATGGGTCCCCCAACCTTCTCCTACCCAGAATCCCCAGCAAACCTCAAATTTAGTTGAAAAAATCCTTTTTTCCCAAATTTCTGTGTGGGAAAGTTCTGGAATCTGTGTGGATCCACAAATTTCCTCCCACCCAGCGTTCCTCCAGGTCTCCCGATAAAAATGGTACCTCACTCACATGGGTGGGTCAAGGACCCAGACAGGTAAAGGCCCAAAACCTACTGAGGAGACATCAAAATGACCTATCACAAAACAACCTGGTTTTGCAAGGGGGGGTCCCATGAGTTTTTGGCCCCGTGCACGGCAGCCATCTAGGGACACCTACCAAACCCACACCTTTCTGAAAACTAGACACCCGGGGGAGTACAGCGAGGTATGGCTTTCTGAACTGTCCTGTCATGTATTTACAGCTTTTACAGACCGAATATACGTGTCTGATGGTCTAGACATTTATTGCAGCTGCTGTTCAATTAAGAAATATTGTGGGGAAGTAAAATATTTCCTACACGGCATGTGGTGTAAATGTACTTACTCTTGATTATGTGTATTTTGCTCAAGGCATTTGTATGATATTCATATTTATATTTGCACAAGACACTTTTTTGTGGCATTTTTTCACACAGCTCTCTATGTGATTGGTGCTTATATTCACCTTACAGTATGACTAATACTAATGGACCCCTCCCCCCCATGTAGATAATATTTGAATTTCTTTTTTTTGTGTATTTTCATGGTTGCGTTTAACTGAAATAAAGTTTATTGATGATAATGGTATGTATACTAGCAATAACTTTTAAATTAATTGGTTAGAAAAACAATACAGCTATTATAAAGCTACCCACTTACCTGACTCTTTGTCAGTGAACTTGCTCTCCCACCCCCACAGCTCCAACATTAAGTGAGGCCTCCCCCGAGACGCTGCATTCTCGAGAGCTGGTGTTCGAGGCCCTCCTCCACCCACAGATTATACCTGCGCCTCATCCCTGGTGGCCCAGTGGACCTCTGTCTCCTTTCTCTCACTCCGCTTTCCCTCTCCGTTTCACTCGTTTTACCCTCATTTCAATCTCTTCCTCTCATCTCTCTCCTCCACCGTTCTTGCTCTTTTGTGCTCTTCTGCTTTACTCTGCTTCCACTTTTTAGTCCTTTTTATTTTCTCTTTTCTGCTTTATTCTGCTTCCACATTTTAGTCCTTTTATTCCTTTCTTCTGCTTTATTCTGCTTCAACTTTTTAGTCCTTTTATTTCTCTTTTCCCTTTCTACCCATTTTCCCCACCACTGCAGCCTCCGCGGCCCCTCCCCCAGAGCACGACCAGCGCGACCAGCCCAATCTAGCACCCCTCCCGCCCCCCAGCTGCCCAGCCCTCCCCGACCCCTACTTAATGGCGGTGTTGTGTGCAGATTTAGATTCCCTTTATAGGTATCCCGATTTATGCCCTTATATAGGTACAATTCACATTGTCTCTATTTGGACATAGAAATCCAGACCTTATTTAGACATTGTCCGTACATACCAAATACAGGCATGGCCACCTACATCCGTCCATCCACATCACAACGAATTCTTGGGAAACCAGACCCTTAAGCCTTTAGGAATTTCCCTCAGCTTGAATATTGATTTCTCCAAGAACTCATTAAGTATGCATGAACATCTATTCCTTAGAGGCTCAGTCATGACGTTACTCTGCCTGACTTTTACGTCAATACTGGCATTCCTAGACACCTTTGAGGTATAAATATACCAGCACTTGCCCTGGCAAATTGCGGTTCCCGGGGGATTCAATCCAACCCAGGCTACGCTGTTCGCCACGGCAAGTTCGGAAGGAGATCGAGTTCCAGCCTGATGCACTGACCTGACACTGTCATCCTCCTCACAGAGAATCCAGCGCCAGTTCTCGCTGACTTCCCTTGCAGGGGGTTAGACTATCGAGTCCAGAAAAGTGATTTCAACCTCTCTCATTCTTAGGTATGGAGCTGACTAGAACTTAGAGAAACTTTTGGCAACTCTTGGCTAAACTAAAATATAGCTAGCTATACTTTAGAAATGGCACCTACTTCAAACCTCGTACTTCACTTAGGTTAGGTACACTGGGGTAGAACAATTTAGAAGCATCCGATGAGTATCCAATTTTAGCTTATGTTATTTATGTATGTATTTTGATTAGTATATGTCATAGCTACAAACCATGCTATTGCAGTATTATTTTATCTTACTGCTAACCTCGTACATATTGTACTTCGCAGTCTGTCTTACGATTGAAGCAATTCATATCTCTTGCACGAGAAATAAGACTGTTCAATATAGCCTTTTATTGAAACGCCCGTCTCTCTATTTCTGTGCAACTCTGTAGAAACAAAGCATGCATGATTGACTGAGTGAAACTGTTAACTATTGTTTCCACGATTTTGATACTGTTCCGATTATAAAGGGAAACAAAGTTGTCATGTTTATGCGGTTGTCAGAGACTAATCCCTTCTTGTAATTTCGAGAAGTTTCTAGTGACCTCTGAGTTAGCTGGCACACACAAGTAATTAAGTTTAATATACTCGATAGAGACATACTAACCGTAGTCCTATGTCAAATCTATAGTGTCTGTTATTCCAATGTTCAGAGCCTATCAGGGATATAGGAACTACGACCCAGCGGCACTCCATGCACTCAACCCAGGCCGCAACAACAACTGCAAGCTAGCATTACCAGCCGACACCCACGGACCCTTCAGCTGTCACCGCTGCCGGCACACCTGCAGCACCACCAGGAACACGGACCCAGCACAACCCGCCCGCAAGAACACACCCAAACAGAAGACCCTGCAATGCAACCTCCTCAACCTCAGATCACTCCACAAACAAACCACCGAAATCTGGGACCTCCACGACAGCACCACCCCAGACGTAGCATTCTTCACAGAAACCTGGACCAACATTACCTCGGGACTGGACGTCACCATCGCCATTTCCCAAGGATACAAGATCTCCAGGAAGGACCGCCCCACCCGCCCGGGAGGAGAAATCGCCATCGTCCACAAATCCATCCTCCACTTGAGCACACTCCCCGACAAGCCCACAGACCTCATGAAACACCTTCACTTCAAGATACTGGCCAGCCCTACCACTACCCTCCAAGGAACCCTCATCTACCAACCCCCTGGATCCCACGGACCATTCGCCAACTCCATTACGGACATCATCTCACCACATGCCATTGCATCCACCAACAACACCCTGTTGGGAGACCTCAACTTCCACCTCGACAACCAACTGGACCCCAACACCACATACCTCCTGGATAACCTCCACAACATTGGACTCCGCCAGATCGTGACTGAACTCAGCAGGATACACCCTCGACCCCCTCTTCACAACAGGAAACTCCATCACTTTCAGCCACACCACCGAAATCCCATGGACAAACCACCGATGCGTCCATTTCACCTTCAGAACACCCACCATCCACAGTCACCAGCACCTGCTCCCACGAAGAAACTGGACCACTATCACCGACAACCAGCTCACCTCCTCACGCAGCAACTCCACCCCAACCATTGCGGAAGACGACAACCCCAACACCGCAGCCTGAACTCTGCACAGATGGATCTCCGACAGCGCCAACACCATAGCCCCCTCAAGAAAAACAACAACACTCATGCCAAGAAAGCCAGATGGTTTACCACCGAACTTCGAGAGTCCAGACGCACGTGCCGCCGCCTCGAAAAGGCCTGGAGGAACTCCAAATCCACAGAGGCCACAACGACTTCAGTGGCACTACCAACACCCACTACCAACTCATCAGAAAAACGAGAAAAAAAGCAATTGAAGACAGAATCTTCACACACACGCACAACAGCAAAGAACTCTTCAACATCATCAAGGAGTTTTCCCAACCCACCACCGAGTCTACTTACATCCCTCCCTCACAGGACCTCTGTGACAAACTCAGCACCTTCTTCCACCTCAAAATCAAGAACATTTACAACAACTTTGACGAAGACAACCAACACACTGAACCCTCTCCAGCCACCCTCGACACCCTGAAGCCAACGATTGACAACTGGACAGCCCTCACCACTGAAGACACACTGAAGACAATGAATTCAATCCACTCCGGGGCCCCCATGGACCCCTGCCCCACCACATCTTCAACAGAGCCACCATCGCACCCATGCTCGCCACACCATCAACCGCTCCTTGACAAACGCCTTGTTCCCCGATGACTGGAAACATGCCGAGATCAACGCCCTCCTGAAGAAGCCCTCGGTGGACCCCACCGACCTCAAGAACTACAGACCCATCTAGCTGCTCCTGTTCCCAGCAAAAGTCATTGAGAAAGCCTTCAACAGCAAACTCGCCACCTTCATCAAAGAGCACAACATCCTCGATTCCTCCCAATACAGCTTCAGAAAAAATCCCAGCACAGAAACCGCCCTCCTCACTGCAACAGACGATATCTGCTCCCTACTGGACAGAGGAGAAACAGTAGCCCTAATCCTCCTCGACCTCTCAGCAGCAATCAACACAGTCTCTCACCGCACCCTAAGACGCAGACTCCACGATGCAGGGATCCAGGACAAGGCCCGCGACTGGATCCACTCCTTCCTCTCCAGCAGAATGCAGCGGGTCAGACTCCCCCCTTTCCTCTCAGATCTCACATTCTACCACCTGCAGAGTCCCCCAGGGGTCCTCCCTCACCCCCACGCTCTTCAACGTCTACATGGCTCCACTCGCCCCCATCGTCAGAACCTACGGACTCAACATTGTGTCATACGCAGACAACACCCAACTCATCCTCTCCTTATCCAATGAACCCAACACCGCCAGACACAACTTTCAAGAAGGCATGGAAGCCGTTGCCAAATGGATGAAAAGCAATAGCCTACAACTCAACACCAACAAAACAGAAGTACTCATCTTGGGCCCAAACCCCAACGCCTGGAATGACACCTGGTAGCCCGCCTTCCTCGGAAGCCCACCCACCCCCACGGACCACGCACGCAACCTTGGAATCATCCTGGACTCTGAGCTCAAAATGGACCGCCAGATCAACTCCGTTGCATCATCCTGCTTCCACACCCTTCGCCTCCTACATAAGACCTTCAAATGGATCCCCCTCGATCACAGAAAGACCGTCACTCATGCCCTCGTCACCAGCAGACTCGACTATGGCAATGCACTCTACGCCGCAATAAACAAAAACGTCACCCACAAGCTACAAAACATCCAGAACGCCGCCACAAGACTGATCCTCAACCTGCCAAGACACTGCCACAATTCCCAGCACCTGCACACACTCCACTGGCTCCCCATCGAGGCTAGAATCACCTTCAAGATTCTCACCCATGCACACAAGGCACTCCACGACACCGGACCAGCATACCTGAAACAGCCGACTCAAATTCCACACACCCCAAAGAACCCTATGATCCAGCCCAGCTCTCCTAGGCCATGGTCCCCCGCATCAGAAAGACCAGATAGGGAGCCCGCTCCTTCTCCTTCCTTGCGGCCAGAGCCTGGAACGCCCTTCTGCTCCACCTCAGACAGACAACATCGCTCCCCATCTTCGTGAGAAACCTCAAAACCTGGCTCTTCATCAGATCCCCTCCTTGATGGACTGGAACCTGCGCCCCTCCCAGCTCCTTGAGACCCTCTCGGGTGAGTAGCTGCGCTTAACAAACACCTGATTGATTGATTACCTAACAATCAACCCCAACACCTGAATGTATCCCTGGATAAAATGTAGTCATACAGACACAAACACAAATACACACACACTACCAACTTTGAATGGCACATACTAGCCCCTCACAACACCGGTCCTGGTTCCTTTATTACACATGGGAAAGGGAATGAATTTCATCTTCCACAATGGAACACAAAATAAAGCAAAATACCAGAAAATCAAATAGAAGTCATTGGTTAAAAAACATATTTAAATATACAATACCATGTTGCAAGCATTATATTTTCAATAACAACCAATATAAACCAAGTAAACAACAAACACGAAATGCTCACAATTAATTTTGTATAACATTTTTATAAAGGGACGACAACAAAATCCTCATCTTGGTCATTAAAAGTCTTTTAGCAAAAAAATGAATAAAAATAAAAGTCTACGAGTGAGGCAGGAAAAATACTGTCCTATCACAGTCTAAAACTGCCTCCTGGCACCTTGGTTGACCTCAGATCTTTGCAGCAATGTGTTTCTCAGGATTTTACCAACCTTCTGGGGCAGATTGAAATCTCAGCCCACATATTTTGGGGTGTGGTAGGTATTTAGTAATTTTAAGGAAGCAGGGCCAGGGTTTTCTGGTAAGAATGTTTATCGGAATTGTGAGGTTTATGGTTATATGAGTGTTTTGGGGTAGGGGGAGATCTAGGGAAAGGTGGAATAGTAGAGATAATGGGTCTGCAGGGGAAATAGAGGTCCACTTTGGAACAGGTCAGGGGTTAGAGTGGGGGCAAAAGGAGGACATGGGGCAGGTGTGCAAGAAAAACTGGTGTCACAGGAGCCACTACCAGAAACAGGACATCTGTGTGGCAGACAGCGTGGAGCGCATGTCATTCAGGATGTCAATGACTTGGGGCAGCTGCTGACTGACACTAGATGGCATGCAGCAATACCGTCTGCCACACTGAGAGGTTCTTAAGAACCTCCGCTGCCTCCTCTGACATCAGTGCTTGAGGGAAGGGAGCAAGGGGAGTGGTGTCCGGGGCAAAGGGAACTCCAGTCATTTGCATGACTAGGTGCTGGCTTGGTACTGAAGGTATGAGTGAGGGCACCGTCCACAGGAGCAGATGTAGTGGCCTGTATTTCCGCCACCATCATGAGGGGCTGGCCAGAGTCAGAGGCCTGAAAATCAGATGGTGAAGATGCCTCCTCAGTAGCACCCCTCATCATCAGAGCCACTGGGTCCTTGAGCGTCAGTCGCTCCACCTTCTGACTCCCTGTGGCCCTCCTGATGATTCCCTTAAGATTAGCCAGCATCTAATTTGCTTGTTCCAGACGAAGTGTTAAGCAGACAAAGGCGCATATCAATTGTACACTAGCGAGTGAATTCATAAAATGTACACACATCAAAGAGGTCCACAATGTATACATCAAGGTTAATATTCTATAAAAAAGACACCAAACCTCACAAAGGACACGATTTCGAATTTGGAAGACCAGTCGATACATCACAAACATCAAGAATATTCCATCGCATTATCATAAGTGTAATATATCCTATAGCACTTGCAATAACGCACAATGGATATCAGTGAGTTGTGAGGTACCAACTGCAAAGCTCTAAATCATGTTGAATATCTGTTAATGTACAAGTTTAACGCAGAATTAACATTTACAAAGTATGCACAATTGTTCGGGGGCGTGGCCGAACCGTGGACCATGATGGCCGCGTAGTTTCGGAGCTCCGCCGAGTCCCTGGAAACTGCGGCCCCCAGGGGAAGTGAGGTCGACAGACCAGTCTTCCCCTGGGGAATTCGCGCGAGAACAGGACAGGGGGGTTAGTTAAGGTTGGGGGGTGGGGTCTTAGGTAAGGTTATAAGGTGGGCAGGAGAGGAAGTTCTTCCTCTTCCTGTCCCCAGCGCCTCAGGGAAGGGTTTAGGGAAAAATTGTTGCAGCGAAGGTAGCGCGGCCTGGTCTGTTGGCTGGGGTGCGAGAGCTGCGCCACTGGTGTCCCGGTGGGCATTTGCTACAAGTTAGGTGGCATTTGAGAGCGGGAACCCGGTGGTGGATTTGTGTAGCGGAGCATCGGCATGGCTGGGCCTGACGCGGCGGCCGTTCGCGCCGACCTGGTGGTGCTCGGCCGGGCCGGGAGGTCCGATCTCCTGCGGCCCGGCGTCCTGGAACAAGCTTGGGTGGGAATGATCTGGACGCCGCACTTGGCATCGGCGGGTGTGGCCGCGGCGGGGGTGGCATGCCAGGATGAGCCACCACCGCCCAGTACAGGTATGGCGGCGTGGGGGCGGTGCAAACGGCGAGAACCGAGGAAGCGCAGGGGAAGGCGCCTGAGCCTCCCTGCGCGCATTGCAAATGAGGCGGCAGAGTTACCAGTGGTGCTGGGGGAAGAGGGAGGGGCTGGGGGACGCAGGCAAGGCTTGGCAGTAGATGCGGAGGCCGGCAGCAAAGTGGGGATGCTGGAGGTACCAGGTGCTGGGGTTTCTGGGCTAGGGGTGCAGCAGGACACTTCAAGTGAGGGCAGTGAGGTGGAGGGGGCAAGTGAGATCAAAGGCCTGGCTGGGGATGACTTTGCGCTGATCCTATCAGGCAGTGATTCAGCAGGGTGGGAGGAGGGGGCCTGGGGGGAGCAGCCTATTTCACTTGTCTGGGGGGGAGGAGCGAGGGCAGGCGGGGGGGCAGAGGGAAGGCTCCATTGCAAGCAGCAGTTGTGTGGGGGCGAAGCCAGTGGGAGGTGGGGGTGCCCCCGGCCCTCTGAAGGGAGCGGGAGCAGGCCTTAGCCTTGGGGGGGGTCTCTGGGCTGACAGATAGGATAGCATATCGCTTGAAGAGCGTATCTGCGATCAGCGGCGAGTTATTGAGGAGACGGAGCTCAGGTGGCAGGTACTTTGCGCTGCCTGGGAGTCGGCGGCATGGGGTTTTGCGCCAAGGGGGGTCTGCCCCCCGGCACAGCCGGTAGAGTTCACGCCAGGGTGAGGACAGGGCGCAAGGCCATTGGGTTTGGGTGGATGAAGTAGGGACTGCCATGACGTTGCAGAGACCTGGTGGTGCTGGGGCCCCCTCGGGCTTCGGCGGCTCGGGGCGGGGGGTGTAGGCCAGCGGAGGAAGCTGGTAAAGGCAAGGGTGGGCCGGCGGGGCGCAAGACGGCCTCCAAACGCCGGGGCAAAGCACCAGGGGGGTCCACAGCGCCCTGCCCTCCATCGAGGGAGCAGGCATCGTCGGCGCCGGAGTGTGAGTTTGTGCCTGGCGTGAAAGGGAAAGGTGCGAAGAGAGTGGTGAGTGAGGTGCGAAAGATGCCGTTTGAAGAGGTGCATGAGGAAGAATTGGATTATGAGTCGGAGAGTGAGGAGTTGGAAGAAGGGGAGGAGCGGGAGGTGCCTAAGGAGCGAGGGAAGGCGGCAACGGGAAGGCTTGGTGTTTTGCAGGTGCCCAAGGCCAGCAGCAGTGGGACCCAGACGGAGAACGGGAAATCGGCGGTGCTCGGTGGACAGGAGCAGGCGGTGCCGGTGAAGCTTGCAGGTGAGGGGGCTTGGTGGGAAGCATGGGAGGAGGGGGCCAGAGGTGGGCGCAAGAAGGCCTGCCGGTCGGTGGGTGTTGGGGATGGATCGGTGCGGGAGGCGGGAGAGCCGGCCAAGGTGGCGGAGTCGGCGGGGGGGGAAACAATTGGTGGGTGCCGGCGTTCAGACTGACAAGCCAGGGGAGCCGGAAGGGAAAGAGGACGCGGGGGACAAACACCGCAAGAAGTTGCTGTACATGGGCCTGGCTATGCCGTTAGGGTCGCATTTATCTGAGAAGACGAGGGTTAGGATTTGGAAGCAAGAGTATGTGGATGTTTTCCAACTGTTGCACAGAGAGATTTAGGCCAAGGAGGGGTTGAAAGAGGAGTGGGAGTTGACTAGGTGACCGAGGGTACCAGTGAATATGGAGAATTGGATGTCGGCGTTTTTGATTTATGCTAGCATATATTGTGAGACACATCTGGCTAGGGCTACAGCGTTATTGAAGTATATGGATATTATACGCAAAGCGCAGATGCACTTAGGAGGTTTTGCTTGGCTCAGTTACGAGAGGAGTTCAGGGCCAGGATCAGCGTCAATCCGGATAAGCCATGGGAGGAGGTAGATCGAGAACTTTGGGTTCAATGGATGTCCTCCACTCAGTCGGCGGCGTCTACGCACACGGCCAGCAGGCTTCCGGTCACGTACTGGTCCTTTCAGTCGCGTCCCGCCCAGTCCGGGGTGGGGGGGAAAGAGTGTTGCAGGGGGAGCGGGAGGGCATACCCTTCCCACAGGAGCAGCGGGACTGTCATCTAAGCCTGGGGGGGCCAACACGGGAGCATGCTGGAACTTTAACAAGGGTTTCTGCAAGAGGCACCCCAGCACATTTAAACACGAATGCTCTAAGTTCGGCAGACGCCACCCGGTCACACAGTGTTTCACGCTTGCCACTCCTTCTGAGCAGTGGCAGATTACCAAGGGAAAGGGGCAGGCTGGGCCAAAGGTTTACGTAAAGGTTTCGTGTGGGGTTTCAGGGTCCCAGGGAGCGGAGATGGGCAGAGAACTTGAGGTCCGCTAAAGAATTGCCAGGAGTGGTGGCAGCGAAGTTGCCGAAGGAGGTGCTGGAAGGTAGGATTGCGGGTCCTTTTGACACATGGCCAATGCCGGAGCTCATTGTCTCGTCACTGGGGGTGGTGCCCAAGAAGGAGCAAGGGGAGTTTCGCTTGATTCATCATCTGTCTTGGCCGGAGGTGGCGTCGGTGAACGATTTCATTGCGGAGGAGGACTCCTTTTTTTAATTTATTTATTTTTACTTTTTTATTTTTTTTTAATTACAAGAGGGAAAGAACAAAGAAGAGTAGAGAATTTGATCTTTTTCAAACTTTGGAAAACGAATAATAGTTTTGAACAGACATGAATCGAAAAAAGTAAACAATTATGGTTTAAATCGTAGTTTGCAGTACGTTCATGGTTCATCCAATTGCTCCAGCTAGGTTGTAAGAGGGCCCCAGATATCAAGGCACTTTTTCTTCCCTTTACTTCCCTTTTTGGCATATATGGCTTTTTCTAGATGGTAAGTGGCTGTGAGTCTGGCAAGCCACTGTGGAAAGGACGGAGATTCGGGATCAAGCCAGAGGGATGCAACACATATCCTCCATACAGTCATGGCAATGAAAATAAGGGCTCCCCCCTTAGCCCTGTTGATCTCCTCTTGAATGCCAAGCATTATAGTGGTGGAATTTAATAATATGTCTAGGGAGATAACCTTGCCTAGAAAGGCCTGTATTTTAATAAGCTTAGGGAGGATTTTTGAGCAAGTGGCGAACATATGAATTGAGTCAGCTCCAAAACAATTACATCGAGAACAAAGAGTCCCTTTTCCTGACCCCCATTTAGCGATTTTACTAGGCGTAATGTACAAGAAAAAGATAGTTTTAAAATGCTGCGCCTGTAGTTTGGATGAAAGCAGATCCCTGTGAAGCATTTTCAGTGAATTGTACACTATGTCATTTGGGACCTCTAGTTTTGCATGCCATTTGTCCGCTATCCTTTCTAAGTCATCTGGTGTCTGCAAATTTAATATAGAGTAGATGAACCCTATTGTAGGGGGTTTTGGGAGTCTAAGTTTATTCAATAAGTCTATTTCTATGAACCCTGCAGATCCACCAGTCTTACGAGCTATAAAATCATGAACAGCTAGGTATTTAAAAGCCTCCTGTGGTAATAAACCATATCTGACTTGTAAATCGTTGAAAGAGTAAACTCCCTCAGAGCATATAATATCCCCGAGTTTTAAGATGCCTGCCATATACCAGCCTGAGAGGTAGGAATTTTCAAAGAGGGTGGGTAGATTGCTGTTTGCCTCTAAAGGTGTATAATAGTTGCATCTGCCCAACCCCAACATTCGGCGAATGTTGGTGAAAACTTTGAACGAGTTTATCAGTGTCTTAAATCGTACACGTTTGTAGTAGCCAAATGAGGTCTGTCTGAATAGACAGCCGGTAGCTTCCTTTCCTAGCAGCAACTGAAATGTGGAGGGAAGGGTGTGAGAGAGCAGAGGAGAGTTCTCCTTTAAAAGTTCAGTACTATATTGTAGAACCGAGGCCCAATAGTAAAGTGTTATATTAGGGAATGCCAAACCTCCTTTCTCCCTAGATTGGGAAAATTGTTTCAATGCCCGCCTAGGTTGTAAATATGACCAGATAAAGTGTGAAAAGATTTGTTGAAATGTTTGAAGTTGTGTCTTACTAAATTCAAGGGGAATAGACCAGAAAAAGTAGAGAATTTTAGGAAAGTATGTCATTTTAATGACATTGCATCTACCTACTAAGGTTAGGTGTAAATTGTCGATGAGTTTAAGGGCTTTTTTTGTTTCGATGGCCAGAGGATTAAGGTTCAGCTGAACGATTTCTTCCAGTTTAGCAGATATAGTCGCCCCTAAATATTTGGCACTAGAGGTAACTCGACTATCCGTCCAAATAATTTTGCTATTAATTATGATTTGTGTTTTATTTTGATTTAGCGAGTATCCAGAGATTTTTTCCGAATTTCTTAGCCTCACTTTCAAAGACCTTAATGGCGTTTTTTGGGTCAGGGGTGGTGATGGCTAAATCATCTGCATATGCCAGGATTTTTGTCGAAATTCCTTGGATGGTCATAGGGATAATTGATAAATTACTGTCGATCTTTTTAATAAAGGGATCTATGTATAGGCCAAACAGTAAAGGCGAGCAAGGGCAGCCCTGCCTAGTACCCCGCATGATATTCAGCCGGTCAGTGAGTCCCCCATTTATTGAAATATAAGCCGTAGGTTTTAAATAAAGGGATTGAATAGCCTGGATTATTCTAGGCCCAAAACCCATAGTTTTCAAGGTGTGCCACAAAAACGGCCAGGAGACCCGATCAAAAGCTTTTTCAGCGTCCAGCAGTATTAAGGACATCGGGTCTCCTGCCACCTGCGCCGCATCGAACAAGGTGATAGTTCGCCTGATATGCTCGGTGGTGTTTTTTTTGGGAATAAAACCATGCTGCCAGGGGGAGACTAGCGGCTCGATAATTGATGAAATCCGAATAGCTAGGATTTTGGAATACATTTTGGAGTCGCAGTTAATAAGAGTAATAGGTCTGTAAGATCCCATATCTAGGGGAGACTTATCCTTTTTAAGAAAAATCGATATTTTAGCATTTGACCAAGACGCTGGTGGTGCGGTCCCGTAAAATATAGCAGTTATTACAGCTTGAAGGGCGGGTTTTATTTCTGAGGCAAATGTTTTATAGAAATCTAGCGGGATGCCATCTATACCAGCGGCTTTGCCGCTCGGAAGTTTAGTAAGGGCATCTATGATCTCATCCCAGGTTGGAGAGACTTCCAGCGGTTCGTAGATGCCCCGGTCCAGTGGTCTTATAGGAATATCTTGGTAGTAGTTGTTAATTTCTTGCTGGAGTAATTCAGCCGAGATATAGTTTTCTTCATGATATAGCTGTGAGTAATATTCTTTGAAGGCATTCCTTATTGTACAAGGGTCGCTGGTCTCTGTCCCAGATAGAAGTCGTATTGACAGGATTTTGTTGCTTATAGCTTTCTGCCTAGTTTTAACTGCAAGATGGGGCCCTATGGTATCACTGCACTCATAGTTAACTTTGCAGGAAGCTGCGCATTTTGCGGCGTTTTTTTCTAGAAGAAAGGTCCCAATTTCGGCTTCAATAAATATAACTGTATTCAGGGTGTTCTCTATGTCCTGGTTTATTAAAATTTGATGGGTTAACTTAAACTCTGCTGTTTTTAGTTTATCTAAGAGAGTGGTCATGATTATTTTTTCTTTTTCCTAGCGGAGAAGCTTAAGGTTTCTCCGCGTATGCCCGCCTTTAACACATCCCAGACCATCATAATTGAGGCAGAGCCTGTGTTATGTTCCAGGAATTCCCGGATCCAGGTTTGCATATGTATCCGATATCCAGTGTCGTGTAAAAGGGCTTTTTCAAAGCTCCACATAGAATTGTTGTTACAATCCCCCAGCCCACCAATAGTTAGTATTTGAGGATTATGATCAGATAAAAAGCGGGGGCCAAGTCTATGGTACATTTATTAAGTAGGAAAGAGGAAATCAAAAAGTAATCTAACCTAGCAAAAGAGAGATGTGGGGCAGAGAAATAAGTATAGCCTGGTTGATGTGGGTTGAGTTTGGACCAAACATCACTCAGCCTGTGTGTAAGCATTAGGTTATATATTCCTTGGAAAACTGCAGGTTTCCTACCTTTATATTTCCATGTACTATCCGATGCCCAATTGCAGGGCAAGTTAACATTTAAATCCCCACATACAATAATCGGGATAGGCCAGTGAGCGAGCTCCCCCGAGAGGAGATTGAAGACCGCAGGATCGTCCATATTGCTACCATAAATAGAGCAAAGCGTGAAGGGAGAGCTAGAAGGAAGATGGCACTCTGAAATGACCCATCTACATAGTACGTCGTTTTTAACTCGCGGAGTTTTTATAGGGAGTCTCCTTTCCACCATGATGCTTACACCTTTAAATTTAGCTCCCTGCGTGGTTGCCCCAATGACTTTAAGCCCCAAAGAATTCAGTAGATTCCTTTGACTATTTTCAATATGTGGCAAAAACCAAAGGAAATGATGGACGGAGTGTTGAACATTGCAAGCACTCACTCCCAGTCAACTGATCTGGGTTTAATCCATCACCGTTCTTTAGCCCACTATGCCACCCCAGTTCAGACATGGCCATATGTAAATCAGTCTGACCCTGTGCCTCATGGGAACAGTCCAGCCCGAACTGCCAAGCCATGTCTTCCCTGGATCGTAAACAAGCTTCCTAGGAACGGTTTCTGGCATTTCAGCCGTCTTCAGCCAGGCTTGCTTTAATCCAGTGGCAAAGTGAGCAAGGGACTCACGTCTGAGCATACCCTGCCAACTTATGGCGAACAAAGCAAAAACCAAAGGAAATGATGGACGGAGTGTTGAACATTGCAAGCACTCACCCCCAGTCAACTGATCTGGGTTTAATCCATCACCGTTCTTTAGTCCACTCTGCCACCCCAGTTAAGACATGGCCATATGCAAATCAGTCTGACCCTGTGCCTCATGGGAACAGTCCAGCCCGAACTGCCAAGCCATGTTTTCCCTGGACCGGAAACAAGCTTCCTAGGACCGGTTTCTGGCATTTCAGCCGTCTTCAGCCAGGCTTGCTTGAATCCAGTGGCAAAGTGAGCAAGGGACTCACGTCTGAGCATACTCTGCCAACTTATGGCGAACAAAGCAAAAACCAAAGGAAATGATGGACGGAGTGTTGAACATTGCAAGCACTCACCCCCAGTCAACTGATCTGGGTTTAATCCATCACCGTTCTTTAGCCCACTCTGCCACCCCAGTTCAGACATGGCCATATGCAAATCAGTCTGACCCTGTGCCTCATGGGAACAGTCCAGCCCGAACTGCCAAGCCATGTCTTCCCTGGACCGGAAACAAGCTTCCTAGGACCGGTTTCTGGCATTTCAGCCGTCTTTAGCCAGGCTTGCTTGAATCCAGTGGCAAAGTGAGCAAGGGACTCACGTCTGAGCATACCCTGCCAACTTATGGCGAACAAAGCAAAAACCAAAGGAAATGATGGACGGAGTGTTGAACATTGCAAGCACTCACCCCCAGTCAACTGATCTGGGTTTAATCCATCACCGTTCTTTAGCCCACTCTGCCACCCCAGTTCAGACATGGCCATATGCAAATCAGTCTGACCCTGTGCCTCATGGGAACAGTCCAGCCCGAACTGCCAAGCCATGTCTTCCCTGGA
Source organism: Triturus cristatus (assembly GCF_964204655.1). Classification (NCBI taxonomy): domain Eukaryota; kingdom Metazoa; phylum Chordata; class Amphibia; order Caudata; family Salamandridae; genus Triturus; species Triturus cristatus. Next base: position 304,814,948 of record NC_140594.1, on the reverse strand, counting down.
CCGGAAACAAGCTTCCTAGGACCGGTTTCTGGCATTTCAGCTGTCTTCAGCCAGGGTTGCTTGAATCCAGTGGCAAAGTGAGCAAGGGGCTCACGTCTGAGCATACCCTGCCAACTTATGGCGAACAAAGCAAAAACCAAAGGAAATGATGGACGGAGTGTTGAACATTGCAAGCACTCACCCCCAGTCAACTGATCTGGGTTTAATCCATCACCGTTCTTTAGCCCACTCTGCCACCCCAGTTCAGACATGGCCATATGCAAATCAGTCTGACCCTGTGCCTCATGGGAACAGTCCATCCCGAACTGCCAAGCCATGGCTTCCCTGGACCAGAAACAAGCTTCCTAGGAGCGGTTTCTGGCATTTCAGCCGTCTTCAGCCAGGCTTGCTTGAATCCAGAGGCAATGTGAGCAAGGGACTCACGTCTGAGCATACCCTGCCAACTTATGGCGAACAAAGCAAAAACCAAAGGAAATGATGGACGGAGTGTTGAACATTGCAAGCACTCACCCCCAACTGATCTGGGTTTAATCCATCACCGTTCTTTAGCCCACTCTGCCACCCCAGTTCAGACATGGCCATATGCAAATCAGTCTGACCCTGTGCCTCATGGGAACAGTCCAGCCCGAACTGCCAAGCCATGTCTTCCCTGGACCGGAAACAAGCTTCCTAGGACCGGTTCCTGGCATTTCAGCCGTCTTCAGCCAGGCTTGCTTGAATTCAGTGGCAAAGTGAGCAAGGGACCCACTTCTGAGCATACCCTGCCAACTTATGGCAAACAAAGCAAAAACCAAAGGAAATGATGGATGGAGTGTTGAACATTGCAAGCACTCACCCCCAGTCAACTGATCTGGGTTTAATCCATCACCGTTCTTTAGCCCACTCTGCCACCCCAGTTCAGACATGGCCATATGCAAATCAGTCTGACCCTGTGCCTCATGGGAACAGTCCAGCCCGAACTGCCAAGCCATGGTCATGTCTGAACTGGGGTGGCAGAGTGGGCTAAAGAACGGTGATGGATTAAACTCAGATCAGTTGACTGGGGGTGAGTGCTTGCATTGTTCAACACTCCGTCCATCATTTCCTTTGGTTTTTGCTTTGTTCGCCATAAGTTGGCAGGGTATGCTCAGACGTGAGTCCCTTGCTCACTTTGCCACTGGATTCAATCAAGCCTGGCTGAAGACGGCCGAAATGCTAGAAACCGGTCCTAGGAGGCCTGTTTCCGGTCCAGGGAAGACATGGCTTGGCAGCTCGGGCTGGACTGTTCCCATGAGGCACAGGGTCAGACTGATTTGCATATGGTCATGTCTGAACTGGGGTGGCAGAGTGGGCTAAAGAACGGTGATGGATTAAACTCAGATCAGTTGACTGGGGGTGAGTGCTTGCATTGTTCAACACTCCGTCCATCATTTCCTTTGGTTTTTGCTTTGTTCGCCATAAGTTGGCAGGGTATGCTCAGACGTGAGTCCCTTGCTCACTTTGCCACTGGATTCAAGCAAGCCTGGCTGAAGACGGCTGAAATGCCAGAAACCGGTCCTAGGAAGCTTGTTTCCGGTCCAGGGAAGACATGGCTTGGCAGTTCGGGCTGGACTGTTCCCATGAGGCACAGGGTCAGACAGATTTGCATATGGTCATGTCTGAACTGGGGTGGCAGAGTGGGCTAAAGAACGGTGATGGATTAAACTCAGATCAGTTGACTGGGGGTGAGTGCTTGCATTGTTCAACACTCCGTCCATCATTTCCTTTGGTTTTTGCTTTGTGCGCCATAAGTTGGCAGGGTATGTTCAGACGTGAGTCCCTTGCTCACTTTGCCACTGGATTCAAGCAAGCCTGGCTGAAGACGGCTGAAATGCCAGAAACCGGTCCTAGGAAGCTTGTTTCCGTTCCAGGGAAGACATGGCTTGGCAGTTCGGGCTGGACTGTTCCCATGAGGCACAGGGTCAGACTGATTTGCATATGGTCATGTCTGAACTGGGGTGGCAGAGTGGGCTAAAGAACGGTGATGGATTAAACTCAGATCAGTTGACTGGGGGTGAGTGCTTGCATTGTTAAACACTCCGTCCATCATTTCCTTTGGTTTTTGCTTTGTTCGCCATAAGTTGGCAGGGTATGCTCAGACGTGAGTCCCTAGTTCACTTTGCCACTGGATTCAAGCAAGCCTGGCTGAAGACGGCTGAAATGCCAGAAACCGGTCCTAGGAAGCTTGTTTCCGGTCCAGGGAAGACATGGCTTGGCAGTTCGGGCTGGACTGTTCCCATGAGGCACAGGGTCAGACTGATTTGCATATGGTCATGTCTGAACTGGGGTGGCAGAGTGGGCTAAAGAACGGTGATGGATTAAACTCAGATCAGTTGACTGGGGGTGAGTGCTTGCATTGTTCAACACTCCGTCCATCATTTCCTTTGGTTTTTGCTTTGTTCGCCATAAGTTGGCAGGGTATGCTCAGACGTGAGTCCCTTGCTCACTTTGCCACTGGATTCAAGCAAGCCTGGCTGAAGATGGCTGAAATGCCAGAAACCGGTCCTAGGAAGCTTGTTTCCGGTCCAGGGAAGACATGGCTTGGCAGTTCGGGCTGGACTGTTCCCATGAGGCACAGGGTCAGACAGATTTGCATATGGTCATGTCTGAACTGGGGTGGCAGAGTGGGCTAAAGAACGGTGATGGATTAAACTCAGATCAGTTGACTGGGGGTGAGTGCTTGCATTGTTCAACACTCCGTCCATCATTTCCTTTGGTTTTTGCTTTGTTCGCCATAAATTGGCAGGGTATGCTCAGACGTGAGTCCCTTGCTCACTTTGCCACTGGATTCAAGCAAGCCTGGCTGAAGACGGCTGAAATGCCAGAAACCGGTCCTAGGAAGCTTGTTTCCGGTTCAGGGAAGACATGGCTTGGCAGTTCGGGCTGGACTGTTCCCATGAGGCACAGGGTCAGACTGATTTGCATATGGTCATGTCTGAACTGGGGTGGCAGAGTGGGCTAAAGAACGGTGATGGATTAAACTCAGATCAGTTGACTGGGGGTGAGTGCTTGCATTGTTCAACACTCCGTCCATCATTTCCTTTGGTTTTTACTTTGTTCGCCATAAGTTGGCAGGGTATGCTCAGACGTGAGTCCCTTGCTAGCTTTGCCACTGGATTCAAGCAAGCCTGGCTGAAGACGGCTGAAATGCCAGAAACCGGTCCTAGGAAGCTTGTTTCCGGTCCAGGAAAGACATGGCTTGGCAGTTCGGGCTGGACTGTTCCCATGAGGCACAGGGTCAGACTGATTTGCATATGGTCATGTCTGAACTGGGGTGGCAGAGTGGGCTAAAGAACGGTGATGGATTAAACTCAGATCAGTTGACTGGGGGTGAGTGCTTGCATTGTTAAACACTCCGTCCATCATTTCCTTTGGTTTTTGCTTTGTTCGCCATAAGTTGGCAGGGTATGCTCAGACGTGAGTCCCTTGCTCACTTTGCCACTGGATTCAAGCAAGCCTGGCTGAAGACGGCTGAAATGCCAGAAACCGGTCCTAGGAAGCTTGATTCCGTTCCAGGGAAGACATGGCTTGGCAGTTCGGGCTGGACTGTTCCCATGAGGCACAGGGTCAGACTGATTTGCATATGGTCATGTCTGAACTGGGGTGGCAGAGTGGGCTAAAGAACGGTGATGGATTAAACTCACATCAGTTGACTGGGGGTGAGTGCTTGCATTGTTCAACACTCCGTCCATCATTTCCTTTGGTTTTTGCTTTGTTCTCCATAAGTTGGTAGGGTATGCTCAGACGTGAGTCCCTTGCTCACTTCGCCACTGGATTCAAGCAAGCCTGGCTGAAGACGGCTGAAATGCCAGAAACCGGTCCTAGGAAGCTTGTTTCCGGTCCAGGGAAGACATGGCTTGGCAGTTCGGGCTGGACTGTTCCCATGAGGCACAGGGTCAGATTGATTTGCATATGGTCATGTCTGAACTGGGGTGGCAGAGTGGGCTAAAGAACGGTGATGGATTAAACTCAGATCAGTTGACTGGGGGTGAGTGCTTGCATTGTTCAACACTCCGTCCATCATTTCCTTTGGTTTTTGCTTTGTTCGCCATAAGTTGGCAGGGTATGCTCAGACGTGAGTCCCTTGCTCACTTTGCCACTGGATTCAAGCAAGCCTGGCTGAAGACGGCTGAAATGCCAGAAACCGGTTCTAGGAAGCTTGTTTCCGGTCCAGGGAAGACATGGCTTGGCAGTTCGGGCTGGACTGTTCCCATGAGGCACAGGGTCAGACTGATTTGCATATGGTCATGTCTGAACTGGGGTGGCAGAGTGGGCTAAAGAACGGTGATGGATTAAACTCAGATAAGTTGACTGGGGGTGAGTGCTTGCATTGTTCAACACTCCGTCTATAATTTCCTTTGGTTTTTGCGCTATTTTCAATATGTGTCTCTTGGAGGCATATGATATTCCCTTTTAACGAGTGCAGGCCCTGCGTTACTCTATGCCTTTTAGAGGGTTCATTCAGCCCGCAAATATTGATAGATATAAGTCTAAGGGTTCTTAGGCTTGCCATATATATTTAATGAAAAGTTTACTATGAGTTGCTCTTCTTCGAATTTCTAATTTCCTGATTACTATTTTTCCCTTTTTTTGAAAAATTTCACGAGTCTTATCTAAATTTCCTTTGAATCTAAACTGAGTCAGTTCGTCATGTATGTGTGCAAATGTCAATGCTGATTGCTGATGCATCCGATCCCCTTGTGTAGAAGTAGCGTCCGTGAGAGTAGTAAAAATGTTTCCCCCCCTTCCACCTGTCCCTCCCCTCCATGCCCTCCCTACCCCCTCCCCCCCTCCTTCAAAGCGATCAGATGGTACCTGAAGGATGGTGATCAGGATGGGTCTCGGCCGCTAGTCGAACCTGTGATAGAGTGTAGCTGGGGGCTAGGCTAGGCATCCCTACAAAGTGCATAAGCCAAACTAGCTTTACATTTTTTTAAAAGATTAATAGTTTTACACTTATACCTATGTTTTATACCTATGGGTTTTTTTTCGCCCTCCTTCCCCCCGCAAGTGGGTGTTATGGTGATGTAGTGTTGTGACGTGTTTTTTTCCCCTTTCCTAAGTTAATACAATTCCCATAACCTGTGTCGCTATCTTTGACTTATCTGGGACCCTTCTTAGCTTTGACCTCATCCAAATATTCCCCTGCTTTAATTTCTGACCAGAAGATTTTGACCCCCCCATTCAATATAACTTTTAATCTAGCGGGGTTGAGAAGATAGGCTACCGCGCCATGCTATTGGAAGGGGGATATTAGTTGTCTTAGACGCCATCTTCTTTCAACTGTTTGGTGACAAAAGTCCGGTTTGGCGAAAAAGTTTATGCCATTAGCTCCTTTCATAGTGTTTGGGCGGGCATGACCATATATCATTTCTCTTAGAAGAAAGTTTCTGAAGTATACCAGGAAGACTCTTGGCTGCCTGCCTGTGGCCGCGTTGCAACTCCGCTGTCGTCGAATATTGAAGGGGAAACGGTGCGCTCTCTGGACCTCCCGGTCCCAGTCCCACCCTTTGTGGTCAGGGAAAGACTCTTGGAGGAGCTTTACAATGAATCGTCTCGGGTCATCCCCTTCTTTACCTTCTGGTAACCCAAGAAGGTTATTCTTGCTCCTCCATCTTGGCCATGAAATCGGTTATACAGGCTGCGTTTGCTTCCCCCAGTTTCTTCACAACAATGGTTTCGGATTCGAGGGTTTCAGTGCGTCCTTCAATCATGGAAACCCGATCGCTAATGTCCGTGCAGGTCTTGCTTAGTCACCTCAGCCCTCCTTGTAGCTTTTTGGGGGCTCCCTTGGCCGCGACATTATCAGCCCGGACTTCCTCCTGGAACTCTTTAATAGAGGCTAGAATTGAGGCAAGTGAGGGTTCGCCACTGGCTACAGTAGGGTTCTTAGATTTTTCCCATTTCGCTGCTTGTGAGTCGTCTTTGTCCAATTGATAGGACAGCTGGGAGTCCGAGTAGTCCCACTTCAGGTGGCTACGCCTTTTGGCTTTGACTTTGGGCACCTTAGGCCGTTGTACAGTCCCGGTCTCTTCGCTATCCCCACTATCCGAGTCGCTAGTGTCGAGGAAGACTCAGCACCATCCGAAACAAAAAAAAAGTTCTCGGGGGCCACTTCTGGTGTGCGGGGTATTTGTACACCTGCTGTGGCTTCCAGGTTTAATATGTAGTCACAGTCGCCTGCTATCGACCTTGTAGCCTCTGGGTTAACCAACTGTATGGCTCGGGGCTGCCAACTTCCAAACTTGGAGTCTCTGACCTGACTTCTGGTTCTACCCTGGACTCGAGGTGGTTGTGCGTGATATTCCTACTGTTCGTTTTATTCAGGGGGGTAGCTGATGGTTGGGGTGTACCTACTGAGCCTAAGCCCATACCCGCGCTCTAAGAATTTGGAGGCTCTGATAGGTGTAAGTTGACTAACGAGTCTGTAGTAGGGCAAACAACAGGTGGCTGTGTCTCTTGTGGGGATGGATGTATAGGTGGTGGTTGGCTATCGGCTGTAGCCTGACCCTTGATATTTGAAAACATTTTCGCAAGGGGTCCCAGCACGCCTGTGGCAGAGTCTTTGATTACACCCGGGTCAGCCCCTCCCGCCTTGGAGCGCAGCTTTTTTCCCGCACTGACCTCTTGTTTTAGTAGATGGCTCCCTTCCGTAGTTGATGAGTCTCGAGGGATGTTTCTGGGCTTGGAGCCTCTCTTGGCACCCTTCTGATTCATCGCAGCAAGTGCTGCAGTTCTCAACAATAACTATAATATCACCTGGTGATCAGCAGCAGTCAACAACAAAGAAGGAGCCCCAACCACGCTTAACCTTAAAGTCCAGGTCGATTTTGAAACAGAGTAATATGAGGCCGTAGGAAGAAACCGAAGGTTGGTGCTTCTCTCGGGCTCCAAGGTGAATTTTACGATCCGAGCCTCCCGTGCGAGAGATGACCGTCGGCTCAGCTGCAGCCTCAGTCCTTGTGGTGTAGGTCTGATCGCCGATCTGGACATCGCAGGATGCCTAGCCGATCCTTACGCGGCTAATGTGAGCGGGCGATTAGCGTCCGAGCTCACGCCAATCCCGATTCCATCATCGCTCTGCACATCCGGGAGGAGGAGGATTCCAAGGTGTTGTATGCATCCGTGGATGATGCAATCGGCTTGGTACAGGCGTGCCGCCCAGTGTGACATCAAATCGGCGTTTCGCCTCCTTCCCATCCACCCGGCAGATTTCGCTCTGTTGGGGATGCAGTTCGGGGGGGCGATTTTTCTGGATAAAGATTTGCCCATGGGCTGTGCTGTGTCATGTGCTCTGTTTGAAACGTTCAGTTCCTTTTTGCAGTGGGCATTCACGGACAGAATTGGGCACCGGCTGGTGTCCCACTACTTGGACGATTTCTTGTTTGTGGAGAGAGGTCAGACGGGGGAGTGCAGGGAGGCTCTTGGGCAGTTTCAGCGGCTGACCAGTGAATATGAGGTCCCTTTGGCGCTGGAGAAGACGGCTGGGCCCAGTTGTTGTTTGACATTCCTTGGGATTGAGCTGGATTCCGTGGCATGGTTGGCGCGGTTGCCGGAGCAGAAAGTGAAGGAGATGCAAGAAATCTTGGTGCACGTGGTAGGGGAGCGAAGGATTGATTTGAGGTTGGTGCAGCAGCTCCTGGGCTTGCTGAACTTTGCGTGTCGAGTAGTGCGGGCCGGCAGGACTTTTTGCAGACGTCTCGGCATGGCCATGTCAGGGGCGGTGCTCCCTCATCACAGGGTCAGGATTTCGATGGGTGTGTGGGCGGACTTGCGGATCTGGCATGGTTTTCTGGTGGACTTCAATGGTGTGTCCTTGGATTTTGTGGACGACAGGATGGTTTGGCAGGTGCAGATTTTTTCAGACGTGGCGGGTGCTTCAGGGTTTGATGTCTTCTGGGACGGGAGGTGGTGTGCGGAGCAGTGGCCGGAGCACTGGTTGAAGCAGGGTAGGAGCATCACGTTTCTGGAATTCTTTCCGTTGCTGGTTGCTCTGGAGATATGGGGTCGGGAGTTTCAGAACAGATCGGTCTTATTTCATGTGGATAACAGGACTGTGGTGGACCTGGTCAACAATCAGAAAGCAAGGGATCTGCGAGTGCTGCGCTTGCTGCGAAGTTTCATGCTGCTCTGTCTGCGTTTCAATGTGCTGTTTCATGCGCGACATGTCCCAGGTGCCAGCAATGACATTGCGGATGCATTGTCTAGTTCGCAGTGGCAGCGCTTCAGGAGGCTGGCGCGGGGAGCAGAGGCTTGCAAGACCAAGGTGCCGGAGGGTATCTGGGCCTGGGGGGAGTGAGAGTGTTGGGCCTGGTTGAGAAGTCTACTGCTGACTTCACAAGGCGTGATTATCGCTTGGCATGGTCTGAATTCTGTGCTTTTTTGGGTTGGTCTAGTGTGACGTGGCGTATGTCCAGGGACAGCTGCGAGCAGGGAGGGATACAGTTTGTTTTGGACTGTATGGACAGGGGGCTGTCGCAGACCACTATTGCAGGGAAATTGGCAGGGATTTCTTTTTACAGCATGATGTATTTGGGGTTTGACCCGGCGAAAAGTGAATTACTGTGCAGGATGTTGAAAGGCTGGGGTAGGGAGAGTGGGAAGGGTGGGGGAGGGGGCCTTCGGGAGGCAATCACGTATGACTTGTTGGTGAGATTGTTGGCAGAGTTGCCTCAGTGTTGTTATGATGTTTCCGAGTTGGCACTGTTTTGTTTGTGTATGATTTGGATGTTTTTTGGGGCTTTTCGTGTGTCTGAGTTGTTGGGGGCCAGGGGCGCACCTGGTAGGCGGTTTGAGGAAGTGAAGTTGGATGGGCCACGTTTGGGCATTTGGTTGGGGCACTCAAAAACGGATCAGGTGGGGCAAGGCAAGTGGGTATGGATGTGTGAGAGTGGTGGGGCTGGGGCTTGCCCGGTTCGGGAGTGGATTGCGTTTTGTCAGCAGGCACAGACGTTGGTTGGTGAGATTGTTTGCCATGCCTCTACCAGGCGAATGATTGCGTTTCAGCTGCTGGCGGTGTTGCGGATGGCTTTGAGACGATTGGGCAAGAATCCGGCGGCAGCCTGGCTGGGGTGGTCTTGGGAGCATATTAGGCGAATTGGGAGGTGGAGGTCTTGTTGTTGTGAGAGGTATGTGCGTAAATGACGGCGGGCGCGCCCGCTGGGGCGAGCGATAGGTCTGCTGGGAGCGGTGGCGGTTGTTTCGTTGTACTAATCTCTTTTTTCTTCGTAGGCTGCGTTGGGGGTCCGGGAGCTAAGATGGTTACCTGGATTGTGGGACATTCCTTTGTTCATTGGGCCTCAAAATATGCGGACAGGAAGGTGTACGGTCGTAGCCTTGGCCTGCGGAGCAGTCACCACGAGGTACATTGGTGGAGGCAAGAGTGGGATGCGCTGGGGAGCTTTGTTGCCCTGGCTGACGAAGAAGGTGTCTCAGAGGGGCTGCACGGACATGCTTGTTATCCACTTGGGGGAAAATGACTTGGTGAAACAATACGGGGTGTCACTCTTACATCTGATGCAACAGGACTTGGAAGCTATGCGACGCAATCTGGCTGGCACCTGTATTGTATGGACTGAATTCGTACCGCGCCGGATCTGGCGAGTGGCAGTGAAGCCCACAGCGTTTGAAAGAGCACGGAGGAAATTGAATAGGGCAATGCGCTTTTTTGTGGAAACAACGGGATCAAATTGATTGCTCACACAGGTTTACAGCTCGAGGAGCCCCTTCTCTTTAGGGACGATGGGGTGCACCTTTCGTACATGGGCAACACGTATTATATGATGGAGTTGAGCGATGTCATCAGTGCGTTGTGGAATGAGTCTCTCTGGTGCCGGCGGGTTTGAGGACGAAAGGTGCACGTGTGTGGGGTGGGGCAGGTAACCGCCCTCCGAGGGTTCCCTGGTTGGCGGTACTTGGGAGGGGGTGGGAGTCCATGACGGGCATACTCACCATTCCGGGGAGGGGGATACAGGTGCAAGGTGGGGGCGCATCATGCGGGAGTGCGATGGCTGGAGATGATGGAGGAGGTTGGAAGAGAAGTGAGGAAGTGAATGGGATTAGTGAAGAGGTCGCTGGGTGATGTGGGAGTGAGTAATTGGAGTGTGGGAGTGAATGGAGGTATGAGAGACATGAGGTTGGGGATTGTTAGGGGTTATTTGATGTTGTGTCATATGTTTTTCAACCCTGTCCGAATAAATGGCCTTTTACGCTAACTAACAGCGTGGAGTGGTTATTGCGCGATGCGGCCCTCAGGGGAAGTGAGGTCGACAGACCAGTCTTCCCCTGGGGAATTCGCGTGAGAACAGGACAGGGAGGCTAGTTAAGGTTGGGGGGTGGTGTCTTAGGTAAAGTTATAAGGGGGGCAGGAGAGGAAGTTCTTCCTCTTACTGTCCCCAGCGCCTCAGGGAAGGGTTCAGGGAAAAATTGTTGTCCACCCTCCCACCCTACGTTTTGAGGTGGGGGTAAAGGGTGTTGTTGTATAAGCGTGCCAGTTTAGGGCGGGTTGAGGTAAGGTGTTGGCAGTACTTGGGAGGTGGTGGGGGGTCCATGACGGGCATACTCACCCTTCCGGGGAGGGGGATACAGGTGCAAGGTGGGGGTGCGTCATGCGGGAGTGCGATGGCTGGAGATGATGGAGGAGGTTGGAAGAGAAGTGAGGAAGCGAATGGGATAAGTGAAGAGGTCGCTGGGTGATGTGGGAGTGAGTAATTGGAGTGTGGGAGTGTATGGAGGGATGAGAGACATGAGGTTGGGGATTGTTGGGGGTTATTTGATGTTGTGTCATATGTTTTTCAACCCTGTCCTAATAAATGGCCTTTTACGCTAACTAACAGCGTGGAGTGGTTATTGCGTGACAACAGCCACCACGGAGTCCTCCCGCTGCTACACAACGCAGCGATGATGTGCCTGTGATCCGCATGGCTCCCGGTCCTGGAACAACCTTTTGCGGCTGAAATTAGAAGATCAGACATGGCCACTCCAGCGAGGTGCGCACTGAGGCCTTCCTGCATCAACAAGCCACGCCTCAATTGCGGCCCGTACGACAGGGCGAGAGGTGGGCGGGGCCTCCGGAACATCGGCACGGCCCAGTCGGGAGAAGTGCAGTAACGAAGTGCACACTGCTGATACGGTGCTCCTTACCATTAGCGGGCACCGCGGGGGCCCCAGTTTTACTGCGATGCCCTGAGATATTAGGAGATTGGCCCGTTTCTACTTTCTGGCACACGGACTCCAGTGCTGCCTAACATCACAGCTTGAAGTATCCCTGGCAAGCCAATTTGAACAGTACTCACCCCTTGGCTATTTTTGCTCCCTCCGCACTCCCCATCACTGTGGTGCCCAGCTTGCCCTCATTGGTCTGTTCGCTGTTCGGCACAGAGACATCTATTGCTCCCAGAGGTGCGATGGGCCGCAGCATGTACGTTTCAGGCCAGTTAGGGGATGATCTTTCGCTCCATGAGGCCCACACTGGGGTTGGATCCTGCTGAGGGGGCAGTGGCAGCCAGGCGAAAACTGTTGACAATGGCCGGATAGTCACATTGAAAGACGCCACGCATAAGGGAACTGAGAGATTCAACTGGTGGCTCACTACATTGAATAACACGCGGCCTCCTGACAGATTGATCGCTGGTTGTCCGAACTGTACAGGCCAGACCCACTGCGTCTCTGGCCTTGCTGTGACACCTTTCCCAGCAGACCATTCCCAAGGCCATGGGTAAGCGAGAGCCGAAGCAACGGAAACTGCCTTTTGAAAAGGTCGGCAGCGGGACAGATACAATCACTACCACAATGGCGGAGGGGGGGAAATCAGGCTACTGCTCCAACGCAGACCCAAGTGCAAGGCAGTGATGCACTCATGGCTGAACTTAAGGCGGGCTTTCGAGCCCTGGACACTCGCTTCGACACCGTTGATAAACGACTCAACAAGATGGGGGCCTGTCTCGATCACCACGACAAGTAGCTTGACACCGTGGAGGGCAGAATCTCAGATTTAGAGGATAGCTCGGCCCAGGCCACTAAATGGTTGGAGAGGATGGAAGGCCTATTGAAGAACATCGCCATAAAGAATGAAGACCTCCAACGAAGGAGGGGGGGACGTAATAACATCCGCATTATGGGAGTGCCCGAGTCCACGAATACGGGTTGACTAGATGGGTTCGTTGAAGGACTTCTGGTAGACATGTTTGGTCAGGAGTCTTTCATAGCTACCTTTGTTGAGGCACAAGTTACTTACCTTCGGTAACGATATATCTGTAAGAAAGATTAGTTAGTTATAGATTTCTTACCTTAGAATTAAGCCCAGGCATCAGACTGGATCCGGAAAGATTTTTCGTTAGCAGTACCTCTGCGCATTGGAAGGTGGCGTCTGTCGGCTCCGCGTTCGGCTTCGTGGTCACCGATATGACATTGTGGCAGCTACTTAGATGCCGCCCTCGCGCGCTGACGTCAGTTCTGTACATGACTTTCCACACCAGAAACGCAGAGCCATGCAAGACACTGATCATTGGTGCACAAAACTAGGGCCCTGAAAGGATGTCCTTCACTCTATAAATCAGTTTGCAGAACAGAGAGGATGGATGGGTCGGTAAGGAATCTATAACTAACCAAGGGGCATATCAACAACAACCAGCGATAATTATCGCTAAGCGCACTTAGCGCTAGGATAATTATCGCCGGCTAGCGTTGATTTTTATCGCTGAGATAGCGTGCTATTAGCAACGCTTATCTCAATAGCGATAAAAATCCTCACGCTAAGTGGCTAACGTGAGATTATCGCTGGAAACCCAGCGATAATCTCACGCTAGCTTGTTGATAGGGACAGACAAACTTAGCCATGATATCCTCCTTCCATAGGATATAATGGCTAAGTCAGAAAAATACCAGACGTAAAAAAGCAGCGTTAACCGCGGTTAGCGCTGCTTTTTTTGTCTCTAACAGGGTTAGCGATATTCTTGATAATTTGATTATTTTAGTCTGGAATGCCCCCTTTGCATCTCATTAGAGATGCAAGGGGAAGTGTAGAGTAAAAGGGTGCTAACATGCGAATTTGCATGTTAGCACCCTGTTGTTGATAGGGTGCTAGTTTTATCTCTGCTTTTTTGGCTTTTAAAGCCAAAAAAGCAGAGATAAAGCCCTTGTTGATATGCCCCCAAGTGCCGCCTTGGAAATTCCAACACGCATAATTGCTAACAGTGCACGTTCTCTTCGGTGGAAAATAGATCTAACCAAGCCTCTCCACACTGTCAAAAAAGACCTTGCACAACCACTGAGTGAAGACGTCATTCGTGATCCATCATACACCTGCTGCTGAGTTCAGAATGGAGGCATCCGTCACCACAGTGTGGTCTGGTTGGGGAAGGGAGAGTGATCTGCCATTGACCCAATCCTGGTTCGTAAGCCACCACTGCAGTTGTCGAGCAGTGCCCTCCGAGATCTGGACGCAATCGGACAGATTCCCCTGATGCTGCACCCACTTGAACTTCCGGTCCCACTGCAGAGCCCTCATATGCCACCCGGCATGATCGATCAGCAGGATGCAGGAGGCCAGGAAGCCCAGCAGCCTCAGGGTCATTCTGACCAAAACCCAGGACTGAGGCTGAAAGATTGGAATCATAGCCCGAATATCCCGGACTCGCTGTTTGGGAGGATAGACCCGAAACTGAGTAGTGTCAGAACCGCTCAGATGAAGAGGAACTTCTGAGAGGGAATCAGGTGCGACTTCGGCACATTGATGGAGAACCCCAGCATATGCAGGAGGTCGGCCGTCGTCTGGAGGTGGGAAACGACCACCTGGGGCGAGCCCGCCTTCACCAGCCAATCGTCGAGAGAGGGGAAGACTGAAACCCCTGATCTGCGCAGATGAGCTGCGACCACCGCCATCACTTTAGTGAACACCCGCGTGGCGCTAGTAAGGCCAAAGGGGAGCACGGTGAACTGAAAATGCTCGTGGCCCACCGTGAACCGCAGGTAACTCCGGTGGGCTGGCAGGACAGGTATATGAAAATAAGCATCCTGCAAGTCCAACGCTACCATCCAGTTTTGCGGGTCGAGGGCAGACAAGACCTGAGCAAGCGTCAACATCTTGAACTTCTCCTTCCAGAGGAAGCGATTGGTGTCTATGAGATCCAAGATAGGACGCAGGCCGTTGTCCTTCTTGGGAACCATAAAGTAGTGGGAGTAACAACCACAACCTACTTCTGGGACAGGAACGCTCTTGATGGCTCTCTTTGCCAAGAGAGCCGTAACTACCTGCTGGAGAAGGGCCAGATGATCCTCCGACATGTTGTGGTATCGCTGTGGCATGGCTGGAGTGGTAGTCTCGAAAGGGAGGGAGTTTCCTCTATGGGCTATTTGCAAAGCTCACCTGTCCGAAGTGATGGTGCGCCAGTGGGGCAGGTGATGGCGAATCCTGCAGCCCACGGGTGTTTGATGGACCTGAAAGGTCGAACTAGGAGGGTTTGGAGGCTTCTGCAAGAGGGGGGTGGTTGGTGGACTGGCCTGCCTGCTGGCCCCCTGAACCACGATGTTTTTTTTTTTTTTTTTTTTTTGAAACCGTTTATTACAAGACTCAAAAAAATTATACAAATATGGGCCTACAACCTTCCGGCCGGCCGCTAGCAATAAAAGGAGCATACGGTATACATTTATAAAACACATGGTGCTGCGGCCGAGCATTTACAGGAGATAACATCGTTGCGTGCCACACTGTTCCGACCCCATTATACGGTTCCATTTTAAATTTGAAGAACAACAAACACAAACAAACCCACAAGGCAATCCTCAATCGGAATAGCAACACGTGCTCCCCTAAAGGGGGGATTCTAGCCATCCATAGGAATCTCAAGAGGGGGGGGAGAGATCAGAACTAGGGTTGGGGACACCCAATGCCCAGGTACCGGGGGGGATGAGTTGGCTAAGGGGACGGGGCCGGCGACGGATCAGGCAGTAGGGGTGGAGCACAGATTCCCCCGCGGTAGGCGTTCCAGGGGCCCCACACTTTCACCCATGTCGCAGGCTTACCTCTCGCCACATACACCACCTTTTCCCGAAACATGCACCAATCCATATGTTCCTTCCAGGCCGAGACAGTCGGGGGGCTCTGGGATCCCCACAGCTGGGCAATATCACGCTTGGCAACCATATACCCCAGAGTCACCCACCACGTCTGCGGCACCGAGTAATCGGTAGGCTCCCACACATTCAACAGGCATCTCCTCGCTTCGGGCAACAGCGCCACATGCGTGACCACTCGCAGCACCTCATGCACACCTCGCCAGAACCCCTCCACTCGCGGGCACTCCCACAGGATATGCAGAAAAGTCCCCAGCGCACCACACCCACGCTTACACAAACTGTCCTCAGCATAGCCCATACGCAGGAGCTTTGGCCCCGTCATGTAGACCCTGTGGAGTATCTTGAGCTGGACGAAACGAAGGCGAGCCTGTATGGCCACCTCTTTCGGGGAGGCCACCGTGGAGATCCAGTCCTCGTCGTCCAGCTCCAGCCCATCGGCTACCCAAGCCTCACGAAGGGCAGTCAGCAAGTCTGAGCGATCGTTGATCAGTTTTTTGTAGATCAGTGAGATCGTGCTGTCAGGGACGTGTCCATCCAGCACTCTATCCTCCAGGGGGGAGCACTCCGGGATGGAGGCAACGTCCGGAAAGACGGAGCCCAGCGCATGCCGGACCTGCAAGTACCGAAAGTACTCGCTGCCCTGCAACTGAAATTCCGTCTGCAGCATCTCGAATGTTTTAAATCCTCCCCTCGTCCAGAGATCCCCCACTTTGCTGATGCCTATTAAATCCCACTTCTCAAAGTCCTTCGAGGTCCACAAGGAGCCCAACCGCTCAGATGCGTATAGTGGTGACGCCCGGGTCAAACGGTCCTTCCACCCCATTGCAGCATTGGCCGCGTGCCACACTCGCACCATGACACGCGTGGGGCCCGTCAGGCGAGCGTCGGGCGCGCTAGAGTAGAGCGCTCGATTATAGTCACCACCTGGAAGTAGCATCCTATCCATTTCAAACGCCGGGTTTAAGGCTGGCCCATATAGGCCCTGAATAATTGCAGCTAGCTGGGAGGCCCAATAATACCGTTTAATATCCGGGAGGGCAATCCCCCCATCATACCAGGGGAGCGTCAGCTTAGCCAGGGCAATACGTGGCCTCCCGTCCCAGAACAGGCGGCGCTGCAAACTTTCCACTTCGCGGAAGTAGCGTGCTGGGACGAGGTCCATCGTGTTCTGCAACGCGTATAGGAAACGCGGCAACGACATCATTTTAAACAATGCCGAGCGGCGAAAGCGGCAAACGCCGCCAGCGCGCGACATCCTCTTTCAGACGCTGGAGGGGGGGAAGCAAGTTCCGATCATACCGAGCCTCCGGGTCCAGAGTAATGAAGACACCCAGGTACCTGAATCCCTGCGGGGCGACCTGGATTGGACAGCCCCGCGGGAGGATAGGAGCCTCCCCAGAGAGAACATACACACACGATTTAGCCCAGTTGATGACCAGACCGGAGTTACGACCGAATGAATGCAGAACATCAACTAGTACTATGAGTGATTTACGTGGGGAAGCTAGGTACAAGAGGATGTCATCAGCGTATAGGGATACGCGGTCCTCATACTCGGGGGTCCAGCGGAGACCACGGATGGAAGGCTCCCACCGCAGCCACTCCGCCAGGGGCTCCAAGGCAAGTGCAAAGAGGAGCGGCGATAAGGGGCAGCCCTGTCGAGTGCCCCGGCTCAGCTCAAACGGAGCAGATACTCTTCCGTTCACCACCACCTGCGCCAATGGGCCCGAATATAGCAATTTGACCCAACTGATGAACCCTGGGCCAAATCCAAACTTCGCAAGCATCGCCCAGATATATGGCCATTCAAGCGTGTCAAACGCCATGGTGGCGTCTAAGGACGCCAAAATGGCCGGCTCCCGTATGAACGGGGCACGTGCGAGCACACCGTGCAAACGCCGCAGGTTAAGGGCTGTGTTGCGATGAGGAATAAAGCCAGACTGGTCCTGATGAACCAAATCGCCCACCACGCCGACCAGCCGATTGGCCAGTACCTTAGCGAGAATCTTGGGCTCCGCATTCAGCAGCGAAATGGGCCGATAGGATGTAACCCGGTCCCGAGGTCTTCCCTCCTTGTGGATGACCACGATTGTAGCCAGACGCTGGTCCGGCGGGAGGGAGCCCACCGAGTGTGCCGCCAGGAACATAGCCTGGAGGTGGGGTGCCAGCGTATCCGGTCGTAACTTGTACAACTCGATAGGGAGACCATTCGGACCCATGGCCTTGCCGGAAGCGACCGAGCGTATGGCGAGGGCGATCTCGTCGGAGGTGGGAGCGGCGTCCAACGACACCCTGTCCTCCCCGGAAAGGGACGGCAGCGCGATATCACTGAGCAGGGCAAGGGAATCCTCTTCCGAGCAGGGAGACACCGGGGAATACACCCCATGGAAATAATCCGCGAAGCAGGAGACAATTTCTTCTGGCTCAGTTACACACACACCATCCATTTTCTCAATCAGCGGGACCACACGATTCGCTCTCTCTTTTTTGTCCAACCACGCTATAAGTTTACCAGCCTTATCACCCGCATCATACAGACGCCCCTGTTGCTCTCTACTGAGGCCCCTGGCCGCCTCCGTGACGAGGGCCCTGTAGGCCGCCTGCTTGAGTTGGAGGACATGTAATGCAGCATCCGTCACCCCACCTTCTAAATTCCCCTCCAACTCGGCTATTTCGGCCTCCATCCGGGTCACCTCCTCCCGCTCGCGCCTCCGGGCATGGGAAATAAGGGATAGGGCCTCCCCTCGGAGTACTGTCTTGAAGGTCTCCCATAGCGGTATGGCCGAAGGCACAGACCCCACATTCTCATCAAAGTATCGCTGAAGGGATTTAATCAATGCAGCGCGAATGGAGGGGTCGCGCAGGTACCAAGGATTGATTGGGACCACCCTACCCTCACCCCTCGGAAAGACATCAAAGTGCAGTAGGAGCGGGGAGTGGTCCGAAATACCCCGTGGCAAATGGCGTACCTCTCCCACCCTCCCAACATAGGCCGCCGGGACAAGGACATAGTCTAGTCGTGAGAGACTACCATGGGCTCCGGAGTGGAAAGTATACTGCAGCTGCGCGGGGTGTTTTAAACGCCAGCAGTCCACTAATCCAAATGTATCTAAGAGGCCGGGTAGCCACGCCTGTGCCCGGGGGAGGTCCCTAGGGGGGTGACGATCCAAAGATCCAGATACCACCGCATTAAAATCCCCCCCCACAACTAAAAGCCCCCCCGGAAGGCCAAGGAGAAGGCGCCCAAGGTCCGCAAAGGTGGTCGACTGCAGCCCCGGTGGGATGTATACTGACACAAAGACCACCACTTTGCCCTCCAGTCTTCCCACCAAGACCGTATAACGTCCCCTATCATCGTAGAGCACCTCATCAATCTCCAACGGGAGCGAGTTCTTCACCATGATGCCCACACCCCGTGAGCCGGACGTAAAGCCCGAGTGAGCCACTAGGCGATAGCCACGCCGATTCATGGCGCAGAAGGAGTTACCAATGAGGTGTGTCTCCTGCAGAAAGACTACATCGGGCGAGATTCGCTTCAAAAACTGCAGGACCACACCCCGTTTGATCCTGTCCCCCAGTCCATTCACATTCCAGGATCACAAAGTTAGTTCCCTACCCCCCATCATATACAAAAGCCATCATTCGTACCCCGGAGAGCACTTTAAAACCAACACAATAATACGTTTGCCTTGTGATAAAAACGAACAACACCCCATCCCTACCCACCCACCCCAACAGAACTCCCCCCTCCCTGCACCCCTGCATGAGCCCAAACAGCCCCCCCAACGTGCAGTGTGCCTGTCGCCCCATATGTAGTTAGACTAACTAAACCCCCTAGAGGAGGAGGGAGAACCCCCAAGAGACCCAACACAACCTCCATAGGAGGGGAACTTACAAAAGACTGACGCAGAATCAAAAGTGGCATCATTTTCGTCCAGAGGGAGGCCCATTATTAGACCCTCAGTCCTGATCCAGCGTGCCGTCTCCCCCCGCCGCCCCCCCCCCACCCCCCGATCACGATCCCCGGGCAGAGTATCCAGCCAGTCCCCGGCCGCCTCGGGACGATCAAAGAAATGCGTGCGACCATCCACCTCCACACGCAGCTTGGCCGGGAAAAGCATGGCATATTTGAGGTTTAGGTCCCGAAGACGGCGTTTGACGCCTAGGAAGCTCAGTCTCTGCTTCTGGACCGCCGGGGTGAAATCAGGATAGAAATTAACCTCCATATTGTCAAGCTTGACCGGTCCATGCAGTCTGGAGGTTTGCAGGATAGCGTCTCTATCCCGAAAATTGAAAATCCGGGCGATGAGAGGTCTTGGAGGGGCCCCGACATTCGGCCTTCCCCCGGGAACCCTGTGAGCCCTCTCCACAGCGAAGAATTTGCTCAGCCCCCGTGGCTGGAGATGGGTAGCAATCAGGTCCTCCACAAAAAGATCCGCCGCCGCCTCCTCGCGTCCCTCGGGCACCCCGATAATGCGGATGTTGTTCCTCCGTGCCCGACTCTCGGAGTCCTCCAGGCGTCGATCCATTAGCGCAGTCGCCCGACTAAGCCGGCGCACCTCTGTTTGCAAGGCCGCCACATCTGTCGTTAGGCCCGATGCGGTGTGGGCCAAAGACTCTACTCGGTCATTGGTTTTGGAAAGATCGGCCCTCACCAGGCCAACATCCACGAGGACCGAGTCAATCTTCTGCGCCAATGTATCAAACTGCTGGCCCACCGAGGCCTTCATCTCGGCAATGGCGCCCATAACATCTCGCAGAGTCAAATCTGCGGGCAGGTCTGGGGCATCAGGAGGGCTCTCAGGGGACTTGCGCGGTCCATCGGGCGATCCCTTCTGGAGGGTATAGCGGTCCATACTGTTGGCCTGATGGACGGCGCCGTGCCGGGTCGATTTGGTCTTTGCCCGGTCTCCATCTTGTTTCGTGGCCATGGCCACCAGTCTCCCAGTCGCACCAGCCACGTCGTGTAGGGCAGGAAAGCAGACACGAGCTCCGGGGGGGCCCCCTCAGGGCAGCGGGGTGGATCACAGCCTGCAGGCAGGCAGGGACTCCCAGCAAGGCCACACCACACCAACACCAAGGGCTCCGCGACCCAACCTCGCAGCGACGACAAGGTGGTGCGAAAGCGAAAGCGAAAGTGCGGGGCACGCGAGTCGCCAGGCCCTGCCTGCCGCTGTTGTTCACTTTGTCACTGGATCACCCCACAGCGCAAATCCGGGGTCCGGCAAGGGGAAGGCCGCACACTTCAATCGGTGCTCACTCCGGTGTCCGAGGTCCGATTCGGAAGCGGGAAACGGGCGCCACCTCAGCTCAGGTTCACCAACATAGTCCCCTCATCCAGGGCAGGATAATGTCAGGATAATCGTAGGAGGTTGCGGAGGTCCTCGGGAGCCTCGCACCTACGCGGCCATCTTGGTTGCGCGCTAGGCTCCTCCTCCGCCTGAACCACGATGTTGATTCCCACATCCCTGGCAGCGCGAAGGTTGGGTAAATTGATGCAGCCTGTGACCCTGGGTGGGATGTAGCGGGACACCCCTTCCGTAGCCATGAAAGGGGCAAAAAGCAGACTGCGTCGGATGGGAGGAGAGGCCCAAGGACTTGGCCATAGCCCGTGAGTCCTTGAAGCTCTCTAGGGCGTTGTCTGCTTTGTCGTCAAAAAGGCGACAGCCATCAATGTCCATCAAGGTGTTCTGGACATCACCCTGAAAAGCAAGTGGACTTCATCCAGGCATAGCGGCAAAGCACTACCGACATTGAAATGGTCCTGCCCAGAGAGTTGGCGGTGTCCAGCCCACAATGGATCATAAAACTTGGCTGCATCTCTCCCGGCGGCGACAGCCTGGGCGAGCACTGCCCGGGCCTCCTCCGGACACTGAGGCATCAATTGCGCCACCGTGTCCCACACTGAGTGTGAATAATGGCCCAAGAGACATGAGGTGTTTACGGACCGCAGTCCTAAACTGGCGGAAGAGAAAATCTTCTTCCCAAGATAGTCCAGCTTCTTGGATTCCCTTTCTGGTGGATCGGTAGGGAAGGCGCTTTTGAAGGTGGAGGCTTGGACCACCAAGCTCTCGGGGGTGGGGTGGTGGGAGAGGAAAGTGGGGTCGCCAGAGCCGGGCGGTGGCATCGGCGATCATCCTGCCCACGGGAGCCCCCGTTTTGAGCCTGGACCAAGTGCCAAAAGGACGTCAGTGAGGGCCTCGTGAAACTGAAGCAGGGGCTCAAAAGAGCTCACCGCCGGTTGAAGCACCTCTGTCAGGAGGTTAGTCCTGACCGCCACCGTAGGAAGCTCGAGGTTGAGAGCCTCTGCCGCCCTACGCAACACCACAGCGTATGACTCTCCCTCCTCCATAGCCACAGTAGGTGGAACAACATGCCAAGGTCAGGTGAAGTGTCAAGACCACTGGCATCCCCCAGTTACTCTCATCTTCCTCTGGGTACCACTGTTGTTGGAAAGGGACCCGAGGAGTGAACAGGGGCATGAAACCCCCACCCAGCACCAGATCCACCGTCAGGCGATGCCGGTCTGGCTCCGTGTCCACGTCGGGAAGGTGGCAGGGGTTGACGCCGGCCAAGGGGCCAGCCGGTGTCGAGCACGGTAATGGTGCCGTTGGAAGCAGCGCCAGTGGAGGTGTAATGAGGTCAACCGGCGCCGATCCGGATCCAGGCCTTGATCCAAGGGGGGCCTGCGGGGCCTGAAGTCACGCCGGCGGGGTTGGTCTGCTCAAAGATGGCATGCATCGCCTCATAGAATGTACGAAGCTGGGTAGGGGTCGCTCCGGGTACCAAAAAGGAGGGAAGCTCGGAGTCGACCCTTCAGGCTCCGCGTGTGGCGAAGAGCGACAGTGCTTCTTCGACTTCTTCTTATGCTTCGACTTACCCGACCCCGAGTGCAAAGTCTTCGATGACTTCGAACTGAAATTATGGTGGCTCCGCGACCGGTCCCTCTCGACCGGGACCTCGAACGGCACGGAGCCGACTGTCGTCATTCAAGCAGCTTTCGGGACCACTCCCGCAAAGCCTTCGGTGTCAACAACTGACAGTCAGAGCACGACTCGGGTCGTGGTCGCGCTCCAGTCAAAAGAGGCACACGTGGTGCGGATCCATCATCGACATTAATCGGGTACAGAAACCACAGGCCTTAAAACTAGGCATCCCTCGTGCACCTGTTCAGAATCGGAGACTCGAAACAAGACGTCGACAAAAGTCGAGAAAACCGTAGTAAAAAAAAATGACTGAGGTACCGCTCTTCCCAGATCTGCGCTAGCCGGTGCGTAAAAAGGAAAGAACTGACATCAGCGCACGAGGGCGGCGTCTAAGAAGCTGCCGCAACTTCATCCCGGCGTCCAAGACGCCGACGATGAACGCGGAGCCAACCAACGCCACCTTCTGATGCTCAGAGGTACTGCTGACAACAAATCTTTCCGGATCCAGTCTGACGCCTGGGGGTAATTCTAAGGTAAGGAATCTATAAGTAACGTGTTTCTTTCAGATCGGGCGCACAGAACTCTCGGGCCACGGCCTAACCCTGGCTATCTGCCCCGCCCCATTATGGCACGGCTTCTGATCTTCAAGGACCGAGACACTGCATTGAGGATGACCTGGGAACAAGGATTGTTGGACTGGCAGGGATCCTCCATCTACCTGTATCCTGACTTTACTGTGATGGTTCAGGAAGCTTGCAGATTGTTTGGGACAGTCAAGGCTGCGCTGTGTAAGGCCGGACTCAGGTATGGAATGTTGTACCCTGCACGACTGAAAGTGGACACCGATGTCAGGTCGAGGATTTTTGAAAGCCCATCAGAGGCCCAGGACTTCCTGCAAAACCGGACACACAGTGGACCGCCCAGGAAATCGCCCACTCCTGAACGTTTGCCATCGCTACCAAACACTGGCTCCAGTATGGAACTGTTCAGCGAGTTGAAGGCGTTGGCATTGCAGCCAGTTGATAAGTATAGAGTGTTGTTGGCCTGTTTACCCTTATTTCTTATATTCCAAGGTTATTCAAGTATTAGACTCCGGGCTCTGGCAATATGTAGCACACTTACAGTATAGTTTAGGTTTCCGGGAACAAGGTGAGGTGTTGCCTCTGCCCCTGTGCGTTCGCACTTTTTGCAATATTTGTATATGATAATTGTGATACTTGCTTTACATTATCATGGGATGTTCGGGTTTCCCCTAGACTTAGAAATAGGGGATGGGTGGGTGGGTGGGTGAGGGGTATTTTTTTGTACTATGGTATCATTTTTCCTGATCCGACTTATTTACTTTTCGAATTATAGTACATATTCCAGGGGAACCGCCATACTTCTACATAAACGGCTGCCTTCCAATTGATTCACGCCCATAGCAGGTCGTTTTACTTTAGTGATGGAGAAACTTATGGGTTACTGCATCGCTTTCATGTGCATCTATACGCCGAATATTGACGACCCTGATTTTGTCCATTCACTGCATGCTTTGTTGCTTCGCTTAGGCATGGATTACATCTGCTTGGGGGGAGATTTCAACCTTCTTCCGCAGCCTGTACTTGACAGTACGTCAGATTCTCCCTGCCATGAAACCCCGCGCCTGTAGGGTGCTCGCTGATATATGTGACTCCACTGGCCTGGTGGAAATATGGCGCATACATTTTCCGGATTACTCTACCTATACACATACTATGCGGCTCCTTCTGAAAATTGGACACAAAAGGATTTTTGACTGATCTCACATGCAATGGCCCCCTGGTTTTGGCCAATGACCCATTTACCTAGGATGTATTCAGACCACTCTACGGTCATTATGCATATTTGTCTTCCTCGACCAGATGGTTGTGAAAGACAGTGGAGGTTCCCTGGACAAGCTTTGAATGACACAATATTCTCTACTGAGATTCGGGAGTCCATTACGACTTACTTTGACTTAAGTGTGGGCTCCGTCAGTACATGGGCGACAGTATGGGAGGTGTTCAAGGCATACATAAGGGGGGAATGTATAGTGAAACACTCTGGGGTCCTTAAATCGCTGAGAAGCACGCTTGCTCCCATAGAGGGCAGTTTAAAAGCCCTAGACAACAACCAACTCAAGCACCCAGGCCAGACGCTTGTTACTGCTGGCGGAGTTCAGAGAAGCAGCTGAAAGTGCAAATAACTTTTTGGGCAAATATGCCACCGCCAGGCGATACGGGGAAGGGGACTGGACATACACTGGCGCAGCTATTGCGACCCTCTGTTGGGAAAGCAGACATTACAGCCATCCATGCCAATGATGGGAAGATACACACTGACACGGCTGGGATTAGAGATGTGTTCCATCGTTACTTCACAAATCTGTATACCACCCGCGCAATGCATGATGAGGAGGACTGTAAGTCCTATTTAAATGGGATTGCCATGGTTTGGTTGGAGGATTTTATGCAAAAGTTTTTAGCGGAGCCATTCTCTAGGGAAGACATTACAGCCATCCATGCCAATGATGGGCAGATGCACACTTACACGGCTGGGATTAGAGATGTGTTCCATCGTTACTACACAAATCTGTATACCACCCACGCAATGCATGATGATGAGGACTGTAAATCCTATTTAAATGGGATTGCCATGGTTTGGTTGGAGGATTTTATGGAAAAGTTTTTAGCGGAGCCATTCTCTAGGGAATACATTATCAGTGCCATAGATCCTTTAAATGGTAATACAGCTCCAGGGCTTGACAGCTTTACTGGCAAATTTTCCAAGCACTATAAAGATATACTCACCCCCTATCTACTGAAGGTCTATAATGAAGCCCTAGAAAATAAAATATTGTCTTGCCGGGCAAGGACCCCTCTGGCTGCGGCTCCTATAGGTCGCTATCTCTTTTGAACTTGGATTATAAAATCCTCGCCAAAATGATTGCTTTGCGGCTGGCGTTGTTCTTAGATCGTGTCATCTCCCTAGTACAGTCTGGCTTCGTTCCACATAGTTCGACTGCACTAAATTTGCGTACATTTTCATGCTCCATAGAATCGCGCCGGAGGTACCGGCTGCGGCGGTCCTTCTTAATTCAGAAAAGGCATTTGACTCCTTGGAATGGCCTTTTATATGGGCCGTAATGAGAAAATTAGGCATGCCCAAAGGATTCATAGAACTCACGACATTGCTTTACGCCTCCCCTACAGCACGACTCCGTCTGAATGGTACTTTGTCCACCTTGTTCACCCTCACACATGGCACTAGGCAAGGCTGCCCATTATCGCTGCTGCTTTTCATATTGATGCTTGACTCTCTGGTCCGCCACTTTCAGGAGAAACATCTCCACAGAGGTATACAATTCAATACGGGCCCTCTGCTCATCTCTCTTTATGCGGATGACATAGTGTTATATGTCTCCCAGCCACAGAACAATTTGGATCCTCTCAGAGAAATTCTGCGTTTTGGTGGATACTCGGGATTGGGTATTAACTGGAGTAAGTCCGAGCTTCTCCCTCTAACTATGGGCACAACTGAACGGGAATGGGAGTTCCTCCTGAAATAGTGTCACAATTCAGTCAGATATTTGGGTATCCAGATCGATAGAGAGGCAGACCAGATGGTGAGACTAAACTATGGTACTGCAATACAGAATCTTGAGGCGCAGGTAAAACGTTGGATTAGACTCCTGCTTTCCATGTTTGGCAGAATTTCACTCATGAAGATGATAGTTCTTCCGAAGTTTCTATCATGTTTCATAATATTCCTATTCCGCTCCCAGATTGTTTCTTTAAGACCCTGAGATATCATCTTATCAGACTCGCTTGGGGTGGCAAAAGACTTCAGTGCGATGGGAAACCATGACCCGTCACATGAATGAGAAGGACTGGGGGCCCCAGACTTCAGAATGTATTACCTAGTAGCACAATGCAGCTTCTCCCATTCGTGGTACCATCCAGACGCGCGCATTCCCTACAGTAAACCTGAATCAGACCTGACGCACCCGACTCCACACCATTCTTCCACAGGGATTTCCTCGGGACCCTAGAGACATACAGATAGTGTCCACCTCGGGCTGGGCGTGGCGCAAACTATCGCGAGTGACTGGATGCGGCTCCTTATACTCCTCTGAAATTCCCATAGCACACAACCTATGGCTCCCTATCACTGAAGAGAAATTAGTTTTGCGGGTGCTCACATCCCACTCCATGATAAAGTTTGGCGGCTTATTCCCCAGTGGGCACATATTTGACAGTGTGGGGAAGAATCATGGAGCCGGACTGACTTTCATGGATCAGTTTATTTTCAGTAGGGTGCGTAGGGCTCTGTGTGCTACAATAGCGGAATATCCACTGGAACCTCAATCCTTTGCACCATTATCCCTCTTAATCTCTTGTTCGAACCGGACTCGACTGATCTCTAGGCAATACAAGGCCAGCATGACTCGTGCAGCATGGGAACATGATCTTGGCCATCCTATTCTGGACAACCAGATGGGGGTACTGTTGCTCGCAGGTCAGAGAAGTCTCCCTCAATAGTAGTCATAAATTAATTCATTTTAAATATTTATGGAGAGCGTATATGACACCAGCTAAGCTGAATGCGATTGATTCAACCTGGCCTCACAATTGCCGTAAGTGCAAAGTTCTGGACAGCCATTTTTGAACTCATATCCCGAATGACATCGTTGATAATAGACCCCTCTCCTGAGGTCGCCCTCCTGGGCTATGTTTATAATATGCCCAAGACACTACGTAAATTCATTGCGCTGACACTGCTTCTGGCTAAACGGGAGAAAGCCCTAAAATGGGGTAGCAAACTGCTCCTGACCACCACTGCATGGCTTGCTAGTCTCACCTATTGCAACACTAACTGCGAATTATATACCACATTGGTCCCTC
Source organism: Triturus cristatus (assembly GCF_964204655.1). Classification (NCBI taxonomy): domain Eukaryota; kingdom Metazoa; phylum Chordata; class Amphibia; order Caudata; family Salamandridae; genus Triturus; species Triturus cristatus. Next base: position 304,788,025 of record NC_140594.1, on the reverse strand, counting down.
CCAAGTCTCGTCCAAAAGATATGTGGAATCCACTCAAGATATATTTACAGAGCCTGGAACATGTTGCTCCTAGTCAGACTCCTGATGGTATAGTACCTACAGGCGTGGGTTGAAAGGTGTGGACATTTTGACTTCATTGTGTATATGTTTCAGATACCCTCCTGAGCATGGTCTAGCCTGCTCTTCAGACTACAGTGTAATTTTGTGTCACTTTGTAATAATACTTTGAGAGTGTCATAGCACATTGGTACTAACTGTGTTGAATCCTTAATGTTTTTGTGAAGGAACAAACTGTGGATATTGTATAGCTTTGTATACACCAAATTGCTGTTTACCCCAGAATATAACTCAAGGGGCCCGCATGACATTCTCAACCGAGGAAATATATTAAAACTTTTCAAATCATTACCAGATCTAAATCATCTTCAATCGAGGGACATAATTGCTATAGAATTTATCCCAAGCACTGGATCCAACACGGGCGAAGCCACCCAAATAACGTTCTCAACGTCCGTAATTCGGGACCTAGTGTTGACCAAAATCGACCAGTTAAAAACATGGGGTATTATAACAACAACCCCGAGTGTCCCTCGTTATCCTTCAATACTTGAAACGAACCAGGCATGCACTGTAAGTTCCATCTTAGCCCCTTATTCAGTACTGAGGTCAGCCAGAGGCAGCTCGCCCACAGGCAATCCTGAGCCGCCAAATAACCAGCGAAACAGTGGCACTGCAGACTGGTCATGGTTGCCGGGGGCTCTATCCCGAAATCAGACCGACTGACCCACTGTTAATCACAACCTGACTATATGTTCTTGGAACATTAATGGATTTGGCTTGGAAAAACAATCTCCAGCGATATTTGACTTTCTAAAAGAACACAACGTTATCCTTTTACAGGAAACCTGGGCAGGAGAAAGTATCCCAATAGTGGGTTTCTTGGAGTTTAGAACATCTGCTTCCAGGCAGTCCAAGTTCGGCCGTCTTAAGGGTGGTCTCTCGATCTACGTATCAACAAAAATATCAACAAGTGTCAAACAAATTGACTTCGTGGAGGAATGGCTCTCTGGAATAACCCTGGGAAGCTCAACTATCGACCCTCAGCTGCTAATTCTTAATGTCTATATCCCCCCCGGCACTACAAAGAAAAAATCCAAAATGGACAGTCTGATCAATACCATCTGCGATTTCATCAGCAAGTACGGAAGCATACCAAGCATCATCTCGGGTGACTTCAACACTAATCTCTTTTTTAATCACGTAGACGACATATGCCTGGACCCTCCAAGAACCCCCCCACATTTTCTACCTCAGGGAATTCCCGTCGGGAACAAATCATCAAAACTGGGGAAATATGTGGGATCACAGTTTAACAACTTGGGTTTTACTTTATTGAACGGGCGATTTCCTTCCGATACTCCGCCCGCATGGACTTGGTCAAATGGCAGTTCCCACTCCTTTTTGGATTTTACCTTAGGGAGTAGAGAAATACTGCCTAGGATCAAGAGTTACCAAATTGCCCAACAGGGAGACAGTGACCATAGGGCCCAAATAATAACACTATCCACTGGCGACCCATATCATCATGAATTGGCTCACACTCACTTAGGTAGCCACTCAGAGGATCTCAAGCGGCTAAAGTGGTCAGATTCTATGGCTCCATCCCTGATGGAAAAAAGTAGAGTTTTGTTACATCAATCTCTAGACACAAATATCCATGTGGTCAGTGGTTGGGCCTCTCTCATAAATCTTCTTCTTAATGAATTTCCCCTAAGGAGGGGTCCGAGAAACCAAACCTCTCAATTTTTCATCTCAAAAGCCACAAGGAAATTAAGAACCGAGAGGAATCGAGCACTCCGTCTTTCAAGAAAGTTCCCCAGTAACAAAATCTACTTTAATAACTACAAGCAAGCGCAAGCCCTTTTCAGAACAACAATTCAAAAGGAAAAACTAAAGGCCTCGGACCGATTTTGGCTGAAGCTCATTCACGAAAGTAAAAATCCCAATCCGAAGCAATTCTGGTCCTTAGTGAACAGGAACAACCAAAGTGTAACCGGACATTGCAGCGCAAACATCAGCGAAGCAGACTGGAGCAAGTTTCTATCTCTCCATTTTGGAGACATACACGACAATAAAGTTGGTCCCGATTCTGCCAGCCCAGCAAGCCTTAAGTCCCCTCTCTTGAGTCTAGAGAGTCAGTGTAGAGCTCGGCCCGAAACCACCTCTTCAGAAGACCCGGCAAAAAAGGACCCTATGGAATGGAATGACATTCAACCTGAGCCTACGGTGTTGCCTGCAGTACTAAAAAATAAAATCTCAAACCACATAAGGAAAGCAAGAGCGGATGGAGCTCCCGGTCCGAATGGCCTCCCCCAAGCAATGTTTAAATCCGACACCGATTTATGGTCAGATTATTTAACCCCGCTGTTCCATTATTGCAGATTAAACAACACGATTCCAGAATCCTGGCGAGGAGCAGTCATTCACCCGATCCACAAAGGCGGAAATCGAAACGAGCCAAAAAATTATCGAATGATTGCACTTCTCGATGTGGAGTCCAAGTATTTTGCAAACATCTTATTAGAGGAGCTGCAGGCCTGGGCCGAAACAACCGCGCATCTCCCCTTCAATCAGACAGGCTTCATAGCCAAAACCGGGACGATAACCAATCTGCTAACACTAACCGTTTTGATCGATAAAGCAGCATGTCAACACACACAGCTACATTGCTGCTTTGTAGACTTCAAAGCAGCTTTTGACCGCGTACCCAGAAGCCTGTTATGGCAGAAATTAAAATCATGGAGATTACCACAGTCTCTTCTACAGGCAATAATTCAGCTTCATACTGAAACTTGGATTAAAATCAAGCTGGGTGAAGGCCGCCATGTTTCTAGGAAGATCCAAACAGTGACTGGTATTAAACAGGGCTGTGTGTTGGCTCCACTCCTGTTTAACCTTTTTATATCGGATCTTTCTCCAGCACTTGATAGAGTAAACTGTCATCCCCCAAAACTTGACGGGACCCGCATTACTAACCTACTCTATGCCGATGACCTGGTGCTATTAAGCCACACAAAAGTGGGTCTACAGAGGTTATTGGACGAATTGTTACCATACTCAACAAAAAATCATCTAGAACTAAACCTGTCAAAAACAAAAACTATCTCCTTTGGGAAGCAAAAAAGGACAACAGAAAGGTGGTTCTTCAATAAAACAAAGCTGGACTCAACCTCCAGTTATAAATAATTGGGCATCTTTCTGGAGGCAAGCGGCTCCTTTGGCAAGCACAAGGAAGCGTTACAAACAAAAGCACTCTCATTAGAGGTGGCCGCTGCTAAATTGTCAAACCAGCTATTAGGTCCCAGCCTTACACCTATGCTGAAAGTAATGAAAGCCAAAGTAATCAACGCACTAACATATGGTCATGAGATCACCAAGGGCTCAACCAGTAAATTAATAAACAAATTAATTATAAAAATCTTTAAACGAGCATTCCGGCTGCCAAAATCTGCATCACCAGCCCAGGTGAGATTAGAACTGGGACTCCAAGATCACCTCGGTGTGGAGGCAGGTGCCTTTGTTAAACTGTGCCATAGACTGCGTCAGGCCCGGGAGGGTTCTTTGGAGGCCGGACTCTGGCAGGAAATACAGAAAAAGCCTACCAGTCAAAAGCGCCGACAATACTTGGATCACAGCTTACAGCTTTTAGGCGCAAAAGACCTATGGGACTTAAATCTCTCCCCATCAGTGTTAAAATCTGTCATAAAGAAATCTGTCGGGCAGTGGTCCTTTCATTCAGACAGGACAACACTTTTGAAGAGGGGACATGCCTGGGCAGTGATCGCCAACTACGAAGTGGGTGTCCAGTTGCCCTATCTGTCTAGCACATACGCACTTTATTGGAAGCGAAAGTTTTTAGCCTTGAGGATGGGAGAATGGCCCTTTTTGAAGAATCTCCCCGCATGGCGCCGGTCGGGCTGTAGCATTGCATGAAGGTTGTGCGGTTATCATACTGAATCAATGGAACATATTGTTTGTGCATGCCCATTACTACTTCAAGCTAGACGGCAGTTATTGAGAGGCCATGTATAAAATTGGGTGTACGTTCCTGCCGTCAAGCAATATTGGCTGCCCTTAACCCTGTGAACACCAAGTTAAACATTGGACTTGCGAAACTTGTTCATAAAGCGTCAAGACTTCTAGACTCCATTTCAGTTAGAGTTGAGATTCTGAACTAAAAGACGTTTTATCCTAAACTATATGAAACCTAGGGTGACGTATTGCATCACAATATTATTAAGACATTTACGATCACCAAACCGTATTTTATTGATTAATTGTTTTAAAATTTTACTACAGCTAAACCAGATTATTTAAATTACTAGCATGTACAGTTGTAAATGGTTTTTAAAATCAAACAATAAAGAGCTTCTATTATAGCTTTGTATATGGCGGAAAATGAGAAAGTTAAAAAAAAAAGTATGCACAATTGTTTACAAATCAAAAAACTCTATATCCCATGAATAACGTTTGAGGGACAGGACACTATCTCAAACGTGACAAAAATTCAGTCCATGATATTACAAGTGCCATAAGCTTTAATGCACCTGTAATATTGTGTATGCATGTGCTGCGATGTTTGTGAAAGAGTATTCCAACCTCAAAAACAGGTAAATATTGTTACCTTTATTTTTTATTTTGTTGACAGCAATGTTCTCTCTGCATTGTGTAGACTCCTAGCCCATGCCCAGGATTAACATTTGTAATTGCTATCACACTTTGTGCACTATATGGCTCTAACCTCAAACAAAATGAGTGTGTTCTGAAAGCCTAGCCCACCTTTGTGATAATATTCTGCTCAGACACTTGCTCAGGACCTGAATGTCCACCACAAAGTATCACTCTCAAGTAATGGTATAGGATACTATCTGTGTATCAGAATAGTTTGATTAGGACAGTAGTGACAACAAATTATGTTTATTAGAGATCGAATCGTAATCAACATTTTATTACCTGCACCACAGGGGTGTAAGCCTCGTGCACCAGTTGTTAAAGGACCTGGTTTCAAATCTGATGGAGGGCATACTCTATCAGTAAAGTGACCAATTTTCCATCTGCGATGATACAAGTGCATTATTGCCTATGTTACTTGTTATTTTGCTGATGGGATACCCTTCATGTTTACAATGTCGAATCACAAATAGGACACTTTACCCTGCACACTTTTACTCCGCATGCCATTACCCTGCAGTGTTTACACCGCAAAATCGTTTATAATGCAGGTCTTTACAACGCAATCCATTACAACATAATTTTCTATTCTAACTCCACAGGGCGTTACTTTGGGGAATGCGTTGTAATAGTTTGTGGTGTAAAGCACTGCATTGTAAAAGATTTTGCGAAGTATAAAATGCAGGTTAATGGCTTGCAGAGTAACGCATGCAGGGTAAAGGAAGTTACCCTCGAATCACAACCTCCAAAATATAGCAAGTTGCTTTTTAGTTTTTAAAATCACGATCTTAGGTAGCCTATGTATACATAAGTACACATTCATGTTCAAACATGTTCACATGTAAAGCTACAGGCACAAATTTAGATATGCATTGTTAGTATTGGCAAAAAAGCATTGTGACGACACGAAGGCCTTGATTTATTGGTTCTTGTATTAGTAACTCTACCCCAGGACCCTTAAAATAAGGACAACAGTATATCAAGCAAGTTTGTGAAATATTATTCCAGCATGCAAACTGTAAAGGACATTTATAAACAACAAATACTCTTCAAGTGATTTTCTTACCACTTTGTTGCTGCTCCATGGCCTTCAACTCCCCATCCAAGAGGGGGTAGGCCACTACCAGAATATGCTGCATTATGGGTGTGGCCATCGCTGATCCCCTCACTTTTTCTGCTGGGAGATTCTTCCCAGTTGATTTAATACAATGAGGGTCGACTGCCGAAGACCTCCCAACGTTTGTGATGAATGCTGCAGCGCCTGAAGATGATCAAGTTGGTGCACTCTTCTCACAACAGTTGACCAGATTATCTTATTTTGATGGAGGCTGGCCTACACAAAGGGAGGCAAGAAAACGAAATTAAAGGTTATTAACCGCTTACGTTGATGTCCCCACTCCCGCCCTGGTGCATCAGTAGGCCAATGGCAGATACTAGGGAGGGCTTTAAAGGAAGAAAATAAGTTACTTACCTGTAACTGTAGTTCTGCAGTATTGGAATCTTTCATAGATTCACATGCTTGAATCAGATTAAATAGCAGTTAAGAAGCATATTGTGTCTGTTTATTCTGACTTTACTTCCTCTTTTTTTAAAGAAATCTAGCGCAAGAACCAATAGACATATTACATCATAGTCATAAACAAAAAGATACGAAAACATATATCCTTACATACATATACATATATATATGTATAAAAAGATAGATAGTGATATACATGGATATATGAACTGCCATAGAATAAAAGGAAAAAATGTGCTTAAACAGAAAGAAGGATGGAAGGGTGAAGGAGAACACTCACCGTCATTTGAAAAGATGCTGCAGCACTGCTTGACCCAAAGCTGTGTCGTTGCGAACTGCAGAATCTAAGCAGTAATGCCTGGTAAAGGTGTGTGCATTCTTCCAGGGAGCTGTATGACAAATATCCTGAATGGACACACTAACAAACAGCGCTGTTGAGGCTGAAACAGTTCTGGCAGAGTGAGCATGAACAGATACCTGTAACGATTTCCATGCCGCTTGATGGCAGCAGCGAATGGCGCTAGATATCGAATGAGCAATACTGTGTTAGGAAAGAGGAAATCCCTTCTGTGGCGCACTGTAGGCCACAAAGAGTTGATTAGTCTTGTGAAAATCCTTAGTCTTTTGTAAATAGAACTTTAAACATCTCTTGATATCTAAATAATGAATAGCTCTCTCTGCCAGTGACACAGGAGCTGTAAAAAATGTCTTGAGAATGAGAGGTTCATTTAAATGAAATCCATCGTCAAGAACCACAGACTCAACATCGTCTCCTATGCTGACAACAACCAGCTGATCCTCTCCCTCGCCAATGAACCCACAACTGCCAGAAACAACTTCCACAGTGGGATAAAGGCCATTGCCTTATGGATGAAAAACAGCTGCCTCAAACTCAACTCAGACAAGACCGAAGTACTCCTATTGGGACCCACCCCCTCAGCCTGGGACAAATCCTGGTGGCCCGCCGCACTGAGAACTCTCCCCACCACCACGTACCATACTCGCAACCTTGGCATCATACTGGACTCCCGCTCACAATGAACTGCCAGATGAATGCCATAGCCTCATCATGCTTCCACATGCTCTGCCTGTTTCAAAAGACATTCAGATGGATTACCACCGAAGCCAAAAAGATGGTCACCCACAAACTCATCACCAGCAAACTCGACTACTGCAACTTACTCTATGCCAGCGTCACCCAGAAACTCCTCAGGAAATGACAGAACATTCAAGACGACGCAGCCAGACTGGTCCTCAACATTCCCCACCACAGCCACATCGCCGAAGACATTGGGGAACTCCACTGGCTCCCAGTCAACAAAATAATCACTTTCAAGTTCCTCACACTTACCTACAAAGCCCTCCACGGCAAAGGACCAGCATATCTGAAATACCGCCTCTCATTCCACGTACCTCCCAGACTCCTCCGTTCCACCCAGCTGGCCCTGAGCACAGTCCCTCAGATCCACAAGACGATGACAGGAGAAAGATCCCTATTGTACATTACCGCCAAGACTTGGAACACCCTGCCCCTTCATCCCAGGCAATCCCCGCCGCCGACCCTAAGCAGCCCCCCGGAGCACTTTGAAAACCTCATGGGTGAGCAGTAGCGCTTTAAAACCCTCCTGATTGATTGAATGATTGAGAAGAGGCTACAGGAATGAACTAAGGGTTCGTGGGAAGAACCACTCTACTGTCCCAAAATTGTAGGAAAGGTTCTTTAATGGTGAGGGATTGAATTTTGCTAACTAGCCTGGCAGATGTTAAAGGTACGAGGAGAGCTACTTTCCAAGAAATTAACTTCAGATCAGCTCTGTGAATGGGTTTGAACGGGTGCTTCATTAGCTGTGAGAGGACAATATTGAGCTGCCAGGGCTATGTAGGAGGTCTGACTGGTGTAAAAACCAGAAACAGCTTGTGAAGAACTGGCATTTCGTATTCTGAGTCACAGAGAGGTTGAGACTTAGCTGGCACCAATGTAGGATGATGCTGTTTAGAGTCACCTAATCGAGTTCCCATTTGTGACATGGTGACTTTAGTCTGCTTAGTGTGTCTGCTACTGTGTTTTGGTTGCCGGGAACATGTTTTGCTAGTAGGGACACTTTGTTCAAACTTGTCCATTCTCAGATGCCCTGCACCTCTTGAGAGAGGAAACAGGATCTTGTGCCACCCTGCTTGTTGATGTAGTTTATTGTGATTCTATTGTCCATCCGGACAAGCACCTCCGAGTTCCGTACTCTTGGAAGAAAAGCTTGTACAGCAAGATGGACTGCCTTAAGCTCCAACAAGTTGATGTGAAGGAGGCGATGCGGCTGTTGCCACTTACCACTGACTTGCAAGTCCTGAAGGAATATTCCCCACCCGTCGAGGGAGGCATTGGTAGTAATGTCCAGAGGAGAAAGTGTGGTCCGGAGGCCAGACCGACTGAAATATTTTCCCGTTTCATCCAGCATAAGATGGCTCTAACCGTGGCTAGGGTGATGGTGAGTGAGTAGATAGTCGAAAAATCCTGTTGCTTGCAGCCACCGTTTGTCTAGTTCTTCTTAGAGGGCACGCATCCTTAGATGACAAAATGGAACTAGAGGGATGCACAACAACATCATCCCTTGCAGGGATTTGTAAAGGCAAACTGAAAGAGACTTTGTTTTTTGTGTCAGTTCTGCTAAGGAGATTCGTTTTAGTTGCCTCTCATCTGAGGGAAATGCGCTGTTGAGCGGCATCTCCAACATTGCTCCCAGGAATGTAATAGTCTTTGAAAGATGCAAGACTGACTTTTGTGGATTGAGAGGAAGGGCCAGTGCGTTGAATAGTGTTGTACAGGCTGCGGTTGATGCCTGTGCCTTGTACATGGACAGTGCCTTGACCAACCATTCATCCAAATACAGGAACACCCGGTGCATTTGTTTTTTTAGGAAAGCTGCTACAGAAGCCAGGCACTTTGTGAATATCTGAGGGGCAGACTTGAGGCCAAACAGGAGGACTCTGAATTGAAAATGGCTCCTGGTTACAGTGAAAAGTAGGACCTTTCTGTGCGATGGGTGGATAGTGATGTGCAATATGCATCCTGAAGGTGGAGCGGTGATATATAATCTCCTGGATTTAAAAGCAAGAGAATCTCCTGTAAAGTCACCATGCGGAAGGACTGGTTCTTGAGATTGCTCAGGTCTAGGATGGGTTGCCATTGTTTGAACTTTTTGAGGACCAAAAAGAAATGGGAATATAATACCCTCCCTTGTGGAAATGCCGGAACTAATTCTATTGCTTCTTTTTCAGCATTGTCAGAACCTTCAAGCGGAGATAGTATAGATATCTTGAAACTGAGGATTGAGGTGGAGAGGGTGGTGGAAGTTGAAGAAATTCATGGCCAAGTTGAATAAGGGGCTCAGAACCCATTGGTCCGTAGTTATAGCCTGCCAGCAAAGAAGGTATGCCAAGATTTTGCCCCCAACTTGGTTTTTGGGGAATGATGAATAACTGGAGCCCACAGGTGGGCACTGGGGATGAGCTGTATCCTTGCCTTGATGCCCTGTTCTACACTTTGGTGCAGGATGGTTGTAAGCCGCTGATGGTGGTGGACTTTGGGAGTATTGGGGACGAAAAGACACTGATGAAGAGGTGAAGCTGGGTATCGGTATTGCTGGTAATCTCCTCTGTAAGATGGAAAGCCTCTTCCCTGGGCTCCTCGAAAAGGAACTCTTCAAAACAGAAGCATCCCCAAAGAGTTAGCTGTATACGTCTTAATAGTTTGTAAGCGCCTCATCAACATGCTTGCCAAAGAGGGCTTCTCTGATGAATGAAAGGTCAAGTATCTTGATTTGGACCTCAGACTGGAACAATGTAGCCCTAAGCCAATTCTGGAGGCATAAGACGGCGGCACCAGTGAACTGTCTAAATGCAGAAGCGTCAAAGTCAAGCGCACAGTCGATCACCTCCAATGACATGCGCTCTACTTTCTGGAGGATCTTCTTGGCCTCTGCTTTACACTCCTCAGGATGTTGGTCCAGATATGGGTCCAGATTGGACCACATCTGGCGGTCATATCTCCTAAGAACAGCAAAATAATTTGCTGCTCTAACAGCTAGCACCAACATCGAGGAAAACCTTTTCCCTATATTATGAAGGCACCTACCTTCCTTGTTTGGAGGCACTGTGACCGGTTCTGATGGATTCTTCGATGTTGGTTGCACTGCCTGTTAGATAACAGAGTAAGGTTTTGGCTGACTGGTTAAACAAGCAGGAGCGTCTTCCTGAGTGTTGTATTTCTTCTCTAGGCGGGAAGGACCGCAGTTATTGTGGCTGCAGTGTTCATGACCTTCAAGCCCTCTTCCCAGATATAACTTACAATGGGCATAGCTCTTACACTTTTCCTAAATAGCTCCTTAAAGTCCTAAAGGAAGCAGTCTGTTTGAGTGGTAGGCAGAGGCAAGTCAAATCGCTTGGCTGCTCTTTCCAGCAAATTGTGGAATCCACAAAAATGTTGGGGTGGGGAATGCACTGTAATTGGAGATTGAGATGATGGTGTGAGTATAAGATAATCATCCCATTGCTGGTAGGGGTAACGGAGGTCCCACTCTTCTCCGTCATCAGAAACTGCTGGATCATGAAGTAAAGCAGTTTGTGGTGTATGGAGTAGGTAACATCATGAGTTTGTTGTGGACTAGATGTAGGTATGGATGGCACTGGTGCAGAGGTTGGCACCATGGCAGCAGGTGCTAGGGGAAAACGCTATCTATAGTATAACAGCATAAACTGCAAGTCCCTAAGCACTGAGGAAAGTATGCAAACATCTCCTCCTGATACTGCTGATGATAGTGGTGCTGAGGAGAATAATAATCCTAACCTTTGAAGTCTCCCTCATTATAGGCGTACTTTTGGTCCCTTGTGTGCAGTTCTGTGCACATACCCATAAGGCCCATTATCATTATATTCTTCCTCTTCCAAAAGCTTGGATTGCGGAGGAAGTGGTGACACTTTACTACGAGAGGTGTGTTCTGGGGTAAGATGTCTTTTCTTCTCATGTTTTTGCTGTTTTCGTTATTATTTTCATTGTTGACAGGATCGACGATGGGGCCATTGATGGAGATGTAGGCGACAACGGTAAGAGAGTGGTATCCGTCGAAATGCAAGACGTCAAAGTCCTCGACAGTGACGACGTTCGCTGAAGCACCAACGATGATGGAAACCTAATGGTTGACATTGACGCTGTATTCGGCTTGAGTGTCAACAGTGAAGTGAGAAGGCTGGTCGATGAGGACGTGATCATAGAGCCAGGCAAAGACAGCGTGGATGCAGAGACAGCAGCAGCGAGTGTCGTCGACGGTTAGGGTTTCTTCGCTGACAGCACCGATGACGATGGTGTCATCAACGTGAAGGTTTTCATTGGTGGTTTGTCAGGAGACAGCACTGAAGAGGGTTTTTTGAAGGTTTGTCTCACTTGAGGAGGTGGTGTAGGTGGCTCAGACCTGTTTTTTCTGCTCTTTTGGAGGCAGTATGACTTTTGCTATTCTCTCCACGCTGTATATGAAGAGATTTGGTAGGGCTGTGCCTATCAGACCTATGTGAGATCTTTTAGAGGCTTGTTGAGGTCATTGAACAGAAGAGCAAAATTGAGAGTGTGGAGATCTCTCTCTCTCTCCTATGTGACTTTTTGGAGGATGACGATGATGCCTCCTCACTGTCATCACTGGATACTGGCCTGCTTCTCGCCCTAAGCTTTTGCAGCCATATAAGCAAACACCCCTCACAGTCTTTCAATGTCCTATTAGAAAATGTGCAACATTTTTTGGCCGTAAGGTCTGTATAAAGCCAATAAAAGCAGTCTTTGTGAGGGTCATCTGTGTGAAGCCTCTTCTTAGAATGGGTAGCACAGGCCCTGAACAGGCTCTTCTTTTCCTTGTCTGAAATTGTCAAGTCAGAGCCAAAATAGAAAAAATACAGACCTAAGATGAAGAAAGCAACAGTCTGGAACTGTATTGAAGCAAGAAAAGTAGGTGTTAGATCCTTTAAGTGGTTATAGAATAAGTAAATGAGCAGAGCGGTAGAAAATCTGAGAGACTGGAACTTCTCACAGGAGTGTTCTAGAGGGCACAGCAACCGGATTGGTTCAAACCTATGTTTGGTCTCTTGTTTAACACTGACTATGAAATGTTACAAAACTAAAGGGCCTTTCTAGTCTATGTTTAACTTTTCATTGCTATTGTCATGTGCTGGGAGCTCCCATCTCGACGATGGGAATGAATCAGGCATGTGAATCTATGAAAGTTCCAATACTGGGGAAACCTCTGATGCTTGCACCTGAGGTTTCCTTTTCTAAGGATCAAGGGCAGGGTGAAGCTGAATCCCTTCTGCTTCAGCCCCATCCACTTCCATGCCCATTTGTGATGTGAACATGCCTGTAACTCCCACCGGAGCAGAGAAACTGCAAGGTAAGTAAACTGCTCCCACGTCCGGTGGGGCTTTCTTTGTACAGGATGTCTCCCCTTTCCAGTGATGCCTTTCACAAACCAATTCCTGCCTATGGATCATGGAGGGGCTGCTATTCATGAGCAGGAATACCACTAGACACCAGGGATTCTAGTGTTTTGGGGGGCACCCCCAGTGCAAGAATCAATACTGGGCATATATCTTTTTATGAGAGGTGTGCTTTCCCCTGGTCGTGATGGTAGGGGCGATTGCACCGTCTAGGAAAAAACATGAAGGAAATTATTGTGTGGGGGTTGACCCTGTCTGAATATGGGCTGACTCCCTAGTGAGCATATTCTTTTTGGCCATGAAGAGGTTATCTGGCCCAAAAAATGGAAATGGCCTTGTGTGATGACACTGTTGGTCATGTAAAGCACACCAATACCTTCTGGTTGAGTTTGCGCTATATAACTTGTTTAAGGGGGGGAAAAGCAGTACAGTGTATGGGGCTCGCTCACACATTCCCCCCTAAATGTAAAGGGGTCAGCCATTCTGATACACAGGTCAACCACTTTTGGCACATACGCTCCCCCCAACAATGGAGTTTTGCATCAGCATTGCACAAGCATGCACTGGAAAATAGGTCTGGCGATCGTTGTCAGCTTTTTGGCTTTGCAAATGGCTGCTTACGTTAATGCACTTATTGTTACGCCTAAGACTAGTTTTTGGTCCTGTCTGACTCAGATATGTTTTTGTTGAGTTGTCTGCACCTACGATATTCTCTGCTACATATCAGTGCCATAATAAATAAGCAGTGGTTGGAGTGAGCTCACCTCTTTTGCTTTCAAGTATGCTGTGGTATTGTGTATGTGGCAAGGTGAAATAATAATTTTTGATTTGTTTGATATTTTGTAGGCATCTTTGGGGAATCCATGCCAATCAGATAAGAGTTTTTTTTTCATTTGTGTTGTCTCACGCATTTCACAGTTGCACACACCCACCGACTGATTTAGGACCATAATAGCCTTCTATGAAGGACAAAGTATTTTTGAAGAAAGGTTTTAGACAGTCAGCAGACCTGGCATCTTGGTGGATGACTTCAGCCTAGGCCCTAACTGGAATTATGGAGGACAGCTCTGAGGCAGGATCAGCTACTGAGACAGTATCTGAGGGACAGGAAAACAAAGCAGAATCTGGAAGTGATTTTCAGTTGACAGAGTTCCATCAGATGACTCGTCTTCCAGAGATTCTGAGGAGACTGGTCATGGTAGTCGTGATTGTCCCTTCACAAGCACAGTCTGTGCAGCAGAGTGACGGTAGTAGGGTAACAAAAGCACAAAGGGAAGGTCGGACTGTAATAGCCGCACCTCACTGCTACATTCCTTTTGTAGAAATGTCTTGCGATGATCAATAAGAGTGTGCACAACAAATCTTGCACCTGGCGCCGTTGGGTGCAACTGCAACGCAGATCAAGAATACAGATTATATTGGAATGGTGCGCCTCTGAGATCTTTCCCAAAGTACATAATATACGGACAACTGTTCCTTATTTTGTTTCTCCTTTATTCAAATAGTGTCAATGCACAAACTCCAGCCAACGTGTTTCATTCAATTGGCATTGAACTGCATCAGGGCTTAAATATAAAATAGGTCATCAATCATATTTGGGGTAGCGATAATAGAAGTAAATCGAAACACAGGTAACTTGCTTTATCTCCCCATGGTTTCATGTGTAAAAACCAGAGCTGCTACGATCAAATACATAACAGTTCCATGATAGGGCTCAGGTGTGTAGGCCCGTCATCAGTACCTTAGCCACGTTTGTAGGACGTCCAGTCTCTGGTCCGTTCGACGGTAGCAGGGTAGACCAACTCAGAGAGCAGAAAAGTGCGGTGGCAAGCACAGCCAAAGTGCTCTCTTCGCAGCCCCCCAATTAGGCACTGACCCAACTTCCCCAGTTCACTGGCGATGCCGGATCAAAAGTCGAAACAGCAAATTTGTTGCTTTCTGACTACGGCCATCTCTTTTTGGATGTTATCTTTCTGGAGTAAATTGTGCAGCATACAAATATGTGTGAAGAGCAATTTCTGATGGAGCATGGATGCACTCTTGGGCCTCATTCTAAGGTTAACCAGTGGACTCCCACTTCACATGAGCAGTTTTACACTCAAAATGTGGTTAGCACACAAAGCAAGTATACACTCCTATTTGAACAGCTTGGTTAACACCCATCTTCGCACTGTACATGAGCAGAACTCATTTTTGTTATTGGAGCTTATGCTGCATTTCAATGATAAATTTGCTTCATTGCCCTGAGACAATCCAGTCCCTAAAAGGTTGTTCAAAATGTGGCCTGTCATGGAACATTTGTCTGCCGGGTTTCCAGGGATTTATAATCCTGGAAAGAATATAGCCATTGACAAGTCCTTTATTCTGTACAAAGGGTGGCTGCTGTTCAGGCAGTTTATACCAAGATACAGAGCTTATTATGGCATCAAGTTGTGCATGCTGTGTAAGAGCTCTACTGGCTATGTAACCAGCTTGGGAGTGTATACAGGGAAGGATTCCACTCTAAACCCTGTAGGTTGCCCTTCCACGATAGGAGCCACTGCAAAGGTTGCATGGAAGCTTGTCTAACCATTCCTTCATAAAGGTTCTAACCTTTATGCAGACACATTCTATACTGGAATAGAGCTGTTCAGTGAGCAATACACAGCAGGCACTGTAGCATGAAGTGTGGTATGATGTCGCTGCAATGGATTCCCGCAGGTGCTTGTTTCTAAGAAGCTCCAAAAATCCCAGAGCACTGCGTGGAGTTCCGACAAACTGCTCACAGTTACATTTTTAGATAAGCATGATGTGTATGTGCTCATTACTTAGCCGAGGCATAAAACTCCGCTATGTTTGTGGAATTTGGTAACTGCGTTCCACGGAAAATGGGGAATTATTGTTAAATTCCACACTCTGCAACAGAGCAGAGTTTTTTGGGTTTGCCTACTTGAAATATCATTTCACACATGCGGGAGCGGCTTGTGGGACGCTCATGATCGCCCATGAGATTTGTAGGGCTGTTCGCGGGCGCCAAGAGATTTGCTAGCCGGCCACATGCTCCAGCGAGATTTTGCGGTCGCCAACCTGTCATTCGACGATCCCGAACATGCTGGATCTACAGCAGCTACAATCTGGGGAAGATTCTCTCCTCGAGAAGCATCAAAATCTTTGTGAACTGACAATTTAGAGTTAAAAACCTCCTTGAAGTGACATTTGGTGGTGTTTTAGTTTTTTGCAAGGAATATTTTTTTGTTTGTGTACATTTTTTAAACCTGGAATAAAGTGTCTGAGAGTCTCCAACTTCCTGTTCCTGTCCAGCAGCCTCCTCTCAGGGCTTTGTTCATCTCCTGGTCACTTTGCGTTTGGATTTGGAGCTGGCAGCATCACCCTTTGTGTCTGCTGTTGCATATTCTATTGGATTTAAGGATTTTTGTATTTGAGAATACACAAGCAAGTTGAAAAACTGGTGTAGTTTGAATGGGGCCATGCCCCTGGATTTATTATTTTCACCGTTAATGAATTTCAACAATGTATTATAATGAGTGGGCTGTTGTTTCAGTGGGGGCCAAGTGATCACTGATTTCTTTGCATTTTATTTTTCTTCTTTTGTAAAGGTAACATTTTACACAGTTTACTACATTTTCTCCATGTTTTTAATACATTTGCAATATTGATTAAATTCACCATGTTGCCTAGTCTGCCAATTGGCCATCCAGCCAGCAGGCCCAGTGCTAGCCATGGGTGCATGAAACAGTTTCTAGCAGTAAGACCATGGATGAATTTGGACTGAAATACAAAATGTGCTGTTTTGGTGTTAATTGTTTTGTTTTTTCTTGCAAACACTGTATAGGACTACGTGGAGTAAGGGTAATGCCATTGATGGATGGATGTTATAAACAATTTCTTTTTAGCTCAATCATTTTCGTTTTTGGCATTGCTGAATTAAGGATGTTTTCTCTTTTTTTACCAAGTCTCCTTTATCTGGTCAGTTTGTGTGTTTGTCATCGGCCAACATTTATTTTTGTTCCAGATGCCAAGTGGCCCCTGGACAGGGGCCCTTTTGAATAGTCATTGGACTGCTAGTCAAAAGGTGTGTGGTATAGGTCATAGGTATGTTGGCGCTTCAAAGAAAATCCACATATATTATCTGTTGTTCCCTTCTATGACGGTGCTGTAAGTGGTAGAGAAACCACAAACTCTACAGGAGAAAGCAAGAGCTCAACTTAATTGTTTGTCAAATCCCCAGCACACGTAATTATTAAAATTTCTAACGTTTCACTTCCGTAGGTCAAAACAGTACATAAACATCAATAAGTCATATACGAAGTCTTCTTCTTTGTTCTTTATTTCAAGTGGAACTTCACAGTCACAGCCAACACGTGTTTCGTCGTATAGGGAAAGTAATCCCACGACTTCCTCAAGGCTGTGCAAATAAAACAATAATGAACACCAAATGGCATCAATAACTTCTAAATAATGAGGGGTTGATCAACAATGTTATAAACCTGTTGCGATCCGACAAAAGAAAGAAATGAGAAATTTAAAACAGTACAAATTATAAATTGCAGGTCATTGCAGAGATGTGATAATAAAGAGTAAAAACGTTGTGGCGCAATCCAGTAAGACGTAGATATGTACCCACTGTGATCCGAAAGCAAAGAAATGAACGATTAATGCATTGCAGATAATAAATTAAAAGTATATACAGACGTAAAGAAAAAGGAGCTAAACGTTCTAAAGCACCTAGTAAGACTAAGACCCAAAAGGATGGAGAGAGAAGGTTATGACCGTGAGAAAACACATGTGACATATTCTCGCCTAATGAGACACTAAGTTATAGTGTTCTTCGAAGCCGTAGTGACAAAGTGAGTGTCAAACCAGCATGCCAACCAGTGGTACTTCACTCAAATAACAGGGCCCCATGGCCAAACATATTTACCTATTTTCCGTCCAAATAGGTTTCTATTACGTAAAGAAAAACAACACCAAGAGAAACCGTATTAGTGCTCTGTTCACTTGGTTCTAAATCTAAAATACCATTAATGAGCACAACCAAAACCTACTTTTAATATGGTTAAAATTCCAGACCACATGGGGGTCTAATCCTGGACGGGGACAATGGAGTTTCACAATCTTGTTGCCAGCGTAGCGTGTGTGTAGCACTAGTCTGTGAATAATAGAGATAAGCCTATGAATATTAAAGGAGTTCAACAGTGACGGGCTTCCAAAAACCGCAACCTAACGTCTTAAAATTATGCCTGCATAAGTATCATGAAACTAAGCCCAAATTCTATTTCATTACATGCCAGAGTCAAAGACTCAAATCAAGGCAGATTTTGTAGTTGTCACGGTGGTCACTGTTTACACTCATCTCCTTCAACGATCAATGCAACCTCTTACCTAACATATCAGTTAGTGTCCCACGTCCTCGTCCTCACTTCCAGAGGTGTGGTAGCGCCGAGTGCAGCGGTCCGTTATTCAAATATCTCTCTAGCGCGTTGGACACTCCAAATGAATATACTTCCGGGTGGTGTGCAAATGAATCATTATGTATACTGATGGATAAAATGATTACGAATTTGGTATAGGACAATGAATGAATCAAATGAAGTCAATCATAGTTTGTTGCATGATGTCTATGTCCGGATATATGTATAGCCACTTTGTAGAACTGTAGCCTATATGTACAGTTGAATAATTGTGGTGTTTTACTATTTAAGGCCACAACAGATGGAGAGACTTAAGGGCACACTGAGGGTACACGAACCTGAAGAAAGTAGTAAAGAATGAAGCTATTATCGAACGTTGTCATTTCACCTATATACTCACTTCATATAATCTAGTTCGGAGTTTTATAAGCATCAAGGGCTATAAGCTTGATGTTAGTTCACAGACGGACTGGCGATTTCGGGACACGCACACGTTGAGTGCACGACAGACTATTTGGGCTTTCTGAAGTCTCAAATCAATTTAAAACCGATTTTGTATGTTTCGCACGTTTATTTATGATTGCACCGAATCGCAATTAACATAGGGTATAATTTTTCTGACCTATTATAAAACGGGATGTTCACACGGGTCCTACACGTCCTTACTTAATAAGATATTTCTTAGCACGTATTGTGTCATAGTTGGTTTTATGTTTCTATTGGATCAATGACTAAGAAATCTCCCATTAGGATTGTTACACAGCACGTTACGAACACGGAAAGACTCCTGTTAGTCTTGTTTCCATTTCTATTACTCTGACGCGAGACTTTGCACGCCACCCGGAAGTATATTCATTTGGAGTGTCCAACGCGCTAGAGAGATATTCGAATAACGGACTGCTGCACTCGGCGCTACCACACCTCTGGAAGTGAGGGCGAGGACGTGGGACACTAACTGATATGTTAGGTAAGAGGTTGCATTGATCGTTGAGGGCGACAAGTGTAGACAGTGACCACCGTGACAACTACAAAATTTGCCTTGATTTGAGTCTTTGACTCTGGGATGTAATGAAATAGAATTTGGGCTTAGATTTATGATACTTACGCAGGCATAATTTTAAGATGTTGGGTTGCGGTTTTTGGAAGCCCGTCACTGTTGAACTCCTTTAATATTCATAGGCTTATCTCTATTATTCACAGACTAGTGCTACACACACGCTACGCTGGCAACAAGATTGTGAAACTCCATTGTCCCCGTCCAGGATTAGACCCCCATGTGGTCTGGAATTTTAGCCACATTAAAAGTAGGTTTTGGTTGTGCTCATTAATGGTATTTTAGATTTAGAACCAAGTGAACAGAGCACTAATACGGTTTCTCTTGGTGTTGTTTTTCTTTACGTAATAGAAACCTATTTGGACAGAAAATAGGTAAATATGTTTGCCATGGGGCCCTGTTATTTGAGTGAAGTACCACTGGTTGGCATGCTGGTTTGACACTCACTTTGTCACTACGGCTTCGAAGAACACTTTAACTTAGTGTCTCCTTAGGCGAGAATATGTCACGTGTGTTTTCTCACGGTCATTACCTTCTCTCTCCATCCTTTGGGTCTTAGTCTTACTAGGTGCTTTAGAACGTTTAGCTCCTTTTCCTTTACGTCTGTATATACTTTTAATTTATTATCTGCAATGCATTAATCGTTCATTTCTTTGCTTTCGGATCACAATGGGTACATATCTATGTCTTACTGGATTGCGCCACAACGTTTTTACTCTTTATTATCACATCTCTGCAATGACCTGCAATTTATAATTTGTACTGTTTCAAATTTCTCATTTCTTTCTTTTGTCGGATCGCAACGGGTTTATAACATTGTTGATCAACCCCTCATTATTTAGAAGTTCTTGATGCCATTTGGTGTTCATTATTGTTTTATTTGCACAGCCTTGAGGAAGTCGTGGGATTACTTTACCTATACGACGAAACACGTGTTGGCTGTGACTGTGATGTTCCACTTGAAATAAAGAACAAAGAAGAAGACTTCGTATATGACTTATTGATGTTTATGTACTGTTTTGACCTACAGAAGTGAAACGTTAGAAATTTTAATAATTACGTGTGCTGGGGATTTGACAAACAATTAAGTTGAGCTCTTGCTTTCTCCTGTAGAGTTTGTGGTTTCTCTACACCTTACAGCACCATCATAGAAGGGAACAACAGATAATATATGTGGATTTTCTTTGAAGCGCCAACATACCTATGACCTATGACCTATACCACACACCTTTTGACTAATTGTTATTAGTAGGTGGCAGCTCAAGGGACACAATGACTTCTAATATAAGAGACAGACCTAATAGGGATAAGGAGGCTGAAGATCTTTTCAGTAACATTGCGAAAAATGCACCCCTGAACATACTTTTACAGGGTGGGCCTACCGCCAAGAAAGAAGGTCTAAGGGAGAAATTCATTAGATTGGAAAAACTAAAGAAAAATGAATTGTCACGGTGGTGGGACGCTGCCACTTTGAAGCAATACATCAAGCTCAAAAGAATTCAGAGGGGTTTAAGATCACAAATCCTCCCTACATATGAGGATCTTGAAGCAGATCTATTAAGTGAGTGGGAAAAGGAACTGAGTAACAACTCAAATAAACTCATGGGTATCCTAATAGAGAACTGTGAAAGAAAGGTTATGCAGCTGCAGAAGGACATAGACACTTTAGAATCAGAAATCAAAGATCTGAATATACCGGAAGGCACTTTTAAGAATTATGCCATCCTCAATGATATAATCGAACGCCACGTCTCGGATATAAAGATACGCAAGGCTCGTAAACTGAGAAGGGACGAGCGTGATTACTGCGAAGGCCATATTTTTATGTTCGCAAGAAAGTATGACCATCTGATACCGCAAACTAAACGACAGACCCAGACTGGTAGTGGCTCACTAGGTTCTAGCTCCACCTCTCTTAACACGACACACACGGGCGGCAGCGAGGTAGAGGAGGATAGCTATGCCCTCAACACTGGGAACAGTTTTTATTAGAGGTAGCGAGGATCAAGAAAGGCAACTAGGAGTACAGGCGGCCCCAACAAGGAGAAAAACCAGGAGGGGTCAGAGAGGAGGAAAGGGTAGAAGAAGTACCAGGTGTCAGGACCAGGTCCTGGGACCGGAGGAAGTAGACAATATAAATATCATCAATATGACTGATTTACAACTTTCAAATGATGCCGTTTCTGTGTTGACTAGAGGAATGAGCTTCTGCCCTAAAGATGTTGGTAATGTATGTGATGTTAAGATTGACCTGTTTAAATTTATCAGGCGCATTAAATTGAAGAAACATTTTGGATCTACTAATGTTGTTAATAAAAGCATGAACAAACATTTGGGTATGTCTCCATTGAATGAGAATTCAATACAGGACATTCTAGACACCGGATTGTTGTTATCAATAACGGATTGTGAAGACGAAGTGATTACTACAGATTCTATCATGACAGATTTGGATATCACTGCTGATTACAATATCTCCAGTAGTTTAAGGGAGAAGTCCAAATGGACACCCACACTGATTGCTGGTAACAATGTAGATGTATTCCACAGATTGGTATTGGCAGACCTGGATAAACATGAAGATAGGTACACTGTATCTAACATCAAAACAGATAATTTATCTATTAGTGAACGAGCTGCTCTTAAGGAGCTAAGTACTAATAATGACATCACTATACGCGAGGCAGACAAGGGAGGTAATATGGTAATTATGCGAAGTATAGATTACAACAACGAAATCTATTCACAACTTGCAAATTCAGAATGCTATGAGCCCCTACACACTAACCCGATTTGGGCCCTTACGGACCACATCAACACACATCTTAAGCATTGTCATGGACAGGGCCTAATCGATGAAAATGAATTGACCTTTTTGAGTGTGGACAGGCCAAGATTCCCATGCCTATACACACTACCGAAGATTCACAAGACAGCACCATTTCCCCCAGGAAGACCCATTATATCGGGCATTGGGGTTCCTACTGAGAGAATATCCTCCCATCATATATCAGAGACACCAAACATATCCTTAGCACTTTAGCTGATTTCAACTGGGAGGATGATATGATTATGGTGACCCTTGATGTCACGGCTTTATACACCAGCATCAAGAGGGAAGGAGGGATGATGGCCGTCAGAAGAATGTTAAATAACAGATCGGCAAATGCTTGGGAACACACTGAGATGTTAATGGAGATGGTGTCACTATTACTGGACAACAATGTATTCCTATTTCAAGATAGATGGTATAGACAGAAACAGGGTGTGGCAATGGGTTCCAGATTTTCTCCCTCGTACGCTAATCTCTTCATGGGATGATTCGAGGCGACGAGGATCTGGGGCCCATCGGTTACAGAATGGAATGATTCGATTTTGTACTGGGGAAGATACATAGACGATTGTTTTATGATATGGACAGGATCCCAGACCAAACTTACTGACTTTATCAGACATCTCATTTTAAATGAACATAACATTCACTTTACCTCAGAACAGAGCAGAGACAAGATCTCATTTCTGGACGTGGAATTTTATGTAAAAGACAAATGCTTACAAAGCAGACTGTTCAGAAAAGAAACAGCATGTAACTCTATACTGCACGCATCCAGCTCACACCCACAACACCAAATTCGATCTATCCCATATGGAGAATTGGTGAGGGTGAGGCATAACTGCAGCACAAACATTGATTTTGAATCACACAAAAGGAGCACCCTAGCTAGATTCAAGAACAGAGGCTACGGTCATGAGACCTTGAGGAGGGCTGAGAAGAGAATTGATGTAGTCGCAAGGGCAGACACTTTGAAAGAACGAATAGTGGTCAATAAAGACGACAATAAGATTCGGCTGGTCACTAGTTTCAATGACTGGTCTGGGATTCTCAAACGGAGCCTTAATAAACACTGGCACCTACTGAAGGCAGACAAATCCCTCAACAAAGTGATCACAGACAAACCAGATATCACCTACAGACGAGGCTTCTCACTTAGAAACATTCTGAGCCCTAGCTACCCAACACCCAAGAATAAAGACAATTGGTTGACCCAATACTCTATTGGGTTCTCTGGTTGTGGACAATGCATGGCATGTAAGTGGGCGTATTCTAGAATCACTGAATTTCAAGGCCCGGGTGGGAAGACATACAAATTCAGAACCAACATCACGTGTCTAACCAAATTTGTGATCTATGCTACAGAGTGCAAATGTAGAAAGAGATACATAGGCAGTACTATCAGACCCTTACGAAACAGAATTGGGGAACATATACGAGCAGTTAAAAATGGAGATATGAGATACCCTATAGCAGCACACATATCTATCTGCTCAGAACAAACTGCTAACAGACGTTTTGAATTTTATGGTATTGACCATATATCTAGACACCCAAGGGGTGGGAACCGAGAACTGACACTAAGAAAGACGCAGGGAAGCATTATGGATTTTAAAATTGAGAAGCACAGAATGTGGCTTAAATATCGATCACGAGCTACATTACTTCCTAGGCAGATAGGATGTGTTTTCATGCATTCCCCTTTTTCTTAAACAAAGATAACTGTACTTGTTACAGTGACTAAATGAGATTAAATATGAATCATTATGTATACTGATGGATAAAAGGATTACGAATTTGGTATAGGACAATGAATGAATCAAATGAAGTCAATCATAGTTTGTTGCATGATGTCTATGTCCGGATGTATGTATAGCCACTTTCTAGAACTGTAGCCTATATGTACAGTTGAATAATTGTGCTGTTTTACTATTTAAGGCCACAACAGATGAAGAGACTTAAGGGCACACTGAGGGTACACGAACCTGAAGAAAGTAGTAAAGAATGAAGCTATTATCGAACGTTGTCATTTCACCTATATACTCACTTCATATAATCTAGTTCGGAGTTTTATAAGCATCAAGGGCTATAAGCTTGATGTTAGTTCACAGACGGACTGGCGATTTCGGGACACGCACACGTTGAGTGCACGACAGACTATTTGGGCTTTCTGAAGTCTCATATCAATTTAAAACCGATTTTGTATGTTTTGCACGTTTATTGATGATTGCACCGAATCGCAATTAACATAGGGTATAATTTTTCTGACCTATTATAAAACGGGATGTTCACACGGGTCCTACACGTCCTTACTTAATAAGATATTTCTTAGCACGTATTGTGTCATAGTTGGTTTTATGTTTCTATTGGATCAATGACTAAGAAATCTCCGATTAGGATTGTTACACAGCACGTTACGAACACGGAATGACTCCTGTTAGTCTTGTTTCCATTTCTATTACTCTGACGTGAGACTTTGCACGCCACCCGGAAGTATATTCATTTGGGGTGTCCAACGCGCTAGAGAGATATTCGAATAACGGACCACTGCACTCGGCGCTACCACACCTCTGGAAGTGAGGACGAGGACGTGGGACACTAACTGATATGTTAGGTAAGAGGTTGCATTGATCGTTGAGGGAGACGAGTGTAGACAGTGACCACCGTGACAACTACAAAATCTGCCTTGATTTGAGTCTATGACTCTGGGATGTAATGAAATAGAATTTGGGCTTAGTTTCATGATACTTACGCAGGCATAATTTTAAGACGTTAGGTTGCGGTTTTTGGAGGCCCGTCACTGTTGAACTCCTTTAATATTCATAGGCTTATCTCTATTATTCACAGACTAGTGCTACACACATGCTACGCTGGCAACAAGATTGCGAAACTCCATTGTCCCCGTCCAGGATTAGACCCCCATGTGGTCTGGAATTTTAACCACATTAAAAGTAGGTTTTGGTTGTGCTCATAATGTTATTTTAGATTTAGAACCAAGTGAACAGAGCACTAATACGGTTTCTCTTGGTGTTGTTTTTCTTTACGTAATAGAAACCTATTTGGACAGAAAATAGGTAAATATGTTTGCCCATGGGGCCCTGTTATTTGAGTGAAGTACCACTGGTTGGCATGCTGGTTTGACACTCACTTTGTCACTACGGCTTCGAAGAACACTTTAACTTAGTGTCTCATTAGGCGAGAATATGTCACGTGTGTTTTCTCACGGTCATTACCTTCTCTCTCCATCCTTTTGGGTCTTAGTCTTACTAGGTGCTTTAGAACGTTTAGCTCCTATTCCTTTACGTCCGTATATACTTTTAATTTATTATCTGCAATGCATTAATCGTTCATTTCTTTGCTTTCGGATCACAATGGGTACATATCTATGTCTTACTGGATTGCGCCACAAAGTTTTTACTCTTCATTATCACATCTCTGAAATGACCTGCAATTTATAATTTGTACGCTTTTAAATTTCTCATTTCTTTCTTTTGTCGGATCGCAACGGGTTTATAACATTGTTGATCAACCCCTCATTATTTAGAAGTCCTTGATGCCATTTGGTGTTCATTATTGTTTTATTTGCACAGCCTTGAGAAAGTTGTGGGATTACTTTCCCTATACGACGAAACACGTGTTGGCTGTGACTGTGATGTTCCACTTGAAATAAAGAACAAAGAAGAAGACTTCGTATATGACTTATTGATGTTTATGTACTGTTTTGACCTACAGAAGTGAAACGTTAGAAATTTTAATAATTACGTGTGCTGGGGATTTGACAAACAATTAAGTAGTCATTGGACTTCACCTAGGCCTGCATGTGCTGGTTGTTTTATTGGCCTCCTGCCTCTTTTTGTTGTAACTTGTGTGTGACCATGTGGCTTGTGGCATTTTGTGTGAGCAGCCAGTGTGCTTTTGCCATAGTTCTGCACGTGTTCTTTGTTTCAGTCCTCCAGTTTCTGGGCATGTGGCTGGTGGCCATTTTGTATAGGCATCCAGTGTGCTTTTGCCATGGGCCTGCATTTGTTCTTTGTTCTAGGCCTCCAGCTTCTTGTGACCGTGTGACTGGTGGCCATTTCATGTAGGTAGCCAGTGGGCTTTCACTATTGGCCTGCACGCATTCTTTGTTCTAGGTCTCAAGCTTCTTGTTGTGACCATGTGGCTGGCTGCCATTTTGTGTATCCAGCCAAGGTGCTTATGCCATAGGCCTGCATGCGTTCTTTGTTTCAGTTTCCAGGCCTCTAGCTTCTTGTTCTGACCATGTGACTGGCGACCATTTTCTGTATCCAGGCAGTGTGCTTTTGCCATAGTCCTGCATGTGTTCTTTGTCCTGGGCCTATAACTTCTTGTTGGGAAATGTGGCTGGTGGGAAGTTTGTGCAAGCAGTTAGGCACTAGGCAGCCAGAGTACTTTGCTTTCCCTATAGACCTGCATGTCTTTTCTTTATTCCCAGTGAAAGCCTTCCTACTCAGTGTTGTTGTTGATGACAATGCTGTACTGGCTTTTGTGCGTCCAGCAAAAATCGGCCCTTTGGCATAGGCTGCATGGATGGTTGAGCAATGAGATAGCAGTTTAATAAGAACTTACTATTATATCTTTGAGGATCACTTCACTTAAGTTTAATTGTTTTAATTTTACTTTTTAATTTTTTTTAATTAATTGGTAAATTATAATTTATATTTTTTAAATGTTCAATTTTTGTTTTATAATTAATTTATTTTTTCTTCATACCATTTTTGATTATATGTGGCAGCAACCCCATGTCTGCTGTTGATGCACAACAGCATTCATTGTCTAGGGATTATTCTTTCCATTGCCATTTGTCAGCTGTACCTCCCTGAGTGCCACATCACACTTGAGTGCCGTCACATGACGCTTATACAGAAAACAGTTCCATCTGTTTGTTGTTTTTGCTCTCTCTAATTCCTCCTGAGTGGTCAGTCAGTCACCATGAAAATTTATGTTGGTGTGGCTTTCCGTTTTACGAATAGATATACAGTGCATTGTTAATTAAGGGAGTAATAGCAGTGACCACACAAAGGGCCATATGTAGGTAGCCTAACATTTACCACTTCATAAATACCGAATTTTACCGATACGGTATTTATGAAGTGGTAAATGATATGTAGGTAATCCATCGGTAATATTTACCGATTCGGAATGGGTCGGTAATTTAGAATCGGTATTTACCGATTTGGTAATGGTAACTGGCTTCCCATTGATTCCTATGGGCCAGGAGGCCCATAGGAATCAATGGGAAGCCAGTTACCATTACCGAATCGGTAAATACCGATTCGGTAATGGGGGGAGCACAATCAAGGGTGGCAGGGTGTCACAGTGACACCCTGTTGCACCCCTGATTCCTGCATGTGTGCACATGTGGCACACATACATGCCCTAAGGGCATGTATGTCTGCCACATTGCACACTTCAAAGTGCAAAGAAATGCTTTTTTCCAGCTATTCGTCATTTACCACCAACTTTTAGTTGGTGGTAAATAACGAATCCCCACAACAACCACACACTCCCCCTACATATAATTTCAGGATTCGGTATTTACCGAATCGGTAAAATTACCGAATCGGTAATTTTACCGATTCGGTAAATTACCGAATCCTGAAATGTGCCCCCTACATACCAAAAGCCTGAATACCGGTCGGTAACGGGATATTTACCGAAAATCGGCCGTTACCGACCGGTATTGGGCTTCCTACATATGGCCCCAAATGAGCAAGTTACTTACCTTCGGTAACGATGTATCTGTAAGAAACATTAGTTAGTTAGATTCCTCACCTTAGAATATCCCCAGGCATCAGGCTGGATCCGGAAAGATTTTTCGTCAGCAATACCCCTTGCGCGTTGCTAGGTGTCGTCTGTGGCTCCGCGTCCGTCGTCGGCGTCGTGCGCCGGAATGACGTCGTCGGAGTACTTAGACACCGCCTTCGCACGCTGACGTCAGTTCTTGTACATAGCTTTCCGCACCAGGAACGCAGAGCCATGCAAGAGACCGACACTGGTGCCAAAAAATCTAGGGCCCTGAAAAGGATAGCCTTAACCCTAGATGTCGGTTCGCAGAACGGGATGGATGGGTGAGTCGGTGAGGAATCTAACTAACTAATGTTTCTTACAGATACATCGTTACTGAAGGTAAGTAACTTGTTCATCTGAAAGAAACAGGTTAGTTAGATTCCTCACCTTAGAATAGATACCCCAGCAATACCAACCCCGGTGGTGGGTCTGCGAACCAAGATCACACCAGAAAGTCCTGGAGAACAGAACGGCCAAAGAAGCCATCTCTCCGGACTTGGCTGTCCAGGCAATAATGCTTGGCAAACGTGTACAGCGAGGCCCACGTTGCTGCCTGACAGATGTCCTGCAAGGGGACTCCTCGGCCCAGGGCAGTAGTCGCCGCTGTGGCCCGGGTGGAATGGGCCCTCAGCCCTACAGGAGGCTCCTTTTTAGCCAAGGAGTAACAAGCCTTTATACACAAGACAACCCACCGCGAAATGGTGCGCTTGTGTACAGCCCGACCCTTCTTAGTACCCACGTACCCAACAAAGAGTTGGTTGTCCACCCGGAACTGTTTGGTGCGGTCCAAATGAAAGGACAACGCCCGTTTTGGGTCCAGACGGTGGAGCCTCTCCTCTTCTTTTGAAGGATGCGTAGGCGGAAAGAAGGTGGGCAAGCTGACAGACTGCCCGATGTGAAAAGCAGTCACCACTTTCGGAAGAAAGGAAGGTCGAGTCCGGAGGAAAGAAGAAAGAGGAGAACCTCAGAAAGAGGGGTGGAAAGGGGATCCACAGCCTTTGCTGTGCACCATGCCACAAATTTGTTCCACCTGCAGGCGTATACCGTTTTTGTGGAGGGATGCCTGGCTACCAGAATCACATCACAGACTTCAGGAGGCAAGTCAAATGGCATCAACTGTCGCCGCTCAATCTCCACGCATGGAGATGGAGACTGGACAGGTTCAGGTGGAGGACCGTCCCCTGCTGCTGCGACAGAAGGTCCTCCTGAAGAGGCAGTCGAATCGGGGGATCGATAGACAGACTGAGTAGCTCTGGATACCAGTACCTTCGTGCCCAATCCGGAGCCACCAGGATGACTTGGGCCCGGTCGCGCCTGATCTTCTTCAGCACTCTGGGCAGAAGTGGTATAGGCAGAAAGGCGTACAACAGACCGCAACTCCACTCGCGACGAAAGGTGTCCCCGAGCGAGTGCCGCCTTGGAAACTCCAACGCGCAGAGCTGCTGACATTGCGCGTTCTCTTCAGTGGCGAATAGATCTAACCAAGGGTCTCCCCACTGCCAAAAGAGGCCTTGCGCTACGTCCGAGTTGAGATGCCATTCGTGATCCATCATGCACCGGCAGCTGAGTTTGTCTGCTCTGGCGTTCAGAAAGCGCGCCAGATGTTGAACCACCAGGATGATGCCCTGATGTTCCAGCCATGTCCAGAGGCGCAGAGCCTCCTGACAAAGGGTCCACGACCCCACCCCGTCCTGTTTGTTGCAATACCACATGGCAGTGGTGTTGTCCGTGAACACCTGCACCACACTTCCCCGGACAACGGGAAGGAATGCCTTCAGTGCAAGTCGGATCACTCTAAGCTCCAAAAGGTTGATATGGAGCCGAGACTCCGCCTCCGCCTCCCCCATGTGGCCCCCCCATCCCAGGAGGGACGCATCCGTCACTACTACTTGCTCCGGGAGGGGGTAGGGAGAGGGATCTGCCGCTGATCCAATCGCGGTCCGTGAGCCACCACTGAAACTGTTTTGCAGTGTCCTCCGAGATCAAGACATGGTCAGACAGGTTGCCCCGATGCTGGGCCCACTGAAACTTCAGGTCCCACTGCAGAGCCCACATTCGCCACCTGGCGTGATGCACTAGCAGGATGCAGGAGGCCATCAGACCCAGAAGCCGCAGCACCAACCTGACCGAAACCCGGGATAGAGGCCGAAAGATGGGAATCAGAGCCTGAATTTCCCGAACCCACTGTTACGGAGGATAAGCCCGGAACTGCGCCGAGTCCAGAACCGCTCCGATGAAGAGGAGCTTCTGTGAGGGACTCAGATGCGACTTCGGCACATTGATGGAGAACCCCAGCAAATGCAGGAGGTCGGACGTAGTCTGGAGGTGGGAGACGACTTTCTGGGGCGAGCCCGCCTTCAACAGCCAGTCATCGAGATAGGGGAATACTGGGACCCCTGATCTGCGCAGATGAGCTGCGACCACCGCCATCACTTTCGTGAACACCAGAGGGGCACTGGTGAGGCCGAAGGGGAGCACCGTGAACTGAAAATGCTCCGGACCCACCGTGAACCGCAGGTAACGCCGGTGGGCCGGCAGGACGGGAATGTGAAAATAAGCGTCCTGCAAGTCCAACGCTACCATCCAGTCTCCTGGATCCAGGGCAGCCAAAACCTGAGCTAGGGTAAGCATCTTGAACCTCTCCTTCTGGAGGAAGACGTTGACACTCCTGAGGTCCAAGATAGGGCATAGGCCCCCTTTGCCCTTCTTGGGAACCAGAAAGTAGTGGGAATAGCAACCACGACCTACCTCTGGACCAGGAACGCGCTCGACGTCCCCCTTGGCCAAGAAGGCTGCAACTTCCTCCCGTAAAAGATTCAAGTGATCCCCCGACATGCGGTGGCGCTGCGGTGGCATGGCTGGAGGGGTCGTCTCGAAGGGGAGGGAGTAGCCCCTTCGGATGATTTGAAGCACCCACCTGTCCGACGTGATGGAACGCCAGTGGAGCAGGTGATGGCGAACTCTGCCTCCCACTGGCGTGGAATGGGCCTGAAAGCACGGACTAGGAGGACTTTGAGGCGGATGCTGCCGGGGTTGATGTGGACTGACCGGCACGTTGATCCCTGGTACCGCCTCGGCGCAATCCACGTCCGTGACCACATGCAGGTTGGTTCGGTGGCTAGGCAGACGTGAGGGGGTGCCCCTTCCTTGGCCACGAAAGGGACGAAAAGCGGAAGTTTGCGGTCACGGCCCCGAGAGGCCCAAGGACTTGGCCGTAGCCCGGGAGTCCTTGAAGCGTACCAGCGCACTATCCGCCTTCTCGCCAAAAAGGCGAGTGCCATCAAAGGGCATATCCATGAGGGTGCTCTGGACATCCCCTGAGAAAGACGTGGACCACAGCCAGGCGTGGTGGCGGAGCGCCACCGTGGTTGACATCGCCCTACCCAGCGAGTCAGTAGTGTCTAGTCCATATCGAATAGCATGTCGCGCTGCATACCGCCCGTCGGCAAGAGCCTGGGCGAGCCGTGTCCGGGCCTCCTCCGGACACTGGGGCAGCACGTCCTCCACCGTATCCGACAGAGAGTGAGAATAACGGTCCAAGAGGCAAGCGGTGTTCAAGGACTGCAGTCCCAAACTAAGGGAAGAAAACAGCTTCTTTACGAACTGTTCCAGCCTCTTGGATTCCCGATCCGGGGGAGCGGACGGGAAGGAGGATTGGGAAGTAGAGGCCTGGATAACTCGGGCGTGGGGTGTTGAGACAGAAAACTGGGGTCGCCCGGAGCAGGGCAGTGGCGCCGGGCCACGTTCCGATCCACAAGAGGTACTGTGGAGGGCTTGGACCAGGTGCCCTTCAGAACGTCCACTAGTGCCTCATTGAACTGCAGCAGAGGCTCCATGGAGCTTGCTGACGGTTGAAGCACTTCAGTGAGGAGGTTAGTCCTCACGGCCACAGCAGGCAGCTCCAGCCCAAGGGCTTCGGCCGCCTTGCGCAGCACCACGGAAAATGCAGCACCTTCCTCTGAAGCCACAGTCGGAGGAGAGATGAAACCAGTGTCCGGGGAGGTGTCCAGACCACTGGCATCTCCCAGCTTATCTGCCCAGTCCTGAGACAAGTCGGCCTGCATGGCCTGAGGGTCCTCAGACCCCTTCCCAGTCGCCCCCGTCATCCGATTCCTGATAAACAGGGGGAATAACCGGAGCCGGACGGTAGATGAAATTGTCATCCATCGGCGTCGAATGCTGCGCCTGGCCCGGACCGGGGCTGAACGGGGGAACGGCATCGTCTGGAGACGGCGCCGGGAGTGGAACCGGTGTCGGCGCCGGCGGAGGAGGTGTCGTGAGGTCGACCGGCACCGACTGAGATCCAGGCCTGGATCCCACAGGGACCTGTGGCGTCGGGACCGAAGTCGACGATGGCGCTGGGGCTGCCGGCTCGCTAGGGGCCTGAAGGCACACCAGCATGCATCGAGAGCAGAGCCAGGCCCCTCATGGCCGAGAGGAAGGCACTGATCTCCGCCGGAGTCGTGTCAGTCCCAGGGACCGGTGGGTATGGGGTCGGACGTGGCTCCTGCAGCTCCGGCAGAACTGCGGGGGTGGTACCTCCCGGGCCCTCAACCAAGTCGCGCGACCGGTGAGGGGAGTCCGAAGAGCGGTGTCATCTCTTGGACTTCTTACCATGCTTCGACTTACCCGAAGACTTGGAACCCGATGAGCGGTGATGGTGGCTGCGGCTCCTCAACCGGTCCTTCGACCTCCTCCTGGACCGGGGCCTTGAATGACACGGAGCCGAGTGTCGGAGCTCGAGAAGCTGGCGGGACCGCTCCCGCCTAGCCTTCGAGGTCAAGGAGTAAAGGCACCGGCGGTGGTGGTCTGTCATCGACATCAGTCGGTGACAGGAGTCACAGGCTTTAAACCCAGGCATCCTACCAGCACCAGTTCGAATCGAGTAGACAAAAAAGACCAAAAAGTTTTAGTCAAAAAGTGACTAAAGGGGTAGCTCTTCCCGGATCGGCGCTGTCTGGCGCGGAAAAAAGAAGAACTGACGTCAGCGCGCGAGGGCGGCGTCTAAGTACTCCGACGATGTCATTCCGGCGCACGACGCCGACGACGGACGCGGAGCCGCAGACGACGCCTAGCGACGCGCAAGGGGTATTGCTGACGAAAAATCTTTACGGATCCAGCCTGATGCTTGGGGATATTCTAAGGTGAGGAATCTAACTAACGTGTTTCTTTCAGATGTTAATATTTTTGTTTGTACTACTAACTGAACAGCAACAGTGCCACATTTTACCGATGTCCTTCTTGCTCCTTTTAGGTGCACAACAGGGCAACAAGAGACAACACATCACCTACAGTACTGCCAGAAAGAAGGCCTGTGCACGGCGTGACGCATGAGTGACTCACAAATCAGACATCTCTTCAACTTGTGGAGCCAAGTGCTACTGCTAACGGACAGCTTCAAGACAGCCCCAAAGAAAGGTGCTAAAACTGCTACCAAGAAAGTGGCCAGTGACAAAAAGGAGCTTACCACCACCACTGTCACCTCAGATGTTTTTGTGAAAACCAAAAACTGTGCCTGCTACACCAGCCTCTGAGGAGCAAGTTGGGAGCAGCACCCCCAAATCAGTGCACCGAACCCAATGTAGGCCCAAGCACATGTCTGTCACAGAGGAAGCCAGTCTAGTCACGAAAACGCCGATGAGCAGTGATGTTGACATTGATTTATCTCAATCACAAAGTAGTACCCGATCGTTGCAGGAAACTCAGAAGTGGACAAGAACAACAGCCACAACCGCCAATAGTGGGAGCGGATCATTTTTCAAGTGTGTGGATTGTATCAGACTATGGGGACCCAGGAGGCTGCTTTCCCCTGATTTAAGCAGCACTGTCAAAGATTAAACCCTACGTCTTGTTGGGTGCGGCACTGAGAGTATAAGCCTCCTTCTTGTATCTCACAAGTGCAATTAGTAGTTCCTCCTGAAGTAGAAGCAGTTCAAGAGATTGAGCTTTCTGCTGAGGAAGTAGGGCAGTCTGCTCCAGAAGATCCATTGTCTTCAAGATCTCAAGCTAGAAAAGGAGGGTTAGTGGTGCATCATTTTCTTCTTCAAGTCCCCCTTCTGATGATCCAGGAGCACATGGATCTCATCTCAGTCTGAGAGTGAGACACACCGTGAGATGACTCAGACAAGGCTAGGGAAAAGGAAGGTTCCAGAAAGCCTTAGAATTATGGAGGCAGATGTAGAAAAAAGGATGACGATGAGCTAGTCATCATGGATGTTAGCCCCAGTGGAGAATGACTTTACCCAATCCCAACTTCCCGGGGGGATGTGGCAATGACACCACAGATCCAACCACAGCCAGCAGTCAAATTTGCAAGGTCCCGGCAGCGACCTACATCCACAACCACCTCAATAGAAGTAGATACTCCAGAGAGTCAAACATCAAAATGCCCACCTACTGCCAGTTCATCCGACATTGGCAGTGGCACCATCATTAGAAAGTTGAGCTCCCCAGTTTGGGTCTTCTTTTCGGTTAGCAAAAAAGGAGGTGAACATTGCCATATGCTCTGTTTGCGGAGCAAGTGCTAGTCGGGGTAAGGGTAAGTTACTTACCTGTAATCCTAGTTCTCTTCCAGGGGTATCCTCATCAAAGTCATAAGCACTGAATATTCCTGCCCATGTGCGGGGACCCCGGAAATAATAAAATTATATATGCAAAAACATACATATATACAGCTCTGTATATGTATAAACATATATCATTTTTTCCAAGCAAATGCAGCTCCCATAAAAGGCTAGGCAATGTAAATATACACATCCAATAACACACATATATATATATATATATATATATATATATATATATATATATATAAAGGTATAACAATACACCTAAATCTCTTTTTTTTTTTTTTTTTTTAATGAGGTAAACACTCATGAGAAAGCAAAAAATAAAGAGAACAAACTGTGGAAAAACACAGATGTACAACACATTGCCAGCCTGCAGGCTGCATTGCAATATAATACCATAGAGACTAAAAAGCCCTGTACAGGTAAAAACTGGCACTGTGCCTTTAAGGCAGCCCTGACTTCCATATCCCATCATGCCTCAGGGGTGACAGTTAGGTCAGTTGTTCTTTGCGGGACCGTAGTCCTAAACACAAAGATATATCCTTTCCATAATGAATAATACACTTCTTCTCATTTGCCTGGGGAGGTGGGTGGGTTGCTTATGACTTTGATGAGGATACCCCTGGAAGAGAACTAGGATTACAGGTAAGTAACTTACCCTTCTCTTCCAGGGGATCCTCATCAATAGTCATAAGCACTGAATAGAGTAGCAAGCTCCCCTTCCACCTGCAGGCAAATGAAACTAAGGTTGTATCACCCATGGAGAAAGAGAATCATGAAAATGATTATGTATGGAACAGATTCCTCAAGGAGGCTTGTCCTACTTGAGTGTCTGCTCTGGTGTCCGAATCCAGACAATAATGCCTGGTAAAAGTGTGGACAGATCTCCAAGTGGCTGCCTTGCAGATCTCGGAGAGTGGGACATTATTGAGAAAAGCCGCGGTAGCCGCTTTTCCTCTTGTCGAATGCGCTTTAGGGCGCGCCCCCAATGGTTTCTGAGCCAGTTGGTAGGCCAATGTAATACTTGAAACAATCCACCTAGCAATGGAACGTTTGGATGC
Source organism: Triturus cristatus (assembly GCF_964204655.1). Taxonomy (NCBI): domain Eukaryota; kingdom Metazoa; phylum Chordata; class Amphibia; order Caudata; family Salamandridae; genus Triturus; species Triturus cristatus. Next base: position 304,752,568 of record NC_140594.1, on the reverse strand, counting down.
AGCAAAGCCCATGCGGACAACCCCATAGTTCACAAACAATTGATCAGATTTCCTGACATTCTTAGTCCTATCTAGGTAGAATTTTAGGACCCTTTTGACATCTAGAGAATGCAACGCCCTCTCTGCCGGAGAGGAGGGGTTGGGAAAAAAGGTTGGTAAGGAGATGGCTTGGTTTACATGAAACTCCGATACCACCTTGGGTAGGAACGAAGGATGAGTTCTCATCACCACCCTATTTAGATGACAAATAGTGTAGGGCTCTTTAGAACAGAGGGCCTGTATCTCACTGACCCTCCGTGCTGAAGTGATGGCTATTAAAAATGCTGTCTTCCATGTGAGGTGCTGTAGGGTAGCCTTATGAATAGGCTCAAAAGGAGAACCCATGAGCTTCGATAGAACCAAGTTTAGCTCCCAGGAAGGAGAGGGAGGTCTAACAGGGGGATAGACTTTCTTGAGCCCTTGCAAGAAATCCTTCACTACCTGCACTTTAAAAAATGACTGCTGTGAAGGCGAACGCCTGTATGCTGTTATGGCTGCTAGGTGAACCTTTATGGATGAAAATTTCAACCCTGCCCTCGCTAAATGTAGAAGATAGGGCAAAATTACATCCTCCTGGCATTTAGTGGGATCATAATGATGCTGAGCACACCATATATAAAATCTTTTCCACTTACAGAAGTAGGAGTGTCTTGTCGAAGGCCTCCTGGCTTCCTTCAGTATGGACATACACTCTTGAGGGAGGTTCAGATGGCCATACTGGAGGACTTCAGGAGCCATGCTGTTAAGCTCAGCGAGGGAAGGCTGGGATGGTAAATCTTCCCCTGCATCTTGGATAACAAGTCCGGCCTGCACGGCAGCCGCTTGTGGGGTCGGATCGACATGTGTAGGAGATCCGTGTACCACCACTGCCTCGGCCAGTCCGGTGCTATGAGGATCATCTTGGCAGATGAATTCTGCAACTTGGTCACCACCTTGGGGATTAGTGGGAGAGGCGGAAAAGCGTACACAAATGTCATTGACCAATTGATCAAAAGGGCATTCCCTAGGGATCCTGGTCGATGGTATCTTGAGGCGAAGCCTCGGCATTTTGTGTTTTGCTCGTCCGCGAAGAGGTCCACTTGCGGACGCCCCCATTCCCCGAAGATGTCTTCTAACACTTCGTCGTTGATTACCCAGTCCTCTGGCTCTTGAAAATGCCGACTGAGTAAGTCTGCTTGCACGTTGAGTTCTCCTGGTAGGTGCACTGCTTTCAGTGAGATGTTCCTTGCTAGGATCCAGTGCCACAGGGACTGAGCTTCCAGCGAGAGCGTTCTGGATCGAGTACCCCCCTGCTTGTTCAGGTAGTACATTGTGGTGGTATTGTCCGTCTGCACTAGAATGGTACTCGTCGTGATCGCAGGCAGGAACGCTTTGAGGGCTAGGTGGACTGCCCTGAGCTCCAGCATGTTGATGTGGTACAACTGCTCACTGCTGGACCACTGTCCCTGAGTTTGCAGAGTCCCAAAATGCGCACCCCATCCCTGAAGGGAAGCGTCGGTGATTAAGGTCTGAGTTGGGGGCTCTTGATGGAAGGGGATCCCTACTTGTAGATTCCTTGGCTTCAGCCACCACTTGACTGACTGTTTGGCTGCAGAGGAGAGGCAAACCTTTTCTTCCCACAGGGAGTTCCTTTGATCCCATTTGTCCTCGAGATCTTGCTGAAGAGGACGCATCCTTAGCCTGGCATTGGGCACTAGGAAGATGCAGGATGCCATGGCCCCTAGCAGAGAAGAGATTTGCCTTGCTGACGACAGATTGTTGGTTATAATCTGCCTGCCTTTTAGCATAATGGATGACTGTCTTTCCTCCGAAGGAAACACTTTTCCTACTACGGAGTCTATAGTTGCGCCCAGGTAGTGGATCCTCTGCGTTGGTGTAAAATTGGACTTTTTGGCATTCACTCTGAGACCCAACTTGCAACATAAGTTCAGGCATAGCGACAGCTGTGACCGCACATTCTGTGGTGATGAGCCCTTTATTAGCCAGTCGTCTAGGTAGGGATAGACGAAGACTCCTGCGCGCCTCAGAGCAGCCGCTACTACTGCCACGCATTTTGTGAATACTCGAGGAGCTGACTTCAGGCCAAATGGGAGGACTTTGAACTGATAGTGCGAGTTGCCTACCACAAACCTGAGAAATGTTCGATGATTCCTTAGGATGGGAATATGGAAATATGCATCCTGAAGGTCCAATGAACACATCCAATCGCCCATCCGGAGAAGAGGATATATTTGGTGGAGCGCCAGCATGCGAAATTTTTCCTTTCTTATGTGTTTGTTCAGTATCCGTAGTTCTAAAATGGGTCTGAACTCTACCTTCACACTCCTCTTTTGGATGAGAAAGTATCTGGAGTAAACTCCCTTTCCTCTTTGGTTTAAGGGCACTTTCTCTATTGCAGATTTGAGTAGAAGCGTCGCTACCTCTTCTCTGAGCTGCTTTAGATGCTGGGATGAATTGACAGGAGGAATCGATGGGGGGTGACTTCTGAAACGAAGCGAGTACCCATGACGCAGTATATTCAGTACCCACTTGTCCTTTGTGATGGACTGCCACTCTGGAAGATGATGTGCAACACTTCCTCCCACCGGAGCGGTGGACAGCATCGGAGGAAGCGGCTTCTCATTGCTTCCCCGGAGCTTTGTTTCCAGCATTAGACTGCCTGTTGTTACCCCGTCCCCTGGATGGCTTGCGGGACTGGTATTGCTGTTTCTTTTGACCTTGCTGGTCCTGGTTCTTTTGCCAATGAGGGGTTTGAACCCTCTGTTGGTAACTGCGCCTGTCATTTCCCTTGCGGCGTCGAAACTCTTTTCTCTTTTCAAGCCCGACAGCTTTCATGGTCTCCAGCTCTGCCTTCATACGGGCCATTTCTTCGTCTGCATGGGACCCAAAAAGAGAACTACCGGAGAAAGGCAGATTTAAAATTCTTGCCTGCGCTTCCGGTTTCAGGGCCGTCAATCTAAGCCAGGATGATCTTCTGGCTGTGACTCCATGTGCATATTCATGCGCTGCCAGTGTTGCCCCGTCCGCCGCTGCACTTATGATCTGGTTAGAAACCAGACTCCCCTCATGCAAAATCTCTTCAAAGTCCCGTCTGTCCTCTGATGGAACTTTGTCAATGAACCTCTGCAGAGAGTCCCATAATGACCTATCATAGCGCCCCAGAAGCGCCGAGGCACTCGCCACCTTTAAGCTTGAGGATGCTGAGCCGCAAACTTTCCTCCCCCAGGAGTCTTGTGTCTTACTGTCCTTATCTGGTGGTACCGTTGAAGACCCAGCTACTGCATGTGTCTTCCTGGCAGCGGCGGTGATGACAGAGTCCGGTGGAGGATCTGATTTAAGAAATAAAGGATCCTCCGGAGCTGGACGGTACTTTTTTTAGAATTCTCGCCGGCGCCGTTTTGGTGGTTGCTGGTGTGAGAAAGATATCCATTACCGGTTGTAACAAACCGGGGACTAATGGCAATAACGGGCGTGACACTGTGCGTTCATGAAGAGTTTCAAAGATTATGGATGAAGTGGTCTCCTGAACCGGCATAGGGATATTTAATTTTGTAGCTCCTCTACACAACACTTCCTGAAACGTAGAAATATCATCTACCGGAGATACCCGAGAGGGTGGCGTCTCCGAGAGTGTCGGTGAATAATCCCTTTTGGATGATCTGGAAGAAGGGGAGGTAGAAGGGGTTCTACGGCGCCTTTTCTCTGATCTGGTCGACTCTCTTCTGCGGGAGGGAGACCTAGATCGCCTTCTTGGTGCTCGAGAGTGACTTCGGGATTCTCTTTCTCGAGATCTTGGTCTGATCGGTGTCGCTGGGAATACCACGCCCCTTATTCTTGTTAGCGATGCCTTTATTGCGTCTGGCATAGCAGGGTCCTGAGGCATCTCCCTTACGGGACTTTGAGGTACCGCATTGTCCTCCTCCTGCGAACTTTCTCTTGCAGGTATTGGAGATTGATGCACAAGCTCTGGTGATTCGGATCTTGAACCTGAGCCCTCTGATCCTGAAGGCGAGATCGATATGAGACGCGGTGACTCAGGAGTTGTATATATCAGTCTAGAGGAGATTTTCGCCTTGAGACTGGTCGAATCGTGAGGCGAATATGTGACACCTCCTGCGTACCCTCAACAGAGGGCTGCCTCGACGGTGATAGGCCTATCACCGGAGATCTTTGACTCGAATCTTCGAGGCTCCGAGCTTCTTGTCTCGACGTCGAGATTATCTTCGACGGAGGCTTCATGTACCTCACCAAAGCTTTGGAGACCTGTGAGGACGGAGGCACCTGCCTCGACGTCGACTCCGACGGAGGCACCTGCCTCGACGTCGACTCCGACGGAGGCACCTGCCTCGACGTCGACTCCGACGGAGGCCTCTGCCTCGACGTCGACTCCGACGGAGGCTCCTGCCTCGACGTCGGCCCTGACGGAGGCGTCTGCCTCGACGTCACTCCTGACGGAGACTTCTGTCTCGACGTCGAATGCTCCGACGACGTCGAAAGCCTCTTCGCCGTTGAACGATGTTTCCTCGACGGCGATCTTGATCTTGCCGGCGATCTTGGTCTCGACGTCGACTGTGGAGATCGCCTACGTACTTCTCGCGACGTCGAATGATGTCTCGCCGACCTCGACGTCGAACGATGTCTTTCTTTCGACGACGAACGATATCTCTGTGCAGACGTCGATCGATCTTCTCTTGACGTCGACAGATGCTTTTTCGACGTTGAACTGTGGCGCCGAGTCCTCGACGCCGAGCTTTTAGACGCCGTCGACGTCGAACGCATCCGCTTCGACGCTGAATCTAAAGTCGACGACGATTTTCTCTTTGCAGCATGACTTCCCCTTGACTCCTCACCTCTCCGCGACGATCCCGCCGCTGGAGTCTTCGACGCCGAGCCCGACGTCGATGGGGAGCAAACAGGGACCAACTGCTTCGACGTCGACCGTTCTGCTAGGCCATACAGCCTAATCCTCTCCCTCTCCTTTAAAATCCTTTTGGAAAGGTCTTCACAATGATGGCATGTTGCTGGAGAGTGAGAGTCCGGCAGACAGATAATACACACCTCATGTGTGTCTGAAGCAGCCTTCTTTTTTCCACAAGATGGACATGGAACAAATAAAGAAGGCATTTTTCTGACAAAACAGCAAAAAATCAGTCAGAAAAACACAGGATACTAACTTCCTCACAGATGTTATAAGAAGAAGTCCAAAAAATCTTAAAGTTGTAATAATTCTTGACTAAAGAGTCAAAAAAGAAGAGAGCTGAATTCCAGGGTCCTGACTGAAGGAGCCGGAAAGAACAACTGACCTAACTGTCACCCCTGAGGCATGATGGGATATGGAAGTCAGGGCTGCCTTAAAGGCACGGTGCCAGTTTTTACCTGTACAGGGCTTTTTAGTCTCTATGGTATTATATTGCAATGCAGCCTGCAGGCTGGCAATGTGTTGTACATCTGTGTTTTTCCACAGTTTGTTCTCTTTATTTTTTGCTTTCTCATGAGTGTTTACCTCATTAAAAAAAAAAAAAAAAAAAAGAGATTTAGGTGTATTGTTATACCTTTATATATATATATATATATATATATGTGTGTTATTGGATGTGTATATTTACATTGCCTAGCCTTTTATGGGAGCTGCATTTGCTTGGAAAAAATGATATATGTTTATACATATACAGAGCTGTATATATGTATGTTTTTGCATATATAATTTTATTATTTCCGGGGTCCCCGCACATGGGCGGGAATATTCAGTGCTTATGACTATTGATGAGGATCCCCTGGAAGAGAAACTATGGTCATGGGGTGCCAAACAACTTATTTTAGAAAGCCCCATATGTTCCAATGGGAGGCACACTTTAGCAGCCAAACAACTGCAAGTGTTGTTGGTGATGGGGATAAAAGGCAGCAGAGCAGAGAATATGAAACCGAATCGATCATGGTGGAAGGGGAAGCAGAAGGAGACATCTTCATTACACAAAGCAGCCCTCTCCCCAGCAGTGCAGTAGTATCGGCCACATCAGCAACATCTCAATGGAACAAGACTCAGGTCAAGAAACCAAGGCAACAGAGGACAGTAAATGTCCCGCCGAAAAGCACTTTGAGCCTACCACTGCCTGCTCTCAAGAAGTCACCTTCATCAGGGGAATCAGGGAAGAAAAAGAATCAGGCCACTGTTCGTGCCATGTTTAGGCCAGAGGGGCAGTATGAATGCAACCACCCAACGGCATGTTTGTACAACGCAAAGCTGGCTAAAATGTTAGTGCTGGACCTCCTTCCTTTTTATTTTGTTGAAGAGGTGGGTTTTCTTGAATTTGTGACAGCCATCTGCCCAAAATGGAAGGTTCCCAGCAGGTCCTATTTTGCCAGAGTTGCTGTTCCAGCTCTACATCATGACCTGTTTGAATTGCATGGACAAGCTTCGCAGCAGAGTGCTGTTCACAGTATCCACCTAACAACAGACATGTGGACCAGTTGCCAAGCAACTGATTGCATGTGCATCACTGCACACTGGATCTCTTTTGTGGGGCTCGAGAAAAATATCTGCATACAGCTGCAAACATTTTGAAGACTTTAACTACAAGGCCTTTAAATGGCTGTGACCTAGAGGGCTAAAGATTGGATTGTTGCAACGGACAATGGCAGAAATATAGTTAAGACCATGACCGATGGAGGTTATTTCAGGGTCCTGTGTTTGGTGCACTGCATCAACATCATTGTACAGGACTTTCTAAAAAAAAAAAGACCAAGTAAGCAACTTACTGACCACCTGCAGAAGAATCTGCACTTATTTCAGCCATTCAGTTGAAGCCTAGAAACAGCTGAAGGTCATTCAGCGTGATAATAGAATACCTGTTAAATCACTCATACAGTAGGTGCCAACACGCGTGAAATCCACTTATTACATGCTTGAACACCCGTGTGAGCATTTCAGACCTATCAATGAATATGGCATGCAAAGAGGGGATGCAACTGTGAAAGGCATGATTATTCAGATGAACCAATAGGGCCTAGTCAAATGCCTAACAGAGATGCTGCTTCCTTTTGAGGTGTTCACATGGGAAGTCAGCAAAAAGGCCAGTACCATGGGCCAAGTTGTCCTGTTGTTCAGGGCTGGTCTGGCCGTAGCGGGCACCTGGCATTTCCCTGGTGGGCCGGAGGTGTGAGGGCCAGTTTTGTGCCCATGGGGGTTGGTTTTGTCATTGGGGCCGGTTTTGCAGCAGTGCTGCAATATCAGCCTCCTGTAACAAAAACAGGAGCTTCTTGCTAGCATCCACCCTCATCTGCCAGGGCTGCTTGATGTTCCCAGTCCGGCACTGCTATTGTTGCACATGCTACAGTAATAGGCGAAGGAGGTGTCGGCAATGAACACAGGTGTAGTGGAAAAAAAAGATGTGTATGACTTGGTGGAGAGCTTAATCCTTCGCTTGTCTGCTAATACCAGGGTGCAAAGAGACATTGTGTGATCCAAACATTACATCTGGGCAACAATACTTGATCCACGGTACAAACCATTACTGTCCACTCATTTCTTTTTCAGACGGGGATTGTAGAAAATACAAAACATGGATACCTGAGCAAGGCAGTGAGCTAGAAAAAGAACGGCTGGGAATTAGAGGCCCGCTACTCCAGGGCACAAGTCCTGTGGGGTAGCCTTCAAGTTCAGAGCCTGAGGGCAGTTCTGTTAGCTCACATTAGGCAAAACCAACAAGAACACCATCAACAACAACAAGACCAGGAGCATCAGCCCCCAAATCTGCAACTGAGTGGTTTCTACTGGCAGGGCTTAAGTCTAGTGCAGAGGCAAAGGGAAAAGAGGTTGAGCAAAGTGGAGTACCAGCAATGAACTTTGAGCGAATGGTTAAGGCCTATCTTGAAGATGCAACAGAGGTCTGCCTTGCATCAAAACCCATTGCTGTTTTGGTATGGGGAGAGGCGCCGGTGCTCAGCAGTCTGGCACTAAACTATCTGGCTTGCCCGGTAGCCAGTGTCTTCGTTGAGCATGTTTTCAGTGCTGCTGGTGCCATTTTCACGGTGAGAAGGACCAGTATCTCACCCCAAAAGGTTGAGAGATTAACAATGATCATAATGAATCTGCACTTTATACTACCGGATTAACAACATACCTGAAGTACCACAGGAGGAAGATGACTGAGACTCAGGTCATAGAAGTAGTGTGTTAGATAGCCAACTTCTTAGTGAGCCACGCCACTACTGTTTAGGGATGAGCTCTACTTCCCTGACTATTGAGCTTTCTTTCTTTGACGCCCCCAAACAAAACAAAAATATATAGCTAGGGAACATTACTTCATTGTTTGAGTTTATAGTTGACCAACTGAAGAACCAGGGCCTTATGGGCCTGGCGGCGCAGGGCACGCCTTAATCTCCTGAGTTCACCTGCTTTGTTGAACAGAGACACAGGACATTCTGTTGAGCGTAGAAGATCAGGTTTATTAGCTGCAGCTAAGTACAGTTGTCCCAGAAGTACACTCAGTATGTTCTTAGGAGACTGCCACTTTACTCCGTGGTGCACAATCTTTTATAGCACATAGATTCACCAAGAACACTCCCAATGCATACATGGTTATCCAATGAGAAGAGTTTGAAAACAAGATATAACCAATGAGAAAAGTTTGAAAACAAGATATCAAGTAACCCAAATAAACCTCTCTTCCAACTGTTTTTGTCACCCCTCCCCACAAGTTAATCAGTGGTAGTGTCTACAACTCAACTTGCAGGTGGCAGGACATATGTATGCTTTGGAGGACAGTTGTGAAATGAGAGAATACAAGTAGAGAATAGCGAAGGCCTGAAGATAAGATAAAGTCAGGAAAGAATGGTGCGAACCAACAGACAGTTGAGACAGTGTTTAGTCAAACCAGACGAGGATTAGTGGACTCAGCCAGTCCATGACATCACTCGTAAACAGAGGCAGAAGGTTATTTGACACGTCGCAGTAAGATCAGCAGAAAAACTTCGTTCATTGTGCTGCCTGAGTGAGGGCAACACAAAATGGCGGTGGAACACAAAAAAATGGTGGCTGAATGCAAACGAGATCGAAAATCGAATTTCCTCACAACTCATCCCGTCATCCTACTCTTAGACACATTTTATTGCCGGATTTGAGTTACAACTGGGTGCAGTGAAGAAGTCCTGGCTCCCCTTAAAAGCCATTTCCCTCAAGCCAAACATTGGATGGAGAATACAAACAAATGTGGGCCTGCCTCCAACCCTGGTCCGTGACTATTTATCCTTTCCTACCCAAGAGGGACTGCCCCACAAGTGACATTATCATAACTCAATTTACACTGGCAATTCACTGCTTCGCAAATAAATGGAATATCTGCATTCTGCAATGTACCACTAATCGATCACAGTGAGCACACCAGAAGAACATGTAAATGCTGGCATGCATTGCATGCTGAGTGATTGTTGTTTGCTGTGATGCGAACTTGTTGTGATATTTCATCATCATGTGTGTTGAAATTAAGAAGAGGTAATTTATGTGGTGGCAGTCAGTGTGAGACTGGGTGTTTGTTACCTTTGATGTGTTAGTGATGATTGAGATTCACAATGTTGGTGGCCTACCGACAGCTGCTCCAAAAATTTCCCCGGAAGGTTACTTTTTTCCTTCCCCTTAGAGAGATAAGATAGCAAGATTCCTTTACCGGGTCCACTCCACACAGTCCACACTGCTTTGTTTTTTCTTGTTTTATGCTTTATACCCATCAAAGATTCCGACCTGACAAGTCCCTTCGATAATGTAATATTTGCAAAACACATATCTAGTCTGCACAAAAAGTGGCTCAATCTTTCCCTTCTTGTTGTTCAATAACAAAATTGTGCTACTACAGGCCGATCTATTGCACTTTGAGTGGGGAGTCGGGACTTGGGCCACTGTTGGTACAGAGTTGGATACCACTCTCAGAATCAGACTCAGGAGGATCGGAGATGATGGAAGGACTCAAGTCTGTGCAGTGGTGGTGGTGAGTGGTGTGACTGATAGCGGTGCATTGATTATGGATTAGGACAATGCTATGTTGCTTTGGGTGGGTGTGTTGCTCAGTGCTGTCTGGCTCAAATTTGAAGCAAAGTGGTGGTTGGGTGGGGGGGCCTGTTGTTGAAGATAACTGGAGACAGACATTTTATCATGAATGATAATCACAGTATGCATGTGCTGCTGTTAGGCAACATATTTGTCACATATTATGTGTTGATAAAATGATGATCAAGACAGTTATCTGCCTGATACCGATAGTTACATTACATGCAGCCATTGTTTTGTGGGATGTTTGGTTGTTGCAAAATTGGCCTCACCAATTTGTTCACACACCAGGCATAAAATGAATGAACGCAAAAATGACTATTCTTTTCTCCTCGTGTATTCCTAGCCCTTAGTTTAAGTTCTTTCGTTATCCTTCATTCTTCAATATCATTTTTGTTTTTCAATCTACAGGCCCTCTTATCCGGCGCCAAACTTAAAAACCAATGCTTACCTTACTGGATCTCATCTGCCAAGCATCCAAGATTGACGTACCGTACAAGAGGAATGAATACAGATGCAATTCCCAATTTGACAATACAGTATCATTTTTTCTTTTTGTAACCATTTGAACTACATGTGTTTGTGTTGTTTACTTGAATCCTACAGAAAATGTAATTTGGACTATATCCCATATCTTTCAAACCTTGGTAAGACAGATCCAATTAATGTGACTTGGTCTCTCTGGGGACAGACAGACCAATTTGGTTTGGTTTACCTGTACCTTTTCCTCCAACAGCAGAATTATGTTGTTCGACTGCTCATTGCCAAAACTAATTTTGTCCCTAGTAGTTTTTGTCTTTGTCTAACCTTTCTCCAAATCCCCCTCCGATCCATTCATCAAACCCCTAACCCACTTCCTCCGGGCTGTGTGATTTATTGAGGTGCGACTTAACAATTTACACCATTAATTGATCAGACACTTGATAGGGTGGATATGGTGAAAACAACACCAACTCAGTTCACGGTGAGGACCATTTTCTTAAGCTTGTATATCCCACACTGGAAATAATATATTAGCCACCCACGCACAGTGTTCGATATTTCTTTTTTTAGAGGAACATCTCATTGCCAGCATCATCATTCAGGGACTGTATTGCATCTAAGGTTAAGCTTGTCCACTTTGTAGCTCGAGTCAACTTTATTTTTCTCACCAGTGCTCTGATTAATTCAATTTTTCATTGCTTATCATATTTCTATGTTATGTTATGTTAAAAGCACTTATTGAGCGCACGTACACCAAGCAGTCTAATGGCGCAAAGAACAAGGGGGATGCTGCATCGACGAAACAATTGGCTTACTGATATTCCTAGGAAAAGGCACGGTCTTTCTTCTTGTGTCTGCTCTAGTAGTCTCTGGTGGTCCTGATCCTTCAGTTTGAGTTCGATTAGGAGGCAGTGAGACCTCTCTTCCGTTCTGATGACTTTGCCTTCAATGTTAAAACGCTAGCAATGCATGCTGCTACTACTTCCACCAACATGCAACTTGGGAAACCATGCAGCCCTTGCTTCATCTAATCAGGTAAGAGAAGTAAACAGTGATTGATTAATGAAAACAAGTTACTTACCTGTAACTTTAGTTCTCCAGTGTTGGAATCTTTCATAGAAACACATGCTTGAATCATTCCCCGTCGTCTAGATGGGAGTCCCCGGTATATAAAAATAGCAATTTAAAACTTTTACAAACTAGAAACTAAGCTTAGTCCCATGCCAGTTGTGCAGCATATCCGCCTCTTTTTGTAAAAAAGATCAAATAAAAGACACAACCAATCAGATCAGCCTCACCCTCTAGAACCCTCCTGAGAGAACCTCAGACCTTCAGAATTTTGTAGCCGTAGTGCTATAGGATAACCATAAATATGCAGAAGGTTGATCTTTCCCAGGGGAGGAGGGTGGGTCGCATGTGAATCTATGACAGATTCCAACACTGGAGAACTAAAGTTACAGGTAAGTAACTTGTTTTCTTACTCCAGTATTGGAACTTTCATAGACCCACATGCTTGAATCAGAGTACCTAGCAGTTATGAGCATATATGTTGTTCTCATCCTACTGAAGAACCATACATAATGTAAAGAAAAAAGATAGAAAAGGAAACAATTTCCTCAATTTTAGACTTTGTAAAATATCAAGATTACATTAAGCCTAATCCTACGGAAAACTTAAAGAAGTAGTAAGAAACATAAGGCATCATCAAAGTTCAAAGTTTATATGCAGACGATATAGCCAAATACAATACCTTTATCAAAGAATGTGAGAGAATTTAGGAAGGAGGGATGAGAGGGAAAGCTCACAGCTAATGAAACAGGTTCCTCAGGACTGCTTGGCCCACTGCAGTATTACTGCGCGATGAAGAATCCAAGCAGTAATGTCTGGTAAAAGTATGGATGCTCTTCCAGGTAGCCACTCTGCAGATATCCTGGATAGGTACCCCAGCATAGAGGTCCATAGAGGAAGAGACTGCCCTCGTGGAGTGAGTACAAACCTTTCCCTGGAGGGGTTTCCCAGACAATTGATGACAGTACTGGATAGAGCTCGAAATCCATCTTGCAATACCTTGCTTAGATAGGGGAAAAGCCTTACGAGGAGCACTAAAAGCCACAAAGAGCTGAGGTGACTTTCTGAAGTGTTTAGTTCTTTGGAGATAACATTTTAAACAATGCTGAATGTCCAGAGAATGAAGTGATTTCTCAGCCGGTGTAGTAGGCTGAGGGAAAAAAGTCTAAAGAACCAGAGGTTCATTCAGATGAAAGTCCAAAGGCACCTTAGGGATGAATTAGGGGGTTAGTACGAAGAACCACTGTATCATTTTTGAACTGAAGAAAAGGCTCCTGAATAGTGAGCGCCTGCAATTCGCTAACCCTTCTTGCAGATGTTAGTGCCAAAAGAAGAGCCACCTTCCAAGAAATTAATTTTAACTCAGCTTTATGGATAGGCTCGAAAGGTTGTTTCATGAGCTGAGCCAAGACTATATTAAGGTGCCTGAGTGGAGGAGGAGGTTTGATCGGAGGAAAAACCCGAAAAAAACCTTCATAAATTGTTTTATTATCCTTGCTGACCATAGAGAAGGGCCTGAAGAAGTTCTTCTGAACAAGAGATGGCTGCGAGATGAACTTTGATGGATGAGTGAGCTAAACCAGCTTTGGCCAAGGAAAGGATGTAAGGAAGAATCTCCTGAGCTGGGGAAGAGAAAGGGTGAACACTCGATTTTTGGTACCAGAGACAGAACCTCTTCCACTTTATTCGTTATGTCTTGTTTGTACTCTGAGCACAAGGCTGGGAAAGGATGTCTCTACACTAAGCAGGCAGATTCAGGTCCAGAGACTCTCTGTGTTCAGGAGCCAAACTGATAATTGAAGGGATTTGGGATCCGGATTCAGCACTTGGCCCAGGGACATCGTCAGCAATGATGGGATAGGGTCCAAGGATATCAGTTGTTCCACCGACAGAAGAAAAAGCTTTGTGTACCAGTACTGGCGAGGCCAGGATGGTGCTATGAGGATCATTTTGCAGGGGTTCCGTCTTTAACTTCCTGAGAAGCCTCAGGAGAAGAGTAAAGGGTACAAAAGCGTAGACAAAGGCGCCTGACCATGCCATCGAAAACGCACTTCCCTAGGATCTCGAATGGTGATGCCAGCTTGCAAAGTACCAGCATTTCTTGTACTCCGGTGTCGCAAACAGATCTATGGACGGTCTGCCCCATAGCCTTAAGATGTTGTCCAGCATCCTCTGGTCCAGCTATCACTCATGGCAGACTGACTTTAGTCTGCTTAGTGTATCTGCTGTCTCATTGAGATTCCCTGGAAGATGAGCGGCTTTCAGCAATACCCCATCCAGGATTGCCCATTCCCAGATATTTTGTGCTTCTACAGACAACAGACGGGATCTCAAGCCGCCCTGTTTGTTGACGTAATGCATGGCCGTGGTATTGTCTGTTGTGATCAGAACCAATGAATTTTTGATTCTTGGGGAAACGCCTGTAGGGCTAGGCGAATCGGTCTTCGCTCCAGCAGATTGATGTGCAAAAGACGATGATGATGTTGCCATCGACCACTTATTTGGCGGTCCTTTAAGACCACCCCCCAACCTTCTAGAGATGCCTCTGTTGTAATTATCTGACAAGCTGGGGTGACCAGAAAAGAGAGGCCCTGAGAAATGTTCGCCTTGTGAATCCCCAGCGACGCGGCTTGTCTCATTGGCTAAGATATTGTGATCATGTCCTCGAATGCTCCTGACGCCACTGTAAGTCCAGTTGCTCCTGAAGTGGACGCATTAGTAGCCTGCAGTGGGGTATCAGAGGAATGCAGGATGAAATGGATCCCAGAATGGACTTATAGAGGCGAAGTGAAAGTGACCTTCTTTTTAGAAGTAGACGAGACATTGACATCAGTTTGGCTTGTCTTTCTAGTGGTGGAAATGCTCTGTTCAGGGACGTGTCCAATATGGCTCCATGAAAAATGGCGTTATTAGAAGGACGCAAGCTTGACTTTCCCTGTTGAGAGTAAGACCTAGACCTTTGAATAGCTTTGTACAGGCTGTCACAGAATTCCTGGCTGTTGTTTTGGAAGGGGCTTTTATCAACTAGTCGTCTAAGTAGGGAACACCTGGTGCTGTTGTCTTCTGAGGAAGGCCGTTACCGGAGCAAGAATTTTCGTAAAGATTCTTGGTGCTGATCGGAGGCCGAAAGGGAGGAGTTTGAATTGAAAGTGGCTCTCGACTACTGTAAAGTGAAGGAATTTCCTGTGCGATGGATGAATGGGGTGAAAATACGCTTCCTCTAGGTCTAAAGTGGCCATGAAATCTCCAGAATTTAAAAGTCGAAGTATGTCCTGTAAGGAGATCATTCTAAACGACTGCTTAATGAGACAGGTATTAAGCTCTCTCAGATCTAGGATAGGGTGCCACTTTTCCACAGTCTTTCGAACCAGAAAGAACCAGGAGTAGACTCCTTTTCTCTCTGACATAACGGGACCGGTTCTATTGCCCCCTTCTTAAAAGTTTTTGGGACTTTTAGGCGCAGGAGAAGTAGATGTTTTGTTATGTGACTGCGAGGAGGGGTATTTGGAGGAAGATAAACAAATTCCAACATATGGCCAAATTGAACTATGTTGAGCACCCATTGATCTGTTGTTATTTGCTGCCAATTTTGGAAGAACAAAGAAATCCTTCCCCCTACAGGTATTTGATGTCGAGAAGGAACAGTAGTCAGAGCCTGCAAGCTGCTATTGATGTCTTGAAGAATCCTCCCCTGACGTCCTGCTCTGCGTCTGGGTGCTGATTTAGAATAGGCTGCAGATTGACTTTGTCGCTAATTGTACTGCGGACAGTAAGACTGCATGGCAGGTGCATAAGAGGAGTATCCATATTGCTGGAATCCTCCTCTCTATGAAGGCAGCCTTCTACCCCTTGCTCCTCGAAAAGGAGCTTTGCAGTATTGAAGCGTCCCCAACTACTTCGCTGTGTCTGTGTCCTTTTATATGTTTTGGAGAGCATCATCCACATGTTTTCCGAAGAGAGCCTCTTGAATGGAAGATCCAGTATTTTGTTCTGGACCTCTAGTCTTAACGAAGTTGCTCAAAGCCAACCCTGGTGATGCAGAACCGCTGCTCCCGCCAGGGATCGAAAAGCTGTTATAGCAACGTCCATTGCGCAATCAATGACCTCCGAGGAGGCCCTCTCCCCTTCCTGGAAGATCTTTTTTGCCTCGGTTTTACTGTCCTCAGGCAGTTGGTCGAGGTAAGGAGATAAATCACCCCACATCTGCCGGTCGTAGCAGCCCAGAATAGCTGAAGCGTTAGCTGCTGTGACCAGTAAGCCTGACAGAGGAGAATCTCTTGCCTGCATTGTCCAAACATCTGCTTTCCTTGTCCGAAGGCACAGTGCGAGGAGCTACCGGATTCTTCTGCTGCACTGCTTGAGATATGACTGAGTCCGGTTTCGTATGACTCACCAGGCAAGCCAAGCTATCTTCTGGGGCCTTATATTTCTTTTCCAATCGTGGAAACACTGGGACCACCGTGGCCGGGGTCTTCATGACTTTAATATCCTCCTCCTATACATGATTGACAATGGGACTGGCTCGCACCGTCTTCTAAAAGAGCTCCTTAAAGTCATATAAGAAACATTCTGTCTGCGAAGAAGGTGTAGGCAGATCATACCTCTTGGCTGCCCTTTCCCGCAGATTGGTGAAACCTCCTATGTCCCCTGGTGGAGAATCCACAGGAACCAGTGAAGGGGAAGAGGAAGTGGGAATAATATAATCATCTCATTCCCTATGCGGGTCTGTAAGATCCGTGTCCCCTTGATCGTCATCTGAGGTATCTTGGTGTTGGATAAAAGGTGGAGTTGGTGGAGGATCCTCTATTTGCAGCGGTGGTGGGGGCACCCGGGGGGTGGAAAGCAATGAGGGTGGCCCTGTGGAAACGGACCCATGTTCTGGAACAAAGATGATGTTGGAAATCTTCTCTTGTTGTTCAACAGCATATATTGCAAGTCCGAAATCAAAGAGGACGGCATACAGACTAACTCCTCTTGATATTCTCTATGGTAGTCCTGGGGAGGATCATAGTCCTGCTCCCCTTCATATCCTTCTTCAGAATTGTTCTCTTGGCACTTAACGTGCAGCTCTGAAGGGCTATGAGCATACCCAAAAGGTCCTTCCCCGTCCGAATCTTCCTCTTCCAGGAGGTGAGAAGGTAATAGATGGATCACCTTGCTTGGGGAAGTGAGCTCATGAGTTACCTGATGCTTCCTGACTTTTTCCCCAGAAATTTTCACTCCTGTCGATGAGGTTTCGACGGTGCCGTCAACGATGTTGATATAGCCATCAACGGCTCTGTAGCCGATACTGTCCTCGTTACTGTTGATGCCATTGCCGTCGTCGGCTCTGTTGTCATCGTCACCATCGTCGTTCTCGTTGTCATTGACGCTGTCGACGACGATAGCTTCGTCTTCATCGTCGTCATAGCCTCCGTCATCGCCACCGTGGTCGATGGAGGTGGAACCGTGGTAGTCGATATCAGAGAAGCTTTCGGCGGAGATCCTGTCATCGGCACAGTTGTAAGTTGAGGAGATTGGCCTTTGTCACCCCGCGTCGACTATGAGATGGTTTCTTCGTCGACGGTGTCGTCGACTGTTTCGTCGACGGAGGTAATTTCTTTGCCTGTTTTTCCTCAAGAGGAACAGACTAGGGTTTTTTGAAAACTTTTCTCCCTTCAGGAGGAGAAGAAGGGGGAACACAACTTCCTTACCCCGCTTTCTCCTGTTATAAGTCCTTTCCTCTTCTTTTCACCTTGGTGAGAAGTTTTAGATGGACTGAGCCTGTCAGAGGCTTTTTGAGGGTGCTCCTCTGAAGAAGTAGGATCAGATCTTCCCCTTTTCATAGATCTTCCAGAAGACGAAGCAGATCAGGCCTCATCACTTTCCTCACTAAAGACCAGCTCTCTTAGATTTCAACTTCTGGAGCCATGTAAGGAGATGTCCCTCACAATCCCTCAAGGTCTTAGTGGAAAAGGTACGACATACCTTGAAATCCTTGGCTTTGTGGTCAGGATACATGCAATAGATACAATCCTTATGAGGGTCGTCCACATAAAGCCTCTTAGAGCAGGTGGCACAAGCTCTATAAATGCCTTTTTAGGTCTCGCCTGACCCAGCGCATTCGCTGGACTGGCGAGACTTTTTGTGAGGGCACAAAAAAATTCTACCATGGCCAGCCTTGAGCTACAGTGCATGTGCGCGGGCACGCGCTTAGGAGCAGAGGCTGGCAAACCTAGTCATGCTCATTAAGAGCCCGCGATCACTTTCACTTTCGCCTGCGATCACTTTCGCGGCGCCCCTTTGATGTTCTCGTTCAAAGAACATCAAACATCAAAGAACATGTTGTGTTAATGCTTTGCTGCGCCCGTTTGACTTACAATGTGCTTTCTCTTTCCACAAACACGATGTTTGTGTTCCTTTATTTTGAGATGCTTTTAGTATTACTGTTTTGTGACTTAAAGAACTTTAAGGAAATGTTACTGTGAAACTGGACAATGTTCACTGTGTTTATTTCTGATCGCAGCGGCTGCTTCATGTCCGTTGCACCATTCAGGGAGTCCTTTAGTTGGCGCTTTTATGAGGACATGATGAGGAAGCTGGAAACTTTTGGCACATTCTCTTTGAAAAGAAAAGACTCATGAAATATGGGGTGCTGCAACTCACAAGGAGGGGGCAGGTTTGAGTGCACATTGGCTGCAATCAAACTCTTAAGATGATGGGCTGTGTGTATCCATTATCAGCACTCAGTCTTCGCTAAGTGATCTTGTTTGTTTTGTTGTGTTAATGCTTTGCTGCACCCGTTTGACTTACAACGTGCTTTCTCTTTCCACAAACTCGATGTTTGTGTTCCTTTATTTTGAGATGCTTTTAGTATTACTGTCACACACACAACCACAACCACACACACACATACAACCACACAACCACACACACCCACACAACCACCCACACACAACCACACAACCACCCACACAAGCACACACACACAAGCACACACACACAAGCACACACACATAACCACACACACATAACCACACACACATAACCACACACACATAACCATACACACACACATACAACCACACATCCACAAAACACCCACAACCGCACCCACACCACAAACCCCCACAACCACACCCACACACAACCACACACACACACAACCACACCCACAAAAACCACACACACACAACCACACACACAACCACACACACAACCACAACCATACACCCCCCACCCCCACACACCCCCACACACACCACACAACCACACACACACATATCCACAGCCACACATACAACCACAACCACACATACAACCATACACACACAGCCACACATACAACCACACATACAACCACACACACACAGCCACACATACAACCACACATACAACCACACACACACTACACAAACCACACACACCACACACACACACAACCAGACAACCCCACACACACACAACCAAACACACAACCACAACCACCCCCCCCCACACACACAACCACAACCCCACACACACAACCACAATGACCCCCCACATACCCCCACACACACCACACAACCATACACACACACACAGCCACAGCAACACACACAACTACAACCAGACATACAACCACACACACACCACACAAACCACACACACCACACACACACAACCACACACACACAACCACACACACACACCACACACACCACACACACCACATATACGACACACACACACAACCACACACACACACACACAAACAAACACATACAACCACACAAACACCACACACACAACCACACACAACCACCCACACCCACACCCACCCACACACCACACACACACAACCATACACACACACCACACACCACACAACCACACACACCACACAACCACACACAACCACACAAACACCACACACACACAACCACCCACACCAACAACCACACACACAACCACCCACACACACACACACATACACCCAGACATACCCACACACACCAACACCCACCCACACACAACCACACACACACACACCACACACACACATAACCACACACACCACATACACCACACACACACCACACACACAGAAACAAACACACACAACCACACAAACATCACACACACACAACCACACACACAACCACACACACACAGACAACCACATCCCCCCACCCCCCCCACACACACACAACAACAACAACAACACACACAACCACACACACAACCACACACACAACCACACGCACACAACCACACACACACACACACAACCACACACACACAACAACAACCACACACAACCACACACACAACCACAACCACCCCCCCACACACAACCACAACCACACACACACAACCACAACCACACACACACACAGCCACAGCAACACACACAACCACAACAACACATACAACCACATATACCACACAAACCACACACACCCCACACACCCAACCACATACACACAACCACACACACACAACCACACACACCACACATACCACATACACCACACACACACCACACACACAACCACACACACACACACAAACAAACACACACAACCATACACACACCATACACACAACCACACACACAAACAACCACACACAACCACACACACCCACACACCCACACACAACCACACACAACCACACACACACACACACCACATACACCACATACACACCACACACAACCACACACCCACAAACACACACAACCACACAAACACCACACACACACAACCACACACACACACACACTCATACACACCCACACACCCACACCCACCCACACACAACCACACAACCACACACACACACACACCACATACACCACACACACACCACACACGCACCACACACACACACAACCACACACACACAACCACACACACACACACAACCACACACACAAGCACACACACACACACACAACCACACACACACAACCACACACACAACCACACCCACCCACCCACACACACCCACACACACAACCAGACACACACAACCACACACACACAACCACACACACACCACACAACCACACATACACCACACAACCACACAAACACCACACACACACACAACCACACACACCAACAACCACACACACAACCACACCCACACACCCACACACACCCACACACACCAACACCCACCCACACACAACCACACACACACACCACACACACACATAACCACACACACCACATATACCACACACACCACACACACACAACCACACACACACAAACAAACACACACAACCACACAAACACCACACACACACACAACCACACACACAACCACACACACCCACCCACACACACACACACACACACAACCACACACACAACCACACACACAGCCACACACACAACCACTCACACACAACCACACACACACAACCACACACACACACCACCACACACAAACACACAACCACATACACCAGACCCACACACCACACACACAAACACACAACCACACAATTACACACACACACGCATACACACACCACACACAACCACACACACACACACACACACACACACAACACACACACCAACACACATACACACCATACACCACCACCACACATACCACACACACCACCACACATACCACCACACACACAGCCACACCACCACACATACACCAAACAACCACCCACCCACACACACCACACACACACACACAAACACCCACCCACTACCACACACACACACAACCACACACACACACACAACCACACACACACACAACCACTCTCACACAACCACACACACCACACAAACCACACAAACCACACACCCACACACACCACACAAACCACATACCCACACACACAACCACACACACACACAACCACACACACACACCACCACACACACCACACACACACATACAACCACACACACACAACCACACACCACACACAACCACACACCACATATACAATCACACCCACACACACAATCCCACACACACAAACAACCACACACACACCACACACACAACCACACATACAACCACACACACACAACCACACACCACACACACAACCACACACCACATATATAATCACACCCACACACACAATCCCACGCACACAATCCCACACACACAATCCCACACACACACAGACACCACACACAACCACACCACACCCACAACCACACACCCACACCACACACCACACACAATCATACCCACACACACACCACACACACAATCATAGCCACACACCACACACACAATCACACCCACACCCACGCCACACACTCAATCACACCCACACCACACACACAATCACACCCACACACACACACACACATACCACACATACACAACCACACACACACCACACACACAACCACCCACACAACCACAAACCCACACAACCACCCACACACAACAACACACACAACCACACACACCACACACACACAACCACACACACACATAACCACACACCCACATAACCACACACCCACATAACCACACACACAACCACACACACACAACCACACAACCACACACACACAACCACACAATCACACACACACACGCATAACCACACACACACACATAACCACACACACACAACCACACACACACACATAACCACACACACAACCACACACACAACCACACACACAACCACACACACAACCACACACACACACACAACCACACACACACACAACCACACACACACACAACCACACACACACAACCACACACACACAACCACAACCACACCAAGCATTGGCATAGCCAATAGGTCTCGCCTTTGGGACCTTATAAGTGTTTCGCCATGCAACAGTTGATGTGGTTGCACCAAGGATATTGTGCTGCATAACTAAATACTTAGAAGGTCCAAAAGTGAGACCTATTGGCTATGCCAATGCTTGTTTCTCCTTGTCTGCCGTGAGGAATAGATGTAAACCAAGTTGTAGTGTAGTCTTGAAGATAAACAGTTGAAAAAATCTCTCAAGAGTAATAGAATAGAGGATAACTGAGCAGAGAAAATCTGAAGGTCTGAGGTTCTCTCAGGAGGTTCTATAGGGTGAGGCTGATCTGATTGGTTGTGTGTTTTATTCGGTCTCTTGTACAAAAAGAGGTGTATATAATACAAAACTGGAATGGGCCTAGCCCTAGTTTCCAGTTTGTAATAGCTTTGCATTGCTATTTTCATATACCGGGGACTCCCATCTCGACAACGTAGAATGATTCAAGCATGTAAATCTATGAAAGTTCCAACACTGGAGTAATAATTGTTGAACTGTAATCATTCTGCATACAATAGAAATTCACCCCCATCCCTTCTGAGTCCTTAGGGGTTAATATATAGTAGCAGACTGCAGAGACTAGGAGGAGAGAGTAGTAGGACAAGGGAGGGTACCACATAACTATTTTCTTGTTACACTCAGATTTTACAAACTGACTGCAGGCATCAGTGCGAAGTAAAACAATAACCCCCCCAAAAAGATTTTAAATCATTCATAATGTAAAACTATAAAACGTTTACTCTCTTAACAAATATAAACTACTAAACCCACAACTGCCCCCTCTCCCTGACCCCAACCAATGTCCAAGTAGTGTCCAAGAGTCCAAAAATAAATTGTCCAAAAATAAAGAAAAATCCAACAAGGCACCATCTCCCACATTCCTATCCTCTCTCCACAGCAAGTCCCACCCACACAAAAAAGGATTAAAAAAGGGGCTGAAGGTTCCTTGGCTTTGCTTATCACCATTTAAGTATTACATTCTCTTAATCAGTCTTCACCACTGAAAATCATCCATCCATACAGCAAGCCTTCCAAACTTGGCTCTCTGTCTCACTCTCAACAAATGTTTCAGCAACATACATTTGTCGTTTACCCACCCATGCGTCCTTTAAATCAAAACCACCACAGGATTCCAATCACCCACACAGGAAGGCATCTTTTCACACATATGCTTTCACCCACCCATGCAGGCTTTCTGCCCTTATACCTTTAATTCATCCTTGACCCACCCATGCATCCTATCAGCCACCAATCGTATATATGCATCCACTTTCACCCACACATGCTTCTGTTCCCGTCATATTATATTTCACCCGTCCTTTCTCCTTCCATCCTTCTTTACCTTTTTCATCAACCCATAGTTATTGGTCTTGTGCATGAAGCTTTCTATGCTGAGTTGATGATAGAAGCAGCTATTAGTTACTCAGCTCAATGCCTGTTGTGTTCGCCTGTTGTTCACAAGTCAATAGTACACACTTACAATGAGTATATAATTAATTGTCAATAAGCAAGCAATTTGACTTACCACTGCCCATCACTGCCACTGGCTCACCCACAACTGCTGCTGCATTACAGTCTGGCTGCTGCCGTCACTGCTGGCCCCGGCACTGGTGGTTGGCGTGGCCAGAAAAAAACATAACACATTTCTTAGATGCCAGATACTCCTCCTCTTCTTCATTTTTTTTATAGCAAAATGCACCACACACCTCACTACAATTTGGATTGATTACAGACGGTATCTTCTATCAAAAATATCAGGTTGGGCATTTTGTTGGTGGCAAATTTTAAAAAGCCTCAAGGCAAACTGTTAGGGAGTGGCTATAGCTATTGATGAATCTGATTTTGGGAAAAAAAAA
The DNA here is from genome assembly GCF_964204655.1 of Triturus cristatus. Classification (NCBI taxonomy): domain Eukaryota; kingdom Metazoa; phylum Chordata; class Amphibia; order Caudata; family Salamandridae; genus Triturus; species Triturus cristatus. Next base: position 304,728,302 of record NC_140594.1, on the reverse strand, counting down.
TAGTACGAGTGGACAACTGGACATAGGGTCTTGGTTGGCAAATTCAATGGGGCCCTCCTCCTCATACTCCCGCCCCCTTGCCATGGTGCACGGTCATCAGTTCTACAACTGCTGCTAATAATGCTAGGCCTAGCTAAGACGACACAACTTTGGGGTGTCCAACGTGACCATGGCCACTCTCTTGTTTTACTGATCGAACCTTCTCATCTCAACAAACATGAGTAGAATACCTTACTTGGGAAATGGGCATGCAATCTGCATGGCAGAGTAGTAGTAGTAGTTTGTAACCAATGGGTTCTCTGAGTCGTAGAGTACCACCACTAGGCAGTCCACAACATATAATATAAGGAGAAAGGGAAAGATGACTTACAAAGCAGAAGAAAGGACACTATAGACAAACTAGTACATATGAGAAACAGTTTGAAGTAAAGTACAGAAACTTGAAATATAGAAAATAAGTAAATAGGACAATGCAGGGATAACAAGAATTTAGAAACAGATAGATCGAAGAGGATTTGGAAAATAAATATAAAATGGGTAGACATAATTGAAAATAAGGAGCAGTAAAAGTTAGGGGAATAAATATATTAATGTTAACACCAGGTGGACTTACTGGGGCCAGCAAAGCCATTGGCTGAGGAACACTGGGAGGCACCTCAGCTCCCTCGCCTGCCTCAGCCATCTTCCTTCCCTTGGATGCTGATGGAAGACAAAGACAAAAAAGGAATGGTGGTAAATAAATAATCTCCCCAAAATATTTTCGACAGTGAAAGGCAATCACAATAACATTGGACTTTTATAAATCAGATCGACTAGTAGTAGTATTGCGGACATTCCTATCCTATGGCAAATTTCGGAAACCTACCTACCAAGCCCTATTCTAAATTTAGTAAACTACATTTGGAATTACTTATAATAAATTGGAACAAATGATGTTTGCTGCCTCTCATCTCACTTGCAATCTCTCAACCACCTTTGATAGGCCAATTCGCCAAGGGCCTTATTATTACGACGATGTTGTGCGGATGCCATTATGGTTCTGGAATCGCCCGACCTCAGGTCAGCGGTTGCGACAGCATTATTACAATGCGACTGCCCACACACCAAAGGGAAGTCTCAAACCTCCATTTGTCAATGGAAGCTTGTGCGGTGGGCGGAAAAGGCTCGCAGAACAAGCTTTCATTGACAAATGGATGTTGTTCACAAACATCCCTGCACCGTCCGTGTGAGAGACACCATGTGGTGCCTGCCACAGAGTTCAGGGATGTTGAGGAGGCTATGGTGACCCCCACGCCCCATAGAAGAGGACTAGAGGGGAAGGGGGCATGCTAGGGGCCCCCAGTGTCAGTTTTTGACAACCAAGCCAAGTTGGAAAGGCCGACATGTAATGACTGTCAGAAACCAACATCATCATAATCCCAACGGCAGAGGCGAGACTAACTCTGCAGTTATTGAAGGGAATACTTATTATTCCGCTCCTGTTCCGACTAGATCACAGAGCCAGTTGGAAGAGCGGAATCTCCCCGTGGGTCTCCCTCTCACTGCCGACATCAAAATAGTTACGACAGTTGGAGGGAAAATGCAGGATGTTAGGCAGAGAGCCCGACATTGTAATGATGCCCTGACCCCTAATGCAAAAGGAACAAATGATGGAATACAGTAGCGCAGTGAGCACAGGACCCACGTCTGGGCATACCCTTCCCACTTAGGGCGACAAAAGCAAAAGAAACAAATGATGGACAGAATGATGAACAATGCAAACATTCACCCCCGGTCACAAAGATCTGGGTTTAATCCATTGTTTTTTTGTTCACCACACCACCCCGTTTGGACCCAGCCATATGCAAATCAGTCTTGACGCTGTTCCTTATGGGAACAGTCAAGTCTGAACTGCCAAGCCAAGTCCTCCCTGGACCGGAAACAAGAATCCTTGCACCGGTTTCGGGGAATCATCCCTCATTAGCCAGGCTAGCCTGAATCTAGTGGCGCAGTGAGCCCGGGACACACATCTGGGTATACCCTTCCCACTCAGGGAGACAAATGCAAAAGGAACAAATGATGAACGGAATGGTGAACAAGGCAAACATTCACCCCCAGTCACACAGATGAACAAATGTTACTTACCTGTAAACTGTGGTTCTCCAGTATTGGTGGTTTTCATAGATTCACATGCTTGAATATTCCCCGTCGTGGAAGTGGGAGGCCCACGGTATATAAAAAGCAATAAGTGTCATGTATATACATATACATACATAACCACATAATAGTATATACATGTCCAAATAAACTTTATATATAATTCAAAATAACATATCAAGTGAAAATACCATAGGATAGTATTGACACATAGGAAAGCATTGAGAAAAAGAATCACTTTACTGACATATCCTTGTCGTTTTATAGTCCAAACTCCAGCCAATCAGGCACAAGCACCCTCTAGAACCTTCTCCTAAGAGGCTCAGGCCCTCAGATTTTCGGACAAGCTGAGTGAACTGGGATTCGGATGGCATATCCGCCCGTCGTTCATTGTTAGAAGGTCCGGCCTCGGGTGAAGAAGGATGGGTTCGCATTGGGAGAGGAGGAGCAACTCCGAGAACCATGCCTGCCGAGGCCACCGTGGAGCTATGAGGAGCATCTGGCACGGTTGTTGCCGCATCTTCCGCAACACTCGAGGAATCAGAGGGATCGGCGGAAAAGCGTACGCCAATATCCTGTACCAATTTATCTAAAGGGCATTTCCACACGACCCTTTGTGGGGAAACCAGCTTGCGTAGGACTGGCATTTGGTATTCTGTGGGGTTGCAAAAAGGTCGATAGTCGGGCGACCCCAAAGGCCGAAGACAAAGTCTAGAGTCGGCTGGTGCAATTCCCACTCGTGGGTCGTTGACGTTGACCGACTGAGTGCATCCGACAGAGTATTGGAAATGCCGGGCAGGTGAACTGCCTGGAGCGTAATCCAATGGACTATGGCCCAACTCTATATCCTCTGAGCCAGTTGGGAAAGCAGCGGAGATCTTGTCCCGCCCTGCTTGTTCACGTAGTGCATGCAGGTGGTGTTGTCCGTCTGAATGAGGACTGACTCCCCCTGGAGCTGGAGGCGGAAGGATTTCAGCGCCAAGAAAATGGCCATCAGCTCCAATCTGTTGATGTGCCAGGAACGCTGAACCATTGTCCACTTGCCCTTGACAGATAAATCTTGAAGATGTCCGCCCCATCCTTCCATGGATGCGTCCGTGGTAAGAACGAGCTCTGGGGCTGTCGTTAGAAAAGATGTTCCTGCTGCGATGTTGGAAGGACGAGTCCACCAATGCAGCGCCTGAGCCATGCGGGGTGTCACCACGAGCTGGTCGTTGAAGGAACCGGAGACCTGACGCCACTGCTTGTCCAATTCCTCCTGAATGGTACGACTCCTCAGTCTGCAATGTGGAATCAAAGCGATGCATGAGGACGCCATCCCCAGAAAGGACTTTAATGTGCGGACTGAAACTGACTGCTTTGCTGCGATGGAGCTTGCAAGCTGTCGAATCAGTGCTTGACGTTCTGCAGAGGCAAAGGCCATAGCCCTGCTCGTATCAATGGTAGCGCCGAGAAAGGTCTTGAACAGAGCTGGCGTGAGCTGAGACTTTTGCAAGTTGATCGACAAGCCCAGAGACTGAAACAGATTGAGACAGCGCTGAGTATCGAGGGCCGCTTGGTGTGAGGATTGAGATTTGATGAGACAATCGTCCAAATATGGGAATATTTGTATGCCCGTCAGTCTCATATGAGCCACCACAGGGGCCAGGATCTTTGTGAAGACCCGCGGAGCTGAGCGGAGGCCGAAGGGCAGGACCTTGAATTGGAAATCCCTGTGACCTACACGAAAACGTAAGTACTTCCTGTGGCGTGGAATTATGGGCACATGGAAGTAAGCATCCTGAAGGTCGATTGTTGTCATGAAATCGCCCTGAGAGAAGAATTGAAGGATGTCCTTTAGCGTGAGCATGCGGAATGATTGGTCCTTGAGAAATTTGTAAGCGACCTTAGATCGAGGATGGGGCACCACTCCCCAGATTTCTTTAGTATGAGGAAAAAGCGGGAATAGAACCCCAACCCCTTTTGTGATTTCGGAACCACTTCGATGGCCCCTTTTTTGAGCATTATCTGGATCTGATTGAAAAGTTCTTTGAGGTGAGCGGGAGGAGGTCCAGATGGAGAGGTGTGTGGGGGAACCTTCACAAACTCTAGGGCATGGCCCCTTGAAATAATGTCCAGAACCCAGCGGTCCGAAGTGATTGAGGACCAAGTTGAAAAGAAGTGGGAGATTCGTCCTCCAACTGGAGAAAGGGGAAAACTGGAAAGAGCGGACCCTTGATGTTCCCAGTCATTGTTTTTTGGAAGAGTTTCCCTTGTAATTTGATTTTCCTCTATAAGATTTGCCAGGCTGCTGCCTGTAAGACTGTTGTGGCTGTGAGCAATAACGTTGTTGTCCTTTGTTGTAGGAGCGGTACTGGGAAGAGCACCCACGAAAGGAAGAGGAGGTGCCGCGCGCACCCCGAAAGGGCTGCTTCCGGAACTGGAGAGTGCCGAGGGAGCGAGCCGTCTCCGTATCCTTCTTGATGGCTTGCAAAGCGTCCTCCACATGCTGGCCGAATAAAGATTCTCCGTCATACGGCATGTCCAGAATCTTGGCCTGTACCTCCTGACGGAACGAGGTGGAACGAAGCCAACCCTGTCGTCTTAAAACAGCCGCTCCAGCCAATTGACGAAAACCCGTGGAGGCAATATCGACGGAGCAGTCGATGATTTCGGAGGATGCCCTCTCACCCTCTTGCAGGATCTTTAGAGCTTCCGCTCTAGAATCTTCCGGGATAAGCTTGACCAAAGCCGCCATGTCCGACCACATTTGTCGATCGTAACGACCGAGGATGGCCAAAGAGTTTGCTGCTCGGACTGTTGTTGAAGCCATGGTTGAAAACTTTTTGCCAATGGCATCCAGGCGGCGGCCGTCACGATCCGGAGGTGACGAAAGCGGAGATGATGGATTTTTGGAGCGACGTTGCGCCGCCTGGGTGATCACCGAGTCTGGCTTAGGCTGAGACACTAAGCAAGCTGGGGAAGAGTCTGGGGCCTTGTACTTCTTCTCCAGTCGCGGGAGGACAGACGAGATGGAGTTAGACGTTTTCATTAGCTTAATGCCCTCGTTCCAGATAAAGTCTATAATGGGCACAGCTCGTATCTGTTTCTGCGGCTGGGACTTGAAGTCGTACAGAAAGCAGTCCTCCTCCCTAACCACCATGGGAAGGTGAAAATGTTGAGCCGCCCTTTCCATCAGTTGATGGAATCCTGTTATGTCGACAGGTGGTGAATTTACTGGCGATGTTGGAGGTGATGCAGGCGAATTGACTTGATAGTCATCCCAGTCCGCCATAGAGTCGTCATCATGAAGCTCTCCCTCCTCCGTATCCAGATTATCCACCACCTCATCTGTTGCAGGGGGAACCAATGCAGGTACGGATGGTGTCGGCATCGTTGGCAACACAGGGGTAGATGGAACAGCAGATGGCATCTCACGTGGAGAGCTATGAGAGGAAGCCGGAAAGCGCTGATTGTAATCTTCCAACATGAATTGAAGGTTGGAGATGAGCGACAAAGGGAGCTGCGCCATGGGAACTTGTGCAGGGGGATGTTGCTCCTGCTCCTGACAGTAATAGTACTGCGAATAGTCATCCTCTTCAAAATCTTGACATTTAATGTGAAGCTCAGAAGGACTACGAGCATCTCGAAAAGAGGACTGAACATCGTCATCAGAATCCGAAACTTCCTCAGCAACCGAGGGGAATAGCTGATGAGATGGCCGAGTGACCGGTGTCATCATGACAGAGTCCAGCACAGCATGGCGACGCTGCAACAAGGAGTTGTCCACCGACACTGGCGCTGGTGTAGACATTGGCACCAAAGGCATCGTTGCAAAATTTGACACCTCCGTCGTCGAGACGATCGTCGACGAAGTCGCCGTCGATGAAGTCGTCGTCGACAAAGCCGCCGTCGACGAGGCCGTCGTCAATGCCGTCGACGAGGCCGCCGTCGATGCCGTCGACGAGGGTGCCGTCGACGAAGCCCGCGCCGACGAGACTGCCGTCGACGATGAGCCCGCCGTCGACGACGTCGCCGTCAACGATGCTGTGAGCGATGACTTCTTCTTCTTCTTTATTATCGTCGACGAACCTTTAGACGTCGACGGAAGCGCCAGCTTCCTAGTCGTCGACGAAGAAGATAATGGAATCGTCGACAAAATAGTCTTTAGGGAAACGCACACCACTGTCGACGGTGAAAACGTCGACGAAGTCGTCGTCGACGACGAAGGAAATCTGCTCGACACCGTCGACACCGTCGTCGACGAGGTTGATGAAGTGGCAGATCTCGTCGACAGAGGGGCCGTCGACGGGCCAGTCGACGGTTTTGCGCGATTTTGACTAGAAACATGCGCTGACGGAGTCAGAGACGCCTGAGAGCTAGGTCTCGGGGGCGCTGGCGTAGTAACAGAGACTTGGCCTGCAGACACTTCCTCAAGATGAAGTCACTTCTTTTTCAAAAAGGGAGACGGCAAGTCCTGAACACTACCACACTTGGAGGAGACTCCTGTTCGAACAGAGGCTACACTCTCCACCTCAGAAAGGGGGTTATCCGTATCCTTCAGTTTTTGAAGCCACAATAATAGGCGACCCTCCCTGTCCTTCAAAGTCTTTTGAGAGAAGGTTCTACAGATTTTACAGTTGGCCTCCTTATGGTCAGGGTAAAGACAATAGATACATTTTTCATGAGGGTCCTCAGAAAAGAGTCTTAACTTTCCACAAGATGAACAGGGACGAAAAAGAGACTTCTTACTTGAAGACATGATGAGAAAAACTCAAACCAGACCAAAGAACTGAGCAGAGCTCAGGGATACTCCCTTCACACGATGTGCGGTAGAAAATCTGAGGGCCTGAGCCTCTGAGGAGAAGGTTCTAGAGGGTGCTTGCGCTTGATTGGCTGGAGTTTGGACTATAAAACGACAAGGATGTGTCAGTAAAGTGATTCTTTTTCTCAATGCTTTCCTATGTGTCAATACTATCCTATGGTATTTTCACTTGATATGTTATTTTGAATTATATATAAAGTTTATTTGGATATGTATATACTATTATGTGGTTATGTATGTATATGTATATACATGACACTTATTGCTTTTTATATACCGTGGGACTCCCACTTCGACGACGGGGAATATTCAAGCATGTGAATCTATGAAAGACACCCCAAATACTGGAGAACTGGGTTTAATACATCGTTCTTTTACTCACCACGCCACCCCAGTTTGGACCCAGCCATATGCAAATCAGTCTTTACCCCGTTCATTGTGGGAACAGTCCAGCCCAAACTGCCAAACCAGGTCCAACCTGGACCGGAAACAAGTATCCTGAGATCAGTTTCGGGGCATCATCCCTCATCATCTAGGCTAGCTTGAATCCAGTAGTGCAGTGAGCCTTAAGTCTGCATTTTTTCTTTAAAAGTATAGATGGATGTGTATAGTTGAATACACCAACTTGGTTGCTTGCTTATATGCAAGGTACAAAAAAGGCTCCAAGAACTGTAGTGAAAGAGCATGTGCCACTAAATTACTAATGCTAACTACCACTTTAGTGACAGGGCAAAGGAGTCGCTGCATTACAGTTCTTACATAATCAGCTCAAGCTAGTGTCAACAAGTACGATTAGGTAGCGCTGAGCACCTGTCTAGAATAACGATCACACAATATGTGAAAACTTAACTTACCTGCATATGAGCAGCATGCTTGCTATTTGGGAAAAAAATATTAGCAATAGCACAGAACACACAAATGATGATAAAATAATAATTTTAAAATTGAGCTACTCACCTAGCCCCATGACCTCAACCCCTAGCAGGTACAGCAGGTCCTGCCCTTGGTCCAGGATGTCAGACCACTGGTGCGTCAGCTGATGATGGGTGCTTCGGACCCCAGGGCAGCAGTACACTACCCGCTGCACCCTTGCCCAGTGCTGCTAGCGCTCCCGCATCCTGTACTCGGACCCAGGCCTGCCGCTTGCTGCCAGGGTGGAGGGGAGGTGGTGCTGGATATAAAAAAACAGCGCTGCCAACTTCACCTCTGAAAACAGGGCACGGGGCTGCACCCATGCCTGGTGCCACCTTCCGCAAGGAAGGCAGCTGCTACTTGCGCACACGTATCTGCCATTGCGCTGGGGGGAAACAGAGAAAAAAAAGAAATGGGAAAAATAAGGAAGGAGAATAATAGGAAAGTAGTAAAGCCAAAAAATAAACAAAGTACAAAACTAATGCAAAAAACACAAAAAATAGGACAAAACACACACTTAGGAAGACAGAGTGTGAGTTAATAAATAAAAAAGATCAGAAAAAAAGTTTTAGAGATAAAGGATTGCAAAGATTAAAGAACGATCAAAAAGTAGTCCCCAGCACCATAAACAGAGTAGGAAACAAGATGGCTGCACCAATACACGCCTGCGTGATGCAGTTTGTGCGATATTTCCACCCAAACATGCAATCTGCATTGACGTACGGTGGAAACGTCACACAAATCTGCGGGACAAACAACTCCGACCACTCGTGGAACTTCATGTAACGCAGCAGAGGTTTTTTACCGCTTTGCAGAGTTCCGCGTAGCAGGGTTACGCAAACTCAGCCCAGGTTTTATCATTACAGTTCATGATGAGAGCACTTTCCCTGTCACAGGCTGGGGTCAGTTGTCCAAAGTTCACAAGCCCACCTGCATACTTGATTCCAACAAGTACATAGGCAGAGAGGATAAGATTGACAAGGTTCTTCAGCTATACAACGCGGGCCGTAAAACATGCATGTGGTATAAGAATCTGTTAACCCACCTAATCCAAATGGCAACATACAATGCTTATGTTGTTTCTTGTTAGACCACCACAGGAAGATCCATGTCTTTCCTTGACTTTCAGTTGCCCGTCAATAAAAGACTTACCACTACAGAAGCAGCAGCCTCCACTTTATATGCTGGGGAGGACATTGCAAGGCTGCAAGGTCAACACTTTGCGACTGCATTCCTGCAAAAGCTAGAAAGACTCGACTATGTTGCTGTTGCAAAGTCAGCTTTAAGCAAGTAAAGAGGCAAGAGACTTGTTAGTGTCCCCAGTGCCCATCTCAACCAGCCCTATTTTTTACTATTTTACTATTTACTATTTGCGTTATGCTTTACCATACAAAAGTGAAGTATTGGGAAATTGACTGAGGTGGAGCTTCTGTAACATACCTTACAATGGCTATGCATAGCCACGTATACCTTCCATAGCCCACTACTTCACAAGGCAAGCTGCTGCACACATTCTTTCCTCTATGCCTGCTCAACACGTTTCTCCGCTGCCAGAATGTGGATGGTGTTTGCTGCATGACAAGTGCATTACAGTCACCACACTGCACATAACGGTGGATGGAACATAAGCCACATTGCCCAGGCAAAAACAAAGCCTTAAGTAGTTTTTGAGGTGTTCTTTAGGTAAGTTAGGCACTCTTCTCCTGCATGTTTTCCTTAGTTTCAAAGATTGATATGGTCTCTCAGTTCGAGGAAAGTGGTCCTTGAAAGGCAGTCTCGGACACCCCCAACTTGCATTCACAAACTGGAAGGAGCTGAATTTAGAACAGTGAGTGCACTAAAGGCTCATGAAAGATGTTTTCTTGAGCTTCAAGGTTCACTTGGCAAGTATACAGGATTTGTCAGGGCTTTCAAGGGGACAGGGATGTAGATAGGTTGGAAAAGCTTAGCCTATATGGGCTTGCCCTGGGATATTGTATAGGTAGAAGGCAGATAGCAAATGTAGTAGATGTACACATGCCGTCACATCAACTTCACCATACAATTCAACCGCATTGGTGTGGCACTCCCCCCAATACTCAATTAGTCCCTCACTCAACTAATCAAATTACTCCGAACCATTGACAACGCAGCAGCTAGCTTCCCCCTCAACGTCCTACAATGCACGCAGCCTGTACCTCAAAGATCTTCATTGGCTCCCCATCAACAGCTCTCTTCAAACTCCTTACAAACACATTCAAACCCTTACATCACACTGGCCCAGCATTCTTCAAAGCTGCCTCAGAAATCAGGCACCTTCCAGGCACCTTTGCTCAGCCAGACTTGACCTCATGCACATTGTATTGTATTGTATTGTAATTGCATTTGTATAGCGCTTAGTACCCCTGACGAGGCGTCGAAGTGCTTTTCGGCGAGTAGCACGCTACTCCGGGACCCATAGAGGATTAGTGTTGAATTAGTATAGTGAAACATGCAAGTACATTTTAAGTGGTGGATATGTTAGTCAGATTCGGAAGGATAGCAGAAGGATAGAAGAGGAAAAAAGGTTTTTATATATATAGCGCTTCTTACCCCTGATGGGGTGTTGAAGCGCTTTTCTGGCGAGTAGCAGGCTACTCCGGAACCCATAAAGGATTAGTGTTAAAAATGAGTATAGTGAAATATGAAGTCATTTGAGTGGTGGATATGTTAGTCAGTTATTTGGATTGAGAAGGGTTGGGGAGGGGTAAAGAAATGGAGAAAGGTGTGCATTTATATAGTGCTTGTAACCCTGATGAGGTGTTGAAACGCTTTGTTGGCGAGTAGCACGCTACTCTGGAACCCATAAAGGATTAGTGGTGAATTAGTATAGTGGAATATGGAATTAGAGACGTGAACATTTTAGTCTGTTATTTTGATTGGAAAGGATAGAGGAGGGATAGAAGATTGAAGGATTTCTTTTTTTAGGTCATAGCAGTAGGAGGAGGCTTTTGGATGAGTAAAAAGGGTTGTGGAGGAGAGGAATCAGAGGGAAGAGTTTAGAAAGGTTTGTTGTGGGGGATCGGTATAGTAAAAGAAGTGTCAGATGATGCAAGGAGGGGTAGAGTGTGGGAGAGTCAAGAAAAGGTTATTTTGGGGAACATAGCAGTGGTATGAGGGTTTGGGATAAATGAGAGAGTGGGTGTAGAGGATGTAATGATAGATGTATAGGGTGAGAGATAGGGTAGTGCATTGGAAAGAGTAGTAGAAAGAAGTTTGAGATGAGTCAGAAAGTTGGGCTAGAAGATATAGTGAGAGAAGTATATGCTGAGAAATAGGGTAGTGCATTGTAAATGCTAAATTAGAAGAAAGTGACACATTTATAGATCCACAAGTACATTGAGAGTATATAGATGCATAAACGAGGTAAGTATATGCAGATTAAAGATATTGATAGAGGTACAGGATGAGAAATAGGGTAGCGCATTGGATATGCTTTTTCAGGAGAAAAGTAACAGACACACAGATCCAAGTACATGGAGGTACATACATGCACAATGGAAGCAAGTACATGTAGACCAAAGTTTATTCTATGCATATGCAGCACAAAAACAGTTACTAGTGACTTGTCCTACCTTGCTCCGAAAGGCTGGAATGACCTGTCCCTACACATCTGCACCGCGTCTAAAATTATTACTTTCTCCACAAAGCTGAAGACTAGACTCTTCAACTAGGTGAACCCATGGATCATTCTTGACTACTCTTGATTAGGCAGCAGGATATCCTCCCAGGTGATAGTGCGCTTTACAAACATTTTCCAGAGGACTATGCACCCAACACTACACATATGGGCAATTTATTTGTCCTGCTGGCTATGTTTATCCCCCATCAGAAAATTGCAGATGTTCAGTTTGCCATATGACAATGCATTACAGTCAACACACTGCACCTAATGGTTGACCGGCCATATGCCAACTTCTCACCAACCACCCTATGTGTCAAAAAACGTTACGTTCAAAGATGTGCTCTTTGGCGGACTTAGGATGGTCTTCCCCAGCATGTTTACTTTAGTTTCTAAACTAGATATGCTCACTCAGTTTGAAGATTGTGAGCGTTGAAAGGCAGTCTGAGACAACCCCCAGCTTGCATCCACAAACTGGAAGGATTTGGATTTTGCACAGTGAATGCACTAAACGGTCATGAAAGACACATCTTCCTGAGCCTTATGTAGCTATCATGGGAGCCGTTAGTAAAGGTTCACTAGGCACGCATTCTGTAATACTCAGAATGGTAATGGAGGCTGATACCTGTCAGGTAATAAAAACGTAGTCAAACTTTTTATTTCTTTTGTGAAGGTTGTTGAGGCACCAGCCATCAACATGCCTGAATATATGTATTTATAAAGGTTAGCTTGTCGTGTGTTTGTATGCAAGTTGATTGATGACTGGGTGGGAGGTTGTAATGATCTTGGATTCCGGCATGTCGTACAGGAGTGTGATGGGCCTCTTGAATGGAGGCAGCATGTCGATGTGAGTTCACTGATGTGTTGGATTGGGCCTGTGGCTGGTGGTATGAAAGTCTTATGTTTGTGGTGTGTTAATGGCTTGTGAATAGACCATAAAGTGTTGTGTAGTTGCATAGGACCTGGGAACAAACACTCCCATTTTACATATTCACGTTTAAAGTTGACCTTTTTTTTTTTTTTTAACAATGACCTTTGTAACACTTTTTGCCTGCACATCAACACACTCAGACAATAATTGCTTACATTTACATTTCCTTGTAGGCACATTATCGTCTCTTAGAACACTCTATACAAGGTCCCTGGTACTCTAAGCAAACTATGTTATGGATTTTTGTCTGTTAGGCAACAGCACTGGGTCGGTCAAATAAATAAGATCCGGCGGTCCGGATTTCAGGCAGTGAATGCATGGGTTTAGTTTGATATACAAACCACACGAGCCCTTGCTTAAGCAGAGGAGTACTTTGACAGAATTGTTTTGTCACACTGTGCATGAATGCTGGCCCAGCTGAACCCCATCCCTATCCAGAGGAGGGTGGCAGCCAGCTGAACTGGCCGTCGGATGATATATTCACACAGGAAAAAGGGGAGTTAGAACACTTTGGGGGATCTGGCAGATTAGCAGACCTATACTTATTTGGGTAGGAAAAGCAAGGTAGGAGTACAATTATATGTATTCATATAATCTAATGCAATTGTACAATGCTTTAATTATTCATCCTGTTCATCATTCTTGACATTCTGGTGACATTGGTTTGCTTATTTTATTAATCATTGCTGAGCATATATTTTACACAAGATTCCAGTTGCCTCAATATATATTTGAAACACCACATTTGTATTTCTTGTGCATCTCTTCTGCCATGCCGAAGTTACAATAAAAAATGGCAAGATTTGTTTCCACAATTTCCCTGGGTGATTCAGGGTTGTCAAGTTCTGAGGCTGCAGACACAATCCAGTACCCTGTCAGTTTAAGGGCCCAATGTCACACTGTGAGCTAGCCAGGAATTAGGTCAACATATTCTGATTGTTAGAAGGCGACCTCAGAGGGCCCGGAGGGGGCCCTGACTGTCCTGAGACCCACCCTCAAAGTATCGTAGCCGGGCAATGGCGGGAGACTCCGCAGGGGAGGAATCTCGTATCTAGGATCGTACACTCGGCACCCCACGACAAAGAGACACCACACCGAGGGTTCCTAGGATTCAAGCTTTATCAAATCGAAGTGGTAGGATCTTTATGATCAGCAAGGCAGATATTTACAAGCAGAGCGTGGGCTCACAGAGTCTTGGCGGGGGTAGGAGGTAGCGGGACAGTCTTTGGGGGGATATGGATCAAATGCAGGAGCGTACCCGGTGCACAGCTCACAATCCTCGAGCTGGGGGATACGCTTGCCGTCGGGGGGTCCGGCGGGACCAAAGAGAGTCTGGGGGAGCCGCGAGTCACTCAGCAGGCTCAAGCACAAGTTCGGAGGTCTTACGATCTTCAGGGAGCCGCGAGTCACTCAGCAGGGCTCAAGCACAAGTTCGGAGGTCTTACGATCTTCAGGGAGCCGCGAGTCACTCAGCAGGGCTCAAGCACAAGTTCGGAGGTCTTACGATCTTCAGGGAGCCGCGAGTCACTCAGCAGGGCTCAGATGTTCCAAGGCGAATCTGCCGGACAGTTCCAGAGCACCCCTTGTTATAGGTCTACCCCTCTTTGATGTCCGGAGTCTGTGCAGGCAGGGGTCTTGTCACCTGGGGGTCGCTTGTCGAGGTTTCCTGCCATTGTCCTTTGATCCTTTCAGGGTCGGGTCGGGAGGAGTCCCAGACACCCAGCAGGCGTGGAGCCAGCCCCCAGGGAGGCCGGAGGGCCGATCGAAACCCATCGTCCCAGGGGAGTTCAGAGGTGCGATAGAAACTGCTCCTCCCTCTCTCATCCCCTGGAAGCGTGATGTCCTCCAGCCGGAGTGGCGCCTCTAGGCCCGGGTTGTGCTGGGGCCGGGCGGCCATCTTGGTGCATGAAGTGGGCACGCGTGCCCGGGGTGGCCGAAAGGAGAGAGGCCATGGACGGGGATGCCCGGGTCGCGTGTGTGTGTTCTGGTGGGAAGGATCGGCTGGGCCGTGTGCTTGGGGTCCCAGGTACCAGGTTAGGTAGTGCGAGGACAGGAAGAGCCATGCTACGAGGCCGGGTCTAACACTGATGGTATGCGCAGACTCAGTCCCATATAATTTTGAGGGTTATGTTGCCCAAATGCACAGTCTTACTGAGAAAGTTAGAACTTTATGACAAATGTAGTTTGTGCTATATGGCTCACCTTCGTAGCCTTGGTTTCAATATTCAGTAGTATTTTTACTTTGAATCTAGCATTTCTGGTGGTGCCAAAACCAATTAAAAAAAATGTAGTGCCAGATTTGTCTATGTGGGTACGGATACTCTTTCGGTACAGCGACAGAGTACTCTTACTGCCAAGATATTGATCTGCCCACCAAATTTATAAGCGGGTGGACTATCCTTTTTGACCATGTCTAAGATTACTCCATCTTTGGCATGGTTACACCCCTCCAATGAAGTAAGGGCAGTTAGAAGCTGACCTCGATGTCTCTATGTCTAATTTGTGTGAACGTACAGGTCAGTTTTTAGTAACCATCACCGACAGGAATAATCTGTCAGCAAGGTGCAGTGAAAACTGTCTAATGCCCCCATCGCCATGGGAGATGCACAGCGAGTGTGGAGGGGGGGCAGGAGTTATTTTCCAAATGAAAATCCCAGTTCGGGATTTTGTTTTTGAAAGTTACAAAAATTGATGGGCTGCTTCGTCATGTTGATGGAGCAGTGCGTCAAACTAAAAAAAAACATTGGTGGGAACCAACGTCATGGCTCAAGGGGGCTCCTATTGACCTTATTTTGATCCATTCCATTCGTGGGCACTGGGCCCAGCCACACAAGTGGGGCAGAGGTTTTAATTGGCACAAGCGGGGTAACGCTAGGTGGTGGGACTTTTGTGGTTTCCATCACAGAAATGTACAGAAAATACGTGATTTTAGGCAAAGTTTGAGATTTGCAGAGTAATGTAGGTAGGGAAATCTCATGGGATCCATGCAAGGAACTCCGCACAAAAATCCTCTGGGTGTTTACTTTTCAAAATTGTGTATGGTTGATAGGTTACCATGAGTGGTGGCCAAGTACAGCACAACACACCGTAGCTACCTCAATTGCTGATCTTTCCACACCGCACTCTAGTATTGTGTGGCCTCTCTTTGCCCACCCACACAAGTGGAGTACCGTTTGTATCAGGAGACGTGTGGGAAGTGAGGGTGGTATTGAATTTGTGGCTCCCTGCAGATTCCAGAAGAATTCCTCACAAAAAGGCTAGGAAAATGTGAGAGATTTTAGAGATTTCCAAAGGCTTCTGGGTAAGAAAACCTGGTGAGAGCTACGCAAGTCATCAGACTCCGGACTCGACTGGTTGTCTAGTTTTAAAAAATGTGAAGGTTTGCTACGTGTCGCTTGGTGCCGGCTGAGTAGGGGCCCAAAATCCACAGCTATTCACATTGCAAAACAAGCATTTGCAATGCAAATTGGTCTCGCATTTGTGAGAGTTAAAGGTATTTGCATTGTGAATAACAAGGTCTTCTACCTACCATAGGAATGAAAGTCGAAATAATATGGAAACAAACGATGCTAGAGAAAGGAGGAATATGAAATGGAGATGGAATGAATCTGAGGAAAGGGGATAATTGGGTTAAAAAGGAAATAGAGGGGAAAATGAAAACAGCACAATAAAGACAGAATCATGAAAATGAGAAGTAAAGAAAGCAAAAACGTCCAAAGACTGAAACATACAGAGAGAGGAGAGACACATCAAAAAGACTGGCCAAGAAACAAAAGGAAAATGGCACAGAAATGGAGAAACAGGAGAAATAAAAATAAACAGAGATGGAAAAAAGAATGGAAGCGAAGGAGAGGAAGAGAAACTGGCACTGAGATTAAGAGAGAATGAAATGCAAGGAAAGACTGGGATAAACACAGAATAAAAAGAAGTGGAAGGAGAGACCAGGGCAGAGACAATGAGACGTTTGCAGACGGGTACAAAGAGAAATGGAGGAAGATCGGGAAAGCTGAAGACTACAAAGAAGTCCATGTTTGTGTGACGTGGGCTTGCAATTAAGGCAACTTTTTAAGCACATTCTGCTCTAGTGCTGCAGGTAGGCAGCGATGCTGACAAACGCTTTTAAATAGGATGGTGGCAAATCAAAATGTTGAAAATAAAGTGTTCAAATAAACATTTGATAATTATTTTTTAATGCACGCACCATGATATTGCACGTTCACTGTGCTGTGCACTCCACTGTTTTACATGGCTAGATCTGTGCTACACATATACTGCACCTGTGCACTGTTTGTGACCTGGCCAAAGAGAGCATGAAAGAGCTGAAACTGGATCATAAATGCAAAGATCTTCCTAACAGGGGCACCAAAATCCCTAAAATGTCCCTGTTAAGGAGGGGCCGCTGATTCAGCATCCTCATGAACTGTCAATTTGCAATATTTTATGTGCTGGGATAGTGTTTTTTCACTGAGCTTTTTCCAGTTCCTTTTGAAAAGTGTTCTGTCCACCAATGAGTATTTCCTGGGAAGAAGACCAGGAGAGAGAGAAAGAGAAAGCAAAGTGTTTGGTCCAGGTAAGTGGGAGAGGATTAGCAACTTTGATCGAACTAAACTTCACACTCCAGGAAGGAAAAGGTAGTGATGAATGTAGCTTCCCTCTTTCCTTTCTCTTCTTCGACTCGTGCTCCAAAGTAAATACGAGGCGAATGCAGCAGTCTTAAAAAGTTTTACATACATATATGATATGCTGACTAGCCAGAATGTGAACTGCTGGTGACCTCACTACATCATGTGTTAATCAGCAGCAAGAACGACCTTCAAATAAACACCTCTTAATCCTCCTCCCATATTCTTTTTCTGCCCTCACTAGATCGCCCAATCTGTCCACTTCAAACAACGCTCCCTTCTGATATTTTGCTGCAGACCAAAAGGGAAACATTTAAAAAGCACAATATAAAGTTAAATTTCCAGAAGGATGTAAACTGTGACGAAGTGCATTGTACTCGTTATTTGAATTTACTTATTTTAGTAAAAACACTAATTAAATTGCAGTTTTAAAAGGCATATATTTTAATCAATGTGGCTCTGGTCCATGCTCATGAGCACCCTTGCGTTACAACAAACAAATGATGGACGGAATGCTGACAATGCAGACATTCTCCCCCAGTCAAGAGATCTGGGTTAAATCCATCGTTCTTTTGCCCACTACGCCACCCCAGTTCAGACATGGCCATATGCAAATCAGTCTTGACCCTGTGCCTCATGGGAACAGTCCAGCCTGAACTGCCAAGCCATGTCTTCCCTGGACCGGAATCAAGCATCCTAGGACCGGTTTCTGGCTATCAGCCGTCATCAGCCAGGATAGCTTGACTCCAGTGGCTTAGTGAGCACGGGACCCACGTCTGGGCATACCCATCCCACTTAGGGCGAAAAGCGTTACAACAAACAAATGATGGACGGAATGCTGACAATGCAGACATTCTCCCCCAGTCAAGAGATCTGGGTTAAATCCATCGTTCTTTTGCCCACTACGCCACCCCAGTTCAGACATGGCCATATGCAAATCAGTCTTGACCCTGTGCCTCATGTGAACAGTCCAGCCCGAACTGCCAAGCCATGTCTTCCCTGGACCGGAATCAAGCATCCTAGGACCGGTTTCTGGCTATCAGCCGTCATCAGCCAGGATAGCTTGACTCCAGTGGCGTAGTGAGCACGGGACCCACGTCTGGGCATACCCATCCCACTTAGGGCGAATAGCGTTTCAACAACCAAATGATGGACGGAATGCTGACAATGCAGACATTCTCCCCCAGTCAAGAGATCTGGGTTAAATCCATCGTTCTTTTGCCCACTACGCCACCCCAGTTCAGACATGGCCATATGCAAATCAGTCTTGACCCTGTGCCTCATGGGAACAGTCCAGCCCGAACTGCCAAGCCATGTCTTCCCTGGACCGGAATCAAGCATCCTAGGACCGGTTTCTGGCTATCAGCCGTCATCAGCCAGGATAGCTTGACTCCAGTGGCGTAGTGAGCACGGGACCCACGTCTGGGCATACCCATCCCACTTAGGGCGAGAGGGTGGGGATAGTCAATCACATACTTCGAGTTCACTCAGGGGTGCAAATCTATTTCTAGTCGGGAGTGATGGGAGAGTTACATTGCATTAAACACAAACGTAAGCAGGAAAGGTTTCCAAACTTACAGGGGGGCCGAGAGGAACTAAAGAGAGGAGGACACCCTCCCGGGTTTTTACACTGTTTTACCAAAAGTACTCCCCACTGGTGACTCGCAATTAAGTTGCTGAATGTATTTGAACAGTCCTAGAGCTCCCAGGTATTGAGGTCCCTACGTGAAGTCAGAAAAGACCACCACTATTAAGTGGGGAAGGAGGCAACTCCTTTTGTTTTATATTCCCTCACACACCCTAGTGGTGCATCCCAAAAGGGGCCAGCTTCTTCCTCATACCTTATGTCCGTAGTAAAGTTCCAGCATTACTCACGCCATCAAGGTCCTGCCCCTCGTATCATCCTATTCGGAGGTGGTTCCACTGCTTGGGGTACTGCTTCATCTCGTTGTTACGTTATAAATAGACCGTTTCTAATTGGATGTTATGCCGCCTACTTCCGCATCCCGTATCCGGCGTGAACGAGTCCCCGGTGTGAATCATGGGAAATGTAGTGTTAAACTGATGACGCGTCCCTCTCTGCTTGGAGGTTATAATCGAGAAAACGTCGTAATACTTCCCCCCAAAAAATGTTTGGTGATCGATACTTTGTATGTATTACTCTACTACATAGATGAGTAGCCATATGACGCAGCCGTTTTAGGACATTAGTGGCAGATCTTTGCAATATACGGTATTACTGTACCGACACGCCTGATTAGAACTGACCCCCCCGTCCTTACCGGTATTACATTGGCTAGTATTATCAGATCGTCAATAAACACAGTCTATAACAACTTATCGGATCAGATGTGCGGCTGACGGGTGTTTTCTGACACCGTGTTAATAAAGCTTAGTTTAAAAAAAACCTCCAAGCAGAGAGGGACGCGTTGTCAGTTTAACACTACATTTCCCATGATTCACACCGGGGACTCGTTCACGCCGGATACGGGATGCGGAAGTAGGCGGCATAACATCCAATTAAAAACGGTCTATTTATAACGTAACAACGAGATGAAGCAGTACCCCAAGCAGTGGAACCACCTCCGAATAGGATGATACGAGGGGCAGGACCCTTGATGGCGTGAGTAATGCTGGAACTTTACTACGGACATAAGGTATGAGGAAGAAGCTGGCCCCTTTTGGGATCCAGCATTAAGCACAACTCTCACAGACATTGTTCTGTGTTTATGTTTTCGTGTGTTTGTCTCTCTATGTGTGTGCTTGTTTATCTTGTTGGGGCCCTCTTCCATAACTATGGAACAACAATTCGGGACACTCGAATCTCGTGGGTGTGATGACAAAATCACAACACTGAAACAACCTGGGTCTGGGGCTGAGTAAAGAAAGTACACAAATTAGCCAAGGTGAACCCCAATATAAAAGTGACAACTCTATAAGAGAGCCTCTCCTGAAACAGGACCCATCAATCACTTAAGGTGGTTATTTGTTGTTATCATCTGGGTCTGCATGCTCCAACCTGCTGGACCAGTTCATAAAGCAGTGATCCGGTCGCTAGCATGGAAGAAGCACCAAAGGAGGATCGTCACCTGATCCCTCACGGGTATTGTCTGGGATGAAATCCTACCCAAGGAGCAAAACGGGAGATCCTAAAATCAGCAGTAAAAATAATAAAGTGAGTTTAAAAATGGCTAAGGATGCTCAAAAAATCTTTATTAGTAGAGGATCCTTGTCAAGATTAAGAAGCAAAATGGCAATATGGCATAAATAATTTTGTCATTATGCTATTGTCCATAGCATGATTGGTCAACATGTTTCTGCCCAAAAAAAGATCAAAAAGTATCAGGGCTTTCGTCAGGACCTTGATTACTGCTGTGGTTAAATGTGAAAACGTGTCAACAAAATATTCAAAAGGGGGTGTGTGAATAAACTAATCCTACCGCACCGGTCAGGTCAGGAACAATCAAAACCGGATACCTGTGGAAGAAAGTGAAAAAATACAATGGCCGATTGTGTACAAACATAGTCAGGGGTCATTAATCCAGAATGACCTAAAACATGCATATATTAATGCTGAATGGCATTCAATGTAGTAAATTGAATTGCACTTACCCATAACTAGTGGGCACTGCCCTCACCTCAACCTGGTCTCAACTCAGGGAAAGGGGCCCCGCTCTAAACATAAAAACAAATAGGAGAGAAAACAGGTAACAACTGGCCAGACCTGGAAAAAACTCTCCTCTTGAAGGCATGGTGTAAAACATAAGATACACCCAAACAGTGCAATGGATGGCAGAAAATGGTCAGTCAAACCGTTAGGAAATAGGAAATAGAAAAGTGCCTAGTGAAGACGGTTTAGGTGTTTGATACCGTTCCCACTGTTAAGGTATTATCAGGCAAGTGGAAATGCCACATGTAAAAGTATCCTAAAGGGGCAAGCCTCTCAACTGATTATACAGGTCTATACAAGTAGAAGGTAAGACCAGACTTAGGTGATGTAGGTAGGACAAGTGATCTCTCTGCGTTAACAAGTGTGTGAGACCAACGAGACACTTAAGTCAAACAACTAGAGTGACAGGATACGAAACACCCAATACGCATACACCAAGGTTCACAGAGTTACACATTTACAAAGTCTGAGCTCACCTGTCCGTCGGTACCCCGGGGCGGTCTTTGAATCAAGAATGACAATTACAATTACAACCTGCTGGTCTATAAAAAAATTTTTTTCCCTTAGACCTCCACCTACATTTTTTTGTGTTATTACTGTGATGACAAAATGCCTACGAACATGAAGTGTCTGACTACAGGGCTACCCCATAAAAGTTGGTTTTCCACTTGGAGTCGATACCCCTCCCAGAATGGGGTAAGAATGAATGTATAAAATGAATATACGTATGCATGAGCGTGAAAGGTGAGCATACAGTTACGCGATCATGTTATTTTAAAAGCAAACCACGGTGATTATTTTTAAATTAGTAGTGTTTGACCACGTGGGAATTACACGGGTGTAGGATCAATATGAATAGACACACACCTAAGAGCAAAAGGTGATAGGATGCGGTGCGATGCCGCCACCAAGACGGGCAGTACACAGACACGAGCGTGTGATAAACTAAGTGTGTTTTTTCACCCGCCACCTCTGTATGTCTGGTGGAGTTTGTTTCACCATTAATAAGTTGAGACGTACGCCTGTAGAGATGAACATTCCTGGATCTCCATATATATAAAAATGTGTGGTCTCTTCTCTTTTTTTCTTTTCGTTTCTCTACATAGATGGAGTGACATGTAAGACTAATTAGTCTACGTAAACTAATAAGGAGCGTTAGTTGCCCTTATCACCAGTAGCGTAGGGAAATCCCCTTCACTACCCATACCAGGGGGCATTCTATTCCGCCCTGAAGAAAGTCCAGCACCCTTTATGGGGCTTAATAGGACTGAAACATGTTGGCTATAGGGTCTTAGGACCATAATATCCCCATTGACCCATAAACTTTATTTTATTATTACCCCCAGCAGGTCCAAGAATAAAAGGGATACTGGGATCTGCTGCCGGGCTTTTAATCTTTATTCCCCTGGCCAAAAACATCTTCTTAAGAGCTCCCTGAAATATGGTCGAGCCCACCTCGACTTTTAGGCGTCGAGGTGTCCCAATGATGAAGCATGACACCACTAGGGTGTACGAGGGAATATAAAACAAAAGGAGTTGCCTCCTTCCCCACTTAATAGTGGTGGTATTTTCTGACTTCACGTAGGGACCTCAATACCTGGGAGCTCTAGGACTGTTCAAATACATTCAGCAACTTAATTGCGAGTCACCAGTGGGGAGTACCTTTGGTAAAACAGAGTTACATTGCATCCATTGTGCAGATGAGAGGAGGGGTTAGCCCTAAGGTATGAAGTAACATTTGTAATATACTGTTTGTCAAAAAAGCCCAGAGGTAGTGCAAACATCTGTTTATCAAAATGGGAGGAAGTAGGAAGTATGCTTAGTAGATACTCAACCAGCTTTCTCTCTGAATCAAGTTAGCATGGGTACCCACAACCTATAGATTTCTAATCACGGGTCCTAAACTCCATATTTGGGGCCCATTTCAGAATTACATAGGATTACCTGGTACAAATTTTTCAGTCTACATCTTTCACCATATGAATTGGTCTATACTCTGCACACAATGAAAAATCATTGTAAAGTGCAGCTCAGATGTTGGCTCTGGGTACATAGGGTTCTTGGACAACCGAAAACCCTATATCTCCCTGAAACCAGAAGGGTCTATGTTAGACCTGGCACCATTGGCGTGAGTCTCCCTTCCTTTTTTCGCTGTGTCTCCTCTGTTTTTGCTGGTTATAGATGCTCTGGGCGCTGTGCCGCTGCCATTCAGTGCCACAGCGCGAATGCTCCCTTTGTAAAGATGACATATGACTTGGTACATCCATGATTGGCTTATTCAGTTTACCTGTTAGTCCCTAGTAGCGTGGCCGGTGTGTGCCCAGGGCTGGTAAACCGAATGCTGCTGGTGGGCCTGCAGCACTGGTTTGTGCCACCCACAGAAGCAGCTTGTAAAGTGTGTCTCAGACCTGCCACTGCAGTGTCTGCGTGCAGTCCAGAACTGCCATCTTGGCTGTGAAGTGCACCCGCTTCCCAGCCCCTAAACCTTCCCTTGGCATCATGTAAGCCCCCCTTATGATAGGGCGCATTGTATGTGTGAGGTAGGACATGCCCTGTTGTATGTAGCATGTCCTAGTAGTCAATTACACCCAATTTCGTTTTTCACTACTGTAAGGCTACCTGTTCTCCATAGGCCAGAATGGGAGGTCTGGGCTATTACATCCTATAGTCCTAACTGACCCACAGAACATGGTAGAAAAACGAATCTAGTATGCCTGAGCTCAGAATATTAAAATACATCTTTTAGTGAAGGTTATTTTTATATTCTGTGTTTGAAACTACCACTTTTAGAGTATAGGTACTTTCTTGCCTAAGCCTTCCAGTTGCTCTGCTATTATGTGTATTGGCTGTCTGGTTTTGGAGGGACAGGGCAGGCTGAGTCAGACCTGGGTTGAATAGAGCGACCTGCCTAGGTGTGAGGGGAGGGGTAGCTCCTGCACTTGAATAGGGCTGTGCCTGGCAAGGTGAAAGCTGGCTCCACCTCCCACTGTGCGTCTGAGGCAGACCCCCTCTTTCTGAAAGGAAGGATGCAGCCTGATCAACAAAGTGCTCCAGGGCTGGGCAAAACTGGTTCTGGCTGGGTTCAGAGGCTTGGGACCCCTAAGAACAAAGACTTTGGGGGTATAAATATTTGTGCACAAACCCCTACAATTTGTATTGCTCCTGGATAACAAGAAGAACCTCTGTCCGTGTGGCTACAAGAATCTGCAGGAGAAGGACTGTCCTTGTGCTTGTGTGCTGTTCCTGGGACTGGCCTGCAGCTGTTACTACTGGACTTCAAGAAGAGGAAAGGAACTTTGATTGGACTTTTATTTCTTTTGCTACAGCAACTACCCAAGGGCTAGGAGAGAGCTAGCCTCCTGCTGGAGTCTCAGGCACATCAGACTCCACCATCAGCCTCCTGTTTCCTCCCAGCGAGGATTACTATCTGCAGGTGAGGCTCCTGTGTGTTCCAGGACCTCTATTTCTACTGTTGAGAAGAGAGCGCTGAAAATCGCCGCTAACCTCCGTTAGCGAGCCGCTGCAGCTGGTGAGTGTGAGAAAAATCCGCTCTCGCCGAGCGCTCGCTAACCCCGAAGATCGTCGCAGCACCTGTCTGCGGGCCTGAAAACGCCCGCTATCCGAAGATCGTCGCAGCACCTGTCTGCGGGCCTGAAAACGCCCGCTATCTGAAATCATCGCAACAGGATCATCGCAGCGCGGACGCCGAGCGTTCGCCATTTTCCCCGCATCGAATCCGGATCGTCGCTCCCTCGCGGAGCGCCATCTTTGTCAACGCAGCAAGATCGCACACGCAACAGGCTCGGTGCATCATCCTCCCTTCGCGGCAAGGATTTCATCGCATCACCGGCTTAGCGTGAGGAAGTTTGTCGCTTTGTCCTGCCCGCAACCCAGCGCATCATCCTCCCTCGCGGTAAGGATTCAACGCATCGCTGGTTAGCGTGAGGAAATTTATCGCTACAACGCCTTAGCGACATTTTTGTTGCTTTGCTCCAGGAACCAGATACTTTGTGAGTAAAAGGGTCGCAGAGACCCCTGCCTTGAACTAAACATCATTTTGTGCATCCTGAACTATTTTTCCTTGCAGCATTTCTAAAGTAATTATATTTTTATAGTATTGTGGATTTTTACTGTTATTGGTCTTGTGATTAAGTCTATATAAAAATACCTATTTTTCATAACTACTTGAGTGGTGTCCATTTGTAGTGTTCCTCATTATATTACTGTGTATGGTCATAAATGCTTCACACACTGCCTCTGAGAGAAGCCTAGCTGCTCGTGCTACGTTACCACAGGGTTGAGCATGGGTTGTCAAAGGGTGTAGGCTGCTTACTCTGACTTAGGAAGAAGGGTCCCTACTTGGACAGTGGCCAGCCATTGCCAACTAGAGACCCCCATTTCTAACATTGGTGGCAGCGGTGGGATCTGGACTTGCATTTATGATTGCATACAGTAATTATAGTGTACACTACTAGTGAGTGCAGACCATAACATAACCACGTATGTTGTTGAGATTTTTTGATTCTATTTTTGATCGTTATTGCCAGTTATTGCCACAATGGGCAAGCCCAGATCCAATGCCTCTGAGGATCTCTCCTGGGAAGAAGAGAAATTAGACACCTACAATGCCAAGCAGCTCAAATGTTTTTGCAAACGCTTCACGGTCCCTATCACAGGTCTCACTAAGAGGGAAGAGTATTACAAGGTGCTGAAGGCCTGGTTAGAAGCCAGGGATGCCCCTAGGAATGAGGAAGGGCCTGTGGAGGGGGGAGAGAATGCAGGAGAGCAGCAGGAAGAAATTGTAGATTTGGTAGGGGATAAAGCAGTTTCCAGCCCGGGCACTAGCGTGTCCTCAAGGGGTCTGTCTCCAGAAGAGATGGAGGACAGGGAGAGAGATAGGCGGCATAATATGGAGATGGCTAAGCTCAAATTGGATGGTCAGAGAGACCTAGAGGATAAGAAGTTGGAAGTTGAGATAATGAAGATGAAATTTGAACATGAGAGAATTTTGAGGGAGTTGGAGATTAAGGCCAAGGGTATTGAGATCTCCCCCTCTGGTGGCAGCATACCAGTAGTGCATACTGAGAGTAGAGTGTATATACCTAAAGAGGTTATTAAGGATTTTCATAAAAGTGAGGATATTGGGCAATGGTTTGCCGCTTATGAATTAGCCATGGTGTCCCACCGGGTCCCTGAGAAGGATTGGGGAGCGGGGTTGTGGGGACGGTTTGTGAATGAGGGGAGGGATACCTTGTTGGACCTACCCCCAGAAAGTAGGATGATTTACGCCCACATGAAGGAAGCTTTGATTACCCGCTATGGTTTGACCCCTGAAATGTACAGGCAGAGATTTAGAACCTGCAAGAAGATAGAGGGTACCACATGGGTTGAATATGTGTCTTTTTTTGGCAGAGCAATGGAGCGCTGGGTAAAAGGCAGCAAAGTAGAAACTTTTGAGCAACTGTATGACTTGATTGCATGGGAGCATTTTTCTAGTAACTGTTTTCCTGAGCTACGCCAGCATCTGATAGATTGCAAGCTGACTAACCCTAGGAAGCTTGCTGAGGAGGCGGACCGCTGGGTGAGCACCCGGGTTCGCAAGGGTCCAGTGGGAGACTTCGCCAAAGGTGGGCCGGGTCCCCAGCAGAGAGGTGGGGGGGACAGGGGTAAACCAAGGGAGTTCCACCGAGGGCCCCAAGATAATTCCCAAGGGAACCAGGCAGTGGTATCCCAGCCTCCCCCAGATAAGAAGCCAGTGCCTCCAACAGGTAATCCTGTTCCAAGGAGGCCCCCTACTTGTTTTAAGTGTGGCCAGGTGGGCCACAGATACTTTGACCCCCAGTGTCCCCAAAGGGATACTCCTGCACCACCCCGTGCACCGCCCCGCCAGCTTGCTAGTGTAGCCCTGGGGGAGGAGGAGATGGGTGCCCAAGGTGGGTGGGACTTCGTAGAATTGACCCTTGTCTCACTAGGAGACTTTGAAATGGTTCCTAAGCCTGCACTGCCTGATAACACTAAAAAATACAGGCAGTGGGTAACCATCAATGGCCATAGAGTGGAAGCTCTGAGGGACACAGGAGCCAGTGTAACTGCTGTCAGCTCCCGGTTGGTGTCCAAAGAGCAGGTTGTGCCCCATGCATTCTACCCAGTAGTGTCTGCAGACAACACAGAGAGCCACTGTGAGGTGGCTCAGGTTCCCTTTGAGTGGGGGCGGGGTCTCAGGAACTCTTCAGGTGGCTGTGAGGCCCGCCATGCCTGTGGACTGTCTGTTGGGCAATGATTTGGAGAACTCCCCGTGGGCTACGGTGGAGAAGAGAGCTCACTTGCAAATGTTGGGACTGCCTGAGTGGGCATGTGCTACCACTCGGTCCATGGCAGCCAAAGAGAGTATTGAGAAAGACCTGAAGCCTGAGAATATGGCCCAGGTCCCTGCCTTAGAGGGAGGGGGCAGGGGGCGCGGGAAACTGGCCCCCTTGGTTCCCACGGCCCAGGAGGGAGCAGACCCTGAGGGGGATGCCCTGGAGCCTACCGGGGAGCAGAGTACCGACCTGGGAGACCTGCCTGAGCTGACCCAGTGGCAGCAGGAAGGGGGGCCCACCAGGGAGGAGTTTTGTGAACAGCAGAGAACTTGCCCCTCTCTTGAGGGTATGCGGCAACAGGCTGCAGCCCAGGCAGCAGGTGATGTGTCCGGTTCACATCTGATTTATTGGGAGAACAGTCTCCTGTATAGCGAGCCTAAGGTTGCTGAACCGGGGTCAGCCCGTGTGCTGGTGGTACCCGAGTGCTTCAGAACCTTCCTACTGGGGTTGGCTCATGACATCCCATTGGCAGGACATCTGGGGCAGACTAAGACCTTTGAAAGGCTGGTCACCCACTTTTATTGGCCCCAGATGCGCAAGAGTTCAGATACGTATTGTAGGACCTGTGAGACTTGCCAGGCAAGTGGGAAGAGTGGGGGGAAGATCAAAGCCCCACTCCAACCCTTCCCAGTTGTTAGCACCCCATTCGAGCGAGTGGGCATCGACATTGTGGGGCCTCTGGACCCCAAGACAGCCATGGGCAACAGGTACATCCTGGTCTTGGTGGACCATGCCACCCGGTACCCTGAAGCCATCCCGCTCAGGACAGTGACGGCCCCCGTGGTGGGACGTGCACTGATGGGGATCTTCTCCCGTGTGGGGTTCCCCAGAGAGGTGGTGAGCGACAGGGGGACCAACTTCATCTCCCAGTATATGAAGTCCCTGTGGAAGGAGTGTGGGGTGACTTACAAGTTCACCACTCCTTACCACCCCCAGGGTAACGGTCTGGTTAAGAGATTCAACCGGACCTTGAAGGGCATGATCATGGGCCTAGAAGAGCCCCTGAGGCGTAAGTGGGACGTCCTCTTGCCATGCCTGTTGTTTGCATACCGTGAAGTGCCACAGAAGTCCTTAGGGTTCAGTCCCTTTGAACTGCTCTATGGCCATCCGGTAAGAGGACCTCTGAGTTTGGTCAAGGAAGGCTGGGAGCAATCTCCCAGGAAACCTCCCCAGGATGTATTTAGCTACATCCTGGCCTTCAGGAACCAAACTCGGCGTTTCAGAAAAATTGCTGAGGCAAATCTGGAAGCCAGCCAGGAGGAGATGAAACGTTGGCACGACCAGAATGCCACTCTGGTCGAATTTCAACCTGGTCAGAAGGTTTGGGTACTGGCCCCAGTGGAGCCTTGTGCGCTCCAAGATAAGTGGACCGGTCCCTTTGAGGTGGTGGAGCGCAAAAGTCAAGTTACCTATTTGGTGGACTTTAAATCTCCCAGGAACCCCCTGCGGGTCCTGCATGTGAATCGCCTGAAGAACCACTTTGAGAGGCCTGAAGTGGGCATGCTCCTTGCCACAGATGCAGGGATGGAGGAGGAAAGTGAGCCTCTTCCTGACCTCCTGTGTGCAGGAGAAAAGGATGGGTCAGTGGAGGGTGTGGTCCTCTCCACCACACTGACCCCGGAGCAACAGTTAGATTGCCGCCAGCTGTTGGGGCAATTCCCTGATTTATTTTCCCTGGTGCCTGGTGTCACTGACTGGTGCGTCCATGAGGTGGACACCGGGGACAGTCCTCCTGTCAAGCACAAGGCTTACCGAGTGACTGACCGGGTAAGGGCCTACATCAAGGAGGAGGTCTCCAAAATGTTTGCTCTAGGGGTGATTGAGTCCTCTAGCAGCCCCTGGTCCAGCCCCGTGGTCTTGGTACCAAAAGCTGCAGCGCCTGGTGACACTCCAGAACTTAGGTTCTGTGTGGACTATCGAGGTCTCAATTCGGTCACGAGGACCGACGCGCACCCCATCCCCAGAGCTGATGAGCTCATAGATCGGTTAGGGGCTGCCCGGTACCTCAGCACGTTTGATCTAACGTCTGGGTACTGGCAGATCGCCTTAACTGATGGGGCAAAGGAAAGGTCAGCATTCTCCACCCCAGATGGGCACTACCAGTTCCGTGTGATGCCCTTTGGAATGAAGAATGCCCCTGCCACCTTCCAGAGGTTGGTCAATCAGGTGTTGGCTGGGCTGGAGGATTTCAGTGCCGCCTACCTGGATGACATGGCAGTTTTCAGTTCCTCGTGGGAGGACCACTTACACCACCTCTGGGAAGTGTTGATGGCGCTGCGCAGAGCAGGCCTCACAATCAAGGCCAGTAAGTGCCAGATTGGGCAGGGTTCGGTGGTGTACTTAGGACACCAGGTAGGGAGTGGCCAGGTGGCACCTCTACAGCCCAAGATTGAAACCATCCTGGCGTGGGAGCCCCCAAGGACCCAGACCCAGGTGAGGGCCTTCTTAGGACTCACGGGTTATTACAGGAGGTTTGTCAAGGGGTATGGCAGCATCGTTGCCCCCTTGACTGAGCTGACTTCCAAGAAGCAGCCCAAGATTGTGAACTGGACTGACACCTGTGAGAAAGCTTTTGATGCCCTCAAAACTGCCATGTGTACAGCGCCCGTGCTCCTGGCGCCCAACTTTGCTAAGGAATTTATTGTCCAGACAGACGCTTCAGAGCATGGGAGGGGGGCTGTTCTGTCACAGATGAATGAGGAGGGACTAGACCAACCCGTAGCCTTCATCAGTAGGAGGTTACTTCCACGGGAACAGAAGTGGAGTGCAATTGAGCGTGAGGCATTTGCTGTGGTCTGGGCACTGAAGAAGCTGAGACCATACCTTTTTGGGACTCACTTCCAGGTTCAGACAGACCACAGGCCCCTCAGATGGTTGATGCAGATGAGGGGTGAGAATCCCAAGTTGTTAAGGTGGTCCATTTCCCTACAGGGTATGGACTTTACGGTGGAACATCGCCCTGGTAGAGAACACGCCAATGCTGATGGTCTGTCCAGATTTTTCCGCCTTAGTGAAGAGAACTTCCAAGGGGATGGGTAGTTCTCCCCACATTGCAGCTGGAGGGGACGCGTGTTAGACCTGTCACCATTGGAGTGAGTCTCCCTTCCTTTTTTCGCTGTGTCTCCTCTGTTTTTGCTGGTTATAGATGCTCTGGGCGCTGTGCCGCTGCCATTCAGTGCCACAGCGCAAATGCTCCCTTTGTAAAGATGACATATGACTTGGTACATCCATGATTGGCTTATTCAGTTTACCTGTTAGTCCCTAGTAGCGTGGCCGGTCTGTGCCCAGGGCTGGTAAACCGAATGCTGCTGGTGGGCCTGCAGCACTGGTTTGTGCCACCCACAGAAGCAGCTTGTAAAGTGTGTCTCAGACCTGCCACTGCAGTGTCTGCGTGCAGTCCAGAACTGCCATCTTGGCTGTGAAGTGCACCCGCTTCCCAGCCCCTAAACCTTCCCTTGGCATCATGTAAGCCCCCCTTATGATAGGGCGCATTGTATGTGTAAGGTAGGAAATGCCCTGTTGTATGTAGCATGTCCTAGTAGTGAATTACACCCAATTTCTTTTTTCACTACTGTAAGGCTACCTGTTCTCCATAGGCCAGAATGGGAGGTCTGGGCTATTACATCCTATAGTCCTAACTGACCCACAGAACATGGTAGAAAAACGAATCTAGTATGCCTGAGCTCAGAATATTAAAATACATCTTTTAGTGAAGGTTATTTTTATATTCTGTGTTTGAAACTACCACTTTTAGAGTATAGGTACTTTCTTGCCTAAGCCTTCCAGTTGCTCTGCTATTATGTGTATTGGCTGTCTGGTTTTGGAGGGACAGGGCAGGCTGAGTCAGACCTGGGTTGAATAGAGCGACCTGCCTAGGTGTGAGGGGAGGGGTAGCTCCTGCACTTGAATAGGGCTGTGCCTGGCAAGGTGAAAGCTGGCTCCACCTCCCACTGTGCGTCTGAGGCAGACCCCCTCTTTCTGAAAGGAAGGATGCAGCCTGATCAACAAAGTGCTCCAGGGCTGGGCAAAACTGGTTCTGGCTGGGTTCAGAGGCTTGGGACCCCTAAGAACAAAGACTTTGGGGGTATAAATATTTGTGCACAAACCCCTACAATTTGTATTGCTCCTGGATAACAAGAAGAACCTCTGTCCGTGTGGCTACAAGAATCTGCAGGAGAAGGACTGTCCTTGTGCTTGTGTGCTGTTCCTGGGACTGGCCTGCAGCTGTTACTACTGGACTTCAAGAAGAGGAAAGGAACTTTGATTGGACTTTTATTTCTTTTGCTACAGCAACTACCCAAGGGCTAGGAGAGAGCTAGCCTCCTGCTGGAGTCTCAAGCACATCAGACTCCACCATCAGCCTCCTGTTTCCTCCCAGCAAGGATTACTATCTGCAGGTGAGGCTCCTGTGTGTTCCAGGACCTCTATTTCTACTGTTGAGAAGAGAGCGCTGAAAATCGTCGCTAACCTCCGTTAGCGAGCCGCTGCAGCTGGTGAGCGTGAGAAAAATCGCCGCTCCGCTATCGCCGAGCGCTCGCTAACCCCGAAGATCGTCGCAGCACCTGTCTGCGGGCCTGAAAACGCCCGCTATCCGAAGATCGTCGCAGCACCTGTCTGCGGGCCTGAAAACGCCCGCTATCTGTAATCATCGCAACAGGATCATCGCAGCGCGGACGCCGAGCGTTCGCCATTTTCCCCGCATCGAATCCGGATCGTCGCTCCCTCGCGGAGCGCCATCTTTGTCAACGCAGCAAGATCGCACACACAACAGGCTCGGTGCATCATCCTCCCTTCGCGGCAAGGATTTCATCGCATCACCGGCTTAGCGTGAGGAAGTTTGTCGCTTTGTCCTGCCCGCAACCCAGCGCATCACCCTCCCTCGCGGTAAGGATTCAACGCATCGCTGGTTAGCGTGAGGAAATTTATCGCCACAACGCCTTAGCGACATTTTTGTTGCTTTGCTCCAGGAACCAGATACTTTGTGAGTAAAAGGGTCGCAGAGACCCCTGCCTTGAACTAAACATCATTTTTTGCATCCTGAACTATTTTTCCTTGCAGCATTTCTAAAGTAATTATATTTTTATAGTATTGTGGATTTTTACTGTTATTGGTCTTGTGATTAAGTCTATATAAAAATACCTATTTTTCATAACTACTTGAGTGGTGTCCATTTGTAGTGTTCCTCATTATATTACTGTGTATGGTCATAAATGCTTCACACACTGCCTCTGAGATAAGCCTAGCTGCTCGTGCTACGTTACCACAGGGTTGAGCAGGGGTTGTCAAAGGGTGTAGGCTGCTTACTCTGACTTAGGAAGAAGGGTCCCTACTTGGACAGTGGCCAGCCATTGCCAACTAGAGACCCCCATTTCTAACAGTCTAGCTACCATAATGGTATACTGCTTTTGTAAATCGGCTATTGTGACAGAAAATTACAGTTGAAAATGATGTCACAAATGGCTGTTTTCTCCTACTCATTTTCAAAATTTCTTTACTTAAAAAGTTAATTTCCTTGGGAAAACCTATAAGGATTTACACATAATACCCTTTGCTAAATTCAGAATTGTATCTACTTTTCAAAAATCTATAGCCACCACTAAATTGAAATAGGTTGAAAAGTACAAAAAATGTACGGTGCGTCTGCGGATCTCGCTGAGATGTGGTGCAATGTGGGTGCATCGTGGGAGGTCCAGGATGAGTCTTGCTGGAAAGTTCTGGATAGTCTTGTGTTGGTGGAGGAGATGGCTGGAGACCCTGGCAGATAGTGCATTGCCGTAGTCTAATCTGCTTGTGATGAGAGGCTGCATGACAGTGCATCTGGTGTTCGAGGGCAGCCATTTGAAGATTTTGAGGTGCATGTAGAGAATGTAAAAGTAGGAGGAGCTGGCCACATTGACCTGTTCTGTCATGTTGAGCTTATCGTCCAGAATGATTCCCAGGTTTCTGGCATGGTAGGTCGGTGTGGGTCTGAGCTCTGCTGGCCACTAGGTGGAGTCCCAAAGAACAGTACTTGTTCCTGAAGATCAGCACTTACATCTTGTCGGAGTTGAGTTTCATACAGTTAGATCTCATTCAGTCAAGCACTTAAAGAAGTTGGCTGTGGTGGACTTGTCGGTTGAAGAAAGGATCAACTGGGTGTTATCGGCAAAGGATTTGATGGAGATATCTTGTGACTTGATGAGATTAGCAATATGTGCCATGTAGATCTTAAACAGGGTTAGGCTGAGTGATAAAACCCGGGGCAATTGGCAGATCAGAAGTTTGGGTTTCGATGTCTTGGCTGCTAGTACTTTTTCCTGTGAGGAATGAGCTTATCCAATTGAGGGCCAGTCCTTGAGGGCCTCTGTCATGCAGTCTTCTGACGAGTGTGTGGTGGGAGACTGTTAAGGGTGGGCGTAATGTGCGTAAGGGACCTACGCGGAGAGGCACGGAGATGGATCCAATCTCCGCACTCTCCGCATAGTTGCAGTATGCACATCCCGCCTCCCGCCCTCCTCCCGCCCGCAGTATTAAATACATTAAAACATTTTTTTTTAAATAACCTTACCTTATCGGCGGCATCCCCGGGCTTCCATCCTTCTCCAGCGCGTCGTCTTCTGGGAACTGCGCATGCGCGGGAGCCCACGCATGCGCATTCCTTCCAAGGAATGAGCATGCACGGGTTCCCGCGCATGCGCAGTTCCCAGAAGAAGACGCGCTGGAGGAGAATGGAAGCCCGGGGATGCCGCCAATTAGGTAAGGTTATTAAAAAAAAATGTTTTAAATGTATTTAATACTGTGGGCGGCCAACGTCCGTTATGCCCCGAGTGTGCGGAGATTTGACCTGTTTCTCCGCCTATTATCGCGGAAGGCGGAAGGGTAAATCTCTGCACATTCCGTAGGCGGAACGGAGTTGTCCGCCCAACCTTAGAGACTGTATCAAAGACAGCAGAGGTTGAGTAGGATGTGGGCTGTAGTTTCTGCTTAGTCCAGTATTGTACGAATGTCATCTGTTTCCATGAGAAGTGCTGTTTCTATGCTGTAGTTGCTCCAGAACCCTGATTGGGTATGGTCCAGCAGGCCATAAAGTCTGAGGTGGTTGGTGAGTGGTGTGTTGATGGCCTTCTCCCTCACTCGGATGTTGCTCAGTTCGCTAGGGTCAGCGGATGGGTTTTTGGAGGAGTGCAATGATAACTGCATGCTTCCAGTCTTCTGGGAAGGTGGGGTATTTGAAGGAGCTATTGATGATATGGGTGAGAATGTAGCTAATTGGTGGTCATCCCATGTTGTAGATGTGGTGGAGGTATGGGTCTGTATGAACCTCTGAGTTTACCGTTTTTATGATTTCTGCAGTGTCTTCTTCAGAGAGTGATTTCCAGTCAGTCAGGTGATTGTCTTGATTGGTGTTGGTTAGATTGATGATGAGATCTTTAGGATCTGAATGTTGTTCACAGGGGCTGTAGATATTTTCTATTTTTCTATAGAAGAAATCATAATTTGTCTCAGAATTCTTGTGATGGTTTGATGGCTTTTTCTGAGGTCTCAGGGGGGTGAATTCTTTGACTATTGATCTCCTTGCAGCTATTGGAGTCTCTATATGTTCAGTTCGTACCTATCTTTTGGTGTCTGTCAGGAGTTGGTGGTAGCACATGAGCGCAGCCTTGCAGTTGCTTCTGGAACCATCATCATGGTTGGGTCTCTATTTTCTTTCTGGTTCCTTGCAGTGGTGGTTAGATTCCCGGAGGTCGTCTGTATACCAGATGGCTTGTTTGTTTGTTCTTCATTGTTTAATGCTTTTGACGGGCACAATGGAGTCTGCACAGTTCTTGATCCATATGTTGAAGTTGTGATGTCCTTGTCAGGGTTGATGATGTTGTTAGGATGGTCCGCGTTGAGGGCCTTGAGCCTGTCAGCCTCTATTACTTTGTTGCAGTTCTGGTTAGGTAGGTTGATGCTGGTGGGTGCATTGACTTGTGGTGTCATGATTTTGAAGTGTTGGTCCATGTGAACAGTGGAGCGGTATTGTAGGTGATCCTGTTACTAGTGGTGTAGATTAGGTCCAGAGTTTGTCCTGTAATGTGTGTGGGGTTTGTGACGAGCTGCGTGAGTACGATGTTGTTCAGGCTTTCAAGGAGGGCTGTGGTAATGGGGTCAGTAGGGGCCTGCAGCTGGAAACGAACGTCACCAAGTAGTATGAAGTCCTTGAAGAAGATGGTAAAGGGAGCAATGAAGTCTGTAATGAGGTTGCTAAAGCTGGTTTGTGGTCCGGGTGATCGATGTGCAAAGGTGCCTTTCAGAGGGAAGCTATTTGTTTGTAGACAGAAGGGGATGTGTTCCATGAAAGGGATGTTGATGTACGTGGACGTGGTGCATTTGATGGAGTACTTGTTGATGATCGCAAGTTCTCCTCCTGGCTTGTGAAGGTGTCCTCGGATGTGATCTTGTAGCCAACTGGGATAGCCACAGCGACTTCGGAGCAGACGCGGGGTTGAGCCAGGTTTCTGTGAGGAAGAGGAGGTCCAGTGTTCTGTTGCTGAGGAGACACCAGATCTCTGTTGTGTGTTTAAAGAGTGAGCGGGTGTTGAGAAGCATGCATGCGAGTGCTTGTTGAGGTGTTTATACAATGTGAGCTCTTTGCCTCAGTGGGCAAAGAAGGCAACGGTGAACGGGGGACATGTGTGTGTGCTGCTGCAGGTGAACTGACAGTGGGTGCATGTTAAAGGAGCTACTGTGGTGTGGGGGGCGGAGCGGCAGCTAGCAGAATGATATCCTGGGTTGAGTGAGCAGAGGATCCCTAAAGTGTAGCAGTAGGGGCTGATCGGATCAGGGTTCATAGCACTGGGTGTGTCATCCAAGCAAGGCACTAATGCAGACAGGTTTGCCTTTAAAATTATAAATCATGGTGCAGAGATGATGATTTTTGTGTACTGCAGTTAAGTAGGGTGAATATTTGCTAAGTTATAAGGCATTTAAACTTAGTGATATCAGTCACCACAGCAATTTTGTGGAATTTAACAAACTTGTGAAACTACTGCAGTATGTGGCCAAACATGTATTTAAAAATATATAAAAAAATATAAATACATTCCCCTACCTATTTCCACTTTAATACAGTGGCAATCAGTGGGGTCCTACTACTTACCTATATCTAAGGTCCTAACACCAAACACAGCCAAAGTGTAGTAGAAAACAATATGGCTGCCTTTTCGTTCTCTAAAAACAGTCATTAGCCAATTATGTACTGGCTTGCCATCGCCATGTACCATGGTATACTACAAACTTATCATTGGATACCATGGCCCAAACTATAACTAAGGCCTAGCTGTATTATTGGATTGTGTTACCGTTGCATAACGCATGGTGTTGCATGGGCAATGCAATACTTAAGTCAGATTTACTAAGGAATGTAAAGCTACCATGTGTGGGTTTTGTTGATTGGTAGATCTAGAGAATCGCA
This sequence comes from Triturus cristatus, assembly GCF_964204655.1. NCBI lineage: Eukaryota > Metazoa > Chordata > Amphibia > Caudata > Salamandridae > Triturus > Triturus cristatus. The sequence continues at coordinate 304,691,792 of NC_140594.1, read as the reverse complement.
AAGCAGTGCAATTGTCTGTTTTGCATTACTCTAAACACCATAATCTATACTGTTGTTGAATTTCATATACATCCATATGCCATGCCACTCTAGCCACTCCACTGTAAGCTATTCCACTGTACTAGACTCTATGCTATGCTATTACAGTGCACTCAACACCACTCCAGTCTACATCACTCAACTGTACGTTTCTCCACTGGACACAATTCCACTATGTGCCATATCACTCTACGCCATTCTACTGTACCCAGCTCCACTGGATGTACTTCACTTATGCTATTCCACTTTACCCCATTCTACTGTACGCTATTCCACAGTATGCCATTCCAGTGTATGTTACTCCACTCTATTGCCACTTCATTCTACACTATTTGATTGAACCTCATTTCAAAGTAGGCCACTCCACTGTATGCTATTACACTCTACCCCTTGCCACTCCAGTCAACACTACTCCCTTACACGCCACTCCACTGTATGCTACTCCACTATACACTATTACACTCTATGTCACTTCACTGTACAACACTGCTTTCTGCAACTCCACTCTATGCTATTATATACCGTACACAACTCCTCTCTATGCCAGTCTATTCTATGCTATTACACTGCATGCAACTCCATTCTATGCCATTCCAGGGTATGACACTCCACCCCATTCTATGCTAATTCAATGGACACCACTTCACTTGTACAACATTCCACTGTATGCTATTACACTCTACCCCATTCCAATGTACGCCACTCCACTATACACCACTTTATCGACGCTACTCCACTATGTGCTATTCCAGTCTACACCATTCCAATATACACCACTCCATTCTGCGCTATTCCAGTTTATTTCACTCCACTATACGCTACTCCACTCTATGCCACTTCAGTGTACACTACTTCAGTCTACACCACTCTATGCAATTCCACTCTGATATTCCACTCTACGCCTCTCCATTCTATGCTAATACACTGTACGCAATTTCAATCCTTGCCCCTCTACTGTATGGTATTCCACTCTACCCCACTCCACTATATGCCACATCATTGTATGCTATTACACTGTACCCAACCTCACAATACACCACGCCAGTCTAAACCACTTCACTGTTTGCCACTCCACTATAAGCTATTACACTTTTCTGCACTCCACTGTACGCTACCTCACTCAAGTATACTCTCCTCAACTCTATATAACTCCACTATACAAAACTCTACTCCACTCTATCCCGACTGTACCCTAGTCCACATCACTTCACTCTATGCTATTCCACTCCCCTCTTCTACATATTTCACTGTACTTTATTCAACTCTACGCTACTATACTTTACGGTAATCCACTCTATGCCACTTCAGTATACGCCACTCTATGCCACTCCATTGTATGACACTCCTCCTCTCTATATAAAGCAACTCTATAAAAGTCTACCACACTTCATTGCACCCTATGATATTTTACCCCATTCTATCCCTGTACATTTCACTGTCCAACTACTCCACTCTATACTCCAATGTACCACAATCTATTCCACTATATGACGCTTACTATGTGACACAACTCCACTCTATGTGACCCCAATACAATTTATAACAGTTTACTACCTACACTATGCTAGTACACTCCACTCCATGCCACTCTATGACACACAAATACACTCTATTATACTTTGCTCCATGTTACGTTACACCACTCCACTTGACTCCACTCTGCGAGACTTTACCTCAGTCGATGCTACTGTACAACAATTCAATCTACTCAACTACACTGTTCACACACTACTCTACTCCTTTCTCTATCACTCTACTACCCTATCTACACCTCTGACACTTTATTTTGCATATATTCACTTCACTCTACTGTACAACACTGTACTATGCTATTTCCTCCTATACAATAGTCTATGAAACTCTTTACTACTATACGGCATTCTATGCAACTCTTTACATGGCACTGCACCCCACTTTACTCCACCCCACTTTGACACAGTACTTCACTCTACATCACTCCACACAACTCAATGCCATTGTACTCTATAACACTGTAGGCCAATCCACTGTATCAGACTCTACAACACTGTACTGTACACCATTCCACAAAAATCAACTAGACTGTGTGCCCCTCTACTCTAGTCTACATCATTTTCCAATACTGTTCAATACCCTACTACACTCCTGTACAAAATGATACTCCAATTTATGACACTTTACTCAACTGTATGCTACGCCACCCCACTCTTCTGCACTCCACTATCGTCTATGACACTTTACTACCACACTCCAGTGTACTCCACTCTACTCCATTTTATCCCACTCTACGCCACTGTACTATAATATGCTCTACGCTGCTCCCCTGTCTGACACTCTACTCCACTGTATGCAACTCCTCTCTTCAACACTGTGCTACATTGTATGACACTCGACTCAATCTCTCTCTACGATACGCTGCTCCACTAAATGACATGAAACTCCACTCTACGATACTCTCCTCCACTGTACTCTAAAACACTCCACTTGACAATACTCAGCTCTAGGACACTCTACTTCACCCTACTCCACTCTAAAATACTCCACGCTATGACTGTTAGAAATTGGGTTTCTGGTTGGCAAAGAGATGCACCCGGTCCAAGCAGAAGCTACAATTCTAGTCAGAATAAGCTAGATACACACAGAGGTGCCAATTACGATCCTGTAAAAACCGGGTACGAACCGTCGGACGGAGCATATTCTCCGTCCGACGCGTACCCGGTCGTAACAATATACAAACATGGAATTACGATTCGCACGGAAACTCAATATCCGTACGAATCGTACAAAACCCCAACCGACGAAAATAAACATACAAATGCGATCCGGGAAAGCGCCTACGTGACGTCGGGACGCACGCAGCCTGCCATTCACGAACCAGGAATTACGATTCGCACCAACGTCATCCCGCACGGACAATATTTTCCGGCTGCCAAAAACTGCCGGGAAATCAGTACGACGTGAACAAGGAGTACCTGTACGCGACGGACAGACATGGACCCAAACCTACGTGTCATCCCGGCCCTCACAGCAGTCGACCTCCTCTACAGGTTCGGATGCAGACGCCGCAGAAGGTCAGAACAACTAAGGGAGGGGGGAAGGGGGGGCAGGCCACAAAACCCCCACCAAAGTCACACAGCACACATGCCCTGGACATACCTGACCCCCAGGCCCTGGTCACTACGAGGGGGTGGGGGCGTGTCCAGCAAAGCCAGCGTCCGCCACAACGGAAGTGCCTGACGACGTGAACCGGGAACACAACAATACAGGTACGTCCCGTACCCACGCCTTAAGAGCGTGGGTACGAGTCGTACCACGCCCACACCTACGTCACCCCAACAATGGCGGGACGGCTGTACCCACGTGGCAAAGGCCTGGGTACAGCCGGCACAAGCATTCCACAGCGTGGGTACGGATATGTACGGACCGTAACCCCACCCGCGTATGCATGGAGCGTACCCCCCACCCCAACCGTGTATGTACGACCCGTACCCTCACCCGCGTACGTATGGAGCGTACCCCCCACCCCAACAGTGTAAGTACGACCCTTACCCCCACCCGCGTATGCATGGAGCGTAAACCCCCACCCCAACCGTGTATGTACGACCTGTACTCCCACCCCCTATGCATGGAGCGTACCCCCACCCCAACCGTGTATGTACATACCGTACCCCCACCCCAACAGTGTAAGTACGACCCGTGCCCCACCCATGTACGTATGGAGCGTACTCCCACCCCAACAGTATAAGTATGACCCGTACCCCCACCCGCGTATGCATGGAGCGTACCCCCACCCCAACCGTGTATGTACGACCCGTACCCCCACCCCAACCGTGTATGTACAACCCGTACCCTCACCCGTGTATGTATGGAGCGTACCCCCACCCCAACCGTGTATGTACGACCCGTACCCTCACCCGCGGACGTATGGAGCGTACCCCCACCCCAACAGTGTAAATACGACCCGTACCCTCACCCGCGTATGTATGGAGCGTACCCCCACCCAAACAGTGTAAGTACGACCCGTACCCTCACCCGCGTACGTATGGAGCGTACCCCCCACCCCAACAGTGTAAGTACGACCCGTACCCCCACCCGCGTATGTATGGAGCGTACCCCCACCCCAACCGTGTATGTACGACACGTACCCCCACCTCGTATGCATGGAGCGTACCCCAACCCCAACAGTGTAAGTACGACCCGTACCCCACCCGCGTACGTATGGAGCGTACTCCCACCCCAACAGTGTAAGTACGACCCGTACCCCACCCGCGTACGTATGGAGCGTACTCCCACCCCAACAGTGTAAGTATGACCCGTACCCCCATGGAGCAAACCCACACACGTGTATGTTCTAGGCGTACATATTGTTAAATAGGCGGGGTGTGTGCAGAGTCCTCCCAGCAGTGCCCAGAGACAGGAGGGGTGTGTGCAGAGTCCTCCCAGCAGTGCCCAGACACAGGAGAGGTGTGTGCAGAGTCCTCCCAGCAGTGCCCAGACACAGGAGGTGTGGGTGCCTAACACTCCCAGCAGTGCCCAGAGACAGGAGGGGTGTGTGCAGAGTCCTCCCAGCAGTGCCCAGACACAGGAGGGGTGTGTGCCTATCACTCCCAGCAGTGCCCAGACAGAGGAGGGGTGGGTGCAGATTCCTCCCAGCAGTGCACAGACACAGGAGGGGTGTGTGTAGAGTCCTCCCAGCAGTGCCCAGACACAGGAGGGGTGGGTGCCTAACACTCCCAGCAGTGCCCAGAGACAGGAGGGGTGGGTGCAGTGTCCTCCCAGCAGTGCCCAGACACAGGAGGGGTGTGTGCCTAACACTCACAGCAGTGCCCAGACACAGGAGGGGTGGGTGCAGAGTCCTCCCAGCAGTGCCCAGACACAGGAGGGGTGTGTGCAGAGTCCTCCCAGCAGTGCCCAGACACAGGAGTGGTGTGTGCCTATCACTCCCAGCAGTGCCCAGAGACAGGAGGGGTGTGTGCAGAGTCCTCCCAGCAGTGCCCAGACACAGGAGGGGTGTGTGCCTATCACACCCAGCAGTGCCCAGAGACAGGAGGGGTGGGTGCAGAGTCCTCCCAGCAGTGCCCAGACACAGGAGGGGTGTGTGCCTATCACTCCCAGCAGTGCCCAGACACATGAGGGGTGGGTGCAGATTCCTCCCAGCAGTGCCCAGACACAGGAGGGGTGTGTGCAGAGTCCTCCCAGCAGTGCCTAGACACAGGAGGGGTGTGTGCAGAGTCCTCCCAGCTGTGCCCAGACACAGGAGGGGTGTGTGCCTATCACACCCAGCAGTGCCCAGAGACAGGAGGGGTGGGTGCAGAGTCCTCCCAGCAGTGCCCAGACACAGGAGGGGTGTGTGCCTATCACTCCCAGCAGTGCCCAGACACAGGAGGGGTGGGTGCAGATTCCTCCCAGCAGTGCCCAGACACAGGAGGGGTGTGTGCAGAGTCCTCCCAGCTGTGCCCAGACACAGGAGGGGTGTGTGCCTATCACTCCCAGCAGTGCCCAGAGACAGGAGGGGTGTGTGCAGAGTCCTCCCAGCAGTGCCCAGACACAGGAGGGGTGTGTGCAGAGTCCTCCCAGCAGTGCCCAGACACAGGAGGGGTGTGTGCCTATCACTCCCAGCAGTGCCCAGAGACAGGAGGGGTGTGTGCAGAGTCCTCCCAGCAGTGCCCAGACACAGGAGGGGTGTGTGCCTATCACTCCCAGCAGTGCCCAGAGACAGGAGGGGTGGGTGCAGAGTCCTCCCAGCAGTGCCCAGACACAGGAGGGGTGTGTGCCTATCTCTCCCAGCAGTGCCCAGAGACAGGAGGGGTGGGTGCAGAGTCCTCCCAGCAGTGCCCAGAGACAGGAGGGGTGTGTGCAGAGTCCTCCCAGCAGTGCCCAGAGACAGGAGGGGTGTGTGCAGAGTCCTCCCAGCAGTGCCCAGACACAGGAGGGGTGGGTGCCTAACACTCACAGCAGTGCCCATGGAACGCAAAGGGTGGAGTAGCCACAGATACCATGCCCACAAATTTCAGTCAGGTGCACAAAGACCCTGCAGTACATGTACCACATGTGTGCGAGGCTGGGAGTATACGCATGCATAGCGCAGAAAAGAAAACATGTCCACATGAAGTCATGTCAATAGTCCACATACACAAGTACAATGACTACCAAGGATGCCACGAATGATGCAGGTGGAGACATTGCTCAGCATGCATGTGCAAAGTTGAAGGAGTCCGTCACACACCCAGCTAATGTACACACAGCTCAGCGCTAAATAGTGGGAACACCCTGCAGGGAAGATGTCAGGGTACACAGAGGAAGGAATACACCTTTGGACAATTTCACCATGCAGCAACTGCTTACATGAACAGAGAAACCTAGCTAACACCGTGTGATGGCACACAGATCCCAGGGTCCCCCCTATGACCAGCACACTACAAAATTTTTCACACACCCAACACATGAACACCACCCAAAACCATGTAGCAGCCCCACCAACAGCAATACCAGCAAAGCAGTAGTGTTCCAAGGGGAAAAAAATAAATTGCTTTATTCAGCATGAACCAAAAAGTCTTGTTTGTAGGAAGTTCAATATTTACAAAGCCCATAGGGCAGTCCAGAAGTCACAGCTGGATGGGGGACACAGTGGGATGCGTGTCCCCTAGCTTGCCTGCACAGTTAGATTCCGTCGTCTTCCACAGGGGTGAGGGCATCATGTGGGGGGGAAGAACCAGGCACCGCAGGGACAGGAGGGCGAAGGGTAGGCGTCATGGGTGCAGGGATGGAGGACTCCACCACAGGGGGTGGGGCAGGGCCAAAGGCGGAGGCCAGGATCTCGCTGCACACCTTAGCAAGATCCTCCAGGGAATCCCCTGCACCCGAAGGAACCACAGGCCCCAAGGAGGGGGGGGGTCAGAGGGATGGGTCACAGCGCCACTGGGGGAGGGTGTAGACAGGGGGGGGGACTCATCCACCCTGACCGGGGACTCCCTTGACCGCTTGCGGGGTGGTGTCACTGTGGGGCTCAGGGACAGAGCGGCCATGAAGGAGTCTTTGCCAGATATGTGTCCAGGAGAGCTGAGGGGAGGGGATTTGGAGGGAGTGGATTTGGTGGAATGCGGACTCCCACTCTGGCTGCGTGTCTTACGTTTGCCCCCCGACCCAGTGGGTGTGCCTACTTCACCCTGTGTGTGTGTGCCAGGAGGTGTGCGGGTGACCTTCCCTGCTGGTGTGGTGCCTGTGTCTGTCGTGGTGGGTGCATGCTGACGTCTGGGTGTACGTGGGACAGGCATGGGAGTGGGAGGTGTGGATGGGGCAGGGGTAGGGGGTTGGACGTAGCGCTGCAGGAGACCCACTGCTGCAGTCAGTGTCGAGTCTATCGACCTCAGCAAGCTGCGTTGGTCAGCCTGTGATGAGTGAATGCCCTCCAAGTATGCCTCCATGTTGTTGAGGACCTGGCTGTGGCCATGGAGGACATTAAGGATCACAGCCTGACCAATCTGCAACTGCCGCTGGATGTCCACAGACTCGGCATTGGCGGCAGCAGTGGAGACAGGGGCAGGGGGTGCGGTGCCTGGCAGGAAGGAGACATGTGGTGACCGGGCCCGTTGGGAAGGGACACGAGCAAGTGGGAGGCGGCTGATGGCAATGGAGGGGGCGGGGTGCAATGTTGTGCCGCTGTCAGCTGGTGGTGCAGCCTCCGCCCACTCGGAGAGATCATCCTCGGACCCATCGGCTTCATATTCGGTGGTGCCAGTGGACAGGTCCTCGGCCTCACTCCCTCCGCCTCTGTACCACTCAATGTGCCAGCCACGATGTCAACGCTGGCACTGGTGCTCGGTCCCTCCGCTCCGTCTGTGCTCATGTCTCCCTCCGGTCCCCCGACGATGCTGTAGGCAAGGTGAAGAGACAGCAATTAATCACACACCTGTATACATATGTCACATGAGTCCAATCTATATAGGTTACAGTGCATAGCCTGAAAAGAAAGATCAGTAATATCTACAAAACAAGGTACAGATGTAGGGCATGCAACACACAGTTGGTTGACCCACCATGCCAATGAAAATCCATGGAGAGCATGACACAATAGCAAATGCCATGAAATGGAGTTTGACATAGGAGCCAGGCCCTGGGGACAATCCAGCACTGCATCTGCACCACACAGCGTTGCCGACAATAGGGATGAGGAGGGACCAAATCCATGAGCTTGAGGCACATGCTGCATAGGTAATACTGAAAACATGCCCAACATGACTGGCTCACTGCACCTTGAATGTATGTCCAGCCAAACATCACACACTGGCCAGAACTAGCAAGGAGATTTCAGGTTTTGACATGTAGGCTTGCCCCGCACCAACCACCCCCTACATGAGACAATTTGTTGAGACACAGGTGGCACTTACATCTCTTAGTCTGGGTGAAATACACAGGGGATGCATAAATGCAAGATTGGACGCCAAATACCCGAGGTGCGCCTGTCCAAATAATCATATACAAATGGCCAGCATCAGATGATTGTAACAAGACACACAGGCACTGGCCACTGTGACTATGAACAAGGAAAATCAGGTCAGGCTGTACAGTGGACACTTGTACTACATTTCACGTCAATATACATGGTGCCAGGGGACAATGGCACAGAGCACAACCTATGCTGTAGACACTGAGAGTGTCCACGTTTTGTGATGACACACATGACACCTAGGAAAATATGACCCAGGGGACAGTAGTGGCAACACAGCTCCATGGTCCTGAATGGGAATGACTGCAACACACGCCACCATCCCTGCACTATGCGTATCGCACACTCATGCACATCATGTCACAGGCCACAACATAGGACATGCGCACTGTAAGGCATGACACTTGTGAGACTAACTCCCATGTCTGGACTCTGCATCAGTGCCAACTGACATGGAACCCACATGTACTGAACTGGACAGGGCACAGGCAAGGTCCCAAAACCTGTTACACACCACCCCCACACATGATGCTACAGGCATAGTTCACGTGGAGAAAGGATACCTTGTGAAGGAGTGACTACACACAGACCAGGGAACACATTGCAAGGAGGGGAAGGGAGGCAGGAGAGCACAGCTATACAGTGGGTAACTGGATCTGCACAGCACCTTTAAACCCTGGCAGTGTATCCATGCAACTGTGCACCTCCAAATGCTGGTGAAACACAACAAGCACACCTGTACCTACCCCCTTCCTGCTGCTGCATCTCCTGTAAGCGCCTCTCCAAGTCTGGAAAGACCACCGGCAGCACACGCTTGTGGATGTGGCTCAGTCGGCGGCGCCCGCGGTTCTTATGGCTCTCAGGTGAGTCCCCCAGCAGGACCCGTGCGATCCTCCGCGTCCAGCACCGGATATCCTGCCAGCGTTTCCTCACGTGGGACAGGCGCCGCTTCCGACCATCCGCACTCCTCACGGCGCTGACGGCGGTCAGCCATATCTGCTCCTTGGCAGAGGCGCCTACCTGTGAGGATGAACAAGTGACACTACATCAATACACCTGGCACATGTCACAGAGACACATATTAGAACACATTTGCTGTTTACAACAAGGCATAGTATGCATCCAACGCATTGCACCTTTGTCATAGGGACATGATCCTCTGGGATAATGTGCAGCACCTCTAAGCAGTCACATGCCACAGGCCACTGACGCTACTGCAGCAGAGTACACAGACACACACAGGCACAGGACATTCACCTGCCATTGCCAAATGCAGCAACAAACCTCACTCTGCACATGTGCCACTAGACTGGGGGGGGCTCACAGGTGTGGGGCTGGCTCTGCACGTCAGACACACAGCACTGCTCCCTGCTCACATCACATGGCCAGGGTATATCCATCCCTCATGCAGCTGGGGTGCTACACTCCACATATGCACCCACCCACATGACAGGGGACTTACACACACACCGATGTCCAGGGTACGAACACATCATGTGGACACTCTCAGCACAGGTACACAGAACTAACACACATCTGTGGGTACCGTCACCTGTCACACTGGGCTGACCACATAATCACATGAGGACTGTAGAGGCAACATTCCCAGGAGGATAAGACAGGCAGAATGTGGCATGCACCATGCAGTGATTGTCACAGTAAACACGATGCAAGTGAGGACGGCAGACATGCACCACTGCATGCTCTGGCTGGGAGACATCAGGCATTCCCCCCCCTGGGACCCCCCCTACAGTACATAGCATGTGTGAGACACCTGGACACAATGCCAGAAGTCACAGTCACAAAAAAGGGACACAGTCTGTGCTAGTGGACTCTGCACTCACCTGATACCCTGATCGCCCATACAGCATGGGGTACTGTGGGAGGATCACATCCAGCAAAGCCATATTCTCCTCCAGGGTGGAGGGCTGTGACCACTCCACAGACCTTGACATGGTTCCAGGGAATCAGTAGCAGCAGCTGGGTCGTGAAATCCAGAGATGTGCAGGCAAGTGCTCCCTCATGGGACCTGGCTGCCTTATATCTGCCTTGCTGGCCTGTTTCATGCACAGGAGTACAGAGTGATTGGTCACTCACATTTGCATCCTATGTTTCCTCCAATCCCTTCAAACCTAGCACAGTCAGTGGGTTCTTATTGTGTTTTTTTCTTCAGCATGATGTCAACCCCACAAACACATTGCAACAAAGTAGATTCATTCCAACTGACTTCTGCTGTGCACCTTCCAGAACAAATTCAAACTTTAAACTTGGTCTCCATGACAACCAGCATGCATGTAGGCCTTAATACTTGTCCCTCATGTGTCCCCTATGTAATTTTGAGCTTCACACACAGGTACGGTGCGTTCCGGGGCCCAAGGGCACCCCAAATGCATAGCAACGGCCCGTACAGGCGTGTGTACGGGCCGTACCACTATGAGTACGCATACGCAAGAACACCCATAGTGGTACGGACCGTACACGCGTGCGTACGTTCAGTATCACTATGGGTGTCCTCGCGTATGCGTACTCGTAATGGTACGGCCCGTACACACGCCTGTACATTCACTATCACTATGGGTGTCCTCGCGTATGAGTACTCGTAGTGGTACGGCCTGTATACACGCCTGTCCCCTCACTATCACTATGGGTGTCCTCGCGTATGCGTACTCGTAGTGGTACGGCCCGTACACACGCCTGTACGTTCACTATCACTATGGGTGTCCTCGCGTATGCGTACTCGTAAAGGTACGGCCCGTACACACGCCTGTACGCTCACTATCACTATGGGTGTTCTCGCGTATGCGTACTCGTAGTGATAGTGAGCGTACAGGCGTGTGTACGGGCCGTACCACTACGAGTACGCATACGCGAGGACAACCATAGTGATAGTGAACGTACAGGCGTGTGTACGGGCCGTACCACTACGAGTACGCATACGCGAGGACACCCATAGTGATAGTGAACGTACGCACGCGTGTACGGTCCGTACCACTATGGGTGTTCTTGCGTATGCGTACTCATGGTGGTACGGAGCGTACACACGCCTGTACGCTCACTATCACTATGAGTACGCATACACGAGTACACCCATAGTGATAGTGAACGTACGCACGCGTGTACGGTCCGTACCACTATGGGTGTGCTCGCGTAAATGTAATGTTTACATTTACATTTACACATGTAATGTGTGACGGTGCAATGTGTGCCAGGAATGCCCTTGACTCCTTTGACATGTGTGCATGTCGTACTGCACACTTGGGATGAGTGTCACTGGCATGGCACGGACACCAACACACGGAAGTGTCCCCTGAGGCCAGGTACAGGGGTTACCACACCTGACATGTCACTACCCACGGTGCACGATGTGACTATGTCATGTATGTGTGGGGGATTCGCATTAGCTTGATGTTGGAGCTCCCTCAAAAGCTGCAGCTGTTGCAGCAACCAACATGTGTCTGTGTGTAGATTGACATTGCACACTGTTCCGCACACCATGCCACATGTGGTATCGGATGTGAGGTGCGTATGTATGCATGGGACACTGAGTAGCGTAACAAGGACATGTCTGCATCCTCTCTATGAATGTGTGGTGAGTCATCACATGTACACCTTAATGGCAAGGTGTGTGGGCTGTCCTAGTATAACGCCATATGACCTGTGGCTCTAGTGTTCCGCTACCAGTCTCTGAAATCGACATCCTACTTCTGCTGATGTGTGGATGTATGTCACTCCTGTCTTGCGTCTGGCTGTTCACTTACACTGGGACACAGCTAATGCCATGCCATGGCATGTGGAGGTTCACAATCTCCGTGTGTAGCTGGGTCTTGGTAGGAGTGTCACCTGGCAGCCATACGTATCCAGGGCATGTGGCACATACCTGACTCCGTATGTAGCATATGTGTATAGACAGATTAACATGTGCTCAGTACAAATAAATTGTTGTTGTGGTGCACTCACTCTTCCTTGTCACTTCCAAATTACTGCAGAGCGCCGCCTCTTCCCCGACCAATTCCGGACTTGGCTGCCATGCGGGAGAATGACTGTATCCGGTGCTACCGCTTCCCCCAACGGTTGATTCTGGAGTTGACGGCGAGACTGGCACCACACCTGCAACCGCTGCACAGGTATCCTACGGCACTGACACCCAAGCTGAAGGTAATGGCAGCCCTACATTTTCTAGCCAAGGGTACCTTTCAAAATACCATAGCTCATGTTGGTGGCATGTCCCAGAGCATGTTCTGCCGTGTGCTGCATGATTTCTTAGAGGCCATGTTGCTTCACCTGGATGACTTCATCCATTTCCCAACCCCTGAAATGTTGACTGGGGTCAAGCGTAGATTCTATGCCCTGGGAGGGATGCCCCATGTCATTGGGTCCATAGATGGGACACATGTGGCTTTGGTACCACCACAGGCACAGGAGGTAGCGTACAGGAATCGCAAGCACTACCACTCCATCAATGCCCTTGTGGTGTGTCTGTCCAACATGGTGATTTCACATGTCTGTGCTCGTTTTCCAGGATCAGCACACGATGCCTACATCATGAGGCGTAGCAGGGTGCCTGAAATGATGACGCAGCTGCGCAACGAACGAGCATGTGTTGTTGGTGGGTACAGTCTGTCTGTCCTGTATTTTGCGTAGACTTCCAGCACGACCGCTTCTCCTGTCCTACTTATGTCCATGTGCTTTCCATGTAGGGGACGCTGGCTATCCCAACATGCCATGGCTGATCACACCTCTCCGCAACCCCATCACGCCGGCCCAGCTCCGCTACAACACCGCCCATGGCCGGACAAGGCGAGTGATAGAGAGGACGTTTGGCCTCCTGAAGAGCCGATTCCGATGCCACCACAAGACCGGCGGCGCCCTCCCATATACCCCGGCAAAGGTCTGCAAAATCTTCATGGTCTGCTGCATGCTGCACAACATGGCAGTTGAGAAAGCTGTGCCACTCATCCTGGATCACGATGACCAGGACCATCCACCCGTGGAGGACGAAGGGCTTGGCAATGGGGCTAGTGATGTGGAGGATGTGGAGCCGCAAGAGGACATCCGGACTCGGCTCATACGCGACTTCTTTGCTTAGTGGTGAGTACCAGTGTCTGAGTGTGCACGCATTGGTCCCCGTGTGGCATGTGTTGCGATGTGTGTCTCCATCTACATGTATGGCACGTGAGTCAGAGGTGTGTGTGGATGTGTCACTGGAGTGATGGTGCCAGTGATGAGTGTATTTCCCCAGTCATAATTGTGACCTAGCATGTTGTCATCCATACATGTGTCGAGTACATGCACATGCAAGTGGCTGTGCTTTTTGTGGCTGACTTCTTGTGTGTCTCTCTTCCCCAGGTACTTGCGCATGCCGTCTGCTGCTTGCATTGTTGTAGCACTGCTATTCCTCATGGACACGTCATCGTGTGCTGACTCAGCGTTACACGCACGGACAAGTTTGGAAGTCTCCTTAGGGTAAGGGATGCATCAGGGGTGTATTGGGTGTGGCAGTAGTTCACGATGTATGCACACTGCCCCTGTCGATGTTTGTTTCCTCTGCAGACATGTTGCATCACCATGGTACACATGACATGCAGATGGGTACACCTGAATAGATGGTCAGACTTGTTGACAGTCATCAGTGATGGGATTGTGGAATGTGATGATGGCATCAATGTGTGTAACACTGCCCTCGGACACATACGGTTTGCATTGGCTTGACATGGTGTGGGACTTCCACATCAGCGGATCAATGGTGTATGGCAGGCTCTCCGTGAGCAGCAGGGGGTGTTTAGCTGTTAGCCGACACTTGTGTGCCAGTTCCATGGATATCACGCATTTGTGGTGCAGAAGGGGGGTGCCAGTGTTGGACCCACATGTTACTCCACATGACCCGTTCATGTGTACTCCGACTTGCCTCTGCAATCCCAAATACATGTCTAATAAAGGTGTCCCTATGCCTCCAAGGTGCCTCTTCTCCGTCAATGCTGGTGTGTTGCCACGGTGCATCCGGCATGTCTGGCATGGTTTTCCGTGATAGTGGCTATGTGTCTATGTGTAGAGTAGCAAGATGCAAGCTGTTTGTGTGGGATTAGACCGTGTATTGTGCATGATGTCCATGACTGTGTGGGTATTGTGACATGTGCCATCCCCATGCATCCAACGTTGGCCAGGCCACCATTCTCTGCATCCACCTGACTCAAGCTTGCAGGACATGGTTCTGCCACCTGTCTACACATACCTGGGTGCCCCCCAGGACACTCGACATGATCCCTGACCTCTGCGCATGACTGTTGCTGTACTCAATATGTCTGTCGGCACGGTTGTGCGGCCACCCCCTCAGCTGGTTGGGCCCATCACGGGTGTGTATGGTGCTCCATGTCTGTCTTGCCTAATACACTGTGACCCGTGTGTCCTGTGCCAGACTCAGGCCCCAGGGTGTGGATGGTTGAAGTCAAATGAGAACTCAGGCATGTTTAGACTTTACAAGACACATGTAAGGTAATAATGCAACCAGCAGGCATCTTCTCTTCATGGTGTGACTTTTTATTTTAGTGGGGGGGAGGTTTGACATGAGGGGCTTTCCGGGTGTGTGGAATCCAAAGTTCACTAGGGGAGTTGGTGTCCTTGCCATTAGAAATCCTCAGAGTCCATGCCACAGTCTTTGTCAACATTGGTCAGACAGTGACCAGCAAGGCCATGTGGCAGAGAATGTCTTTTGATGCTGTGCTGCTGTTGCTCCAGTGGGCCAGGTGCCAGGCCAGGTGTCCTGGGAGATGGTGCTGTAGCGCCGACCCTAACGGTCTTTTCCGTGGACGACCCACCCTCCTGCGGGGACCCTCAGAAGCAGGCCGTGACGATGTTTGGGATGCACCATCGGATGTTTCCTCCTCCTCCTCCTGATCCCTCCCTGTGGGTGGTGATGTTCTACGCCTTCTGGCACAGGGAGGGTTGCCCATGTTGTCGGCCATCCGACGGAGTGTACTGTGAATTCCCGTGAACACCGTCACGAGCTCAGCCTGTCTGTCCTCCATCCTCCGTTGGTGTTGCAGTAGACAGGCATGTTGCTCCGCATGTTGCTGGGACTGCTGGGTCTTGATCCCCTCGAGGATGGACACAACCTGGGCCATGCCCGTGGTGTCCTGCCGGTATGTGTCCAGGATGTTTCGGACATGGAAATATACCGGTTCCCCAGCCAACTGGTCAGGCTGGCGCCTCCGCTGTCCTCCACTCTCACCACCCCTGCCCACTTGCACCTGGCCTGCCCTTGTGGGCACATCGGGTCTCCGGGACCCCTGAGGGGTGGCATTGGCATTGTCGCCTGCCTCCTCCTGGGTGTCCGGGACACCGTGTCCCTCCTGGCCAGCCTGGCTGCTTTGTGGTGGTGGGGCAGGGATCATGGGTGTCTCCTGGGATGTGGCAGGAGTGGGGGTGGTGGTTGGCCCCGTTGTACCTGACGCAGGTGCTGCAGGTCGTTGGATACCAGAGGGGCCAGGTTGGTCGGGGTCGGGTTGGTCCACAGAGTGGTGAGAGTCGTCGCTGCCGGTGGCTCCTCCATCCCGCCGAGCCGGGTCCTGTGAGTCTTCCCCCCAGTGTTGGGGGGTGATCCACGATGTTGACCTGTGTGTGAGAGAGACAATGTTAATTTTGTTCCATGCAACATCCATGTTTCATTGGTTTCAAAGTTGGCACATTTCCTCTGGGAATTTGGATATGTCTTGCATTCCACTCACAGTGCACTTGTGCATGGGTATGTCCCTTGGGCACAGCTTTGGCGACTTTACCTATGTGTGGCACAGTCTTACTTGCTGCGTCAAGTGTGACTGCAGTCAGCAGTGGAGTGGGCAGGTGTGGCGAGCCGTGCATTGGCGCCTTCCGTGTAGCACTGTACGTGGGCACATGAAGTTGTTCCACACACTTATATGATGCAGGTAGCTGTCGTTGTGCTCGTGCACAGGTTGTGACATGGCCCTGTGTTTTGCCATGGAGGAGAGGGGGGGTGCTGGCGCTGGCCACCCTTGTCTACATGCACGCAGTCCACCTGCTGACGAGCAGACATTCCCACACACCACAAGGCTGATTTGCTCTACCTGTGTCTCCCTCCCTCTCTGTCCCCCTCTCCCTCCCTCTGTGTGTCGGCCTCCTCCCTCTGTCCGTCTTCCTGTGTCTCCCTCCCTCTCTGTCCCCCTCTCCCTCCCTCTGTGTGTCGGCCTCCTCCCTCTGTCCGTCTCCCTGTGTCTCCCTCCCTCTCTGTCCCCCTCTCCCTCCCTCTGTGTGTCGGCCTCATCCCTCTGTCCGTCTTCCTGTGTCTCCCTCCCTCTCTGTCCCCCTCCCCCTCCCTCTGTGTGTCAGCCTCCTCCCTCTGTCCGCCTCCCTGTGTCTCCCTCCCTCTCTGTCCCTTTCTCCCTCCCTCTGTGTGTCACCCTCTGTCACCTCAGCCCAGCTTACTGTGCACACACTGTTAGCAGATCTTTGAATGGCCCTTGGATTGTTGATGTGAGTTTGTTTCTGATCTCCAGGCACCCATTGGGTGTAGTGTCTGTGTCTGCACTGCTGCTGTGGTGGTGTGTGCTGCCACTCTTTCACAGTGTTGGCTGTTTATTAGCTGCTGTCATGTGCAAGAACGTGCCGTCACCCCCATGTGTTAATGCAAGGCGTCCGCCATTTGCTGGCAAGTCATTCCTGTGTTGGGACACACTGTTTGTCTGGCTGTGACCTAGGCCAAATGGGCAGGGGGCATTGTTGTCTGCTTCTGAGTTGCACTGTGTGATTTTTGGGGCCCACCCTCCCGCCATCCGGCTTACCGTGTCATGTGTTGGTGTCTTCTGTGGCCTGTGACTTGACATTGTCCAGCCGGGTGCATGGGGCATGGTGGCGCCAGTGGCATGTGCGTGTTCATGGAGTGATGTTGAGTCATGCGATAGCTTGGGGTGGTTGCGTGCCTGTTTGTGAGTTTGGTTGTGGATGACGTTCCCCCCATGTGAGGTGAGTTGTTTGTGTACTCACCCGGGTCTCGGAGTCCTTCTAATCCGTCCACTGCCTCCACCGGCAGTATGGCCATCACCCTCTCCTCCCAGGGATGGTAGTGTACGGGTCTGTGGGACGGCCCTCCTCCAGTGATGTTGGCCTGGTTGTGTTCATCCGTCATCTTGGCTCGGACCCTCCACCGCAGATCGTACCACCTGTCTTGGCATTCCTGCTTGTTCCTTCTGGTGTCCGCAACAGCATTCACAGCATCGACGATGGTCTGCCACATGGCTGTTTTTGCTGAAGTGCTGGTCTGTCTGACCAATGTTCCAAAGAGGTATGGCTCGACTCTGAGGATTTCATCGACAAGGACCTCCAACTCTCAGCTAGTGTACTTTAGATTCTTGTTAGTGGGCATGGTGAGGGGTGTGGGTGTGGATGGTGGGGGGTGTGGATGGTTGTGGGTGTGTGGTTGTGCAGGTGTGCAGGTGTGTGTGCGAATGTGATGAGGGGGTGTTTGTGAAGGTGTGTGTAAGGTGTGGTAAAGCTTCTAGTATGGTGCTGTAGGTTGTCTGTGGGGTCTGGCAGCAGTAAGTCTGTTGCAAAGGCTCATGGTTTGTGTGTGTGGGCCCTTTTTATTGGTCCATTGGTGGGTGTGGCTGTGTTTGAACTTTGGGTGGGTGTGTTATAAGGAGTGGTTGTGTTTTGGGCCTCTGTTTGTTTTTGGCAGTTGCAGGTCAGTGAATGTGTTGTTTTAGTGGTTGTTGGACATGTTTTGTGGCTTTGTGCCATTCGGATGGTGTATTCTTGTGTCGTTTTGGTTTGTCCTGGTTGTAAACGTGCGTTTTTTGCGTGTGTACGGTGTGTACATGGGCCATTTTGTTGTACAGTGCTGTCCTTGTGTGTGGCTTGGTACGACTCGTACATGCGGTTGTGATGTTGGGGCCTGGGGTGCGCTCCGTGCTTAGAATGTTGTGGTGGGGGTACGCTCCATGCATACGCGGGTGGGGGTACGACTCTAACGTACACGGGTGTAGATACTCGGGGGTACGACACGAACGTAGAGGGGGGGGTAGGACACGTACACGGGTGTACATACATGGGGGTACGACACGTACACGGGTGTACATACACGGGGGTACGACACGTACACGGGTGTACATACAGGGGGGGTATGACACGTACACGGGTGTACATACAGGGGGGGTACGACACGTACATGGGTGTACATACACAGGGGGGGTACGACACATACACGGGTGTACATACACGGGGGTACGACACGTACACGGGTGTACATACAGGGGGGGATACGACACGTACACGGGTGTACATACAGGGGGGGTACGACACGTACACGGGTGTACATACACAGGGGGGGTACGACACGTACACGGGTGTACATACACGGGGGGTACGACATGTACACGGGTGTACATACACGGGGGTACGACACGTACACGGGTGTACATACACGGGGGGTACGACACGTACACGGGTGTACATACACGGGGGTACGACACGTACACGGGTGTACATACACGGGGGTAGGACACGTACACATACAGGGGGGTACGACACGTACACGGGTGTACATACACGGGGGTACGACACATACACGGGTGTACATACACGGGGGTACGACACATACACGGCTGTCCATACCCGGGGGGACGACACGAACGTACACGGGTGTAAATACGGGGGGATACGACACAAACATACACGGGGGGTACGACATGTACACAGGTGTACATACACGGGTGAGGGTGTACATACACGGGGGGTACGACTCGAACGTACGGGGGCTGGGGGGAGTGTTGGGCGCGTATGCGGGCACATGTCTCCATGGTTGCTATGGGAGTTCGGTGCGGACGGTGTTTTTTTCCATACGGTTGTAACATCGGACGCACGGGATGGATCGTGATTCCGCGTTCGGACTTCACTTTTCACATTTGTACGGTAAATCGTCCGAGGACGTGTCGGACACATTTTCCGACCCGAGGACGTGTGGGGAATAATTCCCAATGCGATTCGTATGGTCTTTTTCCCATGCGAATCGTAATTGGCAGTTTGTACGGCACTTGTACGAATCGGACGGGAAAAAGACCGGATACGAGTCGTACGGGGAAAATTTTTACCGGATCGTGATCGGCACCTAAAAGTTAACATGTGCTCACCGGTTCTCTGACAAAATTTCGAAGGTCAGAAATTCGACCTACAAAAATATCGCAACACTAATATCGATGTCAAGAATATCGACATCCTATCTACAACATGGTAAGTACAAAAATATCGAAAATAAAATATAGATGTCAAAAACTATCGTTTTAAAAAATATCGTTTTTTTTAGTGATAAAAAATATGTAAAATAAACATAATAATACTTATAAATAAAATAAACATAATTAAATATATTTCACAATGTTAAAAAGTAATAATTAATAAATATAATTTAATAAAAAATTAATTAAACATAGACATATAATATATAATATATATACTTACTTAATAATGTTTTAAAAATTATTTTAATAAATTATAAATTATTTAAAAATGTTAACAATTGCAAAAACATTACACACATAAAAAAATAACATAAATAAAAATTAAATAATTATGGATAACAAATTAAAAAAATTACATTTAGTTTTAATATTGTTAAAATTAATTATATACTACATTAGCTAAAATAATAAAAAAAATATTAAATAGCAGAGACAATAAAACTACTACTCCAGCTTCAAAAAAAAACAACAGAAAGGAAAATGTTGGATAGCGTAAGGGTAAAAATTACTATTCCCACTCCAGAGAGTAGAACAGTAGGGAAAGTGTTGGATAGCGTAGGGGTAAAAATTACTATTCCAACTCCAGAGAGTGCAACAGTAGGGAAAGTGTAGGATAGCGTAGGGGTAAAAATTACTATTCCAACTCCAGAGAGTGCAACAGTAGGGAAAGTGTTGGTTAGCGTAGGGGTAAAAATTACTATTCCAACTCCAGAGAGAGCAACAGTAGGGAAAGTGTTGGATAGCATAGGGGTAAAAATTACTATTCCAACTCCAGAGAGTGCAACAGCAGGGAAAGTGTTGGATAGCGTAGGGGTAAAAATTACTATTCCAACTCCAAAGAGTGCAACAGCAGGGAAAGTGTTGGATTGCGTAGGGGTAAAAATTACTATTCCAACTCCCGAGAGTGCAACAGTAAGGAAAGTGTTGGATAGCGTAGGGGTAAAAATTACTATTCCAACTACAAAGAGTGCAACAGTAGGGAAAGTGTTGGATAGCGTAGGGATAAAAATTACTATTCCAACTCCAGAGAGTGCAACAGCAGGGAAAGTGTTGGATAGCGTAGGGGTAAAAATTACTATTCCAACTCCAGAGAGTGCAACAGTAGGGAAACTGTTGGATAGCGTAGGGGTAAAAATTACTATTCCAACTCCCGAGAGTGCAACAGTAAGGAAAGTGTTGGATAGCGTAGGGGTAAAAATTACTATTCCAACTACAAAGAGTGCAACAGTAGGGAAAGTGTTGGATAGCGTAGGGATAAAAATTACTATTCCAACTCCAGAGAGTGCAACAGCAGGGAAAGTGTTGGATAGCGTAGGGGTAAAAATTACTATTCCAACTCCAGAGAGTGCAACAGTAGGGAAAGTGTTGGATAGCGTAGGGGTAAAAATTACTATTCCAACTCCAGAGAGTGCAACAGCAGGGAAAGTGATGGATAGCATAGGGGTAAAAATTACTATTCCAACTCCAGAGAGTGCAGCAGTAGGGAAAGTGTTGGATAGCGTAGGGGTAAAAATTACTATTCCAACTCCAGAGAGTGCAACAGCAGGGAAAGTGTTGGATTGCGTAGGGGTAAAAATTACTATTCTAACTCCAGAGAGTGCAAGAGTAGGGAAAGTGTTGGATAGCGTTGGGGTAAAAATTACTATTCCAACTCCAGAGAGTGCAACAGTAAGGAAAGTGTTGGATAGCGTAGGGGTAAAAATTACTATTCCAACTCCAGAGAGTGCAACAGTAGGGAAAGTGTTGGATAGCGTAGGGGTAAAAATTACTATTCCAACTCCAGAGAGTGCAACAGCAGGGAAAGTGTTGGATAGCGTAGGGGTAAAAATTACTATTCCAAATCCAGAGAGTGCAACAGTAGGGAAAGTGTTGGATAGCGTAGGGGTAAAAATTACTATTCCAACTCCAGAGAGTGCAACAGCAGGGAAAGTGTTGGATAGCGTAGGGGTAAAAATTAGTATTCCAACTCCAGAGAGTGCAACAGCAGGGAAAGTTTTGGATAGCGTAGGGGTAAAAATTACTATTCCAAATCCAGAGAGTGCAACAGTAGGGAAAGTGTTGGATAGCGTAGGGGTAAAAATCACTATTCCAACTCCAGAGAGTGCAACAGCAGGGAAAATGTTGGATAGCGTAGGGGTAAAAATTACTATTCTAACTCCAGAGAGTGCAACAGTAGGGCAAGTGTTGGATAGCTTAGAAGTTAAAAATATCATACTTATGAATAAAATATTTCTTTAAAATAATTGATAATTTAATTATTAAATAACTCAAAATTACTTACAAATACCAATAGATATTTATTAAAAACATTACTACCAATAAATAATTAATGAGCAATACATTATTAATAAATATCAATAAATAATAATTAATGAATATTAATTACCAATTAAAAAATATTGAACAATTACATATTTTTTATACACAAATTATTAATTATTATACATTATTTAGCAATTATTAATTACTTATTAGTATATTAATTAGAAATATCAATAAATAATATTTAAACATGTTTAATTACCAATTGATTATTAATCAACAATAAATTATTTTTCATAACCAAATTATTATAATTTAAAATATTTACCAATTAATAATTAATCACCAAATAATTAATTATCAATACCCAACAACAAATGTAATAATTACTTAATTAGATTTCAATTACTTCCAACACCATTTCCCTATAAACACACAAAACACTCAAATAATACAGTTAATATAATTATCAATTAATCAAATAATAAAAACTAATTACCAATTAATAATAATTAATTACAAATTAATACTTAATTAACAATAATATAATTATCAATACCAATAAATAAATAAAAATATTACTTAATTACAATTAAATTACTTCCCACCCTATTCCCCTATAAACCCACAACCCGCTACATAATTTAAACGCAAAAATTATTTTTAATTATTTTATAATTCCTAATAATTTATAATTAATTTCATATAATTAAATTACTTCCCACCCTGTTCACCTATAAACCCACAACCCGCTACAGAATTTAAACGCTAAAATTATTTAAAATTAATTTATAATTCCCAAAAATGTATAATTAAATTCATATAATTAAATTACTTCCCACCCTATTCCCCTATAAACCCACAACCCGCTACAGTACTAAAACACAAAATTAACTTAAAAAAACCATTATTAACATATAAAAATTGTATACATATATTTTTAAACCAGTAGAACACTTAACAAAAAATAATTCACACATACATATTAAATACATAATAAAACACACAGTAATATTATAAATATAGATATTAGTGACATGTATATTAGTACCATCGATATATTTCATATTGATATTACTAATTTCGATATTACTAACATCGATATAAATGAAATCGATATTACTTACCTTAGGGTCGATATTCTGTCCATAGATATTCTTGACATCGATATTCTGTCCCTTCGATATTCTAAACTCGATATTATTGTAGGTCGACATTAAAGTTTCGATATTTAGACTGCTCACCGTGCTGACCCTCTGGTAGCTTGGCACAGAGCAGGCAGGCTTATCTAAAGAGGCAATGTGTAAAGTATTTGTGCAACACACACACACACACACACACTGCAGCACAATGAATACATCACACAAAGACTCCACAGCGGTTTAGAAAAATAAATTATATTATGAACAAAACAAGACCAAAACAACAAAAATCTAATGTATTGAAGTTGAGAGACTGAATCTTAAAAGAATAAATGCATTAAAGTGCTCAGAAGCAAGTACCGCTAAAAAAGGTTAAGTTAGGTCATGCTGGACCGGGGCAAAGTCAAAGTTCAGTCTGACCTCATGGAAGTGCAGGCCGTCTACAGGACCCATGCAGAGCGCAGTGAACAAAGTAACTTTCCTGGTGGCGAACAGAGTGATGCATCGATCCCCTCCATGCAGTGAAGGCGATACATCAGTTCTCAAGACGGGTGTCAGAGTCGAAAGGCGTTGAGTGATGTGGCGGATTCTTCGACGCAGTCAAGGGGATGTGTCAATCTCACCAAGATGCAGCAGCAGAGATACGCTTTCCGATGGATCGATCTCTGGAAACTATGCGCTGAATACAATGCACCAATTTTACTCCCACAACCGGGTTGATGTGCTGGTTCTGTTACAAAATCTGTGTTGCAAGTATCTGGGCCACTTCCAGTGAGCCAGGCACAGGAGCAGGAGTATAGACTTTGAAATCCCTGAGTCTCAAGCAGCAGGAGGAAAACCAACAAGCCCTTGGAGATCACTTGGAGTGAAGGCCGAGTCTAGCTCTCCTTCAGCTCAGTCAGAGAGCAACACGCGAGAGGGCAATGCAGGAGAAAAGCAGGACTTCCAAGTCTGCAGTCCAAGAGGAGTCCTTTAAGCAGCACAGCAGTCCTTCTGACAGAGGTACAGTTCAAGATCTAGAAGTGTTTGATTTTAGGGACCAGTACTTAAACCCAAAAGTGGCTGTGATGTGGGGGGTGACTTCAAAGCTGCTCCCAGAAGTGCACAGGTTCCCCTTTCATCCCAGTCCTGTCTGCCAGGCTATCTATGGGGGTGGGGGTGTAAAGCGGCCCTTTTTTGGAGGCAGGAAACTACCTATTCAACTGAAGTGTTAGCACCTCCCTTCCATCTTGCCCAGGCAAGGCCATCAGAATGCAGATGTATGTATTTATATTTGTATATGCAGATGTATGTAGATGGGTACTCTGACACCTATCCTTCCTGTGTTGTGGCTGTCTAGAGGAAATGCACAAAGTGCAGCTGTCACCCACCCCAGGGGTGTATCAGAGACAGGCTGTCAGGCACAAAGAGTAGTAAATCCAGAATTTTTTTCTAAAAGTGGCATTTCTAAAATAGTAATGTTAAAATCAACTGCACCAGTAAGTAGGATTTATCACTGCCATTCAAAACATATGAAACATAAAAATGCTATCCTATGAGAGGAGTAGGCCTGACAGTAGTGAAAAAAGGTAATAGGCTCTGTCTGTCACTACCAGGACAAGCAAAACATAAAAATATATATCTTACCTTTTACTCACATGGCACCCTACCCTTAGGGCTCATAGCAAACGCAGGCTGAGACAGCAGAATACATCTCTCCAAATGAAATTAATTATGGACCTATCAATGCCCATGTGTTCCATTAAAAAACAAAGTTGTGGGTGGAGCACGCAATCAAAGGCAGCTGACAGGTCCATAAACGCCATATAAAGATGACCTTCTCTTGGCGCAGCGTACTTGGCGATTAACAAGTTTAAGTTTAAACATTGATCAATTTTACCCTTTTCCCTTCAGAAGCCATATTGGAGAGAAGATAGAGGTGCCGATTACGATCCTGGAAAAACCGGGTACGAACCGTCGGTCGGAGCGTTTTCTCCGTCCGACTCGTACCCGGTCGTAAAACTTTACAAACATGGAAGTACGATTCGCACGGAAACACCATTTCCGAACGAATCGTAAAAAACACCGTCCGACGAAAATATACATACGAATGTGATCCGGGAATGCCCCGACGTGACGTCGGGATGCTGTCAGGCAGCGTTTCACGACCCAGGAAGTATGATTCGAACCGACAGCAGTCCGGACGGCAATATTTTTACGGCACCCAAAAAGTGCCGGAAAAGCGAAGTACGCTGCAAAACGACCAGAATAGGGGGCCCGGTACGAGCCGTACCCCCCCCAGCCCCCGTGAGTACGCGCCGTACCCCCCCAGCCCCCGTGAGTACGCGCCGTACCCCCCCGCCCCCGTGAGTACGTGTTGAACCCCCGTGTATGTACACCCCTGTACGTGTCGAACCCCCGTGTATGTACACCCCTGTACGTTCGAGTCGTACCCCCACCCGTGTATGTACGGTGCGTACCCCCAGCGCGTACATACACGGGTGGGGGTATGACTCGAACGTACAGGGGTGTACATACATGGGGGGTACGACTCGAACGTACAGGGGTGTACATACATAGGGGTATGACTTGAACGTACAGGGGTGTACATACACGGGGGTTCGACACGTACTCACGGGGGCTGGGGGGGTACGGCGCGTACTCACGGGGGCTTGGGGGGTACGGCACGTACTCACGGGGGCTGGGGGGGTACGGCGCGTACTCACGGGGGCTGGGGGGGTATGGCGCGTACTCACGGGGGCTGGGGGGGGTACGCCGCATACTCACGGGGGCTGGGGGGGTATGGCGCGTATGCGGGCACATGTTTCCATGGTTGCAATGGGAGTTCGGTGCGGACGGTGTTTTTTCCACACGGTTGTGACATCGGACGCACGGGATGGATCGTACTTTCGCGGTCGGACTTCACTTTTCACGTTTGTACGGTAAATCGTCCGGGGAGGTGTCGGACACATTTTCCGACCCGAGGACGTGTGGGGAATTATTCCCAATGCGACTCGTATGGGCTTTTTACCATGCGAATCGTGATTGCCAGTTTGTACGGCACTTGTACGATTCGTACGGTAAAAAGACCGGATACGAGTCGGACGGACAATTTTTTTACCGGATCGTGATCGGCACCAGAATGTTTCTTTCCTAGGCCCAAATTTGTAACTTATTCAGGAGTAGAGGACCCATTAACTTTGCTGTACTATCCAGAAGGGATATGGGTCTATAATTCTTAGGGTTGGCGATATCCCCCTTTTTATATATATTGGGATGATAGCAGCCTTCTTCCAGGACAGGGGGACTCCTGTTTGGGTTAGAACATTAAAACATTGGTAAGTAATGGGGCCAATAAATGCTGATTGGATCAAGATAAATCAATAGGGATCCCATCGGGGCCAGGGGCCTTCAGTATACTATACTGGTTGAAGGCAACTCTAATTTCGGCCAAGCTAAATAGTAGTGGAGCGTCAGTGATAGGTATTGGAAGAGCAGATGACTCAACAAGTTCGCTCTCTGGATTGCTAAATATTCCTTGAAAATGAAGCCAGCCATGCCTCCTCGCTTACGTGGAGATTCAAAGTCATCTCTTTTCCATCCTTCAGAAGCGGTGAGTTGATTGTGCTCCAAAAATCACCACTGTGTTTTTTATTTTGCCGCTACTTCCAACCTATCCCAGGCTTCTTGTTTAAGAATCCTCAATCTACTAGGTCCACCTTCTTTATAAGAACATTGTCGAATTTTTAACATGGCCTCCTCCCTTGGTTTCACTCTCAGGGCAGAATGAAGGTTCTTCAGGTCGTTAGTACAGGTGTCATAGAACCAACGTACCCCACTACAGGACCTCTGTATATTCGGGCGAGAAAGATAACTGAATTTCACCTAAAATCTTTTCAAAAGCTGAAGGAATTAGCCTGTTGGAGAAAAAAGAGTTTAAGCAAATGGAAATTTCTTGGTGCAACTTGGTGACTACTGTTTTTGTAAATGAGGTGTCAAACTTGCCCCATTTCAATACCATGCTATTTTCCTTGCAATTGAGGGCTTGGTCTTATTACTTCTGTAGCAATTTCTATCATGAATCCATTCCATATGAAATTACATGGATGCATGGTCACTGAAAGGCCTGAACTAAAAGTTGACATGGGGCACTTAGCTTAGCGTTTACGGCTTGAAAAACCAAAACATAGTCGATCATGGAAGTGTGTGCGCGGGAAGAGAATGTGATGAGTAATTTGCCCGATTTGGGATCTAGTGGATTTATAATCTCCAAATTATTAGTTAAAAGTCGTCAGAGCATTACCATAGTCGCTATACCTAAAGTGAGAGATAGACTCTTCAGAATCCTCATTCAGACCACAAACTGAATAATCATCCCTATTACAATTGTGCACATTAAAATCACCCAACCAAATCATATAAAAAAAAGGTGTGGTGGGATTTAGTCAAATCATTAATATCCTTCTTGATCTAATACCGATTCCATTCTACCTTCAAAATTATTATTATAGAATGTAATCAAAATCCAGCGGCCCTCACATAAAAGTATATGATAGTTTTGGGAAGTGTTTACAAAAGACATTATCTTAACTTTGCTATATTGGCTATTAAAGTAAGAATTCCTCCTTTTGAGCGCCCTGCTATAGAAGCAACTGCATTTGTCTAAAAGGTACAGAACCCATTATTGTGATCTGATTTGATTACCATGTTTCTTGGATACATAGGATGTCAACATTTTCCACAATAGATTGCCAGTAAGATTTGTTCTTTTTGTGGTTATAGCCCACTATGTTCTATGATATTACTTTTAAAAATGCCGGAGGAAGTATTAGACTCTCAGAGCCGACCTGTGTAGGAGATACGTTTTGAGTAGCCTGGGAATCAGTAAGAGGGACAGAGGGTGAGGATTGTCAGTCACATGCTTCGAGATCACTCAAGGGTGCAAATCTATTTCTAGTCGGGAGTGATGGGAGAGTTACGTTGCATCCATTGTGTAGATGAGAGGAGGGGTTAGCCCTAGGGTATGAAGTAAAATTTGTAATATACGGTTTGTCAAAAAACTCAGAGGTAGTGCAAAAATCTGTTTATCAAAATGGGAGGAAGTAGGAAGTATGCTTAGTAGATACTTGAACAGCTTTCTCTCTGAATCAGGTTAGCATGGGTATCAACAACTTAGAGATTTCTAACCACTGGTCCTAAACTCCATATTTGGTGCCCATTTCATAACAACATAGGATTACCTGGTACCCATTTTGCAGTACATCTTTCACCATATGAATTGGTCTATACTCTGCACACAGTGAAAAACCATTGTAAGGTGCAGCTCAGTTGTTTGCTCTGGGTACCTAGAGTTCGTGGACAACCTACAAACCATATATCTCCCTGAAACCAGAAGGGTCTAGCTAACATAATGGTATACTGCTTTTGTAAATCGGCTTTTGTGACAAAAATTGAAAGTTGAAAATGATGTCACAAATGGCTGTTTTCTCCTACTCATTTTCAAAATTTCTTTACTTAAACAGTTAATTTCTTTGGGAAAACCTGGAAGAATTTACATAATAAATACCCTTTGCTAAATTCAGAATGTTGTCGACTTTTCAGAAATATATAGCCACCACTAAATTGAAATAGGTTGAAAAGCACAAAAAATGTATGGTGCATTCGCGGATCTCGCTGAGATGTGGTGCAATGTGGGTGCATTGTGGGAGGTCCAGGATGAGTCTTGCTGGAGAGTTCTGGAAAGTCAAGTGTTGGTGGAGGAGATGACTGGAGACCCTGGCAATCAGTGCGTTGCCGTAGTCTAATCTGCTTGTGATGAGACGCTGCATGACAGTGCGTCTGGTGCTCCAGAGCAGACATTTTAAGATCTTGTGGTGCATGTAGAGAATGTGGAAGTGGGAGGAGCTGGCCGCATTGACCAGTTCTGTCATGTTTGAGCTTGTCATCCAGAATGATTCCCAGGTTTCTGGCAGGGTAGGTTGGCGTGGGTCTGAGCTCTGCTGGCAACCAGGTGGGATCCCATAGAACAGCACTTGTTCCTGAAGATCAGCACTTACGCTTTGTCGGAGTTGAGTTTTACACAGTTAGATCTCATTCAGTCTGATACTTTGATCATGCAGTTGGAGAAGTTGGCTGTGGTGGTGGTGGACTTGTCAGTTAAAGAATGGATGAACTGGGTGTTATCGGCGAAGGATTTGATGGAGATACCTTGTGACTTGATGAGGTTAGCAATAGGTGCCATGAAGATGTTAAACAGGGTTAGGCTGAGTGATGAACCCTGGGGCAACCGACAGATCAGAAGTTTGGGTTTTGATGTGTAGACTGTAGTCTGTCTCACGATCTTCCTGTGAGGAAGGAGCTTATTCAATTGAGGGCCAGTCCTTGAGTGCCTCTGCCATGCAGTCTTTTGACGAGTGTGTGGTGGGAGACTGTATCAAAGGCAGCGGAGAGGTTGAGTAGGATGAGGGCTGCAGTTTCTGCTTGGTCCAGTATTGTATGAATGTCATCTGTTTCCATGAGGAGTGCTGTTTCTGCGCTGTGGCTGCTCCAGAACCAGCAGGTCATAAAGTCTGAGGTGGTTGGTTGGTGGATTGTTGATCGCCTTCTCCCTCACTCAGCTGTTGCTCAGTTCGCTAGGGTTAGCGGATGGGTTTTCGGAGTAGTGCGATGACAACTGCATGCTTCCAGTCTTCTGGGTAGGTGGGGTCTTTGAAGGAGCTATTGATGATATGGGTGAGAATGTAGCTAATTGGTTGTCCTCCCATGTTGTAGATGTGGTGGAGGTATGCGTCTGTATGGACTCCTGAGTATACCGTTTTTATGATCTCTGCAGTGTCTTCTTCAGAGAGTGATTTCCAGTCAGTCAGGTGATTGTCTTGGTTGGTGTTGGTCAAATCGACAATGAGATCTTTGGGATCTGATTGTTGTTCAAAGTTGCTGTAGATATTTTCGATTTTTCTGTAGAAGAAATCATAATTTGTCTCAGACGTCTTGTGGAGGTTTGATGGCATTGGCTGAGGCCTCAGGGTGGTGAATTCTTTGACTATTGAGAAGATCTCCTTGCAGCTATTGGAGTCTCTATATGTTCAGTTCGTACCCTTCTTTTGGTGTCTCTCAGGAGTTGGTGGTAGCACATGAGCACAGCCTTGTAGTTGCTTCTGGCAGCAGCATCATGGTTGGGTCTCCATTTTCTTTCTGGTTCCTTGCAGTGGTGTTTAGATTCCCGGAGGTCGTCTGTATACCAGATGGCTTGTTTGATTGTTCCTCATTGTTTAATGCTTTTGACGGGTGCAATGGAGTCTGCAGAGTTCTTGATCCATATGTTGAAGTTGTGATGTCCTTGTCGAGGTTGTTGATGTTGTTAGGATGGTCCAATTTGAGGGCCTTGAGCCTGTCAGAATCTGTTACTTTGTTCCAGTTCTGGTTGAGTAGGTTGATGCTGGTGGGTGCATTGACTTTTGGTGTGGTGATTTGGAAGTGTCGGTCCATGTGAGCAGTTGGGCGGAATTGTAGGTGAGCCTGTTGCTAGTAGCAAAGTTTGTGTCCAGTGTTTGTGTTGTAATGTGTGTGGGGTGTGTGACGAGCTGGGTGGTACGATGTTGTTCAGGCTTTCAAGGAGGGCTGTAGGGATGGGGCCAGTAGGGGCCTCCAGTTGGAAACTGGTGTCACCAAGTAGTATGAAGTCCTTGAAGTTGATAGTAAAGGGAGCAATTAAGTCTGTCTGTAATGAGGTTGCTAAAGCTTGTTTGTGGTCCGGGTGATCGATATGCGAAGATGCCTTTCAGAGTGAAGCTGTTGTTTGTTTGTAGAGAGAAGTACATGTGTTCCATGAAAGGGATGTTGATGTATGTGGTGCATTTGATGGAGTGCTTGTTAATGATTGCAAGTTCTCCTCCTGGCTTGTGAAGGAGTCCTGGGATGTGATCTTGTAGCCCACTGCGATAGCCACAGTGGTGTTGGAGTAGACGCGGGGTTGAGCCAGGTTTCTGTGAGGAAGAGGAGGTCCAGTGTGCTGTGGCGATCCCAGATCTCTGTTGTGTGTTTGCAGAGCGAGCGGGTGTTGAGAAGCATGCATGCAAGTGCTTGTTGAGGTGTTTGTATGTTGTGAGCTCTTTGACCGAGTGGGCGGAGAAGGCGACGGTGCACGGGGAACGTGTGTGTGCTGCAGGTGAACTGACAGTGGGTGCATGTTAAAGGTACTACTGTGGTGTGTTGGGGTAGAGCGGCAGCTAGCAGAATTATATACAGGGTTGAGTGAGCAGAGGATCCCTAAAGTGTAGAACTAGGGGCTGATTGGATCAGGGTTCATAGCACGGAGTGTGTGATCCAAGCAAGGCAAGACGCAGACAGGCTTGCCTTTGGTGCGACCATTGCACATTCGCGCAGCGGCCACAATTCAGTAGGTCCTGGGGGGAAGGAATAGCACGGACAGTGATGGACGCGGCTTTTAGGGGTGTGAAGAAGAGGTGGGAAGGCAATGCAGAAAACCAGTAAGGAGCGGGTGAAGGTGGGAGGGAGTAGGGGCTCAGGTGGGTCTGAACCTGGGGAAAGAGCTGGGAAAGGAAAATGACACACAAGCAGAAAAGAGGCTGAAAAGAGAAAATTCCACAAAACAAAAGGCACACGAGAGGGTTAAAGGTACAAAGAAACTGCACAGAAATGGAGAGATGGGGCAAAAGGAGAGAAAGATATTAAAGAGAGGAGGGTGCTAAAGTAGAGGAAACGGGTAATAGAGAACTAAAAACAAAAGAAGCACAAAGGAGACCGCAAGCCTAAGGAGAGAAGTGGAAAAAAGTGGAGCAAAGTTAGTCAGGTTTTATTAAGATTTGTCAAACGGCAAAACTGTTATTATTAAAAAAAGAAATGCTTTTCCTATGAGAAGGCTGGCCTAAATAGAACTACAGAGTGTGGAATGCCACTGTGATTTATATGTATATATCTTTGGTCAAAAGAGTGCAAAGAGAAAAGGTGGACCCAAAACAGGCTAAAAATCCGATGCATTTTACATACGCTTTTCAATTCAGTTCAATTCAATAGCTGTATTTCGAAAACTTGTATCATAAAAGCATTGTTTGACATTTTTAAAATAAATAAAAACATGTACTCAATGGTAAAAAGTCTTTGGATACAAAAATGCAATTCAAATATCTTGGCGCATCATTTTTGGCATTATTTTATAATACAGAGCATAAAGCAAATATCGCTAAAAACATTTATCTAAAAAAGTGTGCATGTCAGTTTCTACAAATTCCTACCATAACAAGTAGACAATAGTTAAAATAGAAGTATACAAAAAGAGGAAAAAGATGTGAAAGAGAACACGGTTCACCACAGCAATATCTATATAAAGTGCTGGTGCTATGTCCATCAAAAGAGATATTCTAAATTTGTAGTGACATCCCAATGTAATCTGTAGTTTTAGTAAGTGCAACATCGCATAGCTTTTTGTCTGTCTCTGAAATCGCAAAGGCCTATGGAAAGGTCACCCCACGTTGGGCTTTGTTTCTAACTAACCATGCATGGCTTAGAAACTTGGCCACCCCAAAAGAGAAAAGGACACTTGGATCGGATTTTAGGATGCGCAGAGCAAACCGGTGGTCATGGGTGCCCATGTCACTGCAAATTGGTTTTAACCATTTGGACCTTGCATTGTTATAACCTGGGCAAGCGAACATGACATGAGCAACACACTCCATTGGGGCTCCGCAGCAAAGGCATCTTTCTGTTTTGTCCTCAGCCGAGTGCCACTTGGATGTTATAGCATTAACAGGGAGCGAACCAAACCTTAACTGAATGTACAGAGCCCTATCCCGTGGTACCTGGATCACATCTAGGTAAGGCTCCAGGCTTCTAGTTTGCTTGAACATAAGAAATTCATCAGTTAATCTCCCCATATTTGGCTTGCTAAGCTCCTGTCTGTCCAATCCCAATAATGGCGCTTAAGTTCCACATAGACTTTTCTATTTCACGTAGTGCAAATATAGCCTGTCGCATTTTGTTGAAATTTGGCAGCATTAGATATTAGGATGCACAGACGATTCTTTAGGGCACAGCAGGTAAGCAGAGTAAGTATTTTTACGTTAATAAGTTTTATAACTTAGTTATATCTTGTAGCATAATACTACCAAAAGTAGCAAGGAAGTCCAAAAACTAAACCA
Source organism: Triturus cristatus (assembly GCF_964204655.1). NCBI lineage: Eukaryota > Metazoa > Chordata > Amphibia > Caudata > Salamandridae > Triturus > Triturus cristatus. The sequence goes on along the minus strand of NC_140594.1, from coordinate 304,658,545 downwards.
AACTGCATATGCAAAGTTTCAGATTTACAACATCGACAACTGAAAGACGCATGTATGGTCACATGCAATAGAAACCTATTAACAAATACATAACGTATAGAATATACACTAATCTACATAAGCTTTCTTTGCATGCTGTCTGGTTCACAAAATACAACGGCACCCAAAAAGTCAACCAAAAATCATTACCCCTATTTACTCCTATGCAACAAATGGAAAAGTGAACTACACAAACTACTAAATGGAGGAAATGATCACTGGCCATTAGGAAAAAGATAATAATCTTATTTTTTTTTAAACAATGATTGCTTTTCATTTAGTTTAGGCTTTATATGTGGCATAATCCTTGCTAAAAGCAGCAACGAGGACCCCAAAATAAACTAGACTAAATATGGAAAATTTCAGAATTACTACATGAACAACTAAAAAATAAATATATGGTCACGTGATTATATAAGCCAATAAACAAAATACGTAACAAATACAATAGCTAAAATGAAACAAATCACGCTAAATCTGATTGCCACTCTTAGTTATAGTTATTAATTGCAAAGATAGGAATTCCTCCGATAATAGCTCCCTACTAACTTTCCATCTGTTTGACAAATCACCACAAATCTTTCCAGGCCTGCAGCATTTTCTACATTAAGATTATGTACATTTTTCTGGTGAATCAAAGGGGGTGCAAAGACAAAAGGGGGGTCCCAAAAAGAATATTTCCACCTATGCATTTTCTACAGACTATTGCATTTGAAGTAGCACAAAAATAGCTGAATGGATTTACATGAAATAAGACATTTAAACTTAGTGATATCAGTCACCACAGTAATTTTGTGGAATTTCACAAACTCGTGAAACTACTGCAGTACGTGGACAAAAACGTATTTAAAAATATATAAAATATATAAATACATTTCCCTAGCTATTTCCATTTTAATACAGAGGTAATAGGTGGGGTCCTACTACTTACCTATATCTGAGGCCCCCCTAACCCTGAACACAGCCAAAGTGTAGTACAAACAATATGGCTGCCTTTTCATTCTCTAAAAACAGTCATGACCCAATTATGTACTGGGTTGCCATCACCATGTACCATGGTATACTACAAACATATCACTGGATACCGTGGCCCAAACTATAACTAAGGCCTAGCTGTATTATTAGATTGTGTTACTGTTGCATAACATGGTGTTGCATGGGCAATGCAATACTTAAGTCAGATTTACAAAGGAACCCAAAGCCACCATGTGTGGCTTTTGTTGATTAGTAGATCTAGAGAAATTCAAAGCAGTGCAATTCTTTGTTTTGCGTAACTCTGCACACCATAATCTATACTGTTGCTGAATTTCATGTACATCCGTATGTCATGCCAATGTAGCCACTCCGCTGTAAGCTATTCCGCTCTAAGCCTCTCCACTGTACTAGACTCCATACTATGCTATTACACTGCACTCAACACCACTCCAGTCTATGTCACTCCAATGTATGCCACTCCACTGTATGCCACTCCATGGATGCTATTCCACTATGTGCCATAACACTCTATGCCATTCTACTGTATGCCGCTCCACTGGATGTACTTTACTTATGCTATTCCACTCTACCCCATTCTACTGTACGCTATTCCACAGTATGCCATTCCACTGTCTGTTACTGCACTCTATTGCCACTTCATTCTACACTATTCGATTACACCTCCTTCAATGTATGCCACTCCACTGTATGCTATTACGCTCTACCCCATGCCACTCCAGTCAACACTACTCCCTTACACACCACTCCACTGTATGCTACTCCACTATACACTATTACACTCTATGTCACTTCACTGTACAACACTCCGCCTTCTGCCACTCCACTCTATGCTATTATATACCGTACACAACTCTACTCTATGCCAGTCTATTCTATGCTATTACACTGCATGCAACTCCACTCTATGCCATTCCAGTGTATGCCACTTCACCCCATTCTATGCTAATCCAAAGGACACCACTTCACTTGTACGGCATTCCACTGTATGCTATTACACTCTACCCCATTCCAATGTACTCCACTCCACTATACACCACTTTATTGTAAGCTACTCCACAATATGCTATTCCAGTATTTCACTCAACTATACGTTACTCCACTCTAGGCCACTTCAGTGTACACTACTTCAGTCTAGACCACTCTACGCAATTCTACTCTACGATATTCCACTTTACACCACTACATTCTATGCTAATACACTGTACGCAACTTTAATCTTTGCCCTTCTACTGTATGGTATTCCACTCTACCCCACTCCACTATATGCCACATCAATGTATGCTATTACACTCTACCCAACCACACAATACACCACACCAGTCTAAACCACTTCCCTGTTTGTCATTCCACTATAAGCGATTACACTTTTCTGCACTCCACTGTATGCTACCTCACTCAAGTGTACTCTCCTCAACTCTATATATCTCCACTATACAAAACTCTACTCCACTTTATCCCCATGCACTCGACTGTTCAAATGTGTACTCTATGCCCATACAATCTATTGTTCACACTCTACTCCACTCTCCAACAGTTTCCAACACTGTGCAACATAGCACTCCACTCTACTGTAGGGGTGGGCGGAATTTGCGAAGTTGCCTTTCGCAAAATTTCGCGAAACGCCAAAAAATCTTCGCAAACACGTGGAATTTCGCGTGGTCGCGGAGATTTCGGGGGCGGGGCTTCTTTGCGAGATCACATTCACAATGCCTCTTGATAGGGTCAGAGAGTGAGACGCTGTACCTGATTTCCACCGTTTTATGCAATACCTCTTCTCAACTGGAGTACTTTCTACTGGCTAATCAGTAAGTGCTACCTCGTTGGGTAAATGTATAGTGCTTTTCCTACACTACAGCTGCGTAAAGGGCCAGAAGAGTTGTCTCCCGTGACCATTTGTGTCTGTAACTTTGCCACCGTGCCGAAAGGCGCCGGGGTCCCTTGAGTTTGCTCTCCATCATAGTGGGGAAAGGGCAAGAAGACGTTGCATACCGCTAGGGTGTGTGGGGCGGGGCCAAATGGGCTGGGCTTCTATGCGAGTTCACATGCCTCTTGTTTATAAAGGGTTAGAGACCGATCAGAGCAGTAGATGAGGAGAAAGCGCTCAAGGTCACAGGAACTAAATGGGGATTGCGCTCGACAAAGTCATGGATGCACAGAGCCAAAGAATAAAGCTCCCTCACGACCTATATACTATTTCTTGTACTTTCAAACTACTGTTTTTTTTAATATATATAAAGAAACATGGGCTATTGGACAAATAATTCAATTTACCACTACAATTTATTTCTTTACTTTTATTTATTTTGTTTTGATATTATCCTTTTTTTTTAATCCTTATTCATTTGTAACATTATCAAAATTATACATTTCCATTATTTACAGCAAATCTCTAATACAAAATTATTTTTCTAAACAAGCCCAGGTAGAGAACACAAATCACTCATACTACTCATTCATACATCCACATACCATACACATCACATATATAAATCTATGTAGCCTTAACGCATTTAAGTTGGTTACAGTCTCTGTGACCCTAAAAAGGGCTACTAATAAAATAGTAGGATTTAAAGAGGACTTGGTCAACGCGTTTCGGTGGCATAAAGAAACGTAGAAGCCATCTTCATCAGGACCCGCCACTTATCACATTAATGGTTCTCAAACCCTGGGATTTCTGTATACAAGTCTGATACTGGGATAAGATACCTCCTGATATTACGCAAAGCAGCAACCGCAATAGTACCATGCGTAACAATATGCCCGTGTCCAGCAAATAGCACCTTCTTTTTTCTCCTCAAACATATGGGGGCCACTGTCCATTTGCTAATTGTCTACACATGTACTCCGTATGCCTTTGTATTGTATCCCTTTCTGGAGTCACAGTATAATTTCTCTCTCACAAATATCGATGGTCAACTCTCTTTTCCCCATAACGACCACGGGTAGATTTCACGTCCTTCAAACTCTTCGTGGTATCACTTTTTTGATTGGCGTACCCATCCTCAATTCACGTGCCGAAATCACAAGGTCTCTCTCGGCAGAAAGTCAGTGGATGCACAGAGCTCCATTAAGGATCACAGCTCATTTTTGACGGTAGATATGGGGAGAAAAGCACACCTGCCCAGCCTCGACCTAGCTCACAAATGTTTTGGGCTGATTAATGTGTTACTGAATTTGAGCTTCAACACGGGCACCTGCTTTATCTATATCTGTAAGTGCTTCTTGTTGAGGTTTAATTTTTGTGACAGGAGCATGGTGCCAAAATGAATCCTGTCCTGCATATTTATCTAAGAAGATGCCACCGTTTTATGAAATACCTCTACCCTCATGCATGCCCCCGAATTCCGTTCCACTGTGGACCGCTGAAGTTGCGACATTTTCGTGTTCCGCGCGGAACACGAAAATGCAGAAATTTCGCAAGTTCCGCGAGCGGAACGGAATTTGTCACCCACCCTTACTCTACTGTATGAGATGCATTTCCAATGTGTAACAGTTTGCTTGACTCTACGCTATACTACTTCAATGTATGCCACCCCACACTACATGAATCCACTGTACCCTAGTCCATGCCACTTCACTCTATTCTATTCCATTCCACTCAATGCCACTCCACTCTTCTACATATTTCACTGTACTCTATTCACCTCTACGCTACTATACTTTACGATAATGCCACTTCAGTCTACGCCACTCTATGCCAATCCTTTGTATGATACTCCTCCACTCTATATAAAGCCACTCTTTAAAAGTCTACCACATTTCATGGCTCCCCATGATATTCTACCCCATTCTATTCCTGTACATTTCACTGTCCAACTACTCCACTCTATACTCCTATGTACAACAATCTATTCCACAATATGACGCTTTCTATATGACAACTCCACTCTACGTGACCCCAATCCAATTTATAACAGTTCACTACCTATGCTAGTATACTCCACTCCATGCCACTCTACTCTATGATGCACAATTGCACACTATTGTACTTTACTCCATGTTACGTTACACAACTCCACTTGACACCACTCTGCGAGACTTTACCTCAGTCGATGCTACTATACAACAATCCACTCTACTCAGCTACACTGTTCACACACTACTCTACTCCCTTCTATACCACTCTACTATGCTATATGTCTCTCTGACACTTTATTCTTGCCTATACACCTTAACTCTACTGTAAAATACTGTACTATGCTGTTTCCCCCATACAACAGTCCACAAAACTCTTTACCACTATATGGCATTCTATGCAGATCTCTACATGTCACTGCACCCCACGTTACTCTACCCCACTCTGACACAGTACTTCACTCCTCACCTCTCCACACTACTCAATGCCATTGTACTCTATAACACTGTATGCCAATCCACTGTACCACATTCTACAACACTGTACTGTACACCATTCCACAAAAATCAACTAGACTGTGTGCCCCTCTACTCTAGTCTACATGACTTTCCAATATTGTACAGTACCCTACTACACTACTGTACAAAATGATACTCCAATTTATGACACTTTACTCAACTGTATGCTACGCCACTCCACTCTTCTGCACTCCACTATCGTCTATGACACCTTACTACCCCACTGCAGTGTACTCCACTCTACTTCACTTTATCCCACTCTACGCCACTGTACTACAATATGCTCTACGCTGCTCCACTGTCTGATACTCTACTCCACTGTATGCAACTTCACTCTACAACACTGTGCTACATTGTACAACACTCAACTCATCCTCTCTCTATGATACACTGCTCCACTAAATGAACCGTGGGCAATGAACTCTGCTCCACTAGTGGAGGTTGCGGATATTTGTTAACTATGCATTACATTGAAAACACGTAATTCATGCAAAAATTCTGACTCCGCCACGTAGTGGAGTTAGCTTCTGCACCCACAACTCTTTGATAAGACAACTTACCTTTAAATGCTCAAAAAGCATATAACCAATGCACAAAAGTGAACTTTGAAAAATATTAGGCGTGGAGAGAGGTGATGATTTTGGGGTCACCCCTAACCTAGGGAGAGGACCAAGCAGATACCTTGAACACAAAGAGCATATCCTGCTCAACGACTGCGGTGGTCCCATCCTCCTAGGACCACCCCATGCAAAGTTATGGGCAAAAATACAATGCCAACCAAAGGCCCAGCAAAGCAATATGGGCGAGATTCTAGAGTTCAGTGAATATTATAGTATTAGCTCTCAGCTGAGCTGAAGAGCCTGCCTCTTGAGGAATGTTTGATATTGGATACTATAATTTTCACTGCACTCTAGAATCTCGTCCCATGATGCTTTGCAGGGCCTTTGGTTGGGATTGCATTTTTGTCCATAACTGTGCTTGGGGTGGTCCTAGGAGGATGGGACTACCACCGAATCATTCAGCATGATGTGCTCTTTGTGTTCAAGGCATCTGCTTGGTTCTCTCCCTAGGTTAGGGAGGACCCCAAAATCATCACCTCTCTCACTGTTTGCTGTAGTTTCCTTTTCACTTTTGTGAGATGACTATATTATCACAGGTATGTGAGGTTTCTGTTTTATTAATTGGCATGAGACGGAACGGAACAGAGGTCACAGAGTTTTTGTTCAACTCTGCAGAATTCCGTGTAGTGGTACTTCGCCAACTACATCCACCCTTACACTAAATGACATGACACTCCACTCTGCAATATTCTCCTCCACTGTACTCTACAACACTCCACTTGACAATACTCCACTCTATGACACTCTACTATACCCTACTTCACTCTAAAACACTCCACTCTATGACTGTTAGAAATTGGGTTTCTGGTTGGCAAAGGGTTGCACCCTGGCCAAGCAGAAGCCACAATTCTAGTCAGAAACTAGATACACACTAAAAGTTAGTCTGTGCTCATCCTTTGGTAGCTTGGCACAGAACAGGCAGGCTTATCTAAAGAGGCAATGTATAAAGTATTTGTGCAACACACACACACACACACACACACACACTGCAACACAATGAATACATCACACAAAGGCACCACATAGGTTTAGAAAAATAGATTATATTCTGAACAAAACAAGACCAAAACAACAAAAATCTGGTGTATTGTAGTTGAGAGACTGAATTTTAAAAGAATAAATGCATTAAAGTGCTCAGAAGCAAGAACTGCTAAAAAAGGTTAAGTTATGATGCGCTGGACTGGGGCAAAGTCAAAGTTCAGGCTGACCTCTTGGAAGGCCAGCTACAGGACCCATGCAGAGCGCGGTGAACACAGTAACGTTCCTGGTCGCAAACAGCGGGATGCATTGATCTCCTCCATGCAGTGAAGGTGATGCATCAGTTCCGAAGACGGGTGTCAGAGTCAAAAGGCATTGAGCGATGTGGTGGATTATTCCATGCAGTCAAGGAGATGTGTCGATCTCACCAAGATGCAGCGGCAGAGACCCATTTTCCGATGAATTGATCTCTGGAAGCAAAGTTCTGATTACAATGCAATGTACCAATTTTACTCCCACAACCGGGTGGATATGCTGGCTCTCTTACAAACAGACAAGAGATGCATCAAAATCTGTGTTGGAAGTATCTGGACCACTTCCAGTGAGCCAGGCACAGGAGCAGGGGTAGAGACTTTGAAATCCCTGAGTCTCAGGCAGCAGGAGGCAAGCCACCAAACCCATGGAGATCACTTGGAGTAAAGGTAGAGTCCAGCTCTCCTTCAGCTGAGTCAGAGAGCAACACGCGGGAGGGCAACACAGGAGAAAAGCAGGCCTTCCAAGTCTGCAGTCCAAGAGGAGTCCTTTAAGCAGCACAGCAGTCCTTCTGACAGAGGTACAGTTCAAGATCTACAAGTGTCTGATTTTAGGGATCAGAACTTAAACCCAAAAGTGACTTTGATGTGGTGGGTGACTTCAAAGCTGCTCTCGAAAGTGCACAGGTTCCCCTTTCATCCCAGTCCTGTCTGCCAGGCTATCTATGGGGGGTGGGGGTGTAAAGTGGCTCTTTTGTGGAGGCAGGGAACTTCCTATTCAAGTGAAGTGTAAGCAACTCCCTTCCATCCTGCCCAGGCAAGGCCATCAGAATGCAGATGTATGTATTTATATTTGTATATGCAGATATATGTAGATGGGTACTCAGACACACATATCCTTCCTGTGTTGTGGCTGTCTAGAGAAAATGCACAAAGTGTAGCTGTCACCCACCCCAGGGATTAATCAAAGTCACAGACACAAAGAGCAGTAAATGCAGTGAAATGTCTATTTTCTAAAAGTGGCATTTTTAAAATAGTAATGTTAAATTCAACTGCACCAGTAAATAGGATTTATCACTGCCATTCAAAACATATAAAAATGCTAACCTGTGAGAGGAGTAGGCCTGACAGTAGTGAAAAAAGGAAATAGGCTCTGTTTGTCAATACCAGGACAAGAAAAACTTAAAAATATATATCCTACCTTTTAATTACATAGCAACCTGCCCTTAGGGCTACTTAGAGCCTACCTCAGGGGTGACATATGTAAGAAAAAGGGGAGTTTAAGGCTTGGCAAGTAGTTTTAAATGCCAAGTGAAAGGGGCAGTAAACTGCACACACAAGCACTGCAGTGGCAGGCATGAAACGAGTTTGAAAGGCAACGTTTGTAGGTGGCACAATCAGTGCTGCCGCAACCTGGAAGCATTTAAATTACAGGCCCTGGGTATATGGTATACCACCTTAAAATGGGCTTACAAGTAAATTACATAGGCTATTCAGGTATACACCAATTACAGACATGTTTAAGGAGGAAGCACATGCACTTTAGGACTGATTTGCAATGGTAAAGTGCCCAGAATCCTAAGGCCAACAAAAAGATTTAGCAAAATGTGGAGGCAATAAGACTGGGGGAAGACTGCCCTAAGACTTACAGGTCTAACGATGGCAGTCAACAACACACTACTCTATGACTTGCAAATCCACTGTACAACTCACTGCTCCAGTCTACGATACTTAACTCCACTATATGAAACACCATGCCACTACACCATATAACACTTTAATACACTGTACGATACACTACTACACTCTACTCTATTAAAATCTGCAATACTCCATTCTATGACAACAGACTTTACAACACTCTCCTCCACTGAAATGTACGACACTCCACATAATAAATCTCCACTTGCGACACTGGATCCTAAGATTTGAAAGACATTTTCATGACAAATTTTAAAAAGCATTGGAATTAAATGAAAAAGCAAAGGTCAAAGCTTAGTTTTAGTTAGGAAAAATATTTTCCCTATACAAACCAAGTTTAAAGTATACAAACTTAAAAAAATCTAAAGTTATAGTTATAACTTTCATTTACAACACATCCATCACCTTGAAATTATTGTATGGAACAGACCACATTACACACCCTTTTCAGCTCACTAACCAGACAACACTAACTATAACTCGCCACTCTAGCATGCACTGACTTTTCACACATAATGACGTTCCATTGTATAACACTCCACTATAAGAGGCTCTCTGCCACTCTACTGTACAACACTACACTCAACAGCACTGAACTATAGAACACTGAACTCTACTCTATGCCATTACACTTTACAACACTCTGCTACTCTCTATGCCACTCTTCGACATTCTGTTTGGTATACATTCCACCACACTCCATTCATGACACTCCACTCTACAACACTCAGCTCTACTGTTCGACACACCCCTACACTGTACAACACCCCGCTCAACTCTACGATACTCCACAATATGACACACCACATCACTCCAATGTATGACACTTAACTCCATTGTGCGCTCTGTCACTTCACTACTCCACTCTACTATACGACAATAGACTACGACACTCTTCTTCACTATACTGTATTACACTCCATTTTACGACACTCTTCTAAATGATTTTAATCACATTTAAAAAAAAACTGTTAACACACATTGAGAAAACAAAGGTTAAGGATAATTTATAGATAGAAATACCGTATGTATTCTCTCTATACAAACCCAACTCAGAATACACAAACTATAAAAATGACAGAGTTTGAATGATAACCTCAATTTATAATTTTTGCACCAACTCTAAATTACTGTGTCTCCCACCTCCAAACACAATCTTGTCACCTCACTCACCACACGACATTAATTATATCTCATGCCTTTTCCATGCAATATTTACATCCTTGCATACTACATCACTTACAGCATGTGAAATCATACCAGTCACAACCAACAGATAACTTCTCAAATAACATTATTTGTCAGAGTGCATGGTAGAGTGGCGAGTTATAGTTAGTGTTGTCTGGTTATTGACCTGAAAAGAGTGTGTAACGAGGTTCGCTTCTTAAAATCATTTGAAGGTGATGGATAAATTGTAGATGAAAATTATGACTGCAATTTAAGAACTTTTAAAGTTCGTGTAGTTTAAACTTGGTTAGTATAGGAAAATATGCTTTTCTAGCAAGTACTACGCTTTAATCTTAGGTATTTACATTGAAAAAAATAAAAATTATATATATATATATACATATGTATATATATATATATATATATATATATATTTTTTTTAAATGAACTCAATTTAAAATTCACAGGTGAAATTAGTAACATGTCGGTCACATATCTGGATCTTGAGGTATATGTGGATAATGGCATACTTTCTACAAGATTATTTAGGAAGCCAACAGCAGGTAACACTGTGTTACATGCTGATAGCGACCACCCACGCAGCACTATCAAAAATATACCATTTGGGGAATTTCTACGCCTTAAAAGAAATTGTTCTAAAGATCTTGATTATGAACAGGTCAAAACCGAAGCCACCAAAAGATTCAGGGAAAGGGGCTATAAGAACTCAGACCTCTCTGCAGCTGAAATCAAAATCAAAAGGATTAATAGAAAAGACCTATTAATAACCAAGAAAGCTACAGAACCTGATGAATGCCCGGTTAGGATGATAACCAGTCTTAATGAAAAGTCCAGTCAAATAATGCAGATCTTCAAGAAAAACTGGCACATTTTACAAACTGATAACATCCTCAAATAAAAGTTACCATCATGCCCTTTAATAACATACAAACGTAGCCTATCAGTAGGGGACTATCTTATTCATAGTCACTTTGACTCAGTCCCCAGAGTTAGAAACCGGATAGGCTTAGCAGATAGCTTGGCTGTCTTTTTTAATGAAAAGATTGGTAAAATTATAGAAGGGCTGGAAGAAAACAACAGGTCGGCTAAGACCGACGGTCCCACACAGGAAAAACAGGTGGAAACAAGAGCGTTAGGTAGAGTCCCGGATGTGATCCCCGTTTTGGATAATTTTGATGCCCTCTCTATAGAGGTGTTTGAGCAACTCGCCATGGGGGTTTCGTCCGGCTCACCTTTAGACCCTTTTGCACACAAGGTCTGGAAAGCGTTCAAATCTGAACTGTTTCCTCCACTTAGACAGTTGTGTAATCAATCCCTGTCTAATGGGATGGTCACTCCCTGCTGGAAACAAGCAGTTGTCTCCCCCCTTCTGAAGAAGCCCTCACTCAACCCGGAGTGCCTTAAAAACTATAGACCTATCTCACTCCTCCCTTACCCAGCCAAAATTCTCGAGCGCTATGTGAGCCGTGTACTTTCCCAGTTCCTCGAAGCAAACAACCTTCTGGACGAGGTCCAGTTTGGTTTCCGCCCGGGGCATGGGATGGAGACTGCCCTCTTGACCGTGTTGGATGATCTTCGTCATCATGCCATCCTGATCCTATTAGCTCTGTCGGCCGCATTCGACACGGTCAATCATAGGGTCCACCTGGAGTGGCTGAATGAAGCGGGGGTGATCGGTCTGGCTTTGAAATGGTTCCAGTCATATCTTTTGGATAGAAGCCAGGCCGTAGCTCTCCCCCCCTTTCAGTCCAAATTCACCAAAAGTCAGCATGGTGTACCGCAGGGGTCTGCAATAAGCCCCATCCTGTTCAATGTTTACATGCGTCCCCTGGTGGATATTATAAAATCCTATGGCATAGGTTTAGTAAACTATGCAGACGCCATCCAGTTGATTTTATCACTGGAAGGTGAGCAGTCGTCCTCCCTGGAGAATTTTCATGCATGTATGCAGAATGTGGCTTGTTGGTTAAGATCTAACTCACTGCAATTCAATGCAGACAAAACTGAAATTCTCTGCACCCTGGGTGGGAAAGTCTCTCCTTCCCTCCCGGTCAACTTCTGGCCTCTTCCCGCAGATCCTCCACTACAACCTGTTGGGGCAATCCGTAACTTGGGAGTCATATTTAATGACAAGCTGTCCTTGGAGTCACATGTCAACAAGACTCTGGGGACCTGTTTCTCTCTTGCAAAAACCTTGAGGAAGATTCTCCCTCTGCTACCGGCTCATGTGCGTCCCCTGATAGTTAGGAGTGTGATCCTGAGCAGATTGGACTATTGTAACTCACTGCTGCTGGAATCCCCTCGATTTATGATTGGTAAATTGCAGCGAGTTGAGAATATGGCAGCTAAGCTGGCACTGATGCGCCCTCGTCACTCTTCCTCCACTCAGGCCCGTGCAGAGCTACATTGGCTCCAAATGACACAGAGGATTTATTTTAAGTCCCTCTGTGTTGTGTTTAAGGCACTGCATGGCATGGGTCCCCTACCTTTGCAGACTAAATTTCGCTGGTACATACCCTCTCGTTGCCTTCGTTCCTCCACGTCTTGCCGGGTGGGAGTACCTCGAATTAGAAGAACTAGGTTTGGGGGACAAGCTTTTAGTGTCGCAGCTGCGAAACTATGGAATGCTTTGCCCCTGGAGTTGCGCCAGATTAAAGACCTTATGGTCTTTCGTAAACAACTCAAAACCTGGCTCTTTCCAAAAATGTAATACTCCTCCATCTGAGTTCGTAATTCTTCCCCCTGAGATTGCACCAGCTGAGCGACCTCAGGGCCTCTCGTTTACTTTTAACTTGGCTCCTTCCTAATAATTTAATACCTCTATATATGTCCCTAATTCCCTGCTATTCCCTCTGTCAGCGCCAGGATGCTCGTTGAGTTGCAGTGCGCTTTATAAGTTTCTATTACATTACATTACATTACATCTATCCTTGCAACCATTGCAAAGCTTGTAAATTTAGTGAAAAGATCACCACATACCAAGGCAGACCCAATGATCCTAGGCTAGTACGCAAGATTAAGCTATTCCTCAACTGTAATTCAGACTTCACTGTGTATTGCCTTACTTGCCCATGTTCTAAAAGATACATCGGAAGTACCATACACCCCACGAAAAAACGTATTCTGGAGCATATGCGGGCAATAACTAACAAGGATCCCGCATATCCGGTTGCTCGACATTTCGAGAAGTACCATCAAAGGAACCGTGATTTATTAAAATTTCACTGTATTGATCAGGTAGGAAAATCAGAAAGAGGGGGTGACAGGGTACGTAAACTCCGTATTCTGGAATCAACTTATATAATTGATCTCCAGACCAAGACCCCAATAGGGCTGAACAATGAAGAGGAATTATGGGTCCATCTATGAGGATATGGAAATTATTTTGGCGTGGAAGGGTATATCTTTAAATACATTCTGGATAAGCTTTTCTGCCTCTCTTTCCTGTTTTTCAATTCTGTTTGCAGCGTAAAACATAATGAACTCTCTCTCAGTGGTTGGTTTAATGCCCATTCAGGGCTTTATCACTTTATAGAGGAGATGACAGATTAGGTTATATGGGTGGAATGTGAATTGGATATACATCCACATTGTATAATAAGAGAAATATATTCTTTATTATATCTTTTCCCCATATTGCTTTAGTCTGGAGAAATATGTAACATGATCCTGCTAATTTAGGATATATACATTGTATGCACAGTAACGCATGAAAACATTAGAAATTATCTATTACCATCTGCTTTTCTCTTTTCATCTCCTCGAAACAATGACATCTGACAAATTCATTGCACTGTTTTCCAATCTTTTAACTTTAAAAATATTTTTTGTATTATTTGTATTTCATTGAAAGGTACATTGTTTTGCAAATTTGTCACTGCAAGATGGCCGCCATGTATTTACGAACAATGTTGCTTAAGTCCATCTTCTATGTTGAAGGTTTACCTCGTGACATGTGACTATAGTTTAAATGTGCCCGCGAAATGTGAAAAAAACTGAAATTGAAAAAGCCAGTCGGCGAAACGCGTCTGTCAGCGTTTCGAGATTTTCAAAAAGGGGGGGGAACTTGCTAAATAAAGCATTTATGCTTTAAAAAAACATCTCTCTTGAATTGCTTGGAGTGCTCTCCGATTTACACGTTTTGACGTGTTTGGTTGTTTCATATATATATATATATATATATATATATATATATACACACACGCAATCCGCCGCAGTACTCCTCTTCACAAGTTCTGCACAAAGGACGGTATATACATATATATATATCTCACAGCAACTCGTGATACAATCCCGCTTTCGCACGGAAATCACCAGTACAGACCAACTTGTGCAGCATTATTTTTTATTTCTTACTCCTCATATGTCAGGACGCGTTTCGGCCGTCCAAGCGGCCTTGATCACCTGATCGCACGTCACTAGTAGACCCGTTTTTAAAGTGCAAGTGCATGAATCAACAATAAACATAGATGAAATACTGTATTCTCATTATTGCGAAACAATGTAAATTAACCATCATTGATCACAATATATGTTATAAAAAGCACAATCTTGATCAAATAATATCCACTTATGCCAATGATATGACTCATAAAAATAAAGGCCTAAATGCCTCTTATATTTAGCATATAAATATGCATTTCTCAATGAGTTATCTTAAGGCAAACATATAATGAGTGTATCATCCATTTGTTTAGATTACACATAAGCTGATTCATTGCATAATAAACATGAAAATATAAAGTGCTCACCGAAGTAAAGTGCTATAGTTATAGCATTTCAAAGTATACACAATACTTAAAAAATAGATATACTGTACTACAAGTAAAACCATGAAATCTATAATATTGCATTTGCAACAAACATTCAGGAACATGAAATTAGAAGAGAACACTTTCTAGAGGGGTATCATATATACAATGGATTTCATATATATATATATATATATATATATATATATATATATTTATTTATTTATATATATATATATATTTTTTTTTGTATTGGGTAAATTGCAATTCATGGGTATTTCAAACATTGCAATGTATATTGATAAATGTATTTATCATGAATTGCATAAATGTATACAATAATGTATGATGAAACAATAGGTTACAAAATGTCTGCCCACAATGAGAGTGAGAAAGTGATACTATGTTTCCCTCCTCAGTTTCACTGACGAATAGATACAGATTTCCTCTCTCGATGTCGATGTGACTTTATTGTTTGGTTTAAAATGAACAAAAAAAGTGAACCCTACCGACATTGACAAAGGCGTGTAGCCGAAACGCGTCTGTCGGGTGTTTTCTTACTGTGTGGCTAATAAATTTATGAATATATTTCCCCTGGAGTGCGCCTCATTTACGACCCGTGATAGGATCGACGAAAAGGAATACTATGCGCGTCTCACCAACGCGGAGGTTGAAGCACCCGTGCCGCGAGAGAAGCAGCTGGTGAATCGTATAGGAAAATTCTGTTTGCTGCTGGCTCCGTCACTGACTTTCTGCGAAAAGAAACAGACGCCGATTGGGACGAGAAGAGTAAATTTGGAGCAGAGAAATAGCAGAAAACAACGTGGAGCCGTGAGAGGAGAGTCACCGGTCGCCGCGGGTCGGAGGACGTGAGGTGATCGGCAGAAACCTTTCCGGTAAGCGAAGTTACCGTTTTTCTGAAGTATTACTTTGAAAGTGACAGGCACGTTGGGGTGAATCCAAAGGAATAAAACGATAGCCACAGAGTATAAGAGCCTAGGGTATCGTAACATGTTTTCAGACCGAGAGAGAGAGGAAGCTGCTGAGAGTATATTTACTAAGAATACCCGCAAAACAAACGCTGACACAGAGGTGAGCGCGGGCATACCGACAAAAACGAGCAACTTACGATCTCTGTATGGTAGGCTAGAGAAGGCCTACGAAAGAGAAACAAGAAAGTGGTGGGAAGCCACCTCCCTGCAACGGTATCTGGATGTCAATCGGATCCCAAGGGGGTTAAGAATTTATACCACCCCAGCATACGAAAATCCTGAATATACGCACGAATCGTCAAGTGGAATGGTCAAAATATTGATCAAATATGCGTGGAGCGACAGACAAAAGGTACAAGAGGAAATAAAAGCCATTGAAGGAGAGATAGCAGCAGAAACAGATGATAAACTGAAAGAAGAACTGCAACAATGGATGAAAAAACATCTAATGGACTATGAAATTATAATCAAACATCGCAAGCAAACAAAATACCTCTGAGATGAGGAGGATTATGAATCAGGGAGGGTATTAACCTTCGCAAGAAAGTTTGAAGGCCCCAGGAAACTACTGATGCAACAAAGATCGCAGGCAGTCTCCTCTAGAGAAATGTCAGAATCTGAGGTATCTGAAGGGGAGCAACCAATACGGAAAGAAAAAGAAATAACCCCTTCTTTTTTCCACGAATATCAACTACTAAGACAGGCAAAGCAAAGGCCGGCTGCAAGGACACACCCACCGCCAAAAGCAAGAGGAGACGGAGAACAAGAAGGGGCGGGAAAGGGAAAAGCCGGAACATCAGAATATATGGTAACAAGGAACAGACGTGGGGGGAAAGAGAAAATAACAACAAATAACCAGACAATTATCAATTTATCACAAAGACAACTAACAGTGGAGGAAGAAAAAGTACTGGAGCTGGGACTTTCATTCTGCCCCACAGTTCAATTTGATTGCGCGAATGTGCGCGAATGTGCGCATTGACCTATATAAGTACATAAGAAAAATGAAATTGATGAAAATGCATCTCCTACACCCAGCGAAATTGAAACCCGTTATTGTAGATGTGGAGCCAGAAGAAGGGGGGATTACCACCGGTATGGACATTGAGATGCTACAGGCCCTACATGAACTCGAGTATGAGAGCACAATGACGAGTCAGTATGACATCACCAAAACAATTCAGGAAGCAGGAATTACGCAAGTAGGTGCCCCCAGCAATATACAAATCAAATCGCGATTTATTCCGCAAACGGCATATGACACAATTGATGCCTTCCATGATTTGATGATTAATGATCTAAAGGAACTACAAACCAGAGGCCCAAACTTGAACAAAGAGAACATTACACAAGCTCAATGGAGGATAATAACAGATTTAAAGAATGATGAGAACTTGATCATAAAACCCTCAGACAAGGGAGGCAATATTGTACTTATGGACAGGAAGCAGTATCAGAAGGAAGCATGGAGGCAACTTTCGAACAAAGAGTGCTACAGCATTGTAACTCGATCAACATATGAACAAAGTATAACTTACTTTCATGCAATTTTGAAAACATGGCACGACAGAGGCATACTAAAAGACACAGACTACAAATTTATTTTGTGCGAAGCACCAGAAATTCCTACTTTTTATCACCTGCCAAAGGTGCATAAATGCAACAAAATCCGCCAGGCAGACCGATAGTGTCTTCTCGGAATAGCCTACTGGAGAATGCTTCGATTTACATTGATTGTTTTCTGAATCCGTTAGTCCGGGACTTAAGTTCCTATATTAAAGACACAAAGGATTTTCTCCGTGCAGTCTCGAACATTCAATGGGAACCGGATATGTGGCTTGTGACCTTGGATGTCACTAGCCTGTATACGAGTATAGAACATGACAAGGGACTGAGAGCAATTGAATTCTTTCTTAAAAAACGACATGCGAAGTATTATGAGCATAATGCAATGATTATGGAATTAGCAACATTGTGTTTGAAAAATAACATTTTTATCTTCGCAGGAGAATTGTACCACCAAAAGCAGGGGACTGCGATGGGCACGTGCTTCGCCCCCAGCTATGCGAATCTTCTCGTAGGCTGGTGGGAGAAGCACGTGGCCTGGGCAGGAAAAAATGAAAAGTGGCTAGACAAAATTGCACTGTGGGTCCGCTACATAGATGACCTCTTCATTATTTGGAAAGGGTCAAACGAAGAGGTAATTCTCTATGTGGCGGCCCTCAATAACAATGAGTGCGACTTGAGGTTTACTGAATGCATTAGCAAAACCCAGGTACCCTACCTAGATTTACTAGTTTACATTGAAGATGAGAAGATCCAAACAACACTATATCGTAAACCAACGGCTGGGAACAGTACGCTACATGCGAAAAGTTTCCATCCGAATAGTGTAATAGAGGGGGTCCCGTACGGGGAACTTGTCAGGATAAGAAGAAATTGCACCATTGACAATGATTTCACCAAAGCGAAAGATGAAGCATTCAACAGACTAAGAGAAAGAGGATACAAATAAAGAATACTTAACAGGGCGGAGAAGAAAGGGGAACATCTGTCAAGACAGGAGTTGATAATGGGAGAATGCAAGCCCCGTAGCACAGATAAGAGCAATATAGTGAGAATGATCACAGAATATTCGGCCCAGTCTTCGGAAGTCGTACAGATTTTCCGAAGAAATTGGAAGGTTTTGAAAACAGATGTAGTTATAGGACCACACATCCCTAAGACCCCCCAAATTACATATAGAAGAGGCCCGGCCCTTAAAGATTATCTTGTAAGAAGCCACTTCTCTAAGAACCCTAAAAGAAAGGACACAATAACTGGGTCTTAGGCCTGCAAGAATGGTACAAAGGTCAAAGAATTTTCTATCCCAGGCAGAACCACTTAAAGAAAAATTAATAAATTAATGAATTGCAACACAGAATTTGTTGTGTACTGCCTGTCTTGTCCCTGTGATCTAAAATACATAGGGAGCACAATCCACCCTACTAAAAAGAGGAATTTAGAGCACATGCGTGCCATTAAAAATCACGATGAAAATTATCCTGTGGCACGCCACTTCAAAGAGTTTCACCAATCAAATCCGAACCTTTTGAGGTTCTTTTGCCTCGACCATGTCCCAAAAGATGAGAGGGGTGGGAACAGGATGAATAAATTAAGGAAACTCGAGTTAAAGTACATACTGGAGATGCAAACAAAGAGCCCCTCTGGATTAAATAATGAGGAGAAACTCTGGGTACATATAACATAAGAATTTGACAAAATTGAAATTAACGATAATTTTTAGTACCCGCCTGCCTGCATGTGGAAGGCTTATGGGCAACAGAGAAAACAGGGGTAGGGAGACAATAGAGAATAATTCTAGGCAACTGGGGCTCTATCTACATTATAAAAGGTTGACTAAGTGCCTGACAAAGGATGTAAAGAGAAATTAGTGATAAAATCCGGCTCAAGAACAAGAGACCCCAGACAAGAGGTCATGTATGCCCATTCAGGGCGGAAATTATACATATCTCATATGTATTGGGTAAATTGCAATTCATGGGTATTTCAAACATTGCAATGTATATTGATAAATGTATTTATCATGAATTGCATAAATGTATACAATAATGTATGATGAAACAATAGGTTACAAAATGTCTGCCCACAATGAGAGTGAGAAAGTGATACTATGTTTCCCTCCTCAGTTTCACTGACGAATAGATACAGATTTCCTCTCTCGATGTCGATGTGACTTTATTGTTTGGTTTAAAATGAACAAAAAAATTGAACCCTACCGACATTGACAAAGGCGTGTAGCCCAAACGCGTCTGTCGGGTGTTTTCTTACAGTGTGGCTAATAAATTTATGAATACATTGCCCCTGGAGTGCGCCTCATGTACGACCCGTGATAGGATCGACGAAAAGGAAAACATATATATATATATATATATATATTTCCCTGCCCGCTCTCAAGAGATCAGGGAAACAGAAAAATTGCTTTCACATACAGGGGCTGCATGTTTACCAGCTCCCTGTGTGAAAGCAATGCCTGCTCCTACAGGAGACAGATAACCATCAGGAACCGCAGGGGCATTCTGACTCCTCCCGCAGTCCCAGTGCAGACTTGGTTCCCTGGCAGCACCAAGGAAACAAGGGCCAGGCCCAGGGGATGGGATCCCTGGGACTGAAATTGGCTGGGGGAGGGGGACTTTGCAACCCCCATCTTCTATTAAAAAATAAAAGTTTGGGCCCCAGGGGATGGGTTCCCCCGGAGCCGAAATCCCTCACACGGCCCCCCTTCCCCATTTGGTACTGGCCAGGCACCGGGGGACTCTACAATGGGGCATCCAGAATTACTACTAGTTGGGGGATGAACTTTGGGACCAAAAACCCCTATTGTTGCAATAAATACGTTCCACACAGCCAGATTGCTGAGATATCTTTGGAGGTCCCACCATCTTTCTCAACGACTCTGTACGTGGGGTCTCCTGGCATACTACT
This sequence comes from Triturus cristatus, assembly GCF_964204655.1. Lineage (NCBI taxonomy): Eukaryota > Metazoa > Chordata > Amphibia > Caudata > Salamandridae > Triturus > Triturus cristatus. The sequence goes on along the minus strand of NC_140594.1, from coordinate 304,638,170 downwards.
GGTTGGGGATGAAATCCCCTCAGCTGCTGAGGGTCGTGGAGACCAAGAACCTCTATTGTTGCAACAAGTTCCCCACAGTGATGTTATTTGAGATGTCATCAGTGATGTCAGTGACCAGGACATAAGTGATGCAATATGTGAGGTCATAAGCTGTGCATTGCGGGGACATAATTTATAGTTAGCTCAGGCAACTGGAGCGGCTGAATTTCAGTGGTTTTGTACAAGTGAAATGTGAGCCTAACTATAGCGTCTCTGTAACCCTTGGTTTTCTCAGTGAATATAAATATTCCAACTCCAATGCCTGTCACTCCAAATAATCCACCTAGGACCAGACGCAGAAACGATCTTTTCTCCACAATTTATTTTACAACTACACATCCGCCTTTACACATTTCGGTCAAACAGCTACCCTTGTTCACATATGTGCGGAGCTATCTATTTTCCATTTATATAGCTCCCAGGTGGCAATCAATAATGAGGAAAGACTTTTGTAAATGATGCGCTTGATTAATTTCATCACCAGCAATATATATAGAAAAGATTATTAATCAAAATCAAACTGAATGTGGGAGAGGCATGTATAATAGAAATTGCAGCTATAATCAGAAACACAATGAGGGCTTAAATTGTATAACGGAAAATATCCTCTTCATACTCTGGGAACGTATTGTGACAAGTAGATCGTATTTTAAAATTAGTGAAAAACACCCATAACGTTGCGGGTTCTATTACAATTTGAATCCAACAGAGCCTATCCTCACATGTAAGTACTTATGATTAATACAATCAAGCCCAAGTGGGCAACTAATCCATTGATAATGCAATGCATTATTTGAACTTACTGAATTAATTCCTATAAAGTTGATATTCCTTATAACTGAGCTGAATACCAAATTACACATAGATTTCCAAATAATGCTTTTGCCACCACATGATCAAGCACAAATGTGAAACACATATCACTTAATTAATTAATCATCATGCCCCCCAGTTTTTAAAATACTGTGTAAAAAACACAAAATAGGCCCTATTTTCCCCACCAATGTTTACATCTCTTGATTGGGCACTGCACCTAATTTGGAATAAGGGATTCCAGCAACGTAATTTACAGAAATGTATATAGTTACCCTTCAACATTTAAGCACTTTGGTGACTTGGTATCTAAATTGAGTATGTACCTGCTCTCAGTAACCGCTCACGATTCCCCCCTCTGAAGTGCTGTGGGATCACATCAATTACAAAATACTTCAAACACCTGACATCATTGTTGTGATGCTCATTCATATGTCTGGCCACCGAGTATTACCAGTCACTCTTTTTTGATGGTCATTAAGTGCTGCAAGAGCCTTTTGTGGACCCAAAGAATTGTGCTACCCACATATTTGAGCCCACAGTCACACAGCATTGCATACATAGCAAACAAAGTCCTACAACTGAATGGGCCTTCTATCTTTTTTACTTTCACTGTGAATGGTGTGGTGTATTCAACTGTGTTGACATCATGAACACATGCCTTACACTTCCGGCATTTGTAGAAACCCTTAGCTTGCATTAACCAATTTTCTCACTTAATGACTTATGTACTGCTTTTAACCAGGGCATCCCTCATGAAGTACGCTCTGAGGTATGTAATAAGGTGGAATCTGGGAATGCTCGGCCCCAGGATAGGATCCCCTCGAACTAGGTGCCAATACTTCCACAGGGTGGTCCTTAAATGGATCTTTTGTTTGCTGTACGTTATCAGCCTAATGATTGATTCACCTCCTTTTTTCTGCTTTCGAGGGAAGAGTAAGGATTCTCTGTACTTGTGTTCCACTCTCACCCCTGTTTTGTGAAGAGATTCTCTTGTGTAGCTGTGTTCCAAACCTCTGGTCACTGTCATCTCTACAAACCTCCCAATCTTCTGTACAACTACAATTCCTTAGCAATCTAAGCATCTCTCCATTTGGGATACTAGATTTCAAGTGACTCGGATGATAACTGCATGCATGTAGGGGGTAATTCCCAGCAATTAGTTTCCTCAACAATCTGGTTTCCAACTTGTCATTTTGAACAACCATCTGCAAATCCAAAACCAGTACCTGTGTAGCACTAATGTGACCTGTTAAATGCAAGTTTAAATTGTTCTGGTTGATTGCCTCTATGAATAACTCAGCTGTCTGTTGCGCACCCCTCAATTTGACAAATAGGTTATCGATAAAGCGCAACCAGCAAAAAATATACTCATCCCACATAGCACCATGGTCGTTGATGAGCAGCTGCTGCTCCCAACTTCCCATATGCAGATAAGCATAGCTGGGGTGATGCAGGTGCCCATCACTGTGCCCCGTAACGATCTAAAGATTTCCTTGCTGAAGAGAAGGTAGTTGTTTTCAAGACACCATGGATAACAGCATCATTGTATGCTTATACACCTTAAGGGGTCTACCCTTCAGAAAATACTCAACAGCTTAATTTCCATCATCACACTTAATGCTTGTATATAATGACTTCCCAAAAAGAGTAATCAGAAGGTAATCATCTCACCAAGGGATGCCGCAGATTCTTTTCAGAAAGTAACCCTGTTGTGTAGTTCCTATAAACCTATGTAGGATCTGCGTGTTTAGACAACATAGACTGTAGGATTGGTGTCCAGACTGATTCTAGACACCCCCACCGGGTATGTTTGCCTGTATACCAGCTAGCTCACAGTGCCACTAGAAACCCCTCTTACCAAGGAGAGAATAGTTCTTGGCGACTATTGCACATGACAACTCTGTCCCATCAGTGATCATGGAAACAGAACAGTACCTTTTGCTCAGTCACTCGTGCTCACGTTGTCTCAGAGAGATACACAGAATAAATAGTGGGACGTTTTCCAATAAGCATTTATTGAACCAGCGCCATTCTAGTGTAAAATAGGCGTGCTGAAACAACCACCAGACAGAAACAGATATAAATTATTATAAGCACCAGCAGAGTAAAAGGATGGTAGATTTCTACCATAGTGCTAAAACAATGAATACAGGCAGGTATTAAAATACAGGACAGTAAAAATGAGTACTCCTACAATATGACCCTAACTAGATGTACCTAAGTGTACCTAGCATGCACGTAGGTGTGTAGCCAAGAATCCCTCTAGGATAAAGTCAACCCCATTACCTGAACTGAGAGACTGTGGGATCCTGTCTTGGTCTTGAGTTGGCCACCCCGCAAGGGATGTCAGACCACTGCGAGCTGGAGTGCCTACGTGCAGGAACCTCAGCATCTCACATCAGTTTGTCAGCATGGAAGTCCCTTTCTCCTCTGCCTACCTCAGCAAGATATGGTGTTTATATGCCCAAAGTGGTACCCTCAGGTGTTCTACCTTGCTGTGTCATGTCGGACTTAGGATGACGGAAGGAATGACTCTTATACATAGTTATTATGCAGGAGATGGTAGTCCTGCTGAGTTTCCAAGAATCCTCATGCATAATGGATAAGGCTAGTTTTCGGGGAAAACCCCACATCATGTAAGCCGTACGGTAACTAGGTAAAAGGTCAGTCCCAAGAACCGTTATATAATGTAATGGTAGGAGAGAATATAGGTGAAAGGTTAGGTGACTACCTGAGCCTATATTGGGGTACCTATATGAAACATAACACCCACTCCTCATCTGACTGGATGACATATTAAAATTCTAACGTATTGTAGGTGTTCTACACAAACAACTAATAAATCCATAAAAATAGATTTAAAAAAATGTAAACAATTCTTAAAAAAGGCTAAGATAATAGTTTAAGGGATAGAAGTCTTTTCTAAGATTTGTTCGAACTATATATTCGAACATCTACGAGTGACTGAAAGGCATGCAGCTCAGCAAATGTGTCGATTGCTTAAAATCCGAAATTTGGTTGTTTTGAAAAAAGCCACATTTTTCCCAAGAACACGATGATACAAATGTTTATGTGTCCTGGCTGGGTGATGCAACATCACTGTTGCTTGCCATCGCAGAAGATGATCCCTGCAACACCTCGCAGAGTAGGTCAATCAAGCACAAATGATCTTCTGCACTATCCACAGCCGATGCTGGGGAAGCATGTGTGACATCCAAGGCCGGAGTATTTGTTCAGGAGCCGGCTTCTGTTCTAACAAGAGCTGAAGCATTCTGTGGAGGCTCTAAGAATGCAGACATCAACATGGGAATACGCTGAGGACACAGCAGAACATGGGCCGTTATCGGGTCCAGTAAAATGGTGGCACAACCAACGGAAGTGTTAGAGATCCAACATGCATTCTTGTCCGCAGAACAGGCATCGGAGGACAGGCAGAACACAGGCAATCCAGAGTGGTCTAAATGACAGGAACCAATTCTCGCTCAGTTCATGGAGGCGAGGTGTGCCCAGATGGATTACCCTACAATCACGATATCGGCGCTCCAAGAGCATATTTTCCATCTCCTTGGTGACTGCTACATCCATTGCATATCAGAAAAATGACAATCAGGATATCTACTATTAGGAACAGGATCAGCGGAAGCCCTCCAAAAATGTTTCCGAATATGGAGTGTATGATGTTGGGAATAACTCGGAAGACTGTCTGAAAGGTGCTTAACAGTCCAGAACCCATGGTCTTAAATAGGTGTACAATACCAGTTGTATCAGACATGTTAAAGATATGTTGTACCATTTCTGTGAAATGTAAAGGGCAGTTCTTTCATACTGGTGCCTGTATCTAAGCTGAGGACCTTGCGATATGAAGATCATTATTTCTCGGGCTGAGGTTAAGAGCACAGTTTTCTGTAAAAGCATGGCTTTCATTCGGCTCATAGAATCAAACCGTATAAAGGAAACAATCAACCAAGGCCATAATGGTGCCTCCCTGACTGTGTTGGTCAGTGGAAACAATACTTGCATACAACAAGTAACCCTGGAGTTCACATTGACAAGTTATGCAATGCCCGGAAGCATCCCACAAAGACCTTGATCATTCAGCATCAAGTAACCCCCATTCGAGAGCAACCTGAATACCAGATTAATCAAGGCAGCCAGAGACCCTTTCAAGTGACAGGATAAGTTAGCAACTGAACCGTCACAGGCCCGTGAAGCATGATATCCTGGCATATGAGAGATCCACGTAAAGAGTTCTCGCAGTTTGTACCACTTAGAAACACTTCCGTTTCCCCACTCCTGAATCGAAATCTGTAAGGTAATTCCCAAGATTCCTTGATGAATTTCCTACCTGTCGTTTCATATCTGCCTGCCTGTTGTTCTAGGCAATACTGAAACTGGAGAGTTGTGACCAGTAATGTTATATGGCCATGGATTAACCTGTGGATGGTGACTCTGCCACAGTGAAATGTACCTTGTACAGTTTTTCAATACGCAGCATTGTATTTTTTGCTACCTTTTGTGCCATTGTTATCTGTTTTACAGTTAGATTGTATGCAGAGAACAAGGATGTACTGTTGATAAATTGCCAAGGCACATAACCAGCGCAAAATGATTGCAGCGTCCAGCCCAACAACATGATAGAACATAGTCGAGATTGTCCGTGCTGCAGTATGGACACATCCTGTTCTAGTATATCTATAGCAGAAGATACAATGCTGTGCAGTGAATAGATCCTGGATGCCTTTTCTAGGTTAATTCTATCTATTTCACGAAGTCTAACCGCAGCTTCTTGTTGAGAGATTTTCCAGATTTCATTATAGACAGCGTATAAGAAACGTTTCTGATGTGGCTTTCGGGGACCTAGTAGAAAATCCCATAAATCCACCTAATCTGAAAGTAAGGATAAGTGCTGTTTCACCTGGGACAGTGTTGAGGTTTTTAGCCAATCGAGGCACAACTTCCCAACACTGTAGGATGTCACTACCCCGGATGTTCTCTTTGTACATAGCGTTGGGCTGGCCTAAGGATAGTAATCCCTTTGGTTGTACCTCTGAATCTTGTTTGACATTTGTTTGTGTCTGTTGGCAAAACTAACCATCCCTTCAAATTGGGGTCTGATAAATTGTACTGCATGATGACATCTATTGCATCCCCTCCAAGTGATATAAAGTTCTGCCACTCCTCAAAGTGTGATGGTGTTGGAATCCGAGGTGTGTTCAAATCCTTGTTCTTGGCAATTCCAAGACAGGAAGTCTGTTGTACAGTGTCATTCAGAAATATTATCTGCTGTGGAATGAGGCATGCTCTAAATACTGCTTCTGTTACCTGAACTTGCCATTCCTTTGAACCCCAGATGGATTTTACGTCTATAGTGTCCTTCCATAAGTCAAAACCCTGTTCAGACAGTTGGGAAATAAAAGATGCAGAATAGATCTGTTTGGTGTTAGACGGCATAATTTTCAGTGCAGTTGTAGGTGCAACCTTGTAGTAATATGAGGTCGGGTCAGAAGTGTTAACCCCTGAAAATTAAGAACATTTCTGTGCAAAAGTTTTCGGACTACTTTTCGGTGGAGTCGGGCAATGTTCCCATTGGTGGTATGTGAAAACCTTTCGTGGGATACTGGATTTGAGTAAAAAGTGATGACCCTAATGTTGGTAACAGTACATGGTGTTATAGTCTGATGTGTCATCTAAAATTTCAATGTTTGCAAATGAAGCAGATTGTTTTAGGTCAGACAACATATTATTTACAGTTTCAAATTCCCAATTGTCAGAAAATATACTGGAGGTACTGATATTGTTTAGAGAAATTTTAAATACATGATGTATTTTTAAAAGTTCATTGCGACTAAATACATCATAATCCACCTTGTCCCAAACTATACCATCAAGAATTGGAACGGCTGTAATGTTCACGAAGGACATGTCTTTTTGTTCACAATGATATGATGGATGAGGTTTCAGGACCAACTTCAAATTGGATACCACAGAGCGTTCTGGGAGATAGTTTCCATTCATGAGTACGCAAAAGACAGTCAATAGTCCAATCGAGAACAGAAAAAAACAGTATTACAGTTATTATCCAGAGCTGGAGCCAAGGTGATACTAGGTAAGTCTTTTTCAGATGAATTTAGAAGTCACAAATTTGTTGCTTACGGGAAACTGGAACTGGCGTTGTTTCAGGATTACTGGGACCCTGAGAGAAGGTATCAAAATCGATGAAGTAACCAGATACAGTTCGATCTATTTTAGGTAGCTCAGCAGGTTTTGTTGAACTGGCAGACGTCTCTTGTAGAGGCATATTGATGTAGACATAGGTGGTAGGCCAAATTGATATTTGGTTTTCATTTTGGCTTTGAAGTTCTGTTTCCAGAGGAACGAGATCCATTTCATTGTTGGGAATTGCAATACTTTGTACAAGGGACTCTTCAAAAGTGATGAGTCGTTCTGTCTGAACTTCCTGTACGGTAGTGAGGGGAGAGCGTCGGCTACCCATGAGCCCACGAGGCCTACTATTCAGTATCGGCCACATAGTGTGGTTTGATCAGATCGATGGAGACAAACCTCTTTTCTTTTTTTCTGGCAAGAGGCAGAAGTAGTACTGTTCTTGTTCCTTTGACAGCCAGGACAGGTACAGGCTTCCTGTATGATGGCCCAAATTCTTTCTTGTCCACAATCATTTCTATGACCGGATCCCCGACTTTTGGAATCCAGGCAAGTCTTGGCCAGTGGCTGGGCGTTTTAGTTGCACTTTGCTTTGTAGTGCCCGGAATTCATTGAGATCCTATAAAACAGCCAAACATTTATTATTTTTTTTTCATCCGCCACTGTGCCTTCATAATTGAGATCAGATACCCACATTCTTGTCCCACATAAGACTTCGTAAGGAGGGACACCTCTGAGGGAACTCCTTGGCATGATGTTAAGAGCTCTCTGGACCCCGTATAAATGATTGACCCAACTACCGCCCAAACCTAATAACCTTGCTGTTAAAGATTGCTTAAAGACTAATTTTTTCCTCTCCATGACCGAATTTCCCTTGGGATGGTATGTTATGTTATGTTAGATTGTCTTATATAGCGCAACAGCTGCCCCAGCAAAAGGGTGTCCCGGTGCTGTAAGAAAGACTGACAGATCGAAGAGCGTCACCAGCCAGTTAGTGGGGAAAAGAAGGGTCTTAATGGCCTTCCTGAAATCCAGGTAGTTATCAAGACCCCGAATCTGCACAGGAAGTGTATTCCAAAGCGTGGCAGCTCTATAACAAAAAGAGCGGCCACCAGCCCGGACTCTTCGAATCCGAGGGACCACCACTAAATGCTGGCCCTCTGACCGAAGGGGGCGTGATGGAACATACGGAGAGAGAAGATTGGACAGAATAGGCGGGGTGGCAGATTTCAAAACCTTAAAGGAGATACGTAGGACCTTAAATTCAATGCGCCTAGCCACCGTAAGCCAAAGGAGGAGGCGGATGGCACTGGACACAGAGCAGGACTTGCGCAAGCCTAGAAGTGTTCTGGATGCAGCGTTTTGTATCCTTTGCAGCCTCTGAACCTCTGCTTTATTGGCCCCCAAATAGAGGGAACAGGCATAGTCAAGTCTAGACAAGACCATGGCTTGAATGATGACCTGACGTATCAAGGCATCAAAGAAGCTCATCGAAGGCCTGAGCCCCCGTAGAAGTCCAAAGCAAATCCCTGCTGTATTTTTGGTATGGGCTCGATAGTTTAGAGATGAGTCCAACCAAACTCCTAAGTTCTTAACCACATGCTTGGGGAAGGGGGGCGTGCCCAGACTTGCTGGCCACCAGTGGTCACTCCACAGGCCATGTTCTCTGCCTACCACCAATACCTCCGACTTGTTGGAATTCAGTTGGAGGCAGTTAGCAGTCATCCACTCGGCCACTGCCGCAAGATCGCCTTGAAACATAAGGGCGTCTTGCTCGGTGTTATTGGAGAGTGCCCCCACTAACTGAGTGTCATCAGCATAAGAGACCATGGTCAGGCCCCTACTCAAGGCTACAGCAGCCAAAGGTTGAACATAAATGTTGAACAACAGGGGCTAAGAGAGGAACCCTGTGGCACCCCTTGTTTGATACAGTGTTCACTGGACACAAACGGGGGGGATGAAACTGTGAATGACCTCACGTGAAGGAATGAGGCAAGCCACTCCAATGCCTGACCAGTAATACCTACTTCCGCCAGGCGTCTCAACAGAATGTTATCTGATACCGTGTCAAACGAGGCGCTTAAGTCCAACAAGATCAGTGCCGATGTTTGCCCCGCATCCATGGCAGACCAGAGATATTCTGTCACAGCCAGGAGAGCCGACTCTGTACTGTGACCTGGCCTGAACCCATTTTGCGAGGGGTCCAGTATGTTGTTGAGGGTAAGGAAGTTCGACAGGAGAGAATTCACGTATGCCTCTGTGAGCTTAGCTGCCCATGGAAGCAGAGAAATGGGCCAATAGCTTTCTGCTTTAGTTGGATCAAGAGCAGACTTTTTAAGCAACGGAATTACTTTAGCCTGTTTCCAGACCCTGGGCACCGTAGCAGTAGTAAGAGATTTAATAATCACCTGAATCAGAGAGGGTAAGATGGTTGGCAATACCTTCTTGAATTGGTCAGGTTCAAGAGGGTCAGCAGGAGAACCCGACTTAATCTTGCTACCCAGCAATTGCAGCTGATCCACTGAAATCGGAGGAAAAGAGTGGAGAGTATTTCGCTGCTGACAGCAAAATGCCGCCGATGGATTGCTGTGTACGGTTGGGAAGGAGCTGTAGATATCGTCCACCTTTTTAACAAAGAAGGTGGCCAGCTCCTCACACTGCTGATTATTCGTGATGGTGGGCCCAACGCTATTTTGTTGAGATTGCAGACTAGCAAGTATAGAAAATATGCTCTTAGTGGGATTAGCTCTATCGCGGATTTGCTTAGAAAAGAAAGCTGCTTGTGCTTGGTAGATGGTTTTTATGATATTTTTTAATAGCTGCCCTATAAATGTCCTTAGCCACCGTGCAGAAATCCCTTCTCCAAATCCGCTCCAGGTTCTTACATCCCTTACGCATGTCAGCGAGGTCAGAGTTATACCAGGGCCTTGTTTTAGTTTCACGACTACCTGACCATTTCTTGGGAATGAGGTTATCTAAAGGACGCCTAATCCAATCTAAGAATAGCCCGTATGCCTCATTGATGTCCTCCGGCAGATCGGGCCGAGTATCCAGGAGGCCAACCTCAAATTGATCCCAGTCCAGTTTATACCAGGGTCACTTCAACACAGTCGACCGACCCTTGGACTGGGCAGGCGTGACTTCATACAGGAACACAGAGACCAAAAAATGGTCGGTCCAACCCATTTTAGCCAGCGCATGAATAGTAATATGGGACATATTGGTGAATACCGGGTCTAATAAGTGACCCGCAGTGTGCGTAGTGCCTATGACCAACTGCAGCAGTTGGCAAGCTGCAAGGTCAGCTACGAAACTCGCTATATCGGTGTCCTCAGTGTTATCTAAATGGAGGTTCAAATATCCCAGCACCGTAAAATTGGCGGTATCAGCTGCTAGTATGTTAATCATATCTACAAGGGCCTCTCTAAAACCTGGGGAAAGTCCCGGGGGTCGGGACACAAGGAGCCCAGACATAGTGTAGTTTGGGCTCAAGGTGAACTTAAAATAGGCACTCTCACAGCCGATAATCAACTGTTTAGTGAAGGAGCAAGGATAACAGAACTTATAAATTATCGCTATACCCCCCCTCTGGATGATCTATTCGACGACAGAATCCTATAGCCCGCAGGGAGCGCCAAGCCGGGTTCACCTGTCGTGACTTCGGAGAGCCATGTCTCAGTAAGAAAGAGAGCATCCGGAGAAGCCTCCTCCAGTAGGTCAAATACATCAGCATGATGTTTGACTAATGAAAAACAGTTCAAACTAAGAATGCTTGCATGCAACCTTGGCTTAAGCGGGCGGTGGCACCTGGGGAAGGTAAAGGTGGCTTGAAGGCCACACCTTAAACAGCAGAAAGGGCCTTCAACAGTAAGCCCATCAGCCTGCTTACACCCACTTACAGAGGTCCTCAGCGCAAGCAGGCCCTCCCGAGTATAGGTGGTAGTACCCTTCTTAGGAGAGGCAGCCTGTCTGGCGTCGTTCTGGCGCAGACGGGCTCAGGCGAGTTTGCCTTTGGCGGGCTGGCGCGCCCCATTTGCGCGTCCACTGCACGCTCGTGTCGGCGCGAGCCTAAGTAGCGTCGGGGCATGGGAGCTGGCCCGCTGACCTACTGCCTTCAAGATGGCCGCCTCAGCATCTGAAGTCCCGCGAAAACCTTGCGGCAGTTCTAGCTGAGCGCGGGATGTGTGCAAAGAAAGCAAAAATACAAGGATTAAAAATAGGTTGGTTTTTAAAAAAAAATATAGCAGCAAAGAATATGTGCATGATCGCAATTTCAATTTACCTGGAACTCGCACGGGTCACTCCCGGCTGAGCCTCGGGAGGACTTCTCTATGATGGATGGTACAGAGAGGAGTATTGTAGTGCAACACCCAAACTTTCCATGGCTTCCTTGTAAGCCCTAGAGTTAAACGCGGGGCAACGGTCAGAATGTAATGTGCCAGATGCATATGTCCCTATGAAGACTTGAAAATCTTTTATAACAGTTTGAGCTCCAGCCAAGCGCTGAGGCCAAACCCACAGGAATCTAGAGCATGAATCCACTGCCGCCAAGATATACTTGTAAGCCCCATTGGATTGTAGGGGGCCGCTGACCTACTACCTTCAAGATGGCCGCCTCAGCATCTGAAGTCCCGCGAAAACCTTGCGGCAGACTTCTAGCTGAGCGCGGGATGTGTGCAAAGAAAGCAAAAATACAAGGATTAAAAATAGGTTGGTTTTTAAAAAAAAATATAGCAGCAAAGAATATGTGCATGATCGCAATTTCAATTTACCTGGAACTCGCACGGGTCACTCCCGGCTGAGCCTAGGGAGGACTTCTCTATGATGGATGGTACAGAGAGGAGTAATGTAGTGCAACACCCAAACTTTCCATGGCTTCCTTGTAAGCCCTAGAGTTAAACGCGGGGCAACGGTCAGAATGTAATGTGCCAGATGCATATGTCCCTATGAAGACTTGAAAATCTTTTATAACAGTTTGAGCGCCAGCCAAGCGCTGAGGCCAAACCCACAGGAATCTAGAGCATGAATCCACTGCCGCCAAGATATACTTGTAAGCCCCATTGGATTGTAGGGGGCCGCACCGGTCCAAATAGACACGAGAGAGTGGTCTGTCTGATATTAGTAATGGTGTCTGCGCTGGACTGGCCATGGTGGAACCCTTCATCTGCTGACAAAATTCTTCATCTGTTTAGTTAATCCTGACCATCAATAGCGTGGTTTCAATAAAGAAACCGTCGCAGTAATCCCTATGTGTGCAAAACCTAGACCCTTGTGTGCAGCTAGTATTAAGCCTAATCTGCGATCTATGTTTTGTATTCCTCTATCCCCCACTCCAGGAACTTGAGCATACGGAATCTTATTTGCATCTAACTTGTAGGAATACTTGAGTGGAAAACCTTTCGGTAAGGCTGTGCTGTTTTTGCGTGAAGCAATGACAGCTGCCATTATCTGTCAGTCTATTCTCATTTTAGAACGTGTGATTGCAGCTGCAGAAGCAGCACGCACTGCCCCTTGTGCGGTTCATTGGCAAATGAATTCCCTTCAAAGTGAACACCATCCCACTGATGACTCAGGGTGTGTATAGCGTGAGCTCTTGGTCTTTTGAAAGTTTTATAGAGCTGAGGAAATTCGATTTTCAATCACGATCGAATTGAGCCCCCATTTTGTGCTCCGCCGCCATTTTGTATTGCTCTCACTCAGGCAGCACGACGAACGAAGTCTTTTCTGCTTTTCCTGCAATATTGTGTCAAAATAGCCTGTGCCTCTGTTTACAAAGCTGGTGTTAGAGACTGGCTGAGTACACTAATCCCTGTCTGGTTTTTCTAATCCCTGTCTTAACTATCTGTTGGTTCACACTATTCTCTTCTGACTTTATCTTATCTTCTGGCCTTCGCTGTCCTCTGCTCGTATTCTCTCGTTTCGCAACTGTCCTCCAAAACACACAAACGTATCTCGCCACCTGCAAGTCAGTTGCGGACACGTTAATACCTTAACCTGTGGGAGGGATGGCAAACACAGTTGGAGGAGAGACTTCTTCGAGTTACTCGATACTTATGTTTTCCAATCCTTTCTATTGGCTCTGACTTACTTCCAAACTATTCTTATTGGTTTTTCATGTATGTCTTAGGTGTGTTCTTGGTTAATGTATATGTCACCTATGTACTATAAAAGATTGTGCGCCACGGAGTGAAGTGGCAGTCTCCTGAGAACATACCGTGTGTACTTCTGGGACAACTGTACTAGCTGCAGCTAATAAAATCTGATCTTTTACGCCGACAGAGTGTCCCCGTGTCTCTGTTAGCTGAAGCAGGTGAACCCAGGAGATTAAGGCGTACCCTGCGCCGCCAGGCCCATAAGGTTTCTGGTTCTTCAAATGGCGCCCAGCGTAGGGCGGCTTCAGAGGTAGTGGTTCTGCCTGAAGGTCATGAGGAACCCCGCAAGAAAATTCTGGAGGAATCGCGAACCCCGTCAAGCGACCCCTGTATGTCGAAAGTGGTCCGAAGGTCTTTTGCAGCGTGGTTACTCCTTCCTGACGGCTACTGACGACTGCTGCCCTGACTGCTGCCCTGCCTTGGCCCTCTTTTTGGTGATGTATGGTAAAGCGAGACGATAGACGGGCCTCTGTTGGTGTAAGAAGACATCTTAGTTAAGTATTGGTGGGTCGCTCCCACATTTGGTTCTTTGGTTCTTTGTTTCTTAGGTTCTTTGGGTTTTTGATTCGGGTATTGCAATAACCGAAGCCGAGGGGTAAGTACATTTGTGCTGTGTTAATTGAGTTAACCCCCTTGATGTTTGTGAACAGTCCAGTGAAATAGCGATGCCTGGTCTGACTAAGTTTAAGAAACTTTGTTGCTTTGGTTGTAATAGGGATTCCCGGCTGGAGGACTCTTGTCCGATTCCTTCGGTTGGAACTCCCACTTATGAGCTCTATTCTAAACATGGTGTTGGCCCCATTGCCTTTAACGAGACATGGATCCGATACACGAAGAATGATGGTGTTCTAAAATGGCCAGAAAATGGTAGTTTTGAGCCTGACATACTAGATAATTTGGAAACTATTTTATTAAAAAGAAAAGCCCAGCCGGCAATGTTTGACTCTTTCCGCCTTTGGCGTAAGGAAGCCAAACAGAAAAAAATTAAGCAAGAAAAACGAGATAGAAAAGCACAGGGTATGACAATTATACAGGCTGCCCAGCAATTTAAAGATGATGAAGTTAACAATGCGATGGAAATTTCAGAGAGACAGCATCGTATGGCGATAGATAAATGCTATCCAATGTTGCCAGCTTCTCCTTCTGATAAAAGAAAGGACTTAGAGGAAGATCCCTTGATGTCTCACCTATTGAGATTGCCTCCGCCCTATGTACAAGGTGCCAATGCACCCCCGTTGTTACAGCCTGCTCAGCCGCCAGTTGCGCCTCCGCTTGCTCCGGCTTTTCCACATTTGCCCCCTCAAGTATTGCCTCCTCTGTCAGCATTGCCTTCGACTCCTTTTCCTTCATCTTCTTTGCCCTCTGTTCCCCCGGTAATTACTGATTCTTCTCTAGTTAGTTCGCCTAATACCTTGTCCCCTATCCTTATGTCAAATTCTCCGTCTATGCGTAAACGACTCACAGATATGGTCTCTGGTCTTTTATCTCCTTTCTTTGAGGCGTTAAATGTGTCTCTGGCATTTTCTCGAAGACAGTCTTGTAGTCAGTTCCCAGCTTCCGAAGAACGAGAAAGGTTGGACTCTCTCGCTCGCAAATGGATTGAGAAGGGTCCTCAGTATAGTGTACCTGACATTATGCCTACCTTCTCACAGTGGAATGCGCCTACGCAGAGATATGTTTTCAATGTTATGTGTGATACTCTTGTTAAAAGTTGGGAGGATAGGGATTTGGGTTCGGTTCCTCAGGGTCTGTTAGATATTCAGGCTAATTTTGATAAGGGACTCATTGTGGGTTCTAAGGTTGAGGACGCTGTAAAGACACTTGTTACCTTTAGAACTTTATTTACCTCACAGACTTTTCTTGACTCCGATCCCTCAGTTAGGTTGACACTGAAAAATTATCCAATGAGAGATGTTCCTCCGGTATGGAGAGAAGAGGTTCCAGTAGCAGGTGCTAATCAAGCTATTCCTGCTAATTTGCAGGGAATATGGGTACATGTGCCCTGGAAAAGATCTGAAGTCTTGGCTCTTAAACAGTCTCCACCGGATCCCCGTAAGAACCCTGCAGGTTATTGTAAAGAATTGTCACAGACTGTTGATGCCTGCATTATGAATTTAGCAGATATTGATATGTTGATGGGGAATGTAGTCCCACAAGCGTTATGGGCTAGGATTCGTAAGGAAGATCATGCTCAAGAATTAGGTGGAGACTGGGATGCTATAATTGCTGCAGATAGAGCCCAAGTGGGTGGTGCGAAGCCTGATGCTTTGATTTCTGAACTCCCTGGAAGGATTATTACATTAATGAAAACGATGATGCCTGCCCTGAGAGTTAACTGGGATAAACTAACTGCGTGTAAACAGAAGAAAGATGAGAGTGTCTCCGATTTCTTCACTCGTTTCGAGGAGACATTCATTGATCACAGTGGTCAGGACATGACTACAGAGGGTGGACAGCGATTATTTGTAGATACGTTCGTATTTAATTTGCTACCCTAGCTGTCGCATAAGTTGAAAGACTTCGAAAGTTCGTGGGCTGTTTCCTCTTCAGCCCAGATATTGGCTACTGCTCAATATTATGAAAATAGAGATAAAGAAGAAAGAGATAAGCAAGAGAAAAAGCCTAAAGAATTGAAAACTAAGGTTCTCTTGCAACAGGCTTATCCACCTCGTTATGCTCAGCCCCCGTTCCAACAGCCTCCACAGTTTCAGAGGGTGTATCAAAAGCCTGAGTCATATACTCCGCGACCTTTGTTAGGTCCTAATCAATGTGCCTATTGTAGGGAGGAAGGCCATTTTAAGAATAGTTGTCTGGTTTTATTACAGCGCAATGGGACCCTATCTGCTCCACGAGGTCGTTGTGGCCTCCAGTCAGCAAACAGAGGTAGAGGTCGAGGTATGTTGACCCAAGAACAGCATTCCCTTCCTCCTTCTAATTCCGTGAACTACTTTGATCAGCAAAACGTTCGGTCTACACAGTATTACAATGAGGATTGTTATGCTGAAGGCGAGAATGAAAGTCTTCATGTTAACTAGGACAGCCATGGACAAAGTGAGGGAGTTGTGTCGATTCCAGTAGATCAGAATGGACCTTATGTTAATGTCACTAAAATGGGTGTTTCAGAGCCATTTCTTTTAGATACTGGTGCGATGAGAAGTTCTATCATTCATTCAAAACTCCCTGGGGCACCTTTGTCTGGCTTAACAAATGTATCTGTAGGTTTTTCTGGCGCCCCAGTTCGTAATCCGGTTTCTTGCCCGTTGCCTATTTCAATTGGCCCTTATGATTTAGAAGTTCCGCTTCTCTTAACGAATGGTTGTGGCGAGAATCTATTGGGCTTGGATCTATTGAAAAGATTGCATGCAGCGATATATTGCTCTCCTTCTGGTGTATATCTTACTTTAGGACAGAAACTGACTTCTCCAATGTATTTGTCAAAAGATCAATTCCCACCTGAATTGCTCTCTCTTCCAACAACGCTTTGGGCCACGGGTCCAAATGATGTTGGTTGTCTTGAAATTCCACCTTATGTTGTTACTCTCAAACCTAATGCTGAATTGCCACGCGTTCCTCAATATAGAATTTCCACTGAAGGTGAAAGAGCGCTTTTGGAAATCATTCATGATTTGATTCAGAAGGATGTGGTTGAGGAAACGAGAGGTAACATATGTAATAGCCCTATTCTTCCTGTTCTTAAACGCACTGATCCTTCTCAGCCTCCTGTTTATCGCTTTGTAATTGATCTTCGGGAGATAAACAAAATTGTTGTACCACAGTTTCCTGTTGTCCCAAATATCACTGCGTTGTTGACGATGATACCTTCTACAGCGGTTTGGTTTTCTGTTATTGATCTGAAAAATGCTTTCTTTAGTATTCCCATTGCTGAAGAGAGTAGGGACATTTTTGGCTTCTCTCTTGGAGGCTGAAGCTTCCGGTTCAAACGCGCACCTCAAGGCTATTGTGAAAGTCCCTCTATTTATAGTCAAGCTCTGAAATGTCATCTTGATGCTTTTTCCTTGCCGTCTGGTGCTGCTCTCATTCAGTACATGGACGACTTGTTAATCGCTGCTGATTCAGAGGATATATGTCAGAATGTGACGGTTGCATTGTTGCAACACTTATCCAATCTTAATCATAAGGTTTCACCTTCTAAGCTGCAATATGTTCGCCGAAAGGTTACCTACTTGGGTCATCTCTTATCAAAGGAGGGAAGACGGTTAACCCCAGAACGTACCCAAGCTATTGCGCAAATGTCTGTGCCATCCACACAAAGAGAGGTACGTGCCTTTCTAGGCATTACTTCCTATTGTAGGTAGTGGATCTCTAACTTCTCTCTGTTGGCCAAACCTTTGTTGGCACTCACCTTGAAAGATACGCCTCAGCCCCTTCCATGGACTGACGAATGTCAGAGGAGTTTTACTGACTTACGTGCTGCTCTGTGTTCCGCTCCTGTACTAGGTACTCCTGATTACAGTAAGCCTTTTACGCTCTATGTTCATGAAAGAGAAGGTTGTGCGTTGTCAGTCTTAACACAGCGATTTGGAGTTAAACAACGACCATGTGCCTATTTTTCGGCTACGTTAGATCCAGTAGCTAAAGCATTGCCTAGTTGTCTTAAAGCGACAGCAGCAGCAGCAATTTCTATTCGGCAGTCTGCTGGAATGGTGCTAGATAACACTCTTATTGTTATGGTGCCACATGCAGTGGATACTTTGCTAAACAGAACAAAAACACAGCATCTTACGAGTGCTCGTTTGTCTGGATATGAGCTGACGCTCTTGGCTAGTCACGTGCATATCAAACAATGTAATACTTTAAATCCAGCTACTTTGTTGCCTCTTCCAGAAGAGAAGGGTGTTCAAGAACAACATGATTGTTTCTTTCGTACTGAGGAAGAGACAAAGGGTAGAATTGACTTAACAGATACGCCATTAGTGAATCCGGATGGAACGCTATGGGTAGATGGTTCTTGTTTTAAGCTTCCTAATGGAGAGACAACTTCAGCCTATGCTGTTACTAACTTGCATACAGTCGTGGAAACAGCACGAATCAGACATAATTCAGCTCAGGCAGCTGAACTGATAGCCTTAACCAGAGTGTGTGTGTTATCCAAAGGAAAAAGAGTGAACGTGTATACCGATAGCCAGTACGTTTTTGGTGTGACGTTTAATTTTGGACGTTTGTGGAAAGAAAGGGGATTCCTTACTTCCCACGTCACTAAGATACAACATGGTCAGTTGGTGACTGACCTTCTTGAGTCACTTGCTTTGCCTACCCAGATAGCAATTGTGAAGTGTAGCGCACATAAGAAGATTGTTGACGATGTTGGTCTCGGAAATGCATTTGCGGATGAGGTAGCGAAAAAGACTGCCAGAAATGCTACAAGTCGCATGTATGTTGCAGGCCCTTCAAATTGGGTCAGAGAAAAAGGAATGTGTGAAGACACAGTAGAAAGTGTGAAGTCAATTCAAGAAGAGGCTACAGAGAAAGAATTGAGAAAGTGGAAAGAAAGTACAGGAATGTTAAACGAGATGGGATGTTGGGTGGAATTGTCCGAGCACCAACGTTGGCTGTTACCAGACGCTTATGTACTACCTGTAGTTACTATGGCGCATGGTCCAGCCCATCGAAGTGCAAAAGGAATATGAAAGCTTCTGGCTCCAGTGTGGCAAAACGAAGGAATCCCAAAGTGTGCAGAAAATGTAGTGAAACATTGCATTATTTGCTTAATGTACAACCCGGGAAAGGGAACCCCAACTCCAGCAGGTCATTTTGCTCCTCCGACCTATCCCTTTGAGGTGTTGCAAATTGATTACATTCACATGGAACGATGCAACAATCTCAAATATGTTCTAGTGGTGGTATGTGCCTTTTCCAGATGGATCCAGGCTTACCCCCTGAAAGACAATACTGCTTTATCTACAGCCAAAGTACTTCTAAATGAGTTTTTCCCTAGATTTGGTTTGCCGCGCATTGTCTGGAGTGACAATGGGAGCGAATTTGTTGGCTAAGTCATGCAAAAAGTTTGTGCAGGTCTTGGTATAAAACAGAAGTTCCATGCGGCAAACCATCCACAGTCAGCGGGTCTAGTGGAATGCTACAATGGTACTTTAAAGCTTAAGCTTGCGAAAGTGCAGGCTAGTACAGGCCTTAGTTGGCCCGATGCCCTACCTTTGGCTCTCCTATCCACCAGAACGGCTGTGCATTCTCGTTTGGGACTTAGTCCTTATGAGATAGTTTTCGGATGCCCAGCTAATGTATGGGGAGTCCCTCGCCCTAAAAAGTACTCTGATATACCATACCCGATGTTGATAGATTATTTACACGACCTCACAACTAAATTATGTGTCCTCCATCAACAGGTTCAGAGCGCTTTGCCAGAGGCCTCCACAGACTCAGGTCATTCCATCCAACCAGGTGACTGGGTTTGTGTGAAGAATTTCCAAAGGACGAAGAACTTAGAGCCTCGCTGGAGAGAACCCCGTCAGGTTCTCCTAACTACTCGTACAGCAGTAAAGGTTGAAGGAAAGAAGAACTGGATCCACGGCGTGCACTGCAAGAAGGTTCCTTTGCCTTTGCCCTTTGATCAGTGGGTCCGTAAGGGTATAAGTGACTCTGAAAGCGAGAAGGTTCCCCGATTCATACCTTTTAGTGATGCACGCTTGAATGGAACACTGTCAGAAAAAGAAAACGACGACATTCTCCAAGAAGTTGTACCACCACATTTTCGTCTGAACACCACAAATCCACGAACATTGTTTCAGGATCAGACTGTACCTGATAAGGCTCATTACGATTTAAGACCTAGATTGAAGAAGAAAACTTGAGATTCTCTCTTCCATGTAGTTTCTATCCCGGTTGCAGGGCCACGGTAGGAGTCTTGGTTGTGACCTGAGTAGTGGCAATAGGCCTGCAGGACTTGCAGTGTCATAGAACGGCAGACAATCGTGACCAAGTGATTAAAGATGATTGCCGCGAGCTTCCATTTAGAACATGGAAACTACATTAGGCGAAAGAGAGAGAAAGAACAAAATGAAAGACAGTTATTATAAAATAATATACAGTCGTTGTGGTATAACTTTATGTGTTTTTATATTATTGTGTATTTTGTTGGCGTGTATAGGTTGGATTGTTCATGCTATGCAGCAAAAAGTTGTCCCTTCTTCTATTACTGTGCCTTCTTATTCTACTATCTCTCCGCATCTATTTCATACACTTCCTCAACATGAACTCGTTAGAAGAATTGAATATTACAACAATTCATTTATCCAGTTATTACACCAACACCAATTAGTAATTAATACAACCAATTGTTTGGTGTGTGGACTAATGCCTCATACCACAGAAAAAGGGATGCCATATTTAGTCCTTCCGTTCTCTTATGAAGGTTCTGCTTGGGCTTATTTTGTTATTTTCTCTAACGCTTATCAAAGCCGATTTAAACGACCTGTCAGTTCCTATATTTGTGGACCAGATTTCAGTCATAGTTCATTGATAAAGGGAATGGTAGCTATGGCCAAAATCATGGAAAACAGTAAAATTTCTGTTGATGAGAGAAAAGCATATACTAATTGGAACGTCACTCATTATGTCACTAGCCTTAGTGATAAGGTTAAACTGGGAACATCTCCACCAATTTGGACTGTACCTCATCAAGGCAATTTTTGTTTGCAAATAAATGGCCAGACTACTGACATCGAACAGAGAAATTTTTTTTGTTCCCATGCATACATCCACTCATCTCAGAATTCGCCGCCATTAGTTCCATCTCAGGGCACGTATTTTATCTGTCACGATAGAGCCTATACATGGTTGCCAACTGATTTTTCTGGAACTTGCTATATAGCTTTTCTTCTCCCCCCTACATACACTGCTTCTTCAAATTTTCATAGAAACAGATATGGCAGAGGAATTATTGATTCCAAAGATACAGCAGGACAAGAGGGAGGAGACTTCCTTAAAGGATTTCTTCCTTTTTGGGGTCCTATGGCAAACAGCAGGAATATCAGACAATTGGTTCGTGTTGTAGAGACTACCATAGACATCACTATAGGAGCTTTGAGTAATATTACAGCGGAACAACAGGCGGATCGTCTTATGACTTTGCAAAACCGAGTTGCCTTTGATGTTATTCTTGCAGATCGTGGTGGAGTCTGTAAATTGATCAAATCAAGTTGCTGTATTTATATACCTGATGATGCTCCGACAGTATACCAGGCCATCTCTAAATTACACATAATTTCCGACTCGATTCATCAGGATGAAGGAGATTGGTCGTTATTGGGATGGTTTTGGGGACTACTGTCCAAATGGGGTTGGAAAGTGCTAACATTTCTTGGTATGGTTTTAACCATAATTTTCTCTTGTTGTCTTTGCATGCACTGTGGTCCCGCCATCTGCAACCTTTTTGTGCTACTATGTGCATCCCAAAACCCAAGACACAAAGAACAGAGAATATTAGAATAATGTTACAGCAACAGCTCGATGACCTCATGGCTATCGACATCGGCTCAGATTAACGTGAGTCTGTGTATCTTGCCTGAGTTCTGGCAAAAGGAGGGTCTGAGGAAATTCGATTTTCCATCACGATCGAATTGAGCCCCCATTTTGTGCTCCGCCGCCATTTTGTATTGCCCTCACTCAGGCAGCACGACGAACAAAGTCTTTTCTGCTTTTCCTGCAATATTGTGTCAAAATAGCCTTGTGCCTCTGTTTACAAAGCTGGTGTTAGAGACTGGCTGAGTACACTAATCCCGGTCTGGTTTTTCTAATCCCTGTCTTAACTATCTGTTGGTTCACACTATTCTCTTCTGACTTTATCTTATCTTCTGGCCTTCGCTGTCCT
This sequence comes from Triturus cristatus, assembly GCF_964204655.1. Lineage (NCBI taxonomy): Eukaryota > Metazoa > Chordata > Amphibia > Caudata > Salamandridae > Triturus > Triturus cristatus. Next base: position 304,616,156 of record NC_140594.1, on the reverse strand, counting down.
CTGCTCGTATTCTCTCGTTTCACAACTGTCCTCCAAAACACACAAACGTATCTCACCACCTGCAAGTCAGTTGCGGACACGTTAATACCTTAACCTGTGGGAGGGATGGCAAACACAGTTGGAGGAAAGACTTCTTCGGGTTACTCGATACTTATGTTTTCCAATCCTTTCTATTGGCTCTGACTTACTTCCAAACTATTCTTATTGGTTTTTCATGTACGTCTTAGGTGTGTTCTTGGTTAATGTATATGTCACCTATGTACTATAAAAGATTGTGCGCCACGGAGTGAAGTGGCAGTCTCCTGAGAACATACCGTGTGTACTCCTGGGACAACTGTACTAGCTGCAGCTAATAAAATCTGATCTTTTACGCCGACAGAGTGTCCCCGTGTCTCTGTTAGCTGAAGCAGGTGAACCCAGGAAATTAAGGCGTACCCTCCCTGCGCCGCCAGGCCCATAAGGTTTCTGGTTCTTCAGAGCGCGAACAAGACCCTTGCTGGTATCAGAGCGCTTTACAGTAAATAAAGTTCTTTATACATTAAAAAAGGCAAATTGAAGCATATATACAAAACATGTAAAAGCAAAGTGGTAAGGTACATCAAGACGCTATCCCCTTGCGTCAGGTAACAGGAAGATGGAATGTCAAGATTGCTTAGATGGCCCCTTGTCATAGTATGGGTAATAGCGACGGTATATTAGTTCACAAAATATCTTTGGACCGTACGGAGGTGAATTTGGCCATGAGAATCGATTTTACTTCCGTTTTCAAAGGAGGCATTAGAGGGGTTAAGTCTGGTTTCGGGTGGTAAAGCATTCCAAATTCTGGGCGCCATCCCTGAGAAGGTTTGGTTATATGTTTTTTTCTTGTTGAATCTTTGTGGTTTTAGTAATACGTTTTCCGCACTTCTTGAAGATCTGAGCTCACCAGAGATCATCAGCTTCTGTGCTAGATAGCTGGATTCTTTGTGGTGCATGGCTTTATGCGTCATAGACTCTATCTTCAAATGAATTCTGGCTTCCAGGGGTAGCCAATTCAAGGATTTGAGGTCCGGGGAGATGTGGAAATTTCTTTTAGAACCAGTGATGAGTCTCGCTGCGGCATTGATTGAGGCTCTTAGTGGTGCCGATGTTGCTTTGGGTAGTCCGCAAAGAGAGACACTTCCGTACTCCACTCTGGGGATAACTAGCGCTTGTACTGCTTGCTTAAAGTCATTGATTGGCAAGAAGGGTTTCAGCTTCCTCAGTGTGTTTATCTGGAAATTAGCTCCCTTTGTAGCGTTGCTGATGTGTTTTTGCATATTGAGGTTACTGTCAAGAGTTATTCCCAGTGATTTTGCTGAGTCAACGATGATTGGTTGAGCGTTGAATGCCGTAAGGTGTTTTATCCAGTCTTGCATTATGGGGACTTGGGCGGGTGGAGCTATTATCAGGAATTCGGTTTTTAGGGCATTTAATTTGAGATGGTTTTCTGCCAGCCATATCGGGGTATTCCTAAGCGTTGTGTTGAGCAGTTTGATGTTTTCTAAGGTGTGGATCTTGAGGTATAATTGTGTGTCGTCAGCGTACATGTGGTATTGCACGTTAGGTGCTTGAAGAATTTCGGTGAGGGGTTCCATGAAGTGGTTAAACAATGTCGGGGATAAAGAGGACCCTTGTGGTACTCCTAACGTTACTGGGATGGGTTTGGACATGGTGTTGTTGAACATGAATTGTTGTATTCGATTATGGAGAAATGAGGTAAACCAGTTTAGCACTGAATCTGATAATCCCATTCTATGCTTCAGAAGATCTAACAGGTTCTCGTGTTTGACCGTATCAAAGGCTGAGGAGAGGTCTAGCAGGATGAGTAGGCAGGATCCATTCTGATCAAGGATTTGTAGCGCGTCAATTATATGTGTCATGATTCAGTACTGTGACCTGCTCGAAAGCCAGATTGGTGTTTGTTAAGAAGGTCAAAGTGGTCAATATGCCTTGTATGTTGGAGGTGTACACATTTTTCCAATAGTTTGGCCAGGGTAGGGATGTTGGAAATGGGGCGATAGTTGTTTAGGTTGTGGGTTTCTTTAGAATGGGTGAGACCTGGCCAACTTTGAGGGTGTCCGGGATGCAACCTTGTTGAAGTGAACTGTTTATGATCTTAGTCCAGAGCGGCAAAAGCAGTGGAGTTAAGTCTTTAACAGCGTTAGCGGTAGAGGATCGGAGAAGTGATTGGCAGGGTTCAAGGCACAAAGTATTTTGCATATGGCTTCTTCGGAGTATGTGGAAAAGGATGACCAGTCGGTGTCGTTTTTTAGGTTAAGCTTTGATGGGATATGGTATGGTAGTTCGTTTTTTAACTCAGCTACCTGTTCTCATAGAAATTTATGCTTAATTGTGCAACCTTTTGAGTCTTTAAACCCATTCTGACCCCAGTAGTGAAGATATTCATTGTATGAATGGACACAGTAAAAAGAATCACACACTGTAAGTGTGGGGAGTTCTCGATCCCTATTTATTAGTGTCAGTAATAGGGCTTTTAGTTCTGCCAGCTGCGCTGTGCAGTGTCCTAAAACTGTGTCTTCGTACTGCTAGGATGGAACTTGCCTTCCTTCATAAGACCTTCTACAATCGCACAAGCAGCGCTGTATTGTTATTTACTACCTATGGCCGGCTGAGTAGAACCGTCAGTGTAAATAATGTATTCATATTTATCTAGAGGCATTTAATTTGGGAGAGGATATTCCTGTTCATATTGCAGGAATGCTTACGTTTTTAGAGTAGAGTCATATCTGTATTCTATATCTGTTGTAGTGAGAATTAGCCCATTGTATCCATCTTGGATGAAAGGCTTTTGCATTAAGAACAATAGCCTTTGTAACAGCCTCTAAGGCTGGTACTGGAGTTACGGCTATTATTCGTTTCGTCTGAGCCAGTGCTCTTTCTCTCGCTACAGCAGTCTGTACTGTTGTCAGATTTTTTTTCAGTAGAAGCAAAACGCATTTCTCAGTTTGTGTACAAGTGTGATTTGTATACAATTGGGACTGTCTCACCTTCATTGAAAGTCATGTAGGTATATACTGATAACCCATGGACGACCCGTATCACCAAGTTGTATACATTCACGCGTGTCTGCAAGTGTTTTAAAGCCATCTTGTTAGCTTGTAGAGAACACAGGATATCTGTGTGTTCCTGTGTCCATTGCCTAACTGAGAAATCTGGTCTTATTAGTTCATAGAAACGTTTTACTTTTTCTGCGTAACCCAAACTGTATGTTCTGTCAAAATTTAGGAATCCCAATATGGATTGTAATTTTTCAACGATTTAGGAAGTTGGAGTAGCGCACACCTTTCTAAAAAGTGAGCTGCCACGCTTTTCCCTTCACTTGAATATATCATATCCTAAAAATAAGACATTGAGGTGGGCTATTACTGATTTTTTAAAGTTTAATTTGTAGCCCCCAGTGGCGAACCCCAAAATTATGTTGTTCACCCTGGTCAAGTGTTACTTTAAATCATCATCCGTCAGATAAATATCATCTACATAAGACAATACCTCTTCATCCAAATTCTGAAGTAACTCTGTTACCCTAGCTGAGAACAACCCAGGGCTATTCTTATACCCTTGGGGGAGTAAAAAAAAATGACTGTCAAACACCTGCTTTCAGGCGCTATATTTTGGCAGAAAAATCAATTTGAGATATCTAGTGTTTTGTATTTTTTCCACACAATGTTACTCATCAATGCGGCACTGTGTGCATTCTTTACTGCAAATGATTTAGTGTGTGTGTTCAGATGTCTGTAGTTTAAAACTAGACAGTATGAATTATCTGGTTTCATTAAAGGAAACAAAGGATTATTCATGGAGGAGGTGCAAGTTTCAATTACACCTTGGTATTCAAGTTGATCTATGATCTCCTTGTCCTGTTTCGTTTGCTTTTTGTTTTATTGGGTACTGTCTCTGTGGAGTTGGAGTAGTTTTTTACTGGGATTACATAGTGAGGTGACTCAGTATCCCACCGAATTGGTTGCAATATAGTGCTGGAGCACGTGCTATCACCCACTCCTGTGACTATGCATCTTTTAAGTATAGGGGGACGAGGTCGGAAAAAGCCGGTAAAATAACAGTTTCCCCCTTTGGGCAATCCATAATAATTGAAGGTGACCAATATTTTTCAGCCAAAAGAATGTCATATCCATAAGTCAGGTTCTCCCAAAAGAGACCATTAATTTATCGGGGTTTGTCCCCCTCCATCTAGAGTGTTATTTCATGTAACCTATGTTGGACACTTACCCATGTATCAGGTGTCTCCACCGTGATATGTTCATTCAACTCTCCAGAATTTCAATCATGTTCTGAAGAGCTATTGTTACTTCTGCTGCGCTGTCTAGCATCGTCACAGCACATTCCCCGTTCAGAAGTTGAGTCCTCAGAATTCTGGGCATGTCTAACTTTAAGACCTGCAACCTTCTTTTTAAATTGAGGTTTTGATTTTTGATTATCTTCTTTTTTGGAAGTATAGTCTGACGTACATTGCAGGTCTCTGGACTTCGTACACTTTTCTTGTCTGTGTTCTGACCGTCCTTCCGTCTCTGAGTTCTTTGATGAACCCTGAAAGAAACAAGAGGAGCGTGTATCAGTATCCTGATACCTGTCAGGATTTTTAATGTTATCACGATTCCTAAGGTTGTACCTCCTTTCGCAGGGCTTCTGTTGAGGAGACCCACCCCTCAACTGTGATCTATTCTCTCTATTCTTTTGTTTTTTATTGTCCCATTTCTTCTTTTAAGAATCAGGTGCTTGATTGGTGTTATCCTTTTCAGGACCACCCATGAGTTGAGGTTTTGTAGCTCTAGCTCCCAAATTTTCTCTACCTAATTCAGCATAGGTGTCCTGGATAATTTTAGGTAATTCACGTTCCTGTTGTAAAGGAGTGAAATCCCTCAGGCACTGAGGTATTGCCACTGCTGCTGCCTTCCCTTTTACATTTGCTAATACGATAGCTGATACCTGGGCAAAATTACCTAATAATTTCATCCCTAAATTCAGAGTAGGTTCTGCTCCATACCCATTCTGTATTTGTCTTAATGTTATGTTATGTTATGTTATGTTATAACTTTTTTGTATAGCGCACAGATGCCGCAGCAAAGTGGCGTCCTGGCGCTAAGGAGACGGTAAAACATAACAGAGAGAGAATGCTAATCAGGATACGCTGAAGGAGCTAAGTCGTGGCAAACAGAAAAGTTTTCAGACATTTCCTGAAAGGAAGAAGGTTGGTGATAGAACGAAGCGAAGGGGGAAGGGTGTTCCAGAGTGAGGCAGCCAACACCGAAAAAGAGCGTCCACCCATTCTAGCTCTTTTGAAGCGGGGAACAACTGCCAGGTTTGATCCTGCAGAGCGAAGAGCTCTGTTAGGGAGATAAGGGGATATAGTCTGGGCAAGAATAGGAGGAGTAGACAGCTTTAGGATTTTAAAAGAGATGCAAAGTGCCTTAAATTTAATCCTCTGTTCCACCGGGAGCCAGTGCAAATTTTGGATGGTTTGACGGGCGGAACAGAAGCGCGGCAAGCCGACCAGCATCCTGGCCGCCGCGTTTTGGATGCGCTGAAGGCGAAGAAGCTCAGCTTTGTTCAGTCCCAATAGAAGTGAACTAGCATAGTCCAATCTACTTAGAACCATAGCCTGAACTATGATTTGCCTGGTTATGGGGTCAAAAAATTTAAAAATAGGTCTGAGACACTGTAAGGTGCCAAAGCAGATCCCGGCCAGTCTTTTGGTGTGGGGAATATAGGACAACTTATTGTCAAACCACACCCCAAGATTCCTGACTTCCTCAGCGGGCGTCGGGGCAGGGCCAAGCTCCGGAGGCCACCACTGGTTGCCCCAGAGGTCTGTGTTTTTTCCAAAGATTAAGACCTCGGTTTTTGAGGCATTTAGCTGCAACTTGTTATCAGACATCCATTCCATGATCCCTCGCAGAGCGACCTGAAAGGCAGCAGCGTCCAACGCGGACTCACCATTCAGTGCCACCACTAACTGGGTGTCGTCGGCGTACGACACCATGGTCAGACCGTGTTTCTGGGCGACCTCTGCCAGGGGTTGGACGTATAAATTAAACAAAGTCGGGCTGAGGGCCGACCCCTGAGGGACACCTTGCAGTATGGAACGGGAGGTGGAAACAAAAGGCGGTGTAGACACCTGAAAGGATCGGTCGGTAAGAAACGACCGAAACCAATCAAGTGCAGTCAAGCCAACCCCCGCCTCAGAAAGCCGCTGAAGAAGGATGGCATGAGAGACGGTATCAAAGGCAGCGCTGAGATCTAATAGGATCAGCGCTACCGTTTGGTCTCTGTCAAGCAGCTTTCTAATTTGTTCCACTACCGCAAGGAGAGCGGTCTCAGTGCTGTGATGTGCTCGAAACCCGTTTTGAGAGGGGTCGAGGATGTTAGCTTCCAACAAATAGGAAGACAAAACATGGTTGGCATGAGATTCCGCTAACTTGGAGATCCAGGGGAGGAGAGAGATGGGACGGTAACTCTCAGGAAGAGAGGGGTCCAAGGAAGGTTTTTTCAGAATAGGTACAACGGTTGCCTGTTTCCATTTGACCGGAACACTTCCTGTTTCAAAGGATAGGTTAATGAGATCAAGGATCGCCGGGTAACAGCACTCCTCGAGCTCTTGAAATTGTATTGGGCGCAAAGGGTCCGTAGGCGAACCTGACCTGACTTTCCTAGTTAGTACTTTAAACTCCTCTGAGTTGGGGCCACGAATGGAGAGAAGTTGTGGGACGGTAGGTAGCTTGGTACTTGGCGGACACAGAGCCCGAGAATTTTGGGAAAAAGATCTATAAATTGTCTCAACTTTATCTATAAAAAAGGTGGCTATTTTTTCACATTGGTTCAATGTAGCTTTGACAGAAGTCGCAATCTGTTTACTAGTCAGCTCCTTACAGATTTGAAAGATGATCTTGGTCGGATTAGGGCTATTTTTGATTTCCGTCGCATAGTAGGCGGCTCTAGCTTTACAAATAGCCTGATGGTAGTGCCTCGTACAGGATCTGTAAGCTTTTTTGAGCTCAACATCATACCTTTTGCGCCAGGCACGCTCCGCTTTTTTACAGGCGGATTTGAGGATTCTAAGTGAGTCCGTGTACCAGGGGCTCGAGGGACTAGATCTAATTTTAGTCCACCTGGCAGGTATGAAAGAGTCAAGAGCTGACGTAAGCCATTCACAAAAATTGTCATAGCTACAGGTAATGTCAGTAGAAAAGGCAGCGCGGTGTGTCAAGAGGAACTGCTGAAATTCCTCTGATTGCAGCTTCTTCCAGGGGCGTTTAAGAACGCTTAGAGAAGAAGGTTCGAACACAGGGGACGATAAAGTGATATGACCTTGTACCAAGAAATGGTCTGTCCAGGCCATAGGTGTAGGGGCGCTAAGTAGAACATTCGGAATGTTCGTAAAAAAAGGGTCGAGTATATGCCCTCCACTGTGGGTCCTTTGGTCAACCAGCTGAGTAATTTTAAGAGCCTCAAGATCAGCTAGTAAAGTACTAACTGAACTGGAAAGTGGTTGATCCAAATGGAGGTTGAGGTCGCCGATAATTGTAAAGTTGGCTGTCTTCAAAGCTAAAGATGCCACTACCTCAGGAAGACTAAGGCGGAAAATTCCATCAGGACCCGGAGGTCTGTAAATAAGTAATCCAGACAGCGTGAAGTGAGGAGATAAAGTAATACTGAATTGCGCACTCTCACAAGCTGCCACTGAGCTTTTCTGCCAAATGCACGGGTAGCAGGATTTTACGGCGGCTGCTATGCCACCTCCTCTAGAATTTCGATGTAGGGTATACATCGTGTACCCACTTGGTAGAGCTAAATTAATGGACGCCATAGCCTGGTCGTGTAGCCATGTCTCCGTAAGGAAGAAGACGTCTGGTTGTTCGTCTTCTAGCAGGGCAAATACTTCCATACAATGGCAGACAAGCGATCTGACATTTAAATGAAAGACCTTAAGGGAAGCACAGCTCGTGCCGTCGGTAACCACTGTTCTCGCCCTAGATGCGTGAACATTACGCAGCAGAGATTTTATTGGCTTAGGGATAGGGAGGGTGAATGCACAGCTGGGACAATGATAGGGACCACATAGAGGGTCCACGACATGATGATGATAACATACCACTGTCTGTCTCAGCTGGCGTATTTCCCTGATGGTAGTCATCCTGAGTTGTCCAGAGTAACCTGCCCTAGCCCTGCCTTAGCGCTGACGAGCGCAGACGACAATACATCTGTTATTACTGATAATGAAGGGATACCATGAGTTCTGGTATGTATGGCAGCGAAAACTGTACCTCAAGAGGTACAATCCTAGGGAGCTATCCCCATTGGCAAGAAGATTGTTAGCATTCTGTGTTTTTCTTGAGGGCTTTTGTGTAGAAATACTGCCTCTAGCGGTGTTATTTTTTTGAGCTTTCCAGAAAGGTATTTGCTCAAGTTTAGTGGGCATTTTACCCATAACGGCGTGTAGCGTTTGTGGTGGTATTTTAGTTGTAGATCCCTGAATTTGTCCCGCTTGTGTAGCTCTTGCTGGCTAAAGTGCGAGTATTCTCATCACAAACTGTGTCAGGTTTCTGTAGAGTTTTATTATTTCTTCATGAAGTGGACGTAAGTCTGCTATTGGCATTGTGTCAATGTCTTGATGTGGTGTGTAAGCCGCCAGGACTAGCCAAGTTGTTCCATCTCTTCCGAGTAGACAGAGTCTCACTTTTTCTTTTGTGTGCGGGAGGGCGGCTTCAAACCAGTGTATGTGCTCATGGTAGGTGACCAGATCTTCAATGTCCTCATACGGACAGTATTCGTCTGGTGATTCATCTTCAGAGTAAGTATGATTGTATTTGAATGTGCATCTGCTTGTGGGAATTCAACCCATAAATAGAATACCTCTGTTCTACATGATATGTGTGCCTCAATTACGAATGTTACTGTCCCACCCCTAGCTGTGACTCCAGAGTCTGCTAGTTTTAGAGTGAGGGCAGTTCTAATATTTTCTGAAATGTTGATTTCTCCTTTTTGTTCTTCCTCCCTAGCTGCAGCACGTTGTGCTGGTGCAACTGCGTCTTCGTCAGCCATTATTTTGAAAAAGAAAAAGTTTCAAAGAAACTGAGATAAGGTTTTATGCACAATAGGAACTGTTTGTCCTTCAAGCTTGCTAAAGCTACAGCTAATACATAGGATATGCCTACTCAGCTGTGGCAGATAGTTCCCTTCCCACTCCAGACGTCTCTGGGGAAATGTGAGTAGGAGTCTCTGAGAATAGCACAACTGAACTACTCAGATTTGAACGTTAAGTAAGTACCAAACCAAAGTTGGTGGCACCAGGTCGTGTAGTTCCTATAAACCTATATAGGATCTGCGCGTTTAGACAACATAGACTGTAGGATTGGTGTCCAGACTGATTCTAGACACCCCCACTGGGTATGTTTGCCTGTATACCAGCTAGCTCACAGTGCCACTAGAAACACCTCTTACCAAGGAGGGAATAGTTTGTGGCAACTATCGAACATGACAATTCTGTCTCATCAGGGATGGTGGAAACAGTACAGTACTTTTTGCTCAGTCACTCGTGCTCACTTTGTCTCAATAAACTGTGGGGACGTTTTCCAATAAGCATTTATTGAACCAGCGTCATTCTAGTGTAAAATAGGGGTGCTGAAACAACAGAAACAGATATAAATGATTATAAGCACTAACCGAGTAAAAGGATGGTAGATGTCTACCATAGGCACTAAAACAATGAATACAGGCAGGTATTAAAATACATGACAGTAAAAATGCGTAGTCATATGATGTGACCCTAACTAGATGTACCTAAGTTTACCTAGCATGTATGTAGGTGTGTAGCCAACAATCCCTCTAGCATAAAGTCAACCCCATTACCTGAAGTGTGAGACTGGGGGACCCTGTCTTGGTCTTGAGATGGACACCCCACAAAGAATATCAGACCACTGCAAGCTGGAGTGTCTGTGTGCAGGAACCTCAGCATCTTGCATCAGTGTGTCAGCATGAAAGTTCTTTTCTCCTCTGCCTACCTCACCAAGATATGGCATTTATATACCCAAAGTAGCGTAGGGACTGCTGTGGGAATCTATTCACAAGGTGAGGAATCCACTGGCAGATGTATCCATCAGAAGAACAAGTTACTTACCTTCGGTAACGCTTTTTCAGGTGGATATAGTATCTGCCTGTGGATTCCTCACTGACCCACCCGCCTCCCCGATGTCCATCCTTCTATACCTACGATTCTATTGGTGATGTTTCAAAATGTGTTGGTTGCTGTCAAAGTCATTGTGTTATTTCTTTTGCCTTTCTACTTATTCTCCACACTGTGTGTGTTGCTTTGTATATTATGTACTGTGTATGCTTTGTATATATTGCTGTCAGTCCGTCCGTGTGCCTCGAAGGCACGGAAAAAAGGGCAGAACTGACGTCATCACGCCGACGAGGTCTTCTTATGGAGCCGGTGACGTCAGCGGAGTCGCAAGCGGAGCCGTGTCTCTGTGACGTCGTCTTCCACCTCATCAGCGTGGACTGCTACAAAAGTTTCCGAATGTTGCTGGCGCAGGGGATATTCACAAGGTGAGGAATCCACTGGGAGATGTATCCATCAGAAATGGCATTAATATACCCAAAGTGGCGTCCTCAGGAGTTCTACCTTGCAGTGCCATGTTGGACTTAGGATGACGGATGGAATTACCCTTATACATACTTATTATGCAGGAGAAGGTAGTCCTGCTGAGTTTCCAAGTATCCTCATGCATAATGGATGAGGCTAGTTTTCAGGGAAAACCCCATGTCCTGTAAGCCGTACCGTAAGTAGGTAAAAGCTCAGCCCCAAGAACCGTTATTTAGTGTAATGGTAGGGGAGAATGTAGGTGAAAGGTTAGGTGACTACCTGAGCCTATACTGGAGTACCTATATGAAACATAACAACCTGTTTCTTAAATAAATGAGGGTAAATTGCACACATACTGCTGTAAGAAGTAATCAATATGTTATGTTATGTTATGTTATGTTAGGCGAACTTATATAGCGCGCAGCTACCCTAGGGTGTCCCAGCGCTTGCTGTAGAGCTCCCAACACTTAGCAAACAGAAGAATCAAAACAACCAAGTTTTGAGTGCTTTCCTAAGGGAAAGAAGATCGTTTGAATTCCTCAAGGCAAAGGGCAGTTCATTCCAGGCCCTAGCTGCACCCGCCACAAAGCTTCTCCCACCCCATTTGGCTTTCCGTATACTCGGTAGAATGATGAGCTTAGCTCCCAGGGAGCGCAAAGTTCTAGCCGGAATGTACCAGCGAAATTGTTGTCTCATATAAAGAGAGCCTGTGTTCTGCAAGGCGCGAAAAACAAAACATAAGGCCTTGAAAAGGATTCGCTTTTTTACCGGCAGCCAATGCAACTTTCTTATTGCGCCAGAAATTGGGGTAGATCTCGATATGCCCGTAAGCAACCTGGCTGCTGAGTTTTGAAGCATCTGGAGTTTACAAAGATTACCCTCCTGCTTGTTCAAATACAGACCATTGCAGTAGTCCAGACGAGGCATAATCAGCGCTGTGACCACTGAAAATTTACAATCCGCAGGCAGGAGCGGGAGCACTTTCCTCAAGCTCTTAAGAGCGTACGAGGTGGTAGAGACAACCGCATTCACCTGAGCTTGCATGGAGAGGCAATCATCCAACACTACTCCCAGATTTTTTACTTTATGGGAGGGGACTGGGAGAGTACCCATGGCCACTGGCCACCAACTAGGAGTCCACATATTAGCATTATTGCCGATTAACATCACCTCAGTTTTGCTTGCATTAAGTTTAAGAAAGTTTTGAGACATCCAGTCTCCTACTGCCCCCATGCAATCATGTAGTCTCTCCCCTGACGCCCTCTCCTGACCTGGTAACATAGATATTACAATCTGAGTATCGTCGGCATAAGATGTAAGACTGAAGCCAAACGATTCAATCAGCGGGGCCAGATGGGCAACATACACGTTAAAAAGCGTGGGGCTGAGGGAAGAGCCTTTTGGGACCCCATAGGGAAGAGAGAATGGGGTCGAGACGAAGTCACCCAAAGCCACTGACTGTCGTCTGTCAGAGAGGAAGGACTTTAGAAGAGACCAGGCTTTATTGCGTATGCCACAGGCCGATAAATGGTCCATTAGAACACCATGATGGACCGTGTCGAAAGCCGCGGAGAGGTTCAGCAGGATCAACACTGCCTTACCACCTTGGTCCAGCCCTCTCCTAATCTCATCCGTAGATTTGAGAAGAGCGGCCTCGGTGCTGTGTCCTTATCTAAAACCAAACTGGGTGGGATCCAGGGCATTGGTATCACGCAAGAAGATACTTAACTTAGTGTTCAAATATCTTTCCACCAGTTTTGCCGGTAGGGGAAGGCGTGAAATAGGACAAAAGTTATTAGGGTCGTTCATGTCCAGGTTAGGTTTTTTCAGTAGAGGAAGTACCGAAGCTACCTTCCAACATTTTGGGAACTGCCCAAGAGAGAACATAGTATTATAAAGCACCGTCAGAGTTGAAGCTATGGGTTCGGGTGCCAACTTTGCTACTGCCACAGGGCATGGATCAGCGGGTGATCCAGATTTTGCCGTTAGCAAAAAATTGAGAGTCTCTGGATATGTTATGGGAGGAAAAATATCCAGAGAGGGAATATATATCTCTATGTGATTTCAATAAACTGTCATTAGCCAGGATAATGGGCCTTCCTGCTGGTGGTGCTGGATCCTTGTGTATCTTGGGTATACGATATATGATCTGTGTCTTTGAAAAGTCAGTCCTCAAAAACGGCATTTATCTTGATTCAACAAGCCTAAATTTCTCCACTCAGTTAAATCAGAGTGGTATTGTGACTTGACTTTTGGCATGCTCTCCTAATTACTCTTGGCATAGCATTGCTCATCCTCCAATTGCTTATATGCCTTTGTTGTATACATTCGAAGGGGCCATAGCACAATATTGACTCCTATGTCCGAGTTGTGGATCACTACTTGCTTTTCTGCCTGGCATTTTTTGATCAAATTGTAATATGACCTTTGCTGGTGATTTCATTGTTTGAACTCTATGCTTGTTGTTCTGAACAACTTTCTGACCTCCTCAATGATACACTCATTGAATACATCAATGCAATATTTTGATGCCATTGGGACAAATGTCAAAGCTAGTTTGAATGGGGTCTCTGCGTCGCCATAGACATCCAAATTCATGGTATCAATGATTTGTTGTTCTGTGGGTGGTTCCGAAATGCCCAAAGTGTCATTCTCCAATTCTAGGACCGACTGCATTAATTGCATATTGGACACTTGTAAACAAGCCTGATCTGTTTTTCCCCTCACTTCCATGAAATTTCTTGCCTGTTTTTCTAAAGATGGTACTTGGCCAGTTTTCATTTTAAATAAATTTATAGATATCAACTTGTGTCTGACAGTTAATCATGTGAACTTTCTTGACAATATGACAATCCAGGCGATAAAATCTGTTACTCTGCTTTATTGAGTGGGAAGCTTGGAAGATTGATTACTGTTTTGGTCATACCAACATTTTTTTCTCTTCCATCTTTGTTGCTTTGGTTTTGAGTTTCCTGTTGTGCCTCTTACACTTACGCATTCTTTTATTCCTCCTTTTTCGGTACCTCGTTCTGAGCGTATGATGCCGATCCAGTCTTAAAAAATAAAGCTCATCGGTGGGAGATGATTTGTTTGGCCAACAAACCAAAGGCTGCTGCTCTTCCATCTTCCAAATCAGTCTCTATTTCCGAAGTGAGACCTAAGCCAGCTTCACTCACTTTGTTGTCCTGTAGTGTCATGTTCTCCTGAGTTAGCCTCTGCCTCTTCAAGTTGTTGAAGGGCCTGGCAAATGTGAATATCTGCCCTTGGTTATAATCAATTTTGTCATGATGGAACGTATCAGCTTTTCTTGCTTTTATATAATGTCTTCCTGCTTTCTTAAGGCTATTACTATTTCCCCACACAACTTTTGCACTATTTCTTGTTGTGTGTAGACACCAATTTCTTCATTAAGCTGAGCAATTTGAATCTGAAGCGCATTTCGATCAATTTCGGCATATTCAACAACAATTCGCATAAGGCACGCCGAGGCATCAATGTTTCTTTCATCCTAATCCCTCTTCGTTTGTAAAATTTTGTTTTTCATAACTGGGGCTAATAGAATCCTCAATTCTTGAACAATGTGGCCAACTGCACGGTAGTACGAGATGGACCTCATCTCCCACCACCTGGCTTGCTCGCTTTTTATTCGCTACTCCAAATGTCTTAATCCTGACACCATCGCTATATACATATATGTATTTCACAGAGAAAAAAAGATTAAAGGATGATATAGTTCAGTGAAAATGTCAGTTAAAACATATGTTTTAAAGGGACAAAACCTCTCACATTCACCAGTTATAGTTATCGCTAGTGCATCTAGTGTTGGCATCAATGATGTCACTTCAGATGTTGGAGTGATTTTATCAGTGATCTCAGAGAACATATCATAGGTGATGCCATATGTGAGATAATAAGCAGTGCACAGTGAGGGAGCACGTTAGTTATTATAGGGCATGGGTTATAGTTATTTGAGATAACTGTAACTGGTGAATTTCAGTAGTTTTGTTCTATTAAAACTTTATGTTCTAACTGACATTTTCACCTAACTAAAACAATCCTTTGACTTTTGTTTTTTGTGTGAATTTCCAAGGTTTTTTTCTTCAATGCAAAGTAAGACATAATCACCATACCTAACTGGTCTAAAGCATATTCATTAGACAGGTTACTATGATTCCTTATTTTGTGAAGCAACCTTTTAGGATATAGGTTGTTTCACAAAAAAAGTTGCTGGTAGCAAAAGGTCAGTACTCAATTTTCACTCGCTTTTTGCGATCAGGTATTTTTAGTACACCTGGCATCTAGGAAATTTAATTTGCCATGCTTTCTTATATAGTTCAAAGAGGATTGTTTGGCCCTTGGATCTAATCCTGCCTTTTACCAAATGGTGGCTGCTTCGAGTATTAACAATGAGAATATGTCTTTTCCCTGTATTTTTCTGCCCCTTTCTCCCTCAAAGGAAGAGGATTTATGAGCTGGTATGAACTTGTTCAGGCAGAACTAATGTTTTCCCATTTCATGTCAATTGTTTGTGACCTTTCGAGCTGCAGGTCAAAAAAAGAGCATCTTCTGTTTTGTATATGCATCAAACCATCTACTGTTGTTTATCCTATTCCCTGGCTTAGGTTCCCCTTATGGAAAGAATTCAGAAATGGTCATCAAGGAGACTTGTAGTTATGTGGGTAGAAGTGTGTGGAGACCCTCTTGCTGAAATCAATAGAACAGCTACTTTGACTTCTGTACATTACAGACTGACTGGCTTGAAAATTGACAGAAAGAACTTTGGTGCAGAGGTTCTCAGTTCTATTCTGTCATTTTTTATAGATTTCTGCAATGAAACCACTGAGGTGCGTCGAAGTAAGTGATATTGGTTTTCCTTTCTGTTTGAGTAATAAAGGCCATACTTGTGCTACTATTATGTATGACTCCAGTAGACAGGCACTAGCATGAATAACTGGATTCAAATCCAGTAACTAACGGCAATACAAAGCAACCGTTGTTTACAAAAGCGGCTACCCACTATTGCTACATCATAAATGAATTCCAGTTTGTTCTGAAGAGCTTCTCTGAGAACTTGTCATCACAGAGCAGGCGACCAGGGAGGAAGAGAGGACAGGCCATGGTATGTATGGCTCACCCATTACTCCTCTGCTCCTAAGTAGCAGTTTAAGGCAAGAACAGATAGTTGGGGGCGAGGAGGCATACATGTCTAAACTATAGATAGGTAAAAAGTGAATTATGGGGATGTTTCTCATCAAACTGGTTGAAGGGTAAATAAAGAACACAGTTCGTCGCCTTACTCCCTCTTGTACCACAACCCCACTGGTGTGTAACCAATTTATTAAGTCCTCCAGGAAGGAATTATCTAAAACATAAAGTTCCATTCACATGTATGTTCCACTCCAATTGCTATAGCGATTGAATTTAGTGTGAACAATGTCATACAAGAATTGATGGAACTAAAATTCACATTTCTGATTTGGTTAATAAAGTGATCTCTACCAATCACTGTATACAATGAACTTGTTGGCAACTGTTTATATTTGGAGTTTGTTTTGTTATGTGGCTTGTATTTAGCTTCCATTTTAGTTCTCGTGTTCACTTAGACTCATTTTTAGGTCTCGCTGAGACAGCGAAAGCTGTCTCTTTGAGACATTTTGTAAGTGGGCTTTCAAAAGTGCTACCCACATGGTTTTGCTGGCCTAGGGCTTGAGTGCACGATGGCGTGCACATGCACAGCTGCTCCTTGCATTCCCCCCTCCCTTCTCACCCAGCCCTTTGATGCTCTGCTCGATTACTTTCACTTTCGCCGCTTTGACCCTTGCATTGCCCCCTCCCTTCTCACCCAGCCCTTTGATGCTCTGCTCGATTACTTTCACTTTCGCCGCTTTGACCCTTGCATTCCCCCCTCCCTTCTCACCCAGACCTTTGATGCTCTGCTCGATTCCTTTTCACTGTCCTTAAATCCCTTTGTAAGTCCATCTTGTTTGAGTCACCTTTGCTTCATTAGACCCATCTTTCCCGACTAGGAACCGGTTATTTTTGTCCACTCCCTTTAATTTACTTTAATAATAAACTCTCGCTTTAAGTGAAGCAATTGACTTTTAAATGTCGTTGTAATCTTACAGCCTTGTTCTCAAACAAGAAAACTCCTCTCCTTCCACACGTTTCCCATTCGGCCATCTTTTCTTCTGCAGTAGTTGATAACATTGTGGCCATGTTTTAACCAATGCAAAAACAACAATTGATGGACAGAATGCAGAACAATGTCATACATTCACCCCAGTACAGAGATCTGGGCCTAAATCCATCAGTTTTTTGCTCACCATGCCATTCCAGTTTGAACCCAGCCACATGCAAATCAGTCTTGACCCTGTGCCTCATGGGAACAGTCCTGCCCGAACTGCCAAGCCAGGTCCTCCCTGGATTGGAAACAAGCATCCTAGGACCGGTTTCGGGGTTTCACCCCTCTTCAGCCAGGATAGCTTGATTCCAGTGGCATGGAGAGCACGGGACTCACGTCTGAGCATACCCGTCCCACTCGGGGTGACAAATGCAAAAACAACAATTGATGGACAGAATGCAGAACAATGTCAATATTCCCAGACGTGGGACCCGTGCTCACTACGCCACTGGAGTCCTGCTATCCTGGCTGATGACGGCTGATAGCCAGAAACCGGTCCTAGGATGCTTGATTCCGGTCCAGGGAAGACACGGCTTGGCAGTTCGGGCTGGACTGTTCCCATGAGGCACAGGGTCAAGACTGATTTGCATATGGCCATGTCTGAACTGGGGTGGTGTAGTGGGCAAAAGAACGATGGATTTAACCCAGATCTCTTGACTGGGGGAGAATGTATGCATTGTCAGCATTCCGTCCATCATTTGTTTGTTGTAACATGTTTTAACCAAAGCATCAGGTTTCTGCAATTTTGTAACAACGTGGTGATGCACATACTTTCTGTATGTTGTACATTCCGCTGCCCCTAATGTGTCCGAGGTTTGTGAGCTGTGATGCATGCTAGCGCGATCCCACGCCATGCGCCTCTTCAGCCCTCCTAAAATATACCATCCTCACTCTCCAGGTTAGAATTCGACACTTCAAAAACAAACGTGTAGCAACGATCTTCTATTAATAATGCTATAATGGCAGCGCTTCTATGCATTCCATCGTAAATGTTCTGTGGAAAGTATTTTTATTTTATCATTTTGCAGTGGTTCCGGTAGGTCGGCAGTCATTGATTCCTTGTTTGTGTACCTTTGCCCAGGGGCGTTTCTTCAATTGGTGCAGCAGGTGCAGTGGCACCAGGGCCCACAAACGCTGATAATTTGTGTATTTAATATAACTGTAGCATATTGAGGAGGTTGGGGGGTCATTTACTTACTTGCCCTGGGGTCCATGACACTGAATAGGCTGGTGTTTTGCCACGTAATTTCATTGGTCAGTGTTTAGCATTCGAGGTTGTACTCCTGAGTGACGTGACATAGAATGTAGGATTGATTGTGCCAGGGCATGAAAAGGAAATGCTGCTCAGGGCGCCAATTGTGTAAGGCGTCTAGACCTCACATATGCTCTTCCCTCTATGTTTTTCTCTCTGGTCTCACATGTGCTATTCCCTCTGTATTTTCACTCTGCCCTCACATGTGCTTTTCCCTCTCTATTTTTCTCTCTTTTCTCACACATGCTATTCCCTCTGTATTTGTCTCTCTTCCCTCACATGTACTCTTCCCTCTGCATTTTTTCTCTATGCTCTCACATGTGCTCTTCGCTCTGTATTTTTTTCTCTGCCCTCGCATGTGTTCTTCTCTCTATATTTTTCTCTCTGCTCTCACATGCTCTCTTCCCTCTATGTTTTTATCTCCGGTCTAACATGCGCCCTACCCTCTGGTTTTTTTTCGCTTTGCTCTCACATGAGCTCTTCCCTCTCTATTTTTCTCTCCTCCCTCACATGGACTCTTCCCTCTGTATTTTTCTCTCTGCCCTCACATACTCTTCCCTGTATGTTTTCCTCTTTGCCCTCAAGTGCACTCTTCCCTCTGATCACATGCATACACAACTATGCACACATACAAACACACACATGCATTTACACACACATATGAACATATACAAACAAACACAGACATGCATAAACATATGCATATACATGCACACCAACACACCAACCCCACATACACATATAAACAAGCACGCACACCAACATACTCAAACACATATACATACACACAAACATGCATACACAGACATAGGTATACACACAAACATATGTGTACACATCCATGAAGACAAATGAACACAATGACACACCCATACTTGCACACCAACACACACATGCATACACTAACATATACACATACAAACACACACACATGCATACACACACAGATATATACATATAGACACATGCACTATGCACACACACGCATCTCCCGTACTGTCTCAGGGGCAGAGTCGGTGTCAGCTGTCTCCTAGAGGGAGATCTCGCATGAGACAGTAAGACTCAGAGACATGTGGCGGTGGGGAGAGACAGACATGCCTCCCTTTAATTGTGTTGTTGCAAGATGGGGACTATATTCTGCCACTGGTGCATTCAAATAAGCGGCAGGAAGTTCGTCGGACACATGCACTGGTTTCAATTTCGAGAAAGTGGGGTGAACGTTTCACAGATCGGTAGAGTGTGTCAACACGTGTTTCTCCTTCACGGCAAGGCCAATCAGTACGTTTTGTTTAACCGCGTGGTCATGAATCCTTTAATTGCATAAGTGAGCGGGTATGGATGTAAACAAAAATGTAACACTAATACCACATTTTCTGTCACTCTTGTGAACAGGTTTGCTGTGAATGTATGAGTGAGAATGGCGTTTTAGAATACGTTGCATGGAAAAGTGTCAACATGGTGTACAAGTGTTTTTGTGTTTTTTTAATTTATTTTTTATGGCATGGTTAACGTCATGATATACCGGATTCGGATGCTTCATCGCAGATCAGTTGTTTGGCCCGTGGTTATTTACGAGTTTGGAAAATACTTTTGTATTGTTTCGATTCTTTTTGTCTCTGCCCTATCTATTGGCTGCGTCCTTACTCTCTCCCATCTTCTCTCTCCACCTCTTTGCTACATGTTCTCTCGTAATGTTTTCATTTTCCCCAACTATCCTCTTTACTCTCTCTAATTCTTTTTTTGCCCCTTTTCTGTCTCTGTCACTTCTCTCCTCTTTCTCTCCCCACCTGTCCCTTCTCTAACCCCACTCCTCTTCCTCTGCCCGCCCCCCCATCCCTCTCTCTCGCAGTACTGCAACATAGGCAGCACCAGGTCTCTGATGCCTTCTCAGTGTTGGCCCTGGGGGTGGAGGAGGTAAGTCAGCCCCCCAAGTAAATCCCATTATCAACAGATAGTGAACCTCTATTTACCAACAAGTACGGAGCGGTCTCGTGTGACGGCTGATGCGAACAGTGATCTGCTCTCGGCCCCGGCAGGGCCTGTGGGGTGGGGGCGTTACCTTACACCAGGAGAGGAAGTAAAAGTGATATCCTCCCCTCCCCCCCACTCCACCACTGTCTCTCCTCACCCTCCACCTCTCTCTCTCCTCCACTTCTGATTCCCTTCCAACTCGGTCTCTCCTTACCCTCCACCTCGGTCTCTTCTTACCCTCCACCTCGGTCTCTCCTTACCCTCCACCTCAGTCTCTCCTCACCCTCCACCTCGGTCTCTCCTCACTCTCCACCTTGGTCTCTCCTCAACCTCCACCTCGGTCTCTCCTCACCCTCCACCTCCGTCTCACCTCACCCTCCACCTCGGTCTCTCCTCACCCTCCACCTCCATCTCTCCTCACCCTCTACCTCCATCTCTCCTCACCCTCCAACTCTGTTTCTCCTCACCCTCCACCTCACCCTCCACGTGTCTCTCCTCACCCTCCACCTCACCCTCCTCACCCTCCACATGTCTCTCCTCACCCTCCACGTCTCTCCTCACCCTCCACGTGTCTCTCGTCACCCTCCACACGTGTCTCTCCTCACCCTCCACGTGTCTCTCCTCACCCTCCACACGTTTCTCCTCACCCTCCACACGTGTCTCTCCTCACCCTCCACATGTGTCTCTCCTCACCCTCCACACGTGTCTCTCCTCACCCTCCACACGTGTCTCTCCTCACCCTCCACACGTGTCTCTGCTCACCCTCCACACGTGTCTCTGCTCACCCTCCACATGTGTCTCTGCTCACCCCCCACATGTGTCACCTCTTTACATTGTCCTGCTCCCTGCTGACGAGAGGCAACTACCTCGAAACACGTGTCCAGGGATGGCTAAATGCAACACATACTTTTTTCTTTTTACACATCGTGGCATAGGCGTACCCGCCGTCGCCACTACATTCACCACAGTCCTTTGGGGCAACTTGCTGGTGTGACGAGCAGTGTGCGACCAACTTGTGTTCAAATTATTACGGCTCCCGTCAGCTATCGGGCTGACGAGCCCTGGTTCTGCACCTGCGCGCCATGAGAGGTATTTGACCTGTTTTAATTACATATTGGCAGTCCACTCGGCACCCCTTTACATTGTCCTGCTCCCTGCTGACGAGAGGCAACTACCTCGAAACACGTGTCCAGGGATGGCTAAATGCAACACATACTTTTTTCTTTTTACACATCGTGGCATAGGCGTACCCGCCGTTGCCACTACATTCACCACAGTCCTTTGGGGCAACTTGCTGGTGTGACGAGCAGTGTGCGACCAACTTGTGTTCAAACCCTCCACATGTGTCTCTGCTCACCCTCCACGTGTCTCTCCTCACCCTCCACACGTCTCTCCTCACCCTCCACATGTCTCTCCTCATCCTCCACACGTCTCTCTCCTCACCCTCCACCTCACCCTCCACACGTGTCTCTCCTCACCCTCCGGGTCTCTCCTCACCCTCCACGTCTCTCCTCACCCTTCACGTCTCTCCTCACCCTCCATGTGTCTCTCCTCACACTCCACGTGTCTCTCCCCACCCTCCATGTCTCTCCTCACCCTCCATGTCTCTCCTCACCCTCCACGTGTCTCTCCTTACCCTCCACGTGTCTCTCCTCACCCTCCACACGTCTCTCCTCACCCTCCACACGTGTCTCTCCTCACCCTCCACACGTGTCTCTCCTCACCCTCCACGTCTCTCCTCACCCTCCACACGTGTCTCTCCTCTCCCTTCACACGTGTCTCTCCTCACCCTCCACACATGTCTCCTCACCCTCCGCCTCACCCTCCACATGTGTCTCCTCCTCACCCTCCACATGTGTCTCCTCCTCACCCTCCACATGTGTCTCCTCCTCACCCTCCACAGGTGTCTCCTCCTCACGCTCCACATGTGTCTCTCCTCACCCTCCACATGTGTCTCTCCTCACCCTCCACACGTGTCTCTCCTCACCCTACACGTGTCTCTCCTCACCCTCCATGTGTCTCTCCCCACCCTCCATGTGTTTGTCCTCACCCTCCACGTGTCTCTGCTGCACGCCTCACACTGCTGCACGCCACACACTGCTGCACGCCTCACACTGCTGCACGCCTCACACTGCTGCACGCCTCACACTGCTGCACGCCTCACAATGCTGCACGCCACACACTGCTGCATGCCGCTGCATGCCACACACTGCTGCACACCTCACACTGCTGCACGCCACACACTGCCACACACTGCTGCACGCCGCACACTGCTGCACGCCGCACACTGCTGCATGCCGCACACTGCTACACGAAACATTGCTGCACGCCACACACTGCTGCACGGCACACACTGATGCAACTGGCACACTGCTGCACGCCACACACTGCTGCACACTGCTGCACACTGCTGCATTACTCACTGCTGCATGCTGCACGACACTGCTGCACGCAGCACACTGCTGCACACCGCTGCACGCCACAGTGCTGCATGCCTCACACTGCTACACGAAACACTGCTGCACGCCGCACACTGCTGCACGCCGCACACTGCTGCACGCCGCTACATGTCACAGTGCTGCATGCCTCACACTGCTACACGAAACACTGCTGCACGCTGCACACTGCTGCACGCCGCACAGTGCTGCACGCCGCACACTGCTGCATGCCGCACACTGCTGCATGCCTCACACTGCTGCACGCCGCACACTGCTGCACGCGGCACACTGCTGCACACCACACACTGCTTTTATGCGAGTTTATGCTACTGACATTGTAAATGACAATGCCTTTTATTTGTTTTAAAACCAAAACATAAATAAAAGGCATTGTAGTTTTACAATGCCAATAGCTCAAACTCTTATAAATGCGAGACCTATTGCATTGCAAATGCTTGTTTAATGGTGCTTTGTGCATGTTTTTCTATTGCAAGATTGGCCCTTGCACACATTTCCTGATAGGCCTTGTTGCCCAGTTGTCTGTACTGTTAGTTCCAGGGACACACAAAATCAGAACATGAGGCATTGTTTTGTTTTCTGTGCTCGCAAAGAGACGACTCTTCTGCTTCAGTCTAATTAACACGCTGCTCTGCACCTTTGACACAGCTTAATTAGCTCACTGTTTGATTATTTTGATCTTGTCCGTGCTGAAGCCGGTGAGAGGTTCATTTTCGCAGAAGTCAGCTCGGAACGCTGCTGAGATGTGGACCTGCGGTCCTTGATCTTCATCCTCAGAGGGAAGATGGCTGTACCCACAGAGGTGCATCTGTGAATGCACTGATCCTGGCTACCTCATGTACAGCACCAAGGTATGGGGTTAGGTAATTCCAACAGACCATGCAGATGGGTAATCTCGCTATGCTCTCATTAACATAGAGGCTAACAATGGATAGGAGTAACATTAGTAATGTTATGAACAATTACCATGATTCAATTGTTTGTATCTTTCACTCATCCTAATAATACTCATGGCAGTAATATGTTTAATCTTTCTTACAATTGCAGTTCTTGTTTTATTTGCAAAGATTAGAGCTTTTCAATAAATGTTTGAAAATGCAATATGGTATATTTTCTTTGTGACACTTAAGGCATGCTTGAGTGACAAATGAAAGGGTTAGTTCGGTTTCCACGATTTCCTTGGGAATCTGAGAGTCATGTTCTAGGTTAGGCAACATCTATAACTCTGGGTGTTTAGGAGTTTGGATGCAATACTTTAAGCTAGCCAAATACACCAACATTTACTGCTTATATAAGAAGAGTCAGCTCTATATTTTGACTTTTTGTTGTTGTTATACACTCCTACTAGGAACCGCATAACAGTATCTATTAGAACAATTTATAGTTCTATTATTGCATACATCATCGAGATGACTGCTTTAGAAATAGAATTAATAAAAGGGCTACAAATATGGTATGATTTCCATGTCTTTCATATTTTAATTTGTGGGGTGAGTTGTAATAAGGTCTGATGGCGTCATGTGATTTAGAGAGTTTTTTATTTAATTTTCATTCATGACAAATATGAAACAAGAAACATGAACACTAAGGGGTGGATTACCATGCCGTCCAGAAAGGCTTCTAACGGGATTCAGCGAATCCGATTTGGAACCCATGTTTCCGACCGAATCGGACACTTTTCCAGACGATAGATTACGATGCAAGGAAACCGTTACGGCTGTCTGAATTGGTTCTCAATGGCATTTGGATAGACAGAGTCTTTTGGAGCCGATTCATACAGCTCTATGGACTCTGTTTCTGAACGAACGATTACGATGACCGATTCGGACAGCCGTTCTGATTCGGTTTGCCCGACACGAAGCGGCTGTCGTAATTTAACTTTGGTGGCCCGTAGCAGGCCTGAGGTCTCTAGATGTGGCCTGTGGGGGTACCCATGGGATGCCCCTGTTAAACCATGCACAGTGTGGCCGGTACCATGTGGTGCATATCACGCGTGCATGATTTTCCCTAACAACCCCTTTTTGCATTGGGAGACTGTGTTCTCGTTCGGAACACAGGCTCCAATTGAAGTCAATGGGAATCCAAACGAACGATGTTGGGAAGCATCGTAATAGGTTGGTCGAACTCACAGAACCCGATTCGTTAGGGAACGGTTCCAAAACTGATTCAGTCGGAAGAGTTTCCAAACAAGATATTAATCGACCCCAAAATGTGAAGTCCCTGCATATAAAGGATAATGACAGAGATGAAATACAATAACAGAAGCATAAAAAATCAAATATTCCTTATTGGTAATGAGTGGGGCAAGAACAGAAGATGTGTCAGTAATGCCCTAATGACTTTCAGGTAATGTAGGCCTAGTTGTCCTCTAGCACCGAGACGGCGCTGATGGAAGTGGCAGAGTCAGTAAGAATGACTGTGGACACGGGAGCATTAGCTTTTTGCTGGTGCTTTTGGACCTGGCCGCAGCATTCGACACGGTGGATCACCATATCCTATTAGATAGATTCAAATTGATGGGACTGGGTGGGGGGGACAGTTCTCTTCTGGTTGCAGTCCTACCTTAAAGACCGCACGCAGAGGGTCGCTCTTGAACCCTTTCAGTCGGAACATAAGCCACTGTGGTGCGGGGTCCCGCAGGGTTCGGCTTTTAGTCCATTACTCTTCAACACCTATCTGGCACCTCTTTTCTCACTCATTGCCTACTAGGAAGTGAAGGCAATCTCATATGCTGACGACACCCAGTTGGTATTCTCCTTTAAGGATCACTCAGAGGACTCTTTTACTAGATTTAAGGGGTGTTGGAAGGACATCTCTTGCGGGATGAATAATAATAAATTAAAACTCAATGCAGACAAGATTGGGGTCCTGTTCTTTGGTAAGGCATCTCCTCCGTCCACAGGACTTTGGTGGCCGGCAGAAATGGGCCTACCACCTACCCCATCAACTACGACAAAAAACCTGGGCGTAAAATGGGAAACAGATCTTTCGTTCACAGCCCAAGTTCGTCATATAGAAGCCTCATGATTTGGTAAGATGAGAAGCTTAAGGCAATGTCAGTATCCATTGCCGGAGGACAGTCGTAGAGTTATAGTCCATGCCACAATTACATTTTGGCTGAACTATGCAAATTGTCTATACCTTGGATTACCTGCCTATCTGATTAAGAGATTGCAGATGGTACAAAATGCGGCTGCAAGATAAATCAGTTGAGTAACGTATCAGCACCACATCTCTCCGCATATAAGACAGCTCCACTGGCTGCCGGTAGCAAAAAGGATAGAGTTCAAGGCCCTGACCATAGCCTTTCGGGCACTGTGAGGTAGAAGTCCTGGTAACCTTAAGCACCGGCTATGCCTATACCAACAAAACCGATCATTGAGGTCTAACTCTAAGCACCTGCTCTGCGAACCTCGCAATGTAAAGTCACGCATAGGGGGTAGATCCTTCACGGTGGTGACTGCCAATTTGTGGAATTCCCTGCCTACCCATATGCGCCAGTTTCAATCTGAACTTGGGTTCAGAAAGACCTTGAGGACTTGGCTTTTTAGCCAAGGCTATTCTTCCCGGTATTCTCCCGCTCTTGCTTGTCCAGTAAAGCACCGGGACACCTCTGTTTGAGGTAGCTGTTGCGCTCAATAAATGCTGTTATTATTATTACAGTCATTACAAACCACCCACACACTCCTTTCCTCGACTACAATGGCCTTTGATGTGATGGCAATTAAGGAGAAAGCTGGATGCCAGCCCCTTTCATTGCACCTAGTTATGGGTGGGCAGAGTTAGCATTTCTGTTCCTTAAGATTTTCCTGCTTCAGGGATGTTGAATACACCTCTTTAGTAATATCTGTGACAAGGAAAAGGCATAGGAGCAATGGAAGATTATGGCAAGTAATCAAGACGTCAGTTCAGATAAACAGTCCAATTGTTTCCATACTGGATGATTTGAGGATTAATTGGATTGTTGTGGTTTGAGTGCCTCGGCACAACTATGTGTTACTAACATTACACATCAAATCTCTCAACTTGGGGAAGTATCAGGATCAAAATGCAACTGTGCACAAGTGGCGGAGTGTTGGTGCTGAGAGAGTTGACGAGACATCCAATAGTGGTCTTGATCCAGCTGCGAGGGGTTGCGATGATGGATTTGGCGTCTGGTGGGCAAGGTGAAGACGTTATGTATCCAATTATTGTTGGTCCAGGAGAGTCCGGTGTTGTTGCTGAAGTTGAGGCTCCCGCTTGCGCGGTGTCGTGCTCAACCGTGTGTTCTGCTATGTGGCCTGTTGATGTGAGTTGCTGCTTGCATCTGATATTCGTGACCTTCCCCAGAAGGTGTTGGTGTCCTGGTCACTGGGGTTGTCCAAGTGGAACTTGAGATCACATAGTAGGATGTCGTCGGTGGATGGGAGATCCTGGGGTACAATGAGGTCAACAATGGTATAGGAGAATGGGGGTCCAATGTCTGGGGGTCCTGCACACGAGTGTGCCGCAGTGGATGTGCTTGGGCTTTGTCCGGATCTGGGAGTTGAGGTGGTCCATGGTCACCCTTGGGTCATTAGAGTGCGTGGTCAGTCGGAGTGTGCCTCTGTAGGTGATGGCAATGCCTTGTCCTTGAAAGGCGTGCTGCTCCTTGCGGGTGATAATGCAGCCGTCAGTGATGGCGATCTCCGGTCCAGAGCAGATGTTGGTCCTGGCAGGCAATGTGGCGTCCAGGGTTGATGGCGAGGAGGGTGCTGGCGTCGTAGCAGTGTAGTGTCCAGGAGGAAGGCTCCTTGGTGCTGAGCGCAGTCCAGGGGCAGACGGACGCAAACGGACCAGGCTTTGGTTTGCCTTTGACATGGGAGACGTCCAATACAATGCAGGCAGTACATAATTAACAACTCAACTTAAACAACATATTGTGAGGTCAGTAATGGGATAATTTGAATTATTTTGGTGCCGATTAGGATCCTGGAAAAAATTTCCCCGTACGACTTGTATCCGATCTTTTTTACCGTACGAACTGCCGTACAAACTGCCAAGTACGATTCGCATGGGAAAAAGTCCATACGAATCGCATTGGGAATAATTCCCCACACGTCCTCGGGTCGGAAAATGTGTCCGACACGTCCCCGGACGATTTACCATACAAATGTGAAAAGTGAAGTCCGACCGCGCAAGTACGATCCATCCCGTGCGTCCGATGTTACAACCGTATGGAAAAAACACCATCCGCACCAAACTCCCATAGCAACCATGAAGACATGTGCCCGCATACGTGCCGAACACCCCCCCAGCCCCCGTATGTACGAGCCCAACCACCCCCCCAGCCCTCCTATGTACGCGCCGAACCCCCACCCGTGCATGTACACCCCCGTACGTACGGACCGTACACCCACCCGTGTATATACACCCGTGTACGTACGGCCCGTACCCCCACCTGTGTATGTATGGAGCGTTCCCCCACCCCAACAGTGTATGTACGGACCGCACCCTCACCCGCGTATGTATGGAGCATATCCCCACCCCAACCGTGTATGTACGGACTGCACCCTCACCCGCGTATGTTTGGAGTGTACCCCCACCCCAACCGTGTATGTACAGACTGTACCCTCACCCGTGTATGTACCCCAGTGTATGTACAAACCATACCCCCACCCGTGTATGTATGGAGCATACCCCCACCCCAACAGTGTATGTACGGACCGTACCCTCACCCGCGTATGTATGGAGCGTACCCCCACCCCAACCGTGTATGTACGGACCGTACCCTCACCCACGTATGTATGGAGCATACCCCACCCCAACCGTGTATATACGGACTGTACCCTCACCCGCGTATGTACACCAGTGTATGTACGAACCATACCCCCACCCGCGTATGTATGGAGCGTACCCCCACCCCAACAGTGTATGTACAGACCGTACCCTCACCCGCGTATGTATGGAGCGTACCCCCACCCCAACAGTGTATGTACGGACCGTACCCTCACCCGCGTATGTATGGAGCCTACCCCCACCCCAACAGTGTATGTACAGACCGTACCCTCACCCGCGTATGTATGGAGCGTACCCCCACCCCAACCGTGTATGTACGGACCGTACCCTCACCCGCGTATGTACACCAGTGTATGTACGAACCATACCCCCACCCACGTATGTATGGAGCGTACCCCCACCCCAACAGTGTATGTACGGACCGTACCCACACCCACGTATGTATGGAGCGTACCCCCACCCCAACAGTGCATGTATGGACCGTACCCCCACCCGCGTATGTACGGAGCGAACACACACCCCACCAGTCTAAGTACGGAGCGTACCCCAGGCCCCAACACCAGCACCCTCACCCAACCTCGCGCATGTACGAGTCGTACCATGCCAGAGACAAGGACAGCACTGCACAACAAAATGGGCGATGTACGCACCGTACAGACGCTAAAAACACAGGTACACAACCAGGACAAAGTAAAACAACACAAGAAGACTCCATTCGAATCGCACAAAGCCACAAAACATGTCCAACAAGCACAAATACAACCTATTCACTGACCTGCAACTGCCAAACTCCCAAACAGAGGCCCAAAACACAACCACTCCTTATAACACACCCACCCAAAGTTCAAACACAGCCACACCCACCAATGGACCAATAAAAAGGCCCAACACACACAAACCATGATCCTTTGCAACAGACCCACTGCTGCCAGACCACACAGAGAAACAACTGCACCATACTACAACCTCCACTACACCTTACACCTGCACACCTTCACACAACCACCTTCACAAACACCCCCTCATCACATTCACACACACACCTGCACAACCACACCCACAACCATCCACACCCACACCCCCCACAACCATCCACACCCACACCCCCCACAACCATCCACACCCACACCCCTCACCATGCCCACTAACAAGAATCCAAAGTTCACTAGCCAAGAGTTGGAGGTCCTTGTCGACGAAATCATCAGAGTCGAGCCACACCTTTTTGGAACATTGGTCAGACAGACCAGCATTTCTGAAAAAACAGCCATGTGGCAGACGATTGTCGATGCTGTGAATGCTGTTGCGTCCACCAGAAGGACCAGGCATGAATGCCAAGCCAGGTGGTACGATCTGCGGAGGACGGTCCGCCGCAAAATGACCGACGACCACAACCAGGCCAACATCACTGGAGGAGGGCCGGCCCGCAGACGCGTACAATACCATCCCTGGGAGCAGAAGGTGATGGCCATACTGCCGGTGGTGGCAATGGAGGGAGTAGAAGGACTCCGAGAGCCTCGTGAGTACACAAACAACTCACCTCACATGGGGGGAACGTCATCCACAACCAAACTCACAATCATGCACGCAACCACCCCAAAGCTATCGCATGACTCAACCACACTCCATAAACACGCACATGCCACTAGCGCCACCATGCCCCATGCACCCAGCTAGACAATGCCAAGTCACAGGCCACAGAAAAAACCAACACAAGACACGGTAACCCGGATGGCGGGAGTGTGGGCATCAAAAATCACATAGTGCAACTCAGAAGCAGACAACAATGCCCCTGCCCATATGGCCTAGGTCACAGCCAGACAGTGTGTCCCCACACAGGAAAGACTTGCCTGCAAATTGCGGACGCCTTGCATGAAGACATGGGGGTGAAGGCACTTTTTGCACATGACAGCAGCCAATGAACAGCCAACACTGTGAAAGAGTGGCAGCACACACCACCACAGCAGCAGCGCAGACACAGACACTACACCCAATGGGTGCCTGGAGATCAGAAACAAACTCACATGAACAAGCCAAGGGCCTTTCAAAGATCTGCAAAAAGTATGTGCCTAGGAAGCTGGGCTGAGGTGACAGAGGGTGACACACAGAGGGAGGGAAAGGGGGAGAGAGAGGGAGGGAGACACAGGGAGACGGACAGAGGGAGGAGGCTGACACAGGGAGGGAGGGAGAGGGGGACAGAGAGGGAGTGAGAAAGGGATACACAGGGAGACCAATTCAGCCTTGGGTGGTGTGGGAATGTCTGCTCGTCAGCAGGTGGACTGCGTGCATGTAGACAAGTGTGGCCAGTGCCTGAATCATCCTCTCTTCTCCGTGGCAAAACACTGGGCCATGTCTCAACCTCTGCACGAGCACAACGCCAGCTACCTGCATTATATAAGTGTGTGGAACAACTCCATGTGCCCACGTACAGTGCAACACGGAAGGCGCCAATGCATGGCTCGCCACACCTGCTCACTCCACTGCTGACTGCAGTCACAATTGACGCAGCAAGTAAGACTGTGTCACACATAGGTAAAGTCTCAAAAGCTGTGGCCAAGGGACAGACCCATGCACAAGTGCACTGTGAGTGGAATGCAAGACATATCCAAATACCCAGAGGAAATGTGCCAACTTTGAAACGAATGAAACATGGATGTTGCATGGAACAAAAATAACATTGTCTCTCTCACACACAGGTCAACGTCGTGGATCACCCCCCAACACTGGGGGGGAAGACTCACAGGACCTGGCTCTGCGGGATGACGATCCCACCGGCAGCGACGACTCTCACCACTCTGTGGACGACCCCAAACAACCTGGCCCCTCTGGTGTCCAACCACCTGCAGCACCTGCGTCAGGTACAACTGGGCCAACCACCACCCCCACTCCTGCCACATCCCAGGAAACACCCAGGATCCCTGCCCCACCACCACAACGCAGCCAGGCTGACCAGGAGGGACACGGTGTACCGGGCACCCAGGAGGAGGCAGGCGACAAAGCAACTGCCACCCCTCAGGGGTCCCGGAGACCCGATGTGCCCACAAGGGCAGGCCAGGTGCAAGTGGGCAGGGGTGGTGGGAGTGGAGGACGGCGGAGGCGCGAGCCTGACCAGTTGGCTGTGGAACCGGTATATTCCCATGTAAGAAACATCCTGGACACATACCGGCAGGACACCACAGGCATGAGCCAGGTTGTGTCCACCCTCAACGAGATGAAGGGGACCCTCGAGGAGATCAAGACCCAGCAGGCCCAGCAACATGCGGAGCAACATGCCTGTCAACAGCTACACCAAGGACGGATGGAGGACAGACAGGTTGAGCTCGTGACGGTGCTCACGGGAATTAACCGTTCACTCCGTCGGATAGCCGACAACATGGGCAACCCTCCCTGTGCCAGAAGGCGAAGAACATCACCACCCACAGGGAGGGATCAGGAGGAGGAGGATACATACGACGGAGCATCCCAAACATCGTCACGGCCTGCTTCTGAGGGTTCCCGCAGGAGGGCGGGTCATCCACGGAAAAGACCGTGAGGGTCGGCGCAACAGTACCATCTCCCAGGACACCTGGCCTGGCACCTGGCCCACTGGCCCAACAGCAGCACATCAGCAAATGACATTCTCTGCCACATGGACTTGCTGGTCACTGTCTGACCAATGTAGACAAAGACTGTGGCATGGACTCTGATGATTTCCAATGGCAAGGATACCAACTCCCCCAGTGAACTTTGGATTCCACACACCCGGAAAGTCATACCCCCCCCCCCAACACGTACCCCAACACAAATAAAAACTTACACGATCAAGAGATGATGCCTACATTTTGCATTATTACCTTACATGTGTCTTGTAAAGTCTAACCATGCCTGAGTTCTCATATGACTTCAACCATCCATACCCTGGGGCCTGAGTCTGGCACAGGACACACATGGGTCACAATGTATTAGGCAAGACAGACATGGAGCACCATACACACCCGTGATGGGCCCAACCAGCTGAGGGGGTGGCCGCACAACCGTGCCGACAGACATATTGAGTACAGCAACAGTCATGCGCAGAGGTCAGGGATCATGTGGAGTGTCCTGGGGGGCACCCAGGTATGTGTAGACAGGTGGCAGAACCATGTCCTGCAAGCTTGAGTCAGGTGGATGCAGAGAATGGTGGCCTGGCCATCGTTGGATGCATGGGGATGGCACATGTCACAATACCCACACAGTCATGGACATCATGCACAATACAGAGTCTAATCCCAGACAAACAGCTTGCATCTTGCTACTCTACACATAGACACATAGCCACTATCACTGAAAACCATGCCAGACATGCCGTATGCACCGTGGCAACACACCAGCATTGACTGAGAAGAGGCACCTTGGAGGCATAGGGACACCTTTATTAGTCATGTATTCCGGAATGCAGAGGCAACTCGGAGTACACATACACAGGTCATGTGGAGTAACATGTGGGTCCAACACTGGCACCCCCCTTCTGCACCACAAATGCTTGATATCCATGGAACTGGCACACAAGTGTTGGGTAACAGCTAAACACCCCCTGCTGCTCATGGAGAGGCTGCCATACACCATTGATCCTCTGATGTGGAAGTCCCACACCATGTCAAGCCAATGCAAACCGTATGTGTCCGAGGGCAGTGTTACACACATTGATGCCATCATCACAATCCACTATCCCATTACAGATGACTGTCAACAAGTCTGACCATCTATTCAGGTGTATCCAGCTACATGTCATGTGTCCCATGGTGATGAGACATGTCTGCAGAGGAACCAAACATTGACAGGGGCAGTGTGCACACATCGTAAACAACTGCCACACCCAATACACCCGTGATGCATCCCTTACCCTAAGGAGACTTCCAAACTTGTCCGTGCGTGTAACGCTGAGTCAGCACACAATGACGTGTCCATGAGGAATAGCAGTGCCACAACAATGCAACCAGCAGACGGCATGCGCAAGTACCTGGGGATGAGAGACACACAAGAAGTCAGCCACAAAAAGCACATCCACTTGCATGTGCATGTACTCGACACATGTAAGGATGACAACATGCTAGGTCACAATTATGACTGTGGAAATACACTCATCACTGGCACCATCACTCGAGTGACACATCCACACACACCTCTTACTCACGTGGCATACATGCAGATGGACACACACATTGCAACACATGCCACACAAGGACCAATGCGTGCACACTCAGACACTGGTACTCACCACTAAGCAAAGAAGTCGCGTATGAGCCGACTCCGGATGTCCTCTTGCGGAACCACATCCTCCACATCACTAGCCCCATTGCCAAGCCCTTCGTCCTCCACGGGTGGATGGTCCTGATCATCTTGATCCAGGATGAGTGGCACAGCTTTCTCAACTGCCATGTTGTGCAGCATGCAGCAGACCATGAAGATTTTGCAGACCTTCGCCGGGGCATATGGGAGGGCGCCGCCGGTCTTGTGTAGGCACCTGAATCGGCTCTTCAGGAGGCCAAATGTCCTCTCTATCACTCGCCTTGTCCGGCCATGGGCGGTGTTGGAGCGGAGCTGGGCCGGCGTGCTGGGGTTGCGGAGAGGTGTGATCAGCCATGGCATGTTGGGGTAGCCGGCGTCCCCTAAATGGAAACCACATGGACATAAGTAGGACAGGAGTAGCAGTCGGGCTGGAAGTCTACGCAAAATACAGGACAGACAGAGTGTACCCACCAACAACACATACTTGTTCGTTGCACAGCTGCGTCATCATTTCAGGCACCCTGCTACGCCTCATGATGTAGGCATCGTGTGCTGATCCTGGAAAACGAGCACAGACATGTGAAATCACCATGTTGGACAGACACACCACAAGGGCATTGATGGAGTGGTAGTGCTTGCGATTCCTGTACGCTACCTCCTGTGCCTGTGGTGGTACCAAAGCCACATGTGTCCCATCTATGGACCCAATGACATGGGGCATCCCTCCCAGGGCATAGAATCCACGCTTGACACCTGTCAACTGTTCAGGAGTTGGGAAATGGATGAACTCATCCAGGTGAAGCAACATGGCCTCTAAAAAATCATGCAGCACACGGCTGAACATGCTCTGGGACATGCCACCAACATGAGCTATGGTATATTGAAAGGTACCCGTGGCAAGAAAATGTAGGGCTGCCATTACCTTCAGCTTGGGTGTCAGTGCCGTAGGATACCTGTGCAGCGGTTGCAGGTGTGGTGCCAGCCTTGCCGTCAACTCCTCAATCAACGGTTGGGGGAAGCGGTAGCAGCGTATACAGTCATTCTCCCGCATGTCAGCCAAGTCCGGAATTGGTCGGGGAAGAGGCGGCGCTCTGCAGTAATTTGGAAGTGACAAGGAAGAGTGAGTGCACTACAACAACAATTTATATGTACTGAGCACATGTTAATCTGTCAATACACATATGCTACATACGGAGTCAGGTATGTACTACATGCCCTGGACACGTATGGCTGCCAGGTGACACTCCTACCAAGACCCAGCTACACACGGAGATTGTGAACCTCCACATCCCATGGCATGGGACTAGCTGTGTCCCAGTGTAAGTGAACAGCCCGACGCAATACAGGAGTGACATACATCAACATATCAGCAGAAGTAGGATGTTGATTGCAGAGACAGGTAGCGGAACACTAGAGCCACAGGTCACATGACATTACACTAGGACAGCCCACACACCTTGCCATGAAGGTGTACATGTCATGACTGACCACACATACATTGAGAGGATGCAGACAGGTCCTTGTTACGCATCTCCGTGTCCCATGCATACATACACACCTTACATCCGATACCACATGTGGCCTGGTGTGCATAACAGTGTGCCATGGCCATCTACACACAGACACATGTTGGTTGCAGCAACTACAGATGCATTTGAGGGAACACCAACATCAAGCTAATGGGAACACACCACACATACATGACATAGTCACATCGTGCAACGTGGGTAGTCACATGTCAGGTGTGGTAACCCCTGTAGCGGGCATCAGGGGACACTTGCATGTGTTGTTGACTGTGCCATGCCAGTGACGCTCATCTCAAGTGTTCTGTACGACATGCACACATGTCAAAGGAGTGAAGGGCATGTCTGGCACATAGTGCACCACAACACATAACATCTGTACACATCCCATCATACATCTATTGCCTTCACAACTCAGGAATAATGTGCCACATCACAGCCTTTCACACCTGTGCCCCACACATGTATTACTGCCCAGACAATGCCTTGATGTCCATCCATGGACAAGTATGTCAGCTCTATTCCTTTCTGTGTGCTGCCTGTCACCACTGTTATGTGTGAAAGGCACCGTACATTCGCTCTGAGGGCGTGTGTACGTTCCCTATCACTATGGGAGTGCTGCCGTAGGCCTACCCATAGTGATAGTGAGCGTACACGCGTGTATGGTCCGTATCACTATGGGTACGCATACGCGAGCACACCCATAGTGATAGTGAGCGTACACGCGTGTGTACGGTCCGTATCACTATGGGTACGCATACGCGAGCACACCCATAGTGATAGTGAGGGTACACGCGTGTGTACGGTCCGTATCACTATGGGTACGCATACGCGAGCAAACCCATAGTGATACGGACCGTACACACGCGTGTACGCTCACTATCACTATGGGTTTGCTCGCGTATGCGTACCCATAGTGATACGGACCGTACACACGCCTGTTCGGCCCATTGCTATGCATTTGGGGTGCCCTAGGGCCCCGGAACGCACCGTACCTGTGTGTGAATCTACAAATTACATAGGGGACACATGAGGGACAAGTATAAAGCCCTACATGCATGCTGGTTGTCATGGAGACCAAGTTTAAAGTTTGCATTTTTTTCATCAGGTGCCCAGCAAAAGTCGGTTTGAAAGAATCTACTTTGTTGCAAAGTGGTGGTGGAGTTGACATCATGCTCAAGAAAAAAAAGAAGCAAAGCCACTGACTGTGCTAGGTTTAAAGGGATTGGAGGAAACATAGGATGCAAATGTCAGTGACCAATCACTCTGTACTCCTGTGCATGAAACAGGCCAGCAAGGCAGATATAAGGCAGCAGGTCCCATGGGAGAGCACCTGCCTGCACATCTTTTGATTCTACAACACTGCTGCTGCTCGTGATTCCCTGGCACCATGTCAAGGTCTGTGGAGAGGGCCCAGCCTTTCACCCTTGAGGAGAATCTGGCATTGCTGGATGTGATCCTCCCACAGTACGCCATGCTGTATGGGCGACCAGGGTTTCAGGTGAGTGCAGAGTCCACTAGCACAGACTGTGTCCCTTTTTTGTGACTGGGACTTCTGGCATTGTGTTCAGGTGTGACACACATGCATTGTACTGTAGAGTGGGTCCCGGGGGGGAATGCCTGATATCTCCCAGCAAGAGCATGCTTTGGTGCATGTCAGCCGTCCTCACTTGCATTGGGTTTACTGTGACAATCACTGCATGGTGCATGCCACATTCTGCCTGTCTAATCCTCCTGGGAATGTTGCTTCTACAGTCCTCATGTGATTCTGTAGTCACCTCAGTGTGACAGGTGACTGTACCCACAGATGTGTGTTTGTTCAGTGTACCTGTGCTAAGAGTGTGCACATGATGTGGGCGTACCCTGGACATCGGTGTGTGTGTAAGTCCCCTGTCATGTGGGTGGGTGCATATGTGGAGTGTAGCACCCCAGCTGCATGAGGGATGGATATACCCTGCCCATCTGATGCGAGCAGGGAGCAGTGCTGTGTGTCTGACGTACAGAGCCAGCCCCACATCTGTGAGCCCCCCCAGTCTAGTGGCACATGTGCAGAGTGAGGTTTGTAGCTGCATTTGGCAATGGCAGGTGTAGGTCCTGTGCCTGTGTGTGTCTGTGTACTCTGCTGATGTAGCATGTGACTGCTTTGAGGTGCTGCACATAATCCTGGTGTACCTTCTGATGCACAGAGTGAGTCTGGATCATTTATTGTGTCGTACCCCTCATGCCACCTGTGTACTTTCTATGGCACGTGGTGCATTTGCCCTTACACAGAGAAAAAAGTCCCTAGGTGCAATGCTTTGGCTGCATACTATGCCTTGTTGAAAACAGATAAATAGTTCTAATGTGTGTCTCTGTGACATGTGGCAGGTGTATTGATGTAGTCTCACTTTTTCAACCCCACAGGTAGGCGCCTCTGCCAAGGAGCAGATCTGGAGGGATGCCGTCAGTGCCGTGAGGAGGACGCAGGGTCGCAAGCGGCGCCTGGCCCAGGTGAGAAAACGCTGGCAGGATATCCGGTGCTGGACGCGGAGGATCGCATGGGTCCTGCTGGGGGACTCACCTGTGGGCCCTAAGAACCATGGGCGTCGCCGTCTGACCCACATCCACAAGCGTGTGCTGGCGGTGGTCTTTCCAGACATGGACAGGAGTTTACGGGAGAAGCAGCAGCAGGAAGGGGGTAGGTACATGTGTGTTTGTTGTGTGTCACCAGCATTTGTAAGTGCACAGTTGCATGGATACACTGCCAGTGTTTAAATGTGCGGTGCAGGTCCTGTCACCCACAGTATAGCGGTGCTGTCCTTCCTCCCTTCCCTTCCTTGCCATGTGTTCCCTGGTCTGTGTGTAGTCACTCTTTCACAAGGTCATCTGGGCTGGCAGTTTATCCACGTGACCAATGCTTGCAGCATCATGCGTTGGGGTGGTGTGTAACAGGTTTTGGGACCTTGCCTGTGCCCTGTCCAGTTCAGTACTTGTGGGGTCCATGTCAATTGGCACTGATGCTGAATCCAGACATGGGAGTATGTCTCTGAAGTGTAATGCCTTACAGCAAGCATGTCCTATGTTGTGGCCTGTGACATGATGTGCATGAGTGTGCGATACGCAGAGTGCAGGGATGGTGGCCTGTGTTGCAGTCATTACCATTCAGGACCATGGAATATTGTGGCCACTACTGTCCCCTGGGGCATATTTTGCTAGGTATCATGTGTGTCATCACAATATGTGGACACTCTCAGTGTCTACAGCATAGGATGTGCTCTGTGCCATTGTCCCCTGACACCATATATATTTACGTAACGTGTTCTACAAGTGTCCACTGTACAGCCTGACCTAATTTTCCTCGTTCATACTCATGGTGGCCAGTGCCTGTGTGTCTTGTTACAATTATCTGATGATGGCCATTTGTAAATGAGATCGTTGTACAGGCGCACATGGGGTATTTTAGGTCCAATATGGATTTCTGGCAGCCCATGTGTATTTCTCTCAGACTAAGAGATGCAAGTGCTTCCTGTGTCTCATCAAATTGTCGCATGTAGGGGGTGGTTGGTGCGGGCAAGGCCTACATGTCGACACCTGAAATCTCATTGCTCGGTCTGGCCAGTGTGTGATGTTTGTCTGGACATACACTCAAGGTGCAGTGTCCCATTCATGTTGGGCATATTTTTAGGTATTACCTTTGCAGCATGTGCCTCAAGTTCATGGAGATGGTCCCTGCTCATCCCTAGTTACGGCAACGCTGTGTGGTGCAGATGCAGTGCTGGATTGGCCCCAGAGCCTGGCTCCTCTGTCCAAATCCATATCATGTCATTTGCAAATGTGTCATGCTCTCCATAGTTTCTCAGTGGCATGGTGGGTGAACCAACTGTGTGTTGCAGGGCCTATATATGTACCTTGTATTGTAGATGTTACTCATCTTTCATTTCAGGCTATGCACTGTAACCTATGTAGATTTGACTCATGTGACATATGTATACAGATGTCTGATTAATTCCTGTTTATTCACCTTGCCCACAGCATCGTCGGGGGACACGGATGGAGACACCGGCACGGACCGTGCGGAGGGACCGGGCACCAGTGCCAGCAGTGACATCTTAGCTGGCACATCGAGTGGAACTGAGGCCGAGGGGAGTGAGCCAGAGGACCTGTCCACTGCCACCACAGAATATGAAGCTGACGGGTCCGAGGCTGAGCTCTCCGAGGGGGCGGAGGCTGCTCCAACAGCTGACAGCAGCACAACATCTCTCCCCGCCCCCTCCATTGCCATCACCGGCCTCCCACTTGCTCGTGTCCCTTCCTGGCGTGCTAGGTCACCACGTGTCTCCTTCCTGCCTGGCACCGCACCCCCTGCCCCTGTCTCCACTGCTGCCGCCAATGCCGAGTCTGTGGACATCCTGCGCCAGTTGCAGGTTGGTCAGGCTGCGATGCTTAATGTCCTCCATGGCCACAGCCAAGTGCTCAACAACATGGAGGCATACTTGGAGGGCATTTCAGCATCGCAGGCTGACCAACGCAACTTGCTGCGGTCTATTGACTCGACACTGACTGCAGCAGTGGATCTCCTGCAGCACTCTGTCCCACCCCCTACCCATGCCCCATCCACACTTCCCACTCCCATGCCTGTCCCACGTACACCCAGACGTCAGCATGCACACACCCCACCAGACACAGGCACCACACCAGCAGGGAAGGCAAAGCGCACACCTCCTGGCACGCACACACAGGGTGAAGTAGGCACACCCACTGGGTCGGGGGGAAACGGAAGACAGGCAGCCAGAGTGGGAGTCCACATTCCTCACGACCA
Organism: Triturus cristatus; assembly: GCF_964204655.1. NCBI lineage: Eukaryota > Metazoa > Chordata > Amphibia > Caudata > Salamandridae > Triturus > Triturus cristatus. The sequence goes on along the minus strand of NC_140594.1, from coordinate 304,576,332 downwards.
CCACCCTCAAAATCCATTCCCCTCAGCTCTCCTGGCCAAGAGTCGGACACAGGGTCAGTCCTGCCCAGTCTGTCCATCAGCCCCAGTGTGGCACCACCCCGCAAGCGGTGGAGGCAGGACACCGGCAGGGGAGTTGAGTCCCCCCCCTGTCCACCCCCCCCCCAGTAGCGCTGCGACCCATCCCTGTGACCCCCCTCTCCTTGGGGCCTGTGGTTCCTTCGGGTGAAGGGTAGACGCTGGGCGACCTGGCAGTAGTGTGCAGCGCCATGCTCGAATCCACCTTTGGCACTGCCCCACCCCCTGTGTTGGAGTCGTCCATCCCTGCACCCACAACACCTCCCCTTGACCCTCCTGTCCCTGCGGTGCTTGGTCCTTCCCCCCAACATGATGCCCCCCTCCTGTGGAAGACAAAGGAGTCTGACTGTGCAGGCAAGCTAGGGGACACACGTACCACTGTGTCCCCCATCCGGATTAGAGTCATGGACTGCCCTATGGGCCTTGTATATATTGACATTTATGATGATTATTACTTACATCCTGCTGAATAAAGCCATTTGTTTTTTCCTTGGAACACTACTGTTTATCTGGTATTGCTGTTGGTGGACCAGCTCCATGATTTTGGGTGGTGATAATGTGTTGGGTGTGTGGGAAATGTAGTCTTGTGCTGGTCATAGGGTGGACCCTGGTATCTGTGTGCCATCACAAGCTGTTGGCTACATTACTTTGTTCATGTAAGCAGTTACTGCATGGTGACATCGTCCCAAGGTGTGTTCCTTCCTCTGTGTAACCTGACATCTTCCCTGCAGGGTGTTTCCACTATGTGGTGCTGAGCTGTGTCTACATCAGCTGAGTGTGTGACGGACTCCTTCAACTTTGCACATGCATGCTGAGCGATGTCTCCACCTGCATCATTCGTGGCATCCTTGGTGGTCACTGTACTTGTGTATGTAGACTGTTGACATGACTTCATGTGGACATGTTCTCTTTTAGGCGCTATGCATGTGTGTACTCCCAGCCTCGCACACATGTGGTACATGTACTGCAGGGTCTCTGTGCACCTGACTGACATTTGTGGGCATTGTATCTGTGGCTACTCCACCCTTTGCGTTCCATGGGCACTGCTGGGAGGACTCTGCACCCACCCCTCCTGCGTCTGGACACTGCTGGGAGGACTCTGCACCCACCCCTCCTGCATCTGGGCACTGCTGGGAGGACTCTGCACCCACCCCTCCTGCGTCAGGGCACTGCTGGGAGGACTCTGCACCCACCCCTCCTGTGTCTGGGCACTGCTGGGAAGACTCTGCACCCACCCCTCCTGCGTCTGGGCACTGCTGGGAGGACTCTGCACCCACCCCTCCTGTGTCTGGGCACTGCTGGGAGGACTCTGCACACACCCCTCCTGTGTCTGGGCACTGCTGGGTGGACTCTGCACACACCCCTCCTGTGTCTGGGCACTGCTGGGAGTGATAGGCACCCACTCCTCCTGCGTCTGGGCACTGCTGGGAGGACTCTGCACCCACCCCTCCTGCATCTGGGCACTGCTGGGAGGACTCTGCACCCACCCCTCCTGCGTCTGGGCACTGCTGGGAGGACTCTGCACCCACCCCTCCTGCGTCTGGGCACTGCTGGGAGGACTCTGCACCCAACCCTCCTGCGTCTGGGCACTGCTGGGAGGACTCTGCACACACCCCTCCTGTGTCTGGGCACTGCTGGGAGGACTCTGCACACACCGCTCCTGTGTCTGGGCACTGCTGGGAGTGATAGGCACCCACCCCTCCTGTGTCTGGGCACTGCTGGGAGGACTCTGCACCCACCCCTCCTGTGTCTGGGCACTGCTGGGAGTGATAGGCACCCACCCCTCCTGCGTCTGGGCACTGCTGGGAGTGATAGGCACCCACCCCTCCTGCATCTGGGCACTGCTGGGAGGACTCTGCACCCACCCCTCCTGCGTCTGGGCACTGCTGGGAGGACTCTGCACCCACCCCTCCTGCATCTGGGCACTGCTGGGAGGACTCTGCACCCACCCCTCCCGTGTCTGGGCACTGCTGGGAGTGATAGGCACCCACCCCTCCTGCGTCTGGGCACTGCTGGGAGGACTCTGCACCTACCCCTCCTGCATCTGGGCATGTACGCTCCATACATACACTGTTGGGGTGGGGGTACGCTCCATACATACGCGGGTGTAGGTACGGTCCATACATATACTGGTGTACATACACGGGTGGGGGTACGGTCCATACATACACTGTTGGGGTGGGGGTATGCTCCATACATACGCGGGTGGGGGTACGGTCCGTACATACACTGTTGGGGTGGGGGTACGCTCCATACATACGCGGGTGGGGGTACACTCCATACATACCCGGGTGGGGGTACGGTCCGTACATACACTGTTGGGGTGGGGGTACGCTCCATACATACGCGGGTGGGGGTACGCTCCATACATAACCGGGGGGTACAGTCCGTACATACACTGTTGGGGTGGGGGTACACTCCATACATACGCGGGTGAGGGTACGGTCCGTACATACACTGTTGGGGTGGGGGTACGCTCCATACATACGCGGGTGTGGATATGGTCCGTACATACACTGTTGGGGTGGGGGTATGCTCCATACATACGCGGGTGGGGGTACGCTCCATACATACGCGGGTGGGGGTACGGTCCGTACATACACTGTTGGGGTGGGGGTACGCTCCATACATACGCGGGTGGGGGTACGGTCCGTACATACACTGTTGGGGTGGGGGGTACGCTCCATACATACGCAGGTGTGGGTACGGTCCGTACATACACTGTTGGGGTGGGGGTACGCTCCATACATACGCGGGTGGGGGTACGCTCCATACATATGCGGGTGGGGGTATGGTCCGTACATACACTGTTGGGGTGGGGGTACACTCCATACATACACGGGTGGGGGTACGCTCCATACATACGTGGGTGGGGGTACGGTCCGTACATACACTGTTGGGGTGGGGGTACGCTCCATACATACGCGGGTGGGGGTACGCTCCATACTTACGCAGGTGGGGGTACGGTCCGTACATACACTGTTGGGATGGGGGTACGCTCCATACATACGTGGGTGAGGGTACGGTCCGTACATACACTGTTGGGGTGGGGGTACGCTCCATACATACGCGGGTGTGGGTATGGTCCGTACATACACTGTTGGGGTGGGGGTACGCTCCATACATACGCGGGTGGGGGTACGCCCATACATACGCGGGTGGGGGTACGGTCCGTACATACACTGTTGGGGTGGGGGTACGCTCCATACATACGCAGGTGGGGGTACGGTCCGTACATACACTGTTGGGGTGGGGGTACGCTCCATACATACGCGGGTGTGGGTACGGTCCGTACATACACTGTTGGGGTGGGGGTACGCTCCTTCCATACGCGGGTGGGGGTACGCTCCATACATACGCGGGTGGGGGTTCGGTCCGTACATACACTGTTGGGGTGGGGGTATGCTCCATACATACGCGGGTGGGGGTACGGTCCGTACATACACTGTTGGGGTGGGGGTACGCTCCATACATACGCGGGTGTGGGTACGCTCCATACATACGCGGGTGGGGGTATGGTCCGTACATACACTGTTGGGGTGGGGGTATGCTCCATACATATGCGGGTGAGGGTACAGTCCGTACGTACCCGTGCCCATGCTGTGGAATGCTTGTGCGGCCCGTACCCAGGCCTTTGGCACATTGGTACGGGCCGTACCGCCATTGTTGGGGTGACGTGGGTATGGGCGTGGTACGACTCGTACCCATGCTCTTAAGGCGTGGGTACGGTACGTACCTGTATTGTTGTGTTGCCGGTTCGTGTCGTTGCCCACTTCCGTTGTGGCGGACGCTGGCGTTGCTGGACACGCCCCCACCCCCTCGAAGTGAACAGGGCCTGGAGGTCAGGTATGTCCAGGGCATGTGTGCTGTGTGACTTGGGTGGGGGTTTTGTGTCCTGACCCTGCCCCCACCCCCCCTTTGCCCCTGGGTGTTGTTCTGACCTTCTGCGGCATCTGCGTCGGTACCTGTAGAGGAGGTCGACTGCTATGAGGGCCGGGATGACACGTAGGTTCGGGTCCATGTCTGTCCGTCGCGTACAGGTGCTCCTTGTGCGCGTCGTCCTGATTTCCCGACAGTTTTTGGCTGCCGGAAAATATTCTCCGTGCGGGATGACGTCGGTGCGAATCGTACTTCCTGGTTCGTGGAACGCAGGCTGCATACGTCCCGACGTCACGTCGGCGCTTTTCCGGATGTCCTTTGTATGTTTATTTCCCTCGGTTGGTGTTTTGGACGAATCGTACGGAAATAGTGTTTCCGTGCGAATCGTACTTGCATGTTTGTAAAGTTTTACAACCGGGTACGAGTCGGATGGAGAAAAGCCTCCGTCCGACGGTTCGTACCCGGTTTCTCCAGGATCCTAATCGGCACCTTTGTGTGTGTATGGGTATCGGATGTTGGATTTGAAATTGTGTGTGCAATTGGTGTAAATATGAATTTTGGGGTGTGATTTGGGGTAAAATGTGATTTTTGGGGTGTGCAATTGGGTCAATTTTGAGTTTAGGGCATGTATTGAGGGCTCAAAAAGGAATTCCTGGGTTCAAGTTTGGGATTGGGGGGCAAACGTAAGTTTAGGGTTGCACTCACTGGAGTGGGAATAGTGATGTTCATGTCTCCTGCAATGCGGCAATGTGATTGCTAATTTAACGGATCAAGTCATGCGGCCAGGGGCCGAAGGGGTGTTTCTCCTTCACGGCAAGGCCAATCAGTACGTTTTGTTTAACCGTGTGGTCATGAATCCTTTAATTGCATAAGTGAGCGGGTATGGATGTAAACAAAAATGTAACACTAATACCACATTTTCTGTCACTCTTGTGAACAGGTTTGCTGTGAATGTATGAATGAGAATGGCGTTTTAGAATACGATGCATGGAAAAGGGTCAACATGGTGTACACGTGTTTTTGTGAATTTATTTTTTATTGCATGGTTAACGTCATGATATACCGGATTCGGATGCTTCATTGCAGATCAGTTGTTTGGCCCGTGGTTATTTACGAGTTTGGAAAATACTTTTGTATTGTTTCGATTCTTTTTGTCTCTGCCCTATCTATTGGCTGCGTCCTTACTCTCTCCCATCTTCTCTCTCCACCTCTTTGCTACATGTTCTCTCGTAATGTTTTCATTTTCCCCAACTCTCCTCTTTACACTCTCTAATTTTTTTTTTGCTCCTTTTCTGTCTCTGTCCCTTCTCTCCTCTTTCTCTCCCCACCTGTCCCTTCTCTAACCCCACTCCTCTTCCTCTGCCCACCCCCCATCCCTCTCTCTCGCAGTACTGCAGCATAGGCAGCACCAGGTCTCTGACGCCTTCTCAGTGTTTGCCCTGGGGGTGGAGGAGGTAAGTCAGCCCCCCAAGTAAATCCCATTATCAACAGATAGTGAGCCTCTATTTACCAACAAGTACGGAGCGGTCTCGGGTGACGGCTGATGTGAACAGTGATCTGCTCTCGGCCCCGGCAGGGCCTGTGGGGTGGGGGCGTTACCTCACACTAGGAGAGGAAGTAAAAGTGATATCCTCCCCTCCCCCCCACTCCACCACTGTCTCTCCTCACCCTCCACCTCTCTCTCTCCTCCACTTCTGATTCCCTTCCAACTCGGTCTCTCCTTACCCTCCACCTCAGTCTCTCCTTACCCTCCACCTCGGTCTCTCCTTACCCTCCACCTCAGTCTCTCCTCACCCTCCACCTCAGTCTCTCCTCACTCTCCACCTTGGTCTCTCCTCACCCTCCACCTCGGTCTCTCCTCACCCTCCACCTCCGTCTCTCCTCACCCTCCACCTCGGTCTCTCCTCACCCTCCACCTCCGTCTCTCCTCACCCTCCACCTCCGTCTCTCCTCACCCTCCAACTCTGTTTCTCCTCACCCTCCACCTCACCCTCCATGTGTCTTTCCTCACCCTCCACCTCACCCTCCTCACCCTCCACGTGTCTCTCCTCACCCTCCACGTCTCTCCTCACCCTCCATGTGTCTCTCGTCACCCTCCACACGTGTCTCTCCTCACCCTCCACGTGTCTCTCCTCACCCTTCACACGTCTCTCCTCACCCTCCACGTGTCTCTCGTCACCCTCCACACGTGTCTCTCCTCACCCTCCACGTGTCTCTCCTCACCCTTCACACGTCTCTCCTCACCCTCCACACGTGTCTCTCCTCACCTTCCACACGTGTCTCTCCTCACCCTCCACACGTGTCTCTCCTCACCCTCCACACGTGTCTCTCCTCACCCTCCACACGTGTCTCTGCTCACCCTCCACACGTGTCTCTGCTCACCCTCCACACGTGTCTCTCCTCACCCTCCACACGTCTCTCCTCACCCTCCACACGTCTCTCCTCACCCTCCACATGTCTCTCCTCACCCTCCACACGTCTCTCCTCACCCTCCACATGTCTCTCTCCTCACCCTCCACCTCACCCTCCACACGTGTCTCTCCTCACCCTTCGGGTCTCTCCTCACCCTCCACGTCTCTCCTCACCCTTCACGTCTCTCCTCACCCTCCATGTGTCTCTCCTCACACTCCACGTGTCTCTCCTCACCCTCCATGTCTCTCCTCACCCTCCATGTCTCTCCTCACCCTCCACGTGTCTCTCCTCACCCTCCACGTGTCTCTCCTCACCCTCCACACGTCTCTCCTCACCCTCCACACGTGTCTCTCCTCACCCTCCACACGTGTCTCTCCTCACCCTCCACGTCTCTCCTCACCCTCCACACGTGTCTCTCCTCTCCCTTCACACGTGTCTCTCCTCACCCTCCACACGTGTCTCCTCACCCTCCGCCTGACCCTCCACATGTGTCTCCTCCTCACCCTCCACATGTGTCTCCTCCTCACCCTCCACAGGTGTCTCCTCCTCACGCTCCACATGTGTCTCTCCTCACCCCCCACACGTGTCTCTCCTCACCCTCCACACGTGTCTCTCCTCACCCTACACGTGTCTCTCCTCACCCTCCATGTGTCTCTCCCCACCCTCCATGTGTCTGTCCTCACCCTCCATGTGTCTCTGCTGCACGCCTCACACTGCTGCACGCCACACACTGCTGCATGCCTCACACTGCTGCACGCCTCACACTGCTGCACGCCTCACACTGCTGCACGCCTCACACTGCTGCACACCACACACTGCTGCATGCCGCTGCATGCCACACACTGCTGCACACCTCACACTGCTGCACGCCACACACTGCCACACACTGCTGCACGCCGCACACAGCTGCACGCCGCACACTGCTGCATGCCGCACACTGCTGCACGCCACACACTGCTACACGAAACATTGCTGCACGCCACACACTGCTGCACGGCACACACTGATGCAACTGGCACACTGCTGCACGCCACACACTGCTGCACACTGCTGCATTACTCACTGCTGCATGCTGCACGAAACTGCTGCACGCAGCACACTGCTGCACGCCGCACACTGCTGCACGCCGCACACTGCTGCACGCCGCTGCACGCCACAGTGCTGCATGCCTCACACTGCTACACGAAACACTGCTGCACACCGCACACTGCTGCACGCCGCACACTGCTGCACGCCGCTGCATGTCACAGTGCTGCATGCCTCACACTGCTACACGAAACACTGCTGCACGCCGCACACTGCTGCACGCCGCACAGTGCTGCATGCCGCACACTGCTGCATGCCGCACACTGCTGAACGCCTCACACTGCTGCACGCCGCACACTGCTGCACGCGGCACACTGCTGCACTCCACACACTGCTTTTATGCGAGTTTATGCTACTGACATTGTAAATGACAATGCCTTTTATTTGTTTTAAAACCAAAACATAAATAAAAGGCATTGTAATTTTACAATGCCAATAGCTCAAACTCTTATAAATGCGAGACCTATTGCATTGCAAATGCTTGTTTAATGGTGCTTTGTGCATGTTTTTCTATTGCAAGATTGGCCCTTGCACACATTTCCTGATAGGCCTTGTTGCCCAGTTGTCTGTACTGTTAGTTCCAGGGACACACAAAATCAGAACATGAGGCATTGTTTTGTTTTCTGTGCTCGCAAAGAGACGACTCTTCTGCTTCAGTCTAATTAACACGCTGCTCTGCACCTTTGACACAGCTTAATTAGCTCACTGTTTGATTATCATGATCTTGTCCGTGCTGAAGCCGGTGAGAGGTTCATTTTCACAGAAGTCAGCTCGGAACGCTGCTGAGATGTAGACCTGCGGTCCCTGACCTTCATCCTCAGAGGGAAGATGGCTGTACCCACAGAGGTGCATCTGTGAATGCACTGATCCTGGCTACCTCATGTACAGCACCAAGGTATTGGGTTAGGTCATTCCAACAGACCGTGCAGATGGGTAATCTCGCTATGCTCTCATTAGCATAGAGGCTAACAATGGATAAGAGTAACATTAGTAATGTTATGAACAATTACCATGATTCAATTGTTTGTATTTTTCACTCATCCTAATAATACTCATGGCAGTAATATGTTTAATCTTTCTTACAATTGCCGTTCTTGTTTTATTTGCAAAGATTAGAGCTTTTCAATAAATGTTTGAAAATGCAATATGGTATATTTTCTTTGTGACACTTTAGGCATGCTTGAGTGACAAATGAAAGGGTTAGTTCGGTTTCCACGATTTCCTTGGGAATCTGAGAGTCATGTTCTAGGTTAGGCAACATCTATAACTCTGGGTGTTTAGGAGTTTGGATGCAATACTTTGAGCTAGCCAAATACACCAACATTTACTGCTTATATAAGAAGAGTCAGCTCTATATTATGACTTTTTGTTGTTGTTATACACTCCTACTAGGAACCGCATAACAGTATCTATTAGAACAATTTATAGTTCTATTATTGCATACATCATCGACATCATCGAGATGACTGCTTTAGAAATAGAATTAATAAAAGGGCTACAAATATGGTATGATTTCCATGTCTTTCATATTTTAATTTGTGGGGTGAGTTGTAATAAGGTCTGATGGCGTCATGTGATTTAGAGAGTTTTTTTATTTAATTTTCATTCATGACAAATATGAAACAAGAAACATGAACACTAAGGGGTGGATTTACATGCCGTCCAGAAAGGCTTCGAACGGGATTCAGCGAATCCGATTCGGAACCCATGTTTCCGACCGAATCGGACACTTTTCCAGACGATAGATTACGATGCAAGGAAACCGTTACGGCTGTCTGAATTGGTTCTAAATGGCATTTGGATAGACAGAGTCTTTTGGAGCCGATTCATACAGCTCTATGGACTCTGTTTCTGAACGAATGATTACGATGACCGATTCGGACAGCCATTCTGATTCGGTTTGCCCGACACAAAGCGGCTGTCGTAATCTAACTTTGGTGGCCCGTAGCAGGCCTGAGGTCTCTAGATGTGGCCTGTGGGGGTACCCATGGGATGCCCCTGTTAAACCATGAACAGTGTGGCCGGTACCATGTGGTGCATATCACGCGTGCTTGATTTTCCCTAACAACCCCTTTTTGCATTGGGAGACTGTGTTCTCGTTCGGAACACAGGCTCCAATTGAAGTCAATGGGAATCCAAACAAACGATGTTGGGAAGCATCGTAATAGGTTGGTCGAACTCACAGAACCCGATTCGTTAGGGAACGATTCCAAAACTGATTCAGTCGGAAGAGTTTCCAAACAAGATATTAATCGACCCCAAAATGTGAAGTCCCTACATATAAAGGATAATGACAGAGATGAAATACAATAACAGAAGCATAAAAAATCTAAATTAAAAAAAATCACTATATTTCTTAGTTTATATTTTTTCTATATGTTTCGTGTTTTATTTTGTATGTGAGTTGAATATCTGTAATATAATTAGGCTGTCCGGTTTTAGGTTTAAACCTATAATGACTGATAAAACCCCACTGAAAGAGAAATAGCCCTCACCAGTGAAAACATATAAACACTGAAAAAACACCTGCACAACCACAAATTAAATGCCATTCAAAGAAAGGAAAAAGAGAGTAAAAGAGTCCTTTTTTTTCTTCCTGGAGTGGCCAATACAATGTAACCTTGTTGTACATACTAGCAGTCAGAAAGTCTGGGCTAACATTATTCTGCTTGAGTTTTGTTGTTTAGGGATGTCCCTATAATATTGTTTCTTCTTCCTTTTGTTTTTTTCAGTTTTGTGGTCTTTGGTCTAAAGATGCAGGGTTTAGAAGCATGTTTTAGGTCGTATTTAATTATTTTATAAACTGTATAGAATCAGGAAATATCAAAATCATATTTGATATTTTGGCTGCGTTCGATTCTTTCACTGATAGGTAAAATGGCTGGTTTCATAAGAATCTTTCCTAATATGTGTCATCACATTTACCCACAGAGAATGGGTAAAAACCCTTAATACATCAGCCCCCAGTTTCTAGTGAGTCAGTATTGATAGTAGGCGAATTGCCAACACCTCAGGCTTTAAAAAGTTCAATGCAAGGTATAGTGACAAGTATATGTGAAAAGAGCGCTATCACCAAGCATCTGGGATACTGGTGAAAACATGACACCAGACTTTTGGAAAACATGGAAAACAGTGTCACTTGGAATGTTCTGCAAAAAAGGTTCTTTCCAAGTCCAACAAAGATAAGAGTGATATAGTTTGTATTTGCAGTGATTCATCTACGTATATGAAAAAGTTGTGTGATGACCTGTCAGAATTGATACCTGAGCTGAAGTGCTTCCCTGTAAGAAATCCTTGCCACTTGTAAGATGGTATGCTGAAAGCATCTTTACAATCTTCTGACTTAATGAGGAATGCTATTGACTTTTTAGTCCATTCTGTTGCAATGTTTTCCCATGCACAGGAACTAAAACACAAATATTTATAATTTCGTGCTTTCTGTGGCATCAAAGAAAGAGTCATCCCAACTGTGTCCCTTAGCTGATGGTTCTCAGTCCAAAAGGCTATAAATGCTATCTTATCCATGTGGCAACAATTTACAGAATATTTGCTGAGTGATGATGCCAAAGACAAGAAATGTGAGGATCATTGTTCACATTTTGATAGTGATTTCAAGAAAGTACACTCTACTGCATTCTTAGATTTTTACAGGAAAACATAACTGCCGAAATGGACATAATAAAAAAACAAGTCTCAAAACACCCTTGGCTACCAAGCGTTCAGCATATTTTGTGTAGATGTGAAACATCTCCTTGAGAGTAGGCTGGGCTACACCTTTAGTGACTTTGGCACTACAACATGTTCCATGTTAGAGTGCTTGCGGCTTGGTAAGCAAAGCACAGGTGAAGATCAATTCAGGAACTTTTATTTTACGATGTATGAGAAATGGCTTGCAATGATGTATAGAAATGTCCCTTCACCACCAAAGGCATTTGCAGTCAATGAAACCTCACTGTGGTACTCTGTTCTAGATCCCTTCCGTAAAGGGGAATTTCCTCCGTAGTTTCAAAAGTGCTGCTTCATTTTTGACCGTTTCAATAACTCTGAGGGCATAAGCGCCAAGATTTGCGTAAATGTTGCAGAACCTGCCCTGAGAATCGCAATCTTCAAGTCAACCAGTATTGGCATGGAAAGCTATGTCAGTATCCAGAGTTACCAAATTGAATACTGGCTGTTATGGCGTTGCCCATCTCCAGTGCCAATGTTGAGAGGGCCTTTTCACAGAAGTTTACATGGGAAGAAAAGAGTGAGCGTACATGACCAAAGACTCACTGAAAAAGTATTCTATAGTGTACTGCAATAAGTTTAATTTGCAAAAATCTATTTGGACCTCATATACACTATGCTAATGCTGTCTATATACCATGCGCTATCAGTGCTGAAAGCAAGCAATAATAAAAGTAAAACGTTCCATAAACACCGGAAAAACACTGTTTCTGTAGTTTTTAATGGCACGAAAATGTGTAACCACTGATAACCACTGTTTTTTAAAGGTATTGAAATCACTCGAAAACACTGAAAAAACCCCACCAGAATTTACCAAAAATAGAAACTGAAAACAGGAAAGCCTAAATATAATCAATTTTCAAGCTCATTGTGAGATTTATTTTGATTGTTTAATTTTCAGCCTTCAGAAAGGGGTGTGTCTCTTACCCATCCATAATACTATATTGAATATTCCTTATTGGTAATGAGTGGGGCAAGAACAGAAGATGTGTCAGTAATGCCCTAATTACTTTCAGGTAATGTACGCCTAGTTGTCCTCTAGCACCGAGACGGCGCTGATGGAAGTGGCAGAGTCAGTAAGAATTACTGTGGACACGGGAGCATTAGCTTTTTGCTGGTGCTTTTGGACCTGGCCGCAGCATTCGACACGGTGGATCACCATATCCTATTAGATAGACTCAAATTGATGGGACTGGGCGGGGGGGGGGGGCGGGACAGTTCTCTTCTGGTTGCAGTCCTACCTTAAAGACCGCACGCAGAGGGTTGCTCTTCAACCCTTTCAGTCGGAACATAAGCCACTGTGGTGCGGGGTCCCGCTGGGTTCGGCTTTAAGCCCATTACTCTTCAACACCTATCTGGCACCTCTTTTCTCACTCATTGCCTACTAGGAAGTGAAGGCAATCTCATATGCGGACGACACCCAGTTGGTATTCTCCTTTAAGGATCACTCAGAGGACTCTTTTACTAGATTTAAGGGGTGTTGGAAGGACATCTCTTGCTGGATGAATAATAATAAATTAAAACTCAATGCAGACAAGAATGGGGTCCTGTTCTTTGGTAAGGCATCTCCTCCGTCCGCAGGACTTTGGTGGCTGGCAGAAATGGGCCTACCACCTACCCCATCAACTACGACAAAAAACCTGGGCGTAAAATGGGAAACAGATCTTTCGTTCACAGCCCAAGTTTGTCATATAGAAGCCTCATGATTTGGTAAGATGAGAAGCTTAAGGCAATGTCAGCATCCATTGCCGGAGGACAGTCGTAGAGTTATAGTCCATGCCACAATTACATTTTGGCTGGACTATGCAAATTGTCTATACCTTGGATTACCTGCCTATCTGATTAGGAGATTGCAGATGGTACAAAATGCGGCTGCGAGATAAATCAGTTGAGTAACGTATCAGCACCACATCTCTCCGCATATAAGACAGCTCCACTGGCTGCCGGTAGCAAAAAGGATAGAGTTCAAGGCCCTGACCATAGCCTATTGTGCACTGTGAGGTAGAAGTCCTGGTAACCTTAAGCACCGGCTATGCCTATACCAACAAAACCGATCATTGAGGTCTAACTCTAAGCACCTGCTCTGCGAATCTCGCAATGTAAAGTCACGCATAGGGGGTAGATCCTTCACGGTGGTGACTGCCAATTTGTGGAATTCCCTGCCTACCCATATGCGCCAGTTTCAATCTGAACTTGGGTTCAGAAAGACCTTGAGGACTTGGCTTTTTAGCCAAGGCTATTCACCCCGGTATTCTCCCGCTCTTGCTTGTCCAGTAAAGCACCGGGACACCTCTGTTTGAGGTAGCTGTTGCGCTCAATAAATGCTGTTATTATTATTACAGTCATTACAAACCACCCACACACTCCTTTCCTCGACTACAATGGCCTTTGATGTGATGGCAATTAAGGAGACAGCTGGATGCCAGCCCCTTTCATTGCACCTAGTTATGGGTGGGCGGAGTTAGCATTTCTGTTCCTTAAGATTTTCCTGCTTCAGGGATGTTGAATACACCTCTTTAGTAATATCTGTGACAAGGAAAAGGCATAGGAGCAATGGAAGATTATGGCAAGTAATCAAGACGTCAGTTCAGATAAACAGTCCAATTGTTTCCATACTGGATGATTTGAGGATTAATTGGATTGTTGTGGTTTGAGTGCCTCGGCACAACTATGTGTTACTAACATTACACATCAAATCTCTCAACTTGGGGAAGTATCGGGATCAAAATGCAACTGTGCACAAGTGGCGGAGTGTTGGTGCTGAGAGAGTTGACGAGACATCCAATAATGGTCTTGATCCAGCTGCGAGGGGTTGCGATGATGGATTTGGCGTCCGGTGGGCAAGGTGAAGACGTGATGTATCCAATTATTGTTGGTCCAGGAGAGTCCGGTGTTGTTGCTGAAGTTGAGGCTCCCTCTTGCGCGGTGTCGTGCTCGACCGTGTGTTCTGCTATGTGGCCTGTTGATGTGAGTTGCTGCTTGCGTCTGATATTCGTGACCTTCCCCAGAAGGTGGTGGTGTCCTGGTCACTGGGGTTGTCCAAGTGGAACTTGAGATCACATAGTAGGATGTCGTCGGTGGATGGGAGATCCTGGGGTACAATGAGGTCAACAATGGTATAAGAGAATGGGGGTCCAATGTCTGGGGGTCCTGCACACGAGTGTGCCGCAGTGGATGTGCTTGGGCTTTGTCCGGATCTGGGAGTTGAGGTGGTCCATGGTCACCCTTGGGTCATTAGAGTGCGTGGTCAGTCGGAGTGTGCCTCTGTAGGTGATGGCAATGCCTTGTCCTTGAAAGGCGTGCTGCTCCTTGCGGGTGATAATGCAGCCGTCAGTGATGGCGATCTCCGGTCCAGAGCAGATGTTGGTCCTGGCAGGCAATGTGGCGTCCAGGGTTGATGGCGAGGAGGGTGCTGGCGTCCTAGCAGTGTAGTGTCCAGGAGGAAGGCTCCTTGGTGCTGAGCGTAGTCCAGGGGCAGACGGACGCAGACGGACCAGGCTTTGGTTTGCCTTTGACATGGAAGACGTCCAATACAATGCAGGCAGCACATAATTAACAACTTAGCTTAAACAACATATTGTGAGGTCAGTAATGGGATAATTTAAATTATTTTGTGTGTGTATGGGTATCGGATGTCGGATTTGAAATTGTGTGTGCAATTGGTGTAAATATGAATTTTGGGGTGTGATTTGGGGTAAAATATGATTTTTGGGGTGTGCAATTGGGTCAATTTTGAGTTTAGGGCATGTATTGAGGGCTCAAAAAGGAATTCCTGGGTTCAAGTTTGGGATTGGGGGGCAAACGTTAGTTTAGGGTTGCACTCACTGGAGTGGGAATAGTGATGTTCATGTCTCCTCAATGCAACACCTAATCTACTCTAGCAATGTGCCTAGTATTAGTATGCATTGGAATGGAATGCAATGTCATTTAATGCATTGTGACTACGTATGTGCCATTGGCACACAAGTGTTAGTCCCGCTGTGCATGTGCGCACTGCGGCCGCCATTCAGAATTGCTGGGGGGGTGCTGGACAGTTGTGAGGCGGTAAATGCTGGATGGTGCCTGGACACGGGGGGGTGTGTGGGTGTGTGTGTGTCGTAAATACTGTAATGAGGGTAGTCTTACCTCAAAGCCGGTCCCTGTGTCTTCGTAGCTCCTGCTCCCCTGCTTCTGCTTCCTGGAACAGGAATTTGGCAGCTAAGCTCCCTCCCCTGAGTCAATCACAACGCTGCAATGCGGCAATGTGATTGCTAATTTAACGGATCGAGTCATGCGGCCAGGGGCCGAAGGGGTGGGGATATTCTCCATGCAGGCTATAATGCAGCTTGCATTGCGAACAGGAAGTGCGGATGACAGATTTGGTCGACCTGAGTGTGCCGAACAAACAGTCATTGCGCACTCGAGTGGGCATGTCAATCCGCCCATGCCCTGCTCTGTGTTTGAACTTGTCCCACCCACCCTTCCACCCCCTGACGATACATGGCATGATTACATCAGTTAGTTATCATTATGTGACGATTGTTCCTCTTCTGCACTGCTTGAGGCAGTGGGGCAATGCTCCTCCACCATAGCGGAAGAGCCATCTCTGGTGGTGCGTCATCTACGTGTGATAGGCCTGAGCGACTCACTCACTGGCCCTACTGTGCTACGGGTGCCAGCTCCTCCTTACCTGGACATTGACACCATGGCGAATCCACTGCACTCTCTCCAGATCTGTGACTCAGCCAGCAGGAGCATCAGCCAGGTGTGATTTCACTAGGCTGGGTACAGAAGTCGCCGCATAGTCCACTGGTGAACCTCCAGATGCAGTTGATGCAGCAGGGCCCCCTTGGGTATGTAGTGCACAGCGTATGGCCTGTTCAACATCATCTGGCCTGTGATGCAGGGAGACGGCACACACCGTTGGTAATCCCCTCTGTGCATCCCGGTGTAGTGGTGGGTCGTAGTAGGCGATGTGCACCTCACTACGTTGGTGCGCATGAGCGTCTCTACCATTACCAGCTCCAAGGTGCGCAAGGCAGTCTTCTCACACAGCTCTGCAATGTGTCTCCATGCGAGCTGCCAGACTTCACCACCAGGTACGGGCGATCGTTGCATCTCAATGTCTACTGCCACGGCTCGTCGAATCCACAGCTCCTCCGCGTCCCACTCCAGACGCAGGTCCACCGAGGCATCATGGCTCTCATCCTGGATATTGGCTGGCTTGCAGGGGTTGTTGATGTGTGCTGCACTTTTCCCTGGCTGCTCCGTTCTGCATGTCATTTGTTTCATGCCTATTTACTATTGGAGGTTGACTGATAGGGAATGTATTGCATTAGAGGTAAGAAAACTAAAGTTGGGCTGACTAACGTGCGTTTGCTTGCTGCTAATGGGCCTTTCGCTTGTTATCGCCCGCTAACGCAGGAATTCTGATAACCATTGCGCTGTTAGCACCACTGTTCCCTGGTACTATCGCCATGTAGCGACGACTTTATAATACACCACTTACATGGCGATAGATTTCAGGGTTAGACGGCAAATAAAATGCTGCCGCTAACTGGCATTGGCGATAGGTATCGCCAGTCCAAGAGAATTTCCCCCATAGTAATTCCGGGTCATGAATGGGGCACATTACTGCAGAAAACATTATGACATTTCCTCCAGATTCCCAACCTTTTCCAGGCATGACCTAGTTAAATTTTACATAGTTACTCGTTACAGATACAACAACCATTGAAAAGGTATAAAGAGGCTTTGGTCTCCAGGAGCAAGAACGTATTTGCTACATGCAAGCATGGAGGTGGGGCACTCGTAGAAAATACAGGGGGCCGCACACGAGGGGATCACACATGTGCAGGGCAGGGAGAGCATAGCTAATATGCTACTTAGATGGCACTGGTCTCACCATCGATTGCAAGCCATAGATGACGCCAACCCTGACAAATGCTGGAGGGGTGCAGCACGTAGGCATCATTTCAAATATTTTACAGGTGTGCTTTATCATTCGCACTTTCTCCAAGGAACTATGGGGCATATCAACAAGCAGGCGATAAAAAATTATCGCCGATTTTGCGGCCGTTTTCGGCCAAAAAGCGGTGATAATTTTATCGCCTAATCAGCAAGGTCACGCTAACGCGTGAAACCTTGCTTTAGCATGGAGATTCCTAACGCCCAGCTTTGCATCTCTAATGAGATGCAAAGTGGGCGTTCCTGACCTGGCATGACAGGAGAAATGTCGCTAAGCAACATTTCTCCTATCAGCAAGCCTAACGCTATGAAGCATAGAGTCAGGAAAAGTAGCGATAACCCTTGTTATCGCTACTTTCCTTACGCCTGCTTCAGGACTGACTTAGCCATGATATCCTATGGAGGGTGGATATCATGGCTAAGTTTGTGAGTCCCTATCAACTAGCTAACGTGAGATTATCGCTGGGTTTCCAGCGATAATCTCACATTAGCCAGTTAGCACTAGGATTTTTATCGCTGATGAGATAAGCGTTGCTAATAGCACGCTATCTCAGCGATAAAAATCGGCGCTAGCCGGCGATAATTATCCGAGCGCTAAGTGCGCTCAGCGATAATTATCGCCAGTTGTTGTTGATATGCCCCTATGGGGCATATTATCAAGCCAGGCGATAAAATTATCGCCGCTTTAGAGGCAGGAAACTGCCGCTAAAACGGCGATAATGGGCTTGATAATATGCTCTATGGAATTCCAATTGAAGCCCATGTTAGATGTCCTTCACATTTAACATGGGCTTCAATTGGAAATCCATAGAGCATATTATCAAGCCCATTATCGCCATTTTAGCGGCAGTTTTCTGCCGCTAAAGCTGCGATAATTTTATCGCCTGGCTTGATAATATGCCCCTATTAGCGGCTACACAAACATTTCTTGGAATTCACCTCCCAGGAACCCCACAGGCATCCTTGAAGGCTTTGGGATTAGTGAAGAAACGCTTCCCTACTTATTTTCACCGAGCAAACTATGTCGACACAATGGGAGTTCTCAGATGCAGGATTGGTACCTCAAACTGTGGTACATGGAAAAATCACTGCAAATTTGAACACCACAAAGTAAGCCTTTAAAACAGAACAGACAGCCAGATGTGTCAAAGAGGCCGATCGCCATGTATCGCCGGCTAACTTGTTATCAGCTGTTTTCTCCGCCGTTCTCTGTTATTATCGCCATGTAGCATGGGCTTGATAATACTCCACTAACATGGCGATAATATTCAGGGTTAGGCGGCGCTAACTTTTCTGCCGATAAATGACGTTGGCGATAGTTATTGCCCGTCATTGTGAATATCCCCCATAGTTCCCACTTGAGCCTTAGTCAGCAGAAAGAAAACAGCTCTCAACCACATTTGGGACTGTAATAACTAATGACGTCAGACTGTCAGGGCACGAAGCCTTTGCAGCAAACTGAAGTTACATGATATACTCTCTGCCACTGATCATAACAGGGTCTTGCTTAAGTGCAGGCCAACAAATGATGTCAAGAGGGCAAAGATGCGAGAATAGATGCTCTGGGTACAAAGCAGATATACTCCCCGTGGAGCATATTATCAAGAACGGTGTTAAAATTATCGCCGCTTTAGCGGCAGGAAACTGCCGCTATAGCAGCGATAATAGGCTTGATAATATGCCCTTGAGAATTCCAATAGAAGCCCAGGTTCACACCAGAACATGGGCTTCTATTGGAATTCTCAATGGAATATTATCAAGCCCTTTATCGCCGTTTTAGTGGCAGTTTCCTGCTGCTAAAGCAGCGATAATTTTAACGCCGTTCTTGATAATATGCCCCCGTGTTTGCCTGCCAGGAAGTAAGTCCATTTATACCTCATATCAATTGGTTCTGTGCATTGTACCCAAAATAAGTCTATTAACATTTGCAATAAACTGCATTGGAAACATAATTTGGGGGGGCATTTTATTAAAAAAAAATATTAGCTATTGTACTGCTCTTTTAAATAACCACATAAAATCTAGATTTCTAAAATAGGTTACCTACTGTAGCTATACGCACAATGCCATAGTAAGGGTGCCTTGGGCCATAATGCAAGCAATTAAATTAGTCCTCAATCTCCTCGTTATGTAATTTAAAAATAATAATTTACATGAACTGGGCCCCTCCCGACCCTGGGCCCCACTGCCATTGCACTATTGATAGGTAAGCCCCTGTATACGTTTTTTCTAAATTCTGTTAGAGTGTTTATATAAGTGTATATGTTTATAGTGTCCCACTGTACTGTCAAGGAGTTGAAAGGTAACATGCTGACAGTGCTCACAACATCACAAAATAATTATTTAACTAAAGCATAAACTCACCCAGAATCCTTACTTTGTCAAATACTCCGTGGAATGGGAGACAAGAATAATTCAGCAGCAGCTATCTGTAACCAAAGTTAACATTTACTCGCACATGCATAGATAACTTGGGGGCATATTATCAAGGACAACGTTAAAATTATCGCCGGTTTAGCGGCAGAAAACTGCCGCTAAAGCGGCGATAATGGGCTTGATAAAATGCCCTGGAGAATTCCAATAGAAGCCCATGTTCACACCAGAACATGGACTTCTATTGGAATTCTCAAGGGCAGATTATCAATCCCAGGGCTTTAAGTGCGCCCGGTCTCTCCGGATCTGAGCACCGGCAGCTTTTTAACGGGGCCTCGAAACAGGTCTCTATCGGGCTCTGTTTTGTGCTCTGGCACTGGCAGTCCGTAACTAACAATCATTCACAAAGCTAATAGTCCTGGCTTGTTGTAGGTATGATGTTATTTGTTGTGTCACATATCTGGATGCAATGACAGAAACAGCAAAATACAAGTCAGGCGGCACACTATGCTAAGAACAGATTTTTAGCTTAAATGTTTTTAAGCCACGCCCTTAATTATATTGGCCACGCCCCTTTGAGAGACCCCTCAGTTTTTTCATCCCACTTAAAGCCCTGATCAAGATCATTATCGCCACTTTAGCGGCGATTTTCTGCCTCTAAAACGGCGATAATTTTTAGCGCCGTCCTTGATAATATGCCCCTTGTTTCTCTCCTCAGTTTGGTTGTGTAATTCCAGAGCATGATGGTAAACATGCACAAATGCTCGATTTTGGAAGATCTCCTCTAGCTCTTTGTTGGAAGGCGGACCTCGGGGAGTCGGAGAGACCACCCAGAGGGGCCCCCACACTGTACGAAGTAGCCGAGCGCTGCAGAGAAGCCTCCTGGGAGATCCTTCTCCTATTATGTACTAGCCCAGTAACACCACCACACAGGACTCAAGGAGGTTGTCTCAAGACGAGCAATTCTTTATCAGCACTTAAAGGTTACGGGATCAATATTTACACGAAAAGGGGATCAAGGGATCCACAAAAGTCTCAGTGTCTCTTTAGAAGGGAAGGGGTAGCGGGACAGTCTTTGGCAGGAGCTTGGTACGAGGGTACCTGGGGCCCAGTTCTTATCCTCAAGCTGGAGGGCCTCCGGACCTCGGAGGGGTCGAGCCGTGACGGCCTCAGCAGGGCTCTGGCGTTCAGTTCGTGGAGAGCCGCGACCAGGTCAGCTGGGCTCTCAAGATGGTTTCTGCTCAGCTCGAGCCGCGACGTCGTCAGCAGGGCTCCGAGGGAGGTTTCAGCGAGGTTGGGCCGCGACAGCGTCAGCAGGGCCCCGATGTTCCGGGGGGCTTCAAGGTTTCAGCAAGAAAGAGCCGCGACGCAGTCTGCAGGGCTCGTGGTGGTTTCAAGCAAGAGTTCTTCTCCGTAGGGTCGGCCGCGATTCAATCAGCAGGGCTCTCGACTCCGGGATACAACTGCCGGTCTGTTGCGGGGTCGCCCCAGATATAGGCCTGGAGCCCTTTGAAGTCCGGACCCTTGCGCCCAGAGGGGCGGAGAGGCACGGGTGGGAGCGGCCAGACGCCCAGCAGGAGAGACGCCGGGCCCAGGAGAGATGGAGGCCGATCGCACCTCGGTGTGTGGGGACGGTTGGGGGTCCCATCAATACCGCCCTCCGCCAGGGCGATGAGGTGTTCACGTGATACCCCCTGGCCAGTTCTTGGTGCCTCAATGTCTGGGCCTCGCTGGGGCCGAGGCCGGGTTGAGCGGAGTCAGGTGGACTGGTGTGCAGGGTCACGTGGCAGGCAACAAAATGGTGGAGCCCCGAGGTGTATGCGACCTCGTGCGGCTCGAACGGGTGGCCCGTGGAGGCCAGGGCGGGGAACGGGCCCAACCCCAGGGAAGTCAGGACCACGCCACGAGGCCGGGTCCAACAGTCTTGATGTACTTGTCTTTCATACGGAGATTTTACCTCTGTGCAAAAGTCAAAGGAGACCACTTACTTCTGAGGCTTCTGTGCGTTCGTCTAATCCTGTACACTGCAAGGCACATTTTTGACACAACTCGAACAAGTTAAACACTTATGGTTGATAAATCTTGCAGCAGAATACAAGTTTTAGGAATGCAAGCTAGTTGTGACAAATATAACTGGAAAATAATAAGCACATACTTCTCTGGATATGAACATCTGTGATGGATTTGGAAATTTATCAAGAATAGCAGGAAGGTGCAGTCCTAAAAAATATATATATATTTTTTAAATCAAACACATTGCCCTCCTCGACCGCCCCAACTCCAGACAGTCCCCAGGTCAGGGCAGCCCCTATGGCGCTTGGGAGGAGAATTCTTCAGCTAGCCCCCTATTCTGACTTAAGCCTATGGATATCTGTGAGTAGTGGGATTCTCAAGAGCCTCATATCGCATTTTGGTTGAATGTTAGTTTTACAGGGTCAAACATTAATTTTAGTCCAGAAATGCCCAGTTCCCTTCATGGAAGCTCCAAAATATTCCTTTAGTCGCTGCATTTCAGCGTAGCTTATTAAGAAACATCATTTCAGTTATAAGAAGTCTTGGATAAGCGCCGATCAAAAAGATAGGTGTTAGAAACAGTAATTCGTTTTCTACACTTTTATTCCCTTTTAGAGTTCATTTTAAGTGCATATTTCGTAAGGATGGGCTAGGCCGTCATTTTATTTTACATTCCGTTTCTACCGCGCAGAAGATATACCACCCTGAAGCTTCTGTAAATAATATGTTTTAATGTGGCCAGGGCTTTAAGTGGAATGAAAAAACTAGGGGGTCTCTGAAGGGACGTGGCCGATGTAATTAAGGGCGTGGCTTACAAACTACACAAGATAAGAATCTGTGCTTAGCATAGTGTGCCATCCGACTGGTATTTTGCTGCTTCTGTCATTACATACAGATATACAATACAACAAGTAACATTACACCTAAAAGAAATCAGGACTATTGGCTGTGTCAATGGTTGTCAGTTGTGTAAGATAAATATGGCTTCGTTGTATAGAATACTGAAAATGTTTTAGTTCTGAAATGAGACTGAAAGAACTATAACGAATGTCTTTAAATTTACCTCAAAGGCAGAGTTAAGATTTTTTTTTTCACCCTGAGGGCAAAAATGGAAAGCCGAGAGAGACCCGCCTCAGCACCTGATTTTTAGAACTGCCGGTGTTGAGCACCGGCTGGACCCGGCCCACCTAAAGGCTAAAGCCCTGAAACTGGCTAATCAAGAACCTCACATATAGCCTTCCACTTCTAAAACTGTTGTCGTTCATCAGCGCGATAGGAAAATGGTGTTTCGAGACAACGGAGCTACACAAGTTTAAATAGCGTACCAAGTTGGTTTTTCATCGAAGTGAGTGGTTACGTTCCCAAACAACGCTCGGATAAAACAGAAGCCTGGCTGGGCGGCTGGTCAAGGTGGTGCCTCTCTCGTTCTCGCCGAGTGGCCGGATGAAAGTGCGCCACACCAGGTTCAGCTAGAACTGAAGAGAGGCGGGGCGTGGCACGCGCTTGTTAAGGCTCCTCGTGAGACTTCTCAGAAAGGGTCGCGTGCGCCTGTTGCGCCCTTCGTTTGAATTCTACTGTTGTGCGCTCTCGCGCTATCAGCCTAAAGCCTAAAGCGTATCTGATTTTTTTCTTGGATGCCTGAAAAGCACTGACAATCGCACGCTGTTTTAGGAATACCTACCTTTACCCATCTGTGTTCTCTGTCATGTGACATCGAGACTGGACACTGCAGCAAATTAAGGACCACTCTGTGTTGAGTAAATAGATGCTGCTTAAAATGCTACAGGGACCGTGATGCCACTTCTCATACCATTAAAGGAAAGTAATCGACGCATCTTGTGGCTCTATTACTTTACTAATGTAAGAATTTAACACTGTGCTACAGAAAATAGAAATTTCTTAAAAGGCAGTGCAACACTCCTCTATTAAATAATATTGAAAATGTTCTTTGGTTATTACATTCTGGAGTCTATTATACTAAAGAGTTTGCATTGAATGGATGCAATGGAACAACTTTTTATTAGGATGCCACTGAGGCAGCTTTTGAGCATTTAAACTAAAATATGTGTAAATATAATTTGCACTACACTTTGATACACATGTGTATATTGAAGACATGAAGTTAATGCAATTGAAACGAAATCATTACCATATGTTAAAGCAAGGGTACTCGCAAACATTTTCCCAGGGGCCACAAAGTTCGGTCTGCTATGTGACTGATCCAGCGCCAATAAGGGATCGATAATCAATAATAACACAAATACAGGCCCATACTCATTCACCCAACTCATAAAATCCCAGTTGCACTGTTTTCAAATTTGGCAAAAATCAGTTGTTCGCAATACAGACTCATATCTAACACTCTAAATACATAACTGAGCCTGTATATCAACTCCTTTCCTCTGGTCGATGGACCTAAAGTTGAGAAGTTGATGGCAATAATTAGTGCCATCTATCCATATATCTAAATAATCACAAACTCAGTGTAAGGTTAACAATATTTATCACCAAATAATGTGAAGACAAAAACCTCAACATGTACAGGTTTACAAAGCAAACAAAGCATCAAACAGAGAGAGAGAACATTATCAATGCAATCAGTGTCAAAGTCATATCAAAATGAATAAATGCAAATGAAGGAGTGGATAGGCGAAGAGATAGTAGTTTTAGAGACAAAATACATTTGCCAATTATTATGCAAAGTATGGATCATTTAGCTATACTAACCTAAGGGAAAATTAGAGAAATACCACCCGCTGGCCACCAGGATAGCTGGGGTCCCCTGAGACAGATTCAGGGAGCAAAGATAATTCAGAATACTGGATACAGGACAGGAATAGGAAACAGGTAGGCCTTTTTCAGCAAACTGACGGACAGCGACGATCTTCTTCTAGCTCTGGGTAGCGCCAATCTTCCCTCCAACCCTCACTAAATCTAACCACACCCCTTAGCGCACCTCCATTATACCCTAAAACCTACATGTCCAACCCACATTTGTTGAAACGTTTACAGAAACTCAGTCTCTCATTGGCTGATTTAGGGGGTGTTCTATCACACCACCATAGTCACGTTCATAATTTTCATAGCGTTCTATGTTTTACACTTTTCGCATTACGTTAGCCACATCTCATGAATACACATTTCCTCCAACAAGTAACATGTTGCAAGTCTCTACACTTCCATTGTTCACCTCTGCCGCTTCTGCGGAAGAAGTTTATACGTTTCCACTTGATCTCACGGCCATCCTTCCGTTTCTTGGCAGACATACAATATTCCTTGAAGGTTATCAGCCTTTGCCTTCTCCATTCTCTCTGAGAGCTCGATTTTCAGCTTATTTATTCGTATTATTTTCTTTAACCCTCAATAGGCATGTAGAAATGTAGGCCCATGCTTGCTTCACTGCGATGAACAAAACACAGACATTATTAATTTCCTGAAATGTACTTCTCACTGTTTACCACCCATCTTCCCACATTATATTCCTAGCAAGAACATATCCCCATGTTTTTCATGTTTTTGCACGTTATTTCCACACCACACTGTTAGTAAATATTACTGAGGACTGAATCTGAGCAGGTTTTATTTTCTTAAAACCCTGCTCCATCATGACCGAGGACCACATTGATCCCAGCAGGTTGGCCGCGGGCTGGGAGGGGTGGGGGCCGGTGGTAAGTAGAGTGCATCAGAAGCAAACCATGGTAGTGTCAGAATTGCACAATGTGAAACCAACAAACATGACATTAATCCTGGCTTCTCCACTTAACCTAACTGTGTGATCCTAGGCAATTGTTTTTATTTTACTATCACTCCTGTTTCTTCCTATGAAGACCTCGAAATGCATGATTTCAGGAGGTGTGTTGTACAAACACGTCTCCTGTGTTCGAGGTAATAAACTGTAATGTTCATGTACAATAGGAACCCCCACAGCCTCCCAAAGAGTACACATAACAACTGACTTGCCTCTTAGTTCACTATTGGCATTGTTGTGAAGGTGGAGGGAAGTGTGGCTCAATGATTGGAGCAGCAGACCGTGATGCAGAGGTCAAGCCTGGGACCAGAGTTCAATTCCCTGCCTCAGTGGGTCTTGGGCTCAAAAATTCCACGGACCTGATAATTCTCGCCTCGGTGCCATTCCAATCATGGAGTCCCACTCTGCAACTCTGGGCAATAGCTTGCTTAATCTCCACAACGGCCCCCACAACGCTAAGGATGCCTGGCCTCCACCTTGGGGGTGCCCAGGAGTGGACGCCTCACAGGGAAAGCAAGGATGGGTTCCACAGCGGTATTCGTACAAGCGCCTTGAGACCCTTACGGGTGAGTAGTGCGCTATACAAGTATCAATTTACAATTTAAGGAATGTTTCTGAATTCATATTTGAAAACTATCACTTTTAAAAATATACTTCTGAGTGCACTGAAATAATAAAATCTGATGTAATAAGAAGAATCGGTTCTACGTGTTAATATAATGAACTTTTTGAATTTTGTTCAGACCTTATATTTTTACACTTTCGCAGCAAGATATCTTTAA
Source organism: Triturus cristatus (assembly GCF_964204655.1). Classification (NCBI taxonomy): domain Eukaryota; kingdom Metazoa; phylum Chordata; class Amphibia; order Caudata; family Salamandridae; genus Triturus; species Triturus cristatus. The sequence goes on along the minus strand of NC_140594.1, from coordinate 304,550,292 downwards.
AAGTGAAGGTGTTTCTAAAGCTTAGTGGTGCAGGATTCCTGAGTTATTTCCTTTCTCTAACTTCAATTAACCTTTAAATACATTCTTACCTGTTAATTTAACATATTTTTAATCTTAGTGCTGAGTGGAGTAAACAGCAGCCCAGTGCTGCTGTTGACCAGGGGGGCGCTTGTAAAGGACAGGAAGGCTGCATGTGGCCTCCGGGCTGTACCTTGAGTATCACTGTGTTAAAGTGTGTTTTACAGGCTTTGGCTAACTAGTCCTCTTTTAGGCTTTAACACCATCTTGTTTAAAATGGGTGCAGTATCATGATATTTATTCTGTGTTTATATGTCTCGCCTGATACCGTGCAGCAAAATGTGGATTGTTTATTTCTGTATGTCGCTGCTCCCAAACAGCACGCTAGTGGAAACCCTTTTGCTGCACTATCCAAAGTCCAGTTTGCACACTGTATATCATTCATTCACAATGGTTTTCTGTTTTTGTAAATAATTTGTTCTAATACGTCTGGACAATATTAGGTCAGAAGAGGAGGGTCAATATTCATGTAGTGGGATATTGCTAAGGTGATAGGGTTATGTGACATTCCAAAATGTAGTGGCTCTCATGAGTCTTTCCCCTGCAGAAAAGCATGAAGCTGAGCTGCCCCCTTCCCCCATGATATTTTCCCCAGCCCTTGAACCACTTGCCGCCTGAATCCTGCAGGATCTGTGACAGCAGGGAGTGAGGTGCGATGGGGACTTGGAGAAGCGTATATCATAATATGCCGGTGACATTCTACTGTATTTGTCCAACCCGATCCTCTCCATAGATAGGGTGTTACATATCTTTGACCTTTTTGGCCGCTACTCGGGATATCGCATCAACTGGTCAAGATTGCTGCATCTTTCCGCTGGTGGGGGCTAGCATTAGGATCCCTGATCCTGTATGGTATCTCTTGTGATGGGGAGTTTTCAGTACCTGGAGATCCATGTAACTAGAGGCCCCACTGAATTTTTGAGTAAAAACCTCCTCACACTGTTGGAGAGACTGAGAGGGGATGTCAAACAGAGGAACACACTACTGCTCTCCCTTATGGGTAGAGCGGCGTTATACAAAATGATGACACTCCCACGGTTGATCTATGTGCTCCAAAATACGCCCTATAGAGTACAACAGCAGGTTTTCAGAAAATTGAATGTGAAGTCCGTACATTGTTGTAGTATGGAGGGATACCGCCAATAGCACTCTCTAAGCTTCAAAGAGGGGTCTATCAGGGCTACCTGGCAATTCCAGATATCACCAAATACTACTGGGCAACCTAGCTGCTTGTGATAAATGACTGGGTCTTCACGGACCACCGAGAACTGACGTATAGAGTAGATAGACAAGATATGGGACGCGGAAATCATGAACTGCTACTCTGCAGAAAGAGAAAAGAGATAGGACTACTGCACCACACTCAGATGGTAGTTAGGGTATGGAGAGAGGCCACAAGATTCTTGGGCTGGAACGGAAGACTCACAATATGACACCATTATGAAACAGTGATTTGCTCCGCGAAGTGGGTGGACTGAGGGGCTTCTCAAATTGGGAGCTGAGAGGAATAGACCATTTGGGGGATGTCTGGCAAGATCAAAGTTTCATAACATTTGAAATCCTAAGCTAAGAATTTTAGTTGAAGGAAACAGAAAGGTACAGATATCCACAATTGGGACATGGCATGAAAGACACATATGAGAGGGGGGACCGTGTTCCTAAAGAACATATCCCAGATAAGGCAATTATCCATCATATATCGGAAACTAGTGAACAGCTCCCCTGATGCTCTAGTGACACTGCTGTAGGCCTGGGTAGGGGACCTTGACAACTGGCGGGAGGCCATCCAAAGCTCATGCAAGATTGAAATATGAGCTAGATTTTGCATGGTCCAGCTTCGCATTCTGGATCAATCCTATTATTCAAGGACCAGACTAGCTAAAAGTGGGAGGTTGCTCTCATCAGAGTATCTCTTTGGAGATGTGGCCGAGAGGGTAAGTGTTTTCACATTCTCTGGGAGTGCCCGTCAATAAAGGAGTACTGGAGAGTGTCCCATGTGATGTCACTAGAGGTGGTTGTGGGATGTTGGGCAGGGGGGGACTCGGTTGATGAGGATTACACACAGGTTATCATACAGGGTATTATTAGAATTAAAAAACAATGAATTCACAAAACAAGCTTAGAATTGTTTCATTAAACATTTGCGGGTTGAATGATTCACTGAAGAGACAGAAAACCGCGCAGACACTACGACTGATGGGGGCGGATATAGTATGTCTCCAAGAGACTCATAATGAAGGGGGCCAGAAATCTTTGTTGAATTCTCTAGGTTTTAAACTTATCGGGGCAACCTCGCAGGGTGTCCGGGTAAAGGGGGTCGGGATTCTGGCACGTAAAACATTACCGTTAGTAGTGAATCAGGTCAAATCTGATTCATTAGGAAGATGGGTTATGGTAAGGTGTTCTTTATCTTCCAATCTTGTATTTACGATTTGTTCGGTCTATGCGAGTAATTTAAATGATCCTGGTGTGATAAATCATGTTTATCAAGAATTAGCGCATTGGCCGCTCCCGATAATTCTATGCGGTGACCTAAATCTAAATTTGCCCAGTATCTGGGACATTAATAATTCTTGGAGCTATTAAGGAAGAAAGCCCAAAGTCGTTCGAGCTTTGCACAATTTAATAAATACTCATGGCTTAAAAGATGTTTGGGCTTATTCAAAGCCTGACCAAAATGGTTTTACTTTCTTCTCAGCTTCTCACCGGTCGTTAGCAAGACTGGACTATTTTTTTGTTTCTTCTGCTTTAATTCATGATTGTTCTATTGATGTTGCCCCCCGAATACTGTCGGATCATAATCCTCTTATTCTAAACCTAGAGGGCTGGGGCAACCAGGGACCAAGCTCGAACTGGACTTTTGAAAAGGCTCTCCTATATGATAGTAACTACCGAGAATATATGGCTGGCTGTATACGGGAATTTCTGGATATAAATATCGGTACTGCACCTGTAATGGTGGTCTGGGATACCCTTAAGGCAGGTATAAGGGGGGAGACATTACGCTTTTCAATCAGAAAGAATAAAAATGAAAAAACACAAATTGATTTATTACATAGGCAGATGATAGAAGCAGAAAAAAAATTAATACTGGCAGTTCAGGCAGGTTTAGGATTAGAAGAGGCACAGACAATGGTCGCAGTCACCAAATCCGAGATGGGGACGGTTTTAGCAGAAAAAATAGCTACTAAATGGGCTGCATCAAGAGAGAAATGCTATGAGTGGAGCGAGCGCATTGGACATCAACTCGCTATCTCTACTAGACAAAGGACAACTGCAAATACCATCACATCTATTAATACAGATACTGAAGGGCTAATTACTGATTACAAAAAAAATAGAGGAAGCCTTTAGGAAGTTTTACGAGAAGTTATACCTAGAAGAGATAAGAGGATCACCTGAAGATATAGACATTAAGATTAGAGAATTCTTTGAGGGAATACCGACAGCTAAATTGAATGTTGACACACACGACGTACTGGAAAACTCTCCAATTTGGGAGGAGATCGCAGCTGCATTGACCAGCCTCCCGGATGGCAAAGCCTCTGGGATGGACAGTATGCCAGCTGAATTTTATAAAATCTTCTCTGAACAAATAAAAGATCTTTTTACGAACGTAGTAAGGTCCATTTTTGAGGGGGCCTCTCCACCGAACTCCTGGTCATCAGCTAAAATTGTGATATTTCCCAAGAAGGATAAATCACCCCTGGAGATGGCATCATATAGACCTATAACATTAATCAGTACTGATTCTAAAATTTTCTCTAAAATTATCGCCATGAGAATATCTTCAAATATCGAGCCATTAGTATCCAGGTGGCAACATGGATTTATTCCAAAAAAGGCACCACCGAACATGTCCGCCGGACAATCACTTTATTTGATGCCGCTGAGGTGACAGGAGACCCGATCTAGCTAATTCTTTTAGATGCTGAAAAGGCATTTGATCGGGTCTCTTGGCAATTTCTCTGGGCTATCATGCGGCAGACTGGTTTTGGAGTAAGAATCATCCAGGCCATACAGGTATTGTACCAGAATCCAACAGCCAAAGTATTCATTAACGGTCAGTTGACAGAAAAAATAAAGATAACTAGAGGAACGAGGCAGTGTTGCCCTCTATATTGACCCTTTGATAAGAAGAATCAAAGCTAATCCCTCAATTCCACCAGTCATTAGGTTTGGTATAGATACAAAGATTATGGCTTATGCCGATGACATAGCCATAGTCACTCCGGAACCTGAGCTGGCTATCAGGGCTCTGGAGCAAGAAGCTCAAGAATTTGGATTGATCTCTGATTATACCCTGAACAGAACAAAAACGCAGATCGTTGTTAACAAAAAAATAACCTGGGTAGACAAAAGAATCACTAAGAAAGCAAAATACCTTGGAGTCAATATCGTTTCAGACCTTGATACTTTGGTAATAGAAAATTTGACCCCCATTGCTACTGATATGAGAAAATCACTTAGGAAAATTGACAATCTACACTTAACTATTGTGGGAAGATGCAATGTCTTAAAAATGACATATTTTCCTAAACTACTTTATTTTTATCGTACAATCCCGCTTGTTTTTAATAGTCGTATACTTTTAGTTTTTGAACACATTTTCTCTCAGTTTATCTGGGCATACACACAGCCGAGAAGGGCCTTTAATTTTCTTTCCTTATCTAGGGAAAGGGGAGGTTGGGCTCTTCCCAATTTAAAATTATATTATTGGGCTGCTTCCCCACAACACTGTTGTGAACTAATGCATGAGGATTATATCTTAACCCCTTCCATGCCCATGACGGAACGGTTCCGTCATGAGCATCGGTTGCGCTGTGCTCATGACGGAACCGTTCCGTCATGGCCCCGCCCGCGCTCGAACCCTTCAGCACCGCGGGGGAATTCCCGCAGCGCTGAAGGGGTTAAGCCTGTCAGGCCTGCCCTCTCCCTATTTTTTTGCTCTTAGCGGAAAACGTAAGGGGGTGTCTGTGGCGCCAGTTGGAATATAGTTATTATAAGCGAGTTAAATTTAAGACGATGATTAGTGCCTATCAGGTCTTTTGTAATATTCGCAAAGTATTTGGAATCGCTGAGCTAAATCATTACACCCCCATAAGAAACAATGATAACCTGCCATTAATATTTAAAAGTGCATATCTGCAACAATGGCATCTTGCGGGTATTTGTGGTTTAGGAGACCTGTATAGCGTTGGCCGTATTCGGTCATTCGAAGCACTGAAAACTGGATGTATGTCGTTACAACGCACACTTTTACAACGCATGCACTTACAACGCATTTTTTACAACGCAAAATCCATTACAACGCATTGCATTACAACGCATGACACTACAATGCATTTTTAAAAACTACCTTTACAACGCATTCCATTACAACGCATACTACCTTTACAACGCATACCATTACAACGCATAATATTAAATTGCATTTAAGGTAAGTATTAGATAGTATAGGGGTAAACATTACTTTTCTAACTCCAGGGGGTGCAACAGTAGGGTAAGTTTTGGATAGTATAGGGGTAAAAATTACTATTCTAACTCCAGGGGGTGCAACAGTAGGGTAAGTGTTGGATAGTATAGGGGTAAAAATTACTATTCTAACTCCAGGGGGTGCAACAGTAGGGTAAGTGTTGGATAGTATAGGGGTAAAAATTACTATTCTAACTCCAGGGGGTGCAACAGTAGGGTAAGTGTTGGATAGTATAGGGGTAAAAATCTCTATTCTAACTCCAGGGGGTGCAACAGTAGGGTAAGTGTTGGATAGTATAGGGGTAAAAATTACTATTCTAACTCCAGGGGGTGCAACAGTAGGGAAAGTGTTGGATAGTATAGGGGTAAAAATTACTATTCTAACTCCAGGGGGTGCAACAGTAGGGTAAGTGTTAGATAGTATAGGGGTAAAAATTACTATTCTAACTCCAGGGGGTGCAACAGTAGGGTAAGTGTTGGATAGTATAGGGGTAAAAATTACTATTCTAACTCCAGGGGGTGCAACAGTAGGGTAAGTGTTGGATAGTATAGGGGTAAAAATTACTATTCTAACTCCAGGGGGTGCAACAGTAGGGTAAGTGTTGGATAGTATAGGGGTAAAAATTACTATTCTAACTCCAGGGGGTGCAACAGTAGGGTAGGTGTTGGATAGTGTAGTGTAATATTATGCGTTGTAATGGTATGCGTTGTAAAGGTAGTATGCGTTGTAATGGAATACGTTGTAAAGGTAGTTTTTAAAAATGCGTTGTAGTGTCATGCGTTGTAATGGATTTTGCGTTGTAAAAAATGCGTTGTAAGTGTAGTGCGTTGTAAAAGTTGCGTTGTAAAGGTTGTTCCCCCTGAAAACTGGTTATAATTTGAATAATAATCAGACATTTCAGTATAATGCTATCACAAATTATTTAGCAGATAAAACTGGGGGGTCCGCCGGGTTTGCAGTGGTAGGCCTTATAGACAAACTGCTTGGCTCTAAATTACCGAGGATAGGAGATATGTTGTGCATTTTGAATGAACAAAGACCAGATGATCTGCGCAAAATAGACGCTAAATGACAGTTGAAATTAAATACTCCACCTAACCCTCTTTGCTCCGCCTTGAGCCTAGCATGAACATATTTGCTATCCCCTAAAGCGCAATTCTATAAGACGGGATATTTTATGTATATAACTCCTAATAGGATTGCCAAATGGTCAATCGGTCTTGGAACTACTTGTCCTCAGTGTACAGAATATAGTGCGGATTCTGTGCATATGTTTGCTATATGCTCAAAACCTGAGCCACTACTGAAAGAGGTACAATTGTTTTTAAGTAGAATCCTCTCTTCAGATATTCAACTTATGCCAACTACTATTATGCTAGGGCTATATGATCGACTTGATCTTAAAGAAGGAGGCGCACTGCTGTTCGTCGCAATGACTATCCTGCGGATATGCATTGCTATGCATTGGAAAGATCTGAATCCCCCGTCTTTCGGCCAATGGAAAGCTAGATTTCTTGCCACTTATAGGTTGGAGAGAGCAATCTACGCTAAAAAGGGAAGAAGGGCAAGAGAAAAGGGCCTGGTGGTTTGGGACCCTTTGACTAGATGGCTAGACACTCTGAATACTTAAGATGTATAATGAATTGTTTTGCACGTTTGATTCCTCCCTTCCTCTCTCCCCTGCTCCTCGTCTGGCTTCTCTATGTTTCTGCTCTCCTTTCCTTGATAAGATAGATATATTCTACTCTTTTTTTTGTTGTTGTTGTTAATATATAGATAACATTGAAATTTGTATTTAGATCGAATGACTGTGCCTTAATCCTTCACTCTTTTTTTTCACTTTTTTCTTTCTTTTTGGACCCGGGGTGGGGGGGGGGGATGTTGTTAAAAGATAAATTAATTGACTTGTAATGTGTTGGTAAAATAAAAAAATTAAACATTTTTTTTAAAAGAGGTCCCCATGGACGCAAAATAGCCTCTGCTAACGAAATTGGGGGAGGAAAACTGGCCCAAATATAGAGGAGCGGGCTGCTGCTGTAGACAAGCAAAACATATTGAGAGCTAGGGGCAGCGTCGATCTACCCAGATTAACAAACTGCAAAGCCGATCTAGATTGGTGCCAGAGGGCAGAAAAGGTGGTCTATCAAAGCCGGCTTTGATAGACCACCTTTTCTGCCCTTTTCTGACCACCTTTTGTGCCTGGAAGTACCGATTTTGCTGCACACTTGAGATTTAGCATTTCTCAGATTTTTACCCATTATTATATTACTTGCATTTCATGATCTACATGTCAAATCTTTTCTATGTAATTAAATGAGCTTACTGCTGCATTTGAAATGTACTATTTTGAGTATTGTGCCCTGCAATTTTGTAATTAACCTTCACGGTTTTCTAATTTTCAATCGCAGTCAGCCTGTTTTTAAGTCAGTGTTTTCTTATTGACTGTATTTTGAAATGCGGTTTTAAATCTTGTCGCTAGTGATACATTGCCTTGTAGACTTTGAGATAAACATTGTATCTAATCCATCCAATGTTTGTGAACGACTTCTTAATTCAGATCTCCTAGCGCCCTGCGTGCCCAAACCATTCTAAAGGAGTTTGCAAAAAGCACAACTGCATAGGTGTTACACAGAGTACAAAGTTGCTTCAATACACAATAAATGCTTTATGCGAGCCAGTTGACTATAACATCTTGGGAGTGTGATGTAGGTTCACAAAAGGGTGACCATATCAAAGTTTAATAAGGCATTCATCATATTTTAGATGATAGAGAGCTCTAATCTTAAGGGATAATTTCCCTGTTTAGGAATGCTCTACAGGTTTTTTAAAGTACTTATAATATTTAAGTCTGATAGGGACTTCATAGTATAGTAGATGATGGAGTGTCTTGCCTTCTGGTCCTTCTAGACCTGTCGACTTCCGTTGCTATAGCAGAACTAGGTATATTACTGAAAACTCTAGAAATGAGATTGGGCTTCAAAGACAAAGTGCTAAACTGGTTTTGTTCCTTCATTAGTGACTGGTCCCAACTTGTCGCATTGGGGAACTACACTTCAAGAATTGAACCGGCGGAAGCACTGGCCTCCCCGTGTGAGGTAGCCATTTAACTGAAACTCAGACTGATCCAGCTTAAAATATTACATGCAACTTATCTCTCAAGTGGTATCCTGACTAAAATGGGGAAAAGGGAAGATTCTGGGTGTCTCCAACTCTGTACTCTGGAGGGCACATTTTAATTTTTTTAATTTATGGCATTTATAAAGCGCTCTATAACCCTACGGGCATCCTGGCGCTGAGTACATAGCTAGGAACTCTGTGCAACAGGGAGAGCAAGGAAGGGAATCTTAAGAGTCTGAACAGTTAGGTTCTGGGAAAGAGCCAGGTTTTCACCTTTTTTCAGAAGGCCATCAGTTCATCTGTTTTCCTGATATCAATAGGTAGACTGTTCCACAGATGTGCTGCCGCTATGCTGAAGGCTCTCCCACCACAGGTGACTTTCCTAAACCTAGGGGTGTCAATGAGTCTGGAAGAGGATGATCGAAGGGACCAAGTGGGTTCATACCACTTAAATTTGTGTTGAAGTGGACGAGGGCCCATCCCGTGTACTGCTTTAAAGACAGTGCATAGGGATTTGAACAGAATCCTCTGGCGTACAGGTAGCCAATGAAGATCTGCCAGGGCAGTGGTAGTGGAGGCTCTTCGCCCTCGAGAGAGAGTCAGTTTGGCCGCAGCTGCCTGAATAGTCTGAAGTCTAGAGATCAAGTAGGCAGGAGACTCCAATAATAGGGAGTTACAATAATCTAGGCGGCTGAGAATAGTGCTGCTCTGGGAATGCCCTATTATTACACTGTACTGGGAGCCCATAGCTTCCCAGATGCAAATCGTGTGTGGAAAAGAGATCCGCCCTACTCCTCAAATGTGCTTGCTCAATATATGGGACGCCACCGATCTGACCAGCACAGAACAATCTTGAGTTACCCTGGGAATGATCCTTGTCAAGCAACATATAGCCCAAAAGAGGGGTGTCAGAGAGATCCTAGCTGGATGGGAGCAAGGTATGGATATGTGTATGATAGCGGAGAAAGACGCGTAGTAAATCAGAGGATGCCTTGGAAAATGGAACTGTCATTGAGGAAAGTGGAATACACACAGAGGCGATATCTGTGTCTCTCCTACGAGTGAACGACGCAGGGCTCGACCTAGCGAGATTGTTCGGAAATGTGATGGTGAAAATACATGATAATTGATGTTGGCTTAGATACATGCTAAACATGATACAATGTAACTTGTTGCCTTATATTAAGCAGGATTTTTGTTAACCTAATTGCTGTGTGACTGAACAGCTTAATAAAAAGAAAGAATAAAAAAAAGCAAAAGAATTGAACCAGCAACTTGCAGACTCCCACAATGCTTCACTCTCTCTCCTGTTCTGTTTAATCTGTATGTTGAACCACTTCCTCTGCTGTTAGAAGCAGGGGGCGGATCCTCTGTAATGGCGGAGGAGCATTACCCCACTGCCCAGAGCCAGCAGATGATAAATAAAATTATAATAACACGTTATCATCATTTTATTTATTGTTGTCTGAGCAACGCAAAGAGTATAGGGTGGGGCCGGGCATGGCAGGTAGGAGAAGTAGTGTGCACTTATAAGTGAGCTTGTCAGTTTGGCCTACCGTCTTAGGCCGATGAAACAGACATGCACACTTATGTTTCTCCAACCCAGCTGTGTTTCACAGCTGGGTTGGAGAAAAGCCACAGGCTCCCAGGCACTGTTTGAGCAGCAAACGAGGCCGCTCAGACCAATCCTGGCTCTGCTCTCATGTTAGGTATAGCATGAGAACAGTGTCTGGATTGGGTGGGGAGCCTGTGCTTTGAGGCTCATCCATTTCCAGGCCGGACGAGAGGAGCAATGAGACGGTAGGCAGCATCAGTGGGAGCGGAGCGGCGGGTAAGTCTTTAAATTTTTTATTTTATCCCCCCACCCCCCTCCCATCCCATCAATCCCCTGCTCCCCGGCCACCCTACTACTTTAGATAGGAATCGGCCACTACTGGTCCGAAGGTTCCGGCATTCAGATGCACCAAAATACAAACAACACACAGCTGTATATCACATTGTTTTTTATCCAGGACTTTCACAGTCTACAAAAGGGCATGAACAAATTAGAAGAATAGATGGCAGCCAATGTCTTGAAATTGAATCACCAAAAGACTGAGGCTATTTTTCATTTTTCATGAATTCAAGTACAAAAATAGTCCCAATCTGCCTGCCCCCCCAAACTTTCAAAGTTCAGCTTTACAGCCAACTTCTTGGATTCCGACCAGAATGGGTGGACATGTTGCTAACAGCTAGAGCTGCCAACTTTGGAACTGGGTAACGAAGGTTGACTCCTAGCCTCAGCTACAACATCATGTGACTCTGGGTAAATCCCCATCCCAAGCTCCCAAATGCAGTTTTCTTCCTTGCAACCATTGCTTTTGTTTGCGATTTTCTGCCTTTGAAATGCTGATTCATGTATCAATCCTGTTCTATGTAAAGCGCTCTAATGCCACTAAATGCAGCGGTGCTATATAAAATATGTAAATAAATAAGTTATATTGCTTTGTAAGAGAGTAACGCCCCCCAAATGAAGGTGAATTGGCAAGTCTGTTTGCGTAACCGCAGAGTTGCAGATTTGAATCCTCATTAAATCACCCAGGCTTTTACTTTGCCAAGGCTAAATGAAAATATGAAGTACCATTGAGGTAGATAATGCTAGCCTCTAATTAAGCTTGAGCATTTTTTCTACAAGCCTAGGGTGTCATACCCCAGGAAACGGGACCGTCCGCAATGCTTGCGGCGGTCCTGCACCCACAATTAGGATGCGCCCGCCACACTGGCGGGCGCATCCCGTATTTGTAACATTGCGGCGGGCGGTGCTGAAAGTACCGCCCGCCGCAATGCCACACAAGCAAGTTGTGCCTTTCAATGCACAATGTGACAGGCACCGCGCGGTGCCTGCCACGTTGTACATTGAAATGCAGGGGGTACCATAGGTACCCCCATGTGCACCCCCCACCCCCCAGAATCCCTGGGGGCCCGCTACGGGCCCCCAATGTCGAAGACCGCATGCCTTTCCGTGGCTGCAACGCATGTCCCCGCCTGCATACTAATATGGATGGCGGTGTCTACCAGACACCGCCACCATATTAACAGCTTTTCCGCCCGGTAGGCAATCGGGCGGATTGCCTACCGGCGGAAACCCGGCGGACGGTCTTTCCATCCGCCGGGGTCCCCCCCGCCCTAGTAATATGGCGGGGGGAGTTGGCATGCGGGCGGGCACAAATGTCAGGCGGATCGCCACCGCCATGCGGGCGGTGGCGATCCGCCCGACATGCTGATTGGGCCCCTTAGTCTTTACAAATGCTGATTATTGGGGTTTGAATATTTCACATTTTCTTTGTTTATCTTTGGCTTATGCTTTTTAACATTTTTTTAGATTGCATGAGACTGGTGCCAATTAAAAATGTGCTGCAGGAATTATGAAATTCGGCTTGTGCTCATGGATGAAACTGTGAATTCTTTTCCACATGAAATGCACATAATTTTATGAAAATGTTGCACATTATGAAAAATACGCATGGGTGGTCGTCTGTACGAAAATAATAAGCAAGACTAGCATTTGTGTACAAAAGTCATGTAACATAGCGAATCATTCTTTTTTCCAAACAGTTTTATATTGTCACAAGGTAATCTACGAAAGGGAGAGCTCGCTGTGTATTAATGATCAAATTGTGTCTCCATCCCATTCCACTTTGTGGAATGGGATGGAGAGACAATTTTGACATTACTCAGCGAGCTCTCTCTTTCATGGATAAATGTTATGTATTTGAAAGTGGAGAACACACATTCTAAATACTTATATCTCCCTCTGACTTTGATTTGGCATATTGCCACAAGGTGACAATTGCTGGCATTGTGTATGCAGCCATGACACATGCAGTTTCATGGGTCCCGTAAAACATCTCCTCAACCCATTTTCCTTCAGTTGTACATTGCACAAAAAATGTAACCTAGGAGCATAACGACGCGAAAAATTGAAAATAACTGAATGGTGCAAAATCTAATAATCTTAATATTATGAACGAACCTAAGATTACACTCACATAAAAAAAGGCATTGAGGCTTAATGCAACATGTGGTGCTCTAGCAATGTTCACTGTGTGGCTGAAAAATGTAAGGAAAATGTAATATATGGCCGTCTCGTTTGAGTTTTGTCAGTAATGGCGTACTTCTTGTACAATTTTCAAATAGACGACTGCTCAAGCGACATACACTTGCTTTTCATGAAAATTACTGGTATTACATGTTGAAAAAATTCTCTCCCCTGCCTTACTATATCAGAACCTAGAGATGAGTCAGATTATTTATCATCAAGTATATAATAAAATATGTGAATCTTTTATTATATAGATGCCAGAAATGCTTAATAAAGTATAATCTGTCTCGATGAGCTCCATGTCAGGTTTATAGCATTTAATTAACCCTGTTAAACATTTACTTTATGACAGCAGATGACATCTAGTCTCCAGAGACTGTTTATATATATTATATCCACTTGATATAGCGCACCAATCACACCCGAAGGTGCATCTTGGCGCTATACCAGGTTAGCGGCCCCGCCCCAGCCTAAAACAGCAAGGTCCTGAGGAGTTGTTTTTTTTGGGAAAAATTAGAGCAGCAACGGAGATGAAGCAAAAGCTGATTCCAAGTAGATGGCACAGTAAAGGAAAAAGCTGCCGCATCGCCTCTACAGGTAAAAATGCCGGGAACAGTTAGTAGCACCTTTTCGCTAGATCTAAGTATTTGTGAAGGACAGTAGTACTGCAGTTTGTCTTTAAGATATGCGGGAGTTCCACCCATGAGAGCCTTGTGGGTGAGACAACAGATCTTAAAGATGATCCGCTTCCTTATCGGTAGCCAATGTAAAGCTCTCATTGTCGGCGCCGATGGGGAGCCTACCAGGAGATTAATAATCAGGTGTGTCACTGTGTTTTGCACCACCAGGAGTTTGGCCAATAGAGAGTCATTTGCAGCCATGAGCAGGGCATTCCCAAACGCCAAGCGACTTATGACTATGGCCAGGACCAGTGTTTGCCTTGCAGAGGATGGTTACCAAGGGAAGACTTTCCTCAGAAGCTGCATGATTGCAAATCATGCTCCGCAAGTGGCGGTAATTTGATCCTTCATGGATAGAGCCTAATCTAGCTTAATGCTCAGATTCTTCACCATGAGCCTAGTAGCGGGAGCCACTTCCAGTTCCGAGGGATACCACTCAGGGGTCCAGATGTCCTGGGCTTAACCAAACAGCACCACCTCTGTTTTATCACTATTATGTTGAAGGCAGTTTGCCAATCCCTCTTTCCTTCTCTAAACCCACAAGATCACCTTGAATTATCCATATTAAAAAGGCCAGAGTGGATACACATATACCTTCTATTCTGGTTTTAAGAATGATGTCTAGATGGCATGGTCCCTGAATCGGCACAAAATATTAGTAATATCATGAAGAAGATGGTTTACTTTTTAATGGTATGCAGGCAGAATAGAAAGGGGACGATTCCGGCCGCAAAATGAACTGACCGACACTGACCCGGACCGGACACCGACCGACACGGACCAGCGCCGTACAACCCGTGCAGTACGATGCAACGCGTGTGAATTACAACCGACACGTACGGAATACAAGCCGTACGACCGAGCCGTAAGGAAAATAGTGATTCGGCCGGAAAACCGACACGAATTTCACACACCGACACGAACCCGGAATGAACCCGACCGACACGTACCCGCTATGTCCGATCCGCGCAGTACGATGCAATGCGTGTAAAACCAGACCGACTCACACGGAGACCAAGCCGCACGACCGACACGCACAGACAACCGGGTCCACAAGCAATAGAGACCTTCGCGACCGACGCGTATGAAACACAGAAGATAGCCAGCGTGAGCAAAGGCGGTGAAGCCCGCACGAGACAACATCAGCGTCCGTTTCCGTCAGATGAACGTCTCCTTCATGCCTACAAAACCCAAAGGAAAAAAGACAAAAAAAGGACCAAACAAGCAATGACAAAGCCAATAAATACCTAATAAAAAAAACCTGGGACAAAGACACACGCACAACTCCAACTATATAAAGGACTACAATCACTACCATCATCCCTTGCAAACAGGGGATACAGCCAGCAGCAAATACCATTGCACAGCAACAACAGACACACTCACAACTCATCCATCACACAACCCACACACCATCAGCACCTCAACCAATAGCACACACACATACAGCCAGCAAAACCAACACCTTCTCACCCTCACTTGCACCCTCACACACACATCCCTCACCACCACCACCCATCACCATGCCCCTAAAGAAGAATCCAAAGTTCACAGATAGTGAGTTGGAAGTGCTGGTAGACAAGATCATCAGAGTAGAGCCACATTTGTTTGGTACATTGGTCCAACGGACCCCCATATCACAGAAAACCAAGATGTGGGCGAGGATTGTGGACAAGGTGAACGCTCAAGCACCAGCAAGGCGCACAAAGGACGACATCCAGAACAGGTGGTATGACGTGCGCAGGAGGGTCAAGAAACTCATCGAAAAAGATCACGCCCTGAGTCAGTGCACCGGCAGTGGACCTCCTGCCAAACCAGTCTACTTCAGGACTTGGGAGGAGAAGGTGTGGGACATCCTACCACCAGAGAGCATCCATGGGCTAACAGACATACCAGAGCCTGGTGAGTACACAAACAACATACTCAATATTGTGTGGCAAGGGGACAGCGAAACCATGCACCGTTAGAAAAGCCACAGTAACCAATAGATAATCATCCCAAGATGTGTATGCTAGTCAGACAAACACAATACCTGCCATCTCATAGTGACTTGGAACTGTGTCATGACATGTACCAACCTACAAACAAATAAATAGAGCAAGCCAGTGGCACAAAGCTAAATAGACACTGCCAGACAGTTTGTCACCACAAACACACTACCTCACAGTGCAACTGGCTGACAGGAAGGAATAGTGGGGATGCAGGTGAAGTGAGTGTATCCAAAAGCATGATGGGGCCTGTAGTCACAGATAATGCTCCCCCTCCTGATTGGCCCGTCAAGACCTCTCTGAAACATGCCCACATCACAGGGAGTGGAAAAGGACTGACAAGATGGCTGACACTGGCTCCTGCTGTGGGGAGCACAAGGCCCTGCTAGGGCATGTGCACAAATCAGAAGCAGGGCACCACTGACGGACATCCTGAAAGACAACTTGCACTCCCCACAATGGAAACACGTTTCATGGTGGGATGTCTGGCCAGGTGGGTAGGAGGACTGATAGCTCTGACCATACTTACCAGCATGTGGTGACACACACACCCCTCAACACAAATTCCACACAACTCACCAGGTAGAATGCATTGACCCACACCTCTGTGAAACATCAGCAAAAGATACACCATACTGGGTGCTGCTGTGTGAAGCACAGGAGCTCTCCTTGGACTTGTAGCCAAACAAACACCAGGATTTCACAGTCAGCCATCTTGCCATTGCTGTCACACCCCCTCACAGGTAAGCAGAGTCAAGAGGAAGGAAGTATGGGCATGCTGGGAAGGGGGGTGTAGCCAAGAGCATGATGGGAGTCGCAGTCACAGACAATCTACACCCACCCACATGGCCCAGTAAGCATACACTGAACCATGCTCGTCTCACAGGGAGTGGGAAGGGACTAACAAGATGTCTGATACTGGGCTCTGTTGTGGGGAGTACAAGGCCCTGCTGGGGAATGGGCTTCAACAAACACCAGGACTTCACAGTCAGCCATCTTGCCATTGCTGTCACACCCCCTCACAGGGAAGCAGAGTCAAGAGGAAGGAAGTATGGGCATGCTGGGAAGGGGGGTGTAGCCAAGAGTATGATGGGAGTCGCAGTCACAGACAATGTTCACCCACTTACATGGCCCAGCAAGTTCTAACTGAACCATACTCACCCCACAGGGAGTGGGAACGGACTGACAAGATGTCTAACACTGGGCTCTGTTGTGGGGAGCACAAGGCCCTGCTGGGAAATGGGCTACAACAAACACCAGGACTTCACAGTCAGCCATCTTGCCATTGCTGTCACACCCCCTCACAGGGAAGCAGAGTCAAGAGGAAGGAAGTATGGGCATGCTGGAAAGGGGGTGTAGCCAAGAGTATGATGGGAGTCGCAGTCACAGACAATATACACCCACCCACATGGCCCCGCAAGTTGTAACTGAACCATACTCGCCCCACAGGGAGTGAGAAGGGACTGACAGGATGTCTGACACTGGGCTCTGTTGTGGGGAGCACAAGGCCATGCTGGGAAATTGTTAACAACAATATCAAACTCTGTCCGTGACAAGCTGGGAAAAAGCAGTGTACAGGCAGGCATCTGTTCGTAAAGTAGAAAATGTCATGTTTGTGAACCATCGATGCATGTAGAAACATAACTCAATGTGTCTTTTCCAAACACAGGTGGTGCTGGGCACCCAGCACCAAATGAAGAGGCTTCCCAGTCCCAGACTCTGGCGGACACTGAGCTCTCTGGTTTGACTCTGTCTCTGTCCTCTTCAGATGACGACGACCAACCTGGCCCCTCCGGTGTGAGTCATCATGCAGCACCAGCAGCATCAACATCTGCTCCTCCTGTACCCACGCCTCCAGCATATGGAAACCGACAGGGCACCCCCGCCAACATGGACAGACCAAGTCCACTGAACACCCACAGCACAGGGACACATGACCTCCCGGAAGCTACAGCAAACACCACCAGCAACACCACCCAAGGGGTCCCAGTGTCACCTGTGCGTCCGGCCGCTGGTCCTGCCCATGTGGATAGGGGTTCTGGGTGGGGTGGGAGGCAGAGGGCGCGCCTTCCAGAGGGGTCTGGACTGCATGATAACTCCCACCTGGCACGCATCATAGATGCGTACCAGGATAGCACCGGAGGATTTGGCCAGGTAGTGGGGATCCTCAAGGACATGCAACAGGATCAGACTGCCCACCATGCCCGCATGGAGGCTAAGTGGGATGCCCTTACTGCGGTGCATCAGGACATACTCCAATACCTCCGCCAGATCAACACAAACCTGTCCACACCTCCCTGTGTGGCCACAACATCTGTTGCAACACCATCTGCCAGCGCCACAGGGAGGGAGGAGGACTCTGGCGGAGAGTCCCCTGCACCGCAGAGGCCTGCACCTGAGGATCCCCCCCCAGGAAGAAGAGGGGTCGTCTGAAGAAGGACATGTGAGAGGCAGATGTCCCAGCACATCCCCCAGGGCCTCTAAACCTGTTCTGGACAATGTTCTTTGTGCGCAAGCCGTTCACCTTGTCCAATCGCACACAACTTGTCCACATGACATGGGGGGTTCATGTTGGGCCCATGTAGCAGATGACTGTGGACTTTACTCTGGACATTTCATCTACCAGCACATCCAACTCTAATGTGAACTTTGGATTCCAAAACCAATGTAGAGCACCCACCATCCTGTGCACTTTCCTCACACATGTTTGAAAATAAAGTCACCAGTACACCATACTTGCCTCTGTTGTGATTCCAACTTGTCATGTGTCATGGAGATGTCAATCTGCTACACAACACAGTGCATGCCAAATAATGCAACAATGTGACCAACGTAACATGAGTCATGGTGATGTGACACATGTGAGGGAGACACACCACTATGGCACTACAACACATACTAACCATGGCCATGTTACTCATCCCACACAATGATGTTGACATGAAACACATTGGCATGCACAGACATAACATCAACCCCAGTCAGTGGTAACAAGTCCACAGGTGAGGTAAGCAGATGTCAGTCAGATGTGTGAAGACAGACAACACACATAACAAAGCGTAGCACAGGTTCAGTACACATCAGCAACATGTTTATTCCACAATAGTTGCACGGTAATTCTACGTAACAGTGGACACACGCTCATAAAGTGTTGGAGAATTGAAGTCCACGGATGCGTGGTACATCAATTGATGGGAATTTACAACTTCCACACTGGTGTTGGATTCTGGGTGTTGGGGGTCAGTGTTGACCAAACAACAGGCAAAGTACCCTGGGAAGGACAGACACAAGACACAGTCAAAAGCACAGCAGAACAGGAGAGAAATGCAATACACATGCACAAAACATGTCGCAAGAAACCTACACAAAAACAAGTTAGCAGTACTACCCTATTGTGGAGTACACACCACCTGAATGGACACATCACTGCACGCATCCAGTCAAGTGGCACACAGACACACTCAGACAGCAACAGAGCAGCCACAACACATTTCAGGCTACCGCCATACATTGACATAACAACCCTGGAAACTCACATTCAGGTGAAGAAGTTGTTGATGAGCTGTGAGCGGAAGTCACGCTCATCTTCATCATCACTGGCATCGTGGCCCAGGCCGGGATCCTCCACAGGTGGCAGAGGTCGGTCATCATCATCCTGGATGAGAGGCACTGCCATGTTGTGTAGCATGCAGCATACAAGGATTATTTTACACACCTTTGCAGGCTCATTAGGGAGGGCCCCTTCGGTCTTGTCCAGGCAGAGAAAGCGGCTTTTCAGGAGGCCGAATGTCCGCTCAATCACCCTCCTGCTCCGACCATGTGCCTCATTGCAGCGCATCTCGGCTGGTGTCACAGGGTTCCGGAGGGGTGTCAGCAACCACGGCATGTTGGGGTATCCGGAGTCACCAACACACACAAAAATTAACAAGTAGCTGAGGTTTGTAGGAGTGCGGAATACAACATTGACAAACACACACAATGATAAACAGTCAGTACACACCGACAAGCCAGGCATGCTGAGCTGGTCTCTGTGACATCTGCATTGCAATGCGACTACTCCTCATTATGTAGGCATCGTGCGCCGAACCAGGGAACCGTGCACATACATGTGTGATAGACATGTCAGCAAGACATACCACCAGAGCATTGGTGGAGTGGTAGTTCTTCCTGTTCTGGTATGCCTGCTCATGTGCCTGTGGTGGTATCAGGGCCACATGTGTCCCATCAATAGATCCGATGACATTCGGCATCCTCCCCAGTGTATAGAAGGCATCCTTTATTTCAGGGAGTTCAGCTGGGCTGGGGAACTTGATCTACAGGTCTAGGAAATGCAACATCCCCTCCAAGACATCGCGTAGCACCCGACTAAACATCGTTTGCGACATACCACCAGCAGTAGCCACAGTGTACTGGAAGGTACCAGTAGCAAAGAAGTGCAGGGCTGCATGACCTTCACCTCTGCGGTCTGTGCTGTAGGGTATGTCTGGCCAGGTAGCAGATGTGGCACCAACTGCTCCGCCAACTCCTCAATCAGTGGCCTGGTGAAGTGGTACCATCTGATGCAGTCGCGTTCCTGCATGGTCGCAAGGTCTGAGAATGGTCTATGGACAGCCGGTGCCCTGCAGTACAGAGATGCACAAAGGAAGATTGTCAGTTCATCCACCCATGTGGCCATGACCAGTCTCAATATCACATGTTAGATCATGACATTACACAATGTACTGAGATGTGTGCTTTTGGGCATGGATACATATGTCACCTACATGACCATCACCTCATATCTCAATTTCACATGTCCACATGAGTCCCATGTAGTGCAATGGCCAAGCATCTGGCTGTGTCACCCAACCTATGTACTGCTGTGATGTTCCAAACACACACCACAGTGACAAGTGAGGCCTGATGTCTCCCAGGCATCACAGATCTTTTCCATGTAGAAACCCAGGGTCCCTGTATTGCCATATCGACACTGGCATGGACATAGCGTAACATGTACACACCACAAGGCAAGCGTACGTCCCACAGGCAGTGGCCACTGTTTTTCCTGCAGTCTGACTGACTGACTGACTGAAATATTTTTAGAGCGCTCTTATGCCGAGGTGTCTTGGCGCTGTGAGACGGAGAGATAGAGGTGGCAGAGTTTAGGGCAGCACAAAGATCCAGGTCTTCAGCTCTTTCCTAAATTTGGCTATGCTCTTTTCGGAGCATAGTGAGGATGGTAGACTGTTCCAGAGCTTTGGGACTTGATAGGAAATGGATCTGCCGCCCCAACGGACTCTCTTGATCCTAGGGATGTGAAGTAGATTTAGGGAGCTGGATCTAAGTAAGCGCTCCGGAACATATGGGGAGAGAAGGTTGGAGAGCTGTTTAGAGGTCTGTCCATATAGGGATTTGTGGGCTAGGAACAAGGCCTTGAATTGGATTATTTTCCTAACTGGAAGCCAGTGTAGTTCACTTATTGCTTTTGATGTGGGGTGTCGTTTAGGAAGATTAAGCAGAACTCTGGCCGCCGCGTTTTGAATGGACTGGAGTCGGTTAAGGTGTTTTTCGCTGGCACCTATGTATAGGGCATTACAGTAGTCTACCTTAGACATAATCAGAGCACCCACGACTGTTTTCCTCAGGGCGAAGGGGATGTAAGGCAAGATTTTTCTAAGGACCTTCAGTGTGAAGAAACAGGACGAAGTTACCTGGTTAATTTGGGCTGTGCAAGAGAGGTCCTTGTCCATTATGAAACCAAGGTTTCTGACCTTGTTTGCCGGGGTGGGACATACGCCTGCTTCTGGGGGCCACCAGAGATCGCTCCAGATGGAAGGTTTTTGGCCAAACTCAATAACCTCCGTTTTTTCGGTGTTGAGTTTGAGGAAGTGAGAGTTCATCCATGCCTTAACGTCTGACAGACAGTTTCTGAAACTGGTGGCAGTGGTTTCTACAGTCTGAGCCATTGAGATCACCAGTTGTGTGTCGTCAGCGTACAAAACTAAATGTAGGCCGTGGGATTTAATCAATGCGGCTAGGGGTGTGACATACAGATTAAAAAGGGTTGGTGACAGAGCCGACCCCTGGGGAACTCCGCAGGGTAGGAGGAATTCCTCGGACAGAAGCCCGTCCCAGTGGATTTGGTGAATGCGTGCCTGCAAAAAGGTCTGGAGCAGTTTTAGGGCGGTATGGGAGCTGCCCAGCGCTGTTAGTCGATTTAAAAGGACGTCGTGGTTCGCGGTGTCAAACGCCGCTGTCAAGTCTAGTAAGATCAGAGCGGCTCTGTCTCCTTTATCCATGGATTGACGAATGTCATCAGATGCAATGATCAGAGCAGTTTCTGTTGAGTGACAGGCCCTGAAGCCGTGCTGCGTGGGGTCTAATAGGTGGTTGTCCTCAAGGTGTTTTGTTAGCTCCTGATTCATTGCGTTTTCTAGAATTTTGGCAGGTAGGGGTAGGCATGATATAGGGCGGTAATGCTTGGCTTCCTTGGGGTCGTGGAACTCCTTTTTGAGTATAGGCCTGATGCACGCCTTCCTCCAGCTGCTGGGGAATTGTCCGGAGTTTATTGCAGTATTAAGAAGGGGGGTTAGGGCTTGACTAATGGTCTCAGGGACCATATGTAGGACATAAGGGGGGCATGGGTCCAGTGGCGAGCCAGACTTAGTCTGAAGAAGCAGCGTGGCAACATGGTCACAGCTGAGCTGGGAGAAACTGGGGAATTCCGGAATTTGTGTCTGTGGATCTGAGTCATGGGGGACCGCTTCGCACAGAGGTAGCGATCGAAGGTCATTATACACTGTCTGAACTTTCTGTTGAAAGAATTGGGCAATGTTTTCCACAAATTCTTGGTGCGGTTGGAATGTAATTTCTCTCGGACTTTTAGCTAAGTGAGTCACGGTCTTAAATAGTTCCTTTGAGGAGTTTGAGGACTCTTGGATTTTCTTAGTAAAGAATATGGTCTTAGCTTGCTCTATGGCGAGCTTGTATTCATGTAAGGCAGCCGTATACTCCTTTTTGGACTGAGGGCTGTAATCATTTCGCCAAATTCTCTCAGCCCTCCTGCATTTCAATTTTATCAATTTAACCTCTGATGTGTACCATTGTGAGGTTGCAGAGCGGATCTTGGGTTTTTAAAATTCTTCCGGGGCTAACTTGTCCATTGCTTGTATTTTCCAGGCGTTAAATTTGCGGGCTCCATCGTTACTGTCTGTGCTGACGTTGATGGGTGCGTCCTTGCTGAGAAAGTTTGCTAATGAAGTAGCTTCTAGTTTTTTCCATGGACGGGATTTATTCGGAAGTACAAGGTCCCTTCTCCTTGCATTGGACAGCGTGATTACTAGAGTAAAATTTATGGCGCCGTGATCGGACCAGGGAAGAGGTGTGGTGGAGGTGACCTTAATATGGCGATTATTGGTGAAGATAGAATCCAGAGTGTGACCTGCTGTGTGAGTGGGTTCTGTTGCTAGTCGGGTTAGTCCGTAGCTACTGAAATTGTCTATTAGGGTGGTAGAATCACTCGAGTTGTTGTCTTCGAGGTAAAAGTTGAAATCTCCCAGTACTGTGAAGGTAGAGTGATTTGACGTGGTTTCCAGGAAGGTTAAAAGAGCGTTGGTAAATGGATCTCTAGGTCCTGGGGGTCGGTATAACAGGAGGCCATTAAATATTAGTTGGTTGTTATATTTGACCATAAAGGATATGGCCTCTGATTCCAATCCTGGCTGATGGAGAATATGTACTTTATAGATTGAACGGTGAATGATAGCTACACCTCCACCCATAGTTCCTGGTCTGTCTACATGTGCAACAGAATAGTCTGAGGGTACTGCGGTATTCCAGTCTGGCCCAGAAGAGTCTGTTGCCCATGTCTCGGTTAGAAAGGCCAGATCAACCTCGTTGTCCACAATGAGAGATTCAATTTCATGTTTGTGCCTGGGCATTGACCTAACATTTAGGAGTATGTTTTTTAGAGATTTGTTGTTGGGTTTAGATCGGCAGTGCGTTGGCTGAGTGTGAGGGTTGAGAGAGGTATTCGAGGGTAGAGAGTTGAGCCCACTGAGTGAGGGGTGGGGTATTGTATAGCCGCAAGATCGACATCTACTGATGTACGGCATACCTCTCACTAAGGGCTGTGCTGCAAGTTGGCATTCTTTGCATCTTAGGTTAAGGAGTGTTTCTCTCGCGTAGCAGTATTTCAGGTGAGCCGGTGGGAGTTGGGCAGGGGTTTTGGCCCTGGGCACTGGTCTGGCGCGGACGGGCGCAGACGGGCTTGCTTTGGCGCGCCAGCTGCGC
Organism: Triturus cristatus; assembly: GCF_964204655.1. Classification (NCBI taxonomy): domain Eukaryota; kingdom Metazoa; phylum Chordata; class Amphibia; order Caudata; family Salamandridae; genus Triturus; species Triturus cristatus. The sequence goes on along the minus strand of NC_140594.1, from coordinate 304,526,601 downwards.
CCGTCCACAGCGCGGCCGGGAAAGACACATGATTTAAGTAAGGAGAAGTGGAGGGAGAGGTGTGTCCTATCGTAGAGGGGGCGTGGCCTGACCAGGCTTCCCCTGGATGTTGTCAATGAGTGTAGCGGCCCGCGACAGCGTTCAGATCGGCTGTGCGGGAGGGTATGCTAGCGAAAATGATGCCAAGTACAGGTAAGTGAAGTTAAAAACACAGAAAATGCAATTTTTAAATAAACTCTGGTTGCTCCCGGCTTTCCGCCTCAGGAGTTAGTCTCTATCTGTCTGCGCAAGGCTGTTTGGCGCACTATGAAGGCGGGGGCGTGGCCTATCGTAGACGTCCCTACATGTACGTCTCTTAGACACACACACACCATCAAGGTTGAAGCATATACCACATGGATGTGGAGACTGTCACCCACTGGGCACATTTGATCAGACACATCTGAGACACAACATGCACACAGACTGTGGGTGCACATCAGTATTGTGGCTACAGGTCTCACTATGACGTACATGCCATCTCCCCCTGGACTCAGGGTGTATGTGAAATGCCCCAAACATATCCAACATGAAACTGTGCCCGTGACTCATGCCCATTACTGTACAATTTCACATCACAGTGGTAATGTGCACGACACACAAAGGATTCTGCCCCCATGTACACGTGCACAGCCTGGGAGTGGCTGCACAAAAGTGCCACCCAAAAAACCAAATGTGCCCCCCCAAACACCCAGGGAATGCAGCCTTACATGCCATGGGACACTGTGTGGCCAATGCTGTAGTGTGGTAGGTGTGCACTGGTGTCCCTGGCTAGTAATTGTGTGTTGAATCCATAGAATAGTCACACCAATGAGGTCCGACGCGGGTGACAATGCATACGCATTGCACGGTTCATGACCGAGCCGTGTGTACACTTTGTCATTGACTGCAATGAGGTCCGACGCGGGTGACAATACGTACGCATTCCACGGTTCATGACTGAGCCGTGCGTACGCTTTGCCATTGACTACCACAAGGTCCGACATGGGTGACAATGCGTACGCATTGCACGGTTCATGACCGAGCCGTGCGTACGCTTTGCCATTGACTGCAATGAGGTCCGACACAGGTGTCAATGCATATGCATTGTACGGTTCATGACCGAGCCGTGCGTACACTTTGCCATTGACTGCAACGAGATCCGACGTGGGTGACAATGCGTACGCATTGCACGGTTCATGACTGAGCCGTGCATACGCTTTGCCATTGACTGCAATGAGGTCCGACACGGGTGACAATGCGTACGCATTGCACGGTTCATGACCGAGCCGTGCGTACGCTTTGCCATTGAATGCAATGAGGTCCGACACGGTTGACAATGCGTACGCATTGCACGGTTCATGACCGAGCCGTGCGTACGCTTTGTCATTGAATGCAATTAGGTCCGACGCGGGTGACAATGCGTACGCATTGCATGATTCATGAGCGAGCCGTGCGTACGCTTTGTCATTGAATGCGATGAGGTCCGTTGTGGGTGACAATGCGTACGCATTGCACAGTTCATGACCGAGCCGTGCGTACGCTTTGTCAGTGTCTCTTGAGACAAATGGCACTGATTCTGCCTCTGCAGCACAGATATAAGGCTGGCTGGACCCCAGGGAGCTCACTTGCCTGTATTACATGCTACTGGACCACATCCCTGCTATTACTGCTGCTGTCTCTGCATCCCCTGGCTTCTGCTATGGCACGTACTCTGGAGAGGGCCCCAGCCTTCACTGAGGAGGAGAACCAGGCCCTGTTGGACGGGCTCCTTCCCCAGTACAGCAAGGTCTATGGGAAACCAGGGGAGCAGGTGAGTGTGTAGTCCACTGCCTTCCTAATTATGCATGTTGTCTGACTAGCAGTACTAGCAGTGTGCACACCAGTGGCAAGCATTCTCACTGACTACTTTCATCCCCCAAAGTGTGTAGGTACATGTAATGAACAAGTGTCCTGCTGCTAAAGTGCATTAGTGCAAGCATAAACTATCCAGGCATTGTTAACATGTCAGACATGCAGGTGATGTGTCCTTCCCCATGGTTGCACTACCTGTGTAACTCATTTCCCTTTGTGATGATGACATGTGTATCCAAATGTGTGCAGCACAAATCTGGGGCATGTGTGTTAATGTACTTTTAACTTTGTCATCCTCACAGGTTGATGCCCACCAGAAGCAGGAGATATGGCTGACCATCGCTCATACTGTTAGTTTGGTGGGGGTCTACAAGCGCTGGATCCGCAACTGCCGGAAGAGGTGGCAGGACCTTCGTGGTTGGACCCGGAGGATAGGTAGAGTCCAGCTGAAGCTGTCACCTCCGCGCAGGAGGGGCGGACACCGGACCCTGACCCCCCACATGCTCCGGATACTGGCGGTGGTCTTCCAGGACCTAGATAGGCAGCTGAAGGCCAGACAGCAGCAGGAAGTGGGTAAATCCATGCCTAATCTGTGTACTATGTCTGACATGCTAATAGCAGTCTTTTGGCCTGGTCACACTTCCACATTATGTAGGTCTTGTAGTCCAATACTCAAGTCCCTCAATTGTGTGATGCAACCTCCTCATCTGTTCCACAGGTGTTGCCCCTACAGTCTGTTGCTTGCGTCACTAGGGCACTGTGTCCCTGTAGTCAGCAATGCTTCAGCTACCGGACAGCATCTGTTCCCTTAACTCTGTTGTGTGTTTAAAGGTTGGGTCAATTGTTTGCCCAATGCCTGAGATCTGACATGTGATCTGTGTGTTCCCTTATGATGTGTTCCAATTGCTGGTCTGACTCGCCACATGTGGCTGGGGTATTCCAAACAAACCCATGCAGCAGGGGACTCCAATTTTGGGGCCTCAGGAGTATATATATCAAGTATGTCACACTTACTTAGCCACCTGACTACTGTCCAGGGCCAAACACTGTTTCATGGAGACCTGGGCAGTCATGCCTCCTCAAGGGCATTTAGAAACACTCTGTAATCCCACTCCTGTGTATTAAATTACAGGTTGTGCTTAGTGACATGTGCCCTCAGGTGTCTGCCTCTGTGTCATTAGGGTGTGGCTTGTTGTTACGTACAACTGGGGTGTCCATGATTCAGAGGGTCAGCAGGACATCTGAGATGTGACTGTGAGAGACAAGACCTGTGTGATCATCTGACAGCGCACAATGGGGTATGCAACTGTGTCCTTCATGCAGCTGGGTTACATGCATGGCAGACTGTGATGTGTTAATGTACAGGGAGTTGTGTTTGCAGAGACTCATATGTCTGATTTGCATGATGTGGGGTCTTCTGGGTCCTGTATATGTTGTTTGCAGGGGATGGGCAAGTGCGCCGGTCATCTGCAGAGTTAGCTTTATCCCTGAGCTAGGATTGGGAGTCAGTGCATATTGTTGTTGTCTGGATGCCCTGCCCCTGTGACAGGAGACAGTGTTGACTGACTTTCAGGGCATCCCAGTGCCATGGCATTTAACTTGCTATGAGTGATCCTGCATTGTGTTCAAGGGTGCACCATGCACCCCATTGTGGCATTGCCCACCAGGACATGGTGAAAAGATGGTTCCTGCGTAACCATGCAGGCTTGACAATATCCCACATCATCTTACAAGACGAATTCCAAAGATGTTGTAAATCGGAATTAATGACGTGTAGAGACCAAAGATCCTCTGGCAGTGAAATTTCCTTCTTGGCAGACGGCTTATCTGCCAAAAGCGTTATAAGATGACTATATGCGCCCAAGGGATATTTAACACCATGTGGAGGTTGAACAGAGTATGCACGAGACCAGCTCAACATCTGAAGATACTTAAGCCTGGAGAAGTGTGGACCAATTTTTGTGCAAAGATAATCCCAGGGTAACAAGTCCCCGTCAACAAATAGGTTACCCCACTCCTCCAGACCAGCCTCTCTCATAGGTGTAGCTAGTGCATCCCCTAACCATGTTGGACCGTCAGGAAGGTCCCACAACGGTGTCCTACTTCCATAGTAACCAACTTTAATTGCTTTAGACATCTGAGCCCATATTCTTGCCATACCCCTTAAAATTTTCAATTTAATTTTTTTGAAAAACTTGGGGTTTCCAAATTCAAAAAGAAACCCTGACTGACTTACACCTTCTACATCCAATAACATTGAATAGAGGGAACACACTCCATCCCCTACTGGTCTCTTTAATAGAATCCTGGCATGTGAAAGCTGGAAAGCCCAGGCATAAGCCTAGAGATCAGGAGCTGCAAGCCCTCCTTTTTCCCTACGCCTCCTGATTTTTTTGCAGGAGATTCTTGGCAGATATTTATTCCAAATAAAGGTACTAATATCCGACTGTAATTTTCTGATAGAGGCGGGATCAAAACATAAGGGTATCGCATTAAACAAAAAAGAAACCTTAGGCAAGATGGACATTTTGACAAGGCTAACCCTACCCAGTAGGGAGAGTGGAAGATGGGCCCAGGTCTGGAGCAACCTACGACAATCCTTTGCAATTTTTGAAAAATTAGTGGTAGTAATCTGATCGAGGTCAGCTACAATATCCAAACCTAAATATCTCATCCGACTCGCCGGCCGGATTTCCGAATCGAAGGTACTTTGATCAATATTCCAGGTCATCATCTCAGTCTTTAGAGCATTAATCTCATATCCAGAGACCATTCCAAACTCCGAAGCCAGCCTGAATATTGCTGGGAGGGCCTCATGTGGATCAGAGGTAAATATGAGAATATCGTCGGCGTAAAGGGCCACCTTTCTCTCCCAGCCCCTGTACGCAAATGCCCTGATGTTAACACTATCCCTCAAAATCTGGGCAAAGGGTTCAGCATATAAATCGAACAGGAGCGGGGAGAGAGGGCATCCCTATCTGGTACCCCTTGAGATGTCAAATGAGTCGGAGAGTATACCATTAACCAAGACACGGGCCCTAGGGTTACTATAGAGAAGATTAATCGCCTGACGAAATCTACCCCCCACGCCAAACTTTGCCAAGGCCTCCAACAGATACAACCAATTAACTCTGTCGAAGGCCTTGGTGGCGCCCAGCGTGAGAACCGCCAAGGGCAAAGACTTCAAACATGCCATATCTATTGATCCAATCAAATCAAAAGTCAGTTCAAAAAGCTGTCGCCCCTTAATAAATCCCTTCTGATCGATATGTAGAATGGAAGGAGCGACCAAGGCCAATCTATTTGCAAGAATGGAGGCAAAGATCTTATAGTCTCCATTCAGAACAGAGATTGGCCTATAGGAGCCACAGGCGGTTGGAGACTTCCCTGGTTTCAAGATAACAGTTATGGATGCGTTATCCCATGACATAGGTGGTCGTACTCCATCTAGCAGTATCTGATTGAACAATGTAACCAGGAAAGGAACAAGTTCCTGCTCCAAAGATTTATATATTTCAGCAGGCAGCCCATCAGGCCCAGAGGCCTTGCCTTTCCTGGCATCCCGGATGGCTTTCCTTACCTCCTCTTCCGAGATTTTACTATCTAGCATTGCTGACTGATCAACAGAGAGTTTTGGTAGATCTATTTTCCCAAGCCATTCATTGATCATATCAGTATCCAATTTCTTATCTTCATGATAAATATCTTGATAGTAATCTTTAAATGCTGCTCTAATATCTGCATCAGAAGAAAGAGGGACATTATTGACATAGACCTGGTTGATGTTGTTACGAACCTGATCAGTTTTTACTTTCCATGCCAATAATTTACCAGCAAATTCTCCATACTGAAAATGTGCGATTTTACTGGCCTCCCATCTTTCCTGAAGCCGCCGGTTAAGGATCGAGGTCAGTTGGCCTCTTAGGGTCAGTAGTTTAACCCGCAAAGGTGTTAAGACAGCATCTGTGGAAGCCAAGTTAGCATCAATGTCAGCCTGTGCTCTAGTCAGGTTCGCCTCAACTAAGGCAATAGCCTCTCTATATTCCCTCCTTCTATATGACATCTTACTTGTAATAAGACCCCTCAAAGAGGCTTTAAGTGAGTCCCAGACCACACCAGGTCCAGCAGAACCCACATTCACCTCTAAGAAAGACCTCACTTCAGTTTTTAAAGAAGTGACATCTTCAAGGTGAGAAAGTAGAGTACGGTCAAAAGACCAAGTCCTTACTACATCAGAGGTAGATACCATAAGTTCCAGGAAAACTGCAGAATGGTCAGATAAATGTAACGGGAAATAACAAATATCCTTAACTGCGTCGCATAAACTATGGTTAATTAATATAAAATCTATCCTGGACTGGTGATTATATTTATAATTTCTAAAAGACACCCCCTGCTGCTGCCCGGTCCTTAATCTCCAAATATCACATATCCGTATTGCTTCATCTCATTCAACAAGAAAGATCTTGATTTTGAAGGGACACGGGATCTGCTGTTATGAGATTTATCCAGGACTGGATCTAAAACAATGTTGAAGTCCCAGCTAATATAACTGGTTCCGGGAAGGACAAAAGGTGAGAAAAAATCACTTCCAAAGATGTAGGGTCATCAAGATTGGGACCATAGTATCCAACAATAGTAAAACAGGCACCCATAATTACCACAGAAGCAATAACCCATCTTCCCGCAGGGTCAACTTTAAACTCTAATACCCTGGCCCTAAGCTGCTTTCTGAAAATCAGTGACACGCCTCGGGAAGTCATAGATTGTGAGGTCGATATCATAAAATCAATCCATTTATTCTTTTTAACTAAGGTATCGATTTCAGACTGGATCAAATGTGTCTCTTGAAGGATGATGACCTGGGCATCAGAGTCCTGGAGATACTGCATCAATATTCTAGCCCTAGGTATAGTACGGAGCCCATTGACATTCCAAGACATGATCTTTAAACTAGCCATCCCCACTGAACCAGAGCATAACCAGTCTTGCCTTTATAATGCGACCAAATATATACTGACCCACCTCCATGAGAAAACTCGCAGTACAACATGAAAAACTTAAAAGAACCTACAAAAAATAAAAAAGATGGCTGATGAGGAATTTTTAAATTTTGCCCGTGAACACCCCCCACCCACCCTTCACCCTCCCCATGGATAACCTGTGGTATATCTAACCGGATCAGGTCCAGTAGATGGCACCCCTACCTCAGGCTCCCGTTACACCCCCCCCCCCCGAAACTCACAGCTAAAAGGTAAAGTGAGAAAAAAAAAAACAAGAAAAAAAAAGGGAAGTGATCCCACTTTTGATAGTGTTAAAAAAAAAAAAGTGAAAGCAAGAGAAAGCAAGAGAAAAACATCCTTTTTTTTTCCTTTCCTTCCCTACCCTTTCTCCTACTCCCTTTCTTCCTTTTTCTCCTTCTCCCCTTCGCTTTCCTGTTTACCATTTGGAATAATAAGAGAAAAGTAATAGATTTTTTTTTTCTTATTACTTTTTTTCTCCTTTTTTCCTTTTTCTTTCCTTCTTCCTTTTCCCTCTTCTCGCTCTTCCTTTTTTTTTTTTCTTTCCCCTTTTTTTTTTTTTTATAATATGCTTCAATCCCTGCGAGCGACCATCAGGCTGTAAAAAGACCTAAACTCCAAGAGATCAAAAGAGAGTTAAGTGCTATTACCAGATGACTTATTGCCTATATCCAAAAGGAATTCATCGGCAGCTTCGATTGACCTAATGTTTACCATATTATTATTATACATGACCTTCAGAGAGGCCGGGAACACCAATTGAGCAGAAGCGCCCAACTTCCTATAGGCCTCCAGCCGCCTTCCAAACTCCCATTGCTTCTCAAGTGTGACCCTAGATAGATCAGACCTGATGAGGAAAGTAAACCCCTTACCAGGTAAGGACTTCTGTTTAAGAGCTGCATTCAGGATCTGCTCTTTGAGAGTGTATGTAAGAAAATTAACAAGGATTTCACGCGACTTTTGCCTTTGCGGGTTCTGTATAAAGGGTTCCCTGTGGACCCTCTGAATGTCGGTTGCTAGCTGCTCCAGGGATTGACCCAAACATAAACCTTCCTTCAAAAGGCAAACAATAAACTGCTTAACATCCACCCCCTCAGATCCCTCCGGAACATTAAGAATACGAATGTTACATCTTCTTGCATTATTTTCTAAAACCTCCATCCTGTCCAACAAGGCCTGATCATCTCTTTTAAGTTTAGTAATGTCCTCTTCTGTCTTATCTAGATGTACCGACATTATAGCTAATTTTTCCTCCAAGACTTCTGTCCTTGTTGACAGCCCATCGATCTTATTATCCAATGACTGGCAATAATCGCGAATCTCCTTCTGCATAACTGAGGATTGCTCGAACCCTCTTTTTATGTCCTGGGACAAGGCAGTAAGCATCGCAAATAAGGAGGCTGCCGAGATGTTTTCTGGTGTTGCTTCTTCACAAGATGGAGTGGAAGGTACAAGAACAGGGACAGATGTTGCCAAGGATAGCTCAACAGACGGCTCCAATACAGTAACCCCCCCAAAGTCCTGCGTGATGAATTCAAGAGCACAGGAATCGGAGTGGGTAAGACCACCCTCACTAGCTACTGCTAAGCCGCCCCTCACGTTAGAACTAATAGGTGTTGCCCAGCCTCCCGTCATTTCACTAGACAAAACTCCACTCTTGGGTATAATTGTAAGTGGGGAAGGTACTGAGATTCCAGGAGCAACTGAGACAGCTGGCGCTACCTCCCTTACAGTCATCCCGGAGTCACCAAGAGCCGAAGGGGTTGGCACAACAACTAAAGGGGGGGGGGGTGAGAGAGATGATGGAGTTAAAGTAGTGGGAATCAGTTGAGCAGAATCCTTTGGTGTGGTCATTGCCTTAGATTCCACAAAGCGCAAGACCTGTGGAACAACTTTGAAGTATGACCGAAGAGATGGTGTAATTTTAGGTGTAATTTTAGATGTAGCCTCGGCTCCAGCAACGGGATTACGTATTGCTTTCCCTCTGGCGCCCTTAGATTTCACTTCCTTGGATAAATAGGAAGAGGTTCTCTTACCAATTTGGGGTGGAATAACGGCACCGGATGAATTAGGACCGATAACAACCCCCCTCGTAGGCACTCTAGCCTGCTCCTTACCTCGTCCTCAACCAGATTTCCCACCTCTCCCCTTACCTCTGGGCACTTGATAGTGTTGGTGCAAACCTTCTGAATCTTTTAATACCCCACACTGAGGTAAAACTGAGGCTGACTCCTGTGCGCTTGTGTCGCTGTAACCATCTGCTTCCGTCGTTACCGCTTCTGTATTCTCAGCTGTAGCCTGAGAAAACTCCTCCAAATGGTGAACAAGGCTGTCTCCAACACACACAGCACGCACCAAACTGCGCGCTCTCCTGCCGCGCCGCAGCTCCAGGGCGGCTGAGGACCACGACCACCGAACCAGTGAACAGCCGATGGAAATGGAAGAACCGCAGCAACCAGGAGTATCAGCCACACCAAGAGCACCAAGGGCGTCACCAGCAAGGACTCTGCTACCGGAGCAGCAAGGCATAGAGAGAGAAGCCAGACCCGCACCAAAGGGAGGAATTAGGACCCTGCAGCACTTGGACGACAGGCAGTCAGCAGTCCACAGTCCACCGCACGCAGCACGCCGAGGGAAAACCAGCGAGACCCCCGAGGAAACTGCCAAACCGAAGGCACAGGCACAGGCACAAAACACAGGTAACAATTTCAGGAAACTGGATTAGTGTCCGGCATCGGTAGCTCAGGCGGGGAACCGGGGGAACCGGGGGAAGCGGGGAAACGGGAGCCCAAACTCACGGAGCACCACGGCAGATCAGCCGTCTGCCGCCATGTTCTCCACTGACATTCTTGCTACTGTAGCTCTCCAGCTGCTCTAGGAAGCCCAGTGCGATTTCAAAGTGAATTACTTCAGTTAAATTGAATTCAAATCAGAAACAATTTTAACAAATCATGTAGAAATTAGGACGGTTCTCCAATTATACAGTCTGCAAAACAGGGAATACAGGACACCAAAATATAATGGGCAAAGGCACCAATTTATTAAAACCCCTACAAATCCAAGCAAATGTGAATTAATCGTTACTCGCACTGATTCCAGATGAATAAACACTCAGCTTCCCTATTGTTTACAGCTAATACATAAGTAACAAATAAATCAACATTCGACGATAGAGCTATGCAGGAAGCTACATTTCATTTAAAGAGTTCTGGGACAGACAAAGAACTTAAAACAGAGGTTAGCAACAACTCGAGTTAAACGTGGCCTCTCCAATTTCAAGCTTAGGATAATCTGAAAAGGCAAAAATAACCACGGTGGACTCCATTGTAGAACAAGACAAGCCCGGCGGAGCGTGGCGCGCTTGGCGGGGACGGGGGAGCGCATTCCAGGCGGGGGAGCGGACCCTTTGAAGTACGATGCCAAACGGATTGCATGGCGGCACGATGCACGTGATTGTGCGCGTGCTCGCCATGCAATCCACTTTAGGGAGCACTTTTGGGAGCCCCTTACTAGAGTCTCGCATTGCGATTGCTACGCAATAGCTAGGCGAGACCTAAAAATGAGAAGAGACTCCGGTAAGGAGAAAACTGCATCAGTAACTAAGAAATAGCAGAAAGCAAAACAAAAAACCAAAACTGTCTCCCCTCCAATGCAGGAGTGCAGTAGGGGTAGATGTAATTTGATGGACCGTATAAAATTAGAAAGCTGTATTAGTATTCAGTCACAGTGTAAAATGCCCATTCAAAGAAAGTCCTTAACGCTACTACCACATTAATACTTTTGAAACAGTGGTCTTTTTACATTTCTTCTGAATGTTTATGAATGTAAAGATGAAGGCTTATGAGGGATAGCAGATTTTCATCCCTACATTAGCATTCACTGAATTAGCATTATTTTTTTCCTTAGCAGCCCTTGTTCCTGTAAAGGTTGAGGCCTCCTTTCAAAAATAAAAACTTGACATTCAATGAATATATTGGGCGGCAGACAGCAGTCCCCAGGATTGTGGTCTGCTCGCCCAAATGAGGGTAGCCATCTTTCAGAAGGCAGTATCTGTCCCATGGGGACAGCTTCCATTTTGTGAATGACTTACTTCCCCTTTTGAGAGTTAATGATAGATCAGTGGTTTGTGATTGCAAGTCAAAAACATTTGATACATGTAATAGTGAACCGCAAAGGAGAGGCGGACACCTATTACAAACCCCTTTAATTTGCAATTAATTTTGGGTTGCAAAGCACATCTTACAAGTCAGACAGACATTTCTGACTTGAAGTGGGCCTTTTTATATAACGAGGCTTGCATTTCAGTGATTACATAGACTGTGATGTTGCGAATGGGATGGTTTGTGACAGCAAAAATGTTTTGCATGTTTAGGCCCCTAGCTCTGACTGGACATTAAGTTTATTGCGTGTTACTGCTATATCATGCAGCATCTGAGTTTCAAACCCATCACCTCCTGGAGTAGTAACAATAAATATTTATTGTTGGGTTTACACGTCATCCAGAGCTAAAATACAAGACCAACCCTTTCCCCACCAAATGTTTGTAAACTTCATAGTTTTTAGACACAGTACCAATCAAGTTTATAAATGTAAATCACAACCCAAGATACATTCAGACCAGATCTAGATGACTTAAACGAAGGCGATAATATAAGAATCTAATGCTATAAACATATGAAAACAGTTACATTAATGAAAATATAAAGTGCATAAAGAACATTCCTTTAATTCTCCATGAATGGACTTCTGAATTACACAGTCCATTCTTAATTTATTAATCACACATGCATACATTTTTAGGTCTGTCGTTAGCTAGGACCTTTTGATTTTACGAAAATTATATGTATAATATATTTATCAAGAGGGAATTCAGCCAGTCTTCTTCATTCATTGGTCTGTTGTGGCATTCACATATTTCCTGCATCCACTGTAGCATACAGCATTGGGCAATAGATAAGCTAACTTCAGCAATTGGCTAAATTACTTCTGTGTGACAGCATCCTGCTCTTTCGCAAACAGCACATCCTCATACAAAATAATTTCCTTTAATGCCAGGGACTACTAAGGAAATATGTGCTTTTGAGACTAAAATAAAATATCTTTGCATATAGTCCACGTTTTTTCACATTGGTGAGAGCCCATCATCTCCCCCAGCAACAGTTTTACAAAAAAAAAAACATGAGAAGACAAAACAAGCATTGGAAAGCCAAAATGCTGCCAGCCAATGGCGGAGCTTTTGGCTTTGCCAATGCTTGTTCCACATGCGTTATCTAGGTTCGAACCTGTGTAAGTAAAGTGAAATATTACTACTTTAACACAGTGCTGTCAATATAATAATTAGCGGTGAGTAAAATTCACATAATTTGCTACAGTGCAATTATATGAGATTTCTGGAAAATTATACAAAATTACTTGTAATTACTGGAAATCTAAATCCATCATTGATCACTATATTTTAGTGCATAATCTGCCCTCGTGTCAACTTTTCACACGAGGAAGAATTTCACAGTAAAGAATAGCACATATATCACCCGTGGCAAAAGAAACATCATCTCGCTTTCTGGTAGTCCACTTTATTTATTGATTTATTTAATTTATTTGATGAGTTTTATATAGCGCTGGCTAGACCCGGAGGTATCAGTGTACTTTACATGAGGATACACATTGTTACAAAGTTACATCAGTTACAAGTTACATCTGTTGCTAGAAACATTTAAATAGCATAGAAGACTAAATAAATGGTGCGTAGAAGGGTTAGGGGGTAAGGGGCAGGGCACACGGCAGGGCGTCTATCTCGAGCCCATTGACAATTGGTGTGACATGCTTCATAGATATGCCCACACAGACTCGCGGTAACCGCTAAGACAGCCTTATTAACGACCGAAGTTTGGCCGTGTATCCCTTGCAACCCTGCCCCTTCAGACATTTGATTTGCTGGCAGCCTGGCCCGAGGGCTTTTGGCCTAACACCCCGTTGCACACTGTTCAATTTATTTGACTTAACTCTCTCTGAGGCAGCTAAATAATTTTAAGCTGGGACCATTGGGCTAGGTAATCATTTTCCTCTGTCTGTTCCTGCTCAGCCATTTTCAAGTTACTGTTATTGTAAAATCTTGAGAGACATAAGATGTTCTCACATGCCCCTCATAGAGCTTAATAGTAATAGAAAGAGGACTGATCGAACTTCAGCAGCGGCCATCTTGGCATGGGGATACGATCAACAGCCTTTTCAATCTATTCAGCTGAATGAGACCTGGTAATCCCCACTGAACAATGGATGGCGTACTTTTATTTTGTTTGATTTTAATTTGCAATTGCTATATTGCTGATCATTTAAGATGGGCCAAGTCTTCATCTAATGCAACAACACCACATAAATCTTCCACACCCCAAGGTGGCGCTATAGCACATTCTTTAAGTAGCCCTAGCTCATAGGTTAAACCTTTTGGGTTCTGTCTACTTATACAGTTCACTATTCTTAACAGACCTACCCTATTAGTGACTAGAACTGACCCAGGAACTCACCCTCTCCTAGCATTCTGCCCTCCGCCCACCATGGCTATGTCTATCACCAGTCCTGCTGAAGGCTCACTTTCTCAAGTTGGTTTTAATGCCTTTAAGATTACTTATCCCCAAACCTGACTAAAAATGCTGCTAAGAAATTTAAACACAATACAATCAAAAGACACCCGGAACTGCTTATATCTGATACTTATTTCTGTCTATCTAATGGCAACATCCTGAACGACCTAATATTTTTCATGAACAGAAGAGCCCAATGGAGAAAAACCCTCATACCCTTATTTCAGGTCAAACAGATAAAGAAAACACCTCATGGTTTCACTCTTTCAGTTACTTCCTCTCCAATCTTCCAAGCTGATCTCACCATTATCATTTACAACAACGGGATCGTTCTCACTCAAATCATCTGATCGAAATCTAGAGCAGTTCGAAAACTCTTTATGAAGATCAAAAACTAATTTGCTAACAATACAACCTCTTTGCGGCAAGATCTAGCGCTAGCAACCACAAGGGTACCCCAAAGTATACACCTCCCTCCTCACCTTCCTATCGGCCTTTGTACCTGCAGGGTGGCGGGTTGAATGCTCCAGCCACTGCACTGCCAGCAATCCTCTCACCATTACCAACCTCTCTATCAAGGCATCCCGGAACACCGCAAATTCTCAGTGACCAACTCCCTCCTCTGGAACCTCTCAATACCGCCACTGATCCATCTGGCACTCAACGAGACCCTTCCTCCTCGCCAGTTCTCCCCACACAACCTCTACCCCTTCCCCAGCACCCAGACTTGGTGGCACGCCTGGACGATATGCTGCACCTTCTCACCCTCGAAGTTCATGATCTAAAAGCCCTCTCATTGGAACATCTCCCCTGGATAAGCTCCATCCTCTCTTGTATGAATCTGCCCTGGCCCCCTGTTAGTGCTCGTGTTAGAGCTCGCCTTGACCAAATCCCTCCCCCCTCTATCTCTAAAACCGTACCCCTACCTAGCGCACCCTCCCGTCCCAGAAGATCGTTGGCTTATCTCGCGCTCAACGATATGGATGACTTACTCAACTCTAAGTCGCTTATCCTAGACATCAACAAGATTCCTACGGGCCAAATCCGAGCCATTCACGCAAACCCGAACAGAGAATCCCCCCATAACCTTAGAGTCATAAACAATGACAACCTCATGAGAGTGAACATGATACAGACTCCTTCCCCCTTACACCGATACAACTTAAATGCATACTACTCAACTGCAGGTCAGCCAGCAAACACGCCTCTAACATCTTCAACCTCATTCAACACAATGAGATAGATATCATCATCCTGACTGAAACTTGGCTCAATCCCTCTTCCACTCGTATCCTAGACCTCCTAATGCCCCATACCCATGACATAATTAGTCTAGACAGACCTTTGAAGCTGGGAGGTGGCCTAGCCTGCATACATCGGAGCACACTCGTGGTCTCCCTCTCGGAGGCTTCTATGCCATCATCATGCAAAAACCTTTGTCTCAACATCTCCAGTAACAATCACCCGGTGTGCAAACTACACACATTCTATCACCCCCCTGGGGACAACCTCCGCTTCATCGAACAATTAATGGAAATCATCTCTGGCAATGTTGATTCCGTTCTGTTCCACATCTACCTCTGTGATTTCAACCTCCACTGGTTTAACCCTAATGACTAAGCTGTAACATGCATCAAATCTTTCTTGAGTGATCACGAGCTGATTCAACATTGTGACCGGCCAACCCATAATAAAGGAGAAACTCTGGACCTCATCATCACCAAAGGACACACCATCCCAATGGATACCATCACCCTTTGTGATTGGTCCAACCACCACAGCATCTTCTTCCATATTAACATGGAGGTCTCTCTGAAGAAGGGTCAACCAACGAAATCGAAGATTTGGAAAAGGGACCTTAGAGATATCAACACAGCTGATCTAGCAACCCACTGTAAGTTTGCCCTCTCTTCCCAAGTCGACATGTCTGAGGTTCATGTACTCACCGACTTCTACAACTCTACAATCTCTAGCATAATGGATTCCGTTGCCCCACTACAACAAAAATATGCCTCAAATAAAATATCCAACCATGGTTCAACTGCAACTTAAACTCGGAACGTCGCAACCTTAGGGCTATCGAACGATCCTGGAGATCCGAAACATCCTCGGACCAGCTAAAAATCCTTAGATCGGTTAGGAGCTCCTATACCAAGCAAATCAAGAGAGCTAAGGCAGACTATTTCAGATCCCAACTTAACCAAGCGGCAAATCACCCCAAGAAACTTTTTGAACTGGTTAAACAACAATAAAATAGAAGCACCAAACCGCCTTGACTCTGAAGTCAGCCCTCCCTCATGTGATGATCTGGCTGCTTTCTTTACTGAGAACTCAAGACTCATCAATATTGATCTGGATACCAGGAGGGCTCTACTGCTATCCAATGGGTCTGCACCCTGCCCGGCCCTAACGAACAAGATTGAACCGATAAGCCTGGGCATCAAGAACAACGCCTCCAGGAACACCTTTACCTCCCTCAGTGAAAGATACATTAAACAGGTTCTTCATAGTTTCAACTCTTCTAATCACTTCAGTGAGCCTTTGCCACCTTCCATATTCAAAGAAATCAAGGATGTCGTCTCTCCCATCTGGACAAAGAATGTCAACGCGTCTTTGTCACAAGACATGATCCCGGAGTGCCTAAAAGCAGCTCAGGTAAAACCTATATTAAAAAAACCTACCGCAGACAGCGCTGACCTTAACAACTTCCACCCTATCTTTAACACCCCCACCCTCACCAAACTCCTAGAAAAATGCATCCAATCTCAACTCTGTGCTCACATCGAAAATTTACATGTCCTGGACCAACATCAATCTGGCTTTCGTAGTGGGCATAGCACCGAATCGGCTCTCACTCACGTTGTGGATGACATTTTAAAAATGCTTGATCAAAATGAATCGTGCCTCCTTATCCTCGTTGACCTTTCCTCTGCGTTTGACACTGTTAATCACGACAACCTCCTATCCATTCTAGAGCACAGAATGGGCCTGTCTGGTCCGGTGTTGCAATGGTTCTCGTCCTTCCTCCATCACAGATTCCAAAGAGTGAAGGCGAATCACTCTCTCCCAGTCATCTCCAGTATCCATGGGTATCCCCCAAGAGCTAGCCACCTGTTGAGGTTACTCAAGAATCTCAAACCTCTCCTCCCACAAGCTGACTTCAAACAAGTGTTCCAAGCGCTTGTTTTGCCAAGACTAGACTATGGCAGTGCTACGCTCTGTGGTCTCCCCAAATATACCTTGGCCCCCCTAAGGGCCTCATGGAATGCGGCGGCCAGACTGGTTACGGGTACCAAAAGAAATGCGCACATCTCCCCAGTCTTAAAATCCCTAAATTGGCTGGCCTACGAAGCAAGAATACAGCTAAAGATTGCTTGCCTATCTCACAAAGCCCTCCATTTCAAACCCCCCAGTTATCTAGTGCAAAAGCTAGAACTATCTGGAGGGGGTAGATCTTTTAGGATTGCCTACTCTCT
Organism: Triturus cristatus; assembly: GCF_964204655.1. Taxonomy (NCBI): domain Eukaryota; kingdom Metazoa; phylum Chordata; class Amphibia; order Caudata; family Salamandridae; genus Triturus; species Triturus cristatus. The sequence continues at coordinate 304,509,651 of NC_140594.1, read as the reverse complement.
CCTCCTGAAACCTCTGATCTTTCAAAAAAAGAGAACATGTCACCGAGCTTTCTCAGGCTCAGCACATAATATCTGGATCTCTCTCCCACCCAAAATACTTAAAATCTCCAAGGTTGCCTTCAAATTGGAAGTTAAAACATTCCTTATGAACAAGTTCTTACCTTGATAGGTTGATGGAATGGATTGTCTGCTCTAATGCATTGGACTTACACCTTTAAGCCCTGCGCTGGATTCTATTTCTCTTTCTTTTTTTTTCCTCTCTCTTGATGCACTTGCTCCCCCATCTCGCTATGTACCAGTTATTTTCTTATTATTGTGCTGACCCCTTGTACTTGTAACTGCTCTTGTCCCGTGAGTTCTATTTTGATTTGTGATCCTGTCCGTCTTCCTATTTGACACATGTATTGCAACTGTTACCTTCCTTTCCCCATAATTGTAAAGTGCTCTGATATCCCTCTGGATCATGTTCGTGCTATATAAAAATTTATAAATAAATAAAAATAAGGTAAAAGGGTAGGAGGGAGGTACGGTGGAGAGACGAAGGAAGGTCTTCTCAAAGTCCGGCTGGGTAGGTGACGGACGAGGGGGAAGTCCACAGCCCATCTCCTCTATAGCTATCGAGGTAGCTCCACTGGGCATCGACCAAAATGCTAGGTCTGAACGGTCGTGGCAAGTTCACAGATTTTATGTCCTAATGAGTGAGCTGGATAGTGTTGGCGGGTGGGGTATATGCGCGACGTCTGTTGGATGTCCAATCTAGGTGCTGTCACATTCATACCCTCTCTGCAGCAGGGTTATCGCCCCTGCCACTCATCTCTCCTGCTGACCTGAAACTGAAGTCTCCCCACTCGGGATACGGCCTCATCGACTTGATAGGCTTGAATTAATACTGCATTCGGCGCCATCTTGGGGTCAGGCAGGCTTGGGCGCTCCCTATAGCCTTTTCTGCAGTGGAAAGCCAGCTTCCAAAGGGGTTAGAACCACCCCTAGCCCCGCTGGTGTATGCTCGATGAGCCAGTCCATAGAGTCCAGTGTGGTTCGAGTGGCTTCTCTTTTAGCTGTAGTCCGGAGGAGCGAGTTGGGGGGGGGGAATCAAGAGTGAGGAATTGTAGGTAGGAGCCAGGCTGTTTAGGCCATTTGTGTGGTGGCCATGTCAGGCATCCGGGTATAATGAGATCCCTCATCCGTTGCCCCCAGATGCGCTCAAAAGCCAGGGTAAACTGCTTAGTAGGCCTGATGGAGCAAGGTTTTGTGGAAAAGAGACTTGCTCGGATGCAATCCACTCATTTAACTTATTAACAAAGTTATTAACAAAAGTGTAGTGAAATAATTAATGCGCACCACATGAACACGTGGGTTAGTGAAGCTTGCTTATGTGTGTACTAATGTGGATAACAATGAAGACGGACTAATACCGCTTTAAACTGGGAACTTTCGTGCACATGCGTCAACTGCATCTATGCAGTATGATGAACTAATGCTTGGAGGGAAATTCTGGTGCATCCCTTCCTCTCCGAACCCACCAATATCAACTGCGAAGTACCCCAAGGATCTTTGCTCAGCCCCACGCTCTTCAACATCTACATGGCCCCCCTCGCTGCCATCGTCAGACAACATGGGCTCAGCATCATATTCTGCGCCGACGAAACCCAGCTCATCCTCTCACTCACAAACAAACCTGAAGACACCAGACTCTGCTTCCAGGAAGGAATGAAGAACGTCGCAGCCTGGACGACGGACAGCTGTTTGAAGCTCAAGAACGAGGTCCTCATCCTCGGCCTCTTCACCTCTGCCTAAGACAACACCTGGTGGCCCCCCGCCCTCGGGAACCCGCCCACCCCTATGGACCACGCACAAAACCTCGGCATCATCCTCGACTTCTCTATCTCCATGAACTGCCAGATCAACTCTCTCACCTCCACCAGCTTCAACTGCCTGCGCATCCTCCGTAAGACTTTTAAATGGATCCCCCACGACCGCAGAAAGACCGTCACCCACGCGCTCATAACCAGCAGACTGGACTACGGCAATGCCCTATACGCCAGAATCAACAGAACTCTACTACACAAACGCCAAACCATCCAGAACGCCGCAGCCAGATTCGTCCTCGGGACACCGTGCCATGAACACATGACCCAGCACCTGCGAGACCTCCACTGGCTCCCCGTCGAGAAGAGAGTAACCTTCAAACTCCTCACCAATGCCTACAAATCCCTCCACAACATCGGACTCAAATACCTCAACGAGAGAGTATCCTTCCACGCACCCAAGAGGAACCTCCGCTCCGCCGACCTCACGGCCAAGACCTGGAACGAGCTCCCGGTGAACATCAGACACTCCCCCACCCTGCATACTTTCAGTAAGGACATCAAGATCTGGCTCTTCGACTGATCCGGAGCTGCACCCCCTCCCCCCTAGCGCCTTTGGACCCTCTCGGGTGAGTAGCACGCTTTATAAACCCCCTGATTGATTGATTGATTGATTGATTGATTGATTGATTGATTGATGAGCAGAAGATACTAAAATGGAGTCCTGAAGACTCGCATGCATGGCATCTGCTTACTTGAAATGAAAACAAGCTATTTTACTAATGCTAATGCGGGAAAAGTATTAATAAGTAAAGAGGAATAGAGTAGAGGTGGGTGGTATACAGTGCAACCACTTTATTTGTGAAATTAATATTTGTCTTTCTGAGTTTATCACTAGTGCGTATTTGGGCCTCTCTCATATAACTGAATCAAGCTGTGTAATGTGGAGTCTGCGCATGTTCACTGAAACTTAACCCGGAACGATGACTGAGAGATTGAATGGGAGCCAAGGACAAGTGTTACACCCTGGTAACGGATGGTGAAGAGTTCAACGATGAAGACTATTATTCAAAATGTTATTATATTGTTTCAAAGTGAAATGTGAAAGCATATGAAAATCAAATTTATGAATAAAAATTAAGGGGATGGGTTTGCGAACAATAGCTGAACTGATTTTAATGACATGTAAGCATGGTGTGATAGAGCTTCCCTCCTTGCCTAACCAATCACATTTCATATTTTTAAAATATAGAAACTTTAGTGGGTGGAACATGGAGAAACAAAGGTATAATTAAGATAGCTTTAGTTAGTTAGTTAGGAGAAGAGAGTGGGCTATGCTGACAGAAGAGACACAGATGCTGTGAGTCGGGGATGCTGTTTTTGCTGCGGGAGATGCTGTTGCTGGGAGAGATGCTGTCAGATGCTGATGAAAAGCCGAATGCAGAACCTGAAGCAGAACTTTCTATCCTAATTCAATTGGGTTAGATCAGAAGATCGCGGAGGAATCTCAAGGAGGAAGAGAGTGTCAGAGAGGGTTGCGGCGCAATCATCGGTATTCTAGAGAGGTCAACTATCCTGTCCTGAATCCTGTCCTGAAGTCTTTGTCTCCTGACCTATCCCGGAGGACCCTTACCAGCCCTTTGGCCAGGGGGTTAGTCTTTCACACCATCCTTGGTAAATATAATTTCTCGTTATTTGCTGATGTTCTTTTCTCTCTGTCCTCTCCCTTTCTGAGCATTGATTATTGTATGAGTCCGAGGTAAATGTTTTGGAATTAATGAATTGAGTTTTCTCTCCTATGAATGTTGGTGACTACACTGTATTTTTGAGGTGGGTCACATACATTTATTTAGATAAAGATTTCAAATATTCCTGAGTCTGTGGTTATTTACATTGAATAAAAGAACAGTTAGTTTTATGTTATTTTCCCTATCAACTAGTTCAACTAATGGTCCATTGACCAGAGGAAAGAACTTCTTGATCAGTCAAAGGTTAGTTAGGAGTATTAAATAACTAATCCTAAACATTGTGGAAATTACAAACTTGACCCCAGTGGTTTTACATACTGTGAGTTTATGGGCCCAGGTGAGTATATGATAGTGGAGTATCTGTTGTTGTTGAACCGCTGGATCAGTTTTCTGGTGGCAGAGTTATGGTTATTATTGACTAGTTTGGTGCTCAACATTTATCATTAATTATTGATTTATGTTTAACAAAAGATTTAGTATCTTGTTTTATGTTGTCTAGAAGCACAGGTACAGAGTTTGACTGGCCATCCCAGGAATGGAATAGCGGGTGGTGATAGAAGCCATACTGCACGAGGTTACTCGTCTGTTGTCATAACTCTGAGAAACTACGGAGGGCTGGCAGTGTTGCATCAGGGACTATATCGTGTAAAAGTAGAGTGAAAATAATAACAAAGGGGTTCGCTGGTGAAAACTTGGTCTCATTTCCCAATACGGGTGGCACTGAAGAAGTAGCAGGTTCTCCTAAGCTTGAATGAAGGGTAAACAGGGGTTTTACTCGCAGCGGAAGAAGAGTAATTCTGAAACTCAAGAATAAGTTGAAATCTATTCTTTGTTTAGTGGAACCGACAGAGTAGCGAATGTTTTTGAGTTGTTACTAGCGAAGTTTAAAAAGGTCCCACTTTAGAGACCTGCACACTGTCACACCTGATCACTTATAAAGCTCTGTGCCAGAGGGCATATACAGAGTCAAGAAATAAACTAACGTCAGAGCGCAAGGGTGGTTATATAAGGGGTCTGGTGTCATTTCTGGGGCAGGACAAAATTGATGAAGAACCACATGATGCCACCTGCTGGCGCTTGGGAGTATAGCTTAGAAAAATCTCAACATCTAGTCTGGCGCCTATAGGTATTCCCAAATTAAGAATCAGCGGTTAAATAGGGTATCCACCGGAAAGAGTGTTGCTGAAGGTAAGTAACTTTTTCAATTTGTTATCCTGTATTATAGTTTATCAACGCAAAAACACTGCATAATGAAACCACTACTTAGTGCACTACTTGTTCCAATGGCAAACTAGTAAGCATGTCATCTGCCTTATGTCCCTCTTGTAGCCCTTTCAAGTTTGTCCCTTTCTTCAACCATTCAGGCTGGCTAATTGCTATAGAATAGCAAGCATAAACTTTTAGGGACAACCTTTATGGAGAACATGGTCAATCTTCTCAAAGAAATTTAGAGAAATGTGTAAGAAATGTTGCATTTTATAATTCACATTGCTCCTGCAGGATTTAGAATATTTTCGTGGGATTCTCACTTTATATGTGAGGCTGCATAACAATATTGAAAGCATGGTTGTTAATATAATATGTCATAAAAGTGGAACTATTTCTGTTACTTTTGGAGTGACCTCTTTGCAGGACATTGCCCATCAGCCACATATTCTAGGTTTTCTGGAGCTTGACAGAATATTTGTCTCTTTTGCATGCTAGGACACTATTTGTTGCAGTTATTTTAAGATAAATACCCTTTTTGAGAGTTTTTTTGACCTGTTGGCTTTTTCTTTTCTGGTAGCTTCATCATTTCAACTACTCGATGAGGGGTGCTACAAAAAATATGTAATTTTCATTTAGAACAGCACAGATTGCAGGCAGAGTAAATAACAGGTGGTAATATTTCCAACTGATTGGTACTCACATATTTGCTCTCAGGAAGAATGGAAGAGGCCTAAGGAATCATCCCTGAGCCTTACCAGTTGCACATCATGAAATTAGGTGCATTAACCCACCAAGCTCCATGTTCCGAGACTTTTACACGTGTGTGACCTCAAGCAAGCATCTGTTGCATTTCTTGATGACCAGACTGAAAATGCACCTGTGATCAACAGTCAGACAGGAGCGTCTTTCTGAAGATGAAATTAAAAATATGTGTGAGCTCGTCGTTTCACAGAAGGAATTATTGTCGTCTAGGAATAACTTTGCAAAAACAGGCTCTAAAGTGCTTTGTATTCAAATCTGTAGAAGCTGCTTTTTGGTTGTCTCATTCTACTTTTTAAACCTCTCTGCCAATAGACCATAAACATTGTCAAACCCACGAAAACAAGTTAGTTATAATCATTTTGGGTTTGACCAATATGTTTAAAATGCTCAATCTCTCACTCTATTTTCTTGTATTGGCTCTCAGAATAGCTCCGCCCCATTGTTTGAAGCTTTTCCCCACCTTCATTGGTTGACCTGTTAGCTCTCCCTCCCACCCCGAAATCTAGCTACACCCTTGCATTGTGTTGAGGTTAGAGTCGAAGGACCTATTGGAGTGTTATCTTAAGGATTTTGGGGGTCCCAGGGAGGACATATTTTAAGGTCCCCAGAACAGAACAAATATGATTTTTTTATTTCCCATTTCCAGCTAATTGAAGCCACATGAAACAATAATAAATTATACTTTAGCAGGGTAATACAAAAAAGTTGCAATAGGCCTTAAAATGACATTGGGTAGAGAGACAGATTAGAGGTAAAGGTAGATACAGAGGGCGAGAAGTTAGGCTAGGCAAATATAAGAGACAGAAGTCATAGAAAGGAAGTTCAGTTTCATATGGTGTTCCTTGAAAAGTCGGGACCTAGGCAATTGCCCACTTTGACCCTTCCTTAAAAAGTCTATGACTATTAACGAATAGCTCAGATGCGCACGCATTTGTGTATGGTTGGCGCAGTCACCTAGCTGGCACAGTGGCAGCATTTGGCGATTTTTAGGCGCAACATGCATAGCACCCCCCTTGGCTGATGTCACCCTCACGGGCTGCTTAAATTTGACTTGCATTAGAACCGGCCTTTATGAGGCAAAGAACGACGCAATCGCCGTAAGCCTCGGTGAATGGAATAGCCGGGGAATCCTGAACCACAGGCAGGCAGGGCGCAGGGCTCAGCACGCAGCTTTCCAATTAATCACTCCGATATCGATGGATTCCCCGGGTCCCAGTCAATCCCCCCACAGAACGAAAAGCAGGCTTCCACGGGACGCTGCGTCAGAGAGCGGCAGAGGCCTCAACCACAGCCGGGCCTGGTAGCAACTTCTCTGGACTAATCTCCTCGCAGGAGAGCGCAGGTCTCGCGCATTCTCCTCTAATTCCTTGCAGCTGGGAAACAGAGGGCGCTCAGATAAGACTTTCCCCAGTGTGGGAAAGAAGGCTTTGCCAGAGGGAGCCGGCACACTACTCTCCCCTCTCTTACAAGTTCCCTGACATATGGAAAATATTGCGGCCGAAAAGAAGCATCTCCGAAGGATGCCTGTCTCCTTTCAATCGAATTCCAGTGTGTCACAACACGTCAGGCGCATGCATCTTCATTAGAGACGAGGGTGACGTGTGACACCAAAACTCTTCCCACAAAGGGGGACAACAAACACAACACTGCCAACTACACACTCCTCCACCGTGCAGCGTCCTACCTACCCGAAAATGTGCTTCGGCGTCCCTCTTAGGAATATAAAGCGCTATGTAGATGTCACACTATAATACAATACCTCATGGGGCCCGAATTCTAGTTCTGTTGCAGATCTGTTTCCAGTCCTTAGGTCTTTTTCATGTTCAGAGGTGACCCAACCTGGTTGAGACCTAAGACTTTGCTGCACATATCTTTTGCATTTGAAATTAAATGCAGGCTAGTGACGATTGCGTGTGTTAGCAGGCAGTATGGTAACATTTGTAAAAAAGGCTTATAATTTAATGAGGTGCTCAAACCCTTTAATGAGGTGCTCAAACCCTAAGATGTTTCCTGGTGCTGGTTCTTGCCCCAGAAAAACCAGCAGCACCCCAGCGGCCGAGCATGCAGGGCAACATTTTATGGAAGGGCGTTAAAACTATCAAATTATTCGTACCATTTTTATTTTGCTTTGCTTTCTAGCCTCAGGGAGACATATCTAAATTCACATAACATCCATTGGCTGCCAGCTACAGGACTGTGGGTAATACACTTCCACTATCTAGGAGCGCTGTCCTCACCTTTCATCTTGTGCAAGGCCAGACCAGGGGCATCCAAAATGGATCTGACTGGCCTCTATTACTCTGGGTCAGTCACACACCATGCATGTACCACATGGGCTATACACACCAATACACTTAACATGCTTACCATGCACACAGGATGTTAGAGCAAAGAACTAGGCAGGTGCATAGAGGTGAAACTTTACACAAGGGAGCCACTCTAGAGATCAGATACAACGGTCTGGTCACACTTCACAATATGCTGCCACCATGCTGTATGTGGACCACTGTCCACTGACAGGGCAGTAGTCCTCTGTGGTAAACGAGGGTATGGTTGGTGCACCTCTCCAGGTCACAAGACAAGTCCAGGACTTTTGATAGTCATGGATAGGCCTAGGTCCCTGTGCACATGTTAAGATTAGCACAATGCCAGTGCCTAAAAAAAGTCAGCCTACCAAATACATCCAGTTGTGCACTCAGGGAAGGGAAACATTAAAATGCAGAGGGCATTCCTTCCCCAACACAGTGATACAATTTGAAGAGTTTGGGGAGAAGAAAATGTTTGGGTCGTTCTCCCACCTCGCCACCAAGATCTGGAACACCCTTCCCATCCACCTACGGCAGACCCAGAACCTACTGACCTTCAGAAGACTTCTCAAGACCTGGCTATTCCAGCAGTAGCAGCACCCCCCCCCCCCCCAGCGCCTTGAGACCCTCACGGGTAAGGAGTGCACTTTACAAATGTTCCGATTGATTGATTGATTTGGGCAACCGTTCTGCCGATGCAGTCCCTTCATAACACATAAGGGTCCCTTTTACAGTCTGTTTAATCAAAGAGTGTTACTCTGTCTCATTCCTTTCTTTCTTTTTCTTTTTTTTTGTTTCGTAATTTTTGTTGAAAGTTAAAGGCATACATATACATATAAGTACTGCACACAATAGTGAACTCATAAAGGTCAATTGCCAGTATAGATAATTAGTGTGCTTTTAAAGAGATTAACTACACAGAATACAGGCACACATTCCTGTAAATTTGACACATCTTTGAGGGTATATGTACAAGACTCAGCAGTCTGAGAAAGATACAGAATTACATCAGAACATGGGTACAAAGCAACTTTTTTTGCCAGTTAGATCAGCTAAACCATTTCCCGTAGACACTTTATCTTGGGAAGACTGATGCGTAGCACATTCATAATTTCAAGTTTCAGTAGTAGCATAGAAGCAAACCTTTAACCTAGGTGCCATTTTTAATTGGGGTCCTACTGATGTCAGGAAGCTCCACCGTACGTCAAAGCATATTTTGAGTCAATAAATATAGAAAGACACTTTCACACAACTAGGGTACAAGCATGGGTAAGAGCAACCAATTTAGCAACTTCAGTGTACTTGAGATTAACTTCGGCTTTCGACAACTTCATACAGTGTAGGTATGCACAAAGGGTCACCACTGAGCCTCAGTCATTTCTGAGGCATTACCCACCAACATAATGCACAAGATCACAACAGAGACATAAATATGGAGCTTAATCATATGGACGGTCACAATGAGGCTGTCTGGGCAGTGGGCAGCAAAAAGGCAGGGTTTGAAACATGCCACTAAACTAAGGTATTCCAGGAAGAAGACATTCATTTTGTACCAGGATAATCTTGCCATTGGCAGTTGTTGAATTGTAGTGGTAGGCAAAAGGGCAAACATGCCATGGAGTGGAGCCAAACAGTGAAGAATACGGTTTTCAGAAGCTTTTATGAAATAGGTGAGCTGCCACAGCTCACAAACAGAATAAGAGTCCTTGTACCACTTGAGTGGAGTAGCATGCATCAGTTTTCCTTTGATCCTGTGATTTTTAACAACACCCCAAATGTAAATTCATCTTTTTCATGACTGTGCAAAGTGAACGGCTTATTATAATTAGGCAGCCCTACTGCACGGGCCAAAGACGTAAATGTTTGCTCTGCTTCTTTGGTCCAGTGCAAAGGTTTAGGGGTAACTTTCTTCACCTAATCTTGGAGGGCTGTCAGAAAGTAGACCAGTAACCTGTGATTCTTGACACTGGCGGCAGCGACAAGGCATCCCACAAATCTCTGCTCAACAACAACAGCCTGGCAATTGTTTCACTGGTTGTGATTGGCTCTATTAAAACTGTCTTTCCCTGTTCTGAAAACAAATTCACTCTGTTAGATTTTGTCACACTTTCACAAACTTTTGAGTTTAACATACACATGTACTATCTTTTACCTATAGAATATGAGTCTTAACGGCAAGAATTGTGGTCACCAATTACTCAGTTTTTAGATAACTCTGCCACAGGATTTCCTATACTTTCGCCTGCAATTCAAGAAGTTCTTAAACCCTCTTGCTTCCCTTCCTATCTGTCACATTTTTCCTTATTCTATTGTTATTGGTTGATTACATAGTTATACGTTTTTCTTGATACTTGCAATCGGATATTATGCAGTGTGGTTTCATGTGTATTTCAGTGCTTCTCCTCCTACCCCCTTATTTATTTATGTATTTATTTATTTATTCATTTATTTATTAATTGATCAAGCTTTTTATTTTTTCATTCTCTAATGTTGTATTCATATGTATTTCAATGAATGTATTCCTTTTATGATTTTAATAAATCTCTCTTTAAACTTATAAAAAGATTATAAGTCCTAGTTTCTTCTGCTAAAATATGCACAATCTTTCCTTCACATATTAATACATATGTTGTCTTTGGTTGTTACATTCAGGTCTTTTCTTCCTTTGATTTGGTAATATGTTAATAAGTGTTTTATCCCGTAATTTAACTGTGCTTCTTTTCCCTTATAGTTTCAATGGGTTACCAGCAGTGCTGGAAATAGAAGTGTGTGTACCCTATACCTATATAAGCGCATGTACCTGCTTGTTTCTGAGAAGTGCCTGCACTCTCCAATTTAAAGTATTGCACGTCTGCTGAGAAGTACTGGTACTCTTACTCTCAAAACAAAAATGTTCAGGTACTCAGTACTTGACAGTTCCGTCTCATTTATCATCAGGGCTTGCCCATTCTGTGTCTATGGGAAAATGTGTTGATGCATATGGCCCTAAGTCTCTATAGAACTGGCAGTTGGATGTGGATTAGGAATTACCTTTATACAAGGCCACTTGTGAGATCTTGCAAGACCTCACACGGGGCTCAATGAGATCTCTGAGCGAATGCGCACTCAAGGATATTCTTAGGAGATGTTCTGTGGGTTGGTGTCCAACGTGGTTTAATAAAAATCAAACATTCCAATATCCATTGCCTAACAAAAGCTGCCATTCCCAAAAAACTGCTTGCTTGAGAGATGGTGACTGGTCTGGGTAACCGATGGATGGCTCAATTCTGTCGGCAGACTGGTGCCTCTCCCACACTGACATGTTATGAGGTAGATAGTAAAAACTGGAAAGACAGTATTTATTGTATTTTCTCTCTAGAAGTGTTGTACACTTTCTTAGCTAATTCAGTATGGAGATTCAGGGAGTCAGGCTTGTATTGGTCTAAGGAGTCAGGCACCACCAACAAATCAACTACATACTGACCCAAAGTAGATCCCCCTAGGAAAATTAGGGTGTCCAGATTTTTCTCGAGTGCTTGAGAGAAGATGACTCAACCTTCAAAGTGAAACTTTTCTGATGCAAACGCAAAAGACAAATGCCTCCCTGCAAATCAGGGATGTTTGACCATTTTCCTTCAAGGCATTACTATGCATTCCATGCTGGTCCTGGGGTAATGGTCGCTCTACTCTAAATAGTAATATGTGACCACTATTGTGAATTACCAGCTCTGTGATTAACAAACTGCTGGTTTAAAGGTTTCTGCTGGCAGTGGCGAGTGTAGCTCCATCAACAGAAAACCAGTAGGCCCTCCTTGAAATGTGGTATTGTAACTGAACGTTTCGCTGGGCGGCAGCACCGCCTATCCCTAGTGCTCCCACTCTGCCAAACTCTAAATGACACCTAAATATACTCCTGAATGCATAAATGTGTGCTGGGATCTCTACAGCAACTGGACTTCAGCTGTCATGAATAGAGTCTTTCAGATGGCAGTAATGAAGAATGGCCTTTAGGGAGGCTGCAGCTGGCAGGGGGATATGGGCCAGATGTATCAAACAGTTTTACCCATTCTGTGTCTATGGGAAAATGTGTTCATACATCTAGCCCTATATTGTTTGTAGGTTACACATGTGCCCATGATTATATGGTGCAGGAGCTATTGACTTTCTCAGAACAGAAGAGGGAAAAGGTGCAATATATTGAGCAGAGCAACCTCTGTTGAAGGACAGAGAAGCACCTGGGCACAACCTCGTAGAATACAAAGCAGTGGGAGGGCCAGCCGCAGAGGAGTAAGAGCCTCCCAGGCAACCTGTAAGGCAACAGCAGTTCACACTCAAGGATTCTTGACCTCTTGCTTCCCAATCTTCTGTGTGAGCACCATGGAACATTGTTCCTCTCTCACAAAAGGAGATGGTGGGATAGATGCAGAATCTCTGCTCCCAGTGATGACGAACATGGTGTCAAGTTGGGCAGCAGCAGTGCCGCTCCTGTCTAAAGCATCTTCACTGTCAGCGGTCCTCATGATAGCATTAGTTGCAGCTATGATGGTAGATATAGATGTGTTTTAAAGCAGGTTCTCACCGTGGAGCTCAGTCTGCTTCCTTTTCCTTCATTTCATAGGGACAGCAGGCCTGTTTCCTCAATCCCTTGCATCTTCTCCTCAGTAAGCAAGTCAGACTTCTTGTCACCGGTATAGTTCTTCAATGGGATGGTGCACCAAGCTTCTGCTTGAAGTCAAAGGTGGACACACTTACCTCGAGGATAGGGCCCACTTATGTTCACTGAGAGTGGCAGAGTGACCAATAAGCTACCTGTAATTGGTACAGCACTATAAATTTTGGGGAAACCAAAGATCTCAAGTGCAACTTTCATCAAGTACCGTTCAGTATTCCAGGTAGTGAACATTCCATTATATTATCAGTGTCTTTGCCTCAATTTTATGATGATGGCAGATGACCAAGGGCCAATCAGAGACAGTTTCAGGGCTTTAGATCTCTTTTCCCAGACTTGACCACAGAGAACGGGGATGAGCATTTAGCGCACCTCTTTTGCTCAGTTGATAGAAATGGCCAGGCTCCTGGCCCCAAATTTTGACAAGATGTTACTTCTTTGTAGGCCACAAGCTGACATGTCTTAACTGGTCTAATTAAGTGCAGGCACCAACAAGGTACCTTCCCTGTTGCATTGAAAACTCTGTTCATTCAAACCAGACCCATTGCAACATGGGCACATTGCATTTAGTGAACGAAATGAGTAGCACAGGGTCGTGCATGGGGTCAGCGAGGCAGCTATCTCAAAGCCCACGCAGCCTATACCGCAGCCCATCATTTTTGGGCCACATGCACTCAGGGCAAACGCACCTTAACTCCTCAGACCCTCCACAGCATTCAGCAAGGACATCTCTCGCAATAGGGAAAAGTAATGGGTTCCAGGTATGAATGTTGCCAGATTTAGCATAGAGAGCCAGTAGGCAGTCTCACAAAGTTGGGCTGCCGGGACGAAGGTCTTTACCACATGACTATTAATCAGCTGCCACAACACCTAGTATTAGTCATGTCATTTGCTGGATATTGTGGATGGTTATCACCCATGTTAACAATAGGTTCAAAAGGGGTGAACTCCATCTTCACTGATTTGAGTACTTTGCTGGCGAGCAACCTGTTCCAGTGCTTGAAAGCCGCCACAGGATACTCAGGACACGAGTATCCCGTGCAGGGACATCTATCAAGTTACTCAGAAATGTTGAAATGAATGTCGCAGATATACTACATTGAGGTCTTCTGACTCTACACCTTAATATATCCTGTCTCTCTTCACTGTTATATCAACTGTTTACACTTTTGCTTAGCCTTCACCTCTCACCATGATCTCAGGCATAGAGATATTTTTCCTTTCACATGCAACTGCCCAAGCCCCCTCTATGTGAGCATATTTTGGGTGTTTGCAGAGAACCAGAATGCTGTCTTGCCATCTGAAACACTCTAATGTTGCCTTTCTGCTCCAAATCCCAAACAATGTTCCTAAAATGGTGTCTGGGAAGAGGTGGAGTGCTGGGGCTTTTATTGCTTCTGAAACTTCACCTGGAGGGTTGTTCATTAGTCTCAATGGTGCTGACATGCCTGAAAAAAAGGTTTACATTTTTGAAAACATGTTCCAAGCCCAGCAATCTACTAGTGCCTAGGGATCCATTTTTAAGCATGCGGATCCATAAAGGTTACCAATGTTGATTAATAATTGTTTCAGGTAAGTACCTTTTCCATTCCTCCATGTGAACATGTAGGTTATGTACTCTGTCAGAAGAGTCGCGGTAGAGAGTTGCAGTTCAGTGGGCTGATGTTAGCGAATGGAGTACAGATGGGTCCTACAAAGTTTACTGTTCCATTAGCTCCTGAAGTTAGGGCTCTCTTTTCACTTTAGCAATCCCTCTGGAGAGAGGGTCTGTACTAGGAGCATTGGATCAATGTAATATTTCCCCTCTCCCCTCGCTCCAAGCCAGCTTTCCCCTGCTTGTCATTTTCTACCAACAGGACCCCAGGCAGGTGTCAATCAATAACTTGTAGCCCAGCTGTGAGATACCTAACTGTTTCTTGTAAGCCCCCTCTCTTCCTCGTCCTCTGTGGGTTTTGAAAGTGTTGGTTATCCATGAGCCTCTCAGGAGGCTGAAGAGAGAACACACGCCACCGAACATCTCCGATAATTTGTCACCATATCAGTGAGCCACACGGAATAGGTCAGCCAGGACTGTGTGTAACCGAATCAATAAGCATCCCCTGGTGAATGGGAGGCCCTGACTTGCACGCGGCCTTCTCTCTGCTCAGATACTCACTCTCTCATTGACGTTTGCCTCGCAGCTGCAGCTGAGCTCCGCCTCTGGAAAGAGGGAAAAGGCTGGAGTTTCGCAGTGTACAAGAAGGGGGACGATTTCACAAAGAAAAAGGAAACATGAATTTAACCTGATGCTTTGCATGGTTGTAGTCTTATATCGAGGAGAGAATGGTCTCATACTTAATATGGCAGCCAAAATATCAAAAGGAAAGTACAAACAGGGAAGTACAGAGTCACTACCTTCAATACATATAAATATATCAAGGTACATATTTGTATATAGGCATAGAAAATCTATACATACTTATCTGTTGATATTTTTGTCCTCGATATTATGGCTACCATATTAAGGTATAAGAATATACCATACATTCAGGACCCATACCGCTCGACACACATTTGGGGGCATATTATCAAGCACAGCGTTAAAATTATTGCCGCTTTAGCGGCAGAAAACTGCCGCTAAAACGGCGATAATGGGCTTGATAATATGCCGCAGAGAATTCCCATAGAAGCCTATGTTGACACCAGAACATGGGCTTCTATTGGAATTCTCAAGGGCATATTATCAAGCCCATTATCGCCGCTTTAGCGGCAGTTTTCTGCCACTAAAGCGGCGATAACTTTAACGCCGTTTCTTGATAATATGCCCCCAAGGGGCATATTAACAAGCGGCAGCGATAATTATCGCTGGATGCTCTTAGCGAGGAAAATGTTATCACTGGCTATCGCAGGAAATTAGCGCCATGCTAGCGTTGCATTAACAACGCATAGCGCAATGGCGATAATTTCCCAGCGATAGCGATGTTTTCAATGGAACATCGCTGGTTTTCTAGCAATGTTCCATGGAAAACGACGATAACCTTGCTGAGACGACCCTGTGGTCGTATCAGCATAATCCACTCGCAATGGTAAGTATAGCGAAGTCTGCATTTTAGCAGACGTTAGTTTTTCTCCAAAAACTAACATCTGCTAAAATGCGTGGGCAGCCTTGTAAATATTGGGATGTGTACATCAGCGATATTTACAAGGTTGTACTGCCCAGTGATGCCCACTTTGCATCTCATTAGAGATGCAAAGGAAGGCATCGGGTAAAAGGGTGCTAACATGCGCTAATGCATGTTATCACCTTCTTGTAAATAGGGCGATATTTTTATCTCCGCTTTTTTGGCTTTAAAAGCAGAGATATGGCCCTTGTAAATATGCCCCCAAGTTCTTATAACGGAATTCCCAAAACAGCTGTGAGGAAATACTATCAGGCACAGATAGACATACGCCAACCCCTAATACTTTATGTGAACTCAATGCATGTAAATTCCAAATGAAGACGTGCATGCACAAATCAATATATGTAACTTTCCACTGTTGGAAATATAAGAGTCTGATTTACAAAGAAGTCCAGAAATGTGTTCCCTAAACATTTCTTCCATTATTTGAAGCCCATTTCTGACTTTTTTTTGTTTAGAAGGGTTTCCTGATGTACTCCTGCAAATATTTTGTGAATTCACATTTACAACTGTGCAAAGACCTTTTATTGCGTAAATGTATTGGCATACATTTACACATTTGAAATGTAGTGCATCCATGCATTTCTACTTTGTCCACTAGGAAAATATTTTTCACCATGGAGAAACGCCTTCCACATACCCATCGACATTTGGGGGCCGATTCCGATCCTGTATTTTTTTTTCCCGTACGACTCGTATCCGTATTTTTTTACGTACGAATCGTACAAGTACCGTACAAACGGTAAGGTACGATTCGTACGGGAAAAATACATACGAATCTCCTCGGGAAAAGTCTACGAGACGTCCCCGGACAGTTTTACGTACGAGTCGTAAAACTGAAGTCCGAGCGCACAAGTCCGATCCGTACCGGCGTTCCGAATGCACAAGCGTATGGAAAACGTCCCGTACGGAGCGAACTGTGTACGACCCCTACCCCGGGTACACTTGTGCCCGGGGTACTAGTCGTACGGCCCCCCCACCCCAGCCCCATCTGTACGCGCTGTACCCCCAGCCCCGTATGTATGCGCCATACCCCCAGCCCAGCCCCGTATGTACGCGCTGTACCCCAGCCCCATGTGTACATGCGTACATACAGGGCTGGGGGTACGGCGCGTACATACGGGGCTGGGCTGGGGGTACGGCGTGTACATACGGGGCTGGGGGTATGGCACGTACATACAGGGCTGGGGGTACGGTGTGTAGATAAGGTGCTGGGGGTACGGCACGTACATACGGGGCTGGGGGTATGGCGCGTACATACGGGGCTGGGGGTACGGCGCATACATACGGGGCTGGGCTGGGGGTACGGCGCATACATACGGGGCTGGGGGTACAGCGCGTACATACGGGTCTGGGGGTACGGCGCGTACATACGGGGCTGGAGGTACGGCGCGTACATATGGGGCTGGGGGGTGGGGGGTATGGTCCATACATATGCATGTTGGGGTACGCACCGTACATGATGACACGTACGATGTGGGTGATGGCGTGTACGTCGCATAGCGGGCCCCCTTTTCCTCATGCATCGCGGCGTACTTAGCTTTTCCGGCACTTTTTGGCTCCCGTAAAAATATAGCCGTGCGGAGTGCTGTGGGTACGAATCGTACTTGCTGGTCCGTAAAACGCTGCCTGACTCCGTGCGGACGTCGCGGACGCGCTGTCCAGGATCGGAATTGTATGTATTTTTTAGCAGTACGGTGTTTTTTACGGTTCGTACGGAAATGGTATTTCTGTACGAATCGTACTTGCTGGTTTGCACGGTGGAATTCCCGGGTACGAGTCGTACGAAGAAAACACTCCGTACGACCATTTGCACCCAGGTTTTGCTGGATCGGAATCGGCACCTTGGTTGTGGTTTCTTTTCATTCACCACTTGAAATCAGATTTCCTCCTGCCTTGGATAGGAGTGTTTCACCAACTGTTTCCTGGTTGAAAGTGGACTGTAGACAGTTTGTACTCAGTCACAAAAAAGTAAGTTTGTGAGTGTTTTCAAACATTCTAGGGCATTCCCTCCATGGCATATAAATTCCCTTTCACTGGGAGAATTTTACTCATATGAAAAAGTATGTGTGAGTAAAACATTCAGCAAGTGTGAATCCACCATTTGTGAATTACAAGCATGGATTTACACTTGTGAAAATGGAAATCACAAATCTAAAATACTTTTAAATGTGCAAATTTCCTTGCAAATCGGTCATCTCTGGTGCAGGTTTTCATTTTAAATTTCAATATGCCCAAACACAGTGGCAAACAAAAGAAACGTGAACAATCCTCACATTGTTAACAGTAAGCAGACTGTACACGTGACATAACATCCACAGCTAAAAAGTGCATGTGATGAGTGAAATCTAACTAGAGACGTTTTAAAACTTGGGCAAAGTGGGCAATTGCCCACGGCCCTCACATTCCAAGTCCCCCCTGGTAAAGTGAGTAAGAAAGTCAAAAGTCCTTCCACATACAATGCACTCCTGCTGTGGGCACGGGTGAGAGCCATTATTTGTAAATTTATACAAGAATGCCAGTTTTACTAGTGTGTAAACATCTGCATGTAAAAGAGTTCAATTTTGTGTAAACCAGCTACAGAATACTAGATCCACTTGCAAAAATAAATGGCTTAATCTATGCTCATTCATGTTTCCTTTTGATACTATTTGGACGGTGGACAACAGGGAGTTTAAGCTTTCAGTCCTCATTTCTGAATGTGTAATGTTTAATTCAGAATGGTTTGGCACTACTAGGGCTTGAATGAGCAACAAAATGTGCATTAATTTCATATGTGTTCCAAACAGGTCCCCAAAAATACATCGTGCCCAGGGTGCCCGAAATTCAAAAGACACCATTTAACCTAACATCCCTAGAGGGATTCACCCACAGCACATTGTGTACAGAGCTCTGGACTGTGGTGGAAGCATGGTTCCTAAACCTCTCAAGCAAAAGTAGCACTTCATTGTGACGGATCACATTGACCGAGGTGATGGAGCACCACCACATTTTGTCATCTGACAATCTGAGTATAGCAGTCAGGAAGGTTATTCATGAGCTCATCACTGACATGATTAAGGTCCTGTATGTGAAGCAGTCCACTGATGTGGAGATCAAAAATAGGCAGTTCTGCGAGAATTTGCATCTGAAGGTGACACGGAAACTTGTGAGAAATTGTGTTACTGGATGAGGGAGGTGAAACCCTACTCAAGCAGCAACCACAATCCTTGTCATGGTGAGGCACAAGTACCCCCAGATTAAGCTATGCTCAACCCTCTGGTCGCTTGGCACAGAACAGTCAGGCTTAACTTAGAGGCAATGTGTAAGTAATTAAAGTAAAGTAATTATGCAGCACTTCAAACATTAATAAAGTGCAAACACAACACAAGGCAAATTCTACACCAGTTTAGAAACATAGAGCATAATTTATTAACTAAATCAAGACAAAAATCCAATCAGTCCAACTGGAGATATACGATTTTAAAAATGTACGTGAAAATAGCACCAAGAACCCACAGCACTACTCGCGCCTATCTGGTGGTGCAAGACCGGAAGAAAGTCACAAGTTCAGGCTGACCGCAATGGATCATGGGTCAGATACAAGGACCAGGTTAGGTCTGCTGAAAAGTTACCTTCTCAGTCCAGTGCAAAGAGTCCCATTCGCGGTGGAGAGGGATGCGAGGAGCAGGGAAGCGAAGTGGACGGTCTTCGATGTAGCGCGAAGAGCAGGCCTGGAGTCGCAGACGGTCATAACTGTAGTGTGAAGATGCTGTTGTCATTACAAATGGTCAGGCAGGAGCTTCGCGGTGGCACACCCCACAAACGGTTGATGCTGTATCGGGAAGGGTCGGGTTGCTGGAACTTCATTTTAGCAGGCAGTGTGAGTGGCAAGGTTTTGGTGACAATGGGCCCATTTGTGGAAGAAAAGAACCCCCAAAAATTATTTCAGCACCATTGAGTCCACAACAAGGGTCCATGACCTGAGGGGCACCATTTGGGGGTCTTACTCCAGCTGGTTCTGGGTGCTGGTTCAGGTGTTGGGAGGATGTTATCTCCCTGTGGCTCTGAACAGGAGGCCAGCAGACTAGCTCTTGGAGTCACTCTGGGAGTCCTTGGTTCAGGTCCAGGTCCAATCCCTCTGACTCAGGCAGCAGGGCAGCAATCCAGCAAGGCAGCAGTCCAGCAAAACAGTAGTCCAGCAGGGCAGAAGTCCAGCAGAGTGACAGTCCTTTCAGCAGCACAGTAGTCCTTCTTCCTAGCAGAGTCTTCACAGGTCCAGAACTGTACTGAATAGTTGGTGTCTGAGGTCAAAAACGAATACCAGGTGCCTCCTTTGAAGTGGGAGAAGCTTCTAGGGGTTTCCTTTTGAAGTGCACAGGTTTCATGTCTATCCTGCTTCCAGACTAACTATAGGGAGTATGCAGCCCTTTGTGTAGGTGAAGGCAGGACACAGCCTATTCAAGTGTAAGTAGGGCTGCGCCAAGCTCTGCCCTCCCATCCTGCCAGTGATGGCCCATCCAGGAACACCTAAGCTTTCTATTGTGTGTGGCTGTCTAGGTGGCTATCTGGGAGAAATACACAAAGCCCAGCTGTCAGCTACACCCAGTTATGTGACCCAGAAACAGGCTGCAGTCACTAAATGGCTAAGGGATGAAAATGCCAACTTCATAAAGTAAACACAAGGAGATGATAGACGGATCGTTGAAACTTTTCAGACACTCACCCCCAGTCATAGATCTGGGTTGAATCCATCATCATTCTTTAGCTCACTTCTCCACCTCAGTTCAGAACCAGCTATATGCAAATCAGTCTTGACCCTGTGCCTCATGGCAACAGTCCAGCCCGTACTGCCAAGCCAGGTCTTCCCTGTACCGGAAACAAGCATCCTGGGACCGGTTTCTGGGTCACACCCCTCATCAGCCAGGCTAGCTTGAATCCAGTGGGAAAGTGAGCAAGGTACCCATGCCTGGGCATACCCTGCCAACTTAGGGCAAACAAAGCAAACACAAGGGGATGATGAATGGAGTGCTGAAACTTTTCAGACACTCACCCCCAGTCACAGATCTGGGTTGAATTCATAATCATTCTTTAGCTCACTTCGCCACCTCAGTTCAGACCCAGCACTATGCAGATCAGTCTTGACCCTGTGCCTCATGGGAACAGTCCAGCACGAATTGCCAAGCCAGGTCTTCCCTGAACCAGAAACAAGCATCCTGGGACCTGTTTCGGGGCCACAACCCTCATCAGCCAGTCTAGCTTGAATCCAGTGGCAAAGTGAGCAAGGGTCCCACGTCTGGGCATACCCTGCCAACTTAGGGCAAACAAAGCAAACACAAGGAGATGATGTACGGAGTGCTGAAACTTTTCAGACACTAACCCCCAGTCACAGATTTGGGTTGAATCCATCATCATTCTTTAGCTCACTTCGCTAGATCAGTTCAGATGCAGCTATATGCAAATCAGTCTTGACCCTGTGCCTCAAGGGAACAGTCCAGCCCAAACTGTGTCCTTTTGTTTAACTTCATAAAGTAGCATTTTCCAAATTGTAATTTAGAATCTGACTTTGCCATACAGAAGATTTTTCCTTACATTTCCAAAGACACCAAACATGAACTGATTACCTGTTCCCATTTGGAAGCTACAGCTTATTATTAACTTTATTAAGGTAACTCCGATGTTATCCTATGGGAGAGATAGGTGCAATAGTGCAAAACAGATTTTAGAGTTTTTCACTACCAGAACATGTAAAACTTAAAATGACATGTCCACCTTTTAAATACACTGCACCCTGCCCTTCAGGCTGTCAGGGCCTACAATAGAGGTGACTTATATGTATTAAAAAGGAAGTTTTGGGCCTGGCAAAAAGTTTATTTTTGACAGGTTGAGATGGCAGTTTAAAACTGCACACACCGTATGCAACGGCAGGCCTGAGACATGTTTGAAAGGGCTATTTAGGTTTGTGGCAAAATCAGTGCTGCAGGCCAACTAGTAGCATTTAATTTACAGGCCCTAGCTACACATTGCATCACTTTACTAGGGACCTAAAAGCAAAATAAATATGCCAATTGGGTATAAGACAATTTTATCATGGAGGAGAGAGCACAAGCACTTTACCACTGGTTAGCAGCGGCAAAGTGTGCAGAGCCTCAAGGCCAACAAAAACGAATTCAGCAACAATAGGAGGAGTGAAGGCAAAAAGTTTTGGGATGACCCTGCAGAAAGGGCCAAGTCCAACACAGCTACATTATTTGGAGATGCACAAGAGATACATGTCTGTATACCACACCTTAAAAACAATATTGTAACAACATCCATCCCCAGGGTCCTGCATGGGAGTGGCATTCAGGAATGCACAGCTTTGTACTCAAGCAGGTCACACAGCATACTCTACATTGTCTACCTTTCTTCATGTCTATGTGTACCTACCTCCCACCCATCTCTTTTTAGCCTATTCTCTCTTCTTAATTTCTTTTTACTCCTACCTCCCATCCAGGTATCTCGTTGTCCCTGTCTCCCTATCTCTATTTGTCTTTTGTCCATTGGTCCCTTTCATCAACTACCTTTGTCCTTATGTTGTTATCCTCTTTATTTGTCCCTGTTTTCCTTTGTCCCTGTTCTTTTGTCCCTGCTCTGTCTCCCTTTGTCCCTCTTTCTTCCCCATCTCCTATCGTCCCTACTCCTATCTCACTCCCTGCTTTGTTGTTTTCCTTGTATTCTTCCTCATGCACTCCTGTTGCCCCTGTGTTGATAAGCTGGTTACCCTTTCCTTTCTTGTGGAAAGTGTGCATGTTAAATCCATCTGACTGCAAATCCTTACTCGGACCAACACTTCACTGTGTCACTAAGGTGTTAGCAACATATACTTGGCCTTGGGTGGCATGCATTTCACACTCTGGGTGACTTTGCATCATGAGACAAAGCGAAATGTGAACACCATAAGAACACTTAAGCACGATAAAGCCCTAATGAAATGTGCATTATACATTATACAGGCAAAGATGCTGGGGGGACCCCTGAATAACATCCCAGTGCCAAACATGGGTGCTAGGCTGCAAATGTTTGGTTTTATGCGCAGCATTGACGAATAGGAAATTCATGCTCCAATGACCGCATGTTATGCCTTTTCTGACCAGCTATCACTAGGCACATTTGACCAGGTTTTTCATGGGAGAAGGATGTGTGGTGAAAACAACTAGACAGGGCACTTATTCTGCAAAACTTATGATTCCTACTCCAATAAAACCACAGTATCCGCCGAAATCCGTATTACAACAGGACTCTGACTGGGTGCGTGCTCTATATGATTTATTTTGGTGACATTTAGTCTGGAAAATCTAATAGTTTCAGTTGCTTGTTATTGAGTTTATAATTTGATATGTGTGTATTTTTTAACAATTATAAGTGTATGCAAGAATATGTGGGTAATTGCATAACAGTGTTTGAAACTTAGTAGCCATTTAGATTTCAAGTTTGTAAACATGTTTTAAAAGTTTTCTTGCTAACTCTTTTGGTCAGAAGTAAACTAAATGTGGCACCATATGTTTGCAATACAATTTTTTATTTAAACAATATCAGCCAACTTCTGTTATTCTAATAGATTAGTGTGTGAACTGATTATCAGTACTTAGTACAGGTACAGAAACGAAATCCATATTTAGTTTATTTATGTGCATAAAAGGACATAATGATTCTGATTTGTGCAAAGGAAAGGTAAATACTGGCTTTGAATTTCTGTAACCTCAACACAAAGTTCAAACAACACAATGAATACAACAAAAGACAAAAAAATATATCAAAAGAGAAAAGCAATGGCAAAGAAGAGTGTTGGCGCACCAGTGTTGACACTGAGGAGCACTTCTTTTTAGAGGGTAGGAGTGCCATTGGCAGAAGTGGGCTGACCTAGTATGCTATGCTGTATACTATGGTGGGTGCAAGCATCATTTGAATGACTGTTGAACAGACCAATGGGTGAAGAGGACTAACTGAGAACTCCACTAGGTATGTTCAGTTTTTTCGTACATGAAACTGGGGAGACAGCTAAAGCTATCTCTAGGACAGACCTTTAAAGATGTCTCTTTCTTCCTCCCATCCTAATGTAGAGCGTCTCTGTGGTCAATACGGCGGCGCCCTGAGTGAACGCAGAGAGATATTGATCAGCATAACAAAGTGACTTTGTAAAAATAAGTATGTGGCCAGACGGGGCCACCGTCACAAGGCGGTCTTCTCACCTCTTTTCTGAGACCACCCGTGAAGCAGCACAGAAAGGGCTTCACGTGTTATTGACGTTATCAGTGAAATGTCACTTAGAGTTTGGCTGGATTGTCTAGGGTCACTTAGCCGTCAATTCATCGGGCGAAGGGGTCGAGTGTGTGCCCCTTCCCTTGGGTGTGAGGATGGGGGATGCTTAGAAGGAAGAAGTCTACAAGGCGATTCGAGACAGAAACTAAAGTCAATCTCATGCAAACAAATGCACATTGACTTCCTCAGTATTGAAGCAAAGATCAGTGTTTTTGTTAGTCTGAATTCAAATTCGTTTTAATGACTTTCGTAGGGAGGAAGTGTTGTCTGTGATGGAAACGGAATGCTAACACTAGTTGACAATCTTTTGAGTGCTTAAAAAGGCACACAAAAATCATTAATTATGAAGTTACATTTCGTTCAATTCTAATTTCTGGATTTGTTGCTAGCCTGTAGATCAAGGCGTTGGCGTCCTAGGTCAACAGGACCTGGCACACGTTGGGCCACAGACAAAACTGGGGTGGCATGCACAAATATATATATATATTTATTTATTTAGCTAGATAGATTGATGTTTACTCAAAATGTTTAAATCTTCCTTTGTATGTATCTTTTGTATGTATATTTGCCGCTAGATGTAAACACATACATAGTCAGCTTTAAGCATTGTAAGGTAAGCCAACAACACTGGTTTGCATGAAAGTTAGTTGGACAAATGAATTTGCCTAGCAAGGCATGGTTTCTGTTTTTTTCTCTATCGCTTCCTGGCACATGCAGCAGATGTGGTGGTGGGGCACAAGCGGGGGCCAGGAAAAATAGTGCTGGGGCACAGTCCTCTCCCGGCCTCCCTCTAGAGACTCCACTGACATTATTTGCAAAATGGTTATATCATACTATTATTCTGTCTCGTTTTGATCCATTTGTCAAGAATACTTGAAGCAAAAGGCCTGTTCATAATGGGACTGCGATCACAAAGTCAAGATAAAATCCAGGAAAGATAAGAACCTGGGCTCGTACTTTAGATAGGGCGCACAGTCAAAAGGGTCCGCAACTTGGGCCTGTATTATACAAAGTGCCCTAGGAGTGTACTGTAAAGGGCATCGGTGCCCACTTTGTGCGCCCCAGGGCACTTTGGTATTGCAGAAGGAGCTGCAGACGCTTTTACAGCCCCTTCTGTAATACAGTTAAAGCTGGCACAAATATAGCAACAGTGCTATAATCAGAGGGCATTCCACATTTGCATGCGAGCGTGGCCCCATGCAAATGAGGGAATCTCATTGCCTCTGTGCCCATGGCATAGTATAGACGAGGGTGCAAAGGTATAGAAGCTGTTAGTGCGCCCCCGTGATGGCGCCCCCTTGGAGAGGGTGATGGGGGTCCTTTGGTCACTCACTGTACTTGCCTGCAAGGGATCTCTCACCTCTGTTAAAAGTGCATCCAGGTTGCCACCTTCATCGAGGTGCTGCTTCAAAGCTGCTCTGTATTTCACTTGAATGCTCTGCTCAAAGGGCAGCACAAGTTTGCATCTGATGTGCCCGGCGCTAACAGTTACAATGTGCCACATTTTATAATACGCTCGAGGTCTGTACTTCTTAAAACGCTGAATGCACCTGCCCAGGAGCAGCAGAATAGTGAAAGGTCAACCACCTTCCCCTTTTGAAAGGGAGAGGGCAGAGATGCCTCCGTAGATGGGTGCAGTCAGTGTCCCATGCAAATAAGGGAACGCAACCTTGAGATTATGCCAGTGTTACACGTGGGCCAGTGCAATCTGTTTTGCGGAAGGGGCAGCTCAAGCGTCTGTTGCCCTTTCTGCAATACCAAAGTTCCCCAGGGCTCAAAAAGTACGTGCATATGCATTTGTGCCTCAGGAGCATACTACAGTCCAAAATGATTCTGATTTATATCCACATTTTCAATTATTAGATTACTAAGCATTTCTACTTTATGTTATGTC
The DNA here is from genome assembly GCF_964204655.1 of Triturus cristatus. Classification (NCBI taxonomy): domain Eukaryota; kingdom Metazoa; phylum Chordata; class Amphibia; order Caudata; family Salamandridae; genus Triturus; species Triturus cristatus. Next base: position 304,483,835 of record NC_140594.1, on the reverse strand, counting down.
ACAAAGTATTGTAAATTGCTCATTTACCAAAGGACTCTTGGCACTGATAATAGTATGGAAACTGGGAGAAAGTTACAAAAATTAAGGTGATGGTAGGCAAAACGATCATTTTTTAGAAGGCACCTAAAACAGTATGAGATTCTGTGCACATGAGTGCATGAGGAAAAACATTCCAAGGTTTGGCAAGCATATGGCCAGTCTACACGCTAGAATTCTTTGCTTGTGAATGTTGGGAATAAAAAGTAGGTTAGCCTTAGCTAAGCCAAGAGATATCATAGGAGGATTTTTCTATTTAATCAAGGCCGGGTTAATTTCCTGGTTTAAAGAATTAGCCAAGCAGACAGACTTAAAAGGTATATGCTGCTCAATGGGTAACCAGTCATGCAGCGGCGGCCGGCACAGGTAAGCGCGGTGGGTGGGGCATGGTGCAAAGCGACATATGACGGAATAGGTGTTATTCATTTATTTAATTATACCTTTTCCGTCGTCTGTCGGATCCCCCCGCCTCACCACGTTTAGCTGTGCCAGCCGCCACTGCAGTCATGACATGCCATAAGAGGAATGGCATGGAAAAAATGTAGGCACTTTAAAGAAGATGCACTGCAGCATTTTAAACAATCTGCCATCTGTAAGGCAGCCACTGGGTTAACCCTAATAAATAGGCAGAGTTGGCGTAAATGAGTCAATATCCAATGAGTGCAAATGAGTAATTTTGTTCTGTTTTGAGCTCTGTGATATTCTAGCCCACAATACTTCAAGGCAACTTCACTCTTTTGAGGGTGTTTTATCAGGTAAACAAAACGTAACATATAAATCTGCCCTTGTCATTAAATACTGGAATAACAGTGAGTCTTTCAGGGGAAGGTTGAGGTACAGTGGCACAGCTGGTTTGAGTATTCCTAGATGTGGTAAAGATGGAGAAAAGGAGACATTTCGGTAAGACTGAAGTTCATTGACAGAGCTATTCATGAGATTCCAGGATTTGCAAAATTAATGGTGCACTGACAAGTGTACTTGGTAAAATGCAGGGTGTTAAGTAGGTCATGGCACAGTGGCACTTTCAGAGAGATGTCGACACATAGAACAGCCCGCCAGAACGAAAGCATTTCCAGACTTATAACAAGCACTGGATTTGTGGTTCCGTGAATTCTGAACCCGTTCAATGAAGGTTGTCGTATCGTTATGTTTTGGTATCAGCGAACCGCGACTGACAAGTGCGGTATGCATGAGTGTTTTCGTCATGCTACACCGATGGATTCACTGTGTATTTAACGATCTAGTCTGCACCCCTGGGTTTCATTTTGTGCATAACCGCCATTTTGTGGTTGCCCTCACAAAGGCTAATATCTGCAGGATGACTGTGGCCAAGCAAGCCTCTAGGGACGCATACACCTCAGCTTGAGTTCGTGTTGACTCCTGTTTGACCTGAGCCAACTGACCCTGTTGCCCGAGGCCAAACTTGTTGAGCCAGTACCTCGTTAAGCAGCTGGTCAGATAGAGATCAAAGAGCAGGACATTATTGATTCTATGGCACACGCACACACCCCTCTATCTTGCTTCTCATCTGTTTCTGCTCCTTCCTTTTATGGCCTTATGGCCTAATTATTGATTTGGGTTGAGGTCTTTTATGATGGGCCCGTCCGGCCTGTTCGAGCAAGAATGCTGGATTTTTGCCTTGTCATTGGCGATGGGCTGGATAACTGAAAGTGGGTTTGTCGTTATGTGATGCCTCTGTAAATGTCATCCTTTGATTGGTCAAATTTGTAAGTAATTTATGCTAGCCGGGAACGTGGTTTTTGGCATAAAAGACGATGCTCCGCTCTATTTTGTTGAGCAGTCTCCTGAGAACATACATGATGTTGTACTTCTAGGATCTCTGTTACTGGCTGCAGCTAATAAATTTGATCTTTGATGTCAGCAGAAGAATCCCGTTTCTCTGTACTCTAAGACAGGTGGGCCCGAAGACTTTGGGCGTGTCCCCTGCGCCGCTGGGTTTAAATCCCGGTTCTTCAGTTGGCACCCAACTCTGGGGCGACTTCAGCGGTACCGGTCCAAGCCTGAAGATCGTGAGGAGCTTCGTGTGAAAATTCTGGAGGGAGGCCTACCACTTCATCGACCCCTGTATGTCGTTGTGGTCCGAAAGTCTTTGCTGCGAAGTTCCCCGCTTTCCGACGGCTACGGAGGACTGCTGCCCTGACTGTCGCCCTGTCTTGGAGCCCTTTGATGATTTGTAAAGCGAGACGATAGACGGGTCTTCTGGCGACGTCATCGATATTTCAGTTAAGTATGAGTGGAGCGTCTCCCAGGCCTTAGTTTGTTTTGGTATCCTTTGGGATCGCTTTGATTTGGTACCTGCAGGCCCCAAAGCCGAGGGACTCGTGTATTCACGAGGCTATCGTTTTGATATTCCCTTGAAGTTTGAAGCTAGACTAGTGAGCGAAGATGCCTGGTCTTAGCAGACTTGGAAAGATATTTTGTTATGGTTGTAATAGGGATTCCCGATTGGAGGACTCGTGTCCGGTGCCTCCGATTGGAACTCCGACCTATGAGCTCTATTTAAAACACGGCGTGGGCCCCATCACGTATAATGATGTATGGATTAGGTATACTAGGAAGGATGGTGTCCTAAAATGGCCCCAATATGGTAGTTACTAGTTACGACACGGAGATTTTAGATAATTTAGAAGTCAGACTTTTCAAAAAGAACGCCCGGCCGGCAATGTTTGACTCTTTCCGCCTTTGGCGAAAAGAAGCCAAACAAAAGGAAATTAAGTTAGCGAAACAAAATAAGCGTGCACAAGATATGTCGATGGTGCAGGCTGCTATACAGTTTAGGGATAATGAGGAAGAGCAAGAAAGCGAACAGATGTTTAGGCAATGTCAATTAGCGGTAGACAAATGTTATCCAGCTTTGCCGCCTCAACAGCAAGAAGAAAAGAAAGATCTTGCGAAAGATCCTTTAATGTCGCATCTATTAAGTTCGCCACCCCCTTTTGCTCAGAGTGCTACCGCACCTCCGCCACTTGTAGTTGCGCAACCTCCGGTTGTTTTACCTCCAGTGGTTCCTCAACAGCCAGCTCTCCCTCTACTGGCTACTACTGCTTCGGCGCAGCCTTCTCAAGGGCCGCCGTCTTTGCTACCTCCTTCGTCTGCTACTCCTATACCTGTGTTGTCTGTTCCTTCTGTTACTGTTCCGACTTCGGTTCCTTCTCATTCTGCTTTGTCTCCTGTTCTTTTGTCACCTTCTCCTTCTGCTCGACGGAGAATGACTGATGCGGTTGCTAGTCTTTTTTCTCCTCCAATAGGTTCATTGGGTATGTCTCCTGTTGTAGAGCGTAAGCAATTGCGTAGTCAATTGCCTGGTCCTGATGAATGGACAGTGCTGGATCACTTGGCGCGTAAATGGGTTACCTATCTTCCGCACTATGATCTTGAGGGTGTTATGGATGTTTTCCATCAATGGGAAGCACCGAAACAGAGATACGTATTTGATATGATGTGTTCTTTCCTTCGTGAACAGTGGGAAGATAGTGAGGTAGGTCAGACTCCGCCTGAGTTGTTCCGTGTGCAGTCCGAGTTTGCGAAAGGAACTATAGTGGGTCTTGATGTTGAAAGAGCAGTCGCGGCATTGTTGTCGTTTAGGAGTGAGTCTCCTTCTAGGTCATTATTTGAGCCTGATTCTTCAGTTAGGAGAAAGGCGCGTCAATATCCGATGCATGAGGTTCCTCCCGTTTGGAGACCTGGTGATGCGCAAGCTAATCCACCTGTTCTGCCACATTTCCAGCGCGTTTGGGTACATGTTCCATGGAAGCGTGCCGAAGTCCTAGCTCTAAAGCAGACTCTGCCTGATCCACGTAAAAATCCTGCGGGGTTTTATAAGGAGCTATCTCTAACTGCGGGTTCATGTATTATGAATTTGGCTGATATAGATATGTTATTCGGGAATGTTGTTCCACAGCCTATATGGAGTAAGATTCGTCATACGGATCATGCGCAGGAATTAGGTGATACATGGAATAATCTTAGAACTGCAGATGAAAGACAAATAGGTGGTGCTAAACCCGAGCATGTGATTGCTGATCTCCCTGGTAGAATTATTGATTATATGAAGACTTTGATGCCTGCTATGCGTGTCAATTGGGACAAGTTGTCTGCATGCAAGCAGAAGAAAGACAAAACTGTGTCCGACTTTTTCACTCGATTTGAAGAGACATTTGCAGACCACAGTGGTCAAGACATGAGTACAGAAGGTGGTCAAAGGTTGTTCGTTGACAAGTTTGTGCATAATTTGCTTCCCAAGTTGTGCAATAGGTTGAAGGATTCTGAAAGTGCCTGGGCTGTTTCTTCGTCAGCACAGATATTGGCTACTGCCCAGTACTATGAGAATAGAAATAAGGATGAGATAGAGAAAGCGGATAAAAAAAGACTAAAGAATTGAAGACTAAGGTTCTTTTGCAGCAAGCATACCCGCCTCGCAATACCCAGCGTGAATATCAGCAACCCCAACAATATCAGAGAAACTCGCAAAGGTTCGAGTCTTCTCAACAGCGTTTTCCTGTGGGCCCTAATCAGTGTGCATATTGCAAAGAAGAGGGTCACTTCAAGAATAGTTGCCCGATTTTATTGCAGCGCACGAATGGTGTTTCTGGTACGAGAGGTCGAGGTGTTCAACAAGCTCCGCGAGGTCGAGGACGTGGTATGTCTCAGATTGCGCGTTCCTTGCCTCCGCAGAATTCGATGAATTGTTTTGATCAACAGAATGGCGCGTCTGGTAGGACGGCTCAGTATTATATGCACGATTATTACGTTGAAGGTGAGAACATGGAAGGTAATGGTTGCTAGGACAGCCACAGACAAAGAGAGGGAGTTGTTTCAGTTCTAGTAGATTAGAGTGGACCTTATGTTGAAGTGATTGCATCAGGTGTGTCAGAGCCTTTTCTGTTGGATACTGGTGCTGCGAAGAGTTCTATCATGCACACTAAACTCCCTGGCGCACCTTTGTCTGGCTTAACGAATGTTTCAGTATGTTTTTCTGGCACCCCGGTTAGTAATCCGATTTCTAGTCCTTTGTCTCTTTCTGTCGGACCTTGTGAATTCGAAGCACCCCTCATTCTGACGACAGGTTGTGGTGAGAACTTGTTGGGATTGGACTTGTTGAAGAGATTGTATGCGACGCTTTATTGTTCTCCTTCAGGAGTACAGCTTACATTGGGAAAGAGAGTGATCTCTCCGATGTATTTGTCTAGAGACCAACTTCCAGCTGAATTGTCTTCTCTTCCTGATTCTCTTTGGGCTACTGGTCCTAATGATGTGGGTCTTTTGGAGATTCCGCCATATGTTGTGACATTGAAGGCGAATGCTAGATTACCACGCATTCCACAATATCGTATCTCAAGTGATGGTGAAAGAGCACTCTTGGCGATCATCTCTGATCTGATTGAGAAAGGTGTGATTGAGGAAACGAGAGGTAATGTGTGCAATAGTCCGGTTCTGCCTGTTCTGAAAAGAACCGATTCTTCTCAGCCTCCTGTATATAGGTTTGTGATCGATCTTCGCGAGGTAAATAAAATCGTTGTCCCACAATTCCCTGTCGTGCCTGATATCACCGCTTTACTGACTTTGATTCCGGCCACAGCCACGTGGTTTTCGGTGATTGATTTGAAGAATGCTTTCTTCAGCATCCCAATTGCCGTGGAGAGTAGAGATATCTTTGGCTTCTCTTTAGGAGGCCGAAGTTTCCGATTTAAACCCGCTCCTCAAGGCTATTGTGATAGTCCATCGATCTATAGTCAAGCTTTGAAGACGCAACTTGATTTGTTGGTTTTACCTGATGGTGCTGGCCTTGTTCAGTATGTTGACGATCTTTTAGTTGCTGCTGACAATGAAGAGACTTGTAGAGAGGCTACTCTGTCGTTGTTACGTCACTTGTCTAATTTCCATCATAAGGTTTCTCTTTCGAAGTTGCAGTATTGCCGACAAGAAGTTACCTACTTAGGGCACCTCTTATCGAAGGAGGGAAGAAGATTGACCCCAGAAAGAATTCAAGCGATTGCGAAAATGAGTGTGCCTACGTCACAGAGAGAAGTGCGTGCGTTTCTAGGTATTACATCGTACTGTAGACAGTGGATTCCTAATTTTTCGTTGCTTGCAAAACCTTTGATAGCTCTTACTGTTAAGGATACTCCGAATCCTATTCCTTGGACTGACGAATGTCAGAAGAGTTTTTCGGAATTGCGTGATGCGCTGTGTTCGGCTCCTGTGTTGGGTACTCCCGATTACAGTAAACCTTTCACGTTGTATGTCCACGAGAGAGAGGGATGTGCATTGACAGTTTTTATTCAACAGTTTGGCGATAAGCAACGTCCATGTGCTTATTTTTCGTCGACTTTGGATCCGGTAGCCAGAGCGTTGCCGAGTTGTTTGAGAGCTACAGCGGCAGCGGCTGTTTCAATCCGACAGTCTGCTGGTTTGGTGATAGACAATACACTGATTGTGATGGTTCCACATGCAGTGGATACCTTGTTTTTTTTTTTTTTTTTTTTTTTTTTTTTTTTTTTAAATCTCAACAGTGTTTTATCAGCAAGGAAGACCAGAAATACAAAATTACTCCACATGACAAGCAATTAACACAATTTCCAACAATAAGAATGTGTAATTTTATGTCTTGTCTTGCAAGAGTTTCAGATTTCAACTTTGCTTCTGAATTTCACTATTTTGTCACAGTTCCTATTATTTGCAAATGATCACCACAGACGCTTATTGACACTGCCTTAAATACAAATAGATTTCAAGCTTAAGGAAATGTGGTTCAATACACCTCCTCCTAAACAAAGATTTTTCTTCACCAAAGCGTGAACATAGCAACGTTTCCAGAAAAGAGCCACAAAGAGGGCAGAAGCCACAGCTGACTGTGTTTAAAACTTTCAATAGCTATTATCCAAGTCAAAAAGCAATACAATTCTCAACCAAAGAAAAGTATGTCTTACTATTAACACAAGTGGAGTACATAAATATTTCTGTAAATTGTATTTGCCGTCTCCGTAACCAATACACCTAGACCTATTTCAATCCTTGTCTTTAAGGAAATAAATGATTTTTTTTTTTTTTTTTTTTTTTTTTTTAAGTTTTGAAAAACCTTTATTGAGACATTACGATACACAGCAAAGAGCCAACAACCCATCGGGCCGGCCGCGAAAAACACATTTGGATGAATATCTGATCACACAGCCCTATGCCGTCAACCCGGAGGTACGGCGGCGTTACGGAGTGCTCGGGTATCGTGAGGTAAGGAAGAGCGTTGTTTGTCTCAGACTTAGCAACCAATCACGGCATAAGGCAGATTGCCAGGAGGTATACAGTGCAGGAACTTACCAACTCCCCCCCCCCCCCCCCGAACCGTCGATCAGCACTGCGTTTTCATGTGTGCCCTTGGCTAGCCAGCGCTCTCTATCCCCTCTCCAGCTCCCTAAGTTGCGATGAGACGGGTCTAAACGTCTCCAGGGTCATCCTGCACACTGGAGGGAGGCTCGCAGATTCCTCCCCTAAAATCATTCCACTTGGACCACACCTCGACCCACTTGCGCGGGCACCCCCTAGCCACATACACTGTCTTTTCCTGCAGCATGCACCAGTCCATGTCGCTGGCCCAATCGGAAAGTTTCGGTGGAATAGCACTACCCCAGAGCCTGGCAATGTTCCGTTTTGCTATTATTTGCCCAAGTGTAACCCAGATCCTCCCTTTTGGCGACAGGTCAGTTGGTTCCCATATGTTGAGGAGGCACCTCTTGGCCTCCGAGCGTATCCCCACCTCCCACACCTCTTCCATCTCCCGCACCACCCTCCTCCAGTACCTCTGAATCTTGGGGCAGTCCCACAGCACGTGGAAAAAGGTTCCAACACCCCCGCACCCCCTCCTACATAGCGTTGTGTCAGCCCTGCCCATCATATGTAATCTAGTGCAAGATATATAAACTCTGTGCAGGACCTTCAATTGGATGAGCCGCAATCTGGCCGATATCGCGACCTCACGCGGAGAGGCCAAAGCGTGCGTCCACTCCTCGTCATCTATTTCCAGCCCTTCGGCGATCCACTTGTCTCTGAGGGGGAGGAGCAGGTCTGGGGGGTTGTTAATAAGCTTTTTATAGGTGAGGGATATGGCATGTTCCGCGAGGAGCCCGTCAAGTAATCTATCCTCGAGCGGGGAGGCTGGCGGCAGCTTGACCTCCGGTGGGATATTTGCCTGCAAGGAGTGGCGCACCTGCAAGTATCTATAATGTTCGGCATCTGCCAATTCGTAGGCTTCCTGCATTTGGGCGAATGAGCGGACCCCGGCGGGTCCCCACATATCTTTGATTTGAGAGATGCCGATAAGGTCCCACTCACGGAATCCTTTGGTGCGCCGCAGGTTACCCAACGCTTCCGAGGCCCATAGTGGCGTGGCCATCGTGAGGACTCCGGACCATCCGAGCTTTTTCTGTGCGATGTGCCACAGCTGTACCGAGTGCAGCGTCGGGCCGGTGAGTGTGCGCGCCCCCCGCCTAGAGTAGAGCGCTATTTCGTAATTGCCTCCGGGCAGCAGCCATCTACCCATCCCGTAAGCCGGGTCATTCCCGTCCCCGTAAGTCCCTTGGTTGATTGCGGATAGGTGGGCCGCCCAGTAGTACTTGCGAATATCGGGGAGAGCGATGCCGCCATCGTACCACCCCAGCGTTAGTTTGGCCAGTGAGATTCGTGGCTGCCCAGCCCAGAGGAGTTCGCGGAGCGCCGCTTCGATTGCCAGAAAGTAGCTGTTTGGGACCAGGTGCGGGTAATTTTGAAGGGCATATAGAAACCGCGGGAGCGAGAGCATCTTAAATAGGGCTGCCCTGCCCAGCAATGACAAGGGCAGATGCTGCCAGGATTTCGCCTCCCGTTGAAGCCGAAGGAGCGGCGGCTTGAGGTTGTGTTCATAGAGCAGAGCTTTATCAAGGGTAATATACACTCCGAGATATTTGAACCCGTCCTCTGCCACCCGAATAGGGCAAGAGGCAGGGAGCCTGGGAGGGTCCCCACGGAGGACGTATAAATGCGATTTGGCCCAGTTGACTCGGAAGCCAGAATTGCGGCCGAAACTGTCCAATATATTCAGCGCCGCGATCAATGACCCGCGCGGCTTCGAGAGGTAAAGAAGTATGTCGTCGGCATATAAAGATATCTTATCCTCCCATCCCTCCGTCCATGTTATGCCCTGCACGGTGGCCACCTGTCTTATCCAGGCCGCGAGCGGTTCAAGGGAGAGGGCGAATAGGAGGGGGGACAGGGGACAGCCCTGTCGAGTTCCTCTGGCCAGCGTGAATACTTCAGACACCTTGTTATTTACAAGCACCTGCGCCAGGGGTTCCGCGTAGAGTAGACGCACCCAAGCGATAAACTGAGGTCCAAAGCCCAACTTGCGGAGGACTGCGAACATGTAGGGCCACTCTAGGGTGTCGAAGGCCATGGTGGCATCCAACGAGACCACCACCGCGTCCTCTTGCAGACTGTGGCACTGCCCCAGCACCCCATGCAATCTTCTGATATTGAGGGCCGTGTTGCGGTGGGGCATGAATCCCGATTGGTCAGGGTGTATTAGCGACGAGAGCACCGGCTTGAGCCGGTTGGCCAGCGTTTTGGCAAGTATTTTAGGTTCCGCGTTTAGAAGCGAGATGGGTCTGTATGATGCGCAAGCGTCTTTAGGTTTACCTTTTTCGGAATCGCGACTATGGTCGCCAACCGCTGGTCCCGGGGCAGCCGCCCTTGTGTTTTACAGCTATCGAACATGAGTTTGAGGTACCTACTGGTGACGTCTGGCTGGAGTTTGTAGAGCTCTATGGGTATGCCGTTCGGTCCGAGCGCTTTACCAGGACGGAGGTCACCGAGCGCCTGCTGGAGCTCAGTCTCGGTGAGCGGGCTGTCAAGAGCCTCCCGATCCGTGTCCGAGAGAGTAGGCAGTCGTATGTCCGCAAGGAGGTCCATGGAGTCCTCCTCCGGCCTGTCCGACTCTCGCCTGTACACCTGCCGGTAATAGTCGGCGAACTGTTGTACTATTTCCCGGGGTTCCGTGAGCACTCTCCCCGAGTCAGTGCGGAGCTCCGGCACCACCCTGCTGGCCTGCTGTTTCCGCTCAAGCCAGGCAATAAGTTTCCCGGCTTTATCGCCCTGGTCATATATCCTGCCGATCCTATGACGAGCCACCGTCTGGGCCTCCTGAGAGACCAGCTCTCTGTACTCCGCCGCCTTTAGCTGCATCGCGTGCCTGAGTTCCCGGTCGCCGCTGGTCGGTGCCTCCCTTTCAAGTTCCCCGAGTTGCTCCTCTAGCGCTACGGTCTGCTGGCTACGTTCCCGTCGCCGAGCCGCGATAGCCGACAGAGCCTCGCCTCGCACCACAGTCTTAAACGCCTCCCACAGGGTGGCAGGGGAGGCGACCGACCCATCATTCTCCATAAAGTAGCGCGAGATTGAGGTGGATATGTGTTTACTAGTGACCTCGTGTTTTAGGTGCCAGGGATTAATGGGCGCAGTGCAGCCCTCCCGTCTATTCCCGAATATAAGCTGTGCAAGGAGCGGTGAATGATCGGAGATACCCCGGGGTAGGAGTTCGGCCTCTGATATCGCCATGTCGTGTTGGAGCAGGGCGAGGATGTAGTCCAGCCGCGAGAAGGAGTGGTGTGCGCCGGAGAAGAAACTGAAGCTACTGTCAGTGGGGTGGAGTAGGCGCCAGACGTCCGTCAGCCCGAAGGACTCGAGGAAGTCCGGCAGCCACCGTTGCCCCTGGGGCAGGTCTCTAGGTGGCGATCTGTCTTGTGTTCCCGATGCCACAGCATTCAAGTCCCCTCCCAGAACGAGCCGACCATCGGGTAGCGACAGTAGGAGTGAGCCCAGGTCTTCGAAGGCCCGGGCCTGTAGGCCTGGGGGGATATAGACTGAGAGGAGATTGAGCGCCTGGCCCTCCCATCGCCCCGACACAGCCGCGAAGCGGCCCTGCGGGTCGGTCTTGATGGTGTCTACATGGAGGGGCAGGGAGCGGCGCAGGAGAATACCTACTCCTCTCGATCCAGTGGTGAAACCGGAGTGCACTATTAGAGTGTACCCATATCTATTTAGAGCGTGACAGACATTCCCCAACAGGTGGGTTTCCTGCAGAAGCACCACGTCTGGCTGGTGCCGTTTGAGGAACTGCAATACTATAGTACGCTTGAGTCTGTCCCCTAGACCGTTGACGTTCCAGCTGAGAATCTTGAGGCTTTTTTCCCACCGTCTAGCCATGGCCGTGTCGTAAGAGGGTGTCCTGTCCCACCACCCGGGCTACAGTCGTGTGATAGCAATGTGCGTGACCGTAATGGATCCCCGACTCCCACCCCTCCCTGAGTTCCACCCCCCCATAATAAATCAGACATATAACAACAACCCCAACAAGTCTGACGTTGAACCCCCTCCCTCCCGGGGCTGGCCTTGACCTCCCAGCCCCCCCACTCGAGAACAACTCCCCCCACCCTGCCCCCTGCTCCGTGGGTCTAGAACTGCCCACCACCCCAATTAGCAGAGCGCCTGTCGCCCCACCCCCCCCCGGTGAACCCACCGAGAAACTCAACTTGGGAAGTTCGTGGGCTAGTCCCCTGTGGTCGCCCTTCCGCAGTGTCCCAGTTCGTGCAGCCCCCTTGTTACGGAGTCACCCATAGAGGGAAGTCACCCATGCAGGCAGTGAGGCGGCCCGGGCGCCCAAAGTTATTAACAAGTCTCAAAATAAAGGCACGTGAGGTATACATACTGTCTGGTATCTTCAGCGCTATTACTCAAGGCCTCGGCGCGGCGTCCCTTCTCTGGACGAGCCCCAGCGGGGACTGTTGGACCTGGAACGCCAGGACCGCTGACTCGGCGCACCACCCTCGGGCCAGCCTGACGCCGACTCCGTGACGGGCTGGCCCGCCTCTTGCCGCTGTAATTCGCCCCTACGGGAGTCCTGCGTCGCCTCTCCCCCATCCAGCCACTCCTGCACCGCTTCCGGCGTGGTGAAAAAGAGGGATCTCCCACCGGTGATGACCTTCAGTTTGGCGGGGAAAAACATCATATATTTGATCCCACGCTCGCGGAGCGCCACCTTAACCCCTTGGAAGGAGCGTCTTTCCCGCTGGACCTGGAGCGTGAAGTCGGGAAAGAATCGGACTGTGGCCCCCTCATATCGCAGGTCACCGTGCTGTCTTGCCGCCTGAAGTATTGCGTCTCGGTCTCGGAAATTCAGGATTTTTGCAATGATCGTCCGTGGCATGGCTCCCGGCTTGGGTCGTGGGATAGGGGCCCTGTGCGCCCGCTCAATGGTGAAGAGTTTCGAGAGACGCTTGGGTTTAAGGTGCCGTAGGATCAGATCCTCCAGGAATAGCTCCACACTGTCTCCTTCAAGGCCTTCCGCAACACCCACGACGCGGATATTACTTCTCCGAGCCCTCCCCTCTTGATCATCGAGCCACAGGGCCATAAGGCGGTGTTGGTGTATTAGTTCATTCACCCGTCCCTCAAGTCGCTTCTCCGAGTCCTGTAGGGCCTTGATATCGACTTCATTAGCCTTGGAGCGGTCAGTAGTTTTCCCGAGGTCAGCTCGGAGCAGGGCCACCTCAATAGTGATCTTATCCATCTTGGTTTCCAAGTTCGTGCCAAGGTCTGAATAGCCGCCATGATGGACTTCAGGGAAGGGTCCGCGGGGTCCGCGTCTTCCTTCGGGGCCCTCTCCGCCGGAGGTGGCGCCTTGGCTACTGTGTATTGGTCTAGCTTGTTGGCCTGAGTTGCGGCTCCGCTCTTGGGTCGCATGGCGGTCCGGGCACCCTGCGGGCCGCAGGCGGCACCGCCCTCCGCAGCACCGAGGCGTCCCGCGGTCCGATCAGCGCTCACAGTCACAGCCCCTGGGCCCCGCTTTCGCCCCGGGACCAAGAGAGGAAGGAGACCTCCGCCGCCACCAGAGAGGCCCAGGATCCGCCACAGTACCCCGTCTCGCCCCGGGTCAGCCAGGCGGTGTGCAGTTCCAGTCGCGGCTGCGGCCTTACCGGGTGTGTGGGCCGGGCGCTCCCAGGCAGCAGACAACCTACTGCTCGGCAAATTAGCGTCTCCTCCTCTGCCCGGGGATCACTCCTCCGCAGCCCCAATCACGGGCGTTCTCCTCCTCCAGGTCATCCAGGGGTACCCTCCACAGCGCCCAGGCGTCCCCGGCTCCGGGTTGAGGTCGACGGACGGAGGCTGGAGCTCAAAGTAGTCTGCCAGGGAGCGACAGGGGGAAGAGGGTCCCCGTCGCCACCAGTCGGGTCCGGGGAAGGGTAGAGCGTTCCGTCCCTTCTCCCAGCCAGGTGGTGCGCAATCCAAGGTGCGCTCCGAAGTCTCACCGGAGGGCAGGGCAGGGCGTCCCTCGGCTATAGGCCTTCCTCCGCTCCCTTGCGGTCGATAAATGGCGCCCTACACACGGCCCGGGATGTAGTCCGTCGCGGCCCCAGTCGCGATCCACACCTGCTCCGGTGCATCCGATGTTTCCCGGCTCTGATCCGCGACGTCAGCCGCTTGTCCCCAAACCGCGTTGCTTTGTGCGCGTCAGCGCGTAGGCCCTCGCCGGGCCTCACGTATCTTCAGGAGCCGCAGCAGAGTTCCGGAGCCAGGGCGTCCGGCCGCCGTCGACCTCCGCAGCCACCCTCCTTGGTCGTGTGGGCGTCGCCTGGGCCCACCGAGCCGCCCCTCCGGGCACTTGGTCAGGGGGAGCCGGGGGGGTTCCAGTGGCGCTCCCCACGGCGCGGATTAGGTCCGGATTTCAATGGGACATCTACGGTCCCGGCGGAGCTCCGGGATCAGGCGGCCATTCACATCGGCGCCTAGCCACGCCCCCCCCAGTGGATACCTTGTTGAACCGTACCAAGACACAGCACTTAACTAGTGCTCGGTTGTCAGGTTATGAATTGACCTTGTTAGCAAATCATGTACATATAAGGAGATGCAACACGTTGAACCCAGCCACGTTGTTGCCGATCTCAACTGAGACAGATGATACCGAACAGCATGATTGTTTTCTTAGGACTGAGGAAGAAACAAAAGGGAGGATAGACCTTAGGGACACTCCTCTTGCAGAATGTGATGGTACTTTATGGGTTGATAGTTCATGCTTCAAGCTTCCGAATGGTGATACGACTGCGGCATATGCGGTTACGACTTTGCATACGATTGTTGAAGCTGCTCGTATCCCACATAATTCAGCACAAGCGGCAGAGTTGATTGCATTGTCAAGAGTGTGTGTGTTGTCGAAAGGGAAAAGAGTGACTGTGTACACTGACAGCCAGTATGCGTTCAGTGTTGCTCTTAGATTTGGACGATTGTGGAGAGAACATGGGTTTCTGACTTCGCATGGGACCAAGATCCAATATGGTCAATTGGTGAATGAACTTCTTGAATCTCTTACTCTGCCGTTGCAAGTTGCGATCGTGAAATGCAGTGCGCATAAGAAAGTCACGGATGATGTTGGTCGTGGTAATGCGTTTGCAGATGAAGTCGCGAAAGAGACTGCGAGAGATGTGATGAGTCGAATGTATGTTGCGGGTTCGGCGAGATGGATTCCAGATAGAAGTATGTGTGAAGATACGATTGACAGTGTGAAATCCATCCAAGTTGAAGCTACAGAGAAAGAGTTGAATGAATGGAGAGAAAGCAAGGGTAAATTAGACTCGAATGGTTGTTGGGTTGAGTTGTCAGAGCATCAGCGATGGTTGTTGCCTGATGTGTATGTACTTCCAGTGGTTACGATGGCACATGGAATGGCCCATATCAGTGTGAAAGGGATTTGTAAGTTGTTGGCCCCAGTATGGCAAAATGCTGGAATCCCTAAGTGTGCAGAGAATTTGGTCAAGAACTGTATGGTTTGTTCGATGTACAATCCTGGTAAGGGAACTCCAACTCCAGCTGGTCATTTTGCTCCTCCTACATATCCGTTTGAGGCTTTGCAGCTAGATTTCATCCACATGGAGAGGTGCAACAACCTGAAGTATGTCTTAGTGGTTGGTTGCTCTTTTTCTAGATGGGTGGAAGCCTACCCTTTGAAGGACAATACTGCCTTGTCCACAGCTAAAGCCCTTATTAAGGAATTTTTCCCTAGGTATGGATTGCCGAAAATGGTCTGGAGTGACAATGGGAGTGAATTTGTGGGTCAAGTGATGAAGAGAGTGTGTGATGGGTTAGGAATCCGGCAGAAGTTCCACGCTGCCAATCATCCCCAGTCAGCTGGTCTCGTTGAGTGCTACAATGGCACGTTAAAATTGAAATTGGCCAAAATTCAAGCGAGCTCTGGTCTACAATGGCCGGATGCCTTGCCGTTAGACCTTCTGTCCACAAGAATGACTGTGCATTCGCGAATGGGTCTGAGTCCTTATGAGGTTGTGTTTGGTCGCCCAGTAAATATTTGGGGAGTGCCGCGGCCGACAAAATTTTGTGAGATAGAACACCCTGTATTGCTTGACTACCTGTACGAATTGACGGCTAAATTGCGTGTTCTGCATCAACAGGTTCATGATACTTTGCCACAGGTTTCTGAAGATCCAGGACATGCCATTGAACCTGGCGCGTGGGTGCTCGTGAAGAATTTTCAGCGAACCAAGAACGAGCAGCCCCCGCTGGACAGGACCTTACCTGGTGTTGTTATCTACCCGTTCTGCGGTACGAGTGCACGGTAAAAAGAACTGGATTCACGGCGTACATTGTAAGAGGGCCCCTTTGCCTCTGCCGTACGACCGGTGGGTCCAAAAAGAACTTCCTGATTTTGAGACTGAGACCGTGCCTCGTTTTCTGCCTTTCAGCGATGCCCGTTTGATTGGAACAAACACTGAGCCAGAAAGCGATGATCTTCTTCAAGAAGCTGTGCCTCCATCGAACCGTTCGAACACTGTTGAACCTGAGCTACTTTTCCGAGAACAGACATTGCCTGGCAAAGAGCGTTATAATTTGTGACCAAGAGTCGCGGGACAAATACCAAATTAAGTTCCTTCTTTGCTATTTTTAAGGTTAGCTCCCCTCCGAGAAACTATTTTGATTTTTGTTTTTCAAACCACCATCCGGGTTCAGCTGTAGGGTCGCGGTGCCAAGTCCTTGGAGTGCAAGCCGAAGACGTTAGGTCGACGGTTCTGGTTGGTCTAAGGGCGTTCCCTGGACCGACAGGCGCATTCCTTAGCACGGAACACCCATCCGCCGCGAGCAGCACGATTAGAGGATGGAGTTTTTCGGGATGGAGAGACCTACTAAAAGAATGAGCTTCAAGAGCAAAATGTGTATAATAATGAGTAGAAAACGTTTTTTAATATTATGTCTGTTTATACTGTTTAGTTTAATGATGTTTTTTAATTGGATATGTGACATTCTCTTTTCAAGTGACATTCATGCCCACTACACAACCCATGCCTCCTCCTACTGTTTCTTCGCATTCTTTTCACCCTCTGCCCGAACATGAGTCCATTAGGAGAATGGAATTCGCTAATAATTCCTTTGTTCAGCTTCTGCTCCAACACCAGCTACTAGTGAACACAACTAATTGTTGGGTGTGTGGCCTTATGCCCCATACTACCGATAAAGGTATTCCTTACCTGGTCCTGCCATTTAGCTACAATGGTTCTGTGTGGGCATACAGAACAATGTTCATTTATGCCCGTGAAGTTAACCCCCTACGTTCTGTGAAGGAGAATCCGAAGAATAGTGCTCTGGTCAAGGGAATAGTCGACATGATTAGAGGAATAGGTTCTTATGAGACTATCCCAAGAGATGAGACGCTAGCGTATATTGGATGGAACGTTACTGGATATGGAGTTAGTCTGAGTGGGAACCAGCGAGCAAAGAGATCCTCTCCGATTTGGATAGTACCCCATCAGGGTCATTACTGTCTGCAAGGTAATGGCAAGAATCCTAGAGCTCAGTTAGGGAAGAGTGTTTGCATTGAGACATATGTTTTTGCATCCCAGACTTCCCCACCGTTTCTAGCAGCTAAGGGTACCTACTTCATTTGCCATGACAGAGCGTATACATGGTTGCCCCCTGATTTCTCGGGCACATGTTTTGTCTCGTTCTTGTTACCTCCTACATTTACAGCTGCGGCAGATTACCACAAGATGAGAGTCGTTAGAGGTGTCTTCAGTAAGGAAGATACCGCAGGACAAGAATTGGGAGATTTCTTGACAGATTTTCTGCCGTTTTGGGGACCTATGGTTAACAGCAGGAACATACGGCAATTGACGAGAGTGGTTGAGTCCACCATAGTCGAGACTGCCGGCGCCCTTAGTAACTTGACTGCTGAGCTCCAGTCGGATCGCCTTATGACTCTTCAGAACAGAGTTGCGTTAGATGTCATACTTGCAGATAGAGGAGGGGTCTGTAAATTGATCCAATCGAGCTGTTGTGTTTTCATTCCAGACAACGCTCCGACAGTTTTCCAAGCCATCTCCAAGCTACATAAGCTCTCCGAGTCCGTACATGTGGACGAAGGAGATTGGTCGTTAATGGGATGGTTCTGGGGATTGTTATCCACCTGGGGATGGAAGATTCTGATGGTCATTGGGATGGTATTAGCTATCCTTTTCCTGTTCTGTCTTTGTGTACAGTGTGCTCCTGCTATATGTGGCCTTTTTGCTACCTTGTGTTCGAGGAGACCTGTCCAGAGAGAGTTACTAAGTACCAGGATGATGCTACAGCAACATCTCAATGATCTGATGAATATAGACCTGGATTCAGATTGACGTGAGTTTAGGTTATTGCCTATGTAAGGGCAAAAGGAGGGTATGTGGTTCCGTGAATTCTGAACCCGTTCAATGAAGGTTGTCGTATCGTGATGATTTTGGTATCAGCGAACCGCGACTGACAAGTGCGGTATGCATGAGTGTTTTCGTCATGCTACACCGATGGATTCACTGTGTATTTAACGATCTAGTCTGCACCCTTGGGTTTCATTTTGTGCATAACCGCCATTTTGTGGTTGCCCTCACATAGGCTAATGACTGCAGGATGACTGTGGCCAAGCAAGCCTCTAGGGACGCATACACCTTAGCTTGAGTTCGTGTTGACTCCTGTTTGACTTGAGCCAACTGACCCTGTTGCCCGAGGCTAAACTTGTTGAGCCAGTACCTCGTTAAGCAGCTGGTCAGATAGAGATCAAAGAGCAGGACATTATTGATTCTATGGCACTCACACACACCCCTCTATCTTGCTTCTCATCTGTTTCTGCACCTTCCTTTTATGGCCTTATGGCCTAATTATTGATTTGGGTTGAGGTCTTTTATGATGGACCCGTCCGGCCTGTTCGAGCAAGAATGCTGGATTTTTGCCTTGTCATTGGTGATGGGCTGGATAACTGAAAGTGGGTTTGTCGTTATGTGATGCCTCTGTAAATGTCATCCTTTGATTGGTCAAATTTGTAAGTAAGTTATGCTAGCCGGGAACGTGGTTTTTGGCATAAAAGACGATGCTCCGCTCTATTTTGTTGAGCAGTCTCCTGAGAACATACATGATGTTGTACTTCTAGGATCTCTGTTACTGGCTGCAGCTAATAAATTTGATCTTTGATGTCAGCAGAAGAATCCCGTGTCTCTGTACTCTAAGACAGGTGGACCCGAAGACTTTGGGCGTGTCCCCTGTGCCGCTGGGTTTAAATCCCGGTTCTTCAGATTCTGTGCTTAATTTGAACAACTGGTTGCAACTGAGGCCCACTCAATTTGGCACGTACATTTCCTCAACGGACTTTGACCCAGAGCAAGAGAGAGAAAACAGACAGGAGGGAAACAATGAGGAAGAGAAATAATGAAAACCTATGTCAAAGGATGAAAGCAGGGAAGCATAAGAACCTACAAGAGTGAGATAAAGGGACAGGGATTATCTGGCAGTGAATTAAAGAGGCATGAAATGGAATCAAGACTACATAGCCTTGGTATACCGCATGCTGGTATTCAATAGCACCAGTCGCAGACCTACGAGCAATACATTGGTCTCCTGCAATTATTCTTATCCAAATTAAGCATTGACTGGAGCTGATGCAGCCATTACTCTCCATTTGATTCTCAGGCAAGGTCATACTCACCTGTGTCAAGCTGGCAAGACTACTTATGAACACTGACAGGTGATGGGCATGCAAGCTGTTTCACACCGCAGTATGTGGTACAAGTGATGTCCAATAGTGAAAAGGCATGCCTCATATTGTGATTGACTAATTGTTTGACTTTTTTATGCATATGACCATAAGAATACATGGCAGCATGTATCGAAAACATTGTTACACTATGACGCACAGCATTCTTCACAGTTTATGTACTACTTTCAGTAAACGTGTTTTGCATGATTTCCTATCTCCTTATCTGTTCATCCTGAAAGTCTCTATCAGTGTTGTGGTCTGTATTGGTGGTGCCATCATGAGATGCCACATTACTGTCAGGATTATCTCCAAGAGACATTCCTCCATGCTCATCTAGGTTGTGTAATGCGCAACACAGTACAATCATGTCCCATGAAGTCATGGGACAGTAAAGTAATCCTCTTCCAGACTGGTCTAGGCCTCTGAATCTGTATTTTCCAAAACATTGTTCAGTGATAATATAAGTCCTCTTATTTGTAGCATTGTAGGCTTCCTCAGCTTGGGCCTGTGGATTCCCAAAGGGTGTCATCAGCCATGGTCTCACCAATGTAAGGGGAATGAGGAGAGATTACACATGTTGCAATTGACTGGTGATCTAATCATGGGTTTTGATGTGGGTTGTACACACCTGCTAGTATGACTACTAGCAGGTGTGTACAGATCTCTTTGAAGAGATTCATTGATAATGCATCCCCTGAATGTGTATCAGTCACACAAACTGCTGCGTGCTCAGCAATACCATTGGTGAAGCAGTAGTTGGCATCACAGATTACTTGTACATTTGCTGAGCGCGCATGTTTGGGGCTTGTATATATGGGCGCCATCTCAGCAGATGGAACAAATGTAAAGTGCATGCAGTCAGCGGTACCAGAAGTATTTGTGGAAAGCTGGCATTTGCATAGAAATTTGTCTTCTTGACGATTGGGGCCATGTTTTGAGAACCTGTGGTGCTGAGCTGGAATGGTTAAGATTGTAGGAATGTAAACAGAGACTATATGGCGTTACAACACAAACAATTGCAACGCATGCCTTTACAATACAGTTTTTACATCCCAACTACCATTCCATTGCATGATTTTACAATGCATGCCATTACAACGCATTTTTAGAAACGACCATTACAACGCATACCATTACAACGCACACCATTACAACGCACAGCATTACAACGCATAATACTTTTGAAGCAACATTGGGGTACGTGTTGGATAGTGTAGGCAGGGCCGGACTGAGAACCAAAACCGGCCCTGATAAAGTGCTCGGCCGCTTTCCTCCCCCCCCCCCCCCTCCCCCGGGGGTTGGGGGTGCGTCCGAGCTCTTTGCCAGGGCCGGTTTTTGGACGATTGTGTTACAGGGCATAGCTGCAAAATCGGCCCTGTAACAAAAACGGCCCCCAGGGGCCCAGAACCGCCCCCCACCCGTGCGGCGCACCAGGGGATTGCCCGGTGCCCGCTACGGCCAGTCGGGCCCTGGGTGTAGGGGTAAAAATTACTATTCCCACTCCAGTGAGTACAACAGTAGGGTAAGTGTTGGATAGTGTAGGGGTAAAAAATACTATTCCCACTACAGTGAGTGCAACAGTAGGGTAAGTTTTGGATAGTGTAGGGGTAAAAATACAATCCCCATGTACCCCAAAACCCATACCCACCCTAAAACTAAAAATTCCCCATTACTTACCTGATAATGCATTGTAATGGCATGCGTTGTAATGGTATGCATTGTAATGGCATGCGTTGTAGTGACATGCATTGTAATGGCATGCGTTGTAATGGCATGCGATGTAAAGGCAGTTGCGTTGTAAGAGCTGCGTTGTAAAAGTAGTGCGTTGTAATGACTGCGTTGGAATGGTTGTTACCCTAGACAGAGCACCTTTTGACTCCCCATTTGCTTCAGCACATAAACTGTAGATGCCCCTGATTCCAGTAGGTGGGCTGGTATTGCACATGAGACACCTGATGGGCTAGGGCGCAGTTCTTCAAGGCGGAGTAATATTAGGGTCTTCCTAGACCTATAGTTTAGCTTGAAGTTTTCCCTCGGTTTTCCAAACAATGTCAATGTATGTATTGTTTTCCCCGCACTGCCTTGTCATGGTATAATCCTGAATAATTGCAGTGGTCGCAGTCTCTATGGATTACAACATCCATTGTGGCTTTCTTGGGGATGGGTGGGTATTTCTTGTGTCTTTTTTTAGTGCAGAAAAAATGTGAAATGTTTTCACCTGCTTTCATTGCTCGCATGCATTCGAGCTAAATGTGTCCAATATTTTATTTGCGCTATTTTGGGTAGATCGCTATTAGCGTTGATGTCAAAGGGCTATTGTGCTCCTGCGTTAAAGCCCCCACTCTGCATACATTGCCTGGGCTTTTCTTCTACGTAGGCAACGTGGTGTTGGTGCAGTGCTCACATCAGCATTTGTTGCTAAGTCCCTTCGGACCCACAAAGTTGATAGGTGCTGCACTTTGCACCGCTTAGCACCTTGAAGCACTGCCTGGCATCTCATGTGCGCCCACACTACTTACTAATAAATCCAGTGCTATATGTAACATCTGTATGTTATATGAGTTTGATCCATAAGATACCATCGCCTACGCTCATTTGAGTGGAGTTCTCAAACGTTGCTAAAAATATTGGGAAAATGCTTAGGACAACGGCATGTCAGCCTTTTCCTTCTCACTGAGCCCTCTCCCTCCCACTTCTTCGGCCCCCCACGAGCTGCAGGTTGAGATGAATTGATACCTCCCCACCTTCAGCCAATTTGCACCCTTCAGTTTTCTTGGCTTCGCTACAAGGAAACCACAAAGAGAAACAAATTCTCCTCTCTCTAATAAAAGCAATTTTCCTTCTTAACATATACAAGGCTGGTAGTGAGAGAATTATAACCCGGCTGATCAAAGTTTGTGCTAGGTACTTATGCTATCAGTTTGCAACCCCTTAATGCTCCGCTGTCAAAACAAATTTCTTGGAGGAGCCGAAGCGGAGGGGTTTGGGGCATTCTCATGAGGCGCAGCGAGAGACACAGCCTTGGATACCTCATAACGTATACAGAGCGGACCATTAGATTAGCCCATGTAATTCCACCTCTCCATTAATGTAAACGTCTGTTACATGAGCAGCCGATACTGTAAATATTACAAGGCAATAAGAAGATGAAGAGGGGTTTTAGGACATGGGCAGCGGAATGTAAAAGAGCAGACAGAAGGGAAGCAGAGGAGAAGGCGGATTTAAGTGGAAGGGGTTTCAAGTGAGTAATAAGCAACATTTTTATTACGCAAGTGAAAGCTCGTTTTATGTGTTATGTGTATTTCGCGCAATTTTCCCTTTTTCTCATTTATGTTTTTTTACATAATTTTTGCCCACAGCTGACTTGTTCGAGCAGGAAATGTTGCGTGCTGCTGATTTTCAGAACGCACTGTCACCCGGGGGATCATTCTGGCTCTGAGCAGGTGTGAGTCTAGGTACTCAACAAAAGGGCCTGATTTCGAAATGATACACAACAGCCTATTATGGGGCATATTATCAAGCACGGAGTTAAAATTATCATCGCTTTCGCGGCAGAAAACTGCCGCTAAAGCGGCGATAATGGGTTTGATAATATGCTGCAGAGAAATCCAATAGAAGCCCATGTTGACACCAGAACATGGCCGTCTATTGGAATTCTCAAGGGCATATTATCAAGCCCATTATCGCCGCTTTAGCGGCAGTTTTCTGCCGCTAAAGTGGCGATAATTGTAACGCCGTAGCTTTATAATATGCCCCCCAATTCGTAGTACATTGGGTATCATCTATACCTCATAGGTAGAATATGCTTATACTATGTCAGTCATACCCCCATATGTGTATGTTTATTTAAATCAATAAAACACTCAACCACAGCCATGTCCCAATATTCCTAAATAGTTAGGGATAATACTGGAACAGCAGTCATAAGAAGTATGAGACAATATGAAAAAATGTGAGGTGGGTCAGAAAGTGCCTCACGTAAGCAACCACCATAGAGCTGTTGGTAGGTACTCACCAGTGTGCTCACTTTATCAACACTTTCATGACAAAAAGATAAGTGACCTAACTCAACTAAGTGTGAACAATGAGAAAAGTGTAAAAATTAATGGTGCTACCTACCATTTCACCCCCATAATGTACAACAAAGAGTCACCTGACCTCTCCATTAAAATAGGTTGTGAACACCTATCATATGTATTTAATATTTGTCTAGTGTGCACAACTAGTTAAAACAACGGCATGTTTAGACCATTTTAAGTTGAACGGCGGACATGTTTGATTGCCTTACAATTTTGCCGCAATTTCATCACGGCACAGGGATATATCTCCACTTCAATGATACTGGACCTGCAGTGGTTGAAAAAATCAACAGAGAAAAGGAAAAGTAATGCCAAAGAAAAAAACATTTTAAAGAACAGCATATTAGGGTTCCCATTAGGTCCCCCATGTGTTGACCATCAAACGCTTCTCGTGTCATATTAAAAAGAAGAAGATCATAATTACCGGGTGGCTGCCAGGTGGACGCCTACCAGCAGTTCACCAGGGATGGCATTCCCCACATATGACTTAAGGCGGCAGGGAAATGCCTGCACCTGTGAGTAAACATGGGCACATCAATATATGACCAAATTAATCTAACTGGGTTCGAAAAAACACATTCATCCTTTCCTTTCAAAGATTGTAGGGTGCCCTGATTCCGTCCCACTCATAGCAAACAACCAATACTGCACATATGGGCGTCTTACCACATTTGCGCTGTGGCGTACAATACCGCATGGCCTACGCTTCGCTCCTCTCATCATTGTGTGACTTTACTTTTGCGGCTCAAGTACTCTACAGTTTCGCAAGACCCGGAGACGCTTCAAAGGTTATATAAGGGACGCATCTCCACCTGTGGTATGCGCAAAGGCTATCAGGTGCCCCTCTGGGGATTCATAGGTGCCATATTTGAATGGCACGCGGAAGAAGGTGCATGAGGGACAAAAATCTAATAGTGCCTCCCGGGGGATGTTCATGGCTCTCTACTGGGCCTGTTTAATCACTTTTTCTGGATACGTTCTCTCAGCAAGACGATGGACAAGATTTTTTGATTGTTCAATGAATGCTCTGGTGTTAGTACAATTCCTGCGGTATCTAAAAATTTGCCGTAGGGGCTAAGCTGTCCTGCAATGCCCTGGGATGGAACGAACGATAATGCAGTAGCGAATTCATATCGGTAGGCTTTTGATGGACTGTACTCACCAGTTTGTTTTTATTATTTGTTATATCTAGGTCAAGATAAACTGCTTTAATGTCGGTAAATGGTCCATGTGAAATGGAGGCAG
The DNA here is from genome assembly GCF_964204655.1 of Triturus cristatus. Lineage (NCBI taxonomy): Eukaryota > Metazoa > Chordata > Amphibia > Caudata > Salamandridae > Triturus > Triturus cristatus. The sequence goes on along the minus strand of NC_140594.1, from coordinate 304,459,373 downwards.
CTGTCGGCCATATTTAGCCAATTCAAAAATGCAAGGAGTTGATCCTCCGGACCTGACCAAATGCACAACACGTCATTGTGAGAAGTTGGCCTGATATATGATGTCACTAATTCTAGTGTACACCCTGTATCAGTCCAAACAACCCTTATGGTGATTGGTTGTAAAGTCAACCTTATAGACCAGCTATCCTAGTGGTAGCATGGACAAGAGCAGTCTTAGGCTAAACTCTGTATGGCATGTGAAGCCAGCTGTTATACCATATGTAATCCCTTGAATACCAAATGAAAGGACACCACAACAGATATATATAAAAATAGAATGTATTTATTAAAGTCAAACCCTCAGCACTCTTTATGAGATTCGAGGTAAGTACAACACAGTCTTATTTAAGCATACATTAAGTCACACAGGTAAGTAATACAGTCAGGCCCTAGGGGCCATGCAAACCATATACTAAGTAAGTGGTATAAGGACCACTGTCACAAACACAGGATAGGCCTAGGCCTAGGGAATCGCTGGGGATACACTACACTACCAACAGTTAGGAAGTGGGAGGCCCACGGGATTCAGGTGCAGAGTGGAAACACTCACGCGTAATGCGTAAAAGTCGATAGAATTACTAGCAGTTAGAAATTAACAGTTTTAGGACACTTTTGGTATAGCTAGAAAGTCGAGACTCGGAAACTAGACCCATGGATAGTCAATACCCTTGTGAGCACCAAAGTACTCAAGTTACCTAGCCCACGGGCTGCGGGTGCATAGGTGTGAACTTGCGTCGGGTTTCGTCGTTGACGTCTATGGATGCCTGAAGGAAAGTTGCTGACAGGCAGTCAGTGAAGAGAGTCCGGTGGATCCCAAGGTGGGGATCAAGAACGAAGGAACCTGCAAGCAGAAGGGACAGAGTCTAGGTCACCAGCCAGGAGCCGGGAAGGAACCAGGAAGGAACCAGGCGATGTCATGAAGATGCAGGTGAAGAGGTGAAGCTTGTCGCAGCAGCCACGGGTACCAGGAGACGTCGAGGATGACCAGGACCAGGAGGTGAGCTGTCCCAAGAAGGCTCTTGCTGTCGGCGGTGTCGAAGTCGAGTCAGGACCCAACAAGCCTTGGCAAGCGGAACCCACGCAGGAAGGAGGACTTGCTTCTGGTGCAAACCAGGAAGGTCTGGGGTGCTTCTCTTTCACAGAGGAGCGGGTGCCAGTCTGAAGGAGCCGGACCGGCAAGATGGAAACAAAGGTTCGTCGTCGCAGAGGCTACTATCCAACAGGCCAGCAACCGGACAATACGTCGAGCAACACAGGTGCAGAAGGGCCCCACGCAGAACACGTGAAGTGTGGGGAGCTGGTCCTCTTTGCAGATGGTGCTCGGGAGTGGGGCTTCTCAATTCCCCAAGCACAGCCTCGAGGGAGCCTCGGAAGTTGCGCTAGTCAGTTACTAGCCACTTTTCCCAAGTCGCCGGTCCCACGTCCCTCGCCGCCTCCACGGGTCTCAGCTTCGCTGGAGAGGTGGATCTGGTTCAGAGGTGTCTGGAAGTCTCGGCGCTGGTCAGTCTCTGCAGTCGTCCCTCGTAGGATTCAGTCGCAAAGCAAGCAGCGGTCGCTGGATGGTGCCTGGTTGCCCAGGGTGGTCACTCCTTGGCCACAAGGGAGATTTCTTCCGTCTTCTTCCTGAGGTCGAATGCTGAAGGTCCAGAGTTTCTGTTCAAGTTGCAGATTCAGGTTAATCTAATTTAGCAGGGCTCAGCTAGCTACTGATATACTGGGCTAGTGGGCTGGGTTATCTGCAAGGTCCCTCCTATGGGTGGGACCAGGAAGGGGAGTGGCTACACCCCCTTTCCTTTGTCCAGTTTCGTGCCAGAGCTGGGGCTGGAGTGCCCCAGCACCGGTTGGAACTGAACTATGAATGGAGCACCTTGTGTGCCCAAGGCATGTCTCATTCCTTTCAGCCCTCCCTGCCCCAATACACTAAAGTCTGTCTGGGGAGGTGCTAGCACCTCCCCAAGCAGGAAACCTATTGTCCAGGCCTCCCTGGCTGGGAGGGCTCCCAGCTGCAGGAGGTCAGACTCGTGTCTGTGGCAGCAGCATCCATTTTGTGATGTTGAGGCTTTGGTGAGAGTTAAACAGCAAAGTAGGATTTTAACATGTCTCTCCCTCTAGAAGGGAGGAATAATATTCTCATCACCAGAAATGGTATGGGGGTATTATTCCAAAGTGGTAGACACCTTACACGACATGTTTTGATAAAGCCAAACCATAGTTACCATAACCGTTTAAGATTATAAGGCACTTTAAGAGTATATGGTAGGCTATATCATAGAACAGCTATAAGGACATGGTTCCGAAAGCTGCAGACAGGCTCAGCTCATGCTAGAGCACCATCTCACATGTTACCAAGCACTCTGCCTCCAGGATTATTAAGGCCTGCCATAGGGGTGGCTGATAGGTACACTTGTGTCTATATATAATGTAGGTATAGGAATACTACACCTAAGCAAGGGGTGATTACACGACCTTGCCCCAGCTGAGTGATCAGCCAGTTGTGTCATAATGGAAGGCCAGGCCAGGGGTGGCATAATACATGCTGCAGCCCCTGGTAGGCCTAGGGTACACCTATGCCCTGGGTACCTAGGGTACACTGTAAAGGGTCCAATAAGGTGATCCTTACCAATTGGGTATGTACCTAGGGTACATGGAGTCCATTTTAAAGAGATAGCAGACAACCTGAGACCCTGAATGGCAGGATCTCAGGCCAACTAAGTCGAAAAACCAGCTAGACACTAAGCAAAAATGTGGGGGTAACCATAGTCAGATATTCACCTTCCTACAGACATCAATATATCTCTTCAATAAAGAGATATATTGAAGAAAAGGATTAGAGACGTGGTACACAAAATTATCCTCAATCTGCCCAACATAAATACAGGCCAAAATGGGGGCAAAAGTTGCTCCATCGATGTACCCGAGACCTGTGGGTACAGTTGATAACAGTAGCAAAGGAAATTTCTTGTCAGCGCTAACTCAATGCATTTGAGGACAAATGATGGAGGCGTGTCATAGAACCTCTCACCTTCCCCAAGTGCCCGCACTGCTGCCCCCAGTGTAGAGTGATTCAATGTTGATAGTGACCATTAGTTGAATAAGGGGATCAAACTCCAGGCCATCCAAAACGGTAAGAATATCGGTAGTGTCTTGTACGAAGTACCGTTGACTGATGACGGTCTCCCTCAAAAGGAAGTCAGAAAACTGTGACAGGGGTTCGAGTAGTGATTGAATACCAGACACTATAGGTACACCTAGGGCCTAATGGGAATAGTCGAAAACCCAGATCTTTAGCTTTTTGTGTAATTTAAGTTTTGAGAAGGAGGCTCTTATCTGTAGCATAAGGTCACAGTGGCAGCCGACACAGATAAAGAGTGGTGGGAGGGTGGAGGGAGTGTGGGGGGTGTACGGGGGTAGCACATGTTTGAGAGTTTAATAATAAAAATAAACAATTAAAAGACTTACCTGGTGCTGCCAGCCACTTTGCGCTCCTCTGCTTCCAGTTCCTCGTCTCTGCAGTCCCTGGGGCAGCATCACCAGCTCCTCATCCAATCCCAGCACTGCTCTCAAGCATGCGAGCAGCTTGAAGATTGGCCTGAGTGGGCAGGATTAATGCTCACTCAGGCACAGGGAGTCTGTGCTGTTTCTCCAACCCGGCTGTGTAATACAGCTGGGTTGGAAAAACCTAAGTGCGCATGCCAGTTTGGCCGGCATAAGACGGCTGGCCGAACTGACAAGCACACTTAAAAGTACATCTACCACTCCTCCTTCCCCCTCCCATGGCCCAGCCCCGCCTCTCCCTACAAACGCTGGCTCAGCCAGCAGCTGTAAAATAAAACAATAATAAAATATTGTTTTGTTTTTCAGCTGCTGGCTCTGAGCCAGTGTGGTGACACTCCTCCACCATTGTGGAGGAGCAGCCACTGTAAGGTCGTTCCACGCTTTAGGAGTAATGTAGGAGAAGGCTCGATAGCCAGATCTTGTTTTCTGTATGCGTGGGACTTGTGCAAGTAGGAGTCTAAACGAACAATGGTAACTGGAAGGTTTGTGAAAGCAGATGCAAATGTTGAGGTATGCTGGGCCAGTGATAAGTAGCAACTTGAATGTGTGCTTGAGAAATCTGAATTGTGCTTGTTTGTGAATGGGGAGCCAGTGGAGCTCCTTCAGCTGTGGTGTGATGTGAGTGCAGCGTCGGAGGTTGAGAGTGATTCTGGCCACCGAGTGCTAAATGGTCTACAGCATTCTAGTGGGATTTTTTGTTGATTTCGGCATAGACGGTGGTCCCGTAGTGTAGCTTGCTAGTGACCAGGGTATACAAAGTGGATTGCAGGGTTATCTAGTTATGGTTACAGATATACAGAAAAGATTTTATCTCACCAGGTTTCGTTTAGGTGTTGCACACCACCTGGTAGCAACCCCCAAAAAAGAGACATATGGTCTAATAAACATCCTCAATGGACTTGTGATGGAACGTCAGTTCAATTCATTGCACTTAATATTATTCTGTGTTTTTTATTGTCAAATTAGGCAACGTTTTTTATGCCCTGCCCATCATGCTGTCCGTCTTTTTATTAGAAGTGCTATACAAATAAGGAAGACCCTTTCCCTGTATGACGAACTGGTGTATGAATATGATTAGTTATGCGACTAATATTTGTACCACTCTCTTTGTCTGATTTTATGATATCTTATATTACTTTTTAAAATGTATGCTTTATCTGCTTGTTGTGCCTATTTATGATATAATTAATTCAAAGTTCTATGTATTTATTTCTGTGTGCTTTTATGATTCTTCATAATCAAATAAAGCTGATTTTGACTTGACCAGGGTATAAGTAATGGTTTTCCGGGTGCTAATTTGGAGCCATTTGGAAATTTTCCACAGGATATTTAGGGTATAGAAGAATTATGCGATGACAGCATTGACTTGGGCGGTCATGTCGAGTTTGCTGTCGATAATTATCCTGAGATTCCTGGCATGGGTGGTGGGAGTGGTCAGTCCTAGCTCTGATGGCCACAAGGTGCTCTTCCTCATCCAGTGAGCAATTTCTATCATGCAGGCATTGAACTTGAAACAGGGTTCTTGGGAATTGTGTCAATGGTGTTGTGTAGTTCCTACAAATGTTTATAGGATCTGCACATTTAGACAACATAAACTAAAGGATTGGTGTCCAGACTGAACTCAGACACCCCTGAAGGATATGCTAGTCTGTAGACCAGCTAGCTCACTGTACCACTATGAGCCTCTCTTAGCAAAGAGCGAATCGTTTCTGGCAACTATCGAACATGACAACCCAACAGGGATCGTGAGAAGGTGGCCTGGTATATGCTGTCCACTAATTCTAGTGGGCACCCTGTACCAGTCCACATGACCCTTATGATGTATGAGGTCAAAGATAACCTTATTGAAAGCTATCCTTGTGGTAGCTATGGAGGGCAGCTTTCAGGCTTAATCTTGAAGGAATGTAAAGCAGCTTGTTTTACCATAATATCACCTCCTAAATGACTAAATGAAAGGAGAACCACACAGTGTTGTATAAAAATATGTATTTATTAATATAACACTTCTACTAGTCTCTATGCGAGACTAGGGCACAAAGTACACAATACTGTAGCAATAGAACATTCAAAAATAGCAAAATACACAGCGGGATCCAGGGGGAGACAGAACCATATACTAAAAAATGGTATAACAACAATGACTTAACTTGACACAGTGACTAGAGCACATAGAATCGCTGGGACCCCAAGGAACCACCCAGAGGAGTGACACAGGGAGCCCACGGAGGACGGGTGCAGTGAGGAAACACGAACGCGTGCTCCGTTCAACTCTCTGGGAAAGTCGCGGTTGCAAAGTTACAAGATAAGGACAATTCTTAGAGGACTTCGAGCAAACCCTTAGGAAAATAGGAGGTTCTAAGGCCAACCCACCAGTGAGTACCGACGTACCCATGTTACCTATCCCAGAGGAGCCGGGTGCATAGGGTCAAGTGGTGTCGGAAACCTTTGTCGTTTTCAATGGAGAGTTGCAAAGAAGTACTGCTGCCACGAGGATGAAGAGTGTCCGGTGGAATCCAAGCCTGGATTCTAGGTGAGAGGAACCTGAAAGCAGAGGGGACAGAGTCTGGGTCACTTTAGGTGACATGGGGCTCAGTAGTCGAATGCCCACCGATGTCGAGTGCTTCAGGAGTGAAGAAGGGTCGCTTGACTCTGCAGCCACGGGGATCAGGAGCTGTTGAGGACAACCAGGATCTAGAGGTGATCTGTACCATGAAGGATGTCGAGGGCTGAGGGGTCAATGTCGGGCTAGAACACCTACAAGCCTTGGCAAATGCAATCCACACAGTCAGAGTAAACAGTAATGGTGTGGACCAGCGAGGTCCAGGGGACTCTCCAAGCAATGGAGAGTCAGGGCACATCTGGGCCAATCAGGTAAGCCCAAGAACAAACAAAGTGACCCCCACCAGGACCCACAGGCCAATGTACCAGGGATTGCGAGGAGACCTCAAGCAAGTTTGCAAAGTACCAATAAATAGGACACTTGGAGTGTGGAGGCTGGAAATCTTCAGTACTAATACTGCTCGGGGTCAGGACTACATGGAGTCCAATGCACAAGCTCAGGAATCATCAACAAGCATATGTAATTGCAATAGTACGTGGTGCACAGGGTTTCGGGGTTGCACAGTCCCCACGAGGGATACTGGTCTCAGAACTGCTGAGAGGGCAGATCAACCTCAGGGACCGTCGGGAACCCACTTTCTGTGTTGCTGAAATCTTCGGAGTCCTCAGGAGCTTAGGAGAAGCAAACCGTTCAGATGCGTTTAGGTGCCTGCTTTTGCAGGGGAGTAACTCCTTTACTCCAAGTGAGATTCTTTAGGCGTCCAGCATCGTGCAGGCAATTGAAGTACTTGGTTTCTTCTTAGCAGAATCTTGTCCAGGTAAAAGCTAAAGTCCTGTAGTCAGTTAACCGACTTTATACCCATGGGAAGGGGTTGGAAAGATTCTGTGAACCCTCCTAGGGGAGGGGTAGGTCAGAGGGGTGGCTATACCCATTTCCTTTGTCCAGTTTCACACCAGAGCAGGGGCCAATGGCTCCCAGAACTGGTTTGAGCTGGACTATGCACAGGGACACCAAATGTGCCCCCAGTGTAGACTTTCTGGCACACTCAGAGTGCACCCACCCAGCCCCAATACACTAAACCCTATCTAGGAGGTGGTCACACCTTCCTGTGACAGGATGCCTATTGTCATGCCTTCCTCCGCTCGAGCTTGGCTCAGCAGCAGGAGAGCAGAATTGTGTCTGTGGCTGGCAGCATCCATTTTGTGCTGCCCAGGTCGAGAAAGCTGGTACCTGGTAGACTGGTGACCCACATATGTCCCTTTGGAAGGGAGGAATCATACCTCCCACACCAGTTACTGGTGTGGAGGTATGATTCCAAGGTGTTTGACACCAAACACAACATGTTTCTAAGCAGCCATTTTAAAGTTAGCATTTACCGCGAGGTTATAATGCACTTAAACATATATGTCTGGCCGCATCACAGATAACCTGGGGCAATGGTTTCAGAAGGCTGAAGAGGGGCTCTGCTCATGCAGGGGCACCCTCTCACGTAAAACCCAGCACCCTGCCTTCAGGATTGATAAGGCCTGCCATAGTGGTGACTGATAGTTATTCAAGTGTAGTGATTCCGATAGATACAGTGAACCTATATCTTAAGTAAGTGGTGCAAGCACCAGCATACACAGTCTGCTGTAGCAGGTTTGTCGTGTCAATTTGAATTGCCTTTCATGGGTGACATAATACATGCCTCAGCCCATGGGAGGTCTCTGGGGTACCTATGCCCTGGCTACATGGTGTACCATATACTATGGACTGATAAGGGTACCACAGTATTCAATCTGGAGTGTACCTAAAGTACATGCATATCAATTTAAGGGAGAAAGCAGATAGACTGGGGTCCTGAAAAGCAGGATCCCAGTCAGACTAGTCCAAAAACAGTGTGACATCAGCAAAAAGTGGGGGTAACCATAAGAAGCAGATTCTACTTTCCTACACTGTCAGTCCTATCTCTGTTGGCCACAAGGTGGAATCCCATGATTATGTGCTCTTCCTGAACATCACGTTTTTGATTTTGTCAGTGTTCAGCTTTAGACAGTTGGTCCTCATCCAGTGAGCAATTTCCATCATACAGGCATTGAACTTGATACAGGGTTCATGGGCATTTTGTCAATGGTGTTGTGTAGTTCATACAAATCTATATAGGATCTGCACGTTTAGACAACATAAACTAAAGGATTGGTGTCCAGACTGAACTCAGACACCCCTGAAGGATATGCTAGTCTGTAGACCAGCTAGCACACAGTGCCACTATAAGCCCCTCTTAGCAAGGAGCGAATAGTTTTTGGCAACTATCGAACATGACAACCCTGACCCCTCAGGGATCGTGGAAACAGTACAGTACTTTTCGCTCAGTCACTCGTGCTTACTTTGTCTCAGAGCGATACACAGAATGAATGGTGGGGACGTTTTCAATAAGTATTTATTGAAGAAGCGTCATTCTAGTATAAAATATATGTGCTGCAACAACCATTAGACACAAACAGATATATATGGTTATGAGCATCAATAGAGTAAAGAAAAGGTAGAATTCTACCATAGTGCTAAAACAGTGAATATATACAGGCATATATATACATAACAGTGATAAGGCGTATTCATACAATGCAAACCCTAACTAGATGTTCTTAAATGTACCTAGCATGTATGTAGGTGTGTAGCCAAGAATCCCCTTAGGATAGAGTCAACAACATTGTCTGATGTGGGAGAGCGAAGGCCCCCGTCTTGGTCTCGAGATGGACACCACACAAGGGATGTCAGACCACTGCGTGATGGAGTATCTGCGTTCAGGGACCTTAGCGTCTTGTGTCAGCGTGTCAGCATGGAAGTCTTTCTCCTTTGGTTTCCCCAGTGGAGTTTAAGGGCCCGATTCACAGAACTAACTTAAGACAAAATCCTAAACTTACTACTATTTTGGTATTCACAGAAGGCACTTACTCATTTTGGTATTCACAGAAGGCACTTACTCATTTCGGTATTCACAGAAGTTAGGAGTCCTAACTTTAGGACTCCTAAATGCCTTCTGTGAATACCGAAAGTCTTAAAATTAGGATTTTTCGCAGTTTAGTAGTAGTATAGTTAGGACTCCTAACTTTAGGACTCCTAAATGCCTTCTGTGAATACCGAAATTCTTAAAATTAGGATTTTTCTCAATTTAGTAGTCCTAAATTTAGATTTAGGACTACTAAATTGAGAAAAATCCTAATTTTAAGAATTTCGGAATTCACAGAAGGCATTTAGGAGTCCTAAAGTTAGGAGTCCTAACTATACTACTACTAAACTGAGAAAAATCCTAATTTTAAGACTTTCGGTAGTCACAGAAGGCATTTAGGAGTCCTAAAGTTAGGAGTCCTAAATTTAGGACTACTAAATTGAGAAAAATCCTAATTTTAAGAATTTCGGTATTCACAGAAGGCATTTAGGAGTCCTAAAGTTAGGAGTCCTAACTATACTACTACTAAACTGAGAAAAATCCTCATTTTAAGACTTTCGGTATTCACAGAAGGCATTTAGGAGTCCTAAAGTTAGGACTCCTAACTTCTGTGAATACCGAAATGAGTAAGTGCCTTCTGTGAATACCAAAATGAGTAAGTGCCTTCTGTGAATACCAAAATGGTAGTAAGTTTAGGATTTTGTCTTAAGTTAGTTCTGTGAATCGGGCCCGTAGTGCTTATATACCCGAAAGGTACCCTCAGGGGTTCTACCTAGAAGTGTACTGTGGGCATGTCGGGCAAGGATGACGATAGAGGTGACCCTTATATAGAGTTAATTTGCAGAAGATGGTAATCCTGCTGTGATACTGAGAATCCTCATGCATAATACATGACAACAGTTTTTCTGAGAAAACCACATGACAGTCATGGAGCACCTATGTAAAAGGTCAGTGTCAGACCCATTATGTAGAACAATGGTAGGACAGATGTAGGTAAAAAGTCGTGTAACTACCTAGGCCTATATTGGGGCACATTGGGGTTCATAACACCCACTCCTCATCTGAGTGGACAACATAATGCTAAACAATAAAATATGCCTGATTTAAAAGCAGAAAAATATTGCCAAAAATATATATTTAAAAAACATTTAAAAACATGATATGTGTTAAAGTTAAAAATGATGTATATGTAAAAAATCTCTATAAGTCCTCCAAAAAGTCAATATACTGTCAGACCAACTGAGCACGCAGAAAGCCATAATGCTCAGTGAGAGCAGAAGAGGAAAAATAAAACAAAAAATGATGTTTTTGAATTCCATTTTTTTTTTTTTTTGAAACCGTTTATTACAAGACTCAAAAAATTATACAAATATGGGCCTACAACCTTCCGGCCGGCCGCTAGCAATAAAAGGAGCATACGATATACATTTATAAAACACATGGTGCTGCGGCCGAGCATTTACAGGAGGTAACATCGTTGCGCGCCACACTATCCAGACCCCATTATACGGTTCCATTTTAAATTTAAAGAACAACAAACACAAACAAACCCACAAGGCAATCCTCAATCGGAATAGCAACATGTGCTCCCCTAGAGGGGGGATTCTAGCCATCCATAGGAATCTCAAGAGGGGGGGGAGAGATCAGAACTAGGGTTGGGGACACCTAATGCCCAGGTACCGGGGGGATGAGTTGGCTAAGGGGACGGGGCCGGCGACGGATCGGGCAATAACGGTGGAGCACAGATTCCCCCGCGGTAGGCGTTCCAGGGGCCCCACACTTTCACCCATGTCGCAGGCTTACCTCTCGCCACATACACCACCTTTTCCCGAAACATGCACCAATCCATATGTTCCTTCCAGGCCGAGACAGTCGGGGGCCTCTGGGATCCCCACAGCTGGGCAATATCACGCTTGGCAACCATATACCCCAGAGTCACCCACCACGTCTGCGGCACCGAGTAATCGGTAGGCTCCCACACATTCAACAGGCATCTCCTCGCTTCGGGCAACAATGCCACATGCGTGACCACTCGCAGCACCTCATGCACACCTCGCCAGAACCCCTCCACTTCCGGGCACTCCCACAGGATATGCAGAAAAGTCCCCAGCGCACCACACCCACGCTTACACAAACCGTCCTCAGCATAGCCCATACGCAGGAGCTTTGGCCCCGTCATGTAGACCCTGTGGAGTATCTTGAGCTGGACGAAACGAAGGCGAGCCGGTATGGCCACCTCTTTCGGGGAGGCCACCGCGGAGATCCAGTCCTCGTCGTCCAGCTCCAGCCCATCGGCTACCCAAGCCTCACGAAGGGCAGTCAGCAAGTCTGAGCGATCGTTGATCAGTTTTTTGTAGATCAGTGAGATCGTGCTGTCAGGGATGTGTCCATCCAGCACTCTATCCTCCAGGGGGGAACACTCCGGGATGGAGGCAACGTCCGGAAAGACGGAGCCCAGCGCATGCCGGACCTGCAAGTACCGAAAGTACTCGCTGCCCTGCAACTGAAATTCCGTCTGCAGCATCTCGAACGTTTTAAATCCTCCCCTCGTCCAGAGATCCCCCACTTTGCTGATGCCTATTAAATCCCACTTCTCAAAGCCCTTCGAGGTCCACAAGGAGCCCAACCGCTCAGATGCGTATAGTGGTGACGCCCGGGTCAAACGGTCCTTCCACCCCATTGCAGCATTGGCCGCGTGCCACACTCGCACCATGACACGCGTGGGGCCCGTTAGGCGAGCGTCGGGCGCGCTAGAGTAGAGCGCTCGATTATAGTCACGACCTGGAAGTAGCATCCTATCCATTTCAAACGCCGGGTTTAAGGCTGGCCCATATAGGCCCTGATTAATTGCAGCTAGCTGGGAGGCCCAATAATACCGTTTAATATCCGGGAGGGCAATCCCCCCATCATACCAGGGGAGCGTCAGCTTAGCCAGGGCAATACGTGGCCTCCCGTCCCAGAACAGGCGGCGCTGCAAACTCTCCACTGCGCGGAAGTAGCGCGCTGGGACGAGGTCCATCGTGTTCTGCAGCGCGTATAGGAAACGCAGCAACGACATCATTTTAAACAATGCCGCCCGGCCGAGCGGCGAAAGCGGCAAACGCCGCCAGCGCGCGACATCCTCTTTCAGACGCTGGAGGGGGGGAAGCAAGTTCCGATCATACCGAGCCTCCGGGTCCAGAGTAATGAAGACACCCAGGTACCTAAATCCCTGCGGGGCGACCTGGATCGGACAGCCCCGCGGGAGGATAGGAGCCTCCCCAGAGAGAACATACACACACGATTTAGCCCAGTTGATGACCAGACCGGAGTTACGACCGAATGAATGCAGAACATCAACCAGTACTATGAGTGATTTACGTGGGGAAGCTAGGTACAAGAGGATGTCATCAGCGTATAGGGATACGCGGTCCTCATACTCGGGGGTCCAGCGGAGACCACGGATGGAAGGCTCCCACCGCAGCCACTCCGCCAGGGGCTCCAAGGCAAGTGCAAAGAGGAGCGGCGATAAGGGGCAGCCCTGTCGAGTGCCCCGGCCCAGCTCGAACGGAGCCGATACTCTTCCGTTCACCACCACCTGCGCCAATGGGCCCGAATATAGCAATTTGACCCAACTGATGAACCCTGGGCCAAATCCAAACTTCGCAAGCATCGCCCAGATATATGGCCATTCAAGCGTGTCAAACGCCATGGTGGCGTCTAAGGACGCCAAAATGGCCGGCTCCCGTATGAACGGGGCACGTGCGAGCACACCGTGCAAACGCCGCAGATTAAGGGCTGTGTTGCGATGAGGAATAAAGCCAGACTGGTCCTGATGAACCAAATCGCCCACCACACCGACCAGCCGATTGGCCAGTACCTTAGCGAGAATCTTGGGCTCCGCATTCAGCAGCGAAATGGGCCGATAGGATGTAACCCGGCCCCGAGGTCTCCCCTCCTTGTGGATGACCACGATTGTAGCCAGACGCTGGTCCGGCGGGAGGGAGCCCACTGAGTGTGCCGCCAGGAACATAGCCCGGAGGTGGGGTGCCAGCGTATCCGGTCGTAACTTGTACAACTCGATAGGGAGACCATTCGGACCCATGGCCTTGCCAGAAGCGACCGAGCGTATGGCGAGGGCGATCTCGTCGGAGGTGGGAGCGGCGTCCAACGACACCCTGTCCTCCCCGGAAAGGGACGGCAGCGCGATATCACTGAGCAGGGCACGGGAATCATCTTCCGAGCAGGGAGACACCGGGGAATACACCCCATGGAAATAATCCGCGAAGCAGGAGACAATTTCTTCTGGCTCAGTTACACACACACCATCCGTTTTCTCAATCAGCGGGACCACACGATTCGCTCTCTCTTTTTTGTCCAACCACGCTATAAGTTTACCAGCCTTATCACCCACATCATACAGACGCCCCTGTTGCTCTCTACTGAGGCCCCTGGCCGCCTCCGTGACGAGGGCCCTGTAGGCTGCCTGCTTGAGTTGGAGGACATGTAATGCAGCATCCGTCACCCCACCTTCTAAATTCCCCTCCAACTCGGCTATTTCAGCCTCCATCCGGGTCACCTCCTCCCGCTCGCGCCTCCGGGCATGGGAAATAAGGGCTAGGGCCTCCCCTCGGAGTACTGTCTTGAAGGCCTCCCATAGCGGTATGGCCGAAGGCACAGACCCCACATTCTCATCAAAATATCGCTGAAGGGATTTAATCAATGCAGCGCGAATGGAGGGGTCGCGCAGGTACCAAGGATTGATTGGGACCACCCTACCCTCACCCCTCGGAAAGACATCAAAGTGCAGTAGGAGCGGGGAGTGGTCCGAAATACCCCATGGCAAATGACGTACCTCTCCCACCCTCCCAACATAGGCCGCCGGGACAAGGACATAGTCTAGTCGTGAGAGACTACCATGGGCTCCCGAGTGGAAAGTATACTGCAGCTGCGCGGGGTGTTTTAAACGCCAGCAGTCCACTAATCCAAATGTATCCAAGAGGCCGGGTAGCCACGCCTGTGCCCGGGGGAGGTCCCTAGGGGGGTGACGATCCAAAGATCCAGATACCACCGCATTAAAATCCCCCCCCACAACTAAAAGCCCCCCCGGAAGGCCAAGGAGAAGGCGCCCAAGGTCCGCAAAGGTGGTCGACTGCAGCCCCGGTGGGATGTATACTGACACAAAGACAACCACTTTGCCCTCCAGTCTTCCCACCAAGACCGTATAACGTCCCCTATCATCGTGGAGCACCTCATCAATCTCCAACGGGAGCGAGTTCTTCACCATGATGCCCACACCCCGTGAGCCGGACGTAAAGCCCGAGTGAGCCACTAGGCGATAGCCACGCCGATTCATGGCGCAGAAGGAGTTGCCAATGAGGTGTGTCTCCTGCAGAAAGACTACATCGGGCGAGATTCGCTTCAAAAACTGCAGGACCACACCCCGTTTGATCCTGTCCCCCAGTCCATTCACATTCCAGGACAACAAAGTTAGTTCCCTACCCCCCATCATATACAAAAGCCATCATTCGTACCCCGGAGAGCACTTTAGAACCAACACAATAATACGTTTGCCTTGTGATAAAAACGAACAACACCCCATCCCTACCCACCCACCCCAACAGAACTCCCCCCTCCCTGCACCCCTGCATGAGCCCAAACAGCCCCCCCAACGTGCAGTGTGCCTGTCGCCCCATATGTAGTTAGACTAACTAAACCCCCTAGAGGAGGAGGGAGAACCCCCAATAGACCCAACACAACCTCCATAGGAGGGGAACTTACAAAAAACTGACGCAGAATCAAAAGTGGCATCATTTTCGTCCAGAGTGAGGCCCAATATTAGACCCTCAGTCCTGATCCAGCGTGCCGTCTCCCCCCGCCGCCCCCCCCCCGCCCCCCGATCACGATCCCCGGGCAGAGTATCCAGCCAGTCCCCGGCCGCCTCGGGACGATCAAAGAAATGCGTGCGACCATCCATCTCCAGTTCTCCACACGCAGCTTGGCCGGGAAAAGCATGGCATATTTGAGGTTTAGGTCCCGAAGACGGCGTTTGACGCCTAGGAAGCTCAGTCTCTGCTTCTGGACCGCTGGGGTGAAATCAGGATAGAAATTAACCTCCATATTGTCAAGCTTGACCGGTCCATGCAGTCTGGAGGTTTGCAGGATAGCGTCTCTATCCCGAAAATTGAAAATCCGGGCGATGAGAGGTCTCGGAGGGGCTCCGACATTCGGCCTTCCCCCGGGAACCCTGTGAGCCCTCTCCACAGCGAAGAATTTGCTCAGCCCCCGTGGCTGGAGATGGGTAGCAATCAGGTCCTCCACAAAGAGATCCGCCGCCGCCTCCTCGCGTCCCTCGGGCACCCCGATAATGCGGATGTTGTTCCTCCGTGCCCGACTCTCGGAGTCCTCCAGGCGCCGATCCATTAGCGCAGTCGCCCGACTAAGCCGGCGCACCTCTGTTTGCAAGGCCGCCACATCTGTCGTTAGGCCCGATGCGGTGTGGGCCAAAGACTCTACTCGGTCATTGGTTTTGGAAAGATCGGCCCTCACCAGGCCAACATCCACGAGGACCGAGTCAATCTTCTGCGCCAGTGTATCAAACCGCTGGCCCACCGAGGCCTTCATCTCGGCAATGGCGCCCATAACATCTCGCAGAGTCAAATCTGCGGGCAGGTCTGGGGCATCAGTAGGGCTCTCAGGGGACTTGCGCGGTCCATCGGGCGATCCCTTCTGGAGGGTATAGCGGTCCATACTGTTGGCCTGATGGACGGCGCCGCGCCGGGTCGATTTGGTCTTTGCCCGGTCTCCATCTTGTTTCGTGGCCATGGCCACCAGTCTCCCAGTCGCACCAGCCACGTCGTGTAGGGCAGGAAAGCAGACACGAGCTCCGGGGGGGCCCCCTCAGGGCAGCGGGGTGGATCACAGCCTGCAGGCAGGCAGGGTCTCCCAGCAAGGCCACACCACACCAACACCAAGGGCTCCGCAACCCAACCTCGCCGAGACGACAAGGTGGTGCGAAAGCGAAAGCGAAAGTGCGGGGCACGCGAGTCGCCAGGCCCTGCCTGCCGCTGTTGTTCACTTTGTCACTGGATCACCCCACAGCGCAAATCCGGGGTCCGGCGAGGGGAAGGCCGCACACTTCAATCGGTGCTCACTCCGGTGTCCGAGGTCCGATTCGGAAGCGGGAAACGGGTGCCACCTCAGCTCAGGTTCACCAACATAGTCCCCTCATCCAGGGCAGGATAATGTCAGGATAATCGTAGGAGGTTGCGGAGGTCCTCGGGAGCCTCGCACCTACGCGGCCATCTTGGTTGCGCGCTAGGCTCCTCCTCCTTGAATTCCAGATTTAATTGTTTTTTAAAAAGAAAGCCACATTTTTCACACCACACAGACAGCCAAATGTTTATGTGTCCTGGTGGGAGACACAACATCACTGTTGCCTGCCTTCACAAAGGATGTTCCCTGTAACACCTCTTGGATCAGGTCAATGGAGCAAAGTTGATCTTCTCCAGTTCCCACTGCCATTGTTGAGTAAGCTTTTGTTGCCTTTAAGACTAGTGCAGAGCCGGTGTCCATTCCAACAGCAGCTGAAGCATCCCGTAGTGGCTCTAAAAATGCAGACATCAAGATTGGAATACACTGAGGACACTGCACGACATGGGCCTTTAATGGGTCCAGCAGTACATCCATGACCGGAGGTGCAACCAATGGAAGTGTTAGACAGATGTCCAACATGCATTCTTGTCTGTAGAATAAGCAGTGGAGTACAGGCAAGATGCGGTCGACCCAGACTGATCTGAATGACAGAAACCAATGCTCGCTTAGTTCCCAAAGCCGAGTTGTGCCCAGATGGAGTACCATGTGTAGATCAAAAGTCTCCTGGGCCGAGGTTAAGGCCACCTCTTTTTGTAAAAGTATGGCTTTCAGTCTGCTCTGAGAATCAAATTGTATGAGGAAAACATTCACAGAAGGCCAGAGCGGCGCCTCCCTGACTGTGTGGGTCAGTGGAAACAATACTTGCATAGAACAAGTAACCCTGGAACTTACCGTGACCAGATATGAGATGCCCAGCAGCATCCCACAACAACCTTGATCATTTAACATCAAATGACTCCCATTCGAGAGTAGTTTGAACACAGGTTGAATCGCGGCAGCTGGGGTTCCTTTCAAGTGGCAAGATAGGTTTGCAACCAAAGGGTTGCAAGCTTCATGAAGCATAATATCTGGGCAAATTAATGATCCACTTAATGAATTCTCGCAGTCTGAACCACAGAGAAAGACTTCAGCGTCACTGTTCCTGCATCTAAATCTTTACCACTACTCCCAAGATTAATGTATGTACTCCCTAACCAACGCTTCATACCTTCCTACCTGGTGGTATTGTGGGCAATATTGAAATTGAAATGTTGTCACTGGCAATGTTATATGGCCATGGATTAACCATCCTGTGGAAGGTGATTCAGCCATGGTAAAAGACAATTGGTCTGATTTTTCAATGTGCAACATTGTATACTTTGCATTTCTCTGTGTCATTGTGGTCTTCCTTTTTGTTAAATTATGAGCCGAGAACAGAGATGTACTGTTAATATATCGCAGGCACGTGACTGGAGCGCAATTAATGCAGCGTCCAGCTTAGTAACAGAATTGATCATAGCTGTGATTGCCCATGTTGAAGAATAGACAAATCCTGTTCCATAATATCTATAGCAGCAGACACAATGTTGCCCAGTGAATAAATACTTGATGTTAGTGTGGTCATACCATTGTCGACCACTGCCAGTGCCGTTTCTAGATTAGCCCTATCAATTTCAAGTAATCTCTCCACAGCCTCCTCTTGAGAGATCTTCCATACTTCGTTATAATTAGCGTATAAGAAGCATTTTCGATGTGGTTTTCAGGGACCGAACAAAAAATCACTTTGATCCATGTCATCTGAAAGTAAGGATAAGTGTTATTTCACCTGGGGCAATGCTGAGGTTTTTAGCCAATCTAGGCATAAATTCCCAAAACGGTATGATGTCACCACCCCTGGATGTTCTCGTTGTACATAGCGTTGATCAGGTCTATGGATACTAAACCCTTCTGTGGTACCCTTGAATCTTGACTGACACCTATTTGTGTCTGTAGGCCAAACCAACCATCCCTTCTGATTGGGGTCTGATGAATTGAATGAACCATTATATATAATGTCATCTAGCTTATCCTCACTATGCTGTGTATAATTTTGCCATCCCTCAAAGTGTGAAAGCGAGGGAAACCGAGGTGTGTTCAAGTCCTTGATCCTGGCTAGTCCAAGACAGGAAGTTTGTTGCACTGTATTGTTCAGGAAGGCAATATGTTGTGGTATGAGACACGCTCTAAATAATGCCTCAGTTGCCTAAACCTGCCAATTTTTAGTCCTCCGGACTGATTTTGTGTCTAT
The DNA here is from genome assembly GCF_964204655.1 of Triturus cristatus. NCBI lineage: Eukaryota > Metazoa > Chordata > Amphibia > Caudata > Salamandridae > Triturus > Triturus cristatus. The sequence continues at coordinate 304,440,888 of NC_140594.1, read as the reverse complement.
AATGTCCCTCCAAAAGTCAAACCCTTGTATAGACAGCTGGGAAATAAAAGAAGCAGAGTATATCTGTTTCTTGTTAGTAAGCACATTTTTCCTTGCAGGTGTAGGTGCAACCTTATAATAATACGAGGTCGGGTCTGACGTGTTAAACCCAGAAAAAATAAGCAGACTTGTGTACAAACGTTTATGAACTACCTTTCGGTGGTGTCTGGTAATGTTCCCATTAATGGTAAGTAAACATGTTACGTGGGATACAAGCTTTGTGCAAAAATTGATGACCATAATGTTGATAGCGATTCATGGTGTCAAAATCAGATGTATCATCATACAATTCATTTTTTGAAAAAGCAGCACTTTGTTCTCCATCAGACATCATGCTATTCACAGTTTCAAAGTCCCAATCATCAGAAAATGTACTGGAGGTGATGATGTCATTCAAAGACATTTTAAATACATACAGCATTTTCAAAAGTTCAGTGGGACCATATACATCATATGAAACCCTATCCCAAACTATCCTTTCAAGAATCGTAACTGCTGTAATGTTCACAAAGGATAGGTCTCTTCGTTCACGATGAGATGATGTAAGTGGTTTCAGGACCATGTTGACATGTGGTACTGCAGAGCGTTCTAGGAGGTAATTTCCACTGAGAACCAGGAAAAAGACAGTCACTACATCTATCCTGAGGACTAGGACCAGTAGATTGATTGCAATTCAGAGGTGTAGCCAGGGAGAAACAAAGTAAGTCTTTTTTAGCCAACGGTAGGTTTTGTAAAAAACTTCTTTCTGGGAACCAGGAGCTGGCGGCGACTCAGGTTCACTCGAATCCAATGAGAATGTATCAAAATTAATGAAGTAGCCAGATGCTGTTCGATCTATCTTTTGTAGTTCAACAGGTTTAGTTGAAGTGGCAGTTGACTCATTTTGAGGGATATTTACATAGATATCGGTATTAGGCCGAATTGCGATCTGTTTTTCATTTGAATTTTGTTGTTGTTCAATTTCAATAGGCACAAGTTCCATTCCATTGTTGGCAACTCCAGTACTTCGCAGAGTAGAATCTTCGAATGTTATTAGTCTTTTTGTCTGAACTTCCTGTATGGTAGCAAGATGAGATCAATGGCTTCCCAGGAGCCCATGCAGCCTGCTATTCAGTATCGCACACATAATGTGGTTTGAACAGATCAATGGAGACAAATCAATTTTCTTTCTTGCCGGCAAGGGGCAGAAGAAGTACTGGCCTTGTTCCTTCGGCAGCCAGGACAGGTACAGGTGCTCTGTTTGATGGCCCAAATTGTTTTTTGTCAACTATCTTTTCCCTGACCAGGTCCCCAATCTTTGGGACCCAGGCAGGTCTTGCCGGAACAACTTTAACTTCCCCAGTGGTGTTGTGTTTTACTTGGACATTGCGTTCTAATGCCCAGAATTCATTGAGTTCCTGTGAAACAATGATGTCAAGTCAATTTTCATCCACCACTGTGCTGCCACTATTGAGGTTGGGTACCCACATTGTCATCCCAAACTGGACCTCGTAAGAAGTACAGCCTCCCAGGGAGCTTCTTGGCATGTTATTAAGTGCCCTCTGGACCCCATATAGGTGATGAACATATGATGTTACAACACAAACAATTACAACGCATGCTTTTACATCGCAGTTTTTACAATGCAACTACCATTACATTGCATGATTTTACAACGCATACCATTACAACGCATTTTTTAAAACTACCATTACAACGCATTCCATTACAACGCATACCATTACAATGCATACCATTACAACGCATAATACTTTTAGTGCAACAGTAGGGTAAGTGTTGGATAGCGTAGGGGTAAAATTTACTATTCCCCCTCCAGTGAGTGCAACAGTAGGAAAGTGTTGGATAGCATAGGGGTAAAAATTACTATTCCCACTCCAGTGAGTGCAGGCGTAGGGAAAGTGTTGGATAGCGTAGGGGTAAAATTACTCTTCCCAACTATCCCAAAACCTATACCCACCCTAAAACTTAAAAATCTCCATTACTAACCTTATAATGCTTTGAGATTGCATGCGTTGTAATGGCATGCGTTGTAATGGCATGCATTGTAATGACATACGTTGTAATGGCATGTGGTGTAATGGCATGCGATGTAAAGCCTGCGTTGTAATGAATGCTTCCTATAGGTAATTGACCCAACTGCCACCCAAGCCTAATACCCATGCTGTTAAGGATTGCTTTAAGTCCAGTTTTTTCCTTTCCATAGTCGAATTTACATCTGGATGATATAGAGAGGAGTACCACAATGCCACACCCAAACTTCCCATGGCTTCCTTGTAAGCCCGAAAGCTAAACGCAGGGACACGGTCAGAATGTAAAGTGCCAATTGCTTATGTCCCTATGAAGTCTCGTAAACCCTTTATAACAGTTTGGGCATCAGCCGAGTGCTGAGGCCAAACCCACAGGAATCTAGAGCATGAATCCACTGCCACCAAGATGTATTTGTAAGCCCTGTCAGATTGTAAGGGGCAGCAGTGGTCCAAATATACACATGCAAGGGGTCTGTCTGATATCAGTAAAGGTGTCTGTGGTGGACGTGCTACAGTGGAACCCTTCATCTGCTTGCAGATGTCGCACTTGAGGACCTGGCCACCAATAATGTTTTTTCAGCAATGAAACTGTCACAGTGATACCTGAATGCGCTAAGTCCAGACCCTCGTGTGCAACTAGTATAAATCCCAATCTGCTATCCATGTTGGATATTACTCTATCCCCCACTCCTGGAATTTGAGCATACAGTATGTTGTGTGCATCTAACTTGTAGGAATACTTGAGTGAAAAACCTTTTGGCACAGCTGAGCTGTTTCTATGTGAAGCGATGGCAGCTTCCCCTATGTCTCCATCTACTCTTGTGCGAGAACAAGAACGAGTGATTTCAGCAACGGCAGCAGTTCGCACTGTCGCCTTGGCAGCTTCATCAGTCAATGAATTCCCTTCAACGTGCACGTCAACACGTTGATGGCTCAGCGCATGAATGATGTTAGCCCGCGAAAAGCCTTTTTACAGCTCTGCCACTTGTTACCAAAGAAGATTATGCTTTATTGTGCAACCTTTTGAATCTTTAAACCCATTCTGGCCTCATTAGTGAAGATATTAATTGTATGACTGGACACAGTAAAACAAATCGCACACAATGAGTGAGGGGAATTCTCTATCCGTATTTTTTAGTACCAGTACTTGGGCTTTAAGTACTGTTGAGCTGCAGTCAAGTTGAGCTGTGCAATCTCCTAGAAACTGTTTCTGTGTATTGCTAGGACGGACCTTACCATCCCGAATGCGTCCCTTTACAATTGCACAAGCTGCGCTGCATTACTGTTTATTTCCTACGGCAAGCTGAGCAGAACCGTCAGTGTAAATAATGTGTTCATACTGATCTAGAGGCATTATTTCATTTGGGGGAGGATATTTCTGTTCACACTGCAGAAATGCTTGTGTTTTCAATGTAGAGCCAAATTTGTAGTCTACATCTGTTGCAGTGAGATAATTAGTGAGATGATGGGTGCTGTCAGATCAGTGAGTGTTGAGTGTCAGTAAATGGATAAAAACATGCAGGAAGTGTAGGAGAATGCTCCCTCTGTGTTGTGTCGTGCAGTGAGGCTGCAGCGTGTGAAGCGGTGGCTGGGGTGAGGGCATGGAGGGTCACAGCTTAGTAGTGCTGGGAGGGGGAGTACCAGGGTTCCTGGTGCAGGGAGCAGTCCAGGCACAGACAGGCACAGATGGGCTTGCCTTTGGCGTGCCAGCGGCATGCCCACCGAGCACATCCGCTGCATGTCTATGCAGCCATTAAGTAGGTTCTGTGAGAGGAGTGATGTCACTTCCTGTGCAGATTGATGATGGGAAATCCAGTGATGTCACTTCCGGTGCAGGTGGATAATGGGAATGAGTCCCCTTGCTTGGCTTCTTCTTTTAAAGACAGTTTTGAGGGGAAATCAGTCATGTCACTTCCTGTGTAGATGGATAATGGGAAATCCAATGATAGCACTTCCTGTACGAATGGATGATCAGAAGTCCAGTGATGTAATTTCCTGTGCAGATGGATGATGGGAATTAGTCCTCTTGCTTGGCTTCTTCTTTTAAAGAGAGTTTTTTTAAAGATCAGTGATGTCACTTCTTATCTTCCGGGAACTATAAATTGAATGTGTGCTAGAGATACAATGCATTTTCTGCTAAAACCTGTCTTTCACTGGTATCTCAAATGCTTTTGCTTGTGAGGCCTGCCTTTGTGCACTATTTTCACTCTGGCAATGGGCAAAATTATTTTTGCATAATACATTTCATTTTGTGTAAATGAAGTACACGTCACAAGGATTTTTATTTTATTTTCACACAGCCCTAATACACTAGCCCCAAATCCCATTTGAGATTAGTGGGGGGAATTGAAAAGCACCCTACTTCCTCCAAAAAGAGCCGTTTGTTTGGGATACATATATAGTTTACAAACAAACGTCTCTACTGTCCACCCAGCAAAGAATATCAGGGTCAACAGGGCTCATGAAAAAACAAGCATTTCAAAAATCATATTGTTTTGGCTTTTGTGCAGGACAAACAATTTACCAGGCTTCCCTAACATGCACAGCACAGGAACAACATGGGTGCAGATGTGCAACTTTTCCTAACCCCCAGAACTAGGTACAGCACTGACAGAATCAGCAGGGAATCTTCCCTCCTGCACACAGGACTGGTATTACACGAGCAATAGCAGTCAGCCCGTCCCTCACGTGCACAGAACTGTTACAGCACAGACATCAATTGTGCAAGCTTCCATTACATACAGCACCGACGAAGCTGTGCAAGGTTATTGTGTATAAGCTTACTTTAGTACTTATTTGGCAAGGCAAAAGGAAATGTAGTGCAGAGTCTGGAATAAAAACCGTAGAATACGAAGGTTATATTCTAACTGCGCAGTGCACGCATCACTGGTAGCTTCTCATCTGAAGGAGAGTCTATAGTAGGGATGGGCTCACAAGGTATATGTTAAGTCCTTTTCTGAGTAGCAGAGGCATACAGAGCGTGTCACCACTGTCTCTCTTCATTTCTTGTTGCCGCGCTCTGTTGGTTTCCATTTCTGGATTGCATTTTTGGATTTCTGGGATCCCTTAAACTAAGTCTAAAAGCGCATGCAAATTACAGCACAGACCTCTTAGAACCTATTGTGGGGCTGGGTCAAAAACTACTTGCGAGCTCTTCATGGCTCTCTCCCAAGGAAAATCTGGAAACTATATGGCAAATAGTGCATTCTAAATCATTGTGCGCCATTAAATGTATTTAATTTAATTTAAAGATACTGTTGCAGAAGCTGTTATGATTACTCTAAAATGTATCGCAAATACCGAGCTTTTCGGCTTTTAGCACTACGGGACAGTCATAATGCTGAAAACCTGATATCATTTAAAGTCAATTTTACAGAAAAGTGTGGATTTTTTACCTCTGGTGATTTCTTGCAAAAAACGATAAATCGTTCGTTTTAATTAAAGCACTTATGTATGTAAAATTGATTAAATCCTGCAAGGATAAAGGGACCACTTTACAAGAGGATTTATGACTGCTTCTGTCACAATGCATTTTAGAGGACAGATAATGATTCCCTTCAGTTAGAATCAGTGCCAGCTCGACATAGAGTGCCAGCTCATAAGTGCTAAGTCGCATTTTGACCACCACTTTGCCAGGAGCCTCCAGTGGGGGTGCGTTGACTTCTCGTCCCGAACTGCACTCAAGCAAGCTCCGATGAGGCAAAAGTGTGATAAGGAAAGGTTATGAAAGTAAAATGATTTTGACTGTGCCTAGTGAGATGGGGCGATGTTCCTTCAGAAATGTGTGTTTTTAGAGGCCGGAATGGCTGGGCGAGAGCGACTCACATATTTGCCCCAAACTTTGTGATTCTAAGAGATAATGGACTACCCACCGCTGTAAAATGTCTCCATGTCACGTATGACATCTTCATTCAGGACTTGCTCTTTAGTCAACATCACTTTGCATTCTTATTATGTGTTTCACATTCCTAATCTTGGGCAAAAAAAACCCAGCATAGGAAGGGTTGGGTACAGACATGGTTTTCTTAAAGTGTCACACATGATATGGGGCCACTTGGTAACTATGACTGCTAGGAAATCTGTTTAGCCACATAAAGTTCGGTCCGTCCCTGCAACAGCAAGCACATTTATAACAAGCATTGTCAATGCCAACAGGTCTCTCCCAAGTCTTTAAATGGGAGGAAAAAACTGGGGGTCCACAAAAGGGACTATGTAGTTAAGGGTATGGCTTAAACATGCAAACTAAAAATGCTGTGCTTCCAAGAAAGTGCCACCCAGCCAGTATTTTGGTGCCTTTCTGAGCTTTCTGTTATTACATCCAGCTATATAACAAATATACCTAAAACAAGCCAGGCCTGTTGTCTTTGCCAATGGTTGTTAGCTGTTTATGATAAATGAATAACAGCAATGATTTTGTTGTAAATAATTATTATTGCAAGGCTTCAATTCTGAAATAATAATACTGTGAATAAAACATTGCTAAGGTCTGTGGAAGGGGTAGTGGTTTTCAGATTGTCTCACTCACTCCTACTCTTCCTTTCTCACCACTTTCCTCTGCAGTGTATGTTAGACACATACACCTTTTTTGTCTCCGCGTCTTTCTAAAACTCTCCATCTGCATACCTCACAACACATCTCTTTTCTCTGCAGCACTGTACTGTCTTGCATTTCCATCACTTCACCAGACCCCAAACAAACAATGTACACATTCACCTCAAAGTACTGCATTTTCGTTTAATTCCTCCTTGTTAATTTTTTTTCAAGTGTACCTCCTTCACACACATTTGTATAGAATCACAACTGCACCTGTCATATGAGACTGTTGCTCTGTGCACTTTGCCGAGAGGCAAGCTATTGGATGGCCGGTTATTCTGAACTCCTTTTTGAGCCACTGACAGGCACTGAGAGAAACTCACACTTCCTACAGCCCCAGCACCATAGATCTCAATCATTGCCCGTTATAGACACCTAGAGGCGACTCAGTTCAAAGTATGCACTGTACTAGAGTAATATTGATTGAGTGATTTAAATATTTATAGAGCGCAACTATCACTCCGAATGGAGCATCATGGCGCTGTCTGGAAAAGGAGCAAAAGGTATCAAGTAAGCATGTGTTGTATCTCTGTGATATGAGTGAGGAACAGAATGCATCAGTAGACCCAAATATCCAGATTTTCAAAGCTTTCCTAAATTGCGTTTCTGATTCCATAGCTCTTAGTTGTGTGGGCATGAGGTTCCATGCTCTGGTGCCCAAAATTGCCATGGATTTCCCTCCTTTGGTTCTAAACCTTAAAGTAGGAGGTTTAAGAGGGTTTGCTGTGGATGATATGAGTGTCCTAGCAGTAATATAGGGAGAGAACCTAGCCGCTAAGTATTTGGGGCCTAAGTCTCTGAAGGCTCCAAAAGTAATCACCTGTACCTTAAAAATAATTCCTTTTTTTGGATAGGCAGCCAGTGAAGAGTTTTAAAGTCTGCCGAAGCAGATGAAGAGTTTTAAAGGCTGCCGAAGCAGATGAAGAGTTTTAAAGGCTGCCGAAGCAGATGGTTATCACCAGTACCTTAAATAGTATTCTTCTTTTGGATAGGCAGCCAGTGAAGAGTTTTAAAGGCTGCCGAAGCAGATGATCGGCGGGACGTTTTCAGTGCCAGACGGGCTGCTGTGTTCTGTACAACCTGTAGCTTTTTTGCTACTTTTTTGTTAACTCCTGCGAGAAGGCTGTTGCAGTAGTCCAGTCTAGACAAGATAAGTGCTACTGCCACTGTCTTCCTTGCCAAGTAGGGAATGAGATCAAAGAACTTTCAGAGGGCTTTGATGAGATTCAAACACGTTCCTGCCACTGTGAGACCTTGTGGCCGAAACGAGAGAACGGCATCAATATGGTGCTTGAAAAACACAATACCGTAACAGAACCACCAGGAAAATGCAAGCACTCTTAGGGAATGCAGGATTACTTTAAAGGTTTAACATTCATTGTTCAGAAATCAATCAGTGTTTTTGTCTTTAAAGTTACAGATACGAATACAAGGCTTAAAAGAGACCTGATTCAATACACACTTTTAATTTCTACCGGTTCTGAGACCTAGAGGGACCTCGTCCACTTAAAACTTTGGTCTCTCCTTTGAGGGCTACTGGCTTTGGCAATTTTGGTAATGTTTTCTAGCCATGTTGTACAGCAGCACAACTGCCGTGAGGCATTGCCAAACTAATTTTAATAAAGGTGCTCTGACCTGGCCAGTGCTGGCCGCATCATAGTATTTTTTTATAATTTGTAGGCCTTTGTCCCGGTATGGCAACAGGGAGGGTGGGAGGGTGGATGGGAGAAAAGGGTGTGGGTGGTGGGGAGAGGAAAGGGGAGCAGGGATTGGGGAGCACACAGACAACATAGCGGGGAAAGCTGGGGGAATTGCATAGATAATGGAGTGTGGTCTGGAGAGGCTGAAGAACGCAAATGGACAACAGAGGTGGTCAGTAGGAGCTGGGTCAAGCAGTCAGACTACAGAGCATGGTCTGAGAGTACGCAGACAACAGAGAGTGGGCGGGAGGGAGATGAACAATTGAGGATGTTTAGTAGGGGCTGGGGTAAGCAGATGGTCAATTGAGAGTGGGCAGTAGAGGATGGTGGGAAGCAGGCTCTAAGGAGATTGGGAGGGGCTGGGAGCAAGCAAACATACAACGGAGGGGGGGTCGGAGGGCTTGTGGGCAGGCAGATAGACAACGATTGGTGGGATGAAGGGCTGAGGACAAGCACACAGACAATGGAGGGTAGTCAGGAAGGGGCTGGGGGAAGAACATGAATGGGGAGAAGTACTCAAGGGAGACAGCAGAAAAATACCCTCAATCTCATAGGGTGCTTAAACGAAATGTAGAAAGTAACGGCGAAAAAATGAGCAGTGGAAAAACCCAAGTAATATGTCTATGCTCCTGGGGAGGGACAAACACACGAAGAGGAAGGAAGCCTGCAGAAGACGATGAACAATATGCAAGCAAAAAAGAGTAACAATGAGACCAACCAATAGTAAGCAATGGGCGACCTCTAAGCCCCAATTAAGGCAACAAAAGGTATTACAAGAGACAGCGCTTGAGCTGTCTTAGGTGAGACTTAAAAATAGCATGTACGGCGTGTTTTAATTTTTGTGTAGAAAGTCAACATGTCTGTATCCAAACAATAGCATTTTAAATACAGTCCGTTTAACTTTATGTAGTCACTAAGTTAAACATACACCAGTCTGAAGAAGAAACTTGGATATATGGGTTTATCATTTATCCTTTAAATTAACAGACAGAACAAAATATTTCTGGCTGCTGAGCTTTATTGTGAGTTTCATGACTTTGTTTAATGTGTGCTGGTGGGTGGAGATGGTCAGCGACAGCTAGAATGTTTAGGAACAGGTCTTATATTTCATCATCAAACTATGACCCAGAGCAAAAAAGAGAAAGACAGGAAAGGAGAAAACAGAGAATAAAGATAGGAAAACAAAGGTAGAAAGTGAGTGTTTGCGGTGGGAATGTTACTTGCCTTTTTTTGCAAGCATGCACTTATGGTCTGCGTTAGTCAATTGCTAGTCTCTACAGCATATTGACATTGTTGTGGCCTGCACATGTTACAATAATGTGGGTGCACTGGAAACCAGGTTTAGTAAACAGTACTGAAGACCTAGAGTGAGTTATTGTGGACTGGTGATGTGCACTAAATATACCTTTGTTGCACACTGAACTATTGTCCTTGTGCCAGGTTGCATAAACGTGGCACTGACCTTTTCTTTTTCCTGAATTGCCAAGTGCATTGTTGGCCTTGCCACTAAAGTTCTGCTCAAGTTATATAGCTAGGTCCTTTTGCTACATTTCATCACTAGTATATGTGTATGATAATAAGTGGATTGCAGTGTGAGCCAATGGAACATGAGGACCTCATGAATATCTGTCAGAAGAATCCATGATAGATTGACTCTCACTGAATGCTGTTGAAGATGGAGGTTGGAGGTAATCTGCTAGATTGGCACTGTGTATTGCTTGGATCATTGGGGCTTTTGTAAAGCATAGCCTCTGAGGTGCAGGAGGATGAAGAAAGGGCTCTCTACGGAACTGCAGGAGTTGCCATTTGGTGTGGTCCTGCCTTTTGTACCTTCCTTGAGCACTCCATTTATCAGGATGGAGGGTGGGGGGAAGATGGAGACAGTGGTCTATATTGTAGAACAATATAAATCTTTAATGCCGGGCCCTGTCTTTTGTTTCACCAGAGTTGCTACTCTAAAAGGCTGATAGCTGATATGTGTGAGGGCTCCCCTCTGTGCTCATGTTATAGGTGCTCTCCTTGGAAACTCACCTCATCAGATCCATGCTGCTGAACCAGTACCTGGAGAAAGATTTTGGCAGTAGTGATGGGCAACAGGTCCCCTATGGGTGGGGGTGGCAGGGGTTATGGGCAACAAGTCCCCTATGAGTGGGGGTGGCAGTAGTGATGGGCAACATAAGTCCTATGAGTGGGGGTGGCAGTAGTGATGGGCAACAGGTCCCCTATGGCTGGGGGTGGCAGTAGTGATGGGCAACAGTTCCCCTATGAGTGGAGGTGGCAGGGGTGATGGGCAACAGGTCCCCTATGAGTGGGGGTGGCAGGAGTGATGGGCAACAGGTCCCCTATGGGTGGGGGTGGCAGTAGTGATGGGCAACATATGTCCTATGGGTGGGGGTGGCAGGGGTGATGGGCAACATAAGCCCTATGGCTGGGGGTGGCTGTAGTGATGGGCAACAGGTCCCCTATGAGTGGGGGTGGCAGTAGTGATGGGCAACATATGCCCTATGGGTAGGGGTGGCAGGGGTGATGGGCAACATAAGCCCTATGGGTGGGGGTGGCAGGAGTGATGGGCAACAGGTCCCCTATGAGTGGGGGTGGCAGGGGTGATGGGCAACAGGACCCTATGGGTGGGGGTGGCAGTAGTGATGGGCAATATATGCCCTATGGGTGGGGGTGGCAGGGGTGATGGGCAACATAAGCTCTATGGCTGGGGGTGGCAGGAGTGATGGGCAACAGGTTCCCTCTGAGTTTGGGCGGCAGGGGTGATGGGCAACAGGTGCCCTATGGGTGGGGGTGTTAGTGGTGCTGGCCATGCAACCCCTATGGTGGGCTGTTGTTAGTGGCCAGGATGTGGATCCCTTGTGTGTGTGTGCCATTTTACGGGTATGTGTCGTTTGTTTGTGTGGTAGGTGTCTGACTTACCGCCTGTGCCGTCGGCATCGGTTCCTGATCCGGTCATAGGTATAGAGTACTGATATGACCTGCGCGATGGGATTCTTGATGTGTTCATGTCGTACACGCTGCTTGTTGCTCTGTTTCGTACCCACTGTAAGCTGGTCCGTCTTGTAGCCGTGGATTGAGTTGTAGCGCGAATCGTAGCTGATATGCTTGTTTTCCGGATGCTGTGACGTGCTGTACGTGGCGACCCGTCCGGCGCGTAGGAAGTACGCATCGTACTTGTCAGGCCGGAAACTGCTATGGATACTGCTTCCGGGCGACTCGGTTCAGCGTTAGGGGTTACGGCTCGGACGGAGAATGGAGCTTGAATCACAGCCTACGTGTCGGTCGTGGTTTTGGCAGTTATGCGCATCGTACTTCCTCTGCAGGACGGACCGGATACGGGTACGTGTCGGTCGCACGGTAAGGCTACGGACAGCTCTCAGAGCGCTGTCCGACCCGGTATCGGAATCGACCCCTAAATGGCAAGTACATTGGAGGGCCATCTAGTCATAAGGCTTTATAGAGAATCAATGTTATATTGCACTCCAGTGACATAGTCAGAAATTCACAGAGTATCCCCGACAGAAGTGTTTCCTTCGGATAACCCTCTCCGGTCAATCTCTTTGCCTTAGTCAATGTGGGTTACTTGCCCCTTTTAATATATATATTCAGACACATCTGATTCGTTCCAAGAGAGCCAGGTGTTAATGCAGTCATACACCACTGAGGGACAGGTCTTTCTTAGGTTCTCACCTGATTCAGCCATAAATAGAGACTTGGAGCAGGATGTAGATAACATTCAGACCTGGATGGCTACTAATTACCTCCAGCTAAATTTCTCTAAAACTGTGGTAGTCATTTGCGGTACTATAGGGAGGCCTAATCTGCCAGCACTCAAACTATCCAAAATTCTTGGCTTAGAACTACAATATGGGGACAAAATATAAATCTAGAGTGCAGCACTTGATGCTGATGAGCCGATAAACACTCTTTACAGACAAAAAGTAAGTGGGCATGGATGGTAGAAACGATGATTGCTGCTTAGAACACTGCAATTCCCAATATTTTCGTATGCCTAAATCGTTAAACATCCATTACCACGCGGGCATTGCATCGCAATGCCTTTACATCGCGGGTATTACAACGCAAGTCATAACAACGACTTGCGCTCGATGGCGCTCTAACCTAAGGAATAGTATGATTTCCCAGGACCCTTTGATAGCCGATATACAATTTAACCAATGGCTAACGTCCTCTCTGGATGCCATCCTCCCCAAAAGTGAACTGTCCCATAGGAGGGGCAACAATAAAAAACCCTGGTATACATTAGAACTTAAAGCTTTAAAGCGCCAATGTAAGCAGCAGGAGAGACACTGGCGTAAAAACTACTCAGAAGATAGTAAGGCCACCTATAAATTGGCCCTGAAGAAATATAAACAGGGAATCAAAATTGCCCAATCAAATTACTATCAGGAAAAAATTGACTCGGCGTCCAATGCCCCCAGGGAAATTTTCAAAATTTTCAAATCCTTGGTTACTCCCCCTGTGCCTGTTAACGGCCCTGGACAGGCAAGTTCCCGCTGTAATGAATTGGCGCATTATTTCTCCAATAAGGTGGATAACATTTTCTCCTCGTTTAAGCCTCTGCCCGTTGAATGGATCTTGCCCCCTTCAATGGACACCGGTAAATCCGGTTTGTATGATTTCTCTCAACTAGATTATCCTGCTGCACTGTCCCTCTTGAATAATTTGAAATCAGGCTCTCCAGCGGACCCCGCCCCGCCTACCATTTTAAATTTGGTGTCAGATATTTTGACCCCAGTTATTCAAGAGGTGATCAATGCCTCACTTACATCAGACATGGTTCCTTCTTCCTGGAAACAGGCAAAAGTGAAAGCTTTATTGAAGAAGCCAAACCTAAACCCGGAAGATTGGGCCAATTATCGCCCTATCTCCTTACTGCCAACCATCAGTAAGCTGGCGGAGAAGCATGTCAACTCGTTGCTGGGATCCTATCTTGAAAGTAGCAATTCCCTCCATATCACTCAAACAGGATTTAGAGCTAAGCAGGGCACCGAAACAGCCCTAATCACTGTTGTGGAGGAAGCTAGTAAGATTGTGGACAATGGAGATAGGGCAGCCATTCTGTTATTGGATCTTAGTGCCGCCTTCGACACCGTGAATCATTCCATCTTGATTCATAGATTGATGGAAGTAGGTGTCGGAGGAGGCGCACTAAAGTGGCTACGCTCTTTTCTGTCCGATAGGACTTTTGCGGTCTTTGAGGATAATGCCTGTTCCCCTCAAATGCGTCTGCAATGCGGTGTCCCCCAGGGTTCATCCCTCAGCCCTACCCTATTTAACATTTATATGAGGCCATTGGCTGAGGTGGTGCTGCCCTGGGGAGTACAGCTGGTAACGTATGCAGATGATACGCAGCTTATCATCTCCCTGGCCTCCCAGGATGCCCCATTTGAGAACCTCTCCCTATGCCTCAATAAAGTTCAGGAATGGATGGACCGATCCTTCTTAAAGTTGATTGGTCAAAAACGGAGGTGATGCTGCTAGGTTATAAACCATCCAATACGGTAGAGAACTGGTGGCCGTCTAATTTGGGCCCTCCACCGCCACCTAAAGAACAAATTAAGAGCCTGGGGGTGTGGCTGGATCCAGCCCTGAACTTTGGTGTTCAGGCTCGCAAGGTGGCAGGAACCTGCTATGCCTTCATTAGACTACTTCGGAAGATGATTAAACTTCTTCCGTTTGAGGCCAGGAGAATATTAGTGCAGGCGTTGATTCTCTCACGCTTGGACTATTCGAATGCGCTGTACTTAGGCACTACACAAGCTACCATAAAATCCTTGCAGACCGTACAGAACTGCGCGGCCCGAATGCTGCTGAATATCCCTCGCCGGACCTCTGCTAAGCCAGCACTGCGTCAACTACATTGGCTGCCTGTCCAGCAAAGAGTACAGTTTAAAGCGCTGACTACGGTCCATAAAGCTATTAATAAAATAGGACCTTCCCTGATTCAATCTATGTTCCATTTATTTCTACCAGGACGAGCTCTAAGGTCTGATAATAAGAAGCTGATTGCAATTCCTAGAACCAGGAGAGTGCGAATGGGAGGCAGGCGCTTCTCCCTCCAAGCCGCCACCCTTTGGAACAATCTCCCCGACTCCATCAGAATGGAAGCTAACCATCTCAGGTTCAGTAAGAGGTTAAAAACCTTTCTGTTTGCCTGATTTCTCCAAGATCTAGTTGAGTTAAGCGCTGGGATGCCTCCGGGTAGCTACGCGCTATATAAGACTGTAATCATTTATTCATTCATTCATTTACTATTCCAACCCCTTCCCTACTGTACATAGACTGGTGTTGGAATAGTAAATCATACTATTCCTAAATCCAGCGCCCTCCAGCGCAAGCCGTTGTAATGACTTGCATTGTAAAAACTGCGATGTAACGTTCCGCGATCATTTTGATTGAGTTGTAACGTCACATTTTCCCTAAATCCTTAGTTTGTCATCTGCAAAAAGCACAGATTACAGGCATCAAGGCTGTAACTGGGCTCCACTAAAGGGACCACATTTCGGTCACTTGTAGGGCTCAGCACTGGCTTCCATGCATGACAGCTTGTGTTACTTATAAATGCCAAAATCACCCGACCCCAGGCTGTTTGCCACCCAACATTTAACATAGCAAGGAGAAAGCCTTGCTGGTGATATCCGAGTTTAACCTAAAAACTCGAGCCAGTTGCTGCTTCTTTGTTCAAGTTCCATGTGGGTGTAACTTGCTTCCACCGAAGACTAACTGTACCTCATTATTTACACTCTTCTAGGGACAATTGAAGACAAAGAAGTTTGTTTGACCAGGCAATATTATAAGACTAGTGGCAAAGGCCCATGGCCTTCTTATTGCCTGTGCAGGAACACTGCATCGCTAATCTGACAGTTCGACACCTGGATTTACAGATTGCACTTGAAAGGTAATTCCAGTGTGAAATTTGTAAAATAAAATGCCTGGTAGTCGTAAATCCACTCAATGCCTCTTTAATCCACTACCAGACACTCCCTGACCCCCTTATCTCACTCTTGCAAGTTCCTGCATTCTCTCTTTATGACGGTTTTTCTGTATTTTTCGTTCTCAACTTTCAGATTTTTGTGTTTTCCCTCTCTTGAGCTCGGGAAGTATCTGATGCGAAAAAATAAGTGGTGGTCCCCAAAAATGAGTGCTGATCCCCAAAAGTATTGTGCTAGTGCCCCCCACAGGTAACCACTGGCTCAAATTAAGCACTGGGTAGTTACCAGGAGCAGGATTACTGACCCATTGTAAACTATACTTGGAGGAATAGCCAATAACTACAGGAATCTGTGTTTGCACAGCTTTCCACATTTTCCTCCAGTCCTGGACATTTTTCCTGTGCATACTTTTTCAAAGTTTTCCTAATGAAATCTGCTCATGGAAGAGAACTCAAGTGCAGTGTCTCCTCACAACTTGTAAATCCAAATGTGGCAGTAACGTCCAGTTCCACCACTCCACCTCCTGGATGTAACAAAGACAAAGTGGATTCGAGAGTAGAAGACCCACACACTTCCTCCCTACACTCAAACATGCAACACATACTTCCTCTGTGTACGCAAGCATGCAACATTCTTGTTCTACAAGGATGGGCAAAGAATCTGGTCCCATGAGGACTAGAAGACAAATTTTAGAAAGTCGAAGAGGCCAGTAAGCGGCTCTCATTGGCAGGTACAGGTAAAATTATCCATCTTGCTACTGAAAGCATCATCACTGCCACCATTGTCAGTTCTCTACAGCCTGGCGAGCTGACAGTTGCCACCTTTGGAGAGAAGTGAGTATATGATGCAACCCTCGGGACAATATGATCCATGCTCTGGGTCTTAGTCCGTGCCACAGAAATGTCTCGAGTGCATGTGTATGGATGAGATGTGTGCAGATGTGGGGGTAAAAAAATCCTCATCCTGCTATGAGGAACTCGAGGCAAGTGTTCATGCTCTCCGGGACCGTGCAGGGGACTTTCTCTGTCCCTACAGCTGCTATTTCCTAATCTGACATGTCCTTTCTGATAGCATCGTTTTTGGATTAATGCAGCGTTCATCTCATTTAAAGGTGGACCGCCATTGGTAAATATATGGTTTCTGTCCAAATTGGTGTTCATTTAATTTCAGAACTTGGCAACTGGAGCTTCAGCATTCAAGTTTTCTGTCAAAAGATTTCTAAAAATATGGTCTGCATAAAACAAATTGTACATAATTACATATGTCTTGTATTATACGTTATACAATCGGTACAGAGCAAGAATATCGATGTATAAATATCGACCATAGAAATATCGAGGTAAAAATATCGTGGGTAAGAAATATCGATGTAAAAAATATCGTGGTAAAGAATATCGATTGTTAGGTAATTAATATCCATTGAAAAAATATCAAAGTGTTAAATATCGTTAACAAAAATATAGTTGTAATAAATATCGATTCATTATTAATGTTAATTATTTTAGTATTTTGTATGATAATTGTTAGTATTTTTATTATAGGTGTTAAAACTTTAGTAGTTAATATATATTTTTAACTTGAATTTTGCATTTTTAGTTCCGTAGCTGGTTGTGGGTTTATAGGGGAATAGGTGGGAAGTAATTTAATGATATCGATTTTAATTATTATTTATAGTATTTAATAATTATTTTTAAATTGAATTTTGCGTTTTTAGTTCTGTAGTGGGTTGTGGGTTTATACGGGAATATGGTGGGAAGTAATTGATTTGTATGAAATGTATTTAATAATTTATATTTACTCATAATTGTATAATTGTGATGTTATAGAGTTATACATGTGTAAATTAATTTTATTAATAATTGTTTGATAATTAGTTGTTAATTATTTTAAATTAATTAATTATTAATTAACTATGTTAATTGTTTAATTAATTTTAGGTGTGTGTTGTTTTTATAGGTGTAAATGGTGGGAAGTAATTCTTTTTTTTGATGATTTATTAATTATTTGTTAATTAATTTGCATTAATTACTTTGTTAATTAATTTGTATTAATTGATTTGAATTAAATAATTAGTAATTATTAATTGTAATTGTGTAATTAATTTTAGATGTGTGTTGTAGATATTATAGTGTTAAACGATGTGTAATTAATGAATGTTTTTTTAAAAAATAATCATATATTTAAATTTCAATATTAATTATGTCAATAATAGAAATAAAATGTGATAGAAATGTTGATGTTTATTTTTTTTATTGGTGTGGTATCCAGCACTTTCCCTACTGTTGCACTCACTGGAGTGGGAATGGTAATTTTTACCCCTCCGCTATCCAACACTTTCCCTGCTGTTGCACTTACTGGAGTGGGAATAGTAATTTTTACCCCTCCGCTATCCAACACTTTCCCTGCTGTTGCACTCACTGGAGTGGGAATAGTAATTTTTACCCCTCCGCTATCAGGGCATACAGAAAGTAAGAACACACATGCATGATGACCCTGGCCAGCCTGCCTGCAAGCCTGTGGAAAGAATCACACACTGTGCTGGCAGTGCCCCCAAACCTGACATGTGTACAATATATATTTTTTTTTATCACAATCAGCAACTGTTGCCAAAAAAGGTAGACCCACAAGGTCTTCGATTGTAATGAAGTATTACTACGATGAATACTATGTCAGGTGGAATATCAAAGATATTGAAGAAGACGCCTCACTCTCATTGTGATTGTGAGTTTGGAAGTGACGCATCATCTTAGTGATTGTTTTTCCACATCTGAATGTGCTTTGATGTTCGTTGATTCTGATTTTCACTTTTCTGGTGGTCATGCCGATGTATATTTTCTTACAAGTGCACATCATCAAATAGACCACATTTTGGCTATTGCAGTTACTGAAGGTTCGTTGTTCCCAGGCAGTTCTTAAACCCACATCGATCTCTTTGCTAGTTTGTTGGGCATTTATGTGAGGGTATATTTGAATAAAATTATGTTCAAAAAACCCCCTACACATAGTTTTTAATGGTACCACGAGTACCCCAGAATAAAAGATTGAGTAGGGGGATACTTGTAGGTATTTTTATTCAAAATCTGGTTCTCTGCTTAACCAGTTATTTACTTATCTAAGCACTCCCATATCATCTTTGGTCGAGTCCGCCCAGATAGTACCACCTTATCTGGGTGTGGAGAAATCGCCTGTGATGACGCATGTCACTATTATGTGAGTGAGGCGTCTTCTTCAATATCTTTGATATTCCACCTGACATAGTATTCATCGTAGTAATACTTAATTACAATCGAAGACCTTGTGGGTCTACCTTTTTTGGCAACAGTTGCTGATTGTGATAAAAAGATTGATCGGGAGAACACAACTGTGTTGTTTACTCTCTCACTCTCCGTGTGTGAAAATAATGTGTACAATATAGCCAACATGAACAAAGAATGAAAATTACAACGGCGTACCATCTAAAAACAACATCATTGCACCCACAAGTATCACAGTCAGGAAGAACTGAAGTCCCTGTCACTACAGTACACAATTGAACAAGTCAGACAGGCTATAGGCAAGTGGCACACAGGACATGTGGCATAGTAAAACATATACACACAGGAAACACTTTATTTAGTAAGGACACTTCCAAACAGACAACAGGACAACTGTCTTTATTCACAAATTGCACAGATAGGCACCGATACTAGACAAGAGCAAGGCACAAAATGCAGAGCCTGTACATGAGAAGCTGCACAGGCAGGGAACACACAGCAGTGAATGACAAGGCCAGTGGGCAGGACAAAGTGCAGACTGAGTCCATGAGAAGCTGCACAGGGAATAGTTCAACATAGCAAGGAGCAACAAGGCCAGTGGTGAAAACGAAGTGGGCAGCACA
Organism: Triturus cristatus; assembly: GCF_964204655.1. Lineage (NCBI taxonomy): Eukaryota > Metazoa > Chordata > Amphibia > Caudata > Salamandridae > Triturus > Triturus cristatus. The sequence continues at coordinate 304,421,693 of NC_140594.1, read as the reverse complement.
CCTCGATAGTTCCAGTGCGCTGAGACCCGTGCTTACTACTGTCGCGGTTTGCCGATTTTGCCGATTTTCGAGCGCTGGACAAGTCAGAGGGAATCAATTGTGGAGGATATTAGAGCAGTTTTTTTTTTTTGCCTCTTTGCTTTGAGGAGCGGATCTGGATCTTGTGGCGATCGAAAAAATGGAGGTGAGGAAGAGATGTGAGGCGACCTGGTTTTATGCAGGCTTCTTAGGCTGGAGAGGCTGGAAGGATTACTTTCGACATACAGAGTGAGGGGGAGTGGAAGGGACTCTCTAAACCTTGTTGGGTAAAGAGAGGCTGCCTTGGCTGGGGGACGCTACCAAACTTTTCCGCTAGTGAAGAACATCCACAAGTTTGAGTCTTTCTCCTATTTGGGTGCCGATTAGGATCCTGGAAAAACCGGGTACGAGCCGTCGGTCGGAGCGTTTTCTCCGTCCGACTCGTACCCGGGACAAAAACATTGCAAACATGGAAGTACGATTCGCACAGAAACACCATTTCCGTACGAGTCGTACAAAACACCGACCGACGAAAATATACATACGAATGTGATCCGGGAATGCTCCGACGTGACGTCGGGACGCTTTCAGGCAGCGTTTCACGACCCAGCAATTACGAATTGAACCGACAGCAGTCCGGACGGCAATATTTTTACGTCACCCAAAAAGTGCCGGAAAAGCAAAGTACGCCGCGAAACGGCCAGATTAGGGGGCCCGGTACGCGCCGTACCCCCCCCAGCCCCCGTGAGTACGTGCCGAACCCCCGTGTATGTGCACCCGTGTACGTACGAGTCGTACCCCCACCCGTGTACGTACGAGTCGAACCCCCACCCGTGTATGTACACCCGTGTACGTAAGAGTCGTACCCCCACCCGTGTATGTACGGTGCGTACACCCAGTGCTGGGGGTACGCACCGTACATACACGGGTGGGGGTACGACTCGTACGTACACGGGTGTACATACATGGGTGGGGGTTCGACTCGTACATACACGGGTGTACATACACGGGTGGGGGTTCGACTCGTATGTACACGGGTGTACATACACGGGTGGGGGTACGGCGCGTACGTACACGGGTGGGAGTTCGACTCGTACGTACATGGGTGGGGGTTCGACTCGTACGTACACGGGTGTACATACACGGGTGGGGGTTCGACTCGTACGTACACGGGTGTACATACATGGGTGGGGGTATGGCACGTACGTACACGGGTGTACATACACGGGTGGGGGTTCGACTCGTACGTACACGGGTGTACATACACGGGTGGGGGTTCGACTCGTATGTACACGGGTGGGGGTTCGACTCGTACGTACACGGGTGTACATACACGGGTGGGGGTACGGCGCGTACTCACGGGGGCTGGGGGGGGTACGGCGCGTACTCACGGGGGCTGGGGGGTGTTCGGCGCGTATGCGGGCACATGTCTCCATGGTTGCTATGGGAGTTCGGTCCGTACGGTACATTTTCCATACGGTTGTAACATCGGACGCACGGGATGGATCGTACTTGCGCGGTCGGACTTCACTTTTCACATTTGTATGGTAAATCGTCCGGGGACGTGTCGGACACATTTTCCGACCCGAGGACGTGCGGGGAATTATTCCCAATGCGATTCGTATGGACTTTTTCCCATGCGAATCGTACTTGGCAGTTTGTACGGCACTTGTACGATTCGTATGGTAAAAAGACCGGATACGAGTCGTACGGGGAAATTTTTTCCAGGATCCTAATCGGCACCTTAATCGTGGTTTATGAATTTTTATCACCACTTTTGACTGTTGTTGCATTTTGCCCACTCGAACAATATTGACAAATTGGAAGAGTACTTTTCGAGCAAGAGCTCAATATTGATTTCCTTTACTCTCTGGGCATTTTACCTGTACACCCTTACCTGCGGACTTTGGGAGGTGAAGCTTGGCCGTCGGGTGCTTATGGTCTTTCCTGCCACTCCCTTTCACCGCCGCTGCTGCAGTTCCTGGTCGCAGCGCACGGGGAGCGGAGGCAGCTGACTACAGCCCCTAGAATTCCCAGCAGTGGCCCCGCCTTCAACCAAACACGCTTCTGCACCCGGAGGCGCTAAAATCAGACAGGCTCCATCCGCGTTGCGTGCGGGCGGCGCCGGGCTAAGCCCGGGCAAAGGGCGGGCCGTCTGAGGCCGTCAAAGGCAGACTGTGACAGGGCAGGGCCAGGACCCTATCGCTACTGTCCGGTAGAGGTACCCCTTGACTATTTGTGTTTATTAACTGGCTCCCCTTGAGTTGTCCATTCAAGCTGTGTTCGGCTGTTCAGAGGAAGCATTGACACTAGCCCATCACTGAGTAGTTATATTCTGTTTAATTGTTCGGTGGAGGTACTGTAGGGGGGCCTTAATCAGGACTAATGGGGAAGAGGAAAGCCATGGAGGGGATGGTTGCCCACATTACTTCTACCTCTATCCAAAGTAAAAAAAAGAGGTTAAAGAAATCGACTAAATATGCTGCAGCCAATCGTGTGTTGGACAGAATCGATACTGTTATCGAAGAGTGCGAGAGTATCTTAGAAAATGCCCCCAGTCCTAACACAGAGGAAGCCACCCAAAAAATTGCTGCATCCCCTTCCAAGAGCCTAGTGATACCTGAGCTATTCCTTAAAAATAAGAAAAGAGGGGTAAAGCAGATAGTGGGGGATCCTTATGTGTCTGTAGATCTAAATGAAAGTAACAAGGGAGACGCTCTGGTCGAGGTCGAGAGCTGTTCTAAATTGATCCCAAATGTAATTTGCTCTAATAGATTTGCCCCTCTAGCCTCAATAAGTGTTAACCATGATGTTACCCCTTTTGTGCCCGGTCAGAACCATTCTAGCTCGGGTCCTTGTTGTAGTTGTAATTCTTCCCTTACAATTGGAGACTTAGAAAGGGTCATTATGGAGCTTAGAGGGGAGGTCATGGGTATTAGGGGACTATTGAAGGACCTCTTGGATCGCACCCAATATAAATATTCTGAAAATTTACATCACATAGTGGACAATCCTATATCTACTAACGAAAATGACCTTGCCCCTACTGGTGGGGGTAATTTGAACAACGCTCTAGCAGGGGTTGAGACTTGGAAGCAGTTCCCTAGGGGGGATGGAACAGCTCCCAAGTCTATTTGCAAAGATCGTATTACCATCCCCAGCTGGAGAGCAGGTCACCAACAGGGCCCTAAGCCTGGAACATCGCATTCAGGGCTAATTGAGACCCCTAGACCCACTGTAGACCGAGACCCAATGGCCCCTGGCCAGAGATCACCCAACATTATTTTCATGACTAATGTTCCAAAGATTTCTTCCCTAGGCCATTATGAGTCTAGCGACTCATTAACTAATACATCAATCCATTGGATTCATCATGTACGAGGGTGTTGTTCAATTATGAGGGAGGACATCGTGAAGGCTAAGAGATGTTCTATCCCAGATTCTATTTTTGATGCGATTGAGTTAACATTGGTGGATGCCCTATTAGTTGAGAATCTGGCTGCATTAGAATATAGAACCTCTTCCCCTGACCATTCTAGAATCCAGTTCAGGCGACGGTTAGTGACTTCTCCTAATATCATACCTAAAAGAGGAGTCCCACTCTTATCCTCCCTTGATAAAAATGATTGACTCCCTACGCTCCATCTAGACGAGAACACAATTAGTCCAAGTTCTACTGTCCAGGGCTCCTTCTCCTTACCTAATTTTAATCTTCAATCTTCCCAGACATTATCTGCCCAACCACCCATTCCACCTAATCCTGTTAGCTTATCCGCGATAAATGAACTAAAAATACTGTCCTGGAATATAGCAGGCCTTAAGAAGAATATGAATATTCCGGCTTGGGTTGAGTTTGTGAGTACGCATGACGTCTGTGTCTTCCAGGAGACATGAAGCATGGAAGTGCTCTCGATCCCAGGGTTTGCCACCTATTCCATCCCTGCAATTTCTAGTGGCAAGGGTAGACCCTCAGGTGGACTCCTAATATGGATTAACCTCGATCTGGGATGGTCTATTACTTCTAATGATTGTAATAATCATGATATCTTGTGGCTCTCTATCAAGGCCCAAAAAAAAGGTGAATCACTCAACCTCTTTAATGTCTACATCAGGGGAACAGTGAGTGGCAGGCCCTCGACCATCTTGAGTGAATTAGAACTCCTCTTAGCACAGTGCCCTCCTTCCTCAAAAACCATCATAGCCGGGGACTTCAATTGTACATTTGAGCCCTTGGGTACTGAGGACCCCCTGAATTTAGATGAAGAAGATATAAGATGGGGAGTGCCTCCTCTTTCCTTGGCTCCAATCAAAAAATGGACTGGGATTGTTATGCAGGTTAACGCCCTCTTACTGGAATATGGCTTAAGAGCCGTAAACGGAAGAACCTTGTCAGACCTCAAGGGGGCGAACACTTTTAACAAACTGTCATGTCCTTCCCGTATTGATTATATCCTGCTGGATCTATGTCTCTGGGAAAGCCTAGTCTATATGGAGGTTAGCTTTACAGTAGACAGCGATCACAATCCTTTGTCTCTAACCTTGCAGAACCGATGGGCCGCTTCGATAACTTCTGCATGTGACGCTGACCACCTTTTTTCCAAAGAGGTAGTACCCTCCAATTGTGGCAGGCGGCTAAGGTGGCCTAAAGTACTAGCTGACGAAAAGAAGATCTCCTCTATATCTTTAATATTGACCGAAAAAAACAGAGATCTTGAGGAAGCCATGGCCTCGATACAGACGAGAGACAAGATCCCTATAATTCACCAGGAAACTATTTCCATGGTTGCGGAACAATTTCTTGGCAGCACTAGCTTAGGAAAAAGGAGACCTGGAAAAAATACCGTTAACCCTTGGTTCACAGATCTCTGTAAAGAGAAAAGAAAAGCGCTAATAGATGCGGTCGAGGATAAAAACAATAGCAGGGTCAAATTAGCAAGGAAGGATTATAACTTGTCCCTGACTTTAGCTAAGCGTGCTTGGGAAGAGGACCATTGGGATGAGCTGAAAATAGCGGCTTTTAAGAGAAATTCTGCCACCTTCTGGTCACTAATCAGTATTAAAAGTAGAGCAGGCACTGTCCCAATTCCAAACCACATTGACAGCCAGATTTGGTGGGACCACTTTGCAAATTTATATGCCGTCGACGCAGAGGGAGAGCGAGTGTCTAGTAGGGTTGTCCAATATTTACTCAATCCGGACCATATAACTCCTTTTAGTAGGGAGGAGGTTTTAAGTGCTATCAATAGCATTGTCCCAGCTAAAGCTGCAGGACCTGATAGTATCCCAGGTGATCTGTTCCGTTTGGAACCAGGTGGTTGGGCCAAATATATCCAACACCTGATTAATAGCTTGTTAGAAGGCGGCGAAGTTGCTCCATCCTGGAAACAAGCCGAAGTTATTCCCATTTTTAAGAAAGGTGACCGCCAAGTTCCTGCCAACTACAGGCCTATCAGCCTTGTAGATTGTATGCAAAAAGTGGTAGGACGTGCTCTTCTTAACAGAATTCACCTTTGGATGGAGAAAGGGGAAATTTTATCCAAATGTCAAGCGGGTTTCAGGAAAGCTACTAGTGCTATACACCAAGTTTTCCGACTATTACTACTATATTGGAAAGTGGTTGTTATTGCAAAGGGGAGTTTATATCTCGCTTTTATCGACCTCAAGACGGCATTTGACCTAGTTCCACGCGCTTAGCTGTGGGCCGTCTTGCAGGAATTGGGTTTACCCCCCTATATTTTATCCCTTTTAGTTCGCCTCCATGACGGTACCTCCGCAAGAATTAGATGGGGAGACCAAGGTCAGACTACTGAGAGTATCCCAGTGAAGAGAGGGGTCCGCCAGGGCTGTGTTCTGGATCCCACACTTTTCTCGCTCAATGTGAATGGTGTGGGGGACTTTTTGAGCCACTTTCCAGCTGACGCACCAGCCCTGGCGGGGGAAAAAATAGCTACACTTCTCTTTGCTGACGATACTCTCTTGATCTCCAAATCCCCCATGGGTCTCCAATTACTACTTACCCATTTCCAGGAGTTTTGTACTCAAAGGGGCCTTATTATTAACATTACTAAAACAAAATTTATGGCCTTTAACCCTGGAAAACAGTTTAGGCCGAAACTCATCCTTAATGGTTCTTATCTTGAGCAAGTTCATTGCTTTCATTACTTGGGGATGCGGCTATCGGACCAATTGTCATGGAGGCCACACTTGAATAAAATGCTACTAAGTCATAAAAGGGCAGCAGGGGCAATTGTAAGAGAACAACGTCTGTCTATCTCTAGACTAGTCTCCTCTGCACTGGTCGTTTACGAGGGCAAGGCAGTTAGCGCGGCAACTTATGGAGCAGAACTTTGGGGGTTCAAAAAATAGATGAAATACAAAAGTCAGAGAATAGATTTTTAAGAGATGTCGTCTCTGTCCCCCAATGTACTCCATTAACTCCCTTATTCCTCGATACAGGGAGGCGCAGGGTGAGCGATACTATTAGACTACGCCCCCTTTTATACTGGGCAAGATTAAGATCCACCCCGGAATTATCTCATTATGCGGCAGGTCTCAGTGAACTGATTTCTCTGGATGTGGGTAAAAGGGTAAACTGGCTCACTGATCTGAAGGAACTCCTGGTCTCGTTGGGCTTAGCTGACGGATGTATGACGTTACAACGCACACTTTTACAACGCATGCACTTACAACGCATTTTTTACAACGCATAATCCATTACAACGCATGACATTACAACGCATGACACTACAACGCATTTTTAAAAACTACCTTTACAACGCATTTCCATTACAACGCATAATACCTTTACAACGCATACCATTACAACGCATAATATTAAATTGCATTTAAGGTAAGTATTAGATAGTATAGGGGTAAAAGTTACTTTTCTAACTCCAGGGGGTGCAACAGTAGGGTAAGTGTTGGATAGTATAGGGGTACAAATTACTATTCTAACTCCAGGGGGTGCAACAGTAGGGTAAGTGTTGGATAGTATAGGGGTAAAAATTGCTATTCTAACTCCAGGGGGTGCAACAGTAGGGTAAGTGTTGGATAGTATAGGGGTAAAAATTACTATTCTAACTCCAGGGGGTGCAACAGTAGGGTAAGTGTTGGATAGTATAGGGGTAAAAATTACTATTCTAACTCCAGGGGCTGCAACAGTAGGGTAAGTGTTGGATAGAATAGGGGTAAAAATTACTATTCTAACTCCAGGGGGTGCAACAGTAGGGTAAGTGTTGGATAGTATAGGGGTAAAAATTACTATTCTAACTCCAGGGGGTGCAACAGTGGGGTAAGTGTTGGATAGTATAGGGGTAAAAATTACTATTCTAACTCCAGGGGGTGCAACAGTAGGGTAAGTGTTGGATAGTATAGGGGTAAAAATTACTATTCTAACTCCAGGGGGTGCAACAGTGGGGTAAGTGTTGGATAGTATAGGGGTAAAAATTACTATTCTAACTCCAGGGGGTGCAACAGTAGGGTAAGTGTTGGATAGTATAGGGGTAAAAATTACTATTCTAACTCCAGGGGGTGCAACAGTAGGGTAAGTGTTGGATAGTGTAGTGTAATATTATGCGTTGTAATGGTATGCGTTGTAATGGTAGTATGCGTTGTAATGGAATGCGTTGTAAAGGTAGTTTTTAAAAATGCGTTGTCGTGTCATGCGTTGTAATGTCATGCGTTGTAATGGATTATGCGTTGTAAAAAATGCGTTGTAAAGGTAGTGCGTTGTAAAAGTTGCGTTGTAAAGGTTGTTCCCCTTAGCTGACGCATGGAGGAACCAAGCCCAGCCCTCCAAGGCCGAGTTAAAAAAGATCTACTGGAATTGGATACTCCAGCGTCACCTATCCTATCCGAGGCACGGGAAACTCACAGAAGAATTTTTATTGTTTAAACATGTTGGCCATCTGGAACCCTATCTTGATTTCATACGAGTCCCTATGGATAGAAAGCTATATATACTTTTCCGGTTTGGGTCACTGTATCTTAATGTTTCAGTTGCTCAGAGGGATCCAGCAAAAAATCTCTCCCCTAGTCGCCCGTGTTGCGAAGCTCCCCACGAAACAATAGCTCATTGCCTATTTGCATGCCCGGCCTATCAGCAGGCCAGGAATAAATGGCTAAAACCTATTTGTGTTCAGCTAGGAACAAGGAACCATCTAGCTGCACTACGCATCTTGAGATCAGATGTGTCTAGGCCAGTAATTGTGTGCGGAGTTGCAAAATTCCTGGGTCGGGCTTGGATCATTCGCACGAAAGCCATTTCCAAAGCCACTAAATTAGCCAATGCTGCTATTGATTAAATTCTGAACCCACTTTTTAGTGTAAAGAGGTCTAAAGGAATGAATTGTGATTTTGAGACCCCTTGTTGATTGTAGCAAGTTGTTTTCAAAGGGAATTTTTATGAATTGCCATTTACTTTTATTGTTGTCATACCATGTACTCTTAATCATTTTATCTTTTTTAGCCATTACAAAATTTGATGTATATAGTATTGACTGTACTGTATGAAAGCTTTTATGATATGAATTATCGAATAAAGCGAACAAGAAAGAAAGAAAACGAAGTGCAGAGCTTGTCCATGAGAAGCTGCACAGGCAGGGGGCAAGCAGCACGGCCAGTGGCCAGTCCAAGGTGCAGAGTGAGTCCATAAGAAGCTGCACAGGCAGGGGGCACACAGCAGTGAACGACAAGGCCAGTGGTCAAAACAAAGTGCAGAGTGAGTCCATGAGAAGCTGCACAGGCAGGGGGCACACAGCAGTGAATGTGAAGGCCAGTGGGCAGGATAATGTGCAGACTGAGTCCACGGGAAGCTGCACAGGCAGGGGGCACACAGCAGTGAACGACAAGGCCAGTGGGCAGGACAAAGTGCAGACTGAGTGCATGAGAAGCTGCACAAGGTAGAGTTCAACACAGCAAGGAGCAACAAGGCCAGTGGTCAAAACGAAGTGCAGAGCTTTTCCATGAGAAGATGCACAGGAAGGGGGAAAACAGCAAGGCCAGTGGCCAGTCCAAGGTGCATACTGAGTCCATGAGAAGCAGCACAGGCAGGGGGCACACAGCAGTGAACGACAAGGCCAGTGGGCAGGACATAGTGCAGACCGAGTCCATGAGAAGCTGCACATGCAGGGGGCAAACAGCAAGGCCAGTGGCCAGTCCAAGGTACAGACTGAGTCCATGAGAAGCTGCACAGGGAATGTGTGTGACTGTACCCTGTCACGGTCAGCAACACAGTCTGGGGTGTCACGATGGGCAGCACAGGCACCGCTGTGGGAGGGACAGGTGTGTGAGGTTGACCAACATTCAGACTTGGCTGTCAGTCAGACTGGGAGCTGGCTGAGTGTCGGGCACAGTTGTAGCACTGGACTGGTGAGAAAGAGGCCCAGCTGAGGCAGAACTATCAGTGGCTTGGGAAGCCGGAGGGCTGCTTGGACGAGGTGGTGTAGTGGCATGTGGAGGAGGAGTCATGCTGACGTGAGACACAGTGTGGGTGGGAGATTGTGGAGGGGTGCCTTTCCACTTCTTGGGGAGTCTAAATGGCTTGCCTGACTTTGGATCAATGGGAAGTGGTGTGGACACAACAGGCACACTCAACACCAAGGCTGCAGCAGGTGCAGACGCTGGCCCTCCCTCTGGGGACATGCTGGATCGAGCGGTACGCTTCGCCTGGCCTTGCCTCTGCCCCTCCATCCTCTGTTTACCAGGTGTTCCCCCTACAGTGCCCTCCTTTCCCTGCTTCACTGGGCTTGGAATGGGAGTCGAGGTAGTGGGTGAATCTGCCTTGGAGCCCTTCTTATGTGTAGCCTTGGCAGGCACCACCTTCTCAGTGGGCACGGCAACTGTCTGCTTGTCTTTGCGAGATGCTTTTGGGACAGGAGAGTCCTTGGCTGGGAATGCCTCTGAGGCATTTGACCCTGAGGTCTCCTTCTTTGCCTTTTGGGCCTTGGTGTCGCCTGACGGGGTTTTGTCTTTGTGCTCTGGGGTGGCTTTGGTTTTTTGTGGGGATGGTGTATGCACCCTGGACCGCTTGGGCTGCTGCTGCTGTGTGCTACGTGTGCTGTATCATGACCTTGAGGTCTGTGGAGCGTGGTCACTATCATCATACGTGGCCACTGGCATGGGGGTGGACAAAGGGACTGGAGCTGGACAACGAGATTGTGCCAGTTGAAGGGCTGCCATCACTGCGGAGGACAAAGACTGGACAGTCCGGTGCAGCCCACCCACGTCTGAATGTATGCCCTCCATGAAAGCAACCATCTGTGCCAATTTATTGTCGTGGTCTATGAATGCATTGAGGAGAGCTGTTTGGCCTACACACAGCTGGTGCAAAAGGTCCACATACTCAACACTGATGGCAGCAGGGGGGACAGGGGCAGCAGCAGCGGTGCCTGGGTGAAGGACACTCTTCCCCTCTCACTGGTGCAAACACAGGCAGCACCAGAGGAAGTGACTGATAGATGATGCAGAGTCCCCATTCCCTGTGCCCGCCAACATGGATGCATCACCGCTGGCATCAGATGACGTAGAACTTTGCATCTCGGGCTGTGGTTCCTCCAGCAGACTCCTGTCCCCCTCCGAGGCACTGGTCACATCTGTGTCACAGGGCTCCTGTGCAGCTGTTGTGCTTGTTTCCCCACCACTGGTGTCTGTCCCCTGTCCCTCCGTGACCACGGGAGATGCTGCATGAGAGAGAGAGATGTAGGGTCAGTTCAGTGTCATCAACAGAACAAACATATGCAAGCAAAGGAACACTGAGGATGACTAAATCGACATTTTGCATGCCACCCTGTGCAATAACATTGTGCAAACACACTTTTGTTACTCAAACGGTGCACGTAAACAAGAAAATCAGGCATAAGTGAGTCATATGATAACCACACAGCACAACATCCTGCATGTAGCTCCGTTCAAACAGTAACACAAATAGCTCTGACCTGAAGCCCACGAATCAGAATGACATTGAAATGCACAGTACTCGAATTCCCTTAGGACGTACAGGTAGGACAAATGCATGACAGCTGCACCCAGCACAGAGGCCACTTACAAGTTACTGCATCACACTACCAAACATCACATAGCCCAGGGCTGGCACAGGCTTGGTAACATGCAGCCACTCACAGCCAAAGTCACCCTTCCCAGAATACTCACCCCTACTTTGCTGCTGACGCTCCTTCAATTGTGCATCCAGCTCAGGCTGTGTCACGGCCAAGATGCGTCACATTAGTGGTGTCTTGCTGCGCCGTGCCAACCTGCCAGTGCGTGGGAGCAGCCCCAGTGTCATCTCCGCAACGTTCTTTGCCAGCCGTGAAATGTTGTCCCACCTCTTGTGGCAGTGGGTGCGCCAGCAGTTTGAGACACCCAGAGCCTGCACCTTGGTTGCAATGTCCCTCCACACGGCCTTACCCTGGTGTACTTTGAGCTGAGACGAGAGGGGGAAAACTTTAGTGACACACTGTTATGTAAAAAAATCTCTCAGTACAGTAGCACGATACTGACTACTGATACTGATAAAGCTTTTTCCTCAATCTGTGGGCTGAAAAAATGTAATAAGGAATTCGGAGAAATGTCCCATAGACCTATGCTAAAAGCATATGATGCCATGATACCCCCGCAGGTTTTGTACGGGGCAGAAGTCCTGTACTTAAGTGGCAAATGCAGATGGGACCAGGAAGAGGGGAAGTTCCTAAAAACCTTATTGTCTCTACCAAGTTCTGCTATGATCCAGGCAGTAAGAATGGAGTTAGGAACAATAGCTTGGAACATTCAGATTCAAATGTTACTCCTAAGATTTTGGAAACGCCAGGACCATGGGGGTCTGAAGAAGGTCTCACAATGGTGTAGAGAGGAGATCCGAAGCAGAAGCTTAAAGTGGGCAAGGGAGGTAAAAAGGAAGCTCTCAATCATAGCGGAGTCACTAAACGTGACTCTAACTCAGCACACACTGGAGCTAGAATTTACTAAGTGCTCTCTTAGGTTCCAAGGTCAGGAACAGTCAAGAAAGAATGATCTGGAATACTTGACTATGAAAAAATCAGTGAAAGAGATAAAATCTTCATGGACAAAAGAATCATGGTATCCATAACTGGACACCTTGCCAAATTATGAGCTTAGGTGTGAACTACTAAGAGTACGAATTGGAATGAACCCGTGGCTAATGGAGGGAAAAATAAAGGCTGAAATGTTAAATCCCGATGGAATCTGTAAATGTGGCCTTGTAACTAAAAATGATATCTTGCACATATTGGTAGATTGTCTTGCAGTTTTAGTATTGAGGAAATTGCTTTTACGCCCGATTTTCTTAAAATATGGAATTAGGTCAAGAGCCCAAGCAATAGTCTTATTAGTAGAAATGAAAAATCTTGATATAGCTATTGCCTTGGGCAACTATATGAAAAGTATAAAAACCTTTTTGAGGGACAGATTGAAGGGGGTTTAGTATCTCTATCCCTCCTCTCCTTATAGACTTCCCCACTTAGCATATGCAAAATGTTTTAGACAAAGATACATTGAACTGAAATGCAATGAGCCGTGGATTGTACAGTACATAACTGCAAATGTATTCTATGAATTTTACTGATATTTATTTAACCATAACTATATATTCAAATTCAAGTTTATCGGGTTAAAGAATTGCTGCTATTGGGGGACGAATATGGATTCTGAGTGGCGGTATTAACCCAGCCGTAATATATAGTGCCATAAAATCGGGCCCAATTCATCCAGATGGTAAATGTATGTGTAAGATAGGGATGAAATTCAATATTTTTATATTTTATTGGATTGTCAAAACTTTTAGAATTCGCGTAAATCATTCCTTTGTCTGATGGCTATTGGGAAATATATGCAGGGTGTATATAAGCTCCCTGCTGTATTAGAGGATGAAAATGATATTTTTATTGTTTTTTAAACTGCTAGGAATGAAGGATATTATGTTTTGATGAATAAGATATTTTATATGTAAAATTTTTAAATGTTAATATATGTGCTGTGGTTTAAAGACCAAACGGTCTAAATAAACTTATCTTTGATTGATTGATTGACTCATCCCAACTCCACAGATATGTCTTGCAGAGACGGGAATGCATATCACAGGGTACATCTGTATGTGAGAAGCACACATAAATGCATGCAGGTGTGAGGGGGGACACAGTACCTGCACATCTCATATACAAGCAGGACACCAGCACAGAAAGCCATGTGTAGTCTGCCCACATCTAATGTCCATTTCCAGGTAGAGCAAGACATATGTCACATATCAACATGTGTTTTGGAGGATCCTCACTGTGTCCACCACTGCGCAGGCTTCAATGACCTTGCCCTGTGAATAGCTCACTGTGTCATGTATGTCACATTGAGGGACATGATCTCACAAACCCACACCCTTTTCACAGGGCCAGTCGTGTCCAATCTACAGGGCTGATATGGATCATTGATTGTGAGTCCCGCAAAAAACACACATGTAACACTCTGTACATTCAGTGCTGTGTCCATGTCAGATTGGACGGTGACTGTGCAGGCCAGGTGAGCTCACACTGAGATGGACAACAGGGACCCACACAGCCATTCACACAAGCAATCGCTGTCCTAACTCCTGCATTACCAACTTGCTGCATCACTGTATGGCTGACAAGACAAGACATGTTCCTCCAATCTTGATGTGCAGGCAGGGAAACTTGTGGCGTAGGGTACACCCCCCTTCACCCTAGGAAACAGCATGTTAGGCAGTGCATGACACAACCCCACACTCTCAGGCACATATTGCATCAGACCGACTACATGTGCGCCCCCCTGCACTCTCACCCCCACTGTTGAAGACTTACCATGACATTTGGGGCACCACATAGCCTTGGGTACTGTGTGAGCACCTCATCCACCAAGACCTTCAGCTCCTCGCTTTTGAATGGACAAGCATGGATCTTCTCAGTCCTTGTGTCACTGTGGACATGAGACAGCAGCGGCGAAAGTGGGTGGTGAGGGGTCGCAGGCAGCAGTCCCTGGAGGCAGCAGCAGGTGAGGGGTCTCAGGCAGCAGTCCCTGGAGGCAGCAGCAGGTGAGGGGTCTCAGGCAGCAGTCCCTGGAGGCAGTAGCAGGTGAGGGGTCTCAGGCAGCAGGCTCTGTGAGCACTGGAAATGTGGGGCTCTCTCCCACATATATATAGCCCCCTGGTGTCGTTTCAGTGGTTCTAAGCTGCTGCAATTGGAGTTCCAGGTCAGCCTTTTTCAAATGCATCCAATGACCGGCTCCGTGGTGGCAGAGCACGCCTACCACGATTTTCAAAATTGCATCAGGCCACCGCAATAGCGGATCCCATTGGCTGTAAGGGCATGGTCCATGGCGGTGACACACCGCAGGGGCCAGGCTGGTGCTACAGCGGTGGTGCATCTTTCAATTGCATCCAATGACCGGCTCCGCGGTGGCGGAGCACGCCTACCGCGATTTTCAAAATTGCATCAGGCCACCTCGATAGCGGATTCCATTGGCTGTAAGGGCATGGTCCATGGCGGTGACACACCGCAGGGGCCAGGTGGTAACTACCTCAAGTTGGGTGCCATACAGAGGCATGGGTGACCGGGATTTGGGTGGCGGAGCATGGCAACCGCCATTTCACAATGTGCACATGCCTATCACTACTGTGATTGTGTCCCGAGCTTTGGCGATGACACACCGCAGGGGCCAGGTAGTAGCTACCACGAGTTGGGTGCCATACAGAGGCATGGGTAGTGCACAAGACACACTGGCGATAGGGATAGGCATATACATAGCTTCAAATGACGGTTGGCATGCTCCGCCACAAAAATCACTGCCAGTATGGGCGGTCGCTACGGCGAGCCTGCAGCATCACATTGTTGACTCTGTGCGTTATTGGTTTTTTGGAGCACGTTTCTGGCACCTATGGACACATCATGCTGTGGCAATATCAATGGTAATTCATTGACTTAGAACAGTGGACACTTACATTTGATCATGGCACTGGATGTCATTGATACGTTATCCTGTTACAAATGACAGCCTTCACGTAATATCTCCCACCAAATGCCACACTGTAATTGCTAATGTTGCACAACAATTACCCCCAGTTTCATACCTGACACCATACATGACCCCCAATTGCATATATCGGAGACCATATGTCACCCTAAAATTTCAATTTTTACTCATAATTTAAGCATAAATGTCATCACTGACTACATATGTTACCCTGTGTCATTTTGGTAAGACCAATTGCAGCCTTCATGTAATGTTCTTGGACACACTAGCAACTCCTGCAGTGTATGTCCACATGTACATGTGGGTGCTCTACATACTCAAGGATGTTAAGTACATCAGCGCCACACTTGGCATACTGTACATTCTTATTCATTGTCACTCGGGTATATGCCTTAGTGGATGTTTTGTCTCCATGTCTGCCACCTGTTACTACAGTAACTTGGGTTGTTTTGTCTGGTATGTGCTCATGTTGTTGGGCCTGTCGTATGTGATTTTGTCACATGTATATTTCCACAATAGTGAGTTAGTTGATATTGGATTTGAGTTGTTTGGTGTGTTCCGTTGGTAGTCAACAACAACCAGTGCATTTACATTGTTCACATCCAGAATGTTGCGTTGGATGATGGACTGTAGGCAAAATTGGGGATGGTGCTCACTGTCTGGAAAGTTAGATATGGCATTTGTGAACAGTCAACGGTGGTCCACTATTGCCTGCACATTGATGGAATGGGTGTGCTTTGATTTGCAGTAATTGTATTCGGTGTTGGCAGGTTGCACTAGTAGGACACGTGTGCAGTCAATTGCCACCAACACAAGTGTATGTGCCTGCTATGGCGTGGTAGCCTTGCTTGCTCACCAGTTGTTTCCTGCACAGTGTGGGTGAACTGAATGTGCTGGTGAAAAAAGATGATGAGGGCATCCAAGACAGGTGAGATGTACCTTGATAGTGCTGCCTGTGACACTCATCCAACTCTTACTTTAGTTCATTGTAAGGTACCAGTGGCCAACAAGTGATGCACAGCCAGCATCTTTTTCTGCGGAGGGATGTTGATTGTCCGCTGTGTCGGTCCTGCCAGCCTGTGGGGAATGTGGCTCTGGATGCATGTCCTTTGGAACATGTGGTGTGCAATTACTGCCACTGGTGTTATGTGTCTGAGGCTGTTGTGCATTTGTAAGGCGCCCAGTCCATTCATGCGCTGACTTGTTGGTATACTGGGGTGAGTTTGTCCTGGTAGTATTGTAGGTTGGTGTAGTGGCACTGTTGTGTCTCCAAACAGCTGGATGAATATCTCCATGGCATCTTTTGTAGTTCATATGTGTCTTTGGGCAGTGTTACCTTCATACTGCATGTCATTGTTCAACTTAAGAGCAGAATAAAGGCTGTCCACACTCCCTGCTGATCACGTACCTTATCCACTTTTTGTCTGCCAAATTGACAATCTGTGTGCTTGTTGAGAGTATTGGGCAGTGGTGTAATGGTGTCTTGCTACACGGGTACACATACTCTGCAAATGCTTTGAATTATCTGTCACTGTCAAGCTTAGGATTCTAATTAGCAGCAGATATGGCATGTCTACTGATGACAGTGGATATTAGCACATGCTTGTGAATAAGTATGTGAATGTCTCTGAACTTGTGTGGATTTTAAGTGGCACTGAATCCAGAAACAGTCCTACTGAACTTTCCACACTGTGTTGTTGATGTGTCCCCTGTCATGAGTGCACAGGAAGGTGTGGCAGGTACAGCAGCCACGTGGAAGCCAGCAGTGTCTCTGCTTCCCACATGTCCTGTATCATATACTCTCAGGGCTGGGTACAAAGGAGCTTGAAATTTAACTATTGGCATTCACAGAGACAGTTCCCGTATTGGTTCTGCTCACTGTGCAAATACAGACCAGGTGTACGACTATTTCGTCTCAAGGTGGCACAACATCTTACTTGCGTTGTATGCTTTAAGTGATGCCAGTCAATGTTAGCGCTGTGACCGCAACATTTTGCAAATTTGGGCACATCTAATTGTGTGTTGCATTGACGTGTTACCTTTTATCTCACCTAGGAGGCGACCGAATGTGTATCGTCCCTTCACCCTGCGGGCTGACATGGATGATAATGATCTAATACGCCGATTCCATCTGGACAGAACAAACCTACAAGACCTATGTTCAATATTGGAGCCACACTTGCGCCCTCGCAGGACATATCCAACAGCACTCACAGCAACGTCAAAGGTGATAGAGTTCCTGCATTTCATGGCTACTGAGTCATTCCAGAACACGGTGGGCATTGCAGGGGGTATGTCTCAACCAACCTTCAGCATGGTGCTACGGGATGCCCTGTCGGCTATGATGCAATACAAGGACCGATTCATACATTTCTCAAGGAGGCAGGAATTAGCGAATGTAAAGGGGGATTTTTATGCACTTGGACACATCCCGAATGTTGTTGGTGCAGTAGACTGCACACATGTTGGCCTGGTTCCACCACAGACACGGGAGCACATATACAGGAATCGTAAACATTACCAATCAATCAATGTGCAGGTGGTATGCCAGGCTGATATGATCATCTCACACGTCTGTGCCAAGTTTCCAGGATCAGCCCACGATTCCTACATCATGCGCAACAGCATTGTGCCCCAGATAATGGCCAATCTGCTTCCGGAGCGGGCATGGATTGTGGGTGAGTACGCAGAGTCAAGTCATGTGCTGTATGTGTGCTATGCTGTCCTCGGCCACAGTTAAGACACTCAATCTGTATGTGTATTTCCCACATCTAGGTGACTCTGCATAGCTCTTGGTTGCTGAGCCCACTACTCAATCCCAGCACACCATCTGAAGTCCGCTACAACAATGCCCATTGGAGGACACGTCGGGTGGTGAAGCGAACATTTGGACTACTTAAATCGCGTTTTCGCTGCCTGGACAAGACCGGAGGGGCTCTGCAGTGCTCACCCAAAAAGGTGTGTCAGATGGTAGTAGCATGCTGCATGCTACACAACTAGGGGTGGGCGGAATTTGCGTAATCGCGTTACGCAAATCTCCGCGAAACGGTAAAAAATCTCCGCGAACACGCAGAAATTCCGCGAACGCGCGGACTTGCTTGTTCGCGATACTTTTTTCCTGTTCGCGATCGCTGTTTGCGTGCTCGAGGTGAAATATCTCACGAACACGCATATTGAGAACGCGAACAAGCAAAAAATTTCGCGAAGTTGCGGAACGCAGGTTTTTGGGCAATTTCGCGTTCTCCGCGGAACGCGAAATTACCCAAATTCCGCAAATTCCGCGAACGGAACGGAATTTACCGCCCAGGCCTATACACAACCTGGCCTTGCGGAAAGGAATCCCCTTGCTTCTGGATGATGATGACCAGCCGCAGCCCCCACCTGCAAACCCCCAATTGTCGAGTGACGAGGATAGTGGAGAGGAGGAAGGTGTTGACCTGCGTCAGCAGCTCATCAACAACTACTTCACTTTAAGGTGAGTGAGAATGTACAACGGGGACGTTGTCTGCTGATGTTGTGCTTGGTGAAAAGGTCTATGTGAGCTTTGTGACTGCAGCCTGTTGTTGAGTCAGTGCTGGCTGCAAATGTGTTGGTAACAGGGTCGTTTGGCACAGCTACTTGATGTCTATGCCAGTACTGTTGCTCATTGGAATGGGTGCAGATTGGAGTACCTTGATGACAAGTGTTGTGCGATGGTTGAAAGGCCACCACCTGAGTAGGGAATAATGTTCTGTTGTGTTTTCCTAGGTCCCTTCAGCCTCTACTTGCCTGCAGTGAATCCCAGCTCCTGTGACATTGTAATCATGGGTAACATTGCACATACTGTGACAAACATGGAGCAGACACAACTACATTGTTGCATGATTAGTGTTTAATAATATAATAATGATACAATCTTTATTTGGCATATAGAAATACCATAAAAGATACAATATATATAAAAAAGGAAAAGGTTACAGGTACAGGCATTATAAAAGGATTAACGCTATGAATTCTGCATAATGCAACTTCAACAGATAAATAAGGATTTTACACATCACAAATTTCATGTCCCTCATCCATCTAATTCATCTTCAGACTTGATTTGGGCCTATAGCATGCCATGATAAAAATTACAAAGAATTTTTTAAAACAGTATAAGAGAGTGGCAAGCGGGAGGTTTATGGACTTCCGCCACCCCTCTGATTCTTAATCCAAATGCAGCCCTTAAAAAGTTAGTAATACAAAAAAGTATAAAAACATCTGGGGCCAATTTTAAAAATAACAGAGCCACACGCGCTTGTCTGAATCTGGCTTTCTTTAGGAGACCCTTCAAGAAAAGACTTCTGGGATATTAATAAAATGGGCTTAATAAAACGAAATGAAAGGTGTCCTGTGGAGACCTGTGGTCGCAGCCACAGGGCCCCTTCATTTCTATTGACGATGTAAACCCTGCCGAATCTGTGATTAGTGTTTATTTACAATGTGTATCTGTAAGAGGGAAGTGGATATTTACATAAATGTGAATGGTGAATCAATGATTTGGCAGGAATGGTAGATGAGACAATCGAGTAAGCACAACATTGATGTGATGACACAGTCCAACTGACAGATGTCATTTTCATGGCAGTGTGGGTGAGGGCAGTGTATAAATTCTATGGCAGGGTAAAGAGGGGTGCCATTATGGCTGGCTCCTTGACTGGCGTTTGGCAGGTGTTTTGCCACGGGATGCTCCCAAGGTTTTCTTTGGGCGGCCCCTTGATCTTTTGGCAGGGGGAGACACAGGTGCAGGCTCATGGGAGTCTGAGGAGTCCCCCCTCTCTGTGACCACAGGGGAGGATGTGGAACTGTCATTCTGCGGGCGGTGGAGGTGTTGGTTGTGCCGCATTCCTGCGGGAGGTGGAGGTGTTGGCTGTGCCGCAGGCCTGTCCATTAGTACCGCCACTAGCTGGCCCAAGATGTCCACGATTTGGCCTATGCGGTCCAAGAGTTGGCCCATGCGGAGGTCTATGGACCTCAACGGCTGTTGTTGCTCACGGGCATCTTGCTGAGCCTGGCCCATTTGTCCCTGGCACCGTTCATAGGCCCCAATGGTGATGTTTGCCAGGGCTTCGAATCCAGTGTCCTGTTGGCTTTGAGTATTACTTGCCCTCCACCTGGCCTGCTGTCACGGACCTGTTGCCTCACCACTGTAGGCACCCACCTACTCTCCCTGACATCCGCAGTTTTGGGGTGAGCTGGTTATCCTCTGGGGCAGGGCGAGTGTTGCAGGCAGCAGTGGTCATGGTGGTGGTGGTGGTAGCGGCGGCACAGGTCATTCCAGCAGGGCTCAGCATTGATGTTGTTGCTGAGGGGAGTGGGGCAGTGGGGGCTGGGACAGATTGCGCCCTGACACACCAGATGGTCTGGCTTGGTCCGCCCCATCCTCAGTTTCCTGGTAGTCCGCATCTGAGTGTCCATGTTCTGGGGAAGGAGACTGGCTCTGCAGTTTGCAGTTGTCATCCTCTGCAGTCAGTTGTTGGTCACCTGTGGGACAGACGGTAGATGGTCATTGCCTTACACCCCTCATGCTTGCTGTGTTTGATGTCTCTTATTTACATGTTTTGCTGCACACAGTTAAGTATTTCACACATTGTATGTCTGTACAGGGATGTGCGTCATGACATGATGTGGAGTTACATTCACTATTTTCAATGGAGTGACATGTAATGGGATACCATGGCCCACGTGTAGGATTTCTCATTACAATGAAAGGTTGTCATCTGACAACTGGCGGAAATACAACTTGATGTGAGGCATCTTTGCTGATTACTCTGCCTGGCAGCCATTACATGTGCGCATGAACTAGCCATTGTCATGTCATGCATACTGTGGTCATGTCCTGTGCTTGGATATCTTTGTACAACAGACCATGCTTGTTTGTTTTTCCTATGGTCCTTCATGCTCAGCACCCATGGAAGCTGCAGATGACATTCGGGGCAGTGCATGTATGTTCCCGGATTTGCTTAATCATGATTTTTGGTGAGTCACAGTTCTGTTCCTGTCACAGTTCCGTACACTTAGCTGACTGTATACTGTCAATATATATTTAGTTTGCTCATATTTTGGTGTAAAGTGAGGCCTTGTGTTGTCATATGGCTCACTGCTTTTGTTGAGGGATGGTGGGGTGCATGCACTGTCTGCTTACCTGTCCAGTTGTCATGTTGGGGGTTTTTTCTGACACATGCTAAGGGGGGTGGAGTGCTCCATCCTGCTGAGGGGGGACAGGGGTGGCTAGTGGGAGTTGTGGAGCAGGCCTCCCTACCCCAAACATCCCTCCCTATGAAGATGGCTACCTACCTGTTAGCTGATGGTGAAGCAGACAATGGCTGACACATGCTTATGGCTGGGGTGGAGGGCTGAATCCTGCTGAGGGGGAAACAGGGGTGGCTGGTGGGAGTTGTGGAGCAGGCCTCCCTACCCCAAACATCCCTCCCTCTGAAGATGGCTATCTACCTGTGAGTTGAGGCTGAAGCAGACAATGGCTATCACATGCTTCTGGCTGGGGTGTAGGGCTTCATCCTGCTGAGGGGGGGGGCAAGGGTGGCTGGTGGGAGTTGTAGTGCTGGGTCCCAAGACACATTCCCCTTCCCTGTGAAGATGGCTACCTACCTGTTAGTTGATGGTGAAGAAGACAGTGGCTGATACATGCTTCTAGCTGGGGTGGAGGGCTCCATCCTGCTGGGGGGGGCAGGGGTGGTTGGTGGGAGTTGTGGTGCAGGCCTCTCTGCCCCAAACATCCCTCCCTGTGAAGATGGCTACCTATCTGTAAGTTGAGGGTGAAGCACACAATGGCTGTCACATGCTTCTGGCTGGGGTGGAGGGCTCCATTCTGCTGAGGGGGGAAGGGGTGGCTGATGGGAGTTGTAGTGCTGGGTCCCAAGACACATTCCCCCTCCCTGTGAAGATGGCTACCTACCTGTTAGGTGATGGTGAAGCAGAGAATGGCTGACACATGCTTCTGGCTGGGGTGGAGGGCTCCATCCTGCTGAGGGGGGGACAGGGGTGGCTGGTGGGAGTTGTGGAGCAGGCCTCCCTACCCCAAACTTCCTCCCTGTGAAGATGGCTACCTACCTGTGAGTTGAGGGGGAAGCACACAATGGCTGACACATGCTTCTGGCTGGGGTAGAGGGCTCCATCCTGCTGAAGGGGGGGCAGGGGTGGCTGGTGGGAGTTATAGTGCTGGGTCCCAAGACACATTCCCCCTCCCTATGAAGATGACTACCTACCTGTTAGGTGATGGTGAAGCAGACAATGGCTGACACATGCTTCTAGCTGGGGTGGAGGGCTCCATCCTGCTGGGGGGGACAGGGGTGGCTGGTGGGAGTTGTGGAGCAGGCCTACCTACCCCAAACAACCCTCCCTGTGAAGAGGGCTACCTACCTGTGACTTGAGGGTGAAGCAGACAATGGCTGACACATGCTTCTGGCTGGTTTGGAGGGCTCCATCCTGCTGAGGGGGGGGGGGGCAGGGGTGGCTGGTGGGAGTTGAAGTGCTTGTTGGCTGGACACATACAACTAAGTTGATGTTGGGTACCTTTGTGGTGAATCAGGTTGATTGGAGGTTACATCTGTGAGACCTGTGTTGGGTATTGTGTTGCAGAATAATGGATGTGGGCCTAGGAGGTGTAGCTTTGTAGTTGTGCAAGGCAGTACATAGCAGTGTGATGGTATACCTGTGTTAGTTTTTACCAACCTCCACTCCCCCGGCTATTCCTTCAAGACTCTCGGGGTGCAGTATGGTAAGCACCTTCTCCTATTATTTAGTGAGTGAAGCACACCTTGGTTTACAATGTATCAGAAAACTCAACTCTTTTTAAACTTTATCCTAGAGCGTGCTACAGTGGGATACGTGCTGTCTAGACACGCCTAAAATATTACACCCTACTTCAGGTTTGTTCGACCTGACCACTGAGCAATATAGCAAGTGCTACTGCAATGTCATATTTGGAAATATACCCAATATTATACAATGATTTTAAATCAATATGTTCAGTTCATTTAACCTTAATCATACAAAAGATTTCTAAATCATAGCTCAAAAATCCATTTAATGTTCAGATATTCAAATATTCAGACTGAACGAACAATGTAAAAACAATCAATTTTTCAGTATTTTGTACAATGCCCAATGCATTTCGGGCTGCTGGCCCTTCTTCTGGGGCTTCAATCTGAAACATACCAAAACAATTTTTATGAATGACGTACCGAACAATATCTGTACAAAGAAGTAAATTGTTTACATAGTTGTCAAAATAATTGATATTCAACACGATTTGAAAGATATCAAGAACTCTACTCCTACATTTGAACTTCCCCATGCCAAAACATTTATATTTTCACAATGGTAAATAAACCAGAAAAGCATACAACAGAAAAAGATAATGTGTGCAAAAAAAGAGAAGAAAGACACCAACTCCAGCCACCCTGTGAACACATTATAAGTACCTAAAAAAATGTGTATTCTTTGGCACCCTTGTGCCGAATTCGCCACTTCCCAAACAAGAAAAGATACTACACACTTATATCTTCAACTCTCAATGAATACTTTGGGTAGAAACAAGACCATAAGTAAAGAAACTCTGGCCAATATTATACTGAAAGCTATCGCCACTAAACCTTTACGATAAACACACCTTGTTGCTGTATCCAAATCTGTAGTCTGTGACGAAATACTGCCTCTCTGCACCTCAGGATAATAGTAACAAACTGTTGGAAACCAAAAAAAGCAATCGTGTAACTTCCACTACATACTGGCAAATAAAGACCCTCTAACCTATCTACAGCATGACCACTTACCTACGCCTTAGATTCAAACGTGTATCCAATTCAACACACCCCGAGCTTTGCCGGTAAGCTGTTGTAAGTTCCCGCACTCCGCTCCGTATTTCTACACACGTTTACGTCGCTCAATCATGTGATCTGTGAAGTCATAAAAATGTAAAACAGACTATTCTGTTGCAACTAGCTTCCGGGTAGATCGAACATCATACCCACGATAATCGTCATAGAAATAAACGACAGACAATAAAACTGGTACAACTTCGTCATAGAAATAAACGAAAGACAGTAAAACTGGAACAACTCTGGGTTAAAGAAACCATTATGAATACACTACACTGGTCAATGTCTCACTTACTATCTAAACCTAAAAACACTTGAATAAAACCTCTACCAATGTAAACACCTCCGTGTTCTCGAGAGAAAAACTCACATTAAAAAAATGTCCATTCATAAAGGAATGCATAGAAAGGCTTGAGATCAGTGATGAAATAACGAAAAATAAGTGAAATATGAAAAGAAAAACCAAAAATATGTGATGTTTAAAGAAACGAAGAATGTGAAATATACCAAAAAAGGAGTTGAGAAGGCATGGTATTTTGAGTTAAACCCACAGGATAATAATGTAAATGAATAGTCTTGGTCTAGAACCTCAAAATGCTGATTATAGAAAATATCCATAATCTATTTTATCATTAAGACCTCTAGGGTCTTGTGTGTCCAAACGCCTGATCCAATACACTTCTCTTTAGAGTAAGGATCTTGTGAGATCCTTATCCTGATGAATTTCAACTTTCTCTATTATTTGAAATTTAAATTGGGTAATACTGTGTTTAGCCTCTGCCCAATGAATGGCAAGACTACTTGATTTATTTTGAGTCCTATCGTACTTTTGTGCTCCGACATGCAAATCTTAACCTTTCTTTCAGTCTTTCCTATATATAGGAGTCCACTTGGACATTTAATGTCAAGTCAAGTCAAGTCAAGTCATAAAATTTGTATAGCGCACTACATACCCAGAGGGTTTCAAGGCGCTTAGGAAGGGGAGGAGGATTATTTGTCAAATATCCACGTTTTAAGCTGCTTTCTGAACGCTAGGTGGTTCTGGGTGAGGCGAAGGTAAGCGGGGAGTGAGTTCCATGTTTTAGCAGCCAGGTATGAAAAGGATCTGCCTCCCATGGTGGTCTTGTTGATGCGAGGTACAGTGGCGAGGGCTTGGCTGGAAGACCGTAGTTGGCGGGAGGGGGTGTAGAAGGACAGTCGAGAGTTGAGGCAATCTGGTCCGATGTCGTAGAGTGATTTGTGTGCGTGGGTAAGCAGTCGGAAAGTGATCCTCTTATTGACGGGTAGCCAGTGGAGGTCTTTAAGGTGACCAGAGATGTGTTCGTTGCGTGGGATGTCTAATATGAGCCTGGCTGATGCGTTTTGGATTCGTTGGAGTTTCTTCTGGAGTTTTGCGGTAGTACCCGCGTAGAGGGTGTTTCCGTAGTCCAGTCGGCTCGTGACCAGAGCGTGGGTGACTGTTTTCCTGGTTTCGGAGGGGATCCAGCTAAATGTTTTTCTGAGCATGCGAAGAATGTTGAAGCAGGAAGAGGATACGGCGCTGACTTGTCTGTTCATTGAGAGTGAAGAATCCAGGATGACGCCAAGGTTCCGTGCGTGGTCTGTCGGGATGGGTGCTTTTCCGAGGGCTTCCGGCCACCAGGAGTCGTCCCATGCAGAGGGGGAAGTACCTAAGATGAGGACTTCTGTTTTGTCTGAGTTCAGTTTCAGACGGCTTTGTTTCATCCATTCGGCAACTTCTTTCATTCCATCGTGTAGGTTAGTTTTGGCGGTGCTGGGGTCATTGGTGAGAGAGAGGATTAGTTGAGTGTCGTCCGCGTAGGAGATGATGTTGAGGTTGTGTTGGCGTGCGATGGCCGCGAGGGGGCTCATGTATACGTTGAAGAGGGTGGGACTGAGTGAGGATCCTTGAGGTACGCCGCAGATGACTTCAGAGGCCTCGGACTTGAATGGAGGAAGGCGGACTCTCTGGGTTCTTCCGGTGAGGAACGAGGTGATCCATTCAAGTGCTTTTCCTTGGATTCCGATGTTATTGAGGCGTTGTAGAAGGGTGCTGTGGCAGACTGTATCGAATGCTGCAGAGAGGTCGAGGAGGATGAGGGCGACTGTGTCTCCATTGTCCAGTAGAGTTCGAATGTCGTCTGTTGCTGCGACGAGGGCGGTCTCAGTGCTGTGTTTTGCTCGGAAGCCAGATTGTGAGGGGTCGAGGGATTTGTTGGCTTCGAGGAAAGCGGCGAGCTGGTTGTTGACGGCTTTCTCGATGACTTTGGCCGGGAATGGAAGAAGCGAGATGGGGCGGTAATTTTTGAGTTCGGTGGGGTCCGCTGTTGGTTTTTTCAGGAGGGCGGTGAGTTCAGCGTGTTTCCAGTCTTCTGGGAAGGTAGCAGAGTTGAAGGAGCAGTTGATGGCGTTTCGGAGGTGCGGTGCTATGACGGAGTCTGCTTTGTTGAAGATGTGGTGAGGGCATGGGTCTGTGGGGGATCCTGAGTGGATGGAATTCATCAGGCGGATGGTGTCATCAGTGGAGATTGGGTTCCAAGCGTTGAGGGTGTTCACGGGGGGAAGATGGTCAGCAGATGGTAGGGTGGGTTGGTTTCCGGGTTGGTTGTCAAAGCTGTTGTGGATGTCTGCAATCTTGTTGTGGAAAAAAGAGGCTAGGGAGTCGCAGAGGGTTTGAGAGGGGGTGATGTCGTTGGAGTTGGCCGAGGGATTGGAAAATTCCTTGACGATGTTGAAAAGTTCCTTGCTGTTGTGGGCGTTGTTGTCAAGTCGATCCTTGAATGCTGTTTTCTTGGCTTTTCGGATCAGTTGGTGGTGAGTGCGGGTGGCGCTTTTGAAGGCGTCCTTGGTGCTGGTGGTTGGGTCTTTTTTCCAGGCCTTTTCAAGGGAGCGGCAGAGTTTCTTGGACTTCTTGAGATCATCGTTGAACCATGAGGCTTTCTTGCTGCCAAGTTTGCTTTGACGTTTTTTCAGTGGAGCTAAGGTGTCGGCGGTGTTGGATAACCATAGGGTGAGGTTGGCGGCGGCTTCGTTGGCGTTAGAAGAGAGGGCTGGGGAGTTTCGAAGGAGCGATGTGGAGATTTGGTCTGTGGTGATTTTGTTCCAGTTTCTTTGCCGGGTAGGTTGGGAGTGGTTGAAGGGTTTCGGCTTGTTGTAGATGAAGTGAACGCAGCTGTGGTCGGTCCAGAGGAGATCCGTAGTGTGGCTGAAGGAGACATGATTGCTGGATGTGAAGATGGGGTCGAGTGTGTGACCTGCGATGTGGGTGGGGGAAGTGACTAGTTGTTTAAGTCCGAGGTTGGCGAGGTTGTCCAAGAGGGTGGTGGTGTTGCGGTCGTTGGTCTTTTCAAGGTGAAAGTTGAGGTCTCCCAGAAGGATGTAATCTTTGGAGGGGAGCGCGTGTGGGGTGATGAAGTCCGTGATGTCTTCACTGAATTTTGCGCGAGGTCCTGGAGGTCTGTAGAGGAGAGTGCCTCTGAGTGTTGTTTTGGGGTCGATGTGGATCTGGAAGTGAAGATGTTCGGAGTTGGCGAGATTGACGTCAGAGCTGGTTGAGATGCGGATAGATTTCTTGTGGACGATAGCGATTCCTCCTCCTGTGTGGCTGGTACCGTCTTTGCGGGTGATCTTATAGTCTTCAGGGATGGCAATGGTGATGTCTGGTGCGGAGGCAGCATTCATCCATGTTTCCGTAAGGAAGGCGATGTCCGGAGAAATGGTGTCTAGTAGATTCCAAAGGTCAATGGCATGCCTGTGGACCAATCGGGTGTTGAGAAGGATGCATTGTAGGTGGTTGGGGTCGGGAATCTGTGGTGTGGTCGTAGCAGAGATGTTGTCGGTACCGATGAATTTGCAGGAGTGGCATGAGAAAGGGCCATGGGTGTGTCCAGGAGCGGCTTGGACGCAGTTGGGGGCGCGACCGGGGTTAAGGGCTAGGAGGGTGGTGGCATCGTAGGTGATGCGGGAGGGCTGGGTAGCGCGAGGGGCAGGGGGTCTGGCGCTGGGCGTGGTCCAGGCGCGGACGGGCGTAGACGGGCTTACCTTTGGCGCACCTTCGGCGTGTACGTAGCGCGTGGACGCTGCGCGTGGGGGCATTGGCCATAAATGGATGGTGGGGGGGAGGGGCGAGGGCGCTTCAGCTGGGAGGCGGGGCGGGCAAAGGAGGACGACAACAACAACAAAATGGAGGTGGAGGGGTCAGGGCGGCAGGAGCGCTAGGGGGGAAACGCAAATACTACAACAGGGTCACGCTACGGAACAAAATGCAAATGAGTTAAAGCGGCGAGATGAAAACAAAATATGCAACAGAGTCACGCTAGCAGTATCGCACTGCAAATGGGCAAATCGGTAAATTCAGCAATCAAAAATGGGCAAAGCGGCAGTTCCAGCACGCAGCGGCAATAAGAGCATACAGCAGGCTGTAATTATTAATCGCAGTCCAGGTTAGAGCGTAAGCGCTGCACAGACGATACCTCAGCAGCAGGGGAGCGACCGCTCAGCTCGGAAGCGGAGAGCGAGTCACGGCGATTCCTGGTGTGGGAGCGCTGTTTGTTGTCTGTGGGAGGGCGCTTCAGCTGGGAGGCGGGGCGGACAAAGGAGGACGACAACAACAACAAAATGGAGGTGGAGGGGTCAGGGCGGCAGGAGCGCTAGGGGGGAAACGCAAATACTACAACAGGGTCACGCTACGGAACAAAATGCAAATGAGTTAAAGCGGCGAGATGAAAACAAAATATGCAACAGAGTCACGCTAGCAGTATCGCACTGCAAATGGGCAAATCGGTAAATTCAGCAATCAAAAATGGGCAAAGCGGCAGTTCCAGCACGCAGCGGCAATAAGAGCATACAGCAGGCTGTAATTATTAATCGCAGTCCAGGTTAGAGCGTAAGCGCTGCACAGACGATACCTCAGCAGCAGGGGAGCGACCGCTCAGCTCGGAAGCGGATGTTGTGGGAATTACAATCCAAATTGTGGAATAACTTAATGGATTCACGAGTGCGTGGGTGTTGTAACGTATTTCCAGGGATGACATTATTACAATGCACACAATTGGTACAGTTTCTGGTACCTCGAAATTCCTGAAGATTGGATATTCTTGGACTCATCATTAATAATTCCTTCAAATACTTTGATCTTTGATAAGCATGTAGAGGTTTATGTTGAAATATTCCGTATAAAAAATCTGTTTTGCATTGTTGAAGTTCCCAATGGTGATTGATGATAGTTTTGATTTTTTTGGAGCTGGTCGAAAATTTAGAAACAAATACTTGTCAGATCTCTGAAGATTCAGGTTTTTTCCTCAGCAATTTACTTAGTGTTTTACGGGATACTTTTTCAACCGCTTGATCCAAAATCTCCTTTGGGTAACCTCTGTTTATATATTTTTGTCGTTGGAGCAATAAATGTTTATTAGTGGTGTCTATGTCAGAACAGATCTGTTTGATATGCAAAAATTGTGAATATGGTAAGTTTTGTATCAAGTTTTACGGATGAAAGCTGTGGAACTATAAAGTGTTGTTTCTATCTGTTTTTTTCCTAAACATTTCCGTTTGAATGTCAAAACCATTAATATAAATTTGAACATTGAGAAATGTGATCGAGGTTTCACTGATGTTGTGCGTAAACTGGACATGATCATGGTAGGTGTTCAGTTGACTTAGTCTGTTCTCCAAAACTTCTTTACTGCTGGTCCACATTATAAAGATGTCGTTGATGACTCTACAATACAGTAAAAGATGTTCTTTCCAATCTTGATTGTTCAACACAAAATCGGCTTCACATTTAGCCATGAATGTATTCGCGTATGCGGGGGCACCCGCAAAGCCCATAGAAGTTCCCATCTGTTGAAGGTAGAAACGTTCTTCCCATTGTAAGTAGCTGTGGTGTAAACAAAAGTGCAAGAGTTCTAACAGAAACACCTTGTCTGCCTGAACCGTGGGTTGGCTCAAAAGTGCCCACTCCACTGCTTCCATGCCTCCTATTAGGAGGAATCGAAGTATACAATGATTTTACATCAACTGTACATAATAAATTATTTCGATCAATTTTGACTTGCTGTAGTTTTAACAAAAATCTGTAGTATCCTTCACGTACGATGTCCAGTTTTGTACAAATGGTTGGAGGAAGTAATTTAAGGTATTAACCCAAAGGCTCAAAAATTGTACCACATCCTGTAACTATTGGTCTTAAGTGAGGATTCAAAAGATCTTTGTGAATCTTTGGGAGCATATACAATTGAGGTCGTTTTGGGTTGGTGACGGTCAAATATGATTTGGTGGAAGGGGTAATCCATCTCATTTCCAAGGCATTAATCAAAATGATTTCCAGTGTTTTACATAATTCTCCTGTGGGATCTTGATCAAGTAGAAGATATGTCATGGAATCTGAAACATGTTTGTTTGCGCTCTGGATGTAGAATGATTTATCCATAATTACAATAGCACCCCCTTTATCAGCTTTTTTAATTGAAATCTCAGTGTTGTTCTGAATAGATTTTAAGAGCGACTGCTCTTTCACTGTAAAGTTGCCCTGCTTAGATTTTTTCATATTAATTTTCAGAAGATCCTTCCTGATAAGATTCTCAAATGAGTCCAGAGTATTATGGGAAACTGGAGCTTGAAATTCGGATTTGGGTTTAAACTCTAGGAATTCTGCTTCTTGTATTTGGGTGCTTGGTGAAAGGACGTTGGAAAAAAAGTGCCTTAAACGTAACACTCTGATAAATTTAAATAGAGCAATTTTACATTGCAAGAGATTTGTGTTATATGTGGGCACGAAACCCAAACCTTTATTTAAAACTCGAAGTTGTTCAGAATATAAAGATGTTTTAGAAATATTTACGACAATGTCGCTTTCTGACTCCTAGTTTTGATAAAACTGATTCAACATGGGTTTTACAGACAACCTTAGTCCCCGTGGAATACGCTTCGCTCGATGATATTGGACCAACGTTGAAACGTGTAAACGCTGGTTGAGTTCTCTTCTGACTAGATATTCTGGTTGTTTTAATTGTTGCGATACAGTACTTTCTTGTACGTCGAGCGAAGCGTATTCCACGGGGACTAAGGTTGTCTATAAAACTTATGTTGAATCGGTTTTATCAAAACAAGGAGTTCATGGAGAAATGGTACTCCATTCTAAACAAGTGTTCATTGGACCTTACATTTCTTTTAGTGGAAGAACTTTCAAAAGCGATTAATGAATTGGCTAATGAAATATCAGAAATCAAACATAACTTGCAAACAAGAATGGATAGTGATGGCTGGGATAAAACTCTTGAGGACATCAACATAAGATTGGATAAATACACAAAAGAATTACAGGAAGGGAAACTTTGGAAATATAAACGAGATACATTGGACTATATATTAAATGAGGTGTATACGTGGGCCGAAGTTTACGCTCAGCGGAGAGTCAATTTTAAGAAAACCACCATCACTTCTTCTGATGAAAGTTTGGTATCAGATGCGGAGTTAAGTACTAATCGAATATCAGCCCAAGCTGAAATGAACCGCAGAAATGAACAAGAAGCATCTAACAGTGAAGCTGTAGCACAAGCGACAGGAGCAAAGTCTTTTTTGTCCCAAGTTGGAGGGACCAGTCAACCACCAGGGTCAATCAAAGGTGGAGGAAAACAAGGAGAGGCTGTCAAAAAAGCACGCACTCGGAGTCAGAAAGCGACCTTGTCGTAAATATTTCTAAAACATCGTTAAATTATGAACAACTTCGAGTTTTAAATAAAGATTTGGGTTTCGTGCCCACATATAACACAAATCTCTTGGAATGTAAAATTGCTCTATTTAAATTTAAGAGAGTGTTATGTTTAAGGCACTTTTCTTCCAACTTCCTTCCACTAAGCACCCAAAAACGAGAAGCAGAATTCCTAGAGTTTAAACCCCAATCCAAATTTCAAGCTCCAGTTTCCCATAAAACTCTGGACTCATTTGAGAATCTTCTCAGGAATGATCTTCTGAAAATTAATATGAAGAAATCTAAGCAGGGCAACTTTACAGAGAAAGAGCAGTCGCTCTTAAAATCTATTCAGAACAACACTGAGATTTCAATTAAAAAAGCTGATAAAGGTGGTGCTATTGTAATCATGGGTAAATCATTCTACATCCAGAGCACAAACGAACATGTTTCAGATTCCATGACATAACTTCTACTTGATCAAGATCCCACAGGAGAATTAATTTAAAACACTGGAAATCATTTTGACTAATGCCTTGGAAATGGGATGGATTACCCCTTCCACCAAATCATATTTGACTGTCACCAACCCAAAAATACCTCGATTGTATATGCTCCCAAAGATTCACAAAGATCTTTTGAATCCTCCCTTAAGACCAATCATTACAGGATGTGGTACAATTTTTGAGCCTTTGGGTCAATACCTTGATTACTTCCTCCAACCATTTGTACAAAACTGGACATCGTACGTGAAGGATACTACAGATTTCTTGTTAAAACTACAGCAAGTCAAAATTGATTGCAAGACTTTATTATGTACAGTTGATGTAAAATCATTGTATACTTCGATTCCTCATATAGGAGGCATGGAAGCGGTGGAGTGGGCACTTTTGAGCCAACCCACTGTGAAGGCAGACAAGGTGTTTCTGTTAGAACTCTTGCACTTTTGTTTACACCACAGCTACTCCCAATGGGAAGAACGTTTCTACCTTCAACAGATGGGAACTTCTATGGGCCTTGCGGGGGCCCCCGCATACATGAATACATTCATGGCTAAATTTGAAGCCGATTTTGTGTTGAACAATCAAGATTGGAAAGAAGATCTTTTACTGTATTGTAGATTCATCGATGACATCTATATAATGTGGACCAGCAGTAAAGAAGTTTTGGAGAACAGACTAAGTCAACTGAACAGTTACCATGATCATATCCAGTTTACGCACAACATCAGTGAAACCTCGATCACATTTCTCAATGTTCACATTTCAGTTAATGGTTTTGACATTCAAACAGAAATTTTTAGGAAAGGAACAGATAGAAACAATGCTTTATTGTTCAACAGCTTTCACCCGCAAAACGTGATACAAAAAGTACCATATTCACAATTTTTGCATATCAAACGGATCTGTTATGACACAGACACTACTAATAAACATTTAATGCTCCAACGACAAAAATATATAAACAGAGGTTACCCAAAGGAGATTTTGTATCAAGCGGTTAAAAAAGTATCCCGTGTAACACAAAGTGAATTGCTGAGGAAACAACCTGAATCTTCAGAGATCCGACAAGTATTTGTTTCTAAATTTTCGACCAGCTCCAAAAAAATCAAAACTATCATCAATCTCCATTGGGAACTTCTACAATGCGAAACAGATTTTAATGGAATATTTCAACATAAACCTCTACATGCTTATCAAAGATCTAAGAATTTGAAGGAATTATTAATGATGGTTCCAAGAATATCCAATCCTCAGGAATTTCGAGGCACCAGGAAGTGTACCAATTGTGTACATTGTAATAATGTCATCCTTGGAAATACGTTACAACACCCACGCACTGGTGAATCCATTAAGTTATTCCACAATTCGGATTGCAATTCCCACAACATCATTTATTGCATTAAATGCCCATGTGGACTCCTATATATAGGAAAGAAGAAAGAAAGGTTAAGATTCGCATGTCGGAGCACAAAAGTACAATAAGGACTCAAAATAGATCAAGTAGACTTGCCAATCATTGGGTAGAAGCTAGACACAGTATAGCCCAATTTAAATTTCAAACAATAGAGAAAGTTGAAATTCATCAGGGTAAGGATCTCGCAAGATCCTTACTCCAAAAAGAAGTGTATTGGATAAGGCGTTTGGACACACAAGACCACAGGGGTCTCAATGATAGACTAGATTATGGATGTTTTCTATAATCAGTATTTTGAGGTTCTAGACCAAGACTATTCATTTACATAATTATCATGTGGGTTTAACTCGAAATACCATGCCTTCTCAACTCGTTTTTTGGTATATTTCATATTCTTCGTTTCTTTAAACATCCCATATTTTTGGTTTTTCTTTTGATATTTCAATTATTTTTCGTTATTTCATCACTGATCTCGAGCCTTTCTATGCATTCCTTTATGAATGGACATTTTTTTAATGTGAGTTTTTCTCTCGAGAACATGGAGGTGGTTACATTGACCAGTGTAGTGTATTCATAATGGTTTCTTTAACCCGGAGTTGTACCAGTTTTATTGTCTGTCGTTTATTTCTATGACTATTATCGTGGGTATGATGTTCGATCTACCCGGAAGCTAGTTGCAACAGAATAGTCAGTTTTTCTTTTTTATGACTTCACGCGATCACATGATTGAGCGAGGTAAACATGTGTAGAAATGGGAACGGAGTGCGGGAACTTACAACAGCTTACCGGCAAAGCTCGGCTTGTTTTGATTTGGATACACGTTTGAATCTAAGGCGTAGGTTAGTGGTCATGGGGAAAGGGTGATGGATAGGCTCAAGATCCCAAGTTAGTTCAATAAGGGATTTTGGTCAGAAGAGACGTTGTGTAGAGGAGTTAAGGGAATAAATGGAGTATCGATAATAGTAAAGTTTTTGGATGAAACAAATGATTGAAGTGCCTGTGATAGTTGAGAGTATTGAGATGAACAGGAAGTGGGTAGGTTATAGCGGTGTTGTAATACATTAAAAGTCAAAACAGTTATGAGATACAAGTTGGTGAACATAGATAATATTCTTCTCTTTCCAGTGTTTGAAGTAAAATGATTTGTGACGAAGGGCCACGAATTGACAACAGTTTTCTGAGCCCAAGAGACAATAAACTATGCACATTTGAAAGTGTATTCCAAGGGAAAACAGCAATTACAACACAGTCTAAACCACGCATCCCTTTACAACGCAATCATCACAATGCATGCATCATTACCACGCACATCTTTACCAAGCATATTTTTGCCATGACCTGCATTTACAAGGCATGTCATTACCATGCAAATTGTATGTATAAAGATAGGTGTATATATATATATATATATATATATATATATATATATATATATATATATATATATATATATATATATATATATATATATATATATATATATATATATATATATATATATGTGTAAGTATAAAGGCGAATGTAAGGGCATTTTTAGAGTTTAGGGTGGGTGAGGGCTTTTTGTTGGCAGAATAATTCTTAGGGTTTAGGGTGGGTATGGAATTTTTGGTGGCAAGGGAATTTTTAGGGTTTAGGGTGGGTATGGGTTTTTGGGTGGTAAGGGAATTTTAGGGTTTTGGATGGGTATGGGATTATGGCTGGCAATGGAATTTTTAGGGTTTAGGGTGGGTAAGGATTAAGGGTTGAGGGTTGTTAAGGAAAAAAATATATATATATGTATATGTAACAATATATATGGTATTTTACGTTTATATGTATATGTAAATATATATACACATGTACATACACGTGTGTATATAAAAATATATACAAATATACATATATATTTTTTACAAATGCATATGCCTTTACCATGCATGCTTTTACAATGAAAATGTAAGTATTTTGCAGAGAGCTATAAAGCCATTATATATATATATCAATATATATCTATATATATATTCACAGAAAAAAACATAGGTTTCAGGGGTGTTATAGTTAGCTGGCCATTTCACTCATACAAAACCATAGAAATTCCTCCGTTGTAGTTAGTTCTGCTAACTATAACTCGTGCGCCCGCAATGCACTGCTGATGATGTCACATATTGCATCATTCATGACATGGTCAGTGACATC
The DNA here is from genome assembly GCF_964204655.1 of Triturus cristatus. Taxonomy (NCBI): domain Eukaryota; kingdom Metazoa; phylum Chordata; class Amphibia; order Caudata; family Salamandridae; genus Triturus; species Triturus cristatus. The sequence goes on along the minus strand of NC_140594.1, from coordinate 304,386,044 downwards.
ACTAATGACATCACTGATGACATCTCAAATGACATCACTGATGACATCACTGATGACATCATCCAGTGAATGTGGTTTAGTTTGAAATTTAAATATGTATTATATATATATACCAATCTTTATTGAAGATTGAGTGGATATATAACCATCTGGATGGAGGATTTAGTAGATGTCTGACTGTCTGTTTAAGTGAGTAATTAAAAGTGTCTCACTTAATACATGGATTAGTAACTAAACTATGTGAATGTGTGCAGCACTGTCTATGTTGTTGTATAACATGCTGCATCAGTTGGTCACTAACTACATGAGTGTGTATATTAGTTATTGATTAGTTGGGTGAGTATTTGTATGGGACACTGAGTGTGTGTGTGGTTGGATGGGGTGTGTGTAACTCTATGTATAGATGTGTGAATGGTTGATTGACTAGGTGTATAGGTTTAAGAGTGCATGTGGAAACAGTTGTGTGGGTGACTGAGTGTATTTATTTGTGTGTTGGTGAGCGAATATATGTTTTAGTTGTACATCTTCAACAAAGTACAAAAATAAAAGGCATTGTATGTGAGAGTTGGTGTATATAAATAAGTATGTGTAAGAGTCAGTGATTGTGAGAGTAACTATATGAATGAGTATATAATTGTAATGGTACTTTTTTAACATATTAACTATGAGTTACTATGTGTTTGAATAAATGAGGTGTTGTTGGATAATTGTGTAAGTGAGTAAATGTAAGTGCGATTAATTGTTTTCATGAGTGACTAGGATGACTGCATAACTGACTAAGATGACTGCTGATGTGTCAATGTTTATTTATGTGTATAAGTGCATTTGACAGTGTTCTATTAATTAGTGACTGCATGAATAAATGATTCTGTTGTTGAATGGGTAGTTGTGTGTATAGACTTAGGAATCAGTGAGTGGGTATGTAGTAACTGGTATTGGTGTTTAATGGTTTCAAATATAGTACTCTGTGTTTTACAGTGAGTGATGAAAGGTTATACTAGTGTATGATGAGGTGTATCAGATTGTCACGAGGATGATGTCATCGGTGATGTCATTTGAGATGTCATCAGTGATGTCACTGACCATGTCATGAATGATGCAATATGTGACAACATCAGCAGTGCATTGTGGGCGCGTGAGTTATAGTTAGCAGAACTAACTATAACGGAGGAATTTCTATGGTTTTGTATGAGTGAAATGGCCAGCTAACTATAACACCCCTGAAACCTATGCTTTTTTATGTGAATTTCCAAGGTTTTTTAAATGCTAATTTCTAACTATAACGTCTCTGAAACATGGTTTTTTCAGTGAATTTCAAAGGTTTTTTAAAGGCTAATTTTTAAGTGTGGTAGTAGTTATACCTATTTTTTAGTACTGATTTTCTACAGTTTTTTAAACTGTTTATTTATAAATATTTTATTCATTAAATAATATTATATATTTTTCCGAAAATTGCACACAAAAAAAATTAAAACTGAAATATTGATTAATTTTCTTGTTTTCATTTTTTATTTTAATATATTTATATTATTTATTTATATTATTTTCTTTAAAAAAAAAAAAATCCAAAACGTACTCATCACGGTGGGTGCGCGCATTCTAGCCGCCATTTTAGAAAAGTCATGAAGGATCCGCGTATGGTGTGCGATGGCTGCGTGTTTTTCAGTTACATCATATACATTTAATATCACGTGATGTGCGCGATTGGTATGCGCGATTGGTGACACTTGCGCATTACGGTATTAGATGTTTGCGCGGTTGCGGGTCCCGCGTGACGTTATATACGTGCTGGGGCACGCTGGGAGCACGACTCCCGCAAAAAAAATTTATGTTCCAAAATGATATGTACGTGTCTTTAATATATATATTAGGGCAAGAGATTATGTAAGATATTCATAAAAATAATATATTTGTACTTATAAAAAACTTATATTATTTTTAAATATATTTTCGCGAAGTCGGGTGCGTGCATCGTGAGTGCAGAAAACCAGGTCAGCAGAGCTGCTGTAGAGCCAGAGAACCAGGTCAGCAGAGCTGCTCTAGAGCCTAAGAACTAGGTCAGCAGAGCTGCTCTAGAGCCAGAGAACCAGGTCAGCAGAGCTGCTGTACAGCCAGAGAAACCAGGTCAGCAGTGCTGCTTTAGAGGGAGAGAACCAGGTCAGCAGAGCTGCTTTAGAGCCAGAAAACCAGGCCAGCAGAGTTGCTTTAGAGCCAGAGAACCAGGTCAGCAGAGCTGCTTTAGAGCCAGAGAACCAGGTCAGCAGAGCTGCTCTAGAGCCAGAGAACCAAGTCAGCAGAGCTGCTTTAGAGCCATAGAACCAGGTCAGCAGAGCTGCTTTAGAGCCAGAGAACTAGGTCAGCAGAGCTGCTCTAGAGCCTAAGAACCAGGTCAGCAGAGCTGCTCTCGAGCCAGAGAACCAGGTCAGCAGAGCTGCTTTAGAGCCAGAGAACCAGGTCAGTAGAGCTGCTCTAGAGCCAGAGAACCAAGTCAGCAGAGCTGCTTTAGAGCCCTAGAACCAGATCAGCAGAGCTGCTCTAGAGGGAGAGAACCAGGTCAGCAGAGCTGCTCTAGAGCCAGAGAACCATGTCAGCAGAACTGCTTTAGAGCCATAGAACCGGGTCAGCAGAGCTGCTTTAGAGCCAGAGAACCAGGTCAGCAGAGCTGTTGTAGAGCCAGAGAACCGGGTCAGCAGAGCTGCTTTAGAGCCAGAGAACCAGGTCAGCAGAGCTGTTGTAGAGCCAGAGAACCAGATAAGCAGATCTGCTCTGTAGCCTAAGAACTAGGTCAGCAGAACTGCTCTAGAGCCAGAAAACCAGGTCAGAAGACCTGCTGTAGAGGCAGAGAAATCAGGTCAGCAGAGCTGCTTTAGAGAGAGAGAACCAGGTCAGCAGAGCTGCTTTAGAGCCAGAGAACCAGGTCAGCAGAGCTGCTCTAGCTGACACTGACTGACACTGACTTAATGACACTGACTGTTTGACACTGAATGACACTGATTGACTAACACTGACACTGAGTGACTGAAACTGACTGACTGACACTGATTGACTGACACTGACTGGCACGGACTGACTGACTGACACTGACTGACACTGATTGACTGACACTGACTGACTGACACTGACTGACACAGATTGACTGACACTGACTGACACTGATTGACTGACACTAACTGACTGACTGACACTGACTGACTGACACTGACTGACACTGACTGACACTGACTGACTACTCTACTACTCTCTACTACTCACTCTCTACTACTCACTCTCTACTAATCTACTACTCACTCTCTACTACTCACTCTCTACTATGCTCTACTACACACTCTCTACCACTCACTCGCTACTACTCTCTACTACTCACTCTCTACCACTCACTCTCTACTACTCTCTACTACTCACTCTCTACTACTACTCTCTCTACTACTCACTCTCTACTACTCTCTACTATTCACTCTCTACTACTCACTCTCTACTACTCTCTACTACTCACTCTACTACTCTCTACTACTCTCTACCACTCACTCTCTACTACTCTACTACTCCCTCTCTACTACTCTCTACTACTCTCTCTCTACTACTCACTCTCTACTAGTAACTCTTTACTACTCTCTACTACTCACTCTCTACTACTCACTTGCTACTACTCTCTCACTACTACTCTCTACTACTACTCTCTACTATTCACTCTCTACTACTCACTCTCTACTACTCTCTACTACTCACTCTACTACTCTCTACTACTCTCTACCACTCACTCTCTACTACTCTACTAGCCACTCTCTACTACTCTCTACTTCTGTCTCTCTACTACTCACTCTCTACTACTCACTCTACTACTCTCTACTACTCTCTCTCTACTATACACTCTCTACTATTCACTCTCTACTACTCACTCTCTACTACTCACTCTCCACTACTCACTCTCTACTACTCGCTGTCTACTACTCTCTACTACTCACTCTCTACTACTCTACTACTGTCTACTACTCTCTCTACTACTCACTCTCTGCTACTCACTCGCTACTACTCTCTCTCTACTACTCACTCTCTACTGCTCTCTACTACTTACTCTCTACTACTCTCTACTACTCACTCTGTACTACTCAATCTCTACTACTCACTCTCTACTACTCTCTACTGCTCACTCTCCACTACTCACTCTCTACTACTCGCTCTCAACCACTCTCTACTACTCACTCTACTACTCACTCTCTACTACTCTACTACTCTCTCTTTCTCTCTCTATTTCTCACTCTGTACTACTCTCTCTACTACTCACTCTCTACTACACACTCTCTACTACTTGCTCTCTACTACTCGCTCTCTACTACTCTCTAGTACTCACTCTACTACTCACTCTACCACTCACTCTCTACTACTCTCTACTACTCCACTACTCTCTACTACTTACTCTCTACTACTCACTCTCTACTACTCTCTACTACTCTCTCTCTACTACTCACTCTTTACTACTCAACTACTCTCTACTTCTTTCTCTCTACTACTCTCTACTACTCACTCTCTACTACTCTCTCTCTACTACTCTCTACTACTGTCTACTACTCACTCTCTACTACTCACTCTCTACTACTCACTCTCTACTACTCACTCTCTACTACTCTCTCTCTACTACTCACTCTTTACTACTCAACTACTCTCTACTTCTTTCTCTCTACTGCTCTCTACTACTCACTCTCTACTACTTACTCTACTACTCTCTACTACTCACTCTCTGCTACTCTCTCTACTACTCTCTACCTCTCTACCTCTAACTCTCTACCTCTACACCTCTACCTCTCTACCTCTCTCTACACGCACACATATGCACATATATATGCATATATATGCATATGCATTTTTATATATGTATGTGTATATATATATACATACATATATAAACATATATATATATATATAATCTGCATATCTATATAAATATAAATGCATGCAAACATATACATTTACCATATATGCATAAATATGCATGTTATGTACATGAAAGTTTGAAAAACACTAATACAAGCAAAGCTAAAAAGCCACCAAATTACAAACAGAATTGCTTTAACTTAAACGAGGGTGAGACCTATTGCATTTTCAATGCTTGTTTACTTTGGTTCCATCAAGAAGGCATTCAGTTGTGTCACACATTTGCCATAAATTCTGAATGGTAGCACTCTAGTTCCTCATTAGATCACTGTAGTAAAGCTACTGCTCATCAGGGAAGTTTGCTGCTGGTATTCAAAGTGCATGTTTCAGTCTGCATGTCAGAATTTTTTAATAAATAGAAGAGGATTTGAGAAGTCAAAATGTGCCCTAATTTTTCTTTCTGCAGCACTAATCATAATTTCTATGGCAAAATGAACCCTCTCATTTTGTTCCTTTGCAAATTAAATGTTTTAAGTGTTACCACTTTATTCCAATCAAGATGGCTTCAGGTGTGCCATACTTTTGTCATAAGTAAGACTGTTAGCTCTCTAGTTGTTCTTTAAAACACTCTGGGACAATCTGTCATTGGGCTATACCTGGGCTACATCTGGGTGATATGTGTGCTACATTTGGGCTCTTTTGTCTCTGGTGGCCATCTTGGGAGACTTATTGGTTATGAAGTTTCCTAAATTCCTCATTTACTACAGTCTCCTCAGTAGGAATACTTTCAGTTTTTTACTTTGATTCCATCAAGAAGGCATTCAGATGTGTCACACATTTGCCATGAATTCAGAATGTTAGCACTCTAGTTGCTCATTAGATCACTATAGTAAAGCTACTGCTCACCAGGGCAGTCTGCTGCTGGTATTGAAAGTGCATGTTTCAGTCTGCATGTCAGAATTTTTTAATGAAATAGAAGAGGATTTGAGAATTCACTCAAAATGTGCCCTAATTTTTCTTTCTGCAGCACTAATCTTACTTTCTATGGCAAAATGAACCCCCTCATTTTGTTCCTTTTTAAAATAAATGTTTTAAGAGTTACCACTTTATTCCAATCAAGATGACTTCAGGTGTGCCATACGTTTATCATAAATAGGACTGTTAGCGCTCTAGTTGTTCTTTGGAACACTCTGGGAAGCTGCAGTAGAACACAAAGGAATCAACTGACAGTCTCTGCCCTTGTTGGATGTACATGTTTTACTGAGAATGTCAGACTTCATTCTCACATGACTGAGAAAGATAATGGAAATTTACAGAAAATATGCTCTCAATTTAGCTTATAGATCACCTTCCAAACCTCTGTCATGATATCCCAGCAGAAGGCTTTTTCACATGGTAAAAACACCTTAGACCATACCACAATTCCTAAAATGAGTATGGTACCATCAACAAGTGATTTATAATGTAACTAAAGTCTTAAAACCGTCTATTAACTGCAATGCTTTTTAATGAGGTGCTATCATGTATATTGGTCCCAAGATGGCTTCCAACACTTCTTGGATGAAGTGCTGAAAGCCAATCAGATCTCACGATGAGATGTGACAAACGTATTGCACACCTGAAGCCATCTTGATTGGAATAAAGTGGTAACTCTTAAAACATTTAATTTAAAAAAGGAACACAATGAGGGGGTTTATTTTGCCATAGAAAGTATGATTAGTGCTGCAGAAATAAATATTAGGGCACATTTTGAGTGACTTCTCAAATCCTCTTGTATTTCATTAAAAAATTCTGACATGCAGACTGAAACATGCACTTTCAATACCAGCAGCAGACTTCCCTGGTGAGCAGTAGCTTTACTACGGTGATCTAATAAGCAACTAGAGTGCTAACATTCTGAATTTATGGCAAATGTGTGACACATCTGAATGCCTTCTTGATGGAATCAAAGTAAAAAACTGAAAATATTTCCCACTGAGGAGACTGTAGTAAATGAGGAAATTAGGAAACTTCATAACAAATAGGTCTCCCAAAATGGCCACCAGAGACAAAAGAGCCCAAATGTAGCCCAAATATCACCCAGATGTAGCCCAAGTATAGCCCAATGACAGAAAGTCCCAGAGTGTTCTAATGAACAACTAGAGTGCTTACTGTCTTACTTATGACAAAAGTATGGCACACCTGAAGCCATCTTGATTGGAATAAAGTGGTAACACTTAAAACATTTAATTTAAAAAGGAACACAATGAGAGGGTTTATTTTGCCATTGAAATTATGATTAGTGCTGAAGAAAGAAAAATTAGGGCACATTTTGAGTGACTTTTCAAATCCTCTTCTATTTCATTTAAAAATTCTGATATGCAGACTGAAACATGCACTTTTAATACCAGCAGCAGACTTCCGTGGTGAGCAGTGGATTTACTACAGTGATCTAATGAGCAACTAGAGTGCTAACATTCTGAATTTATGGCAAATGTGTGACACATCTGAATGCCTTCTTGATGGAATCAAAGTAAAAAACTGAAAATATTTCCCACTGAGGAGACTGCAGTAAATGAGGAAATTAGGAAACTTCATAACAAATAAATCTTCCAAGATGGCCACCAGAGATAAAAGAGCCCAAATGCAGCACAAATATCACCCATATGTAGCCCACATGTAGCCCAATGACAGAAGTGTGCAAAACACTTATTTTTTATGTATTTGCAGTTTTATATAGTGCAGACTTGTCAGGTATTGGAGTGCTTTACATGAGCATTGGTTACCTCACACAAGATCAAGTTCATTTTGGTTGTAGACATGGGGAGATTAAGTGATTTTACCAGAATCACAGAATGTTGAGCTGAAGCAGAAACTCCAACCTGGTTCCCCAGTTGCAAAGTCTGCAGCTCTGGAAGTGACACCACATCCTCTCCCCTAGGTGCAACATTTAATCAAGTGGTCAACTGGATAAAAAAACATAAAGATTACAAATAATTTAAAAGTTCTTTGTCGCTATTTGAAAACTCAGAATATATGTCCTCATTTAGGTTTTTTAGAACACTAACCATAATTTTGATGCAAATAAGACCCTCTCATATATGTAATTTCTAAAGGAAATGCTCTAGGTATTACAGTTTTGATTACATCAAGATGACGTCAGGCGTTCCACACTTTTGTAATGAATATAGAATGTTAGCAATCTAGTTGTTCATTGGGATACTGTTGAGAGGCAGAGGCCAGGGGCACGGACTCTGAAAATTGAAGGCAGGTAGGAGAGTGCAGAGGCAACAATTTGACCACACTGGGCAGGCAGGAAGGGCAGTGGCAGCACAACAGACTATGGAGGGCAGTGGAAAGGGGGGCAGGGGCAACAAACCAACAATACAGGACTGGCAAGAGAGGCTGTGGCAATATAATAGACCATTGTGGGCAGAAGGAAGAGGCAGTGGTAGTACAACCATACATGCCAACAGACCCGTTTCAGCCAGGAAACGTCCAATGTTTTTAAGCTCAAATGGGCTTTATTTGATCTGTCTCCTGTCTATAATCTCCTCTTTTTCAATGTAACTCAAAGGGGAAAAGTAATACCCCAGTTTTTTTCAAAATCTCCCTCTTACCAAGTTCAAAATGTTCTCAAGTATGGTACATTGGATCATGGTAGGCAGGAGGAATTGGGGTAGGGACATGGACTCGGATAACAGAGGACAGGAGGGACATGGAGAGGTGCACCAAACTGACCCTACAGGGCAGGCATCAGGGTTTGCAGCAGCACAATACACCACACAGGGCATGCGGGACGGGAGTGCAGCACAACAATCCATAGAAGGCAATAGGGGGGGACAGGACCATGCACATGGACAACAGAGAACAGAGAGGAAAGAGACAATGGTAGCTAGCTGACCATAATGGACAGACAGGAGAGAAAGCTGCAGCATAACAGACCATAAAGGGCAGGAGGGACGGATCAGGGGCATTACAATGGAACAGACAAGCCAGGAGGGAGGAAATAGTGGTCTGCACATGGAAACAGAGGGCTGGGGGCAAGGCGGCAGGACAGGAGCAGCAAGATGAACATGGAGGTCAGGCAAGATGGGCACTAGAAACAAGACACACCATGGAGAGCAACAATGAGACTATGATGGCATACACACAGACCATGGAGGGAAGGTAGGAGGGGGTCAGGGGCAGCTAGCTGACCACACAGGGAAGGTGGGAGGGGCCATGGCAGCACAGAAGACCATGCATGGCAAGCGGAAGGGTTAGTGGTAGCACAATGGCTATGATGGGCAAGAAGGAGGGTGCAGGGGCATGCACAAAGGACCATGGAGGTTAGAAGGGATGGTCAGGACCTGGGCACAGACAAGAGAGTTCAGGGGAAGGGGCCTCACAACAGACCGCGCGGGGCAGGCAGGAGGAGCAGTTGCAGCACAACAGACCAGGGAGAGGAGCAGGGTGTGGCAGTAAAATGGACCATGGAGGACAGGAGGAAGGGGATAGGGGCATGGCATGTGAACAGGCAGGGTGGAGGTGGCAGGGACAGGTTACAGTCATCTGACAATGCGAGACAGGTGGGAGGGGAGTGGCAGCTCAACAGAACACACAGAGTAGATAGGAGTGGCAGGTCCATGGAACATGGTGGGCAAAAAGGATGGAGCAGGGGCATGCACAAAGACATCGGAGGGCAAGGGGAAGGAGAATAGGGGCAGCAAGCTAAGCATAGAGGCTAAGCAGGAGGTCAATGATGGGCCATAGAATTGGGCAATGGAGGGAAGGAGGAGTGGACTGGTACATCATGCTAAATGGAGGGCAGTGGCAGCACATCAGACCATGCATAGCAGGAGGGAGGAGGCTAGTCCATGGATTCAGACGAACAGAGGATAGGGAGGAGGTGGATGGGGCAGCAAGCTAACTGTTCAGAGAAGGTGCGTATTAGGAACTTTATTGTTTTTAAATTGTGTGTCTGTGCGAACTACTTAAAATTAGGCCTGGGCAGCAAATTCCGTTCCGCTCGCGGAATTTGCGGAATTTGCGTAATTTCGCGTTCCGCGGAGAACGCGAAATTGCTCAAAAGTCTGCTTTCCGCGATTTCGCGAAATTTTTGCTTGTTCGCGTTCTCTAAATGCATGTTCGCGAGATATTTCTCCTCGAGCACGCAAACAGCAATTGCGAACAGGAAAAAAGCATCGCGAACAAGCAATTCCGCGTGTTCGCGGAATTTCTGCGTGTTCGCGGAGATTTTTTACCGTTTCGCGGAGATTTGCGTAACGCAATTACGCAAATTCCGCCCACCCCTACTTAAAATATGAACAAGTATGCAGCATAATCTCACTTTTATTCAGGAAGAAGAGGACGTTTGTGACTGTGACTCCGGGCTCACTTGGCAGAAACACCCCCTGACCCTCCACCCCCATCACAAAATGTAATGCCCGTGATAAGGGTAGGTGGACGCAGTGTTATATAGAACATAGTCCTGAGAGCACGATTGAAAATGAAAACTAGATATAGTATATGGTATAAAATATGCACCAAAAAGTGTGATATAAGATGAACCGGGGCGTGAAATATAATATGCAATACATTGTGCGCAATGACAGATTCATTGGAGAGCGCACGATAGCACAGGCACTAGCGCGTGCTATGCGATATGCGCCTTGGAGTGTAATATGCACAGGGCAGTGTTGTGTAACCTAACTAGTCTCTAAAGTTGTAATATAAAATATGTGCTGGGGAGTGTAACGTTGCATATGCACTGTGACAAAGATATGGATCCCAGATTGCAATATATATGGCATAGCGCTGTGCGTTATCACATAGGCATCGAGGAAGGCACGTTAGATGGGGCAATATAACCCGTGCGAAGGCAAGTTTGGCATGACATATTCAAGGGGGGCCACACATCCCTCCTTCTTAAAAAAATAAAATAAATAAAAGACCGGCATTGCGCCGGAGGCCACGCCCCCTCCTTGCAGCACTCTGCAAATGCGCCCCCTGGCCAGTTGTAAGTTGGGGAATTAATTCCCCTTCAATACTGAGGGTCCCTGAGGGCCAACTAGCCCAACAGGTATCTCCAGTATGCGCCAGGGAGCTGCGTTGCAGACAGGTGTTCTGAGGCCACGCCCCTTTTTACACCTCTATGCAACGTAGCTCTGTGGCGCTCACTGGAGGTACCTAGTGGGCTAGTTTGACCCTAGGGACCCTTAGGATTCAAGGGGATTTAATCTCTCAACTTAGAACGGCCACAGGGCGCGTTTACACAGTGGTGAAGGGAGGGGACGGGGCCTGAGGTGACGTGTGCAAACACGCCCTATGGCGCATTTTAAGTTGGGGAAATAATTCCCTTTCAATCCTGAGGGACCCTAGGGGCCAACTAGCCCACCAGGTGCTTCCAGTATGCGCCACTGCTCTGCATTGCAGAGAGGTGGTGCAGGCCTTGCCCCTTTTTACACCTCTCTGCAATGGCGCTTACTGGACGTACCTAGTGGGCTATTTTGCCCCTCGGGACCCTCAGGATACAAGGGGACTTAATCTCCCAACTTAAAAAACGGCCACAGGGCGTGTTTACACAGTGGGGAAGGGAGGGGATGGGGCCTGAGGTGACGTGTGCAAACACACCCTATGGCGCGTTTTAAGTTGGGGAAATAATTCCCCTTCAATCCTGAGGGACCCTGGGGGCTAGCTAGCCCACCAGGTGCTTCCAGTAAGCGCCATGAGCTGCGTTGCAGAGAGGTGGTCCAGGCCGTGCCACTTTTTACACCTCTCTGCAACGCAGTTCTGTGGTGCTTACTGGAGGTACCTAGTGGGCTAGTTGGACCCTAGGGACCCTTAGGATTCAAATGAACGTAATCTCCCAACTAAAAATGGCCACAGGGCGTGTTTACACAGTGGTGAAGGGAAGGGACGGGGCCTGAGTTAACATCTGCAAACAAGCCCTGTGGTGCGCGTTAAGTTGGGGAAATAATTCCCCTTCAATCCTGAGGGACCCTGAGGGCCAACTAGCCCACCAGGTGCATCCAGTAAGCGCCACTGCACTGCATTGCAGAGAGGTGGTCTAGGCCGTGCCCCTTTTTACATCTCTCTGCAAAGCAGCTCTGTGGCGCTTACTGGAGGTCCCTAGTGGTCTACTTGGACCCAAGGGACCCTCAGGATTCAAGGGGACTTAATCTCCCAACTTAAAACGGCCACAGGGCGTGTTTACACAGTGGGGAAGGGAGGGGACGGGGCCTGAGGTGACGTGTGCAAACACGCCCTGTGGCGCGTTTTAAGAGGTAGTTTTAATCCCCTGCCCTAATATATGCTAGGGGCTTACAGAGGTGGTCATGCTAATCACAGGGGGACCCCAACGCATAGCGTTCCCTTGTGTATGTAGGTGTTTTCACTGTATTCTGAGTGTCTTTTAACATAGCACTGGCTCTAGGACTGGTTAGTCAGACTCAGTTACCACCAGTATCCGTCTGAAAAAGTTGAGGGTATAGGATGATTTTGCAACAAGGCTTCTTTCTGCTATCCTGTTTGTTCTTTCTGCACGTTAACCTTCTTCCTGCACTTTTCTTCGTCTTTGAGGACTTCTGTTGCTTCTTTCTGCATTTCTTTTTGTTCTTTCTGTGCGTTTTTCTTCTTTCTTCACATGTCCTAACTCTGTAGGCATAGTTAGAAATTAGCATTTAAAAAACCTTTGAAATTCACTGAAAAAACCATAGGTTTCAGGCACGTTATAGTTAGGAATAAGCATTTAGAAAACCTTAGAAATTCCCTGAAAAAACCATAGGTTTCAGGGGCGTTATAGTTAGCTGGACTTTTCACTCATACAAAACCATTGAAATTCCCCCGTTATAGTTAGTTCAGCTAACTATAACTTGCGCGCCCGCAATGCACTGCTGATGACGTCACATATTACATCACTCATGACATGGTCAGTGACATCACTCATGACAACACGGAACGAACTGCGTTAACTGGGCGCGCACGCCACGAATGGTGTAAAGTAACTTAGCATTTAAAAAACCGTACAAATTCACTGAAAAAACCATAGGTTTCACACACGATATAGTTAGGAATTAGCATTTAAAAAACCTTGCAAATTCACTGAAAAAACCATAGGTTTCACACAAGTTATAGTTAGCTGTACATTTCACTCGTAAAAAACCAATGAAATTCCCCCGTTATAGTTAGTGCAGGCAACTATAACTCACGTGACCGCAATCCTCTGCTGATGACATATGTGTCTTTATGAAAAAAAAATATTTGTAATATATGTATAGCTAAAATTTAATGGAAGAAGACATGGGCAAATAAGTGTCTAAATACAGTATTAGCATCAGCAGAGGATTGCGGTCGCGTGAGTTATAGTTGCCTGCACTAACTATAACGGGGGAATTTCATTGTTTTTTTACGAGTGAAATGTACAGCTAACTATAACTTGTGTGAAACCTATGGTTTTTTCAGTGAATATAGATATAGCTAGATATATATATATATATATTCACTGAAAAAACCATAGGTTTCACACATGTTATAGTTAGCTGGACATTTTACTGATAAAAAACCAATGAAATTCCCCCGTTATAGTTACTGTAGGCAACTATAACTCACGCGACCGCAATCCTCTGCTGATGCTAATACTGTATTTAGACACTTATTTGCCCATATCGTCTTCCATTAAATTTTAGCTATACATATATTACAAATATTTTTTTTTCATAAAGACACATATGTCATCAGCAGAGGATTACGGTCGCGTGAGTTATAGTTGCCTACAGTAACTATAACGGGGGAATTTCATTGGTTTTTTATCAGTAAAATGTCCAGCTAACTATAACATGTGTGAAACCTATGGTTTTTTCAGTGAATTAGCAAGGTTTTTTAAATGCTATTTCCTAACTATAACGTGTGTGAAACCTATGGTTTTTTCAGTGAATTTGTACGTTTTTTTAAATGCTAAGTTACTTTACGCCATTTGTGGCGTGCGCGCCCACTTAACGCAGTTCGTTCCGTGCACGGTTTTTATCAACTTTAATAAGCCCTGTACATTTGGTGGCCTTCGGCCACCAAAAGCACAGGGGGTGAGGTCAATGTGGATAGTGTTTTTTTTATTTCGATTTTATAATTTCATGTTGCCAAAATTACGTTTTTTTTCTCTATTAATAAGCCCTGCACATTTGGTGGCCTGCGGCCACCAAAAGCACAGGGGGTGGGGTAAGTGTGGATAGTGTTTTTTTTATTTTTATTTTTTTACCGTAAGCGTACGGTAAGCTTACGGTAAGCGTACGGTAAGCGTACGGTAAGCGTACCCCGCGAAATTGCCGAAAAAAAAATAAAACCGTTTTTGCTCTTGGGGGATGTTTGGGGACTCCCTCAACATGACTATGTGGGAGGGAGTTGTCAAAACAGCCCCGTAACATGTTTTTGGCCATCATGTTTGATAAACAACACTCAGTGCGAGAGACAAAATGGCGGACGCCGCTTCCTGGTTTCGGCCGATTCGAATGTTTACTAAGATCTAAGAGCCAATCAGAATCGCGCTCGCGCACGCCACCGTAAGCTTACGGTAAGCGTACGGTAAGCGTACGGTAAGCGTACCGTAAGCGGGCTCAGATATATATATTGATTTAAAGGCTATTTTCTCAGAATCTACTGAACAGATTTACACCAAACCTACAAAAGGCACTTCCTTGACCTAGGGACTACCTCTCTGCCAAATTTCTAGTAATTCTGTTCAGCCGTTCGGGCTGTAGCTCGTTCTAAAGGTCCTATGGAAAAATGCATGGGAAAAATGCGTTTTGGGACCCCCCTTTTATCTCAGCCCCCGCTTGACGAATCCCCCGAGACTTTCAGGGTAGGAGCGGAGCGTAGCGCCCCACCTATTTTGAGAAATTCGCGAGGATTCGTCGACCGGCGCCAAAGTTATTCAAAATAGAATGTTGAGGTTTTCCTATGGAAACGTGGTCCTAACTATAACTACCTACTGGCGACCGCCAGTAGGTAATATATATATATATATATATATATATATATATATATATATATATATAGATAGATATATATATAGGCTTTATATTCACCTGCTAAATACTTAATTTTCCATAGTAAAGGAAGGCATGCCTGGTAAAGGCATATGCGTGGTAAAGACATTTGTTGTAATAGCATACAACCCTAGCTAGGTGGTGCAGAAATCCCAGACAAAGCAGATTTAAAAAAATCTAATTTGAAATGGAAAAGGATGCATGTACCCTCATCTAGCTTTAAAGTTTGATTTTAGAAAGGACCAATGTGAAGTTTGATTTAAAACTGTAGGTCAAAGTTGGCACCGATCTCTTGGAGAGACCCTGAGTAATCTTACACCATACTAAATGAAGGAGATTATTTCCCTCTATTTATTTCTGTTTTATTCCATCTTAATTCCATTTTATTAGCTTGTTTCATTTTATTTAATTCTATTGTAGTTCTATTTTTAATAATTTCATTTATTTCTTTTCTCATCAGAAAAAAAATGTTACATTGCATCCTATTGCAGTGTTTGTGCTTACAGCTTTATATAGCCTTTTTTGTTCTTTGATTCCAGGTTCAGAAAATAAATAGAAACAGATGTTTTTGCTAAATGAAACACATTGGGTTCTGGATTCTTTGTACAAGGCCAGAATCATCACTGACGTGCAAAAATGGATTGCACTAGAATGTTCACTTTTTCCTGACCTTCCTTCCCCATTGTTCCGAGACGCCTAGAAAATAATAAATGTCTTGAGTTTTTGTCTTCCTCCAGTGATTCAGGGTCATTGTTGACATCAATGCTCAAAGGGGCATATTCTCAAGGACTTACCGCCGAGTTATCGGCACTTTATCTCAGCCAAAGTGGTGATAAATTTATCGCCCCATTCACAAGCTGGTGCTAACAGCCGATATCACCAGTTTACCTGCGATAGCAGGCGCAAAAACATTGCCACAGATGAAACCGGCAAGTAATGCTAATGAGATGCAGAGTAGGCGTTCCTGTGCCAAAAGCCGCGACAACACCACTTCGCAACATTCTCAACGACCAGACAGATTGGCGATAAGATCACAAAACAGGCGATAAGGCGCGTTAGCAGCAGGGATTTAACACCTGCTCTTACATGGTGTTAAGTCAGACGGCAACCTGCACCCTCAAAGGGAGCCCAGGCCAGAGCCACACCTGAAGAGCAACTGATGCCATGGAGCTACTGATCATGCAACCCGGACACCCATGAGGGTCACAACACCCACACCACCATACCCAGGACCCTCCCACCCCGGGGCCCTACCCCGGGCCTCCCCCCCATCCCCGGACAAAGCTATCTTACAGCAACTGCACAAAATCATGAACAAAACAATTCACCTGATACGCACAATGACAACAATCAACACTCATGCATGGACAGAAAAAGGAGAATCATTCATTCATCTTTGAAGTTCCAAACAAATTATTGCAATCAACTTTAACCCAAAACAACTATTAGGAAGAGCCATGGCCGGTCTATCCTGGACAATCTGTAAGTCACAGCCTGAATAACAAAATTCAAGATAAGAAGGTGTGTCATGCGCTCATCAAAGGACAGAGAGAGAGAGAGAGAAAGAGAGAGGAAGAGAGGAAGAGAGAGAGGGGGAGAGAGAGAGAGAGAGAGAGAGAGGAAAAGAGAGAGGGAGAGGAAGAGAGAGAGAAAGAGCGAGGGAGAGAGGGAGAGAGAGTGAGAGAGGAAGAGAGACAGGAAGAGAGGGAGGAAGAGAGAGGGAGAGAGGAAGAGAGAAAGGGAGAAAGGGAGAGAGAGAGAGAGAGGGAAAGAGGGAGAGAGAGGGAGAGAGGAAGAGAGAGGGAGAATGGGAAGAATAGAGAGGGAGAGAGAGGGGGAGAGAGGAAGAGAGAGGGAGAGAGAGGGAGAGAGGAAGAGAGAGAGAGGGAGATAGATAGAGAGAGAGAGAGAGAGAGAGATAGAGAGAGAGAGAGGGAGAGAGAAAGAGAGAGAGTGATATTGTACAAGGAGCGCAAGGTCACTCGGCCTCTTAGCTCATACATTCCAACGGTTGCGTGTGTATCGCCATTGGTGCACCATAAGCCTAATGCCTAGCTTCAATGCAGCGCGAAAGCAGCATCACATTTCCCGAATGCAAGCAGTAGTCAGACTTACATTAGGGATGAAAACTCCTTTGTCTCAATACATAAGTTGGAAGGACATCTGCACCTCCGACCTTGGTCTGGCATGTGGCTCACACCCCCTGAGAGAGATACCATTGCAGATGATGACAACTCCCACACCACGCACACTGCAAATGAAATACCAATGTATCCACACCCCACACACAGAAGTCCTTGCTTGAGGTAGTCCTGCATGGGATGCCCTTGACACTTAAGTACACAAAAACCCATTCTTCCAAACGTTGCACACATATACAACTCATTGCTCCATGCTGTGGCATATCATCCACATAACTGCCGCAGGTCAGAAGAGTGCCAGTTCTACGAGAGCCAACAACGCAATGGCGGGACATCCCGGGCACATGCACAACCCCAGTTACATGGAACTGTACCGTGCACGTATGCTGCATTTGTTGGGGGCACTGCCACTGGCAGTGATGCGCATCAGTTACCGTCTGAGCTTCCGTCTTGTGTACGTCACCTGCATCCAGCCATGGTTCTACTGTCGATCATGCACATTCGAGTGGCCCATGGATGTCTGCCTATCCAACACAATGGTAGCTGAACTGGATTACGACTTGTGGGTGCACCCCATGTTGGTCCATGGACAGGAGTGTAACCATGATACCCGTGCATAGGATGCCTTGATATTTGGCATATGTGCTGGCAGTTGGGCATGGGAGATTGCACAAGTCCTCGTAAGCAGGGACCACATCAAGGTGCTCCCCTATTGGGTTGTTTTGCGGATTGGTGAAACGGCGTGGACGGAGCACATCTGTCCGGACCAGTTAATGGATTGGCTCTTCCACATGTTTGTTGAAGTCGACAACGACGTACTCTTGGAACTCATTGCCCATGAAGCTGCGCTCGAATTCATGGACGAGTAACTACGTTCCTGCAGCCACAACTGATTGTAACCCAGAGCACAGGTCCCAACACCTTGTTGCATCTCCGAGGAATGGTCACATATCCCACCACAGCAGTGGACATGTCTGCATTCCGCTGGACTCAGAATTCATGTGCATGCACCTACGCGTGTTGACACGCACCTGCACAAGGTGAGGCAGTACCATGGGTGGAGCTGCACAGCGTCGTTTAGCAACATTCCTAAATCTGACATACAGCTGGAGGGAGAGCACACACATGGCAATGTAGTATTACATGTGACCTTGTTGGACCCATTCATCTGCTCACTGTCAGCAGAGCAGACACTCAGCGCAGACCGGTGGTACAGCACTATGCAGATCTCATGGACTGTGAATCGTGTCCCCTGACACGGGGCAATGGGCATACGACAAACATCACATGACAAGTCCAGCAAGGCAAGATGGGCTGAGACTGTTGCCATCCGTAATGATTTATGTTCATTCTTGCCTCCCCATTGCTTGCACCTCTACATGTTCCTATGCTGCCTGTTAGTGTCTGAAGCATTGGTCTGCATGTTGTGGCGCTTGTCTTGCCCGTACTGACATGCACATGCTAATACAGTCTTGGCAACTTCGCTAGTGTTTAACTGTGATGAATGTTGCTTAGAATGAAAAATCGTGTGCCTCAATGAGCATTGTCCGTACACAGGGAGGGACTGACTGACGCATTTCACTTGGGGGTGAGTCCCTATTGACAGCTCGACCTCTGTGAGCCAGACATTGTGGTTGGGATAGTTGCTGGTAGACCTTTGCTCTTACGTGTCTTCAGCAATGTGAGTATGGTGTCCAACTTCTTGCCATGTGGATCAATGTTATCCACCAATACAGGCTGTGTCCACACCGTTGAGTGTGAGTAGGTATGCAAAGAGATGTTCTATTGTCACATGTGATGGGGGACACTACTTTGGGACTTCTCCCGAATTTGACATTTTTACACTCAGCTCTATTTAATACATGGACGTGGGGCTACATTGAGGGATTGTGAGATTGTTGTTCATGAGCAATGAGGCCACAGCTAGTTCACACCTTCACAGTCATCTAGCTGGCCATGTGGGTCAGGCTCCAACATGCGCATTGATGTCATTTCCCAGAGTGTACCTTTTTGTGCAATCATTGTCCATACATTCATCCATACTTTCATACTTGATAGAACATAGACATGACACATCTGTGTGATTGGGAATGTTTTATTCACATTCTGTGGTGTATCGGAGCTGGAGCAGTACATGGCTATGCAATCCACACATTACATGGTTGCCCATTGGAGGACCAACCAGAGTCCTTTGGGGAATGATGAGTCAGTCGGAGGAGGAAGAGTTCAGTTCACAGTCTGATTGCTGTGTCATTGGTAACCAGAGCAGATATGGCAGTCCATGTCGGGGTCCAGGTGAATGTCGCAGAGTGTTTTTAGGGGGACAGTGGAAGGTGTTATTCCAGGGCATGATGCAGAGGGCTGAAGCAAGCAGGAACAGGCCATATGGTGGGCATGAATGCTACAACCTCCTTTCGCACAGAGTCATTGCCATCCACATCTTAGTCATCTGATGTGTTTTCTGTATCAGGTGTGTCAGGTGTGTGTGGTGGTGTTATGGTTGCCTCACTGGGTGCCACTGGCACATCAGGGGGCGGGGTGGTATGGCTGCCTGACTGGGTGCCACTGGCACATCAGGGGGCGGAGGTGTGTCTGTCAAAGTTCCTGCAGCAGTCATCTGGGACAGGCTCTGTGGCAGCAATGGCAAGATGAGGTTCTGCAGGGCATGGAAGATCCCAGCTACATCTCGCTGGTGTACATCCGTGGCAGCCATCCTTCCACCCTGCATCCGCTCCATGTTCTCCATTGTCCTCCGCATGTGTCCCAACTCCCGGATGACATTGCAGGAGCCTGTCTGACTAGACAGTCCTTGTATACGAGTAATGGCTCCAGCGAGGTCAGCCAAGGAGTGTTGTAGAGCATGGTACGGACTGTGGGTGTCCGTTAGGGACTGTAAGTGGTCCCTGATGGGACTCAAACACCCAGGTGGATGTATGACATTACAACGCATGCTGTTACAACGCATGCTGTTACAACGAAAGTTTTACAACGCGAGTGCATTGACAACGCAGGACATTACAACGCAAGTCTTTACATCGACTTGCACTAGATGGCGTGCTAACATTAAAAAAGTGTAATTTACTATTCCAACTCCAGTCCACGTAACAGTAGGGAAGGTGTTGGGATAGTAAACTACACTATTTTTAATGTTAGCACGCCATCTAGTGCAAGTCGATGTAAAGACTTGCGTTGTAATGTCCTGCGTTGTCAATGCACTCGCGTTGCAACAGTTTCGTTATAATGGTAGTGCGTTGTAAAAGTTGCGTTGTAAAGGTTGTTCCCCACCCAGGTATGGCATCTAGTTTGGCTGCCATGAGGTCAAAACCCACCTGCACCTGTTCTGCCACCACCCTCTGGCAGTCTAACACATGGCGTTGGAATGCCATGTGTTTTTCCGCGAGGTGCTGGGAGCCAGCCATGGTGGTGGGTGCTCCCTGCTGTGTAGGCTGTGTAGGAGGTGGGGTTACCTCGATGCAGCTGGGCTGCCCTGCTCCTGGAGGTGGGGTGCGGAGGCTTTCCACAAGCCATTGGAGGGTGTCCGGGCAGATGTCCAGGGGGTCCTCATCATCATCACTGAAGAGATGTCTGGTGTGCTCTGCAGGAGGTGTTGATTGTCCCTCTGCAATGTAAATGGGAGGTGCAGGTTAACAGTGTGTTCCATGTATCTTGACGCATTCTACATATTTACATTCAGACTGCATGACAATGTGCACTGTGACTGTTTTGGAGGAGCTGGATATTTGATGGGAGACAGTGGACATTTCGACCACATGACGGATGTGAGGGTGTACTCGTACATTGTCATCTCACAGTTTCCTGTGAAACAAGCGGCACCAGTTGTGTCCTCCATTCTGTAGTGAAAGTGTTGCACTTTGTACCACATTGTTGTCAATGTTGATGTGCTGTGATTGCTATGTGTGTGTGCTGCATTGTGGGAGAGTCGCCCCTGCAGCTCTGATTTAGTGGCCCCTTATCCCTTTGAGGCAGTGTGCCTTTGACTTGCATGTTTTTATGGTGCTGAGATGTTGGCGACTTGGGTCATTTATGCTCTTGAACGTTTTTTGTACTCTTGTGCATTGTTTGTCTGCAGATGTGTTGTTGACGTCAGGGTTTGTATGTGCACATGGATGTGTCAGGGAGTGACCTGCTCCTTTGAAGATGTGATCCACACTGGGCCACCTCAGTATTGTGCACCATGTCATGTATTTTGACTGCAGCCATGCTATTGGTCATGCAGTGTCACTTGCATTGTCAGTGTGGCTCACAGAGCCGTTGCTTTGCTGGATTCAGCACATGTGCATGGGTAGGTTGTGAGATTAGTGATAGTGAGGGGAGCCCCTTTGTGCATATAGTGGACGGGGGCCTACTTGGTGTTTCTATGTGTACTGCAGTGTACCAAGGGTATCAGGGACATGTTCCACAATCATTGTGGGTGTGCAGTGTGCTACACATAAATGTGCATGCGTCCCATTGTGCCCATCTTCCCCCGTCCCCCAGTCCCTGGTCGTTACTCACCCTGTTGCTATTGGGTCAGGTCATATCGAGCTGTGTCCGGACCCCAAACCCCTGCCACCATCTCCACGTTGATGACTGTGGCCACCATTTCTTCCAGCTCATCCAGCTCCTCCTGCGGCACAGAACTCCCACCTCCAGTCGCCGTTGCTGCCTTCTGGTTGGCAGCAAGTTTCTGCTTGGTTTGGCTATTCGCGCCTCTTGACCTCCTCCATTGACCTGCTCGACACTCCGACGTTGTTCACGATGGACTTACATATATCCGTTTATGTTGCCAATGGCACAGTGAAGGTGACAAACAGTTGTTGGTAGTGTTCTATCACCTCTGTGACAATGATCCTGTTTTCCTGCGGACTGAACCGCGTCTTCCTTTTCTCCTTGCCCTTCCCCGAGCACGGGTTCCTGGCTGGTCCTCTGTGGGGCTTGTGGGATTCGAGTTGTCCTCTGCACTCGGTCCGGGTGCATCCATGGTGCTACGCAGTTTATTTTGGTTTTGGTGTGTGTTTTTTGTTGCTTTTATAGTGCATTCTCCCGCATGACGCGTGGGAATTGCAGGCCTGTCGCTGGTTATCGCTGATTTTTGTATCACGATTGGCCACATCGGAACTTTTTTTGCGTTCGTGTTTTGCGATTTTTTGGTGTCGTTTTAGTTTTAATGTGGTCATTTGACGCGTTATCGTGAGACTATTGCATGGTGCCGCCGGGTTGAGAATACTATGTTGACACAGTGTTATTTTCCCGCAATTGACTACGATATGCAAAATTGGGTTAAGCTAATTTTGCGATGATTAACACACGTTCTTTTTTTTTAAAACAAACTTTATTGCCTTTTACAAATTATACGTCTATTCTACAGATAGCTTTAAATGCATTGTTACCTCATATTCTGCGCTATTCATAATATATATCAGATATCTTGTTACGCTCCAGAGTCCGGGTTCCATGTGTTTCAGCTTGCTCATTGTATGGTCTCAAAATGTAATCTAATCTAGTGGTCTCCCCACTCCCCAAACGGTCTCGCCCCCTCCCCAACTCAAAAACTAAACCCTTCCCCCTCCCTACCACCCCACACTGCTGTCTCCCCACTGCCTCCCTTGAGCTCGAAGAGTCCCCTCTCAAGTGCCTAATGGTATATGTGGTCATCTCACCATTGCTTCATTTCCAACTCCCTTCCTCTCCTGTACGAAACTGTTTTATGCTCCCATTTCCCGGTATCTGCATTGGTATCTTAACTAGGCCTGGCCCTTGGGGGTGTTCCTGCTATGGTGGTCTCTCAGGGCTGACAGCCTCGGACTCCCGATCATCCCTCCTCATGTCTTCCAAGCGTACTTTCCATGCCCTAGCTCTTTCCAGATTGCCTATCCCCCGCTTCGCATTCCTAAGGAGGACCCTACTCTCGCATCCAGCCCATTTCAACAACTCTCGCTTCCATCTAGGTATGCTAGGGCCGTCTGGGTTCTTCCAGCTGCAAGTGATTTCTCGCTTGGCAAGGATAAATGCCAGGTCTTGTAACCTGTCCGTGGTCCTAGTTTTGGCAGTGATTAACACACGTTCTTGAGAATATCCTCCAAAGAGTTAAGTGCTTGTTGCTAGCTTCTGTTTTGACCTGCAGGTTAAATGTTCAAATTCACGCAGGCATTCAAGCTTACAAGGTTGATACATTCATTACTATTTAGATGGGAAAAAGTAAGGCATGTTACAGTATGCTTTGAGAAACTGTAATATGCATTCTGTAGAAAATCACAAATTATCAGTGAGAGATTGTAGTATAGCAACCTAAGATTCACTGCCTTAAATACTTACATGGTTCATGATACAATACAGCCAATTTCAATGCTAGTTGTAGAAGTTATGACAAAATGAGCCATACTGCAACTTGACAATTTTTACAAATAAAACATATGAACACATTTATTTAGTTTTCAATTTAACCAAATTTATAACAAAAAAGTTACATTACTGAAATATAGAAAATACATACTTACCACTTGCAACCAAGGTTACGCTGCATAATTATTATCAACTGAATGCTGTTTTAATGAAGTGCAGGGTTTTTGTGAATGTTTTCAAAAATACTCGATGGGTATCAAACCTAGAGACTGCATCCTTGGCAAGTTCGAGAAGATCATTGCAGCCTGATTTTTGCCACATTATTTAATGTGATAGTCATAAACTGGATCGGTACTTCCAAATCTTTTTAGAACCACAACCCAATTTTTACAACAACAATCTTTACCAACCATCTAGCTTTAATGGACACGAGGTTAGTGTTTTTTAATGTAACTAAAGCATAGTGGGATATCAGACTGCCATTTACAGTCAGCACGTTTTTCATTGAAATGGCCACTTAGTTTTCACAGACATACAGTTTTACTCATAAAACGATATTGCACACAAATGATAATGGGTGGAAATTTGATTTCGGTGAATATTTCTCACTCGTGCATCACCAAGTAAAGTGTCTTGATTTGTTTTGATCCTATTAAAATCTTTGTTTCTGTCACACTTCAGAATTACAAGAAAATGCTTCATTGTTCATTTCTAACTGCTGAATGTTCAGTTCATTTACATGTATGTACATGTTCTTTGTAACAAAAAAGACATCTTACAGCCTTTCCTTTATTCACTTTGCTTTGCTTTCTATAACTGCAAAGTGAGTGGAGGTAGTAAACACCAATCCTCATATTAAAAAATAAACAACAATTTGTCAGAACACGTAGCCTGACATTTCGCCTCTGTTTTTGGAGCACAGCAAATGTGATAAGACAAATACAGAAATGAAAGAGATCTTTCTTTATTGATTGGACTTTTGTGAGCCACCAAAAATCGACTGGCAACCCACCAGTTGTAACCCACAGTTTGGGAAACACTGCACTAGATCGTGTTTGAGTCAAGAACCTAGAGCTCTACATGTTTCCTGTGACTTTGAAAATCATGATAAGTTGGGGGTGAAGATATATTTTATTTCTATCTTAGCACTTGAGAGGTTCTTAGACCTGAGCATTATGAGGAATAAAAAAACAGACACGGATTTGACGGCACAGGAAAGTTACAGGCTGAATATTGGCCCATCACAAATAGTCTGTGCACATTTGTTAGTTCTGTAGCACTCTGAAGCTAGACTTATTGGCAGTACCAATGCTTGTCTCTGTGTAATGTTTGAATGGCCACATACCCCATCTCCTGGATTTGTGCCAAGACATAAGCTACCATGATAAATCCATGATTGATTTGCGTATCTCACTTATGTTCCATTTATTGATTTTCGAACAAATGGTACAGGGGCCCATCACATTAAGAAGGTGAGGTGTCATTGTCCCAAAGTTGAGAGATTTCGATTAAACGAACACCTCTGTTTACATAGGGTTAAAATTACATTACCAGCCACCCACCACTTAATGTAAGCCAAGTTGTTGAATTGTGGGAAGATTTAACCTTGTATTGATAGTATATGTATAAATGTCAACCTTTACTTATTGCAAAACATAAGCAACATGTCTCATTTATAGGTTAATGTGAAAGAGAATAAAATCAAACTTTGTTTGATGCACCAAGGAAACTATTTTTGGTGCGAACTGTAAATGGAAAGACTGACAGTGTTATGTGTTAAAAACGTGTGCCGCCATTTAAGCACCTGGTTATCGCATCCCTCTTCTTTCTGAATTTTCGTGATGATTGATTGGTGTCATAAGAAACTGATACGTCCAAAAGGATTAAAGTCACAATTTCCAAAACAAAGAGAATGTTTTCACTCAGGCTCACTGCAGCTTCTTCATTAGTTCATTTAGTTATCTTCAATTCCCAAATAACTCCACACTAGACACAAAAATCGTATGACCCTAGGTTATCAAAATTCTGGAAAACAGTTTACTTGCAAGAACTTCTCAGACATTTGTCAGCTCAGATACTAGCGAAAACTGTTGCAGCAGATGTGAAGGAACTACTGCAGACAAAACAACATTTTTAAAGTCCAGAGTACATCACAAGCGCATTGCTTGGGAAAGGTTTAGAACCATGCATACCCATGAATAAATTAATGTGTTTCTCTTTATGACTGAGACATCATCAGTGCTGCTGTATTTAAGGTCAGAACATTTCTGCATCTTGGACTACTGATGCAGCGGAGTCTACCAGCTCTATACATACATACACACAACACTCATTTGGGCCCATATACATTCATACATTCAATGAGCTAGCAAATATCAGCTGATCATCAATTTTGATTTACCTTAGAGAACTTTTTATACCAGTATTCTTACCAACCCTGTCTCCTAAGTAAATGTACGTGTCGAAAGATCTAGTAGTAGGTTAGAATAGGGAGGAAATGATAATAGTAAAAACAATACATTAACTTTATTCAAAGAACCACAGACTCAATAGGAGTTTTAAAGGTTTATCTGAATTAATAATTTTGTGAGTCAAATCAAAATACATGTAGATACATTAAGATTCTCCATCAGGAAAAGTAGCTCAGTAGTTTATAATTCAGTTCACATTAATTAATCTCATGTGATGACAGTACCTGAGGAGAGAAAGAATAGAGAGCAAAATACGTAACACAACCCCGCAGAGCTATATTTACTTAGAATGGTGTGAGGACCAAGACATCAGAGTATCAAGGATACAGGACAGGTTCAGGACCGGGAAGGTGACCTCTTCTAGTGTAACGCCAGTGTTACACCCCTCTCTGGTGCTACTCTCTCCGGCTCGGGCTCGTCCGGACCCCTTCCTAGATGTGCCTCCTCGCTTTGTTCCACGATCTTTCCCTAGTGTTGGATTCTTCAATCAGATTGCAGCCTAATCGGACAGCATCTCAGCATAGCATCGGCAACAAGTGGGTCAAGTGTGTCTAACTAACTAGAACTTACCTCTGTTATACCAATGCAAATGAATGCTTCAATTCCATGTACACCCCTCAATTTGATTGGGCCAGGCAATGTGGTGAGGACATCACACCATACTAAGTGCAATAATCTTCTTTGGTTCTATTGTCTAATTCCCCGCCCCTTAATTTTAAATACCCACAAGCTTTATTCCCACAAGCATTTCATATGTGGATCGATAAATCTGTAATACAATGTTTCGGGTTCTTCCTCTCATAGGGTCAGGAGTTGATCTTCCCATGTCCTTGCCGAGCACATGGATTGGCAACCATTCAATGATTTAATTAGTTTCAGAGCAAGGAGGTTGCGTGCATGCGTAGTTGACGCAAAGGATAGGGACATCGGTCACCCTCCAATGCGAGCTATTTATAAAGTCAGAGAAGAACATGTTAGAATACAAAATTAAATGAATTCACTGTATACCACTTACTTCTACTCTAACCCCATTTACTTAATATTTCTTTGGCATTAATGGCTTAGTAAAACTTGCATAGGTTAGTTTCAACACGGCATGTGCGTTAATGCGAGGTTTTCGAGCAGCCATGTTAAAAGCTATTGCGCAGCTGCAAAGATTTCCCACCAAGCTAGAGAAGACGTCATACTACGTAAATGTAGTAGACGCATGCGCAGAAGAGTTCCCGCATTTTTGGCGGCCATTTTAAGGACACTCGGGTTACTCATTAGTAAAGCACATAGAAAAGCTTCCCCTAGATACAATATGTAAAATGTAATGCAAAATTAGTACTCACAAACAGGTTGGTTATAATGTTACAGGTTATTCGAGAGGATTGCATACGAGCAAGTTTCTTTTTATACGAAGCCTTGCTCCATCACTACTTTGCCTGTAGCCACGACTCATTTTCACAAAATGCTGTCACAAAAAAGTCAGGAATTCACACGTATATCATGAAAAATTTGGTACCAGGAGGAGTCGCAAAACAAGTGTTTTTTTCAATTTAGCAAGGGAATTTCTTTCAGACATTTCCTCCACATAAACAACTAGAATATGGTTGCATGAATGTCCAAAAATGCAGTGCTTTTCAGTGCTTTTGTAAATTGTCATCCAGTGAGGCATGAACAGTTGGTGGTGAGTGAGGGAGAGCGCAACTTGCACGGAGCTTTAAAGAGGAATCTTGTTGCCTGCACTTTGCACCAGGCGGGCAACTAGAGCCAAATTTCGGGGGGGGGGCTGAAAAAGATTTCGGGCGGTGTCCATAGTCAGAGTGGCTCTGAGAAGGGGTGAAAACACAACAAAAGCCTCATTAACAAGTAAATGGTCTTTTAAAGACCTGTGAAGTACTCGGTTGCTGCTGCAATTAGACGATCACCAGCCCGCGAAGCTGACACACACTACAGGGGGGGCTGAAGCCCGGTGATCCCAATGGGTGTTGCGCGCCTGTTCTGCATAGTCAGCTGCAGAGAGGGTAAAGCAGGAACAGCATCACCTGCTGGCCAGTTGTAAGCATCACGTTCTGACGGCTGACACATGGAGAAGAGGCCACCAAGGTACACAGTACGTGTGTCAGTGTGCGCAGCATAGGAAAAGAGGGGTAGAGGCAAGACATTCAGACCCCCTGCCGGAGTAAAGGCGTGCATGCGGCCCGGCCTGATCAGAGCATGCAAAATTAAATAGTGACTGTTAAGGGAAAAAAGAGAGAAACACAAGAAATAACAAAAACACACCTAGGTCAGGGGGAGAAAAAAACATAAGCTCATAAAAAGAAGAGACAGCTCCCTGTTCAGACAATCGCAGAGGGGATACAAATGGCAATGGCAGACGATCAACAACAACAACCACAACAGCAACATCAAGTACAGCCACCCCCTCTACAAGCTGGATCCAGTGCGCCCACCTTCATGACAACGCTATCATCATTCAGTGAGCTTGTTGGCCCAGCAACAGCAGGAGTAAAGCAGAATAAATGGGTCCACTGGCAAGTTCAGGCTGGACTATTCCCATGAGAAGCAGCGTTAAGGCTGATTTGCATATGGCTTGTACCAAACTGTGGTGGCATGGTGAGCAAAAGAATGATGGGTTTGGATGCTATCCCGAGTGATTGCCAGTGTTTCGACAAATTGCAAGGATTTATCACATCACCTTTTGTGTGTAGTCAGATTTTAGTAGGCCGGATAAACAACTATATTTGTGCCACTTGCAAGACTAATGGCGCCGTAATTGCTTTCTACTACTACAATGTGTGGGAGAAGAGATCTATACGATGACAAGTATGAATCTGTCATTGCAGCACTAAAGACTCACTTCAACCTGCAACTTAATCCCGTTTTTGAATGTTTCAAACTCGGACAAGCCCACTAAGGAGAGTATGAAGCCATCAACAGCTTCCATACAAGATTTTCAGCACTTGCAAGCAAATGCGCTGTGAAGACCCGTCAAAAGAAGTAACAGCAGAGCTGATCCAGGTGCCCGCTCATTGGTCTTGCGGTGTAGTTTCTGAGACAGCCAGGCATCATGGATGTATTGATCATGGCATGATCACATGAGCTGGCCAACAGTCAGGCTGAGGACATTGACCAAGAGCTGGCAAAGGGGTCAGGTGGCCAGATTCGCCAAAGTGAAAGCGGAAACAGTACACACTTTGTACAAGAGATCAGCATTTGGTGTGTCTGAAAAAGTCCCAAATAGATGGACCCAAAATTTTCGGGAGCTGCAGCCTGGAGCCTTCCGCACCCAATGCCAGCCTGACCCATGGATGGATATTCTCCTGGTCTGGCAAACTTACCAACTTTGCCCGGGTGTGTCAAGGCAGAGACAAAGGCTGACCACGAAGCAACCCCACGTTGAAACAACTCACACCAGAAGAGAAGCCACCAGAGCAAGAGAGGAAGGAAGGGAGAAGGTTTGGTGGATGAAAACATAGACAAGAAGCTGTTCATGATCTTGTACACCAAGAGGAGCAAAGGAAGAAGGCCACACTCAATGTGCTTAGGTGTTGTCACTGGACAAACTTTCAGGCCCTCATCGGCACTGGAGCATCAGTGAATGTTATGGGTCCCAAACAAATCTGAGCCGCAACCTCTCAAGACCATCTACATGAAAATTGAAGCTCACCACCACTGCTGCCTGGAGTAATTGAAATGAAAGTAATTAATGGTGAAATGAGAAAATAAACATGTTTCCACATGACTAAAGAAGGGATAGGCACACTACTGGGGTGCAACACCGCAGATAACCTAAGGTTGGTCTTCTCTGTAAAACAAAAACATGATGCCCAAGCCAAGAAGGTACTCAAGGATTTTCCCCAGCTCTTGGAGGGGCCAGGGTGCTTCCCAGGCAGACAAATCAAATAGTACATCAACTCCATGGTACGCCCCATCATGCTTCGTCGGGTGTTGTTCTGCCTCCTCCTGATGGTAGAGGATGAGCTCAGTAAACTGGAGCAATAAGGAGCAACAGACCCCTATGAAGGATGACATCATCACCAACCTAAACAAACCACATTGGTTCTCAAAGTTGGACTTCAATGCAGAGTACCACCAACAAGAGCTAGATCCAGGCAGTTGTTATATGACTACCTTTTCCATAAAACTAGGGCTGCGGAAATTCAAGCACTTCAATTGTGTCATATCATCAGCCGCCAAAGTGTTTCAGACCACAATTTGAGAGATATTGTCAGGGATAGATGGAGTCCTGAAAATCAGCAATGGTATTTTAATATACTGGGTGACACTGTAAGAACACCATGCCTGGCCACCATGGACACGCTGACAAGGATCGCGAGCCAAGGCCCAATTTATTCTAATGCAGGTTTCCATCATTCAAGAACTCCAGAGTTCTTCAGTTTTGTGTTCTCCAAGGAAGTGCTGGGAATGGACTTGAAGAAGCTAACACCATTCAAACCACACCCACACCTCAGAATGCGACAGAGGTAAGAAGCTTCCTGGAGATGGTCGCCTATTGTGGTTGGTTCAAACCCTGGTGGCCAACGCTGTCTAAAACCCTCTGGGTTCTCACAGCGACTGACACCCCCTGGAACTGGGATGAGCGAGCATATGCTATGTTCCAAGAAATCAGGAGAATACTGCTCAAAGATGCAATAGTGGCATAATTTGACCCCGGTATCAAAGGTCATCATGGCTGCAAGCCCAGTGGGGTAGGAGTGGTACTGACACAGAGGAAATCTTCCGGGTCTTGGTATATGCAGCTGAGCCCTAATGGGAGCAGAAGCCCAATGCACACAGATGAAAAGAGAAGACATGGCGATTTGGTGAGACTGCTGTCACCTTCATCTTTATCTCCCAAGGCTGGGACTTCCGGCTGGTCACTAACCACAAACCACTCATCACGCTCTTCGCGGGTACATCTATGAGGTTGTGTATCGACCAGGAGCAAGAAATCTGGTGTACTACCTATCCCTGCACCCACAAACAGCTAAAAGTGTGATGAATGCTGACAAAGAACTCACACAAGATTTCTTCAGAAGCATTGCCGTAAGAGTATGCCCCAAGGCTATAATGATCGAAGAGATTGCAAATGCCACGGTGGATGCAATCGATGTGATACTTCACCAGAGCGAAAAAGGCCAGCTCATCTCCACAATGGAAGGGCTAGTGCCAAGGGGCAGATGCATCATGGTGCCCTAATCGCTATAGTCTTGGGTTTTAGAACTGGTGCACAAGGCCACCAAGCAATCCAAAAACTAAAGCATGGCTCAGATCTAAAGTGTGTTTTCCCAGAACGGACGACCTGGTGGAGTACAAAGTGAGGCTTTGCAAGCCTTGCCAGATCACTGGGGGAGGGGGAAATCCTGCCCCATTTCTTACTGAAGAGCCTAGCATCACACCCTGAGCAGCACTAATTTGCTTCTCCAATGGCCAAACTACAGTGCTGATCATGGAGAGTCACTCAAAACACTTGGTGGTGGAGCTCACATCATCCACTGTATCCCACAAGGTCAGACCCATCCTAGAGAAGACATTTATAACGTTTGCCCCCCAGCAAGTGAAGAAAGACAATGGGTCTTCGTTTCAAGGATCTGGGTTCACTGATGACCTCAACACCTTAGGGATTAGACACTGCAAAATTCCTCCAAGATCACCTCCCAAGCTAATGGAACAGTTATGCATTTCATGGGCACTCTGAACATGGGCACTTAGGATCGGGGTGGATCAAGGCGATGATCTGGAGAGATGCTTGAATCCATTTCTGTGAACATACATACACACACCCTACAGCACCATGTTGTTTGCCTTAACCGATTTGATGTTCCGGGGCCCATTTCAAGACAGCATCCCAGAAGTGTTATCATTGAGACCAGCACAGCTGGATGTAGCAAAAACAGAAGCCAAAAGGAGGACCACAAATCACCAGGCCCATTCGGGCTTGCAGAGCTGAGCCCCTTGAAACCCCTAGTAATCACGCCGTGCTCAAGGACCGCAAGTATGGAAATTCAGAAAACCTTTTGAGAGAGGACCCTGGTGCATCATCCAGATCCAGGGAACCATGGCCATAGCTCAGAAAGGAAGGGAATTGTGACCAGGAGCATATCCTTGTTCAAGAAGGTAGAGACAGTGTTGCACCCAGAAAAGGAAGACTCAGTGGACGAGTGGGACCTAAACCCCATACCAAAATTGCAGGACAGTACCAATACACCTGTGCAAGACATACTCTGAGATGAGGCACCATCTTTCATGGTGAGGGCACCCCTGCAAGAGACCCAAAATACTGATGGGGCTTCTTGCTTTGGTGAGGGTGATAGATGAGAGGAGTGCCAAGGAGTCAAAGATACCATCTGCAACCCAATCTTTCTTCAACCAAAGCCCTTTGTGACTGTGTGCCACTCAACCCAATAGACAATATGAAGCATCTAGATGGGCATGTTTTCCAACTGATGTGGAAATCGTTATAATGGGCCACCTGCTCATTGCAGTCATATATGTGACACTGCATGCACCCAAAACTCCGGGCGCAGCCAAGGGAATAAGTAAAGGGGAGGTTGACCTCTCAGGCCACTCTCATGATCAAGCCTGCAAGTGTGTGTCTCTTTTTATAGTGTTCTACTTAGTGGGACTGCGTACCTCTGGGCTGTGGGTGCAAGCCCTAGCACACATTGCACATTTTCCTTACATTTCAAGAACAGGGGCTCCTTTTTTTAAAATGTGAAATACTCTATACACAAATGCTGCTGTTCATGAATATTATGCAATCCAATAGGATTGACTTTAAAAGAGGAATTCCAGCCAATTTTTAAATATATCTCACCCACAGGCAAGGTGGTGGGCTATCAAATACCTCTTGATCATTGATACTGAAAAAAAGAGAGCATTAAAGGCAATTAAAGCCTGGGTCATTAATACTTAGTAATGCATCTGACCACTAAGGCACTGAAATGCGTTAAAGTTAAGGTCCATTGATTTTGCAGGATTTGATTTGAAACAACAAGAAATTACGTAGAAACCAAGCGTTAGTTAAAGTTTTGTTATTGTTGACAGGAGGTAGATGGTGCCAACACAAGGCATTAAAAGACAGGAAAGATTCATCTTATACAGCACATTAGCCTTAACTCTGACCACCAACGGGCCTCACACATTAGTTAGAAATGAATAGCTTCACAATTAGAAAATGTCATAACATGAAACACCATCTTACAGTTTCCTTTTAGAAACTGACACAACAGGTTACACCACCAGACAGTGTCCTACCAATCGAGTTAACTGGATGAGTTGTTAAAAGTCTGCGACTCAGGCATACAAATCGTGTTCAGGGCCTTTAATAACTGGTATAGTCCTGGGTAGTGGGTTATAAGGCTGTATTATTCTAGAGGAATGTTGAAAGCTCCATTGAAGACAATCAAGTCACTCAGGGCTTACAATGGCTTGTATAAGTGTTATTCTCCAACATTCCAATGTTTGTCTTTATACTTCTCTCTTTTTAATTTAGAGCATTCTACCCTTAGTGGGTGAAAAGTTCAAATAGTCTTATATCCCTTCTGCCTTGAGCTATACAAGTTGATAAAGGCCCTCTCCCTCGTTATAGGCCCTCATCTGGGGCTCAGGCCTTTAACTCGGGTTTGGGGCCTTTAACAACTGGTATAGCCGTCTGGGCTAGAATGAAACATCATCAGCATTGGAAGAATCCTTTACATCATCTTGTCTTGGTTAAATGATTTTATTAATTAACATCATCTTCCTACAACAAAAATACTTTCCACAATGTCCAATTACATACTTTTCTTGCTCCAATGAGTGCACCACTCAGAGTCTTATACACTGAGGAAAACGCTCATCCAGTGGTGCATATCGAGTTTGTGAAGCTCTGCGTTTTAGGCACTGTCCACATCCCCTCATGTTTAACTCGACTGTAAGTAAACTTTCTTTTCCTGGGATTTTGTGTATAATGATCTCATCTGCTAAACATTGATGTCTCAGGCTAGCAACAAATGCCTTGAACTCTTCCTTGTTGTCAAGGCACTCCCTCCCCCTGGACACATGTGATTCACTGGCAGTTCTTTTCACTGAAAACTGAAAAGTAGCTGTATAAATATTGCTCTGGAAGCCATGGATCACATGAAAGCATGAGTTTACCATTATATCTTTTGTGTACCATCCTTCTTTTCATTCTTCCAACTTGTCACTGACAGATAGAGTTCAACTGCTCACGGGGATAAAACCTCATTCTCTCTGCTGACCCCTGCCCTGCATCATCCAATATATTTTACAGTTCAAATCTGTTTACTGCAAAGCAGAAACATGAATCATCAAATGATACATTGCAGCGGTAACCATGATGCATAGCACCAGCGCCGTTACTAGAAAGAGGCGATCCATCATGCACTTCTCCAGCGGGGATTACATCTGCCCGGAAAAGCCTAGCAGAGTCATCCATTTCAGTGGACATGTATTTATGGTAGCCTTAGGTAATGCTCAGAGGGCTGTGGGTAACTCTTTACTTACTCACAGCAGAGGCTCTACTCAGCAGAGACCATTTCCAGTGGTGGGAGAGTGAATGGACATAATAATGGGGTGCCCTGCTCATGTACTGAATGGTACAGCTTGTGCCCTATGTCATGTCAGCATTTAAGCCAGTGCAACATGGCCGCAGGATGTTCAAGGCAGAAACTGCTCAAACCTGTCTGTGGGAATTAGCAAAACGTATTCAGCATGAAGTACATCAACCTGCCTTCAGAGTAAGTAAAATTCTTGTAGAAATTAAGTGCAAAGTATGCAAACCTGGTACTCGGGAATGATTCAGAATGCTCAAAACTGCCTGCAGATAATGAGCACCAAGTAAACCTGCCTGTGGGCAGCAAATCAGGGATATTTTTATCAGGGATATTTATTAAGCGCACATATCACCCAAAGGTCTCATGGCGCTGATGGGCATGGGTAATATTCAAAAATATAATGAGCAGAATGGACTGAAACAACCTTCTGAAATGAACACAAAGTACTCAAGCCTACGTACAGACAATGCACATAACATGCTGCACACTGTGTGCTTGGAATAAGCACGAGTTACTTATTCAAACTAATCTGCGGCTTCTAGCCACTCCCTATTTCTCTTTGCTTTGGGCTGACTTAGAAATGTGGGGGCATATTATCTAGCACAGCTAACATTATCGCCGCTTTAGCCGCAGAAAACTGCCTCTAAAGCGGCGATAATGGGCTTGATAATATGCCGCAGAGAATTCCAATAGAAGCCCATGTTGACACCAAAACATGGGTTTCTATGGAAATTCTCGAGGGCATATTATCAAGCCCATTATCGCTGCTTTAGCGGCAGTTTCCTGCCGCTAAAGGAGCGATAATTTTAACACCGTTTCTTGATAATATGTCCCCTAGAGAGCAATTGGGGTGGAGGGTTTTATTTTGGGAGTTTGTCAACCCCTGACCATTCGCTGCTCCTAGTGGGATTGCTGCGGGGCGGCGGGGCGGGGGAGGGGCAGGGTGGGGAGTAGTAAACTCCGGCATGCGGCCGACCGGAGTGAAGCGACTCTTGTTCTTTGGTGTCACCTTACCTCAACTGCATTGCCAGGTCTTTGGGTCCGCGTTCGCTGCCTGTCTCCCTCCTGCCGCCGCCATTCCAACGCGGCCGCTGTTTGGACGGGGACTACATCCCCCAGCATCCCTAGCGGTGGAAGAGGAAGCCGCTTCCTGCAGTCTTGCGCCTGGAGGCGCATAAATAACAGCTGGGCAACCGGCAGAGCGGGCGACTCTTGTTCTTTGGTGTCACCTTACCTCAACTGCATTGCCAGGTCTTTGGGTCCGCGTTCGCTGCCTGTCTCCCTCCTGCCGCCGCCATTCCAACGCGGCCGCTGTTTGGAGGGGGACTACATCCCCCAGCATCCCTAGCGGCGGAAGAGGAAGCCGCTTCCTGCAGTCTCACGCCTGGAGGCGCATAAATAACAGCTGGGCTACCGCCTCGCGGGACCGCGCGCGGGCAGCGCCCGGGAATAGCCCGGGCCAAGGGCGGGCCCGTTTAAGCCTGTTAAAGTCCGGGTAAGACTGGACTGGGCCCCCCCTCTTATATTTCCTCTAAGATCTACTGCCCTCCCACTCGCTATATTCCTTCCATCTGCTTAGCTGTAATCCGACAACTGTTTGGATTTGCATTCTGGCTGTCTACATTGTTGTATCTTTGATATGATGACTAGGGGTAGTAGGAGCAAAACTGCACATGGGGCAGTGCACGCATCTGGCCCAATCGACCAATATATTACTAGGGCAAACAAAGCGATTAATCAAGGTATATCACTCTTGGAGCGTAGGGTTTCCCAGGATTTGGCTTTAGCAAGGCGATCTTCTATAGGCCCTTTGGCATTAGCCAAGACACCCACAATCCCAAGGGATATTAGGCCTCTAATTGAAGTTCAGGCTGAAACTCATGGTGTGCCAAATATGGTTGATCTTTCGGCATCTCTGGCTTTCTCAGACATGCAATCAAGTGAGGCACTTGAGAGGACGCCTGAACTTTTTACGAGCCCAAGGCAGGAGGTCCCCATTATTGATCACTCAAGGGGGAAGAGGGAGGGTGCTATCCCAAAACTAAAGAAGCCTAGGGAAGTGAAAAAATGTAAACGCAAACCCAATAAAAAACCCCCGACTAGTCGGACGCAAAGCAAAAGTGCATTTAAACAGAATGGCTCAACCAACATAGCTACTGATATAACAGCCCCTTCCTCAAATCCAATCGATCCCAGTGAGCTTGTTAGTTTGGGTGAAGGATGCAAAGTCTGTGAGGCTAATAACCTACTTCTACGTAGATTAGGAGAACTTATTAAAGTTTATATGCAACCCATAGAACTATCCCTTTTTAATATCGAAAAACAGATAGCCTCTATGAATGCATCTCCTAAGGCACAGATGGGTGCTGGGTTGGCTAAATCTGGGGAGCCGAAAGCAACTATTACAACTTTAAGGACGGAGCGGATAGTGTCGAAAGCACCCACCAATGAACCGAATACAAATTAAAGCCACTGCCTGCTGCATTGAAGAAGGTTGTAGAGCCATCTAAATCCCCAGTCCCTGCTGAAATTACGAAAAATATACCACTCAAACCATCAGGGCCAGTGTATAATAATGACAAAAACAGGGGTGAGAGTGGGAACCACATACATCTACCAGTAGAAGCAGACCCATACGTGAGGAACTAACGTGGTCCTTAAAAAATAAGGTACAGCATTGGCTTACTACCAATAGACCGCTTCCACCTTTTTGCGGTAGTAGGATCCTAATGGTGCGTAGGGTGCCCTGGTTAGGAAGAGAGAAGAAAATGACTCGGGGGGACTGTGTCATAGTTAATTTTGACGACCCGCGTACGGCTGATTATATTTGCCGTCGTGGTATGTGGCCCAAGTATGATGGAATAGAGATGAGAAGGCTCTCCTTCTTCTATCCCCCTACAAATTGTTACGCTGTTACCCCTGATAGGAGCAGGCCACAAACAAGTAACTGGAATAAAAGAAGGGAGTGGGATGATTGGCCACTTGCCTAGAAGCAGTGGATTGACCATTATCAGGCACAGGATATGGTCCTGAGGGTACTGAACACATCAGTTCCAAACCATCTCAATCTTCAGATAGCTCTATGTCTGAAAAAAGCATAGGCACTAACCATATTACTCCTACCCTGAAGATAATTGATCAAGAAATTTTGCAGGCCCCAGCCCCATGCCCATGCCCTACTTCCTAGTATCAGGGCTTAGTATTGTACCGCCTATGCCCTCCACTGATCTTACGTCCCCCGTTGCATCCATGCCCTCTATCGAATGCCCAAGTTTCCAAAAAAATGATGCTCATGATTTTTTCGGCACTTTAAAGATCGTAAGCTGGAACCTAGCAGGCATCCATAGGAAATTATGTTTACCAGAGTGGAATGCCCTAGTGGAGACACATATGATCTGATTATTCCAGGAGACCAGGAGCTTAGAACCACTTTACCGGGTGGGATATGTCACCTATTTTGTCCCTGCAGTACTTCCCAGAAATGGGAAGGGTCGTCCCTCGGGAGGCCTACTCATTTGGGTAAGCATTGCCCTGAATTGCCGCATAGAACCAAAACAAATTAACTGCCCTGACATTTTAGGAATCTCCTTGAGAGGTCCCCAAAGGGGACCTACCCTCGACTTATTCAATGTATATGCCAGAGGTACTAAACATGGCTCTATGTCCCCGACAGTGTCTATTCTTTAAACGGAATTTAGAGAAAACTCAGCTGGAGCCCAAGTTTTGGTTGTGGGAGACTTTAATTGCACTTATGAGCCTCTCACATCAGATGATATTCTTGACCCGGGTGAGGATGATGCTAGATGGGGTATCCCAATCCTAACCATTCCCCCGATTAAAAAATGGTCTCAAACTGCGATTCAGCTGAATGCCCTAACGCTGGAGTTCGGTCTAAGAGCTGCTAACGGCCGTACAGGTTCAGACCCCACGGGCGCGGCCACATTCAATAGAGCTAACCATACCTCAAGGATTGATTACATCATGCTAGATTTTTCCCTTTGGGGTTTGGTTCAGGATATGGTAGTCTTGCCTACCGGTGAAAGCGACCACAATTCGCTCTCCTTGTCCCTCAAGAATCCTTGGCCCAATGAAATGATTAAAACATCTCCTAAGCTAGCTCATAAAATCTTTGTCTCCTCCTGTGGGAGACGATTGAAGTGGAATTTGGTCTCAGGGGACGAAACCAAACTTAACACTATCAATGCATTGCTTATTGCCTCACAAATGGAGTTAGATAATATCGACGCGGCCCCTCCAATTTCTGGATGGGTCACATCCATTTTTGAGGGTACCCTTAGGTCTACTGGGAATGTATTTTTGAAAAAGGAGCGTGTGGGCAAGAATATGGCAATTCGGAACCCTAGGGGTAAGCATGATTGGTATACATCTGCTTGTAGGCATGCAAAAACTCTTTTGATTAGGGCCATCAAAAGTAAATCTCAAGTAGCGATACAGGGAGCTAGGAAAAATTATAAGGAAACCCTGGCAAGTGCAAGAAAGGAGTGGGAACAAGAGTATTGGTGTACCTTAAAAGAGGCAAGCTCTGGGAAAGATTCAAGGCGCTTCTGGCACACAATTAGAGCCAAAAGTAGACCTGATAGCGACCTTATAACATGTAATATCACCAGCCAAGCGTGGGTTAAACACTTTTCCAAATTGTATACTCGCCAAACTGGTGATATTGCTACAGCTATTTCTAATGATGAACAGGCCTGGGAGGTGGCTCTGGTAAACCCCGACCTTCCAATAAGGAGAGTAGACCATGCAACCGGCACTTTATGTACAATCACGCCCCTTAAAGATTGGGAGGCAGACTTGGCAGATCCCGTTTTTTCTATTAAAGAAGTGGAGTACGCAATTAGCACCATCAGGCCCCAAAAAGCAGCCGGCCTAGATGGCATCCCCGGGGATCTGCTACGCTCAGATATTCCGAAATGGGGTAAATTCATCCACTGCCTGCTCAATGCTATCAGTAGGGGTGCACCTATTCCCGCATCTTGGAAAGGGGCGGAGGTTGTCCCTATTTTTAAAAAGGGGGCTAGGGACGACCCGTCCAACTATAGACTTATAAGCCTACTGGATATAACTCAAAAGGTGGTCGGGAAGGTGTTGTTGGTTAGATTATTACAATGGATCGGTGAAAACAACATCCTTTCCGACTACCAGGCAGGCTTCAGAGTAGGCACTGGCACAATTGAACAAGCGTTTAGATTGTTGCTAGTGTACTGGAAGGTGGTGGTCCTGGGCAAAGGCAGTCTCTATCTCGCATTTATCGATTTAAAGACTGCCTTTGACCTAGTACCCAGGGAGACTCTTTGGAGAGTTCTCGCTGACATGGGGGTACCCCACTACATACTATTGTTAATTGTAAGGTTGCATGAAAACACCTTTGCCCAGATTAGATGGGGCAGGGACAGAGAGAAAACTAGTAGAATCCCGGTAGAGAGAGGGGTTCGCCAGGGATGTGTTCTAGCTCCCACCCTCTTTTCTTTATATGTCAACGGTGTGGTCGAGCATCTGCTGAAAGATCCTTCAGACGAACCATCCCTGGCGGGGGAACGTATCCCTACCCTCCTCTTCCCGGATGATACACTCTTACTCTCCAAATCCCCAAAGGGCCTCCAAAAATTACTAAACAACTTCCAGCTTTTTTGCATAGAACGGGGCCTGGTAATCAACACTGATAAAACGAAATATCTTGTGATGAACCCCCCTAAAAAACCTGTGCGCCCTCCGAGGTTGAATGCCGTACCTTTGGGGAGGGTGGATGTGTTTGATTACCTAGGGATCCGCTTATCGCATAATATGCAGTGGGCTCCTCATTTATGTAAGATGTTGCTAGCTCACAAGAGGGTAACAGGGGCTCTTTTGAAGGAGCAGCGCTCCTGTGCAATCAGACCTATAGCCCCTGATATCGAAATCTATGCAGCAAGGGGAGTCAGCTCCGCTCTTTATGGGGCTGAGCTGTGGGGCTCATGCAATACTAGTGAGCTGTCAA
Organism: Triturus cristatus; assembly: GCF_964204655.1. Taxonomy (NCBI): domain Eukaryota; kingdom Metazoa; phylum Chordata; class Amphibia; order Caudata; family Salamandridae; genus Triturus; species Triturus cristatus. The sequence goes on along the minus strand of NC_140594.1, from coordinate 304,345,676 downwards.
GATCTGAGAGGAAGTTCTGTAGGGCCATTATGTCACTTCCCCAAGGTACCCCTATGACTCCATTGATGCTTGATTTAGGTTGTCGTCCCATTGGTGATCTGGCGAAATTTCGCCCCCTACTGTTATGGGCTCGGTTGTGGCGAGTCCCGGAGCTAGCTAAATATGCTAAAGGCCTCTCCGAAGTTATGTCTCTTCCCGGTTGGCATAGGATAAAATGGTTGAGAGACATGAAAGCCCTCCTGTGCAATCTGGGGCTAAGTACAGCATGGGAAAATAGATCTTCCCCTCCGAAAGCAACACTTAAGACTTTATACTGGAACTGGATTGCGACCCAACGGAACACTAACTGTACATTGGGCAGACTCACGGAGGACTTTCTGAAATTCAAGGACTTGCCGATCCGGGAATTATATCTTGATATCATAGAGAGACCTTTTGACAGGACCCTTTATTTAAAATTTAGGACCGGGACTCTTCCACTTCATGCTTTTACATCTCGGTGGAAACCCCCAGCCCAGACCACAGAATTTTGCCCTTCTTGCATATCTAGACAAGAGTCTGTGGCGCATTTTTTATTTGAATGCCAGGAGTATGTACACCCAAGAAGAAGATGGCTTAAGCAATTGTGTCGCTCCTTAGGAACCAGGCACCACACTGAGGCGCTACGCATTTTAATGTCAGACTCTCGTCCTTTGTATGCTTGTGCCCTCTCAAAATTTTTAGCATGGGCATGGTGCATCAGAAGCAAAAGGCTTAAAGAAATTGTTTAATTTGTTCTTAATACTTATTTATAATGTGTTTCTTTTTTTTATTGTAAAAATTGGATTTTAAGGTTAAATGAAATCAAATTCTTTTTAACTGTGAAGCTTTTATGATATGTTTTTATCGAAATAAAGCCTTTGACTTGACTTGACTTGACTTGATGAAATTAATTACATTGTGCGCGCTGCAACGCCAATTGCGTTGCAGCGTGCGCAATGTAATTCGTTTTATTTATTTAGTTATGTACTAAACTCCTGTCGGCCGTAGGCCGGAGTTTACTAGCCCCCCCATCGTGCCCCTCCCTCGCCCCACCACCCTGCAGCACTCCCACAAGGAGCCACGACTGCCCTTGACCACTGCTTTAGGCTTTGAGCAAAAGCCAGTGGCGTAGCTAGGGTGGGGCGGTGGGGGCGGTCCGCCCCAGGCGGCACTATTTTGGGGGCGGACAAAGGCATTCAGATAAGGCTCTGCTTGCTTTCGTGGACGTTCAGAGACGGGCAGAGAAGGAATAGGGCTCGGGCAATGTCCGTTCTTTTTTGTGCTGGCAGCTGTCCCCCCCTCTCTTTCTATTATTCCCTCTCTTTCCGTCTTGCTCCTCACTTCCTGAAAACCGTGACTTGAAGAAACGGTTCACAACCTCTCTTTCCTTCTTTCATTTAGTTGATTCCCTGTGAAATGGATCCAAAAAAGAAAAACTCTCTTGCGAGAAATGCCCTTTTTCTGACATTTTTCTATTCCAAAGTGCGGCGGGATGGAGAGAAATAGAAGGTTTTAAATATGAAAAATAAATACATAACTAAATAAAGCAAGACAGAGTGGTTGCAAAGTGGCCAGATTGGTTTTATTTACATCCAAATACATCACCATCACTTTGCAGAGTATGCCAGTGAAGTGCTACTTTTGTTTTCTCATCTTTCTTTGAACAGCATAGTTGTTCCCAGGTGGGAAAGTGTACCATATACCTGGTTGATGGGTGGATTGGAAAACAAAATGTGCACCATGGCTCTGTGTTCATGGATGTGGTCTTTTTAACCCCTTCCCCGCTCATGACGGAACCGTTCCGTCATGAGCCACGGTTGCCGTGTGCTCATGACGGAACGGTTCCGTCATGACAATCCTGTTGGCGGCCGCTCCGCCTGCGCGGCGCTGTTTCCCCGCCTGTGCGGGGCGACAACGCAAATGGGCGGAGTCATGACGGAACCGTTCCGTCATGAGCACAGCTCAACTGTGGCTCATGACGGAGCGGCTCCGTCATGAGCACAGGCCCACCGCGCTGCCCCCCTGCCCCCCCCCAGCGCTGCAGCGGAATGTCCGCAGCAGCGAAGGGGTTAAAGGCAGCATACTGCTTACGTTTTGTAAGGATATAAGCAATGGACATTGAAACGGTTCCCTTCAGGGCCCTCTAGTCATGTCCTTAACTTTTCAGGTAAAACCACTCGCTGATTTCTGAATAGTGAGTGTGAGATCGTTAAGGTAACCATGTTGTTTCTGCTTACATTTCACATGCTTTACTTAATCTTGCATTCCCTATGAGTGGCTGCTTTAACTTTTTTTTTTAGGCAGCCTATTACTCTTATCAAGTGCATAATTTGAATGGAGCCACATCCAAGTGTTTATAGCGGGCACAATTAGGTTATAGCTGAAGGCAGTGCGAGTTTCTCTCAGTGGGGAAGCTTGGTGTTCAGTGGGGGAGAGGATGTGGCACTATGGCCAGAGCTGTCGAATTTGGAACTGGGGAACCGGGTTCAGCCTTCATGACCAGTCCACCAGACCACTCTACTGAGGGAGCACATTCCCATGCTAGACCTTAGAAGGCCCCACTCGACCTTAGAAGGCTTGATGTCTTAGCACAAGCAGGTGTACCCTAGTGGTGTCAATTGTGGGTTAAGCTTGAAGGCCTGTCCACCACAATCCATACTGAAGTTCATCTCCAGTCTTGTGGGCAGGCCTACGAAGCAGCACACCCTAGAGCAACAGTGATCCAGTCGTTGTGACTCTGTCACTGAGGTCACATGAACCTTGAGCAGGTTAGGGCGATGTGAATGGTGTGACCGCACTGGGTACCTATTTCGGGTGGGTGCGTAGTGTTTGCAAGTATATTATGGTTTAAAGATAACTTGCTGCCTCTTTCCTGGCCTCCAGCAATTTTCAGAAACAATAAAAATGTCATGATAACTTCGGTGATTCATGTTCTCCCTAGAGAGAGATCAGAGTTTTGTCTAGTGGAAGGGTTGACTCCTGGAAAGGTAGCACAGAGGGTTAATGTGCCTGCTGCAAAGAACATGTACCATGCAGATCACAAAGTGCACTGCTTTAATGGGGGGACCATGATGAATGGTCATTTAATGTCAGCTGTAGATGATGGATCCCTGAACAGTGTCATGTATGTGCATGTTTGCATTGTGCTGAGGGGATTACCAGGTAATTATTCACGCAGCTCTCTGATGGATGTCACATGCGGTTTTTCTGAGTCCCCAGATAGTGCATGCAGTCTGTGTGTTCTCTTTTGTACTGCCAGTCACTGCCGGTCACCGGTGTATTCAACTGTGTAGCCTTGGACCGTGTCATGTATGTGCATGTAACTTGCATGATCGAGGTAACTATTAGCGGCGATACTACGTGTCTCTCGGACCTCTTTCAAGTGCTCGCCGTCCTTTTTCCCCAGCAACGCCCCCTCCCCAGGGGCGGCAATCTGAGGGATAGCCCCGGGCGCCACAAGCACTAGCTACGTCTCTGGCAAAAGCGTATTGAAAGCTTGGCATTCTCTGCTGCCTTCTTTACAAGTTCTTCACGTCAAGGATCACACTACTTTTGACCAAGAAAGACGTGTTTTAGAAGAGTGTTTTTCTGAGAGGATTCTCCTTTCCATGCCCTAATGCAGAATTATCTTCTGGCTGACATTGCTTATATACTGCAGTTACTTTCAAACCCTTCCGAGTGTCTGAAGAAGTACCTGGTGCTAAATGATTGTTTCCCTATTATCTCCAGAAAAGGGACACACTCTGCTCTCTCTTCGCCACAACAATCTGAATCTTCTAAAGAGAAGACTCTACTTTTCTGTTATAACTATAGACAGCTGGGTGCCTGATGGCCTTGTGTTATCAATTTACAATGAGATGCACAGTGAGCTAGTGGGATCTGAGTCCGCTCCGAGAGCCATTGGCTTTCATATGTTTTTCACGATTTGCCATTGCTTGGATGGGAGGTGTCTGAATTCTCAATTAAAGCTTCTGAACAAGGGGTTGCGAAATCTGTTCTGTATGCAAATACATCTAGAAAATCGTTTTTTTCAAATCCATACTAGCAGACACAAAGGGGAACTTTCTCACAAGCCATCGCTGTCTTTGGACGTGTGAAACACGATTTGATGGTAGAAGCAGGGTCTGATTTCTCTGGCTAAGGTGATCCAGACCCATGGAGTCTTCTGCATGGGGTTCCCAAATAAACATCTCTTTCAGCCACCCTCACTAGACTGCAAGGCCTCAGAGAAACAATGAAACCATTCTGAGGTTCTGGTGTTACCCCATTAGCCCTACACGGCAGTCTGGGAGGTCAGTGATTAGGCTGGTATTTTGGCTCTTTGTGAGACTGTTTTATGATTCAGGTGGGCTGGTTTTTACTGTTAATATCCCAGATAATACCACAAACATTTCCTGCAACAAGGACTAAGGAATCCATTCTCCTATATCTTGTAAAACACCTGCAAAGTTACATTTTACAAGTTCAAAACTGCCCAAATTTCCAATGCGACCGCTTCCTTAGCTATCTAATTTGCTAATTGGAGCCTCTTTTATTTTGGTGCCCTTGACTTTTTTCTTCCCAGTCTGACCCTGGTTACAATAGTGAGCGAAGATCATTAGATTTTTCCTAACAAATGAGTGTGTGCACCTTCTTTTGTGCAGTGTATACACCTGTAGGAAAGTAGGATCTGCTTCTTATGGTTACCCCCACTTTTTGCTTGATGCTACACTGTTTTTAGGTCTCGCCTGAGCCAGCGCATGCTCTGCACTGGCGAGACATTTAGTAAGCGGCTTTTCGCAGTGCTACCAAAGGGCCACCAGCTTGCGGTCATGCGCACAATCTCGCGCGCCACGTTCCGCCTCTCCGGTAACTGCTGCGTGCGCATCCCTCACGTGCTTTAGCATGTCATCGCGATTACTTTCGCTTTCACCGCGATCGCGATCGCGATGACTTTTTTAAACTTTTAGCGCACACACATGTTTTCTGTAGCTATGCAAAAGTGGCTGGTATTGAACATATTTATGACTAACGCCCACAAAAACAGTTGCCTCCAAAGGCCATCACGTTGTTTCCTTTAATTTAAGTCTTCGGTGTCATTAACAGAAAAAACGCAGTGGACGCAGCAATGAAAATACCCCCAACTTCCTTCAACTGGAATAGAAAACACTCTCCCCCTACATCTCAGGTCCCATATCCAATAAACAACAAAAGCTCATTGAAGCAGCCATAGCACTCGTAGTATTACAAACACGGCGACATTACCGCTCAGCCATGAAGCGCTCTGAGGCGACGTGGTTAGCATTATTTGAAGGTTTCCTCGCTCCCTTTTCTTGCTCTCCTTTTTTTACTCTGTACTTCATCCCAACTTTCATTTCTCTCTCATTAGCTCTATCTCTATTTGTATCCTCTCTCTCAATTTCTCTTGCTCTCCCTCTAGCTCTCTCTCAGCTTCTTCATCTTTCTCTGTCTACAGGTTGCTGGCATTGGAGCAGTGGATGCAGCAATGAAGATACCCCCAACTTCCCTCAACCGGAATAGAAAACACTCTCTCCCTACGTCTCAGGTCAAATATGCAATAAACAACAAAAGCTTATTGAAGCAGCCATAGCACTCGTAGTATTACAAACACGCCGACATTACCGCTCAGCCCTGAAGCGCTCTGAGGCGACGTGGTTAGCATCATTTGAAGGTTTCCTCGCTCCCTTTTCTTGCGCTCCTTTTTTTACTCTGTACTTCTTCACAACTTTCATTTCTCTCTCATTAGCTCTATCTCTATGTGTATCCTCTCTCTCGATTTCTCTTGCTCTCCCTCTAGCTCTCTCTCAGCTTCTTCATCTTTCTGTGGCTACCTATCAATCTATCTTTCTTTCACTCTCACGCTCAATCTACCTCTCTCCACTAATCTTTCTCTTTATGCTTTGCACTAACATATTATTTCTGTCACACACTCTACATTTTCACCACTCACACTCACTTGTATTTCAGTTTCAACGCACAAGCTTCATGAACTTCACCTTTCTTTCACTATACTGCTCCCACTGCTTAACTTCTCCCTTTGTGTTTCTTTCATTTTCTCTTCATGCTTCATTCTTCCTCTTCATGTTCTTTTCCTCCCTGTTTGTGCTCTCTACTTGCTCTCTCTCTGCCGCCCCTTTTATTATTCTCTTACATATTTGTCCATATTTCTTCTCTTCCACTTTTCACTGTTTAAGCTTCTCAGTTTGTATTTCTCCTCTTCAGAGATATTTAGATTTTTTTAAAATACTACTACATTGAATTTCAATAGGACAAAGAGGAATGAATCCTAGCAGGGAGGTGCACTTGGAGCAAGTAAAGAACCAATTTTTGTCTTTATGCACATCAAAAGAAAACCTGTACTTTTAATTGGCACAAAGAAATGGCACTATGGGTTTTGATTTGAGAGTCCTGACACTCAAGCGCACTCCTTTGTAGGCGGATATGCACATGTGATCAGACAAAATGCTGTTACTCAAATTTATGACAAAACCAAAGGGAGATGTGGGCAGACCCACTGCTCATTACTGTATGGTGTGGTCGGCAGAATCACAATGTGAATAACATCGGAACACACCACAGGATGAAGAGGGCTGACCCAACACACCTCTATATATATGTTTTAATTTCTAATTTATGATTATTTGGTAATAGGGACATGGAGAGATAGCTAATGCAAAAGGTGTCTCCTGGAGGCCAGAACTAAAAACACAGGGAGCCTCAGTTAATTATAATAAATTAAACAAGCATTGGCATAGCCAATAGGTCTCGCTTTTGGGACCTTATAAGTGTTTAGCCATGCAACAGTTGATGTTGTTGCACCAAGGATATTGTGATGCATAACTAAATACTTATAAGGTCCCAAAAGCTAGACCTATTGGCTATGCCAATGCTTGTTGACTAGTCTGACTGGGATCCTGCTAATCAGGACCCCAGTCTATCTGCTTTCTCCCTAAAATGTTATGCATGCACTTAGGTACACTCCAGATTGGATACTGGGGTACCCTTGTCAGTCCCTATTAAATGGTACCCATATACCGAGGGCATTGGTACACCAGAGGCCTCCCATGGGCTGAAGCATGTATTATGCCACCCATGAGAGGCCATGCAAAACGGAACTACAGGCCTGCCATTGCAGCCAGTGTAAGATGGTGCATGTACCACTTACTTTAGATATAGGCTTACTATATCTATAGGTCACTAAACTTAAAACCTATCAGTCAACCCTCTAGTAGGCCTTGATAATCATGAAGGCAGGGTGCTGGCTTTTACGTGAGAGGGAGCCCCTGCATGAGCAGAGCACCCCTGCAGCCTTCGGAGACCATTCTCCCGGGATGTCGGTGACGCAGCCAGACACATAGGTAGAGGTGCATTATATGCTCGATTAAAATGCTATCTCGAAAACGGCTGCAACAAAACATGTTGTGTTTGGTATCAAACACCTTGGAATCATACCTCCACACTGGTAACCGGTGTGGGTGTTCATATTCCACCTTTCTGAAGTGAGCTTCGTGGGGTCCCTGGTCTTCCCGGTACCAGCCTTCTCGACCCGGACAGCACAAAATGGTTGCTGCTGACCAGTGACACATTTCTGCCCTCCTGCTGCTGAGCCAAGCTCGAGCAGGGGAAGGCGAGACAATAGGCATCCTGTCACAGGGAGGTGTGACTACCTCCCAGACAGAATTTAGTGTATTGGGGCTGGGTGGATGCACTTCCAAAGTGTCTGAAAGTCTGCATCTGGGGTACACATGGTGTCCCTGTGCATAGTCCAGTTCAAACCAGTCCTGGGAGCCGTAGGCTCCTGCTCTGGCGTGAAACTGGACAAAAGACATGGGCGTATCCTCCCCACTGTCCTGATCCTCCCCTGGGAGGGTCCTCTGAATCTGTCCAACCCTCCCCCGTGGGCCCAAAAGGGCTTTCCTGGCTGTAGGACCCTAGATTCAACGTGGACAAGATTGTGAACCAGAAACCACTGAACGTCGACTGTCTGGACACTCTGGACTTCGCTGGAATTTGACTGGGCCCGACTTCATCTCCCTCGCCGTCCAAAGCATTGTATGTGCCTGTGCACTGTACAGGCTCTGTGCAGGATCTGTGGTGCATCAAGGAGAACAGAAGCATCTCCCTTGGGGTGAAGGAGTCACTCCCCTGCATTCTCAGGCACCATACCGCAGCGGACCGGTCTGCCGATCATGAGCTTCTGCGGACTCCGAAGGCTCCAGCAACAGAGGAGGTGGGTTCCTACGTTTCTTGAGGTTGAGCTGCCCTCTCACCAAGTCTGAGGCCAGTATCCCTCGTGGGGACTGCATAACCCGAACCCTGTGCACCGCGTACTCTTGCAAATGCATATGCTTGTTGGCGTTCCCCAACTAAGTGTATTGGGCAATCAATAGCCTCAAACACTGCACACATTTTGTGCAAAGTACTTTGGCCTCCTCTCACTCTGTGCCCCGCAAGGTGTGACATTGTGAAACTTCTAAAGCTCTCCTTGCGACTCCTGTACCATTGATCTGTGGGTCCATTTGAGGGACAACACTGCTTTTCTTGGGCTCTCCTGGTTGCTCCAGGCCTGCACTGACTCCCCTTGCTGTGGTGAGTCTCCTGGTCCTTCCTGGGCCAGACTGTAACGTTACTCGACCTTCTTTGTGGGTTGTCGCTGCCAAGGCTTGTTGGTGCTCCCACCGGACAATGACCCCTCAGCACTCAACATCCTTCGTGGGACAGCACGTATCCGGCTCTTGGTCATCCTCTATGTCTCCTGGACCCCGTGGCTGCAGAGTCAAGGTCAAACACAAGGAGATGATGGACGGAGCGCTGAAACTTTTCAGACACTCACCCCCAGTCACAGATCTGGGTTGAATCCATCAACGTTCTTTAGCTCACTTCGCCACCCCAGTTCAGACACAGCTATTTGCAAATCAGTCTTGACCCTGTGCCTCATGGGAACAGTCCAGCCCGAAATGCCAAGCCATGTCTTCCCTGGACCAGAAACAAGCATCCTGGGACTGGTTTCGGGCTAACAGCCCTCATCAGCCAGGCTAGCTTGAATACAGTGGCACAGTGAGCAAGGGACCCACGTCTGAACATACCTTGCCAACTTAGGGCGAACAAAGCAAACACAAGGAGATGATGGACGGAGCGCTGAAACTTTTCAGGCACTCACCCCCAGTCACAGATCTGGGTGGAATCCATCATCATTCTTTAGCTCACTTCGCCACCCCAGTTCAGACACAGCTATATGCAAATCAGTCTTGACCCTGTGCCTCATGGGAACAGTCAACCCCGAACTGCCAAGCCATGTCTTCCCTGGACTAGAAACAAGCATCCTGGGACCGGTTTCGGGCTAACAGCCCTCATCAGCCAGGATAGCTTGAATCCAGTGGCAAAGTGAGCTAGGGACCCACATCTGGGCGTACCCTGCCAACTTAGGGCGAACAAAGCAAACACAAAGAGATGATGGACGTAGTGCTGAAACTTTCCAGACACTCACCCCCAGTCACAGATCTGGGTTGAATCCATCACCGGTCTTTAGCTCACTTCGCCACCCCAGTTCAGACACAGCTATATGCAAATCAGTCTTGACCCTGTGCCTCATGGGAACAGTCCACCCCGAACTGTCAAGCCATGTCTTCCTTGGACCGGAAACAAGCATCCTGGGACTGGATTCAGGCTAACAACCCTTATCAGCCAGGCTAGCTTGAATCCAGTGGCAAAGTGAGCAAGGGGCACACATCTGGGCATGCCCTGCCAACTTAGGGCAAACAAAGCAAACACAAGGAGAATATGGATGGGGTGCCGAAAATTTTCAGACACTCACCCCTAGTCACAGATCTGGGTTGAATCCACCATCGTTCTTTAGCTCACTTTGCCACCCCAGTTCATACACAGCTAAATGCAAATCAGTCTTCACCATGTGCCTCGTGGGAACAGTCCAGCCTGAACTGCCAAGTCATGTCTTCCCTGGACCGGAAACAAGCATCCTGGGACCAGTTTCGGGCTAACAGCCCTCATCAGCCAAGCTAGCTTGAATCCAGTGGCAAAGTGAGCAAGGTCTCCATCTTCACACCTGAAGCACCAAACATTGGTGGGCATTCATCTACCGAGCCTCAGGTCACTCCTGAGTGACCCAGACTCTGTTCCCTCTGCTTTCAGGTTCCTTCCATCAAGAATCCACCTGTGGGTTCCACCGGACACTTTTCTTCCTTCCAGCAGTGGCATTTCTTTGAAGTCTCCCATTTAGATTGACGACGGTTTCCAACGCCACTTCAGCCCTATGCACCTGGCTTCCCTGGGATAGGTAACTCTGGTACTTTGGTATCCACGGGTGGGGTGGCTCTCCAACCATCTATGTTCCAAAGGGTTTCTTCGTAATCCATTGGGAAGGGTCCGTAAAATTTAAAACTGCAAACACAACTCTCCCATTGAATTGTACGTAGCACGAGGTCATGTTCTCACACTGCACCCCCCCTCCATGGGGTCCCTCCTTACTCACCTTGAGTGGTTCCTTGGCGTCACAGCGATTCTACAACCTCTAGAAACTGTTTTGACTCGAGTCGTGGTTCTTATACCACTATTTTAGTATAAGGTTTGGCCTCTCGCTGGAGCCCATTATGTATCAGTGCTACTTACGATTGTTTCTGTGCTACAGTATTGTGTGCTTTGCATTTATCTGCATGTAGCAGATACTATGAGGTATTTCAGGTGTGTTATAATAATAAATACATATTTTTATAACTACTGTGTGGCTCTCCTTTCATTTAACAAATACAATAAGGTTGCATTCTGGCAGAACAAGCTGCTTAACATTCAAGACTAAGCCTGAAGGCTGCTCTCCACAGCTACGACTTGGATAGCTTTCTAAGCTTATCTTTGACCTCTTAAATCACCATAAGGGTTATTTGGACTGGTGCAAGGTGCCCACTTTAATTAGCGGACAGCATATACCAGGCCAACTTCTCACAGCACCCTGTACCAGTTTGGGATACTGCAGACTGCAATGGTCTGCCTCATCCTTTCACACAGCATGCTCAGGCTCTTAATGTTTAAATGATCTGCACATTCGTACTCACATGTTTAAGCAGTCTTCCAAGGACATAGATCAATTAAATGTAGGGTCTTTCGAAAGTTTAACTTCCTCAAATTGCATGGTGTCTCAAAAAGCCTCTTCTTGATATATTCCTAAATCCTTGCATGAAAAATTCAATTTGACTTAAAATGTCACTTATTTTCTTCCCTTTCTTTCTTCCCACTGACCCTCTCCTTACCTACCACATAACAACCTATCTCCCTTCTCCCCTTAAACCATATTCCTGCAACCTGACAACACCTAATCACCGTTAACCTATGTATTCACCTGACCAAATATTTGGATGATCCGGCATACCTCCCACTTATCACACCCAACTCTCATTAATCTATCACAAAGAAACTACAGTAAAACCACTGAATGGTTTACTTTGAGAGCACATGACTAATCCCAATAACCATCAATAATCAATGACCACTGGATTAACCACCAACCCCTGGGATACGGGCTAGAACGCTACTCACCGTAAAGCATTATAATACATTGTCAGGGTTAGTAAGCACTACATAAATGCAATTACAATTATGATTATAATTGCATTTCTTAGAGATTGTTTTCAGTTCATGATCATGGTACATGTGCAGCATGGAAACCCTTATCCATTCAGCCAAAAGCATGAACAGGTCAATTATGTTAAATTTGTTATTTGCTGCGCGTTGGTATTATAGCTCTCTGTTTGCAGGCTGACAATGCCGCCAATCATAACTTTTGAGATGAATCTGTTCTGTGCACTTGTTTTTGAAAAGTAAAATGTACAGAAAAGTTATTAGAAAAACAAAAGAACATCTAGATGCCATTTTTGTAACTATTGTGCAACTCTCAACGTGTTCTGTCCCAGGATACTGTTTTTTTAAGATTGACTCTCTCAATCTGATAGGAAATTACTGTAAAACAAACTCACAATAGGACTGTCTGGATGAATAGTTGCTATCATATTATTAACATATGCTTTTCAGAGCCACAGTGGAGATTTTAGTTAAGTTCACAGAAAACGTAACCTTAACCCTCTGCACATTCAAGTTCCTAGCCTTGTTGTTTCTTATATTTTTTGCCACTGGAATTATACAGTTCTATGGCTGAAACATTTCCACATAATTATTAGGTTACAGCACTTTTCACCTAATCTACCATCTGTTTTTGCATTCACGCTCAAAAAGCCTCCAATATATATCCTATGGCACTTGTAATACAGCGGACAGGATCTGTCACGTTTGTGAGGGAGTTACCCACCTGTCAGACTTTAAATCTTCCATTTCTCGACTCTTCTTTTTATTTCAAAGAACTCTCTCCTTTCTTTCCATCCTCTGCATGCCTCCTGTCTCTAAGCACAGCCTACTCTAAGCCACACGCAGGTTTGCCTTAATCCCTATTATTGTATCTACGCAAATTACCCACATCTCATTTCAAAGATCACAACTTCCTCTTTAAATGTCATACCACTGCAACCTATACAATACCTTCTTGCCTGTAGCTCGTCTATTAATACCCCTGCCCAATCCATAAGATCACATATTTCCTCTCCCACTAAAGATAGAACCTAACTCCTAATAATTGTATCTCCATCATAGAATCTGTAGTAAATGCATGGGATGGTTTGTTTAAGAGGACACAAAGAATCCTAATAACCAAGAATAATGAAAAATAACAAACTACTAAACCTGGGTTCTAGAGCAGCATGCTGCCCGGTGTAAAGTGCTACGATACCTCTTCAGTAATAATAAGTGCTATTGAAATGGAATTACAATACAATATATAGCCCTTGTGCCTCATACTAATACTAATTTCATAATGCTCCGCAGTTGCACAGCCGATTGTAGTTTATACAGACAGCATAAATGTTTCCTTATACTGCTTGACACTCTCACACTCATGTAAGGCATAACTGCTGTGGGCCATGTCCATTTCCCAGAACTGTTCCGGTACACAGTTGCACTAACCATCACCAACTAAACAGGCATGGAATAACGGAAGAGATCTACCACATGCCACTAGCCAATGAAGGACTTTAATTTAGTCCTCCAATGCAGGCCTCAACTAGCTATATACTATGATCTCGTTTGACATCGCATAATGGCAATCAGATATGGGATGATAATACCAGAGTCCATCCCAGCAGATTTCTGATCCATGTCTTCCTCCAAGCTAGGCCTGCTCAGGACAATAAACTTTAAACTAGATATCGCAGAATGGACAACACAGTGCAGTAACCAGCTCAGTGGACTATAAAAATGAGAAATGCTACAAAGGACCCACAAAGCCGCTGAAAGCTACCAGCTTACTGAAAACCATAAACTGCGGGCCTGTCTTTCGCGCATTTTCATCTATCACAGTGGTGCGACTCATAACACGATAACCGCATCTCGATGGCCATCATGCAAAACATGGAAACAGTTCCCACATAGGACTAAAAGAAGACAACATCCTTCCAATCACACAACCTAGGTGGTGTAGCATGCTACCCATGTAGGAAAGCGCTTCAGCATCCCACTTAGAGGTAGGAAACCACTATATAAATATTGTAATAGAAAACAATAGGTGGCCTGGTATGAATTTCAGAGAAATGTCCTTGCTTTAGCAGGATTTCACAAAAGTATACAAAAAAGTGATGAATGAAATGCTTGAATTAATCTCAGTCCATTGTTATTGTGCACTCCATGCCACCTCAGTTTGGACCTAGCCATATGCGAATCAGTCTTGACCTTGCTACAGTAGGAGCAGTACAGCCTAAACTGCCAGGCCAGGTCCTCTCAGAGCACAATCAACCCAGGACCAGTTTTGCCATTGATATGGGATCATCAGCCAGGTATAGCTTGGTTCCAGTGACACAGTGTGCATGGGGTCCATGTCTGGGCATACCTGTCCCACTTATAGGGACACACAAATTCATACATAAAAGTGATGGATGGAATGTTTGAATTAATCTCAGCCACTGGTAATCAGTCAGGGCAGCATCCCAGTCTATTGTTATTTTGCACACCATGCCAACTCAGTTTGGATCCAGTCACATACAAATCAGTCTTGCCCCAACTGCCAGGCCAGGTCTCCCCTGAAACAGAACACAAGCAAACCAGGACCAGTTATGCCCTTGTAATGGGCCCTTCAGCCACATATAGCTTTCTTCCAGTGACACAGTGTGCAAGGGACCCATGTCTAGGCATTCCCGTCCCACTTAGGGTGGCACACACAACAGTATACAGCAGGATTATAGGCATTAATCTGATGTGTTTTTACACAAGAACAGGAGGAATGTGGGAAGAAGATTCCTTTTGTGATGCCTCCAAAGAGGGGAAGCCTAACAGGAGTGGAAAACGAGTAAGATAAGTTTGTTTACAGGAAAAAATAGAGAATCTTTTGTGAAGTGAACAACTCATGGTGTAGCAAATGGGATGAGGCAGAGTCAATGAAAAGCTATTGAGCACAGAGTACTCAAATTACCATAAGCACTGAAACATGTTTGTGGAGAAGGAGCAAATCACACTCAGAGACAGAATTTTATGGAGTGAGTCAGATCAATATTTACTTCTACAAACTGAGCTAGACAGATGCAAGATTTTCTGATGACCTAAAAGTTCTAGAGAGCTGGGTATTATTATCCCCAGTGTGTTGCATTCAAAACACCATGTTGTCCAAGGCATGAAGTTCTACATGCCGAGCCTTACTAAACTTCGGAGTGACTAAACTCCTGACATCTACATACATTTCCAAAGAACCTGCAGTGGGAGAGTTAAAGTTTACTTAAATGTTCCATACCTCAACTAATGACCCTGAACTATGCAAAAAATGACTCCACAGTGGTCCTGTTGTCATTTTATTGGATTTTCAATTAACAAGGCCTTTTCGTCTTATTTTGGATCTGGCAATCAGTCTATGTTTAAGCATTGTTTATTCTTAAGTGAAACATTATTTTTCTATTAGAAAAAGATCAGTTTTTTGGGGGAATTGGCCATCTGTTTATGTTTGAACATTGCTCATTCGCTGGTGAAAGATTAAGATTTTTTTAGTACCAAATGTTTACTTGTTTTTCAAATGTGTTGAGTGATACTAAGACAACTACAATGTAGTTCGACAGCTCTTTCATGACTTTGTTTGTATATGATTTTGTTTGTATATATTTTCATGTTTTTTAATTTGGAGGAACTATTTTTTTATTTGAAAAGTTCTTATGATTCTCAAGCATTTACTTGATATTGGAGATATTGTGCGATTTTTATCCCCCGCTCTTGAAAATGGCAGCAATTTCAGTATTTTTCCTCCTCAGAAGATGCTTTGAATACAGGTGCTAAAAACCCTTTTTGCAAATGTTAATCTTTATAATTTTACAAAAGCACATCATTTGTAAAATTACACATACTACTGTTCTTAAAATGCAATATACAACAAGATCACTAGAAAGCTGTTGTATAAATACAAACCTATGACCAAAAATAACACAATCATAAAGCAAAAGGTACAACAAAGCTTCTTTATGCTTACGTCGCAAAACATGACAACCTCAAGTTGCATTCCCAAAATTGTGAAATATTCCACTTTACAAGGGATAAAACCTAAACCGACGTCACAGTTTTCTTAAAAGAAAGGTGAACTAATTTGCCAAATAACTATATCCCAAGTAATAAGGTGTGCATATCACCACCAGAGCCAATCAGAATATGTTTTAAAATATTTTAAATACTTTTTAGCAAAAGTTACTCTTTCTAGTGCTCCTTTCCACCCTGGAAGAATGATGGCTGGGCCAAGGCAGAGGCATGCACACATCTGTTGCAGCAGTTGCCCCTGCCGTCCTGCCCTAGGCCTGCTCCTATAAAGTGGACTCTCTCTCATCCGATCCTTGTTCACTCTATTGCCCGTTCTATTTTTGGCTGGCATTTTTTCTTTTTTTTAAATTTGTGGTCATCTTATATTACATACCCCGCTGACAGTCGACCCTGGGAGATTTATGAGTTCTTAAGCGATCGAAATATTTCGGGACGATCTGCTTTCCTTATCTGCAGCAGACTGACAGACTCTGCTCGTCCCTCCCGTTCTCCTTAAGGATCCCATCATTCATATTGTCTATTTCTTCTTTGCAGACTCCCATGAGTTTCTTGGCTTTATGGACTAAGGAATATTTTTTCCATTTTGATCTTCACCCCGTTCTCCACCTTCTCACGTTTTTACACTCCTCCCTTTCTACAGCCCCTCTACACTTTGAAAATATTTTCATAGGGTCTGATTCACAAAGCTTTTAGTTGTGAGCTGCTTTGACGCCTGCAAATGTAGGAGTAAGTCATATCAGAGCAGGAGTAAGACACGATTACACAAAGTGACTAGCACCCACAGTTTTCAAGTGTAATATTTTCACTTGATTTACTGCTCTAAGTATGTGTGTGGAGATATTTATCAATCATAAATTGCTCACTTGTTTCGGTGGCTTCTTGAACTAATGCAGCCACTACCAGGATCTGTGTTTGACTCAATGGTCACAAATTCAAATCCAGGTGGGTCCATTGAGCACTTCATCCCACTGAGAAACTAGCCCTGAGCTGGGTAACAACAAGGAGCAATGGGCTACTTTGTCATTGTGATATAGTCTTTTTTAGATTAGACCTATGCAGGAAAAACAAGCAATGGCAAAGCCAATAGGTTTCGCCTATGCAAAATTTATTGGCGTAGTTAATGTTGTATTTTACATGCTACACAACAGCTCAAGCTGCTGTGCAACATGACTTAAAGTAAACAAAAAACAATGCTATGGCGCAGCTAGCTGTGACTGCATCATAGCGCTTATTTTTTACTTTAAACCATGAAGCATAGCAGACCACGCTGCTAAGTAACATGTAAAACAAGCATTTGCAATGCAATAGGTCTCGCATTTGCGAGAGTTTGAGCTATTAGCATTGTAAATGACAGTGCCTTTTATTTATGTTTTTAAAAACCAAACTTAAAGAAAAAGCATTGTCATTTACAATGCCAATAGCTCAAACTCGTATACATGCGAGACCTATTGCATTGCAAATGCTTGTTCACTTGTGCATCGTGTGTTCAATTAGGAGCACAAACAGGTTTTGTACGGATTTGTCTTGATGTTATCATTGCTGAGACTGTAGATGTCATTATATGTACTATGTATATCATTTAATGTTGTCAGGTTTCAGGGAAGGTGAACCTGCTGAAAATCCTCTACGATTCCTTAACCTATAAGCAGCATTATGGCCAATACAACAATGCCAACGGAAAGAGCGAGGGACAACAGGGAAAGGAGAACAGGAATAAGGGTGACAGAAAATGAGTACTGACCTCTTCAGGGTAGAAGTGTCTCGGTAACGTAAGCAAGATCTCTTTTTCAGCATTCCTCGTGTGGCAAGAGTAATAGGAAACCAAGTAAAGGGAAGAGGAAAGCAGCAAACAGGAAGGAGTAACAACTGTGAAACACGTTGAATACAGCTGTGAGTAGTGACAGAAATGGTAAACAATTTAGTGTAATTGCAAGCCTTTTACCGACCAGGTTCCAGGGAAAGATTATTGGACTCCAGAATAAACTATGGTAACAGCTGAGAAGAAAGCACAATTAGAGGCACGATAAAAAGAGGGCAAGGAACATAAGAACCATGGGCTGAAATAACAAGAGGCCTAAATCAAGGGAGCCGGGAAGAAAAGAAAACACAGAATGGAGAAAGAATATGGGTGCAAACTCAGTCAAAAGCAGAAGACCCACACAACAAAGTAAAATGTGGCTAGATACTTGCTTTCTGTAGAAATGGATTTAAATATTAGTACTACCGTCCGTAACCCAGAGGTCCTCACCATAAGCAGGTAGTGGGGCGCCATGAAGTATGTAGTTTCCACGTCCCCATCCTCTATACTTTCTACCCTCTTCCCAACCTACAGTTCACTTGCTGTCTGTAGATCTTACTAATCCTGACGGTACCCCCTTAAAAAAAAGAACTCCCTGGATTAGATGGAAAGCATTTGTGGAGCTGTGTTACCAGTCTAGGTACATGGACGTGGTCTGAGGCTCCCCAAGTTCTATAAGATGAAATGAAATTAAATGTAATGAAATGAACGCATGTAATATAGCGCACAGCTACTCGAACTAGAGTGTCCTGGCGCAAGCAAGCAGAAAAGTGTCGGAACGCTGAGGAAGGGCTAGATTTAAAAAAACAACAGGTATGGTGGAACGGAGAGCCCCTCCAAGCTGGCTGGAGAACGTATCCGATGACAAAAAATGTTCTTAGCTGCTTTAGCTCAATAGCAATCCGTTCATACACTTTTGGTGCTGTTGTTCGAAATTATTTTTAAGGACATGGTGTTACATCAGTGGTTCATTAGTAACCAAATCATGCTCAGTTGAAAACCACATTCATATCTCCCAATGCATTTCGGGTCTGAACATGACCCTTCATCAGGGGTCACTTCAAAAGATTCTGAAAAATGAAATGAAACAGATGACTTTTGAAGAACAGTCCACTAGTTACTACTAACTAACCAGCATTAATACCGTCATCCTAACTAGTGACAATCGTGCAAACTCAGCAAAAAGTTGCAGCACCAAATCCCTGGTTGAAAACGAGAAAAGCATGCTCGCCAAGATTAAATAAATGTGCTACAAAACATGCAGAGCCAACCAAAACAGTGTTCAAAATCCATGAAGATGTCTTTAACGGAAGACAGAGTGTGTGCAAGCAAAATATACTATGCGTACTAGTGCTCATATGTGAAAGAAGGTCTAAATCTGCCAGGGTGATCAAATGATACCGCTGCTTTAAATTGTGACAGCGTAATGCGCGCGTTTACACATCACTCATTTCGTGATCTCGTTCAACAGGCGAAACACTCAAAATCAAAAAGTGCAAAGCTTAAAACGGGACCGCGTTATATGCATATTTAAGCATTCACTCCTTTCGTAATCTCGTTCAACAAGTAAATACAGGATGTGACTAAAAGCCTAAAAACTCGAAATCAAAAGGTGCAGAGCATACCGGGAGAGTGGAAGAATCCTGAATACATCGCCAGGGATGTTGGTGACTCGACGTGAGTCGGGTTAAAGGCTAAATAGACGTCACGCTCAAAAGCGACTTAAAGAAAAAGTGCTTACTATTAGACAGGATGCCATGAGTAATAAAGTTAATTGAAAAGCGAACACAGTATGATGGTGCAAGCTATAGTGAATGAAGATTAGTGCTACTTAAACCCAAACATAAACACATGATTTTCATGCTGAATCAATGACAATCCCAACAAGGATACAGCCATTAAACACCCTTAAAAACTTACTGGCTGTTGGTCCGCTCCGGTCATTGGCTTCTGTCAAAACTGTGTCCGCTCCGGTCATTGGCTTCTGTAAAAACTGTAAACACCAGTGATTTTGAAACCAGGAAGGAATCCCAGACCTCAACGATCAGCAGCTAGAGCGGTTTTTCTGCTAACCACACTACACAAATGTATTCATTCAAGTCACCAGTTTGTGTAATTTGATGGCACTCATTTACAAAACGCCAGGCATTGCACAGGTAAACGAGCGTTCTTTGCGCTACGGTGGAACTGTATTTTAATTCTACAGAACCACTGTGGATGATACAAAACGATACTAAAGGAAAAATTACTGATACATAAAGGCCACCAACAAAGCATAAACACACAGATAGTGAAAGTGAAAGTAATAGATAGAATTACCTGCAGTTTACATGTATGCCAGATCTATGAACAGGATTAACAAGCCTTCGGCCGCGCGGCCGTAAGTAACGGCCGCGCGGCCGTGAAAATGAAAGTAATAGCGATTGCGATCAAAGCGAAAGTGATCGCGATCGCTTGGACGGGAGCGCTGCGTGTGGCAACTGCAAGCACGTGAGTGGTGCGCGCGCAGCAGTGATTGGCGGCTGCGTGCGTGCACGCTCACGTGCACTCAAGCTTTAGGCCACAGGCAGCACGTAAAAAATCCCAACTACAAAATGCTCTCCGAGCCAGCGCATGCGCTGGCCTCAGCGAGACCTAAAAACAGCACAGAGTGGTCGGGGTATTAAGTAACACGAGGGTGGGAAAGACATGGGAGAATGGGAAGGGGGTTGAGTGAAACAACAAGGAGTGGTAGGATGACATCAGGGAGAGCGGGATGAGGGTGGGGGAAGGTGACACCATGGGTAGGGAGACAAATATGTAGAAAGACAGTGTAGGGTGCTGTGGGGGTGAAGCAACATGAGGGAGGTGGGCGGGGAAGTTTTTGGAGAGCGGGAGGAAGAGTGCATGTCAAAATGTAAATAAAAAGGAGTACCTGCAGGAGCCTGCAGCCAGTGGAAGGACACCGGCCTTAGGAAGCTGTTCTTGACCCATGCTCTACGACAGGAACAAAGACTCGTGGCCCAGGAGGAAACCAATAGGAAGCAAGGGAACAAAAGTGACGTGGGAGTCAACCAATGTTAAGTAAAGGAAAGTAATGGGAGGGCTCCTAGCCCGTTTTAAGATTTTCTTTCATTACAAGAGATTTCGCAAGCACGGCACAAGCGCTTTGCAGATGAAACCTAAAAATTGAAAGAAACAATTAAATCAAGAATGAAGAAAGAACTTGATATGGTGAGTTGGAACAGGAAATGTTGCTGAACTTCACTAACTAGGATACTTATAAAGTTGCCACTGGCAACAAGAATCAGGAGCGAAGAGACAAATGTGTGACGGCGAGGAGAAAGATCATTCAAAGCAAGCAAACAAGGAAAGAAAAGGCAGGAATTCAAACTGCAAAAAGCTATTACCGAGCTATGTGGTTTCTAAACAGAAAGTTTCTATTTTTCATGATCTGAGAAAAGGTTCCTATTGTCATCCGAGGTCTTTGAGTAGAGAATTCCTAAAAGATGAGGTTGTAGCTGTGAAAGAATGAAGGCAGCCAGGTACAATCTGAATGTCTTCATTTCGAGCCTGATAATCTCACAGAGAGGGAGATTTGTTTCATCTGATATCTTTACCAATCTCTGGGCTGTGGATTTGTCCCCACCCCCTGGAAGCAAGCACCCATCACCCCGCTGCTAAAAAAACCCTCCTTGAACCCCGAGTGTCTATCCAATTTTCGACCTATATCGCTCCTACCCTTTCCAGCGAAAGTGGTGGAACGCTGGGTTAGCTCCTGTCTTTCGACACATCTTGAGCAGAATCACATCTTGGACGACTTCCAATTCGGTTTTCGCCCAGCCCATGGCACCGAAACGGCGGTGCTTACAGCCATGGAAGAACTTCGGATGCGTGCAGACAGGGGCCACGCAGTAGCCTTGATCTTATTGGACCTGTCTGACGCATTCGATACGGTTAACCATATGATTCTGCTGAAGAGGCTCAGAGAGGCAGGGGTCGACGGCACCGCCCTGCTATGGTTCCACTCATACTTGAGAGATAGGAAACAGGCTGTGTCCCTCCCCCCTTTTCAATCCGCTTTTTCCCCAGTACCTCACGGTGTACCCCAGGGCTCGTCCATTAGCCCGATCCTTTTTACGTTTATCTAAAACCACTGATCACGTTAATCAAATCCCACAGATTGAAAACGGTAAACTACGCGGACGACACCCAGCTCATCCTCTCCTGGGAGGGGGAGGATTCAATCCCCATGGAATCGTTCCATGATTGCTTAAGAGACACAGCCGGCTGGCTGCACATGAATTCCCTGCAATTCAATTCCTCCAAGACCGAGGTCCTGTTCTGCTCTGGGAGCCGGATTCCTCGCCTATTTCCTACAGAATTCTGGCCCCCGGAAAACCCAGAAAAACCACAGCCGGTCACTAGTGTCCGCAATCTGGGTGTTATGCTAAACAACAACCTCAGCATGGAAACGCAGGTAACTAAAACAGTCTCTACTTGCTCGGCCCTACTGCGTTCTTTATGTAAAATCATGCCACTACTCCCCGCCCAGGCCCGAGCACTAATAGTCAGGTGCACTATCCTTAGTCGCCTTGACTATTGTAATGCTCTTTTGCTCGAGTCCCCAGCTGTTCTACTGGACAGACTCCAATGAGTCCAGTCGGCTGCAGCCAAACTGGCCCTTGGTTGGACCAGGAGATCCTCGGCCACAGCAGCCTTAGCCGAACTACATTGGCTCCCTTTGAAGCAGCGAATTGCTTTTAAAGCACTCTGCCTTGTCTTCAAGGCACTACACGGAACGGGCCCCAGATCCCTACAAAAATTGTTTTCCTGGTACACCCCCACCAGAACTCTCCGATCCACCTCAGCCTGCCTTGTGTTGGTACCCAGATTTAACAAGGTAAGGACCGGGGGAAGATCCTTCAAAGTGGCCGCCGCCAAACTTTGGAACAGTTTGCCGGTCGACATTCGCCAAATTCCAAAACTCCTGCCTTTCAGAAAGCGAATCAAAACCTGGCTCTTCCCCAATCCCGTTCACTGCCAACTCCCTAATTAGCCTCCCGTCTCTTTCCTTCCTAAGGAGTGAGCTTCAGCGCCAGGATACCTGTCAGGTGACAGTTGCGCTCTACAAGTGTTTTAAATAAATAAATAAAATTTAAAGAGTATCAAAAATAGGAAACAGATGAAGGTTTAAAACATGATGCAAGTACGTTTGAATACAATTCTGTCTCATAGAGGCAGCCAGTGACGATTTTACTGAATGGAAGAAATGTGATCATTTTTCTTTAATCCTAAAACAACAGCAGACCATATCAGAGGTGTCAGAGTGGATGCTGGAATACCTATCTGGGTATCATTTTCATAGCCACTGTGTGAGAAGTGCTTGAACTACCAAACCAAAGTCTGTTGGTTCATGAACATTTTGTTGTTGTTTTACAGTTTGTAGAGTCAGTGATTCTACTGAATGATCAATGTGTGATATCACGGACAGTTGGGATGTATGTAACACAATGTATTTGACTTCAGAGGAAAGCTGGACTGAAGGCTACAATGTTCAGATATCTAGACTTTAACATATTGGACTACTATTTTCAGCATTAAGAGTGTTTTCTCTTTTTAGATTCTAGTCTGAGAACATTTGTTGACATTCAGTTATAAAGGTTTTCAACAGAGGTAATTTGTTTGGTAAAAGTGGAAGTCATCTTCATATTGATGAACTCAGTCCTCCGTCAAGGTTTTCAGAAGTTCCATTCACGCACTGAATACGGTAGACACCAGTATAGACCATGTGGATTGTTGCAAGTGACTAAGGGCCTCATTTAGAGTTTGTCAGATGCAACCTGTTAGAATGGGGAACCTCTGGTTGGCACAGGTAGGTACTTGTGACAAGCAGTGGTCCCTTCTTCTATTCAGGGCGAGAGAATTACCCCTTCAGAACAACCCCTGCTCACCCTATAGGTAGTGTGGCGCGAGCAGTCAGGGCTAAACTTCAGGGCGCTAGTCAGTTAAGCATTTATGATCACACACAGTAAACCACAACAATCCCCCACAAATGGACACCAGGCGTAAGTTGTATCAAAAATACGGATGCTTTATATAAAAGATTCTTGGTTACGCAGGCATGTACAAGACCATCAATAACGGTTGCGAAATGGAAGCCACAAGATGATAATTAGGCACTGTTCTTTTCTTTGGTAACTTATGCGATCACGAGCGCTTCACAGGGCTCGGTTGAGTCGGTCCAGTCACGATGATGCGCAGTGCACCCGGGGTACAGTGATACGGGGAAATCAGAACGTTGCAGACCCCGAGTCCGATAGAAAGTTCACTGTACCTGGGAACGTGCGATGTGCTTGGACGAGTCTTCGGGGGAGATGCAGGTTCTGCACCTCGTGGGTCTCCGGATCAAGAATTCAGCGGGCGGCTCTCGGTAGACAGGTGCGGCCCAGAGCCTCCGACACGGACTGTGCGGGAGGTCACTGCGGAGGGCGGCACGGTCAGACTCAGGCTGGGAGGTGAAGCAGGGCGGCCGGATACGTTACGACGTACGGGCGGCCGTCCGAGGCTGGATTTCACTTCCCCACTAGAAATCCGGCGGGAGGGCGAGAGGGCACCAAGCGCGCTCCAGTAGCAGGCAGGTGACAGGGAAGCGGGACGGCCAGACTCGATGGGTCCAGAGCGACTCAGGTAGAGCGGGGCTCTCGGCGAGTGGAGGCGGCCAGGCTTCTGGGTGTCACGGCCCTAGGAGGGATGCGAAGGTGCGCAGGGCACTCCGGCGGGAGAAAGCACACGGCTCGAATTCTCAGACGAGCGGAGACACGGTGAACCCACTGGTCCTGGGGTTCAGTTCAGGGGGCAAGCTCTTCTTCCAAGCCCTTGGAGATAGTTGAAGAACAAAGTGCAAAAGTCTCTTTCAGTCTTTTTCCTCTCCTTCCTCAGCAAGGCACCTACTGCAGGCCAGTCCCTCAGGTCAGGGAAAGTTACTCCTCCTTCAGCTTCTTCCAGGTCCTTCTAGTCGGGCAGAGTTCCTTCGTGGTTCAATCTGGATCTGATTTCTTAGGAGCCAGGCTCCTACTTTTATACAGGGATTCTTTTGTTCTTTAGCGCCAGGGAGCCTGGGCCTGGCTCAGTCCAGTTTTGGAGCACTCTGTTGTGGTGACTCGGCTTGTTCCTTTCAGCAGCAGGGCAGAGACATCAGCCGCTCCACAGGGGGCGGCGCCGGCTTTGTGGTGGCAGAGCACCGGTCTATTCAAGAGTCAGGGTGCACTCCTCCCACCCATCCTGGTGTAATCTCTCTACCCACCACCTGGCAGCCAACCTGTCTCCTGGAATCCCCCAGCCCTGCTCCTGTACTGTTGCTAGGCAGAACACACACACACAGCAGAGGCGGACGGAGATGGTCAGGCACGCAAAGGCTAACTTTCTAAAAGTAGCATTTGCAAACCCAGGATATTAAAATAACCTTTACTAAAAGATGTATTTTATTATCCCGAGTTCAGGCATACTAAACATGACGTTCTACCATGCTCTCTGAGTCCACTGGGGTCACAGCGTGTAGCGATCCCAGCAGCCCATTCTGGCCTATGGAGAGCAGGTAGCCTTCAATAGTGAAAAACGAAAATGGCTGTAATTCACTACTAAGACATGCCACACACATCAGGGCATGTCCTACCTTATACCTACAATGCACCCTGCGCTTAGGCCTACCAGAGGGGTGACAACATGTAGTTAAGGGAAGGTTTAGGGACTGGTAAGTGGGGACACTTGCTCAGTCAGCGCGACGGTACCAGACCGCGCGCAGGTTCTGCAGTGGCAGACCCTAGACACATTTTACCCCGCTGCTTCGGTGGGTGGCACAACCAGTGCTGCAAGCCCACTAGCAGCATTTGGATATACGAGCCCTTGGCACCCCTGGTGCACTCTACTAGGGACTGATAGTAAACCAAATAAACCAAACGTGGAAGTCAATTCACATAATACATTTTACCATAGGGAGCACTTGCACTGTGGCACTGGATGGCAGTGGCACAGTGCCCTGAGCAGCTAACACCAACACAAAAACACATTGAGGCACAGACAAAAATGGAAGGGTGACCCACGCCAATGGTGCCAGGTCTAACACGTGTCCCCTCCAGCTGAAAAGTGGGGAGAACTACCCTACCCCAGGGAGTTCTTCATCACTAAGGCGGAAAAACCTGGACAGACCGTCAGCATTGGCGTGATCTGTGCCAGGGCGATGCTCCACCGTAAAGTCCATACCCTGTAGGGAGATGGACCACCTCAACAGTTTTGGGTTCTCACCCCTCATTTGCATCAACCATCTGAGGGGCCTGTGGTCGGTCTGAACCCGGAAGTGAGACCCAAACAAGTAGGGTCTTAGCTTCTTCAGCGCCCAGACCACAGCAAATGCTTCTCGTTCTATCGCACTCCACCTTTGTTCCCGGGGAAGTAGCCTCCTGCTAATAAAGGCTACGGGTTGGTCAAAGCCCTCCTCAGTGATCTGTGAGAGAACAGCCCCTACACCATGCTCTGATGCATCCGTCTGCACCAGGAACTCTTTGGAGAAGTCAGGAGCCAAGAGCACGGGCGCCGTGCACATGGCAGTTTTCAGGGTGTCGAAGGCTTTCTGACAGGTGTCAGTCCATATCACTTTTCTGGGCTGCTTCTTCGAAGTCAGCTCTGTCAAGGGGGCAACGATGCTGCCATACCCCTTGACAAACCTCCTGTAGGCCCTCACCTCCGTCTGGGTCTTTGGGGGCTCCCAAGCCAGGATGGTTTCAACTTTGGGCTGGAGGGGCGCCACCTGGCCGCTCCCCACTTGATGTCCCAAGTACACCACTGAACCCTGCCCGATCTGACACTTGCTTGCCTTGATCGTGAGGCCTGCCTTGCGCAGCGCCATCAACACTTCCCAGAGATGTTGCAGGTGTTCTTCCCATGTGCCGCTGAACACTGCGATGTCATCCAGGTAGGCGGCGCTGAACTCGGTCAGCCCAGCCAACACCTGGTTGACCAACCTCTGGAAGGTGGCAGGGGCATTCTTCATCCCAAAGGGCATCACCCGGAACTGGTAATGCCCATCTGGTGTAGAGAATGCGGACCTCTCTTTGGCCCCATCAGTTAAGGCGATCTGCCAGTACCCAGACGTTAAATCAAACGTGCTGAGGTACCGTGCAGCCCCTAACCGATCGATGAGCTCATCAGCTCTGGGGATGGGGTGCGCGTCAGTCTTCGTGACTGAGTTGAGTCCTCGGTAGTCCACACAGAACCGGAGTTCGGGCGTGGCACCCGGCGCTGCAGCCTTTGGGACCAAGACCACTGGGCTGGCCCAAGGACTGCTGGAGGACTCAACCACCCCTAGGGCAAGCATCTTCGAGACCTCCTCTTTGATGCAGGCTCTGACCC
The DNA here is from genome assembly GCF_964204655.1 of Triturus cristatus. Lineage (NCBI taxonomy): Eukaryota > Metazoa > Chordata > Amphibia > Caudata > Salamandridae > Triturus > Triturus cristatus. Next base: position 304,318,852 of record NC_140594.1, on the reverse strand, counting down.
TGTCAGCTACCCGGTAGGCCTTGTGCTTCACAGGTAAGCTGTCTCCTGTATCTACATCATGGACGCACCAATTTGTGATACCAGGAACCAGGGAGAACAGGTCAGGGAACTGCCCCAGCAGCTGGCGACAGTCACCCTGTTGCTCAGGGGTCAGGGTGGGTGAGAGGTTAACTCCATCCACTGACCCGTCTCGCTCTGAGGCTACCAAGAGGTCAGGAAGAGGCTCGGACTCCTCTTCCGTCCCATCATCGGTGGCCAAGAGCATGCCCACTTCGGACCTCTCCAAGTGGGGCTTCAGTCGATTGACATGTAGGACCCTTAAGGGGTTCCTAGGAGACCGCAAGTTCACCAAGTAGGTGACAGAACTCTTGCGCTCCACAATCTCAAAGGGTCCGGTCCACTTGTCCTGGAGTGCACAAGGCTCCACAGGGGCCAGGACCCACACTTTTTGGCCAGGTTGAAGCTCAACCAGAGTGGCGTTCTGGTCGTACCACCGCTTCATTTCCTCCTGGCTGGCTTCCAGGTTTGCCTCAGCAAGTTGCCTGAAACGCCTAGTCTGGTTCCGGAAAGCCAGCATGTAACTGTATACATTCTGGGGAGGTTTCCTGGGAGATTGCTCCCAGCCTTCCTTGACCAGACTAAGAGGTCCTCGTACTGGGTGGCCATACAAAAGCTCAAAGGGACTGAACCCTAGAGACTTTTGTGGCACCTCGCGGTACGCAAAGAGAAGGCATGGTAAGAGGACGTCCCACTTACGCCTCATGGGTTCCTCGAGACCCATAATCATGCCCTTCAGGGTTCGGTTGAAGCGCTCAACCAACCCGTTTCCTTGGGGATGGTAAGGTGTGGTGAACTTGTAGGTTACACCACACTCTTGCCAAAGGGACTTCATATATTTCGATATGAAGTTGGTCCCCCTGTCAGACACCACCTCTAGAGGGAATCCTACTCGTGAGAAAATTCCCATCAGTGCCCGTCCCACCACGGGGGCCGTCACTGTCCTCAGAGGGATGGCTTCAGGGTACCGGGTGGCATGGTCCACCAAGACCAGGATAAACCTGTTGCCCATGGCTGTCTTGGGGTCCAGTGGCCCCACAATGTCAATCCCCACCCGCTGGAATGGGGTACTGACCACAGGGAAAGGTTGGAGTGGAGCTCTCAGCTTCCTTCCACTCTTGCCACTTGCCTGGCAAGTCTGGCATGTCCTGCAGTGAGTGTTAGAACTCCTGCGCATTTGGGGCCAATAAAAGTGGGTGACAAGCCTTTCAAAGGTCTTGTCCTGCCCCAAATGTCCTGCTAACGGTACGTCGTTAGCCAGCCCCAGTAGGAAGGCTCTGAACTTCTGGGGTACCACCAGCGCACGGGCTGACCCAGGTTCAGCAACCTTAGGCTCTGAGTATAGGAGGTCGTTCTCCCAGTAGATCAAGTGAGTTCCGAACTGATCACCATTGGCCTGGGCTGCAGCCTGCTGCCGCATACCCTCTAGAGAGGGGCACTCTTTCTGCTCCCTGCAGAATTCCTCCCTGGTGGGGCCTCCTTCTTGCTGCCAATGGGTCAGCTCAGGCAGGTCCCCCAGTTCGGCTATCTGTTCCCCGGTAGGCTCCAGGGCATCCCCCTCAAGGTCTGCTTCCTCCTGGGCCGTGGGAACTTCAGGAGCCGGATTCCCGTGCCTCCCTTGCCCTCTCTCTACGGCCGGTTCCTGGGCTTCTCCCTCAGGCTCCAGGGTTCCTTCAACACCCCTACCGGCTGCCATCGACCGGGTGGTCACGCACGCCCAATCAGGCAAGCCCACCATCCGCAGGTGAGTTGTCTTCTCCACCTTTTCCCAAGGGGAGCTCTCCAAATCGTTACCTAGGAGACAATCAACAGGCATGGCCTCTCTCACAGCCACTTGTAGAGTACCAGAGACCCCCCCCCACTCAAAGGGAACCTGAGCCATTGGACACTGACTCTCTGTGTTGTCGGCGTTGACAACACGGCAGAATGCGTGTGGGACAACCTGCTCTTGAGACACCAGGTGTTGCTTGACAGCAGTCACACTGGCTCCTGTATCTCTAAGAGCCCCCACCCTCTTGCCATTTATGGTCACCCACTGCCCATACTTTTGAGTATTGGGGGGCAGCTGGGCCTCAGCGACCATCTCACTGTCTCCTAATGAGACTAGGGTCATCTGTACGGGATCCCCCGCCCCTGGGACATCTATCTCCCTCCCCAAGGCTACACTATTCACCTGCTTGGGGGGTGGAGCACCAGAGGGTGCTGGTTTACCATACAGGGGGCACTTGGGATCCACGGAAATGTGCCCCAGGTTGTTACACTTGTAACATCTGAGGGGCCCTCTTTGAACAGGGTTACCTGTCGGGGCCCCGGTCTGCTTCGGGGGTGGGGGTGGCTGAGAACCTTTCCCTTGGTTCCCTTGGGAATTACTTTGGGGCCCTCTGTAGAACTCCCTCTGTTTACCCTTGTCCCCCCCACTCTTCTGCTGGGAACCCTGAACACCTTTGGCGGGGCCTCCCACGGGACCCTTGTGGACCCTGGTGCTGATCCAGCGGTCCGCCTCCTCAGCAAGCTTCCTCGGGTTGGACAGCTTGCTATCGATCAGGTGCTGGCGTAGCTCAGGAAAACAATTATCCGACAAGTGCTCCCATGCAATTAAATCAAACAGCCCTTGGTAATCGTTCACTTTGCTACCCTTCACCCAACCATCCAGCGCTCTGCAAAAAAAGGTCACATATTCTACATAAGTGGTACCAGGTTTCTTGGTGCAATCCCTAAATCTCTGTCTGTACAATTCAGGAGTTAACCCATACCTTGTCATAAGAGCCTCCTTCATGTGTGGATAGGATGTGTGGACATCAGAGGGGAGGTCTAGCAGTGTGTCCCGCCCCTCACTCAGGAACCTTCCCCACAACCCCGCTCCCCAATCCTTCTCAGGGACCCGGTGGGAGGACATGGCTACTTCATAGGCCCTGAACCACTGCCCAATATCATCCTGCTTATAATATTCTTTGACTACATCTTTAGGAATGTGCACCCTTGACTCTGTTGAATTGCTGCCACCAGAGGGTGAGTTGTCTAACCTCCTGGCCTTGAGATCCAACTCCCTCATTTTTACCTCATGCTCCATGGCCAGTTTCTGCCTTTCCATCTCCATTTGCAGTTTTGCCATCTCCACCTCATGTGCTCGTGCAGCACTCCTGTCGGCCATCTCCTCGGGCGACAGGCCTCTGCTAGGCTCAAAAGCACCTTCTGGGGGTATCACCTCTCGTGCATTCTCTGGAAACTTTGATTCGTGCCAGGCTCTCAGCGCCTTCACGTACTGATCCTTGGTCGTTAGTCCACTTTGCTTAATTCTGTACTTGGAGAGATATCCTTTCAGGACATCATTTGTGCACTTCCTCAGTGCCTCGGGCTCCCAATCGATGTCATCCACTCCAGAGAATACAGAGGATGCTCCGCCTCCACCGACTGAGCTAGGCATGGTTTCTTAAGGTGGAGATTCTTCTTTAGCAACAACTGTCAATTAATCTGTGGCTGCGTTATAGGTCTGCTCTACGTGGTGATCAATAATTCACTGTATGTAAATCATAAATGCAAATTCGAAATCCCACCGCTGCCACCAATGTTAGAATGGGGAACCTCTGGTTGGCACAGGTAGGTACTTGTGACAAGCAGTGGTCCCTTCTTCTATTCAGGGCGAGAGAATTACCCCTTCAGAACAACCCCTGCTCACCCTATAGGTAGTGTGGCGCGAGCAGTCAGGGCTAAACTTCAGGGCGCTAGTCAGTTAAGCATTTATGATCACACACAGTAAACCACAACTATCCCCCACAAATGGACACCAGGCGTAAGTTGTATCAAAAATACGGATGCTTTATATAAAAGATTCTTGGTTACGCAGGCATGTACAAGACCATCAATAACGGTTGCGAAATGGAAGCCACAAGATGATAATTAGGCACTGTTCTTTTCTTTGGTAACTTATGCGATCACGAGCGCTTCACAGGGCTCGGCTGAGTCGGTCCAGTCATGATGATGCGCAGTGCACCCGGGGTACAGTGATACGGGGAAATCAGAACGTTGCGGACCCCGAGTCCGATAGAAAGTTCACTGTACCTGGGAACGTGCGATGTGCTTGGACGAGTCTTCGGGGGAGATGCAGGTTCTGCACCTCGTGGGTCTCCGGATCAAGAATTCAGCGGGCGGCTCTCGGTAGACAGGTGCGGCCCAGAGCCTCCGACACGGACTGTGCGGGAGGTCACTGCGGAGGGCGGCACGGTCAGACTCAGGCTGGGAGGTGAAGCAGGGCGGCCGGATACGTTACGACGTACGGGCAGCCGTCCGAGGCTGGATTTCACTTCCCCACTAGAAATCCGGCGGGAGGGCGAGAGGGCACCAAGCGCGCTCCAGTAGCAGGCAGGTGACAGGGAAGCGGGACGGCCAGACTCGATGGGTCCAGAGCGACTCAGGTAGAGCGGGGCTCTCGGCGAGTGGAGGCGGCCAGGCTTCTGGGTGTCACGGCCCTAGGAGGGATGCGAAGGTGTGCAGGGCACTCCGGCGGGAGAAAGCACACGGCTCGAATTCTCAGACGAGCGGAGACACGGTGAACCCACTGGTCCTGGGGTTCAGTTCAGGGGGCAAGCTCTTCTTCCAAGCCCTTGGAGATAGTTGAAGAACAAAGTGCAAAAGTCTCTTTCAGTCTTTTTCCTCTCCTTCCTCAGCAAGGCACCTACTGCAGGCCAGTCCCTCAGGTCAGGGAAAGTTACTCCTCCTTCAGCTTCTTCCAGGTCCTTCTAGTCGGGCAGAGTTCCTTCGTGGTTCAATCTGGATCTGATTTCTTAGGAGCCAGGCTCCTACTTTTATACAGGGATTCTTTTGTTCTTTAGCGCCAGGGAGCCTGGGCCTGGCTCAGTCCAGTTTTGGAGCACTCTGTTGTGGTGACTCGGCTTGTTCCTTTCAGCAGCAGGGCAGAGACATCAGCCGCTCCACAGGGGGCGGCGCCGGCTTTGTGGTGGCAGAGCACCGGTCTATTCAAGAGTCAGGGTGCACTCCTCCCACCCATCCTGGTGTAATCTCTCTACCCACCACCTGGCAGCCAACCTGTCTCCTGGAATCCCCCAGCCCTGCTCCTGTACTGTTGCTAGGCAGAACACACACACACAGCAGAGGCGGACGGAGATGGTCAGGCACGCAAAGGCTAACTTTCTAAAAGTAGCATTTGCAAACCCAGGATATTAAAATAACCTTTACTAAAAGATGTATTTTATTATCCCGAGTTCAGGCATACTAAACATGACGTTCTACCATGCTCTCTGAGTCCACTGGGGTCACAGCGTGTAGCGATCCCAGCAGCCCATTCTGGCCTATGGAGAGCAGGTAGCCTTCAATAGTGAAAAACGAAAATGGCTGTAATTCACTACTAAGACATGCCACACACATCAGGGCATGTCCTACCTTATACCTACAATGCACCCTGCGCTTAGGCCTACCAGAGGGGTGACTAACATGTAGTTAAGGGAAGGTTTAGGGACTGGTAAGTGGGGACACTTGCTCAGTCAGCGCGACGGTACCAGACCGCGCGCAGGTTCTGCAGTGGCAGACCCTAGACACATTTTACCCCGCTGCTTCGGTGGGTGGCACAACCAGTGCTGCAAGCCCACTAGCAGCATTTGGATATACGAGCCCTTGGCACCCCTGGTGCACTCTACTAGGGACTGATAGTAAACCAAATAAACCAAACGTGGAAGTCAATTCACATAATACATTTTACCATAGGGAGCACTTGCACTGTGGCACTGGATGGCAGTGGCACAGTGCCCTGAGCAGCTAACACCAACACAAAAACACATTGAGGCACAGACAAAAATGGAAGGGTGACCCACGCCAATGGTGCCAGGTCTAACACAACCAAAACTCACACTTCTGTATTTACAGTCAGGAGAGTGTTGCATTTACACCACCCTAGCCTCTGCTGACTCAGCCAGTGTAAATCTCTGATCCTGTGGCCCAAGAGATTAGGGGCAAGCAGGTCACAAATATGGTTGTTGCCCCCTGTTATGGACAGGATGACCCTCAATCATTTTTCCTGCCAATATCGACCTTCTGAACCATGGTCGACGGGGGCAGGCAAAATGATACAGGCAGGGAAAATGTAGATTGGCTGCCATGGGGTCGCCCTGTTCAAGGAGAGAGCTCTGTGTGTGTTGGGGTGATTGTTTGGTTTATTACAGAGAAAACAAACCCCTACTTTGGGAGATTATTTTCTGAATGCAAAAATAAATTGCTGAGTGAACACTTTAAATATGGTGCTAACTCTGCAATCCTTCAGTGCTGTTAAAGGAGGGGCAGGGTGGCAATTCTCTTCACTTCAAACGTGCAGGGATCTGTAATTAGGGTGGAAGGTTCTCTGCCATAATGGGGCAATTCTCCATGGTGGCAGGGACCATTGTCTCTGCCCCACTGGAAGACCTCCAGCATCTAAATGCCCGATAAGTCTGAAAGGAGTTTTTGTTCCTCACTAGTTTTTTGCAGTTGATTGTGAAGAAACAGAACCAGCTAAGGACATTTGAGTGATATCAAGGAAGACAGGGAGAGAGCCTTACCTCACATCTTGTATTTTTAATGTAGTTGTTTCAGTGGTGTAGCACTAGTCATGCCAAAAGTGTAAAGGATTGTTTTCAATGAGTGAGGAAAGTTGATCAGCAGCATATTTCTCAATGGCTTAACTAAGACATAGGAGACTGCTGACAGTTCCGTAATTGTGGAGCTGACTTGGATCCAGAGTTTTCTTGGAGGGAGATTTGACCTGTGCTTAGAGTAGGTATTAGAGAAGCTTTAATTAAGTCTGCATAGTTCAATGAATGTGTACTACTTAGACACACCCAAGGCTGGTGGTGATTTTCTCCGCCCACCCAGACATTTCCTGCATCCAGATGTCCTGTCCAAAATGTATGGGAGATCTGGCTTGCAGGGAAATGTGATTCTCTGTGTTACCTGCATTACTTGAGGATAGAGACGACTGTGGTCAATATTCTTTAAATTCTTGTGATAGTCATGCCCTAGGACATCAAGAAGGGAGGAAAGGCGACAGACTGAACAAGCTGAACAAAAAATAAAGTGACTGCCAGGCAGACAGTGACAGTTGCAAAGTTCCAACTTTCGCTCCCAATTTTTAATATGAGTTTTTAACTTACCTAGATTTAAAGCAAATTGCTTAGATGTGAAGAGCAGAGTATCACAATTTCACCCTCCCCTACTTTAAAAGATCTGGTAGAATGCTTTTCTGTAAGAATGTGTCTATTACTTGGCATTTGCGTTTTCAAAAGAGCTGGAAATCATTTTTAAATTTTGCAGCTGGGATGATGTAATTTATTTATTTGCTGCCAGGTTATTTAATGATATTAATAAAATGGATACATATTATATTTTAAACAATAATTTGATGAATTGATCGCTATCTTCTATTCTTATTTAATATTTTCTAGGTTGGTTGAAAGTTATATATTTAAATGAATATATATATATATATACGATACATACCATGAAACAGTAATGCTGGATCTCTTTGAACTGTGGAAGAAACAAAGTATTCAGTTTGCCACAAACCTGACACCATCTCAAAGGGTGGTACTACAGTTCCTCCAAAAAGCAGACACTTTTGTTATCAAGCCCTCTGAGAAGGGGGGCAATGTTGTCCTGTGGGACATAAACAAATATAGGATGGAGGCCAAACGCCAGTTGGAGTACTTGGGGAGCCATTTGAGATCCAGCTTGAATGAGTACCAAAAGACCATAACGGAGTATCATAGGCTACTGGATGACTGGCTGATGCAGGGCATCCTGAGTCATAACGAGTCTCTCTTTCTTTTACTTAAGAAACCTGTCATCCCGGTGTTTTACATGCTCCCTAAGGTACACAAACATGCTACTGACCCGCCAGGCAGACCAATCATTTCTGTAAACCAAAGCCTACTGTAGTGTAGTTCCCTGTATCCCTGATAGGCTCTGCGCATTGGAATAACATACACTATAGATTTGACATAGGACTAAGGTCAGTATGTCTCTATCGAGTATATTAAACTTAATTAGCTGTGTGTGCCAGCTAACTCAGAGGTCACTAGAAACTTCTCGAATATACAAGAAGGGATTAGTCTCTGACAACCGCATAAACATGACAACTTTGTTTCCTTTTAGAATCAGAACAGTCTCAGAAACGTGAAAACAATAGATAACAGTTTCACTCAGTCAATCGTGCATGCTTCGTTTCTACAGAGTTGCACAGAACTAGAGAGACGGTCGTTTCAATAAAAGGGTTTATTGAACAGTCTTATTTCTCATGCAAGAGTATGAATTGCTACAATCGTAAGACAGACTGCAAAGTACAATATGTACGAGGTTAGCAGTAAAATAAAATAATACTGCAATAGCATGGTTTGTAGCTATGACATATCTTAATCAAAATACATACATAAATAACATAAGCTAAAATGTGATACTCATCTGATGCTTCTAAATTGTTCTACCCCAGTGTACCTAACCTAAGTGCAGTATGAGGTTTGAAGTAGGTGCCATTTCTAAAGTATAGCTAGCTATATTTTAGTTTAGCCAAGAGTTGACAAACTTTTCTCTAAGTTCTAGTCAGCTCCATACCTTAGAATGAGAGGGATTGGAATCTCTTTTCTGGACTCGATAGTCTAACCCCCAGCAAGGGAAGTCAGAAAGCACTGGAGCTGGATTCTCTGCGAGGAGGATGGCAGCATCAGGTCAGTGCATCAGGCTGGAACTCGATCTCCTTCCGAACTTGCCGTGACAAACCGCGTTTTCTGGGTTGGATCGAATCCTCCGGGAACCGCAATTAGCCAGGGCAAGTGCTGGTATATTTATACCTTGAAGGTATCTAGGAATGCCAGTATTGACGTAAAAGTCGGACAGAGGAACGTCATGAACGAACCCCTAAGGAATAGATGTTCATGCATAATTAATGAGTTCTTGGAAAAATCAATATTCAAGCTGAGGGAAATTCCTAAAGGCTTAAGGGTCTGGTTTTCCAAGAATTCGTTGTGACGTGGATGGACGGATGTAGGTGGCCATGCCTGTATTTGGTTTGTACGGACAATGTCTAAATAAGGGCCGGATTTCTATGTCCAAATAAGGGCAATGTGAATTGTACTATATAAGGGCATAAATCGGAAAACCTATGTACGGAATCTAAATCTGCACACAACACTACTAGAGAATACCTCTATCTATCTGGATTACTTCCTGTGTCAGTATGTCATCAACTTGCTATCATACTGTAGAGACACTATGGATTTCCTTTCTAAAATACAGGGAATTCCTTGGAAGGACTCGTATGTCCTGGCCATAGTGGACTTAGTAACCTTGTATACTTTGCCTGAGGGATTGGGACATACTGTGGGATACTCGGGAGCCCCCGAGTGGGGCACGTGTCCTGTGAACTTCCCCTTCACCCGGCGGCTGCTATATGAATAACAAAGCCGAGAGAGTCCAAAGGGCATGCAGCTTGCGGACAAATGCGCTACAGGGACTGACACAGATGAACCCCCAGTTGGGGAGACCCTGCTACAATGAGTGCATCTCTCTTCAAACCCAACTCCCTAAAATGGCCCCCATAAGTATGCCCTTGTCCAAATCGCTCCTACTCCCCTTGTTAGGGATGGATCCAGCATCTTTGCCCTGGAGTCTCAGAGACCCCTCTGAGAGAGTCCACAGTGACAAGGTTGTCACACATAGTGGAGGTTTGGGATTGATCCCTTTTCCACTGGGAGCCGTATCCTACCCTGCCGGACGTCGGGCACTGTATTCACACTGGGTTTTCTACCCCCTCCCCCCACCTCTTCCCTCCTTCAGTCTTCTGAGTGTGCCCGTGACCAAAGCACTCCTCTCCCCTTGTTGGGGAGGGACAAACTGCCCTGCGCATTTCTCAGAAATGTTAGGTGGTATCTTAAACATGTCTGATACGAGCGGTATTGTATATGTATTTAAGAACGTGTGTGCAGGACTGTTAGCACCTTTTCAAGCAGTCCTCGGAATTTTTCCAAACTTCGTGCACTCTGTGTTTGGCAGACTGTAACTCCTTTTATCACTCGTTGCAGGGATACTATTTTTGCTCCTACTGCTACGACATGGCAAGCCAAATCACCAGCGACACCCAGTTCACCATGGGAAGAACTCTATTGGAGATGAAGTGTCGTGAGCGCATCGTCCAAATTCTGGGTTTACCTCGTCTACGAGAATTAACACCACTTGGTTTCTGTCATTCAGACCAATCTGGCAAGATTGCATCTTACCTGTTCTACGCTGCCTGCTATGCGGTGAAGAATGCGTGCTGGACATTTGTCTGACACTCCCATCAGTCATGCCTACGGATATCGATACTCTGCTGGACCCGATAACGGCCCATGCTATGTGTTGTCCCCAGCGGCTACGAATCCTGATGGCGGCATTCATTGAGATCTCACAGATGCAACATGCTACTGCTGAGGTACGAGAGGAAACACCAGGTGCGCAGGTAACATCCAATTCGGACATTGCTGATGCTTCCCATGCTGAAGGCAATAGTTCGCATCTATGTGCTGTTGATCTTCTACACAAGGTATTCCAACTCTCACCCACAACGGTAGATGACTTATTGTCTACAGGATTAGAAAATGTTTTGTTTTCTCCATCCCCACACACTGACTTTTGATTCAAGCACACAGTGTTCCGGAGAGACTCTGAATTTATATATTTTTTTTCTTCCCGTCCTAAAATTGTATTTTTCATTTTTTTCCACAGCAATCTGCTTATAGTAGAACTATTCATAGAGAACAGAGGGGCATATTTACAACAAGGTGATAAAAAATTATTGCCGCTTTGGCGGCCATTTTCGGCCGAAAAGCAGCGATATAAGTGTTTAGCCATGCAACAGTTGATGTTGTTGCACCAAGGATATTGCCGAATTGCCGTAGGGGCAAGCATCATCACAGATATGAAGTGGAACCGCAGGGGCATAGAACTGCTCGTCGCCCCAATGCGGTAACAGCCGTTTTTACATCATGGATCAGTGGCATTACACAGAGGCCCACTGGAGGGCTTTGACAAGAATTTTAAAATCAAAAGTATTTTAAAATCAATAAATTGACGGAGGAGAGCAGCGCACGCCCACTGGAGGACATTAAGGAACGATCAAGACACTACATTTCCCAGAATGAAATGCAAAATAACTAACTCACCAGAGAAGCGCCACCGAGGGGGCGTGACTGACACTCGCTTAAAGGGTCTGAAGTGTCTTGTTCCGCTGTGATCAAGGGCCGGGTGGCCCGAAACGCGTCCGGAGGAAACAAGTTAATCTGTGTAAAATAGCCAGTTCACGCGTTAATAAAAGACTTCGTATGAGTCAAACAGCTGTGGAGTACTTTCCACACCTTCCTTTTGGACAATCTGGTTACATATATATATATATATATATATATATATATATATATATATATATATATATATATATATATATATATATATATATATATATGAGTCCAACGCCTCCTCCAACTCAGGAAAAAGCACAGCACACTCCGGAATTCGAGGCAAGGACTTTATTGAAATAAAATGCGCGTAGTGCAGCAGTCCCAACAAACGCTAAGGCAGACGCGTTTCAAGCCTCCAATGGCTCTCATCAGTGCCTGTTCCTGGGTCTTCGCGCTCTCTGTGGTGTTCAACGAGGTGCAGGTGAGTTGAAAACCGCTCCCCTTTGTGATGTCATTACCTTCTCCTCCAATGGGTGACTCGCGCTTTCAGCCTGCCTGACTGAAGCATGCTGGTACATGCAGTCCTGAGGGGTGTTTGTTCAGTAACAGAAACACTCCACCATCAAGTGATGTCCCAAAATACTGGATCAGGGCCACACTCCAGATCAAGAGCCCTGCAGGATGACCAAAAGCCTTACACCCAACTCCTTATTCAGGCGAAAATATCACCTCCTCTCTCCCCAAATGCAGTGTATCACACCATGTAGGCAGTCCAAACTGCTCGGGGGGGCTCCGTGTTTTTGCAGTTCGTGCAATAATTCCAAGAGAGTTGCTGGTCTTAACACGGTGCACCAGACCGAGAGGGTGTGCTGTTAGTCAGCGACCTGCTGCTGACAAAACATGAGTCCAACGCCTCCTCCAACTCAGGAAAAAGCACAGCACACTCCGGAATTCGAGGCAAGGACTTTATTGAAATAAAATGCGCGTAGTGCAGCAGTCCCAACAAACGCTAAGGCAGACGCGTTTCAAGCCTCCAATGGCTCTCATCAGTGCCTGTTCCTGGGTCTTCGCGCTCTCTGTGGTGTTCAACGAGGTGCAGGTGAGTTGAAAACCGCTCCCCTTTGTGATGTCATTACCTTCTCCTCCAATGGGTGACTCGCGCTTTCAGCCTGCCTGACTGAAGCATGCTGGTACATGCAGTCCTGAGGGGTGTTTGTTCAGTAACAGAAACACTCCACCATCAAGTGATGTCCCAAAATACTGGATCAGGGCCACACTCCAGATCAAGAGCCCTGCAGGATGACCAAAAGCCTTACACCCAACTCCTTATTCAGGCGAAAATATCACCTCCTCTCTCCCCAAATGCAGTGTATCACACCATGTAGGCAGTCCAAACTGCTCGGGGGGGCTCCGTGTTTTTGCAGTTCGTGCAATAATTCCAAGAGAGTTGCTGGTCTTAACACGGTGCACCAGACCGAGAGGGTGTGCTGTTAGTCAGCGACCTGCTGCTGACAAAACATGAGTCCAACGCCTCCTTCATATATGCAAAAAAGAAGCAGAGAACTCTGGGTAGTTCTCACGTTTAGGTGGAAAGCCGCACCTGTATTGAGCACCCTCAACATCAGCAACACTCTAGATCTGCTCACCTCAAATGTCTGCTTTTGTATCAAAGTCTTTAATCATAGTACTAGCACAGTGCTGTCCATGCCGAGTTGTAAAATGACAAAAGCATTTTAACACTCCAAACACAGTATTACAGCTTTGAATTAGTAAAATACCACCCAAGCCAACCTGAAATGGTGTTTGGTGTTTTGCTCTCATTAGAGCTCTTTAGAGAGGTATAGCTTGCTCCAGACACAAGGGCGCAACCAGTATAAGTCAAGACAATACCATCTCAGGCATAGAGTGATTCATAAATTATGCAAATAGAACTAGAGAACTTTGGGTAGTTCTCAAGTTTAGGTGGAAAGAAGCTCCTGTATAGAGCGAGCTGTAAAATGACAAAAGCATTTTACCATTACAGGCACAGTCTTAAAGCTTTGAATTGGTAAAATACCAACCAGGCCAACCTGAAATAAATAAAAGCAACCCCTGACACGTGTTTCATTAGAGCTCTTCAGAGAGAGAGATATATATACATATATACATATACAAATATATATATATATATATATATATTTATTTTTTTATTTTTTTTTTTTTATCCACAGAACGGGTCACTCCAGGATTGAGCCCGTCGTCAGGTGGTGCGTTATGCCGCTATGCCCTACCCGGCTGTTACAATTTGCGCTTATCCTTAATATACACGCACTCTCAAAGTATAGTGCTATAAAGAAACTCTTCATTGCTCGCTACGCGTTTCGACAACTTAATGTCTTGATCACACGAACGGTAAAGCAAGCAAAGATGTGCATATATAAACATTGGAAAAGGAAAAAGGACTACATTGATTTCATTGCAAAACATGTCTCAAAAAGCTTTCGGCCATATTGTAATGGTGAAATCCTATTTCTGAAAGTAAGCTCATTACAGTCATGATGTATTTGATTGAGGAAAGTTCCATCAAATCCAAACTCATTTAGGTTACATACAATATATAAAATAAATGTTGTATGATACATGACGCGCTAGTGGCTAAGGCATTAGATTTCAAATGAAAATTACCATATAGTTCATTGTTTTAGTGCTTTTTGTTATGCACTCATTTAGTAAAGTTTTCAATTTATATTTACATAAGAACTCTATTGTATACAACTGATATTTCATAGATCCTGTATAAAACAAGACTATTTTTCATCGCACTAGTGGCATTAATCACACTTCATAATTTGAAAATTAGACTTATACAATTGCTATCAGATTGCAATACTAATTGATATATACGTATTCTCAGGTTGCTTACATTCAAAATAGAAATATATGGTTCCTAATATTTAAGGTCAATTACCAGAAAAAACTATATTTTTTGCTGCACTAAACAATCAATTAGAAAGGCCTACGTATATAAAGATGCTGGCGACAAGACTAATGAAATTAGACACATGCCTGCTTGTAAAAGTCCATATCCAGAACTCCAAAGTTAGTAAAGTAATAATGTGCAAAGTAATAAAGTGAAAATGGTCAAAATTTCCAGTTATTTTAACACAAGAATATGGTTAAAAAGTCTCTTATCTTGTTTCCAATGTGTTTCCGAGCCCGGGGAAGAAAAGGGTAGGGTACCCGTGCAGTGACCATACAATACGGTGGGTCCCTTCCTTTCTTCCTGTGAGAGTAAAAACAAAAAGATAAAAGGAATAAATTCACTTTTCATAGAAAAGTATTTCTTTGAGTTCATAATCAAAGCATAAAACAGTAAGTTACTGTAAATTACACGCTAATTAATGTACTTGACAGGTTCCAATACCTAGTTTTCATTCCTCATGTAGATGTGTTGCTAATCCATCATCCATATTGTGGCCCCCAGGGAATTTAGTTTCCAACTCGAGTATCCATTTGGATTCTTTCTTTCTAAGGGCTAATTCCCTATTGCCACCTCTATTGCCAAGAATGATTTGTTCAATTGCATAAAAGCGCAATAAAGCACTATTGGAATCATGATATCTTTCAAAATGTCTGGCAATAGGATATTGTATATCAACATTTGTGATTGCTCTTAGATGTTCCATAACTCTTTTTTTAATCATACATGTGGTACTTCCCACATACCTGAGTTTACAGGGACATTCTAAAATATACACTATATAGGTACTACTGCAAGTAAGGAACTGATGTATTTTCCATTTTTGTGCTCTTCCAGGAATACTAAATTCCTTAACTGACTGACTGAATTTACACGATCTACAGTGTCCACACGGAAAGAAACCTTTGAGATCATGGAAAGTATTTTTCTTAGTTTCAGTAATATCACTTTTAACAAGGATATGTCTAAAATTTCTCCCTTTTCTGTAGGTAATTTGAGGTCTTTCCCCTACTTCTGAGCCCACAATGTTATCTGTCTGGAGAATATTCCAATTGTCAGACAAGATTTTTTGTATTTTCTTGGAGTGACTATTAAAAGTTGTTATCACCCTTGTGACAGGTTTAGTTGTATCCAATTCTTCTGTCTGACCTAGCGATTGTTCTCTACTAACTTTAGCAATCTTCTCTAGTGCTTTGTTTAATACCCATTTAGGGTAACCACGTTCTCCGAATCTTTTAAGTAATACTTCCTGTTCCTGCATGTATTTGTCATCGTTGCTACAATTTCTTCTTGCCCTCAGTAATTCCCAATATGGAATGCTCCATTTAAGGGCCTCTGGATGTTCACTGAGGGCATGGAGAAGGCTATTACCGGCTGTCTCTTTCCGGTATAGACTAGTGATGATTTTACCTTCCACAACTTCAATCTTAATGTCAAGAAATTCTGCACACATTTTGCTGATTTTGTGAGTCAAGACAATATTATACTTGTTGTTATTAAGTTTGTCGATAAGGTTTAAGGCTTCTGATTCACTTCCTTTCCATACTATCAGTAAATCATCGATATACCTGAGCCATTTCGCTACCGACTTAAAGTCATCTGCCATGTTTGTGTCAGAATGGATTTCTTCTTCCCACTTTCCTAGGAAAAGGTTGGCAAAGCTTGGCGTGAACCACATAACCATCGCCGTGCCTCGCACCTGTTTATATAGGACACCATCAAAAAGAAAAATGTTATTTTTAAGACATAGCGATATCATGTCTATTAGCATATAGGTGTGTTCCAAATACATGATGTTTCGTGAGTTTAAAAAGTATAAACATGCTTCGATACCCTGGGCATGATCAATGATGGTATACAATGTATTCACGTCCAGGGTAATCAATGAAAAACCCTCTTCCCAGACAAAACCTTCAATTTTGTTAAGAAAATCCTTAGTATCTTTAACATATGATGGAAGCTCAATGACATATTCTTTAAGGAATTGATCAACATATTTGGAAATATTTTCCAGTACATTCCCTACTGAAGATACTATAGGACTCCCTGGAGGGATAGTGGGGTGTTTGTGAATTTTAGGTAAAAGATACAACACAGGTAACTTTGGGTAATCTCTCTTAAGAAAACAATATTCATGCCAGGTAATGATGCCCAATTCTTGCCATTCTGCAAGTTTTTCCCATTTAGTGGTAATACTGGCGTTGTAGGCAGTTGTATCACAAATGCAGTAACATCTTGCATTATTAAGTTGTTTTTTAGCCTGTTCTATATACAATTGTTTGTCCCACAACACTATATTCCCTCCCTTATCGGAGGGACGTATAACCAAACTGTCATCTTTGGCCAAAGACAAAATCACATTACGTTGTTTAAGTGATGGATTATAGTTGATACAATGTTTATCATTCAATCCATGTTTTTGTTTCTTAAGTTCCTTAATCACCACGTCTTGGAAGGTATCAATCGAGTCATGTGGTAGGTTTGGATAAAAAACAGAGCGTGGTTTAAAAGAGGTACAGGCAGCTCTATCAGTAACAAAATCTGACCATTCTTGGGTAGCTAATTCTTCTGTAGAATACCGGCATCGCCAACTGTAAGACTTACATCGCTCGGGTTGTCTAATATAGATGTACTTCCAGAGTAAGATACACTGTTTCTGAGCATATGCCATTTTTTAAATTTTATTTTCCTTACAAGCGAGCAATAAAGAGTTTCTTTATAGCACTATACTTTGAGAGTGCGTGTATATTAAGGATAAGCGCAAATTGTAACAGCCGGGTAGGGCATACCGGCATAACGCACCACCTGACGACGGGCTCAATCCTGGAATGACCCGTTCTGTGGATTAAATACAATGGAGGGATTTTGAGCCGGCCACGAACTTCGGATTACCAGCGGAGGATTATCGGAGAAGTACCGAGGATCAGCAAGGTTCCCAACCATCAGAGGTAAGCCCGTCCCCGGTTGTGGCGCCTTGGCTGGAACGCATACTTTAGCCTAATGCTCGGGTGGCTTTTCCATGCGGGTGCTGCAGAGGGGACGGTTACTTACGTCTCTGGGGAGGGTTAGGAACGGCGGCAGAGCCAAAAGGGAGGCACAGAATGCGAAACCATATCACATCATTAATATTGACTTTCGGGTACAATACGAGTTTTGTATCACTCGAAGAGCCTTTGTTTTTGTACTGACAAAGTGATATTACACGCGTTCCCTTGAAAAAAACGTTTAACAGTACAGTGGTATCAGGAACCCCTTAGTACAAGGGGGAAGTATAGTGTCTATGAAGCAAACTCAATGAGGAATTACCCAATCAGGCGAAAATACGCTTGAATTCCTCACAACAAAAGTCGTGCGTTGAGTGTTTGAATTCAAGTCATTAGCATATATTTTTCTACAGCAACACAATGGAAGAAGAAAATGAGAGGCGCAAAGCTGCACAATCCCTTTTTTCAAGAGCACCTGGTAAAGGGCATTCTACGATAATACCAGCCCAAGACAAAGATAATACTCTGAGCAGTCAACTAAAAAAATATGAGAAATTAAAGAGACAGGAAACGTCAAAATGGTGGGAAGCTATTTCCCTGCAAGACTATGTCGACAAACAGATGGCTCCACGAGGCTTGAGAATATATATAACTCCCTCTCATGAATCACCTAACCCACATATATTGGATGAGTGGGCGGAAAATTCAGCTACTAGCTCTCGGAAAATGTTGAGCATATTAATAAAATATGCTTGGGAAGATAGAGAAAATATATTAAAAGAAATACTGGAGCTTGAAGATGATTTGAAGAAAAATGAAGATCAACAAAGCATTAATAAATTTAAGGAAGATCTTAAAGGAAGATTACAGAAACTAAGCCTGGGCGTTGAACTACGCTCCGTTCGCGGAGCTTGCGAAGTTTAGGCAACTTCGCGATTCGCGTAGAGCGCGAAGTTGCAGATTGCTACGCAATCTAGCGCGTGGCGTAGTACTTTAGCTTCCTCGCGCGCTCAATATTCATTCTCGCGTGCGCGGTAACGTCTTACAGTGATTCTGCGATCGCCAACTTGCTTTTCTGTCCGTTCGCGAGCGGCACAAGATTTGTAATATGGCTGCCCAAGCCCGCGAGAGTGTGCGATCACGAACACGTCACTTGGGCGCGCGAGCTGACTTCCGGCGGCTGTCTTGGTAAGATCACGATCCCGAACATGCAAAAACTACAATCTGGCAAATAATATCTCACGAGCTTCATAAAACCTTCTCTAAAATGATCATTTTGCTCAGAAAAACTCCTCAGATTGTGATTTTGCTGTAGTCTTTTGTGTAAGGAGGCGTCCTTTAATTTTTTTAACTCTTTTTTTCAAGAGGAAGGAAGTGCCCCTGAGTCTACAATTTCCTGTTCCTGTCCAGCAGGCTCCTCCCAGTGCTTTGTGCATGTGCTGTTCACTTTCATTTGGATTTGGAGCTGGAAGGTTCACTTTTTGTGTCTGTCTGCTGCATCATACCATTGGATTGGATTTATTTGAGGACTTTTTGATTTGAGATTTAATTTACTACAAGTAAGTTGGAGAATTGGTGTGTTTGTTTCATTGGGGCTTGTTTGTACCTACATTTTTCTGGGATTTTCATTGTTTTTTAAAATTATTGTTGTGGCGGGTGGCCTGTACTTTCAATAGGGGCCTAGTTGTTTTTCTCTGCAATATCTGCCAGTAGGGTACCCATGGGTCCATGTTTCGTGGTGTCTGTAGAATTTTCAACATCATGTAGGGCATGGATGGCATAGGATTGAAATGCTAAATGTGGCTGTGGTGTATTTGACTGTTGGTGTGTGTGTGTGTCTGAAATACCTTTGTTGGATGTGTGTGCTTGATTTGTAACTTCTTTCCAATCCTTTCGTAGCCCTGTTGATTTTCATTTTTGGATTAAAGCTGTGTTGTTTAGCAGGCCTCCTTTGTCCCGTCATCTATTATAGGGCTGCTTCTGTTGTGACTGTGAGTGCCCATGTGGCTTGTGGCAATTTTGTGGTGGTAGTTTAGTAGTGTGTGCTTCTTTTTCCATAAAGGCCTGCATTTCTTTTCTTTGTTCCCCTTGGCTTATGCTTGTTGTTGTTGTGTCCTCCTGGCCATGTGTGTGGCGGCCATTTTGTGAAGGCAGGCATTGTGCTTTTGCCATAGGATTACATTGACTGTTCCAAGCTTGTGGCCTAGTCTGCCAGTAGGCCCAGAGTTAGTCAGCCTCAAATCTTCGGTGCGTTATTTAAATTTACAGTTTGTGTTGTTTTTTTTTACACCATGGATGGCTTTGGGTTTCATTGCAAAAGGTTTTTTTGGGGTGGGATAGCAGTTTTTGGGTGTGGGTTAAATAAATAGGGCTTTTCAGCCAGTAGGTAACCCTAGGGATTCAGCTCGCGTACTTTCGGTAACTCTGCACAGCGCGACAACGTGGACTTACAGTTTTCGGCATTTTCGCGCTCTCAATATGTGTGTTCGCGCACGCGATAAAGCATTTTTGTACAGTTCACGATCCCGAACATGCAGCATTTGCAATCTGGCAGCTTTTATTTTTTTAAAAATATTTTTTATGAGAGTAAGTAAGTTCCACAGACTACAACTTCCTGTTCCTGTCCTTTGTAATCACTTTTTGGTTATTATTGTGGTGGGTGGCCTGAGCATGTGTGTGTGGCGGCCATTTTAGGAAGGCAGGCATTGTGCTTTTGCCATAGGCGTACATTGACTGTCTTCCATTTCTTGTTGTTGTGGGTGTGTGGCGGCCATTTTGTGGAGCCATCCAAGCAGTGTGCTTGCTTTTGCCATTCTGTTCCAAGCTTGTGGCCTAGTCTGCCAGTACGCCCAGAGGTAGTCATCCTCAAATCTTTGGTGCATTATTTAAATTTACATTTTGTGTTGTGTGTTGAATTATTTTTTTACACCGTGTATGGCTTTGGGTTTCATTGCAAAAGGTTTTTTTTGGGGTGGGATAGCAGTTTTTGGGTGTGTGTTAAATAAATAGGGCTTTTTTGCCAGTAGGTAACCCTAGGGATTCAGCTCGCGTACTTTCGGTAACTCTGCACAGCGCGACAACGCGGACTTACAGTTTTCTGCATTTTCGCGCTCTCAATATGCGTGTTCGCGCACACGATAAAGCATTTTTGTACAGTTCGCGATCCCGAACACGCAGCATTTGCAATCTGGCAAACAATATCTCGCGAGCAACATAAATCCATCTCGAAAACGCTGATTTTGTGCATTTTGCTAAAAAAACTCCTCAGGTTGTCATTCAGCTGTAGTTTTGGAGCACGGAGAAGCTTTTTTTTTTTTTTAAATATTTTTTATGAGAGTAAGTAAGTTCCATTGACACTACAACTTCCTGTTCCTGTCCTTTGTAATCACTTTTTGGTTATTATTGTGCTGGGCGGCCATTTTGTGGAGGCAGGCATTGTGCTTTTGCAATAGGCCTGCATTGTCTGTCTTGTATTCCTGACCTTTTCTTGTTTTTGTGAGTGGCCTGGCCATGTGGTGTCGGCCATTTTGTGGTACCAGTCACTGTGCTTTTTCCATAGGCCTCCAAGCTTGTGGCCTAGTTGTACAGTAGGCCCAGGGGTACTACTCATCAATCATCACGGGTGCATGGAATTTAAACAACTGTTTTTGTGTTGTGCGTTAAATTTCAACATCATGTATGGCTTTGGATGGAATTGTAAAATGTGGCCTTTACTTTTTTTCAGGGGTAGATTTCACTTTTTGGGTGTTGTAAATAAATGCCTTTAGTTTTTATGTGTATATGTTCGTTGTTGTTGCTCCCTGATGCTGCATCCATCCCATAAGATGCACAAATTGTTATTTATTGCAAACAGGCTAGACTACATTTATGTTTTTGTTCTTTGCTATTCTTCTTCCTGAGTGTACACAGTACAAATACACCAGGATCCCTGGCTTTGTCAGTCTCTTTAATGGCTGGCTATACTGTTGTTGTTCACTGACTTCATAAAATTTAATAATTGTGACCACCCACCAGACACTAAGAAGTTATATATTATATTATTGATCTTTTGACTGATGTTCTTCTGGCTTTTTTGCTTTTAGGTGCACAAAAGACAGAGGAGGTGTGTCATCATCATCGACCATTGTGGTGCCAGACCAACGTCCTGCTGCTGTACACGACGTGACGTGTGAGTGACCTGACCAGGCATCTCTGCAACTTATGCAACTGAGTGCTGTTTTGACATCTGAAGAAGATGCCCCCTAAGAAAGCAGGTAGCAGGTCCTCCGGTACCAAGAAATTTGCCATGGAGAAGAAGGAACAGAAGAAGAAGGAAGTGTTACTTAAGTCTGGTGTGCCTCCCAAAACCTTTTTTGGAACACCAAAAATGACGCCTGCAGCAGCGGTGTCGGGGGGCCAAGCTGGGGCAGCACCTCCATATCAGTGGGCCCAACCCACCAACCCAGGCCCAAGCAGATGAGTGTGCAAGCGGTAGCCAGCCTCATGGTGGAAAGCAGTGATGTTGAGCCTGAACTAAACTTATCGCTATCTCAAAGTAGTACACAATCAACGCAAGAGGGAATACAGCAGATAAGTGGTCAACAGCCGCAACCACCGCCTGCAATAGTACCTGTAGTTCCTCCCGAATTAGGGGCAGTTCAGGTAATTGAGCCTCATGCAGAGGAAGAAGAGGAAGCCACTCCTTTAGAAGTTCCATTGGCTTCCAAAACCCCAGCAAGGAAAAGGAGGGTTAGTACATCAAGTTCTTCACCAAGCCCCCCTTCTGATGATCTAGATGCCACTTGGAAGCCACAAACTGAGTCTGAGAGGGAAACAGGTCGCAAGAGCAGGCATGGGAAAAGGAAGGTTCCAGAAAGCCTTACACTTATGGAGGTTGATGTAGAAGAGAAGGAGGATGATGATGATGATGATGGTGAGCCAGTCATCACGAACATCACTCCCGGGCCTGAGGAGATGGAGACCAACATTTTTACACTATCCAAAATAGCAGCGAGGGATGTAGCACGCATACCTCCAACACAGGTAACACCAACACGACCTCCAGCTTCCATATTTACATTAGCAAAGGGCCGGCAGCGTCCTACATCCAGCACACGCACCACCTCAGCAGAAGTAGGTAGTGGTACTGCACAGAGTCAAATTCAATACACACCCTCCAGTTCATCTGGCATTGGAAGTGGGAGTGGCACCTCCAGCAGGAGACAAAAGTTAAGCTCCCCAGTGTGGGACTTCTTTACGGTTAGCGGAAAGGAGGAGAACATTGCTATATGCTCCGTTTGTCATACCTCTGTTAGTCGTGGTAAGCTTGGTACAAACTATGGTACCGGAGGCCAAATGACCCAGCTGAAAAAACACCACGCAATCCAGTGGGAGGAGCACCTTAGTCGCATGAAAAAAACTTGAACCATTGCTGTTGGGCATAAACGAGTAGAAAGTCCGCTCACGGTGGAACAGGAAGAAGAGGGAGACATTCTCTGTGCTAGTGGTACACAAAGTAGCCCTGTCCCCAGCACTGCAGTGGTAACGCCCACATCCTCAGCCACATCTCATTGGCACAAGAGTAAGAGTCAGCCTGAGAAACCAAGGAGTACTGCTGGCCCAAAAAGTGCGACGTTGACCACAGGAAGGAATACCATGCAGCCTACCATTCTTAGCTTGTTTAGTAGGCCGGAGGGGCAGTACGAACGCAACCACCCAATAGCACGTTTGTACAATGCGAAGCTGGCTAAAATGTTAGCACTGGACCTTCTCCCTTTTTCTTTTGTTGGAGGGGTGGGTTTTCTTGAATTTGTGACCACCATCTGCCCAAAATGGAAAGTTCCCAGCCGCTAATATTTCGCAAGAGTTGCTGTTCCAGCACTACATCACGACGTGCTGGAATTGCTTGGAAAAGCCATCAAACAGAGTGCTGTTCAGAGTATACACCTGACAACAGACATGTGGACCAGTTGCCAAGCCACTGATTACATGTGCATCACTGCACACTGGGTCTCTTTTTCGGGTGTTAAAGATAAGATATCTGACGGTCTTGTTGACACCGCTGAGATTTTTAAAGACACTCACAAACATGCAACTGTAGCCATGTTTGCTATGGAGAAATCTCATACTGCTGCAAACATTTTGGATGAGTTTAACAGCAAGGTGTTTGAGTGGCTGCGACCAAGAGGGCTTACCATTGGTTTTGTTGCCACGGACTATGGCAGTAATGTAGTTAGGGCCATGAAAGATGGTGGCTATTTCAGGGTCCCATGTTTGGCACACTGCATTAACATTGTTGTTCAAGACTTCTGAAAAATGAAAGCAAAGTCAGCAGCTTACTGACCACCTGCAGAAGAATATGCACACATTTCAACCATTCTTTTAAAGCCCGGAAGCAGCTGAGGACCATTCAACGTGAGCATAAAATGCCAGTCAAATCACTCATCCAGGAGGTGCCAACACGTTGGAACTCAACGTATTACATGCTTGAGCGTCTGTTTGAGCAGTACATACCACTTAATGCTTATGTCATGAAAAGGTCAGGGGATCCTACTGTGAAAGGCATGAGAGTTGAGATGGCCCAATGGGACCTCGTCAAATGCCTGACAGAGATGCTACTTCCTTTTGAGGTCTTCACACGTGAAGTGAGCAGGGAGGACTGTACTATGGGCCAAGCTATCCCATTGTTGTACATGCTAGAGCAAGAGCTGAAGGAGGTGTCAGAAATGTACGCAGGTGTGGATGACAAAGTAGACGCATATTATTTGGCAGACACCTTACTCGCTCGCTTATCTGACAATACAAGGATTCAAAATAACATTGTGTCACATCCACATTACATTGCTGCCTCAATATTGGATTCACGTTACAAATTATTGCTGCGCAGTAATGAAGTAATTCCTTTTTCAGAAGTGGATGTTGCCCAGTACAAAACTTTGATAGCTGAGAAAGCCACTGACTTTGAAAACGAAAGGATCTTAATTAGAGGCCTGCCCCCCCCCCCCCCCCCCCCCCAGGGCAGAAAAAGTACTGCAGGGCACCCAGAGTCAAGTTCTACTTCAGAGACCGAGAGCAGTGCGTTTGCCTCCCAGCAGTCAACAACACTGCCAGCAAGAACATCAACAGCACCAACAGGATCATCAGGCACATTTAAAAAAAGGCAGGTGATTGGTTTCTACGGAAAGAGTTTTGTACGCCCATGACTGATGCAAAGGCAAAAGAGGCCAAGCAAATCGGAGCACCCCTGAACATTGAGCGGATGGTTCAGGCCTATCTAGATGACACAACAGAGGTCTTCATGGAGCAAAGCCCATTGGTGTATTGGTATGGGAAAAGAAGCCAATGGCCAGTGCTCAGCAGGCTGGCGATAAAGTATGTGGCTTGCCCTGTTGCAAGTGTCTCTTCAGAGCGTGTTTTCAGTGCTGCTGGTGCCATTGTTACTGTCAAAAGGACCAGTCTCTCACCCAAAAGCGTTGAGAGGTTAACCATGACCAAAATGAATCAACACTTTATACCACCGGAGTACAAAATACGTGAATCACAGCAGGAAGAGGAGAGCGACTTCGATGACATAAGTAGTGGGTTGTTAGACGTACTTATATCCGAACCACCAGAGATTGAGGACGAGCTCCTCTTCCCTGACAACTAGCCTTTCAAATTGTTCTCCCTTCCTTTATTTGTGTGTGACTGTGTATCTGTTTTTCTGGTTCAAAATCTAATCCCAACAAATCCATCAACAGTCTCCTCTTTTTATTTCCCTATTGGAGTTGCACGTCTGTGCATAACTGTCCACTCCACTCCTCAGGGTCCTGCTCCATCTTCCTTACTCTCCCTAAGTACATTTCAAGCAAGCCAGACATTGGATGGAGATGGAGAATAGTACACTACATTTTGCCTCTAACAGTCCCTCCATAAGAAGTGAAACGTGACTCCAGCTATTTTCCGTTTTGTTTCCAAGCCGAAAGAAACTCATCACTGACTGTCAGAAGGCTAGGAAGGCATCAGATCTGACAGCCAAAGAGAACAGCAAGACAGGTAATGAGTGATTAATATTGTGAATGATGGCATGCATTGCATTGGATGCTGGGTGACTACGAATAATTGTGCATGCCATGAAGTAGAACTATACTAGTTTATCGACAAAGTAAAAGTGACTCAGGTGTGGTGACAGTTAATGTTTCCTTGTTGTTTAATAATAACCACATTGTACTCCTACCACTGCAGGTGCCGGCCAATATCCGTTGCAATTTTGTAATATGGAATATATTATACTTAATCAGTCACTACAGACTGAGTTGGTGTTGGAGAATACGTACCACGCGGTCATCATCATGATGCTGCTGAGCATACTATCTTTGCACACAGTCAGTTGGATCGGAGAAAATTGATGGAATAACTGCGTTTCATGGGCTGACTTAAAAGGTAAACAGTTTGAACAAGAACCACAGCAGACCTAGGCTAGATGTTCGTGTAGTGGTGTGGACTGGAGTAGAGTGTAGTGGTATGAGGGACAGTGGCGCATTGATTTAGTCACTTCATTTGGAAAATGCTAGGTTGCTGCAGTGCATATGACATTTCTCTGGCTCGGTCAAAATGTAAGTAAGGGGTAGGGTGCCTGGCCTGTGCCGCGGTTCTCCTGTTCTGTGGCTGTGCTGGCTCCTGAGTCCTGTCCCATTGTTGTTGTAGCTTAATGCTGTAGAGTAGACACTATGTATCCTATCCAAGCTGCCTCAGTCTGAAAGTGTTCTCTCCAGAGTCTTGTCTTCTCGTCTTGCACTCCACTGTAATTGAGGTTATTGTTTTAAATGCAGTAATTTTTCAATACCCCGTTTGTTTTTCCATCTACACTTACAGGCCGGCCTTTAACCTGTGCTATAGTGGGAGAAACGACTCACACTTACCTTACCAATCCACATCAGGCAGGCAGTGGTACCCAAGATTGATGTGCGGAGTGTCCATGGAAGGGAGGACCAAGAGGAATGACGAGAATGATGCAACTCCACATTTGGACCAGGATAATACAGTAACTTTAGTA
The DNA here is from genome assembly GCF_964204655.1 of Triturus cristatus. Taxonomy (NCBI): domain Eukaryota; kingdom Metazoa; phylum Chordata; class Amphibia; order Caudata; family Salamandridae; genus Triturus; species Triturus cristatus. The sequence goes on along the minus strand of NC_140594.1, from coordinate 304,292,650 downwards.
TCATTCATCATTCGTCTTTAAATTTATTTGATTGCTTTTTTCTCTTCAATCATTACGACTGTGTGTTGTGGTTTGTTTGTTATGTGATCCCTACAACTATTTTTTAATTTGCTTTGCTAGCTTGAAAAATAAAAGTAGGCACGGTACAGCATGTAATTTGGTTCGGTCTGAGCTCTGAGGGCGGCAGACAGGCAAGGCAAATTTCATATTAATAATTTCTTACCTGTACTGTCTCATTGGGTAATAGTAGTTATAGTAAGTACAACTCTTTATCATTAACCATCAAGTTCTCTTCCTCAGCATGCATGCATTTGCTTTTTCTCACTTTATACTTTGATTTCTTTGATAATGGATCATGGTCGTCTTACAAGATTGTGTTTTACTTTTGTTGTGTCCATGCATACTGTCTGTTTTTCTTTCTCAAACCTTTCCCAAAACCCCACTTCCCATCCATTCATAAATCCCTAACCCTCTTCCCCCGGGCTCTGTGATTTATATTGAGGTGTGATGTGATGACTACATTAAATGTACACCAACAATTGATCACACGCTTGCTGGGGCAGATGTGGTGAAAGCAACACTAATTGAATTTCAACTAAGGCAGGGCAAGGATCTTCTTCTGCTTGCCCACCCATGCTGTAGTTTACTTTGTGTTCTGTTCTACTGCTCCTCCCACAGTCTCTCAGTCAAGTGACTTTCTCTTTCTTTTTTCAAATGCTATTGCCAGTGTCTACTACTACTACCACCACAATAATGGCATATTCTCCGTTAATTTGGGAAACCAACCATGCAGCCATCAGTGTGCCGAACTTCATCATCAATCACAGGTAAGATAAGTTTGGTGGGAGGTATGGACTAGGAGGAGAGACTGACAGTACTATTATGACAATTAAAAATAACTCAGTGAGGAGTACTGCATCTATCGGTTTGTGTGTTACAAAATCGGCAGATCTTTTAAATCAAACACTGGCTGTGGGCATGCAGTAGCACGGAAACAAAGTAACAAACCATGTAACTTAGATTGAATTCTGAAAACTGTAACCCACCACAAAACATTAACATCCTATAAGTAAATAGAATAAAATGTAATATCCCCTAACAAAAATAAACTATCCCACTCTGACCTAACCCACCCCCCTCCCTAACCCCAACCAATGTCCAAAACGAAACGAAAGTCCAAGATTCCCGATGTCCGAACGAATCCCCAACGCCCAAAAACCCACCCCCCAACAAAAGGAATTAAAAAAGGGGCAAATGACGAGGTCCTCTATTGTCGGCGGGCCTTGAGGTGTTTGCCCACCAGGATTTTTACCCGCTCCTCCAGGTTCTCCTCTAAGCGGGCCATCCGGTGGAGCAGCTGGTGGCGAAATGCCCTGCAGGGAGGGGGGCAGCAGTGCTTGAAATGGAGGCGCGGTGGCGGGCGGCTGCCGGACCACGGTGCCATGAAACTGGAGCCAGGGCCTGACTGGGGCCCGGGGCATTGGAGGAGGCTGCAGCTGCAGCCGTCTCCTCCTCCTCCTCTGCCTGAGCCACCAGCCGGCGATAATGTTTGCAGATGGCCTCCAATTTACGGCGCCGGGTCCTAGCGGCCAACTCCTTCCAAGATGGTTTTGTTGATGTGGAAGGAGTATCTATATCAAGAAAGAAAAATAACCTGTTGTAGCCAATACTCTTAGCAAAACAGAAACACTAAAATCATTCAACACATAGTGTCACAGTATCACTAGCAAGCACAGTTCATAACATTTGTGATTTGGTGGTAAGTATCTCTACTCCTACTTCCTTGGACTCTAACATTTGTGGGAGTTTCCGACATTTTAAATATAATCGTACTATGTACTCCGGTACACCAGTCATGTTGTTCTTATCTGTAGTTTAGCCCAATTACATAACCTTGTTGTAGCCGGCATGCCAGATCAGTCAGCTAAGCTTGCACCCAAGAGAAACAGATATGAGCCACATGATGCAGACTCATGTTAGTTTTATTTACTACTACTGTCTGCAGATGGGGAAGCTCATATTTTTGTATGACGCCTTACGGCCGGTGGCACTGGCCATACTCTATCTGTTACATGAGGGCAAATGAACAATTTTACTTACACCCTGCCCTGGGTACTACAAAAATGCTTATTATTAATCTGATCCAATGATCATTGCTTATATTAATATTATAGATGCTAATACGATACGACATCAGGTCAGTAGCGGTCGGTGGTGGGAGTGCTGCCGGGCGGTGACGTGGGAAGGTGCAGGGTGGGGATAGTAAACTATGGATTAAGGACAATCACAGGTAATTAAACAATACATTAAAAAAAAGAAAATTTGCACGCACTGCACTTTGAAAATAATTGTATTTATTTTTATGTTGATTACCTGTAATTGGCCGTAATACACAGTTTACTCGACAGTGACACCCACCCATCCCCACCCCATGTCACCGCCCGCCAGCACTCCCACCACCAACCGCTACTGCAGAGGGTACTTTGCTTTCATTGATTGTGTAACCAACCATAAACAACAGATAGGCCACCCTTTGCAGGCTTGCTGACCCATCGAAAATACATAAATAATAATAGGTAGGGAGTGGTCCCCAGAGTGGGAGGAAGGGGCGCCCGCTTGATAATATATATATATGTATATATATATATGTTCACTTAAAAAACCATAGGTTTCACACATGTTATAGTTAGGTGGATATTTCACTCGTAAAAAAACAATGAAATTCCCCCGTTATAGTTAGTTCAGATAACTATAACTCGCGCGCCCGCAATCCACTGCACATGATGTCACATATTACATCACTCATGACATGGTCAGTGGCATCACTCATGACATCACTGATGACATCATCCTTGTGATAGAGTGGCGGTCGCGCGAGTTATAGTTATCTGAACTAACTATAACGGGGGAATTTCATTGGTTTTTTACGAGTGAAATATCCACCTAACTATAACATGTGTGAAACCTATGGTTTTTTAAGTGAATTTGCAAGGTTTTTTAAATGCTAATTCCTAACTATAACGTGTGTGAAACCTATGGTTTTTTCAGTGAATTTGTACGGTTTTTTAAATGCTAATTTATTTATGTATTATTATTTTTTTATATATTTATTTTACAATAAACTACGTATTAAAAATTATTATTTTTTTTTTTGGTTTTCACCCTGCGATTTAAAATTTTTTTTTGGGGGGGGGGGTTTCAGGGTGCACGCACTGTGCGCGCACCCCCGTGATTTAAAAAAAATAAAAAAAATTTTTTGCCTTCGGGGTCCTTCAGGGACCCCCTGACAAAGGCTAGGGGGTCAGGAACTCTCTACCCTGCCCCCTTTTCACGTTCGCCACCTTCCTTTTACACTCTCGCACTGAAAACAAACAAAATGGCGGCCGACACTTCCTGATTTCGACCGATTCGAACGTTGACTAACATGTAACCACCAATCAGAATTACGCTTGCGCACGTTAGGGTGCTCGCACGGTGCGCGCACCCTGCGCGCGTATAGATATATATATGCTTTTAAATGCTATTTTCTCCGGAAATACTGAACAGATTGACACCAGACCTGCAAAAGGCACTTCCTTGTCCTTATGGCTACCTCTCTGCCAAATTTCAAGTAATTCTGTTCAGCCGTTCGGGGTGTAGCTGCGACTAAAGGTCCTATGGAAAAATGCATGGGGAAAACGTGTTTTGGGACCCCCCTTTTTTCTCGGCCCCCGCTTGACGAATCCCACCGAGACTTTCAGGGTAGGAGCTGAACGGAGCGCCCCATTAGTTTTGAAAATTTCGCGAGGATTTGTCAACCGGCGCCAAAGTTATTCAAAATAGAATTTTGAGATTTCCTATGGAAACACGGTCCTAACTATAACTATCTACTGGCGACCGCCAGTAGATAATATATATATATATATATATATATATATATATATATATATATATATATATATATATATATATATATATATATTCACTGAAAAAAACATAGGTTTCTGGGGTGTTATAGTTAGCTGGACTTTTCACTTGTACAAAACCATTGAAATTCCCCCGTTATAGTTAGTTCAGCTAACTATAACTCGCGCGCCCGCAATGCACTGCTGATGACGTCACATATTACATCACTCATGACATGGTCAGTGACATCACTCATGACATCACTGATGACATCTCAAATGACATCACTGGTGACATCACTGATGACATCATCCAGTGAATGTGTGTTTTTCTGAAAATTAAATATGTTTTATGTATGTATATCTCAAGGTCGATGGAAGAATAAATGGGTATATAAGTGTCTAAATGGATGATTTGTTTTTGAAAAATTGATTGTGTAACTGACTGATTAAGTGTATCATAGTGAATACATGGCTTAGTGAGTAATGTTTAAATATGTAAATATCTGTATCAGTCTCTCACTTTGTGTATAAGTGGCTGCATGGGTTAGTGAGTTGCTACATGGGTGTCTATATAGGTTATTAGTTGGTTTTTTGAGTATCAGTCTGAGTGTCTGCATGGTTCGGTGGGGGGTATTACGTAGTGCATAGGTGCATGAATGAGTGACTCACTGTTTGTATGTGTTGAAGACAGCATGTGTGCAGGACTGTATGGGTGGATGAGTGTGTGTATGGGTGTGTTAGTGAGTGAATGACTGTCTCAATAGTGTCTTTATGAGTAACTAATATGTTTTAAAATAGTATATGTGACTATTGGTGTATATAAGTGAGTATATGTGAGAGTAAGAGATTGAAAGAGTTCCTGTATGAATAAGTATGTGTTTCTATAATTGATTGTTTAAAAGACTAAGTATGTGTATGTTTCCGTAGAAGTAAGTGTGGTGGTTTGTGTATAACTGTATATGCAAGTAAATGTATGTTTGATTCTTTATTAGCATGAGTGACTATGTGTGTGAGTAACTCTATGGATGAGTGGCATTGTGTAACAGGATGTATAGGTGTATGAGTACATATGATGAGTGAGTACATGTATGAGTGACTGTATAGGACTGTTGGTGAATGAGTGGATGTGTATGTGGATCTTATAATTACTGAAGAGGTTGTTGTAACTGGTATTGGTATGTCCATTGTTGTGAAAATTTTAGTCTCTATTTTTGAATGTGTGTATCAAAGGTTATATTAGGGTGAGAGGAGGTCTGCCACTCTATCACAAGGATGATGTCATCAGTGATGTCATTTGAGATGTCATCAGTGATGTCATGAGTGATGTCACTGACCATGTCATGAGTGATGTAATATGTGACGTCATCAGCAGTGCATTGCGGGCGCGTGAGTTATAGTTAGCTGAACTAACTATAACAGGGGAATTTCAATGGTTTTGTACAAGTGAAAAGTCCAGCTAACTATAACACCCCTGAAACCTATGGATTTTTCAGTGAATTTCTGAGGTTTTTTAAATGCTAATTTCTAACTATAACGTGCCTGAAACCTATGGTTTTTTCTGTGAATTTCAAAGGTTTTTTAAATGCTAATTTCTAACTATAGGACATGTGAAGAAAGAAGAAAAAATGCACATAAAGAAAAAAAAGAAGTGCAGAAAGAAGCAACAGAAGTCCTCAAAGACGAAGAAAAGTGCAGGAAGAAGGATAACGTGCAGAAAGAACAAAAAGAAGAGCAGAAAGAAACCTTGTTGCAAAATCATCCTGTACCCTCAACTTTTTCAGCCGGATACTGGTGGTAACTGAGTCTGACTAACCAGTCCTAGAGCCAGTGCTATGTTAAAAGACACTTAGAATACATTGAAAACACCTACATACACTAGGGAACATTATGCGTTGGGGTCCCCCTGTGATTAGCATGACCTCCTCTGTAAGCCCCTAGTATATAATAGGGCAGGGGGATTAAAACTACCTCTTAAAACAGGCCACAGGGCGTTTTTGCACACGTTAACTCAGGCCCCGTCCCCTCCCTTCACCACTGTGTAAACACGCCCTGTGTCCCTTTTTAGTTGGGAGATTAAGTTCATTTGAATCCTGAGGGTCCCTAGGGTCCAACTAGCCCACTAGGTACCTCCAGTAAGTGCCACAGATCTGCGTTGCAGAGAGGTGTAAAAAGTGGCACGGCCTGGACCACCTCTCTGCAATGCAGCTCAGTGGCGCTTACTGGAAGCACTTGGTGGGCTAGTTAGCCCCCAGGGGCCCTCAGTATTGAAGGGAAATTATATCCCCAATTTAAAACGTGCCATAGTGCGTGTTTGCACACGTCACCTCAGGCCCCGTCCCTTCCCTTCACCACTGTGTAAACGCGCCCTGTGGCTGTTCTAAGTTGAGAGATTAAGTCCCCTTGAATCCTAAGGGTCCCTAGGGTCAAACTAGATCACTAGGTACCTCCAGTAAGCGCCACAGAGCTGCGTTGCATAGAGGTGTAAAAAGGGGCTTGGCCTCAGAACACCTGTCTGCAGCGCAGCTCCCTGGCGCATACTGGAGATGCCTGTTGGGCTAGTTGGCCCTCAGGGACCCTCAGTATTGAAGAGGAATTAATTCCCCAACTTACAACTCGCCAGGGGGCGCGTTTGCAGAGTGCTGCAAGGAGGGGGCGTAGCCTCCGGCACGATGCCAGTCTTTTATTTATTTTAATTTTTTAAGAAGGGGGGCTGTGTGGTTCCCCTTCTTATTCTAATTTATTTGCCCTGATGACCCCAATCCCCAGGGCCAGCCACTGTTTTTTATTATTTTAAAAAAATATATATTTATAGGCACACCTAGGACATGCTGGACAAACCGTACGTACCTATCACCATGACGATTTGCGTGATATTCATTAAAAGGCGACTATGCATACATTGAATCCACGTGGAATGTATTTATACCGCTAGTGAAGCTCTGACGTGTCTGACGCCCTACCGTGCCTAATCCCGGTAGACACCCTTGTCGTTTATTTATACAAACATGGGTAACTATTGACGGGCACATTTAATACACATGCACACCAAGCCATTCAAAGGGGATTCGACAAAAATTCGACAAACTATGCAAGAAACCCCCCTCACGGTTAATAAAACACACATCCACTGCCGGATGTGTAATACTTTTTATTTTACTCTCTGGAAAGGGGACGAACATCACTTGAGAGTCACAGCGCGCTCCTGGCAGAGCCCAATGCTGTGTTACACCCACCATTGCCTGCTGAGTGCCACACACCTCTGTGTTGTATTCCACTAGCTAGTGCATATGCTATGACACTCTCTAGCCCATGTGCACTGTAACACCACCCCGTGAATATGTCATGCCACACTTGTCTTCGCACGGGTTATATTGCCCCATCTAACGTGCCTTCCTCGATGCCTATGTTATAACGCACAGTGCTATGCCATACATATTACAATCTGGGATCCATATCTTTGTCACAGTGCATATGCAACGTTACACTCCCCAGCACATATTTTATATTACAACTTTAGAGACTAGTTAGGTTACACAACACTGCCCTGTGCATTTTACACTCCAAGGCGCATATCGCATAGAACGCGCTAGTGCCTGTGCTATCTCGCGCTCTCCAATGAATCTGTCATTGCGCACAATGTATTGCATATTATATTTCACGCCCGGTTCATCTTATATCACACTTTTTGGTGCATAGTTTATACCAAACACTATATCTAGTTTTCATTTTCAATCGTGCTCTCAGGACTATGTTCTATATAACACTGTGTTCACCTACCCTTTTCACGGGAATTGCATTTTGCGATAGGGGGTGGAGGGTCAGGGGGTGTTTCTGCCAAGTGAGCCCGGAGTCAGTCACAAACGTCCTCTTCTTCCTGAATAAAAGGGAGATTATGCTGCATACTTGTTCATATTTTAAGTAGTTCGCACAGACACACGTTTTAAAAACAATAAAGTTCCTAATACCCGCCTTCTCTGAACAGTTAGCTTGCTGCCCCATCCCCATCCTCCCTATCCTCTGTTGTGTGAATCCATGGACTAGCCTTCTCCCTCCTGCCATGCAGGGTCTGATGTGCTGCCACTGCCCTCAATTTAGTATGATGTACCAGTCCACACCTCCTGCCCTCCATTGCCCAATTATATACCCCATCATTGACCTCCTGCTTAAACTCTGTGCTTAGCTTGCTGCCCCTATTCTCCTTCCCCCTGCCCTCCGATGTCTTTGTGCATGCCCCTGCTCCATCCTTTTTGCCCACCATGTTCCATGGACCTGCCACTCCTATCTACTCTGAGTGTTCTGTTGAGCTGCCACTCCCCTCCCACCTGCCTAGCATTGTCAGATGACTGTAACCTGTCCCTGCCACCTCCACCCTGCCTGTCCACATGCCATGCCCCTATCCTCTTCCTCCTGTCCTACATGGTCCATTGTACTGCCACACCCTTCTGCCCACCCTGGTCTGTTGTGCTGCAACTGCTCCTCCTGCCTGCCCCGTGCGGTCTGTTGTGAGGCCCCTTCCCCTGAACTTTCTTGTCTGTGCACAGGTCCTGACCCTCCCTTCTATCCTCCATCATCCTTTGTGCATGCCCCTGCACCCTCCTTCTGGTCCATCATAGCCATTGTGCTGCCACTAACCCTCCCACTTGCCATGCATGGTCTTCTGTGCTGCCATGGCCCCTCCCACCTTCCCTGTGTGGTCAGTTAGCTGCCCCTGACCCCCTCCCACCTTCCCTCCATGGTCTGTGTGTATGCCATCACAGTCTCACTCTTGCTCTTCATGGTGTGTCTTGCTTCTAGTGCCCATCCTGCCTGACCTCCATGGCTATCTTGCTGCTCCTGCCCTGCCCCCTTGCCCCCAGCCCTCTGTTTACATGTGCAGACCCCTACTCCCTCCTTCCTGGCTTGTCTGTTCCATTGTAATGCCCCTGATCCGTCCCTCCTGCCCTTTATGGTCTGTTATGCTGCAGCTTTCTCTCCTGACTGTCCATTATGGTCAGCTAGCTACCATTGCCTCTTGCCCCGCTGTTCTCTGTTGTCCATGTGCATGGTCCTGTCCCCTCCCTCTTGCTTTCTATGGATTGTTGTGCTGCACTCCCGTCCCGCATGCCCTGTGTGGTGTATTGTGCTGCTGCAAACCCTGATGCCTGCCCTGTAGGGTCAGTTTGGTGCACCTCTCCATGTCCCTCCTGTCCTCTGTTATCCGAGTCCATGTCCCTACCCCAATTCCTCCTGCCTACCATGATCCAATGTACCATACTTGCGAACATTTTGAACTTGGTAAGAGGGAGATTTTGAAAAAAATTGGGGTATTGATTTTCCCCTTTGAGTTACATTGAAAAAGAGGAGATTGTAGACAGGAGACAGATCAAATAAAGCCCATTTGAGCTTAAAAACATTGGACGTTTCCTGGCTGAAATGGGTCTGTTGGCATGTATGGTTGTACTACCACTGCCTCTTCCTTCTGCCCACAATGGTCTATTATATTGCCACCGCCTCTCTTGCCGATCATGTATTGTTGGTTTGTTGCCCCTGCCCCCCTTTCCACTGCCCTCCATAGTCTGTTGTGCTGCCACTGCCCTTCCTGCCTGCCCAGTGTGGTCAAATTGTTGCCTCTGCACTCTCCTACCTGCCTTCAATTTTCAGAGTCCGTGCCCCTGGCCTCTGCCTCTCAACAGTATCCCAATGAACAACTAGATTGCTAACATTCTATATTCATTACAAAAGTGTGGAACGCCTGACGTCATCTTGATGTAATCAAAACTGTAATACCTAGAGCATTTCCTTTAGAAATTACATATATGAGAGGGTCTTATTGGCATCAAAATTATGGTTAGTGCTCTAAAAGACTAAAATAAGGACATATTTTCTGAGTTTTCAAATAGCGACAAAGCACTTTTAAATTATTTGTTATCTTTATGTTTTTTTATCCAGTTGACCACTTGATTAAATGTTGCACTTAGGGGAGAGTATGTGGTGTTACTTCCAGAACTGCAGACTTTGCAACTGGGGAACCAGGTTGGAGTTTCTGCTTCAGCTCGACATTCTGTGATTCTGGTCAAATCACTTAGTCTCCCTATGTCTACAACCAAAATGAATTTGTCCTTGTGTGATGTAACCAATGCTCATGTAAAGCACTCCAATACCTGACAAGTCTGCACGATATAACACTGCAAAAACACAAAATAATAAGTGTTTTGCACACTTCTGTCATTGGGCTATATTTGGGCTACATCTGGGTGATTTTGGGCTACATTTGGGCTATTTTGTCTCCGGTGGCCATCTTGGGAGATTTATTTGTTATGAAGTTTCCTAATTTCCTCATGTACTGCAGTCTCCTCAGTAGGAAATGCTTTCAGTTTTTTACTTTGATTCCATCATGAAGGTATTCAGATATGTCACACATTTGCCATAAATTCTGAATGTTAGCACTCTAGTTGCTCATTAGATCACTGTAGTAAAACTACTGTTCACCATGGAAGTCTGCTCCTGGTATTAAAAGTGCATGTTTCAGTCTGCATGTCAGAATTTTTTAATGAAATAGAAGAGGATTTGAGAAGTCACTCAAAATGTGCCCTCATTTTCTTTCTTCAGCATTAATCATAATTCCTATGGCAAAATGAACCCCCTCACTGTGTTCCTTTTTAAATTAAATGTTTTAAGTGTTACCATTTTATTCCAATCAAGATGGCTTCAGGTGTGCCATACTTTTGTCATAATGAAGACTGTAAGCGCTCTAGTTGTTTTTAAGAACACTCTGGGACATTCTGTCATTGGGCTATACTTGGGCTACATCTGGGTGATATTTGGGCTACATTTGGGCTCTTTTGTATCTGGTGCCATCTTGGGAGACTTATTTGTTATGAAGTTTCCTAATTTCCTCATTTACTGCAGTCTCCTCAGTAGGAAATACTTTCAGTTTTTTACTTTGATTCCATCAAGAAGGCATTCAGATGTGTCACACATTTGCCATAAATTCAGAATGTTAGCCCTCTTTTTGCTCATTAGATCACTGTAGTAAAGCTACTGCTCATACTGCTCACCAGGGAAAACTGCTGCTGGTATTGAAAGTGCATGTTTCAGTCTGCATGTCAGAATTTTTTAATGAAATAGAAGAGGATTTGAGAAGTCACTCAAAAAATTTTTTCTTTCTGCAGCACTAATCATACTTTTTATGGAAAATGAACCCCCTCATTTTGTTCCTTTTCAAATTAAATGTTTTAAGAGTTACCACTTTAATCCAAGCAAGATGGCTTCAGGTGTGCCATACGTTTATCATAAGTAGGACTGTTAGCGCTCTAGTTGTTCTTTGGAACACTCTGGGAAGCTGCAGTAGAACACAAAGGAATCAACTGACAGTCTCTGCCCTTGTTGGATGTACATGTTTTACTGAGAATGTCAGACTTCATTCTCACATGACTGAGAAAGATAATGTGAATTTACAGAAAATAAGCTCTCAGTTTAGCTTATAGATCACCTTCCAAACCTCTGTGGGAAAAGCATGAGAAAATATTTTTCTCTCAATCATGATATCCCAGCAGAAGGCTTTTTCACATGGTGAAATCGCCTTAGAACATACCACAATTCCTAAAATGAGTATGGTACCATCAACAAATGATTTATAATGTAACTAAAGTCTTAAAACCTTCTATTAACTGCAATGCTTTTTAATGAGGTGCTATCATGTATATTGGTCCCAAGATGGCTGCCAACACTTCTTGGATGAAGTGCTGACAGCCAATCAGATCTCAGGATGAGATGTGTGGTTAGGCTCCGCCCACATATATATATGATTTTACTTTTTATTTTATCAGGAACTACTGAACAGATTGACTCCAGATATGCAAAAGGCACATCCCTGACCTGAGGACTACCTCTTTGCCAAATTTAAAGTAATTCTGTTCAGCCGTTTGGGCTGTACCTTGGACTAAAGGTCCCTATGGAAAATTGCATGGGAAAAACGTGTTTTGGGACCCCCCTTTTTTCTCAGCCCCCGCTTGACGAATCCCCCCGAGACTTTCAGGGTAAGAGCGGAGTGGAGCGCCCCACCTATTGTGAAAATCTTGCGAGGATTCATCAACCGGCGCCAAAGTTATTCCAAATAGAATGTTTTTGTAAAACATAGAATTAGAAGTGGAACCATAATTTGTAGTTCGGAAAAAAAAGATGCAGTAAAAGTTAGGGAAATATAAATGTCAATATAACCACTGGAGGACTTACTGGGGCCAGCAGCAGGAGCCTCGGTAGAGGAGCGGTCCTGTGGTTACCCCGCCAACTCCGACCCCGTCTTGTTGCCCCTGGGTGGTGCTGATGATCATGTAAAATATAATAAAGAAAGACAAACATTAAGGAGTGCTGTGAAACAAATAATAATAAATCATTTTGAAAAATAAGTCAAACAACATTTTAGGAAACAGCAATTGCAATAAAATTGACCTATCTAATCAGATGGATCGACTACTGGCTTCTTCTTGCATTCACGGATCGTCTACTTATTTATGAAGACTCCAGTGTTCCATAATCATTCTGATTACAATACGAAGCCTAGTAAGTACCACCTGACCTCCACCACCTATTCCTGAAGAACCGGGATTTTAAACCAAGCGGCGCAGGGGACACGCCCGAAGTCTTCGGGTTCACCTGTCTTAGAGTACAGAGACACAGGATTCTTCTTGGTGACGCCAAAGATCAATTTTATTAGCTGCAGCCAGTAACAGAGGTCCTAGAAGTACAACACGGTGTATGTTCTCAGGAGACTGCTCAAATTCATAGGGCGGAGCATCGTCTTTTATGCCAAACATCACGTTCCTGACTAGCATCAATTACTTACAAATTGACCAATCAAAGGATGACATTACCGAAGTATCACATAACGACAAGCCCACTTTCAGTTGTCCAGCCCACCAGAAATGACAAGGCAAAATCCAGCATTCTTACTCGAACAGGCCGGACGGGCCCACCATAAAAGACCTCAACCCAAGTCAATAATTAGGCCATAAAGAAAGAAACAGAAACAGATGAGAAGCAAGATAGAGGGGTGTGTGCGTGTGTCATAAAATCAGCAATGTCCTGCTCTCTGATCTCTATCTGACCAGCTGCTTGACAAGGAGGAGGCTCAACAGTTTAGCCTCGGGCAGCAGGGTCAGTTCACTCAGGTCAAACAGAAGTCAACACGAATTCAAGCTAAGGTGTATGTGTCCCTAGAGACTCGTTTTGCCGCGGTCATGCTGTAGTCATCAGCCTATGTGAGGGCAACCACAAAATGGCTGCTATGCACAGAATGAAACCCAAGGGTTCAGACTAGATCGTTAAATACACAGTGAATCCATCGGTGTGACATGATGAAAACACTCGTGCATACCGCACTCGTCATTTGCGGTGCGCTGATACCAAAATCGTCACGATACGACAATCTTATTTGAACGGGTTCAGGATTCACGGAACCTCAGACCCTCCTTTTGCCCTTACATAGGCAATAACCTAAACTCACGTCAATCTGAATCCAGGTCTATATTCATCAGATCATTAAGAAGTTGCTGTAGCATCATCCTAGTACTTAGTAACTCTCTCTGGACAGGTCTCCTCGAACACGAAGTAGCACAAAGGCCACATATAGCAGGAGCACACTGTACATAAAGACAGAACAGGAAAAGGATAGCTAATATCATCCCAATGACCATCAGAATCTTCCATCCCCAGGTGGATAACAATCCCCAGAACCATCCCATTAACGACCAATCTCCTTCGTCCATATGTACAGACTCGGAAATCTTATGTAGCTTGGAAATGGCTTGGAAACTGTCGGAGCGTTGTCTGGAATGAAAACACAGCAGCTCGATTGAATCAATTTACATACCCCTCCTCTATCTGCAAGTATGACATCTAACGCCACTCTGTTCTGAAGAGTCATAAGGCGATCCGACTGGAGCTCAGCAGTCAAGTTACCAAGGGCACCGGCAGTTTCGACTATGGTGGACTCAACCACTCTCGTCAATTGCCGTATGTTCCTGCTGTTAACCATAGGTCCCCAAAACGGCAGAAAACCCTTCAGGAAATGTCCCACTTCTTCTTCTGCGGTATCTTCCTTCCTGAAGACACCTCTAACAACTCTCATTTTGTGGTAATCTGCCCCAGCTGTAAAGGTAGGAGGCAACAGCAATGAGACAAAACATGTGCCCGAGAAATCGGGGGGCAACCATGTATACGCTCGGTCATGGCAAATGAAGTAGGTACCCTTAGCTGCTAGAAATGATGGGGAAGTCTGGGACGCAAAAACATACGTCTCAGTGCAAACACTCTTCCCTAACTGGGCTCTCGGATTCTTGCCATTACCTTGCAGACAGTAATGACCCTGATGGGGTACTATCCAAATCGGAGAGGATCTTTTCGCTCGCTGGTTCCCACTCAGACTAACTCCATATCCAGTAACATTCCATCCACTATACGCTAGCGACTCATCTCTCGGGATAGCCTCATAGGAAACTATTCCTCTAATCATGTCGACTATTCCCTTGACCAGAGCACTATTCTTTGGATTATCCTTCACAGAACGTAGGGGGTTAACTTCACGGGCATAAATGAACATTGTTCTGTATGCCCACACAGAACCATTGTAGCTAAATGGCAGGACCAGGTAAGGAATACCTTTATCGGTAGTATGGGGCATAAGGCCACACACCCAACAATTAGTTCACTACTAGCTGGTGTTGGTGCAGAAGCTGAACAAAGGAATTATTAGCGAATTCCATTCTCCTAATGGACTCATGTTCGGGCAGAGGGTGAAAAGAATGCGAAGAAACAGTAGGAAGAGGCATAGGTTGCGTGGTGGGCATGAATGTCACTTGAAAAGAGAATGTCACGTATCCAATTAAAAACATCATTAAGCTAAACAGTATAAACAGACATAATATTAAAAAAAACGTTTTCTACTCATTACTATACACCTTTCGCTCTTGAAGCTCATTCTTTTAGCAGGTCTCTCCATCTCGAAAAACTCCATCCTTTAATCGTGCTGCTCGCGGCGGATGGGTGTTCCGTGCTAAAGAGTGCGCCTGTCGGTCCAGGGAACGCCCTTAGACCAACCAGAACCGTCGACCTAACGTCTTCGGATTGCACTCCAAGGACTTGGCACCGCGACCCTACAGCTGAACCCGGATGGCGGTTCGAAAAAACTAAAATCAAAATAGTTTCTCGGAGGAGAGCTAACCTTAAAAATAGCAAAGAAAGAACTTAATTTTTAATTTGTCCCGCGACTCTTGGTCGCAAATTATAACGCTTTTTGCCAGATAATGTCTGTTCTCGGAAAAGTAGCTCAGGTTCAACAGTGTTCAAACGGTTCAATGGAGGCACAGCTTCTTGAAGAAGATCGTCACTTTCTTGCTCAGTGTTTGTTCCAATCAAACGGGCATCGCTGAAAGGCAGAAAACGAGGCACGGTCTCAGCGTCAGAATCAGGAAGTCCTTTTTTTGGACCTACCGGTCGTACGGCAGAGGCAAAGAAGCCCTCTTCCAATGTACGCCGTGAATCCAGTTCTTTTTACCGTGCACTCGTACTGCAGAACGGGTAGATAACAACACCAGGTAAGGTCCTGTCCAGCGGGGCTGCTCGTTCTTGGTGCGCTGAAAATTCTTCACGAGCACCCACGCGCCAGGTTCAATGGCGTGCCCTGGATCTTTAGAAGCCTGTGGCAAGGTATCATGAACCTGTTGATGCAGAACGCGCAATTTAGCCGTCAATTAGTACAGGTAGTCAAGCAATACAGGGTGCTCTATCTCACTAAATTTTGTCGGCCGCCGCACTCCCCAAATATTTGCCGGGCGACCAAACACAACCTCATAAGGACTCAGACCCATTCGCGAATGCACAGTCATTCTTGTGGACAGAAGGGCTAACGGCAAAGCATCAGGCCATTGTAGACCAGAGCTCGCTTGAATTTTGGCCAGTTTCAATTTTAACGTGCCATTGTAGCACTCAACTAGACCAGCTGATTGGGGATGATTTGCAGCGTGGAACTTCTGCCGGATTCCTAACCCATCACACATCTCTTCATCACTTGACCCACAAATTCACTCCCATTGTCACTCCAGACCATTCTCGGCAAACCATACCTAGGGAAAAATTCCTTAATAAGGGCTTTAGCTGTGGACAAGGCAGTATTGTCCTTCAAAGGGTAGGCTTCCAGCCATCTAGAAAAAAAGAAAACAACCACTAAGACATATTTCAGGTTGTTGCACCTCTCCATGTGGATGAAATCTAGCTGCAATGCCTCAAACGGATATGTTGGAGGAGCAAAATGACCAGCTGGAGTTGGAGTTCCCTTACCAGGATTGTACCTTAAACAAACCATACAGTTCTTGACCAAATTCTCTGCACACTTAGGAATTCCAGCATTTTGCCATACTGGAGCCAACAACTTGCAAATCCCTTTCATACTGATATGAGCCATTCCATGTGCCATTGTAACCACTGGAAGTACATACGCATCAGGCAATAACCATCGCTGATGCTCTGACAACTCAACCCAACAACCATTCGAGTCCAATTTACCCTTGCTTTCTCTCCATTCATTCAACTCTTTCTCTGTAGCTTCAGCTTGGATGGATTTCACACTCTTAATCGTATCTTCACACATACTTCTATCTGGAACCCATCTCGCTGGACCCGCAACATACATTCGACTCATCACATCTCTCGCAGTCTCTTTCGCGACTTCATCTGAAAACGCATTACCACGACCAACATCATCCGTGACTTTCTTATGCGCACTGCATTTCACGATTGCAACTTGCAACGGCAAAGTAAGAGATTCAAGAAGTTCATTCACCAATTGACCATGTTGGATCTTGGTCCCATGCGAAGTCAGAAACCCACGTTCTCTCCACAATCATCCAAAGCTATGAGCAACACCGAACGCATACTGGCTGTCAGTGTACACAGTCACTCTTTTCCCTTTCGACAACACACACGCTCTTGTCAATGCAATCAACTCTGCAGCTTGCGCTGAGGTATGTGGGATACGTGCAGCTTCAACAACCGTGTGCAAAGTCGTAACCACATATGCCGCAGTCGTATCACCATTCGGAAGCTTGAAACACAAACCATCAACCCATAAAGTACCATTACATTCTGCAAGAGGAGTGTCCCTAAGGTCTATCCTTCCTTTCGTTTCTTCCTCAGTCCTAAGGAAACAATCATGCTGTTTGGTATCATCTGTCTCAGTTGAAATCGGCAACAACGTGGCTGGATTCATTGTGTTGCATCTCTTTATATGCACATGACTTGCTAGCAAGGTCAATTCGTAACCTGACAACCGAGCACTAGTTAAGTGCTGTGTCTTGGTACGGTTCAACAAGGTATCCACTGCATGTTGGACCATCACAGTCAGTGTATTGTCCATCACCAAACCGGCAGACTGTCGGATTGAAACAGCCGCTGCCGCTGTAGCTCTCAAACAACTCGGCAACGCTCTAGCTACCGGATCCAAAGTCGACGAAAAATAAGCACATGGACGTTGCTTATCGCCAAACTGTTGAGTCAAAACTGACAATGCACATCCCTCTCTCTCGTGGACATACAATGTGAAAGGCTTACTGTAATCGGGAGTACCCAACACAGGAGTCGAACACAGCGCATCACGCAATTCTGAAAAACTCTTCTGACATTCGTCAGTCCAAGGAATAGGATTCGGAGTATCCTTAACAGTAAGAGTGATCAAAGGCTTCGCAAGCAACGAAAAATTAGGAATCCACTGTCTACAGTATGATGTAATACCCAGAAACGCACGCACTTCTCTCTGTGTCGTAGGCACACTCATTTTCACAATCGCTTGAATTCTTTCTGGGGTCAATCTTCTTCCCTCCTTCGATAAGAGGTGATCTAAGTAGGTAACTTCTTGTCGACAATACTGCAACTTTGAAAGAGAAACCTTATGATGGAAATCAGACAAGTGACGTAACAACGACAGAGTAGCCTCTCTTCAAATCTCTTCATTGTCAGCAGAAACTAACAGATCGTCAACATACTGTATAAGAGCAGCACCATCAGGTAAAACCAACAAATCAAGTTGTGTCTTCAAAGCTTGACTATAGATCGATGGACTCTCACAATAGCCTTGAGGAGCGCGTTTAAACCGGAAACTTCGGCCTCCTAAAGAGAAGCCAAAAATATCTCTACTCTCCACAGCAATCGGGATGCTGAAGAAGGCATTCTTCAAATCGATCACTGAAAACCACATGGCTGTAGCCGGAATCAAAGTCAGCAAAGCGGTGATATCAGGCACAACAGGAAATTGCGGAACAACGATCTTATTCACCTCGCGAAGATCGATCACAAACCTATATACAGGAGGCTGTGAAGAATCGGTTCTTTTCAGAACAGGCAAAACCGGACTATTGCACACATTACCTCTCGTTTCCTCAATCACACCTTTCTCAATCAGATCATAGATGATCGCCAAAAGTGCTCTTTCACCATCACTTGAGATGCGATACTGTGGAATGCGTGGCAATCTAGCATTCGCCTTCAACGTCACAACATATGGCGGAATCTCCAAAAATACCCACATCGTTAGGACCAGTATCCCAAAGAGAATCAGGGAGAGAAGACAACTCAGCTGGAAGTCGATCTTTAGACAAATACATCGGGGAGATCACTCTCTTTCCCAATGTAAGCTGTACTCCTGAAGGAGAACAATAAAGCGTCGCAAACAATCTCTTCAACAAGTCCAATCCCAACAAGTTTTCACCACAACTCATCGTCAGAATGAGGGGTGCTTCGAATTCACAAGGTCCAACAGAAAGAGACTAAGGACTAGAAATCGGATTACTAACCGGGGCGCCAGAAAAACCTACTGAAACATTTGTTAAGCCAGACAAAGGTGCGCCAGGGAGTTTAGAGTGCATGATAGAACTCTTCACAGCACCAGTATCAAACAGAAAAGGCTGTGACACACCTGATGCAATCACTTTAACATAAGGTCCACTCTGATCTACTGGAACTGAAACAACTCCCTCTCTTTGTCTGTGGCTGTCCTAGCAATCATTACCTTCCATATTCTCACCTTCAACGTAATAATCATCCGCATAGCACTGAGCCGTCCTACCAGAAGCGCCATTCTGCTGATCAAAACAATTCATCGAATTCTGTGGAGGCAAGGAACGCGCAATCTGGGACATACCACGTCCTCTACCTCGCGGAGCTTGTTGAACACCTCGACCTCTCACACCAGAAGCACCATTCGTGCGTTGTAGCAGAATCGGACAACTATTCTTGAAGTGACCCTCTTCTTTGCAATACGCACACTGATTAGGGCCTACAGAAAAACGCTGTTGAGAAGACTCGAGCCTCTGCGAGTTTCTCTGATATTGTTGGGGTTGCTGATAATCACGCTGGGTATTGCAAGGCGGATATGCTTGCTACAAAAGAACCTTAGTCTTCAATTCTTTAGTCTTTTTATCCGCTTTCTCTATCTCATCCTTATTTCTATTCTCATAGTACTGGGAAGTAGCCAATATCTGTGCTGATGAAGAAACAGCCCAAGCACTCCCAGAATCCTTCAACCTATTACACAACTCGGGAAACAAATTATGCACAAACTTGTCAACGAACAACCGTTGACCACCTTCTGTACTCATGTCTTGACCACTGTGGTCTTCAAATGTCTCTTCAAATCTAGTGAAAAAGTCGGACACAGTTTCGTCTTTCTTCTGCTTGCATGCAGACAACTTGTCCCAATTGACGCGCATAGCAGGCATCAGGGTCTTCATATAATCAATAATTCTGCCAGGGAGGTCAGCAATCACAGCCTCGGGTTTAGCACCACCTACCTGTCTTTCATCTGCAGTTCTAAGATTATTCCATGTATCACACAATTCCTGCGCATGATCCGTATGACGAATCTTACCCCATATAGGCTGTGGAACAACATTCCCAAATAACATATCTATATCAGCCAAATTCATAATACATGAACCCGCAGTTTGAGATAGCTCCTTATAAAACCCCGCAGGATTTTTACGTGGATCAGGCAGCGTCTGCTTTAGAGCTAGGACTTCGGCACGCTTCCATGGAACATGTACCCAAACGCGCTGGAAATGTGGCAGAACAGGTGGATTAGCTTGCAAATCACCAGGTCTCCAAACGGGAGAAACCTCACACATTGGATATTGACGCGCCTTTCTCCTAACTGAAGAATCAGGCTGAAATAGTGACCTAGAAGGAGACTCACTCCTAAATGACAACAATGTCGCGACTGCTTTTCCGACATCAAAACACACTATAGTTCCTTTCGCAAACTCGGACTGCACCACGGAACAACTCAGGCGGAGTCTGTCCTACCGCACTATCTTCCCATTGTTCACGAAGGAAAGAACACATCATATCAAATACATATCTTTGTTTCGGTGCTTCCCATTGGCGGAAAACATCCATAACACCCTCAAGATCATAGTACGAAGGATATGTAACCCATTTACGCGCCAAGTGATCCAGCACTGTCCGTTCATCAGGACCAGGCAATTGACTACGCAATTGCTTACGCTCTACAACAGGAGACATACCCAATTAACCCATTAGAGGAGAAAAAAGACTAGCAACCGCATCAGTCATTCTCCGTCGAGCAGAAGGAGAAGGTGACAAAAGAACAGGAGACAAAGCAGAATGAGAAGGAACCGAAATCGGAACAGTGACAGGTGGAACAGACAACACAGGTATAGGAGTAGCAGACAAAGGAGGTAGCAAAGACGGCTGCCCTTGAGAAGGGTGCGATAAAGCAGTAGTAGCCAGTGGAAGAAGAGCTGGCTGTTGAGGAACCACTGGAGGCAAAGCAACCGGAGGTTGCGCAACTACAAGTAGCGGAGGTGCGGTAGCACTCTGAACATAAGGGGGTGGCGAACTTAATAGATGCAAAAACCAAAGGAAATGATGGACGGAGTGTTGAACATTGCAAGCACTAACCCCAGTCAACTGATCTGGGTTTAATACATCACCGTTCTTTAGCCCACTCCGCCACCCCAGTTCAGACATGGCCATATGCAAATCAGTCTGACCCTGTGCCTCATGGGAACAGTCCAGCCCGAACTGCCAAGCCATGTCTTCCCTGGACCGGAAACAAGCTTCCTAGGGCTGGTTTCTGGCATTTCAGCCGTCTTCAGCCAGGCTTGCTTGAATCCAGTGGCAAAGTGAGCAAGGGACTCACGTCTGAGCATACCCTGCCAACTTATGGCGAACAAAGCAAAAACCAAAGGAAATGGCAAAGCAAAAACCAAACTTAATAGATGCGACATTAAAGGATCTTTCACAAGATCTTTCATTTTTTCTTGCTGTTGAGGCGGGAAAGCTGGATAACATTTGTCTACCGCTAATTTACGCTGTCTAAGCATCTGTTCGCTTTCTTGTTCTTCCTCATTATCCCTAAACTGTATAGCAGCTTGCACCATTGACATACCTCGTTCACGCTTATTTTGTTTCGCTAACTTAATTTCCTTCTGTTTGGCTTCCTTTCGCCAAAGGCGGAAAAGAGTCAAACATTGCTGGCCGGGCTTTCTTTTTGAAGAGTCTAACTTATAAATTATCTAAAATATCCGTGTCATAACTACCATATTGGGGCCATTTTAGGACACCATCCTTCCATACATCATTATACGCAATGGGGCCCACACCATATTTTAAATAGAGCTCATAGGTCGGAGTTCCAATCGGAGGCACCGGACACGAGTCCTCCAATCGGGAATCCCTATTACAACCACAACAAAATATCTTTCCAAGTCTGCTAAGACCAGGCATCTTCGCTCACTAGTCTAGCTTCAAACTTCAAGGGAATATCAAAACGATAGCCTCGTGAATACACGAGTCCCTCGGCTTTGGGGCCTGCAGGTACCAAATCAAAGCGATCCCGAAGGATACCAAAACAAACTAAGGACTGGGAGATGCTCCACTCATACTTAACTGAAATATCGATGACGTCGCCAGAAGACCCGTCTATCGTCTCGCTTTACAAATCATCTAAGGGCTCCAAGACAGGGCGACAGTCAGGGCAGCAGTCCTTCGCAGCCGTCGGAAAGCGGGGAACTTCGCAGCAAAGACTTTCGGACCACAACGACATACAGGGGTCGATGAAGTGGTAGGCCTCCCTCCAGAATTTTCACACGAAGCTCCTCACGATCGTCAGGCTTGGACCGGTACCGCTGAAGTCGCCCCACGTTGGGTGCCAGCTGAAGAACCGGGATTTTAAACCCAGCGGCGCAGGGGACACGCCCGAAGTCTTCGGGTTCACCTGTCTTAGAGTACAGAGACACGGGATTCTTCTTGGTGACGCCAAAGATCAATTTTATTAGCTGCAGCCAGTAACAGAGGTCCTAGAAGTACAACACGGTGTATGTTCTCAGGAGACTGCTCAAATTCATAGGGCGGAGCATCGTCTTTTATGCCAAACATCACGTTCCTGACTAGCATCAATTGACCAATCAAAGGATGACATTACCGAAGTATCACATAACGACAAACCCACTTTCAGTTGTCCAGCCCACCAGAAATGACAAGGCAAAATCCAGCATTCTTACTGAACAGGCTGGACGGGCCCACCATAAAAGACCTCAACCCAAGTCAATAATTATGCCATAAAGAAAGAAACAGAAACAGATGAGAAGCAAGATAGAGGGGTGTGTGCGTGTGTCATAAAATCAGAAATGTCCTGCTCTCTGATCTCTATCTGACCAGCTGCTTGACAAGGAGGAGGCTCAACAGTTTAGCCTCGGGCAGCAGGGTCAGTTCACTCAGGTCAAACAGAAGTCAACACGAATTCAAGCTAAGGTGTATGTGTCCCTAGAGACTCGTTTTGCCGCGGTCATGCTGTAGTCATCAGCCTATGTGAGGGCAACCACAAAATGGCTGCTATGCACAGAATGAAACCCAAGGGTTCAGACTAGATCGTTAAATACACAGTGAATCCATCGGTGTGACATGATGAAAACACTCATGCATACCGCACTCGTCATTTGCGGTGCGCTGATACCAAAATCGTCACAATACGACAATCTTATTTGAACGGGTTCAGGTTTCACGGGCCAATTGTTCACTAAGTCTGCATTCAGCCATCAAATGCATAGATGAGATGGAGGACACATGCATACATTGGTGCATACATACATACAACAAATTGTGGGTTGGTTGCATGATTCTGATCTAGTTCTGCTACTGACTGACCATGCTAAGCCTACCACTCACTAAACAAAGTACAAAAGGTTCGACGGAGGACTGGGGTAAGCAGCAATCAGTGACAGAGGAGGCGTCACGCAGAACACATAAAACAATTATTAACTAATACTAACAAACTAAACCTAGTATTCAATATCCATCCACCACTATTTCACAGTAGGACAATGGAAGGGCTAGAGTCTCTCTAGCAAATCGCATTACCTAACTTCAGTTCTGTAAAATAAACTTACATAATCAGCATCAGCAGCACAAGCTAGCGCAAACTAACTTGCAAAGAAGTAAGAGTACCACCGAGCACCTGGGTCCTTGGCTTAAATCAAAGAACATTTTGCTTTTTGGAACGTAATTTACCAGCAACGCTTGGCACGCAGCAGTAATCTTGTTGTTCATCAAATTTAATATACACAATCAGTTACTCACCAAGCCCGACGACCTCGACACCTAGCAGGTCCAACAGGTCCTGCTCCCGGTCCAGGATGTCGGGCCACCGGTGGGATAGCTGATTGTGGGTGCACCGGACCCCAGAGCACCGGAACACGGCCCGGCACACCTTCGCCCAACGACGGTGCCGCTCCTGGGTAGCGTACCCGGAGCCGGGCCTGCCGCATGCTGCCAAGGTCAAGGGGAGGAGGCGCTGGATGAAAAAAACAAGGGCGGCCACCTCCTCCTCCCCAAACAGTTGCCGGGCCTGCACCCCTGCAGGACGCATTCTGCCGCAAGGCAGGCAGCCCTTCTCTGCTCCTGCAGGTCCCTTGCCCTTGGCACTCGGACTTGGTGTGCCCTTGGCCATGGTTCTGGGGTGGGTGGGAGGCGGAAAAGAAAAGTTAGAAGGGTAAAAAAAGTTAGGGGGAAGAAGATAGAAAGAACTTTATAAAAGTAACAAAAACACAGTAAAAGTAGAAATAAAATGCAAAATATAAACTTAGGCAAAGAGAGAGATAGATAATAACTAAAAAAAAGTCAGAAAAAATGCTTTAAAGACAAAGGGTTGCAAAGATAAAGGGTAGATACAAAAGTGGGCCCAGAACCATAGCATACAGTGAAAAACAAGATGGCCGCGCCCATTCGCGACCGCGTGGGTAAGTTCGCGCGATATTTCTCGCGAACATGCACTATTCATCACGAACAAGTAAAATGCGCTCCCAAACACATCAATGCACATAACGGACACGCTATCCGTGACCCGGAACAGGAAATAGGCATCGCGAGCGGGAGGGACAATTGAAAAACAAGATGGCCGCGCCCGTTGGCGACCGCATGGGTAAGATCACGAGATATATCCCCCGAGCATGCAAACAGCTCCCTGAACATGCTCATCGCGCTCCCGAACAAGAAAAAGCCATTGCGAATGGGAGCCCCAAGCAACTACGCAAGCTCGCGAAGCTAGGCGAAGGTCGCGTAGTGCAAGTACATCTTCGCGAAACTTCGCGAAGCTTCGCGAAGCTTCGCGAAGCTTCGCGAAGCGCGGCTACGCGAACTACGCCCAGGGTTAACAGAAACATGAAGAAGAAATAAAGCTTTGCAAACAAAGAAAGCTACACAGGGACTGCATAGACTATGAGACGGGCCGTATTTTAACGTATAGCCATAAGTATGACCATCTATACAATCAAACATCTATGCAAGTAGAACCAACGATCATAAATCTAACAACAACTGTACAAAATGAAGCAAGTGACTCTGATACAGATGTCATGCTTCAGAACTCCTCAGGATCCGGATGATGATATAGGGGTCCACCACCAGATCTCCCCGGACTCCAACCAAAGGTTACAGAGCCCAGAGGGGATCAGGCGAGGGAAGGATAGGGGAAGGGGTCAGCAGGGATTTAGGCTCTGAAATGACAAAACACAAGACCAGTCTATCATCAGTACATTCTACTCTCATTCGGTCTCACTAAAGCAATACTGCAAACATAACGGGTAATCAGTACATTCTACTCTCATTCGGTCTCACTAAAGCAATACTGCAAACAGAACGTGTAATCAGCACATTCTACTCTCATTCGGTCTCACTAAAGCAAAAGTGCAAAAACGTGTGATCAGTAAATTCTACTCTCCCTCTGACAATGGATAGGCGCTCTTTCAGCGCGGTTAGTCTCGACCTTGCTCAAGAACGAGCTTTGAACCTGGATGCGCTCTTTCAGCGCGGTTAGTCTCGACCTTGCTCAAGAACGAGCTTTGAACCTGGATGCGCTCTTTCAGCACGGAATTCGACCGCTCGCTCCTTCGAGCGCGGTCAATACTCTTCAGTGAGCCTTGAAACTGGGAGGCGCTCTTCCAGCGCGGAATAGTCAGGCTCGTCCGAGCCGATAAGTCTGTGAAGGGGAAATGCGGGGATACGAGGTCCGCACGGGTAGACAGTAGCGTGCTCAGCCGAACACCGCCACTTCTCACCTGCCTCCTCGGTGTACGCCGCAGTGTCCCAGCCGCTCCCCGCCTGGTCGCCAAGCTCCGAGGGACGGGGACGCGGAAACTTTGGGAATGTCTCCTTCGGTGCTGCCGAATACCTCTGCTCGCCTGGAACGCCAACTCCGATCGACGAACAGGTTCCTCTGATTCAAAATAACGCACGTCTTCTGACGTGCGTGACGTCCTTATAAGGACGCCCATTTCCTGGTTCCAGGGTTGCTAGGACTTGTAGTTTTAGATGCTAGGTAGGCGCCTCAGGGCCCGTTTCCTCACAACAGATGCTTCCATACAGACAGCGAGATCATCCTCGGAAGTGGAAGTAATAACTCGTCAGGCCACTTTTTTAGACGAGTTTCGAGTGATGAAAAAAAGTCGACAGACCGGGAAAGTAACCCCTACTCCAACTCCACCAGCTCGGGCCGAGGAAGGGGCCGTGGAAGAGGAAGAGGAAGAGGCAGGGGCGGAGTAAACAGAGACGACTTAAGGGCAAGCACAGAACAAAGAACTATCGAGCCAATGGATTCGAGAAGAAGAGGCTCCAAGAAAATGCAGCAATGATGGATCCGGAAACAGTAAATCAAACTATTATTAATCTTTCATCACGCACTCTGTCCCATTCCTATAAAACAACTCTATGTTTGGGATTATCCTTTTGTCCCACAGAACTTTTCAATTACACCAATACTCGTATAGACACCTTCAAATTTGTAAGGAAAATAAAATTTAAAAAATGTCATATGCTCAGAAACAGTGTATCTTACTCTGGAAGTACATCTATATTAGACAACCCAAACGATGTAAGTCTTACAGTTGGCGATGCCGGTATTCTACATACCGTATTAGATCTGGGAACTAATACAGAAGAATTAGCTACCCAAGAATGGTCAGATTTTGTTACTGATAGAGCTGCCTGTACCTCTTTTAAACCACGCTCTGTTTTTTATCCAAACCTACCACATGACTCGATTGATACCTTCCAAGATGTGGTGATTAAGGAACTTAAGAAACAAAAACATGGATTGAATGATAAACATTGTATCAACTATAATCTATCACTTAAACAACATAATGTGATTTTGTCTTTGGCCAAAGATGACAGTTTGGTTATACGTCCCTCCGATAAGGGAGGGAATATAGTGTTGTGGGACAAACAATTGTATATAGAAGAGGCTAAAAAACAACTTAATAATGTAAGATTTTACTGTATTTGTGATACAACTGCCTACAACGCCAGTATTACCACTACATGGGAAAAACTTGCAGAATGGCAAGAATTGAGCGTCATTACCTGGCATGAATATTGTTTTCTTAAGAGAAATTACCCAAAGTTACCTGTGTTGTATCTTTTACCTAAAATTCACAAACACTCCACTATCCCTCCAGGGAGGCCTATAGTATCTTCAGTAGGGAATGTACTGGAAAAGTTTCCAAATATGTTGATCAATTCCTTAAAGAATATGTCATTGAGCTTCCATCATATGTTAAAGATACTAAGGATTTTCTTAACAAAATTGAAGGTTTTGTCTGGGAAGAGGGTTATTCATTGATTACCCTGGACGTGAATACATTGTATACCATCACGCCCAGGGTATCGAAGCATGTTTATACTTTTTAAACTCACGAAACATCATGTATTTGGAACACACCTATATGCTAATAGACATGATATCACTATGTCTTAAAAATAACATTTTTCTTTTTGATGGTGTCCTATATAAACAGGTGCGAGGCACGGCGATGGGTACGTGCTTCGCGCCAAGCTTTGCCAACCTTTTCCTAGGAAAGTGGGAAGAAGAAATCCGTTCTGACACAAACATGGCAGATGACTTTAAGTCGGTAGCGAAATGGCTCAGGTATATCGATGATTTACTGATAGTATGGAAAGGAAGTGAATCAGAAGCCTTAAACTTTATCGACAAACTTAATAACAACAAGTATAATATTGTCTTGACTCACAAAATCAGCAAAATGTGTGCAGAATTTCTTGACATTAAGATTGAAGTTGTGGAAGGTAAAATCATCACTAGTCTATACCGGAAAGAGACAGCCGGTAATAGCCTTCTCCATGCCCTCAGTGAACATCCAGAGGCCCTTAAATGGAGCATTCCATATGGGGAATTACTGAGGGCAAGAAGAAATTGTAGCAACAATGACAAATACATGCAGGAACAGGAAGTATTACTTAAAAGATTCAGAGAACGTGGTTACCCTAAATGGGTATTAAACAAAGCACTAGAGAAGATTGCTAAAGTTAGTAGAGAAGAATCGCTAGGTCAGACAGAAGAATTGGATACAACTAAACCTGTCACGAGGGTGATAACAACTTTTAATAGTCACTCCAAGAAAATACAAAAAATCTTGTCTGACAATAACATTGTGGGCTCAGACGTAGGGGAAAGACCTCAAATTACCTACAGAAAAGGGAGAAGTTTTAGAGATATCCTTGTTAAAAGTGATATTACTGAAACTAAGAAAATTCTTTCCATGATCTCAAAGGTTTCTTTCCGTGTGGACACTGTAGATCGTGTAAATTCAGTCAGTCAGTTAAGGAATTTAGTGTTCCTGGAAGAGTACAAACATGGAAAATGCATCAGTTCCTTACTTGCAGTAGTACCTATATAGTGTATATTTTAGAATGTCCCTGTAAACTCAGGTATGTGGGAAGTACCACATGTATGATCAAAAAAAGAGTTATGGAACAAGAGCAATCACAAATGTTGATATACATTATCCTATTGCCAGACATTTTGAAAGATATCATGATTCCAACAGTGCTTTATTGCGCTTTTATGCAATTGAACAAATCATTCTTGGCAATAGAGGTGGCAATAGGGAATAAGCCCTCAGAAAGAAAGAATCCAAATGGATACTCGAGTTGGAAACTAAATTCCCTGGGGGTCACAATATGGATGATGAATTAGCAACACATCTACATGAGGAATGAAAACTAGGTATTGAGAACCTGTCAAGTACATTAATTAGAGTGTAATTTACTGTAACTTACTGTTTTATGTTTTAATTATAAACTCAAAGAAATACTTTTCTATGAAAAGTGAATTTATTCCTTTTATCTTTTTGTTTTTACTCTCACAGGAAGAAAGGAAGGGACCCACCGTATTGTATGGTCACTGCACGGGTACCCTACCCTTTTTTTCCCTGGGCTCGGAAACACATTGGAAACAAGATAAGAGACTTTTTAACCATTTTCTTGTGTTAAAATAACTGGAAATTTGGACCATTTTCAATTTATTACTTTTCACATTATTACTTTGCTAACTTTGGAGTTCTGGATATGGACTTTTACAAGCAGGCATGTGTCTAATTTCATTAGTCTTTTCGCCAGCATCTGTATATACGTAGGCCTTTCTAATTGCTTGTTAAGTGCAGCAAAAAATATAGTTTTTCTCGTAATTGACCTTAAATATTAGGAACCATATATTTCTATTTTGAATGTAAGCAACTTGAGAATATGTATATATCAATTAGTTTTGCAATCTGATAGCAATTGTATAAGTCTAATTTTCAAATTATGAAGTGTGATTAATGCCACTAGTGCGATGAAAAATAGTCTTGTTTTATACAGGATCTATGAAATATCAGTTGTATACAATAGGGTTCTTATGTAAATATAAATTGAAAACTTTACTAAATGAGTGCATAACAAAAAGCACTAAAAAAATGAACTATATGGTAATTTTCATTTGAAGACTAATGCCTTAGCCACTAGCGCGTCATGTATCATACAACATTTATTTTATATATTGTATGTAACCTAAATGAGTTTGGATTTGATGGAACTTTCCTCAATCAAATACATCATGACTGTAATGAGCTTACTTTCAGAAATAGGATTTCACCGTTACAAGATGGCCGAAAGCTTTTTGAGACATGTTTTGCAATGAAATCAATGTAGTCCTTTTTCCTTTTCCAATGTTTATATATGCACATCTTTGTTTGCTTTACCATTCGTGTGATCAAGACATTAAGTTGTCGAAACGCGTTGCGAGCAATAAAGAGTTTCTTTATAGCACTATACTTTGAGAGTGCGTGTATATTAAGGATAAGTGCAAAATATATATATATATGTATATATATATATATATTCACTGAAAAAACCATAGGTTTCACACACGTTATAGTTAGGAATTAGCATTTAAAAAACCTTGCAAATTCAGTGAAAAAACCATAGGTTTCACACATGCTATAGTTAGCTGGAGATTTTACTCATAAAAAACCAATGAAATTCCCCCGTTATAGTTAGTGCAGGCAACTATAACTCACGCGACCGCAATCCTCTGCTGATGCTAATACTGTATTTAGACACTTATTTGCCCATGTCTTCTTCCATTAAATTTTAGCTATACATATATTACAAATATTTTTTTTTCATAAAGACACATATGTCATCAGCAGAGGATTGCGGTCGCGTGAGTTATAGTTGCCTGCACTAACTATAACGGGGGAATTTCATTGGTTTTTTATGAGTAAAATCTCCAGCTAACTATAGCATGTGTGAAACCTATGGTTTTTTCACTGAATTTGCAAGGTTTTTTAAATGCTAATTCCTAACTATAACGTGTGTGAAACCTATGGTTTTTTCAGTGAATTTGTACGGTTTTTTAAATGCTAAGTTACTTTACGCCGTTCGTGGCGTGCGCGCCCACTTAACGCAGTTCGTTCCGTGCGCGCACGGTGCGCTTCGCGCACCGCGCGCCCACTTTACGCAGTTAGTGCCGTGCACACACGGTGGGCACGCGGTGCGCTACGCGCACCGCGTGCCCACGTTACGCTTGATGGGCCATGTACGCACGATGCGCTTCGCGCACCGTCCGCACATGGAGGACATATTATGCGCTTCGTTGTGAAAGGTAATATTTTAAATGTACCTTATTAGTCAGATGCCATTCGCAAAAGGTGCCCTTCAGGCACCTTTTGCACACAGGGTGGGGAAAATGTGGATAGTTTTTTTTTTTTTAAATAATTTTTATCGTACGCGTACGGTAAGCATAATCGGCGTTTTTTCGAAAAAAAATAAAATTGAATTTTTTGCATTGGGGGTTCTTTTGGGACACCTTAATCAAGGCTAGGTGGTTAGGAGCTGTATAAACAGCCCCTTTACATGTTTTTTGCCTTTGTTTTTCCTCCCCCCCTCAGAGTGCGAGAGAGAAAATGGCGGCCGCCGCTTCCTGGTTTCGACCGATTCGAATGTTTACTAAGATCTAACAGCCAATCAGAATCGCGCTCGCGCACGGCACCGTACGCGTACGGTAAGCTTACCGTAAGCGCACGGTAAGCGCACCGTAAGCTGGCTCAGATATATATATTGATTTAAATGCTATTTTCTCAGGATCTACTGAACAGATTTACACCAGACCTACAAAAGGCACTTCCTTGACCTGTAGACTACCTCTCTGCCAAATTTCAAGTAACTCTGTTCGGCCGTTCGGGCTGTAGCTGTGTCTAAAGGTCCTATGGAAAAATGCATGGGAAAAATGCGTTTTGGGACCCCCCTTTTTTCTCAGCCCCCGCTTGACGAATCCCCCCGAGACTTTCAGGGTAGGAGCGGAGCATAGCGCCCCACCTATTTTGAAAATTTCGCGAGGATTCGTCGACCGGCGCCAAAGTTATTCCAAATAGAATGTTGCGGATTTCCTATGGAAACAGGGTCCTAACTATAACTACCTACTGGCGACTGCCAGTAGGTAATATATATATATATATATATATATATATATATATATATATATATATATATATATATATATATATATATATATATATATATATATATATATATATATATATATATATATATATATATATATATATATATAGTGCACCTCATGCTGATTAATGTTTCTCGGCAGACAAATAAAAGGTTACAACAACTGGGTGGTAGCGGAATTAACCTTGGGAGACGCTGCAACCTTTTGAACATAAGCCGCAAAATGGAACTGTTCCTGTTAAAGACAACTTTATGCACGGAAGTTGCGGTGACAACAAGGTTTAAATTTTGCCAAGAACGCATTGAAGTACCAAGTAGGTGGAAAAATGGCAGTGATGATGTATTCTGGGTACTGTGGTCCGAGTACTACAATTGAAGACCATTGGAAAACTATACAGTGGTGGGACACAGTTATAATGAAAATACTTTAATTTTCAATGGTTTTTCCATGATTAAAACAAAAAGTACTTACTGCCACTGTATGAAAGAGAAGCGATGTACATTAATTTTCAGAAAACTCACTGCCGCTTTAAATCGAACAGGTGGACATCAGTCCTTCTTCAATGTTTGGAGCTACGTTTAAATATGCTTACGAACCCATCCATAGAAACTCTGCATATGATTAAGCCTCGAGGTAGGCGAAACGCGTCATGCTGCTCTTGTCTCCAATAAAGAAATGAAGAAATGCAACAGCATGTCAGAGTGGCCTGTTTCATGTTACGGAGGGTAACGTGCTTTTGTTGAATATATATATAAAAAATATGCATGCCCCCCTAATCAAACCAATGAGGATAAAGAATTTTTATACTCAATCAGAGATGATAACAATGTAGTAGTCCGCGAGGCGGATAAGGGCGGCAACATTGTCCTTATGGATAGGGTTGACTATTTGGCTGAAATTAATCGCCAACTAGGACAGGGTAACTGTTATGAACAACTTAAGAGCAATCCCACCACAGTCATTGAAAAGACCATCAATGCACACTTAACGGATTGGCAGGAGTCATGCCTTATTACCGATCTGTAATATAGATATCTCACAGCAAATAATTCCAGGCACCCCTGTATCTACATCCTACCGAAGATACACAAAGGTGGTTCCTTTCCACCTGGCCGGCCTATAATATCTGGCAACGGAGGACCCACTGAGGGAATTGCTGAGTATGTTGACCATTTCCTTCAGCCAATAGTACTAAATTTACCATCTTACTTAAGAGATAGCAAAGATCTAATCTGCAAATTGGAAGATTTCAAATGGGAAAAGGATACCTTCACGTTCGTAACTATGGATGTGGAAGGTCTCTACACATGCATACAGATGTCATGTGGCTTAAGAGCATTGAAATTCTATTTGCACAAACGGAATGCAAAACATCTGCACCACACGCATATGTTACTACAGATGTCCGAACTGATTCTGACACACAATGCATTCATGCATGGTGGGGATTGGTTTCTCCAAAAGCAGGGGACCGCCATGGGCTCCAGGTTTGCTCCATCTTATGCTAATCTTTTTATGGGATTGTATGAGGTGGAGCATGCCTGGGGCTCGGGGGCAGGCAAATGGATAGATAACATCCTCTTCTTTTGTAGATATATTGACGATGTCTTCCTTATATGGAAAGGAAGTGAGGAAGAGCTCACAGAATATCACCATTATCTGAACAACAATGGGTTTAACGTAAAATTAACAATCAAGAGCTCCAAACAAGAGATAGACTTTTTGGATCTAAGACTGTATGTTAAAGACAACACAATACATAGCGATACCTTTAGAAAGTCGACTGCCTGTAACAGCGTCCTCCACGCTAGGAGCTGTCATCCGAAAGCAACCATTTCAGCAATCCCCTTTGCGGAAATGGTTAGAGCTCACCGCAATTGCAGCGAGGATCACACATTCTTGACACAAGTACAAAAGATTAAGAAAAATTTTGTACAAAGAGGTTACGATAAGGATTGCCTACAAAGGGCTGAGGATAAGATTGTTAAAAAAGACAGAAAATC
This sequence comes from Triturus cristatus, assembly GCF_964204655.1. Classification (NCBI taxonomy): domain Eukaryota; kingdom Metazoa; phylum Chordata; class Amphibia; order Caudata; family Salamandridae; genus Triturus; species Triturus cristatus. The sequence continues at coordinate 304,259,417 of NC_140594.1, read as the reverse complement.
CATTCTCTCTAAGGCCAAAAGCAAGAAGGCTCATGCTGATCATGTGGATTTGGCATTTATAACTGAATATAATTCATTCAGTGGACAAATATTCACCATAATCAGAAAAAATTGGCACTTACTCACATCAAATACTTCATCTGTCAATATAGTTTCCACTAAACCAAAAGTAATCTACAAAAGAGGAAGAACCATAAAGAATGTCATCCGTCCCAGCTATGTAAAACCATTGAAATTTGTCAACAAACTTGGTTACCTGAAAAACCCTGTGGTTTTTCCATTTGTGGTAATTGTAACATTTGCAATTTGGGAACTAATAAGACTTTTAGTTTTCAATATTGCAACTCAAAGAAATTTGAAATTAAGTCCTTTATCAACTGCAATACCACACACACGGTTTATCTTCTTAAATGTGCGTGTGGAAAAGCTTATGTTGTAAGCAGTATTCACAGTTTAAAGACACGAATACAGGAACATGTCAGGGCTATAAAAAATCGAGATGATAAATATCCTGTCTCCGTTCATATACATGAAACCCATCCGGAAAATACTAAGATCACTTTTCGTGCTATAGATCATGTCACCAAAAATGAAAGTGGTGGTGATAGGACTGCCCACTTAAGACAAACCGAGGCACGTTGGATTTGTTGTTTATGTACTGTAATGTTTGGTCTGAACACTAACAATGAATTTCACCATTTTTTGTAGTAGCCTTTGCCGTTCTGACATATGCTCTTAAAAATACTTTAAACATCAAGTAGGATTATTAAATCTCATAGTTACATCGACCGTTTAGTGTATACCCTGGCTTTCCCTTTTTTCCTGAGGTATTTTAGTCTCAGATGATAACTGGCATTGACTAATTTCTTGGGATTCCATTCTTTCGCCATTTGCCATTATTATGGATTAAGCCATCAATACAATATACATTAACAAATAATACATTTTTTCATTCTCACTTGGGTGTTTACAAAAACCTATGACCCGTGATGACACAGGTCAGGTGATCAAACAGGAACTATGAATATCAGTCTTTGACCATGGCCTGTATGAGCAGATATATTCCACCGTTCACAAATGATGATAATTTTTGTTTTTTTGTTTTTCAGGGGACGTAATAACATCATAGTTCACCTCTGACGGCCATCTGCTAATAACTTGACCTTATTACCTGAACAATCGGTTGCAATTATATGCAATAAACAATGTAGTTCTGACACCTTCTTCCGTCCCAAATAATCACTCCAATATGGCGGTTATGTTGGTTTACTTGAAACCTTTGTAAAAAGGTAGATATTTCATTTGTCTCGTTTAGCAAATGTCATTAGTTATACATACATGCGCTACACTTCATCAACACCTATTTTGCTTGTAATATGTTAATTGCCGTACGTTCAGACCTCACTTTTAATTTACAATTTAGGCTTGATACTGCCTTTCTCTTCCTTTTTTCGCTTTTGTCGTTTGCACATAACCATTGCAAAACGGCGGATATTTTTTTCGTTACCGTGTTCAATAAATGTTGAAATTGACTAATGCTTAAGTTACATATCGAGTTTGTGTCATTTGCGGAATATAAGTTAATTGCCGTACATTCAGACCTCACTTTTAATTCACAATTTAGGCTGGATACTGCTTTTCTCTTCCTTTTTTCGCTCTTTCGTTTGCACATAACCATTGCAAAATGGCGGATACTTTTTCCGTTACCGCGTTCAATAAAAATTGTTGAATTGGCTAATGCTTAAGTTTCATATCGAGTTCTTGTCATTTGCGGAATATAAGTCTAAACTACTCTCCTTTTCGTTGTCTTAAATATATATCATTGTATTTAAGATATCCTTTAATATTATAACATATCTCTCGCTAGGATCGTCACATCATTCTAAGATGGCGGACAAGTTTGTGTAGGTGTTCTACAACATTACATGGTTTCCGTTTGGGCACCCAATTTTGCCTCACACCACACAGGTGTAGATAGTTAAATTCCTCATATATAAAGAGGTATAGCGCCAATCGGTCTTTCTCTACTTTTTCGTACACGCTGAGCGCGGACCCTGTGGCGTTTGACCATATCTCACGTAAGTTTTTAAAATCGTGAACATTAGACATTTACTTTTTTACTTTTTACTTTTTACATTCACTTAGGGACCTTCTTTAATACCGAAATTATGGTACTGCTGTTTCTTTCAATTAGAGAGCTACTAGATGGTGCCTAGTTAACTTGCAAATATGGCGCTGATGTTTACGTACGAGCGTGGTTTTGCTTACTCTCCCACTTAGGAGTCCTATGAGCAATTTGGAATCTTACAAAGATCATTGTTGTCCGATTAGTTATACCTTTGACCTTAGGTTGGATACGGAGTGTCCCCACCAATAGTAGGGTGTTCACTCAAGCTTACAATTTTGCTCTTACTAGAAAGATATGCATCGTGTATGTTGAGCCCCGTGATGAGCGTTTTATCTTTTTCAGCGCGTTTCCACTAATAGCGCTGTGCTAACTTTATGTACATTTCTGTGCGCATAGTAGGATAGTACACAAACTTGCATTCCGTGATGAACACAATTCTGATCTTTATTAAGCACAAGCTTAACTGAATTCGAAAACCACTTCCAGTAAGTTTTGAAATTGAAGCACATTGTTTGATAGTTCTTGTATATTTAGTTAACTTCAAACATGAACGATGCAAATTGGGGCATATATCTGAAGTTCTATTGGAATAGCATGCACTGTATAACAGGAATTTCTATGGTCTGGTGATTATTTTCCAGCCTAATAGATGTCCATACCACCATGTTTAACTTGAATATGGCCTTTCGTATTGTAGGCCTTAATCAATCGCTTTTATGCTGATAACTTTACATTTTATATCTTTTAGAACAACTTTGTCTCTATTACCATATAGAGTAGTGAAATTAAAAACTAAAAATAATAATAACTTCAAAAATTATAATTATAATTTGCTTGAACTCCTTGTTTTCTTGTAGGATCAAGGCTATCGTACCTTGAATCTTCTACCTCTACATCACACAAATATAGAGGCTTTTGTCAATATGGAGGTATGTTTCATGCACTCTATTTGTTTAAGCTAACGCTCTGATATAATGGTTCCAACTGATTAAATTACATGTCTATCAAACTTACTAGTTAACTTGTCTAAATGATTTAATAATAAAGTAAGAATATGATTCAGTTGTTTTTTGCTCTGGCATGAGCACAACCACACATCAACTGTTTATGTACAACATAAATTTCGTTTTTTCAGACGAGATAAGATAATTCTGTACACTTTGAATGGATCGATCTTTATTAGAATAACAAATTGACATAAATCTTTGCTCCTCATTATAGACTTTAGACCTTTGAACATACAATTACAGAAAGAAAAAGGGAAAACTTTAACTCGCGTTGGATTTTATAAGCATTATTTGTGAGGTATGTGCAATCTTGGGCAATTATTGACTCTTTCGCATGCTGGATACTATTGATTAATGTTGATTGTGGCACACTTTGTCTGTAGAACTATTGTATATAAATTGTTTGTAACACTGACTGAATAACTTGAACAAGACTGAAATATATATATACAATAGTTAGACAAAACTGGACATAAATATTAAAAACGATCAGGGAAACTCTGTTGGATCCTCCTTAAATTGTATTTTTTATATTTCTTTTCTGTTCTTGAATATATCCCTTAGTCCGCATAGATTCTCGGTTTTGACTGTACATACAAATGTATTGAGAAAGTACTTTAGATCTTTAAGTGATAATTGTGTCTCTTCTTTTTATGTATTTTTAATTGTATATAATAATGTATGTCCTGTATATGTATCTTTGTAGCCTTGAAGAAGTCCCGTAGGGACGAAACGCTCCGCGTCGGCTATGAATTGTATGCTGTACTTTTAAATCGGAATAATTTGAACAACAAAATAAAGAAAAAATCATCATCCAGATACTGAAGTTTACCGTGAATCTTTGGGGATATATCACACACTTGTTTGTTTATTGACTTTGACAAATATTTCTGTCTATAATACATGAATTTGAGTTGTGTGCTGAGCTATTTCTGTCTTTTGCATTTTTTGGGTGACACCAAATATTAGGGACGCATGAAGGTCACGTCCCTGGCTCTTTGCACCATATTTTTGTTTATTTACAGCATTGTATTAGCTTGATTGGTGCAGGTTTTCTAGTGCTCTGATCTTCTCTTTGCTGTTTTGAATATATATATATATATATATATATATATATATATATATATATATATATATTACCTACTGGCGGTTGCCAGTAGGTAGTTATAGTTAGGACCTTGTTTCCATAGGAAAACCGCAACATTCTATTTGGAATAACTTTGGCGCCGGTTGACGAATCCTCGCGAAACTTTCAAAACTAATGGGGTGCTCCGCTCCGCTCCTACCCTGAAAGTCTCGGGGGGATTCGTCGAGCGGGGGCTGAGATAAAAGGGGGGTCCCAAAACGCGTTTTCCCCATGCATTTTTCCATAGGACCTTTAGTCCAAGCTACAGCCCGAACGGCTGAACAGAATTACTTGCAATTTGGCAGAGAGGTAGTCCTCTGGTCAAGGAAGTGCCTTTTGTAGGTTTGGTGTAAATCTGTTCAGTAGATTCTGAGAAAATAGCCTTTAAATCAATATATATATCTGAGCCAGCTTACGGTGCGCTTACGGTGCGCTTACCGTACGCGCAAGCCGCCGTGCGGAGCGCGATTCTGATTGGCTGTTAGATCTTAGTAAACATTCGAATCGGTCGAAACCAGGAAGCGGCGGCCGCCATTTTCTCTCTCGCAGTCTGAGAGGAGGTTAGAAAACAAAGCCCAAAAACATGTAAAGGGGCTGTTTAGACAGCTCCTAAGCACCTAGCCATGTTGAGGGAGTCCTCAAAGATCCCCCAAGGCCAAAAACGGAAATTAAATTTTTTCGATAATTTCGCCGATTACGCTTACCGTACGCGTACGGTAAAAATTAATAAAAAAAAAAAAATATCCATACTCTCCCCACCCCATGTGCAAATGGTGCCCAAAGGGCACCATTTGTGCATGGCATATCAGACATATGAAAAATTAAAATATTACCTTTCACAACGAAGCGCATCATATGTCCTCCATGTGCGCACGGTGCGCGAAGCGCATCGTGCGTACATGGCCCATCTAGCGTAACGTGTTGGGGGCGTGTCCATCTGACCACCTCCAGCGACGAATGCAGCAGGACCTGTGGTTGGGCGAGGGACCCCATGAGGAGGTGTCATCCATGGCACAACGGAGATGCGATCCTTCGTGAAAGGGTGAGCCACAAAGAGGACGATGAATACCTTAAAACATTTTTGATCGCACTTGCATGTCTTGTACCGGACTCCAAATCCCACAATACATCATGAGGATTGAACACTAGTTCCGTGGATATAGTCCTCTTTTGATGTTTAAAACTACATCCAATCACAACCAACTTACCTGTTTAAATTGTCATCATGACAGAATGTGCAGATTCATACAACAAGCTGATGAAGGCAACACGCCGAAAATGCGTTCCTTGTTGAATAAATGCATCTTTCATGGTATCCCGCGAGTGCAGTGTTTCTGTCAGTAGAAATTGGAGCCTTGAGATTAGGTGTGGGCCACCACCACACTAACTGCACCCACCCACAAGAGTGCGATAATTGCCGCAATGGTGGACTCTGGTAGCTTGATGTATTTCGGCAATGGCACCGCCATCAGGAACCCAGTGCACCGCCGCCGATCTCGACAGTAATCCATACTGTTGGGGGCGTGTCCATCTGACCACCTCCAGCGACGAATGCAGCAGGACCTGTGGTTGGGCGAGGGACCCCATGAGGAGGTGTCATCCATGGCACAACGGAGATGCGATCCTTCGTGAAAGGGTGAGCCACAAAGAGGACGATGAATACCTTAAAACATTTTTGATCGCACTTGCATGTCTTGTACCGGACTCCAAATCCCACAATACATCATGAGGATTGGACACTGGTTCCGTGGATATAGTCCTCTTTTGATGTTTAAAGCTACATCCAATCACAACCAACTTACCTGTTTAAATTGTCATCATGACAGAATGTGCAAATTCATACAACAAGCTGATGAAGGCAACACGCCGAAAACGCGTTCCTTGTTGAATAAATGCATCTTTCATGGTATCCCGCGAGTGCAGTGTTTCTGTCAGTAGAAATTGGAGCCTTGAGATTAGGTGTGGGCCACCACCACACTAACTGCACCCGCCCACAAGAGTGCGATAATTGCCGCAATGGTGGACTCTGGTAGCTTGATGTATTTTGGCAATGGCACCGCCATCAGGAACCCAGTGCACCGCCGCCGATCTCGACAGTAATCCATACTGTTGGGGGCGTGTCCATCTGACCACCTCCAGCGACGAATGCAGCAGGACCTGTGGTTGGGCGAGGGACCCCATGAGGAGGTCTCATCCATGGCACAACGGAGATGCGATCCTTCGTGAAAGGGTGAGCCACAAAGAGGACGATGAATACCTTAAAACATTTTTGATCGCACTTGCATGTCTTGTACCGGACTCCAAATCCCACAATACATCATGAGGATTGGACACTGGTTCCGTGGATATAGTCCTCTTTTGATGTTTAAAGCTACATCCAATCACAACCAACTTACTTGTTTAAATTGTCATCATGACAGAATGTGCAGATTCATACAACAAGCTGATGAAGGCAACACGCCGAAAACGCGTTCCTTGTTGAATAAATGCATCTTTCATGGTATCCCGCGAGTGCAGTGTTTCTGTCAGTAGAAATTGGAGCCTTGAGATTAGGTGTGGGCCACCACCACACTAACTGCACCCGCCCACAAGAGTGCGATAATTGCAGCAATGGTGGACTCTGGTAGCTTGATGTATTTCGGCAATGGCACCGCCATCAGGAACCCAGTGCACCGCCGCCAATCTCGACAGTAATCCATACTGTTGGGGGCGTGTCCATCTGACCACCTCCAGCGACGAATGCAGCAGGACCTGTGGTTGGGCGAGGGACCCCATGAGGAGGTGTCATCCATGGCACAACGGAGATGCGATCCTTCGTGAAAGGGTGAGCCACAAAGAGGACGATGAATACCTTAAAACATTTTTGATCGCACTTGCATGTCTTGTACCGGACTCCAAATCCCACAATACATCATGAGGATTGGACACTGGTTCCGTGGATATAGTCCTCTTTTGATGTTTAAAGCTACATCCAATCACAACCAACTTACCTGTTTAAATTGTCATCATCACAGAATGTGCAGATTCATACAACAAGCTGATGAAGGCAACACGCCGAAAACGCGTTCCTTGTTGAATAAATGCATCTTTCATGGTATCCCGCGAGTGCAGTGTTTCTGTCAGTAGAAATTGGAGCCTTGAGATTAGGTGTGGGCCACCACCACACTAACTGCACCCGCCCACAAGAGTGCGATAATTGCCGCAATGGTGGACTCTGGTAGCTTGATGTATTTCGGCAATGGCACCGCCATCAGGAACCCAGTGCACCGCCGCCGATCTCGACAGTAATCCATACTGTTGGGGGCGTGTCCGTCTGACCACCTCCAGCGACGAATGCAGCAGGACCTGTGGTTGGGCGAGGGACCCCATGAGGAGGTGTCATCCATGGCACAACGGAGATGCGATCCTTCGTGAAAGGGTGAGCCACAAAGAGGACGATGAATACCTTAAAACATTTTTGATCGCACTTGCATGTCTTGTACCGGACTCCAAATCCCACAATACATCACGAGGATTGGACACTGGTTCCGTGGATATAGTCCTCTTTTGATGTTTAAAGCTACATCCAATCACAACCAACTTACCTGTTTAAATTGTCATCATGGCAGAATGTGCAGATTCATACAACAAGCTGATGAAGGCAACACGCCGAAAACGCGTTCCTTGTTGAATAAATGCATCTTTCATGGTATCCCGCGAGTGCAGTGTTTCTGTCAGTAGAAATTGGAGCCTTGAGATTAGGTATGGGCCACCACCACACTAACTGCACCCGCCCACAAGAGTGCGATAATTGCCGCAATGGTGGACTCTGGTAGCTTGATGTATTTCGGCAATGGCACCGCCATCAGGAACCCAGTGCACCGCCGCCGATCTCGACAGTAATCCATACTGTTGGGGGCGTGTCCATCTGACCACCTCCAGCGACGAATGCAGCAGGACCTGTGGTTGGGCGAGGGACCCCATGAGGAGGTGTCATCCATGGCACAACGGAGATGCGATCCTTCGTGAAAGGGTGAGCCACAAAGAGGACGATGAATACCTTAAAACATTTTTGATCGCACTTGCATGTCTTGTACCGGACTCCAAATCCCACAATACATCATGAGGATTGGACACTGGTTCCGTGGATATAGTCCTCTTTTGATATTTAAAGCTACATCCAATCACAACCAACTTACCTGTTTAAATTGTCACCATGACAGAATGTGCAGATTCATACAACAAGCTGATGAAGGCAACACGCCGAAAACGCGTTCCTTGTTGAATAACTGCATCTTTCATGGTATCCCGCGAGTGCAGTGTTTCTGTCAGTAGAAATTGGAGCCTTGAGATTAGGTGTGGGCCACCACCACACTAACTGCACCCGCCCACAAGAGTGCGATAATTGCCGCAATGGTGGACTCTGGTAGCTTGATGTATTTCGGCAATGGCACCGCCATCAGGAACCCAGTGCACCGCCGCCGATCTCGACAGTAATCCATACTGTTGGGGGCGTGTCCATCTGACCACCTCCAGCGACGAATGCAGCAGGACCTGTGGTTGGGCGAGGGACCCCATGAGGAGGTGTCATCCATGGCACAACGGAGATGCGATCCTTCGTGAAAGGGTGAGCCACAAAGAGGACGATGAATACCTTAAAACATTTTTGATCGCACTTGCATGTCTTGTACCGGACTCCAAATCCCACAATACATCATGAGGATTGGACACTGGTTCCGTGGATATAGTCCTCTTTTGATGTTTAAAGCTACATCCAATCACAACCAACTTACCTGTTTAAATTGTCATCATGACAGAATGTGCAGATTCATACAACAAGCTGATGAAGGCAACACGCCGAAAACGCGTTCCTTGTTGAATAAATGCATCTTTCATGGTGTCCCGCGAGTGCAGTGTTTCTGTCAGTAGAAATTGGAGCCTTGATATATATATATATATATATATATATATATATATATATATATATATATATATATATATATATATATATATATATATATATATATATATATTATCTACTGGCGGTCGCCAGTAGATAGTTATAGTTAGGACCGTGTTTCCATAGGAAATCCGCAACATTCTATTTGGAATAACTTTGGCGCCGGTCGACGAATCCTCGCGAAATTTTCAAAACTAATGGGGCGCTACGCTCCGCTCCTACCCTGAAAGTCTCGGGGGGATTTGTCAAGCGGGGGCTGAGAAAAAAGGGGGGTCCCAAAACGCGTTTTCCCCATGCATTTTTCCATAGGACCTTTAGACACAGCTACAGCCCGAACGGCTGAACAGAATTACTTGAAATTTGGCAGAGAGGTAGTCCTCAGGTCAAGGATGTGCCTTTTGTAGGTCTGGTGTAAATCTGTTCAGTAGGTCCTGAGAAAATAGCATTTAAATCAATATATATATCTGTAAGCGCGCTCCGTGCGCTTACCGTAAGCTTACCGTACGCGTACGGTGCCGTGCGCGAGCTCAATTCTGATTGGTGGTTACATGACTGTAAACATTCGAATCCGTCGAAATCAGGAAGTGTCGGCCGCCATTTTCTGTCTCTCGCACTGAGAAACAAAGGTGGGGAACGTGAAACGGGGGCAACGAAGAGAGTTGCAGACCCCCTAGTGTTTGTCAGGGGGTCCAAGAAGGACCCAAAAGTACGAAAAATAAATTTAATAATTTTTTAAAAAAAACGCGGGGTACGCGTACGGTAAGCTTACCGTACGCGCACGGCAAAAAAAATAAAAAATAAAGAAGTAACAATCACATTTATTAAATAAATTAAAGGACCCACAAGGTAGAAAAAAACAAATGTTACTGCGTAAAAAAAGGCGAGGCGCGCACAGCATGGACTGCGCAACGTGGGCGCTCGGTGCGCGAAGCGCACCGAGCGCCCACAGCGCGCGCACTGTGCGCGAAGCGCACCCAGCGCGCAGGGTGTGCGTATAGTGAAAAACCAGAAAATAAATAAATAAATAAATACATAACTTAGCATTTAAAAAACCGTACAAATTCACTGAAAAAACCATAGGTTTCACACACGTTATAGTTAGGAATTATCAATAACAAAACCTTGCAAATTCACTTAAAAAACCATAGGTTTCACACATGTTATAGTTAGCTGTACATTTCACTCGTAAAAAACCAATGAAATTCCACGTTATAGTTAGATCAGGTAACTATAACTTGCGCGACCGCAATCCACAATGTGTAATTTCAGATGTCATCATTGATGTCATGAGTGATGTCACTGACCATGTCATGAGTGATGTACTATGTGACGTCATCAGCAGTTTATTGTGGGCGCGCAAGTTATAGTTACCTGATCTAACTATAACGTGGAATTTCATTGGTTTTTTACGAGTGAAATGTACAGCTAACTATAACTTGTGTGAAACCTATGGTTTTTTAAGTGAATATGTATATATATATATATATCACCGTAAACTCCTCCAAAGAAAGAGAAGAGGCCACAGTAGGGGAGACCACGGGGGCATCTTTATTCAAAAGTACAACGGCGAATGCATTTCGGCTGGAACAGCCTTACTCAGCGCCAACAGTATTCAGGAGGTGTGACTGACTTCGTGCATTTCAATGTCCTGCCACAAGATGATTGGTTGCGATCCGCTCCACCCCCAAGGCAATTGCCTTTTGCTCACCTGCTGTAGCTCACACGGTGCCTGTGAACCACAGTTCCCAGAATGCTGTTGTTTATCCAGGTAGGTAAGGGGTGGAAAATCCAATGATTGCGTGGAATGCAGGGCACCACGATGTCACCAAGACCAATTTCCTGCTTTCAAAGTACTGGAAACAAAGCGTCCCCCTGGGTCCCCATCCGCATCAACCCCCAAAGGTTCAGGAATCCATCCGGCGGGGGTAGGAATGGCGGTCCATACCACCCAGTGTGGAGTAATAACTCCAACGCCGCCTTCTCTTCTCCCGGACCTGGAGGTGGATACTGGTTCATCCAATCACTTGGAAACAAAAGAAATCCGCCGCAGCAGAGACCAGCGAAAACCAGAACACTTGACGATGCGGGGACCCCAGAAGCGCGTTGCTGGAGAGCGCGCTAAAATGTCACCGTAAACTCCTCCAAAGAAAGAGAAGAGGCCACAGTAGGGGAGACCACGGGGGCATCTTTATTCAAAAGTACAACGGCAAATGCATTTCGGCTGGAACAGCCTTCCTCAGCGTCAAGTGGTCTGGTTTTCGCTGGTCTCTGCTGCGGCGGATATATATATATATATATATATATATATATATAATCTACTGGCGGTTGCCAGTAGATAGTTATAGTTAGGAGTAGTTAGGAGTCATGAGTGATGTAATATGTGACGTCATCAGCAGTGCATTGTGGGGGCGCGAGTTATAGTTAGCTGACCTAACTATAACAGGGGAATTTCTAGGGTTTTGTACGAGGGAAATGTCCAGCTAACTATAACGCCCCTGAAACCTATGTTTTTTTCAGTGAATATATATATATATATATATATATATATATATATATATATATATATATATATATATTTCCACAGCGAGGACTCGTTAATGGCGGCATTTGGCGCTCTTGGCGGTGCGAGAAATGTGGAGACGGCAGAGTCAGCCGTTGTAAGATTCAATCAAGGCTCCTGGTTCAGGAAATAATCCACACGCACTCCCTGGTATGGTGCAGTTCCAATTCAATTTAATAACATCCCAAGCATGGCAAGCAGGTTTACAAAACCCAACGCGTTTCAGTCAGCTTTGACCTTGTTCACGGGTAACAGTTATTTTTCACTCTTCTGTTTTTATACTAGTCACATGATGTTACATTTCGCTTAGCCTTATGGTCCTTGTAGTCCAGCGACCATAGTGGGATTATTATTAACCATTTTATCAGGTGTCAATTCATATATTTTGAACAAGTTTATATCTTCAATAATATCAATCAAATTATAGGTGCATGTACCAATTAAACATTTTAGTAATCCAATCGTCATATTGACTGATCTTTATAATCAACTTGTACCTTGCTCCTTTGCCCTCTAGTGGGCCATGATTGAATATATCCGCACATTTTATCTCTCTGGTGAGTGATATGTTTTTAAACAATATATCTTAGGTTTAAAACACCTGATTGTGTGAAAATCAAATTTATAACCATTTTTTCAGTTACTTCAAAGAAAAAAGAAGGAAACTTCAGATGAAAAAAGGAGGGGCACGGAAATCATAACGGGGCATTTTAGACTGTGTCCAGATCATTTCATTCTACTCATAAATGTGAGTGCATCTCCTCGTCTTTATTTAAACCATACGGGGTCAGAGTCCTGAACCCTAGGATGTGGCGTGATTCTTTCTGTCTAAGTGTCTTTTCGCGGTTGCCACCTCTCACATGACAACCCACCGTTTCAACAGCATAGAACTTCAATTGTTTCCAGTCACTTGAATGATACTTTTCCATGTGTTCCGCTACTGCGTAACTGCGGTCTTTATTGATCGTTGCTCTTACGTGTTCTAAAATACGTTTTTTCAGTTCGCACACTGTGCTTCCTATGTATTTCAGTTTGCATGGACATTCGATAATATATACCACGTATTGGCTTTTGCAGTTGATCATTTGGTTGATTGTCCACTTCTTTTTATTTGCCATTTTGATTACTTTGGTGTTTTGCGCAATTTGACATACTTTACACGTCGAGCATTTATAAAACCCTTTCAGTTGTAGCCAAGTTGGTTGTTTTACTGTTGTTACAAAGTGACTGTGTACCAGTTCGTCCTTTAGATTTTTAGCTCGCCTGTATGTTATTTTTGGGTGATTTCCCACTATTTTTGCCATCGTAGGGTCCAGTGTCAAAATGTTCCAGTGTTTCCGTAGAATCTGTTCGATTTGTTTTGATTGGGTCGATAGTGTCGTGATCAAACGAATGGGATTCTCTTCCTGTTTCTCACAGGACTTTTGGTCTTTGATGATATCTTCCCTGTTTTGTTTTTCAGTTCTTTTGAGACAGTCCGATAAGATTTTGTTGTTGTAATTACGTTTTTTGTATCTCCTGATTGATTGTTGACTGTGTTTTCTCCATTCATTGGCATCTGAACAGATTCGACGTATTCTTAGTAGTTCTCCATAGGGAATGTTCCTTATTAAAGATGGTTGATGGAAACTCTCCGCATGTAGGGTAGCATTGCTGGCTGTTCTTTTGCGGTGTAATGTTGTTTGTATCTTTCCCTCTTTGACATAGATCTCTGTGTCCAGAAACACAATTCTGTTGTCACTGATGTTATATGTGAAGTGCAAATCCGTATCTGTGTTGTTTAAGATGTTAAAGTATGATTCAAATTCTTGTTCTGATCCATTCCAGATTATAAGGAGATCATCAATGTATCTCATCCAAGATACTATTCGCTCCACATGATGTTCATTTTGACTGTCCCAGGCTACTTTCTGCTCCCACCAGCCCATTGTGAGGCATGCGTAGCTCCATGTGTACATATTGCCCTGGAAGAAGAGGTCTTTTCCTCGAAACGCGTCGGCATGAGTGAGAGAGTTCGGGAGTGCTGGAGGAGGTTGAAGAGATGCAAGCTGTTGTGTGCCTCCCCAAGATCTGGACGCTTTGGAGAGGAATGTTGAACGCGGCTGTCCTGCCGTGGGGGAGAGCACCATCACTGATCAAAGTGAGGCGGAGCCAGGAACCATATCCAGGCAGAGAAGCACAGCGAGCCACAAAGGAAGAGGATTCCTCCCAGGCAGCTCCAGACCCTACTATAGGGGATTAATTTGTTTTAAAAATACAGGAGCGTGAGTGGCCCACTTAGGGAAAATAATTGAACTTTGCCTAGGGACTCAATATCCCAGCATGCATTCCAACAGGAAGTTGTACTAAACCAGCATGCATTCCAACAGGAAGTTGCACTGAGCCAATCAATTTAAAGGCACTGAGCCAATAGGAAAGTACTCACTGCGCTCCATGTGTACATATTGCCCTGGAAGAAGAGGTCTTTACCTCGAAACGCGTCGGTATGAGTGAGAGAGTTCGGGAGTGCTGGAGGAGGTTGAAGAGATGCAAGCTGTTGTGTGCCTCCCCAAGATCTTGACGCTTTGGAGAGAATTGTTGAACGCGGCTGTCCTGCCGTGGGGGAGAGCACCATCACTGATCGAAGTGAGGCGGAGCCAGGAACCATATCCAGGCAGAGAAGCACAGCGAGCCACAAAGGAAGAGGATTCCTCCCAGGCAGCTCCAGACCCTACTATAGGGGATTAATTTGTTTTAAAAATACAGGAGCGTGAGTGGCCCACTTAGGGAAAATAATTGTACTTTGCCTAGGGACTCAATATCCCAGCATGCATTCCAATAGGAAGTTGTACTAAACCAGCATGCATTCCAACAGGAAGTTGCACTGAGCCAATCAATTTAAAGGCACTGAGCCAATAGGAAAGTACTCACTGCGCTCCATGTGTACATATTGCCCTGGAAGAAGAGGTCTTTACCTCGAAACGCGTCGGCATGAGTGAGAGAGTTCGGGAGTGCTGGAGGAGGTTGAAGAGATGCAAGCTGTTGTGTGCCTCCCCAAGATCTGGACGCTTTGGAGAGGAATATATATATATATATATATATATATATATATATATATATATATATATATATATATATATATATATATATATACTTATAGCTTCAATCCAATGCTCTCTCTGGTAAGAGAGTCAACCACAAAATATCAACGTAAACCCACACAAACAGCACAAGACCAGTGGGATGCCTTTAATCCTTTATTTTGTGCAACGGCACCAAACATCAGAACTCCACGCGTTTTGGCTTGTGCCTTCAACTGGGCAACCTATGTATTTTTCTATGTATGTATACATTTACATATACATACACACTGAAAAAGAAAGGTTAGATGAAACTTTCAGTGTCAAATTCATCTTTTAAACTGATAAAAAAGCACTGAACTTCACCAGTTATAGTTATCTCAAGTAACTATAACTCTGCACTAAGGTAATTGTAACTGGTGCCTCCGCCATGCACGGTGTGGTCACTAATGATGCCATTTTACATATTTTAGTGAAGTTATCTGTGATGTCATAGATCATGTTGTGGGTAACATAATATGTGGTGAACGTATCAATGCATGACAAGTGCCTGAGTTATAGCTACTTGAAGTAACTGTAACTGGTGAATGCCAGTGTTTGTTTTTTTAAAACATTACGTTGCTACTTAGTTTAAAAACATACATTGTTACTGACATTTTTACCTAACTATAAGGTTACATTCAACCTTGTTTTTTCAGTGAATTTCTAGGTTGGTTTTCAATATGAAGTAATATTTTATTACTATACATAAATCCAACTCGCGCATCACACGGCTTCTGGCTGTGCACCACAGAGGGTTGGCCGTAAGGCATGGTTGCAGCCAATCCCCTTCAGGCAGCCAACGCCATGCCATGCATGGCCATCGGCCATGAGCTGCATAGGGTTAGCTGCAGAGCCTGCCCTGCAGCCAGGCTTTCCATTTTGATCCATTGCCACAGCTCCCCTCCCCAAGCCACTTCGGCCCTGGGAACCCCATACCCTGGGACCTTTTTTTAATTAATTGAAAGGGTGCTCACAGACCCTCCCTGAGCCAATAGTGGCCTGGGGGAACCCATCCCCTGGGGCCAAGTCATATATGCTAAGTAAATAGGGGTGCACAGCTCTCCCTGAACCTTAATAGGCCCGGGTACCCTATCCACTGGTGTCAAATTCCTTTGAAAAGGGGAGGGGGATATGTGGTGCCCCTTCGCTGAGCCATAATAGGCCCTTGGGACCCCATACCCCAGGGCAGCAGTTTACTTAAAGGGGACAGGGACATGCACCCGAGCCTTAATAGGTTCCAAGGACCCCATCCCAAGGGGTGGAGTTCCTTTCAAAAGGGGAGGAGGCCCCTCCCAATCCCCCATAGGCACCAGGGACCCCATCCCCTGGGGTCACAGTTAAGTTAAAGGGGAGGATAAGAGCAGTCACCCTTCCCGAGCCTTTTGTGGACCCAGGGAACCCATCACCTGGGGACTATGTTTCTTTAGGTGGGTGCCCCACTGCCCTCCCAAGACACCCAGTAAACTGGAAATTGGAGGCCACGCTGGGACCCTCCGGGCCCCGTGTCCCCAGATTGCTCCCCACATGCTGCATGGGTATTCATTGCTCACGCCTGAGGGGAGAACCGGTTTTCTGCTTTCTCATACCAGGTGGGAGCAATGTGCGTTTCCTTGCCCACTGGTGGATGAAGTCAGCACGGCAGGTCCTGTGCCTTCCAAGCTGAGTGCAGATTGGTGCCAAGGCATAACTGTTGTGGAGTCTGAACAGGTTTGTCAGCATTGATGTGTCATTGGAAGATGCATATTGAAGGCTGATGAAGCTCCCCCTTTAGTAATGATGCTGCTTTTCTTCTCTGGTGTTAGCAATGGCAACACCGGTTCTCTGACCCACAGCAGGCTGCTGGATGGCACTGTGGTGCTCATACTTGCAAAGTCTTAGTGCAGTTCACACAGGAACTGTGCAGAGAGACATTGGGATGCCATTAACGCATGGATCACTCTTGGCTTTGGTCTCTAGGGCAGTCAGCTTTCTGCGGATATTCCTCATGCCAGAAACAAGCCACACTTTTCCTCTTGGATAGTCTTACCTCCTGCAGAGCAAGACACTCTCTTCCCTCCCTTAGCAGGCA
Organism: Triturus cristatus; assembly: GCF_964204655.1. Classification (NCBI taxonomy): domain Eukaryota; kingdom Metazoa; phylum Chordata; class Amphibia; order Caudata; family Salamandridae; genus Triturus; species Triturus cristatus. The sequence continues at coordinate 304,242,488 of NC_140594.1, read as the reverse complement.
GGTAAGCTTTGAGGCACTATTTAGTCCCTCAGCTCTGCCAGCAAGAAGTTCAGACTTCAGGTGCTGTCCAATCACTACTAGGAGACTCGCTGTTATGTAAACTCCAGCTCTGCTTACAGTAGTTTTTCGAGTACTCTGCAGATCACTCTCTTCCTTGGTGATGAAGGAACTTAAACTTAGTTGTGTCACTTTTATTCACGTTTCCATACTTGGGATGTGCATCCAATCTCTATGGTTTCAGAACCGGTTTATGGTGTTTCTCTTTCAAATGTAATTTTCTGGCTGTTCCACAGACACATACTTTGTGTATAATTGTCTATATATGTGTGACCTATACTAGGCTGTGTAGTGCAAAAATGGATGCTTAGGCCTAATACCTGATATTGTTATTCTAGCTTGGCACTCCCGTTTCTACATAGCTTATGAATTCTTAGGGTCCTATTACAGGCCGATACTTGTGGGCCAGAGTTTAGGGCGAACTCGAATGCTGGTTCCTTCTGACAGTGTTATTTATATCCATGGCATCAAGGGTATTCATTTTTGTACTACATAGCCTACTATAGGTGAAACGTGCAGAGATGTATACACTAAGGTCCTATTATCACAGCACCTCAGAGGAGTACAGATCAAAGACTGAAACATGTAGATCAATAATATGGGTTAAAATATTCCACTCTTAATTTTAATCATAGTATACATGGACGTGAATTAAAAATGTTGACTTCCTTGAGTTATGTTTAATAACCCTTGTATGTATGTATGTATGAATGTATTTTTGTATGGGTGTATATATGTATTTTTAAAAACCCTTGTATGAATGTACATATGTTTTTCAACTGCCATACCTAAGCCTTTTTTAAGCTACCCCCACCACACCCCTTCATCGTAGGTAGATTACCCCAAGAAACAACTGTAAGAGCTTCTCTGTTCCCAGGGCTGTAGCCCACACTGAGGGGAAATGTCTAGGTGTGGGCGGAATTTGCTAAATTCACTTTCGCAAATTATCGCAAAAATGTTACAAATCTCCGCAAACACGCGGAAATATCGCGAAGATGCGGAAGTTTTTTTCCCGCCCGTTCGTGGTATTTTCTGCGTGGTCGCGGCTCGCCAACTTACCCATGCGGTTGCTCGCGGGCACGGCCATCTTGTTTTCACTTGTCTCGCGGTGCATGATCGCCAGAAGAAAGACGTGATCGCACGACGAATGACGTTACTGCGGGCACGAACTGTCGCGAGACAGCGCAAATGGCTACCAACAATCCAACATCTCGTAGAGAACGCGACTGGACCGGGTAAACTTGTCGGCGAGCGCGGGGATTCAGGTAAGGCGATCGCGCGCACACAAGAATGTATATTTTACAGCGCGAGCAAGCAAAATTTCCGGCAAAATGCAGATTGCGGAAATTTTGACATTTTCGCGCTCTCCGCGGAACGCGAAAATGTCTAATTATCGCAATTTCCGCGAGCGGAACGGAATTTTAGCCCAGGCCTAGAAATGTCACCAGTATGAGGAGGTACCCTATGAAGAACCATGCCACCTCCTGGTGGGTGAGGATATTCAACCTTTAAAAGAGAGACTCCTCCATAGAGTGACAGTCTACATCACTACAGCATTCCTTTTGACAATTCATCTGCTCAATGGGTGCCTTTGGTGTGTGTATAGTTTGAGGGAGATATCAAAACCGAAAAATATTTCCTCCATTTCCAACGTGCTCTCACTGGCTGATATAACAGAAATGGCAGAAGAAGTAACATATGCAGGAGTTTAACTCATTGAGAAATATATTGGAAAGGAATCCAAGTGGGTTACCCTCCTCATTCAAATCTCTGTAGGGACTGTGGTTGTAGAAATTATGTTGCCAAGAAGTTTCATCTTGGTTTTCAGTTGTGTTTGTGAACTTCCTCACAATTCCAGATTTTTTTTATAAAACATCAGTTTTTTATTTCCAAACTAGCATGGGCGGATAAGCACTGCAGATTATTCTTAACGGCATTCACACTAATATGGCAGGGAGGAATGACAGTGCCTTACATGTATTTGTATTGTTTGGTTACATTGCTCCACAGAGCAAAATGTGGGGAATGGCAAATGTGATCGACATTTTCACAAAGGGACATGTTAAGGGCATTTATGGAAATTGTGGTGTGAGAAGAGATTTGCATATGTGCAGGCCATGTATTTAAACTCTAAATTCAAAACAAACAAAGATATAACAAAGGTAGCGTAGTTCATCCTTCGTTGCTTTTAAATAGGCAAAATTGAGATCAGCATTATGAACTGTGACAATAAAGAACAGAAAAGTCATCACTATAGGTATTGATCAGGTCACAATCAGGAGGGAAATGGTGTCAGACCCCCTTTTGTGGACAGGGCTACTGGGTCACCACTGTGTTGCTTGAGGACATTTGCCACTGGTGTCCTGGGGACCCTCCCCCTATGACTGTGCAAACCAGGTCATGTACACACCTTCTGCACTTTACTTTTAGGGCAGCAAGGACGAACAGTCAAAGGCTTCGCAGTGAAGCAGAATGGAGGGCAAGAGCTCAGAACTCAACAGTAAAATAACATTCATAGTTATGTATGGTACTGCCAAGTACCTATCTTTATTTAAAAAGAAAATACTTTAATCTCTCTTAAATCAAAACACTAATCACTCACCAAGAATGGTTCAGTTACATAGTTGCAACCTAACCTACGAGTTCTAGTGAAGTGCTTCACCCTCTTCAGATTCGTTGCAGCCTATAGGTTGTGGCTGACAGATCTTCACAGTTGAACATCACCTGCAGGCAGTGGCAACACCAGTTGTTTGGGGCCTGTGGTAAGAATACCAGACAGCACAAAGACACTCCGATGGTTAGCTTTTTTATGCAACTCATGACAGGAACTGCACTGGGAAACCAAGGGACCCCGAATGACTCGATTGACACTGCCATCACTCCCTGATGGCAGTCGGCTAGATCTGGGTGCTCCTAACACAAGGAACATACAGGCTTCTTCTCGTGGACACTCGGTCTTCCTGCAAGGCCAAGCACTCTCCTTCCCCCTCTGAAAAAGCAGACAGGGTTCTAGGAGCTTTGTAGACCTTATAGATCAAGTTGAAGACTTCAGGAAATGTCCCTCACTTATGAAAGACTGCTTGCCATGCAGACACCAGCCCTGATCTGCATGACAGTCCTTTGATTACTCTGTAAGGCACTCTCTTTTTTCCTCAGAAGAAATTGAAACTGGAACAAAGCGGGGTATCAGGGTTTCAGTTTTATCGTGATATTCTAAACAGGGTATGTAAGTCCACTGTCTAAGGTTCTGGAATTGATCTATCATGGCTCAGTAGCAAATTTAATTTTCTGGCTCTAGCTCAGACACGGTCTATGTGCAAGGTGATGACTCACACAGCAGGTAGCAATTATGCTGGTTCCAAACAGGATTATCAAAAACAAGGACACAATGATGTGTGAAATCTCTGCACCAAGCTGTTTTCAGACTTCCTGAAGCAGCAATCAAGGACAGACAAAAGGGCATGCCCTGCCTAGAAACTTCCCCACCTTCTAACAAGAGAAGCTCCTGAACCACCCCTCACCATCTACCAAATGGCAGATCTTAGAAACTAATCAGAAATCCTTTTGTTAAGAAGGACCTCTTTACATTTCTGTTAGCCCTGTTCTCAATCTACCACACTTCACTGTCTGGACTTTACCCTCTAGCAACAGGAATGCAGTCAATACATTTTCACTGTCTAAGGAAGCTGTATCCACCCCCCAAGTTGTGCCATGCTAAACAAGCTGCCATTCAAAATGGATCCCACTGGTCCCAGAACTTTCACTATAACCATACACAGTCTTAATACCACACATGTAGCACACATCTAACACATTTCTACCCACTTGACCTACACATAGAATGTCAGTGCAAGTGTCAAGGGGTCAAATTATAGCAGAACTTTACAAGAATGACGTCAGTAGACCACATTCTCCTCTTCTTCAGGAAAAAGATCTGATCAAAACTAATACTATTGCCACCACCTCTTCGTGTGATTAACCAAGGACTTTGACAATAGACCCATGTTGGGTATTATGGCAAGCTTGGTGTACCCATTCAAGTAAAAAAATAACAGGCTCTTGATTTTGTCTTATCATTGCTGAGCATGTTCCCCTAAGCTCATGCTAGGTTAGCATGGGTTCAAGTCCAACAAACAAGTCAGACTACCACTGTCACACTTAGGGCAGGGTTAGGGCAGGGTTTCGGGCCTGTACACCATGCAGGGGAATTTCCCATCCCAACAGATGGTTACTGATGCTACACTTAGCTTTCTTATCACTGTTCACTGACCTAACCGATTTTTCAAACAATTTAACATCTCATATCCCAGAATAATTTTACCCTGTTGGAAAACGAAGCAGCATCTGTGAGGCCTGCACAAATAACATGACTACATTTGTCCTTCACTGGGAACCAAACACCCAATTGTAGCGCCTGACTCTCAGAGGGTAGCGTTGCAGAGCAGTCTGAGGCTTACTCAAGGGCGGTGGTGTGGGCTAGTAATCGCCATTTGCAGGTGCACAAAAATAACACTCAATAATTGATTGTCCAGTCTGTACTTTGCTTTATAAAAGTAAGAGTACATTTATTAAACACACACACCACTCAATACTATGCACCAAATTACAAATATACATAAGCTGTTGTAATTACTTTGTAACATTGCATAACATCTCCACCCCTCCCACAGGCCGGGTGGGGTCTAGTACCACCACTCCCATGTATGCACATCAATTTGCCCCCAATGCAGTTAGTTGAACATAACCTGGAGCGAGGGCCCTGCGCACTGGCACCATCCCAGTGGCGACCCACCCCATTACCTCAACCAGCATTAAAAAGGGGTAAACCTGCCTTGGTGACACATGACCCAGACTGAGCATCTCCTACTGACCATAAAGTATGCACCTCTATATCTTAAGGGCTAGCAGTCTGGGGTCTTCACCTAAGCGCAGCAGCAAGAATCCATGTTTACGCACACTTTAGAATGACAGTACTCATCACCTTAGTTGATCATTTGAATGCATTGCAATTACAGCCCCTAAGGGCATCACAGATGAAATCACAGGATTGCGCATATACAGCCAGACACCCTAGCAGGACTGTCTGGCAACATAGCCCCACTTGGCTTATGACATCTCCTTACACATGTGACTTACAGTCCCTTCAAAAGAAGTACTCCTGGCAACTACACTTCTCCTGCAGTGCGCCTCTTCACTTTAAAAAGAATCACAGGTAAAAGCATGGGATTACGTAAATACAGCCACACCCCCTAGCAGGAAGGTCCAGCAACATAACTCCATTTAGCTTAACATCACCTTACACATGCGACTTACAGTCCCTTCAAAAGAAGTACTCCTGGCAACTACACTTCTCCTGCAGTGCGCCTCTTCATTTTAAAAGGAATCACAGGTAAAAGCATGGGATTACATAAATACAGCCAGACCCCCTAGCAGGAAGGTCCAGCAACATAACTCTATTTAGCTTAACATCACCTTACACAGGTACTTCACTTTACACATGTGACTTTCAGTCCACCTAAAAAGAAATAACAATAGTAAATGCATGACCTAACCGATTTTTCAAACAATTTAACATCTCATATCCCAGAATAATTTTACCCTGTTGGAAAACGAAGCAGCATCTGTGAGGCCTGCACAAATAACATGACTACATTTGTCCTTCACTGGGAACCAAACACCCAATTGTAGAGCCTGACTCTCAGAGGGTAGCGTTGCAGAGCAGTCTGAGGCTTACTCAAGGGAGGTGGTGTGGGCTAGTAATCGCCATTTGCAGGTGCACAAAAATAACACTCAATAATTGATTGTCCAGTCTGTACTTTGCTTTATAAAAGTAAGAGTACATTTATTAAACACACACACCACTCAATACTATGCACCAATTTACAAATATACATAAGCTGTTGTAATTACTTTGTGGCATTGCATAACATCTCCACCCCTCCCACAGGGGGGTTGGGGTCTAGTACCACCACTCCCATGTATGCACATCAACTTGCCCCCAATGCAGTTAGTTGAACATAACCTGGAGCGAGGGCCCTGCGCACTGGCACCATCCCAGTGGCGACCCACCCCATTACCTCAACAAGCATTGAAAAGGGGTAAACCTGCCTTGGTGACACATGACCCTGACTGAGCATCTCCTACTGACCATAAAGTATGCACCTCTATATCTTAAGGGCTAGCAGTCTGGGGTCTTCACCTAAGCGCAGCAGCAAGAATCCATGTTTACGCACACTTTAGAATGACAGTACTCATCACCTTGGTTGATCATTTGAATGAATTGCAATTACAGCCCCTAAGGGCATCACAGATAAAATCACAGGATTGCGCATATACAGCCAGAGACCCTAGCAGGACTGTCTGGCAACATAGCCCCACTTGGCTTATGACATCTCCTTACATTTGTGACTTACAGTCCCTTTAAAAGAAGTACTCCTGGCAACTACACTTCTCCTGCAGTGCGCCTCTTCACTTTAAAAGGAATCACAGGTAAAAGCATGGAATTACGTAAATACAGCCAGACCCCCTAGCAGGAAGGTCCAGCAACATAACTCCCTTTAGCTTAACATCACCTTACACAGGTACTTCACTTTACACATGTGACTTTCAGTCCACCTAAAAAGAAATAACCAATAGTAAATGCATTTCTTTGCAATTACACCACTTCACCTCCATGGGATGCCCTTCTCCAGTCATCCCCAACTCAGCCCTTCACTCCATGATGCACTTCATAGTACACCCTCAGCTGTAGAACATAAGTTCCAGCCTATAAGGTGTTAAAGGCTGGCTGAGCCCTTGTGGAAATATGGATTTTTCTGGTCAGTTATGTCCCCTATCTTGGACCCCAACGGTTCTATGTGCATGTTACAAGTACATGTATGTTCCCTCCAGTTCCAGTTATGAAGACGCAAATACATGTGCGTCCACCGTTAACATGTCCTCTGTTGATCCGCCATGAATGGGCCGGATATTCCATTCCTAAGTACGAAAGGCCACCGCCTTTATATGGTTCACTTATGCCATTTTACAGTCCAGGCAAGTAGGCCCTGATTCTGTCATCAAGCTTCTCTTGCCTTCTGCCTCTGAAAGCTCCAGTCCGAGCCTGCATCTGTGACCATGAACTTTGTCTCGTTCCCTGCGCGGCTCACGAAGCCTGACATCAGCTTGCTGCCTGCCAAGAACTGTATTTCACCTTCGAAAATTATCTGCTCCGCTCTCTGCCCAATGCATTCCTGTCTAGTAGTTTAAGTAAACATTCTTCCAGCTACCGAGCAAAGGCTCGGCTTCTCTGTCTTTATGCAAGTAATTCATAGCCCTGTTACTATGGAAAATTCCTGCCCTCGCATCTAGTGTAGACACTTAGACGCTTGTACACGCACTAACCGTCAGTATAGTCAGTATAGAATAAGATTCTACTCTAAGAGACCTCTCTTTTGGATAACATAGTTCTTTAAACATAGGATGTTAGATATGATTTGGGATTAGGTTGACTTGACCCCCCAGACTTCTTGTCTCCACATGTAGAGCTGAATGTCAAGTCCCCCTCACCCCCTAGTTGAACGTCAATCACACGTCATACTGCTGCGCGCGCATCTATGCCAAGTATAATCTTATGGATCCACCTATATATATGACATCATAACCAATTATGTTCCTTTTTACTCCTCATTACACCCATTTTCGGTTACGCATGTGAATCGTCACCTTCCTTATCAATTGTTACGCCTCCCGCATCTATTTCATTGTAATGTATGTTCTATAAAAGTCATTTCTTGTCAATAATGTATGTACTTCACTTCCTGAACCTCCGTGGTGATGGAACTTGGAGCAACTGATTATAATCGATCATTGGAATAAAGCCCATTCCGAACCTCTAATACCACGGATTCTGCCTCTTATTTACTGAGCTATTTTATTATGTTTCCGTATCAAATTAAGTCCCGGTAATTAAATTATTTACCACATGAATGGCGCCCGAACAGGGACACTTTCTCATCTCACGCGCCGGCGGTGCGTTGCAGGCCCGGTCTCCTGCCACAGCTGGACGGACAATTACGCGTACCAGCAGGATTTCCTGTGTCTCCCTCCGGTCAAGCGGGGGCGACTGAGGCTGCGATCAACACCCAGACGAGGCGGTGAGAAGTGCGAAGTATCCCGACCAGAGCCTAGCTGAGAGAGCAAGATCCGAGGTATACAGAGGCCCACCAGTTTCCGAAGTCCCAAGTCGAGTCCAGTGTCCGAAGCGTTCGAGTCGAGTCCAGCCCGGTTCAAGTTCAGTCCAGTTTCTGAGGCCTTCCGTTTCCGAGCTACCCGGTGAGTACCATTACTGGGGAGGCATTCTGACGTGCACATAGGTTGTGCCGGTCAAGACGGGTTTGGGTACACAAATCCGGTCTGCACTGTTTCAGCAGTGTATCTGTACTGTTTAGCAGTATATCAAGTATATAATTCAGAATGATTCAGTTAATGTCGAGTATTATGTTTAGTGATTTAAGTTCTCCTTAGATCGTCATCATTGTTCATTGTTCAGGTAAATGTTAAATGTTAAATGTTTTAAGTACGTTCTGCATATTGTGGTATGAATGACTGTTCATTATTGTGATTACTGTATTAAGTTTGTTCAAGATCAAGTATCAGATCAGTTCTCAATATGCCGCTCTTTTCGAAACTAAGACAGATCACAACTAGAAAAGGGGTACTCGAAGAAGCTGTTCCCATTCCTCCTAGGGACACTCCAGGGTACTTCATGTATCATAAACATGGCCTAGACGCCATATTATTTCTTGATTTATGGGTAGACTACACTAAGGAATTACCAGAAAGTCAGAGGTGGCCCGCAGCGGGGACCTGGGATGCAGAGTGCATCGTGAAAGTAGAGGAAGAATTATGGAAAAAGAAAGCTAGACAATCACAGAAAGACGCCATTGAATTATGGCGTAAAGAATCACATAGACGAACAGAAAAAGCACGTAGACAGGAAGAGAAGAGTAAAGAGAATTCTAATGAAGTCCGAGAAAATCTATTAATTAAAGAAGGTGCACGAGTGAAATCAGAACAAGTAGACAGACAAAGAAATGCCCTTATGAATGGTATGTATCCCCTTCTGACCGAGGGATTGCCTAAGGCTACTCCAGAGATACCAAAAGACTTGCCAACCCCATTGTTTCCAATAAAGGTACATCCTAAGGGGCATCCTAGAACCGCAGAAGATGTTTTTCTTTCCTCATATTTAGATGACGCAGCTCCCGAGTATGCTAATCCCGCCCCACATAGACCGCCTGCCAGGGAGGTTCAACGCCAAGATCCAGTACCCGTATCGTTACAGCAACAAGTTCTGACACAAGTTCCGGCAAGCACATCTGTTTCTGCATCTGTTCCTACAGCTACTTCTATAGCTGTATCCACGCCTATAGTTGCTGTATCACGTTCAACGAATCCTTTCACGCCCGATACCCCAGACGGGGCTACGGGAAGTGCTACCAATATCTTTTCTACGCCACCTAGAATAAATAAACGTACTTTTCAAGAGTCAGCACATTCACGTACCCCCAAACTCATAAATGCCCGTACGCTTAAGGAACTTCTTATAGATTGTAGATATGACCCTGTGCCCGGAAAAGAGGACGAAATGACCCTAGCATCATTACGTATCAGACGAGCCGCAGTGTATTTAGGGAAATTACCAGGAATGACTGCACATCTAGATAATATATATCATTTTGTCCAAACCGGGCGAGATTCTGAATGTATTAACAGAGCTATGGAATACCAGAAAGTGGAAATACAGGGGGAACTGTTGCGTTTCCTCATAAATTGTGTGATCAGAAATCAAGACCGACCGGGGGTAGACCCGGAAGCAATGCAGATTCTTACCAGATGGAGCCAGAATATATCAGAAGGGAGACATGATAAGCAAAACTGTATAATAGCCATGTGCCGAAAGATCCGTAAAGAAATAGAACGCCTACACGAAGAAAGATTAGCGGTAGACCAGTTCGAACGAAGCGAGGAAGAAGCATCAGGACTGCCCACAGGACAGTCAGAAACTATAGCCTATGTAGGTAGAGGAAGATCTCGTAATAGTACTAGATGTCTTACTGATCCGATACATCCGATAGGTCTAGAAAATAACAGGAAATTTCAAACACCAATAATAAATATAAGGTCTAACGAGCATTCATTCCAAGCAGCAGATAAATTACTCCGAGAACGAAGGGGTTATCATTTTCTCGATTCTATGGATGAACAAGAATTAGCCAGGTCAGCTGTTCATTGGGTTGACAGTCCCGGGAAGTATAGTGATGACACAGTAGCTCACACATTTTTGAATCTCACCCCAGATGAACAGCGTTTAGCTGGGATTTATATGATTCAACAACTTCTTATACTATATAAAAGCCAACATTCAGATCCTGGTCCCTTACCTGATATATTGACCGAATTACTCACGAATAGATGGAGAGGTTCAGGTACTAAGCTAATTAAAGAAATACTAGAATCAAGAAAGCAGTACATTCTTTTTATATGCCCAGAACATGTCTCACTGCCCATCAAGGAAAGAACCATGTATTACATGGACAGACAGAATCCCTTACGAGAAGTGCACCCAATAAAGGGCGAGGACAATGAGTTTAAACGTGTATATGTGTATACGCCCATATCGAAAATAGAATTGTTGGAAATGAAGAAAGTGGTACCTAGTCATGACAAAGACCCAGCGGGTTTCCACCGAGAAATTAAAGACATGTTACTCATGGGAGAGTATACCTATCCCGACATTATGACAATATTAAAGGTATTGATGCCTGCTGGCATTTATGAAAAACTCAAGGAAAAAGAGTGGGAGGTAGGAGACCAAAAGATAGAATGGTCAGCTTTAGAAGCAGAAGAGAGGGCCCGAACTGCAGGAGCAGGGCTTGGGGACAAAACTAAAGCACTACCAGGTTTACTAGTACAGGTACTGCCACGTTTATTAACCACGAAAAAGGAAGACTGGGGTGCAATTTCAGCCTGTAAACAAAAGCAAGATGAAGACACTAGTGATTTCTATGCACGATTTGAAAAATGTTTTGGTATAAATAGTGGTATAAAAGCGAGTAGCGAATCATACCCACATCTGTTTGTGACAAAATTAGTGGAAAATTCTTGCCCCAAGTGAAGAATAGAGTATTAAAATTCGAGAGTACCTGGCAAGGTAACACTCCATCACAAATGTTACAAATGTTACAGTATCATCACAATAGAATTAGAGAGGAACAAGATCATGAACAAAGACGCATGAAAGACACGAAAATGAAAATGCTAGTCTCTCAGACAGTTCCAGCTGAAGGACATAAAAAGGGTGTGACACATTCCGGTGATTTCGCAGGACCCATAAAAGGGACATGCAATTATTGTAAAAAGCCAGGTCATTACGTACACGATTGTCCAGTTTTGAAACATAATATCGCCATAGGTAATACAAAAGAAAGACCACGGCCACCTAGACAGGATCAGAATGAACAAGGAGCCCCGCAACATGCACAGTCCATGCCAGCTCCACCACAGTCTGTACAGTTTGTGCCAGCTGCACCAGCGCTGCCTGTTGCTGCCACACAAACCACGACACGACAACTGTACCAGACCGCACAGTATGACTATCCTGATTATCAACGATATGCATGAACCAGCCTAGAGAGGGAAGTTGACTTACCCCTTATCGAGATCCCGGTAGACCAAGAAGGACCTTATGTACATAGTGAATTATTAGGCCAAGATAGAAAATTTTTACTCGATACCGGGGCAAGTCGAACAACCATAAAACGTAGTGAAGTTCCAGGGGCACCCCTCTCAGGCTCACAGAATATTCCCCTTGGTTTTTCAGGAAAACCTATTGTTAATGAAGTGTCACAACCTCTTCCACTTACGATAGGACCTTTGACCCGAACTACAGATTTATTGCTTACTAAATCATGTCCAGAAAACCTGTTAGGAATAAAAACACTGAAGGCTCTAGGAGCTATAATATGTTGTTCTCCGGAAGGAGTAAGACTGTTTTTACGTGATTTTAAAGGTCATTATGTGTCTAGAGACATGGATCCCCGATTGCAGACTTTACCTACGCATCTATGGGCACAAGGCCCTACTGATGTTGGTTGCATGAATATTACACCATATCGAGTCACACTAAAGGCAGGAGTGGTACTACCACGAATGCGACAATACAAGTTACCACCAGATGCTGTAGTGGCTTTACTGCAAATCATTGACGAGCTCATTGCCCAAGGAGTGGTTGTAGAAACGGACTCCAATGTATGTAACTCACCGATAATTCCGATTCTCAAACGAACAGATCCGAAGGCCCCGCCAGTATATCGATTGATTATTGATCTGCGCGAATTAAACAAGTGCATTGTGCCGCAATTCCCTGTGGTCCCCGATATCTCATCATTACTGACAGCTATTGATTCCGAAGCAACATTCTTTACTGTAATTGATCTCAAAAATGCCTTTTTCAGCGTCCCAATAGATCCGGAAAGCCAATATTTGTTCGGATTTAGTTTAAATGGACGTAGCTTCAAATTCTCACGCGCACCTCAAGGATTTACAGAAAGCCCCAGCATCTATAGCCAAGCACTGAAACGAGAACTTGACAGTATCCACATGCCAGTTAACACTGCCTTGCTTCAATATGTCGATGATCTGTTGATCACCGCTAGAAGCGAACCCGAATGTGAGAAAGCATCACTGACAGTTTTACAATTTCTAGCTGAAAAGGGTCACAAGGTGTCCCCTTCTAAGCTGCAATTCTGTGTCCAGCGAGTTATTTACCTTGGTCACTCGCTGTCCAAGGAGGGAAGGCAGCTTACACCAGACCGCATTCAGTTAATAGCTAACATGCCAATACCCAAGACACAAAAGGAGGTGCGGGCTTTCATAGGCCTCACTTCATATTGTAGGCAGTGGATCCCTCAGTATGCATTTTTAGCAAAACCACTCATTCAGTTGACAACACAGAAGGCAGCCACATCGACTGTTCTCCCTTGGACTCAGGAACATACACAAGCTTTTGAAAGCCTAAAGAAAGCTTTATGTCAAGCACCTGTTTTAGCAACACCATGTTACAGAAAACAGTTTACACTCTTTGTTACAGAACGCGAAGGTACTGCCTTGTCAGTACTCACACAGGAACAAGCAGGAGCACACAAACCATGTGCTTATTTTTCTAGTACATTAGATCCCGTAGCTCAGGCTCTCCCTGCGTGCCTGAAATCAGTGGCAGCGACAGCATTAGCAATCAGACAAAGCGATGCCATAGTGTTAGGACATCCATTGACAGTACAAGTACCACACGCCGTAGAGGTTCTTGTGAATCGAACGCAAACACAACATTTGACTATAGCAAGACTTACAGGGTATGAACTAACACTGTTTCAGCCACATATAGAAATCAGACGTTGTAACACATTGAATCCTGCCACACTTTTACCTGTAAATGGAACAGACCCACTAGCCCATGACTGTATTGATGTTATTACAATCACGACGAAACCCAGACAAGACTTGACAGACGTCCCATTGTCAGACCCAGACCTGACGTTGTATGTAGATGGTTCATGTATGAGAACAAGTACAGGAGAGTTAGTGGCCGCTTACGCAGTCACAACAGATACTGAAGTCATTGAAACCAATCGTATAAATACTTTGTCAGCTCAAGCCGCAGAGCTCATCGCTCTGACACAAGCCTGTATTCGAGCCACAAATAAAAAAGTCAACATATACACTGATTCACGTTATGCATTCGGAGTCGTACATGACTTCGGCGTGCTGTGGCGAGAGAGAGGTTATTTAACTTCTCACGGTGCCCACATTCAGCACGGACCCCTCATTCATGCCTTATTAGATGCAATACATTTACCCATTGCAATATCGATTATGAAATGCAAAGCACATACGAAAGTTACTGATATCATTTCTCAAGGCAATGATCTAGCTGATAGAACAGCTAAACAGACTGCTCAAACTCAAACATCCGAGATGACAAAGACAATAGTCCAGACGCCAACACATTGTATGACGGTTAAAGATCCTACTCTTGACGTAATTGACATCCAGACACATGCTACACCAGATGAAATAAAGAAATGGACGGAATTAGGAGGGATCCAAACGGATCAAGGATGGATGATGAAGGAAAAGTCTGTGTGGTTCCTTCCTGATTCAATGGTCCAAGTCATTATTAACACTATCCATAGTCCAGCGCATCTAGGAGAGAAAGCTATGCTAGATAGCATTCAACACATTTGGTTCAATAAACATTTACGAACAGCAGCCAAACAAAAGGTCCGTACCTGTCTGATCTGTTGCCAGTTCAACCCAGGAAAAAGCGTTCCCGTAGAACAGGGTGGATTTCATCCTCCTGATCACCCTTTTGAAGTCCTCCAGATGGATTATATCCAGATGGAACGATGTCGAGGATTCAAATATGTTCTCGTAGTTGTGTGTGCTCTTTCCCGTTGGACGGAGGCATACCCGGTTTCAGATTACACTGCCCCGACTACTGCCAAACAGTTGGTTCGAGAATTCTTCCCACGATATGGTTTACCACGTGTTGTTCACTCAGATAACGGCCAGCCGTTCTCATCCGAATTAATGAAACACGTTTCACTTTTGTTAGGTTATCAGTGGAAATTCCACTGTGTCCGACACCCTGAGGCAGCAGGTCTCGTAGAAAGACATAATCAGACTCTGAAAATAAGATTATCCAAAATATGCAGAGAAAAAGGTGTCGACTGGGTAGTAGCACTACCAGTTGCACTCTTTTACACAAGAATGGTAACACACTCTCGAACAGGGCTATCCCCGTATGAAGTGATCTTCGGCAGACCACCAAATATGTGGGGGACGCCTATGCCACGAAAAATAACTGATATTGACTGTAATATGCTGACAGATTACTTGGCTTCCTTGATGTCTGCACTACAATCTTGTCGTTCACAGGTAGCTGCAGCCTTTCCCGACAACACTGAGGTGAAACCCCTTGACGTAGTTCCGGGGGACCTTGTTCTTGTGAGGAATTTCGACCGAAAGACTCAGCTGGAGCCCAGGTGGAAAGCACCCAAATTGGTCCTGCTCACCACAAGGACAGCCGTGAAGATCGAAGGCAGAAAAGGATGGATTCATTCAAGTCATATCAAGAAATTTCATGGACTTCCTTCGGATGTAAATAGCCCACCTTGTGTGTCTTCACCCATTGACTCAAAACTTCCTTTTGTGGAAAAAAGTGACTCCGAACTATATAAATTAAAGCTCAGGCCCAAATAGTCGAGCAATTTGATTGTTTAAGTCCTCTCCAAGGTGAAGCGGTTGAATTGTCTCTGACATGTATCCCTTGGACCTGAATAGAGAAAACACCCGAAAAATGTTGAAACGACAGGCGTACTGTAAATCACTGCGTAGTCATTGCATAGTGACGTTATTAATTTTGTTTTTCTCAAGTCTTTTAATAATTACTGCAAGTATATTGTTGCACATATATTATCCTGTTTCTAGACATGTTTACAATGTTACTGCTGAACATTCTTTTAGTGAATTACCTCCGCTTGAATTGTCATACAGATTTGCGCTGCGCAATAACACTTTTATTAGTATGTTACATCATTCCCATCAGGTTAGCAATGCTACAAACTGTTGGATATGTGGCCGACTCCCTCCCTATCAGAATTATAAAGGAATTTTACCTCTCTTTCCATACCCGTTCACACACAACGGCTCCTGTGGAGCATGGTTTAGCCTAATTAATTCTCTGGATTCGAATTCTGCAGTTTATCAAGATAACTGGGTATGGGGACATTTGAATTTAGTTTTGCTTAAGGTCTGCTACCCCAACAAGGAGGGACTTCCCCAGAGAACAGGAACCGATCTAGAAAATGAAGTATATGGATTAGGTAATTTTACGCTTAATCTTATGATCCTAAATGTCGAATCCGAAGCTACTCCAATTTTGCCCGCTATGTCAATATTTCCAGTAAAAGGTGAATTATGTGTAAGAAAGAATGGTTCCATTCATATGGGCCATAGTAGATGCACCACTGTAGTAGAATTTAGTGATCAAGGCAAGTCTACATTTAGAGCTTCCCGCCATTCCTATTTCATATGTGGTCAGACGGCATATGTACGTTTGCCTCTAGATTGGGATGGTACTTGCTACATTGGATTCCTTTTGCCACCTGTTTTCCTAGCTCCTCCTGATTATCACAGAAATATTCATTTAGTACACAATAGAGAAAGGAGAGATCTCCCAATAGTCGATTACACTGAAACAGCATGGGAAAAATACACCGATTTCAATAAAGGTCTCTTTCCCTATATAGGTACCGTTACTAATAGTAAACTGATACGTAGATTGACTAGAACCCTTGAAGCAGTAGTGAACGAAACTATTTCCGCCTTAGGCAATTTAACAGAAGAGCAGTCTGCTATGCGGATTGTTGTGCTTCAAAATCGTCTTGTCCTTGACGTCATCCTGGCCGATAGGGGCGGAGCTTGTAGGGTCATCGGATCAAGCTGTTGCATTTTCATACCAGAAAATTCGCCATCTGTATATAAGGCCATAACCCGCCTTCATAAGATTGTAAGCCAGATACACCAGAATCCAGGCACCTGGACTTGGTCCGGTTGGTTTTGGAGCGTGATATCAGCCTGGGGATGGAGAGTTCTATCCTTCCTAGGTATTGGCCTTCTCATATTATTCAGTTGCTGCTTATGCCTGCAATGTGGACCAGCGATTTGTGGTCTGTGTGCCACATCGTGCATTCCACATCAAGATTTTCATTCAAGATCCCGGAAGAAGAAAGAAGAACAAATGATGCTATATGAACAGATCAATGGATTAATGAAGATTGATATCTCTTGACGGGCAAGTAGGGGACAAGGAGGGAATGTGGAAATATGGATTTTTCTGGTCAGTTATGTCCCCTATCTTGGACCCCAACGGTTCTATGTGCATGTTACAAGTACATGTATGTTCCCTCCAGTTCCAGTTATGAAGACGCAAATACATGTGCGTCCACCGTTAACATGTCCTCTGTTGATCCGCCATGAATGGGCCGGATATTCCATTCCTAAGTACGAAAGGCCACCGCCTTTATATGGTTCACTTATGCCATTTTACAGTCCAGGCAAGTAGGCCCTGATTCTGTCATCAAGCTTCTCTTGCCTTCTGCCTCTGAAAGCTCCAGTCCGAGCCTGCATCTGTGACCATGAACTTTGTCTCGTTCCCTGCGCGGCTCACGAAGCCTGACATCAGCTTGCTGCCTGCCAAGAACTGTATTTCACCTTCGAAAATTATCTGCTCCGCTCTCTGCCCAATGCATTCCTGTCTAGTAGTTTAAGTAAACATTCTTCCAGCTACCGAGCAAAGGCTCGGCTTCTCTGTCTTTATGCAAGTAATTCATAGCCCTGTTACTATGGAAAATTCCTGCCCTCGCATCTAGTGTAGACACTTAGACGCTTGTACACGCACTAACCGTCAGTATAGTCAGTATAGAATAAGATTCTACTCTAAGAGACCTCTCTTTTGGATAACATAGTTCTTTAAACATAGGATGTTAGATATGATTTGGGATTAGGTTGACTTGACCCCCCAGACTTCTTGTCTCCACATGTAGAGCTGAATGTCAAGTCCCCCTCACCCCCTAGTTGAACGTCAATCACACGTCATACTGCTGCGCGCGCATCTATGCCAAGTATAATCTTATGGATCCACCTATATATATGACATCATAACCAATTATGTTCCTTTTTACTCCTCATTACACCCATTTTCGGTTACGCATGTGAATCGTCACCTTCCTTATCAATTGTTACGCCTCCCGCATCTATTTCATTGTAATGTATGTTCTATAAAAGTCATTTCTTGTCAATAATGTATGTACTTCACTTCCTGAACCTCCGTGGTGATGGAACTTGGAGCAACCGATTATAATCGATCATTGGAATAAAGCCCATTCCGAACCTCTAATACCACGGATTCTGCCTCTTATTTACTGAGCTATTTTATTATGTTTCCGTATCAAATTAAGTCCCGGTAATTAAATTATTTACCACACCCTTGAGGGGTTATTCTTTCAGATGCCCCGTGAAACTTAGGGGTGGACTGTTCTTCTTTATGCTGGGGCAGACTGCGGTGCTCCTGCAGCCCCCTGTACCCCTTTTCACACATGAGGGTGACCCCCTCCTCTGGGGGCCACCAGGCACCAAAATGGCAGATTTCTTTGTGCTGGGGGGAAAAGACTGCGCTCCTCCAGCAGCTCCCCCAGCACCTTTTCACAAGTGAGGGTGACCCCCCTCCTCTGGGGGCCACAAAGCACCAAAACGGCAGATTTCCAAATGTCTGTCGAGGCATTATGGGGCGCTTCATGCTCCTCTTTACCAGCCCCAGCCACTGGGAACACTCTCCTCTGCCCTCAGGGTCTCTGATTCAGCAGGGTGCTGTCTTCACTGGCTCCCTGCACCAGCCTTTCGCCAGGCTCTCCTTCTGGGCCTCTCTTCTCCCTGCGCAGAGCCCCTGCTTCTGTGCACCAGTCCTGGGCTCTTCTTCTGGTACTGATAGGGTCCTGGGGGCAGTCAGGGGTCTCTCCTTCCAACTGCCCATTGCACCAGGCGCCAGGCTCCAGCACCTTCACCCTCAGCAGACCACACCCCAGAGAGACCTTCTCTTCCTGTGCAAGCAATTTTTAAAAGTTGAGTAGGGGGCTGGCAGGAAGTCTCTGTTGGTCCTATCAAACAGCGACACATCACGTCCCTGCCCCTGCTCCCTCCTTCTTGTCCAGCCTCTGAGCTTGTTCAAAATGGCATCGTCCAGGGTTTCTGGCCACGTGTCTCTGAAGCCCCTTTCACCTACGCTGTCTTTCCTCCTTGGTGAAGCCTAGTGCCTGGCGCCCAGTGACAGCTGCTAATTGATGAGCCTGTAGCCCCTCCCATCTTCTCTTCGTGGAGAGGAGGCCCTAGCTTGTGGGAGAAAGGTTATCAATCCATCCAGCTGAGGTCAGCCCTCAGCCTGGGTCTGGTCCTGGCTGGCTCAGAGAAATATGACAGTTCTGGATGGCCCAAAAGCAGTACAAATATGACTTTGGACTCGGCAGAATACTTCTTTTCACATTTGCTACACTGGACTTAAGTGCGTGTCCGGAATCTGTAGGCCTAATGGAAGCTAATCTAGCCCATGGCTCCACATTCCCTTAGGGGAATAATGAAGTGAAAACACAGTAAAACACACTGACTTTCCCTGGCATGTTTCTTTCCAGCGTATAAAGCCTATTCCATGTCACCACCCAATACTGCATAAGTCCTGCCACACCATTCACTTTGTAGCTGCTCCTGGACTGCGCACGCTAGAAATCTCCCCTGCGCAGACCGTACACGTGTGCACACGCATGTACACATGTGTCTGCCTGTAACCAGCCCGGTGTCCCTTACTCCAGCTGCTGCGCAGTGGCCTGGTCAAGCCAGGGGAACACCAGTAAAATCCCCATGCAGTCTCTTACATCCTGAGTTCACTGTGGGTGAGTCCCTAATTATGAGGCTCCCCCACAGTAAAAGCTCAACAATTAGGTGCTCAAAAAGCGAAAAATCCGGGCGGCCCATAGTGTCAGAACCACCTTCTAACATACCCTTTATAATGAAATACTTTATTTCCACCTAGTTTAGATGCCTTTCTGAAGCCTATTTAGAAAACAGTTCCACTGTTGAAAAGAATCTGATTATACTTTAGCAAACTGAATCAAGAACATGGGTAGAAGCAAGTACGGTAAAGGTTTTTAGGTCTCGCCTATGCAGCGCCTCGCCTACGCAGCGCGCATGCGTTGCATAGGAAAAAGACCTTTAGCCATCGGCACAGCTTTGCCGGCAAAAACGTGCACACGTTGCATTGCTTCCAATGGCAACGCGTGCACGTCTGGCGATTCCCTTGCGGGAGCGAGCTTTCAAACCATATGTTTGTGATTAACTCGCATGCTCCCACAAGGGAAACAGGCCCAGGCTCCCTCCTCTATCCCCTACCCCTGCTGCCGCCCGAGGCGCGCGCGCTTGTGTTTGTTTACTTGTTTACATTAACTGTTACTATTCCCGTTTTAGGATCGATCAGCTAGCAACCCTGCTGCGTTCGATTGGCCAGCTGTCATCTTGGCTATTCCACGAGCGGCTAACTGTCACCTTTGTACTATTGTGATAGGATATCTGTCAACGTTACTGTTCTTCCATAGGTCGCCGTGGAAACAGACACTGCAATTGGCTCACCGGGCCGTATGCGGTACTTCGTGATTGGCTCCTCCCTCCTCCGCCGGTGTTCAAAATGGCAGCTCCCGGGCCGCCGCAGCTACCTCTTCCTCCCCACCTTTCACCGGCGCGGACCCGCCAGGTGCTGGGTGGGGTGAGCACTGTGCTCTTCCACTGTGACGGGGTGCTATGGGAGGGCGAGCACACGCTGCCGGGGCGCGAGAGGTGGTGAGGGCGCTGCAGGCGTGGGGCGGACCCGACACCTCCATATTTGTGTCAAACAACAGCCACCGTAGTCGTGCCAAGCTAAGCCCGCGCTTTCATGAGCTGGGCTTCTGCAGTGTGCGAGGGCCGGAGGTCTACAACTCGGGCCACTGTGCCGCCCACTACCTGCGTGCTCGGCTGCTCGGAGGCGGCGTAAACGCAGAGGAGGGGTTGAGGAGATGCAACCAGGGCATTGAGGGGATCAAGCAGGGTCCCCCAGACTCCCAAGGACACTCCCTTGGAGCCAGAGGAGGATGGACAGGGGTCCAGGGACACCGATCAGGAGGTAGCCTAGGTTTCACTCTCTGATGTCAAAGAGTACGGAATATCACTACTGTTGCAGCTAGCATTTTTGCGAATAAACATGCATCAACATTTTCTATGAGGCCCTTATGCCGGGGTGAAGGTACCCATGACATAACTCTCAAGGTTTGCTAGCCATCCTATTTTGTAAGTTAATCCCTCTGAGTGGTATGTCCACTCAACTTGTATAGCCTTTCAAAGAGGTCTTTCAAGGAGAGGTACTCCTGATATAGTTGCACCACATGTATTCCTAATCACTAAATGTTTGAAATGTGTCCCCCTTATAACATATTTGGTCAGTGCCCATGCCAGGAGTAAAGCTCCTAGCAAGAGAGAACCTGCAAGCACTCAAAGCACGAGACATGGAGTGGATGCCCTTATACTGCGTCACTTTGATTCCACACAAAACTCAAAATTATATATTAATCCAGTTGAAATAATACATATGCCTGTTCATCATAAAACCTAAAACAAATTAGTTGTCAAATTTGTTCAGCCCAGACTAAGTGATCCACACACCAGTTGCTAATATTTCTATTCTAGAATGTGTTATTTCATATGTTATTGATGGGGGTTAATTTTGCCAAACCGTTTTGCTTGCCCATTGGAAGAATCCCACAATTTTGGGTAAATCTAAGTACTTCCGCAATATTGGTGTCTGGTTGCGTTTCATTGGTATCATATTTATGCTTTAGCATTACATTAACTTCATGCCTTGTAGATCGGCATAAAGCAATACATTCAGATATGAAGACGACAGTTTAGGTGATTGCTTGGTCTACCTACTTTCAAGGCACACTTTTGGCTAGCAAACTAGAAGGTTCCATATATGAATACTCACTTAAATACATTGAGACTTAATGCCAGATCATCAGCTATTACTTCTTAACATCAATTGAGCTTCTCTAAAACTTATTTGAAACAATCAACTAGTCATCTCATTTTTGCATGTACAACTTATACAACATGGTTCTGATTATGGCTTAATGAGGTGCTAGGAACCTCTGACTTTTAGCTTTGAAATCAGCCAGTTCAGTATCAAGTAATATTACTAGGTTAAAGCAGTAGAACAACTAATGAATTATCCATCTGTAATCAATTACGATGCAATTGTTTGTGTGTAGTACGCAAGGTCAATTAAAGAACTTAAGTTGCATGGTTCTGCCCTTCCCTTCTTCGGACAAAGGAGGGATGTTTGCTGGGGGATAAAGTAAAAAATCTAGAGATCCTTCATGATGAGCATTCATCCATCAAGGCACAGGTGTCTTGAATGGCAAAGCATATTTCTTCTGCTTAGCACAATTGCAATCAGTTTGTCACGGTCTCAAAACAACTTTCTATGGTTTTCATTTCCTTGGTCAGTGATGCAAATTGTATATACTTCCAGAAACTGCAGATTGCCAAAAATGACGGGGTCGGGTTAATTTCGGCCCTATATAGGTGAGATCTTTTTTTAATG
Source organism: Triturus cristatus (assembly GCF_964204655.1). Classification (NCBI taxonomy): domain Eukaryota; kingdom Metazoa; phylum Chordata; class Amphibia; order Caudata; family Salamandridae; genus Triturus; species Triturus cristatus. Next base: position 304,220,149 of record NC_140594.1, on the reverse strand, counting down.
CCAGATGTGATTTTCACTGTCTTAAGTTAGAGGACCAGGTTGTATTAAAGTGCATGTTCCTATTGAAAGAATGAAAAGGGGGATTTGTACCATGTGTGACTTATACTGGAGTGTCTGGGCGCTAGGCAGACAGCAGGGGGACCAGCTCAGTCATTGAACAGATGGGTTTTCAAACATTTACGGAATGTCTTAGTGTCGTGGATGCTTCTCAAGGCAACCGGAAGGGCATAGCCAATAGGTCTCGCCTTTGGGACCTTATAAGTGTTTAGTTATCCAGCACAATATCCTTGGTGCAACAACATAAAGTGTTGCATGGCTAAACAATTATAAGGTCCCAAATGCAAGACCTATTGGCTATGCCAATGCTTGTTCTCGTGCTGGCAGAACTTTGACTCAACAATTTTCAAAAACAAATCCTCCAATTTGGGGTGTTTGTTTTTGAAAAATTGGTGTCCAATCTGTCATGGTGCCTTGGCATAGCCGACCTGCTGGTATTGTGAATGTTGACCGTAAGTGTTCCCATAATATTGGGAGAAGCACTTTTTCTGAAAAAGCCCTGCTAATCAGGTGGTATACTATGAATATATCAGACTGGCTGTGATTTGGGCATCCGCTGCCTCAGCCACTTGGCAGTCCACCCTCCAATACTTAAACAAGGACCTTTGTTTTTGGCCAAAGTTTGTAAATATTGCAATGTTGCTAGATAATCCATTTATATTTCAACGTAAGTGGAATGGAGTGGTTTATGAGATGCATTTGCTGTGACATACTGTTGATGTGAAATTATGCCTACATGTTTATAAGATTATTTCCTCTATCTGTCCAACTCTGAATAAGGTCCAAAGTTAAAAGTTACATACCAGAGATGGCCTTAGTGTCTGGGGTCCAGCATCCACTACACAGCTCATTGGGCTGCGATGGCCTCTGGACAGCAAACAACTGGTGACACCAACAGAGCACAACTGATTATGTTGCTCTACAGACCACATCTTCTATTGTCAAAGTCCAAGACCACTGGTTTTCTGGTCGGATTAACCTCTAACCTGCCCACCCTGGAGTTTGCTAGAGTAGAGCTGATCAATTTCTAACTTAGTAATATTCGTGTGAGATGGTGGTGCTTAAACCTCTTTGAGGTTATCTGCATACCTTAGGCACCACCTCTCCTTCTACACTCCCACCAGACATCTTCGCTCTGCCCAACTTACCCTGGCCACTGGCCCACGGATCCGCAAGACCACAGCTGGAGGAAGAGCCTTCTCCTACCTAGCTGTGAAAACCTGGAACTCCCTGCCTCCACATCTCAGGCAATCACCATTGCTGCCTCAATTCAGGAAGGACCTCAAGACCTGGTTCTTCTAATGTACCACAGTTTCCCCCTCCCCCGCACCCCCCCCCCCCCCCCCCCCCTCCACTGCGCGCCTAGAGACCCTTACTGGTGAGTAGTCCTACAAGAACCCTGATTGATGACTGATTGATTGATTGATTGCTGCAAGGGGTTGGATCCTGCCACTACTGGGGTTTGGGTATCCAAGAATTCTTGCATATATTCTAGGGAATCAGTTTTTCCACTATGCAATCTAAAGATTATTGTGAGAATTTTAGATCAATCTATACATAAACCAGCTGTGCAGTGTTCTGCTTGCGTAATAGTATTGGGAAAGTGACTACTTATCCTTCGCACCCCCAATCTATCGATCACTCGTGTAATACTAATTTGCAGACTCTCTTAACACGTGTTATCACAGCCCTGCGCCTCTGCAACCCTGTGGTAGCAAGTGCTATAAAACAAGCGATTATATCATGCGGATGCTGCGATCCAGATCAAAGAGAAGCCCTCGCCTGCTGCCGCTTAACCTTCCCCCTTCCCCATCCTGCCCTGCTCGTGCTGCAGCAGCTCCCCCTCAAGCCGTGCTCTCGCAGAGATCTCCAGAGCCCGGCTGCTTGTAAATGAGCCCTGGGTCAAGAGGGGTGAGAGGCGGCCATCCCTCACTCCTACGGGATGAGCTGACAGGTTTCCTGCAAGCTAGGAACTGAAGAGTCCACGAATTATTACAGAGCCCAGATATCACGAGGATCCGAGAGGGCCTACCTGGCCTGCATCCCTCTTCTAAGCACTGTTTTACAAATTGGTGTTCGTGTTAAAAGCACTATAACGCACGGCGCTGGAATTTGAGTAAGTGCAAATGGACGTTTTATCCTTAGTTTTACGGCTCAGAACCCTTTAGAACGCGCGTGACTGAAGTCCGCGACTGCCTTCTCTCTTCCTGGCATGGACGAGGCAACGACACTAAGAATGTTTGGGTTGACGGCAGTGCATGTTTGTAACAAAACGATTTCATGGACATCAGCACCAGCATAAATAACACAAGAGTTGGCGAAGCCGGTTGGTCTGGTTTAAATTTTGAATCTTGGCTAAAACATACAAAATACCTCAACAGTGGAAAATAAAACAAAACAACATTGTCAGAGCCAATGGGCCTCGCCCGTGAGAGCTATTGACTTTGCAAATGTTTGTAACCAGTCTGTGCAGCAGCGCTGCTACTGTGCATTATTGCTAAAACATGTTTTCTTTAAAAAAGCTCTATCAGTGATGCAGCCAAAGCTAATGCTTTAAAAAAATAACCTGACAAACAGCAACAAGTGGAGAAGAGGGTCTAGGGCCAAACTGACGGAGGGTGGGCTGGAAGGGCTGAGGACAAAACACGGACAATGGAGAATGGCCGGGAGGGGCTAGGGGAGGACCACAAAGGGGGTCAAGTACACGAGGGAGACAGCTAAAAATACTTACACTTTCGTAGAAGGCTTAAAGAAAGAAAAAAAAGTAACATCTGAAAAAGCGAGCAGTGAAAGGACACAGTAGTGCATCCATACTTTAGGGGAGAAGCAAACACACAAATAGGAAGGAAGCCTTTGGAAACTGACAAACAAGAAGGAAGCAAATGAGTGACAATGAAGCCAACCAATGATAAGTAAGGCAAGCACTCTATAGGAGGTAGAATGGTAGACCAAAAAGCCAGCAGCATGTGGAAAGAGATGTAGGGTGTGGTTGGTATGATGGATGACATTAATTTCATTGCAGCAATACTCTGTCCATCAAATGACCGCTGGCCCTTATGTCACCTCTGTACCTTGAAAGGAACCAGCATCATTGCAATGGGTTTCAAGGTACAAAAAGTCTAGTGAATGGCCAACATTGGTTTTTATGGCGGTTCACCAAACTTTAAGCTTTTTAGAAAAAAACTTCCTCAGTGGGGGTTTGTTTATGAAATACAAAAACTAATAACCCCCAATACTCTAGGATCTCTCTCCCAGGCTGTGGGGGAGGAGGGAAGACATTATTTATTTTTTCTTGCGATGAGGGACAGAAAAAAGGTAGTTACATTGCCCAACCTAAATAAGGTGGGTATTGTAATTCCCTGCCTCTTATCCTACTCCATTGAGCCATCGCAGGAAAGTTTATGGTCTGCCCGTCTCTAAATGAACTGGGCGGACCAAGAGCTGGATGACAGGGCACTCCATTGTGTTTGCAACAGATGACCTCATCTACCAAACTATAAATCAGGCCCATACTCCTCTGGGAGGATCTAAATCCTACTGGATGTATTTTTTAAAGAGTTGGCAACAATAGGCAATGCAGAAAGCTGTGATATCAAGCCAATGCTTATAAAGCTCAATCAGGACATGCAGTACACAGACACAGAAGGGTAGAAAACATATATCAATACTACAGAGTCTAGTATCTACCAGGTGCAGCATTATCTACACATTCGGAGTTCATCGCTTCTGAAAGATTAATAATGTGGTAACACTGAATGCGCGGAAAAAGTATAGTATTGCTAGACAACCTGTAATTCCAATTTAGGTATAAGCAGAATTACTGGCCCATAGAGGATGATGGCCAAAGCAATTGAAAATACATCTCCACCATGTTATTCCCAACATGGCAGTGAAGGTTAAGGCTGGCTGAATTTCGATAACTCTCCTAAAACCAATTTCCTATATCAGCGGTCTTCAAACTGTGTGGCTGGCCCCTGCCAAAGGGTGTGAAGGGATGTTTGGACAGGGAGATGTGAGGCTCTTGCAGGAAGGACTGAGGCCATCTTAGCAGCCTCACAAGTTTCTCTGAAACCCAAGCACTGTTTGCCAATGTGCTGGTCAAAAGGAAAAATGTTAACAATATCATTTGAATGCTTGAAAAGTTTTATATATTATTGTGACGCAATCAAAGATAACATGAACTTCAGTCTTAGACACCAAGTGACCGCACCAGAGCTCCAGGGGCTAGTCTGGACAGGGTCATAAAAAACACATATGTACCACAAAGTGCATTCATTGTAGGTGACAGTTTAAAAAAACCAAAGGCAAAAAAACATAGAAGCAACAGAAATTAGAAGTGTGTACGTCAGCATGTTATGCAAGAAGACTACATGCACCAGAGGAGACACCTCGGAGAACTGTCTTGTGACTGTTTACTTTTTCAAAAACACATTTTATTGGTTTTCCTAGGCCTCCTGGTCTATACAATGCTTCTAGTTGTGCAGAAACCAAACCTAGTTATGAAATACCATGAAAACACTAGTTGACAAAGTTGGCAATACCTGTGTAGCTTTAGAATGCTTTGACACAAGCCTTTTACTGACCACTTTTTCAAAAGATGTGTTGTTTTTTATGTTTATTGAATACAGACAACTACCTTAATGACCTCGTGAGATTAAGACACTAAACAAATGTCTTTATCAGTTTCAGTAGAGAGATCATTTGAGGTGGTTAGAATCTGGTTTTAAGCTTTTGATCCCTTACCATGCACTCTGACAAAGAATGCCTTAGTATTGCTGCATAATGCAAGAAGGAACACCTGATTGGGATGATGGAGGGCAAGTAACACAGGGAGCCACCAGCAGATTCTGCAAGCCAGACTGAAGTAAGAGACTGGATGGCTCATGAATGAGCTTATCGAGTAGGTTCCTGTATCACAGTAAACGTTGTGAGTCTAAATATTGTTTTGAAGTATAGTATTTGTTCTATAGTGAACCAATGCAATAACCAAAGAACAGGCATAGATTCAGTAATAGTTTGGTTTCCGTGTTGAATGTCGTTTTGGAGCATACAATTCGGAAACTTAATACGATGCAAATAGTTCTTATTACAGTAGCCCAAACACAAGTAAACAACCATTGGCAAACCCAACTTGTCCGACTTGCTCTGTGTAAAATGATCCATGGGGAGTTACCCAGGGAAAGATGGCTTCAGCAGGACCAGGCTGGAATATGAAACTTGTGCATCAGCCTCCAATGTGAAGCTTCTGCCCAGACTGGAGAATCTCCTTCTGCTTGTGACAGATCTGCAGTGGTTAGATGTGCAGAAAAAACGACTTTCCCCATCACCAAAGATATAATGTAAAGGCAAAATCTAAGCCCATTGATATTCACAAACCGCACCTCAAAATTTTCTACTGCCAAAAAGGGAACCAAAACAGTAGTAAATTACTCCAGCCCATTTTTAATGGGCGGGAAGGGTGTTGCATTATCAGTAGAAGGGCATGTCTGGAGCTGAATGTACTACAGTTTCTTTTTGGCAGAATTAACTTACACTCGTAAATTGGGTTCCACCCTTTTGTTCAGGGTGTGCAAACATTTCAGTCCATACTTTTGAATAAGTTTACACTTGGATTTAGTGAATAGCCAAAAATAGTTGAGTTACTCAAAAGGTAAGAGTACATTACATGTTTAAATTACTCACAAGTGTAAGGTACTTTTGTGAATAGCTCCTATAGTGCCTGAGGCTCCATTACGGTGGCTCACCACAGAGTACAGGTCCAAATACCAGAGGTCGTAAAATAAGGAACTGGGAGTTTCTTGGGTCAAAACCCCATTTTCCTAACAGTGTGTAATCCTGCGAATGTGCATGTTTGTGTGAGTTTGCATGTGTGTATGAATATGTAAATGGGTGGGATTGTGAATATGAGCGTCAATTGGGTAAGAAGGCAGTCGACATGTCGAGGTATAGTAACTAGGCGGGTTCACCCTTGCTTTATGGTGCACAGATTGATGATAAATGACATTGTAGGCATTATTCGCTCCATTCTAGCTAACCATGCCACAATAATAGCCAATAACTGAGAAATTGTGGGCATTCTTTGTAACAACCTGACTATCCCTGGTCAGGGCCGGACTGGTGATGCCAGTCACCAATCAATCCCCCAGTAGGCCGTAAGGGTGGGGTGGTTTTGTCACAGGGGCCGGTTTTGTTACTGGGAGCCAATTTTTTAGCAAAATTGCCCCCCAGTAACAAAATCAGAAGGCCACCGTGACAGTCTGCAGTTGGCTGTCGCACCGAGAAGTGCACAAGGCTGCCAGCCTCCCCTTCTCCCTCCCGGCACCAGCAGTAAGAACACTGTAGCAGCACAGGCTCAAAGTGCGGACGCCACACACTGCATTAAAAAAAATATATAATAACACCACCCCCAGGGCCATCATTCAATCTAGTAGTGCTGGAGCAGAGTTTTCTGTTGAAAATCTATTGGGTTTTTAAGCTCTGGTTTGTCTATTTGTCGAAAATAAAATTATTAATTTTAATTACTAATTATTTGTTTTGTGTAAATGTTCTGACTAACCAATACGAATTAACAAGAGAAACTACACGTGGGAATGCGTTCGTATTGCTTATTAATAATGTGCATGTTTTATTAAATAAACGTTGCTGAGTGCTGTTTATTTTAAAGCACAAAACGCTTTTGAATTGTTGTGTATTAATGCTTTCCTAGTGTTGCAAAGGCTAGATAATTACATACACATAAGGGTGTTAGTGGGGTTAACACTGTTTAATCACTATGCTGTAGTAACGTTGTTTTTGTCTCTTTTAATTAAGATGGTACGTTTTGACCTAGTTGAAAGATGGCTGCCGTTTAAAGCCTGTATTAAAGTAGTCGATTTGTGATGAGAAGGCCTTGCTGAACATGGTCGAGAGTCATCTGACCACAGTCTTCGCCTGGTTTAGAAATTTTCCGTGAGGACAGCAGCTCTGGGCGAATATCCAAGTGCATCTGAGTAACCTTGGAGGACAAAGGAGCCACAATGAACTTTGTGATCACAATGCTGGTTCCGAGGAAATATGAACATGAAGAGATACATTTGAAAATTTTAGTTCCGTCTTCCGTCTTTTTATTTTTGTGATTTTTCTGAGCGGAGATTTTCCAAATGTAGCGATGCTACATCCTTTCCTGCTCGCTCTGCTCAGCGGTTCAGCGGATATCTAAAACATTTTATGTTGCCTTCTTTTGGTAAATTTATTATAAATATTGTTAGCCTAGAGAGGGTCTAAGGCCACTTCTTCCCAAACCTGCGTTGGTGAGGATTTATGCTGTGAGGACGGCGACTCGGAAGACTTCTACTGAGAGACCTGTCCTGACCCATTCTGACATTTAGCTAGAATAGGTAATTATGAGAAAAATGATTTACTCTGATTGATTTCCTTTGACTAATTTTAGATAAAGTATCATCATTTTAAATACAGTGTTGGTGGTTATCTCTTGTCAATTATTGAGTACTCTATTTTGATTATTGTTGTATAGATTGTTTAGATCATGACTCAGGACAGTTACAATTAGGTCTTATCGACCTCAGTGTAGATGCAGGGTGTTTAGGAGTTTTCCTTCCACAGGTTCAGTGCTGATAGAGTATTTGAGCGTATGTTAGTAAAATGGGCCCAAGTGTATGATGAGTGTATGTGCGTGTAACTGTGAAATTACTCTATCCGTGGAAGTAGGGAGAATTTGTACACCCCGATCTGCACCAATTTCCTGGTAGCAGAATTTGATGGTTATTGATGATTGTCTTGATCTGATTAGATTGCTTGTACATTGGCTTATTGATTATTGATTATTGATTGATGTTGGTATATGTACTAATACTATATGTTGGAGTCGTCGTGTTGAGTTATATGTAGTGCTCCTGGAACTTGGGAGCTAGTAACAGTTCCGTAGTAGGGCAGAGGGAAGTATATACTGCTCTCGGGAAAGACGGGATTGTAGGAAAAACGTGTGACAATTGAAGTTGCGCGTCACATTGTCTGGGTTCAGAATCAGTGACATTGTCGTATGTTACTATTAGAATATATTTTCTGGTATAAAAGGAGTGCGTATGGTAGCGAAGATTATCTGTGAAACTCTGGTCTTAAGTCCCAGGGATCCGTAAGGTTCACCGTTAAAGCTTATCATGGGAGGAGTAATAGGTATTCTCTGAGCTTGTTTGAAGGACTGGGCAGAAGTAAGCTGCTTGATTAACGTGTGTTATAATTCTGTAGCGGGACAGATTGTTCACTGTTCTTGGGAAGCAGGATTCTGTGTGTATGTACTACATTTTCTTGTATGATTGTGCGTGAATGTATGAGCATTTAGTTGATTGTAAAACTCTTTGGACAAGTCCTAGAGGAAACAGTTAATGAATGCATGTTAGAAGGGCAGAGTAGAGGGATGTGCTACTGTGTCAACGAGAGTATTAATTCCGGGAAAGACGGGATTCTTGTGAAATAGATTTTCTTTACTATTCTGTGGTTAGCGAAGCAGACAATGGAGATGTTTATATGTTGTAACTAATAGATTTTGTAGAATTTGACACGAAGTCTACTGAGAAGTTTTGTAAAGGAGGGGTAGACGAGTGACAGGAGACAGAAGCGACTGCAGCGACTGCTGACGTCAAACAGACCGCGCTCTGATTGGATATTGGATCAGAATAGTGTTCGCGCTGGGATTGGTGCGTTGGTGTGAGCCGCGCAAGGATTGGAAAGAGTCACTCTGTATTCTAGTGACGTAGGCGCTCCAGGATTGGTGCGTTAGTGTGAGTCGCGCTGTTATTGGTTGAAAATTCGTATTGTATACTTGTAATACGGAAGGGATTAGAAAGTTTTGGTAAACGTTAAAATGTATTACCAAGAAGAGAAAAAGAAAAAATCTTTGTTTGGAAAAATAAAACGCTGGTTTGACAAGGATAAAGATGTTAAAACAAGAGAAGGTGAATTGTTACCTCCAACGAAAACGCCTGCATCCTTCATGGCTGCGAGATATGGGTATCATACCTGTATATGGTTGGAGAATTGGGTTAGGTATACAAAGGAAGATGGTGTCCTAGCATTCCCAGAACATGGTTCATTTAATCTGGCCGTGTTGAGAAATTTACGGGAAAAGATGTTATGTCTTGACCCAAGACCAAGGCCGACACAGTTTGAGGCTTTAGTGGAATGGGAAGAAGAAGTACATGAGCGAGAAAAGCAGAGGTCTGGAGGCAACTATAGGTATATGTTTGGGAGGAGACATGATCGTGAAACTCATCATGATCGAATGAAGAGATGGCGAGATGCTAGTATGTCAGAGGGATTATATCCTATGAGAACAGTTGACGAGAGAGAAGAAAGGAAGGGAGCGGAAAGGGTTCCTGAGGCAGAAGTGAGAAGATATGGAGTTAATGAATATGAGGATGAGGTCTTGAATGACATGATTTACAAGAGACCACCTCCATATAGACCAGAACCAGAAGAGAGTACACCAGTTGTTTCTCCGATAAGAGATACATTGCGTATCATTGAGACAGAAAATGTGACACCTGAGTTAAGAAGTGGTAATCCTTTCAGGGAGAGAGAGAATCGATGTGGTGACGAGAATACGAGAGAATTAGCCAGAACTACATCAGAACTGACTGAAAAGATTAGAGAGCTGACAAAGAATCTGGAAGCTGTTACGGTGCCTGTAACCATAGGTCCAGTTATGCCTGTTTTTGATAAGCAGAGGACGAGTGAAAATGGTTTGGTGATTCCATATGTTGGAAATAAGATAACAAGTTTAGCTGGTCCCTCAGGAGATTCAGGAAGAAGGACAGAAAGTAGTGATCTGAGACAATCCAGACATGACACATGTAGTGAAGGATTAGAGGTACAGTCTAATTCGAGATTGGATGCTAGTGAAGCTAGTTGTTCAGGGATGCCGATTTTAGAACCGCAGAAGAAAGTGGTTCCAGTGAGAAAAACTACTGAAATAACAGCGGAAGATTTGAATGATTGGATGAAAGTCCTTCAAAAGAGGGATAAAGATTCACAGGCAATTGATGTGGCTAGGTTACGTGTAGAATTAGAAGAGCTTGTTGCAGGGACAGTTCCTACAGAAATTCTAAAAAATCATCATGATGGTGAACTGTTGTTTATGTGCAAAAATATCACCTGGAGAGCAAGAAATACACATGACAGGTTAAGAGCAGTAGCGAATGAACAGGGAGTTGACATTGAAAAGGTGAAAGCTTTGCAGAAGTCTTACAGGATGGATTTTACAGACAAAGACATTGAAAATCTGAATGGTACTGGTAGAACAGGACAGATTAAGGAAATGGTCGCATTGTTGCGAAGATGGGGTGATGTAGAGAAGTGGAAGGATAGGTGGTATAAGAAAAGGGAAGAATCAGTGGACAGGACTTATTCAGCGTTTCCTGTGAGAGAAAAAGAGAAAACAGTGGATGCTTATCCTATGAGAGAAATACCTGGAGGAGGATATGTACATGTTCCATGGACCAGACAGGATATTTTATCATTTACGAATGATTTCCCTCGACTGAGAGAAAAGCCCGCAGAGTGGTATAGGCAGGTAGATAGGTTTGTGAAATTGTCAAAAGTGCTGTGGATTGACCTGAATAGTCTGTTTGATATAATTGTTCCAGCAGACTTGTGGACTGAGTGTAAAATAGTTGTGAGTTGGCCTACTGAGGAATATCCAAGAGATCAGAGAACAGGAGCACCAGATCCAGAGGTAATGAGAAAGTATGATCAGGTGATGGTATACCTGAAAAGTAAAGTACCTCCAAAAGAGACAGACTGGGTTAAAATAGACCGAACACAACAGGAAGCAAAAGAATCAGTTCATGCATTTTACGAGAGGCTGATACTGGCTTTTAACAATTCAGCGGGGATGAGCACCTGGGTGACAAAGATTTGAGTCATTTTGTATACAGATTTGTATATGGCCTGAGACCTGAGATTAGTGAGAGAATTCGTGAGCATACAGTGGATTGGCAGAGTAAGAAAATAGATGAGATTCTGCGACATGCAAAATACTTCAGTGACGAAATTGAAGCAAAACAGAGAAAGCTGAAAGAAAAAGCAATGTGGGCACAAGTGAAAGTTGCGGAAAGACAGGAAGCACAGTTGGTGGAACAGGCGAATAGTGCAGGAAATAATGCAGGGAATAGGCCCAGGTATGCAGGGAAAGGAAAGGGGAATCTTGAGGAAGCCAAGAAGAAATTCCCATGTCACAACTGTGGCCAACTGGGACATTGGAGATCTGAATGTACCAATCCACCATTAGCGAATAATGCGGGTAAACCCTTAAATCAACAGGTGCAGAACGAAGGGAATAATCGACAGCAGCAACAACCTTCTGTTGTGAGACAGCAGAGTCAAGAGCCAAAACCGCCCTTGCCGCAGAATAGAGGGTCACAAAAGTACAATCAGGATTCAGGATTCTACAATGATGAGCAGGTAAACAAACAAAGGCGTTCTAACCAGGTACAGCAGTACTTGTTAAAGAATGAAGGGAGTGAGTCCGAAGGTGATTATTGACGGTGCCGAAGAGAGGAAGAAGAGTGCATACTTGGTGCAACTCTAGAAATAGACCAGGCAGGACCATTTGTAGATGGGAAAATAAATGAAGAAAGTGTTACTTTTTTAGTAGACACAGGTGCGACAAGATCAACTGTCAGGTCAGCAGATATTAGAAATCTTCCTCTCTCGGATGAAGCAATCCAAGTAGTTGGTGTAGCTAATACACAAATCAAGACACGTCTTACTGAACCAGTAAGAGTACAAATAGGGAAATTTTCAGACATGCACAGATTTATTGTCTGTGACACTAGTCCAGTGAACTTGTTAGGCAGGGATCTGCTTTGTAAAATGAACTGTACAATGTTTTGTACACCGGATGGAATAGCTTTTGAGACACCAGATGAGGATGTTTTCTACCGAATGACTCTAGAAAATAGAGAGAGTGAAATGGTTGGTGCATTTGCTGTGTTTGATCCGGAGGATTTGCCTCAAGAGCTGAGAGACACAGTGAAAAGGACAGTTTGGGATTTTACTGGAGAGGATGTGGGATTGATGAATAATGTAGATCCTGTGAAAATTTCAGTGAAAGAGGGAATTACTTATCCTAACTTTCCTCAGTACAAAATGACACCAGAAATAATTGAAGGAATAACTCCTATAATTGAGAAAATGATTCAGCAAGGAGTTTTGAGAGAACTACTGAGTAGCCCGTGTAATTCACCGATAATGGGGCTAAAGAAGCCTAATGGGAAGTTCAGAATTGTACAAGATTTGAGAAAAGTTAACCAAATTGTGGTGGCATGCTGTCCCATTGTGCCAAATCCGTCAGTGATTTTGTATCAGATTCCACATGATGCTGAGTGGTACACAGTGATTGATTTGTGTCATGCTTTCTTTTCAATTCCATTGCATCATGACAGCCAGCCGATTTTTGCATTTAGGTTTGGCCAGCGTATTTTAGCATGGTGTCGTATCCCACAGGGGTATACAGAGAGTCCTTCGATATTCAATCAGTTATTGAAAAAATCATTGGAGAGCTTGATTATGCCTGAAAACTCAGTACTAGTGCAGTATATTGATGACCTACTTGTGGCATCAAAGACACGTGAAGCTTGTGAAGTAGATACTATAGCTTTACTGAATCATCTGGCAGATGGAGGGTTAAAAGTATCTCCAGCCAAATTGCAATTTTGCAAGAAAGAGGTGCATTATCTTGGACACAATATTGAAAAAGGTCTGAGAAAGGTGACTGATGACAGAATTAAAATAATCAGGGAAATGAAGGCCCCAAAGACCCAGAGGGAAGTGAGAATGTTCCTGGGTATGGTGGGTTATTGTCGTCAGTGGATAATTAATTTTTCTCTGATAGCAAAGCCACTGATTAAGCTGACAAAAAGTGAGATGACAGACCCATTAGAACTAGATGGAGAACAAATGGCAGCATTTGAGGAGCTGAAAAACAGAATGTGTGAAGCCCCTGCTTTGGGTATGCCAGACTATGAAAAGGAGTTTGAGTTGTACTGCAGTGAGAGAAATGGATGTGCACTTTCAGTGTTAATTCAGAAGCAGGGACAGCTGAGGAGGCCTATTGCGTACTTCTCATCGACACTTGACCCTGTAGCTGTAGGTTTACCAGGTTGTCTGAAATCTGTGGCTGCAACATGCAGAAGCCTGGAACAGAGTGAGGGAATCATAATGGGATATCCTGTAAGGGTATTTGTACCTCATAATGTGGCAATTCTTTTGACAAGAAGCAGAACCCAGTACATGTCACATAGTCGGCTGACTAAATATGAGAAAGTCATTCTGGGAGCATCAAATGTGACTCTTGAGAGATGTGTGAATGTGAATCCAGCGACATTGTTGCCAGATATTGAAAATGTGGGTGTAAAGACAGAAGATGATCACAATTGTTTGGATGTGCTTGATTACTGTACAAAACCGAGACCAGACATAAGGGATCTACCCTTGCTTGAGAGTGATCATGTGCTGTTTGTGGATGGATCATGTCTAAGGAATGATGAGGGTGTGCTGTGTGCAGCATATGCAGTGTGCAAGGTTTCAGAGGTTATGGAAGCATCACCATTGAAAGGAGTGAAATCTGCACAAGTTGCTGAATTGGTGGCATTGACAAAAGCTTGCAAAATTGGAGAGAATCTGAGAGTGACTGTGATAACTGATAGTCAGTATGGATTTGGAGTTGTGCATGATTTTGGCCAGCTTTGGCTGCAGAGAGGTTTCTTGACATCGAGTGGGACTCCAATAAAGAATGCTGAAGTGATTGGGAAATTACTTGAGGCGATACAGTTGCCTAAAGAATTAGCAGTTGTGAAATGTGCTGCTCATGGACAAGGAGATGATTTTGTGACAGTTGGCAACAGATATGCAAATGACATATCAGTATTGTGCGAAAAATAACCAATCGATTAATCGGGAACGAGAAAGTGAAAGTGAAATGTCTTTTTGTTCTGTGATGTTTACTAATGTCCTAGAAACGTGGGATGAAGTGAAACAGTTGCAGGATGAGGCAGGAAAGGAAGAAAAGAAAGACTGGATCAAGGCAGGTTGTGCCCCAAGAGAAACAGACCATGTTTGGGTCTATAGAGATGGCAGACCAGTCATGCCAAACTCTATGCTGTCGACAATGGCAAGGATGTATCATGGCCAGGGACATTTGGGAAGGGATGCGATGATCAGGTCTTTTAAGCAGACCTGGTACAATGCAAAGTTCAGGACAATTGCGGAGAGCATCTGTCAAAGATGTTTGATTTGCCAGCAATTTAACACTGGGAAAAAGACAGTGGTGAGTCTGGGAACGATAGGTAGAGAAGGTGGTCCTTTCACAAGAATGCAGATTGATTTTATTGAAATGCCCCAAGTGAACAGACTGAGGTATGTACTAGTGGTAGTCTGTTTGTTCTCAAGATGGGTGGAGGCCTATCCGACTAGGAGAAATGATGGAATAACAGTGGCAAAGTTACTGTTAAGAGAGTTGATTCCTAGGTACGGGTTTCCAGTAACGATTGAGTCTGATAGAGGTGGACACTTCTATAATGAACTCATGAGTTTGATTTGTGAAGCATTAAGCATACAGCAGAAGCTACATTGCGCATACAGACCAGAGGCTTCTGGTGTTGTTGAGCAGATAAATGGCACGATCAAGAACAGGATTGGTAAGATGTGTTTAGCCACTGGAATGAAATGGCCTGATGTCTTGCCTCTAGTGCTAATGACTATTAGATCTACTCCAGATAGAACTACTGGTTTAAGTCCGCATGAAATTTTGATGGGACGTGCAATGCGTCATGCATTTGTACCTGTCAATAAGTTGATGACAATAACTGATGACATGATTTTGGATTACTGTAAAGGCCTGGCTGACGCAGTTCATTCTGTGTTTCACCAGGTTGGAGAAGAAGCTACCACACTTGAGGAGAAGCAAACTCATGATCTGAGTCCAGGGGACTGGGTGAGGATTAAAGTGCACAGAAGAAGAAATTGCTTGGTTCCAAGGTGGGGAAGGCCGAGACAAGTCATTCTGACTACGACAACTGCAGTGAAGTGTGCTGGTGTGAAAAACTGGGTACATGCGAGTCATACTCTGAGAGTTCCAAACCCAAAAGATGGGACTGGTAAGGAGTATTTTGAAGAGTCCGATTCCAGTGATGATGAAGACACAGAACCAGTGAGGAAAAATCAAAGTTCAGAAAGAGAACCATTGAGAGTCTCAGAAAGGAGATCAGATTCTGTAAGAGAGCCTGAAGTTCAAAAAAGCAGTGAAGGAAAAAGAAGAGAAAAGAGCAATTCCACAGAGACTACTCCTGAATCAGAAGAGGAGGAGATTGAAGAACCACTTGAGATTATACCTGAAGAAGCAGGGTCAGAAGAAGATAGAGAGGGACAGATTGCGGAAGACCCCCGAGGAGGTGTAGGGAACATTCTTGACAAGCTAGGTGAAGGGACAAGTAGACAGCAAGAAGATTGCGTGTCGGAGACCCGAGGAGGGACAGAAGTAGGGAAGTCTCAAACAGTGGTGGAAAAGACTGTGGAGCGAAAGAAAACTGCTGAAGAACAAGAGGCATTTGAAACAGAATCAGATGAAAGTGAGAATGAGAAATCAGAGGGTCGAGTTCTGAGAAAGAGAACTTGGATTGGAGAAAGAAATAATACAGAAACAAGACCGAAAAAGGTTATAAGAGGAGATCTTTGGCCTAACAACAGAATAAAGAGGCTGAGATACAGACTGATAATAGCAAATACCTCGAAAGCTGAACAAGTGAATGAGGTGTCGAGTCAGAATCCAGCAAGAGGTGAAAAGCGAAAAGAGTCAAAAGAACCAGAGGAGATCAAGAGGATAAGAAAACCTAACCAGAAGTATAGGTCGCCGGAATGGACGTACGTGGCACTGTCTGAAGGTGAAGAGGCAGAAAGTCAAGGAAATCCAGAGGAGACCGTACGAGAAGTGGTTGAGGAAGATACAGGTGAAATCCTGAAAGTAATCTTGACTGACATTGGAGAAAAGTCGGATACTGAGGATATTGTTGGAGATCTAATACAGTTTGATGTTGAAGAAAATGAAGTAAAGAGTGATGAGTATCCAAATTGAGTGAACAGAAGAATTCACTTGGAGAAAAGTGAAAAGAAGAAAGTCTGAAAAATTAATTGTTGGGAAAAATCCAGAGTTCAAGAAATTTCAGTAGTGGAGTAGAAGAGGCTAAGTCAAAAGACACGGTCAAAGTAGTAAAATGGCTAACATAGAGAATAACCAAAGTAGATGTGCCTTCTTAAGAAGATGGTGTAAAATGTGCTGCTGCTGTACTGGATTATTAATGCTACTATGGGGTGTTTTCGCTTTATTAGTTACTTTTAGAGTTACAATAGGTACATTTGAGATGCATACAGAGAATGTGACAAATGCAGAAAAGAGTTCACAAAAAGTAGTTCCAACTAGAATTAGTAATACTTACATACATAAAGATAGGTCAATTAATGATTTTTCTAGTAATGTTTTTTCAAAGTTGTTGTATGAATATGTGAAGACAATGGAAGTTAGGGATTGCTACGTTTGTATGCAATTACCTGCATCCGTTTCAGAGGGTGTTACTTATCACCATTTACCAGCTACGTATGGAATTTCTTGTAGTGTATTAAGTAGTGTTTTTTATTTGTTAGGGAAAATAGATTATGAGATGTCTAACAAAGATAGTATATTTGGGCACTTGCCAATGAACAAAAAGCTGAATCCAGCTAAAGAAGCTAACATTTTTGGTGAGATTTTTATTGAAAAAGAAGAATTAACATTAGATTACATTTTTAAGAACAATTTAACTTGCAGTATGAAAGAAGAGGAGAAAGCTTTCCTAAATATGGTAGAGGAAAGGAGAATGAGCATGCATGAGAAAGCAGGGAAATATAAAGTGAGTGAGACAATTTGGGACATTGAGATGGGAAAAGAATTGAGAAATGGGGCTAGTCCAACTTTAGCTCTAGATGCACCACAGAAGGGTAAGCTGTGCATTACAAGGAGGAAATCCCAATATGATACATATTTTGTTGGGACTAGTGAGTGTCATGATACATACTTCATTGCAACAGGATGGGGTTTCAGAGGTGGAGAAGATACAATTTTCCCAGGAGTGTATTATGTTTGTGGGAACAAGGCTTATTACAGGTTGCCTGACCATTGGTATGGCACGTGTTATGTGGGCCTGGTCTTTCCAAAGATCTTTCATATAGATAGAATAGAACAGTGTTTCCCAAACTGTGGTCCGCGGACCCCCAGGGGTCCGTGGCACACTCCCAGGGGGTCCCCAGGCAGCAGTTCTAGAAGCATTGCAACGTTCCTTGTAAAATTAGCAGTTTTTGAGCAACAATAAAAGTGTCAAGAAAATGACAGTGATTAATGTACCTGCTGGAAAGTGATGAGAGTTTTGTCCAGTGGAAGCTTTGACTTATCTAATGTAGCACAAAGGATTCATATGCCTAGTGCAAAGAACGTGTACCATGCATTTTAAAAAACAGTATTCTATGTGCATAGGTCAGTGGGTTACTGCTTTTGTCAGAGAGATTCTTTTGTTACTGTGCAATTCATAAGGGACAATCGTAATCAAGCACAGTGACCTATAAACTGTCAAAGAGCTGCTAGGAAACTGCATGGTAAAAGTTAGTAACATGTTTTTTCCCAGTCTATCATTATCCTGATGCTGCTAAGAAGGTTCATTTGGGTGGAAATACATTTTTATTGTTAAAGCCAATGCTAACCACTGTGCTGTGTTCTGAATCCTGAGTTTGTGCTTCTCAAGACCAAGCACTCTTTAGAAATGCCTACCAGTATGAATGACATGTGAATCCTACACTTTGTAGTTCCCTTTGCCTTATGTAACATTACTATACACTTATTTACACGTATGATTCATTGTCTCTATTTGTGTGTGATGTAAAGCGCTTTGACATCCTACAATGGTATGAGAGATGCTATAAAACAAATGAATACATGTGACATTGGGGCTACGGAGAGATGAGAGGCACTGGTGAAGGGTGATAATAAGGGAATCATTGAAGAACCCCAACAAAGATTGTCGTATCCTCTTACATAGTGAGGTCTTCTTTTAATATTCTTTAAAAGCTAATACAATTCATTGTATAATGCCAAATGTGTTGTAGACTGCACCATTGTTTCATAAATATTCCAAAATATTCCTAAATATTTTTTGGGGGGGGAGAGCCTCCCAAAGCCCCCTTTGTAGTGGTCAGGCTCACTCACTGCAGTTGGTGTGCACCGTGTAGGGACTGGTCTGAGAACACTTGCCAGGGCTGCTTTTGATTTCCAGTCTGGCCCTGGCAGGAGCAGGAGCCTCGTACTGCAAAATAAAACCAACCATTCAAAAGTGAGTCACGGAGATGCAGCACCAGCCTTCCCATTAAAATGTTTCGTTTTTTTGCAAATTCTTTCAATATAAAATACTAAGGGGGATATTTACAACAGAATTGGGGTAGCATGTCGTTAGCCTCCTTGGCTTAAGGACACGCTCCACCACTTCAGAAACGCAGGGCTGCATCATATTTACAAGAATATAGTGCAGCCCTGCTTTTCCCCCTGCACTGGCGCTACACTTAGCAGTGTAGTGCCAACGCAGGCACCCTTGCACAATAGTGCTAGGGTGTCTGTGTGCAGGGGAAGATTGTTTATGTGCAGGAAGTTCCCCCTTCCTGCACATGAACAATTTTGAAATGCTGTTTTGTCACTTCTATGTGTGCTGCTGCAAGTTACAAAATGTCTTTTTTTAATAAAGATTGTTTATGTGCAGGAAGGGTCACCTTCCTGAACATAAACAATCCAAGGTGTTTTGCTATTTCCATGGGAAAAAGTAAAATTGAGGAGAAATAAAGCATTTCTCCTCGTTTAGCCAAGTTTCTGTGTCCAATTTATGCTGCCCTTGAAATAGAAGGCAGCGTAAAAATCAATGGGTGTTGAAGTGGAACGCCCACCGCAACTCCCACTGCCCACCCCTTTCACGCTAAGCATTGCGTGAAAGGGGGCCTTATTTACAAGGCAGCGTTAAGCCACATTAAGGGGCTTAACGCTGCCTTGTAAATAAGGTGAAGCCCCTATCGCCATGGGAACATCGCAAAATTTGACGTTCCCATGACGATAGGAGCTTGTAAATATGCCCCTAAAATCCTTAGTAATTCGAGTTTTTCTTTTGTGTGCACACCTGTGTTTATTTTTTCGAATTACTGTTTTAATGTTTGAAATTTAAATCCTACAAATTGCTTGGGGGTCCCCAGCTTCCAGTGTAAGTCAGTGGGGGTCCTCAGGAGTCAAAAGTTTGGGAACCACTGGAATAGAAGATGTAGAACATATTAATTTACTAACGCGTTTTAAGAGAGAAACTTGGTCTGAAATAGTGGGTGACATTTTTGGAGCTTTAATTCCAGCAGTGGGAATTTCTTTGAATGCTTACGGTATTCGGAAACTGTCAACAGTGGTGGATCGCTTATCGACAAATACCGCTGGAGGGTTTCTTTTGGTAAATACGGAATTGATTGCCGTACGTGTCATGTCTATGCAAAATCGACTTGCCCTTGATATTCTATTGGCCAAGGAGGGTGGAGTTTGTGGAATGCTGAAAGTTCAACATTGTTGCACTTACATTCCAGACGAAAGCAAAGACCTGAAGGTCTATATCAAAAATATTACTGATTTGCATGAAGAATTAGTACCATTAGAAGCTGAGAGTATTTAGACTAAAATAGCTAATAAAATAGTTGCTGTTAAGAGTTTTATTGCAAAAATAGGTAGTACTATTATAGGTAAGATATTGTTTCCTTTGACTTGTATAATTGTTGCTTTATTGATACTAAGATTGGTGTGTTTGTGTTGTAAAAACAGGGGAGGGAAAAAGAAATTAATCAAAAGAAATAATGAAAAGAGAAATAAAAGGTTGAAAAGAGAACCACAGGAAATTGAATTAGAAGAATTGAGGGAGAGTGTTTACTTGGAAACGAAGCGGGATGATGAAAGGGTGTCTAGTGTGTAGTGTTGTGTAAGGAGAAAAAGACATTTCCAATTTCTCCTAAAATGGGACTAAATTTTACGAAATTTTTTTTTTTTTGGGTTGTTTATTTGGTGATAATATCACCAAAGGGGGGATTGCTGGAGCAGAGTTTTCTGTTGAAAATCTATTGGGTTTTTAAGCTCTGGTTTGTCTATTTGTCGAAAATAAAATTATTAATTTTAATTACTAATTATTTGTTTTGTGTAAATGTTCTGACTAACCAATACGAATTAACAAGAGAAACTACACGTGGGGATGCGTTCGTATTGCTTATTAATAATGTGCATGTTTTATTAAATAAACGTTGCTGAGTGCTGTTTATTTTAAAGCACAAAACGCTTTTGAATTGTTGTGTATTAATGCTTTCCTAGTGTTGCAAAGGCTAGATAATTACATACACATAAGGGTGTTAGTGGGGTTAACACTGTTTAATCACTATGCTGTAGTAACGTTGTTTTTGTCTCTTTTAATTAAGATGGTACGTTTTGGCCTAGTTGAAAGATGGCTGCCGTTTAAATACTGTATTAAAGTAGTAGATTTGTGATGAGAAGGCCTTGCTGAACATGGTCGAGAGTCATCTGACCACAGTCTTTGCCTGGTTTAGAAATTTTCCGTGAGGACAGCAGCTCTGGGCGAATATCCAAGTGCATCTGAGTAACCTTGGAGGACAAAGGAGCCACAATGAACTTTGTGATCACAATGCTGGTTCTGAGGAAATATGAACATGAAGAGATACATTTGAAAATTTTAGTTCCGTCTTTTTATTTTTGTGATTTTTCTGAGCGGAGATTTTCCAAATGTAGCGATGCTACATCCTTTCCTGCTCGCTCTGCTCAGCGGTTCAGCGGATATCTAAAACATTTTATGTTGCCTTCTTTTGTTAAATTTATTATAAATATTGTTAGCCTAGAGAGGGTCTAAGGCCACTTCTTCCAAAACCTGCGTTGGTGAGGATTTATGCTGTGAGGACGGCGACTCGGGAGACTTCTACTGAGAGACCTGTCCTGACCCATTCTGACATTTAGCTAGAATAGGTAATTATGAGAAAAATGATTTACTCTGATTGATTTCCTTTGACTAATTTTAGATAAAGTATCATAATTTTAAATACAGTGTTGGTGGTTATTTCTTGTCATTTATTGAGTACTCTATTTTGATTATTGTTGTATAGATTGTTTAGATCATGACTCAGGACAGTTACAATTAGGTCTTATCGACCTCAGTGTAGATGCAGGGTGTTTAGGAGTTTTCCTTCCACAGGTTCAGTGCTGATAGAGTATTTGAGCGTATGTTAGTAAAATGGGCCCAAGTGTATGATGAGTGTATGTGCATGTAACTGTGAAATTACTCTATCCGTGGAAGTAGGGAGAATTTGTACACCCCGATCTGCACCAGTAGTGTGAAAGTGCTACACATTTGATGGCCCTGGTGGTGGTTGGTCCGCCCTGCCCTCGTGCTCCTAGCCCTCGCTGCCACCTTGGCACATATTTGGATATTACTTAATGCTTATGCTCAGTGCAGCACAGAGCATAAGCATGTAATATATGCAAATGCGTGTCCCGACTCCTTAGTGGTTCCAATGCGATATGAAGGAGCCCCTCCCTCTCCTCCTTTCTGTACCCTCTGCCCCAAATCCTCCTTTCGCGCCTCGCAGAGAACAGCCATCATCACTCTTGGTGTGCTAGCTGCTCTGCTGGAGTTCAGAGCTGTGCCCACAGCACTGACTGGCGATCCATTTGCATTTCAAACCTGTAAGAGGTCAGGTTACAGAAAAGCTGACTTTGTATTACAGATGTAAATGGCTGCTTGTGTGCTTTTTCATATCCATTTGTGGTTGTAACGAATGATGTACTTAATTCAGGTAGGTAAACTCACTTTAAAGCTTCTTATAAAGCATTGGTTGATGTGGGCGGGATCGGCAGGGCAGTGCATGCTCCTACTTTTTAAATTCAGTTCCCTTACTTTTTTATTTTTAAAATGAGTCCCAGGATGGCAGAAATAGCCATGGCCTATAGATAAGACTCAGCCATTCGTGGCCAGGCAGGGCGGGCAGAGAAGGAAAAGGACTCTTCCTTCTTGCCAAGGGAAGCCAAGGACATTGTCCACCTCTCCTGCTGTGCCGCTGGCAGCTGTCCCCCCTTCTTCTTCCTCTTCTTCCCTTTCTCTCTGTCTCTGCCTCGCTCCTCCTCACTAGCTGAATACTGTGACTTCAAGAAACAGCTCTTACCCTCTTTTTCCTCTCCTTTTCTTCATTCGTTCCCCTGTGATATGGATCCAAAAAAGAAAGAAATGCTTTTGCTGGAAATGTCGGCTTTTTCTGCCTTTTTTCTACTCCGAAGTGCAGCCCCAGTATGAAAAGCAAAAAATCTAAATTCGAAAAATAAAGAATTAACTAAATAAAGCAAGACAGAGTGGTCGCAAACAGGCCACATTGGTGTTATCCACACCCACACACATTAGCGTCACTTTAAAGAGATTGCCATTGAAGCGTTACTTTCGTTTTCTCGTCTTTATTTGAACAACATTTGGGGCATATCAGCAATAAATTGCGATAATGATCGCAAAGCGCTCCTATCGCTGTTCTTCCTATCGCCGGCTATCACTGGATTTCTTCACTGAGTAGCGCGGTATTACCAACGCGTTTCCCAAAGGCGATAAGAAATCCAGCGATAGCGGCGAAAAGCGCCAATATCGCGTGAAAAACAGCGATAACTTGTGATCGCTAATGATGAGCTTGTAAATATGGGAGTGTGGATTTAACCTGCCAATCCACCTCCCACACACTAATATGCCCCTACATGGTTAAGTCAGGTTTTGAGGCGACGTAAGGATCCGGCGATACCCGCGGTTAGCGGGAGATTCAATATCATCTCGCAAATCTTGTTGATACAGCGCTGTTGTGTTAGCGCTCTCTTACATGTTGTAACTTCGACGGCACGCCTACTTTGCATCTCATTAGCGATGTTCATCGCTGGAATGAGATGCGGTGCAAAAACGGCTGCTAACATGCGTTAATGAATGTTAGCGGCGCATTGTAAATATGGAGATGTAGTTATCGCCGCTTTTTTGGCTTTTAAAGCCAAAAAAGCAGCGAATTGACCCTTGATAATATGCCCCATTGTTTCTTACCAGTTGGAGAAGTGCACTATTCCTGTATGTTCTACAATACCTGGTTGATGCGTGGAGTGAAAAACGTTAAATGTGATCCGTATCAACTGTTTTCCTTATTTTAGTTTATTAAATGTGTACTGCGGCTCTGTGTTCAAGGATGTGGTCTTTTTGAACCATACTGCTTCCGTTTTGTAAGGATATAAGCAATAGACATTGAAATGGCTCCATTCCGGGCCCTGTAGTCACGTCCTTAACCCTCATTGATTTCTGAATTATGAGTGTAAATGCGTTAAGGTTACCATGCTGTTGCTGCTTACATTTCTTAAGCTTTTCTTAATCTTGCATTCCCTATGAGTGTATGCTCTTTCCAGGATATTTAAAAAAAAAATTCAGGCAGCATATTATTCTTGTCTAGTGCATAATTTGAATTGGATTGCATCCAGGTGTATATAGCGGAGCACAATTGGGTTGTAGCTGAAATCAGAGTGGGTTTCTCTCAGTGGGGCAGTATGGTGTTCAGTGGGGAGAGGATGTGGCACTATGTCCAGAGCTGCTGAATTTGGAACTGGGGAACCAGGCTCAGCTTTCATAACCAGCCCAACAGACTACTCTCCTCATGGAGCACATTCCCATGCTAGACCTTTGGAGCCCACACTAGACCTTAGTAGACATGGTGTCTTAGCACCGGAAGGTGGACCCTAGCTGTGGCAAATGTGGGTTGACCTTGAAGGCATGTCCAGCAGAATTCATTCTGAACTTCACCTCCAGTTTTGCAGGCGGGTCTATGAAGCAGCACACCCTAGAGCAAAAGTGACTCTGTCAATGATGTCACAGGACCCTTGAGGTCAGTCCGACTTACCCATTTGTACCTCCATTGGCCTTGTTTCAGTAGTAGTAGTGCAACTCACCAGGGATCGGCACATGGACGTCATTTGGGAGTAGCCACGGGTCGCAGCTGTGACCTCTAGCTTTCTCCCTGCTACTACTGGCACTCCCTTTGTGACCACTGTCCTTAGAGGAGGCAAAGGTTTAAAATTCATGTTTTGTGCTCAACATCTCATTTTTTGGTGTTCTCTTAAGGAATATCTGTGAGGTATGATTGGGTATCCTGGTGCACCATAAGGTCATTGTTTGCTGTGCTTTAAAAGTTAATACAATTAAATATGTAATTAGAAATGTGTTGAAAAATGCATTGTTTTGGCCTTTCTGTTTCCAAGCTTTTCCTGGGGGGGAGAACTGACCCAAACCCCCCCCCCCCCCCCACTAGTAGTGGTCAGGCTCGCTCACTGCGCTTGCTCGCTTCACACCGTATAGGGGCTGGTCTGACTTATACTTTGGGTTCTCTGATTCACTATGCTTGTGTCTATTTTTGGTGTTCTTTGTAAGAATGTCTATTAGTGCATATGAATGGTTAACCTGGTGCGCTTTAAGGTCATCATTCAATATTTACTGTTCTTTGAAAGTTAATACAATATGTCATGAAAAATGTGTTGTAAAATGCACCATTTTAGTCTTTCTTTTTCCAAACTTTCCTTGGTTGGGGAGAACCCCACCAAACCCTTCTAGTAGTAGTCAGGCTTGCTCACTATGCTGGCTCGCTATGCGCTATACAGGGGTCTGGTCTGGCAGAATTTGCCAGGCCTGCTTTCAGTTCCCAGTCCGGCCCTTTCCCTAGCATAATAGTGGCCCATACCTGACATTGCCCCATGCTTGATAACATCCTGATTATCAGTGTAGCCCACCCTTTACTTATTATAGCCAATACTGACAACATTATTACTAGCTCTTGCACAATAGTGGGCCGTTCTTGCACATTGATGATATTTAATATTGGCAATGGCACAATTATGATCATCCTTGAAATATTGAGTCAATATTTGTCATTATTCTGACTGTTCCTGGCACAATTGCAGGGAAAGTCCCATCATAGAATAGGGATATCTGGCATTTGATGATCATAAATGGGCATGAAAAGCAGAATCTGTCCATGTCTGACAGTATGGGCTAGAGATTGATAAATATAAAAAGCTGATGTTTGAGGATCAAACATGTTTCTCTAAAAATGAAAATACATCAAGGACAAAAGAATCTTTTTTCATGAAAATGACAAGCGTCTGTTTTGGACCATAGAGCTTATTTATCCAAAATGAAAATTGTCATTTTGCAATCATAAATATATTTCAAGATAATATTTGCAGGATAATTATTGCTCTGTGTGGATGGCATATTGAGGATTCTAGTTCCATAGTACCAGAGGGCACTTACTGATAATACTGTTATTTCACGGCATGTGAATAGGCATTTCATCTTTAATATTGCTAAACTGTTCTATGATATTATCAATACTACTGTCTGTGGGCTGCACATTTAAGTTTAATGTAGTCTATTGGTAGTCTAAAATTGCAGTTCCTATGTAATTTAGCAGTAACATTGCTGTTTGTGACAGCAAGGTATGTTTTGCTGTCTAAAGCTGTGCTTGTGAGATTTGTATAGCTTTTTATTTTTCCAACATGCCCCTTTCAAGGTAGATTCTCAGCCATGAGATATGATCTGCTTACAAGGGGAAAGGATGGGAAAGTAAGTGTAGAAAAATGCTCTGTACATTTTTAAAAAACAGTATGGGTTATGTGAAACATCATAATCAATTAATTTAACAGTCTGTAATGAATATGCGATGTTACAGCGCATACCAAAACATCGCAAGTCGTTTCTGCTGTAGGGGGCGTGCTGGATTGAGGAGTAGTACCATTTACTAATTCAACTCCATCATGCCCAACAGTAGGGAAGGTGTTGGAATAGTAAATTATACTATTCCTTAGTTCAGAGCAAGTAGAAACGTCTTAGAAACGACTTGCGTTGTATTGGTTAACGTTGTAACAACGCGGTCGTTGTAGCAACTGCGTTGTAATTGCAGGCGTTGTACCGCATGCAATGTAAACGCTGCTTCCCGCCTGGGATACAGACAGCCATATTCCCAATTTTTAGAGGAGAAGTGTTGCAAAATTCACTTTTTGGCATCATCTTTGAAATGTTTTATTAGAGAGATTGGGCCCCAACACCCCTTGCAGAGATTAATACTTGACAGGCTCAAAAACATTGAGGACCTCATTTACAGACCAATTACACCGCCGGTGCGTCACTTTGTTTGCATCACCGGCCTGTCCATATTTACAAAGCCACGAAAATTCACCCTGCATGACTTTTCATGGCTTTGTCAATATGGGCCCCTTTCATGCATTACTCCTCATGAAAGGGGCGTTCCATGGGTGTTGCTGTGAGTGTTCCCACGCAACATCCAGGGAACCTGACAGATTCCCAGATTTACAAAGTGTTGTAAACCTGGGAATGCATAAGAATCATACGACTCCTCAGGGGAGGAATAGGCAGGCGCAGCTGGTACAAGTAAGAGTGGTGGGCGGCAGGGCGGGGCGAGGGGAGTCGACAGATGACGGAATAGGGAAAATAAAATAATTAAATAAAACCACTTACCTTGCACTCGCCGGCGATGCGGCGAGCACAAGGTAAGTGGTTTTATTTATTTGTTTATTTTATTTTCCCTATCCTGTCGTATGTCGACTCCCCCCTGCCCTTCCCCGTCCTGCCCCACTGCTCTTACCTGTTACGGCCGCACCTGGGAGTGGGAGTGGCGCAACGAGGAGAAATACTTTTATTTCTGGGTTTAACTGCACAAAAACAATCATCCCCGCAATGCAGGCACCCTTCAACATGACGCAAGGGTGCCTGCGCTGGGGTATGGCAGCCAGTTGCGCACCAGCACAGGGGGAAGCCCACAAATGCGGTGTATTGTTGTTAATACGATGCATCCCAGTGTTTTTAAAATGACACAGCTTCGAATGGCAAAATGGCATGTGGTGCCACGCTGCATCATTTTTTTGCAAATGAGGTCCGGAATATTTATTTTACTGGCCGCTCAGGAACGCTGAGAGCGTGCTTCACACAGGAAAGTTACACTTTTTAGTGAGTTTACACTTTGTAGTAAGTTTGCTACTTTTGATATGCACAAACTCCGAGTGTAAACTGACTAAAAAAGTGCAAGTCACATGTCTCCACCTCCTGAATAATGCAATTGGTTTACTCTTATATGAGTGGGTGATCTCCCTTCATAAAACCCCCCTAACCCTTCTTAAACTCCTCTTACTCTTCCTTAATCCCATACCTGTTCGCAGTAAATCTGCCTCTTTTCCCACCCACTCCTATGTCCCTCCCACATGTACTACTAAAATCTATACTTGCATATGCAGAGACTCCACAGTTGAGGCAGAGAACTCTGCACATATAACTATAGGCAAACGTACATTTTGTAGTACATTTTCTGGTGCTACCAAACGTGCTACAAAGTGCAGTTTGAGAATCAGGCCCTGAGTTTTTAGCCAGTTGATATGAAAATTAATTGTATAAAATGTACTACTTTGTCCAGTTAAAAAAAAAATATTTCCTAGTGTAACAACCTCACCCACCACCACCCCAAATGAACTATCTTTCCAATTAAAGTCAAGTATTTAGCCTTCACCACTTTTAAAGTTCA
Source organism: Triturus cristatus (assembly GCF_964204655.1). Lineage (NCBI taxonomy): Eukaryota > Metazoa > Chordata > Amphibia > Caudata > Salamandridae > Triturus > Triturus cristatus. The sequence goes on along the minus strand of NC_140594.1, from coordinate 304,192,357 downwards.
CCAACCTCCACGTGAAGGAAAGGAACAGAGCACTAGGCACAAATGGTCTTTGTGTGAGCCCTGGAGGAACAATGCCAATCTCAGTGACATCAGTAGAGGAGCCTAGGAGTGACCATGAAAACAGTACACAATGTTTCTGTTGCACACACCGTTGTAGTCAAGGATTGTAAGCATTTACATACTGTCACATACACAAAAATAAACTCACGATAGCAAAAAAGGGAAACCACTGGCATGGCCACATGGAATATACATGCAGGCTTAGAGGGGGCATTTTTCAGTAGGCCTCGTCACTCAGTTCACACAAAAAAGCAGATCCTGATTTTTTCTCCAATGAATATCTCATTAAACAGGGAATCACCCTTTACTTTTTAAACAAGAGATTACCTCATATGATGATGCCAGGAGGGCCACTTTGGGGAGGTACTACCTGAGCAAACAGATAATACAGCTACCATTGCAGAACTGATATCTGGGTTGTCTTTGAATCTTGAGGCATTAGGCCAATATTCAGGTGGCTCCAAAATTTCTGAAAAAAAGCACGTTAGTGCTTCTTTTTCACTACATGGAGATCACTCCAGCTGTCCCAATTCTATTTTGCCTGAAGTGATAGAATTATTTTCACCATTCCTTGTCAGAGACCCCCGTAATTAAACATTTCACAAATGGGGAACTTGAATGGGAAAAACCAAAATGTTGCATAATGGAACTACTTTATCATGAGGACTAGATGTTTGTTATCACATTTGAATACGTTTTTCATTTCATTTCAAACCTTTATTTCGGTTAATTTCAACCATAAAAGATGCATTTTAAAACTTTTTCCATAGATATGAATTTGTCAATCAATTAGTTTTACTACAACATGCTAGGGCAATTGAGTACGTTTAACATGATCCATTCCAGCTATGCCATTAAAACCTAACTATTTCAATAAATACAATAAAAACCGTCTAAGAATCATATAAAAGCTAGGCGTTCAAAATAAAACCACACTATATTAAAATCCATACATTTTTCAAATCATAAGCACATCATATCATACATTTATCAGGATTTGATTAATATCATCTCTAAAAATTAAACTTCATAGGGTCGCAATTCACCAGAGAACTGCAATTAATGAATAAAGTGCAAAGTGCAAGAGTCTATAAGAGTATAATCTGTAATTGCGTGATCTTGGCTATTATAGCTTCAATCCAATTTTAGCTCTTATAAGGTTCACATTAAATAAAAATCTACTTACACTAAAGACAACCAATTGTGACGTGTCTATCTTGAGTATACGTTCTGCCTCTCCACAATGCCTAACATTCAGGTTTTTGCAAACTGGTTTAATCCATCTTTTCCTGGGGATATCATATGAGGGACAGAAAAATAATATGTGTAAGTCATTTTCTTTGACCTCTTTTGTGCATAACACGCACTGATCACAGCGACTATCGCCATAGTTATTACCCCATCTAGATGTATTAGCATTTGTCTGGAGGACCCCATATCTAAATTTAAAAAACAAAGATTTTGCTAATTGTGGACGTACCTCATCTAGAAAGGGTTCAAAACGTGCTACATCTTTGTAGAGGAGATATGTTGATGTTAAAGATCCCAAGCTAGAACTATGTAACACGTTGTTAATATGGGCCCAAAAGGAAGCCTTTAATAGTTTCTTACACACCATGGTCAACTGGGATGATTCTTCCCAAAAGTGCGATAGGCCTAACTTCTTCAACCACGTTGTCACATGTTTAAGCCATGGGATGTCCTTGCTTTGATCAATTTTCATGATCTCCTCTAGACCTTCTTTGTAGTGCAATAACTCTGGGGTTGCCCAAATCCTCACGCAGAATAAAAGGGGTCGTAATAGAGCATGGTGATCGGTTCGTTTGATGTTGAGATCCATAACAACTGGGATCTGGGGTGTCCTGTTTGGGAGACTTAATATTTTCTAAAAGAAATTATTTTCTCCCAATTCGAAATTCTTTTTACAATAGGGCCCCCATATTTCTGCCCCATATAGAGCGGCTGATTGGGCTTTGTATTTAAATACCTCTAAAGCAGGTGAAACTGCTTTTGAGATACTTGCCCCATGTTTCTTCAAAATAGGGGTTGAATTTTGAAGCATAATTAACATGTTTTTTTCCAGTTGTGGCTTCCAGGTCAAATTAGTGTCTAATGTGATACCTAAGTAATTAAAACTTTGCACATACTCTAATTTCTGGTTATTTAGCACTAAATTCTTTTTAAAAGATCTGTGTGGATTTATTGACATGTATTTCGTTTTGCTGGAATTGATTTCGAGACCTTTCTTAGTGCAATACATATAAAAGGAATCCATTAAACACTGCAGGCCCTCTGGGGTTTGCGAAATTATAATGGTATCATCAGCAAATAATAATGCTGGTACCACTTTACCTCCCAACTTTGGCGAGTCGTTATTACAGCCTTCTAAGTATTGGGGGATATCATTTACGTAAAGTGAGAAGAGGGTGGGTGCCAATACGCACCCCTGATGTGCACCCCTTCTCACTGGTATCGCCTTAGTAAGTTCTCCCCTAGGCCCCCATCTTACTTTAGCAAAGTTCCCATCGTGGAGCCTTATTATTTGTACAAGCAATTCGAGTGGCACGCCTAAGCATTTCTGTGAATCCTACAACTGGTTCCGGGGTACCAAATCGAATGCTGCCTATAACTCCACAAAGGCGATGTATAAGCTTCCCTTCCTTATGTTTATGTATTTCCAGCATATACAAGTAAATCAAAATATTTGATCAATTGTGCTGGTTTTTGTTCTAAACCCAGCTTGGTATCTTGAAAGTATTTTGACCTCTTCAATCCACTCTGTTAGTCTACTTAAAATGTCCCTAGCAACATTTATTGTATGATATCAATCAAAGTGATAGGGCGATAGTTTGCTGGATCATATCGATTACCCTTTTTAAAAATTTTAACAATTACGTTTTTCATAATTTATATTTGCTAGAACTCTCATTTTAGGGCTCTGTTCAATAAATAAAAATGTAAAGTATGAGCAAAAATGTGCATCTTCATTTGAGCATACTTTTATTTAATTTTTTTTAATTTACAAACATTCACAGATTACTTATTGAAATTTGCAACAGCAAGAGGTTTCACACTTACTACTGAGGCTGATATCTGACATCTCCTATCTCCCCGTGCACAGAAATCTACACAGTGTAGATTTATGCACAGGGTGAACAGAGAAAATTCCAGTGGCGGCTCCTCCGCAATGGCGGGGGGGCGCCGCCGCACTGCCTAGAGCCAGTAAATGTAAAATAAAACGATGTTCTTGCATCATTTTATTTTGCATTCTTAAGGCTCTGAGCCAGCGGTGTTGGGAGGGACGGGGTCTAGGCATGGGAGGGGGAGGAGGAGTGCTATGTGCAATCCACTCCCTAAGTGTTCATATGTGTTTTGTTCGGCCTTCTCAGGCAGACCAAAACACACATGGGCACTTAGGTTTTCTCCAACTCAGCTGCATTGAGCAGTTAGGCTGGAGAAACACCACAGACTCCCTGGTCTGAGCAGGGCATCTTTCCTGCCTGTTCGGACCAATCCCAGCGCTGCTCCGCATCGCAGGGATTGGACAGGGAGTCTGTCCCAGGGGCTGCTGGGACCAGGCAGTAAGAGGAGAGGCAGCGCTTCAAGACGTGGCGCTGGACGCGGCTGGCAGCAAAAGGTATGTTTTAAAAAAAATTAAATAATGTATTTCTAACACTTTCCCCCGCGCAACTTTCCCATCCCACCACCTTTTGTTTATGGCGGCCCCCGGTGAAAAATTCACATTTGTTTCTTTCTTTATTAACTACTTGGGGAAAACATGATTGCCCATGAGAAAGTCCTTCCTCTGTAGACCCACCAAAACAGGAATGATCCATTACCTTCCTAAAATAGAGGGGAATTGTCCAGCCCTTGACTGTAGCAAAATACCACAATTTTCAGGGTAGGAATATGAGTTTATGAATGACCACAAACATGCATGTGTGTTGGAGTTCAAAAACTTACAAGGCAAACCATGTCTTATAACATCCACTTCCCACACTTGCATGGGATTTACTACTGTGTATTTCTGTGCAGTAGTAAGCCAATTTATGTGTGCCTGGAATCCTTAGATGAATTTTTGGTCTGCATAAATGAGGTATTTTTAGCCATAAATGTATGTTTAGGGTCTAAAATATGTTTACTATAAGGGACCTTAGCGTATATACACAACATAGTAACTTTCAATACTGTCTTGCATTATCCTGAACTTCAAGTATGCCCCAGATATAAATCTGTATACAGCAAGAATATCTAAATCAAGGTGTGCTAGTAAATATCTTGCCCTTGCCTATAAATGTGAAGGGCATAGTAACATGGCCCAATGCCACCTGCAAAGCAAACAAGTGATCCGTGAGTTGTATTTAGCCTCAGCAAGCAAATCCACAGGGTTACCATACAGTCAGCCCCTTCCTGCCCATGCTACCATTTCAATTAGGGGAGGACTGGAAAAAGAATGTGCCCTCATAGAAATATTCATATCAGCTCAAAACTACAGGAGGTCTCAACTAGAATGGGGCAACGGGTGCTTTCATTGTTGGGTGATGGCAACCCCTCCAGCTCTCACAACAGAACCATAGCTTAACCCACTGGGAAAATGCCAGAGTGGCATAGCAGTCACCCCCACCTATTCATCCACCAGAATCCCAATAATGAAGACCACATTGATTAGTTTGGAAGAGTGAAGACTGAGGGCCTGATTATGATCTTGGCTTATGGAATACTCCATTGAAAACATGGTGGATATCCCATCTGCAGTATTAAAAGTTCATTAGGATATAATGGACTTGTAACACAACGGATTGGGGATATCCATCACGTTAGTGACATAGGAACCCTGTCCGCCAAGATCGTAATCAGGCCCTGGATTTATTGGCTGCTTTCATTTATAAGCAATCCGTCATATGTTCACTACATTCAAAGTGACAGCTTTATTTCATTTTTGCACCCTGGTCAATGTTCACTGGTACCCTCCGACAATCCATACAGTCAGGCATTGTATTCCAACAAAATAGCTGTAAATAATATTGTGATTTTAAATATTGTGTCAAAATTATTATGGGACAGAATATTAGAAGAAAATCTATTGCTTATAGGAATTTAATATTGTTTTTTAGTACATCTGTTTAAAAAAAATTAGCTTAGTTGTATAAAATACAGTTTTTATAATTATTTTGATCAATATTATCTATTTAGTATTATAAGTTACAAGTTGTCAGGATTCCTGCCACTGCTTACCTCTCTTGACTACCACAATATATCACTCCTCCCAACACTTATGACTGAACAAACCTCTTGAACCCTGGCTTTTCTCCATATTACATGCTGTTGGTAATAGCTAGCTGCAGCTGTTGTTCCCCGGTTTGTTTGAAAATGTTTGATAGCTTTTACAAATGTTTTACCATGCATCTTCAAGGTCAAGATTCAGGCGCCATGGAAACAACCAGAAATCCACCAGAATAAGCATCAAGCAACCAGAATAAATGACCTCAAGTGAACCTTCTGGAAGACAGCCCTCATCAAATGAATTCCCCACACCTGTTTCTTGCTATAAGCAATTAGAACGCAACCATTTTGAACATTCTTAAACACCTTCTAGAAGACAGCCTCATCAGGTTAATTATCTGTGCCTGTTCATTGATATAAACAATTAGAATGTGACCTTCATGAATGTTCTGAAGCAGTCTTAGTGAAATACTATCCACACTCCTGCCCTTCACTTAGCCTCTTCCCCTTCCACTTACCTTATTCCCGGCTTCCAGGACTCTGTCTTGCCAAATCCCTTGATTATCCCTCTTTGACCTCACCGCAAAGAAAGTCCTGCATTAGTCTTGCACCAGAATGGAAAAAAAGAACGAGAAGAAAAGGAGAGACGCCTTAACAGACTTGATTTTACTACGCGCTGAGCTCCGTCGTAACATCCTGCTGCAAACAAAGCTAACCAGTGTTTTTGTTCAACTTGTACATACTGTTGGCAGGGCTCTGCCAGAGAGGACTTGGGTGAAGCTAACCCCATCCAAATTTGCTTGTGGGTTTGATGCTGAAATCATACTCACTACAGTTTCCAGAACTTTGATGAAAGGACCTCTACGGACAATCTAAATGAAAACTAAACAACAACAACACCAAAGGTTGCTTGAGATTTGAAAAGCTTTTGTGGAGTGATACCTTAGGAAATCGAGTTGATACTAGACTAAAGCCTTATTATTTGTTTGTTTATAGGTACCATATCTGCCGGTACCATTCATTAGACTGGTGTGAATGCCTACAAAAATGTTGCTGTTGAGTAGCCAAGCCACAGCATCTTTGACTCTACATGCTCTCTCCATCCCATCTCCCTTTCTCCTGGGATTTGCCACAGGAGTAGTGGCTCCTCCTTTAAACCCAGGGTAAGTCTTGGGATGATTCGGGAACCAGTGTTGCCGCCCCATTGGAATCATCTGGGATCCAGGTAGGTGGCTTATGACACAAGCATTATAAGAATATTTTGTTTAATTTGTGTTAGTATGGTTTATAAGTTTTTTATAAAATTGTTAATTTATTAGCAAAGGGTGAGTTGTTGGGTTTGTAGAGGGATTGGTGTGGTAAGTTTTTCTAAAAAAAGATAAATTATTATTTTGTATTTATAAAATATGCTTATGTATTTAATGTTTTACTTAGTAATTATTTATGTAAATTAATTAGTTACCTAACAGTTATTTTAATTTGTTGTTGATTTTTAATTCGTTATTAGTTGGTTGATCAATTTAATTATTAAATAGTGTTAATTATTTTTATATGTATTAATTGTTTTACTTCTATTTGTTTTGGGTAATATTTGATTTAATGCTAATATTTTTTCTATTCCCATAATCAATATGTAATTTTTTATGAATTTTAATTGTTTATCTGTGTTTGTTTTTTAGGGTATAAGAGAGGGAAGCCTAATTTAAAATATTTGTTTCTACAAAAATTATATTTTGTTTTCAATATCATGTTTGGTTTGCAATATATATATTTTTTTATTTGTTTATAATTTATTTTAAAAATATTCTTTTAGATATGTCTTAATCTACACTTAACTGTTTTATTTAAAAATATCTAGGAGTGAAACGGTAAATGCTCAAAAGTCCAACTCTTTCTCTAATGTTGCTTAAATTGGAGTGGGAATGTTAAATCTGATGCTTCAAAGTTCAACATTTCCCCTAATTTTCCATACGTTGGAATGTAAATAGTTAATTTGACCACTCCAAAGTCCAACACTTTCCCTACTGTTGCTCAGATTGGAGTTAGAACTGTAAATGTGAACACTCCAAAGTGGGAAACAACCTTTACAACCCAGTCATTACATCACACTACATTTACAACGCAGTCATTACATCGCAACATCCTTTACAACGCATGTCACTACAACGCAGCCATTACATTGCATGTCACTACAACGCATGACACTACAACGCATGTCACTACAATGCAGGAATTGCATCGCATGTAATTACAACGCATACCATTACAACGAATAGTACCCCTAGACTATCCAACACTTACCCTACTGTTGCACCCCCTGGATTTAGAATAGTAATTTTTACCCCTACAAAATCCAACACTTACCCTACTTTTGCACCCCCTGGAATTAGAATAGTAATTTTCACCCCTATACTATCCAACACTTACCTTAAATGCACTGTAATGGTATGCGTTGTAATGGTATGTGTTGTAAAGGTATAATGCGATGTAATGGAATGCGTTGTAAATGTAGTTTTAAAAAATTTGTTGTAATGGCATACAATGTAAATGTATGTGTTGTAAAGGATGTTACGATGTAAAAACTGTGTTGCAAAGGCATGCGTTGTAAATGTATGCGTTGTAACGTCATACATTCCTCCAAAGTACTTTCCCTACCTTATCTTATGTGGAAGTGGGAATAGTAAATCTGACCCCCAAATCAAACACTTTCCCCACTGTTGCTCAGATTGGTATGGGAATAGTAAAGCTGATTGTTCTTGACCCAACACTTTCCCTACTTTTGCTAGCGTTTCAGTTAGAATTTTAAATCTGAAATCTGACCCATCGAAGTCCAACATTTTCTCTACTGTGGGTTAAGTTGGAGTGGGAGTAGTGAATTGTACCTCTCCAAGTCTAATTTTTCAATTTGTTTTTAGGCTATTTTAATATATTTTTATTTTTAATTGCAAAGGTTAGTTTAGTGTAAAACAAATTTAATGTTTCATTATTTTTGTTAATTGTTATGTTGTTATTGTATTTATGCTTACATTTTTAATATCCAGTGTTTGATATTATAAATACTTCCTATCAGTATTTTTATTATTTATGGCAAAATTATAATTTATTGGTTTTAGAGATCAGATTTTTTAAATTATTTAAAAGAATATATTTTTTATACTTCTGTTTGTAAATATAATTTGTTTACATATTTTTTATCAGTAGATTTGTAAATGTCATATTATTTTTAAAGTTAACATATGTTAATATAGTGTGTAATGTTTAAAACTTGTTATACTTGACATTATTAACATTATTGCGGTCTGCTATATTTTTTGTCAATATTTTTGACTTTACATACAAAATATATAAAGTTGATATTTGTGTTCTCTATATTTTGGCAACAATTTTGTCACCAATATTTTTGTCAGTGTTATTTATTCAGAGAACCATCAAGCGCACCATGTGGCCATGACAGTGAATCGGTACACTTGAGGTAGATGTACTAAACTTAATCATGAACAATCAAAACATAAACTATGGTTATAGTTTTAAAACAGGAATATTTTACCCACCTTCAGCTAATCAGGCATGCCAGGTGGCCATCCACTATCTACTCCCAGTAGCCATTCTGCAGTGAGTCAGGCACACCGGGTGACTCTTCACTTTTGGCCACTGTGCTTCAACAGTCGCAATCTCACAAAAAAAAATGTCATTATGTTTAGACAATCCGGCATGCCAAATGGCCGTTATTATTATTATTATTATTATTATATAATCTTATAAAGCAGAGCTACCTAAAAGGGTTTCCCAGCGCTGAGCAGAGGAAAACGAAATCCAGAATAATAGCTTAAAACAGCCAGGACGCGTTATGAAAAGCGAGTAAAGAAGTGCAATTTCACAAAGTTTCGGGACGGGAGTTCCACAGTTTCAGACCCAAGACTGCAAAATAGCACCCTCCTATACTTACAAGCGAAACCTATGTGCAATGCATAAGGCCTGGTTCAAAGACCTCAGCTATGAGGGGGCTGATAAGGCACCACCAGATCATGAATGCAGAGTGGACCAACCCTTGCTCAGGCCTTGAGCATGTAGCACCGAACCTTGAATTGAATACCCCTACTAACTTTAAGGCAATGAAGCTCTTGGAGAAGATGTGAAACTGCAGCATGCTTAGGGAGCTGAAATAGCAGTTTAGCCGCTGACTTTTAGACTATCTCTAGACGTCTTCCAGTAGCTACTTCCCAGTGAGATAGGGACATCAGGTGACTCTTCACTTCTGGTGGCTATGCTGCAACCGTTCAATTTTACAGCAGTTGTGTTTCTTCACCTTCAGATAAGCAGGCATGCGGGTGGCCTTCCACATCCGATAGTGTTGCCCCTGTCAGACAGGCATTATGGGTGGGTATCCTCTTCCAGTGGCTGTGCATTGCCTTTCCTTTACTCTGAACTGGCTTAACACAATACATACATACACTTACAGCTGAATGTTCACTGGTGCAATGATCACTCTCCCCATCATTTCTACGTTCTCACTGTGGCTGTATCGCTGTGGCCTATTGTCTGGCTGGGGTTTCTAGGTGGTGCCTCTTCCACCTGGGCTGGTGTAGACCTTATGGTTGCTATGGATCAGCTGTAAGTTGCACTAAGTCCTGCTGGTGGCTTCTGTCACAGTCAAGAACCCCATGCTAGCCTTTCACTCTTCCAAACTCTATTTACAACCCACTGTGTTTAGAATGTAGTGTATGTTTTTGATAAATAGATTCATGCCTGCCTCAGAGGGTGCACCCCAACTGGGCCATAGTTGGAAGGGATCAATAAGTTAAATAGGCTGCATCTCACATATATCCCATGCCCATGCTTTATACGAATGTAAACATGATGCCAATTAGCTTCCTTCTGGGCTCTTACTTGTTATATTGCAGGGAAATAATCTCAAATCATATTATTTCATTTGCACCAAGTTCTCTACTTAAAACCACAAGGAAGCATCTCATCTTCTGCAGTAGTGCCCTCCTGTCCTTGGAATTGAAGTAATTCTCACTGAGGTGTTATACTATAATATCTGGTGCAGGTGAGTGACTTAAGCGTATCTTGCTGCCCCCGTCAACATATCTCACTGCATTCCAGGCCTGTGCATCCATGCTACTTCTGTGTAAGTGAAATTGTTCTCTCTGTGGTTAGTGTTCCTGTTGGCATGCTGTCCTACTCCGAATGTAAAGGAATGATGGAGGCCAAAGGAGTGTGGTATAAAAACAAGCCAACCCATGATATTTTTTATATTTATTTATTTTTATTTTAGCCTGCGGCTGACGTGTTTGCAGTGCCCTGCCCGTGAGAGGGCACGTGAGAGGTATTGCGAGCCTCGGCACACGAGAGCACCAGGATTCGATTGCTGATGGTGCGGTGCTCCTGTGGGTGCCACCAGTGATGTCCATAGTGTGCTGGGTCGAGCACAATTATAGTCGATATTTAGCCAAGTGTGGATCGGCGAAGTAACAAAATGGCGGATCGCGAGCTACGACTTTACGGACCTAATTGAGACCCGGATTGTTCTTTCCAACAACCGATTCTTAAGGATTTGACCGAACACACCTTCCGTCAAGGTATTTATACCAGTACAACCGAGCTATAAAACTTTGCAGAGTTTTTTCTGCATGAGGCCTGACCCTAAAATGGCGGTGGTGAATGTTATGCGGGGATCGGAGTTCCGACTGCGGATGTGAAGTGCTGGGAAGGCTGAGCGCATGGGCAATCATTATTGGTGCAGCACGAGTGTTCCATGTGAAGCGCTTCATGGAGGGACCGTTTCCAAATACCTGGTGACTTTATTATGTAAAGTGCCTGTCCTTAAAATGGCGGGCTCATGATGACGAAGAGTGTCTTATTTTGCCGGTGGTGCTGAGCGCTGCAGTTCTGAAGTGAATACAATAGTTATTGTGGTAGTGCCTGTTTCAAATGAGGAGCGCTTCAATGCATGGCCAATATCGCTTTCAAGCGACAATGCCAAGCCACTTTTTACTGAAGGATGATCCTAAGATGGCTCCGGTCTTTCAGTATTAAGTGTCCTGCTGAGTAAGCCCTGGGATGATGTGCGAGAAGCTGTGACTCGGCCGCAGATGGGCTGTGCGGACTGAGAGCTCTTTGAGGGGGTTCCGGCCGCCATATCTAGGTGTATCTAAGGTGATGAATGAACGCGACGCACTGTGTGGGACACTGGATGGACATTGTTTCCGTGGGGCATTTCATGGTCGAAACTGGGTCCCCTGGACTCGCCACATCCCCCATGCATTAGCTGCGATAGAGGAGTGCGTAACGACAATGAAACCAAAACCCCAGAAGCTCGTCAGAGGAGGTAAACATCGCTGCCATTTTCGCCAGAACAGCTGAAAAAACAGGGGTCACTGAGAGAGAGGATGGTTGGGCACACCGACAGTCCTAGCGTGAGAAAGCGGTAAAGAAATAAAGGGGTGGGATGAGAAGCAAGTAAATAAGGAGCCCCACAAACAGCCCAGCCAAGTGTCTGTGAATTTAAATGGAAGCTCATGTTGAGGGGCAAAACAAGGCATCTGCTGCAGACACAGGAAGGGGGACACAGACACGGGAGCTGCGCGAAGAGGGGGAAGAGGCGATAAGTGCGGGGGGCCAGCATGCTACGTTTTCACACACATTGAGACGCCACAGCGAGCATTGGTACCTGGGGCATAGTGGACAACAGGACCGGGGCTCCCCAGCGGCACCTGAATGAGTAAGAAAGCCCCCAAGCAGCCTGCCTGATTTCAAAATGGCAGCCGCGGGGACATATACAAGCATCAATACCTCCGTGAATGCCAGAGACGGCGTGCAAGGTAAATAATGTGCAGTAGGGAAGGAGCAACCACAAGCCTGGGGCCCTGAAGGGACAATAAGGGCAGATCAATCCTCTCCCAATGGGTGAACTGACAAAAGTTGTCCTCCTCTAGACTCTTAGGGTATTTGGGGGCAGTTCTGTCTGAGTTAGGAGTGAAATGCACTCCTTGCCCCATTTCTTCACAGCTGCGCAGCACTTAGTGCCAGCTGCAACGTTTAGATTTGCGCAAGTACGCACCCTGGACTTTTGCTGCATTGGCAGCAGCCCCGACATTCTGCATAAAGGGCATTTGAGCCCCTTTGAGATGGCCAGTTGGCCAGGGGGGCTGGGAGGTTTGTAGGGCGCCAGGCCCTAATGTGTATATGTGGTGCTAGGAAATGTATTTCATGTAGTTTGATTTACGGACCTTGTTCTGGCTACCTCTAAATGTGTTTTTTATGATTATGAGGTTGTCTTGCATACTTTGGCTTATGCTAGTGAGATTATGTTGCACCCTGTGCTTTATGCCCCTAATGTCGGAGATACTTAGGAGGTTAGTGTCTAATATTAGACTGTTGAGATTATGGCCGTACAATGCGTTTGGCGCCTAATCTGATGCTGTGCATAATGTGGTTTATGTCACAGGCTGATGCTAAGTACAGTGATTTTCCTCTTACACCACTCCATCTTCAGTCCTATCTTGTTGAATCAGTCCTGTTCTGAAGTAACAACCTGTTCCTAATCGCCTCACTTCCCTGACTGCACATTAGTTCAGATCTCCTCACCCGATGTCTGGAATATGTGTCCCCTTCTTGTCCTTATACTTCTCCTCACCACCGCTTTCCTAGTAACACCCTTCTCATATCCCCACCACCCTCATCCTCCTCAGTTTCCCAACATGGCCACCACTCGAGTTAAGTCTGGAATTAATTACTACAAAATCATTTACTCTTCTAACCTGACTAAAGCTTCAGCAAAACGTTTCAAGCATAACACCATTTAATGTTTCCCTGATTCCCTTTTTGTTGATCAATTTTACAATGGTCGTTATGGGAGGCTCAAAAACGATTTGCTTTTTTTCACTCACGACATCCCCTCTTGGTCCATCAGCTTTTACAATTCCCTTAACGTCACCTCCTCCTCCTCTATCTCTCATGGGAAACAGCTAAAAATGTCCCCCTCTGCGTGTTTCAACGTCTCCCTCACTATTTCACTCGATAACAACGGTACTGTCATGATCCAAGTCAAAGACACATGTTTCTCTCTTTTTGACCACCTCTTCCCTTCCCTACTCCTCTCCCCTGCGACCGGGTTATCACTTGACTCTTCATATAGCTCCACCAATTACTCCCTGTCTCCTCCCCAGACCCCCCCACTCTCCAATAGGCTGCACCCTTGGGAGGCACAGGTCGACCCTCTTCCCTCCCCCTCCCCTGTGCCCTCCCCTCCCATTCTTCCCCCCTCACAGTATGCCCCCTCATCACTTCAGCCTTACCTCTAGCTAACACGCTCCTCGTCCAATCTGCACCGTCCTGGTACTCCATTCTCATCTCTTCCCCCCTATTCCTACCTGCCACCCCCTCTTTAGTTCACCTCACCTCCAGCCTTCTCCCCTAGTTAACTTTCCTTACGTTCCCCTTATTCCCTCCTCCTCTCCGCTTTTCCACCCCCTCCTCCCCTCGCTATGTACCCCGATTTCCCCACAAATCCATTGCATCTCTCTCCTTCCCCCCATGCCTCTGCCTCCAGCAATGCTGTGCTACTCCTTTTCCCCCACTGGTAACCCTTTCCCTCCCTCGGGTAGAACCACTTCCTTTCTTCAACTTCCCTATCTCCCAATCCTCCTCACTCTGCCAGATACCCGCTCCCTCACAGCCACCTCACCTAGCTGACAGGACCTCTCCAACCCTCTCCCCTATCTTCCTCCCAAACCTCCTTCATCCCTATGACTCCACACATTCCTCCCCTCTCCTTCCACCCCACCGCCTCGCTCCTCTCCTATCTCCCGCTAATTATGTACTTAATTCCTATCCTTCTTGCAACGCCAACAAAGACAACTCTCCTTCCACCTCTGGTGCACCAATGCCTGCTCTCATCCACCACCTTTCCCCACCTCTGAACCCTGTGCCCCTACTCCCCTCCCGTTCCCCCACCTCTCCCTGCCTTCCACCGCCAAGTGCACCCCCTCCTGTTTCCATTGAGCCACCCAACATGCCGTGCTCTGCCTTACTCTCTCTGGAAAATAAGCTAGGCTCTCTAATTACCTCCATCTCCCAACTTGAAGCTACCATTTCAGTTTTAAGCTCCAAGATTTCGACTTTTCCATACACCTCAATTCCTTTGGAAAACTCTCACCCTCCCACGAGATGTACCTCGCCCCCACAAACCATAATAGCCAAGCATAACCTGTTGTCTGCAAACTCACACAAGCCCTCGAACGCCACCCTTCTTCCACTTTCATTTCCAAGAAACCCTACTATCTACACTATTCCGACCATCTCCTCTGTCAGAACCACTCATCCACCTAAACCCTCCCGAGCACCCTCGTATAAGTACAATATCCCATCACCCCTCATAGCCCAAGTGCCCCCGTCACCAAAACAGTCTCGACAGAGCTGCGCTGTATGCTCCACAACTGCAGATCTGCAATAAAACACAAATTGAATTCTCCGATACCATCATCCTGCACAATATTGACATGCTCTTTCTCACAGAGACCTGGTTCAACGATACCTCTCACTCTATGTTTGATCTCCTAGTACCCCCTGGCTATTCTTTATTTAGAAATGACAGAATTGACAAAATTGGGGGAGGTGTTGCAGTCATCTTTAGAAACCCCCTTCAACTTAAGGCTTTTCCTAACAGCTCCTTCCGCACTTTTGAATGCCTATCTCTTGAGCTTCAATTGCACCACCGCTCACCTCTCAGATTCCATGCTATTTACCACCCGCCTGGTAGCAGCCCATCGTTTATGGAGGAACTCACGGACTGCATCAGCGACCAATACTCGCAAAGTGACAATCAGATCTTAGTGGGTGACTTCAATGTCCACTGGGGCTCGCCTCAAGACACCTCTGCGAATTTGCTGGCCACCTTCCTCTCTGCAAACGATCTTATCCAACACTGCACAGAAACAACACACTCTAAGGGCTCAATCCTGGACCTTGTTATTTCTAAAGCAGGCTTGCTGACTATCGCTACCCCTATTCATGTAGACTAGTCTGAACACCTCCTCATCCCATTCTCTCTTCACCTATCACACTCTATAACTCTCGGCCAACCTAAGAGGGCTACTTCCTTGTTCCGTGACACTAAAAATATTGACCTCGGTGCCCTCTGTGATTCTGCTTTGCTATCACTTCCAAGGCTAGACCCGGACCTAGATGTTAACGAACTCACCTCCCAATGCCTCACAGTCCTTGCAGTCGAAATCAATAATGTCGCTCCTCTCCAAAGCAAAAAGAAAAGGCCTACTCCCTCAGCACCTTGGTTCAACAAATCCCTCTATGAAGAAAGGAAGTACCTAAGAGTCCTTGAGAAACAATGGAGACAAGCGCCCTCCACCGATAATTTGGCCACGCTTCGTTCAGCAAGATCCAAGTACCACAAGCACATCTTCCTTGGAAAAGCGTCGCACTTCAAATCCCTCCTCGACTCAGACAAAAATAGACCCAAAAAACTATTCGACCTCATCAAGAACCCAAACTGCTCTCCCCCAACCTCCAAGTTGGAGGATTCTACTAAGAAAGCAGCGGAATTCGCTATATTCTTTGACGAAAAAGTGAAATCACTTGTAGATCAGTTCATTCATCCTACCCCTTCAGAGGAGCGCAAATCCTTAACCATTTGGCAGAACTTTGACCCCATCTCTGAAGATGCCCTCCTTAAATGCATCTTCGATACAAAGCCCTCTAACCATTCTCTTGACCCCATCCCTAGTGCCATTGCCATTGACTTCTATACCCATTCTCTTTCCTATTGGACCACTCTGGTCAACCTCTCCCTCTGTCAAGGCTCCCTTCCTGTTTCCTTCAAAACTAGGCAGGTCACACCTCTGCTTAAAAAAACCCACCGCTGATGCGAACGACCTCAACAACTACCGCCCCATCGCTAACCTACCTTTTCTTGTGAAAATCACAGGAAAATGTGTACTGAAACAACTCTCTCGTCATATCAAGGACAATGATCTTCTTGACAATTTCCAGTCCGGCTTCATTCAAACCTGCAGCACTGAAACAGCCCTGCTGCAAGTGATTGATGACGCGCTGCAGATACTCGATTTGGGAGAGTCTTGTCTTATAATCCCCCTTGACCTTTCTGCAGCCTTTGACACTGTCAATCACAACACTCTCCTTAACACTCTTCAACAGAGAATGGACATGGAGGGCACTGTGCTTAAATGGTTTGCCTCCTTCCTCTCTGATAGATCCCAAATGATCAAAATAGCGAACAGTCTTTCATCTCCTTTGGCGGTCGGTCAAGGTGTTCCTCAAGGCTCTATACTTGCACCTACATTGTTCAATCTCTATTTAGAAACTTTGGGAAATCTCCTTAGTAAATCCGGGATCCACTATCATCTCTATGTGGACGACACTCAAATCTACATTAAGGTGGCCTCCATTCATGATCTCTCCTTCCTAAGCTCTACTCTCGACTCCATTCAAAACTGGATGTTAACTCATCAACTGATTCTGAATCCCTCCAAAACTGAATTCCTCCTCCTCTCCTCCTCACTTTCTCCTCCCCCAGTTCAATCATGGATGGATCAGATGAATCTACTTAACAATAAACCCATCACTGTCGACAGCGCAAAATCCCTTGGTGTCATACTCGACAAAAAACTCAATCTACTCTCCCACATCGATTCCTTTGCAAGTCTGCTCGATACCAACTGCGCCTTCTTTGGGGGATTTGTCGCTTCTTCCAGGAGCACAACCTTGAAACCCTGGTCCAATCGCTGGTTCTCTCCAGATTGGACTACTGCAATTCTCTTCTTACTGGCCTCCCCAAATCCCACCTGTCCCCCCTGAAGTCTGTTCTCCATTCAGCAGCACGTTTCATATATGGGGCCAAAAGAAGCGACCACATCACACCCATTTTACCCACCCTCCGTTGGCTTCCCATCGAGGCAAGATCTATCTGCAAGACTGCCTGTATCACCCACAAAGCCTTGCACTCCTCCTCCCCTCGCTACCTGGCGAATAAACTGAAACTCTCTGGAGGCTCCAGACCATCACTTAATGTAGAAAATGTATTGCTTGAACCTTCCACTTTCAAGAAGGAAATATCGATGGCCCAATCCTTTTCAGGCAACGCGGTGAGAATCTGGAACTCACTTCCGCCTCAGCTCCGGACCACCACCTCTTCCCAGGCCTTCAAAACTGACCTCAAAGCTCTCCTCCTTCAAAGACACTTCCAAATGTAATTCACGCCCTCTATTATCTGAAGGAAGTCCTTCCATTATAGGAAATTCTGTTCTCTATGCCTATAGTAGAAGTACCTTCCCAGTGTGTTCTTGTGTTTTGAGTGTCTGCCATTTAGTGCAGCATTATACCTCTACTTGTACTTTTTACTCTTTTGTAACATGCACACATGTCACCCTTCCTTTTTTAACGTATCGTTTGCTACCTCTTGTATTTTGTTTGCTTTTGATACATGCACAATTGTCACCATTGACTCATGTAACGTAACGTTTGTTTTAGTGTTTTGAGTGTCTGCCATTTATTGCAGTTTTTACCTCTACTTGTACTTTGTATGCTTTTGTAACCTGCACACATGTCACTTTTTCCTTTTGTAATGTACCGTTTGCTACCTCTTGTATTTTGTGTGCTCTTGATACTTGCACAATTGTCACTATTGCCTCATGTAACCTAACGTTTGCTTTTGTAACATGCTCACTTGTAATTTTTCTCCTCATGTATCATTACTGTTCCTATTGTTAAGCGCTCTGACACCTTTGGGTAAAGTCAGCGCTATATAAAAACGCAATAAATAAATAAATAAATAAATATTAGTCAGCCACCTTGTAGAAGCAATGTGGGTTTTACGACTTTATAGGCAGGCAAGGCCCTGATCTGTAAAGGACCCAGCTGCCCCATGACAATTGTGCCTGAACTTGGTTGAGATGGGACAGGCTGTTTGTTTCTGGACCCCAAGGAGGGCTGGAATTGCTGAACCTGATTGGTTTCTGCTAGGATTTACAACCTTTGCTCCAGAGTGACTTTTGACAGTAGTGAACCTAAATCTTTATCCCGATGTTCTTGAAAGTGAAATTATTGAGCTTTGTAATTGTGTCCATAGGACCTAAAAGTGTGCAATGAGGTCTGTTTGGGAGGGGGTAGTGTTTGCCTACATTGTGGATAAATGTGCTAACATACCATGAAACCGGTGCTGGACCCGTTTCGTGAAATGGATCGCTAGTCTTTAAAATTCATGCTTTTAGGAGAGTCCACTGGATGGCTGTGATGTATTTTTTTTTATTACACTTTGGTGGAAGATGCTGGACTGTCCTTCCCAATGAAACCCATGTTCCTCTTTAGAACCAATGCCATCCTGTGACCTCCTGCGTCAACTTGACTGAGCATTGTGCAGAGTAGTGGGCGTAGTGAGTTCCAGTTGCAGGGAGAGGGGCATTGCAGATGTTTGGAGAAGTGGCTATGAGTTCAGCTCTATCTCTGATGGGTCACTGTTCTGCTGCCAGCTTAACCTCTCTGTGCTTCGTCTGCCCAAGCAAAGTTTTCAGCGAGTGCTTCAGGATTAGGGGTGGTGGGGGCGGCACTAATCCAGAGGCTGACTGGCGTGTAGGGGGGTTAGTGCAGTAGCTGCTGAGACTACAGGCAGGACCTGGATATTCAAGCTGTTCTCCTTGCCTGAGCAATGGAGCAATCGACCCTCTACCAGTGGTCATATATCTCACCTTTTCCAAACTGAGGCTCTGCGCTAAGATTTCCCTGCAACTCCTATACCTGGCGAAGAACCACCGCCGGCTGCCACACTGGGGCACTACCCCTTAGGTCAGTCTCTAGGACCTTGTAGTGGTGTGTGTGTTACCCACATGAGGCACAGAGTCCATCTGAAAACAGTACACCAAAGGTGCTGCTTCCAGATGCTGTAAGATGATGGAAACAACAGTACAGCCCTGATGCCTGGACTGGTCTCAAGAAGGCCTTTGAAAAGGGCCTGGAATTTCTGGAATCCATGACACGTTTTTTTGTGCAAATGTTAAGCGAATCTGTCCCATTGCTTTGGAAACCCAACAATCAGTCAAAGAGTATGAGAGGGGCCAGGCTGGACTCAATTCATTCCTACCCAAACCTCCCCCTTCCTCCCCAAATATCAAGGGCTGAGGGGGAGACGCTGCTTTATCTGAGAGATGGTGACCTCTAACCCGGTATCAGTCCTAGTACGACTGTGTCTTGTCTTGACTAATCACTTCAGTTGGGCATGGCGGAGCCTACCCTGACACGTGTAGGAAACCCTTCTTTCAGAGAAAAGTGAAGAGACTCCCAGATCCAAGATGTGGATGTTAACCTCGCAGGCAGAGGGCATCTTATCTGAGCATTTGTTTTTCTCCAAATAAACACCACTCTGGGACCACCGAACCAATTAATTGCATTAAATATATTCTGGAGCAGACGGAGCAGTGGAAGCCAGAGATTGCACTTTCCCGGTTGTGAAGTGAGGGAGTTCTGTACTTATGAGAAAGAGACTGCTCTCCCCGAGACAGTCATTCTCAGAAAGACGCACGGACTGCAGAGAGATGGCAGTGAGGGCAGAGTGAGGCAAGCAGACAGGGAGCTGACTGAAATTACCACGATAGCGGTTGTCTCCACTATCAGGGGGAGATAGGGCTGAATTACAGCAGAGTGGGGTCTGTGTGAGACAGAGGATGCTCTGAGCTTAAAAAGGGATAGAGACAGCCCGACCCAGACAGCAGATGGATTGAAGTGAGAAGAAAAGATTTCTTACCTCAATTTCACTGTGTTAATGGGGCATCAGTGACGAAAACAACCCTGCAGGAACTGTTGCTATCTCACATGTAGGTAGAGTCTGTTCTATTCTATATTCTTACCAAAAATCAATCGCTGTTCTCTGTTCTTTATTCTGTAGAATGGTGGCTTTTATTCAACTAGCAGTTCGCATTCGATCTCAGTCGTGTGGTTTCCTGCCTACTGCCACGGCGGCCCGTGGGTTCCTGCCACAGAGCTGCTTCCTTTTCACAGCACCCTACACCGTGATATTTCACATTGGTGATTGGTTTTATATGAGGGAACCACGAACAGACCCAGTTCATGTAACTCACGTGTGCGACCACACCATTGTTTATCTGCACCACGTTCTTTGCAATGTAAACCGTGATCTGAAGTGAGCAGGGGACGGGGTCATCATGAAAATGGGTTTGCATGATGCGAGAGAGTAAGGCTAACGCGCGAGTCTATAGTACGGGATACAGAGAAGTAAGCAGAGGAAATGTTACCACATCCATTCAATTCACACAACTGTCTTGGGGAGGGACCTACTTTTATTCTTTTCAGTTTTATATACTCGCCCCGAAGGTACTGGAGCGCTTTACATGAGCACCAGTTACCTTACACATGGACACATTAATTTTTGTTAGGCACGAGGAGATTGAGGAGCATATTATCAAGGACGGCGTTAAAAGTATCGCCGGTTTAGCGGCAGTTAGCGGCGATAATGGGCTTGATAATATGCCCTGGAGAATTCCAATAGAAGCCCATGTTGACACCAGAACATGGGCTTCTATGGGAATTCTCAAGGGCATATTATCAAGCCCATTATCGCCGCTTTAGCGGCAGTTTTCTGCTGCTAAACCGGTGAATATTTTTAACGCCGTCCTTGATAATATGCCCCTAAGTGATTTGCCCAGAATCACAAGATGTTGAGCGGACGCCGGAACTCGAACAAGGGGGCATATTTTCAAGAAACGGCGTTAAAATTATCGCTGCTTTAGCGGCAGAAAACTGCCGCTAAAGCGGCAATAATGGGCTTGATAATATGCCCGTGAGAATTCCCATAGAAGCCCATGTTCTGGTGTCAACATGGGCTTTTATTGGAATTCTCTGCGGCATTTTGTCAAGCCCATTATTGCCGCTTTAGCGGCGGTTTTCTGCCGCTAAAGCGGCGATAATTTTAACGCCGTGCTTGATAATATGCCCCCTGGTTCTCCAACTCCATAGTCGGCAGCTCTGGCTGTACAACTGTCCTTCCCTCATGGTTTGTCTTGTAGTATCATTAAGTATCCGGGGATGTATGGGCCCATGCATATCTTGGAAAACTAAAAGTAAAAGTTCCAGAATTCTTAGTGCCTGATACACTTTGATGTCATAGCGAGAACAAATGAAAATGGATCCGTTGTGGGCGCAATACAAAAACAGAAGTTACTAATCATTGTACCACTGGACACACAGGGGCATATTAACAAGGGACAGGGAAAATTAAAGCTAAGGTCGCTTAGCGTTAAATTTTTTTAACGCCTACTATTGCTGGATAATATCGCCTGGTTATCGCGTTATTAACAATGCTAACTGCCTAGGCGATAAAAAATCCAGCGATAGCGGCATTTTGGCAGGTTATCGCTGGTAATGCAGTGATAAAACTACAAAGCTAGGGATATCCTTGTTGATAGCCCATGGTGGATTTAGCCAAGTAATCCACCTCCCATTGGATTACATGGCTAAATCTGAAAATTAGCAGACGTAAAAAAGCAGCGTTAACCGTGGTTAGCGCTGCTTTTTTGTCTCTAACAGGGTTAGCGTGAAGCTTGATAACAGGAGAAATGTCGCTTAGCGACAATTCTCCTATTATTTTGCTCTGGAAGGCCCACTTTGCATCTCATTAGAGATGCAAAGGGAAGAGTAGTGAAAAAGGGTGCTAACATGCGATTTTGCATGTTAGCACCCTGTTGTTGATTGGGCGATATTTGTATCTCCGCTTCTTTGGCTTTTAAAGCCAAAAAAGCGGAGATAAAGCCCTTGTTAATGTACCCCACAGCTAGTTAGCAATCGTTCTTTCCGGAAAATCAACCCTACATATATAAACTGATGATATGGTGGTATGCAAATATACAAGAAAGCTGAATACCGACGTATTGTATAGAGTGTAACCCTCAGCATGATTTTAGTATAAAAAAAAAAGCACAGACATCGCCAAGAGATTTTCAGTAGTCACAAGGGAGAAAGAGCTTTCTGCTCGTGCAGATGATGTGACAGCAGAACAGTGCACCGCGAGGCGGTGGAAACAGTGGCTCGCCCTGGAAACAAGACAGCAGAAAGCTCGCTATCCAGTGGACGCATAAACCCGAGATTAAGAGCCGTGCGAGTTAACAATGCAGACAGACAGTAAATGTCTGTCTCCATAAATTATCTTCCCGGGAGACGACCCCTCATCATCATTAGTCAAGGATCAGCGGCCTGCTCAGGACTGTAACTGGGGTTTATCTCTGGGGCAGTTATATTTCAAGCTCCCAAAACAGATGACCCCCGGCGGGTCACAGAAATGAAAGCACAAATTCAGCAGGTCGGCTGAGGGCTTATCCGGGCAAGAGCGCCGAGGAGAGGGTCAAGAATATAAATCCTGCCCGAGTCATCGGCTAACCGGATGCCTTTATTAGCAAAGTCCAGATCTTCTCATTTCTAAACGAGGATCCCAGAGAAGCAACGTCTTTCATGTAATGTAGCGGGTGATTAATAGCGCGCATGCGCGGCATCCGGGGTGCCTTTAGTGAAGCTTGCTTTGAGCTTGCGTGTGTCAAATTACAAACGCTTCCAATACTCGGTGATTTGCATATGCACAGGGGCAGACACGAAGAGGCGATTATATGAGGTGGTGCAGTGGTGCACTGAATCATATGAACAAATCTACTTTATTTAATTTATCTACAGTATCAGGCATGAGCTCGTAGTCCATCGGTTTTTAACTACACAGCAATATGCCACGTGCCACTCTTTGTAGCGCTTCAATCAAACTCCCCCTGACCCTTATCAGTGGACTCCTGTTATGTATCTGTGTAGCAAACAACACATGTCCTTCATTAACAGGAGCAAAACTGTCTCCATATAACACTTTAATTATGACCATAAAACACTGTTCACAAGACCTACACACAGCCATAAACGGCAAACATCCTCACACACTCAGAATCTAAAAGAACAGGATGTCCGTCTCAGGTCTTTGCTCCTTCCCAGGAAATTGGTCCACTCTTTCATGGATTGACAACGGTGGAATCCATCACCCAGAATCGTCTCTGCCTATTGGCCTTCTTGCGCGCCCTTTCCACGCCCATCCTGCATAACGGGCCCAGTTGCGTCACATGGAGGAGCCATCCCAAAAATCCTTATTACAAGTTTTTCGAAGTTGCACGGGTGTGAAACACGGTCATATCAACTCGGGTTTCTCACCAGTTTACCAGGAGAGATGGTGTAGTTGAGCTTCTGTCGACCTTGTGGTGAGAGGCAGTGCTCTAAATGGAAATATAGAAGTGCAGGTGCACCTTGTCCCAGAGTACCTGTTTGCTGCTGAGAAGTGCCAATACTCTTCTATTAAAAGCATTGGAGCAGTGGGGTATTGTCCCTTCCAAATTACAGAGGTGCAGGCACTGAGTGCCTGATAGGACGTGTGGATTGGAAGCACTGGTGAGAGGCAGCATACGAGTACTCTTCACAGCCAAGGAGCTCTTGCGAATGAGAGAATACTTTTATTTCAGGATGTTTCTTCACACTAGAACATAGCGGATAATGTCCCGAATCCCAGCACCATAAGGTATCAAAATACCAGCCCATTTGCACACTGAGTTAAAGTGCGTGTTGTAAATTGCCAGAGATGCATGGGACCACGGAGGCAATGGGCTTGGACTGCACTAAGCCGGGGGAGCACTTGAAGAGGAAACACAGACTTCAGAATGGGCACAAAATTAGCAAGGGTACATGAGCATACCAGGAGAGCACCTGGAGAAGCACTGGCACCGGGGCTTCTGAGAAGAGAAGGCACTAGGATGGCGAGGCACCAGAATAGTATACACTGAAGTGGGGAGATGCGGACAATAGAAGGCGCTGGTAGTGAAAGACCTACTTGTGCAATGAATCAAGTACAGATGGAAAGGAAAAAGACATAAGACAACAGAGAATCAATCAGTCAAGCTAGGGAGACAATTTGCAGGAAAACATCAAAATAGGGTGAGAAGAAGAGTTGAAAGTGTGGGGATAGAGACGAGAGGCTAAATGTCCCATGGAGATAGTAAAACAAAGGTACAGGGACGTTCAGGGGAATGGTGGAAAGGATCAAGGAAACAAGTACAGAGTAAGAGATGCAGGGTCAGTGGGACACAGAGAAATGGTGACATGGGTCACAGAGATGCTAAAACAGGGAGACCTGAGGAGAGGAGCACCTGGGGAGACGAAGACTCAGGCAGAGAGACACAGAGACAAGGACCGAGGGGCAGTTAGAATGTATTTGCACTCAGTGACGGCCCCTTCGCTATCGTCAACATCCCCCCGCTGAGGGAAACGGGAAAAATAAAATTATCATTTAATTTTTCTTTCCCTGCTAGAGCCAGCCAAGGCGGAGGCGGGCCGTGATGGCTCCAGGGGAGGAGTAGTGCACACTGTGAGTACGCATGACAGTTTGGCCGGCCATCTTAGGCCGGTCAAACAGTCATGCGCACTTAGGTTTCTCCTACCCAGCTGTGTTGCACAGCTGGGTTGGAAAAACAGCGCAGTCTCCCAGGTACTGTCTGAGCGGCAAACCAAGCTGCTCAGACCAATCCTGGTACTGATTTCATGCTATTGGGAGCAGCGCTGATATTGGGTGGGGAGCCTGTGCTGGTGTCCCAGGAACTGTTTGGACACCATCAGGAGCAGGAGAGAAGAGGAGCACCGAGGCTGCCGGCAGCGTCGGAAGCAGAACAGGTACCTTAGTTTAAAATCTTAATTAATATTATTTCCCTAATCCCCCAACCTGTCTCCTCCTCCCCCGCCCCCCAACTTGAGTTTTGTGGTGACTGCCACTGTGATGCTAATTTCTATAAAGGTTTTTTCATGTGTAATGTAAAAAGAAAAGTTAAAAGTGTGGTATGCTACTGGCATTATGCCCCACACCTAAAATAAAATAGTGATAAACGAGACAAAGACTCCGGTACAGGAACAAGGAGATATGGTAACAGAAAGGCACATATATTTGGAGACCCTTCTTGTTTCCTTGCACTTGGGGTCAGGGCAAGCAGATTAAAACCCAGCTGCTAGGGCCCCCAGTCTCTCCAATCACTTTTTCCTCTTTTTCATCCGGGAGCTTCGCATACATGAGCCACATGAATATAATGGAGATATGAGTGGAGGAGGTAAAGGGTATGCATGGCGTAGCAAGTCTGTGAGTAAACAGGCTTTTTGCAGGATCCCCATCGCCAATATTTGCTCCTATTTGGACTACTAGCTGCTTGTTTTTCGACTCTTAGAGTGCACTAAGGCCTGCTAACCAGACCTCAGTGCCAGTGTTCTAACCCATTACAAAAATTATGTCGGATTGCCTACCTCCAATTAGTGTAAGCTGACTTACTTATAAGCCCCTAGTATATGGTACCAAGCCTACCCAGGACATGTACGTCAGTGTCCACTCAGGGCATGCAGCACTGATTGTGCCACTCTGCGTGTGACAAAGTACAAAATGACTGTTTTAAAACTGCTAGTTATACTTTGCCATCTAAACCAATGACAAAGCCCCCCCACTTCCCTTAACAATGTATGTAAGTCTGGGGCATGCTGACCTGCAACATGGTGGCAGTGTTCTAATTCGGCTCCATTAAGCACTGTGATTATCCACACCAATCCTCACCTGACAGGGAATCCTCCCATCCCCCACTGAGACTTTGCCTGACAAGGGCACGGCAGGCACAATTTTAACCTTAAAGACGCCACCTGGATGTAGGGGGCCCCCGGACTGATCCGAGCCGTGCCGCCTGTGCAAGATGGCAGGCGGGACCTGGACCTTGCCCTGGGACCGTGGAGCCGTGATGGAGTGAGAGGGTGCCCTCGGGCTCACTACGTTACTCCACTCGAGTTGCAAAAGACCAGGAATGGCTGTGGCCGGTGCTGCAGGGAGGAGGCGGGTCCCAGGCGAACCTGCGCTACGGCAACAGTGGACAACCGAGTGATTGCCAGATCCTGTCACCTGAGGCCAATCTGTGGCCACACAGCCAGGAGTGACAGAGCCCTGTGACCAAGAAGCTCCTGGGTCCCTCTGGACATGCATCACATCACACCAGGAGTTGGGCGGTCCGTCTGGCCGAGTGGAGCCGTGTCTCTGCTGCTGGTGGCTGTGGCCCCTCCTGCTGGCCCCACCACTTGGACCAGGGAGTGCAAGCTTTGGGAAACCCCTGCACTGCTGCTAGAGGCCCCAGATAGCGTCTGGCCCCCCACAGGGGCTGCACGGAGGCCTTGACACATGGAGGACCCAATAACTGCTGGACGGTGAGGGAGCGCTTTTCACTAATGCCTTGCAGCGACTGGCAGATGCCCTCTCCTTGGGACCTGGTTCTTGCTTTCCCCTCCCACTGTCTTCCCCTGCTGGGAGGTGCCAGGGGTGGTCTTTGTATCTAATCACTGTCAACAGGGGACCATGTCCCCCGAAATTCTCTGCTCCCCACTGGCTGGCCAGTCGGAGTTGGAACCTTCCCTCTGTCAATAGTGGCCTGACAGGGTAGTCTTACTTCCTGGTGTGTGGCAGGGGCCACCTACCTGACCCCCTTTAGTGTCAGGCCGTTTATCAGGACACTTGCAGTGGGGCAGTCATCCCTTGGCTCTTCCTGGTTGCCCCCCCCCCCCCGGAGATCTTGATCGCTGCTCCGGGGGCTGCACGGTTGCAGGGACATGATGCGGCAGAGGAGAATGGAGGAGACAAACTCTTTGCCCCCAACTTTCACAGTCTCTTCCAAATTGATCTTTGATGGCACCCTCTGATCTTTCTGGCTGCTCATGCTGCCCTCAGGGTAAGCGGGCCAATGGGACTGCTCCTGGATACCCTGCGGGAGTGACGCTGGTATTTCATTTGGAGATGGGCTGCAACAAGACTCCCCCATCAGCTATGCCCCAAAGGAAAATTGACCACTTCACCACCCCTGCCTCTAACTCCAGTGGGGCTACGGGGGAAGGCCCCCTGCATGCAGCCACTCCCTCCAAGTGTAGATCTTGACATCATTCTCCAAGCAATCCAGGACTTGAGGGAGGCAGCTGAAACCAAGGTGGGGGAAGTCCAGGTGGATATCTCTCACAACGTGTCTGGTTGCATGGCTGAGGCTGAGACCCGGGTGTCCTCACTAGAGGACAAAGTGGCCACTCTCAACCTGCAGGTGTCCAAACTGTGTACCACTACAACATCTCTGGATGAGTACATTGAGTATGCAGAAAACAGAGTGCGGAGAAACAATCTCTGATTTATCAGCTTCCTTGAAGGTGTGAAGACACGGGGAGCAGACCTCCTCCTGGACAAGTGATTGAGATTCTGGATACCCTCCGACAAACTGTCTAAATGGTTTATGGTGGAGAGGGCACATAGATCCATAGCAAAGCACCTACCACCTGGGGCCCCTTACTTCTCACTAATCACTTGCATCCTTAGCCACCATGACTGCGATACCGAATATATGATGTTACAGCACATGCAATTACAACGCACGCTTTTACAACGCAGTCTTTACATCACAACTACCATTACATTGCATGATTTTACAACGCATGCCATTACAAAACATTTTTAAAAATGCCCATTACAACGCATTCCATTACAACGCATACCATTACAATGCATACTATTACACCGCATAAAACTTTTAGAGCAACAATAGGGTAAGTGTTGGATAGTGTAGGAGTAAAAATTACTAAGTGTTGGATAGTGTAGGGATAACATTTACTATTCCCACTCCAGTGAGTGCAGAAGTAGGGAAAGTGTTGGATAGTGTATGGGTAAAAATTACTCTTTCCATGTACCCCAAAACCCATACCCACCCTAATACAAACAGATCTCCATTACTTACCTTATAACACATTGTAATGGCATGCATTGTAATGGTATGCGTTGTAATGGCATGCATTGTCGTGACATTCGATGTAAAGGCAGTTGTGTTGTAAAGGTAGGTTGTTGTAATGACTGCGTTTCAATGGATGTTTCCCGCGATACTATCGTCCGTGAAGCGTGGATACAAAGTGGCATATGTTTTCAAAATAAAAGGATCATGATCTTCCCGGAATACTCGCGCATTGTCCAACAGCACAGATGCTCCTTAGAGAAAGTCAAGCAGAAGCTCCATGCTCTCCACCGGCAATGTGGCAATTTTGGCCAGACTGAAAGTTGTGTTCAGCTTCTCCACCTACCCTTTGACACTCCTGAACAGGCATGAGAGTGGGTAACAGAACACCGTCTGCTCCATTGTACTGAAGATCCAACACATGCCGCATTAAGTGATTGTCGTCCTATGCTACGTTGATGCTTTGAACCAGACGCAGTCATGTTTCACGAGACCCACCTGCTGGGCACGCAGTGCACCTTCCTGGGTCACTTTGGGTATGGCTGGGTTTTCCACGTAGGCTTCTCCTGGGGGTCCTGTGAGGTGGCTATCATGCTTCATGAAGATTTCCCCATGGTAGTTTCTGCCTCCCATTTGGACCCCGAGGGATGCTACCTGGGAATTGAGGGATGACTTGAAGGCAGACACTTTTATCTTCTGTCTGTCTTTTTACCCAACCACAACTCCAGATGATAGTACAGGCACTCCAAAACCTTTTATTAATCCTCCTCCAGGGCATGACTCTGATAAGAGGCATCTTTAATGCTGTCCCAAATCCGGTTAGCAAATTAGGTACCACCTCGATAAGGGCGCTGGAGCCGCTCTACACGACTCTTACACTGGGTGGAGGCAAATGGCCTCTGCGACGCCTGAAGAACATGGCTCCCTCACCTGCGTGCATACACCCACGCTTAAGAGGTGCACACAACACTATCGCAGATTGACCAGTTTTGGTTGGCAACGACCAACGTCCTCCACCTTACACACGTCCCGATCCTGCCCGATGTATATTTTATCATGCTCCGCTTCTCCTTGAGATGGACCCTCCTAAGTCACACTTGCAACGTATGTGGCGAGTCAAAGCCTGGTACCTCATGGATCAGCAATGCGCAGACTTTGTAGAGGGAGAGATTCAAGCACTCTTCGAGGTCAATTACGGCACTCTCAGACGGCTGATTAAAGTATATGTTTGCAGCAAAGAAGCACTCAAGCTGTCACAAATGGTGAACCTAGAGTCCCAGATCCTTACATAAGAATGACAAATCTACTGTAGGCACATGGTTGACTTAGACCGTAAGCTGACACTGGCGAGATACAGGCTACGACAGGTTTCCTTGGAGGATGCCAAGCAGTGCTGGAGACCCTCCACCAAAAATATCTATGAATATGGAGCTTTAAAATGGCTGGCTTGCAGGGAGGTGTCATTAAGGATATTCCCCTCAATTTGAGACGCCGCAAACCGCCTTCAAAAAGAATCATCAGTCCTGGCACAATTCTTTGCCTACTACTACTGGGCACTCTATGCGGCAACCCCCAGGGCTCCACAAGAACTGGACCACCCAATCCTTCATGACATCCCACTGCCCTCTATCCTTAGATTCCTAGCTCAAGATCTTGACCAACCTCCCACACTGGAGGAAATTGAAGAGGCACTGACTGACCTGTCATCTGGGAAGATACCGCGCTCTAACAGTTTCCCAATTAAATACTTTAAACAATTTCTATCCCTTTTGCTCCTGCACCTCCTGGCCCTCTACACCAAAGTGGCAGATAGAGGGTCCTTTCTCCCAGTAATGAACACAGTCATCATTGCTGAGATCCCTAATGTGGATCAAGTCCCAGATAAGTGCTAGTCATACAGGCCCATATCTCTTATTAATGCTCATGTCAAGATCTTGGTGAAACCGTAAGCTATTGGACTCACTCAGACATTGCCATATCTCATCCACCAGGATTAATGTCGATTCATCAAGAATAGAAGCACTCAATACTCTATCTGCAGAGTCCATGTCACCCTCTCTCAAGTACACCACACCCCCCATCCTACCGCTCTGCTCCTCGTAGACTTTAAAAAAGCCTTTCACACTGTAGACTGGTCCTTTTTAGATATGGTGCTGCAGAGGGCAGGCCATGTGCCTTACTTCCAGAAATTGGTGGGACTTCTCTATACTAAGCCTAATGCCCAGGTTTTGGTTAGTGGGACCCTCTCGGTGCCCTTCCCATTCTGCTGGGGCACCCATCAGGAATGCCCCCTCTCCCCTGTTCTAGTTGTTCTGGTAATTAAGCCACAAGCCCGTCTCATCCACTGTGATGCTTGGGTGCGGTGTTGGCCATGGGGAGTCAGGATGGAGGAATGCATAGCACTATACAATGATGATCAATTGCTATTCCTGACAGATCCACAATCCTCGGGCCCCCATTGTCTAAAGATTCTCCACCAGTACATCGGTGCCTCTGGCCTTAGTGTCGCTATTAGTACCAATCGAGAGGGACCCATATGCCCGCTCCCGGTAAGCCACAATTCTACAGTGCTGCCTATCCTTCAAATACCTGGGCATTTGCATCTCTTGCCTTATGGCCCTGGCCTGGAACTTTAATACAAACCCCCTCACTACCAGCTTGAATAAGGACTTGCAGCGTTGGTGCCATCTACCCTTGAATCCTCTGAGACATACAGCCCTGTTCGAAATAATAGTGCTTCCCCGCTGTAAAATCTTTTTTTCAACTATTCTGACCTAATCCCTCGGAAATGGTTTCGGACCCTGACATCTGGGTGGGGAGGCGCCAACGCGTGAACTTCGTTAATGGGTGGCACTCCCCATATGACAGGGGAATAGGAATACTCGAACTACGCAGTTACTACTTGGCAGCACAACTCACACCAATTAACCTAGCGTTTAACAAAGAATGGGATGACCCAACATACCATGAGGAATTGATCCGGCTGCGCTTTGAGAGACTCTTGGCACTGCTCTATGTTCCCCGTGCCAGTGACACTCCCAGAATGTACACAGGTGGCATTTCTGTGCTGGAAGGGGGCTCTCCGACTTATCAGATGGGACCACAAACTCTCTGTTATGACTCCGATGTGGCAGGGTAGATGGCTCTCCTATGTGGTTGGCTTACAAGGGTTTGGGAGGTGGGACATTATTGGTATCACTCACCTGGGGTATGTCAGGCAAGGTGATGCCCTAATGTCCTTCCAAGACATGCAGAAACACTACCATCTCTCTTGCATGCATTTCCACCAATACCTGTCACTGCACCATGCCCTCTCGGTCCACATCCTACCAGGTACACAGTTCCCTGAATTTAGTCCCCTGGAGTCAAAGCTCTTAATGGGGAAGCTGGCCAGTGGAGCCATTTCCACGTTTGACTGCTCTCTCTAATGTGGAAATGGTGATCACTTCCCTGGGTTGCAGAAGCGATGGGAAACATAGATGGGACCATGACTAGGACAACTGGCGCAAAGCCAGAATGGCCCAGAGGGAACTGTTCATCTCCTCACACCTCTGCATGATCCAACTAAATCATCTCCAAATTGCCTACCTGACCCCCAGCTATTGCACTGAGAAGGCAGAACTGCTCAAGTCCACTGTGCACGTTGTTCCCTGGCAGAAGCTGACTTCTTCCATATGGCGTGGCCTGTCCCAGGCTGACCCGCTTTTGGGAGGGAGTAAATTAAGAGCTTTCCAAGGTCCAGGGGTGTCAGTTTGAACCTGTTTCTGGGTGGCCTTTCAGGGCTTGCTTTAGGATGTGGGTGGACTGGGGATGGAAAGGATCTTCATTGGGGTCACAGCAAAGTTGGCAAAATGCAACATTGCCTGTAAATGGAAGTCCCTGGAACCGCAGTCGTTGGTGGACTGGAGGAGAGGCATCGATTGGTATGTCCACCAGTAAAGACCAATCTATAAGTCCCAGGGCTGCCCCCAGAAGCAGGAAAATATGTAGGGCAAGTGGTGGGAATATCATGGGCTCCATGTTGCAACTTCTTAAGTATGTATCTCTGTCTAATGCATGTGATGTTGAAATGTAGAACTGGCCAATGTGTGTCATTACTGTCCATTGCACCAAAATCAATCAAAATTGGTTATGAAAAACAATGTATCTAAGTCTTCCCTAAGGAAGGCCTATTGAGCCGTATGGCAGGGAGCTTTATATTATTAGGTAGGACATATACTTTCATATGTCTTATAAGCAAAACACCTGAATTGTCGTTTTTGCTGTGGAAATGTTAGTAGCCCCATTGGCTAATTCAGAGTTACCGGTTGACCTCTCAGTCCAGGTAACTTCTGAATGGGACTGAAAGAATGTATAATTCAAGTTATCAAATTCATTATGGCATTAAAACCAACCTAATGTCCAAGTCAAACTTAATGTCACTTTTAAGGAAAGACAACTTTTAGAAAGTTACCACTCTGCTGCCCAGTTTATCTGGTGGCCTTCCACAGTTAATGGCCACTAGACAGCCTTCTGCCCTCCTGTGGAGTAGTGTGAACAACTCCCAGTCTCAGGAACAATAGAGGCATTACATAGAGCGAGGTGTTACATCCCCTTTGCAGGAAGCCAAACAGAATGTTGAACCAAAAAAAGAGTATCAAAGGGGAATCTGGCTTTGGTGGGCAAATGGTTATTAGGGGCTACCCCTTTGTACAGGTAGATGAGCTGGTAGCAGGAACGGAGAGGGGAAACCAGCTGCCAAACAGTTTTTTCCATTGGCATGTAGCTCCTAGGTAGCCCACCTCTAGGATGGGCAACCAAGCTCCTACAATCCAAGGGAGGGTTCAGACATCTCGGAAGTGGGCAGAATACTGCACTCTGAGATTGATGGATTCCAAACTTCGCCAGACATCATTATAGGGTGAGAGGGATCCTGGTAGCCCCATTGGCTAGTAACTACATCAACCCCCCCCCCCAAGGCACTGGCACTTTCTGGGCATAAATATGGCATCCCAGCATCCTGAACCTCAGATCACATCTGGACTGGAGAAAGGACCAAAGAAGGACTGCCCTGCTAAACTCTGGATGTGGTAAAAGAGTCTGCACCAACTGCTGTACTGCACCTGCTGCTCCTTGGGCTAGTGAAGAGAGAACTGTACCTGTGGTGCCTGGCTCAAGGAAAGGTTGCTTCTGAGCCCTAAACTGATGTTGTGCCTCCAAGTGTCAGTTTGCTGACCTCTTGCTTCAGGACCAGTGCCATAAAAGCCAGTGACGCCTGTCCTGGCCAGTCAGTAGCCACTCGCAAGGAATCGCCGCTGACCGCCACATGCAGCCAAAAAGACCTCCACTCTGGAAGCAAAAGTTGCACCCATGGCTGGGGGACTCGGGAGAGTCATCGTAATGTTGATTGGTCACCAAAGATGGACACTAACCCTCACCAAAGGATATTGCTGGACCATCTGTGTTCTGAGACTGGTAGCCCATGCCGGTTGGAGTTCGACTGGCACAAACAGGACTTTGAGGGACTTCGACCCCTTTGGCCACAGTCACTCCACCTGACCAGTGAGCCAAGGAATAACCCCACGAAAGCCCCTGTTCACGCACAGCACCCGGAGTATCTTTCAACGTCCTGCATTCCCAACATCAGGGCCACTCCATCTTTATGTAAAATGTAGAACTGGACTTGATAATGCTTTGATGACCAGGTAACTGTCCAAATACTTCTTATTGACCCCTCTGATCTCCATCTTGTTGGGATTGGTCACCCAGTCCATGCCATAGTAATCCAACACAACTCTTTCAAATGTTTAAAAAGTGTGTAAACCCTACTGTTACCAATACTTGTTTGCGATTTGGACTAAAAAAGCTGAGATTGACATTTTCTTTAAAAATCCATATCTACAGAAGCAACCAGTAGATTTTGTTCAGCATGGCAACTAAAAATTCATAAAAGTATAACCTATTTTTTAAACATGGGTGTCAGATTTCTTTTGTATTGTGTGACTTTCTTATTTCATTGTTAGGTGTGCTAAATGCTTTACAATCGTTCCTTTGTGTAAGCCTTAATGCTTGAAGCCACAACTAACCAGGGTTGAGCTAGCGGTTTTATAAATGAGCCTGACTTAACCCAAGACAGTTTCATGAGTGTATTACAAGGTAATGTCACACAACCATAACATATAATACATCACAATTCTCACAAAGACTTTATAGAATTGCGGGAATGTCTCATCTCTGCATGACCTAAGTGTTTTTTGCAATAGTGTAGCGGTGAAACATTTGTTGTATGCTGTAGATGTGAGTGCACCATGTGTTAAGTCGGCTTCACATCAAATACTTCAAGTATATGTGTATGGAGAAGATTCTCTTTATAGTCGTACACCATCCATCAAGTCTCCATCTCCAAATGCCCCCAGAAACTTGAATTCAAACATTCTAAACTTAACAGCACATTCTATGGCTTGCTGCGCTAGCACATTTATGAAAGGCAAGCATGTCAATACATCACACTTCTCTCTTTTTAAAAATACAAAAGTAAATGGACTAGTTTGCCAAAGTTACACACCAAAAAAATACAAATATGACAGTATATGCAATCTGAGTGCGTGAAGTGAACTCCATTCTTTCTTACAAAAAAAGTGGAACAACATACTTTTATCCAAGGTACGTGTTCTCCTCAAATATACTTGTGCTCACCAAAATCACTTAAGTAACCTGGAGGTCTGGATGCTCTTTCACTTGTTTTTTATCATTAGTTCCTACCACACCTTCATGTTACCACCTGACTCCCTAACCACCATGCACCTCTCCTTCCCATGTTTAATATTTTGATCATTTATTAATGAAGAAGATTGAACTTCCACAATTCATCTGTGTTCCAGATAGGCCCATGACTTATTCTTATGTCATTCTTGAAAACATTTGTCACCTTCTTGGCCCCAGAGAACTTTGACCAAAGTTGCGAGTCAAAATGTGCTTTTATCTTCACCCATTCACCTAAATGTATCCTTATATTCAACACAATTTTTTTTAATCAAAGTACCTTTTCTCTTTAATTGTTTTTACCTGTTCATTTATCACCAATTCACCTCCATTCTTCTCTTGCAAAACTTTTTTCTATTTCATTCAACCTGGCCATATTTTATTACACAGAGCCCTTCCACTGAGCATCTCAAACAATGACTTTCCAGTTGTGGAGTGTAGAGACATATGGTGATCAGTAATCTACTCTTGCAACATCTCTCTCCAATTAAAATGATTAGCTTTCACTAACTGAATACACTCCTTCAATGTTTTGTTAATTCTTTCTACAGTACCATTCATGTCCATATGATAGCCTGAAATCATTTTGTGTTTTGTCCCACATCCTTCTAAGGATGAATCACGGCACTTGAGTATAATTAAGGACGATTGTCTGACAAAATATCTTCAGGATAACTCTCTCTTTTGAAGTCTATCATAATCCTACATAAAATGTCTATTTCACGTGACACCTCCACCTATCATGAGTACAAATCAATGAATACAATTAAATGTGGTCTAGCATGATACCCTCTTAATGGTCCCACAACATATTGCGAACGGTAAACTTGGTAAATCTCCACATACCTATGGCATGCATCTAGTCTTAAGATTGTTGTCACATTTGTTGTATTCTGCACAATCCTTTACTAAACGTTCTACATGCAAGGCAACTCTAGGCCAACAAAAATTGGCTCAGATTCTCTCCTTTGGTTTGACAATGCCCATATGTTCATCTGCTAAATTCAAAAGTTTCTTCGTAGACCCAGTTGGAGAATTAACCTTGTTCCTTCTAACAAATGAACAGGGTCCACCGCCAACTCATTTTTTACCATATACCACATTCTATCCAAACTTGCTAATTTAACCGATTCAACAAGCTATATCACATTTGTGAAAATAATATCTTTTTCTAATTCATCTCTCCATCCCTCTTCTTCAACAACCCGAAATGTTATCTCACAGACATTTTAGTTCTTAATCTCCAAATTCATTCATACTCTCTTCACCTTTTCTCACCTCCAGTAATTTAGAAACACTCAGTCAAATGATGCATGATACCTGGAATATATTCCACACTAATTCTGAAACCCTGCAAAGAAATACTCCACCCCATACGGCATCCAAACATTTTCTCATAAATACCTCCTTTAGGGGCATATCTACAAGGCGGCGATATAAAATTATCGCCGCTTTTGCGGCCGTTTTCGGCCGAAAAGCGGCGATAATTTTATCGCTATATTAGCAAGGTCACGCTATCGCGTGAAACCTTGCCTTAGCGCCTGAATTCCTAACGCCCATCTTTGCATCTCTAATGAGATGCAAAGTGGGCGTTCTTCCCCAGGATAATGGGAGAAATGTAGCTAAGCGACATTTCTCCTATTATCAAGCCTCACGCAAAGCAGCATAGCGACAAGAAAAGTAGCGATAATCTCTGTTATCGCTACTTTCCGTACGCCTGCTTTGAAACTGATTTAGCCATGATATCCTATGTAAGGTGGATATCATGGCTAAGTATGTGAGGCCCTATCAGCAAGCTATCGCCAAACTTCGTGGGATTATCGCTGGGTTTCCAGCGATAATCTCATGTTTGGCAGTTAGCGCTAGGATTTTTATCGCTTTCGAGAGAAGCGTTGCTAATAGCACGCTATCTCAGCGATACAAATCCACTCTAGCCGGCGATAATTATCCTAGCACTAAGTGCGCTTAGCGATAATTATCGCTAGTTGTTGCTGATATGCCCCTTAATAGTTTGTGATCAGAGCAAACTTTGAAGCAAGTTCCTTATACCAGATTTTTACACTGGCTGACAGCCCAGAAAATAGGTATGGCTTTCCTTTCAATAACTGAGAAAAACATTCTGATCCTCTCATACATCTTGAGCCACATGTGATAACGTTTTCTTCATCTAGTCTCTTTTGCACTGACACCTGTTATTATCATAGTTTCATCCCAGGCAGAAATGCTTACAAGGATTGAGCACACAATAGATCCTGTTTCAAACTTTCAGACTCTCTCTGACATTCACTACTCCACTGAAATTCACCCTTTTTTAAACAATCTCCTCAAATTAACTAATTTATCAGCATGTTTTTCTAAAATAAATTTACTATAATACTCTACCATTTCAAGATACAAAGTTAATTCTTCTTTATTTTATGAGTCCCTTATCTTAACTATCATGTCAATCAAGTCTTTCTGTGGAGATATCCTGAGCCAAATAAGACATGTCCTAAATAATTTAACTCACTTACTTCAAATTTACTTTTCTCCAATTTCAAAGATAGACCTGCATCGTTAGCCAGTTCAAAACTTTAAAGACTCATGTCATATTGATAAATTGTTTCTCTAAAAACCAATAAATAGTCTTGGTAACAACTCACACCTTCAGTTTCTTTCAACTAATTCATCATTACTCTCTGAAAAACTGAAGATGCAGAGGTAAGGCTGAAAGGAATCTTTTGGGACCTAAATGTTACCATAGGGGTTATAAAAGCTGTTAAATCTTAGGAGCTCTCACCTAATTCTTATTGGTGACATGCCAACACCAAATCTAAAGTTGTGAAATACCTTGCACTAGAAAGAGTACTGACAATTTAATCAATATTAGATAATGGAATCTACTTTAACTTCTCGACATAAGGCCCTCAAATCTATGTACAAATACATTTCCCTATTGGCCTTTTTCGCACAAGCAGCTGGAGCCTACCACTTTAATATATCCACTGGTTCAATAACCCCAATGCCAATCCTACACTCCAGTTTTTTTCTCACACTGTCTTGCATATTCAAATGTATTCTTCTTGCTTTTGCTGTAACAAGTTGTGCATCTTTCGGTAACTTTATTACACACTTATCCCCACTCAGCTAACCAAAATTATTCTGAAAACCTGGGTAAATTCCTTTTCAATTTGCCTCATGATGCATATCTTCCTGCACCTGTACTTGTGATATAGCATTCACATTCAGAATGACCCCCAACAATTTCTGGCGAAGCCAACCAATCAGATCATCTCCTTTCACAGAAACATATATTTTACCCACTGCATATGTATCATGCAGTTTCATACTTGTCATGAGATAACCCAACATTTTAATGAGGACACCCCTCATAACCACCAGGTTTAACATCCATTTTTAGTAACTTCACTTTGTTCTTAAACTTTTCTTCATAAGTGTCCTAAGAAATTATTATTAAATGTAAGCCTGAATCAATTTCAAATTGTACACCTTTGCTTGCTGCTGTGTGACATGGATGCCCTCTCTCTGTTTTGTTCTACGTTGCAGTCTGTTTGGTAGATCATTTCAAACCCCACCTTCTTAACCTCCTGTTTCCTTTTTTCTTTCTTCACATTGCTTCTGCAACATTTCAAAAAGCTCTCTGTTTTTACCACAACCATGACCCTGAGCTAGGATAGTGAGACACTCCTTCGCATCTGCCCTGTGTCTATGATTTCCATATCTGTAACATCCTCCTTTAAGACGATTCTACAACGGAACACCACTTTTCTGTTTTCTTCAACCAAAACTGCTTTGTTTACAAATGTGCTGCTCTCCTCTTTCTTTCAGCTTTTTACACATTTGATCATATTATTAACCCTTTTTAGGGTTGAGCCTGCG
The DNA here is from genome assembly GCF_964204655.1 of Triturus cristatus. NCBI lineage: Eukaryota > Metazoa > Chordata > Amphibia > Caudata > Salamandridae > Triturus > Triturus cristatus. Next base: position 304,153,619 of record NC_140594.1, on the reverse strand, counting down.
AGAGCACGCACTAGCGCATATACTTGTGAGACACTATTGTTAACAAAAAGGGCTTGGAGCCTGCCTGTTGCTGACCCATTTGTTGGCTGCAGTACTCCTCTTTAAAGCCTCGTAATTCATCACTGCAGGCCTCACATAATTTCCATTCCTCTCTGTGGAGCAGGGACCAAGCTCTGATTGACTCAACTTAATCAGTGCCTGCCCGCTGCTCCCTAAGTGATTGAGGTACTATTTTCTTCTTTTTAACTTTCAGTGCCCCGCAAACATTAGGCGTGTGACTCACAAATGCATGCCTAGCAGGACAAACAAAATTGCAAAGATTTATTTTCTATAGTTAACTTTCCTCTATTTTGCCAAGTCTTCTTTTCTCACTTTGCACTCATGTTTACTTTTGTTTTTGCTTTTGGGCCCTGTTCCCAAAAAATGAGATTATCTTGTTCTAAATATTGCAAAGTGACATTGTTTCTTTCTTATATGTAATTTCTGAAAGTACGCTTTAACACATAATCGTGCAGTACACCCCAATCCACCCCACTCCAATATGCCCCACTCCAATCCCAAACATTTGCCCAACTCCAATCCATCCCACTCTAATCCACCCCACCCCAATCCAAAACAACCTGCCCTGTCCATTTCAAAACAATCTGCCCCACTCCAATCTGCCTGCCTCCAGTCCAAAACAATCTGCCCCACTCTCATCTTCCCCAATCCAGAACAAGCTGTCCACTCCAATTTGCCCTCTCCATTTGGCACCACTCCAATCCCAAACAATCGGCTCCGCTCCAATCCATCCCACTCCAATCCAAAACAATCTGCCTCACTCCAATTCAAAACAATCTACCCCACTCCAATCTGCCCCACTCAAATCCGCCCCACTCCAATCCAAAACAATCTGCCCCATTCCCATTCATACCATTCCAATCCAAAACAATCTCCCCTACTCCAATCTGCCCCACTCCAATCCACCCCATTGCAAGACAATCTTCCCTACTCCAATCTGCCCCACTCCATTCTGCCCACTCCTATTCAATTCACCGCCCCCCAATCCACCTACTCCATTCCAATTCACCTCACTCTAATGCACCACAGTCCACCCATACTAATCCAATCCAGCCCAATCAAATCTACCCCACTCCAAACAAATCCACCTCACCCCAATTCAACCTACCCAACTCCCCCAATCCACCCCAATCCAATCCACCACAATCCACCCCACTCCAATCCAAAACAATCTGCCCCACTCTAATCTGCCTGACTCTAATCTGCCCCACTCCAATTTGCCCCACACCAGTTTGCCCCACTCCAACCCAAAACAGTCTGCCCCACTTCAATCCAAAGCAATCTGCCCCACTCCAATGAAGAACAATCTGCCCCACTCCAATGCAAAACAACCTGGCCCACTCCAATCGGCCCCACTCCAGTCCAAAACAATTTGCCCCACTCCAATCCAAAACAATGTGCCCCACTCCAATTAGCCCCACTCCAACCCGAAGCAATCTGGGTCACTCCAATTTGCCCCACTCCAATCTGTCCCACTCCAATCCAAATCAATTCACCCCACTCCAATCCGCACAACTCCATTCCACCCCTCTTCAATCCAATCTTCCCCACATAAATCTAATCCACCCCAATCCAGCCAAATCCAAACAACCCTACTCAAATCCACCCCATATCAATCCAACCCACACCAATCAAGTCAAATCCAATCTACCTCAATCCAATATACATCACCCCACTCCAATCCACCCCCAATCCAGTCCACCTCAATCCAATCAACCACACCTCAATCCATTTAATCCCACCCCATTACAATCCACCTCATGCCAATCCACTTCATTTAATCACCCCGCTCAATCCAATTAGCTTCACTCCAATCCAATCCACCCCACACCTCTTCAATCCAATCTACTCCACTCCTCCCCACTCCGATCCACCCCACTCCTTTCGACCTCACTATATTCCACCCCACTACAATCCATCCCACTCAATCTATTTCTCCCAGCCCCACTCCAATCCACCCCACATCAATGCAATCCACCCCACTCTACCCCAATCCAACCCACCCACCCAATCCAATCCTCCCATCTACAATCCAATCTACTCCACTACAATCCACCCCAATCCAATTCACCCCACTGCATTCCACCCCACTCCATTCCACTTCACTTCATTTCACCCCACTCCAGTCTACCCCACTCAATCCATTACACCCCACCCTTATCCACCCCACCACAGTCCAATCCACCCCACTGCACTCCACCCAAATCCAATCCAAAACAAATTCAATCCAAACCCACCCCAATCCACCACACCTCACTACACTCCAGTCCACACCACCCCAATTCACCCCATTTCAATCCACTCACTCTACCCCAATCCACTCCACTCTTCCCCAACCAAATCCACTCTACTCCAATCCAATCCACCCCATTTTTGTTCAATCCACACAACTCAATTCAGTCCAATCCACTCTACTCTACCTCAATCCACTCCACTCTTCCCCAATCAAATCCACTCTACTCCAATCCAATCCACCCCACCCTAGTTCAATCCACCCCACTCACTCCAATCCATCCAGCCCACCACACTCCAATCCACCCCACCACACTCCAATGTACCCCACCACACTCCAATCCACTCTACCCCACCACACTCCAATCCAATCCATCCCACATAAATCCAATCCAGCCAAATCCAATTTACCCCACCCAATCAAATCCACCCCACAAAAATCCAATATACCCCAATGTAGGCAAATCCAATCTACCCCATTCCATTCCAATCCACCCTACCCCACCCAAGCCCACCACACCCCCAATCCAGTCCACCTCAATCCAATCTACCCCACCTCAATCCAATTCACCCAACCCTAATCCAATCCACCTAATTCAATCTCCTTGTTCAATCCAGTTCACCTCACTCCAATCTAATCCACCCCAATCCAATCCAATCTGCACTACTCCAGTACACCCCACACCAATCCAACACACCTAATCCAATCCACCCAGCCCACCACACTCCAACCCACCACACCACTCCAATCCAGTCCACCCAACTCCAGTCTAATCCACCCTACTCTATTCAAGTCCAATCCATCCCACCCCACTATACCCCAATTCAATCCACTCTACTCCAATCCAATTCACTCTAGCCCTGTCCAATCCCCCATCCTAGTTCAGTCCACCCATCTCAGTAAAATCCATGCAGCCATCTACCCTCCAATCCATTCCACCACACTCAAATCCACCCCACCCCATTCCATTCCAATCCAATCCACCCTTCTCCAATCCAATCTAATCCACCCCACTCCAATCGAAACCACCCCCTCCAGTCCAGTCCAATCCACCCCACTCTAATTAAGTCTAATCTAGCCCACTCCACTCAAATTCACCCCTCTCCACACCATCCTACTCCGATACACCCTACCCCAATACAATCCACTCCCATCCAGGTCCTATCACTTCTCTCCAATCCACCCACCTCCAAGCATCCTAATACACCCAAGTCCAATCCACCTCCCCCCATTTCAATTCGACTCCACTCCAATTCAATCCACCCTTCAGTCCACCCACTTCAATCCACACAAATCCACTCTATCCAACCCACTCTACCCCAGTCCAATCCACACCAAACTATCTCAATACAGTTCACCCCACTACCCTAATCCACTCCACCATATTCCACCCCTCTCCACTGTATGCAACTTCACTCCACATCACTCCATTCTAAAACACTGCAATCTATGACACTGCACCCTATAACACTCTCTACCACGGAACTCTACTCCCCTCTACTCAACTCCATGTCACTCTGCTGAAAGAAGTGACCCGATTAGGGCCACCCAGGTCACTCGCCACCACGTCTCAGCCTTTCATACAATTCAGATACGCTTGAGCAGAGCCCTATCTGCCCAGTCGCTTAGGGATGCTGCAGAGAGGACTGACATCAGCAAACATAGATATGCATTATGTACATTTCAGAGTCAGGGAAGACCCGCCCATAATGGACTTTGACAAGCAGGTGCAGCTTAGACAAAGAAGTACAGTAATTTGGGCTTTGACTCTGAGACCGGGCACACATTATCTCTGTGCCAAGGCCGTTCTGTCCATGCCTGCCGCTAGACTAGTGGGAGAAGGCCTCTATCTAGTGGGAAAGGTATACGCTAATAAGAACAGTGTATTCAAGTACAGCAAAGCCTAACTTTATAGAATAAAACTTTCCACAGCCTGCTACTCAGAGAGGGAATACGTAATTAATGGCATGATTCAAAATGGTGGCTAAACATAAAATGGTGCAGCGAATGCTAACTTATGCAAAGCAAAATGTGAACAATACAGCAAAGACATTTTTATTCTAACACTACTCCCCCTACTCCACTCTATGACACTAAACCAACAAATCCATTCTATGACACTCAACTCCCCCCACTCTATGACACTCCATGCCACTAACATTTAGCCATGCTGAACAGCAGCCACAATGGTGTACAACATGGCAAAAACACATTAGGCAGCGATTACTTCTTCCAGTGGTGATTCATCCTGCATCCAAAGTTGTGCTCCAGTTTTCTTGATATTGCATTTCAGAACAAATTGATCAAGAATCCTTTCTTCAGCTGCACTGGCAAACTTATTTGTAGAGACCACATTGCATAAGCTTGTTATATAATTCTCCACAGTTTCATCACTGCCTTGTGCCCTCAACCAAAAATGGTATTGCTCCATAATGGTGCTAACTCTAGGAAGATAATATATATCCAATCTACGTTCACAAATGTAATACTCATTCAGGTTTCTCATCTCATCCTGTCTAAATTGTTATACATTTTCTGAGACATCTTGCCCCGTAGCCCCTATACAGTGCAACAGAAACATTAGTTTTGTTCTGTACTTAAATGAATCCCACAGTGTAGGTTATCCTTGTATTGGCGCGCCATTCATTGATTAAATTATTGACTTCTTTGCTAATCTTCGAGTATGGCAGGCATGTTTCTTGTGTAACCAGTAATGTGTGCCTACCACCACCACTTTGTAGCTTGTCACAATTTGTTTTAATTACATTAAAAGCACCCACATTCCCCCAATACGTTTTTTATTATTTATGCAGTCGAGACCTACTTCCCAAAATGGCTGCTACATTCCAACTTTTGAGTGGTTTTTAGAGTTGGTTTGGCTTTCTTTTTTTGTAATCATTCAAATTGGCTGCCAAGATGCTGCGTAACCTCGTTCTCTAAAGGCTGTTGGGGTTGGTGTTCGCCGCACCTCCCTTACAACACAAAATGGCCACTGCAATATCGCAGTGGGTCGCTTTTCACAGCCAGTTGAGCTTGATGAAGGACTCTTGAATCTCATTGTGTGTTCCACTGATCACGCTGCCTTAATCTTTTATTCTGCCTTAAATTTATTTTAGGCAAAACAAAATTACAAAATTCAAAGCTTGAAGGATCTCCTTTTGGGCAAACACTACACAATGATTTCTTCCGCAGGGAAGTTCCTTCTTCTGTTTCCAAAGAAATTTACACAAACAGTTTGGTTTTCATGACAAGTTGATTTTTTCATGTCAAGATGTGCTGACACATGTTGAGGTATTTATCCAGGCTCCCGATGCTACTGGACAAATTGTGAAGCCAGATTTGCTTAAAATAATTCAAGTACATGTATAGAGCAGATTTTATTTGTATTTCAGCATCTAGCCTCCATCCAGCCTCCATCTCCAACAGTCTCAAACAACTCAAATCCAAACATTAAATTTAACAGAGCATTTTATGGTTTGCTGTACAAGCACTCTTTAGGAAGGCAAACATATCAGTTAAGGTGTAAGTTGCAGCTGGAGTGCCCAAATGGTGGAACACAAGCACTCACAATCATGGTCTCTCCTGTACTGGCGGCCTGTGTGCCGCCATGTCCCTTTATTAACCCGGGTACCATGTCTGACATTTCAACTGTGTGAGCTATAGGTGCCGAGAGCCACATGCCATCCCTCCTAAAGCATAACACTGAAGAATAAACAAGAAAAACTGAACTTTTATCTCCTCTCCTCTTTCTTATACAGTCACCTACATCAGTGTACTAAAACAAAAAATTCTAAAAATATACACAAATGGTCAATAGGTATTTCAAATGACCACTATTTCATGTCTCCTATTCCATCACAGAGATCAAAAGATTTTGGAAGAGGAGACCTCACCCACTATCAATCATTTCATGCTTCATCATTGGTGTCCTGTCCACATCCAGGTAGGTAAATACCACCTGGATGGACTCAACCACAAGCAAGAGTTCAGTATTATATTGAACTGGATAATACCAAGAATCCGGTTTTAATTCTATTGAGGACTATGAGTAGGTAATTGTTCCTCTTAGTCTGTTTTGTGTGGTAGACTAAAACAGAAAATCGCTCAGTCACTGATGATTACCTCTTAGGTGGTCTCTCTATTTCGTGCCACTTGGTAGAGGAGTGGCCGGTTGGGGAAGTTATTCCACTGGTGATTCTCCATTGCCCCTTGACTACCTACAACAGCAGATGATCCTTCTGTGATCAACGGATTCTGAGGATAGTGGTCTTGGCTATCATTTTTATGTAATAACCTTCTCCTTTTCTTCTTTTTCCTCGTCATGCCTCTTGTTGTTGTTGTTGTTTTGGATTGCTTGGTGTAGTGATTTTCTTGAATAGGGCAAAATTTTGTTTTACCATATTTGCCCCTTTTGTTCTGTGACCTGCAATGGGCAGTTCTAAAATGGGGTTGGAAACTTGATCCCTGTTGTCTCATTTTGGGCTAGTACCTAGTCTGCCACAACAATTTTGCTACTCTGTGTTCTCCTCCATTTGCTGGCATAGCAGATATTGCACTGCCTCCATTCATCCTTTGTTTGTGGCCGATTGCAGGAGGTCTTCAGCAAGGGCAGATTCGTATTGTGTCTCTTACAGCTTGCCCTAACATTAAGTGAGCCCAGGCACAGCTGGTTCTTGTAAGAAATTGGGTTATTGGTTGAGGGGCGTGGAACTACTACCCGTGTCAGGGTGAACTACAAAAGTCACTAAATTAATCTGTGCTTAATCCTCTAGTAGCTTGTCGCAAAAGATCTCAAGCTTTACTTATAGGCAATGTGTAAAGTATTTTTGGTGCACAGAAACAGTAATAAAGTGAAATCACAACACAAGAACAATGCCAAACCAATTTAGAAAATTGAGTAAAATGTAATGAATAAAATAACACCAAACAAACAAAATCCAATCAGTTAAACGGGAGTTATGAATTATATAACTTTTAGGTAGATATATCACCTAAAAGCACAAAGTTCTCATTTGGATTTGTAGATAATGAGAACTGATAATTTGTTTTGTCTTGTAATTTATAATCTGTTTTGTAGTGTGCATTGTTATTTTTGGTTTTGTCCAAATTGTGTTTATGTCTACTGTGTTATTGGGATTTATGTGGATACATGTTGTATGTGCTCTTCTGTGTGTGTCAAAAATGGTTTGTATTACATTTATATACACAATTAAAAAATAGATGATGACCACTGATATGGGGTGTTTTGTGAAGGTTTATCTTTGTATTTGCATAAACCAATTTTTAGTGGGTGGGTACTAATAGGCAGTACCAGACAAGAAGTGCATGAGTGTTTTGTGATCCGTTACAGCCTCAAATGCCTGTCTGTAGGCATGCAGGTGAAAGTGGGTACATCCCCAGTGGAATGCTAGTGCCTTTGATTCTATTTGGGAATATCTTGTTTTTGCAGGGGAGGGGGCCCTGCCGGAAAATGCTACTGATGTAGTAGCATGGCTCCTAGATGTTTCATAATTGATGGTTAAGGGGTCGGGCCCCCAACACTGCACGCATGCATGTACTAGATATTTAAGTCAGAGTTTATGAAGATTAAGTCTTATGCTCCTTGTAATTGGGTAGAGGAAGGCTATCGTATCCATTGTAGCCACAAGAGCATCAGTGTAGGCCTAAATATTCTGGCTCACGAGGCTTCAGGTGTAATCCCTTGAAAAAAGATCAGGCTTCCAGGAAAGCTAAATCTATATTCTGAGTCAATAGACAAAATTATTCACTGTAGAAAAACTAAAAAAAAAGATTTTCAACTTTTTACAGATCATCTGAGTACATGCTGTGTTGTCCCTTGTTTAAAATATAGTAAAAAGAATGCAGATGCTAAAGTATCTACTGCAGGGGTCTCCAACCTTTCTAGCGTAAAAGACCTACATCTGATCATTGAAGATTATCCTGAGTGACTGCCTAAATATTGGAGTACATCTGGGTGTATTTGGTAATGGTACATAAAGCCAGGTAACCTTACCACCACCACCCTAAGTACCCCAAGTCCTGCTCTCGTGAACATACAGAAATAAAGGCATACAAGCTCCATCACAAAAGGTTTGTCTAGTGCTCCTAGGGATCTGTTTTGCCTTTTTACTCTTCTTTAGGAACCATCTCTGAGAAGTGAGTGTCTCATTGAGGCAGGTCATCTCATTCTCATGCTGATCTCATTTTGAGAGCTAGGGCTTTAAAGACTTTCACTATCTGCAGATAATTGCTATGAAGTCAATTGATTCATGTCCACAAGCAAGCAAATGAGTAAGTTCTTAATTTATCATTTACATTGCACCCTGAAGCAGGACCATTAACAACCCTATATTTTGCAAGGCACATGCAAACCTCCTAACTCTCTACAAATACCATATATCTGCAGTCACACCTACGGCATGTACCTATCAAGTAATCATGAAATACTAATAAATTCATTAAGAGATTAATTTAAAAACCTAAGCACTTTTAAAGAAAAGAAAGAAAAAATAGTAAATTTGAACCCCCCCCTCTGAAGTCCAACATTTTCCGCAATGTGGTAGTTTGGAGTGGGAATACTTTGGAGCAGATTTACAAGGACTGGCGCATCCCTGCATATCAGCAGGGATGCTACAGGTAAGATGCGTCACGCAAGTTTACCCTTGCGCCATCACAGATGCGCTGCATTTACAATGCGGCGCATCGTGGTGCAAGGATAATATTAATAATCCACATTTATAAAGCGCAAACAATCACCCGTAAGGGTCTCTAGGCACTGGGGGCAATCGGGAAGATTAAGCAAGTTATTGCCTAGAGTCACATGGTGCTCGGCTAATCTGCCGCAGGCGCCGGGGATTGAACCGTGATCCCCGGATTCCCGAGTCAGTCACCCTGGCCGCAGCGCCACTCCTCTTCTGATGGCGTAAGGGCGGCGCATTGCTGGTGTCGTGTCGCAAGCGCGACGCAACTCCAGAAATGCTCAGGGGCTGCCCATACCTAACATGCTGCGTCAAGCATTCCGCCTGCTTCAAGCAGGCGCAGGTTTTGACGCAATGGCGTCGGAAAAGTGACTCAGTGAAATCTTGTAGATTTCACTGCGTCACTTTTCGAGGCTTTTTCCGACGGAACGGCCACCCTGCATACATTAAACCTGACGCAGGTTTAATGTGTCGCAGGGCTTTACAACGTGATGCATCTCCCTAGATGCGTCACGTTGTAAATAATGCACAATATGTTGCATGGTTTACGCATAGAAGTGACGCAACGCCGGCGTAAATGTGTCGCAAGGGGCTTGTAAATCTGCCCCTAAATCTTTACCCTCAAAGTCCAACACTTTCCCCAATGAGGTTATGTTTAGAGTGGAATTGGTCAATCTGAACCTGGCTCTAAGGCCAGGTAGGCTAAACGGATGTATGACATTACAACGCGTGTAATCACAACGCGTGCAGTTACATCGCATGCGTTACAACGCATGCGATGTTACAACGCTATGCCATTACAACGCAAGTCTTTACATCGACTTGCGCTAGATGGCGTGCTAAGTTCTAACATTAGAAAAGTGTAATTTACTATTCCAACTCCAGTCCACTTAACAGTAGGGAAGGTGTTGGGATAGTAAACTACACTATTTGTAATGTTATCACGCCATCTAGCGCAAGTGGATGTAAAGACTTGCGTTGTAATGGCATAGCGTTGTAACATCGCATGCGCGTGGTAAAAAACGCGTTGTAATGGCTGTTCCCCAGGCTAAACATGTATTTTAATGTACACAATTTTTACTGTACATTGTCTTTCAATAATTAAAAGTTTTGGGGTGTTTTTTTGTATTTCCATAAAAAACTATTTTATTACCTCAGAGCAATTCTAATTACACATGTGACATAGTTGTAGTGTAGTTACATGTATATTTGTAAGTTTACAAATTGTTAAATATATTGTACAATAGTTTTTAACAAAAATGTAATTCTTTACATTACTAACATTTTTTAAACATTGTAGTATTTTAACCCCTTCGCAGCTAGGCCTTTTCCCCCCTGTGCTAAGCCTTTTTTTGGATATTTGGAGTCGTTCGCGCTTAGGCCCCTGTAACTTTTTGACCACATAAGGTATCCATGCCAAACTTGAGTCCTTTTTTTCCAACATCATGGGGATTCTAAAGGTACCCAGGGTTTGTGGATTCCCTGTAGGAGACCCAGAAATTAGCCAAAATACATCTAAATGTTTTTTTTTTTTTTAAATGGGACAAAAAGGTTTCCAGATGAAAGCGTCAGTTTTTTTCCCTTCAAATGGTATCAAAAAAGGGGTAGTGGTGCTGAAATCACCATCTTCTCAGCTTTCAAGGACAAGCAGACTTTTGTCAGAAAACCAACATTTTTTACACAGTATTGGTATTTTTTTGGACATAGCCTATTTTTGCTATTTTTTCTGCTATCAACCTCCTTCCAGTTAATGGTAGAAATGGGTATGAAAGCAATAATGGATGAAAACCTATACATTTTATAAAAGTAGACACAATTCTGAATTCAGCAAGGGGTCATTTCTGTAGATCCTCCAAGGTTTCTTCATAGAAACTAACAGATAAATATAGGAAAAATTGAAATTGTTTTGAAAAAAACAGCCATTTGTGTCAACCGTTACATTTGCTGGACCTTTCTGGTTGTGGGGATATATAGGACTTGTAGGTTCGCCAACAACCCAACAAACCCAGAGCCAATAACTGAGCAGCGTCTTGCAATGGTTTTTTATTATGTACTGGGTATATAGCAATTATTTTGGGATAATGTATACATGGAAAAATCGGTATGAAAGACACCTATGTATTTCTGAAATGAGAACAAAAACTATAGAGTTTAGAAACAGCACATTTCCGAAATTGGAAGTATAGGTCATTTTTCAGACTGACTTCTTTTTTACAGATTGTTTTTCATTTGGAAGGCAGAAATGCATCGAAAGTCAATAGGTAATAACAGTTGCTCTACACTTCTGTGTTACCCTAAGTCTCCCGATAAAAATGGTACCTCACTTGTGTGGGTAGGCCTTGTGCCCATGACAGGAAACGGCTCAAAACACAACGTGGACACACCACATTATCACAATGAAAAATAACTCTTTTTTTTGCAAAGTGCCTAGCTGTAGTTTTTGAACCCTAGCTCTGCCTGCACCTAGGGAAACCTAGCAAACCTATACATTTTTTAAAACTAGACACCCAGATAGACTATTCGACGGATACCTGTCAGAGAGAGGTATATCACTTACATATAAAAAGCTTATACACCACACTCCTGATCCTTTAGTGACACTGAGGGAGAAATGGGGGAGGGACGGTCTAGAAATAAATGACGAGGAATGGCAGGAAGCACTCTCTTCCACCTCAGTGAAACTAGGGCTGATCCAATTAAAGATTTTACACCAGGTGTACCTCTCGAGACACAGACTGGTACTGGTGGGCAGGAGTGAGGATGGGATGTGTAGGAGACAGTGTGGCCTGGAGGGGACCTTTCTACACATACTCTGGGAGTTTCCCCTAATCCAAAACTACTGGAAAAAAGTGCATGAATGTATGAGCACGGTATGGGGGGTTGAAATTCGACTTGAGGCCAAAAGATGTCTCCTGAACATTTGAGAGCCCACGGACTTGAACGCAAAGGGCAAAACCCGGGTGACACTTGGACAGATGATAGCTAAGCGAAACATAGCCCACGTCTGGGGAGTGGCAACACCACCGACACTCAATGCCTGGAGAGAGGACTTGGATTGCTGTATGGCACGGGAGAAAACAGTGTATGTAGCCCGTGGCTGTCCCCGAAAATGGATATTGCTCTGGACTAAATGGAATGTGTATCTTGGAAATGTGTGTGAGCCCCCATGTGTCCCCTTCCTTGACGAACCACTAACGCCCTGATATAAGTAAAATGTGAACATCTAAGAATTGTCAACTTTTATAATGCATAACACTGCTGCCTGACAACGGCAATGTAACACAGATATTAGTAATGATCTCTTGTATGTAATGACCATTTCCTTGATTGTTCAATAAAAAGAATTTAAAAAAAAACTAGACACCCAGGGGAATCCAGTATGGGGTGACTTGACTGGCTCTCACCAGGGACTGTTACCCAGAATCCCTTGCAAACCTAAAAAATTGTCAAAAAAAACACATTTGCCTCACATTTCTGTGGTGAAAAGTTCTGGAATCTGCGTGGATCCACAAAATTCCACCCACCCCGCGTCCCTCCAAAGTCTTCTGAGAAAATGGTACCTCACTTGTTTGGGTAGCCCTAGTGTCCGCAACAGGAAATGGCCCAAAACGCAACGTGGACACACCACATTTTCACAGTAAAAATTGAGCCTTTTTTTGCAAAGCAACTAGCTATAGTTTTTTAACCCTAGCTCTGCCGTCACCTAGGGAAACCTAGCAAACCTATATATTTCTGAAAACTGGACACCCAGGGGAATCCAGGATGGGGTGACTTGACTGGCTCTCACCAGGTTCTGTCACCCAGAATCCTTTGCAAACCTAGACATTTGTCAAAAAAAACTAATTTTCCTCACATTTCTGTGGTGGAAAGTTCTGGAATCTGCATGGATCCACAAAATTCCACCCACCTTGCATTCCCCAAAGTCTTCCAAGACAAATGGTACCTCACTTGTGTGGGTAGGCCTAGTGCCCATGACAGGAAACGGCCCAAAAAGCAAGGTGGACACACCACATTTTCACACTGAAAAATTACCCTTTTTTTGCAAAGTGCCTAGCTGTAGTTTATGAAACCTAGCTCTGCCGGCACCTAGGGAAACCTAGCAAACATATACATTTTTGAAAACTAGACATCCAGGGGAATCCAGGATGGGGTAACCTGACTGGCTCTCACCAGGTTCTGTTACCCAGAATCCCTTGCAAAATTAAAAAATTGTCAAAAAAACACATTTTCCTCACTAGACACCCGGGGGATTCCAGGGAGGCATGGCTTATGCAGATCCCCCAACGCTTTCTTACCCAGAATCCCCTGCAAACCTTAAATTTAGCTGAAAAATTCCCTTTTTCCACACATTTTTCTGTGGGAAAGTTGTGGCATGACCGGGCTGAGACAAATTTCCTACCACCCAGTGTACCCCCAGGTCTCCCCATTAAAAATTGTGCCTCACTCGTGTGGGAGACCCAAGTACCCGCGACAGGCAAGGGCCCAAAACGTATTGAGGCGACATCAAAATTGCCTATCACAAAACGACCTGGTTTTTCAAGGGGGGGGGGTCACCTGGGTTTTTGGCCCCGTGCTCAGTGGCCGGCTAGGGAAACCTACCAAGCCCACACGTTTCTGAAAACTAGAATCCTGGGGGATTCCAGGTAGGTATGGCTTGCATGGATTCCCCAATGTTTTCTTACCCAGAATCCCCAGCAAACCTCAAATTTAGCTGAAAAAAATCACTTTTTCCACATATTTTTGTGTGGGAAAGTTGTGGCATGAGCAGGCTAACACAAATTTCCTACCTCCCAGCGTTCCCCAGGTCTCCCGATAAAAATGGTGCCTCACTCGTGTGGGAGGCCCAAGTACCCGTGATAGACAAGGGCCCAAAATGAATTGAGGCGCTCCCCCCTCACTGGTGCCTAGTGGGTGGATCCCTGCTTGGGGATCGCCCTCCCCCGGGCGATCTCCAAGAAGGGATCCACTAGAGAGGGAGATTCTCCCCTTTCCAACGATACCCCTCCCATCTGTTTCAGTGCTCGTGGGGCTGAGATAGCCCCACGAGCACCGAAACAATGAAACTGAAACTAAGTTTCAGTTTCGTTTTCATTGCAATGACGACAGCACGCCATGCGCGCTATCGGCATTGCAATGAAAATGCTAATTGGTCTCAGGGGAGGCCAATAAAAAAATTAGAAATCCCTCTGCTGTTTACAGCAGAGGGATTTCCTGCCCCTGTCCTCATGATGGAATGGTTCCGTCATGAGCAAAGGAACACCGGTGCTCATGACGGAACCATTCCGTCATGAGTACCGAAAGGGTTAAAGAGTACAAATGGTAATACCTTTTATCAGCATTTTTAATATATAGATGTATTCATAAATATTTTTGTACATCCTTTGAAAACTGATGTTTAAACATTTATAACATGTTCAATATTTTATAAACATTAATAAATAAAATACATTTTTTATCATTGATGTATATTAGGATATTAGGAAGAAGTCTGTTTTTCATTTAAATTTTACGCCATATTTGTTGTCCAGTTTCCTTTAAATTTGTAACTTTTTTCATCATTTTGTGCGGCTTGTGTAGTTTGTGATTGAGGCTTCTCATTGCTGATCTACAGTTCAGTGAGGTATATCTTAAACACCTGTTCTACGGGCTTGCTGGTGTGGTGGAGGTGTTTAGCCTTGGGCTAGTCTTTGTATTTGGATGTTGTTTTAGTGCAGTATGTGTTGGTCTGTTTACATTATTGAAGTAGGTCGTATTGCACATTGCAATGTTTAATTGCATTTTCAATGTGTTTAACATGTACATATAGTAAATGAATTATCAATCTGAATGTTTGTCTATTGAACTGTTTTTAATTCAGATTGGTATTTTAAATTTGCTCTAATAATATTTAGAAATACATATTAATACAAATAAATGTTTTTTGCTTTAGAGAGACAAATGTTGCTGGTAGACCTTGATCATTAAAAAAGAATCTTACTTTAATTGCCAACAGTTCATGCATTTGTTTATTTTAGTTGGAGAGCTTTGATTTAAATTGGGTTAGGGATAATTCTTAATGCCTAGTAACGTTTTATGTTTGTATGTATTTCAAGGTATTGGTAAGATGGCTTCTTCTAGGTGTTCCTTGGACTGAGTTGTGACCCCCTTCCACTGTGTTATTTGCCTTCGCTTCTTGTGTCATGGTGCGTTCATAGATATTCCACCATGGAATGTGATATTTACAAATACCGATGTATTATTTATTTTATTTATGATATTTGGGTTGCCATCTGTGGCCTGAGGGGTGCAGGTGATCAGCCCAATTATCCTCAAAATAATCCATTAGTGTAACTAAGTTTGATTCATGCTGTTGGTGATAGGGAGAATTAATTAGCATGTCATACTTTTAGTGACTTCTGTTACAGGGAAGTATGCTGAAGCTATTAACTTTTTTATTTTGTGTACAAATTTTAGGTCAGTTCTATATTTTATGCTCATACATGGTGGATTTTTGCAGACGGATCCATATGCTTGGGTTAAAGTGATAGCGTCCCCCTGAATTTCAGTTTGTGGGTAGACCTTAGATATGGTTGATATCATTGCCTGTTAAAAAATCTTTGATGATTTTTTGTGGGTTATTGTTAGTTTGTTGTTTTATATGTGTCATCATGTCATTGTATGTTGCACGTCGTTTGTTAAAGAGCAGTGCATACACTAATGGAATGTTTGCATTTTGATACTAACCATATATCAGAGCTGGCCCTTGCTAAGATAGCGCCCTGGGTGGAGAGAAATGTGGTGCCCTTGCTGATGCTAGTGAATAAAATGAGGCAGCAGGGGGTCTGTTTTGTATTCACTGGTCTGTCCCTGGCTGAGCAGTGAATGGTCCCTGAACACACACCTCTGCGGATCTTCCTCGGCTCATCCAAATTGTCCACAGCTTATCTGCCTCACACTGATGAGGGTGTGTCATAGGGGGTGAGAAGGTGAAGGGAGGGCAAGAACAGGAGCTAATGGGGTGTGAAAAACATCACCTACTGTATGCTAATGAAGAACCACTTTAAACTGGTAAACCTGACAGAGAAATGGGCAAGCAGGGACATGGACAAGGTTGGAGCAAGATGAGAGGGGTGCTGCTGTTTGCATCACTTTAATGCACACAGGTCTGTGCGCCTCTCCGAAGATTGGTGCCCTGAGTCTGTGCCCAGCTCTCCCATGTCAAATGCCGGCCCTGCTGTATATTGTGTATAATTCAGTGAATGGTAGAATGCACAACTTAAAAGTGCCACCCCTCATCCATGTGTTACACTGAGTTAAGGTTATAAATTGTTATAGGTAGCACAAATTGTTGTATCGTTATTGTGGTTGTCAAATAGCAAAAGGTCTCTTTTTGTGTAAGATTCAGATTTTTAGGAGCTACTGGTGTTTCTCAGGCTGTTAAAAGTGTTCTGGCAATTAATCTTTTTAGGGTTGATATACCAGGGAGTTGGTTTGCAACCTATTCAGGAATGTTTGGTATCATACATTTAAGTATCATTGCTGTTGTCTCTTGTGAGCTGGTAAAGGACTCTGTACTGCAACTTTTTTTGACTTCTATTTCAGCAGCAGTAAGTATGTTGCAAAACGCTTACAACTATTTAATTTTTAATGGTAGCCATATTTGAATAATATTTAGTGAACTTTCAGTGTGTTTTGTCACTGGTGGAACTCTCCTTACCATAAGTATAGCCTCTGTAATTTAAAAGTAGCTTCCCTTCTGGGATTTGATATATTTTGCTGCTTCAAACATTTTATCTGAGAATTTCAGAGTATAGAAAATATTGATTATTTTATTTGCAGATCTGTTTGATGTTTTGGTACATTTTTGTTGCAGTCTTCTGAGAGGAAAAATGTGTTAGCTGTTACGCTTTATTTTTAAATCAAAAATTTAGTTAGGGGTTGGTTTGCATTAAAAAATGTTAGTGTTATTTTTAGTTTTATTTTAAATTTGTGCTTTAGACACTGTAATTACGTTTGAGGTGGTCTTTTTCCATTTGAGTAATTTGGTGTATGTGTATTTTCTTTTAAGCACTTTTCCTTTTTGTAGCGGACACACCTGTAATTTTGAGAAATAAATATGTAGCATCATTTTAATTATGTGTTAACTTAACATACTTTTAGTTATTCTTTAATTGCGGTAGGTTTAATTTATTGCTAAACTTATTTTGTTTGTAGTTTTTTAGTGGTTTATTGAAATGCTGTAGTCCTCTTTTGGAGGTTTGCAATACTGAAAAGTGAGGCTATCCAGCTGTAATTATTTTTTGGAAGCATTTTATTGTGCGCTTTCATTGTCTTTTTATACTGTAAGTTAACTCATAAAGCGCTCCTATTTATCAGCTGATCTTAAGTTTAATTTAATTGGTTGGTTGGAGGCTAGTTAGACATTTTTTATGTTAATTAATGTTTACATCAATTTTGCATTGTTCAATATTTTAGTTTTCATGATTGTTGTTAAGTTTCCTTAGTTTTCAATGAGTAGGCGATATTTTTTACATCTTTATTTTTGTTGATGATATTGTATTTTAGATGCTTACTTGCTTATGCCTACTTCCCCTCCTGGGGTGTAGGCAATCAATCAGGACTCTCCAGCCACCTCTGGCCTGGGCTTTTCTTTCAATCTGGCTCCAGGTCTAACCCATTTCCTTGTAGTCAGCCTCAAGGCATTGGTGTCAGGTGCTTCTTGGTCTTCCTCTTTTTCTTTTTGTTTTCCCTTGAGGGTTCCAGGTCGGACTTGCCTGTTGGTGTTTGATGCGGGCTTGTGGCGGGTGTGACTTACCAGCTCCTGTGTCTTTACAGGTTTTCTTTATGAGCAGGGAGTTGGAAAGTCAGCTGTCATAGGTGTCTGTTGCTGATGGTGTTTGGCCAGCTGATTCGGAGGATTTTCCTCAGGAAGGTGTTGATAAAGATCTGAACTCTGTAGGTGGTGGTCACTGTTGTCCTCCAAGTTTCTGCTCCATACAGAAGGATAGATTTTACGTTGGTGTTAAAAAGTCTGATCTTGGTTTCCAGCGTTAGGTCCTTGGAGCTCCATATGTTCTTCAGCTGAATGAAGGCAGCCCTTGCTTTGCCAATTCTAGCCTTGACGTCAGTGTCTGTGCCATCCTGCTTTTTTATAGCACTGCCCAGGTCGATGAAGGCCTAAACCTCTTCCAGTGCATCGCCTGCAAGAGTAACTGGAGTTGTGCTGGCAGTGTTTGCCTTCAGGATCTTGCTTTTTCCCCTGTAAATGTTGAGGATAAGTTGTGCTGATGTGACTGCCACCTTGCTGGTCTTCTCTTGCTGGGTATGGGAGAGTAGGGCCAGGCCATCTGCAAAGTCCAGGTCATCAAGCTACGTCCAATGTGTCTACTGGATCCGATTTTTTCTCCTTAATCTAGTCTATGGCCAGCATGAAGAGAAAAGACGAGAGCAAACAACCTAGCAGACTCCGTTCCTCACTTGGAAGGCTTCTGCGAGTTGTCCTTCATGGAATAACTTGCAGGTCATCCCTCGTAAGAGTTCCTGGTGATTCTTATGAGTTTATCTGGCACACCATAGTGGCTGAGGAATTTCCAAAGGGTCTTTCTCCACGCTGTCGAATGCCTTCCCATACTCGATTAAGTTGACATAGAGGGAGGAGTTATATTCCATCGGCTGCTAAATGATGATGTGCAGCATTGCAATCTGGTCTGTACAGGATCTATCTTTCTGGAAGCCAGCTTGATGAACTTGCAATTGAGCGTCAACAGAGACATCCTGATCAGAATGAAGGAACAAGTTGACACTCAGTTGCGTAATAAAGTATTTGGTGGCAATATTTATGCTTCAATATTTTTGGGCGCTATTTGTGTATCTTGTTATTGTTTTTGTGATATAGTGCAATACAACCAATCCCCTCCACCCTCAGAAATTACTGATACCCATAGTGTCAGTAGTACCAGGAGGCCAATCCCAGGCCGACTACTGACCCACTTGTAATGGGCCCCTGAATAGCCAATACACACACTGCCACCATTGTGTCACCTCCTGTGTCAAGCCAGACATTTCTTTGCTGATTTCACCCCTATCTACACCTCTGGATTTGTTTATAAGAGACCTCTCAATTCTCTTTTCCCTGCATAGGCATGAGAAGTTGGTGGCTTCACCATTCTCAGAAATAGGGGAAGTGCTGAGGGAATGGAGCTCTGTCCAGAGCTCCAGCAAAGGCAGGTTCATAGAGGAGTCTGACAAGCGGTCTTGTGAAATATTGATGGATTGCATATTAGAACCGTTTTGCAGGTTTTGGGTGCTTGTGAATGTTGTGCTATATCTGCGCATGATTCATTATGTGTGGTCATTGTTATACGTTCATGTAATAGTTTTTAGGTCTCGCCTGACCCAGCGCATGCGCTTGTCTGGCGAGACTTATTGAGAGGGCTCCAAATAGTGCTACCAGGCCAGCCTAGAGCTACAGTGCATGTGCGCGGGTGCGCGCACCACTTTTACCGCAATTACTTTCACTTTAGCGGCTGCACGGCCACTTTGATGTTTGATCGCTATGGCGATCACTTTCACTTTTTCGGCCGCACGGCCGCTTGGCATAGCCAATAGGTCTCCATTCCATTCATTAGTCTTTATTGTCGATGTATTTCATCATAAAAGACAGTTACAATACATAAAAAAAAAATACAAACAAAATACATAATAATAACAAAACCAGATAGTCACATTAAAAAAATTAATCATATTAGCATATTTCAGTAACCTAATACCTCTTGATTCTAATAAACCAAACCCAAGCCAAAAATTTAGCAACAGCAATAGCAACGTATTCACTAGGGTCAAATCGCAATATTTCAAGTGCTTCTGACCCTTGTCTTGTTCCCAGGGTACGACATATTGGTTTGAGCCATTTAGCTCGGGGTGCAGCATAAGCGGGACATACAAAAAAGATATGACCAACAGAATCTATGCAGTCAATACACCTTTTGCAGGAATCACAGGAAACACCCTTCCATTTTTTAGTAAAAGAGTTAGTCGGAAGGGTGCCTACCCTAAATTGGTGGTAGAGTTTCCTGTCACAAGGTCTGGTGATGGTATCCCAGTAGGCTTCAAGGAGAGGGATTTTTTTTTGGACTAGGAACCTTCCTGTCAGAGACTCTGCAGAAGCTGAATTTAGATGTTTTTGCTGCACCATTAACCAATAAAGGCCCTTAAAATCTTTCTTGGAGGGAAAGGGGTTATTGGCCGGGTCGGTCCATAGATTACCCAACCCCATAGAATCCAGGAGTTGTTTAGTCTGTCTGAACCAGGGGATGTTGCCAGCCCCCAAGATGGATCGCACATCAAGAAAAGCCTTGGCATAGAGGTCCAACTCGGGGACTGTCCATAATCGCCTCCAAAAGGCCAATGGCTTGAACCTAGCAATGTCATCAAACGAGTGACAGCCAAGATCCAACAGGAGCGGTTTAACAGGGGTAGAACAAGGAAGGCCTGTGAGCATTCTGAGAAATTTATGTTGTGCCTTAACCAGGGGAGAAAGATCAGCAAAACCCCAAAGTTCAGCGCCATAAAGGATCGCCGAATTGATCCTAACATTAAAGATTTTAATGGGGGGGCCTATCATTCTCGACTGGGATTGCTTTTGTTCTTTAACTAGGCAACCAGAAAGCTGTGCAAATTTTAGAGTTAGAACGTCAATTTGCGGCCTCCAATCCAACTTGTTTTCAAAAACTACCCCCAGATAGGTCATGACATTAGTTCGTTCAAGCAGGACATTGTCCATGGAAACATGACCCTTCACACCTCTCCCTTTGTTAAAAACCATATATTTGGTTTTGGACACATTAACAGACAAATAAAAATCAGAGCAAAAGTTTGTGAAAACATTCAGAGCCACCTGTAGTCCAGACAAGGTCTGGGAAAGGAGTAGGGTGTCATCGGCGAACATAAGGAGTGGAATTTTGGTGCCACCCAGCGTTGGGGCGTCCGTGGAGGTGTTGGAATAGTACTGGACAACTCTGTTGATAAACAGTAAAAACAGAGTGGGAGCAAGGACGCACCCCTGCCTGACACCCCTATTGACCCTAAATCTATCTGTAACCTGGCCCTGTTTCCCCCAGCGAACTTGTGCAAAGTTGTTATCATGGAGCCTAATCATGATATTCAGGAGATCAACTGGGATCCCTAGCTCGGCCAATACACTCCAAAGTTTCGTCCTATTGACTAAGTCAAATGCTGACCGAAGGTCTACAAATGCAGAATATAAAGTACCGCCACACAGATAGACCGTTTTCCAGACAATCAATTGAAATTTGAAAGCCTGGTCGATGGTACTAGTACACGGTCTGAAACCGGCTTGCAGGGGAGAGATGATGTCCTCCTGCTCAATCCAGGCCTGGATTCGTGCCAGGATCATTCTAGCGATGATTTTCTGGACAGAGTCAATAAGACTAATTGGGCGGTAGTTCCCCGGGCAGGAGCGGTCACCTTTTTTGAAGATAGGAAGAATCTCAGCCCCCCCCCCAAGAATCAGGAATGTCGGCCCCTCTGGCTACGGCGTTAGCAAAATGTGCAATATAAGGCACCCAATTCCCAGGGTCAGATTTAAAGAGATCCGTGGGAACACAATCCATACCCGGCGCCTTACCACTTGGAACCTTACTTAAAGCCTTTTCAACCTCAACACAGTCGAAAATTAAGGTCGGGGAGATGGACAGGTCCCTGTTTATTGCTGGGGCAGGCACCTCAACCTGTGAGGAATTCGAAAACTGGGATTCAAAATGCGTCACCCAGGCGTCCGGAGGAACGTGGTTGATGGGGACCTGGCTATTCTGTGAATTGCCCCACTTAACAATGTGCCAGAACAGGGTTAGGTTCCGGTGTTTACTGGCAGCCAGAAGGTCGTTCCAGTGATCGTTGTCCCACTCTTGTTTGGCCTTGGCTTTAGCCTTATTATAAACTTTTCTAGCCAATCTGATATTATCTGGATCTTTGTTGGCAATAGCGAGTTTTAAATTTCTATATGAATCTCGGCAAGCTTTATTGTACCAAGTAGATGGTTTTAAAATAACAGATTTCTTAGCCTTACAAGGTTTTGAGAAAAGAGATTTAAGGCCAGAGAAGAGGTGGTCATGTACGCATGTAGCTTTGCCAACAACATCCTCAGTGCTCTGAAGAGACTGTAAATCATCCAGAGCACAGGATACCTTGGAGCTGATCTCGGATAATAGTGCACCATCAATAGCAACCTTGTCCCAGCGTGCACGCCGTTGGTCATTGGTTAAAACGGCTTCCGCAGTCACTGTTTCAGAGGGTTTGGTTCTATATGCTGGACAGAGTGAGAGACTTAAAACCAGTGGGTTATGGTCACTCTCGGGGCGGTCGAAAACCGCCATATCACATAATGTGGACCAGAACTCCACTTTAACAAGGGCATAGTCAATTCTGCTGTTACAACGTCGGCCATCTGAAAAAGTCATCTTTCCACCCTTATCAGAGGCGGTCCGCCCATTGGCGGCCCTGAAACCCCGCTCCATACATAATCCCATCCACTGAGTGGCAGACCCTGTCCACCTCTTAATAGGAGGGAGATCGAGAGGAGGGATATTTAGGATCGCGTCCACCTCCCAAGTAAGTGAGTCGAGAGCAGAGAGCAGGGGTTCAAAACAGCAATTTAAGTCACCCACAATGAAAACATTAGTGTATATATTAATAGTGTCCAGAAACCCATCTAATTGTAAAAAGGTATTAGTACCACGTCCACCTGGGAGGCCTCTATTATAGACATTTATAATTAAAACTTCAGGTTCATTGCGGTGTTGCAAAGAAATAATCAATAGATCAGGGCTGTCGATGACCAATTCTTTAAGGGAATACCCAAGGGATTGCTTAACCCATATACAGAGCCCGCCGGACGGACGGCCCCTGATACCACGAGTAGCCCCCTTGGAAAAATTTACATACCCGGAAAAATAGATCGGGTTCACAGCCCAGGTTTCCTGAAAAACCAGGATATCATGGGTGTTTACCCAACCTGACCAATCTTCCGAGGTTACCCTACTACTGAGGCCCGCAACATTCCACGAGACCAGGGTCAGGGGGAGAGAACTAGATGGCATAATACACGGGGAAGCAGGGGCGGGGCCCATAATGGCTGGATTGGTTGCAATGTTATTGGGGCCCATACTCTCGCTTTCGGGGGGCGAGGATCGATAGGGGTAGAGGGTGGGCTGATTAGTGGAAAAGGCAGGGTGCTGGGAGACATAGTATCCAGACCAACTTGTGCCCCCCATAAACCACCTCTCCCTGTTTGCCCCGTGTTATCTGGACCAAGACAGACCTCCCGCATGTTACTCGAGTTTACCATGTTTGGTGACTGTCAATCAACCCCATCTAGAGAGTTCAAGGGGGCATAAAAGTTTGACAATGGGAGATAGAAATCCGGTCTTGTCTGTCGGTGGGAATTCCTATTAACCCTTTCCCAAGCAATGGGCGTATCACGTGTTGATGCAAGGGGGTTGTGAGGATAGAAGTATGACAAATCCACAGTGGATATGCCAGTCGCTCTCGAGGTGTTGGGAAAAGAGCGAATGTGGCTCACCACCCTAGGGTCACGAAAATTTATAATCACACAATCACCCTCCACTTGTTTGGCTCTATTGCCCAACCAACATACCCTACGTACAGTCAATATTTCAGCCCGTAGTCCAGCAGGTAAAGGCCTATTATTATTTAACCAGTGTGTAACTTTGTTCTTCAGCTCACTATGAGACCCGGGCTTTGCCTGTAGGAACCGAGGAACACCGGCCATTATAATTGTATAGGGTTGGGACTCGGGTGGAAGATTAATACATGGGAGATTTTGGAGAGGGTCAACATCCTCTAGGTTGGGCTTACTGATAGAGATATTGTTCGTATTGGTGGCAGTGTTAATATTACAACCTGATTCTATCGGAACATCGATATTGACATGAAGGCGGGGTGCTTCCACGGCCTGATCGTTAAGAGCAGGGATATTGGGTGGTGCTCTATCCATGAGTGCATTAGCAGTGGAAGCAGGCCTAGTTTTGTCAACTTTGTCTAAGTTAGAGGAAGTTTTGGGACCAATAGAAGACACTGCAATCTTTTCCAACAGAGACGTATTGGCAAACACCATACCCTCTATCTTCTCAAGCGAGGTGGAGAGTCGAGTAACTCTCTCTAATAAAGGAAGGAGAAGTGATTTAAATAACTTCTCTACAGGCTTGAGAAAATCAGAGGTAGTGGAGTCTGCGTTGGATTGGAGGGTAGAAGGGTGCGGGGACCTCGAACTACCAGTTGCCAAGTGGGAGCTATCAAACATGATAGAATTGGAAGCGTCACAAATATTTGCAGATTTATGTGAGTTGGACACTTTGGAGGTTTTAGCACGTTTCCCCTTGGGAGGGGCTCCCGTACATTTTCTTTTACTCGGAATACGCCTAGGCTTGTGGACCTGGGTCAATGCTACAGTAGATAGTTGGTCAGAGGTAGACTGTGGGAGGCTGGTGCTAACAATAGTTGGTTCACCACTGGACTCGGGGGTACTAATTATCTCATGCAAGTCAACCAATGGACAATGAACAGGTGTGTCCGGCGGTACATTTGAGGTATTACATGACATGCTGGAGAGTGGTTGGGGCTGGCTGTTGTCGGGCGAGACGGCTGTCATAATGTTGCCAAGAGATGATCTTTTAGCAGACAATTCAAGGGACAATCTTTTTTCCGTTAATAAAATCTCATGTTCGAGAACACGAGCAGCTCTAGTGATAAAGTTATCAAGGGTCCCTGTTACTTGACCCCCTAAGCTACCCCGGGCCACCTTCCTACCGGACCTTAAAGAGGTCATGATTTAGGAAGAGAGCAGACAAACAATGGGGGGGGGGGTAACCGAGGAGAATAAAAGATAAACCTCTGAAATTAAAATAAGATAAAATTGACTAAATATGTCTAAATCACACTAAAATGTTGGAGTGCTAAATATGGGCAACAAATACTGAGTAAGGCAGTTCACCAGTCAGCAGTGACACGTGTACTCGCAATAACAGCAATGTTTGTAACTCGTTGAGGGCGACCCTTTTTCAGGGGGGTGGCCCGCCCCGACCACAACCGACCACGAACGGCCACAAACGGCCCGCTCTTTGCCCGGTCTTCGCCCCGGTCGGCGGCCCGCGCGCGTTCCGCTGGCGCGTTACAAGGTTGAGATGTTAATAACGAGGGCCGTTAACAAGGAGGCGGCACCGGGAAGAGCAACCAGGTGAGGCGGATCTGATTGGCGCTGGGCCCCTTGGTCCTCGCAGTCCCAGAGCTGATCAAGGCAGCAGCCTTCCCCCTAGTGCAGCGTAGCGTCCGTGGAAGTCTGTTAGCTCCGAGGCACACAGCAAGAATGGAAACTCGTCCAGGGTTTTATGCTGATAGAGCCGGCGAGCGGCTCCCGCGAAGCGGGGGCCGCGAGGCGTTGATTGATGCTGGGAGGCGGCTCCGGGAAGAGCAACCAGGTGAGGCGGATCTGATTGGCGCTGGGCCCCTTGGTCCTCGCAGTCCCAGAGCTGATCAAGGCAGCAGCCTTCCCCCTAGTGCAGCGTAGCGTCCGTGGAAGTCTGTTAGCTCCGAGGCAATAGGTCTCACTTTTTGGACCTTATAAGTGTTTAGTTATGCAACTATTGCATGGCTAAACACTTATAAGGTCCCAAAGGCGAGACCTATTGGCTATGCCAATGCTTGTTTTAAGTGCGTTCAAACGCTTACCTCATGCTCAAAGCAAGAGGTTTTCCTATGTTCAATATTTTGAGACTTTGTTTAATCCTGAAACAATGTTAGATGTGGAACTACAGCACTTGCATAATGATATATGCAATAAAATAGTTAAGTGTATGGGGTATGTATAAACAAATACCTATAAGTCAAAAGGATGCAAGAATCAAAGGAAGAAAGAGAATTGAGAACTAAACAGAACAAAAAGCCGACAGTTGCAAAACAACACAGCAACAAGGTAAAACGTTTTTGTGTCTTCGCTATGAAACATCACGTGAACCTTTCTCTTTTGTCATTGTTTGTGAGGGCAGGAACTGCAGAGGAAAACTCAATAAGATACAGCGAGGATCAACAATGGTGGAGGCAGCAGACCTGCCGATGAAGAAAGGAGCCTAAAATGTGGTGGCTGTAAGACCAGCAGATGTGTTTCTTAGACTTTGGCCCTCTGGCGATCAAGGCCATGCAGAATGACAGCAGTTTGCTGCTGTCTTCGTCTTTTCAATGCAAAAGTCGGAGGACCATGTTCTGTGGGTCAGATGTCTGTCCGTCCTCCACAGCAAACAGATCTGCAATCAAACCAATGCAGTGCAGACATCAGAGAGGAAAAGCGAGGCCCGAGCTATCCTGGCAGCATCATAGAATATACTAGTATTCCCCCAGCAGAATCACTAACAAGGAATTGCAGCGTCAGCAACACAAAGCTGATCTGTAGCTGTTGATTGAGAACATGTGCGACTGTACTACGCAGAAAGGGAAGTCGCAAGAGCTGGGGGACTGTGAGCACCTTGTACTTGCCCTAGAACCTCGTGTGCGCTTCAGTGTAAGCAGTAAAACAGGTTTTTTTGTCCTGAAGACCAAGACAGGAACCCCTACTGTTACAAGTAAATGAGGAATAAAAAAAAGATGACTCAATGCATGAAAAGAGAACGTAGAAAGCACTTGTAAGTTATGAGTACTAACAATAAGCACTTTTGCATGGTTTAGTGCTAAGTCCCAATAGTACACAGGCCAATGCTAATTGTGATTATGGTTTGAATTAATCCATATATTGGCAGGGCCGTTTCCCGTGTTTGGTCAGTCTAGTGCGATAAGCAATTTCGTCACCAGCCATGGATGTCAAATGGAGGCTATTGAATTTCAATTTGATGTTTTTAATTGCACATGGGCGGCTGGCAGAGATCAGCGGGGAGCAGGCTTCTCTAGAAGGGGGGAGGGGGCAGTGCTACTCAATTGTCACAAATGTGATTGTAAGGAGCAGAAGGAAACATTTTGCTTGGATGAGTAGAGATAGGGACAGATTGTCCGCCATGTGGGGTCTAGATTAGTAGCCAGGGATAAGGATCATTTAAACAAATAAACATCAAATGTATTCTGACTGGCTGTGGACATCACATCAACTTGAAGAAAGAGGTCGAAAGAGCAGACATTTTTCACTTCTCATGAATGAATATAATCTCTCTTTACTATGCACGTCACTTCCCCAAGATTTATGAGAAGGTCACTAAAATGCTGCAAGTGGATTTACAAAATAGCACTGACATGTTTGAGAAGGAAGTGGAGCTGGTATTGGATAAGCTTCACCATTGAGCGTGTTGATATGTTTTAGAAGTTTCTAGCTGTCGATGTTAGGCAAGGACAATGCAGCTTCACCTATGTATTTGCACTATATCGTGGCTACAAGTCATAGATGTACACCTACATTTTTGCAGCTGGACTAAATTTTGGGGTTCACCTAAAAAACAAGAGTATGCTTGAAAATAGAAGAATTGAGATTACAAGTAGTATGGATTTACTATACTCCTGTGTTTCCCATTGCCAAGAAAAACCGGGCAAAATGTGCAAGGGAAAACGAATGGAAAATAGGTAACCATGCAATAGCACAGTGTACTAACCCCTGTGCCTCACATCATGGGGGATATGTACAAGGAAGAAGCGGAGCATGTCGTTAGCCTCCTTGGCTTAACGACACGCTCTGCCACGTCTGAAACGTAAGGCTGCACCATATTTACAAGAATGTGGTGCAGCCTTGCGTTTTCCCCTGCGATGACACTAGGTTTAGCAACTTAGCGCTAGCGCAGTCACCATTGCACCAGAGCGCAAGGGTGTCTGTGTGCAGGGGAGCATTGTTTATGTGTAGGAAGGTGTCCCTTCCGACACATAAACAATCCTAAAACGTGATCCTGTCACTTTCATGTGTGCTGCTTCATGCAGCAAATATGAAAGTGACAAAATGGCATTTTCTTTAAAGGTTTGTTTATCTACAGGAAGGGACGCCTTCCTGTACATAAACAAACCATGGCGTTTTGCTTTTTCCTTGTGTGCTGCACAAGGCAGCACACATAAAAAAGCTAAAACGAGGAGAACTAATGCATTTCTCCTCGTTTCGTAAACTTAAGACCAGGGTTTTCCTGGTCTTAATTTTGGCGCTGCCTCCTATGTACGCCACCCTTGTACATAGGGGGCAGCGTCAAATACAATGGGTGTTGAGGTGGAATGCCCACCACAACACCCACTGCACACCCTTTCACGCTAACTATAGCGTGAAAGGGGGGCCTTTGGTACACAGCAGCGTTAATCCACGTTAAATGGTTTACCGCTGCCTTGTACATAAGGCGCAGCCCCTATCACCACCACAACATCGGTAGTAGTGACGTTGTGGTGGCGATAGGGGCTTGTACATATGCCCCCATGTCTCTTAACCACCCCCGCCGCAGAATCAGCTGGTTATCCCAGTTTGGCAAAATACTACACCTGAGGATACTGGTATTTCTGCAAGTGGTATTACCATACCAAAGGTACTATATACACACAAAAAAAAAACACACACACACACTCACACACGCACACTCCCCCCACCCCAGAATGTTGCTGTCATTTGTTTTTATTCAACCCACACACAGAGACAGCAGCTTCGAGCTGGCAGAATAATTGATCACTACACAATGTCACTTTACTTCACTCTACTTTAATCCACTTTACTTTACTCCACTCTACACAATTCCACTCTACGCCACCCTGATCCACTCTACACCACTCCACTCTACTCCACCATATGCCACTCTACATCACTCCACTCCACTTTACGACATTGTACTTCACTCTATGCCACTCCACTCTATGATACTCTACTCCACTCTACTCTACGTCACTCCACTCTGCGACATTCTACTCTGTGACACTCCACCCTACTCTACGCCAATCCACTCCATGCCACTCCATGCCGATCCATGCCACTCCAGTCTACTACACTCTACAACACTCTACTCTACTCTACTACATGACACACTAATCCGCTCTTTGACACTCCACTCTATGCTGCTTCAATCTACGACACTCTACTACACTCCACACCACTCCAGTCCGTGCCACTCTACTCTACTTAACTCTATGACACTCTTCTCTTCTCCACACCACTCTACTCTATTCTACAAGACTCTATTTCACTCCACTCTATGCCACTCCACTCTATGCTACTTCACTCTATGCCACTCCACTCTATACCACTTCACCCCATACCACTCTATGTTACTCCACTCTACGAGACTCCACTTCATGCCACTCGACTCCACTCTATGCCACCCCACTCTACATCACTCTATGCCACTTTTTGCCACTCCACTCTACCACAATCCACTCTACTCCACTTTATGTCACTCTATTCCACTCCACTCTTTACCACTCCACACTACGCCACTCGACTCTACAACACTCTACTTCACTCTCTGCCACTCCACTCTACGCCACTCCACTCTACTCCAGTCTGCTCCACTCTACGATACTCCATTCTATGACACTCCTCTCTATGACACTTCTCTCTATGCCACTCTACTCCACTCCATCTTCACCACATGTCTCCAATGTACACTACGACACTCAATATCATTTCACTCTATTACACTCTACTTTGCTTCACTGTAAGACACCCTACTCCTCTGCATGACACTCTACTCTATTCTACATGACTCCACTCTACCCCACTCCACTCTACTCCACTCTATGCCACTCCACTCTACACCACTCCACTCTATGACACTCCATTCCACTCTATAAGACTCCATTTGATGCCACTCTCCTCTTCGCCACTAATGTGCTGAACAGCAGCTATGCTGGTGTACAAAATGGCTAAAACAAATTGACAAAGCCAATAGCTTTCACATAAGTAAGACTCTATGCCAATGCTTGTCTTTTCTTACCTTCATTTTCCAACACTGCAAGGAAAGATATGGCTCTAGATTGGACACTCAGACCTTGTTCACAGTGCCTCATTAAACTAAATTCCCTGCAAACCTCTGTGAGATGGGATCATGCATTTAAGTGGTGAGGTTTCTATCACACCTCATAATTGTTGGTGCTATAAAAAACACATCTTCGTATTTCTCCCTTGATACATCTTGACAGGTCAAACCGGCCAAACTTCATTTGGGAAAATGCCCAGTGAATACCAAGACATGGGCATTTGCTGGTGCAAATGGCACCAAAATCTGCATCTGCATGTTATGCCTCATTTTTAAGGACTGAAATCATATAGGTGCTATTTAACATGCCCACTAACTTCTGACCCCCATGGGTGTCAGTTTTTAGGTCTCGGATGGCGTTGGAGCGCGCATGCGCTCCTTGCCTGAGAGAGTTATAGTGAACAAGTCAGTTTGGAGAAGGGGACTCTAGCCCAGCCCCTCATTTCCATTTTGTAGCATCAGCGTTTATGGTAAACGCTGGCTTCCCATTGAAAAGGAGGGTTTTTCGTTGCCTCCCTTTCACTTTTTGCCGGACTGGCTCGCCTGATTCCCGACAGTGGTGAAGACTTTTCTGATCTGCTTGTTTATTTAACAAGCAGATCAGAAAAGTCTTCACAACAGCTGTGAAGCAGGCACGGAGCTCAGAGGCACACGGGGTCACGGGGAGGACAAGGCAATGGCAAGCACTTGTTTTAATCAGAAGTGTGAAGATACTGCTTATTAGAGGTGTAGCCTAGATTTACCTTCCCTGTCTCTCCCATCACACACTGCTTTCTTATCCATAACTGGTCGCTGTAAGACTTCTTACTATAAGTAAAATTGTCCTATACGAGCCGTTCCTGTTGAATAACTGCACTCCTCAACCATGCAATACATACCAACCCCTCCAGCCCTTAACCTTTCTGCCCTCCAAAGCTATCCGTTTCCCTCTTCCAAATATTGCCCCGTTTTTCTACACGTTCTTCGCACAAACATAAACACCCTTCTCAGCTTTTATCCCTCTTTCGCAACTACTCTCCTCACTCCATGCTGCCCTCTTAGTCTGTCAGTCTCACGTGCTGTCCTCCCACGAATGCTAACGTTTCTTTTAGTTAACCTCCCTTCGGCCTCGCATCCACCTCCAACTCCAACCCCTCATTTTGCCATTCTTACCCGCCCATGTCACTCTTCCCCCACCCAATCTACGCACCCCTTAAAGACAGGGAACTAACGTGGCCACGCATACATGCGTAGTGCTCGCGTCTTCTTGCAGGCCCCCATCGCCACCAGTCAACCTGTTGACTCAAAATGGGAGAGAAGCCAGCCGTTTAAGCTTATGGTTCTCTCTAAGGTGACTGGAGAATTAACCGTTTTGAGGGCGTTACAGGTTTGAACAGAAAGTGACCTCGTTGAAGTTCATGGCGGCAATTTGTTCGTGAGGAGGATGAATGTGTGTGCAAGAGATGACACCCACGAAACGAGTGCGAGTTGACAAGTGCACACCCACTCTCACCATATTCCCAATCCCGGCACTGTTTAAAACTCTGGCAGAGCTTCAAGGGCTTCCGCTGTGGCGTGTCACACCTTTCAGAGTCTGCACACGAGTCTCTGAAGACTCCACAGTTCCCTCGGAAGAGAGACCGTCAGCCGCGCAAGAATAAGTGACTCAGAGGCCGGGCATTCCTGCAGCCCATCCTGAGCCTAGGCCGGAATAACGCCTGGGCTGAGCAGGTACCACCTGCCATGTGTGCTCGACAGCCCAGGGAGGCCTTTGATTGCTCTCTTACTCCGGCTCTTTCCACAAAGTAGGTAATAATGCGCCTTTGTCAAGAAGATGACGCCTCCGGAGTGGAATTCTCATGCGTTAATGCCCCGGTCCGCTTCCTGCTGATAGGCACTCTGCCGTGGTTGCTATGCGATATTGTCCCAACACAGCCACATACACTGGACCATTGTGCTTTCATACACATTTTCAGATTTTCCACCAGATAGCTTGTTACTTAAATATTTGTGTCGCTGTCAGGCTGAAACCGCCTCAAGGCAGTGTCATTTAAAACTGTTCTGTTTGTACATGGTACAGTAGAACCGCTTTAGCCTATTATTCCACAGCCTTTCACCACCTTTGGGGGGAAAAAGTATTTAAGGTACAAGATACAGAGCAGATTTTGTATTAAGGAGCAGGTGAGCGCTTTATGGAGAGCATTGTTAATCTGTGCAGTATCTTCAACGATTACAGTGCTGTACCCAAGACTATGAATGCCCTGGTTATTTACAAGTCATCTTCATTCTTCTGAGTTCAGGTTTCCCTGGGCACTTTATTAGTTCCTGAGTAAACACTCCTGTCCACAGAACAACTACCAAGCAAATAAACACATGTAGTTTCCGAGATGGCCAACACTTACATTGTATGCAAATAATATAAAAGGCAAGTTAAATTGCGTCACTTCTTGTAATACAAAGCCATTAGTACATATTGAAGCCGACCCCTACAGAATGGGAATCTATGAATGTGACAGGTAGGCTTAGACTCAAAATAATGAAGATTGCTGGTAAGTAACTGGGGCATTACCTACTCGTTAGTCTTCCTCGACACAGACATTACTCATGAGCTGATAACCAAAGCATATAGCACCTGAGAACCCCACAGCGGGTAAGGAAGAATTTGAATTCACCAATGAGACTGTGTTGCTAACTGCAACAACCGGGGAAACAAAGGCCTCCATTCCCAACCATACACTATCATCCGAACGAATGCCTTGTCTTCCCTGATATTCTCTAATAGCTTGGAAATCATGGCTAATGGAGGAAATGCATATACCAGAACCTGATGTCAAATAAACAAAATTGCATCTATACACCACGCTCTTGTTGACAATGTAATTCTGCAATAGCAAGGGAGCTGATTCTCTCCTGATTGCAATAGGTCTATTTTTGGTAACCCAGACCTCCTCTCCTACTGTTGGAATACCTCCAGCATACATGATAACAAGCATTGAAAATGCAATAGGTCTCGCCTTCGATTAAGATAAAGCCATTTGCTTTGCTAATGGTATTGTATAGCAAAGCAAATAGCTTTAACTTAATGAAAGCCGAAACCTATTGCATTTTTAATGCTTGTTAATGGGTGCATCAGATAGCACCTACACCTCCGGGGCACTCATAATCGAGGCCTTAGTCTTACCTGTAAGAATTTGCTTAATTGGTTTTATATTTACTATGCATGTCCCGGACTGCACATCACCAAATTGTTTGATAACACACAAGTATGTCTGTTTAAATGTTATAAAGGGCCAGATGTTCAAAAGCTGATTACAGTGCTGAAAGTGTGTAATTTGCAAAATCACAGACTTTGAGAATGCAAAAAGCTGTGCTGCTATGCAAAACAATTACTTGGTTTGTGTGACAAGTACTTCCGTCTTGCAAAGTGACTTTTGCAACACTTTGTATTGCAAATAGAAGGTGGAGTAAAAGCGGTGTTGATGGTTTGAGACTTGGAATTACAACCATCAACATCCGATTGGGGTAGTAACTGAATCACAAAATAAAAGCTCTCCCCATTGGACATCTTAACATTTGGAGAGAGTGGTGTGTGGCCTCTATGGAAGGTGTGGGGCAGATAGTGGGACAGGGGATATGGGCTTCTTCACTTGGAAGGAAGGCAGACAAAGGGATAGTCACCTATTGTCCCTTGCAAACCTCTATCCCTGCTTTCACATTAGATTGTAAAATGTGTTATGTCTCATTAGCGTTGATGAGTAATGAGCTTTGTGACATTCAGCAACTTAACATTTTATGATGCGATTGATTAGTACATCAGTCGTTTCACAAAATGGAGCATTGTTTCTTTGCTGTAGAAATGGTTAAGAAATGTGTCCCTTTCTGTCTCTGCGTGGATGGCACTGTGCCAATACTATGCTTAAAGACTTTGCTTGAAAAGCAGACATTTTAGGTGAGAAAATTTAAAGTGCTGCTGGTGTTGTACGGTGCTCTATACAGAAGCTGCTCTCCTCCTAAACTTGGGAACTGCCCAGCGTTCTCTTCTTTTTTACACATATATATATGCCGCACGGGAGCCTGTGCGGTTTGAATGCGAAACTGCCTCTCGTGCAACGTCCCATTTTATAAAGTTAGATACAGCGGAAATCCGAAAAAGTGGCATTCTCTGGATTAGTATATGCTCAAAACCAATGAGACATACAAAGAAGAGAGAATCCGGACAAAGAATAAAAAAATATTATTTTTTTTGACAAAATACAGGAAGTGCAAACTAGTATTGTATCATCTAACCCTGTAGACTGAAAGTTATCTAAATGAAAATAGCTGAAAGAAACCCAAGCCGGGGGCAGAGAGCCAATGAGCTCCTAGATGACAACATGGTGACCAGGGATCCTCCCAGTTCCGGGAGCATGCATACAGAAGAGAGGAGAAAGACCGTCCAGAGTCTCATTAAAGAATTACAACAAGCAAAAATCACAGAGATTAATAAATGGTGGAAGAAGACAACTATGGAGAAATACATTGAATTTAAAAGAGTGCCCAGCGGATTGCGAATTTTAATCATGCCCACACTTAACGATTTAGATCTGGATTTGATCAAACAGTGGCAAATGGACACAAATGAATGTTCTTTAAAACTAATGAAAACTTTAATTATGCATGCTGAAAGGAAAATTGAAGGGATTCTAGAGAAAATCAAAATTTTGGAGGAAGAATTGGACAAACTACCGAATAATGATGAGAAAAAAGAATTGATGGACACAATGGAAAAGAAGATTACTAAACATGAGATTGATGTGGAGAAGAGAAAGGCCAGTAAATTCAATCGCGATCATATTGATTATGCGAATGGTCGGATTTATACATTCGCGAGAAAATATGATTCCCTTAGGAATAGAGCAGCAATAGATAGATGCATCAGTTATGATACTCAGGGCACATATGACAGCTCTGACTTGAGCTCTGTAGATGAGGATACTGATATATCCAAACTGGATTTTTGAGGGGAAATGAGGCTGGCACAAATGGAGACGCGACAGCAAGGTCGAGCAAGAGGGAATAAAATTGATTTGTTCCACGAGATTGTGGTAGAAGAGATTAATCAACTATCCATAAAGAAGAGGACCAACAAACAGTCATGGAACCTTACACCAAAAGAACAAAAGGCACTAAAAGACTTAAGGGACAACTCAAAAATTGTCATAAAGGCTGCAGACAAAGGCGGGAATATTGTTTTACAAGATCAAGAACAATACATCTCTGAGGCATACAGGCAATTGAGGAACCAAGAGCACTATCAACAATTGGAGAAGAACCCAATGGAACAATGGACTATGGAATACCACTAATGATTGTTAGCTTGGAAAGAAAGGGGACTGATCAACTTCGAGGAATACATGTACCTTAAGGTGGAAAACCCAGTAACAGCGACTATATACTTTCTACCTAAGGTACATAAGTCACTCACTAATCCTCCAGGAAGACCAATAGTAAGCTCCATGGGTTCTCTTTTTGAAAAAACTTCCCACTATATTGATGTGTTCTTGATGGAATATGTGATTTCTCTTCCTTCATACCTTAAGGATACAACGGCCTTCTTAAACAGACTACGAAACATCAATTGGAACCACAATCTAACTATGGTTACGATTGATGTAACCTCGTTGTACACATTAATCCTTCACAAAGATGGTTTAACAGCAGTAAGGAGGTTCCTGAAGACAAGATCTTTGAGTTTTTTGGAACACTCCGAAATGATTATTGATATGTTGGATCATTGCTTAACGCATAATGTTTTTCTCTTCAATGTCGAAACATTTCTCCAAAGACAAGGCACAGCAATTTTGGTACATCATTTGCTCCGACATATGTGAATCTATTTATGGCAGTTTGGGAGGAAGGTATCTTACAGACCAGGTACAAGTCGAATATCAAGTCTTGGATGAGATATATCGACGATTATTCATAATCTGGGAAGGAGATCTCTCAAGTCTTGAAGAATTCATCCAGAGCTTGGACCAGAATGATTACAATCTATCTTTTACGTCCACCTGCAGTAAAACACAAGTGATTTATCTGGATGTAGAAGTATTTGTACAAAAACATAAACTCTGTACTAGAATCCACAGGAAAACGACTGCCACAAACTGTATCCTCCATGCAAACAGCGGACATCCACAACATCTGAAATGGAGTATTCCATGTGGAGAGATGCTCCGCGTTAAGAGGAACTGCTCTGAAGCCATTGACATTGAAAAAAATCTGGATGAAACCAGCACTAGATTCCTGACAAGGGGCTATCCATTGGACATCCTTAAAACATCCAAAAACGAGAAAGATAAGATCAGAACCACTGGAAGATCGTGAACAATTGCAAAATGATGATACAACCCCCATTATCTTAGATTTTAATGTGGAAAACAAGTGCCTCAGAAATATCATAAAAAAGCACTGGAGTATTCTAATGCTGATGAGTCATTGAAGAGGAAGTTTCCATCAACTCCAAAAATAACATACAGAAAGACAGCCTCATTGGGTGATCTTCTAACACACAGTCACCTGGAAACAACCAAAAAAGAAAAAGGAACATGGTTACCAACTCCTGGTTTTTGGAAATGTTCTAAATGCAAGGCCTGTGAACATGGATCTAACACACAAACGTATCAACTGCCAAATGGGAAGAGGGAAAGGATCAGTGAACATATCACGTGTGAATCTAAATATGTGGTATACGTTTTAGAATGTCCGTGTAAAAAACTTTATCTTGGGAGTACCATCAACAAATTGATACTGCGTATATTACAGCATCTAAGAGCAATACAAAATAAAGATCTTTCCTACCCAATGGCAAAACACTTTTCAGAGGAACATTCAGGAAACATCAAAGAACTGAAATACTTTGGAGCCAAAATGGTTAAACAAAATGAAAGATGAGGGGACAGAACCCTGGGCCTCAGAAGAGCCGAGTCAAGGTTCATTTTAGCATTAGGAACAGAAAAACCATTTGGGCACAACTTGGATGCTGAGTTGCACATTCATTTATAAAAACCAAAAAGATCAATTTACAGTGCAAACCCGAAAAAGATAAATCAACATCAAAAAAGGAAAAACGTTGGAAAAATATTTCGATGAAGGTCCCTAACAACGCTATCGGACAATCTATCAAGCATAGGTCAAGATCAATGAATAGAGGAACAATAATTCTAAGTCGGCATTATTAGGTGATGGATGGAAAAAATTGTAAAAGAGAACATTCAATTAAAGGAAGACCTAAAGACAAAAGAGAGAGCTAAAGATCTATATATATAATTAGGGAGGTGAAAAAATCATGGATCCAACAAGAACAATTAAGGCAGTTGCTTAGACCCCCCCAATGGAATATGGGTTGAGTTCAGACTAAATTCTACTTTAGAAGTACC
Source organism: Triturus cristatus (assembly GCF_964204655.1). Classification (NCBI taxonomy): domain Eukaryota; kingdom Metazoa; phylum Chordata; class Amphibia; order Caudata; family Salamandridae; genus Triturus; species Triturus cristatus. Next base: position 304,116,250 of record NC_140594.1, on the reverse strand, counting down.
AGAAACTTTGGAGAAAGACATTTTGGAACTGTGACTTTGTACAATATATCTGCAAATATGTATTTATTAATTTTTATGATCCTTTGAGACTAGACTCTTGGAACTTTAAATTTGCGCAAATGCATTTTGCACAAAGCACTTGTCACTTTACTTTCCATATAAGATCTGAATGTACTTTGCACCAAGCACTTGTCACTTTACTCTCCATATTAGATCTGAAACCTAGGAATCCTTGGGGTAGTCAGGGTAAATTTGGGTCTTTGGTTTCTAGTTGAATCGTGTTTTAACTAGGCCTGGGCGGTAAATTCCGTTCCGCTCGCGGAATTTGCGGAATTTTGGTAATTTCGCGTTCCGCGGAGAACGCAAAATTGCCCAAAATTCTGCTTTCCGCGACTTCGCGAAATTTTTTCTTGTTCGCGTTCTCAAAATGCGTGTTCGCGAGATATTTCTCCCCGAGCATGCAAACAGCAACTGTGAATAGGAAAAAAGCATCGCGAACAAGCAATTCCGCGTGTTCGCGGAATTTCTGCATGTTCGCGGAGATTTTTTACCGTTTCGCGAAGATTTGCGTAACGCGATTACGCAAATTCCGCCCACCCCTAGTTTTAACCTCCTTTTGCTTAATATTGGATAGAATTTGGATTTATTTAGATCATGTACCAAAGAAATTAAATGAAATAATCTCTTTTATTGAATAATATGCCGCCCTTTCATCCTTCCTCCTCTCCTCTCCTTGGTTCCATTCCCTTTCCCTCCATATCTTTGAGTAGAAAATACGAACCAGTTATTTTTAAACAGGCCATCTTTTATACTAGTTTTTTTGTTGTATTTTTTGTTTGTTTGACTTGGGTACTTTACCAGCAAAACAATCAATGTAAAAAAGTAAAAAAACATACATATCTATATAAAAGGCAAATTTGTAAAAAATTAAAAAAATGTAAATATGCAAAAAGAACAATGGCAACTGCCATAAGCCAGATACAATCTGTCTTTAATATGGGTTAGCAGTCTAGTCTAATTGTTATCAGAAACAAACAAGGGATTCATGCACCTTAGTCACTTTAAATAGACAGGTTAGATGTTGGGACTCTATGGTCCAGTTAAAGGCATCTGCCAAAATGCGTCGGCCGTCCTATCATGTGTTGCACTAATGGTGTTGAAAAAATAAAAAAATCTTAAAGAAACTACTGTGGATTCCCTCTGTGCCATGGATATTCTGGTGGTGATCGCGCCGAGCTCGTCATATATATATATATATATATATATATATATATATATATATATATACATTCACTTAAAAAACCATAGGTTTCACACATGTTATAGTTAGCTGGATATTTCACTCGTGAAAAACCATTGAAATTCACCCGTTATAGTTAGTGCAGGCAACTATAACTCACGCGACCGCAATCCTCTGCTGATGACGTCAGATATTACATCACTGTATTTAGACACTTATTTACCCATGTCTTCTTCCATTAATTTTTAGCTATACATATATTACAAATATTTTTTCTTCAGAAAGACACATATGTCATCAGTGATGTAATATCTGACGTCATCAGCAGAGGATTGCGGTCGCGTGAGTTATAGTTGCCTGCACTAACTATAACGGGTGAATTTCAATGGTTTTTCACGAGTGAAATGTCCAGCTAACTATCACATGTGTGAAACCTATGGTTTTTTAAGTGAATTTGCAAGGTTTTTTAAAAGCTAATTCCTAACTATAACGTGTGTGAAACCTATGGTTTTTTCAGTGAAATTGTACGTTTTTTTAAATGCTAAGTTATGTATTATTTTTTTTTTTTAAAGTTTTTCACCGTGCCCGTACCATACGCGCACGGTGCGCTTCGCGCTCCGCGCGCCCACGTAACACAGTTCGCGGAATTTTTCCGTTTCTACCGTACGCGCACGCTACGCGTACTCCGTGATTTTTCGCAAAAAAATTAAAGGACATTTTGGCCCTTGGGGGTCCTTCCAGGACCCCCTGACAAAGGCTAGGGGGTCAGGAACTGTCCACCATGCCCCCTTTTCACGTTCTCCACCTTTGTTTTTCATCCCCTCAGACTGCGAGAGACAAACTGGCGGCCGACACTTCCTGGTTTCGACCGATTCGAATGTTTACTAAGATCTAACAACCAATCAGAATCGCGCTCGCGCACGGCAGTGTACGCGTACGGTAAGTTTTACTGTACGCGCACGGAGCGCGCCTATAGATATATATATTGATTTAAATGCTATTTTCTCAGGAACTACTGAACAGATTTACACCAGACCTGCAAAAGGCACATCCCTGACCTGAGGACTACCTCTCTGCCAAATTTCAAGTAATTCTGTTCAGCCGTTCGGGCTGTAGCTTAGACTAAAAGTCCTATGGAAAAATGCAAGGGGAAAACGCGTTTTGGGACCCCCCTTTTTCTCGGCCCCCGCTTGAGGAATCCCCCCGAGACTTTCAGGCAAGGAGCGGAGCGGAGCGCCCCACCTATTTTGAAAATTTCGCGAGGATTCGACAATCGGCGCCAAAGTTATTCAAAATAGAATGTTGCGGATTTCCTATGGAAACACGGTCCTAACTATAACTATCTACTGGCGACCGCCAGTAGATAATATATATATATATATATCTATATATATATATATAATGTGAATTTGTTCATTACAAATGTAAACACATGTGTGTTACATGTGTTTATTTTACCTGCCCATTTAGCATATTTATATATATATATATATTCACTTAAAAAACCATCGGTTTCACACATGTTATAGTTAGGTGGACATTTCACTCGTAAAAAAACAATGAAATTGCACCGTTATAGTTAGTTCAGATAACTATAACTCGCGCGACCGCCACTCTATCACAAGGATGATGTCATCAGTGATGACATGAGTGATGCCACTGACCATGTCATGAGTGATGAAATATGTGACGTCATGAGCACTGGATTGCGGGCGCGTGAGTTATAGTTATCTGAACTAACTATAACTGTGGAATTTCATTGGTTTTTTACGAGTGAAATGTCCACATAACTATAACATGTGTGAAACCTATGGTTTTTTAAGTGAATTTGCAAGGTTTTTTAAATGCTAATTCCTAACTATAACGTGCCTGAAACCTATGGTTTTTTTATGTGAATTTGTACAGTTTTTTAAATGCTAATTTAAAAAAAATAAAAAAAAAATTTAATGGTTTTTCACCGGTGCGCACCGTGCGCCCACCCCGCAATTTTTTTCAAAAGAAAATAACATTTTTTTTCATTCTTCGGGGTCCTTTAGGGACCCCCTGACAAAGGCTAGGGGGTCAGGAACTCTCTACCCTGCCCCCTTTTCACGTTCGCCACCTCTCTTTTTCACTCTCGCACCCACAACAAACAAAATGGCAGCAGACACTTCCTGATTCCGACCGATTTGAACGTTGACTGACATGTAACCACCAATCAGAATTACGCTCGCGCACGTTAGGGTGCGCGCACGGTGCACGCACGGTGCGCGGCTATAGATCTGTATGTGCTTTTAAATGCAATTTTCTCAGGAACTACTGAACAGATTGACTCCATATATGCAAAAGGCACTTCCCTGACCTGAGGAATACCTCGCTGCCAAATTTCAAGTAATTCTGTTCAGCCGTTTGGGCTGTACCTTCGACTAAAGGTACTATGGGAAAATGCATGGGGAAAATGCATGTGGAAAACGTGTTTTGGGATCCCCCTTTTTTCTCGGCCCCCGCTTGACGAATCACCCCGAGACTTTCAGGGTAGGAGCTGAGCGGAGAGCCCCATTAGTTTTGAAAAATTTGCGAGGATTTGTCAACCGGCGCCAATGTTATTCAAAATAGAATTTTCAGATTTCCTATGGAAACACGGTCCTAACTATAACTATCTACTGGCGACCGCCAGTAGATAATATATATATATATGTATATATGTATATATAAATATATATTTTAGATAAATGTGCTCAAAATAAATGTTTCAAATATATATCTATTATATATATATATGCTATTAATGGATTGTCAACGAAGAAATGACGGCAGGGCCACGTTGAAAGGCCCGCCTCGACTTGGTAGATAAACATGAATACAGTCAGGGTTTGCGTAGGGGATTCCCCAGTGCACCTCATGCTGAGTAATATTTCTCGGAAGACAAATGAAAAATTTACAACAACTGGATGGCAGCGGAATTGACCTTGGGAGACGCTGCAACCTTTTGAACATAAGCCATAAAATGGAACTATTCCTGTGAAAGGCAACTTTATGCACGGAAGTTGCGGTGAGAACAAGGGTTTAATTTTGCCAAGAACTCATTGAAGTACCAAGTAGGTGAAGAAATGGCAGTGATGATGTATTCTGGGTATTGTGGTCCGAGTACTACAATCGAAGATAATTGTAAAACTGTACACTGGTGGGACACTATTATAATGAAAATTCTCTAATTTTCAAATGGCTTTTCCATGACTAAAACTAAAGTACTTACTACCAGTGTATGAAAGAGAAGCAATGTATATTGACTTTCAGAAAACTCACTGCCTCTTTAAAATCGAACAGGTGGACATTAGTCCTTCTTCAATGTCTGGAGTCACGTTTAAATAAGCTAACAAACCCATCCTTACTAATTTTGCATATGATTAAGCCTCGAGGGAGGCGAAACGCCTCATGCTACTCTTGTCTCCAATAAAGATGTGAAAAAATGCAGCAGCATGTTGGAGTGGCCTGTTTCATGTTACGAAGGGTAACGTGTCTGTAGCTGTTGGATATATATATATATATAGGTGCCGATTCCGATCCGTTAAAAAGATTTCCCGTACGAATCGTATCCGGATTTTTTTACGTACGAATCGTACAAGTCCCGTACAAACTGGCAAGTATGATCCGTATGTTAAAAAATCCACACAAATCGCATTGGGAAAATTCCCCGACACGTCCTCGGGTCGGAAAAAGTGTCCGACACGTCACCGGACTTTTTACGTACGAATCGGGAAACTGAAGTCCGAGCGCGCAAGTACGATCCGTCCCGTCCGTCCGAATGCACAACCGTATGTAAAAAACACCGTCCAGAGCGAACTCCCATGGCAAGCATGGAGACATCCAAACATGTGCCCGCATACGTGCCGAACACCCCCCCAGACCACCCCCCAAGTACGCGCCGTACCCCCAGCCCCCCCATGTACGCGCCGTACCCCCACCCTCCGTATGTATGGGGCGTACCCCCGTACATATGGGGTGGTGGAGGTACACCCCGTACATGCGGGGGGTGGTGGTACTCTCCGTACCTACGGGGGTGGGGGTACGCTCCGTACCTACCCTACGGGAGGTGGGGGTATGGCGCGTACATTGGGGGGCTGGGGGTACAGCGCGTACATGGGGGGGCTGGGGGTACGGCGCGTACATGGGGGGCTGGGGGTATGGTGCGGACATGGGGGGATGCTGGGGTATGGTGCGGACATGTAGGGATGGGGGTACGGTGCGTACCGGGCCCCCTTTTCGTCGTGCATCGCGGCGTTCTTAGCTTTTCCGGCACTTTTTGGGTCCCGTAAAAATGTTGCCGTGCAAAGTGCTGTGGGTACGAATCGTACTTGCTGATCCGTAAAACGCTGCCTGACTCCGTGCGAATGTCGCGTACGCGGTGTCCCGGATCCGATTTGTATGTGTTTTTTTGCCGGTCGGTGTTTTTTACGATTCATACGGAAATGGTGTTTCTGTACGAATCGTACTTGCGGGTTTGTAAGGTGTTTTTCCCGGGTACGAGTCGGACGGAGAAAACGCTCCGTCCGACGGTTCGTACCCGGTTTTTCCAGGATCGGAATCGGCACCATAGTGTATAGATGATAAAGCTAGGCACATTACTAGATCGCATGGCCACTTCTTTCAAAAGAAAGACAGTGGACACACACAACTGCAAACACTCTCTAATGCTAAAAGTGCATCTTTTTAGTAGAGTGATACACACTACCATTGAAAAACCACTTGCAAGTTGCCTCAGCATGGTACCACACTCATAAATAAAATATCCTTTTGCACCAGAAAGCACATGCGCTCACAATAATTGTTTCAAATATATACATATAAAATATACATATACATATAAAATAAATTCTTTTTTTTTACAAAGGATTATATATCAAATATATATATATATATATATATATATATATATATATACATTAACATTGTAAACTGTGAATTTTGCACTGAAAATGCTATGAATTGCACTAAAATAATCAGCGTATTTGCACAGATCTACATCTGCACTTTAGAACTATCGTGTTCAGAAGCTCATTATATATATTTCAAACATACTCATAATATTACAATGGCACTAACCTATCATTAGCTATAGACAACGCAGAGGTTATATACAAACCCGGGATACTTGAATTGAGAAAAAAATATTTGTATACTTTGCATCAAGTCTGTTTTCTGTGTATTTTCTTTCATGTCTATTATCACTAGCATCACAAAACCATAGAGTGCTTATTACATAAGGACAATGTAAATGGCAGTTACCCTGTGTGATCAAGGCCATCTTGTGGCCGAAACGCGTAATGGCGTGCTATGTGGGTGTGATCGCTCATTAAAATCTTCGAAGCACGAGTTGGTGTCCGTGTGCTGCCTTCCTCGCCGTGTGGAAGTGGGAGACAGCGTTTGGATTTTGACATCAAACTAACAGTAGTGGGCCTGCTACTGTTCACGGATCCCCTCGATGTCTGCTGGCCGCCGCATTCAGCCACTTCATGTACTATTTTTCGCGTAAGGAAAGCAACGTGGCGGCCCCCCGTGAGGACTACATATCCCAGACTGCCCTGAGAAGTTCATTGCCAGATTTGGTTTTCGGACGCAATTCGCGGTGATTCCAGGTGACTTGTCTTTGTTTGTATGTACTAATATAACTTCCATTATTCACGGGTATCGAGGAAGTGCTTCTACATCTTTGTGATCCAAATAAGATGTGGATCGCTTTACGTAACACATTACAATCACCCCACAAACATGCCCAGTAACGCCCAGCGGGAGCGCGAGGCGGAGGCTGACGAGCTTTTCAGAAACCTAATGACGACATCTACGAGACGAAATGAGGAGGGCACTAATACAACCACTGATTCTAATCCCGATCTTAAAACAATAATGAAAACACTTGAGAAATGCCAGCGAAGTGAGATGACAAAATGGTGGGAGGAGATCTCACTGACCAAGTATGTGGAAGCAGGTCGGGTTCCACGAGGCTTGAGGATTATGCTGGCGCCAAATTTTGAAAATATTCACCCAGAAATGTTGGTGGAATGGGCAGACAATAACCTCAATGCTTCAATGAATGCAGTGAAAATTTTAATAAATATGCTCAAATAGACCGTAACGTACTCCTAAAGAAAATAGAGGAGATTAATGAACAGTTTAACAAACGGACTGAAACGGAAGAAATTCTCAGATTGAGAAAAGAAATTGAGGACAGGATTAACAAACAACAGGAAAAAATCAAGCAGAGGAAAATATGTAAGTTCTCCAGGGATAAAGAGGACTACGAACTGGGTCAGATTTTCACATTTGCTCGCCGCTATGACGGTGCCAGAAAAAGACGTTCTGACAAACTGGCCACTACAACAAGAGATGCATCAGCAATCAGCGATCCGTGTATGCCAGTTGAGTCTGACACAGATGATTCTGTTTCCCTAACTAGTGGCAGTGGCAGCGAGGGAGAAGAAATGACTCGTGGATTTTTGAAGTCCAGCATCCTACAACCAGGGGAAGAGCTACATTTTTTAGCCGAGGACTGCCGCCAGACCCTGAGGCCGCGGAATCCACAAGCAATCGCAGGGTCAAGCAAAACAAAAGACGCAATGCCAGAAGAAACGCCAATCGCACAAAGAGGCAGAAGAGGACAGTGGCGACAATGATGAATGGAGACAAAAATAATAACACCATAATTAATCTCTCCAAACTTGCTCTGACTACTACTGAAGAAAATATTCTATCTCTGGGTCTCTCATATTGTGCTGGCAATAACTTTAATTATTGCAAAACTAGAGCGGATATGTTCAACTTCACTAGGAAACTAAAATTAAAGACATTTTTTACCATCAAAGCGGGTAATAAATGCAATACCGCATCTTCTGACAACGCAACGACCACCAGCGAATACAATCTGGTAGCAGCAGACGCACATCTGCTCCTCACCCTGGATGAACTAAACAGCATGAACTCTGACTCTCTAAGTCAACCTGCTGATATACAAACCACACAGGACAGGCTTGCAACAATTATCAGCTCTGAGCCATGTGCCGGCTTGAGTCCATTCAAAGGCAAATCAAGGTTTATTCCCATGATGCCCAAGGACGCAATCGATATTTATCACGAGATGGTCACCAATGATCTAAAAAACCTTTACCGGACTACAAGTTCTAAGAATGGGAGGATCAAACAACAGGATTTAGAATATAAAAACCTTATCCGTAAATTGAATAATAATCCTGATCTCCTGATCTGTATGTCCGATAAAGGGGGCAACGTGGTCATTTGGCCCAAGGAAGAATACTGGACCGAAGCAAAAAGACAACTCTCGGATACAGATTGCTACAGAAAAGTCAGCATGAAAATCTACAATACTTCTAAGGAATCCCTGAAGAAAATGCTGCATTCTTACAAAAGGCAGGGTCTAATCTCGACTCATGAATTCAATTTCCTTTTTAATGAGTTTCCTATCATCCCTACACTTTGCCTTATACCTAAGATCCATAAAGGAGTGAAGCCAGTACCGGGTAGACCGATCATCTCGTCTATTGGGAGTATTAGCAAGAACACCAGTAAGTATGTGGATTACTTTTTACAGCCACTAGTCCAAGACTTACCCACTTACATAAAAGATACTGGTGATTTTATCAGGAAACTTACAAATATTCAATGGCATGAGGATTTCTTATTGGTGACCTTAGACATAGAGGCTTTGTACACCAGCATAGATCATGAGACAGGAATTGCTGCCACCAAACACTATTTGGATCGCAGACATATAAAATTTCACAACCACAACATTATGCTTTTGGAACTCATTAAGTGGGCTTTGAACACTAACCATTTTATGTTTGAAAATGATATATATTCCCAAAAGAGGGGAGTAGCCATGGGAGCTTGCTTCTCCCCTAGCTATGCCTGCTTGCATGTTGGCTGGTGGGAGGAGCAGGTTCTCATGGGGACCCATGCCGAGATATTTAATTCTAACATTGTTGAGTGGCTCAGATACATCGATGATGTTTTTATGGTTTGGAAAGGTGATTTTACCAGTGTGTCACATTTTATCGAGATTTTAAATAACAACACTTTTAATCTCAAATTTACTTCAAACATTGATAAAACCTCTGTCGAATTTTTGGACACCAAAGTCACAATTGTCAGCAACCTAATTGAGACATCCCTGCATAGAAAATCCACTGCTGGTAATTCAATTTTACACGCCAGCAGTGCTCATCCATCACACCTCATAAAAAGTATCCCCTACGGGGAACTCCTCTGCATTAAACGTATTTGTAGTACGACGGAGGAAAGGGTCAAATGCTCAGCAGAGGCAATGAATAGGATGATGCAGAGAGGCTACACTGAGAGGACTCTCAGTGAAGCTTACAAAAAAGTTGAATATATTCCCAGAGACACATTACTAAAAAACAAATCTATCAACAGGAGTATTGATAATGCAGCCAAGGAATTTGACAACAGAGTAACAGATGCACCCCGTCTCATTACAACTTTTAACAAACAACATCACAAAATCAGGGCCATTGTTAATAAAAATTGGCCGATCTTGCTTACTGATGGTGTTCTGGCACCAACATTACCTTCTAAACCAGTGCTCACGTTCAGAAGGGCCAAAACTATGAGAGAGAAACTCACGAGACCTAGTACCCCAAGCCCTGTTACCAGCTCATGGCTTAAAGTGAAAAATGTTTTTTTTAAATGCACTAGTTTCAGGGCCTGTAAATTTGGCCAAAACACTACTCAATATTCAGTTCCGTTTAGTTCCAACATCAGACAAATAAAGGGCCATTTCACCTGTAGATCTGACTTTGTGATATATGTCCTTTACTGTACATGTGGGTTGAATTATATTGGGAGCACCAAACTGCAAGCTCATGTCCGAATTTTACAACATTTGAGGGCAATTGTGAACAATGACCCCAGCTACCCTGTAGTGAGACATTTTAAAAAACAACACAACAATGATCTCAATTGCCTAAAATACTTTGTTATCGAGAATATTCCTGTACAACGGAGAGGTGGTAACAGAGAGAAGTTACTCAGACAGCTCGAAACCAAATACATACTCGAGTTTGATAGCAAAGCACCCACAGGATTAAACAATACTGAGGACTTGCACAATTTTATTTAAACTTTTGCAACTGGCACTTTGCAACATACCACACTCACTTAAACCTTAACAGCTAACTGAAGATATTTTTGTGTATCAACTCATGTAATGAAATTTTTTAGGGGTACACTTGTATGTACATTTTTTATATATTCTTATATAATTTTAAATTTATATACAATTTTAATAGCTCTGTCCAATTTCTGAAGCCTTTATCCTCGATTTCTCCAATGGTATTTGTACAGGACTTGCTTGCTTATCGAGCAGTGGACAGGAAAATCCTGAGTTTACAGCCTGTAGTAATTTGTTGTTTAATTTCTTTTCTCTCATCCCTTTACATAAAGGTAACAATCTTCTTTTTTCTGATGGTGACGGTTTCCGGTTCCCAAGTTGATGACCTACTTTAGGTTTTCTGTTATTCTTACCAACAATTCTCTTGTGTGAGATTTTCGCAACCGGATCTACTGAATATTTTGTCTCGTTATATGAATGGCCAGGTGGACTGATAAATGTAAAATTTCAGATTTACACTTTAAAAACACATACTGGCTTACGTTGGATATTATTATCATGTGTATATATATATGCACTCTCATTTGTTTTTTTCTTTTCCCCTCCACCCCTGCTTTTTACCCTATTATTATTTTCACTCTTTTTGTCACGACCGCCTTCGTTCCTGGGGCTTCGATTGAGGCACAGGGTTCCACCTCCCGACGTTTCCGGCTCTGATATATGAATACACAGAGTACCAGAACAATCAGGCGAGGGACAGGGATGAAGACCTGAGAGGATAGGTAAGAAATAAGGTAAAGCGGAAAAACAACGGAGGAGTTATACACAATAACCGTCTACTCTCATAAGGTCTTACTAAAGTCTTGTGTCACCTCACACACTCTGTTTCACTCACAGCAATCACACCCTGAGAGGACACACCCTCTCCAAAGTCCAAACGAACTTCATTCTTCCACAGAGTTTCGGTGTCCTCTTCCCCTAAGTACTAACCCACCTCCCTCCGTGCATCGGGAAGATCCCTTCCCTATGGTTTCCAAACAATAGTCTCGCACCAAGTTCCAGGGTGCTTTTTTGCCCAAAGTCTCGTATTAATTAGTCATACAGTTTATAGCATAGTCACCCTTAATCGAATGCGGCAACGTCTCGCGAGTAGCGCTACTTGCCAGAGTTGCGTAGTCTCTCGTTCTCCCTCCGGTACCTGTGAGAGTCCGGTGTTCCTCGAACACGGCGACGCTTCCCTCAGCGCCCCGCTGGAATGGTTCCTTGCTCGTGACCGCGGCGACGCTTCCCTCAGCGCCCCGCGGGGAGAATTCCTAGATTGAACCCAACACTCCTTCACGGGAGTTCGGTGTTCTTCAAACGCGGCGACGCTTCCCTCAGCGCCCCGCTGGGATGGTTCCTTGTCCTTGATTGAACCCAACACTCCTTCACGGGAGTCAGGTGGCGGAGTTTGCAGCACGACTCAGATACCGCTCTCTTCCCGAAGCCTCAGACGCGGACTCCTGCGCCGTCTTGTCTCGATAACGGGTATCCTCCAATGTGCTTCTCAATTCAGTATTACGCGCAGTGATTGGTCCTCCGCGACGCGTATTTCAAGGGTTTCCGCCCCGCCTCCATACCGCCACGGATTCTGGGCCTCGTAGTTCTTTCCTGGCGGAACGTGCGGTAGGCGCTCTGGATCAGCGCCTGACAGTATGCCCCCCTGCCAAGCGCCTCCTAGGACCAGGCTTGGTCGGGAAGCGGGCGTGGAACGAACGCACCGCCTCAGGAGCGTGGACGTCAGAGGCCGGCGCCCAGGAGTCCTCCTCAGCCGTATAACCCTTCCAAGCCAGAAGGTACCACAGACGACCTCTCCGGATCCGAGAATCCAACACTCGTCTCACTTCAAACTCCTCCTGACCGTCCCGGATGACTGGCGGGGGCGCCCTCCTCCTGGCCCCACCCGCAGGCTTCAACAGACTGCAATGGAACACCGGGTGGATGCGCAACGACGCCGGCAGGGCCAGTTTGTAAGCTACTGCACCCACCCGACGGACTACGGAATACGAACCTATGAAGCGCGGATGAAAGATGCTGCGCAGCTTGAACCGAAGGTGTTTCGTAGAAAGCCACACGCGGTCACCAGGTTGATAAGTAGGCCCGTCCTGCCGGCGACGATCCGCCCATGTCTTGTAGACGCCTTTGGCTCTCTCCAAGCTTGTTTTGAGACGCTCATGGAGGTTCCTCAGCTTCCGTAACTGAGTAGCCAGTGCGGGCTGCTCCCAGATGCCCTCGGGAAACGCCAGCGGCAGAACCTTGGCATGGTAGCCATAATTCGCCCGGAACGGTGCTTCCTTGATAGAACAATGCCAGGCGTTGTTATAGGCGAGTTCCGCCATCCACAGCAACGACACCCACGAGGTGCTGGCTTCCTTGGAGTAGCACCGGAGATACGTCTTGAGTGTTTGGTTGAGACGCTCCGTCTGACCGTCCGTCTGCGGGTGGAAGCTGGTGGAGGTAGCCGCCTCTACTTGCAGCGCCGAACACCACGCCTTCCAAAACCTAGCAATGAACTGCGGGCCTCTGTCCGAAACAATCACTCTCGGGAAACCATGTAGACGTATCACATGGGTTAACAGCAGCTGAGCAGTGTGACTGGCTGAGGGAAGATTCCGGCAGGGCACGAAATGACCCATTTTGGTGAGACTATCGACCACTACCATGATAGCATCACATCCCTGGTCCATCGGCAGCCCCACCACGAAATCCATGCTGATGTTCTGCCAGGGTCCAGCGGGTGTTGGCATAGGTACCAACTTGCCTTTAGCTTTCGAACGGTCTCCCTTGGCTTGGGCGCACACATCACACTGTCGTATCCAACGTTGGACTTCCTCTTTCATGTTATCCCACCAAAAGTGCCGCTGGAGCAGCTGAAGAGTCTTTGCGCACCCTGGATGACCCCCCAACAGCGACTCATGACACCATACAAAGGCCTGTCGTTGTAGCGCCGCTGTGGGCACAAACAGACGGTCACAAACAAACGGCAATCCTTCTTTTATGTGCCTGTCCACCCCTTGGTCTTCCCACTGGAGCCATTGGGCGAGGGTATGGTGTGTCCGCACTGAGTGGAGAAACGTCTCCGCCCGAACCACGCAGATAACTTTTTCCGGGGCGATGATCGACTCGTTGACCTCTCTGAGAGACAAGGGCTCACCCCCCTGCCGGGATAGCGAGTCGGCCTTCCTGTTCTCCGACCCTGGACGAAAAGTAATGACAAAGTCAAAGCCTGCGAAAAACAGCATCCACCGCATCTGTCTTTGTGTAAGATGTCGGGCCGTTTTTAGGTATTGCAGGTTTCTGTGGTCGGTATACACCGTTATCGGATGCCGGGCTCCCCACAGATAGTGTCTCCACTCATGAAATGCCCTCCGGACCGCTAGCAACTCCTTTTCTGCAATCGTGTAGTTTGCTTCAGCCGGGGACAATTTCCTAGAGAGGAAGGCGATGGGATGCAGTTGCCCGGTCTGTGCCACTCGCTGCGAGAGTACCGCTCCCACCGCAATATCGGACGCATCCGCTTCCACGATGAACGGAGCGTCGGAGCGGGGATGCTGCAGGATCGGGGCAGTAGTGAAGGCTTGTTTCAATTCACTGAACGCATGCATTGCTTCTGGAGTCCATGAAAAGGGGTGTCCTTTTCGTAGCAGACGAGTCAGAGGAGATACAAGTTGGGAAAAGTGAGAAATAAACCTCCGGTAATAATTAGAGAATCCAAGAAAACATTGGACGTCCCTCACGGTTCTTGGGATGGGCCACTCTTGTACTGCTGCCACTTTTCTTTCTGCCATACTTAACCCAGCTGGGCTTAAGACCACCCCCAGAAACTCCACTCTCTCCACATCAAATTCACACTTGCACAACTTGCAAAACAAATTGTTTTCTCTCAACTTTTGGAGGATTTGTGACACATGAGTGTGGTGTAGGCTAGGATCCTTGGAGTAAATAAGGATATCATCAATGTATACTACCATTGTTTTATCTATGTACTCCTTGAGCACATCATCTAAAAAGAATTGAAACGCCGCCGGGGCGTTACACAGCCCAAACGGCATTACCCTATACTCGAAAAGGCCGTACCGCGTTTTAAATGCCGTCTTCCACTCATCACCCTCCCGTATCCGAACCAGGTGATAGGCCCCTCTCAAATCCAATCGAGTATAAATGGTGGCCTCCTTCACCTGGTCCAGCAAGACAGGGATGAGTGGAAGAGGGTATCGATTCCTCACGGTGTTTTTGTTCAACACGCGGTAGTCAATGCACGTCCTCAGATCGCCATTGGCCTTTTTGACAAAGAACAGGGGCGACGCGGCAGGAGACCGGGAAGGCCTGATGAACCCTATGTCTACATAGTGGTCCAAGTATTGCCGCAGATGTTCTGTCTCTGGTTCGGACAAAGCATACACTCTACATGATGGCATTATTGCCCCAGGGATCAAGTCTATCTGACAATCATATTCCCGATGAGGGGGCAAGACCTCCGCCTTACTCTCGCTGAAAACATCTGTATATTTACCATATACTGCGGGGAGGACCGTTTCTTTCTCTGCCGCCGTGAGTATATGATACCCGTGGGTGAGCGCCATAATGTGGGTTCGGTGAGTGTTAGCGCATTCCCTTAGGCAATACTCGGTGTCAAACTCTACCGTTTTTCTTTTCCAATCTATTGCTGGATTATGGGTCGTTAACCATGGCATGCCCAAAATCAATTCATACTGCGGTGCCTCTATAATGTTGAAGGCTATTTCCTCCACATGATCCCCCAGTGGTCCAGTTTTGGACAGCGTTAAGGAATCCGTGACCTCAGTGATGGGTCCGGATATCAGGGGTTTCCCATCAACTGCCCAAACCCTTTCTGGACTAGATCTCAGGAGACGCCTTAATCCCAACCGCCGCACCAACCCATTGTTCACAAAGTTCCCAGTGGCCCCTGAATCAATCATTACTTTGACTTCATGTTCCGCTGTTCCCACGTGCAAAAGCATGTTTAAGATAACGTGTGATTCTGAAGCTATTGAATCTATGATCGCTAAAGAAGGCAGCTGTAACTTCTGAGCCTTGTCGCCTTCTTCCACCCTCGTAGGATCAGGAAGGGATGCCTGCAACGTGGTTACTGCCACTTTCCTCACCCCTGCATACCCTCCTTTTTTGGGTTTAACTGGGCAATCCCTTACGTAGTGGCCTTTCTTGCCGCAGTACATGCATAACCCTGCACTCCTGCGACTTTCTCTTTCGACCCTGGATAAAGGGGCCCTAATTGCTCCCACTTCCAAGGGCTCTGCCGGACCCTCCGAGGCCACTGGATGTTTTGTCCCCCTCTCGGCTTTATCCACAGGGGCATACACCCTCTCTCCCTTTCGTTCGGACAATCTATGGTCTAGTCTCAACGTAAGATTCATCAAATCGGTACAAGTAGAGGGCTGCGGGTCGATTTGGGCCAATACGTCTTTCATGTCATCTTTTAACCCCTGATAATAGAGGGATATTCTTTTATCCTCGGGCCATGCGGTTTCCGCCACTAGACGGTTGAATTGCGTCAGATACGACACCAGGTCCTGTTTCCCCTGTCGTAATCCCAACAGTTCTCTATCCGCTGAGAAGGTGGTGGCCCTGCGATCGAAAACCCGCTCAAACTCTGTTCGAAAGGCATTCCAGTCTGACAGTAAGGGATCGTCATATTTGACCAAGGGTACAGCCCAATTGGCCGCGTCCCCTGACATATATGAGATCGCAAAAGCCACCCTCGAATGATTCGAAGGAAACGACGCTGGTTTACAGGAAAAGTGCAGGGCTATTTGTGTCAGAAAGGATTGGATTTTGAGGGGATCACCCGAAAACCTTTCTGGGCTAGCTAAAGGTATGGGAGGAGACACATTCACTTGTATAGGAGATGAAGACAGTGTGGCGTCAAAGGGATTCCTACTCTGTCTGTCCACCCTGTCTCGTAGTGCGGCCGTTTCTGCCCTTGAGGCAGCCAATTCCTGCTGTACCGCCAGGAGAGCCTGTAACACTTCGTCTAAGGAGGCCATGTGTGTGCGTCACTCGGAACCCCAAGGATTTTTATTCGTGGGCGCGTAATTCTGTCACGACCGCCTTCGTTCCTGGGGCTTCGATTGAGGCACAGGGTTCCACCTCCCGACGTTTCCGGCTCTGATATATGAATACACAGAGTACCAGAACAATCAGGCGAGGGACAGGGATGAAGACCTGAGAGGATAGGTAAGAAATAAGGTAAAGCGGAAAAACAACGGAGGAGTTATACACAATAACCGTCTACTCTCATAAGGTCTTACTAAAGTCTTGTGTCACCTCACACACTCTGTTTCACTCACAGCAATCACACCCTGAGAGGACACACCCTCTCCAAAGTCCAAACGAACTTCATTCTTCCACAGAGTTTCGGTGTCCTCTTCCCCTAAGTACTAACCCACCTCCCTCCGTGCATCGGGAAGATCCCTTCCCTATGGTTTCCAAACAATAGTCTCGCACCAAGTTCCAGGGTGCTTTTTTGCCCAAAGTCTCGTATTAATTAGTCATACAGTTTATAGCATAGTCACCCTTAATCGAATGCGGCAACGTCTCGCGAGTAGCGCTACTTGCCAGAGTTGCGTAGTCTCTCGTTCTCCCTCCGGTACCTGTGAGAGTCCGGTGTTCCTCGAACACGGCGACGCTTCCCTCAGCGCCCCGCTGGAATGGTTCCTTGCTCGTGACCGCGGCGACGCTTCCCTCAGCGCCCCGCGGGGAGAATTCCTAGATTGAACCCAACACTCCTTCACGGGAGTTCGGTGTTCTTCAAACGCGGCGACGCTTCCCTCAGCGCCCCGCTGGGATGGTTCCTTGTCCTTGATTGAACCCAACACTCCTTCACGGGAGTCAGGTGGCGGAGTTTGCAGCACGACTCAGATACCGCTCTCTTCCCGAAGCCTCAGACGCGGACTCCTGCGCCGTCTTGTCTCGATAACGGGTATCCTCCAATGTGCTTCTCAATTCAGTATTACGCGCAGTGATTGGTCCTCCGCGACGCGTATTTCAATGGTTTCCGCCCCGCCTCCATACCGCCACGGATTCTGGGCCTCGTAGTTCTTTCCTGGCGGAACGTGCGGTAGGCGCTCTGGATCAGCGCCTGACACTTTTCACTTATTTGATAAGTTCCTTTTTGATGTATAGACATGTATGAGATCTCAATCATATCCTGGGCCTTGTTAATCAGTTCCTCTTTTTGGTTTCCCTGCCATACAAGGGGGAGTTACATATGTGTGTTCTATTTATTAATGAACTTCGTGCATTTGATTTATTATGTAGTTACTAGGTGCTTATATCATGTATTTTACATCTTTATTGCGTATTTTGCACATCAACATTGTAACTGTGAATCCTGCACTGAAAATGCTAAGAATTGCACTAAAATAATCAGCATACTTGCACACATCTGCATTTGACACTTTAGAACTAATATGTAGTTACCAGGTGCACATACTATGTATTTGAAATCTTTATTGCGTATTTTGCACATTAACATTGTAAACTGTGAATTTTGCACTGAAAATCCTATGAATTGCACTAAAAGAATCAGCGTATTTGCACAGATCTACATCTGCACTTTAGAACTATCGTGTTCAGAAGCTCATTATATATATTTCAAACATACTCATAATATTACAATGGCATTAACCTATCATTAGCTATGGACAACGCAGAGGTTATATACAAACCCGGGATACTTGAATTGAGAAAAAAATATTTGTATACTTTGCATCAAGTCTGTTTTCTGTGTATTTTCTTTCATGTCTATTATCACTAGCATCACAAAACCATAGAGTGCTTAGTACATAAGGACAATGTAAATGGCAGTTACCCTGTGTGATCAAGGCCATCGTGTGGCCGAAACGCGTAATGGTGTGCTATGTGGGTGTGATCGCTCATTAAAATCTTCGAAGCACGAGTTGGTGTCCGTGCGCTTTCTTCCTCGCCGTGTGGAAGTGGGAGACAGCGTTTGGATTTTGATATATATATATATATATATTACCTACTGGCGGTCGCCAGTAGGTAGTTATAGTTAGGACCACGTTTCCATAGGAAAACCTCAACATTCTATTTTGAATAACTTTGGCGCCGGTCGACGAATCCTCGCGAATTTCTCAAAATAGGTGGGGCGCTACGCTCCGCTCCTACCCTGAAAGTCTCGGGGGGATTCGTCAAGCGGGGGCTGAGATAAAAGGGGGGTCCCAAAACGCGTTTTTCCCATGCATTTTTCCATAGGACCTTTAGAACGAGCTACAGCCCGAACGGCTGAACAGAATGACTCAAAATTTGGCAGAGAGGTAGTCCCTAGGTCAAGGAAGTGCCTTTTGTAGGTTTGGTGTAAATCTGTTCAGTAGATTCTGAGAAAATAGCCTTTAAATCAATATATATATCTGAGCCCGCTTACGGTACGCTTACCGTACGCTTACGGTAAGCGTACGGTGGCGTGCGCGAGCGCGATTCTGATTGGCTCTTAGATCTTAGTAAACATTCGAATCGGCCGAAACCAGGAAGCGGCGGCCGCCATTTTGTGTATTTCACTCTGAAAAAAAAGAGTGAAAACAAGGAAAGGGGGCAATGAGGAGAGTTACAGACCCCCTAACAATTGTAAGGGGGTCAAAGAAGGACAGAAAAGTACAAAAAAAACATTTATTGATTTTAAAAAAAATCACGGGGTACGCGTACGGTAAGCTTACGGTAAGCGTACGGTAAAAAAAATAAAAATAAATAAATGAAAAGCAGATTTAAGAGTTTAGAAATTAGGGAGCTCTAAAAAGAGCTGTTGTGTTTATGAAGTCATTTTTTTAGTGGTACCTACAAGTAAGTACCGATGCAGAGTCTAAGGTTCAAGAGGAAGACTCTGTTCCCTTCATCATTGAAGTGCACACCATCTCCTCTATAAATGTCTTGCATGTCATAACGCAAGTTGTTGTGGTAAATGGCACCCATACCATAGTCACGGAGGAAAGCAGAAACAGATTTGTTGACGTGCTTTCTTGCTTTGTCAATCTGCGGACAGAAATGATTGGACCAGTTCCATTTTTGCCTTTGGCATATGTTGGAAAACACAAAGGCAGTTTTAGGGAAAAGTGTAAACAGTTGTGCAAAGGTGTCCTTCATAAGCATTTCCAGACCTACCCCAGTCAAAGTGCCTAGGTCATTGCCACCACAGTGCACTATTATGAGGTCAGGGTGTTGGATTTGAATGAAGGATTTCACCAATGGCATCAATTGGTGCCACTTTAACCCTCTCTGACCAATCCATTTAATGTCTACATTTGGCAAAGCAAGGTCTCTCACCATATCTGTTTTCTCTGCAAACTTTTCACTCCAGAAGACATAGCTGTGCCCTACAATCCACACTGTGAACATCTTCAAAGGAGAACTGGATGCACTCAGGAGGTGTCTTTCAGTAGAATGGCAATAAGAAAAGAAAGACAGTTTGGAAATGGAGGCATACATATTTTTTTAAAACAAAAAGAACTGATTGGCTGTTTCATACCATTCTAGAATAAAAACTAGGCTGTATGTGAAAATTAATAGAAGCATGTTTTGTATTGGTACAAAAAAATGTGTAACCAAAGAACAGTACTATGGATTTGCTGTAAGGTTTGAAAAGTCAAGCACTCTTGCTCTGTGGAATTGAAACATTGTGTGTCGAACTTCTGACCTAACTGCACACAGCAGTGTTCCATGAGCTGTTGCTATGGTAGCAGGCAGAAGTCAAGTTGGGGGAAGGGTACTAGGCAGAAGTCAAGTTGGGGGCAGGGTACTTTTGGAAAAGGGTTGGTTTTCAACCAATAGAAATGTGTGAATACATGTGAAAAAAAGGGGGAAGCACTGAGATTTGAAACTTACATGTATATGTGTGGAAAAAAAGAGGGAAAGTTTGCCATTATCTGGTTCTGCTGAGAGGAGAGAGGTGAACAGAACAGAGATCCTGGCTCTGATAATCTGCTGTTTGAGTGTCACATTTCTTTCACAACTAACTAATTTTAAAGGTGAGTTTACAGTTTGAGAGGGGATGTATGTGGTAAATTAAGAAATGAATAATAGAAATGGGAATTGTTTTTGTTGTAGTTACACATGGTGGTTTCATAATGTGTCAGTGTGTAAAAGTGATTTACATTTGCCCCTGAAAAAATAAAAGAGCAGTAAGTGTGCTTTGAAATTGGCAAAGAAATTTCGTTTTGGCACTAATGTGAAAACATGACTCTGTGTGCATAGAAGAATTATAGACAGAGATTTATTGCGTCTTGCTCTGGTGATTAATAGTGAAATGCAATATATTCTGAAAACAGCAAAAATAAGGCAAAAATATTTTTGGGTAAAAAATGTAAATATGTGTACTGTATTATAAAATGGTTTAAAAATATTAATACTTTTTTCTTTATTTTCAGATCGATATAGAAAATTTTCGGAAACTACAACCATTTTAAAAACTATTTTTTTAAAAAACAAATGAATAAATATTTTTTTGAGTGAGTATGGTAAGTCAAAAATAAAAATTGTAGTCTCTCAAGGACTTTGTAATGTGATAAATGATTTTTAGTGTTTTTTTTTAAAAAATAAAAAAAAGGTACGCTTACCGTACGCGTACGGTAAAAAAAAAAAAAAAAAAGTTTTTAAAAACAAGTAAAAAAAAGATGGAAGATAAGGTTGGCTCTTAAAAGAACCGTTGTGTTCATGCAGGGACAGAGGAAAGGAAGCATGGGAAAATCATTCAAAGCTACAAATGTGCTGATCTATTTTGTTGTTCACTAGGGAAACACTGGTCTCCCTATGACAAATTAGACCTTTACAAAATGTGCAATGAATATCAACCTTCCGAAATCGAAGGTTCATTTCCAGAGGGCCAGCAAAAGGAGATTCTCCCCCCACAGATGAAGGGCTCACCTGACCTGCAGAAGAAGGAGTCTGCCCTGCAGATGATTGTCCAGGCTGAGCTGCTGTGGATGTACTGGCTCGTCTTTCTGAAGAGTTACCTCCAAAAAGATGACCATGTGTCCTTCTGTGTACTTCCTGGAGGTGTCTCTTCATGGTGTGATTCCCAAAGGAATACTTCCTGTTAGGATTACCTCTAGAAAGTACACGCTTACACAGCTTGCAAGTAACTAAGGGTGCATTCACCTTTTGCTGGCCTTCTGGAAAAGTAAAATACTCCCAAACGTAAGAAGGCTTTACTTTCCTCGCTCTCTGCCTCAAGACAGTGCTGCTGGTGCTAGCCTCACTCTCAGAAGAGCTCTGCTGTTCTGCCATCGTATCCCAAAGACAAACCAGCTCCTTCTCCCAAGGGATCACAAGCAGAAATGAGGGGAATGGGTGTGGTGTAGGAGAGTTCTAGAACTGAAAGTAGTTTCAACCAATCAAAAGTTGTGTTTCAAGATCACATGACCTACCGTACGCTTACGGTACGCTTACGGTACGCTTACGGCAAAAAGTACGCGTGCGCGTAAAAAAGACACGCGCTTGCGCGCATGCGCATAACAGTCACTCCCCGGCACTTCCGCGTAACGTGCGCGTGTTGCGTAAGCGCGCACGCGTCCCACGCGCAGTACGCGTGGCTACGCAAAGTACGTAACTATACGCAAGCAGCGTAGATAGATTACGGGCGTTGCGTAAACCGTACGCTTACCGTGAGCTTACGGTACGCGTACTATAAAAAAAAAAAAAAAAAAAAAAAAAAAACTGGAAATAAATTTTACATGTTTATTTTAAAAAATATATATAAAAAAAATATTTAAGGATTTTAAAAATTTAAGCATAGTCTTTATAAAAGATAAGAAAATTAAATTAAAAATATGTTTGAAAAAAATGAAGAATAAAAAAAAAAATAGCATTTAAAAAACCTTGCAAATTCACTGAAAAAACCATGGGTTTCACACACGTTATATTTAGGAATTAGCATTTAAAAAACCTTTCAAATTCACTGAAAAAACCATGGGTTTCACACACGTTATAGTTAGGAATTAGCATTTAAAAAACCTTAGAAATTCACTGAAAAAACCATAGGTTTCACACACGTTATAGTTAGGAATTAGCATTTAAAAAACCTTAGAAATTCAGTGAAAAAACCATAGGTTTCACACATGTTATAGTTAGCTGGACATTTTACTCGTAAAAAACCAATGAAATTGCCCCGTTATAGTTAGTTCAGCTAACTATAACTCGCGCGCCCGCAATGCACTGCTGATGACGTCACATATTACATCACAAATGACATGGTCAGTGACATCACTGATGACATCACTGATGACATCTCAAATGACATCACTGATGACATCACTGATGACATCATCCTTGTGATAGAGTGGCAGACCTCCTCTCACCTTAATATAAGCTTTGATACACACATTCAGAAATAGAGACTAAAAATTTCAAAACAATGGACATACCAATACCAGTTACAACAACCTCTTCAGTAATTCTAAGATCCACATACACATCCACTCATTCACCAACAGTCCTATACAGTCACTCATACATGTACTCACTCATCATATGTACTCATACATCTATACATCCTGTTACACAATGCCACTCATCCATAGAGTTACTCACACACATAGTCACTCATGCTAATAAAGAATAAAACATACATTTACTTGCATATACAGTAATACACACACCACCATACTTACTTCTACGGAAACTTACACATACTTAGTCTTTTAAACAATCACTTATAGAAACACATACTTATTCATACAGGAACTCTTTCAATCTCTCCCTCTCACATATACTCACATATATACACCAATAGTCACATATACTAGTTAAAAACATATGTAGTTACTCCTGAAGACACTATTGAGACAGTCATTCACTCACTAACACACCCATACACACACTCATCCACCCATACAGTCCTGCACACATGCTGTCTTCAACACATACAAACAGTGAGTCACTCATTCATGCATCTATGCACTACGTAATACCCCCCACCGTACCATACAGACACTCAGACTGATACTCAAAAAAACAACTAATAACCTATATAGACACCCATGTAGCTACTCACCAACCCATGCAGCCACTTATACACAAAGTGAGAGATACACTTAATCAGTCAGTAACACAATCAATTTTTCAAAAACAAATCATCCATTTAGACACTTATATACCCATTTATTCTTCCATCGACCTTGAGATACACATATATAAAACATATTTAATTTTCAGAAAAACACACATTCACTGGATGATGTCATCAGTGATGTCATCAGTGATGTCATTTGAGATGTCATCAGTGATGTCATGAGTGATGTCACTGACCATGTCATGAGTGATGTAATATGTGACGTCATCAGCAGTGCATTGCGGGCGCGCGAGTTATAGTTAGCTGAACTAACTATAACGGGGCAATTTCATTGGTTTTTTACGAGTAAAATGTCCAGCTAACTATAACATGTGTGAAACCTATGGTTTTTTCACTGAATTTCTAAGGTTTTTTAAATGCTAATTCCTAACTATAACGTGTGTGAAACCTATGGTTTTTTCAGTGAATATATATATATATATATATATATATATATTGGTCATTCGTTTCCCCGTAGGGCTGGGTTCTCGCGCACTCCCGGAAAGAATAGATCGTCACCAAATCATGTCGTCAAGTTTCTTTCTTAATTTACAGCATGCCAGTTAGAAAAAGCTCTACGCGTTTCAGTCCCACCAGGGACCTTGTTCACGAGACTGGTCTTTGCTAAAACTTTTTTTGTTTGTTTTAAATCCACCTCTACAATCAACAGTGACATCACTTCCTATTCCGGAGCTAGGCATTCTGGTACATGAAGTCAAAACAATTTTAACTTAAAGGTTCGTAGTGTCACCCCTTAAATTGAATAAGAACTGGGATTCTAACCCTAAAGTAAGGAGGCAAAATGGTTATATGCATATAATTACGACAACCATCGTGAATAATACAATGATATATCTGAATTACTATTTCATTAGTGTGAAAATAAGGCCCTCTGGTGGGTCATCTTTTTTAGCTAAGGTAATACACTCATAATTAATTTGACTAGGTGTCGAGTTAGCCCTCTGGTGGGCCCTTGTTTGTAAAACATTGTTTTATAACTAAATTACTTCCCAGTCTGTTTTTCGTTTCGATTCTTATTTTTGTTAAGATTAATACTGTTCTGCCCAGTGCTCCCGAGTCCACCCAAACTGTGATGAAAATAAACAATCAAAAATCAAATTAAAAATTAAAACAGCTCAATTTGCTGACAGTTACAGAGAATGTCACTCATGGTGAAAAATAGTTCTGCATTTTAAAGATGGTAATGGAGTTCCTCGTCTTGATTTAGACCGTCAGGGGTCAAAGTTCTGAAATTAAGGATGTGCTTCGATTCTTTTTGCCTCATCACTCTTTCACGGTCTCCTCCTCTGGGATGTGTCCCCACTGCTTCGATGGCATAAAATTTCAGATCTTTCCAGTTTCCTTTATGTACCTTCTCCATATGTTTGGCCACCGCATTGCTCCTGTCGATGTTAATGGTGGCCCTTACGTGTTCCAAAATGCGTTTTTTCAATTCGCATTTTGTACTCCCCACATATTTCATAGAGCAGGGACATTCTATGATGTAGATTACAAATTGGGTCTTACAGTTGATCAGCTGTTGAATTTGCCATGTACGTTTGTTTGCCATCAGTACTTCCTTAGTGTTTTGTGCGATAGTACATACTTTGCAACTTGTGCATTTAAAAAATCCTTTGGGTTTGAGCCAAGTGTCTTGTTTTCTAGGATTCCTAAAATGGCTGTGAACCAGTTGATCTCTAAGGTTTTTAGCCCTTCTGTACGTGATGTTTGGGTGATCCCCCATTATTGTAGCTGTTGTAGTGTCCATATGGAGGATATGCCAGTTTTTGCGAAGTATTTGCATCACTTTTGAATTTTCCGTGGAGTGGGTAGTTATGAATCTTATTTTGTTTTCATTGTTTGTTTCTTTGGGTTTTTCTTTCAACAGGTCCTGCCTGATGATATTGGTCGTTTTTAGCAATGAGGTTTGAATCGTCTTGGTACAGTAATTTCTTTGTTTGAATCTTGATATGGCTTGATTTCGATGTTTAACCCACTCCTCCTCTTTAGAGCAAATTCTTTTGATCCTCAGGAATTCGCCGTAAGGAATATTGTCAATTAGACTTTTTTGGTGAAAACTCCCAGCGTGAAGAACTGCATTGGTCGCTGTGTTCTTACGGTGCAAGGTAGTGTGGACAGTGTTTTCCGAGATATAAATTTCAGTGTCTAGGAATACCACTCTCTGGTCACTGATGTTATATGTGAATTTCAAATTGAAATATGAGTTATTCAAAATTTCAAAGTAATCCGCAAATTCCTGCTCTGTTCCTTCCCAGACAATCAACAAGTCGTCGATATATCTAAACCAGGCTATGGTTTTGTTGACAAAGATATCATTTTCCATGCTCCATGCCCAGGTTTTCTCCCATTGACCCATGGTTAGGCAGGCGTATGATGGACTGAAGGAAAATCCCATAGCGGTACCCTTGCGTTGGCGAAAGATTTCCTCTCCAAACATGAACGAGTTCTGTTCCAGACACATCTGGATCCTTTCTAACAACATCTTGTTATGGTTAGAAAAATGGATGTTTCTCTCCGACAGGAAGTGTTTACACGCGTTGAGTCCAATGTCATTCTGGATGTTAGAGTATAGTGATATAACATCCATGGTTATGAGTTTGTATGTCGAGTGCCATGGGGTATCTAGTAGGTGTCTCAATAGATCTCCTGTGTCTTGAAGATATGAAGGGAGACCCTTGACAAATGGTAAGAGGAACACATCTAGAAAGTTGGCCATTGGTTCCAATAAAGCATCCTTCGCTGAAATTATTGGTCTGCCTGGTGGGTGTTTTGAGTTCTTATGTATTTTCGGCAGAAAATAAATTGTGGCCATTTTGGGATATTCCGTTCTAAGATATTTTACTTCGTTCTCATCCAATAATCCCTGCTTGCTCCATGTATCCAATTTGATATCAAGTTCTTCTTTCCATTTCTTAGTGGGATTAGTTTTCAGTTTTTCATAATATTCTTCATTTCTGAGTTGTGAGTATGCTTCTTTCATGTAAGCCTCTTTGTCTAAAACAATGACGTTTCCTCCCTTATCTGCCATTTTTATTTTGATGGTATCATCATTTTTTAGAACGGACAACGCTTTTCGTTCTTCATGTGTCAAATTGTCTCGTTTTTTTGAGTGGTTGAGTTTGTAAAGATCCCGTATCACACATTCGTGAAACAAATCAATTTTGTTTCCGTGTGGCAATTGCGGATAGAATTTAGATTGCGATTTCTTCCGACTAGTTCCTGCTCCTAGTTGGTCACAATAAGCTTGTAGGTCCCCTCTCTCTTCTTCAGGGTTTTTATCCAACTCCATTAGAGTGATGAAGTGTTCTGCATCCTGTGCAATTAGATCCATATTCGGTGTTATGGTGGTTCTACTGAGTTTGGCCATTTTGGGGTTTTCAGTGAACAGTTTCGCTAGTTTAATTTTTCTGATGAATTTATATAGATCTATTCTTGTTTCCGCTAGGTCCAGGCCACTAGTGGGACAAAAGTTGAGGCCACGTTTGAGAAGTTCCATTTCAGTTTCCGTGAGGACTTTCTTTGAGAGGTTGATGACTTGTAGTTCATTGGTGTCCTTGGTGACAGTATTATCAAGATTTTTTAAGTCCATTTCTGTCGCATGCTCCGTGTCATCGTTCCCACTCAGTTTGCGCTGAAACTTTGTTTTGTACTTTCGCTTGCCTCTCCTTGTTGGTTTCTGCGGGCGTTGCCGCGTCCCCTGCCTCTTCCTCGATTGTTGGGGGATGGTCCTCCCGTTGTCTTTTCCCAATTCTTTTGCTGCAGGGCCAGTCTCATTTCCCCTAAAAAAGAGCGCTTTGTTCTTGCTTCAGTTGGATCTCCCTCTAGGTCACTTAAGTCCGTTGATGTGAGTGAGGACAGACTGCTACTATTGGTTTCCATGTCAGATTTATCATACTGTTTGAAGCGGTCGTATTTCCTCGCATATGTAAAAATGCGGCCTTCCAAGTAGTCTTCCTTGTCGCGTTGAAATTTAGATTGCTTTCTGCTTCGCACAGTTACTTCATGTTTTTCAATATAGTGCTCCAATTCCTCTTTGAATTTGATTGAATCCGAGTTCATCTCCGCAGTTGCGAGTTCTTTCTCAATTTCTTTTAGTTGAGAGGTGGTCTTCTCTAAGGCAATGGCAATGTGTTTAACTAAGATTTCCATCAATCCTAGTGATGATTTTAAGATGAATTCGCCCCATTCGCTTAATAATTCATTACTTGTGTCCACATGATTGGGCATCAAGCCAATGCGAAGTCCACGTGGCACTCGTTTAACTTCAAGATATTTCTTTAGAGACGCCACCTCCCACCACTTGTTTATTTCTTTTTTGGATAGTTTCTCCCATGTTCTTAGTTTCTTTTTGATATCAGGCTTATTAGAGCCACTTGATGCTCCTTTTATTTAAGGGGTGACACTACGAACCTTTAAGTTAAAATTGTTTTGACTTCATGTACCAGAATGCCTAGCTCCGGAATAGGAAGCGATGTCACTGTTGATTGTAGAGGTGGATTTAAAACAAACAAAAAAAGTTTTAGCAAAGACCAGTCTCGTGAACAAGGTCCCTGGTGGGACTGAAACGCGTAGAGCTTTTTCTAACTGGCATGCTGTAAATAAAGAAAGAAACTTGACGACATGATTTGGTGACGATCTATTCTTTCCGGGAGTGCGCGAGAACCCAGCCCTACGGGGAAACGAATGAACAATTTAACCACGGCTTGACCCTGCCGTCTCTGAACGCACCGCCTGAGAGCGCCCTGTGATTTCCGAAGTGGGTCGCCCTGCAGAAATATATATATATATATATATATATATATATATATGAGAAGTGTACTCGATCTCCCAAAGCTTCCACTTCCTTTGCAGCGGTAAGAGAGACCCGGACTCCAAGATACGTGGCAAAATGGGTTGTTTTTATTCTTTCAAGCCGTTATATGACGCGTTTCGAGCACCTCCGTGCCCTTGATCACATACGGAAAAACTTTAGTCCCCTTTCACTTTTGTATTTTCAAATGCCACCTCCCCAGTCATGTGATGCATCATGTGATGCCTTTCAAAAACCATAGACATGAAAAACATTCATAACTGTGTGTACTATTGGTATTTCTATTTCCACCACAATCAGAGTATATCATGTAAATAAAATTCATCATGTGGACACATATAATACTATAAATATATAAATAAATAAATAGATATATAAATATAAATATTTTTATATATATATATATCACAGGACTTTGCCACAAAACTTCCACTGGCAGGAAAAGGATGAAAACGGACCCAGATTGCAGTGCAAAGGTATTTATCAGTTGCCCCGCAACTCCGCCACGCAGCGTTTCGACCTTCAAGAGGTCTTGTTCACATAACGCGCATGCTAAGTGCCTTCATACATTTGAAGTGCTTGTGTATTAACTCGTGACCAATCACATGATAAAATAATAGAAATGGACGAGCTGTTTCTCATACATTGCATGGACCGTTGCATTTGGACAAATACACAGATTATAAGAAAATGATGGCATATTATATTTCAGAAACCTTAAGAACATATAAATATGTTAAAAGGTAAGCCAATACATTAACTTTAAAAAACCTGTACATCCTATATATATATATATTTATATAAATGTATAAAATATATAAAAGATATATAAAAACCACAACTGTAAACAGGAATATTCTATCATGCTAATGCAATTGTATCAACTGTAAACCATGTTGTGCTAACTCTATTAATGCAGTGGTAAACCATTAAACAATAGAGCTGTGTCTCAATATGTCCAAGAGTAGTTTGCTGCTTAGTTGCTTGATATAGCCCATGGTGGGCACAGAATCGATACTTCCATTGCAGTATTTAAAGAGCCTGTGTTAACAAGTGTCACCCGTTTAAATCGATCACGGCTCATAAAGTGCTAAGTGCTAAATCTGAAGACTTAAAAAGTGAGGAGGCGTATATACAAATAAAAAGACTAATCATGAGCAAAAAATCTTAAAGATATGCAGTTTTAACCTATGCAACCATTATAAAATGGGATATTAACAGTGATTAGAGACAGGTATAAAAATCCTCACTGGAGTTAATACTTAAAGGAAATGTTGTGTCTAACTCCAGGATATACCTGGTTTCCAATTGGCGTAAGCGTGCTTCACGATTGCCTCCCCTTCTTAATGGCGGGATTGTATCAATCACATAGTATTTTAGATATTCTGGATTTTTACCATGTGTATCCTTGAAATGCCTCACGACAGGATATGCTGGGTCACAATTGCTGATAGCCCTAATGTGCTGGAGTATCCTCTTGTGGACCTGCAGCTTGGTGCTACCGACATAACGCAGGCCACAGGGACACTCCAGAACATATACAGCATACTCTGTTTTGCATGTTAACAGTTTATCAATTGGTACTATTTCTGATCTAAATGGGCTAGTGTATGATGTTTTACTGCTAGCAAAATTGCATGCTTTACATGAGGAACATTTCACAAATCCCTTACGGGAGGACAACCAACTCTTAACATTTGTTACCTCAGGGGTACTCTTTACCGGAATATCATTCATAGAGCGTGCTTTTCTAAATGTAAGGTCAGGGGTTTTAGATATGTGCTCCCCTCGTACCGGGTTATCACGTACCAATCCCCAGTTCTTGTTAAATATTTTGCAAATGGTTTGATGCTGCCTGTTATACGTCAAGACCATTCACTATACTGGGTTGGTATTATCTTGACTTGAGAATTGGAGATTAACCTTAGTGGACAAAATGACGTCTCTCTGAATGTTGGAAGTCTTAGCAATGGCTCTATCAACAATTTTGGAGGAGTAGCCTCTGGCAACGAACCGTTCCTTACTCTCTTGCTTTGCCAACCTACAATCATCAGACAGTTAGTGTCACTTTCAGCACATCTGCCCCACTAAGTGTGTGATCTATTTATGGTGTAAATTCGTAAGTCACATCTCAATTTATCACTAAACCTGGGGAAGGAGAGTTATGGGTTTGATAAATAGATAGGAACAGTGAGTTGGGGAAAGGTGTGACAAAGCAAGCACAATATCAACATTCATCAGGTCAATAAGCAGCACATCATCATCAAATCTGTTGTGGGAGGATATGAAGGAATGACACAGTTGAGTTAATAAATGCATTGCAATTGCAAAGAGTCCTTCAGCCCCCGAGTTATTATCTAATTGTTCTGTCACCTAGGTTTGAAACATACAAATTAGGGAGGACCCACACAGTTCTAAAAATCATGATTGTTAAGAAAAGGAAAATGAGACTGTATATATTAATGCCAAAATGAGGATTGCAAAATAGTGAGGGCATCATTTATGAGGTTTTGCCGTAGGGAAGAGCAGCAGGCCTTCCTGCTGCGCTTCCCTACAGCAAAAGAAAAGGGCAGGAATGCGCCGTATCAATAAGATACGGTGCATTCCTGTCCTTTTCTCCTGCTCCGGCACACAATGGGCTGTCGTGCGCCAACGCAGGTACCTTTGCACCATGGTGCAAGGGTGCCTGCGTTGCGGAGTGGATTATTTTTGTAGAGGAAGGGAAACCTTTCTGTACAAAAATAATCACAAGAGGCTTTTTCCTCTTTCTATGATGGCTGCAGAATGCAACACATATAGAAAAAGGAAAAATTAGGCGAAATAAAGATATTTCTCCTCGTTGTGCCTCCCTTATGCCTCCCCTAGGGCGGCTTTAGCTTTTGGTGCTGCCTCAGATTTAGGATTTCTTGTAAATGTGGGGCAGTGTCAAAAGGCCATGGATGTTGCTGGGAGCGCCCCCATTGCACGCCCCTTTAATGCAGAACACTGCGTTAAATGGACTGATATTTATCAGGCAGAATTAAGCCAAAAAAGGTGGCTTAGTGCTGCCTGATAAATATCACGCAGGCTTCTGCGCCACGGAATTTCACAAAAAGTGACGTTCCGGAGGCACAAGCAGTCTCATAAATGAGGCCCTAAGTATCAATATTGCAAAGTCTAGGAGAAGGCACGCTTCATGGTGGATGAGGACTTGGAGGAGCAGAGCAAGAGCAAAGTCTGGTGCAGTCATGAGCGATTAACTGAGAAGTGGAAACAGTTTTACAACCAATCCCAGACAAGTAGCTGCATGTACCTGGCTGATCAATCTCACAACTGTCAAATGTCATAACATTTAGTCAAGTGCATCCATCATGTGACATGTCTCCACGCTCCAGTCACAGTCTCCCCCCACCAATCACAACCACTTAATTTTAGGAGTTTGACATTTGAGCCAGCTCTGCACTGCTCAAATCAATGCACCTCTCTCTAGCCCACAGCTGAGCAAGTAGGCCTGTTTGAGTCATGTTGGTTTGGTTTCTCTTTGAAGTAGATAGGCAGTGCTCATAACTTCTTTCTACTGGCTGTTGAGGTTGTCCCGTTCTGAGTCCTGACTCCGAGTCCTGACCCAAATGAGAATGAGAGAGATAGAACTTTAGTGCTGTTGATAAACAAGAAAAGCAAAAGAATTTGAGCATTTTTGTAGTTTTGTTCACTAAAGTAACTGATCTGATCTCTGAAGAACTCGGAACAAAAAGAAGTACAGCAAGGAGTGGACCAAAGTGTGAAAGCCAATCACGTCACATTCAGGTAGAATTACCCATCGGGCTCCAAACATTTCAAGTTACAATCAAATTTACAAATAAGTAGAACAACACCCTCACTGTCTGCCACCACATGATTCATCATCACTCACACTTGCTCAATATATGTCAGTCATTGGTGCAACAGTTACCTGTTCCAAGCAGGATGTGGACTAAGGGCTAGAGCAGCCAACCTCAAAGCTTGGATACTGAGTTCGAGTCTTCACAGGGATGCTCAACATCCTGTGATTCTGGGCAAATCACTTAATCTTCCCGTGCCTAACAAAACAAATTAACATTTCCATTTGTAACGCAACTGGTGCTCATGTAAAGCGCTCTGATACCTTCAGGCCCAGTTTGCGCTATATAAAACCAAAAGAAAACAACAAAAACATAGTGGTACACATTTGTCTATTTGTATCTCCTCTTTTCCCCTAGAAGCAACAAACAATGGCAGTGTTGTAAATTAATGATCTTTACTGGGGCAGCCCAGGCATGGAATGAACAAGCATTTACAATGCAATAGGTCACTCACTGACATTATTTTGAGCTATTGACATTGTAAATGACATTTTTTTTTGTTTTGTTTTTCTTTTGTAAAACATAAATAAAATGCATTGTAATTTAATATGGCAATTGCTAAAAAAGTTTAAATGTGAAATCTATTGCATTTACACTATTGTGAGCTATAGGCAATGTAAATGGTACTGGCTTTTATTAATGTGATTGCTTTTTAACAACATAAATATAATGCATTTCCAATGCTAATAGCACCCGCCCCCCCCTGCGTGTTTCCTGACAGCTCCAACCTGGGAAGACCTTAACCCCTTCGCCGCGGCATGAATTCCGCCGCGGCGCTGGGGGGGTTTGGGGGCAGTGCGGCGCCGCCATGCTCGTGACGGAACCACTCCGTCATGAGTCACGGGCGAGCTGTGCTCATGACGGAGTGGTTCCATCACGCCCACTGCGCTATTCGCCCGCACAGGCGGGGAATTAGTGCCGCCTGGGCGGAGCGGCCGCCAACGGCCGCAGCATGACAGAACCACTCCGTCATGAGCACACGGCGCCCGTGGCTCATGACGGAGTGGTTCCGTCATGAGCAGGGAAGGGGTTAAAGAGTAGCGCAGAAGGGGGCGGGTGCTCTTTATTATTTAGGGTGTCCATCCCTCCCCCTGCTGTCACTAAACTGCTTGCTTGAGGGGACACACACCCCAACGGCTTGAGGGGCGGCTGGCCCACAGCAGCAAAGCGTGGGAGGCCCGCCCCATCACCAGTAAGAGCAGAGGCCTCCGGACAACCCCCGTCCCCAGGATCTTCAAAATCAATTTTTAGATGTCTTCCGGTGTCCTCCATGAAGGCAGAGGACAAAGTGCGATCAAAAAAAGAAAAGTCGCTTCTGATGGGCCTGTGGGACACCTCCCACTCGCGCCAATCTGTACACTTGCAGAACCTTGCAGCTTATTTTTTTCTCAGTTGGTACAGGGAACACATTCAAGTATCAGGGGAAACGCGCGTCCCTTTCAGCTAGGATCCTTTCAGACTGCATCGTATATTACTTGTAAAATGTTCAAGAGCGCAGTTTCTGCAAGTTAAAGGATGTCAATATTGCTATGTACTTTACAACGCGGCGCACCATTACATGTCATATAGAACCCAGGAACAATTGGGTTTTGTTTGCAGTTTTATGTAGCGTGAACTCGACCCGAAGGTATTTGAGCACTTTACACGAGCACCAGTTACGTTACACAAGGACACATTAATTTTTGGTGGGCACAGGGAGATTAAGTGACCGGCCCAGAATGACAGGACGCTGAGCGGATGCCGAGACTCAAACCTTCCCGAGCTACAAAGTCAGCAGCTCTGGCCTTAAGGTCACAAAGTCTCCCCTGACAATGACAAGAGTAACCCTGGGCTTGAGATTTTATGGGAAAATGTCCATAAAAATGAACGCGAGTGCTG
Organism: Triturus cristatus; assembly: GCF_964204655.1. Taxonomy (NCBI): domain Eukaryota; kingdom Metazoa; phylum Chordata; class Amphibia; order Caudata; family Salamandridae; genus Triturus; species Triturus cristatus. The sequence continues at coordinate 304,082,179 of NC_140594.1, read as the reverse complement.
GACGAGCAGATTGCGGCTGAGGGAATTAGGCAGAAGCAACAGACTGGATACACATCCCCAACAAAGTCAATGAGCCACTGTTGTACCCTGGGAAGAACTCGCAGCCTCACGACTGGTGACTCACAGGAATGCTCAGCCCCATAAACACCGCTGGGTTTGTTTGCCGATTGCAAACCCTTCTCTCTCCCCCGGGGCCCCCTGACCTCTTAATATGAAATCCTCGGGCAGACCTGCACATGCATAGGGCACCTGCAGCCGGGAGCCCACACTCAAGATGGATGACCCCGGCCCCGCCATCGTGCAGGCAGCCCATGTGTGTGGCACTGCATGATCTGGGACAGCACAGGCGAGGGCCTGTCTGTCCTTGTCATCTATACTCACACCACAAGCTAGAATCACCAGAGCTTAAAAACACGGGGGTACAGGCGGAATGCACCGCAGGAGCAACAACTGATTTTGAAGCCACGTGGAATTCGTAAAATACTGAAAAACACACAATCCTCAAGAATAGTTTGTAAAATGTGCCCCGTTCCATCCCAGCTAGGCATTTGAAAGGATAAGTGAGAAAAGCAAATAACTCAAGACTTTAGTTCAACACACAGGCACAAAACAAAAAATTATGCCAGACATCTAAAGTTGTGCCGTGCACCTCATGATGCAACTTGTAGTTTTGCACTTTGAATGATAAAGTATAACAAATATAACAATTAAACAAACAAGGATGTGTCCACCAACGCACGACTTAGGACTCAGCCTGTAGGGCCTGAAAAGCATATGGTGAACAGAGTAAGATCACAATACAAGAGGCGCCTCTATAGTCAACCCTCTCCCCCCTCTACCTGTCGATGCTGAGCCCCGGTGCTGTTGGAACCCGATCCCCCGCCTCAAGAATTATTTCCCGACTCTCTGCGCCTACCTGCTGCCGCGCGGCTTTGTCCCGCACTTTTGTCGGAGCCCCCTCACACCCATCTGGGGAAGGGTCCTCCATCCCTCGCTCTGTTGGGGAACCAGCAGCTGCTTCCAGAGGCGGTGAAGGGAGCGCCGATCTACGCCCCTCACTCCCAGATCGGTAAAAATGACAAGCAGCACCAAACGACGCAATGAGCCTTGGGGGACGCACAGCATGCCTCCACAGCTGAAGGAATAGCCATGCAGCTTAAAGTTAACAAGCTCTCGCCATTGCAAAGGCAGCCGCTTGTTTATCTTTGCATCGCGCTTTCACTTGAGTGAAAGCGTGATAGAAAAATAAACACGGGGCTGCAATTGAAAGCGCGATGGAAAAATAAACACGGGGCTGCAATTGCCAATTTGAAAGCGCGATGGAAAAATACACACTGGGCTGCAATGCCAATTTTGGTGGCGCACGCTATAATAGCGATTGAAAACAAGACTTCGGAAACATGATCCGTCACTACCGCCTACATAAGATAAGAAATACCCTCACGATAGCTGTGAAGCAAATGATCCAGTCCGGGTGGGCCATCCCAAAAGGAGACAGGGCGGTAACAAAGAAGCCTCATCTTCAATCGGAGACCATCGTTTAACATAAACAATGATGCCAGGCAATGAAAATAATGGGCGGGGCTTCAAGTCCCCTTCTGAAATCTCACCTACCACAATATGACTCGCAGAGCAAGCAGCGCATGTACACTGCAAAACTAGGCGAGACCTAAAAAAGGAGGATAGGGATAGGAGGCATTGTCTTTATGTGCTTTAAATGAACAGGGAGGCTTCTTTTATGCACACTGGTCCAACTCCAACCCAGTCCATACATGTGAATAAATGGAGGGGTTACATAAGCCAGACACCAAATATACAAATGTTTCTCTATCTATAGCCATGTTTTTCAAAGCAGTTCATTGATAATGTGGTAGTTCTATTGTTTATATATCAAAATAAAGGAGGATGTAGAGATTGTCATTCCAGTATACACTCTCCAAATAGCTATGACAATGTAACAAAGTGTACTGGTCCGTGTGTAACTCTAGAAAAACTCTCTTTCATGCATCTGCCAGGTTACTAGGAGCATGTGTTCCTAGGAACAATTACCCTCACCCACCCACAGGTGGCATGATTCATCATCAGGCTTTGCTCCGCGTCAGTCTGGCATTGCTTACGGGCCCCTCAGGGGGGCTGTTTGCCAGAGATCTTTTTGTAAATCACCAGATTAAGCAGAGAGGACAATTTAATGTGTATCCAGTCAGTATAAACCACCACATAGGAGTAGTGTGGTGTCTAATTTGTATGAAGAAACCCTCAAATTTGCAAGGGAAACTCCTCATGGATCAGAAGGACATCACATCAGAAAGAAAACACCTGAATTTGGATTGGGCTTTCTGATCTGATCCTGTCGGTGCATTGACCTACCCCCATCCTAACTTCCAAAGTGCTACAAACATTTGAGTATTTACTTCATACTAAATAGACACCACGCTACTACGTGATGGTCTATAGTGACTGTGAGATGTAAGTGAGCATCTAGTCATCTTTTTCACTTGTGGAGAGCAATACACCATTGCACTCCTCTCCCTCTGTAGAAGACTGCAGGGCCAGACCAATGTGGAGCAAACCCGATGATGAAGCATGCCACCCTTGGGTGGGTGAGTGCAATTGTTCCTAAGAGCACACACTCCCAGTAACCTAGCAGATGCTTGATAGAGTGTTTTTCTGAAGTTCTATTGTGGCCTACTCAGTCAAGGAAGTAGAGCTCGTCCTCAAGCTCTGGGTTTGCTCAGAAGTTGGTCAGTTAAAACACTTAAGCCAGACCAATTTCCCTCATCCCTCCTATGCTTTTTCAGGAACAGTGTAATCTTGTGGTATAAAGAGTTCGTTTTAATCATGGTCAATCTCTCCACATTTTGAGGCAAGGGGCTGGTCCCTCCAATTGTGAAAACTGCACCAGCTGCACTGAACATAAGCTCAGAAAACACTTTGGCTACAGGACTGGCCAGATATTTTATTGCCAGCCTGATGATCTCTGGCCATTGGTGCATCTTCCCATACCAATGGACCGATGAGGTTTTATCCAGGTAGATCTTTATTTGGGGCATCCAGGTAGTCTTGGACCCTCCTCTGACTGATCATTTGTCCTGCCCCTTCCTAAACCTCTGTTGCTTTCGCCTCTACACTTGACCTAAGCTCTGCCACTTGAAACCAAGCCATTACAGAGGTTAGATCTGATTCTTCTGTTGCTGGTGTTGGCTGCTGTGAGACAACAGCACTACCCTCTCTGGAAGTTGAAGGCAGCATTCCAGAACTTCTGACCGGGCCTCTAACTCCCAGATGTTCTTCTTCCGGGTCTCTCACTTGGTCAACAATGCAAGTCTTGTATTGGGAAATATACCGGTCTGAAAAAGGAATGAAAGTGGCCAGTAATTATTTGGGACCATGGATCAAGTATTGTTGCACAGATGTACGCTTTGGAGGATGCGATTTCTTTTTGCAGCCTTATATTAACAGTCAAGCAAAGGATTAATCTCTGAACCAACTCATATGCTTCTTCGTACACGCGACAAACATTTGCGACGCTTTTTCTAACTGGTCCTGTAGCGGATGTAACAATAGGATTGCTTATCTCATCGTATTGCCCTCCTTGCTAACTTTCCTTGTGAAAACCTCAAAAGGAAGAAGCATTTGTGTCAGACATATGACTAGCCCTCATTTGTCCATCAACATGGTCATACTATTCCCTGTTGCATTCCCTCCCCTTTGAAGGAAAGCGATCAGTCTCTACTGCTCAAACAGACGTTGCAACATGTAGTTAGTCTAGGTCCAATGTGTTGGTACCTCTTGTATGAGGGCTTTAACAGGTACTTTATTAGCACCCAGAAATATCCTCAGCTGCTTCCAGGCTTTAAAAGAATGACTGAAATGAGTAGAGATTCTTCTGCAGATGGGCAATACATTGCTGGCCATGTTTTTTTTAGCAAGTCCTGCACAATTAGGTTGATTCAATGCGCCAAACAAAGGACACAGAAATATCCACCATCTACAATGGCCTTAACTATATTGCTGCCATTATCTTTGCAACAAATCCAATTCGGAGACCTCTGGGTCAAAGCTATTCAAACACCTTGCTGTTAAATTCTTCTAAGATGTTTCCAGCTGTACAGGATGTTTCCATGGCGAACATCACTACTGTTTCATGCCGCCGAACACCCTTCAGAACTGAGACCTGGAGATAATTGTTGAGTAACCCACACAAAAGAGATGCAGTGTGCAGTGATACTCAAGTAATCAGTTGCTTGACAACTGGTCCATATGTCTGTCGTCAGGTGGATAGTCAGACGAGAACTGTACTGCATAGCTAGGCCAACCAATTGCAGAACATCATGATGGAGCGCTGAAACAGCAACTCCGGCAAAGTAGGTCTGGCTGGGAACATTCCATTTCGGGCAGATAACCGCTGCAAATTTGAAAAATCCCACTTCTTCCACACAAAAAAGGGAGGAGGTCCTGCGCTAACATTTTAGCCAGTATCCCGTTGTACAAACGTGCAGTTGGGTGGTTGCATTTGTAGTGCCCCTCCTGCCAAACATGCCCATAACAGTAGATTGTTTTTTTTCGTTTCTGGTGCTACTGACAAAGGAGACATCCGGAGATAACCAGGAGGTGGTAGACTCAATGTGCATCTTGGGGATTCACTATATGCGGTGATGTCTGCATCTGAGTCTTGTGCCATTTGGAGGTTGCTGATGCACGTGTTGCTGAGGTAACAGGGCTGCTTTGTTTAAAGCTGTCATCCTCTTCTTCCTCCTTTCCTTCTATCATCGTGATCAGGGCTGCTTCCTCTCTCTCCTCATCACAACCAGCTACCTTTTTAAGGTACTCCTCCCACTGGATTTCATGATGTATTTTCTAATGGGGCATTTGGCCCCCAGTACCATAGTGTGAGCCTGGCGTACCTCGACGAACACTTATGTGGCAAATGGAGCATAATGCAATGTTATTATCCTGCTTGCTAATCATGAAGAAAATCCCAAACTAGGGAAGAGAACTTTTTCAGTGTACCACTGGCAATGCCTGAAGAACTGGAGGTAGGTGGGTTTGTTGTTTGCCTCTCTGCAATGCGTACTTCAACTGAGGTAGTGGTGTATGCATGTCTGAGTGGCTTACAAATATGGAAGCTGGAGGTAGTGGTGGTGGAATCCGTGCCATATCCCTCTGATCAGATTGAAAAAGAGAGATGATAGGTGTCCTCTGAACTGCCCTCCATGCAGAGAATCATTGGCTTGTCCTCATCACTGTCACCTTTAATAATTCTAAGGCTTCAAGAGCTTTCTTTTTCCCTTGTCTCTCATGGGCTACTTGGGTGCGGCCGGGTTCCAAAACCATGTTCAGATGTTCCAAAGGGGGGCTTGTAGATGATGGTGGAGTAACCTTTCTTTTTCTTGCTGGAGATCGTGAAGCCAATGGTTCAAGAGTTAAATCTTGCTCAGCAAGAAGATCAACCTCCTATTATGCTCCTACTTCAGGAAGTACTGTTGCTGGCTGCCGCGGTTTTTGTCCACTTTGCTCAGATTCCTGCAACGTTTGTGTACTTTGGGGCTGGAACATATCCAATTCAGACTCACTGCTCGTCATCATGACTGCAGTGGCTGCCTCGCTGAAAGACATGGGCTTAGGTTGGGGTGGTGCAGTTGATTCATGGGTGCTGCTCCCAGCTTTTTTCTGCCCGGAGGCATGTTTATTGAAAAAGGCCAAGGGTGGCACGCTAGTGGTGGCAATCTCCTTCTTCTTCTCCTCCTCACTGGTTACTTTCTTGCCAGGAATACCTTTCTTTGGGGCCATCTTCAAATTCGTAGCTCTGGCAGTGGCACTTAGCTGTACAAGCAAAAACGAAGGAGGACAGAGGTGGTGTCACTTAGTGCCAAGCAAACACAAGGAGATGATGGACGGAGTGCCGAAACTTTTCAGACACTCACCCCCAGTCACAGATCTGGGTTGAATCCTTTATCGTTCTTTAGCTCATTTCGCCACCCCATTTCAGACCAAGCCATATGCAAATCAGTCTTGACCCTGTGCCTCATGGGAACAGTCACTTAGCACTAGCCTTCTGTCTGGCAGAACTGTGGGTGATGTCCTTTGCACCCCTTAAAACAAACATACAACAAAAACATTCAGTGTAACGTGGCATTTGCAGTTTGAATATACATACAGACAATATAATTTAGTGAGGTTATCCCAAACAATTCAAAAGTGTATTCATTCCAGTCCAAACTATCCAACCATCCAAGACTATAAGACGTTCTTTGGGAGGCAAGAAAGTGCAGAGGAAAATGGGAAAAAAGGCATATATCACTGTTCATTCATATTCCAATCATCCCCAAGCACATGAAACTGACTCAGAGGAAACAATGAACAGGCATAACCCTTTTCTATTAATGTCCCACACACTGGTTGGCTACACAAAATGGCAACCAGCCACATGTTCAACCTCAAACAACAACAAGCAAGGAGGTATGGACAACAAAAAACACATGAAGGCCTATGGCAAAAGCACACTGGCTGGCTAAACAAAATGGCCACTGGCCACATGTTCAAAGAGAAATGAGCAAGGAGGCATGAACAAAAAAGAAAACATACAGCCTATAGCAAAAGGACACTGGCTGGCTACACATAATGGCCGCTGGCCACATGTTAAAACAAAAACAAGCAAGAAGACATGGACAAGAAAAAAAAGGACACATGCAGGCCTATATGGAGAACACACATCCTCCCAAGGCATCAAAAAATTAATTACCCCACCAAAATACACTTTACCATTTTGCAGAAAAAAACATGTAATTCAAAATAAATCACAGTTTGAATTTAAATTACATTTTGAATGTAATTCAATGCCATCACAAATTCATAGATGTTTTAAAACAACTTATATCATAGGAGCAGTTGTTTTATATACCCAATACCTAGTACTGGCTGGATGGCCATGGACAGGCTAGGCCAAAATAGCAACAAAAAAAAAGTACTTAACTATGAAACCTATGAAAGCTAGAAAAGCTAGAAAAAGTAAATGCAAAAAAATAGGCCCCTAATGCAACTCCAGGCCACCCACAATCAAATTTAAAAACTGAATAAAAAATTCAAAAGGTACAACTATGTACTGGTGTATGCCCTCTACCAAACAGCACCCTTATCCAAATGTTTTTAACACGTGATAGTGATGTCAGAAAAATAAAGTCCTTAAAATCCATTGGCATATGCAGCAGGAATTGCAGACAAAGAGAGTGATCCTTACACCTCGAAATCCAAAAGAAAAGTCGCCAAGAGATGGAAAAAGCCCTGGGAGGAGCCTTCTGGACAGGAAGAGGAAGTTGAGGTCTCTGCGGCACTTACTTCCTAATAAAAAAAGCCAAATAAAAAAGTGTACTTCACACTAAAATATACTACCTGAACGTCCATTCAGGGAGAAAATCCACTCAAAAATTAATTTTCAAGTTGATTTAGCTGCTTCGTGAGTAGAAAATCTACTTGAGAAGCATCACCAACTGCTTGCCATGGCCGGCTTTGACAAAATGGCACCACAAGGCTCCCTCAGCGTTACATGAGTAATTCAGAGTTTCCGAATTCTGACAATTCCATGACGAGAACTATAATTCCACCCAGGACTAGTCAGAATTAGGTGTTCACAACTAAAGCATAGTGAAGAAAAACAATATACTTGGGATGTACAAATGAGGATAAGTGTGTAAGTCATGATTTGGGGCATGGGTTTAGAGCCACATAGCCTACAATTCAGCCACTTAAGGTAAAATAATAATGAGATATACATAGTTCTCTTTCAAGACCTAAATAAGTACACTGTTCAGGCACCACACATAAAAACTATTTGTCAAAACAAGGGATGTGAGCAAAAAAGAAAATGATTGTCTGCAAAACTAGTCTGAAGCAACTCAGAAAACGACTTGGAATACACAATACAAGTTACATATAAGGAATGCAAAGCAATATATTTATATGTTCTAAAAACATTTTTCACGATAATCTATTCATCACAAAAGAGACAGCAAATTTATTTGACAAAATAATGAGGTTGCATGAAGAACGTTTTCTTTCCACAGGCACTCAGTGGGACAGATGGTCATCTCATTGGTAGTACATAGATATATTGAAATTTCTTGTCCTGCATTTATTTTACATTACAATTTCAGTGAAGACCAGAAGCTTGCATTTCTGATAGGGATCCATGCAGTACTGTATTTCAGGGTTTCTTTATTGCACAATACTGCTTGTTTTGTTTTTCTTTACAAAACCTAAAATTAGAGCGAGAAAGTTTACAGGCTCAGTTCTGGTGTGTCATTCCAAAGGGATCCATGTCCAAATCAGCTATTATGTTTCTTTAAACAAGCCAATACGAAAGACCTAAGACCGTCTTGTTTTGCTATGGTCAGTGAGAAATTTACCAAAATATACATCCTATTGCAAAAAACAAGAAAATGAGCAGCGGGCCAATGATCAATGCACCTCTACCTTGTCCTAATCCAAACAGTCCAATTTCTATCCGTGTTCACTTCCTATGAGCACCTGCTGCCCCAAGGTGCGACCCTATGTTCTGAACACAGTAATAATAATAATAATAATAATACAAATAGTAGTGCACTAAAATTATTGTTCTTTCATAAAGAAAAGTCCCCTTCATATTCCAAAAGTATTCCAGTTCCTCTTTTTATTTTGCTTGGTAAAGACAGAACTCTAAATGATACAGCAAAGACAATCAACATGTTTGTCCACTTTAGGGGGGACTTCTTCAATAGATACAAAAAGTGCATCAAACTAAATGTACATATACAGTGTACTTACAACCTAGACCCACAGCCATCATTAGTATATAAACAACACCTATATAACTAGCACACATAGAACAACACTTACCCCAAAAAATACACACATAAGTGGTTTAAAAACCCTCTAGGGTGACACAATAAAAACAATTATGTAGATCTTACGAACGTTCTTACAAAAAATGTATTCACCAATACTGCCCGATGGAGCAGACCTTGTTAGCACATGTGTGGCCAATCGTCATTATCACAATCAGGAAGAATATTATCAAAATTTCAATGGCTATATGGTTGCAAGATAAAATGACATGTAACACGTTTGGGTAACAGGCACTACATAAAAAGGACATATTAACAATCGCTGTCAACTCACCATCATGTATCATTAAATATTCTTCGCATCAAATGTAATGCTTGATCGGAAATAAAGGAGTAAGGTGAATCAAAATGAAAAGAAAATAAACAGGGGTAAAACACAAAATAAACAAAATTAGTAAGAGACTAATGTAGAGAGGAAGAAGTCAATAGAATCTGTTCCAGAATGACAATAAGTGTGAGCTACGAAGTCGAATTTTTACTACATACTGAATGTAGATTCTGTTGTCTAGTCATGTCAAGCCAGAAGGCCATTCAGCATCCATCCATCTTCATGCAGAATCTCTTGCATGCATGGGTACGAACTAGATCTCATTTTGAACTTAAAATCCCATAAAGTTGCAGGAAAATCGGCTACGTGGTTGACACCTGACAATACAATGTGTAAAACCTAGGAGGAACGGCATGAGCAAAGAAATAATGAGGAGCAGAATAACAAAATAAAGAAAAAGAAAACACTGGCATTTGGGTAAGCCTTCCTAAGCCTTATACAAAGTATACTGTGGTTCATTCAATAATAGCATGGGCAAAGGTAGACATTAAAAAAATTCAAATCATATTCATCTCCTTTGACCTCCACCTGTGTTAATTAATGTCAGAATGGTTGGAGTTGAACACCTTAATGCGGAGCACCGCCGGCTATATTGCATTACTGTACACCCAAGGAAAACCTGTAGTACTATGATTCCAGAAAATAACATCCCATGTGAGTAGTTGTTGTAGTTGGTGGGTGTTACCAGGGTTCACACACAATTGGTCAGGACCCAATTAAGGTTGTGGCACAAACCAAAATGGTGGTTTCACCCAGATACCACCTATTCCAAAGTATTGATATGTGTGATTGGCTTTGTGCTCTTTTTGGTGTCGATTTCAGGGGCAAATGAATACCCAAGTCCAGTTCTGGACGTCATATATACTGAAAGATTAAGTACTCATTTGCGGTGTTCTTTTCTTTTTTATTTAAAGACATGTGCAGAGACAGAGAAACAGCCGACACATGTTTCGCTCAAGGGCCAACAAGCCAGGGCTTTCTCAAGGCAGATAAATTATTTGTGGTTGATGTTTGTTATTATTTCATTCATTTCCGAAGTGACAGATGCAAGCTTCTTCCGCGAAGTAAAATTTCTGCGGTGTGAGTGAGCCTAGCTTCCAAACACTTACAGACATGCATAAACGTACGCAACCTGGTGATCAATATAAATACGGGTCGATCCGTGGACACCTATCTCACATACAATGAAGGTGAGACAGTACCAATAGCATACAAATCACATTTGTACACAAATGCTGAGATGCGCTTTGCATCTATTGAAAAGAATCTGAGAGCAGTACAGACTGCTGTAGTGAGAGAAAGAGCACTGGCTCAGGGGAAACAAATAATAGTAGTGACTCAGGTTCCAGCCTTTGAGGCTGCGACAAAGGCAAGCGTTCCTAATGCTAAAGCCTTACATCCGAGATGGATACAGTGAGCTAATTCTCTCACTGCAACAGATCTAGAATACAGGTACGGCCCAATTTTAAAGATACAAGCAATCCTGCTACACGAACAAGAATATCCTCTACCAAATGAAATAATGCCTCTAGATCAGTATGAATATATTATTTACACTGAAGGATCTGCTCAACCGGCCATAGGGAGTAAGCAACAATATAGCGCAACATGTGCAATCGTTAAAGGTCGCATGCGGGATGGAAAGTTCCATCCAAGTTGCACTAAAATGCAATCTCTAGGAGACTGCACAGAGCAGTTGGTAGAATTAAAAGCACTGATACTGTCTCTTGTAAATACGGATCGAGAATTCCCCCACACTGTGTGCGATTCTTTTTACTGTGTCCAGTCATATAATGAATACTTGCAATACTGGGTTCAAAATGGGTTAAAAGATGCCAAAGGTGGCACAACTAAGCATAAAATGCTATGGGAACAGGTAGTGCAGTTGAAATCTGAACTACCGAGGACTCACGTGATACATACACTGAGTCATCAGCGTGATAGCGTTCACTTTGAAGGGAATTCATTGACTGATGAAGCCGTGAAGGGGGCTGTAGGCACGACTTCCGTAGCTGCAATCACTCGTTCTAAAGCGAAAATAGACGGTGAGATTGTGGTGGCTGTTATTGCTTCACGCAAAAACAGCAGTGCAATACCAAAAAGATTTCCACTCAAATACTCTTACAAGTTTCATGCCAATAAAATTCCATTTGCTCAGATTCCTGGAGTGGGGGATAGAGTAATTCCAAATATGGACCATAGGTTAGGCTTAATTCTAGCAGCACACGAAGGGATAGGTTCTGCACATGCTGAGGTTATGGCGACAGTTTCTTTATTGAAACAACGCTATTGGTGTCCTGGTTTAACAAAGCAGACTAAAGACTACATCTTGAAATGCGACATCTGCCAGCAGATGAAAGGATCCACCATAACTCGTCCAGTGCAGACACCGTTGTTAATATCTGACAAACCACTAGCTTGTGTCTACCTAGACCACTGCGGCCCATTGAAAGAGATGGGGCTAAAAAGTATATCATGTTAGAAGTGGATTCCTGCTTGAGGTTCCTATGGGTGTGGCCCCAGCGCTCGCCTGACACTCGAACTGTTATAAAAGATTTCCGAGTCTTCATAGGGACATACACAATTGGCACATTACATTCTGAGCAGGGCCCTGTGTTTAGCTCTAGGGCTTACAAGGAGGCCATGGGATGTTTGGGTGTAGCATTCCGGTACTCATCTCTGTACCATCCCGAGGCAAATTTGGTAATGGAGAGAAAAAACCGAGACTTAAAGCAATCTTTAACAGCTAGAGAATGAGGTATGGGCGAAAGTTGGGTAAAACTTTTCTATGGAGTCCAGCGGGCTCTCAATAACATGTTAAGAAGTTCTCTGGGGGTGGGGGGGTCACTCCATATGAGGTCCTATTTGGGACAAGAATGTGGGTACCTGAACTTGATTTTGAAGGCACAGGAGCAGATGAAAAACCTTTAGACATCCATGATCATTTGGCTGTTTTACAGGATCTAAATGAAACCAGGACAAAACAAAGTAATGTCCACCTGAAGCAGACCGCCACTGCGGAAGTTAAAGCAGTCACGGCAAGACCTGCCTGGATCCCAAAAGTTAGGGATCTGGTCAGTGAGAAAATAGTGCACAAGAAAAAATTTGGGCCATCCTACAGACAGTCTGTACCGCTCCTAGCATTACAAGGAACAAGAACTGTACTTCTACCACCTCTTTCCGGAAAAAAGGAGAAAAGATTTGTCTCAATTGACCTAATCAAACCACACTATGTGGCCGATACTGAGCAGTAGGCCACATGGACTTCAAAGTAGCAGACAACATCCTCTTGCTACAATTCAAGAAGTTCAAACGGAAAGACTCATCACATTTGAAGAGTCACCTGTAGGAAATGAAGGACTATGCAACAATGCTATGGAACTCGTTTGCCTTGAACCTGAAATTCAACTTCAAAATGAAACTCAAAATAATAATCAAGTTGCTATTAGACCAAATACAGATGTCTATATCAACATGCCTCAACAAGAGCAGAGAAAGATTTCAACAAATCCTGATGCAATTCCAACAATTGATTGAACTGCTTCTGGCTACTTCATAAACTTTGATACGTTTTCTTTGGATCCAAATGAACCTGAAAATACGCCAACCCAGAAAACATATAAGCAGCAAGTTAAAGACTTTCTGAACTTTCTTATAAAGACTTACCTGGTATCACCATGGGTAGAACTATGGGTAACTTCCAGGATTCTTTTCTGGTTAAGCTATGATCGTTTTTAACATGCTAATTAGTGGACAATACAGTCGACAAAGCTCTGCTGACCAGGAAGTGAACTTAATTTTAAAACCACATCAATCATCTCATCGAGAACAAAGAGGCTTGTTGTCAGTGAACATTACAGCAGTTCCTATACCGTATGGTATAGTTTGGGACAAGGTTGATTTCGATATATTTAGCCCGACAGAAATTTTAAAAATTCCACATTTAATTAAAATATCGTTAAGCGATATCATTACTTCAAGCACATTTTCCGATGATTGGGATTTTGAAACTGTTAATAACATGTCTGATTTAGAAAAATCTGCTGCATTTTCTAATAGTGAAACATTGGAGAGCTTAGCAGATTAGGAATCAATGTATTGTTATCAGCATTTTGGTCATCATTTTTTGCATAAATCTGCTAATCCTAGAAATGTGTTCACATACCATCAGTGGGAACATTGTCCAACACCGCCAAAAGCAAGTTCGAAAACATTTGCACAAAAGTTTCCATATTTTTCAAGGTTTAATATGTCTGACCCAGCCTCATATTAGTATAAGGTTGCACCAATATCAGCACAGGAAAATATATTAACAAACACCAAACAGATTTACTCTGCATCCTTTATTGGCCAGTTTTCTGAACAAGGTTACGACTTATGGAAGACACCATATACTTAAAATCGGTCTGGGGTACTAGAGAATGGCAAGCACAGGGATCAGAAGCTTTATTTAGAGCGTGCCTTATCCCTCAACAGATAATGTTTTTGAACGAGACAATGCAACAGACGTCTTGCCTTGGACTAGCCAAGAACAAAGACTTGAACACACCTCGGCTGCCAACACCATCACTGACCGAGGGCAATGAAATGTCACAAGAAAGGGTTACATTAGATGACATCACACAATATAATAGATCAGACCCCGACTGAAAAAAATGGTTGATTTGGCCCACAGACACCAATAGTTTTCAAACAAGATTCATGGGTAGGACCGAAGGGTTCAGCATCCATAGGCCAGATCCGCGCTATGTACAGAGAGAACATCCAGGGGTAGTGACATCCTATAGTGTTGGGAAGTTGTACCTTGATTGGCTAAAAACCTTAACACTCACAGAGGTGAAACAGCACTTATCCTTACTCACACAAGACTTAGGGATGTTTTACTAAGGCCCAGGAAGCCACGTCAGAAACATTTCATATCTGCTGGTATTTATGCTGCCTGCAATGAAATTTGGAAAATATCCCAACAAGAGGCCGCAGATAGAATACGGGAAATAGACTGTATTAACATAGAGAAATCTCTAGCAGTGGTGGCCAAGGGGTTAACAACTTTGACCACCAGGATATATTCTTTAGGCAACACTGTATCTACTGTGATAGACATACTGGAACAAGATTTGGCCACATTACAACACGGGCATTCTCAGCTACGTTCTATTAAGTTGTTGAGCTGGATGCTGCAATCTTTGCATGCTGGCTATGTGCCTTGGGGTTCTATCAACAGTACGTCTCCGTTTTCTGAATACAATCTAACAGATAAACAGATAGAAATGGCACAAAGGGGAGCAAAATATACAATGCTGGTATTGAAAAACTGGATAGATTACCATTTATACTGGCAGAATCACCATCCACGGAATGGCTAATCCATGGCCACATAACTCTACCGGTCACTACTTTTCAGTTTCAATATTGCCTTGAACAAAAGCAGGCAGGCAAATATGAAAAAATGGGTATGGAATACATTAAGGAATCTTGGGAATTACCATACAGATTTTGATGCCAGAGTGGGGATCGAGAATTGTTTCTAAGCGGTACAAACTGTGAAAACGCTTTAAGTGGATTGCTCATATGTCAGGATATTATGCTACATGGAGCTTGTAATGGTTCTGTAGCGAACTTGTCCTGTCATCTGAGGGGTGCCCCAGCTGCAGTCATTACTCCAGCCTTCGGATTACTTTCAAATGGGAGTTACTTGATACTGAACAGTCAAGGCTGCTGCGGAATGCTCCCGGGCATCGCATATCTGGTAACCATTTCTCCAGGGTTACTTGTTGTATGCAAGTATTGTTTCCACCGACACATACAGTCAGGGAGGCGCCGTTATGGCATTCACTGAATGTTTCTTTAATATGGTTTGGCCTCAGTTGCCGAGGTAGTTAATCCGGAGGTTAATACTCTGACCAATATGTCCCTACAGACCGCTACAGTTCCCCTAGCTTGGAAGCAGGCCAAATGTTTGCCTCTGTTGAAAAAAACCTTCTTTGGACCCATCTATCCCAGCTAGCTAACTACTGCCGTGATGAAAGGCTGTGAGACAGCTGTTAACAAACAGCTCACCAACTTTGTTGAAGGTTCTGGACTGCTCCATTCAGCTCAGTCATTACTCCAGCCTTCGGATTACTTTCAAATGGGAGTTACTTGATACTGAACAGTCAAGGCTGCTGCGGAATGCTCCCGGGCATCGCATATCTGGTAACCATTTCTCCAGGGTTACTTGTTGTATGCAAGTATTGTTTCCACCGACACATACAGTCAGGGAGGCGCCGTTATGGCATTCACTGAATGTTTCTTTAATACGGTTTGGCCTCAGTTGCCGAGGTAGTTAATCCGGAGGTTAATACTCTGACCAATATGTCCCTACAGACCGCTACAGTTCCCCTAGCTTGGAAGTAGGCCAAATGTTTGCCTCTGTTGAAAAAAACCTTCTTTGGACCCATCTATCCCAGCTAGCTAACTACTGCCGTGATGAAAGGCTGTGAGACAGCTGTTAACAAACAGCTCACCAACTTTGTTGAAGGTTCTGGACTGCTCCATTCAGCTCAATCGGGGTTCAGAGCCTCATATAGTACAGAGATGGGCCTTGTCGAAATCTCTGAAGCAATTAGGGAGTGTTTGGACGCTGGTGGCAGAGCGACTCTGATTTTATTAGATCTCTCTGAGGCCTTTGATACTGTGCCTCACTCCTTGCTACTGGCCCAACTCTCGGATATCGGTATCTATGGATCTGCTTGGAACTGGCTTAAATCATGCCTGGAAGACAGATCGCAGCAAGTCTGGCTTGCCCCATCTTCATCTGCTCCTCAAAGTGTGACTACTGAAGTTCCCAGGGCTCCTGAGCCCCCTCCTCTTCAATATATATGTCACCCTGCTGAATTATATGGGGGAGGAGTTGGGTGCCAAGATCATCGCATATGCGGATTATACCCAGCTCCTCTTTACATGGAACAAAAACGACTCATCCCTCCTCGAGCTAGAGCTTGCCTTACGGCCGTTTTCTAATGGCTCCTCTCTGCGCAGCTCAAGTGCAATGAGGACAAATCAGAAATCCTCCTGTACGGGACCTTTCCTCCTTAGTTTAGGGAATCGCTCTGGCCGTCTGACTATCCACTACCCAATTCCGTGGGTCAGCCTACCAAAATCTCGGTATCTGGTTCAATTAAGATCTCCGGTTCTCTACACAGATTAAGAAGCTAGCTGGGCAGTGCTTCGGCACCCTTAAATCACTTGGGAAACTTCTCTCTCTCCTACCTAGGGCAGCTAAGGAAATGGTTAGCCGAGCCCTGATCCTTTTATGCATTGATTATGCGAATGCCCTGTACATTGGCTTGCCAGGGTACCAGCTGAAATGACTGCAGATAGTGTAGAACACTGCAGCAAGGTATCTACTTAACATTCCGTGGGGATCCAGTATAAAGTAACATCTGCACGATCTTCACTGGCTTCCCGTGGCTGAAAGAGTTAAATTTAAAGCCCTTACCCTGGATTATTCAGCCCTGTACAGATTTGGCCCTGTATATCTTAGGAAACGTTTCAAGTTTTATGTACCCCTGAGACAGTTGTGCTCAGCGGCGCAGCTTCTGGCAGTTATTCCGCGCTTCCGCCTTACGAGAATGGGCGATAGCTCTCTGGCTTACAAATCAGTGGTGGCCTGGAATTCACTTCCCCTGAACCAGGACCCAAAGCTCCTCAGGAAACTAGTGAAAACACTGCTTTTTATCTAATTATCCGCTGATTCTCAGCTCCTATTTGGGTGCCGTGCCGGGACACTCTTGAGTATCTGTGTGCGCTATGAATGTCAATGACATAACATAACATTCTCGAGGCAGAATGAAAGCCATGCTTTTACAGAAGTCTGTGCCCTTAACCTCCGCTGAAGAGACTTTTGTCCTCAAGATAGCAAGGTCTTCAGCTGAGATACAGGCACTTATCCATACAAACTGCCCTTTCCATTTTGCAGAAAGGGTAAATCATATCTTTAACATGTCTGATACGACTGGCATTGTCCACCTATCTAAGACCATAGGTTCTGGACTTCTAAGCACCTTTCAGACAATACTTGGAGTTATACCAAACCCCATACACTCCGTATTCGGAAGCATCTTTGAAGGACTTCCGCTGATCCTGTTTCCAATAGCAAGTAACCTGATTGTCTTCTATCTGCTACGCAATGGATGTCCCAATCACCAAGGAGATGGAAAAAGCGGAAATACTGTGACCGAATGGTACAACATCTAGGCATGCCTCGCCTGAGAGGACTAAGTGCATCTTGGTTCCTGTCATTTCGATTAGTCTGGATGGACTGCATCCTACCTGTCCTCCGATACCTGTTTTGTGGAGAAGAATGCATGTTAGACCTTTGTTTAACACTCTCGTCATGTGCGCAACCGGACGTGAATGCTCTACTAGACCCGATAATGGCCCATGTTCTGCAGTGTCCTCAGCGCATTCCAATGTTGTTGGCGGCATTCCTTGAGCCACCACGGGTAGTAACTGCACCTGTTGGTATGGACACTGGCTCCTCCACTGACATCCAGGCTTTGAATGGCGCACAGGTTGCCCTGGCATCGGCTGCAGGCAGAGCGGAAGATCATCTGTGCTCAATTGACGTACTCTGCGAGGTGTTACAGGGGCTCTCTATTGCGGAAGCAAGCAACGGAAATGTTGCATCTACCAGCCAGGACCCATAAACAATTGACTCATTTTGGCTCGTCGTGTGCTGGAAGAAATTCGTTCTTTTTAAATAACAAGCTCAAATTGGAACTCAGATACAAAATTGACATTCCTTTTAATTTATTTGGGCATGAATGGCTTTCTAATGCTTATAGTGGTTCGGACCATGACAACGGACACTTTGTAGAGCTAGGGTCTGCAAAATGTTTCCTTTTACATTTTTTAAGTCTTTTAGAAATGTTAGATGTTTTTAAACATTTTAGCTAAAGAAATGTTTTTAACACTTTGTGTGTACCAATGTCTAGTCAGAATTGTAGTACACTTAAAGGTTACATGTGTTGTCCGGTCGGAAGAGGAGTGGTTGTTATATTCCATATAGGCACCCTATATAGGTGCAGGTAACACTGCAAGCTTTCACCTATATCCTTCCCTACATTACATACATAACGGTTCATTGGGACTGACCTTTTACCTATATAAGGCACTGCATTCAGAACGCAAGTTTTTCCTAGTTCGAAACTCATACATTATGCATGAGGTTTCTCGGAAGCACAGCAGGACTGACATCAGGACGAACATCTCCTGTATAACATCTATGTATAAAGTTCAAGCCCAACGTCATCCTTTAGGCCGACACAGTAACACAGCAAGGTAGGACCCCTGGGGAGTCCTGTGAGTATATATACATTATGTCTTGCTTAGACAGACAGAGGAGACCATGACTTCCCGGCTGACACCCTGACCAGAGACACTGAGGTTCCTGCATGCATACATTCCAGCTGGCAGTGGTCTAACATCCCTCGTGGGTTGTCCAACTCAAGACCAGGACGGGGTCCCATATTCTCTCCTTTCTCAGGTAATGGGGTTGACTAGACCTTAGAGGAATTCTTGGCAAAACACCTACACAGATGCTAGGTACATTTAGGTACATCTAGTTAGGGAGGCATCATAGGAGTACGTTATTTCTTATCATGTGTTTCATGTACTTGTGTATATTCATGATTACTGCAAAATGGTAGAACTGTACCATCCCTTTACTTTCGTAGTACTGCTAAACATTTATCTCTGCTACTGTCTAAAGGTTGTTATAGCAAATCTATTCTACATGAAAATAAAAACTGTTCAATAAATCCTTATTGAAATGTCCAGACTGTTTATTCTGTGTATCTCTGAGGCAAACTAAGTGAGCACGATGGACTGAGCAAAAGGTAGTATATTGTTTCCCCAATTCTGAGAGATCAGGGTTGTCATGTTCTGAAGTTGCCAGAAACTATTCTCTCCCAGATAAGAGGAGATTCTAGTGGAACGGTGAGCTAGCTAATGCAAACAGGATTACATATCCGGCGGGGGTGCTCGGAAACAGTCTGCCACCAATCCCACAGTTTATGTTATCTGAACGCGCAGATCCTGTATAGGGTATATAGGAACTACACGACATACTGGCACATGCATCAACAAAGACTTTTGCGATTCCTTAATTGCGATTTTTAAGGTATCGCAATTAAGGAATTGAAAAAGCCTATGCATGTAGGAATCGCTATAAAAATAGCGATTCCTACAAATTCCTTAATTGCGACTCTCAAATTGCGAGTCGCAATTAAGGAATGCTGTCCCATTCATTCCTATGGTCCTCCAGGCCTATAGGAATGAATTGGAGATTGCATGAGCAATTTGCGAGTACCAGTAGGTACTCGCAAATTGCTCATGCAATTTCAAGGGTGCAAGGGTGTCAAAATGACACCCTATTGCACCCCTGAAATTGATCTGTGCACATATGTTGCACACACACATGCTCTAAGGGCATGTGTGTGCGCAACATGAAACTTTGAAAAATTCACAAAAGTGCATTTTTCGAAGTTTTTGCAAATTACCATGAAGTTCACCTTCATGGTAATTTGCTCCCCCTATTAGCAAAATCGCTAATTTTTTAACTTTAATGCATTGCATTTAAGGAATCTCTATTTGGGATTCCTTAAATGCAATCGCAATTTAAGGAATCACAATTTAGAGAATCCTTAAATTGAGATTTTTGCATTTGGGATGATGCATCCCAAATGCAAAAATACCGTTCGCAAAGGGGCAGATTCTGAGAATCTGCCCGTTTGCGACCGGTTTTTTACTTTGATGCATGTGCCTAAATGTCTTTGTTGACTTGTACAAATTTACCCGACTGTTGAAATTTAAAGAAAGTTTTAATACCACTCCCATTCAGCTTGTTCCATTAGTACAACATGTACCACCTCCTGAACAAACGGTGTCTGATTTGAATGACTTACAACTTTTTCTATCTTTGTCAGATGATGAACTCTTGAATATTGACATTACGTGATAGATTGGATATTATTTAAAATGTTTACATTGATAGTGGCCTCAAACAATGATCCAAGTATACACCTTCTCATACACATCATAACATTGATATATTCAGGGAGAAAGTGACGAAAGATTTGTATGAACTCTTCAATAAACCAGGTACAAGTTACAATTGAACACAAGCATAAAGGGTGGCACTTAACAACTTGCACTGTATATGTACATTTAGATGTATCCACTTTTTGTATCTATTGTATTACAGGCCTGACAAATTCCAAGTGGACAAAATGCATTGGCTGTCTTTGCTGTGTCATTTGGATTTCTGTCTTTGACAAGCAAAAACAAAAGAAGAACTAGAATACTTTTGGAATTTGAATGGGACATTTTTTTTATGAAAGAACATTGATTTTAGTGCACTGCTATTTGTATTATTAAAATGTAGATCCTAAACTGCTAAGCATTGCAGATGTACGAGCCTGTGACCACCAGGCCTCAGGGTCTAGGCCCATTCTTGGCAACATCAGCTGAAGTAAACAAATTAAGAGAAACACTTTCTGTGCATTGTAAAATATATAACACATTGGGTCAGATGTACGACCGATAAAAATTGTAACTCGCAAATTGTATCAAATTGCGACTCGCAATTTGCGAGTCGCAAAACAATACCTAAGTACCAAAGCGGTATCATGATTGCGAGTTGCTAATGACTCTCATCGCTGTTTCGTGTTGCGTCTATTTGTGAGTCAGGAAGCACTCGCAAATAGCGTCCTTGTTTGAAAAGGCCATTTTGCATGTGCAAATAGCGAGAGCGGTAGATACAAGCCCATTTTGCATACGCAAGTTGCAAATGCGTGAAACACATGTGAAAGCACTTCCTGGTAGAGCTGAAGAACCCCAAAACAGGAAGTGGTGTCCCAGGAGATTCCTGGGCAGATTATCTAGCACATGGTTCAACATAGTTCAACACTGCAGACAGGCTCTCTGAAAAACCATGAGCAGAAAGGCCAGTGACAAGGGTGAAAAGGAGTGGCTGAGTAAACTCGAATTCTCTGAAAAAGAGATAGGAATCATAATAGAGGAATGCTGCAATAATCATGAGGAGGTGTTTGGGAGGGCATCGCACAGTGTACCTGAGGCCGACAAACATAAGATTTGGAGAGGAATGCAGCAGCACATTAATGGCCTGGTGTGGCACACAAGTCCCTGGACTACATCAAGAAAAGATGGTATGACCTGCGCTCCACGGCCAAAGAGAGGGTGGCAGCACGTCTGCGAGAGGTACAAGTAAGGGTGGGCGTAGTGGGCGTAGTGGGGCTACGTGAAGCAGCACGTAGTGTGCCCAAATCTACGCACACTACGCGCTTCGCGTAGCCCCACTACGTGCCACCCACCTCCCGCCCGCCCTTCTTTTAAATAATATAAGCAATGAAAAATAAATTAAAGTAAGTCGACTTACCCGTAAGCGCGGCGTCTCCGGGGCTCCCTCTTTCTGTTTCTGATTTCTTCTGGCAAATGCGCATGCGCGGACGCCCGCGCATGCGCATTTCTCACGAGAAATGCGCATGCGCGGGTGTCCGCGCATGCGCATTTGCCAGAAGAAATCAGAAACAGAAAAAGGGAGCCCCGGAGACGCCGCGCTTACGGGTAAGTCGACTTACTTTAATTTATTTTTCAATGCTTATATTATTAAAAGGAGGGCAGGCGGGAGGTGGGTGGCGGGTGGCAAGCAGCTACGCTTCGCCCTCGGCGTGTGCGTAGCGCTGCCCTGCTTCGCCTACTTCGGAAAGTGCGAAGCAGGCAGCGCTACGTACACTACGTGGGCGAAGCGTAGTGCTACGCCCGGGGTTAGGTACAAGGGACAGGAGGAGGGCCATGTACCATATATGAACCATCTGCAGCAGAGGCCATGGTGGAGAGTACACTGGAGAGGGCGGCTCTTGTCGGATATGGGAACCTTGACACATCAAAGAGCACACCATACCCTGGTAAGTGTGAAATGTGTAATAAATGTTTAAATCACCACTAAAGCCTGTTCTGCATACTAATCATCCGAGCCCAAAATTCCAGCGCCACACAAAATAAACCCAAATGGAGCATTAAGGGAAACGTAGTCGGTGACATATACAGTGCAGTCACAGAATGATATGAGCTGATAAACATTGCAACACCACTGAGATAGTGACTCACACAAATTATTTTCACCTTACAACTTTTGCCACATAGATACACCATTGGGAGGAAAGCACAGTGCAGATGACACTGAGGGAAGCCCGGATCAGGTCCAGATGGAGGAAGGGAAGGATGGGGAAGCATCAAGTGGACCAAGTTGACTTGAAGTACCAGACACTTCTGCAGTGACCTCATCACAGGCTACAGCCAATGCAACACCAGCCTCACGGCAGACAGCAGCATCAAGAAGACACACTCTCGTTACAGGGTCTGGCTGTGTCCAACACAGCAGTCTGTTCCTCGTATACAAGCCAGTCTGTACACTCAGCCCCCTGCTGGAGCACCCAATCAGGTGTTGTTTGGAGGCCTGGAACAGGCGATGTTCAGAATCCAGCACCTTCAACAACAACAGCAGAGGCAGATGAACCTTAAGCTGACCCAGGGATTCAGGGACATCACACAAAAGATGACTGATCACCAGTGCCAGCTTGAAGCTAAATCTGATGCCCTCACTGGTGTCAGTGCAAAGAATTGGCTGAGGCGAGTGGGTAGCACAGAAGCATGGAGCACAGCAGGGAACACAAGATGGACGCTTTGATCATGGCCATTGGGAGGCTAGTACATGCAACTACCCAACAAATGAAGCACACCCTGGGTCTCCAGGTGGACATGGACATTAAAACAGTAATATGTACAGTGCCTCAAGACGCATTGCATAGTCTTGTCATAGGGATCACAGTGACATTCCTAGGATATATTACCACAGTAGTCTGTACATTGTTTCATGTCGCTTCCCGTAGTGTCACCGCAAAAGCACAGTGACTTATGACAGGATTGGATCCGGTAGGGGGGGTTAGAGAAGGTAGTCCTGAGGAGAGTGAGGTAGAGGTTTTAATGTCAAAGTGTCTGTGTGCTGTTGTGGGAAGCCTCTGCGATTAGGCAGTAACTATCCATTGGGAGAGATCACTTGAGGAGGAGGTCTTTGAGCTGTCTTTTGAAATTTAAGTAGGAGGGGTTAGTCCTGATATGGACTGGAATGGAGTTCCAGATTTTGGATGCATTTCATGCGAAGGAACGAGATGCGTTTTTTTGTTTGCAAGTTTTCAGAAGGATAAGGAGTAAGGTGTTGGTACTCCTTATGCTTCTTGTCTGACCGGCCTTCTGTAGTTTGGAGGCCAGGTATGCAGGTTTCCCTGTGTGCAGTGCTTTGTGGGTGAGGCGGGCAGTTCTGAAGTTGGCACGCATTTCGATTGGGAGCCATTTGAGCTCTCTGAGTGCTGGTGAGATATGTTCATATTTTTTAACTCCTGTGACCATTCTGGCTGATGCGTTCAAAGTTGTTCTGAGCTGAGCTAGATTAGATTTTGATGATCCTGTGAGGGTTGCATTCCCATAGTCCAGTCTGGACAGCACCAGCAATTGAGTGGCTTGTTTGAGGTCGTTTGGGGGGATTAAGGGTTTTATTTTATTGAGTAGTTTAAGGTTGAGGAAGGCGCTCTTTGTGTTATTCTTTATGTGTTTGCACATGTCTAATTTAGGGTCCAGAGTGATTCCCAGCGATTTTACAGCATCGGCTAGGGTGGGGTTGTAGTTGAGAGCATCAATAGCTTTAAGCAATTCTATGATTTGAAGGTTCCTCTCCTTGTTGGAGATGAGGATGACCACTAAAGTGGTGATGTGTGAAGAGGGAAAGTGAATAAGATTGTCTTTATTGTTCCCTAAGATTTATATAATGGAGTGATGCAGATTGGGGTGTACAAAATCTCCCTACTTCCACGGATAGAGTAATTTCACAGTTACACGCACATACACTCACCATACACTAGGGCCCATTTCACTAACATACACTCAAATACTCCACCAGCATTGAACCTGTGGAAAGAAAACTCCTAAACGCCCCACATCTACACTGAGGTCGATAAGATCTAGTTATTGTAATTGTCATAATCTAAACAATCTGTACAACAATAATCAAATAGAGTACTCAATAATTGACAAGAAATAATCACCAACACCGTATTTAAAGTTATGATTCTTTATCTAAAATTTGTCAAAAGAAATTAATCAGAATAAATCATTTTCTCATAATTACCTATTCTAGCTAAATGTCAGAATGGGTCATCAGGACAAGTCTCTCAGTAGAAATCTCCCAAGTCACCGTCCTCACAGCATCGATCCTCACCAACGCAGGTTTGGGAAGAAAATGGCAAAGTGGCCTCAAAATCCCGAATGCAATGACACGGACCCTCTCTAGTCTAGTATATTTATAATGAAACTTGCAATATTAAAGAAACATTAAATGTTTTACACGTCCGCCGAACCGCTGAGCAGAG
The DNA here is from genome assembly GCF_964204655.1 of Triturus cristatus. Lineage (NCBI taxonomy): Eukaryota > Metazoa > Chordata > Amphibia > Caudata > Salamandridae > Triturus > Triturus cristatus. The sequence goes on along the minus strand of NC_140594.1, from coordinate 304,057,484 downwards.
CGAGCAGGAAAGGATGTAGCATCGCTACATTTGGAAAATCTCCGCTCAGGAAAATCACAAAAATAAAAAGACAGAACAGGAACCAAAAATAAAAAGTAACTTTTAACATCCACATTTCCTCGGCGATGACACAATGAGCTCAGAGTTCTTTCTTTATAGCTCCTTTGTCCTCCAAGGCTGTTCCGATACATCTGGAAACTCGCCCAGAACTGCTGCTGTCCTCACGGAAAGTTTTAACCAGGCAAGGACTGTAGTCAGATGTCTCGTGACCATATTCAGCAAGGCCCTCTCATCACAAATTTTTCACTCGAGGCCAGGCTGCAAACGGCGGCCATGTTTTTCTAGGCCAAAATAGACCATCTTAATTAAAAGAGACAAAAACAACGTTACCACAGCATAGTGATTAAACAGTGTTAACCCCACTAATACCCTTATGTGTATGTAATTATCTAGCTTTTGCAACACAGGAAAGCATTAGTTCAAAAGCGTTTTGTGCTTTAAAATAAACAGCACTCAGCAACGTTTATTTAATAAAACATGCACATTGTCAATAGGCAACACATACGCATCCCCACGTGTAATTCTCTCTTGTTAATTCGTACATGTTGATAAGTAAAAACACTTACACAAAACAAATAATTAAGAATTAATGATTATTAATGTTAATCATGACAAATAGACAAACCAGAGCTTAAAAACCCAATAGATTTTCATCAGAAAATCCTGCTCCAGCAATCCCCCCTTTGGTGATTTTATCACCAAATAACCCAAAAAAAAAATTTAGTGAAATTTAGTCCCATTTTAGGAGAAATTGGAAATGTCTTTTTCCTCCTTACACAACACTACACACCAGACACTCTTTCATCATCCCTCTTTGTTTCTAAGTAGACACTCTCCCTTAATTCTTCTAATTCAATTTCTTGTGGTTCTCTTTTCAACCTTTTATTTCTCTTTTCATTATTTCTTTTAATTAATTTCTTTTTCCCTCCCCTGTTTTTACAAAACAAACACACCAATCTCAATATCAATAAAGCAACAATTATACAAGTTAAAGGAAACAATATCTTACCTATAATAGTACTACCTATTTTTGCAATAAAACTCTTAACAGCTATCACCTTATTAGCTAATTTAGTCCAGATACTTTCAGCTTCAAGTGGTACTAATTCTTCATGCAAATCAGTAATATTTTTGATATAGACCTTCAGGTCTTTGCTTTCGTCTGGAATGTAAGTGCAACAATGTTGAACTTTCAGCATTCCACAAACTCCACCCTCCTTAGCCAATAGAATATCAAGAGCAAGTCTATTTTGCATAGACATGGCACGTACGGCAATTAGTTCCGTATTCACCAAAAGAAACCCTCCAGCGGTATTTGTCGATAAGCGATCCACCACTGTTGACAGTTTCCGAATCCCATAAGCATTTAAAGAAATTCCCACTGCTGGAATTAAAGCTCCAAAAATGTCACCCACTATTTCAGACCAAGTTTCCCTCTTGAAGCGCATTAGTAAATTAATATGTTCTACATCTTCTATTCTATCTATATGAAAGATCTTTGGAAAAACCAGGCCCACATAACACGTGCCATACCAATGGTCAGGCAACTTGTAATAAGCCTTGTTCCCACAAACATAATACACTCCTGGAAAAATTGTATCTTCTCCACCTCTGAAACCCCATCCTGTTGCAATGAAGTATGTATCATGACATTCACTAGTCCCAACAAAATATGTATCATATTGGGATTTCCCTCTTGTAATGCACAGCTTACCCTTCTGTGGTGCATCTAAAGCTAAAGTTGGACTAGCTCCATTTCTCAATTCTTTTCCCATCTCAATGTCCCAAATTGTCTCACTCACTTTATATTTCCCTGCCTTTTCATGCATACTCAATCTCCTTTCCTCCACCATGTTCAGGAAAGCTTTCTCCTCTTCTTCCAAACTACAAGTTAAATTATTCTTAAAAATGTAATCTAATGTTAATTCTTCTTTCTCAATAAAAATCTCACCAAAAATGTTAGCTTCTTTAGCTGGATTCAGCTCTTTGTTCATTGGCAAGTGCCCAAAAATACTATCTTTGTTAGACATCTTATAATCTATTTTCCCTAACAGATAAAAAACACTACTTAATACACTACAAGAAATTCCATACGTAGCTGGTAAATGGTGATAAGTAACACCCTCTGAAACGGATGCAGGTAATTGCATACAAACGTAGCAATCCCTTACTTCCATTGTTTTCACATATTCATATAACAACTTTGAAAAAACATTACTAGAAAAATCATTAATTGACCTATCTTTATGCATGTAAGTATTACTAATTCTAGTTGGAACTACTTTTTGCAAATTCTTTTCTACATTTGTCTCATTCTCAGTATGTATTTCAAATGTACCTATTGAAACTCTAAATGTAACTAATAAAGCTAAAATACCCCATAGTAGCATTAATAATCCAGTACAGCAGCAGCACATTCTACACCATCTTCTTAAGAAGGCACATCTACTTTGATTATTCTCCATGTTAGCCATTTTACTACTTTGACCTTGTCTTTTGACTTAGCCTCTACTACTCCACTACTGTAATTTCTCAAACTTTGGATTACTTCAGACAGCTGAATTTCAGACTTTCTCCTTTTCACTTTCTCCAAGTGATTTCTTCAGTTCACTCAATTTGGATATTCATCACTTTTCACTCCTCCTTCTTCAGCAACATCAAATTGTATCAGATCATCAACAACATCCTGTGCATCTGACTCTTCTCCAATGTCAGTCAGAATAACTTTTAAGATTCCCACAGATTCTTCCTTTTCCTCAACCACTTTTCTCAAGATCCCCTCCGGATTATCTCGAGTCACTGTTTCTTCTTCTCCTTCTTCAGACAGTGCCACATAAGACCATTCCGGTGATCTGTACTTTTGGTTGGGTCTTCTAATTCTTTTTATTTCCTCAGATTCTCTTGAATCCTTTTGCTCCTTCCTTTTTACTTCGTTTTGACTCGACACTTCATTCACTTGTTCAGCTTTCGATGTATTCCCTCTTATCAGTCTGTATCTCAGCCTCTTTACTCTGTTGTTAGGCCAAAAATCTCCTCTTACGACCTTTTTCGGTCTCGTTTCTGTATTATTTCTTTCTCCAATCCAAGTTCTCTTTCTCAGAACTCGACCCTCTGATTTTCCATTCTCACTTTCATCTGATTCTGTTTCAAATGCCTCTTGTTCTTCAGCAGTTTTCTTTTGCTCCACAGTCTTTTTCACCACTATTTGAGACTTCCCTACTTCTTTCCCTCCTCGGGTCTCCGACACGCAATCTTCTTGCTGTCTACTTGTCCCTTCACCTAGTTTATTAGAAGTGTTCCCTACACCTCCTCGGGGGTCTTCCGCAATCTGTCCCTCTCTATCTTCTTCTGACCCTACTTCTTCAGATATAATCTCAAGTGGTTCTTCAATCTCCTCCTCTTCTGATTCAGGAGTAATTTCTGTGGAACTGCTCTTTTCTTTTCTTTTTCCTCCACTGCTTTTTGGAACTTCAGGCTCTCTTTCAGAATCTGATCTCCTTTCTGAGATTCTCAATGGTTCTTTTGAAGCCTTTTCTGCTTCTTTTCCTGAACTTTGATTTTTTCTCACTGGTTCTGGGTCTTCATCATCACTGGAATCTGACTCTTCAAAATACTCTCTACCAGTCCCATCCTTTGGGTTTGGAACTCTCAGAGTATGACTCGCATGCACCCAGTTTTTCACACCAGCACACTTCACTGCAGTCGTCGTAGTTAGAATGACTTGTCTTGGTCTTCCCCACCTCGGAACCAAGCAATTTCTTCTTCTGTGAACTTTAATCCTCACCCAGTCTCCTGGACTCAGATCATGAGCTTGCTTCTTCTCAAGTGTAGTAGCTTCTTCTCCAATCTGGTGAAACACAGAATGAACTGCGTCAGCCAGGCCTTTACAGTAATCCAAAATCATGTCATCAGTTATTGTCATCAACTTATTGACAGGTACATATGCATGTCGCATTGCACGTCCCATTATGATTTCGTGCGGACTTAAACCGGTAGTTCTATCTGGAGTAGATCTAATAGTCATTAGCACTAGAGGCAAGACATCCGGCCATTTCATGCCAGTGGCTAAACACATTTTACCAATCCTGTTCTTGATTGTGCCATTTATCTGCTCAACAACACCAGAAGCCTCTGGTCTGTATGCACAATGTAGCTTCTGCTGTATGCTTAATGCTTCACAAATCAAACTCATGAGTTCATTATAGAAGTGTCCACCTCTATCAGACTCAATCGTTACCGGAAATCCGTACCTAGGAATCAACTCTCTTAACAGTAACTTTGCCACTGTTACTCCATCATTTCTCCTAGTCGGATAGGCCTCAACCCATCTTGAAAACAAACAGACTACCACTAGTACATACCTCAGTCTGTTCACTTGGGGCATTTCAATGAAATCAATCTGCATTCTTGTAAAAGGACCTCCTTCTCTGCCTATTGTTCCCAGACTCACCACTGTCTTTTTCCCAGTGTTAAATTGCTGGCAAATCAAACATCTTTGACAGATACTTTCTGCAATTGTCCTGAACTTTGCATTGTACCAGGTTTGCTTAAAAGACCTAATCATCGAATCCCTTCCCAAATGTCCCTGGCCATGATACATCCTTGCCATTGCTGACAGCATGGAGTTCGGCATTACTGGTCTGCCATCTCTATAGACCCAAACATGGTCTGTCTCTCTTGGGGCACAACCTGCCTTAATCCAATCTTTCTTTTCTTCCTCCTCTGCCTCATCCTGCAACTGTTTCACTTCATCCCACGTCTCTAAGACATTAGTAAACATCACAGAACAAAAAGACATTTCACCTTCTCGTTCCCGATTAATGGACTGGTTATTCTTGGCGCAATATTGAGCAATGTCATTTGCATAACGGTTGCCCACTGTCACAAAATCATCTCCTTGTCCATGAGCAGCACATTTTACAACTGCTAATTCTTTAGGCAGCTGTATCGCCTCAAGTAATTTCCCAATCACTTCAGCATTCTTTATTGGAGTCCCACTCGACGTCAAGAAACCCCTTTGTAGCCAAAGTTGGCCAAAGTCATGCACAACTCCAAATCCATACTGACTATCAGTCATCACAGTCGTTCTCAAGTCTTTCCCAATTTCACAAGCTTTTGTCAATGCCACTAATTCAGCAACTTGCGCAGATTTCACTCCTTTCAATGATGATGCTTCCATTACTTCTGAAACCTTACACACTGCATATGCTGCACATAGCACACCCTCATCATTCCTCAAGCATGATCCATCCACAAACAACACATGATCACTCTCATGCAAGGGAAGATCCCTTATGTCTGGTCTCGGTTTTGTACAGTAATCAAGCACGTCCAAACAATTGTGATCATCTTCTGTTTTCACACCCACATTTTCAATATCCGGCAACAATGTCGCTGGATTCACATTCACACATCTCTCAAGTGTCACATTTGATGCTCCCAAAATGACTTTTTCATATTTAGTCAACCGACTATGTGACATGTACTGAGTTCTGCTTCTTGTCAAAAGAATTGCCACATTATGAGGTACGAATACCCTTACAGGATATCCCATTATGATTCCCTCACTCTGTTCTAGGCTTCTGCATGTTGCAGCCACAGATTTCAGACAACCTGGTAAACCCACAGCTACAGGGTCAAGTGTCGATGAGAAGTACGCAATAGGCCTTCTCAGTAATCCATGCTTCTGAATTAACACTGAAAGTGCACATCCATTTCTTTCACTGCAGTACAATTCAAATTCTTTTTCATAATCTGGCATACCCAAAGCAGGGGCTTCACACATTCTGCTTTTTAACTCTTCAAATGCTGCCATTTGTTCTCCATCTAGTTCCAATGGGTCTGTCATCTCACTTTTTGTCAGCTTAATCAGTGGCTTTGCTATCAGCGAAAAATTAATTATCCACTGACGACAATAACCCACCATTCCCAGGAACATTCTCACTTCCCTCTGGGTCTTTGGGGCCTTCATTTCCCTGATAATTATGATCCTGTCATCAGTCACTTTTCTCAGACCTTTCTCAATATTGTGTCCAAGATAATGCACCTCTTTCTTGCAGAATTGCAATTTGGCTGGAGATACCTTTAACCCTCCATCTGCCAGATGATTCAGTAAAGCTATAGTATCTACTTCACAAGCTTCACGTGTCTTTGATGCCACAAGTAGGTCATCAATATACTGCACTAATACTGAGTTTTCAGGCATGATCAAACTCTCCAATGACTTTTTCAATAACTGATTGAATATTGAAGGACTCTCTGTATACCCCTGTGGGATACGACACCATGCTAAGATACGCTGGCCAAATCTAAATGCAAAAATCGGCTGGCTGTCATGATGCAATGGAATTGAAAAGAAAGCATGACACAAATCAATCACTGTGTACCACTCAGCATCATGTGGAATCTGATACAAAATCACTGATGGATTTGGCACAATAGGACAACATGCCACCACAATTTGATTAACTTTTCTCAAATCCTGTACAATCCTGAACTTCCCATTAGGCTTCTTTAGCCCCATTATCGGTGAATTACACGGACTACTCAGTAGTTCTCTCAGAACTCCCTGCTGAATCATTTTCTCAATTATAGGAGTTATTCCCTCAATTATTTCTGGTGTCATTTTGTACTGAGGAATGTTAGGATAAGTAATTCCCTCTTTCACTGAAATTTTCACAGGATCTACATTATTCATCAATCCCACATCCTCTCCAGTAAAATCCCAAACTGTCCTTTTCACTGTGTCTCTCAGCTCTTGAGGCAAATCCTCCGGATCAAACACAGCATATGCACCAATTAACTCACTCTCTCTATTTTCTAGTCATTCGGTACAAAACATCCTCATCTGGTGTTTCAAAAGCTATTCCATCTGGTGTACAAAAAATTGTACAATTCATCTTACAAAGTAGATCCCTACCTAACAGGTTCACTGGACTTGTGTCACAGACGATAAATCTGTGCATGTCTGAAAATGTCCCTATTTGTACTCTTACTGGTTCAGTAAGACGTGTTCTGATTTGTGTATTAGCTACACCAACTACTTGGATTGCTTCATCCGAGAGAGGAAGATTTCTAATATCTGTTGACCTGACAGTTGATCTTGTCGCACCTGTGTCTACTAAAAAAGTAACACCTTCTTCATTTATTTTTCCATCCACAAATGGTCCTGCCTGGTCTATTTCTAGAGTTGCACCAAGTATGCACTCTTCCTCCTCTCTTCGGCACCGTCAATAATCACCCTCAGACTCACTCCCTTCATTCTTTAACAAGTACTGTTGTACCTGGTTAGAACACCTTGGTTTGTTTACCTGCTCATCATTGTAGAATCCCAAATCCGGATTATACTTTTGTGATCCTCTATTCTGCGGCAAGGGCGGTTTTGGCTCTTGACTCTGCTGTCTCACAACTTTCTGTTGTTGCTGCTGTTGATTATTCCCCTCGTTCTGCACCTGTTGATTTAAGGATTTTCCCTCATTATTCACTAATGGTGGATTGGTACACTCAGATCTCCAATGTCCCAGTTGGCCACAGTTGTGACATGGGAACTTTTTTTTAGCTTCCTCAAGATTCCCCTTTCCTTTCCCTGCATACCTAGGTCTATTCCCTGCATTATTTCCTGCATTATTCGCCTGTTCCACCAACTGTGCTTCCTGTCTTTCTGCAACTTTCACTTGTGCCCACATTGCTTTCTCTTTCAGCTTTCTCTGTTTTGCTTCAATCTCATCACTGAAGTATTTTGCATGTCTCAGAATCTCATCTATTTTCTTACTCTGCCAATCCACAGTATGCTCACGAATTCTTTCACTAATCTCAGGTCTCAGGCCATATACAAATCTGTATACAAAATGTCTCAAATCCTTGTCACCCAGGTGTTCATCTCCACTGAATTGTTTAAATGCCAGTATCAGCCTCTCGTAAAAAGCATGAACTGATTCTTTTGCTTCCTGATGTGTTCGATCTATTTTAAGCCAGTCTGTTTCTTTTGGAGGTACTTTATTTTTCAGGTATACAATCACCTGCTCATATTTTCTCATTACTTCTGGATCTGGTGCTCCTGTTCTCTAATCTCTTGGATATTCCTCAGTAGGCCAACTCACAACTATTTTACACTCAGCCCACAAGTCTGCTGGAACAATTATATCAAACAGACTATTCAGGTCAATCCACAGCACTTTTGACAATTTCACAAACCTGTCTACCTGCCTATACCACTCGACGGGCTTTTCTCTCAATCGAGGGAAATCATTCGTAAATGATAAAATATCCTGTCTGGTCCATGGAACATGTACATATCCTCCTCCAGGTATTTCTCTCATAGGATAAGTATCCACTGTTTTTTCCTTTTCTCTCACAGGAAATGCTGAATAAGTCCTATCCCCTGATTCTTCTCTCTTTTTGTACCACCTATCCTTCCACTTCTCAACATCACCCCATTTTCGCAATAAAGCGATCATCTCTTTAATCTGTCCTGTTCTACCAGTACCATTCAAATTTTCAATATCTTTATCTGTGAAATCCATCCTGTAAGACTTCTGCAAAACTTTCACTTTATCAATGTCAACTCCATAGTCATTTGCTATTGCTCTTAATCTGTCATGTGTATTTCTCGCTCTCCAGGTGATATTTTTACACATAAACAATAACTCACCATCATGATGATTTTTTAGAATTTCTGTTGGAACTGTCCCTGCAACAAGCTCTTCTAATTCTACACGTAACCTAGCAACATCAATTGCTTGTGAATCTTTATCCCTCTTTTGAAGAACTTTCATCCATTCATTCAAATCTTCAGCTGTTATTTCAGTAGATTTTCTCACTGGAACCACTTTCTTCTGCGGTTCTAAAATTGGCATCCCTGAACAACTAGCTTCACCAGCATCCAGTCCTGAATTAGACTGTACCTCTAATCCTTCACTACATGTGTCATGTCTAAATTTTCCTGCCCTTTTTCCTGAATCTCCTGAAGGACCAGCCAAACTTGTCAATCTATTCCCAACATATGGAATAACCAAACCATTCTCACTTGTCCTCTGCTTATCAAAAACAGGCATAACCGGACCTATGGTTACGGGTACCGTAACAGCGTCTAGATTCTTTGTCAGTTCTTTGATCTTTTCAGTCAATTCCGATGTAGTTCTGGCTAATTCTCTCGTATTTTCGCCACTGCTTCTATTCTCTCTTTCCCTGAAAGGATTACCACTTCTTAACTCAGGTGTCACATTTTCTGTCTCAATGATACGCACTGTATCTCTTATCGGAGAAACAACTGGTGTACTCTCTTCTGGTTCCGGTCTATATGGAGGTGGTCTTTTGTAAATCATGTCATTCAAAACCTCATCCTCATATTCATTAACTCCATATCTTCTGACTTCTGCCTCAGGAACCCTTTCTGTTCCTTCTTCAACTGTTCTCATAGGATATAATCCCTCTGACATACTAGCATCTCGCCATCTCGTCATTCGATCATGATGAGTTTCACGACCATGTCTCCTCCCGAACATATACCTATAGTTGCCTCCAGACCTCTGTTTCTCTCGCTCATGCACTTCCTCTTCCCATTCCACTAAAGCCTCGAACTGTGTCGGCCTTGGTCTTGGGTCAAGACAAAACATCTTTTCCCGTAAATTTTTCAACACGGCCAGATTAAATGAACCATGTTCTGGAAATGCTAAAACTCCATCTTCCTTGGTATACCTAACCCAATTTTCCAACCATATACAGGTATGATACCCATATCTCGCAGCCATGAAGGATGCAGGCGTTTTCGATGGAGGTAACAATTCACCCTCTCTCGTTTTAACATCTTTATCCTTGTCGAACCAATTTTTAATCTTTCTGAACAAAGATTTTTTCTTTTTCTCTTCTTGGTAATACATTTTAACGCTTACCAAAACTTTCTAATCGCTTCCGTAATACAACTGCACAATATGATTTTTTAACCAATAACAGCGCGACTCACACTAACGCACCAATCCTGGAACGTTACGTCACTAGAATAGTTCTTCCAATCCTTGCGCGGCTCACACCAACGCACCAATCTCAGCGCGAGCACTATTCTGATCTAATATCCAATCAGAGCGCGGTCTGTTTGACGTCAGCAGTCGCTGCAGTCGCTTCTGTCTCCTGTCTCTTGTCACTCGTCTACCCCTCCTTTACAAAATTTCTCAGTAGACTCCGTGTCAAATTACTACAAAATCTATTAGTTACAACATATAAACATCTCCATTGTCTGCTTCGCTAACCACAGAATAGTAAAGAGAATCTATTTCACAAGAATCAACGGGATTCTTTCATACATTCCTTAACTGTTTCCTCTAGGACTTGTCCAAAGAGTCTTAAAATCAACTAAATATATGAACATTCACACACATTCATACAAGAAATATAGTACATACACACAGAATCCTGCTTTTCCCGAGAACAGCGAACAATCTGCTTTACTACAGAATTATAACACACATTAACCAAGCAGCTTACTTCTACCCAGTTTCTCAAACAAGCTCAGAGAATACCTATTACTTCTCCCGCGATAAGCTTTAACGGCGAACCTTACGGATCCCTGGGACTTAAAACCAGAGTTTCACAGATAACCTTCACTACCATACGCACTCCTTATATACCAGAAATATCTCTAATAGTAACATACAACAATGTCACTGATTCCAAATCCAGACAATGTGACGCGCAACTTCGATTGTCACACGTTTTCTTTTTCCTGCATACATACAGGACCAACAATCCCGTCTTTCCCGAGAGCAGCATATACTTCCCTCTGCCCTACTACGGAACTGCTACTAGCTCCCAAGTTCCAGAAGCACTACATATAACTCAACATGACGACTCCAACATATAATATTAGTACATATACCAACATCAATCAATAATCAATAATCAATAAGCTAATGTACAAGCAATCTAATCAGATCAAGACAATCATCAATAACCATCCTCACTCTGCTACCAGGAACTTGATGCAGATTGGGGTGTACAAAATCTCCCTACTTCCACGGATAGAGTAATTTCACAGTTACACGCACATACACTCACCATACACTAGGGCCCATTTCACTAACATACACTCAAATACTCCACCAGCATTGAACCTGTGGAAAGAAAACTCCTAAACGCCCCACATCTACACTGAGGTCGATAAGATCTAGTTATTGTAATTGTCATAATCTAAACAATCTATACAACAATAATCAAATAGAGTACTCAATAATTGACAAGAAATAATCACCAACACCGTATTTAAAGTTATGATTCTTTATCTAAAATTAGTCAAAAGAAATTAATCAGAATAAATCATTTTCTCATAATTACCTATTCTAGCTAAATGTCAGAATGGGTCATCAGGACAAGTCTCTCAGTAGAAATCTCCCGAGTCACCGTCCTCACAGCATTGATCCTCACCAACGCAGGTTTGGGAAGAAAATGGCAAAGTGGCCTCAAAATCCCGAATGCAATGACACGGACCCTCTCTAGTCTAGTATATTTATAATGAAACTTGCAATATTAAAGAAACATTAAATGTTTTACACGTCCGCCGAACCGCTGAGCAGAGCGAGCAGGAAAGGATGTAGCATCGCTACATTTGGAAAATCTCCGCTCAGGAAAATCACAAAAATAAAAAGACAGAACAGGAACCAAAAATAAAAAGTAACTTTTAACATCCACATTTCCTCAGCGATGACACAATGAGCTCAGAGTTCTTTCTTTATAGCTCCTTTGTCCTCCAAGGCTGTTCCGATACATCTGGAAACTCGCCCAGAACTGCTGCTGTCCTCACGGAAAGTTTTAACCAGGCAAGGACTGTAGTCAGATGTCTCGTGACCATATTCAGCAAGGCCCTCTCATCACAAATTTTTCACTCGAGGCCAGGCTGCAAACGGCGGCCATGTTTTTCTAGGCCAAAATAGACCATCTTAATTAAAAGAGACAAAAACAACGTTACCACAGCATAGTGATTAAACAGTGTTAACCCCACTAATACCCTTATGTGTATGTAATTATCTAGCTTTTGCAACACAGGAAAGCATTAGTTCAAAAGCGTTTTGTGCTTTAAAATAAACAGCACTCAGCAACGTTTATTTAATAAAACATGCACATTGTCAATAGGCAACACATACGCATCCCCACGTGTAATTCTCTCTTGTTAATTCGTACATGTTGATAAGTAAAAACACTTACACAAAACAAATAATTAATAATTAATGATTATTAATGTTAATCATGACAAATAGACAAACCAGAGCTTAAAAACCCAATAGATTTTCATCAGAAAATCCTGCTCCAGCAGGAGCAATAAGACAAGGTTAAAAGCAGAGGTGGACGTCTATCCAGGTTAAATTGACCTATTGCATCCAAGAAGTGAAATAAGTGAAAAAAATGCAAGGTCTATATGATTCAGCCTTCCAAGGTCGGTGTGAGGCTTTCTTTAGGACCACGAGAGTGACACGAGGGGTATGCACACGCTAAGGTGCACCCGTCTCTGAGTCACACAAATACACTACCGCCTACTTACGGTACTCCTTTTCAGCCTTCTGTGAAAGGCGCAGTTTTCTGGAAAACAAACGTTGCAGAATTATCTGTCCTCAAAATAGTGTATTGCGCTGTATAGTAATACAACACAGACCAATCCTTATGCATCATCCGCATACCAATGGGCATGCAAGAAACACATGGCTATGGTGGTAGATGTACACTTCATGCATACATACCATGCATGTAGCTAACATGGTGACTGGTGGTTTTCAACACACGGGTTGGTTAAGTGGTCAAAAATCAATCAGGGGAGTAGTATTCACCCCCCATTTAAATCATATACCCACACTAATAATTCACATGTGGATGTCAGTGCGCTCACGTTCAGTGAGCAAAGCAATTACTGGAGATCATGTTTTAAAATGAACACACACATGCCCTAAGTACAACCGTACTTGTGCCTGTGTGTATATGAGAGACAAATATAGGGGAGAGTTCAAATGAACCAAAGGAGTCATAGCTTACAAAGGTCTAAAGTTAGTCGGATCCCATGGATACTACGGGGTCATCGGTTAATTAATTTAGTTTCAGAGAGTTCCACGGAAATGTGTAACTCTCTGAAACACAATTAATGCACGCTCTGAAACACAATTAATGCACCCAAGGTTTGAGTTTGCCTGACAGATTAATCCTGGGTAAGGGGCATTTGGCATGAGGTGCCCCCCTATAATGATCCACTACCCTAGGTTGGGTCAGGTAGGAACACTGCCTCCCATTATCACACCTTTGTAACGCCTTCCTGTATAACTTACACGCAATGCTTATTTATACATAAGTCACACTTAGGTCTCTTAGAAACAATCATGGGCTAACAAAAAAAAACCCTCTTGAACAATGGTCCTGAATATGCTCATCTTAGAGATACCATACTGCTCCATTTTGTTGTTTTTTTGACACACATTTTTTTTTTCAAAAACAACAGTTGATGGACAGAATGCAGAACAATGTCATAAATTCACCCCAGTATGGAGATCTGGGCCTAAATCCATCGTTTTTTGCTCAACATGCCATTCCAGTTTGAACCCAGCCATATGCAAATCAGTCTTGACCCTGTGCCTCATGGGAACAGTCCAGCCCGAACTGCCAAGCCAGGTCCTCCCTGGACTGGAAACAATCATCCTAGGACCGGTTTCGGGGTTTCACCCCTCTTCAGCCAGGATAGCTTGATTCCAGTGTCATGGAAAGCACAGGACTCACTTCTGAGCATACCCGTCCCACTCAGGGTGACAAATGCAAAAACAACAGTTGATGGACAGAATGCAGAACAATGTCATACATTCACGCCAGTACAGAGATCTGGGCCTAAATCCATCGTTTTTTTGCTCACCATGCCATTCCAATTTGAACCCAGCCATATGCAAATCAGTCTTGACTCTGTGCCTCATGGGAACAGTCCAGCCCGAACTGCCAAGCCAGCTCCTCCCTAGACTGGAAACAAGCATCCTAGGACCGGTTTCGGGATTTCACCCCTCTTCAGCCAGGATAGCTTGATTCCAGTGGCATGGAGAGCACGAGACTCACATCTGAGCATACCCGTCCCACTCAGGGTGGATTTAGGCCCAGATCTCTGCACTGGGGTGAATGTATGACATTGTTCTGCATTCTGTCCATCAACTCCTGTTTCTACCCATTTTTTTTTAACACAATAAAACTTTATTGACATCTAACACGCGCTGTGTAATTCCCTGCAACAAGTAGCATGTGTCATAACAACATCCTTTTATTGACACAAATCCAAAACACGCTGTGTAATTCACTCCAACTTGATTATATTATTTTATGGATTCTGCTGTACATTCTGTCAACATTTACTGAAGGTTTATCTTTCTTCTATCCCACTTGCGTTTTTTTGCAACTGCGAGGAAACGCCCACTACGCAGTCATGTGGGGCACACACGGCGTCACAAACGCAGAAGTGCTCCCTCTTAAAACGCCGCAACCTCGGACCGAGATATCCTCGGGATTCCGTGCTGACGGTCACTAGGTAGGATGGCGGGCAGTCCGGTTTGACGAAGTAAGTAAACGCTACCCTGGAATGCAGATGATGCGTAAGGATTGGTCTGTGTTGTATTACCATACAGCGCAATACACTATTATGATGACAGATAATTCTGCAACGTTTGTTTTCCAGATAACTGCGCCTTTCAGAGCAGGCTGAAAGGAGTATCGTAAGTAGGCGGTAGTGTATGTGTGTGTGACTCAGAGACGGTGCACCTTAGCGTGTGCATACCCCTCGTGTCACTCTCGTGGTCCTGAAGAAAGCCTTGCACTTACCTTGGAAGACGGAAACATGTAGGCCTTGCATTTTTTTCACTTATTTCAGTTCTTGGATGCAATAGGTCAATTTAACCTACATAGGCGTCCACCTCTGCTTTTAACCTTGTCTTATTGCTCCATTATATAAATCTTAGGGAACAATAAAGACAGTTTTATTCATTTTCCCTCTTCAAGCACTTGTATTGTTTTCACTAAATACCAACCCGCTCCGCTGTAATGAGGCGTCGAAGCACACCCGAGTGGCATTCGGCTGCTCGGGTGGGAACCCGCTGATGAAGCATGTCACCATCTAGGTTGGTGATTGAGGGTTCTTTTTAGAAAAAATGAATCATTTTTCCCTTTTCATTTTCTTTTTTCTTTTTTGCCGTTCGCATTCCTTGCTGAATTTGTTTGGGATAACTCCCTCTTGTGATTATTTGTGGTATTTTCAGGGGACTGGGCGTATTCCCTTAAAAATACCCTTTCTCTCTTTTTTGTTGATTGAGTTACTGCACAGTCATTACTCCACATCTTATTAATAATTTGTGGTGATGTAATCAGAATACAGTTACGCGTTTGTTTTAGCATGCGTTTTGTGATGCACGGGTTGTTCTGATTTTGTGTGTGCAGGCTTGCACAATAAAGCACAAATTCGAAGTTGAATTCACGATTTGTACTGTCTTATGTAGAGGGTAGTGCGTCATTACTTTGGACGTACCTTTAAAAATAATTGTTAGTTATCTGGTCCCTGCGCCTTCTCCCCTATGCTGCAGAGCTACCATCCCACTGATGTTGGGCAGGTGGTCCAGGGTCATCATCCTCACATCCATGAGCAATCCACCCCTAAGGGCCATGTTGTGGAGCATGGCACATGTTGCCACTATTTTGCAGACAGTCTCAGGTACATATGCAGGAATTTGCCACTCCAGTGGAGGCACATGAAGCGCGAATTTAGGATGACAAATGTGCGCTTGATCACGGTTCTGGTGAGAGATATATGATGGTGAGACAACATGCAGACAGACATTACAGTGCAAACACTTGACACTGTGGACATGTGAATTCAGTACCCAGTAGGTATCATTTTTCAAAGTCACCTCTTTCTAATTTCTGGTATATGCCACTGTGTCTGAAGATTTATTAGTCATGGGTGCTTCCCGGATATTTGGCAACAATTTCTGTGATGATGTTGTTTGCGTCACAGACACCTTGGATGTTGAGGGAATGTGTGCTTTTCCTATTACGGAATATGTATTCTATGCTGGATGGGGGACATATGGGCACATGGGTCCCATCTTTGCACTCTATGACCTGTGGAAACCTTGCTATTCTATAAAAGTGCAGTTTTGTATTTTCAGGTTCGTCATTTTCCCTTGGCAGGTAGATGTTGTGATGGATGTGGTGTAGCATTGCATCTAGGAAATTGCATAAGATACACGAAAGCGCCCTCTGCGACACACCTCTGGCCACTACAATGACATCTTGGTAGCTTCCAGTGGCCAGTAAGTGGAGGGAGCACAACACCTGCACATGTGTGGGGACTGCATTGCTGCGCAGGGTCCTGCTTTCAATTGAGGATTCAAGGTGTCTATGAGGTGTAGGATGACAGTGCTACTCAGCCTGTACTGGTCATAAATCTCTTCCTCTGTATTCTCAAATAATGTTAGCCTGACTTTGAATATCCTCTCCTGTCTTGGCCTACTCTGCTGAGCAGCCAGCATCCGCATTCTCCTCGCTATCACGAACAGGCCAGCCATTGTGGAAAGATTTCTGATGCATTCTGGGTCAGTTTTTATAGGTTGGGCCTGGTTACCACCTGGTTAGTTGTAAATTGCATGCGCAAAGGGGCCGTTTTGGGCATTTTCACTATCTGTGACTGGTTTGTACATTACAATTAGCGACTAGCAAATTGCGAGTTGCTATTTTATGAATGCTATAACAGGTCTCATTTTTCGCGAGTTGGTATTCATTCGCATCACAAAATTGTGTTTTACAAGTGGATTTCTTACATTGCGCCCGACCAATTTTGCACACACAAATTGGTTTGCGACAGATTTTGCACTCACAAAATGGTCGTACATCTGGGCCATTGTCCCTTATCACCTACATGACCAGGCCTCATCAGCCCAGCCCAGCCCACCAAACACTTCTCTGGCTACTAATGGCCAGATGCTTCATCTTCAAGGCACTCTTCATATGCCCCATCATCATCCATGACAATGGTCCAACCTTCATCCAAAGAACACAACAAAGATAATCACAGAACAGAACTCTTGAATTTAGATTGGAACTATGACAGATCATTCACCCCTACAAGACAAAATGCTTTGGTGGAATCTCCTCCTCTATAGAGGCAGCAAAATCATTAAACCACTAGCCAGTGAAGACAAGAAACATTCAAGATCATTTTAGGATGTCCAGAATGCAGTAAGAACCTGGATCTTCCACAACAGGAGATGAATGGACCTGCCAATAAGCAGACAAAACTGTTCACGATCACAAAGATGCATGGATGCCACACAACTAATGATCATACCTATCCCAGAACTGGAAGCAAATTTCCTCAAGTGGGTAGGTAAGAACCCATGAACAGCTAACTTTCACTCTTTATGCTCCACTTCACGTATTAGCGCATTTAGGGCCATATTATCAAAGAACGGCGATAACATTATCGCCGCTTTAGTGGCAAGAAACTGCCGCTAAAGCGGCGATAATGGGCTTGATAATATGCCCTTGTGAATTCCCATAGAAGCACAGGTTCACACCAGAACCTGGGCTTCTATGGGAATTCACAAGGGCATATTATCAAGCCCATTATTGCCGCTTTAGCGGCAGTTTCCTGCTGTTAAAGCGGCGATAATGTTATCACCGTTCCTTGATAATATGAGCCTGTGTTATTTGCAATGACATGGGATGAATATCTTCTGCCAATCATGCAAAACACCGAAAAACTACCCACATAGGCCACACAGCATTCTCACATGCTTTCCATCCAGAAACAATAATATTTTATAAGCTTAAGCTTGTTAACTCAAGTTTCCTCTCCACTAAACAGCAAGACACAGCGACATGCAACCCAATAAGACTTTACCTTGGCATCGCTCATGATACCAAAAAACCTCCACAATAGTCATACTATGATTTGAAACCCTTCCTACCAAGAACATTCGTAACATGCTTCTGCATCTCATTATGGGCAGGAAGTGCTATACAAATGCAACTGCAATGCAATGCAATACAATGCTATAATCCTGCCACCTGCATCAATCTCATAGGATGAAAGAGTTTAACGCAACAGTAAACCAAAGAAAAGGCAAACAAGTAAGTTGGGAGGTGGAGAGAATGGGGAAGGAGAGCAGCAGCAAAACCCCTTACTTTTCATTTTATTCCACCTCTCTGTTTAAAAGGTCTGACTGGACAACTTAGTTCACTGCAAGAGGTTTTGTTAGCAATTCTTTAAAATATCCATTGAAGGGACTTTGACTTAACCAAGAGGAATGTTATTCTCTCACCTCATTATTTAGGGAGGTCGACCTCGAATCTGGGGAACTGGGTTCCAGTCTCTGCAATGACGCTGAACATCCTGTGATTCTGTGCAAATCACGTAGGGGCATATTATCAAGCCAGGCGATAAAATTATCACCGCTTTAGCGGCAGACAACTGCCAATTCCAATTGAAGCCCATGTTAGATGTGAAGGACATCTAACATGGGCTTCAATTGCAATTCCATAGAGCATATCGCCGTTTTAGCGGAAGTTTTCTGCCGCTAGAGCGGCGATAATTTTATCGCCTGGCTTGATAATATGCCCCTCTATCACCCCGTGCCTAACAAAAATAAATGTGTCCTCATGTAAAGCAACTGGTGCTATGTAAACGCTCTGATACCCTATTCGCACTAAATAAAACTGTAAAATAAAAATATATATATATTGTCTTTTTGCAGTAGCGTAGCAAAACTTGGGGGGGGCTGCAAACAACATGGTGGGGCCCCCCCTCTAGACCTCTCAGGCCAGGGTACAGTGCTGAGGTGGCCCCCTGGAGCTCTGGCCCCCGTCCCCGCACCGCGGAGGAAGCGGTGGCCTATGTTACACCACTGTCTACTATAAAATAAAATAAAAACATTAAATACGTATGTTGGGATCTTTACTCTATTGTTCCAGTAATTGTGATCTTTATATACAGTCTGAATGGCTATCTGGGCACTTCAACCCATTACTGACTGGTGTCCCCACCTGTAGTTCATTGCAGGACTGCAGGTGCTAAAGGTATTCCAATCTCCTCCTCTTCATTTGCTTCTGCCTTTACCATTGGCAGCCTATAGAGATCCCCTTAACTCCCTGACAAAGTTGTTGTGAATTGTTTCAATCCCCTCGAGCACCAGAGATAAATAATTCATGTGACAGCATTGGGTGGTTGCCTTAACAGGCTCTACATTGATTGGGGTGAAGTAGAAGGAGCAGCGAGATGCATCTGTGTTCCTACCGGATCCAAGTGAAAGACCCGAGTGGGAGCAGGTGCATATCCAGTGAGCAAACAGGGAATGAACATGGGGAAAGCTTCAGGACTCTCCAGGATCAATATGAAGCATCCCCAGCATTATTCACTTTCTGCTCCTTCTTGAAAACAAATCAATGCACAAGTGTTTCCATTCACAGCTTACTTTCGTCCACCAATACTCAGAATGGGAGAGTTGGTCAGCCCCCTTCACCCCTGGCTGTCTTGCACGGTGAATAACGCCATTTTGTCTGATCCCGTGTGCAGAACTGCCAGAAGAGTTGTGCATTTCAGTCTCATACTACTGTACCTTGGCTGCTTTTTTGCCATTTTTCTTTGATCGCTTATAGACAATCTGAGGACACGTGTAGTTCTCAAGAAAGGAAAGAAAGTACTCCTTAAGGTCAAGAAGACGTGCGCAGACCGCTTGGGCTAAAGGAGCATGGCCATGGGCCCTCATTATTGTGCACAAATCACATGGGGGCAGATTTAGTGATATTTGACTCAACCAAAGAGGCTGATGTGCCTTGTGTGAGAAGAATGTAACACGAAAAGCACAATGGGTCGTATTACAGTAAGTGCCCTGGGGTCACAACAGGTGTTTGCACCCGCTTTGCGCGCCCCTGGGGCACTTTGGTATTAAAAAAGGGGGCGCAGACTCATGTGTGTCCCCTTCAGTAATACCGATAGCGCTGGAACACTTAAAGCACCAGCGCTACCTTCAGGGGTTCCATCATTTGCAAAGGGGCGTGTCATATGCAAATGAGGGGATACCTTTGCCTCTGCGCCCCTGCCATATACCAGATGTGGGCGCAGAGGCAAAGAGGCTCTTCTAGGTGGCACACTGTGAGTGCGCCCCCTGAGAGCAACCCTCGGCAGGGGGTAAAGGGGCTCCCATGGAACCCCCAGACATCCCCTTGCAGGTAGGTGTAGTCACTGACTGCACCCGCCTGCAAGGGGATCTCTAATCCCCTGTAAAATTGCAGGCTGTTGCCGCCTGCACTGTGAAAACAAGGAGCAGCTGCTCCTTGTTTTCACCTGAATGCGCTGCCCCAGGGGAAGCGCGAGTTTGCAGCTGCCCTGGGGGCAGCACATTTATTGTAACATGGTGCACTTTCATTGTTTACGCCAGGCACACCTTTTTAAAGGTGCGCCGGGGGCAAACAATGAAAATGCTTAATACGGCCCTAAATGTACAAAGATGTGGTGCTGTGGCTTGCTTCCCAAGCACTTGTGCATGAGTAGGCTGCCTTGTGCCATGTACACACCTTTGCACTATAATGCAAAAGTATGTGTGTGATGTCTAGCATAGATTTTGGACTGGAAGGTTATCTTTCAGTACAAAATACTATGCTTGGATAGACTTTAAATCTTTTCCTACTTTTTTAGTGTGCTGTACAGTGCAACACAAATGCAGAAGTTGAAAAGTTTGAAGAAAAAAATACTTTTCTCCTACTTTGCATCTTCCTCAAGGAACTGTAGTTTTTTTGGTGCAAAGCCCTGCCGATGTTTGTAGATTGGGCTTTGTTTTGAAAACTATGGGTGGTAGGTGGGAATGCCCATGAACCATCCATGGAATGCCCTGTTACTTTTAGGCAACTTTCAAGAGCAAATAAAGTTTGACCTGTAAAATAAATAACTAATCAAACCTTTTACAAGTTTGTCTCACTTTTGGTGAATTTGTACCAAAAGCCCATGTTGCTAAATCTGGCACTAGGTGCTCATCACCTCAATCCAGCTCAGAGACATACATTCCTGGTGGGTTGGCAGTATGCTTCGGTGAGAGTTCAGAATTTCAGGGGACATGACGGCCGACTTGGGTGGAATAAAGCCATAAAATCTCCATCCAAATCTACCACTCTCTCTCCACCACTGATTCAAAGATGTATAGCAGCTCTGGCCTGAATTTCGTTGCACACAACTGTACGTCCACCTTAAATGAGACTTGCAGAGGATGAAAAGGCACAGCATACCAATTGTATTGTGCAGTAGCTGTAACCCATCTCGGGAATAAGCAAAGAAGCAGGAAAACTCATGCGGAACCGCTGATCAGTTCAGCCTACATCCTTTGAGAGCATATGGAAGAAATTGGATTATTAGTTTAGGTGGGCGACGGCCCACTTCATGGAATAATCACAACCCTTGTCAGAGTGAACACTTAACCTGGGCTCAACCACCTAATAGATATGGCAGTAAGCAGACAGGCTTAACTTACGGGGAAGTGTAAAGTATTTATGCAGCATCAAAACATTCATAAAGGAAAAGTCCAAAAACATGAAAGTCCAAATATGAATTAGAAAAATAGAGTACAATTTAACAAATAAAATGACACAAAATTACAAAAAAACAAAAATGGCAAAAAGTGAGATATAAATTTTTTTAAGCTGTAAGTAGGAATAGCACCAAAAAGTACAAAGTGCCAAAGTGCCAAAGATAGTCAGTGGTCGCGGAAGACTGGGATCTAGGCGCAGTTTGAGGCTGACCGCCAGACCTCGCAAATTGGATACACCAACCAGGTTCATCTTTGTAAAAATGGTACCTTCTGCTCAGTCCATCAAGTCCCAATCCACCATGGGAGTACACTTCTAAATCCCCCAGGACCTCATGGGAGGCACCCAGAGACTCAGAGAGTGTCAGACAGAGGCCAAAAGCAAGGCCCAGTCAAGGTCCAGTTGCCACTGGTCTGCTGGGCAGTTGCAGGAAAGGCATCTTGTAGTTTGTTGAATCCATGTAGCTTGAACGGGAGGTCAGCCTCATGACCTTAGATTCCTCTTCTTTATCCTGGGTACAAAAAGATGCAGGTCCAGTCCTTCAGGGCTGTCTTCAGGTCACACAGGTCCAGTCATCTTCTGTTCTGCCTTAGGTCCAGAAAGGCTTCTGAAGTGGTTCCTGGAAATGCCACATTTATTCCTGCCACGATCTAGTGGATGGGAATGAGGCCTGATCATGCCCTATCCAATGGGGTAAAACTTACCAGGGCTAACCCTACCCACAATGGGCATTTTCAAGATGGTGAAAGACTTTAGCCATATAGAACTTTGCCTTTGAGTGCTAGGTGTGTGTGTGGGGATCCTTGTATCCTCTGCCATCTAACACTTAAATCCATTTTGAAGCGGCCACTGTACCCACAATTAACCCAAAGACTGAAGTCTGGCAGGACATAAGTAGGATTTTTGAGCAACCAGACATTGGATACCCAAGAATTGTCTTGACATACTGTTTCCTTCCTTTCAAGTGTGGCCTTGTGTTATATGTAAAACCTGCAAACCTGTCAAGCAGGATTTAATAGCCCAGCAGAATTTAACACTGTAATGTCAAAAAGAACGCGCAGCCTGCTCCTATCTGCTGAGCTCAAAGTAGTCATCCCTACTCATTCAGTCTTGTCAATCACAGGGTTATATTATGTAGCTTGTTGGAGGAATTTCACACCTCATTGACACCTATTCAAATCCCATTTACTGGCTAGGATAAGTTGGAGAGCAAATGCAAATTAGCCTCCAGAACTTCAGGCAGGGAAAAGGTAGTTTTCTAAAAGTTACTTTTCCTTAATATTTATTTAAAATCCAACTTCATCTTTGAATTGGATTTTTAATAACAATTGAAGTAGATTGTTTTTAATTATTATTCTAGCTAATCCCATTTCTGAGACAGAGTATTAGAATTTTAATCTGCACTCTGGTTATCTACGTAGGACAGCTTGGCCTGGCACAGTAAAAATAGCTTTCAGGTTCTTTTCACAATAGAAACATGCTAACATTAAATTTCTACATGTCCTACTTTTAAGTGCTATGTACTCTGCCTTGAGTGATACAAGGCCTAGATATAGGTGACTTATTAATATTTAAAAGTGTGTTCTATAACTGTCAAAAAGGTTTATTCTGACATATCAAATTGCAGTGTTTAAACTACCACAGTCATGCTACAATGGTGTGCCTCAAACCATGTTTTATACTGTCATTGTAGTGGATGGCACAATAGGTGCTGCAGTCTACTAGGGACATTTAACTTATAGGCCCTGTGTACATTTTGTACCATATAGCAAGGGACTTAGAGGTAAGTTAAAGATGTCAATTAAGATTATAGTGATTCAACTATGTTAAAATGGGATGCACAGGCACTTTACCAATGTTTAGCAGGGTTAACTTGTACAGAGTTCTAACATTGGCAAAAATATAGGGTTTAACAAAAGGCAAAAAATATGGTGCTTCCATGCAGAAAATAAGGTTTTCCTACAAGCTATATCCTTTCACTTGATTCAACGAAGAGTGAGCTTGTGTTTGAAATGCTGAACCTTGCACTTTCAAGGGATCATTTTGTGACCTCACGGACCCAAGAAGTCCTGGTGTACTTTCAGATATTGCACTTGTGAACTCACAACCTACAAAGTCTTGATGAACTGTGAATCTGAATGTTTAGCTGTTACATAGTGAGAAGGGTGAAGGTACATACAGAAGACACAGGCTTAAGATAGGCAGATTTAAGAAAAGGTAGTACAAGCATGAGACTAGTCTTGCATTAGTTGTGAAGAGACTTTAGGGGTAAATAGCTAAACATTTTTGGCCTAACGAGGACCAGTAGTAAAATACTGGTGCTGACATACTAGTGGTAAATATTGGCAAATGTGGTACACGTGACAAAATGCTGGCGCTTGTAAAATGGACATAATTGTTTTCATAAATGCAATCCATAGAAAAGTGAAGGTAAGGCATTCTGGACATCGTTCTTGTATTAAGGGCTATTCAAAGCAAAATGCTATCACTGTCATTGTTGTGGAATTGGTTACCCATGGCAAACATGCTTGCATGTTAGAGGTATTTCATAGCACATGGGACACCCTTGGTTAAAAGCTGGTATACCAGTCGTAAGTCTTTGGCATTATAAGAGGACAACTATGGCATATGGTGTGGGGGTTGGGAGGGCCTGAGCAAGTACCCATGGCAAAATAGCGAACCTAACTAAAAGAAAGAAAATGAAATATGGGCCACCCATAGTATATGGATGACATCTATTAAAAAACTCTGACAGCAGAGTATATACAATTCTTGGCACAAGGAGGCACCCATTTCATATGGTGTGCACCCATGACAAAATGCTGGCCCTGGTGCAACAGAGATAATTATTGGTATTCAGTGGGGGCCCTCACTTCATATTCTAAAACAAATTGGACGAACTCCTGGGGAGCATCAGACTACATTGGCTTGGCACACAAGGATGGTGATTGTATATATCATAAGCGCCCTTTGAAAGCTTATTGCTTTTGAAGAAACGTATCTGAACGTTGTGCTCTAAAATGCACTCATTGTTTCAAAACTTTCTCTGGGCATTTCCTTCCATATCATCTTAGAATTCATCGGGCTTACTTTGTTCGCTCACTGGAAATTGTACAAGGATAACACCCCATTACTTTAAAAGATTCTCAGCCGCCACTGGCTCATAGTTATTTTGTTTTAAACATTCATCTACACCTCAAGGCCTTACATTATTGATAGATGATACAGATAGATCAACAAGCCACAAGTAAACAAAGCCAGATTTGTGAGAGGGAGCAGAAATGTAGAGGGCTGGCAAGCTGGAGGGAGATCAAAGCAGACAGGTCCAAGCTGTAATAAGAGTACCCCATTAATTTGCAGACATCCCAGATTAAGCAACCAGAACCTACATTCCACTAAGGGTACCAGGGGCACAGTGGTCATATGGTCCCTCTTGATGTGCCCTGGGGCAATTTAGCATTACAAAAGGGGCCTCAGACGTTTGTGTGGCCTCTTTCATAGTACAAATCGCACAAGCAACATATGTGCATCAACAGGATCTTAAGGGATGTGGCCAAATGCAGATGAGGAAATACTTTTCCTCTGAGCCTGCATCATATTATTCATACTTGCCAGAGTCCTTTGAGCTATTGAGAGGTGAAAAGGGGTGATGGACCCATACACCCCCCTGCATGGGGTGCAGTCAGTTAGTCCTTCCTCCTGTTGGGGAATTTCTGTTTCCCTTTCAATGGCATCTGGGTTGCTGCCTGCACCGAGCAAGTGGACTGATGGCTTCAAAGATCCAGTCGACCTTTTACCAGAGTGCAGGACCCAGAACAGGCACACATTGGAGTCTGTTTGAGTCTGTGCTAGAGGGACCACTTTAAATGTAATTGAGCTCTCTGCCCCAGTCTGCACTTGGCACACCCATTTAAAGTACAGCACAATGCAAACATGGAAAGTGCACCCTCTATATAATACAGGCTCAGGTAAGAATAAACTACTGCAACAAGAATTCATGTTCTTGCTGCAGCTCAGGCTTGTTTCTCGGTCTATCACTCTTTTTCTCGCTTTCTCTTTTTTGGTCTTCTTCCATTCCTCTTCCCCTGATGTCCCTCTCTTCAGCTCCAAATGTCTAGTTCAGTGACTGTTATGATGCAGAATTGAGGTGAGGATAAGCTCCTGACTCATGGTGCCCTTTCAATGGATTCAGAGGTACTTTGAAAAAGAGTTCTGAGGCTTTTCGTTTTACTTTCACCATTAAAGGTTTAGGCTTAAACATTCCAGAAAGAAAATGAATGCTGGCCACAAAACCTAGGAACCAAACAAGACTTCAAGCTTCCAACTGTCCGAGGTATAATGAGGCACCTTGACTTCAATCCCTGGGCTGGCTGTAAGGAGTCATGAGCTATTGGCTTGCACCTCCGCCAATACTTTATTTTGCTCTTTCTTACAGTTTTGCAAGGAATCTACAATGGAGAAAAAGTTGTGGTTGCTCTGGGAATATGTCTCTCACCCCACCCTGGGAGTGATGCAATTGGAAAGGGGGGAGGCATCGTCATATCTTGGAGCTTCCTTGCTCAACATGTGGGGGGAGTTTTATTTCGGCACAGGAAAAAACAGGGCTAAGGTGCAGCCCGCCAAATTGTTTTCTTTAATGCAACAATGTGAGCCATAGGTACCTGGGAAACCTGATAACTCTGCCAGTAGTTGGAAAGATTGTATAAAAACATTTTAGGTAAGTTAAATTGCTTATTAAACAACTTAGGCCACCCCTGTCTTAACCACAGAACAGAGCTCTCCCACGGGACTTTGAACATTGCCAGGTGAAGGATTTTCGAGATCTGGGCAAAACCTATTTTGAGGCTCACTGTTTGGAGCAACTTTGAACTTCTTACCTATATTAAGCTAACTCAAGCCCTTCTGATGCCAAATAAAATGTTACTCTTTCAGAAGCGGGGGAATACAAAAACAGGTGAGAACTCGGAGATGATGAGTTAACGAGAAAGGAAATGATGGAGGAGAGAGATACAAGAAGTGAGCTGAAGGAGCAGAGTGCCATGAGATAGAAAAACTCTTATATAACTTGTCATAAACTGTTTGAGAGCATTAAGGTTAAGGTCGAACGGGCCAGGCATGACACTAGACTACTGTGAAAAGCCCATTTTAATCTTATAAATTAAACAAGCATTGGCAAAGCCAATAGGTTGAGCTTATGTGGAAGCTATTGGCTTTGTCAAAGTCTTTTAGACATGTTGTGCAGCAGTGCGGCTGCGGTGCAGCATGGTTGAATGTATGAAAAAAATCATTATGATGCCACCTACACAGGCTGCATCATATTGCTTTTTATCGGGGGCAGAGCAAGCAACACATTGCGGAGGGGGGGCAGAAGGGACAAGGAAGCAACACAACGAGGAGGGAGACGGGGTAAGCAACACAACTTGGGAGGACTGGGCAAGCAACACAACATGGAAAGGGGTGGAGAGATGGGTCAAGCAGCACAACTCATGCAGGACACAGTAAGCAACACAACACCGCAGTGGGACGGGACCAACACTGAGAGTAGGTGGAGGGCGTTTGCGGGCAAGTAACACAAGAGTAAATCGGAGGGGGCAAGGAACAAAACAGACTGTGGGAGGAGCATTGGCAGAGGCTAACAACACCACAGACAACAAGAGGAGTGCTGGAGGGCACAGACAACATGCACTTTTATGAAGTGCTTCCTTAATAATAAAAAGTAGCTCAGAAAGTTCGACCTTTGGAAGGGCACTGAGCAAGGAAGCAGTACTGGGCCATGCGCCAGGGGAGGGTCAAACACAAAAAGAGAAATTCCAGCCAGCCCTCGCTAACCAAAGAGGAGCACGCAAATGAGAGTTACAATGAAGCAAACCAATTGTAAGCAATGGGCAGGCTCTAAGTCTCCTGTAGCTAAACAAAATGTCTTTCACGTGACAGCGCATGTTCTGTCTCAGAGGAGACCTTAAAATAAACTGCTTCTAATTCACACTATTACAGGGTCTTCTGACTGTCCATGTCATTTTACCAATTGCCCTCTTGTAAGGTGGGGCCCTGCACAATTGCCCACTTTGCCCACGCTTTAAAACGTCTCTGCTTCTGAAGAGGGAAGCCGGGGACTGAACATTACACTAACTTCCCACCTCAAAGCTTGCATGACGTCTGCCCCAGGGACAGTGTCTTTTCTGCTCCGCCGAGCCCTCTCTCCCTGTCCAAACACGATGGTGGGGCCCAGGGTTTCCCATCCTCTGATCAAACAGCTCCAGTGAGAATGTTTACAGCTCGATGCCACTTAAGGAGGCTTATCACCTCCCTGCTGTGTCCTGCAGCCTGCGAGCGCAGGCGCGCTGATAAGGATGTCCTAGGTGGCGTGTGCTGCCCGGGGCCCCAGGCTGCACACAGCGCACATGTGCCACTCCGACCACGTTCGTGATAGTTTTGCTAAATCTTTCAGCTTTGTTTTGCAGAATCTTATCTGTTTTCCTGGTCCTTCCTGATAAAAATCCAATCCGTCCTAAGGAGGCTCAATTAAAGGTTAAAAAGTCACTCTGCTGTTCACTTCGATGCCCTCCCCGGTCGGATATGTCAAATAGGGGTAGGCCCAGAGTTTGTGAATCTGAACCTCCATGACCCGTATTTCTGTCAGCCCGAAAAGCTCAGTTACAGCT
Source organism: Triturus cristatus (assembly GCF_964204655.1). NCBI lineage: Eukaryota > Metazoa > Chordata > Amphibia > Caudata > Salamandridae > Triturus > Triturus cristatus. The sequence continues at coordinate 304,029,195 of NC_140594.1, read as the reverse complement.
GGGACCTGAAGTGGCCATTGACTAGAGGTGTCAACTGGACCCGTGTAATGAGGGTCTGCCTGTCAGGGTTGGTCAGTTGATAGCACAAAGCATTCTGGGATTTGTAGGCCCATGCTCACAACAGGACAACATGCAATGATAAGTCCTGGTAGGGTTATTACTATTGTCTCAAAACTAGAGTGTCATGCAGGTCTGTTTTTTGCAATGGGTCCCGTTGACAACTCTTCATTAACAAATCGCTGTCTTTTCTTTTTGCACTGCTTATACTCAGTTTTCGCTTTTTACCTCTGCTGTTTTGTAGCTCTGCCTTTCACCTCCAGCCAATCTCTACTCTGCCCCACAATTTCCCCCCGGTGCTCTTCTTCACTCACCTTTTCTAGTCGTCTACGAAACTCTTGCACCTATATAGGTCTGTGAAGAGTGGCAGCTCTTAGCGCGGAGCTGTACACACTGACCTCTGCAACCAGTACCCAGCGAGGTAGTCCACAGGAGCGCACCCTCATCCCAGCACACTCAGAGGTGGACTGGAGATGGGTGGAATGCCTCAGTGGTTTGACCCCCAGGCACACAACCGCTATCACCTCTGGGCTGCTAGTTCAACTCAATCCTGTCCAATGAGCTAGCTGCACAGTTTAGTGACCCGTATGTAACTGGTTCTATTGTAAAGCGCTCTGACACTTTCGGGTAAGGTTTGCCCTATATAAAAACATATAAATAAATACATCTCATGAAGCCCTATTACATGGGTGGAAGGTTTTATGAATACAGTGTGAATGTGGGAAGTATTTTAATTTTGTCCTATACAGCGGAGGAGCTCATATCTTGTTGCTGAGAACGTGTAGCTGTGCCTATGCGTGAAGTCAGTGATTGCGAATGAGAGGTAGTTGCAGATGTCTTTGTGCTTACTGACCATGTAGGTAATTTGGTCCAGGTTCAGGGGGTACTTTCATGTGTTTCGTGTCATCCATGCCCTCCTGGTGATGGAAGGGGTACTGAATTAAGATGGCTATCAAATTTGAAGGGGGGTCTCTAACAGATATGGGTCTAGTCAGTGATTCACAAGATGCAAATTCCACCAATGCCTCAACAAACACCACTAAAGCGGATTCAAAAACTAGACTCAAATCCAGTCAAACACTGCCTAAAGTTGCCAGGAATGAATGAATCAAGTATCCATTAGAGCTGAAATAACAACCATAGGCACAAGGTCAAACCCCCTTTAAGATTCAGTGATGGATTTCATTAAGTTGCTCAAGCCCTAAGAAACTTTTATATAAATTGCGTTCCTTAGTCACTCATCAGAGAAGAAATATCATGTGAGGGATGCATTTATTTTTGTTGTGGAGTTTTATATAGGGCGAACTAGACCCCAAGGTATCAGAGCACCAGTTACATTACCGACGGACACATTCATTTTTGTTAGGCACGTGGAGAATAAGTGATTTTCCCAGAATGTTGGGTGTCCCCTGCCGAGATTCGAACCCGGTTCCCTAGCTCCGAGGTCGACTGCCCTAGCCGTTAGGCCACATTCTCTCCCCTACATTTATTTCCAAAACATGCGTCTCCTTCAATGGTGAATAGAAAACCTCAAACGAACCCTCATACAGAACAGATCTACAGTCACTAAGAAGGTGATGATATACTGCAATTCTTAAAAATCCTTGATAAAATCTAATGACATGGTGGGCAATAAGTATAAGTAATGGCTTTGCCACTCTGAATGGTTTCTCTGTGGGTGATTTAGACTGCACAGAAACTACAAAAAGTTTTACACATTCCTTAATCTCCGTGATCATCACCAACCCCTAGAGTTATTAGGAAACCAATTTAATAATCTCTCATCTCCATGAATAAAAGGTTACTAAACTATCAAGTCTCCATTTTAGCAATTCATCTTGCACTTATCTGATTCATGTAATAACTTAAGTTTTTCAATCAACAATTCTCCCAACGAGGTACAAATCAGATTTTTTTGATCCAAAACATTCTTCTTGTACTTCCTCAAACCTATGCTCTCTACTCCACAATTTGATTCAAATGAATATATAAATATTCCGGTTTGAGATTATCCTTACCTTTTGGTTGGACACTGCCTTCCGTTTTATTTCTTCCAGGTCAGAATGGTATTACAGATTTAATTGTGAGAACATTATCCACCTGGCTTGATGCTAAATAACACATCTCACTCTCTTTAAATATACGTTTAGTGATAATCAGTAAGAATTTTAAGTGGCGGCTCTGTAGATGGGAGATACAGTCATCAATCACCATAGATATCCTAGCTGCTGAAATATCAAATATATAAAGATGACACACAGATGTATTTAACGTCGTGGAAAAAATAAGTCACTGGGGCAAACTCACATCCTGCTGTATCTAGACAACCACAGCCCTTCGCAGTGAAATATTCAAAGCATAAATCTCCAGACGAGATGCTTGACCTGCATTGACCAATTAGGAGAATGCAAAGAGGAGTGACGCTTAAGACAACAAATGGTAAGCAGTGGGCAGGCTCCAAGCCCTTTATTGTAAAGTAAATAGTGTATCCCAAGCAAGAGCGCATGTAGCGCATGCACTGCCACAGGCTCAACCTAATTAAAAGGGGCAATTTCATTTATCTTTCACAGTAGGTAAAATGTTATCTCTGCTCCAAGTGCAACAGGCAGATTTTTACCAATTGGAAATTTTCCCCTGTTCTGACTTTCATGCCACTGCTTCCTCCCACAAATCACATTGCTTCTTGGCAAGTCTGGCCGGGATCTGCATCCTGCCCCACCTCTCCAGTGACACACATAGTCCTCAGCCCCGCCCCATCCTACAAGCACCACCATGCACTGTCCTGTCTCCCTTCCTAGCATCTCTTTCGAATGACGTGAAGATGGCCAATATTTCCTGAGCCAGCATTTCCTGCACATGGCGAATCTTAGAGAAGAACATTACCATCTCAGGATTTCTGGTACTTTCAACTTCACCTTGGCAAATTGTGTAAAGCTAAGAAAATTTGACTGACTTAGCTATGGACAACATTCCCTATCTTCTCCTGATTAGACATGAAAGTAAAAACAAATCCTACACCTAAGGAGGACATTGGCTGTTTCACTTTTCATTGTGCTATCCACATTGTTATTTTAGTTTGACTTTATTTCTTTGACTTTGTTCATGTGTCTTTTATTTCAAGGAGTTTTACTGTCATATGGTGCTGGGCTTTTTGTTTTTAGGGTATTCATCCCTTTCTGCTGCTCATTATTGGTAACTGTGGGTGTATCCTGCATCCTCTTCACGACAAACTCCACCCACCAGCTACCAGTTCATACACATTGGCAGATTTTAAGCCAGATGTCAGTGAAAGCACAGTGAACCCACAGAGCAAGTATGCAAGCAATGTGCGACACACAGAGCAGGCATGACAGCAGTGTGTATCTCCAGATGTACCCATTTGCCATTCTGCTCACCAACGGGGCAGAGGGCCAATGATCCTGGCACTGTTGCTTCCATCTCCCAACTGCTCACCTACAATAACACTCTTCTACTGGAAGTAGGGGGTGCTTCTGCTTCAGGTCAACATGGTGGAAAGGGGTGGGTGGGAGGGGGGGAGTCGATAGATGACGGAAATACGTATGATTAAATAAATAAATAATACCTATTCCATTGTCTGTCGACTTCCCCCCTGCCGCGCCTTGCCATGCCTCACCGCCCCACCGGCCCGCTGGTCTGCTTGCTATATAAGAAACCCCTATTTTGCTGTCTTCCTGACAACCTTAATCACGGGACACCAGCTCCTCGTGCCCCAATCACTCTCAAAATAACAATATTGCCTGAGTCAGGGACAGCTTGCTCATGTGGGCATTGGGGTCCACCCTATCTATTTTATGTCCTCTTTTTTCCTACTAGGCTAACACTATTATTCGTAAATATTGTGATAATAAAAGTGTTGATCGACTCTGACAGTGAGGGTCAAGTAGTCTGAGAAATGAAAATATGTATGACGGCTGGCACCTGTGCATGAAGGTACCTGTGCCAGCCATTACACAGGTTTTTCAAGGCTGGCAAAGCCAAAGCCCTGGCATCGGGTATCTGCAACACCTAGATGCCTTCTCCACTGAGGACACTTAAAAGCATCATAAATAAATGTTGCCCGGGTGCTTTTAACTTCAGCTCTGCAGTGTCCTGAGCTACACACCAATCAACCTATCACGCCACCCTTTATCAAGTCATCAATGGGTGGTGTGGGATCAGCATGTCTCACTGACCTAACTACACCCCGCAATGTGATGAGTCAGGAAAGGGTGGGGTTAAAGACCAAGAGGGTACTCTCCAGCTACCTGAAAGCTAGAGCTTGTGAAGTGCTTCAGCATGGAACCAACTTTACAGGGTTGACCGAGAGTCCATGGAGCTTCAAGCAGGTGAAGTGAGACACACTCAGGCAGCTGGGGGTAAGTAAAACAATGCTCTATAATGTTGTGTGCAAGTGTGCAGGTGAATGTGTGTGTGTATACGTGAGAGTGTGTGTGTGTGTGTGTCTGTGTGTGTGTGTGTGTGTGTGAGTGTGTGTGTGTGTGTGTGTGTGTGTGTGTGAATGTAATACAAAACAATAAAATTAGTTCCTAGCATGACAGGTGATGGAGCAAGGTTTCGCATAAAAAGAAACTTGCTTGTATGCAATCCTCTTGAATAACCTGTAATACTATAATCAATTTGTCCATGAGTACTAACAGTGCATCACATTCAACATATTGTATCTAGGGGACGCTTTCCTATGTGCCTTACTAATGAATAACCCGAGTGTTCTAAAATGGCCGCCGAAAACGCGGGAACTCTTCTGCGCATGCGTCTACTACATCTACGTAGTATGACATTTTCTGTAGCTTGGGGGAAATCTGTGCAGCTGCGCAATAGCTTCTAAAATGGCCACTTTAAAGTAACGCATTAATGCACATGCTGCGCTGAAACTAACCTATGCAAGTTCTACTAAGCAATTAATGCAAAAGATTTATTAAGTAAAAGGTGTTAGAGTAGAAGTAAGTGGTATACAGTGAATTCATTTAAGCTTGTATTCTAACGTGTTATTATTTGACTCTATTAATAGTTCACATTTGGGCCTTGCAGGGTGACCACGTCTCTGTTTCCATGTGACATCAGCGCAGGCGCAAAACGTCTGCATGCTCGGAACAAGTGAAGTAAATTGACTGGCTACCAAACCCAAGCCCAGCAAGGACATGGGAAACCAACTTTTGACCCTACAAGAGGAAGGAGAAGAAACATTGTAAAATAGACTTATCGATCCACATATGAAATGCTTGTGTGTATAAAGCTTGTGGGTATTAAAATTAAGGGGCGGAGAATAAGACAATAGACTAAAGAAAGATATTGCACTTAGTATGGTGTGCTGTCCTCATCCCACTGCTTGGCCCAATCGAAATTGCGGGTGAACATGGAATTGAAACATTTGGGGCTGAATCATACATTTGAATTGGTATAACAGAGGTAAGTTCTAGATAGTTAGACACACTTGATGCTGAGATGCTGATGCTATGCTGAGATGCTACCCAATTTTGCTGCAATCTGACTGAAGAATCCAACACTAGGGAAAATTTGCTGAACAACCGAGGAGGCACATCTAGGAAGGGATCCGGACGAGCCCGAGCCAGAGAGAGTAGCACCAGAGAGGGGTGTGACGCTGGCGTTACACTAGAAGAGGTCACCTTTCCCTATCCTGAACCTGTCCTGAATCCTTGACTCTCTGATGTCGGGGTCCTCACACCATTCTAGGTAAATATATCTGTAGGGCAAATGCTCCGTACTTGCTCTCTGTCCTTTCTCTCATCAGGTGCTGTCATTGCAAGAATTTATTAATGCAAACTGATTAAAAGCTAACTCTACTATTTTCTTGATGGAGACTTCTGGTATATGCATGTGTATATTGATTTGACTCACAAAATTATTAATTCAGATAAACTTTTAAAACTCCTTCTGAGTCTGTGGTTCTTTAAATTAAAGTTAAATGCATTATCGTATTTCCTTCCTATTCTAATCTACTACTAGATCTTATAGAATTGTTCATTTACTCAGGAGACAGGAATGGTAAGAATGCTGGTGTAAAGGTTTCCTAGGGCAAAATAAATTTGATGAACAGTGGATATTTGCCAGCTCATTGCGTGTATGAATGTATATGGGCTCAAATGAGAGTTGTGTGTATGAATGAATAGAGCTGGTAAACTCTGCTGCATCACAGGTATTGGACAGTACAATATTTTTTCCAAGAAATAGCAGGAAGGGATGATAAAAGATTGCTCTTACAAGGACATTTGAGGACAGTAAGCCAAGCTGTTATATGCAGTTAAATGTATATGTTGGACCTGGCCCTTTTTCGCAGGGTTATCCCTTAACTTTTTGCCTTCTTCCTCCTATTTTCTGGCCTTTTTTGATTGGTTTTAGGACTCTGGGCACTTTACCACTGCTGACCAGTGCTAAAGGGCATATGCTTTATGTCTAAATTGCATTGGTGATTGGTTTATGCATGATTTGCATTTTGATGTATTAGTTAGTCCCTAGTAAAGTGCACCAGGGGTGCCCAAGGCTTGCAAAACAAATGCTACAAGTGAGCCTACAGCACTGATGGTGCCATCCACATAAGTAGCCCTTCAAAAATGTCTCAGACCTGCCACTGCAGTGTCTGTTTGTGCAGGTTTCAACTGCCATTTCAAGCTGGGAAGTGCACCCCCTTGCCAGACCCAAACCTTCCCTTTTGCTAAATGTAAGTCACCCCTAAGGTAGACCCAAGGCAGCCTCATGGGCAGGGTGCATAGTATTTAAAAGGTGGGACATTTCATTTCAAAATCTTTATTTCGGTACATTAGAACCATAAAAGATACATAAAAACATTTACAGATAGAAAAAAACATAGACTAATATTATTACTAGTGCCAAGTAGAAGTTCAATCAAGTAATTTTTAAAAGGAGACATGGTGGGGGTATATAATCTTTACATTTAAAACCTTAACTTAAATCATTAAAAAGGCATAATGAATAAAAATACATATGGTATTCGAGATTAAATCCACAGTCAGTCAAAAGATAAAACGTTTAGACAATTAATATATATATACTTTTGAATCTTAAGCAGTACAATTACCAATATCATTTCATTTGGAGCTGCTCTACTGTTTTAATCATTTACATCACAATGTAAGATTTCTTTAAAATTTCAATCCCACTTTGGTTCGTACAAAATATGTTGCTAGACAAAACTTACTGATACCAAAGCTAATGACCTGGCTAGTATCGGTTCTTAGGATCCTTTCTGCCTCTTTGTGTGATCTCACACCTAAATTTAGACAGAGCAGTTTGACCCATCTTTTTCTGGCTACAGCATCAGCAGGACAAAAAAACAGGATGTGCGACTCATCTTCTCTGGCTTTGCCTGGGCATAAAGTACACAAATCATCTATCTTCTCAATATGAGCGTTTGACCACCTTGCTACATTAGTATTTATACTCAGTACTCCATATCTATAGTTCATATATAATGTTTTAGCAAGTGGTGGGTATACTTCATCCAAAAATTGCTCGAAATAAGCACTATCTTTGGACGTAAGAAACTTACTTGTTAAGGTTCCACTCGCTCTTTCATTTACCATACTGTATTCAATGTATGCCCAAAATGATGATTTCAAAACCTTTTTCGAGGTTTGAGTTATTGTAGATGGATCATCACAGAAGTGTGACAAGCCAATCCTTTTTAGTCAGATACAAACATGTTTAAGCCATATAATACTGTTGTTATTATCCAATTCCATTATTTCTACTAAAACTTCCTTGCAGTCTAGCAACTCAGGTGTCGACCAGAGTCTTACCCAAAGCATCAAGGGCTTCAGGGTCGCGTGATGGTCAGTACGTTTTATGTTCAGATCAAGTATAATTGGTATAAGTGGCGTACGTACAGGCAGTCTTAACAATGCTCTATAAAATTTATTTTCAGCAACCTCAAACACCTTTTTGCACGAGGTTCCCCATAATTCAGCTCCATATAATGCTGCTGATTGGGCTTTAAACTTAAATACCTCTAATGCTGGTGAAACAGCTTTGCTAAGACTGTTGCCATGTCTTTTCATAATTGGGAGCATGTTTTGAGTTAGAGTCATTTTGCTTTTTTCTATTTGGGTTTTCCACGATAATTTGAAATCCAGGGAAACACCCAAGTGGTTAAAATTCTGTACGTATTCCAACTTTTGACCATCTAGATTCAAATTTTCCCTAAAGGTTTTGTGGGGATTTATGGCCATGTATTTGGTCTTACTAGTATTAATCTCAAGGTCTTTTATGCTACAGTAAATTTGGAATGAATTTAGTAGACGTTGTAGTCCCTTGGGCGTTTGCAATATTAATATGGTATCATCAGCGAAAAGGAGGGCTGGTATCCTTTCTCCCCTCAACTTTGGTGCATCATTATTACAGCCCTCTAAAAAGGATGGAATATCGTTGACGAACAGTGAAAATAACGTGGGTGCCAATACGCAACCTTGACGAACCCCCCTATTTATGGGGATTGGGCTTGTTAGTTCGCCCCCTGGGCCCCACCTAACCTTAGAATAACTGTTTGCATGCAGTCTCATAATCTGTTGTAAAAGATGAACTGGCAGTCCTTGGCTGCTTAGTGACTCCCACAACAGATCACAGGGAATGAGATCAAACGCAGCCCTACGGTCTACAAAGGCTACATATAAATGCCCCTTTCTTATGTTTACATACTTCCAGCATAGACAACAAAACCTAAAAACTTGATCTATTGTACTTATTTTTTATCTGAACCCTGCCTGAAACTTTGAGAGGACTGTGTTTTCCTCAATCCATATGTTCATACGATTTAAAATATGTCTTGCATAAATCTTTTGTAAGATATCGATTAAACTAATTGGGCGATAGTTTGCAGGATCCCTCCTATTGCCCTTTTTAACAATTGTAATGATTTACGCCCCCCTCCGTGTCTCCAGAAGATCTGCACCCGCACCTACAGCATTACATAGATAGTTGATGTAGGGGCCCCAGACGCTAGTTTCGTGCTTGTACAAATCTCCCGGGATTTTATCTAGTCCGGGTGCTTTCCCGTTTTTGACTAGATTAATAGCCAGTGTTGTTTCCTCTAGATCAAAATCTAAATTGGCTTCACTTGGACTTTGCAATAACCCTTCTTTTGATAATGCCCTACCCTTCTCTGGTGCGCCGTATAGCTTGGTAAAGTGCTTAGTCCAAGTAATCTCATCGAGATAAACATCCTTAGCTTCTTTTTCTTTTTTATTTCCTTTAGCCACTTGTCTCCAGAAGGTCATTTGGTCTTTATTCTTGGCAGCATTGAGCAAATCTGACCAATTCTCATCGTCCAATGATATTTTGGCCTTCTCTTGTACTTTCCTGTATTTAAGTCTGGCATCTTTTACATTAACCTAATTATTATTTTTTATAGCTTGGAGCAGTTCAGCCTTAGCATTGAGGCAATCCATATTATACCAGGATTTCCCTCCCAGCATAGGCCTTACATCTCCACCAGTCTTTTTTGGCATTTTGGTTACCAATGGGACGAGAGCTTTAAAAAACCTGTTGTGTAAGTCTAAAAATGTATTTCCCTCCAACGGTGTGGTCATATGTCTACAGAAAATATTGGCAAATGTGTTGTAAATGCTTGCCAATACTTCACCCTGCTCCAACATATATGCCCATTTTAGTGAGCGACAGTTGTTGCTGACTAAAACATCATCAGAGCTTATATGGGTTGTCTCATTGCTCTTAATTACACTAGAAAGTAGTCCATTATGAAGGAACAGCTGCAGCAAACGGTGGTCGCTCTCTATTCTAGGCATGATCTCTAAGTCTACTGCATAAGACCAAATATCAAAAGATACCATTATGTAGTCTATTTTGCTCTGGGAATTGCTTCTGCAAAATGTAGGGGCCTTTGGTGTGTCTGATGGCAAACGACCGTTACATGCTCTCAGACCGTGCCCAACCACTACCCTCATGATCTGGAGCGCTAACACAGTACATGGGACCGGGTTAGTGTTATACAATGTAGGGATGTTGTTAGCGCTGTCTTCGTCATCAAAAATATTTCCAAGCCCTGTAATAGGTTTGTAATTGCAGTTTAAGTCGCCACCTATTACTACACTTGTTCTTGCGTCTAGTGAGTTTAAAATAGAGTCCATTTGTTCTATTATTAATGACTCCTTGGAAACTGGGCCTGGTCTATTGTAAATATTATATAGGTGCAGCACCCTTCTATCCTTCGTCAGTACATAATTGGGTAATTCTAACATCAAGGGTTACTTTCACCCATATTACAAGGCCCCCCGAGGGCCTTCCTCTTACTGATTGGACTGCGTCTACACAAAATGTTCTATACCCTACTCTGTGTGGGGTCTTTGTCGCCCAAGTCTCCTGCAGGAGACAAATATCACTTGTTCCAATGTAATCACTCCACTCTGGATCACTAACATTCCTCCCGAGACCCGCAATATTCCATGAGATTATTTTTAGTTCCACAAGATTATCAGCATTTGTGGATATCGTGGGCTCATCTATCGGCATGTTACTTATGTTTTTTGCCACCTTTACCAATGGGAGCTTCTCTGCCTTACTCACTGTTGATAATTGGGTCGTTGGTGAATTCCCACCCCTGTCCCGCTCTTTTTCTTCTTCATTTGCATCCAGGGACATAGTAATTGGGGCCTTGATTTTCCCCTCTTGCCCTCTCTCTGTAGATAGTGCCAGTATTTCCTCAGCTGGAGCATTTAGCACTTGCAGTCAATCAACAGCCGCTAGGGATGATAACTCTTGGAAGCTATTGAGGGTGTGGGGAAATAAAGTATTACCGTGATTGTAACTTATTTCTGTGCTACCCGGTCTATAAAAGTAACCCAAGGGGAGGGCATGGATGCTAGTATTCTGCGTTAGTGTCTCCTCGTATGCTCTCAGCAAGTTACGAACTATGTGAGGACGCCTGAAGTTTAAAAGGTGGGACATGTTCTGTTGTGTTTTACTTGTCCCAATAATGAAATACTGCTGATTTAGTTTTTCTCTATTGAAAGACCTATCTCTCTCATAAGGTAATATGTAACCCTGGGCGTAGTTCGCGAAGTAGCACTATGCGAAGCTACGCAAAGTGCACTTCGCACTACGCGAGCTACGCGTAGCACTTCACGAACTGCGTAGTACCCTGTATGCACTGTGTAAAATGCCGTTTTCAATGATTGCACAGTGCGGACAAGCATCCGGCACTGTGCAATCATTGAAAATGTCATCTTGCACAGTGCGAGCTGTAGTTTTCTGCCGCTCGAGTAGATTTTAACTCGACCGGCAGCTTTCTCAACGCGGACTGGTAGTTTCTCATCGTGAGCAGTCGCGAGCATAGGCGACCACTCGCAATGAGAAACCTGACATCCTCGCATTGAGAATCTCACCGGGATGTTTATTTTCCACGCTCGCGATCGGCAATTTGATGTTGCTGATCGCGAACAAGGAAAAAGTCTTGCCGGGATGTCATTTTGCTTGCTCGCGGTCGCCAACTTGATGTTGAGGACCGCGAGCAAGCAAAAAATGACCGCTGCACTACGCAACGCTACGCTACGCATGTTTGCACTGTGCTACGTGCAATTCGCGTAGTGCGAAGTAGCGCAAACTTTTTTTTTTTTATCTTTTTTTTTTATTTTCATCATCATAATTGACACATAAATACAATAAAGCAAAAACATATAAAGGTATACATCAACCGTATAATAAATTCAAAAAGAAAGAAGGAATAAAAAAGAATCCAAAGAAATAACATGGAGAAGGAAAGTAACAATCATACAGTAATCAAGTAATCATGAGGGAGCATATAGACACAAATTGATATGATCACAAAATAATATGAAGTTATATAATCACAAAGACCCTAGGGAACTTATAAACTCAGGTTTACATAGTCCCAAAATAATATGGAGTTATATAATCAGAAGGCCATAGGTCGCCAAAGCGCTTCTAATTTAACTAAAGAACGAGTTCCCCTTGCATTTGCCAGGGCGGCCTCTAAGCCATAAGTTTCTTTGATTATGACCCAACAATCCTCAACCAGAGGAGATGTGGGGGAAATCATACCTATTAAAGATTTGGTCTTTCCTCCATATATACAGTCCCAGACATTTGACTGAATAAACTCAGTTGCCGCAAAACTTGTAGTCAAATAATCTCTTATTTGCAAATATTTTTTAAAAAAGTTTATCGGTAACTTATATATTATACGCAGATTTTCAAATGGTTTGATTCCTTTCTCATTATAAATTTCGCCCAAACATGAAATCCCATACTTAGCCCAGGATTTGCCAACCTGATCCTGAAAGATATCAGGAAGCAATGGATTCCCCCACAATGGAAATTTATTATGTATTTTTGGTAGTTTGCACTTAGAAGACATGTCTCTCCAAATATGCACAATATCCCTCAGAGTCTTAAACTTGACTCTCTTAAAGTAATTTGGATCATTTATTCCATACAAAAACATGTCCCTCTGATTACCTAAAATAAGCTTAAATAATGGATCAGTCTGGTCCAGGCCCAGCAAACAACGAAAACGACCAGTAAATGAGGCCCAAAAATACATTTTGAAATCCGGGAAGCCTAGTCCTCCTTGTTCATACGAAGATTTAAATAACTCAATTGCTCTCCTAGGATTTTTATAGCCCCATATAAAGCTACTACAAATGCCCTCAAGTTTTTAAAAAAATATATTAGGGATTTTCAAAGGGATTGACCGAAACAAATATAAAAATTTGGGAAGTATTTTCATTTTGATTAAATTACATCTGCCAAGTAATCCCAAAGGGAGCCTATGCCAGATTTTAAGCAATTTAGTAGTCGCCTGTAGAAGTGGTGTATAATTAATATCTATAATCCGGTTAACTTTTGCTACTATTTTTACCCCCAGATAGGTCACGGTTGTATATACCCCAAACGTAGCATTTTGAATCCCGATTGTAGTGAGCACTTGAGTTTTATTAACATTCAGCTTATACCCTGAGACATTACCATATTTCTCTGCTTCATCATTGATCCTAATCACGGCCACGCTTGGATTAATAGCATAGACCGCTATATCGTCAGCGTATGCCGTGAGTTTAAGTTTAAAAGTACCGGATTCCAACGGAATAATATGTGCACAAGATTGAAGAGTGCGTAGGAATGGCTCTATGTATAGAGCAAAAAGTAGTGGAGACAAAGGACATCCCTGTCTGGTCCCACATAAAATCCTAAATGAAGCTGATCTAGATCCCATATTAGAAAGATTAGCTTGTGGGTTACAATATAGAGCTTTTACGCAAGACTGACACTGCGTACCTATGCCTAACTTCGATAACAAAGCCCATAAGAATTCCCATCTTACACGATCAAATGCTTTTTCAGCGTCTAATAGGATCATACCGAAATCTATTTTCTTTTGCTCTGCATAATCAAATGCGCTAATAGCCATGTTCACATGAGCAGTAGTATCCCTCCCTAATATAAATCCATGTTGGCTTTCAGAAACTAAATCCGGCATAAGCGGAGCTAAACGAATTGCCAAGATCTTAGAAAATATCTTTGCGTCCGCATTAATAAGAGAAATTGGCCGGTATGATCCACATTCAGTTGGTGGTTTGCCCTTTTTTAGAAAAAACACAATCTGCGTCCTATTCCATGATGCCAGCACCTCTCCACTAATAGCTACATATTGTATTACCCTAGTAAGTGGTAAAAGTAGAATCTTTTTGAAAGATTTATAAAACTCTAATGGTATTGAGTCGATGCCAGTAGCTTTCCCAGTAGGCAATAATGATAATGCCGATTCGACCTCTTCTAACAAAACCGTTTCTTCCAAAGTGGCAATTTTCTCATTATCTGCAACTTGAAGATCACTATTATTAATATGCCGTAATACCTCGTCTTGATTAGAGGGCCATGTCAAAGAATATAGCTGTTGATAAAACTGCAAAAATTGTTCTAGGATGTCTGAGGGTTCCGTTACAATATCCCATTTACTCCCATAATAGAATTAATCTTAGTTTTAGCTTTTATCTCTGCAGTCTGGTAAGCCAATACATGTCCTATGTGCTCCCTATATTCATATTTTTCTAACCGATGTTTACAGTAGTTTGCAGCCATTTGTTCTCTTAAAGTTTTTTTTACTGCAATTCTTGCATCGATTAAAGAAGAAAACGTGCTGTCCTGGGCCTTTAGATCCTTATTCTTAACTACCTTCACATGTTGTCTCTCAATGTTACGCAAATTAAGTACTAAAGTCTCCATTTCACTTTTTCGTTTTCTATTCTGTAAGAAAATATATTTTTGTGTGATGCCGCGGACAAACGCTTTCATAGTATCCCATACAATTATTGGGGATGCAGACCCAGTATTTATTTTAAAAAATTCCTCCAATTGCTGTGTGGTGCTCGACAGGTATTCATTATCTGTCAGCAAGTACCTAGGAAAGGAGAATGGCCTAAGCTCCTTTTCTTCAGTTTTAACCCGGAAAGAAAAAATAATAGGATTGTGGTCAGAAGTCACCCGGGGACATATTTCCATTTTTGATGTTGTAAGTAAACTATCAGACACAAGGGCCATATCGATCCTGGAATATGATTTATGAGGGGCCGAATAATAAGTATAACCTGGTATTAAAGGATATATATGTCTCCAAGCATCCTTGATAGACTGAAGCCTCATCATTTGTAGAATTGCTCTCCGTGTTTTACACATTCTTAAGTTGCGCCTATTCCCCGTAGAGTCTATATGATAATCTATAACACAATTAAAATCCCCCATAATCAATTTTTCCCCCTCCCAATTTAACAATTCCACATTGAGAAATTCAAAAATAGCAGGGTCGTCCACATTAGGACCATATATAGCACAGATCACATATTTTTTTTTACACCCTATATCCAGCTGAGCTATTGCCCTCCGTCCCGATTGATCAGCCTGCCTTACTCACTGTTGATAATTGGGTCGTTGGTGAATTCCCACCCCTGTCCCGCTCTTTTTCTTCTTCATTTGCATCCAGGGACATAGTAATTGGGGCCTTGATTTTCCCCTCTTGCCCTCTCTCTGTAGATAGTGCCAGTATTTCCTCAGCTGGAGCATTTAGCACTTGCAGTCAATCAACAGCCGTTAGGGATGATAACTCTTGGAAGCTATTGAGGGTGTGGGGAAATAAAGTATTACCGTGATTGTAACTTATTTCTGTGCTACCCGGTCTATAAAAGTAACCCAAGGGGAGGGCATGGATGCTAGTATTCTGCGTTAGTGTCTCCTCGTATGCTCTCAGCAAGTTACAAACTATGTGAGGACGCCTGAAGTTTCAAAGGTGGGACATGTTCTGTTGTGTTTTACATGTCCCAATAATGAAATACTGCTGATTAAGTTTTTCTCTATTGAAAGACCTATCTCTCTCATAAGGTAATATGTAACCCTGGGCGTAGTTCGCGAAGTAGCACTACGCGAAGCTACGCAAAGTGCACTTCGCACTACGCGAGCTACGCGTAGCACTTCACGAACTGCGTAGTACCCTGTATGCACTGTGCAAAATGCCGTTTTCAATGATTGCACAGTGCGGACACGCATCCGGCACTGTGCAATCATTGAAAATGTCATCTTGCACAGTGCGAGCTGTAGTTTTCTGCCGCTCGAGTAGATTTTTACTCGACCGGCAGCTTTCTCAACGCGGACTGGTAGTTTCTCATCGTGAGCGGTCGCGAGCATAGGTGACCACTCGCAATGAGAAACCTGACCTCCTCGCGTTGAGAATCTCACCGGGATGTTTATTTTCCACGCTCGCGATCGGCAATTTGATGTTGCTGATCGCGAACAAGGAAAAAGTCTTGCCGGGATGTCATTTTGCTTGCTCGCGGTCGCCAACTTGATGTTGAGGACCGCGAGCAAGCAAAAAATGACCGCTGCACTACGCAACGCTACGCTACGCATGTTTGCACTGTGCTACATGCAATTTGCGTAGTGCGAAGTAGCGCAAACTTGGCAAACTACGCTAGCGTAGCGTAGTGCTTTGCCCAGGCTTAGTAATATGGGGATTGTCAAGTGATATCTTTCAAGTGTAATTTCCCATTGGGAGCAGATTGAGATTTGGAGTTTGGGGTCTCCAAACTCACAATTTAAAAGTACATCTTTTGATGAAGTTGTTTTTTAAATTGTGTGTTTGAAAATGTCACTTTTAGAAAATGGCGGTACAAAAGGGGGTGGTGATGGACGGAGCATCAGAACCAATCAAACACTCACACCCAGTCAACAGATCTGGGTTTAATCCATCACCGTTCTTTAGCCCACTCTGCCACCCCAGTTCAGACATGGCCATATGCAAACCAGTCTGACCCTGTGCCTCATGGGAAATGTCCAGCCCGAACTGCCAAGCCATGCCTTCCCTGGACCGGAAACAAGCTTCCTAGGACCGGTTTCTGGCATTTCAGCCGTCTTCAGCCAGGCTTGCTTGAATCCAGTGGCAAAGTGAGCAAGGGACTCATGTCTGAGCATACCCTGCCAACTTATGGGGAACAAAGCGGTACAAAAGGGGGTGGTGATGGACGGAGCATCAGAACCAATCAAACACTCACACCCAGTCAACAGACTGGGGGAGAATGTCTGCATTGTCAGCATTCCGTCCATCATTTGTTTGTTGTAACGCTTTTCGCCCTAAGTGGGATGGGTATTCCCAGACGTGGGACCCGTGCTCACTACGCCACTGGAGTCAAGCTATCCTGGCTGATGACGGCTGATAGCCAGAAACCGGTCCTAGGATGCTTGATTCCGGTCCAGGGAAGACATGGCTTGGCAGTTCGGGCTGGACTGTTCCCATGAGGTAAAGGGTCAAGACTGATTTGCATATGGCCATGTCTAAACTGGGGTGGTGTAGTGGGCAAAAGAACGATGGATTTAACCCAGATCTCTTGACTGGGGGAGAATGTCTGCATTGTCAGCATTCCGTCCATCATTTGTTTGTTGTAACGCTTTTCGCCCTAAGTGGGATGGGTATTCACAGACGTGGGACCCGTGCTCACTACGCCACTGGCGTCAAGCTATCCTGGCTGATGACGGCTGATAGCCAGAAACCGGTCCTAGGATGCTTGATTCCGGTCCAGGGAAGACATGGCTTGGCAGTTCGGGCTGGACTGTTCCCATGAGGCACAGGGTCAAGACTGATTTGCATATGGCCATGTCTAAACTGGGGTGGTGTAGTGGGCAAAAGAACGATGGATTTAACCCAGATCTCTTGACTGGAGGAGAATGTCTGCATTGTCAGCATTCCGTCCATCATTTGTTTGTTGTAACGCTTTTCGCCCTAAGTGGGATGGGAATTCCCAGACGTGGGACCCGTGCTCAATACGCCACTGGAGTCAAGCTATCCTGGCTGATGACGGCTGATAGCCAGAAACCGGTCCTAGGATGCTTGATTCCGGTCCAGGGAAGACATGGCTTGGCAGTTCGGGCTGGACTGTTCCCATGAGGCACAGGGTTAAGACTGATTTGCATATGGCCATGTCTAAACTGGGGTGGTGTAGTGGGCAAAAGAACGATGGATTTAACCCAGATCTCTTGACTGGGGGAGAATGTCTGCATTGTCAGCATTCCGTCCATCATTTGTTTGTTGTAACGCTTTTCGCCCTAAGTGGGATGGGTATTCCCAGACGTGGGACCCGTGCTCACTACGCCACTGGAGTCAAGCTATCCTGGCTGATGACGGCTGATAGCCAGAAACCGGTCCTAGGATGCTTGATTCCGGTCCCGGGAAGACATGGCTTGGCAGTTCGGGCTGGACTGTTCCCATGAGGCACAGGGTCAAGACTGATTTGCATATGGCCATGTCTAAACTGGGGTGGTGTAGTGGGCAAAATAACGATGGATTTAACCCAGATCTCTTGACGGGGGGAGAATGTCTGCATTGTCAGCATTCCGTCCATCATTTGTTTGTTGTAACGCTTTTTGCCCTAAGTGGGATGGGTATTCCCAGACGTGGGACCCGTGCTCACTACGCCACTGGAGTCAAGCTATCCTGGCTGATGACGGCTGATAGCCAGAAACCGGTCCTAGGATGCTTGATTCCGGTCCAGGGAAGACATGGCTTGGCAGTTCGGGCTGGACTGTTCCCATGAGGCACAGGGTCAAGACTGATTTGCATATGGCCATGTCTAAACTGGGGTGGTGTAGTGGGCAAAAGAACGATGGATTTAACCCAGATCTCTTGACTGGGGGAGAATGTCTGCATTGCCAGCATTCCGTCCATCATTTGTTTGTTGTAACACTTTTAGAAAATGGACATTGTTTGATTAACTATTCTGTGCCTCCGTTTGTCGTAAAATCCACATCGGGGTTAGGGTGACAGCTGGTTTCTTGTGCATTCACTCTAGACAATCACACAAAGGGGCCTGAGCTGTGCCTTGCATATCCTGATGGGTTGTCCTGAGCTAGAGAGGTGGGAGGAGTTGTCACTGACACCTGATTTGGGATGTGCCTGTCCTCTCACAAAGCTGTCTCCACCCCCCTGTAGTGTGTCTGTAGCCAGGTCAGGGAAAGGCAGGGTCTTGTGCACTACAAAGACTTTCCTTTAAAGTGTGCCTACTTCAAAGGCAGAAAGGAGTATAAGTATTAGACCTCTAACACCCAAAAATACACTTCTGGACTATAGGACATTCTGCCAGGAAGAAGAGCTGGATGCCGTAGGAGGAACTGACACTCTGCCTGTTGCTTTGTTGTGCTGGCCTGCCGCTTCTGTCCTAGGAGTGAAAGGACTGGACTTTTCTTTCTGTATCATGCTTCCGAGGTTCTCCAAGGGCTTGTGCATGCTTGCCTCCAGTTATGAAGTCTCAGGGTCATTAAAAACGTCACCTACCAATGCCTGGGCTCTTCTGCTGAGAGCCCTGACTTGCCAAGTGGTGCCAAATCCAGTTCCTGGGCCTTTGGAAGTGCAAACTGGTGAGAAAATCCATGCCCGTTTTCTCAATACAGCTCCGCAGTGCGGCTGAAAAATTAAAGGATCACCGCTGTGGGACTGAAGGATCAATGCATCACCTGTGGTGCAGCTGAAAAATCACCGCAGCCTGAGTCCCGAGCACTGTGTGTCACCGAAGTCCGTGACACCCGCTCCGACTCTGACGCAGTGCCTGCTGTTCGACTGAAGTGTCAACGCATCGCCTGCTTTGCCGCTGTGAAATTGATGCAGCACTTGTTTCGCCGCTGCCACATTGACACAGCGCGTCTGGATTTTCGATGCATCGTATACTTTAACGCTGTCTCTTCATCGACATTGCCCTGCAGTATGGAACCGAGGCCATGTGTCTGGAGATTGATGCATCACCTCCCCTTCCAGTAAGGAACCAACGCATCACCTCAACTGACAGTAACAAACTAACGATTCACCTCCCTTGCAAAGCAGTAAGGAATTGACACATCACCTTCCCTGGCCAGGGACGTTTTAAGGCATGGGCAAAGTGGGCTCTGGACCGGGACCCTGGTCATTCAGGGGGCCCCCAGATAGAGCCAGCTGTGTTTTTCTGACAATCTTGCCTGGATGAACTTGAATAATACTTAAACAGATTTTTTAATTGTGGGTGATGTGTGAGAGTGTCTTACAGACATTTTACAGAGAAATGTTGTGTTTATTTTTTATGTTTATATTTTATGCAACATCCATAAAAGAGGTTTTTTTAGATCAAAACAGGACCTCACATATGAGAAATGAGAGGGTGTTACAGAGATTATTTGTAGTAATATTAGTGAGCTGCTGCTGTGTTACATTATTGAAAACACATCAGAACTTGGAGGAGTGCGCCTGACCAATGTCAGTGAGTCGCACAAAGAGGGCATGAAATACCAGAAACTGGATCATAAAATCAAAGCTGTTCCCTAACAGGGGTCCCCAAAATGCGTTTGGCCCACGGCCCCCAAAATCCTTAAGATGTCCCTGTCCCTGGCAGTAAGGAAGAGATGCATGACCTCCTATGGAAGTAAGGAACCGAAGCATTGCTTTGTTTTTCTGGTGCCTCACCTCCTCTGCACCTGTTTTCATCTTTGAATTTTGACGCATCCTAGTTACTTTGTGCCAAAAGGGGTGCATTCATATATTTCTATGGACTACAACTAATTAACCTTTGAAAAGTGATATCTTAAATTGTGTGTGTTGGATTTTTGTCAGTTTGGTCTTTTTTTATTCAGATAAATATTGGCTATTTTCCTAAACTGGTGTGGACTCAGTTTGTAGTGTTTTCACTGTGTTATTGTCTGTGTATGTACAAGTGCTTTACACATTGCCTCTGAGATAAGCCTAACTGCTTGTGCCACGCGACCAAGGAGGTGAGCAGGGGTTATCTTAGCTCTGTGACTCCCTTACCCTGACTAAGGTGAGCATCCCTACTTGGACAGGATGCAAACCACTACCAACTAGAGACCCAATTTCTAACAGTATATAACAAACAACCATTTTTGGAAATGTAGATAACATATTTTCTGGAAAATAAAATAATATACATTTTTTTATTTTTTTTTTAAAGTGCATTGACCAGCAAATTGTCTTTCTGGTTACCAATCATTGAGCAGAATTTCTGAATGCAAGGGCAGATGAGCTGGCACATTACGAGTGGCACTTCCACTCTGAGGATCCAAGGGGCATCTGCGACTAACGGGACATGCCCTCATTAGATCTCTCTGCCACCGGTGGTAATGCATAATGTCATGCCTTCTAACCTAGAAATCATTGTCATACCTCCACAGCATGTGAGTGTTCACCACCTCTGACCCCGCCACATCCTGTGAGTGCTCTGTTTTTAATCCCCTTCATCAGTGTGTATCCTTTGCTGGTGAGTGTATGGGGTGGTGGCTCTTGCCCTCCTACCAGAATCCACTACCATCCTTCCATCTGTGAGTGCTTGCTTCTTCTGCTTCCTCCCATTGCATACTGCTGATCTCTCCAGGAGATTTCTTCTATTCCAGCTGCTGCCTTTGAGCTCTTTGAATGGTCCATGGGCAGAATTCAACTTATTGGTACTGAGGACACTATGAAAATGCAAGCACATTTAAGTATCCTTTTGGAGCCTTTGCTTTTTTTTAAATGTATGTGAAAAGGTTTTGTGAAGTGCAGTTTTAACCTATTTTTTTTAAATTGTCATGGGGGAGATCTCCTCAGACCCTTTCAAAAGAAATGTTTGCTTGCTTGCTTTGGTAAATTCTCGTCTTCGAATTTGGGGCAGGCGTTATGTTGCCTCACCACTAACAGAGATCGCCAGCTGTTACCGGCTTGGATAAGGAACAAACCCGGGTCCCTTGTCGGGCACTTGGTGGAGGGCTTTGCACTCCTCAGAGAGCACAACTTTGTCTCCTACTTATTATGGAGATATGGTTCAAAGAAACTTCAGGGTTGAACATCACCTGAGCAATTCTCCCTTCCTAAAAGATCTCTCATATTGATACCCCCACTGCACTGGTACAGGAGTGATACTAATTAGTAAAAGGACAACCTGCACCATATCAACCCTCCCTTCTAAACCTTTTCCTGAGGCTGAAACTTCACCACTTAACGTCAGTGTTTCACGTAGGCTATCTATCAAAATGCTACTGGGCTACGGGTCACCTGACCTCTCCACAAACTTTTCAAGAGCCTTTTCAGACATTGTTATCCTCTCACAGCCTTCTTTTACTTGTTGATTTTAATCCCATTAACAATAGATCCTATAGCACTATTTTTACAGATTACAAGAAAAGTATTTGTAATGACAAAACTTAATGCCCTCAAGTTGTATTTGCAAGGCAATGAATTCCACGAAGGAATTTTCACCTTGAAACCGCCACGCCTCTGAAGAAGAAATCTATTTCGAAACGCGTCAGGCAGACGGAGAAGCTGCTTTTTAAGACTGAACAGGGACACTGCCCGTACCAATAAAATGCTTGAAGCTATTACAGTGGTCTGAGTGCTTCCTGGGAATGGGTAACCTTGAGCTTTAACAGTAGATCCTATAGCACTATTTTTACAGATTACAAGAAAAGTATTTGTAATGACAAAACTTAATGCCCTCAAGTTGTATTTGCAAGGCTATGAATTCCACGAAGGAAGTTTTCCAAATAGTGAAGGATCTGTCTGACCCCTTAAGCTGAAATACCTCTGTCATCATTCTCAAGCCTTTTGCTATAGTATTCCTGAGATTTTCACAAAAATAAAATGATCAAATCACTGCCACCTTCCAGCAAGTTGCAGCTGCTGCAGAAATGTGTGCATTCCCTGATCAGACCAGGGAAGGTTGCCATGAGAATTTTCCCCTTCTTGACATTTTTAGCCCTATAGATCTTCCCACAATTCTGTCAAAGATCACTAAAATCAATTCTGTCTTTCTTCTGGGCTCATGTCTAACAATGTAAAGGATTATGTAGGCCCTGTTTTAAGGGAGCAATGCTTGTTCTTCATTCTTTACCTCTTCTTTTTCCCACTGCTTATTTGCCCTCCTGATCCTTTCCTACCCTACTTTTCTTGCTCTTGAATATTTACTGTGACTAATTTGTTCCAGTACAAGTTCAACTCTACTGTATATGTGTGACAAGATTATCAGACACTATAAAATACAACCATCTCCTGGATGCATTGTCAGCCTCGGTTGCATGTATGTAAACAAATATTCCTTTTCTCTACATGTCTATGTGTGGCCACCTCTAGTCTCAAACCCTGATGCATGTGCATGACCAGAGTACTACAAATCTTTCCTCATCTACCTGCAGCTTTTTATGTATGTATATATGTTTATTACGCCTGGAAACCTCTATGTTCATCTACAGTTGAACTGCAGGCTACAACTCTTTGCATATTTGGAGGTGTTTGTGAATTCCACAAGGCTGTGATATAATCTCCATATATTTTCTATTCGGATCGTCCATTAGCTGT
Organism: Triturus cristatus; assembly: GCF_964204655.1. Taxonomy (NCBI): domain Eukaryota; kingdom Metazoa; phylum Chordata; class Amphibia; order Caudata; family Salamandridae; genus Triturus; species Triturus cristatus. The sequence continues at coordinate 304,006,265 of NC_140594.1, read as the reverse complement.
AAACACCCTTCCTTGCTGAAGGCACATCAAGTCCTATGATCGGTATATCTGCCGACTTGAGGACAATACAGCCGCTGCGACAAGAGAAGCAGTTACTGTCTCATAATTGAGAACTACTTCCATTGGTTAGAAAAAGTATGCAGGTGTAGACCATCTGTAAAACTCAAGTAGGCCCCTTTAAGTGCTATGGTTTGCTTAGTTTGAAGAGGGAAGGGAGGGGTTAGGGATATTGATGCAAAAAAACACAAAATACTGTCATACTGTTACATTATTTTCTGCTGTTCTGCCTATTGACAAGTATCGCTACCACTATCTTGTTTATTTTTGTAACCACTATTCACATTGTGTGCATTAGGACAGTATTATGACTTTAATAAACGTAATAAAGTTTAAAACATATTCCTAGTTTCCTAGTGTTTTTGAGAATGTCCATTCATGATGTAAGAGAGTTTTACTTCCAATAGCCCTTCCTTTGCACCTCACAGTACTGATTGCTACCTAATACACACCTCACTCATGTAATGCTCAGTGAGTTGCAGTCCATAGGGTTTCCTGTCTCTTGTAGGTACATTGACTTTGTCCTTGGTGCAGATGGCTTAGAGTATCCTCTCTTGGACTGTGTTCAGGAGAGAAACCAGAAAACGGATCCGCTGTTTGCACTGTCCCTCTAGAAAGAAATGTCCACATATGAAGCCAGCATCCGACGTTGCCGTTACAGCGTCACAAACATCTATGAGAAGCCACCTCTGCTGTAAAGTCTCCAACACTCATGTACATGTGTGTGAACCCCCTCCAACAAACACCTCTGTGCACCCAGTTGCACATATGTGAACCAATTCTCCAAGCCTTTATGTAGCCCCTTCTATGACTACTGGCCCACCTGCCAATGCAGAAGTGTAACCAAGTAAACTTCTCTTTGCAAACACTCCCTGCAGAGTGCATGCTTATACAAGACTGCATCTCTGTTATCTGGTCCCCATTTGCCACATTATGCACCCGCCACCAGGGCCAGTAACTCATTAGTCCTCTCATTGCAAGCATCTTAAGTAAGGTGCAAGCTTGGTCTATTGCGCCCATGTGTTATCTTGCCCTCTCAAGTCTTTGTGGCCACCTCCAATGAGCAGGCTCATCCTCCCGCGACATGTATGGAGCTAGGCTCCCAAAGACCTCTTGATCAAGGCATCTCCGAGACAGAGGCTGGTACTTGCCTTCTTCTGGCAGGGGCGTCGCTTCCATTGAAGCAGCAGGTGCATTGACACCGGGTCCCAAAGGTGTGAGGGGAGGGTCCACTGCAGGCTTTTCACATCCACACGCAGGCCATAGAGGCCCGTGTTCCTTGCTTGCATTAAGGCCCCTTGAACCCACACTAGGGACTGCCTTCTGGTGCACCGCTATGCCATCTCTCAGTAACGCCTTAGACATCAGCCTAACCCACAGTGTGTAAATGAGCAGATAAATTCATCACTTGTACACGTCAATCAATCAATCAGTATTTGTTAAGCGCAACTACTCACCAGCTAGGGTCTCAAGGCGCTGAAATGGGCAGCAGCCAAAGTGCTGTTTCAAGGCTCCTTTTACCAGATTTCTCACATAACAATCTCTACATACATTGTGCCGGGATCAAGAGACACCAGAACACACCACTAACGTTGTTAATTAAACTTCAGTTCGCGGAGGAGCTCAGAGACTTTTCTGTGCAGGGCGCCCTCTAGAGGCAGCCGAGAGAACACCAAGTAAGCACAGCGAGGGACGAGAACGAAAAGCAGCGGCATTTTTACCAACATATTTTCTTTTTCATTGTTGTGGCCTAAAGCCAAAGCCAAAGGCAAATAAATACAGTATAAAAAAAGTTCATGAATACGGCAATTTGAAGTATCTGTTGTACATGTTAGTACCGGTTCTTTCACGAAAAACAAAAGGACTTTAAAAACGAAAAGATTAAAACTTAAACCAACCAGAAATTATCGGGTGAGATTCACAACGTTAAATCGCTTCCACTAGATTAAACTCCGTCTGCCTTTGTGAATTTCACAGCACTATTAAAGTTTAAAAAACATGTAATTTGGGACACTTTTTTGTAAAATAAATAAATAAATGCACAACTCTAACGACGAAATGAAGGAAAGTTCGCCGGACCGTTTTAAAATAACTTTAACTCGTATTCAGACATGACTTTACACAAATAATTACTGCGGTTTTCGCACCACATCGGTCCTCTAGGACTTTGGGTATTTTTGAATGTTGTTGCTTTATTTGTGCTTGACACTTGATACCCTTAGCGGGCGGCACCTTAGTTCCTTCGCCACACGTTTTGCATGAATAATATCGTGTCTAACAAATCCAGGGCATGCTGCGCGTGTTAGGGGGCTTAAACTGTGGCTGCAGCGCATGGACCGCGTGCGCAAGAAAACACACCGCGGCAAACCGGTGCGTGCTCTGTGAGTGGGGCTGTTCGCAGCAACTGTCTTATTACCACATCACTAATTCTCACCTGGCAAATTTCGGCTGTTGAAATGTCCGTAGATCAAGGCTTTTGAAATGATCAGAGTGACATTTGTAATAAATTCCAATAAATGTGTAATTCGGTGTGGAAAACCTAATTCCACATGTAATGCCTCATTTTACAGAGAAAATCAAAATGAAAACAAGAGCTGTTTACTTTTCCCAGCAAAGACCGATACGGTGTAAGGGTATTTATTGTATACAGTGCATATCCAGCCCTTAACCCTCATTCCGTAATACGGGCCCTAAATGTATATATTAAGTGCAATAAACCTAGCTCAGAAATATGGAACGGGGTTGGCCCATCTGTATTTCTGAGCCCTGTTGTCAGCAACCTATGCACTATTTAGTAGAATTTCAAACAGTGGGGTATGAGCTGACAACGGTGTGTTTACTTTCAGAAAAAAAACTTTTGCAAAACGATAGTCCTTGGCTATGCAATAGTTATTTTTTATTTCTTAGTTAAAGCTTATGGCAAAAAAAGAAAGGAATAAAGAAGAAATGCTTCCTAAAAATGGTGGCCATTTGCTAGCAATAAAAAACGTAAATTACAAATTACTGAACAAACATTGCATATCATTTTAATAAAACAGTAAGGGGGCTTTCTAGCAGGCCAGTGCTCTTAAAAAGGTATATTAACCAATTTTAGTTTTCATGCACATTAAAGGGAAATATTATTCGTACTGGTGGTATGATGAAGATACTTCAAATTGAATTACTAATTTCTGAAGACATCATTTATGCACACATGGATGACAAAAAAAAAAAAATTATAGAATAGCAAATGAAAAAAAAAGATGTGCCAAGTATTGGCCCACCAGCACCGGCATTGAAGTTCACTTTTCTTTACAAGGATTTGCAGATGCGATCAGGAATAAAATGGTGTCACTCACGAGGCAAGAGAGCCAATGGTTGAAGCGTTCTAAAGTATTGCCCCCGCTGAATGCTGTGGTGGGCGGAAACAAACGGTTGCACGAGAGCTGAACAGGCCAGTGGATGAAAAAATATGGATGGAAGGCCCTCTTTGTGTGTGCGTGCGTGTGTGCGTGTATACGTATATATATATATTTTTTTTAACTAATTGCATGAGGTTATCGAGACATCTATAGGTTAAACCTAAAAATGAGGCACTTCTCCCTTTTGTGCTTGCACTTGTGATCAATGGCTCGATGCGCTTGAACAACTTGTGCACTGTGTATGAAGCTCCTTTCTGTCAATCTGAGACAGAGGCGCTACTGGGAATACTCCTCATTGACGCGGTAGTGAATCTTTTGCCTAGAACTGAACGACTTGATCCCAAGGCTCGGTAGGTATCCAACAAGCATATATCGTACATAGCGACTGTATGCACACAGTGCACGATGGTCACCCGTGCACTGTTTCCCGGCAGTTTCACGTACGGTACCTCAGACTTGCATGGGCACCCTGTATGGCAGGGGGCTGAAGTAGGAAAAGGTGCTGACGATGGTTTCTGGGAGGAAACCGCCATCTTTGGAACGCGTTCATCTCCGAGCACCGCGGCTCCCCAGGAAACTCCGCGAAGGTACTGACTGGTTTGGGTTCCCCTCATATTTGTTCCTGTTGCAGGCAGTAAAACCCGCAGCTCGGCGAACCAGCCACGGTAACCTGAAACCTGAAGCGGATATGATCTCTGTGTTGGCTTCCTTCAGTGTTTATTTTGAACAGGTAAAAGTCGTGGCGCGTGAAGTCCCGTGGTAGCAGCTGTCAATGAGAACAGGTCCTACTTTCCTTCACCACTTGTCTTAGAACAGAGCAGAACTTCATCGCCTCTGCGCCAGAGCAGGCGTTTGACAGCTTGCACAGCGGCGAAGAAAAAAGTGTACTGTAAGGTAGAAATTTCAACGAGCTGTTATCAGCAAACTGAAAATGCTCTGTGTATAAAAACAAGATATATTTCCACCTCTGAACTTCTTTGGCCCGTGTTTCTTTCTGAGACTTGCGACTCAGCTCACCAAACAAGGGCGGGCACGGGGTGAGGATGGGCGCCCTGCATGGAGTGCCGAAGCTGTACCCTTGTTCATGCCCGCGTAGAAGACCCGTGGTACCCCTCAAGCACCGGAGAGCTCTGGACACGGATGTGGCTTCTCCAAAACGCCAGGGGTTTCGGGTTAGGCTTATTAACCTGTGCGCTTACACGCAGACTGGTTCCGACTTTGTTACCCCACGAGTCTTCTTTTCAACTCCAATACGGTCTGCTGGGGCTTTCATCACGGTTATTAAGGTGAAAATGACTTGTGCAAATACTTCATTTGGGAATTTTTAACTGCATTTTTTCGTGACATGTACAGTTAATTTACATTTTTGGAGCCCAATGCACTCAATACATTTTGCACCGCCTGGGTGCTGCTTCAGGACTCGAGTATTTCCACGTTGCAGCGGTATCTCCTTTAGTGAGTGTGGTGTGGCTGTAAGCCCCCCTTCGCAGCGCTGTATTATCAGCACGTCGGGCTAGTCTAACCTGCCCGCAGCTAGGCAATGATGTTTTAAGCCAGGCTGCATGTGAGTGATTTGAGGCAGATGAACTGTTGAGCGCCAGATGTGTGGCACTAGCCTGGATGTACCTAGAACACCTTTGGAATATAGTCAGAGTATACAGTAAAACGAAGGTAAAAAGAGACTCACTCGAAGGGAGAGTGCAGCCCATGGGAAACCACTCACATTACTGGAGGAGACCTCATACACTCTTTTGACCCCCAGGTACATCACAAGAATAGAGGTCACGTTGCAATTGGCCCAGGAATTGATATCACTGAATAAAAGTCCACACATATGTTTAAGATTATTAAAATAACACAATGGAAGAGGAAAGTGTTTGGTGGTGATATCGTTTTAACATGCTATTGCACGGTGAATCTTTTAGCATTGTACCTTTTGCTTTTAAAACGCTGTGTTAGGATGTCTAATACAGATTAAAAACTAACACTTTCTATGCCGTGGTACACACGCAGGCTACACCTGGGCACAGGGGAGAAGCACATCACGCATTCTTAGTATAACATTTATTGTTAGACACACAGCAAGAGCCCCTTGCACATCAGCGTGTGTGCAAACCAATGGCCCGACAGTTTCCCTTTCTGTTTCTGCAGAACCATTATTCACGCACTGACTGATGTGCTTGTACATTTTCCTGCGAGATCTGAACTTCATAATTTATGGTCGCACACGCTTCGGGTGATCTCACATGTTGCAATACAAGGGACACATTGCTAGCTCAGGGGCTGGCTGTGCTTTATGAAGAAGAAACTGTCTTGGTAGTGGAAATCTTGCTGCCATTTTCACGCTTTGCTTGCTGTCTCAAAGCAGTGCTGTTCAAAGGACAGACACAGCTTTGCCCTGGCTCACGCGCCGCCTAGGGTTTTTACAGCTTCCTCAATGCCCTACACTCAGAGAATGGTTGACGCCGAGACAGGGGGAACCACTCAACATGGGAGCAGTGTTTGTCCGCCTGACCTGCCCTGTCAGCGAACAATCAGTGCTCCTGGCACTTGTTCCAAGTTGAGCCTACCTACAACTTAACACCGAAGGGTTCTCTGTGGTTCCCGCCCCTTGCCCTGGGGGCCTGTTCCTGTGAGCTTCAAACCCAGGGCTCACAAACACAGCACCAGGAGTACCAAAGGAAACAGCCTCAACAGCGGAGGCCTTTAAACCACATCCATGCATCAGTCTCGTACTTTACCTCAGTGTGGATATCACCCTTCATCGCATCACTTCGATACTCCTTCTCTAGAGTTGCTCCATCAGGTGGTACCAGTTTATAGGGAGTAACAAGAGCTGGGGAGTTCCAGTGGTGGAGCTCAGCTCCTGTAGTTCCTTTCCAACCCAGCGCTGCTCTTACTTTCTCAAAGCAAAGAAGAGTCACAGGCCTCCATGGGTCATCACTTGTAGCGCGGCCAAATGTGAGGACCGAAGCTCTACAGAAGTTGGCGTGTTGGCGTTGAATTCGATATAGAACAGTGCAATACAAAACTCAGAACATCAGGATGGCCCAGTCTGAGGGATATACCTAAAACAATTCTTTACTTCAGTCAGTCCCTAGTTAGAAATTATCTAAATCTATCTAACGAGGGGTCTTCAAAGTGTAAACGTTTTTTTTAAACCTTCTTAAGTGTCTATGGTAACCATCCCAACGTTGCATAGTTTATGAAGTTTTTCACATTAGGATATCCATGTGATAATCAATCAAACGGGATTCTTGCAAGAATTGGCACATATGCCCATGTTTAACATTTGTTTCCGCTGAAGAAATATTTCATAGGAAAATGTTATTATTATTTTCATTTTGGATCGCTCTACAAAATTTAAACCCACAAACAAAATTCAGCATACATTTTCACACATGAAATTGCGTCACAAAAACACAAATAGCATGAACTGAACTCCTTTGGTAAGTTTCGGCTTGACAGACGTCTATTAGCATGAGAATAATCTTGCATGGTGGGGAAATATCTTTTCAAAGAAGAAGGAAAGCTGGGAAAATTTGCAACCTTCATAAAGGACAAAAATTGTAAAGTTTGCAAATCATTGAGGCCAAAAAACTAACCCTGGGCGTAGTTCGCTGAGTAGTGCTACACGTAGCTACGTGAAGTGCACTTAGCACTACGCGAGATACGTGTAGCACTACACGAACTGTGTAGTGTGCTGTTCGCGATGATTGCACAGTGCCGGATGCTTGTCCGCACTGTGCAATCATTGAAAACGGCATTTTGCACAGTGCGAGCTGTCATTTTCTGCCACTCGAGTAGATTTTTACTCGAGTGGCAGCTTTCACAATGCAGACTGGTAGTTTCTCATCGCGAGCGGTCGCGAACATACGCGACCACTCACAATGAGAAACCTGGCCTCCCCACGTTGAGAATCTCGCTGGGAGGTTTATTATCCACACTTGCAATCGGCAACTTGATGTTGCTGATCACGAACAAGGAAAAAGTCTCGCCGGGATGTCATTTTGCTCGCTCGCGGTTGCCAAGTTGACGTTGAGGACCGCGAGCGAGCAAAACATGCCAACCTCAGCTACGCTATGCGATTTTGCACTTTGCTACGTGCAATTCGCGTAGCGCGAAGTGGCACAAACTACGCAAACTTCGCGAGCGTAGCGTAGTTGTCCGCCCAGGGTTACAAAAAAAACTTTGCATGCTCTTAGTGAAGACCAGTCTGAATAAATGTTTTAAAGCATTAACAGTGTCCATTGGAATCAAATTGGCCTACTATCAAAAAAAGGAGTGCCCTCCAGGTCTCTCATATTCACTAATCTGTGTTGTCTCAGCACCACAGTCTTGCGGTTCTGTCCAGAGTGAAGATATACAATTCTACGATGGTACTGAAACAAGGCTACTAAAGGTCTTCTTTTAGTAGTAGCTATTGTTACCCACCCTTGTGGAAGGAGTAAGAAGGCCTTCTTTTCAACAGGCAACCCAGGGTGTAGCACTACTGACTCCCAAGTGCCCATTGAAATGGCTAGAAGAGCTTGTCCACGCAACATTTCCTTGAAGTGCTTGGGCAGGCTAAGGCAGCACTCTGAATTGTAGACCCAAACTTAGATGTTCCAAGGTAGCGTCTCAGTGATATCTTTTGACAGCTGAAACTTCAGAGGAGAATGATGAATTGGCCATTACCCAATCTAACGTTACTAAATTTAGCAAACTGATAGTGTTGGAAAGCTGAGTCTGCTTTGCAGGGATTAAAACTCAAGAACTGCAGACCACTGCTTTCCTTAGCAGTCAGTGTTCATGTTACTGAGACTGCTAATTGGTGTAAGAGTTACTTGTAATGAGTCTGCAAGAAAACTTACCCAAGCAGATGAATCACATTGTACATCCCATTGTTGCTAGAGGTGAAATGAACCTTCTGAGTCTATGCATCATTTTGCCAATGGAAAGTATGACTTAATGTACACAACAGACCCGGCAGATAGCTATTGCCTATGTTATGGGGGATGCATTTATTTATATCAGAGTGATGAAAGGCTGAGGGGACCTTTGAGATTTAACCCTGAGGGATGAAAGGATGAGTGGACCTCTGCGATTTAAACCTGTGATCATGGGGTCAAACATAGATCCTAGTATAGAAAGAAAGAGTACACAGAACCAAGAGAACCCAAGAGGACTTTTTTGGAAAGGTTCTTGTTATGCTAAAGCAGCAGTTCGCACCTTTAACCTTCCATAAAACACTCACTTTTGGAAAGTTCTTGCTCCTTTCCTCAGTTGAAAAACAGATATTAAACTACAAGAGGAGCTTACATTCCCATTACTGGAGGTCTGACCACAGGTACATTTGGATCACGTACGTAGTATCTCAGTTGCCATATCACTTTCCGACTAGAAAACAAGACTGAGATTTTACCACATTTGGTGGTCCCTTTGCTTGTTCCTAAATCAGATTACACACTAATATTTTTAGCTAATTATTTTAAGGGCCACGAAAGAAGTGTAAACATTTCATAGTAGTAAAGATAGGTTTTCTAAAAAATGCTGCAGTGGAAGATGATGTCATACATATCCTTTGTCCATTGTACCAACAGCTCAGCTTTTTAATTCCCAAATCTTGGTATATTAAGGACTACATGTGCACCATGAAAAAGGCTGATTAGATGTTTAGACCTGCTTATCTTTAATTTGATATAAACCATAGTTTATCACCGTACAGGATTTACAATATTGCATTTGGGTAATGAAAAGCAACAGTTGGTGCATAAAGAATTAGATATCTGTATATTAAATCAAAGGTGTGTATTTAGTGGCACCCTTTCTAACTCTCATACCGAACATGCCATTAAACTATGCTTATGAAATGGTGTGTAACTATGTGATTTTTATCCCAAGGGTCTGTGGAGTTGTAATTTCTCATAAATATACGAGATAACGCATTCATTTTCTTAATACTTTTTTTGTACTTGACACATGTTTTGAAAATTCCTCAATCACATTTTACTGCTATTAAATCAGCTTTTTATGTTGCATGGAGAATGTCGACCTCATGTCTAGCCACTATACACTACCTGGGCCCACAAATTTGCGCTGTTCTCATGTCCTCTCTATTATTGATGTAGCTCTCACAATGTTTCAGCTTATCAAATTTCCATAGCCATATGTATAGTGCACAGATCTGTACCAAGTTGGTGATTCAGTAGTCTTTTTGATTCCCTGAATTGTTGTCTCTGCATAAAGGAAGCATTCTGTAGAGAAACGTTTGATAACATTTGGCGAGGAAGATATTTTAATGAATGAATGAATGCAGCATGCCATCCATTTTCTTTTCCACATGGCAGTGAAGCAAAACTGTCCTTATAGAATCACCCCCGTGTACCACACTCTAGTTGCAGCTTGTTTTTAGTGGTATGGGTGCCTTTGGTAGTGGTATTAGTGGTCTTATCAGAGTTTTTCAGGGATTGTTCTTCCGAATGATCTGTGGTTATTTGGACCAGCAGAAGTATTCTGATTTGTGTTTTCAGTTTTACAATTCATTCACCTAAATTACACACTAAGGCTGAGCTATAACAATAGCTACTTGTCAATAGCTGTCCTCGTCTGTGGGAGAAGAATATTGGGCCTGATTACGATGGCGGAAGGCCCGCCACCAACAGCCTGTCAGTGGCTGGCCCTCTGGAACCGTGCTGCTGTTTTTCCCCCGCCAAATTATGATGGCGGGGGAAACGTTGGTTCAGCGCGGCGGTCGTAAGGACTGCCCACCACGGTTCCGACAAGTGGTCCTTTTCCGACCACCTGTTGGAACCAAAACATTGCCCAACATTGCGGCTGGGCCTTGCAGGCACAGTCGTAGGGATTATGATATTCCATTCCGCCATTTGTTTTGCGGCGAACAATCCGCAGCAAAACAAATGGCAGAAATGGAATTGGGGGCCCGTAGCAGGCCCCCCTTCATCTCTGGGCCTGGGGCAAGGGCACAGTACATGTCCCTGCACCATGTGGCAGGCACGGCATGGTGCATGCCACGTAGTGCAGGGATATGCAAGTGCTTTTTTCTGGGCATTGCGGCAGGGGCTGCTGACTGCATTCCCGACCGCAATATTAGGGATAGGGCCTGTGACCACTGGGGTGGCGGTCGCATTGTAATGTGGTAGGTGGGTAGGCCGCCTCATAGGCGGCTGGTCCCACTACCGCAACGATGGCGGTCAGACAAAAGTCGGACCGACATCGTAATGACCCCCTTAGTCCTTGCATGGCTAGCTAAGACCCAGATACAAAGGGTCTCATTTAGCGTTTTCTGGACCGGGACTCTATTACATTTGTAACGGCTATCATGTGCACCTTCTTATTACAAGTGGATTATGATAAAGTGCACTTGTAACAAGGTGAATGGGATGTCTGTCACGTATGTGACCGAGTACCCATAGCCAAACACTAAAGCAGGCCAACATTTATTTTGCGAGATCGCAACTCTTACCACAAAAGCATTCTTATTTGTTCAAATAAATTCCTCAATGAAATTGAAGATATAGAAGATGACACTTGCGGATCAAATATTGGCTTAATGAAAATGCCAATAACTGAAAAATATTGCTTTGTGGATATCGGATCCCAAAGAAATCCACAAAAGGATTGATTAGTTAGCATACAAGCAAGTCCCTTTAATTTCATTCAAAGCAGGTGTTGCAAAAATGCTTAAATCAAGATGTAGGAATCCCGAATAGGCTACCCATGCATAGCAATGGAAACATCCATTGAAAATAAGAATTTGTCCAAAAGTCTTTAATTTCAGCAACAGAGACACAGTTGTATAAAGAACTGCCGACACATGTTTAGCTACAGTGTACAGGCCATGGAGCTTTATCAAGGCATGGCATACTAACAATTCTGTTCATCATTGGAGTACCAATGAAATGTCTCATTGTTGTATTCATTACCGGGTATGTCAAATTATTTTTTGTATTCAGTTTTCCATTGGACAGTTTTGGAGAACTTCAATAAATTTTCGATGAAAGCTTCTATAGTCACCCAAGGATAACCCTCTAACGAGTCCTACATCTAAACTTCTGGTTTTCCCTTCTTGGACGGAGGCTGAATCTTAGTGAAGTCGCTGGAGATACAGGCACCCTCACCTCTGAATATAATGGTAGTGCCAGGCTCTTCTGTCACACTGACCCCAGCAGTCATTCTGCCAGTTGCAAAAATACGTTTTAGAAACATAATATCCATATTTCACCAAAAAACAAAGGTGCTTCTAACTCAAGAAGTTCTTAAGTAAATTACTTGCTGGACATTGATTAACCGGATGGCCCTTCAGTAAAATACTTGACATTGTGTCTGTGATTGTTCAACTTAACTTCAGAAACTCCATTTAACACTGATTGTCAGGTGTAAAAGTGTCTTGAGAGCTGATTATAATCTACAGAGGGCAGAACATGAGACAGGAATGTAGCACAGGGCCCAGAGGGTTGAGGAATCTCGACAGAGGGACCCAAAGGGTTTCAGATTTTAACTGTGGCTGTGCGAAGGAGACATAAAATGACAAGTGGGATTGACAAGAAGAACATAAAATTAAAAGGGAATGGGCAAATAAAATATTGAATACATGGAGAAAATCATTAACACTACATAACATCTGCACTTGTCTAAATTACACGTTTACCAGAGAGCATCTTGGCGTTAATTAACGGATGTTTATTGTTACCCGACACAATGGTACTCATTTTATCGACCTCAGAAGGATAAAAGGCAGAGCGTTACTCCCAGGATTTGAACCTGTGACCATGAGTTCAAACAAGGCCCCTACAGTGGGCGCATTAGTGCACTTAGGGGCATATTAACAAGGGCCGGCGATAAATATCGCAAAGCCCGCTTATCACTTGCATATTTATCACCAGCTATCTCTGGAATTTATCACCCTGTTAGCGCGTTATCAACAACGCGCATCGCCGAGGAGATAAAAATTCCAGAGATTGTGTGGATATAGCCGTTTTCCATGGTGGAAAACGGCGATATCCTAGATAATAGGTCCTGTGGTCTTAGCCACAGAATCCACTCCCCATGTTAAGTATGCCTTAGTCAGGAATTTAACAGACGTTAAATTCCTGCGTTAAGGCATACTTAACGCGATTTAAATAATCGCTACCCTTCCTTGTTAATATCGCAAAGCTGCCTTCGCGATATTTTCCCTGGTTGGTTTCACAGCACATGCCTACTTTGCATCTCATTAGCGATGCAAACTTAGGCGTGCTGGAAACGGGCGCTAAGTCAGCAAAACACGCGATAGCGTGTCTTTGCTGATAAGGCGATAAAATTATCGCTGCTTTTCGGCCGAAAACGGCCGCAAAAGCGGCGATAATTTTATAGTGCCGCCTTGTTAATATGCCCCTAAGTCACTAGACCTGGCTAAAAAGAAGGAAAGAGTCCAAAAAAAGGCCTAGTGCTGGTGGGAGTGAATAATGAGTTTAAGGGTCGAAATCTAGGTAGAAGGAAGTGCATTAAAAGTAGGTGGTTGAAAATATTTGGTAGGGGCCAAACAGTATCTGCAATGATGGCCAATTAAAAAAAAATCTCAGTTAAGAAAGTTGCATTGATGGTCATAGACATTCAACAAGCAGGAGAAAGAGGTTGACAAAATATTGCTCATTATGAAGTATTCTGTTTTACCTGGAAACAGTGAAAGAAAGAACAAATAAAATGATAGCTCAAGGATATTATCATTGTATTTGTTCCTGCTGCACAGCCTCTCGGGGTGGGCGGGGCTGCTCTGCTCTCAGAGCAGGGGAGGAGTGGTTTGCCCACTCTAACTGTGCAATGACTGGTTGGCCGGCCCTGTCAGGCCAGTCAAACAGCCAAGCTCACTTCTCATGTTCTTCATGTAGGTTACATTACAGCCTGTGTGGAGAACATGTCCAAGCCCCCATTACCTGGCTGAGCGCCGACCCACGGTGCTCAGACTAATCACAAAGCTGCATTGCAGCGTTGTGATTGGCGTAGGGGAGGGAGCCTGGCTGCTTCCTGTTCCAGCCCCGGAGAGACTGAGACGACATGGGAGAGTGGAAGAGCGGCCAGGAGGTACGTTTTTTTCTTTTTTTCTTACATCCCGATCACCTCCCTTCCCCGGCTCGGACACTACTGTTCCCATTCCTTTGTGTATTATGTGCTATTTCACGGCTACAAGTTTACACGTTTAAAAAATGTTCAACCTTGCACACTGACCTTTTATGTCCGATTTACTAAGGTAAAACCACTAATATGAAAAACAATAAAGAAATGAGCAGACCGCAAGGAAAAAGATAAGTAGAGTTAAAGTGGCTTGGGTTTTTTCATTTGCCAGTTTTGTTGAAACACTGAAATATTATCTTGTGTTTGCTTTGCATCAACTCAATGTAGGGGAAAAATATAAAGTAACACTCATGTGTTTAACGTTAACGTGTGTAGTAAAAAACATGCAACATCATCTCATACTAATAATCTCGGGGACTTGGGGGCATATCAGCAGCACCCGGCGATAATTATCGCTCAGCGCTCTTAGCGTGAGGATAATTATCGCCGGGTAACGTGGATTTTTATTGCTGAGATAGCGTGCTATTAGCAACGCTTATCTCCTCAGCGATAAAAATCCTCACGCTAACTGCCTAACGTGAGATTATCGCTGGAAACCCAGCGATAATCTCACGCAATGTGGCGTTAGCTTGCTGATAGGGACTCACAAACTTAGCCATGATATCCACCCTCCATAGGATATCATGGCTAAGTCAGTCCTTGAGCAGGCGTAAGGAAAGTAGCGATAACAGGGGTTATCGTTACTTTTCCTGACGCCATGCTTCATAGCGTGGGGCTTGATGATAGGAGAAATGTCGCTTAGCGACATTTCTCCTATCATGTTAGGTCAGGAAGGCCCACTTTGCATCTCATTAGAGATGCAAAGCTGGGCGTAAAGAATCCCCACGCTAAAGCAAGGTTTCACGCGTTAGCGTGGCCTTGCTAATTTGTCGATAAAATTATCGCCGCTTTTCGTCCGAAAACGGCCGCAAAAGCGGCGAGAATTTTTTAACGCCTACTTGTAAATATGCCCCTATATTCCTGAAAAATCACCTATAAACCACGACCATTCATTTCAATATCAGACAATTAGTGGTCCCCTGAATTTCCTTTTGCTTAACTAAAACCTGATTCTTCTCAGATTACAAATACAAAGTGGAATGCACTTTCTCTCAACAATTAAAGGTTTTGTGCAACAGAGCCACATATGGTGGAACAGCTAATCCTCTTTATCAATAACATTCTAAATAAAGGGATTTCACTACACCCTTTCTCTTCTTTACAACACTGTGGTCAAAACAGTGCAGTAATATTGCAGCCATACTAGGTACTTTTAAAGACCACCCAAAGATAACTCATAGACTGGTTAATAATTTTATTACCGACTTGTGGACAGCTTTGCCTTTAATATTTGAGAAATGCCTCCAACAAATATAGTTTTAGGACACTGCTGAAAGCTGTAATCTATAAACAGTAATCTTGATACATTACTATCACAACATCAAGCTAATATAATGTGAAAACAAAATTACAATATGTTTCATAATTTTCAAGCTTGTCATACTGTTGATAAATGTACCCATGCAGACACAAAATATCGTAAATAATGCATTTATCATGGAAAATACCACACACCATCATAGTCCCTACAAGACCTATAATTAATCACATAATTTAAGAAAAATAAAATACACATATGTAAAACAAAGTAAAAACCAATTGAAAAATATAAAACAATAGGGGCCGTACTACACATTGTCATTGTTTGCGCCAGGCGCATCCTTCTAAAAGGTGCGCCGGGCGCAAACAATGACAATCTGCCCCATTATGGTGAACGCGCTGCCCCAGGGCAGCCAAACTCACGCTGCCCTGGGGGCAGTGCATTCATGTGAAAACACGGAGCGGGCTGTTTGCAGCCGCTCCTTGTTTTCACAGTGCAGGTGGCAAACTGTCTGCACTTTTAAAGGGGAATAGAGATACCCTTTCAGGCGGTTGCAGTCAGTGACTGCACCTGCCTGCAAGGGGCTGGCTGGGGGGCCCATAGGACTCCCATTCTCCACTCTAGAGGGCTGCTCTCAGGAGGCGCACTCACATTGCACCACCTAGAAGGTGGTGCACTATGAGTGCGCCCCTGAGAGCTTCTTTGCCTCTGCGCCTGCGTCTGTAATATGGTGCGGGCGCAGAGACAAAGAAATTCCATCATTTGCATAGGGCACGCCCCTATGCAAATGAGGGAATGCCCTCTGAAGGTAGCACTGGCTCTTTAAGTATACCAGCGCTATTGGTATTACTGAAGGGGACACACAAGCATCTGCGCCCCCTTCTGTAATACTAAAGTGCCCCAGGGGCGCACAACAGTGGTGGTGCGTCCATTGGGGCGGTGGGACGATGCCCCACTAACCCAGCCAGCCAGCACAATGATGAGCACAGAATCATCAGACAAGTCAACTCAAAGTGAACTCAATCAAAAGAGAAAGGCTCGAGAGTCCGCGCGCTGCGCATTATGCGTTCACGGTCGCGGATTCTATCGTGGCGCTGAAGGGGGTGGGTGGGGGCGGGGCTGAGTGACAGCAGAGGTAGCTGCTGCAATACTAGTGCGGGTAAGTGCGCATGCTCGATTTTGAGATATGACCATCCCGAACATGCGCACTACCCAAGTTATGATCGCATTGGCCAATAGGTAGCCACTCAAGCCAGGGAAGCGAGTGGGGGGGAGTCGGAGCCGAGGGTTGCTTCATGCAGCAGCCCCCGGTCTCCTAATGGGCGAGCCGTCATCAGTGCTCTAGCCAATCCAATCCTGGCACTGCTAATGCAGCGTCTGGATTGGCAGAGACACCGCGCATCCTGAGCCTGAGGGCAGGCATTTGCCGCATTGGGTGCCGCGCGTGGGTGGGGTGGCCCTGCCGCTGTCTCGCACTGTGATTGGCCGGCATAGATTCGTGACGTGACCTGAGCTTGCGCAGGCTCCGTCACGGTCACCGCGTCGTTACTCAGTGCCACGAGGAGTCGACACGACTGACTGCTGTGACCACGAGACCTCGTGCGGTGCAGCCACAGGCCTACTACTTTTCTGGCGATTCATTCAATCAATTCGAAGCGAAGTGTGAACTTAACTTAGTCTACTCTGCACTCTGCAAAATTGTGTGCGGTAAGGGCTTCCAGTTGCCGCCGCGGCTGCAGTGCACTCCTATTATTTAAATAATAGAATAGTCAAGCTCCCTGAGAGTATGAGATTGCGGCACTTGGAAAATGTATTTTTTTGTTGCATGACTTGTGCCCTTCGGGGATATTATCTTGAAAGATAAATGTGTTTAATGTATCGACAAATGAGAAAATATACCACGAACACTTTCATGATGAGATTTTCCCCGCTTCGCTTTTGCGAGAGAGGGTGTTCATGCGCTGCTTAATAAACCTGTGGCGGTATGCCATGGTTTCGGTTTGTTTGGGAGCCTTGTGCAGAAGTGTTCCTGATGATTAATTTCACTTAAAAGGTGAGCCGAGTCGGCTCACCTTTTAAGTGAAATTAATACAAAAATCAATAATTTCCTCTCCTGAGCCGAGTCACGACTCACGACTCGCGACTCGCGACTCGCGACTCGCGAGCTGCTGACATTTCCAAAATGGGGCGCTGGCCTACCTCCTGTCTTTCAGCCTGGCATCTCTGGCTCCTAATCAGAGCTCGGAATCACCTTACTTTCAGCGTTATCGAGCGAGCTAAAATACGGGAACGTCTATAGGTGATGTTGTCAAGCTTCAGATTAGGGAGCGACTAGAGGTGTTGTTGGGCCAAGTAACACCACTCGAAAAATATCCTGTTTATGCCAAAATACCACAGTTTGTACGGTACAAACTGTCGTATTTGGGCATAAACAGGATATTTTTCGCGCGGTGAATGGTACGCTTAACAAATTGATCGATTGTCGTTATCTAAACAAACCCACGGTAACAATTTCAATCAAACCGAAAAGACAATGGCGATTTCAGACAATCTGTCTTTCCACATAACTTGCTAAGTCTCCTTCTGTGGTTCCATATAGTTTTGAAAAACGCACCATCCGCACATGTTTAAATACTCCTAATTACAAACAGGTGTTGGAATGTTACGTTATATGCCACCTGACGCACCTCAAGTTGTATTGCCAGCTGAGCTGACGATAATAAATTCGGCCATCTTTGAATGGAACCAGTGCCATTATCAATCAAGAAAACCCGGCTTATAGTTAGACATTACGCTTACAAAAATTAACTGTTGGGCAATGGGCATATCAACTTGTAACCCAAATGTTCGGTCACATTTATGTGAAGTTAGTGCAGAGGGTTAATATGCCAGCTGCAAAGAACGTGTACCAAGTAGATTACAGAGTGCATATGATGTAAACAGATCAGCAGGTTACTGCTTTCAAAAGAGACATCCTTTTGTTACTTGCATCTTATAACTTAAATTCCTAATATAGAATAGTGAACAATTAACTTTCATCCTAGAACTGCATACACACTGCAAAGTATACATTAGAACATTGATTAATGTTGCAAAAAGGATTAAAGTGGCTAGAAATTGATTCTTATTATTAGAGAACTCCCAACTATGCTGTTTCTTTTTCGACTCTGAGTTTGTGCTTCTCCACACCAAGCACTCTAACACCCCTCATCAGCCAGGCTAGCTTGATCTTAGGGAGCACGGGACCCACGTCTGGGCATACCTTTATCACTTAGGGCAACAAATGCAAAAAGAACACATAGAAAACCTTGCTCTTCTAGCAGAAGTTTAAAAGATCCGTTTGCATTAGCAATTGTGTATTTATTTAAGTTGGTAGTATTTTCAGTACAAATATTGTTCCTATGAACACCAGCAATTCGAGTGAATGTTTTCAACTGTAGTGAAACAGGATCGGTGGGAAATGGGAAGGACAAGATGCCGTAACAAACACGAGATCCATTACACTGGTTACTTCCAAAGGGCTTGGAGACAATGATATTATGTATTAAAATGCTATTTAAATTGCATCATTCATTCATTAACATTTTCAATGAAGGCAGGTCGACAAATAGAATGCGTGGGATGACTGGGCCTAATAGTTAGGATGCAAAAGTTTTAACATTTTGGGGTGGATCTGTCACTCAGAAATGCATTGTATCTCGAAGTCTGTTATGAAGCTCTGTGGTTATACTGAATAAGCAGCTACCTATGTTATATGACATCTCTTTATTAATGTTATAACTGCACTTTCACAATTGCTTTATTAACCTTCCTGCTTTCTCAAATTTGCTTGAAAATGCACCATTTTTCTTCTCTTTTTTCAAAATTTTCGCGGGGGGAGAAGCTCCCCGAACCCCCCTTATGGTGGTTCGGGCTCGCTCGCTGCGCTCGCTCACAACGGTGCAGTATACCAATCATTTTACACCTCACCACTTTCAAATGTCACCAGCCGCCCCTGGCGCACAAAGCAGGCACAATCACCCATTGCGCCCTGGGGCACTTACTGTTATACGGCCCTAGGTCTACAATACACTATTAGTTTACATGCTCAGCACAAATTGCCACATGTAGACTGTTATGATGTTAACTGTTATGCTCTAATAAGAAGAATATAAAACGGTTGCCATTAAAACACACAAGTAATATACAAATTATATAGTATGCCACAGAATATATTTAAAAAATAACATTCAGATATATAACATGTAAATGTACAGAGTACACTAATTCCCCATTTTTATTACTACATAATGTTTCAAGGTTTTAGGACATTCCTACTGTCCACAAATCAGTTAGGCATAACTCCATTCTGTTTGTATTGTTTTTGCTTTAGTTTTCAATGTTGGCATATAATGTGTATATGAGTATATTATGAATGTTGTGACTGTGTACTGCTGGCGGCTGTGTAGGTGCCTGATGGTGGGTAGGTGGGCATTTGTAAGTGGGTTTATGTTTACCTAAAGGTGGGTGTTTGGCTGTATAATGGTTGGTATGTGGATGAGTGATGGTGGGTGTGAGGGCACACAGTGGGAGTGTTAGCAAACAATGGTGACTGTATGATTGTAATTGTGTGTGTCTGTAAGATGTTGATTGTGTGGGTGCATGCTGGTGGGTATGTGGTGTATAATGGTGGGGATGTGGCCGTATCATAGTTTGAATGTTGGTTTTTGATGATGGATGTAGACATATGATGATGGTTAGTTGTGTGGGTGTCTGACGTTTGCTTGTGGGCCTTTAGTGGAACTTTTTTGTTTTAATATCTTTTATTGTTTGCAGATTTTGTGAGATTAGTTAAACAAAAACCCTCAACAAAGCCAATCAGACATTTTTCTGAAATTTCAAATTTATTTAGAAAACAATTTGTTTTCACTGAAGTTACAGTTTTCTTAAAACTGCACCCATGTTACTTGTCCTGTACACCTTCCCACCTCGTCGTACTGCTGGACTTTGGTGGGGGTTAGTTTTTCAATTTTTCATGAGATTTGCGAACACTGGGAGAGATTTTTTAAATAAAACATTAGCCTATTCTTTTTTTTCATCTTTTGCCTTTTCCAAGGGTGCACGGTTGAATTGTTTCTCCACTCCTGCTTTGCTCAAGGTTCGGTGTGGCCCAAAGGCAGAGGGCATTTTCGTAGGCGCCAACCGGGAACTTGGGCACACCGCATCAATGGCGGTTGTGCCGGTCCCCGGACGCGTTGTGGGGCAGGGTTAGTGATGGCCGGTGACGCGGCCGGCACCTGCCCCTGATTGGACAGCAGCGGAATCCCCCGGAAAAACTCAAGTGCTTTTGCATCTTGAGAGGCAGGGCAAGGCCAGATTCTGTAGGTATTAGCGGGTTTGGAGGGCGATCTCCCTTTGAAAGAGCCTCGGAGCGGTGGGAGGTTCTCTTTCCTCACCGGTCCACACCCCGGAGGAAACTCCATCCAAGCAGCGGAGTTTTTTCAAACTCTGTTTTTTTCTGTTTTTCCTCCAAAGGGAGAAGTTTTTTTCTGCAAAAATGGAGTTCACCTCTCAAAACTAGGCAACAAAATTATCATGGAGAACTTGCTAGCCTGGTTGGTAGAGGCGAGAGACATGGCATGACCTTTGGCCTTTTTTCTGAGGGCAGATGGGGGGGGCCAGATAGTCAGTCAACTATCCTGGCCTGTGGCGGTAAGGTCATGTTGCGCATTTTACCATCTTTAGTTGGCATTACCATTATTAATGTGGACGCCTGGGGGGGACAGTAGTCTCTCATCAAACTCCAGGGGGTGTTTACGGGCGGTAGGCTGGAGGGTGCAGGGGTAGGAAGTTCTGCTTCTGGTATGCCTTTAGGCCAATCCCCACAAAGTCACTCCGGTAAGAGGGGGGGGACCTAGCACGTAGTTGGGCCAGTCATGACCTTGCATGTAGTCTCATTCGGGATGCGCAGAAAACAAGATTGTACATAATTCAGTTTTAGGTTAGGTATGGCTATGTATTAGAAAACATGTTAAGGTTAGCCATCAAAATAATTGTAAATACGTTGTATAAGAAAATTGATTGATGTATGAATATTTGTGGGTTTTCTGCATATTGAAAATATTGAATCTTAAACATGATTTTTGCACTTTTTAATAAAACACGGCCGGGATTATACGACTCCTATTCCAAGACACATGTGTTGAATTTTATCTATGCCTCGGGGGACAGGTGGAGATGGGTTGAAGTACCCGGGGTCCTTTGATGGGAAGATACATCAGCTTGGGGATGGGGACTCGGCAATACCTGGCCATATGATGGTTTAGCCAAGTAGCTTGTCTGGGATAGAGGTTGTCTTTTTTCTAGCACACCTCTGCATTGCCCAAGGGTGGAAGTGTTGTGTTTTCATCCCCCTCCTCATGTTGTCCAAGAGCAAGAGAAGGTGTATTCTTCGACTACTCCTATCCTGCACAAGGGTTGGGGTAGTGTCTGCCCCTCACCCACACCTTGCATAAGAGTGATGGCCATCCAAATGAGTGCAGTCGTTGACCTGAGTGCATACCTGACTAGGTCAAAGAGACAATGTTAAGGTGAAGGAGAGCCATCAGAGTTCACACCGATCCTGCTGCCCTGTTCTCTTTTGCTAGAAAGACAATTGTAAATTGTTATGGCTGTCCTTCACCCTAATTATGGTGAGGATCTTTTGTTTCTGAATATTTGAAGTTCTGGAAAGATCAGTGTACATGGCACATGCCCAGTGCTCATTTGTCAATGTTTGTAATGGATTCTCCATTTGTGTCAGGAGATAACAAACATTTTATTAAATATTCAGCACTTGTGCATTTTGCTTATAGCTCAGGAACACCTCTATTAAAATTCACCAGACCAAGATAAGGCACCAAGTGATGAAAAGGCCACTGCACTATTAAAATGTACTGAACTTCTGGGTGTTTGGCCAAAATATAGGAGTAAAAACATTGTGTGGATAAAATATCGTGTCAAGAATATTGAGGACGAAAATATTGTGAAGGTATGTTTCAATAGTGAGTAAAGATTTACTATATATAACTCCACATATATGTACCCTGACTATATATGTATATCTTCAAAGAATGTGGATGTGGAGTACAGAATTGTAAATCCATACTTACCTATTTGCACTCACCTTCTCAATATCTTGGCCCTCTGTAATTTTGACATGGTATTCTGTCCACAGGGTATTTCTGTTTCTGATATTCTGTCAGTGATCTGAAGTTTTGTCCAGTGGTTTTAGAATTTTGAAAGATTAAGATATTCTATGGGAAAACCTATGTTTCCCAAAATGTGCCTGCTTTCACGTTAAACAGAGACACATTTTGGGAGCCCTTTTTAATGTTGATTGTTTGTCCAATCTACAACAAATGTGGCATGCTCAAAGCTTGAGTTGTGAATGCTGTCACTCCCAAATCTGAGGAAAATTTGTAAAGGAAGTACAATGGGGCTCATTTATGAGCCCCTGCGTCACTTTTGCGCCGCCGGTGCGTTACTTTTTGTGACGCACCAGTGGCAGAAAACATGCGCCATGTTGCGCCATATTTACAAAGTGACGCATCTAGGTAGATGCGTCACTTTGTAAACCCCTGCGCCACATTATACCTGCGCCAGGTATAATGTATGCAAGGGGGGCGTTTTGACGCAACAAAGGGTCGTAGAAGTGACGCAGTGAAATCTACGAGATTTCACTGCGCCACTTCTAGTGTGCAAATGCGTCAATTTCTTGCGCCTGCCTCACAGCAGGCGTAAGACTGACGCAGGCCCTTTCACATGAGGCTTGCCCCATGTGAAAGGACACATTGCTGGAGTTGCGTCACTTTTGTGACACACTCCAGCGATGCGTCACTTTTGCGCCTACAGATACGTCAGAAATACTGACGTATCTGTGACTCCTTGCGACATGATGCGTCATACTGTAAATATGACGCATCACTGGAGTCGCAGGGAGGGCGCAGTGAAAAGTGGCGCATCACTGTTTTCACGCAGTGATGCGTCACTTTTCATAAATGAGGCCCAATGTTTTTAAGGTGCAAATATGGAATTTCCCATGGAGTATGGTTTCAACCTAAACTACATTGCTCTTACCTGCACCTATACCTGTACCTCACAGATGTAAATTATATAGAGAATATAGAATAGGCTAAGGTATAATTTGGTCCTATTTTGCTAACAGAGGATTCTGGTGGCACCATAAACTGCCATTAACCAAGCTCAGTGGTTTGTAGTTGTAACTAGATCCCCACGATGGGAATAGTGAAAAGTTGCATGACACCCAGAATATACTTTTTATTTTGCATATTTAGTTTGGCAGTTAGCTTCAAAAGGGTGGTTTATATCAAACAAGCAAATGCCTATTGAAAACAGTTGTGCATTACTGGACAATGCTATTTGATTGTCGATAGTAAAAAGTAGAGTAAAATAATTGGGCAGTTAAGAAGTAGAGTTTTTAGAAAACACGTTATTACTTTGTTAAAAAATATAGGGGGATATTCTCAAGAACGTGCGTTAACTACTGCAAAAGTAGCTTAACGCAACTCTTCACATCGCGGTCTATCGCAGGAAAATAACACAGTGTTAACGTGGTATTCACAACTCGGAGGCACCATGCGATAGACCCACCACAACGTGTCAAATGAACGCGTTAAATTCAATGTGATGCCACAAAAATGCGAAACACCAGCACAAAAAAAGCAGTGATGATGCAAATCGCGATACAAAAATCAGCGAAAACCAGCCACAGGCCTGCAATCCCCACGCGACATGTGGAAAAATGCACTATAAAAGTTGGAAAAAACACATACAAAAGCCAAACAACAGTGAAGCACAATGGAGGCAGCCGGAGCAAGTGCAGTGGACAACCAGAACCCCACAGGCCCCCCCGGAGGACCAGCCTGGGACCTCCGGGGTCAGGGAAGGCCAAGGAGAAGAAGAGTAGGAAGAAAAGTTTCAGTCCGCAGGAAAACAGGATCCTGATAACGGAGGTGCTAGAACACCATCAACTACTGTTCGTCACCTCCACTGTGTCACTGGAAACTAAAAATGGAATATGGCAGACCATCGTGGACAAGGTGAATGCAGTCAGAGTGCTGAATAGGACAATTGAAGAGGTCAAGAGGCGCTGGAATGATGTCAAGCGCAAAACCAAGCAGAAACTCGCAAACAACCGGAAGGCAGCAATGCAGACTGGAGGTGGGAGCCCAGCGCAACAGGAGGAGCTGGACGAGATGGAGGAAATGGTGTCCTCAGTCATCAGTGGGGAGACGGTGGCAGGAGTTGGGGGACCAGACACCGCTCAACATGACCGGACACAACAGCACTAGGGTGAGTAACGACCAGGGACTGGGGAGGGAGAAAATGGACACAATGGCACATATGCACAAGTGAGCATAGCACATCTGCGGACAAACCATGCCCCAGAACCCCAACTCCCACCAACAGACCAATGCATCGAAGTATGCAACATCTCAGCACTGTATAAGCACAGAAGTCAGAGGCACACCGCATGTAAGGGATAAGGGGCAGCCAAATCAAAGCTGCAGGGGCGACTCCCCCAAAATGCGGCACACACACATCACTTGCAGAGCACATCAACATTGACAACGATGTGGCTCAATCCGTAATACGTCCACAACAGAACAGAGGACACAACTGGTGCAACTTGTGTGCAGAAACTGGCCAATCCCATTTGGCATAGCAGGGAAATGTGAGTTGACAATGTACAAGTACAAAAACACATCCGTGATGTTGTCGGAATGTCCACTGTCCCGCATCATATAAGCAGCTCCCCACAAACAGTCACAATGTACACTGTCATGCCGTCTGAATGTAAACATGTACAATGCGACAACATACATGTGAACACAATGTTAAACTGCATCTCCCCTTCACATTGCAAAGGGAAATTCATCACCTCCTGCAGAGCAGTCCCAACCTCTCTTCTCTGATGACGAAGAGGACCATGACACCTTTGACTCCGACACCCTCCAACAGCTCTTGGAGAGCCTCCGCAGCCCACTTCCAGGAACCAGGCAGCCCAGCTGCTACGAGGAGAACCCACCCCCTGCACAGAACACAGAGCAGGCAGCACCCACCACCATGGCTGCCTCCCAGGGCCCCCACGACGAACACATGGCCTTCCAACGCCCTATTTTGGGGTGTCAGGGGAAGCTGGCTGAACAGGTGCAGGTGGGGTTAGACCGCATGGCAGACAAACTAGATGCCATGCATGGGTGTCTAAGTCTCATCAGGGACCACTCACAGTCCCTAACGGACACAGACAGTCCTCTCCATGCCCTCCAACAAACCATGGCTGACATCGCCAAAGTCCTGACTCTGCGACAAGAACGACTGTCTAGTCAGAGTGGCTCCAGCGACCACGCCCGGAAGTTGGGACTCATGGGGAGGCTCATGGAGAACATGGAGCAGACGGGGGTGGAAAGATCAGCTGCCACAGCTGCACACGAGGAAGAGGTAGCTGGTCACTCAATGCCATAAAGACCCTCCTCATGACATTGCTGCCACAAGGCCTGGTGCTGATGCATGCTGCTGCTACCACTCCATCCACATCCCCGGCCCCTGATGTGTCAGTGCCACACAGTGTGGCGGACATTCCACCTCTGGCCCCTGAGGTGTCAGTGCCACAGAGTGCTGGAGACAGAACACCACCACCCACATGTGAGGCACCTGACACAGCAGAGGACGAAGATGCAGATGAATCTGCCCTTGTGGTCAGAAGGAAGCTGTAGCATTCGCCTCCGCCCTATGGCCTGTTTCTGCTTGGTTCTGCCATCTGAATCATCACCTTCCACTGTCCCCCGATGCACTCTGCGACACTCACCTTGGACCTCGACATGGACTGCCATATTCTGTTTTGTCAAAAATGACACAGCTATCAGACTGCGGACTGAACTCTTCCTCTTCCGACGTACATGTCATTCCGTGAAGGACTTTGGTAGCCCTTTACGGGCTAACAATGTAAAGTGGGGTTTGCAGGGCCCTGTACTGCTCCAGCTTCAAGACTCCACTGAATGTGCATTAAACATTCATTTTCACACCGATGTGTCATGTCTATGATCTTGCAAGTGTGGAGGTATGGATGCATGTAGGATCAATGATTTCCCCTTACGTCCATGTTGCTCATGTTGTGGGACTTGGGTCACAGGGTGACACATTGCCGAATGTGTGCCCCAGGTGGCGCCGACACTAGAACGGAGACACACGCACTAGTCACTTCCTTGTTCAGCCCAGAACGGAACCACGCCCAGAGCCCGGTGGTCATTGTTCACACCCTTACGCTGGACTGGCATACGCCAGGCCAGCCCACTCCGCTTACACTCACAGTGGGGGGGCAACAACGCTACATGTCCCAGGTCTACCCTGTAGGGATCTACTGCTCACAGGTCTAGTTGTCAACATGCCACAGCCACACCCATCCAGCACAGCCGTCACAGGACACGTGACCCTGCCAATAAAAAGGGCCTGGTGCACGTGATGGATGCCATTTCCACTCAGCAACTGGGTGTCTCCGTGTGGTTATAATTTCTGCCTGAGGGCCTTGGGCCTGGGTACAGAACATTGCCCAGTGCCGGAGGTGACATGATGGCGTCCGCACCATGGGACTCAATCATAAAGGGTCCATGTCTTGGGGGGCACAGACTTGGTGGCACCGGATACACTGCGGCAGGCACAGGCACAACGCCATGGGACGGTGTCTTTCGGTGCACTGAGGTAGGGGCACCTTAAGTGCTGAGCGGGTGTGCAGCCTGCGATGATGCACCGTCCAGGCGGTCTGGAATGGTGGTATTATTGTGAGTCCTGCTGGACCGCAGTGTAGGCCTGAGCCAGCGGGCAGTGCAGACCTACCTCCATGTGGCGTCGCCTCTCGGTTCACAGAGTTAGTGGCACCTCGAGGGCTGAGCTGGTTTGCAGCCTGCGATGAGGCTGGGTGCACTGATATGTTCTCTGCCATAGCAAAATCAAGACTCCGAGTCAAGTGTGTGACCTGGTGGCCCGTGGTGCGGGGCTGCATGATGTGGAGGGTGCCATGGTCGCGGGCCCCAGGCTTGGGGCTCCCACCGGCACGTGGTGGGCCCTCTTGGAGACACGCCGGTGGCGGAAGGTGAGAAGTGAGACCTGGTTGCGCAGGGGCGGGCAATCTCCGCTAGGCGGCCGAAGGGGCTGGGGTGCATCTGCCTGTGTGTGCAGGGGCAGGCAGGTGCTGATGGCGTGTGCTACTGTATGGACTCTGCCATTCATGTCTCTGGCAACTGTTTCAGATGAGGGACCTGGGGGACTGCAGTGTGTACCGGCACGTGGTTGGGGACACACTGGTGGTTGCAGGTGAGCAGTGAGGCATGGGTCTGCAGTGTCGGCACTCTCTCTCCCTTTCTTTCTCTCTCCCTCCCTCCCTTTCTCTCTCCCTCTCTTTCTCTCTCCCTCTTGCTCTTGCTCTCCCTCTCTTTCTCTCTCTCCCTCTCTTTCTCTCACTTTCTCTCTCCCTCTCTTTCTCACCCTTTTTCTCTCTCTCTCCCTCTCTTTCCCTTTTTTTCTCTCCCTCTCTTTCTCTCTCACTCTCTCTCTCTTTCTCTCTCCCTCTCTCTCTTTCTCTCTCCCTCTCTTTCTCTCTCCCACTCTCCCCCTATATCTCTCTCTCTCTTTTGCTCTCTCTCTTTTTCTACTTTGATGGGCGCATGACACACCTTCTTATCTGTATTTCTGTCTTTCAGGTTGTGACTTTCAGAATGCCCAGCGAAGACCCGCCGTGCCGCTTCAGGATTGTTGTTTTTTGATAAATCTGTAATAAACGTATTATTTGGATTACATGATATGAATGTATGATTTCCATTTTTCTGGCCACACCTGTATGTTAGGTGTGATTGTGCGACTTCTGGCGATCTGTTTGGTTCATGGTTTCGTGGAGTTGATGTGCATTCTCTTTGTCCAAAGGGAGGGGGGATCGGGGGGGGGTGGCAGTGGGTGTTGTTTGCTGTTGTGCTGAGCCCAAACATATGCAATAGTAGAACCTGTCATCAATTCTCGTAAAGAACGATAGGCCTACCACATTTTTACATTCCAGTTTTCCATTTACAATGTCCAATTCTTCTCATTGGGAACTAATTCTCACAACCCTCTGCATCACATCGTAAATACAATAAGGAGTCATCACCATGCTTCCCTGCAATTTAAGATTAATCAGAACATTGCAGGCTAGAAAGCTGCACCTGCGTCAAAGTGTGATATGCAAAAATTGCAAGTGAATTAAAGTTAAGTTATAACTTGAAATAACTAATAGCATGACCTACCAATACCTAATTGAGCCTCCGCCTACATACCAATATCATCCAGAAGGTGTACAAAATGGGCATAATGTCAAACCAATGGTGGCACCCTTACGAATGGTGCGCTGTTGTCTGAAGCAAAGTCGCGGACCATGACCACAGCAGGCTCTCCTTTCGACCAGATGGTGTCCCTTGCCTTGCTTTCCCCCACTACCAACAGCAGGGGAAGGTAGTTGAAGAAACTCAGCCACCCTATATCTGCTGCTGCAGCTGGTCGTTTCATCATCAAAAGATATAAAACGTCTCAGAAAAAACAGGGACAATGGTCAAAAAAGAGAACTGCAGTCAGGGAACGAAAGGTGCAAAAGAAAAATAATGATTGATTGAACCCCAAAAAATAAAGGAAATGGAGTTAGGCACAGATCAAGGAAGCGGGGATGAAACATCAGAGCCACCAGGAGTACAATTAATAGCAATGTGTGGAGGATTCATGTTATTTCTGTGTTTGCATCATAATACAGCACCAGTAATATTTCCCCATACAAATGCATATTTCATATGACTTAAGCAGGAATCAGTGCCATCGTGAAAAAAAGCATTTGCAACCTTATACACACCTATGGTTGGGATATCCTTAAAGAATTCTGGCACTGTAGAAGATGAGCGAGAGGATCACAGTCACTCTCTGCTTTCTTAGTTAGCCACTCATCTTTGAAATATCTCCTACGAGACATCGCAATGATAAACAAGCATTGGAAAGTCAATTGATCTCGCCTATTCAAGACCTATGAGCTTTGCCAATGTGTTTTAGCCATGTTGTACACCATTGTGGCTGCTGTTCAGCATGGCTAAAAGTTTGTGGCATAGAGGAGAGTGATGTGGAGTGTCATACAGTAGAGTGGTGAAAAGTGAAATAGAGTGCTGTAGAGTGGAGTGGCATAGAGTGTTGTGTATTGGAGTTGCATAGAGTGACGTACAGTGGAGTGGTGTAGAGTAGAGTGGACTGGTGCAGTGGCATAACATTCAGAGGCTTACAATGCAGCATCGTACAATGCGGTAGCATAGATTATAGTGCAGTGGCATAGAGTGCAACAGTGCTGAGTACAGTGGCTTAGAGTACAGTGGCATGGAGTACAGTAGTGCAGAATAGAGTACAGTGGCACAGAATGCTGTGACATAGAGTGGTTCAGTGTAGAGTGACATAGAGTTTTGCAGAGTAGAGTGTCATAGAGTGGAGCAGAGTAGAGTGGCAAAGAGTGGTGCAGACTAGAGTATAGTGTCGTAGAGTGAAGTGACGTAGAGTGGAGTCTTGAAAATTGCCGTGGCGTAGAGTGGAGTGAGTTATAGTACAGTGGCGTAGAGTGTATTGGCATAGAATGCAGTAGTGCAGAGTAGAGTGGCATAGATTTTAGTGGCGTGGAGTGCAGTATTGCAGAGTACAGTGTGGTAGAGTGCAGTGGTGTAGAGTGCATTGGCATAGAGTGCAGTGGCATAGAGTAGAGTGCTGCAGAGTAGAGTAGAGTGCAGTGGTGTAGAGTGACCTACTGTAAAGTGGAGTGGCGTAGAGTAGAACAGAGTGCAACTGGTGTAGATTGCATCGGCGTAGTGTTTTGCCGAGTATAGTGCCATAGAGTGCAGCAGCATAGAATTTAGAGGCGTACAATGCAGCACTGTAGAATGCTGAGGTCTAGAGTGGTGCATAGTAGAGTGCAGTGGCCCAGAGTGCAATGGTGCATCTAGAGTGGACTGGTGTAGAGTAACATAGACTGTAGTGGTACAGAGTATAGTGGCGTAGAGTGCAGTGGCATTGAGGGGTGCAGATTAGAGTATAGTGGTGTAGAGTACAGTGGCGTAGAGTGGAGTGCTAGAGAGTGCAGCGGCGTTGAGTGCAGTAGTGCTGCATAGGGTGGCATAGGGTTCAGTGGCGGAGAGTGCAGTGTTGCAGAGTAGAGTGCGATAGATGAAGTGGTGTAGAGTTGTGTGGAGTGCATTGACGTGTAGACTGCAGTGGCGCAGAGAGCAGTGGCATAGACTATAGTGGTTCAGTGTAGATTGCAGTGGTGCAGATTGGAGTGTCATAGAGTAGAGTGGCGTAGAGTGGAGTTTTGCAGAGTAGAGTGGAGTGGCCTAGATTGGAGAGGTATAGAATGAACTATCAAAGAGTGCAGTGGTGTAGAGTAGAGTGGAATAGAGTGCATTGGCATAGAATAGAGTGGTGCACAGTACAGTAGAAGAGGTGTAGAGTGTAGTGGCGTAGAGTAGAGTTGTGTAGAGTGGAGTAGAGTACAGTGGCGCACAGAGCAGTGACGTGTAAAGTGGAGTGGTGGGGAGTAGAGTGCAGTGGCTTGCAGTGGTTCAGAGTAGAGCAGAGTGGTGTACAATGGAGTACGCATGCTGTGGTAGCACACTTCCATTACAGACAACACATTTTAAATTGAAATTACCATTGCATTTGCATGGACATACAGTTTTACCAGTAAAACAATACATCGCACAAATGATGTGCAGAAATTGCATCACCTAGTGCATTGATTTGTTTTTGTTATCATATTAAAGTATTTGTTTCCAATACACTCCAGAATTACCCAAAAATATACTTCATTTGTGCTTTTTTAATTCTGATATATTCTCATTTAATTGTTTCTGCGTGTTAGATAACTAGAAAAATAACCCTTTCCTCAGCCCCCAGTATCCAGCTTGATTGTCACATAAATCCTCTCACTTTGAAGTCAGAGAAAGAAAATTAAACACTATGCTCCTTCTGAAGATAGAACGTGACAAGTGATCAATGTGACCATGTGCTACTATTGTAGGAATCCCCAATCCAGATGCCTTTGACCATAGTCTTAATCGTTTATAAAGGGAGAGCACTCCGGTAAGTGTAATACAAAATTTTTGCAAAGCTCTGAGGGAATCTAGAACAGCGGTGCTACAGTTATGTAGAAGTTTGTCCTCTCCTACTGTGCTGAAGTACAAATACTGACAGGGTGAGAGCCTGTATGTAACTGTGCACTGTTCACAAAGTGTCTAGTCTGACACTATAACATTTTTAGAAATCATGTTGTACTTTTAATTTGCAAACATACAACCATCAAATTATCTGAAACATTTTGTGTTTAGTGCGAGACAACAAAAATGTGTATACGACTTGTTTCATTAAACAATTCAGACAGTATTTACATAAAGAAAACAGTATCATACAAAGATAATGTATAATGAACTGACAATCACATGATACAAACATGTAATAGCACATCAATAATTCATAATAACAGAAGTGTCAATGGCCAATGCATTTCGGAACCAGCCGGTTCCTTCGTCAGGGGCCAATCTGAAAAATATGAAGATAAACCGTGTTCTGATGAATAAAATGTATAGTGGCTCAATCTCTTCTGATCTAAAGGTATACAAACATAATTCTGTGAGTTACCTGTTTAAATGTTCAGTGTGATATTCTCTGGAAAAAACAACAAAAATGTGCTAATGTAAGCAACAGCTAAAACAGAGAAATGTTCGTGGATGAGGGCGGTGAGTAACCGAGAGACTCACGCTTACCTGAAGTAATGGAAGCTCGTGTCTCTGAAAAGATAGAATACCAGGCTGTATTGAGCAAGAGTTTAGAACGTAAACTGAAAATGTATGGCTTACGAGAACTCATGTAAAGAGAGGTGAACAGAATGGGAATCTTACCTCAAAAAGGAGGTGCGTGCGATGCTGGGGAGAAAAATAAGCAGAGCGAGGAGTCAGAGTGAGTTACTATGGGAATAAACACTAGAATTCGACTGCGACGAAAAAACGTGTAAGGACCCTTACCTGAAGAAATGACCGAAGGAGAGAGAAACCGACAAGCTCCACACAGAGTAGGCGAGTAATAGATAGCGTACCGTGGAAACTATTTCTAGTGTGAGAAAAACCGGAAGGAAACCGGAAGTACTAAACAACAACAAAGGACTAAAAGATCTCTGTATACAATAAGCGAACTGAAGATAGGCGCCATCTTGGAAAGGTGATACATGAACGTACTGATGGATCTGGGAGTGTGTGAAGCTTGAGAAATAAAGATTGAAAAATGCTAGGAAGCAAACCACAGAAGCGGGAAAACGGTATGAACGTTATGTAGGGCAATGCAAAGGAAGAGAGAACACTGAGGGTAATGTAACCATAAGCCCAAAAGGCTGAGTTGTGGATAAAGGAGGCTAAGGGAGAGAAACGAATCACGGAGTGAGAGAGAAGAGATAGACCAAGTGGAGGGACTCGAAGGAAATTCTATATCAATAGGGTCCAAATGAACAGTATCTGAGAACGGTGAGAATCCACATGAACATATGGGTGTGTGGGTGCAATCCGGAGAATAATGAAAAGTAGACAGGATGAGATGGTGTAAGAGGGACACTAAGTACTAATAATGAAGATCTTAGGAAAGAGCAATAAAGTGCTGGTGCTCTGTGTGTGTGTAACCCAATGTATCAATCCAGTGGTGCTGAAGTACATAGTGTTTCATAGATGCTTAGAGAAGCCACTTGGGGCTTGTGTGCAGGGAAACGCTAAGTGGAATTAAATAAAGCATGCCATGTCAAGCCTGTCATTGAGACCTCTTGGTATCATAGTATCCAGAAGTTTGATCCAATAAACCTCCCTCTGCAGAAGTTTAAGATGAGTGTTCACTCCATGTTGTGGCGCAACATGTTCGATGATTTGAAATCTAAGTTGGGATATGGAGTGACTTGCTTCTTGCCAATGGGTCGCCAGAGGTGAGTTTTTATTCTTGGTCCTAATCCGACTTTTGTGCTCTGTGAGGCGTATTTTCATTTTTCGTTCGGTTTTGCCAATATACAGTTTACCACATGGGCATTTGATCCCATATATCACATTCGTGGTGTTATAATCACTAGTCTGTCTGAGCAAAACGTCTTTACCAGTAGTTGGATGTGTTAAGATATTACCTGGGATGCTATTATTGCAATGTGAGCAGTTTTGACATTTCAAAGTTCCTTTGGTGGTGATTGTCATTTTTGGTTTTTTCGTGGGAGCTATTAGTTCCCGGAGGTTTTGACCCCTGGTGTAGGCATGCAGAGGAAATTCCTGAAAAATATTGTTGAAATCAGTTTCATTGGCTAGTAGTTCCCATCGTTTGTTGATAATCTTTTTAATAGCAATGGAGCTAGTGGAATATTTGGAGATGAACACTATGTTTGTTTTTTGTGGTTTCTTGACAGATGTAAGTAGTTCTCCACGGGATTTTGTCATCGCTCTTTGCGCACATGAGTCAAG
Organism: Triturus cristatus; assembly: GCF_964204655.1. Classification (NCBI taxonomy): domain Eukaryota; kingdom Metazoa; phylum Chordata; class Amphibia; order Caudata; family Salamandridae; genus Triturus; species Triturus cristatus. Next base: position 303,972,774 of record NC_140594.1, on the reverse strand, counting down.
AATGGCGGGGGGATAACCTCGCTCCTGGTATTTCTCCTTGTATTCATTAATTTTTATTGTGCAGTCCTGTGTTTCTGAGCAAATCCGTTTGATCCTAATGAATTGGGAGTAAGGTAGGTTGTTGATAAGATTGCTGGGGTGGAAACTTGAGTATTGTAATGCATTGTTGCGATCCGTGGGTTTAGTGTAGACTGTTGTAGACAACCCATGTCCATCTGGATTTTTGTTGATGGTGACATCGAGGTATTGTATAGACTGTATGTCAATTTTATGGGTGAATTGGATCCTAGGATTGTGTGAGTTGAGAGAGGTTAACATTTGTTCAAGAAGTTGTTGTGAGTTGGTCCAAACCAAAAAGATGTCATCGATGTAACGACAATATGTGTAAATGTTTGACCACCACTGGGGGATGTCCATGATGTGTTCCTGTTCAAACATTGCCATGAAGATGTTGGCGTACGACGGCGCCCCGGAAAACCCATAGAGGTTCCCGAGAGCTGGGCGTAGAATTTTTCGTTCCATTTGAAATAGCTATGGTGAAGGCAAAAGTGTAAGAGTTGTAATATAAACACTTTTTCTGTCTCGATGTCTTCACGTTGCAGGATGGCCCATTCAACTGCCTCCATGCCTGTAGAGTGTGGAATAGAGGTGTATAGTGCCACCACATCTATGGTGCACAGTAGCCAGGATGGTTGGATGTTGGGTTGAATTAACTCAAGTTTTTTGAGGAAATCCGTTGTATCTCTGGTGTATGACCACCAGTTTTGCACAAACTTCTGGAGGTAATGGTCCAAATATTTGCCGATGGTGTCAAAGATGGATCCACATCCTGAAACAATAGGTCTGAAAGGTGGTTGCTGCAGATTCTTATGTATTTTGGGTAACATATATAGATGGGGTCTGCGGGGATCCGTTGTGGTAAGAAACTGTTAAGTCGATTCATCAATCCACCCCAAGTCGTAAGCTTTTTGCAAAATGTCTTGCAGGATGGTTTCAAGTTGCGTCGTTGGGTCTGTTTGAAGTGGTAGGTATATAGATTGATCATTCACGTGATTGTTAACTTGTTGTAAATAGAACCCTGTGTCCATTATGACAATTGCTCCTCCCTTGTCAGCAGGTTGAATAGTGATGTCAGGGTTGTTTGCAATGGTTCTTAGAGTGATTCTTTCATTTTTTATCAGATTTTGGTGTTTGTTTGAGAAAAGATTCAGATTTTGTATGTCCTTTTTGACCATAATCTCAAATGTGTCCAACATCTTATGTGACACTGGAGCTTGAAAGGTACTGCGAGGTCTAAATTTCGTGAGTGTTCCACTGTCTGGAGTTGCGTCTTGGGTCACGACGTTAGAAAAGAAGTGTCGCAGGCGTAATGTCCGCATGAACTTATATAGTGCCACATCAATTTCCAATTGGTTAGCATGGTTTGTAGGAACAAAAGACAAACCTCTGTTTAAGACTGCTTTTTGGTATGGTGTGATGTTTACAGATGAGATATTGATGATTAGGGAATGTTCTTCCCGCTGCGTAACGATTTTCCTGCCCTTTCCTCGCCTGGTCTGTCTGTTACACTTTGTTTCTCTGATTGTGGGGCTGGTGGTATGCCTTGGTCCGGGGCCTGTGACAAAAAAGATACCGATCTTGTCTTGTCAGCATGTTCAGTAGAGTCCATGGTTGGGATTTGTTGACTGGAAGCCGATGTGCCGGGCTGAACTGGTATTCTAGATGCTGAAATATCCTTATCAGAAACCAGACTCTCTTCCGATGAATGCGTATTCGGTTTGCGATGTTCAAATCTTTTGCGTGTATATATATGTCGGCCCAGGTATAGACCTCGTTTAATTTATAGTCAATAGTATCTCTTTTATATTTCCTTAGTTTCCCCTCTTGGAGTTCTCTGCTGTATTTGTCAAGTTTTATGTTCAAACCTTCAAGGTTGATTCTCCATGTATCATGTTCTAACCTTGTCTGTAGTTCTCCTTTTAGTGTGTTGATTTCCTGTTCAAGATCCTTGATGGATTTAGAAAGTTCCTCAATTATTAGTAGAATGAGATCAAGGGAGCATTTATTGAGAATTGAAAACCATTTGTTCATGAAGGTTGGATTGAGGTGGAAGCGAAATAACATCGGTCTTATGGAAAGTCGTAAACCTCTGGGGATCCGTTTGGCTTTGTGGTACTGTACTAATGTGGAGGCATGAAGTTGTTGGTTCAGTTGACGTCTAGTTAAATATTCGAGTTGCTTGAGTTGTTGTGAGATCGAGCCACTGTGCGTATCCATATTTTTAACTTCCTGGATTAAAGAATAAATTTCGGAGGCTTGGTCTGTGGTGTAAACCAAAGTGGTTGCTCTGTTATCTGTAATGTTAGATATGGATTCGAACGACATTTTTATTTGCGTGGGTGCTGCTCCTTGGTGGACAAATGCAAGTGTGAATCGTTTATAAAGGGAGAGCACTCCGGTAAGTGTAATACAAAATTTTTGCAAAGCTCTGAGGGAATCTAGAACAGCGGTGCTACAGTTATGTAGAAGTTTGTCCTCTCCTACTGTGCTGAAGTACAAATACTGACAGGGTGAGAGCCTGTATGTAACTGTGCACTGTTCACAAAGTGTCTAGTCTGACACTATAACATTTTTAGAAATCATGTTGTACTTTTAATTTGCAAAGATACAACCATCAAATTATCTGAAACATTTCGCGTTTAGTGCGAGACAACAAAAATGTGTATACGACTTGTTTCATTAAACAATTCAGACAGTATTTACATAAAGAAAACAGTATCATACAAAGATAATGTATAATGAACTGACAATCACATGATACAAACATGTAATAGCACATCAATAATTCATAATAACAGAAGTGTCAATGCCCAATGCATTTCGGAACCAGCCGGTTCCTTCGTCAGGGGCCAATCTGAAAAATATGAAGATAAACCGTGTTCTGATGAATAAAATGTATAGTGGCTCAATCTCTTCTGATCTAAAGGTATACAAACATAATTCTGTGAGTTACCTGTTTAAATGTTCAGTGTGATATTCTCTGGAAAAAACAACAAAAATGTGCTAATGTAAGCAACAGCTAAAACAGAGAAATGTTCGTGGATGAGGGCGTTGAGTAACTGAGAGACTCACGCTTACCTGAAGTAATGGAAGCTCGTGTCTCTGAAAAGATAGAATACCGGGCTGTATTGAGCAAGAGTTTAGAACGTAAACTGAAAATGTATGGCTTACGAGAACTCATGTAAAGAGAGGTGAACAGAATGGGAATCTTACCTCAAAAAGGAGGTGCGTGCGATGCTGGGGAGAAAAATAAGCAGAGCGAGGAGTCAGAGTGAGTTACGGTGGGAATAAAAACTAGAATTCGACTGTGACGAAAAAACGTGTAAGGACCCTTACCTGAAGAAATGACCGAAGGAGAGAGAAACCGACAAGCTCCACACAGAGTAGGCGAGTAATAGATAGCGTACCGTGGAAACTATTTCTAGTGTGAGAAAAACCGGAAGGAAACCGGAAGTACTAAACAACAACAAAGGACTAAAAGATCGCCGTATACAATAAGCGAACTGAAGATAGGCGCCATCTTGGAAAGGTGATACATGAACGTACTGATGGATCTGGGAGTGTGTGAAGCTTAGAAATAAAGATGGAAAAATGCTAGGAAGCAAACCACAGAAGCGGGAAAACGGTATGAACGTTATGTAGGGCAATGCAAAGGAAGAGAGAACACTGAGGGTAATGTAACCATAAGCCCAAAAGGCTGAGTTGTGGATAAAGGAGGCTAAGGGAGAGAAACGAATCACGGAGTGAGAGAGAAGAGATAGACCAAGTGGAGGGACTCGAAGGAAATTCTATATCAATAGGGTCCAAATGAACAGTATCTGAGAACGGTGAGAATCCACATGAACATATGGGTGTGTGGGTGCAATCCGGAGAATAATGAAAAGTAGACAGGATGAGATGGTGTAAGAGGGACACTAAGTACTAATAATGGTTTGCTTCCTAGCATTTTTCAATCTTTATTTCTCAAGCTTCACACACTCCCAGATCCATCAGTACGTTCATGTATCACCTTTCCAAGATGGCGCCTATCTTCAGTTCGCTTATTGTATACGGCGATCTTTTAGTCCTTTGTTGTTGTTTAGTACTTCCGGTTTCCTTCCGGTTTTTCTCACACTAGAAATAGTTTCCACGGTACGCTATCTATTACTCGCCTACTCTGTGTGGAGCTTGTCGGTTTCTCTCTCCTTCGGTCATTTCTTCAGGTAAGGGTCCTTACACGTTTTTTCGTCGCAGTCGAATTCTAGTGTTTATTCCCACCGTAACTCACTCTGACTCCTCGCTCTGCTTATTTTTCTCCCCAGCATCGCACGCACCTCCTTTTTGAGGTAAGATTCCCATTCTGTTCACCTCTCTTTACATGAGTTCTCGTAAGCCATACATTTTCAGTTTACGTTCTAAACTCTTGCTCAATACAGCCCGGTATTCTATCTTTTCAGAGACACGAGCTTCCATTACTTCAGGTAAGCGTGAGTCTCTCAGTTACTCACCGCCCTCATCCACGAACATTTCTCTGTTTTAGCTGTTGCTTACATTAGCACATTTTTGTTGTTTTTTCCAGAGAATATCACACTGAACATTTAAACAGGTAACTCACAGAATTATGTTTGTATACCTTTAGATCAGAAGAGATTGAGCCACTATACATTTTATTCATCAGAACACGGTTTATCTTCATATTTTTCAGATTGGCCCCTGACGAAGGAACCGGCTGGTTCCGAAATGCATTGGGCATTGACACTTCTGTTATTATGAATTATTGATGTGCTATTACATGTTTGTATCATGTGATTGTCAGTTCATTATACATTATCTTTGTATGATACTGTTTTCTTTATGTAAATACTGTCTGAATTGTTTAATGAAACAAGTCGTATACACATTTTTGTTGTCTCGCACTAAACGCGAAATGTTTCAGATAATTTGATGGTTGTATCTTTGCAAATTAAAAGTACAACATGATTTCTAAAAATGTTATAGTGTCAGACTAGACACTTTGTGAACAGTGCACAGTTACATACAGGCTCTCACCCTGTCAGTATTTGTACTTTGACCCTAGTCTTGGCATTCCTACGAGGTCAGAGATGGATAACAAAGTTGAAATGTGAGCCACTTATTATTAGGGCTAGTGGTACAGTGAAGCCTAATAATATTAAATTTTCGCACCCACATGCTTTCACTGACAAGAGTTACCTAATATTGTGTTATTTGACATACGTGTTGTTGGCTGTTTAGATCGAAGCCTACCAGACGGCACAGCTATCTGGTTTGCTAAATACTTCATGGGGACATTCAGAAAGCTTTCCCTGGAATGCATTCCACCCATTGTTTACCATTGGCTTTGTGGATTGCAACTCACATTTTCTGATTTTCTATTTGCTGGCTTTATTTGTTTTAAGCTGCCCAGCGTGAGTTCATCTGTCCCATTTAGTAAAGCCTTTTCACACCCTTGTATTCTTCCACGAATGCTCTTTTCTGTAAACAGGCACGTAAATCTTGTTCTTATCTTGTCACATTTGCTGTGCATTCAAAGATGGAGGTCAAATGTAAGGTTATATCTTTTGAGGAAGCTTGGTATTTACTTTTCTTTCTCTGACTTCAAAGTGAGAGGATTTTTGTGACAATTGCGCTGGATACTGGAGGTCGGAATCTTTTTTTTTTTAGCAGACAACAACATTTTAATGAACTGTCCAAGTATTTTAGAATATATCAGAATTAGGAACACAAATAAAGCACATTGTTCTGTTAATTCTGTAGTGTGTTGGAAACAAATACATTAATATGATCAGAACAAATGTATTCACTAGGTGATTCCATTTCTACAGCTTATCATTCGTGCACTGTATAGTTTTATTGGTAAAACGTATGTCTGTGCAAATGTAATGATCATGTCAATTTAGAACGTGTTATCTGCAATGGCAGTGTGCTACCGCACCATGCGTACTCCACTGTACACAACTCTTCTCTACTCTGCACCACTCCACACCTCTGCATTCTACTCTACACCACTCTGCACCACTGCACTCTACGCCGCTGCACTCTACACCCCTTCACTTTACACCTCTCTACTCTATTCTGCATCACTCTACTCTATGCAAATGCACTCTGTGCCAATCTACTCTACACCATTGCACACTATACCACTCCAGTCTAGACACTTTAATCTACTCTGCACAACTCCACTCTATGCCACTTAATTTGACGCCAAGCTGCAACACTGCACTCTGCATCACTGACTCTATGCCAATACGCTCTGCGCTAATGCACTTTACTCTGTAACGCTCAACTCTACACCCCTGCACTCTACGCTAATCCACTGTGCGCCACTCTAAACTACTCTTCACCACTGCACTCTATGGGGCACTTGCATCAAGGTAGGCTCTTGCGATTCCTTAATTGTGATTATTAAGGAATCGCAGTTATGGAATCGCAAAAGCCTATGCATGTAGGAATCGCTAACAAAATAGAGATTCCTACACATTCCTTAATTGCGACTCGCAAATTGCAAGCTGCTATTAAGGAATGGCTTCCCATTCCTTCCTATGGGCCTACAGGCCCATAGGATTGAGTGGGAACTGCATGCGCAATTTGCGAGTACCCAATAGGTACTCGCAAATTATGCATGCAATTTCAAGTATGCAAGGGTACAAAAAGGACACCCTGTTGCACCCCTGAAATATTCATTTGTGCGGATGTTGCACACACACATACCCCAAGGGCATGTGTGTGTGTAACATGGAACTGTGAAAAATGCACTTTAGTGCATTTTTCAAAGTTTTTGCAAATTACCATCAAGTTTAAATTGATGGCAATTTGCGACCCCTGATAGTGAAATCGCTATTTGCGATTGCATCATGCATTGCATTTAGGGAATCGCAATCTGTGTTTCCCTAAATGCAATCGCAATTTAAGTAATCGCTATTTTAGCGATTACTTAAATAGAGAATTTTGTATTTGGGATGATGCATCCAAAATGCAAAAATACTGGTTGCAAAGGGGCAGATTCTGCAAATCTGCCCGTTTGCGACCGGTTTGTCGGTTGATACATGGGGCCCTATGCCACTGCACTTTACACCAGTTTACTGTATGCCATTACACTCTACATCACTGTACTCTACCCTGAACCACTACACTATATGCACTTACATCTACTCTGAAACAATCTACTCTACACCACTGCACTCTATGCCACTCTACTTCACTCTGCGCCACTCCACTTTATGCCACTGTACTCTATCCCATTCTACTCAAAACCTACTGCACTCTACTCGGCATCACTGTACTCTACTCTATTGCTCTCTATGCTACGTTACTCTATGTCACTACACTCTACACAAATGCACTCTATGCCACTTACACCACTGCACTCTATAACACTGTACCCTGCACTCAATGCCAATGCACTCTATGCCATTCTACTCTGTCTCAGTGCACTCTACGCCTCTGAACTCTTCACCACTCTATTCCACGCCACTACGCTCTCCGCCACTGAACTCTCTGCCACTCTACTCTGCACTACTGCACTCAATGCCAATGCACTTTACGCCACTTGACTATGCAACACGGCACTCTACGCCACTGCACTCTGCATCACTCCACTCTATGCCACTGCACTCTGTGCCTCTCCACTCTGCATCACTCTATGCCACTGCACTCTATGCCACTCTACTCTACTCTACACTCTGCACTCTACACCACTGTACTTTAGGCCACTGCACTTTATGACACTCACTCTGCACCATTCCAAACTGCACCACTGCACTCTACTATGAACCACTCTAATATAGGCCACTCCATTCTGCGATGCAGCATGTATGCTGCTGAATTCTATGCCCCTGTACTCTGTGTCACTATTCTCTGCAAGACTCTTTGCCAATGCTCTGTACACCAGTCTACTCTACTCTACACCACTGTACTCGGCTCAAGTCTTTCGCACTCTACACCACTGTACTGTACTCTGCAACACTCCACTCTTTGCTACTGCATTCTGCGGCACTGTGTTCTCCTATGCACTGCTCTAGTCTGCACCACCCTACACTACTGCACTCTGTGCCACTCTACTCTACTCTGCACCAGTGCACTCTTCACCACTGCACTATGCTATGCAAAACTCTTATCTTTGCCACTCCCATGATGCTGCACTGTACACCACTGTACAATTCTACACCACTGCATTCTACGCCACTACACTCTACGCCCCTATACTCTACAACACTCTACGCCAATTCACTCTATACCAGTCCCCTCTACTCTGTGCCACTCCACTGTAGGCCACTCTTACCAACTCCACTCTATGCCACTCCCATACATGACACTCTATGCTACTCCACTATACAATACACTACTCTTCACCATTCCACTCTATGACACCCTCCTCTATGCCACTAACTTTTTGTCCTCCTGAACAACAGCCACTTTGGTGTACAACATGGCTAGACACATTGACAAAGCCAATAGCTCTTGCATAGTTGAGACAGATTGGCTTTGCCACTGCTTCTTACAAGAATTTCAATTCCCATACTAAAAATGAACACAAGCGGCTCTGATCTGAGAAACGCTTTGCCTTTAAAAAGTAAATTCCACACCTGTCAGTGTCCAGCTCGTTTATTGGATAAAGATATTGCACTGCTCATCTTAACAATACCACCAAATGTGAATTATTGATATACCCAGTAATGTCCTGCTAAGGAGAACATCTGGTACGTGAAATAGTACGGAATTACACTTTTGTGCTTTGCCTTTTCACCTGCGCATACAGGTTGCTACTTGCAGGTGTAAAAAACTGAAAGATGTATTTGTGTTCCCAATGATGTCTACTCGATATGTAATAGATTTATTGTGCCCATTTTGGCAAATCCTTTTCAAAACTACCTTCTTGACTATTAAATTTGACAATTACGCTCCGCTCGAGCTAGAATTCAATGCATGCTTTAATTTGCTTTCTGAACGTTTCTGTTTTGGTTCACATCCTCCTATTAAAATATTGTGGCCTTCCAAACACCTACTTATACTTTTGACAGCTATGCACGAGTATTAAAATATTTTTAATACCTCCTTAAAATCATAAATGGTGAAATGAGTCCACATTTTTCAAATTCGATAAAGCGCGTGCAAAATTGGTGCAATCTAGACATATGATTACGCAAAAAACTGAGAACTGTGTTGGCATAGTGATAATGAAGAGATAATACAATATTACAAAATGTTAGGCATAACCAAGAAGATGAACATATATATATGTAGCAGACTAGATTAAGTTAGCTTTGTTTGGTTGTGTACATGGGGAAATGTGATTCATTTCCACAGAGGCGCCTTAGATCACAGTCACCAAAGACACCCTCAGTAAGTGTCAGCCTTCAAGCATGAATTGCTCTTTCCACTGTAGAGGAAATGGAGGTAATACAGCTATACTTGACATGACCTGGCATAACTTTGAGAATCATTGATCACATAACCAATTGTGGCTACATAAACTTCCAAGTCAATCTATCCCAGTGTAAAGAGTTTGGGGTGAGCACATGTGCTCACTGTAGGATAACTGGACTGTATAACAGCAGGAGCTCTAGAATGACACATCCTCCAGCACACTGTGGAGGTAAAGGGGCCTCATGGGGGTGACTATTTTTAATGACTTTGGATATACTGTTGATTCAACAGAGTGGTGCATCTCTTGTAAAACGACCTATGTCCTGTAATGTAAAAGGATTATTATTAAAAAGCTTAGGAGTAGCCAATAGGTCTAGCTTTAACATGCTAGCACGGGCAAACACAGACTTGCACACATGCTGTTTGCTTGCATTAGAACACTTAAGCCAGATGTATTGGCTTAATAGGCCTGGCTATACAAACAGCCTTATAAGTGACGAGAGCTCATGCCATCAACAGACAAAGATACACAGAGAGTGCCCTTTGGTTCAGGTACCTGAACCACTGTTTGTTTGAAGTGCCTTTTACATTTTGCGTCGTCTACAGGAGTATTGTGTAGTTTATCATTTTGTATTTGTAATTGAGAAATAAGTTGATTGCAAGCATCTGATTTGATGCAAAATGAAAAGTTATGACATTTTGTATTTTAAGTTCTAGGCGTAAACATGTACAGAACCGTGGCTTTGAGAAAGAACTGTATCATATCTTTTGTACTTTCTTGTCATATATTTGAAACACCGAATTTGTGAGAATAAATGACAATTGAAAGAAAAGAAACAGCACCACTGTATGAAATGACACCAGGGCATTTTGTGTATATAATTCCTGGCATTACTGCTTTCATTTTTTGTCTTGAGAGGTATTTCCTTCTGGTGCTTTGCAATTCATAGCAAAGTGAACCCCTCGTGCAAAAAAACACCAGGGATATGATAGACATCTTTTATTCTCTTTTTATGTAGTCCACATCACCTGCTATCTTTTTGCAATTGTAAGTGAACTCAAACTCCTGCTGACATTGCACCAATTGTGATTATGATTCTTAATATGCATTTTGGTCCGAAATCTGCTTGTGGCACTGAAAAGTATTTCCACCCTGCTGCTGATGTGCACCGAGGGTGAATTTGCATCTTTGCACCTACATGTGATTTTTAGTCTTACACATTTCGAACACTCCTGTTGAAATCCATTATTTACTCTTTAACCTGGTTTTTGCTCTTAAATGGCATTTGTGCTGCTAAAAGTGCTTCCACCAACGGTGGTTTTGCATCTAAAAGTGTTTTTGTACCTGAATGTGATTTTCTCTTCTCTAAGTATCGGCATACTCCTGTTGGTGTTGCATCATGGGTTATTCTGCACCTAAATCGGATTTCACTTCTAAAAGTGATTTTGTACCTAAAAAGCCTTTTCGCTTCAAAATGGACTTTAGCTGCTTTGGCCCTCTTGCAAATGGCCCGTTCTTTTCTCGTCACTCTGTAAACTCCTGTTTGCACAGGGAGAGAAAAGGCTAATTTTGTGATAACTACATTATCCCCCGGAATTTTTCAGGGCAAAATTTGTCAAGCAATTCCTGCCAAATGTTAGTGGGTAAAATGCCCAGTAACAACAGTTATATGTGCACTTTGGTGCACAAAACTCCACAATCCACACGTTAAACCCCATTTTAAAAGTCAAAGCTCATACAAGGAGTTAATTATTGCACCTGTTAAGATATTATCCCTGTGATATTTGATTTTAAAAGGTGCAATAATGATTACTTACTCCAAGGGTCACTTATAATAAGGAGCTAGGTGTGCTTTGTGTTCCTAACAGTGTTTCTGCACTCCAACTGATGTTACACCAAGAGGGATTTTGCAACTACATATCTTTCAGTCTCATGTGATATTCCTCCTAAATGTGATACACTTATCCAGCTTGCTTTGCACCAATGGTGATTTTGCACCTTCATGCATGACATGGATCCATTGCTCCACAGACATTTATGAACACTTATACATCCATTGACCCATCTGTGTTGGCCTGCCGCAATCCACCTATTTCCAAGCTCATACATTCTCCAACACCCATGAATTCATCTATCACCCTACAATCAAATATTCATCTACCCAGCCATACTTGCACCCATCCATCAATACACCCTCAATTGTATGCAACTACAGCCATTCAACCATAGTGTTGCCTAAGTCGCCATCAATAAGTGGTAGCCATAAAGCATGCATGGCTTTTCTTGAAGTCTGCATGTACACACTACTGGCTCTATCAATACTTGTATATGACCACTCAGCCCTGAATTAATGCACGAATCAGTCCATCTTTCCCCTGAGTCTGAATATACCCATGTGTGTGCCATCTGACTCCATGTGGTTCTGCATGGGTGCTGTCTGCGTGCATATATATATATATATATATATATATATATATATATATATATATATATATATATATATATATATATATATATATATATATATATATATATATATATATATTTGTGGTATTTGTGCACATTGGCTCCTATATATGTATTTTTGTTTGTGTACCCAAGCATATCACAAAACAGTATATGACTATTACAACAAAGAACACATGCACCTAAAAAGCACCACTTATTATTAGCTTTGCCAATTCCTGCTTTTAATTCCGTCTTATAAATGCTCGTCGGAAATCGTGGGAAGCTTCAGCTCCCTCAGAAATACATACATTCATGAAAGAACGCTTGAAAAATGCTGAGGTCTGGTGATCTTCACATGTGCGCCCCCCCCCCCCCCAACATTCCCTTTCATTCTTTTTCCATCGGTTACTTTTTTTCCAAATGACTCTAGAAAATTTGACAGTAAATACTGAATTTACTTGGTAGATCTACTTTCGTCTGTCACTCTGTGGAAGTTTTGACATTTTTACTCAACCCTCGCAGTCTTTTCACTGTCTTTTTTAATATGAAAGCTAAGGCTATGTATATGATTTCCTGCTAATCGTACAAAGCAGGTACGCAGTTTTCCTAGGAATGTTCACAAATACCAGTCAGGCGGTGATGCTGACCGAGGTTCAAAGCTTACACTAATTAGCTGGTATTATTTTTTCTATGCATTCAGGTCCCAGGCCTTTGTGGGCGAAATCCGAGCAAGTGTCTTTCAGTGAAGAGAAGTTGATGTCTGACCTGTCCCATCCAATGACTCTGTTTATCACAGCCATCCCTACTTCGCTGTTTTTTGTTTCACTTTTAGGCCGGGGTCATTAAGGGAAGGCTGTGAGTGACAGGACCGACCAGCAAATGCGGCGTGGAAATAGAAACCTGTAAACCGCCGGCTTCGCTAATTGGGGCTGACAGTGGCACCAGCACCACAGAAAAGAATTAGGTCGATGAGAGGAGGCTTCCCTGGAATCCGTCTCCACGGAGTCTCGGCCCCGGGTCTGCTGCCCTTAAGCCTGTCCACGAGATCAAAGGCCCGGTGTACCTGCTACCGTGGAGCCCCTGCTAGCTGCTGCACGCGGTCAGAGGACAGCGAGGTCGGGGGCCAAATAAATTAATGAGGTAGCCCGAAACACCCACAGCAGGTTGGGAAGTCTGAGCATGGGGTTAGGGCAGGGGGAGGCCTCGTTCTCTCTGTTTGTTTTGTCCTGTGAGGGGATAGTCCATAAGCTCTGTCATTTTCAGTTCAATCACCCCGGTGCAATTTGTTTAATCCTTATCTTTAAAGAGAGAACCCTCCGGTCCCTTTTCATTCCTTTTCTGGCTCCTTAGTTTGGTTAAATGGCGTTTCACTCCGAGGAATTATCGGGACAACAGAGCCGAAAAACAACAGGAGTGACGTCACGCACTCCTGCACATTCACCCCTTCTCACTTTGACTGCATTTCATTCCTGAGGAATGTGCGTTCTCAACTAAAGAGAACCGGGCAGATTTACGCAATGCAATGTGAAAATGAGTTGTGCTGCACGAACAATAAAAACTGCAAAGCGTCATTGGCATCACTAGCCAAGCAAATAGCATTGTACTCCCACGACTCTGGATGTAATTTAGCGTTGTATCTTCGAGCAATGCACACTGCCTTATCTTGCTTGACCTTTGCACACAGGGCACTCAATTGTCCTAATGCAGATGACCATCAAGAGTACATCAATCAATATGCGCACTGTTCACAATGTTTACACGCTATATGTGTTGAAAATCATGCTATTTTGCATACCCCAACTTTTGTGCATTGTTTGCACTGGTTTCTTGATGCAGAGACTTTCTTCACAAAAAACATTTGCATGCAAAAGTTGATTGACATATGCGTCATTTTGTGTCACAAAAATGCTGACATTGCACTTTCCACTTTCTGTAACTCAGACTTCCACCTTCTATCTCATCTACAAAGTATTTAATTGATGAATTCTCAGATCTTCTCACCGTCTCATTCGTTCAACACACCCACACCACCCTCTTGGATGAATTCAACCTCTCAGACAACACTAGCTTAAAACCCCCTCAACTTCATCGACACACTCCACTTGGTGCTGCACATCACCCAGACAAAACATTGCAAGGACTGCATCATGGATTTTGTCATTTCAGAAGCACCATCAATCCAATGCAAACCACCTATATCCTTAGACTAGACCAACCATCTTTGCCACCCCTATCACCCAGCTCAGCATCCTACCAACAAACCAAGGGGCATATTATTAAGAACGGCGGTAAAATTATCGCCGCTTTGGCGGCAGAAAACTGCCGCTAAAGCGGCGATAATGGGCTTGATAATATGCCGCAGAGAGTTCCAATAGAAGCCCATGTTGACACCAGAACATGGGCTTCTATGGGAATTCTCAAGGGCATATTATCAAGCCCATTATTGCCGCTTTAGCAGCAGTTTTCTGCCGCTAAAGGGGCGATAATTTTAACACCGTTTCTTGATAATATGCCCCCAAGTCAGCCCAAAAGAGAAGACCGAACTTTCATATCTTTTCCAGACCTTTCCTTTGCCAAGCTAATGCATAAACTCATCTTTTGTCCTGCCAACTCCATGTCCAATGGCACACCCTTACAAAAGACTTCAACACTAGAAAACTAGGTGAAAACCATCCTCCAACAAAAACACGCAAGTGCAATGCTAAGCCTTCAATACCCTAGTACTCCAAAGACCACACTGACACCACACACTTCATCCACAAGCAGGTAAGAAAATGGAACAAAAACAGATATCCCAATGAGCTCTTGATACGGAAGTCCCTCCGTGCAACAGAGAGACAGCTCATCACACCAGCTAAAGCAAATCTTTATACTAACACGATCAATGAAGCCACCAACAGAAGCAGAACTCTTTTCAAGACAACCAAGCACTGCATCATTCCTCTGACTGACTTACCTATCCCACATACCAAAGACAACTTTAATGCCATCGCTTTCTTCTTCAGTGAAAAAATAAAGATGATCCAACAGCATCTAGACAACACCAAGTCTTCTCTTCTTATGCCTAACCCTTTTCATAGAATCCCACAATGATAATCCGCCAAAGCCCTGTCTCTCCCAGATCTTGCCATCATACTCCTCTCCTTCAAAGTCATGGCGCATGATTTTTTGCAAATAATCATGTAAGTCTGCTCATAAGTGTGTTATTAATAAACATAATTAACAGTGTGAAAATTATTAACATGTGAAACGTTCAAAGTACAACTTGAAAATGTGCAAGAAAGACACAACACTTTTTAGTAAACAGAAACTGCAATGTTTAATGTGCAGAAAGCATGGAAAATATGAGATTTCTTTTAGGAAAACTAAGATGACACGAGGGAGAGTTGATAAATTTGCTAAGCAACTCTTATAGGTAGAATTTGGGAAATAACAATAAAGAAAAAGCTTTGAGTAAAATGTTTCATGATTATGTTTTCTTCATTTTAACAAGAGAGTATCTGATTCAGTAATAACTCACATTTTTAAATTGGGTTACACATGTGAATCTAATCAGAATAATGAATCCTTTCATTTGTCAATCAGTAATGTGTGTGTTTTTATTCTTCAGAAAAATGATGAATTATACTTGTCCTATGAAGGCCTCAAACCCTGCTACAGTTATTTTTCTTTTGTTAACTAGGCCTCAAAAGAATGTACTTTGTCCTTCGTTATTTCCAAAATGCTGATTTATTTGTTTAGCTGTGCATAGCATATCACTAGAATATTCTTTCTACGGTTAGAGTATTTCTTTCTATGAATAATTGTGTAGACTAAGTTGCAAGCTGATGTGGAAACGAGCGTGAGGACATGAAGAAGTTTCAAGTTCTTTCCTGCCTCTGTGGAGTGATGACATCTTCCTAAATGAACAATGGACTGTCTTGTTAAAGTTCTGGGAGACATAGCTTGGAGACCGATCACCTCATGGACTTAATCAATGAAATTGTGTAGATCTGTGAAAATGAAACATTATGGGGTTGGTTTGTGAACATTTTGGGGTATAATTATTTCAGGGGGAAAATAATTTAGCAGTAGCTGTTTCTATGAGAAGAGAGCCTTTTGCTGCTATATTCTCTATATGCTACTCTGGCTGGCTGGGCATGACATACTGTCAGTCCAAACCTTATTCTCTCTGCAATTAAACTATCTTGATTTCCAGGAACTTCATTGACTGGTGATGTTGCTCAAGCTACACCTTTTTGGCTGATGGGTTAGCTACTTCTGATTATTGCACTCTGTGCATTAGTTAATTGATCCTGGGTTCATATGAATCTTGAATTGCATACTGATATTGCAATAACTTATTACTTTGTTTCTCTCACTCTCTCCTCTCACACTTTTTTTATTGCACGTTTTTTATGTATTTACCATGAACTGTGTTTGTTTATTGTGATTATACCTGTAACATTGTAATAATATAGAATTGACATTACTAATGTATTTGGTGTACTGACCATTCATATTTTGATGATTTAGATTAAAGTGACTTGATAAGTATACAGAGTTTGCCTTAATTAGTGAATTATTTGACATCTATGCACACTGTGACTATTATGGTTGGTTAGGCTTTTCCTTCATTATCGGTCCTCTTGAAGGAAATAGCATCCGTCTCTCATTATCTGAGTCCCTATTAGCTCTCTCAAAGATCTATCATCGGACCAGATGAATACAAGTGATTATTGAGTTTTTATGGACCCAAACTATTCGTTATGAACGCTTCTGTTCATTGTTATAGTGTTGTTATAGTAAATGCGTATAACATTTACACTGCTTCCCCTGGATCAAAAGCCACTTCCTATGAGGACGATTTCTTACCCTCAACCTTCATCAAAGCTGTCACATGGGAAGCTTCCTTACCCCTCCCCCAATCAAGGCATCTTCCCAGAAGCTCTTAAGACAGGCCAGAACCATCCACCTCTTAGAAACCTACATTAGATACTGATGACATCACCAACTACCAGCCCATCACTCACCTAACCTTCATCAGAAAGATAGATAATTGAAAAAGCAGTCTGAGCTCAACTCCAAGAATCATCAATGCTAACCCTCTCCTGCGTGATGGCCAATCTGCTGCAGATCACGCTGTAGCACTCAGATCACTATCTTACACATCCCTCCTGATAATGCTGGACCTCTTAGCAACTTTCGACAGTTGATCTTCGAGCCCTATCCCACGCACTGGAATATTGAATGGGATTCTCTGGCAATGGTTTTCACTGGTTCTCATCCTACCATTCCAATTGACAAAATTTTGTTTATATGGACATTTTTAGGTAGAGAAGATTTCTGTCACCTGCGGAGTCCCACAGGGTTCCACACTGTCGCCTGTCATCTCCAAACTCTACATGGTGGTCCATGATGCTCTATTCACACATAACACTTACAAGATTCACCAATATTTTGATGATCACAATTTTACCTGAAAGTCTCCTCTCCTCCACACATCCACCATTTCACAAACTGCCTGCCCCTTATCCAGACCCAAACGTCCAGAGCCTACTTGAAGCCCAACACAACCAAGAATCAATTCCTGTTAAGTGCAGAGAACAAGTGAGAAACAGTGCAAAAATGGCTCAAAGACATGCACCTTAACAGCTGTGAACACCAACTTTCATCAAATGCCAAGTCACTTGGATTCACCTTGAACACTAACCTTACCCACAAGGAACACATTGCCAAAAAAACAAAGACACCCTGGTACTAGCTCTCTCTTCTAAAGAAAGTGAAACTGTTTCTTCCAGAACATGACTTTAAGTGCTTTTCAACCCCTCTAACTCTTACACCTCGATGGTGGTATCGCCCTGCATTTTGGCCTCTCAAACTTTACACTTACAACCCTTGAGAGCAACCTACATACCACCACACATCTCATGCAGGGCAGAAAGAAATATGATCACATCACCTCATCCTAATGGAACACAATTTTTTGATCCTCTTGCTGGCACACACCAGATTCAAAATCAGCTGCATCATTTACCGACCCATAATGACCAGCATCACCACTTATCTTCCCACTAATCTCACCATCTCTGGTGACTCGTGACACCCCCACAGCCAGGCCCTCATCAGAATGGGGAATAAGAAGTGTTAAAAATAACAAGGCAGCAGGCTTTTTCTATCTATCCACTCAGGATCTGGAACATCATCCTGAATCCGTAAGGACTGCCAAAATGCTGCTCCGATTTAGGAAAATGTTGAAGGCATACCTCTTTAATGAACAATATATCACAATACAGTAATAGAACAATAACCAGCTACTTCTACTATCACTTGCTGATCGCATGCTTGCCTTTAACACAGTAAATCACTCTGCTGCCTTTTTGGCTCGGTTTACTCTATTTAAATACTACTTAAATACTTTGTGGTATGCAATGTAAAGTCACTAACACATTGCTTGTTTAGACTTGAGGCAAAAAAATTATTTTGCCTGCAAAAGTTGGTTGATATCACTTTGCATAGCACAGGCGGAAAACATTAGTGAAGTAAATTTGGGCTGGTGTTTCATTTATTCCAAAGAAGAAATCTGAAGACCTTGTTTTTTGAAGAAATCACTGTTCTCTTTCAGAGATTTATTTGTAAGTGGAATGTAAATGAGCCGGTCTTCTATGTCTGCCAAGGAGGATTGATTTCTGAATTTTAGGCCCAGTTTGGTACCCAGAGTTACAAGCACTTTGCATTGGGTTTGTGATTTTTGTTAATGCAAACCTGATACAAAGTTTAATTATGAGATTTACAATCCAAAGTGCAAATCGTGTTTTGGATTGGATTGTAACTCAAAGCTACACAATGTGCTACCTTGCTTTACTTTCAATCAGTCAATCAGGGATTTATAGAGTGCATTACTCACCCGCGATGTAGGAGAAGGATCTGCATGAGGTTCTGGCTCTGTGGATGCGGGGTATTTCGGCCAGGGTTAGGTCAGCGGAGTGAAGGTTTTTCTTGGGGGTGTGGATGGAGATTCTTTTGTTGAGGTATTGGGGTCCAGTGTTGTGGAGAGCTTTGTAGGTGGGTGTGAGCAGCTTGAAGGTCACTCTTTTTTCGACGGGGAGCCCGTGGGGGTCTCAGAGGTGCTGGGTGATTTGGTCTTGTCGTAGGATGCTGAGGATGAGTCTGGCTGTGGCGTTCTGGATGGTCAGGAGTTTGTGAAGTAGAGATTTGTTGATTCCAGCATAGGGGGGTATTCCATGGGTAGTGCATGGGCTTCCCTGTGCAACAATCCATGAATTGTGATGAAAATCACTATCTAAAAAAGAATTGTAGAGAGGGATTTGCACCAAACTCCTCTGCCTCTTAGAGGCAGGCAAAATGAGGAGAAAAGTTTTCATTGCAAGCTAAGTCTTTCAAAATGGAGTGCAACATGCCGTTTAATAATTTTCACACCAAAATCTGCCTTTGCTGGTAATTTCCTGGCATTTTCCACCTTTAAATATTGAGAGGCTTGATTTGCTGATAAGTACCCAAGTAAAACTGCTAGTGCTGGGAGGATGCAAATATTAACGCCCAAGATAATTAAAGAGTGCAGGAAACTCTGCACGATTTATAATTTCTGCCACTGTGCAAATGTGGAATTGCATGGGGTTAGAATTTCCCAGTCCACATCTACTATTGAGGACTCAAATCTGAAATTCTCTTTTCCTAAAAACAGATTCTTCTCATTCCATGCTGAGGTTTAAACTCGGCTCACACCTCCATTGTAATTCGTGTTGTCCTAATTTGTGTGATGGATGTATATATGTCAGTATATGTTCGCACTTAAGGGTGCAAAGCTCTCAAGGAGCAAGGGAGCCCTCTAAATACATTTTGGAAAGCAGATGAGGCGCTTCAGAGGTGATTCAAGATCATTACGTCAAGCAAAGAGGCGTGACTATCATTAGTGCAATAGGTGCATTGGCACCGTGGCCCGTGAGGCTGGTTGCCTGTTACTACCCAAACATGTTATTCAGGGGCCCATATGTATGCCTGCAGAAGGGCCTTGGCCACCCCTGCACCAACCATGATGAAGAAGGGAGGGAGTGGGACGGCTGATTTTCTTCTGTTTTGAACCCCGGTAGTTGACACTTGGTGGACACTTGATGCAGCTCTAACGCACATAGCACTATTTTGTCTCAGCGCAGGTGCACACAGCCTACAATTCCCTAAGCACCCAGGTGGCAGAGCAGCGTTAACAGCACTGGAAGTCACGAAGGTGCAGTCTGCTTGATCCCCAGGGCCGTTTCTAGGTGCTTTGCCGTCCTAGGCGAGAATTGTAAAAAGCCACTCCCTCCCTTTTACTACCATCACTCTCTCCCCCTGTCATCCAGGCTAGAAGAACTAATGCATTAGATATTATCAAACTCTCCCCCTTTTGCCGCCCTTGGCGGCCGCCTAGCCTTGCCTAATTGTAGACACGGCCCTGTTGATCCCACTGCAGCAGACTCAGAACTGCTGGCAGGAAATCTCTGCCGAAATCCTGCTTTCTGCAAGAAAAGCTGCAGTCTTAACTCGTTTAGTCCATACCTCATTTCTATTCTTGAAGGAGTGACGAATAATGACAGCTCACCCTGCACGGGTGTCTCAAAAGACCTCAGAGAAAACAGAAGTATTAGGAGTAATGTCCAGATTACTTACCAGTAGTAACCTTTACTCTTAGCCCTGCGATTCCTCATGTCAGTCTCTAACAATGTGCTGCCTCGAGTTGTGAGCGAGCAAAACTAACGATTATTACCCCCAGAAGGGGCAGGAAATATAAGAAAAATGGGCATAAATGGTGAATTTTCCATAAGAATTTTCAGGTAAATTGTCAAAAAAAAGGCATAGGTTTTACAGTTTGTTCTGAGACTACTCATGAAATATTCCAACATGTTCATGTTGTGTCAAGCAGGGCCACATCTTCCGCGTGTTCAAACCTGGTCAAATATATAGACTAGGAGTGCGTTTTCAGTGCAGTGCCCCATTGAATTAACGATTAACGATTGAGTCTTTGTTAGTTTAGGCTTTAATTTGACAGGACCTCTTATCATTTGCCACAATGTACAAAGCCATGCCTTTTCACTTTTTTCTTTCTTTCTTCACTTTATTTTCATTTTCCCTTAAAGGATCCGGATGCGAAAAAGAAAGTTTTGCAGATTTCACCTTTTTACTCTGTAATCAGTGGACCTCAGTTCATGCGGTTCTGTTTATAAACACAGTACAGATTCAGACAAATGACATATTTATATTGTCTTTAGTAAATTAACATCAGCCAAACGGACCTCAGAACGTATTAATATTGATAATGACATAGAGGGCGATCAATATAGAAAATAAAGTGCATCCACAGGAAGCCACTGTTTCAAGTCCCAGATGCACTAATGAAAAAATGTCAGCAATATGAGCCCAATTGAAAGATTGATGATTACTCAGGAGGATATTATTTGGAAATGCACTGAGAGTGACTTCAAATATCAGCTCGTTATTTCCTGAAAATGTTATCCCTTTGAACTCCAAACCAGCAGTTATGCATTTAAGTAATTTCCCTGAACTAAAACATGTACTTTTAGTAATTTGCACTATACCATCTTTCCATTTTAAGAAAACACACTTGCTTGTTCTGCAGGTATCAGTTTGACTTTTTTTTATTAAGTAGTTACCTTTACCTCTGCTCCACCTGGGCACATAAATAATGCCTCGCAAGCCCATGTGTCACCAGCATATGCCAGGAATACTGACCATCTGCCAGAAATGGCAACCAGTTGTCTTGATGGTCACTAGGTGCCATGGTTGGTTCCTGATTGCTGGCTTGCCTATTTTACGCCATAGACGCACAGACAATGCTGGTGGTGCAGAACGAGGGGCGTAACACAGGCCCCAGCAGCCCCCGCGATGTGGGGGGGGCCCAAGCTCCAGGGGGCCCCCTCAGCACAGCACTTTGGCTGTAGAGCTCTTGATTGAGCCCAGAGGGGGCTCCTCCACGTGCCTTGCAGGGAGGCCCCTCAAGTTTTGTTACACCTGTGTGCACAACAGATGAAATTGCCACCTTATGAAGGATTCCCACAAGAAGGATTGGGTGGCTGCAAGATGACAAAGATGATCATTAGTAGCCAGTAATTCCAGACATAGATGATGACAGACCAGTATGATAGGATGGCCACTGGACGCCAATGTTAGGCATGTCCCTTCACCAAGGAGTCCCTGGAATCCAGGCAGGACCAACACATCTCGGTCCAGCTCCCATATGTCAGGAATGCCCTCAATATGCTAAGAAAGACTACCGGTTGTCAGTGTGGAGCACCTCAGTCCAAGGATGTCAATTTAATGTCAAGGGAGACTGTAGAGACACAGGACCCGATTCACAAATTGCATTTGCAGTGTGGAGCATAGTACTAAGGTAGTACTACTTAGTTACTACAAAATGCAATTCACAAACCTATGCATATAAATCGCCACTGCTCCTATCTTTTCTATGGAGAGATCCTCACTCATACAAGTTTATTATTTAGGAGTAAATGTGGTAGGGGCAGAAGGTGTGACTGGAAAAGGGGAATACTTACTACTAAATGGGAGGGGTTTAGGGAGGAGTAAGATGGGGGTTCTGAGGGGCTAAAGAGAGCATAAGGATAAAGAGACATCCAAAACAGAGTAAGCCGTTTGTTAGTCACAAACTGCACTTCCAAAGTTACCTGCAGCAAAAAGGAACCAAAAACTGGGCTCCAGCCAAGACCTCTAGTAAGCCCAGTGCCACCACTCGTACTGCTGCACACTCCCATAGAAAGAAATGTAGGCATTG
This sequence comes from Triturus cristatus, assembly GCF_964204655.1. Classification (NCBI taxonomy): domain Eukaryota; kingdom Metazoa; phylum Chordata; class Amphibia; order Caudata; family Salamandridae; genus Triturus; species Triturus cristatus. The sequence goes on along the minus strand of NC_140594.1, from coordinate 303,950,119 downwards.
TGTGGTGCTGGACTTTATCTAGGACTGAGCTGGAGTACATTTACTACTGTTTTAGTTCCTTTTTGGCGGTAGAAACTGTACACTTATAAATGTGGCCCCATCCCCTGTTACAGGGATTGGAGACTTGTAAGTCTACACTTTGGGGCCGATTCCGATCCGGGTCGGAAAGCACTCTGACCGAGCCGGATCCGGAGTGTTTTCCGACCGAGCCGGAGTCCTGCAGTCTGACCGAGCGAGTACGATGCGACCGCATGCTGTCGGACTCGGTTTGGTTGGACTTCCATAGAAGTCAATGGGAGCCAGTCGTACGACGTGTATATGGGCTCCCATTGACTGAATGGGTACGTCGCGGACAAGTGCGCCCCCTACAGTGAGTACACCTTGGTGCCATCCGCACCATACATGCCTGTGTTGGGGAGACCCATGGGTCTCTCCCTGTGTCCGAGTCGTAGGGCTGCGGGTGACAGGGAGTCCGATGCGGACCCCCAAAGACAACCACCCAGACGATTTGCGAGTCGGACACTCTGGCTCGCACAGGCTGTCCGACGCATGCATCATACTGGCTCGGTCGTGAATCACATCCATTGCACGCCACGGTTAGCTTACGACCGAGACGTACCGAGCGGTTCGGACCCAGAAACGAGTCGGTCGGTGAATTTCATGTAGCTCGCATCGTACTTGCTCGCTCGTACAGCTGTACGAGTCGGGCAGAAAACACGCATACGACGCATAGTTTTTCCGGCCCGATCACGTTCGGTGCCCTTCCGACCCGGATCGGAATCGGCCCCTTTGTAGTAAATTTACACTTGAAAATAATGAAAAGCCAAAAGTGGTACATTTAGTACATAGTGTAATCGTAATTTACACGTGTAGATTTACTCACATGCAAATTTACCTTTGTGCAAGGCTCCATAGTGGCTAGTCAACAGATACCAGAGGTTACCAACAGATATGAGAATTGTCTTTCTTGTAATATGGATGTCCATCTTATTCTAGGACATTCACCTGAAGTTAGGGATGGCTGATGGATGCCCCACAGACACCCACTTGCTAATAAAAAGTCTTTTAAAAAATCACAGAGGCACTCACAAGATGATTTTACACATAAATCACAAAGACTGACACTCTCAATTTTCCGAACACATACATATTAATTCATGTATTTATATATTTGTTTATGTTTGTGGAACACATAGCCACCCAAGGGTATGATGGGTCTGAGAGGGGAAGCACAATAATTAAATTATTATGCCAGATCTGAATAGCTCTCAAAGATAAATACAAGTAATTCCAGGCTTTGTGACCTTAAAGGGACAAGGGCTACCCTTAGAACATGCCTTTGAGAACCATGGGCTGCGTAGTAATAAGTGAGAGTTGGAACACAAGACGTAGGAAGACTGAGGGATCGAAAAGCGTCCCTGGAGGCAAGAGCATTTGAGCCTTGATATATTCTATGCGTGATAAACAGAGCCTTTCACTTTTTAAAGTCTTTATTTTGAATTGTATTTAAAAAAAAGAAAAGCAACTAACAGCTTGCAAACATTGTCAGACAGTTCCACACTCCCCTTTAGTTATTTAACTTTTATTTCCCATGAAATGGTTATTTGCAGTACAATCTGCCTGATCAACAAATCACTGGGTCACATGAAAAAATAGCATAGAGTGAGCATATCTCTATATATTTTCACGTTCTAAATCAATGCCAGAGCCTTCAACTTGAATCTTTGAACTACCGGAAGTCAATGAATGTGTCTGTTGCCATTGGGCACCTGATCAAATATTCTCAGCCAAAAGATCTTGCACATGACAAGGTTTTGGATGCTTTGACTTTTTTTAGAGCATTGTCCAGAAGACTCAGGTATAAGATGTTACTATAATTCCACTGATTGGAGCAGTCATGAGGAAACCAGTAAGGGATGGAGGGTTTTGAGTATGCCAAAACATGAGGTGCTAACCGCATTGATCTGAGTTATGAAGCAGAGTCCTACATCTAGGTAGACTCCAAGATAATTTACTTCAGAAGACGTTAGTGGTGGAGTACCCTGCTCTGTAAGCCAGAAGGAGATGCCACTTCTAAGTTTTTGATTGTGAGATCCAGAACCTGTCCTGTGACTTGGAGGGCTGCATCAAGCATGCCCTCATTGTGGGCAGTGTGCTACTGGCCCTGTCCTGGGTATAGTACATAAAGCAGTGGTGGCAGCATACCATGTTTTTAGAGGAGATCCATAGTTTGACTAGGCCTTTTTACATGTGTAAAAGGAGACCTAGTAGCCTTGCCTGACCTGTGGTTCCCCTGAACAGTGTCTGACAGTGACAACCCCCGCTTTCCACTCAGCTGGTACTATGCAAGAAGACAAGTAGATACTGTTAAGGTCTAAAATCCCATGGACAATCACAGAGGAGAGTGCTTGTAGGATGATGACAGGGCAGAGTTCAATTTTAAAAGTTAACAACAACTTATAAAGTGCCTAAGGGCAGGTGGCAGTGAATATTAACCAACTGTATGGGGTTAGTCGTAATAAAGCTGTGAGCGCCCTGATGGCTAAATTGCAGGGCTTTTATAGAGTTATAGATGTAACAAAAATGCACTCTTTCAAATTGTCATACAGTGCCTCGGAATCTGGGCAGTTTACTTTACAGCAGGAAGAATATGTGAAGTCAATCACCATCTTCTGCAATTTCTAAGGAGCATTTCCAAACTGGCATTAAACAGGGATTTTAAAAGTGTTTCAAATGGGTCTTGTAGAGTCTCCTATACTACTGGCTGTGAAGATGATGCCATTTGCACTGTAATTGGCACACCTTGAGCTGTAACCTTTCAGGGCTTCCTTAAACAAGGGAGAAGACTTCTTAGAAGAGGCTTCAAGAGGTTGTAGCACCAGCAGCCATGTGGGCAGAGCCTACGGGTCAGGTTGGGGGTTAAGGACATACTTCAGTGTAAGGGGCAGGCATGAGCAGCAATGGCTTCCTCATAATCACTTACCACCTAGGTCTTGCCTCCTCCCCTGATTATCAAAGTCCTTGTCAGACTCAGCTATGAATAAAGACAGTGGAATCCTGAGGGCCAAGCTCTTGCTTATCTCTACCTTGTTTCCTAGTGTCTGCATATAGAACAATGTAAAAAGAGAACAGTAATGATAAACACCCGTAGATCAATATAACCATGATTACAATCATATATTGTAAATATATTTGCATGACTGGTGTAGCAGTGATAATATATAATATTATGATAACTTCACGGTGCAACATGTTATCAGGTCATTAGAACAGCTGAGCAGTGAGTAATGTAATAGTAATGTTAGTGTTACCTTTTCCACCATGGTTTGATGATTTTTATGACACAAGTCACTGGGCATACACCTTTCTATCACCCCAGGATCTTCCTTGTTATTTTTACTTCGATGTGGTTTTTGTTGGATCAGTCGCTCAGTCCATCCATTTTAGAAGTTGGTTTTTTATGCAGTCGATATAATTTCTCCAAGGAAATCAGGTGTGTCAGAAGTAGGGGGTCTGAAATTGAGCATTGAGGAGGAAACACTACTTTTTACAATTTGGTAATCATATTAATTGTGGCATCCACATAAGCAAGGAAATAATATATTAACTTATAATACCTGAGGGTTCCTGGGATTGTGCCTAAGTCCTCGAAATTTAGCTAAACATAGCAAAGCTGTGAGTGTGGTTAAGAATGCCAGACATCAAGGAGGGCTCGCCACCAACCATTAAGGAAGATGAAAGGAAATGGGATTGGTTACAAATGTGCCCAATTTATTGCTCGATAAGAAGAAACTAATTTTTACCTCATTAAAGACAGCATCCAAGATGATGGTCTTCAGAGTTTGAGTATAGGTGAGAGTTGGTTCAAGAAAAGACACCAACGTTTTCTGTATGAGCTGTCTCTAGAAACTTTTCAGATTTTTTAGTTCAACTGTAAAGTAAGAATGGTTGTACTCACCTTTTCAGGACAAATAAACTTAATTTACTGGAAACAAATTTCTGCATCTGTTTCAAATGCTTGGACAGCCTGAATCTACTAGCAAAATCTGTTACTGTCTGTTGAATTCTATAAAGAATATTTGATAGCCCATCCATTTGGCAGGATATCAAGTCAGTTGGCTCCTCTGCTGGACCATAATTTCATCCTTTGCTCCTTGCCCTTAGCTAACTGTAAGACCATGAGGGTAATAATGCCAGAGAGCACTTTGTTGGGTTTGTCGATACCAAAGCTAAATTCTCCAAAGCCTTGTAGGGAGTAGTGAATAGGAAGCTATGTTGGTAGATTTCCTGATAGTTATCTTCTTCACCAGTGAAAGCCTTTGAACATTTGTGTGTCCCTTTTATTAGAAAAGGTGCAGAAAGGATAGAATTAATGAATATGTGACACATTAAGTGTGCCTATAGCATGGGTATCTTTGTGTAGAAGTACAGATACAATGATATCTTCTTTAACACCAAGCCTAATTAATTACAATTACAATTTAAGTTATGAAAAGCTATTGCAATATCAACATTTGTAACTGAGTGGATTTGTTTACTCTGTATTATGTCATTCAATAGCCTACTACTGACCTGTAATTATCTGTTTGTGACAAACTGAGCTTTTATTGTCAAGTAACTGCTTATTAGATTGATTTTGAATATTTTGTAACTTGTTTGTAAACTGTCACAAATATGATGCTTCCCAGTTTTTGTGACGAATATTAAAATGTTTTTAATATTCCAAAGAAAGATTCCTACGGAGAATTTTAATTGAATGTAGAAGAAACAATAGGAGAAAACAAGCTCTTACATTTTATTTGACCATATCCCGAGAAACAATCCTCTGATGGTTTTGGTGAAGAGAGATGGTCTATTACTTTCTCGAGTTCCTCCAGAGAAACATTATTTTGTAGTATTACACACTGCTACATCATGGGCTGCTTATTGTGTCTAAAAACATCCTAATATCCTTACATTTAATTTTTTGGCCACAAGATATATTGTGAAAAACATGACATTTATCAGAAAAATCGACTGCTTTATCATAGGAAATTCTACCTTTTTATATTGAGTGTTTGTGACCTGGTATGCCAACAGCCCACCTCACATTTCACTATTGCCACAATAATTTTGCTGTGACATGAATGTGTTGATCTTACCTTCATAGATGTAGATATTGCTCCTATGTTTTTCATTTTGTCTATTTAAAAGGACATGCTTCAGCAATAATCAATAGTAGCCATGATTGAAGAGTCCATTACTTTCTCTTTGAGTATTGACTCCTGTACTTGTAGATAAATAAAGCAATTTGATCCCCCAAATATTTCATCAGTGAATTATAAAAATACTATGATTTCCCCATAGAGGCTAAAAGTTCAGAACTAATTAGAATCGACAGATTCAATTTCCTGGCCTGACAATGTACTTCCCTGCCCATAGAGTGAAAGTTGTTTCTAAAGGCATATGGTACAATAAATGGATATTTACCATTCAAAAAAACTTTATTTCGGCCACAAAAGCCATAAAAGCAAGAATACAATACAACAATTTATATGTCAAAAGCAGATCACATTTTAACCACCAAAACAGAATAAAATAATCAGATTAAAAATATTCACATTATTAAAAGTTGGTGGAAAATTTCCTACGCTGAAACCATACAGCATTAAGAAAACGTGAAACTGCGAACACAATAGGGGGATGGGTGTCATATTTTAAAACTCGCAGGGCATTAACGCAGTCTATAAAACCAAGGTTCCTGCAAATTGATTTTACCCAACGTTTCGTATGGGTAAGGTACGCTGGACAAACAAAGAACATATGAATTTCATCCTCCAATTTGTAGCCACATGCAGGGCATGAGATACTTTTGTTGGTGTCCCATCTAGAAGCAAAGGACCTAAGTGGTAGGGTACCCATTCTAAATTGAACATATAATTTCCTGGCTACGGGAGGGAAAATCAAATCCAAAAATAACTCCCACCCATAGTTCGGGTTAATCTGAAGAAACTGTTCGGTCAGCCTGCCTATATTTGGATCCATGTGCAGGCGTGTTAGATGGAAGTATCTTAATTCTTCAACAAGGTTGGTTTTAGAAACAGATAGGCAGGAGCCTTCTGGGGTATCCCAGAGTTCCTGGCGACCAATCTTGAGACAAGTATCCCTAACGTGGGTTAACCAAGGAATCTTCATGTGTTTAAGTGTAGGCCAGAGTTCCAGAAATTCATCTCTAAAAATTTCCAGGTCTGGATTAGACCATAATCTCTTCCAATAGTGAACAGGCCGGGCCGCCACCACTTCTTCAATAGGAAGCAGTCCCAGATCTAGTCTTATTGGGACCAGCGGGGTACTAGGGGGTAAACTTAATAGTCTCCTGATAAAGGAGTTTTCGACCCTCGTTAGACTATCTATTTTGGAATGACCCCATAGTTCTGCTCCATAGGTAGAGGCAGGTCGGGCTTGAGTTTTAAAAATTTCTACCACTGGAGCCGCTGGTTTAAAAACCGTGCCGCTAAACAATCCAGCCATGCCTCCTGTTGTTTGGGTCAGCTTGAGTGTAGAATTGACCACCTGGCCTCCCCAGCCAAGATCTTCTTGGAGTGTAATCCCCAAGTAAGTGAACGTTTTCACCATTTCAAGGGGGATACCATTCAGAACTGGGCTGGGGCGAGTACTTTTAGGAGGATTGAGGATCATAAATTTCGTTTTGGCTAGGTTGATCTCAAGGCCCCTGTCACTACAGAAGTCAACAAAGCCATCTAAAATTCGCTGGATTCCCATAGGAGTACGTGACAACAACAGGGTGTCGTCAGCGAACATTAGGGCAGGAACCTTGCCCGAGGCAAGCCTAGGAACATCAATATCTTTTAGGGCTAAAAGATGTTTTATAAGTCCATTGATGTATAGGCAGAACAACGTAGGAGCTAACACGCATCCTTGTCGGACTCCTCGGCTAACAGGAAAGCGGTCGGAGAGTTCGCCATACTTCCCACATCTAACCTGGGCGAAATTGGTCTTATGTAAATTCTTCAGAACATCGAGGAGATAGGGGGGAACGTTGAGCATTTGCAGAACGGCCCAGAGCTTTTCTCTCGGAACCAGATCAAATGCTGACCTTAGATCAACAAAAATGAGGTAGAGGCTGCCACCCTCTACTCTCACAGTCTTCCAGAATATAACCTGGAGACGAAATATCTGGTCAAGGGTTGAAGTACCCTTCCTAAAGCCGGCCTGCAAAGTGCTTAAAACCTTATTTTCTTCTTCCCAGGCCTGCAATCTATTCAAAATTATGCGCCCGAATAGTTTTTGGGTCGTATCAATTAAACTTATCGGGCGATAATTCGAGGGCTGTAAAGGACAGCCTTTTTTGTGAATAGGCACTATCTCCGCGCCACGCCAGGTTACTGGCGGATCTGCACCGTACAAAATAGAGTTGAAAAGGACACATAAGTAAGGAGCCCATACCGTAGGTTCGGACCTAAAAAGATCGCCTGGGATTTTGTCCAGGCCCGGTGCTTTATTAGGTATGAGCATAGAGATGGCATTTTCAACCTCCTTAATTTTAATTTGTGGGATAACTTCAGCACAACAAGCTGTGTTAGGGGAAGGATCAACTGGGGTAAGTAGATTAAAGTCCACTATGGAGTATAGGCCCCCGAAGTGCCCTTCCCACACTGCAGGGGCAATATTGGAACCAGTGATGGCATCAGGATCTTTCTTTCCATTGCTAACAATGGCCCAGAAAGTCTTAAAATCCTTATTCTGTAAAGATACTCTTAACTCCTCCCACATATCGTCTTCCCAAGACTTCCTTGCCCTGTTGGTCTGTTGTTTATAGAGGGCACGGAGTGTTTTAGTTCTAAGTTTATCCTTTGCTTTTATTGCCACAATCAACTCAGTTTTTAGTTTCCTACATTCACCTGTAAACCAAGTTTGCTTGTTGGGCACAAGTGCCTTAGGAGCCTCTGAACGAGAAAAGACGTCCAGAAGTTTCATAGATAACTGAGTATGAATAATAACGGGACTGGATAGACTTTCCGCGGAAGAGCAGTCTAGCACAACGCCGGCCATTTCATTAAGGCAGGGAAGTGCCAATCTATAGGTTTCTGCCAGTTTCTCAGGACGCATGAGGATGCTAGACCATTTGACTCTGCGTTTATTATTATGCAGAGTTAAAGATTGCAAAGGGGGGAACACCCCACTGGCATACGTTGAGAATCCCCAATGGTCTGATTTTAATTTCAGGGTAAGGGCATTGTGGTCTCTATCATCACGAACGACCACTCTGAAGTCTAGGACCTTATTCCATGATTTTGTATCGATCAGGATATAATCCAAGATCGACAAATGCCCAGCTCTGTTAAAAGTAGTGTGTCCAGGCTGGTCGGATTTAAATCGGCCATTACAGGCCCTCAATGATAAGGAGAGGGTAAGAGAAAGAATTTGGAGTACTAATGGGGTCCAAGCTCTGACCGTAGGGATCATAGGGTCAGGGATGTTTAAGTGCGTGTCTTCCGCCACAGGGTCATTTTGAGCTGAGAAACTAAGTGGCTCAAACTGACAGTTAAAATCGCCGCCAACTATAACAGAATAGTCTGGATCTAAGGTCAGAATAAAATCATTCAAAGCTGTAATGACCCTAGATTCGCCTCCTCCTGGGGAGGGTCTAGAATAAACATTTAGGAGAACCAAGTGCCTGTTCTCAGGCAGGTCCAGTAGAACACATAAGATGTCATCAGATCCTGTTTGGAGTTGCCTGGCTTTAGCACCCAGGTGGATTGCAACCCAGGTGCTAAGACCTCCAGAGGGTCTCCCCCTGCCACTAGATAGAGCCAGAATGCCAAAAATGGCAAACCCCTCTCGTTGGTAATTTTCCGTGGCCCATGTCTCTTGTAACAGACAGATATCAAAGGTGTCCATAAAATTACTCCACTCATTGCATATCTGTTTGTTCTTTAGGCCCGCTACATTCCAGGAGATAAGGTTGATATCAGTCTTAGGCTCTCCTTTGGTGAGGGCATCTATACTTGGGTTTGAGGAATCAACTATGGAAAGAGGATTAGTGCATAAGGCAGAGACATTATCCCCGGTGTAGGGGACAGTGGGGGAGTTCACGTAAGACAAGGTCTGTGGTAAAATGTTAAATGAATGAATGAATGATATTTACCATCTTTGATTACAGCAATTCAACTTTTATTGATTTACTCATCAGTGAAAAGTAATTTTATATATATATATATTCACTGAAAAAACCATAGGTTTCAGAGGTGTTATAGTTAGCTGGACATTTCCCTCGTACAAAACCCTAGAAATTCCCCCGTTATAGTTAGTTCAGCTAACTATAACTCGCACCCCCGCAATGCACTGCTGATGACGTCACATATTACATCACTCATGACATGGTCAGTGACATCACTGACGACATCACTGATGACATCTGAAATGACATCACTGATGACATCACTGATGACGTCATCCAGTGAGTGTGTGTTTCTGTAAATTTTAAATATGTTTAATATATATATATAGGGAAAAACTTATGGAAGAATGAGTGGATGTATAAGTGTGTGAATGGATGATTTAGTAGGTGCGTGACTGACTCTATAAGTGAGTCATTAAACGTATCTTACTGCAGACTAGTGACTAAACTGTGTGAATGTCTGTATCTGTCTGTCGGTTGGTGTATAAGCGGCTGCATGGTTTTGTGAATAGCTATATGAGTGTCACTATGGGTTATTGATTGGTTGTCTGAGTATCTGTATGGGTGCCTGAGTGTTTGTGTGGGTGGGGTGTGTGTGACTCTGTGCATACATGTGTAAGTGGGTGATTCTATGGGTGCATGATTTTAAGAGTGCAGCTGTGATGGACTGTATGGTTGGGTGAGTGTATGTATGGGAGTGCTAGTGATTGAATGTATATCTCAGTGGTACATGTGTGAGTAACTACATGTGTGAAAGGCAGTATATATGTGTGTAAGAGTATATAAGTGGGTATATGTGAGAGTGTGTGATTGTGAGAGTGGCTGTATGGATGAGTGTGTGCTTGTATCAGTGATTGTATAAGAGCGTAAGAATGTGGTACTATTTTTATGAGTAAGTGAACTTGTGTGTGTATAACTGCATAGGTGAGTAAATGGGAGTGTGATTAATTATTTGCATGACTGACTAGGTGTGAGAGTACCTCTATGGATAATTGGTGGTGTGTGAGTGTCAATGTAGGTGTATAAATGCATATGATAGTCCTGTACTGAGTGACTGTAAGTATGAGTGACTGTACAGGTGAGTGAGTGGATGTGTGTGTAGATCTAAGAGTCAATGAGTGGGTATGTAGTTATTGGTATTGGAGTATCTATGGTTTTGAGAATGGACGTCTGAAATTTTGATTGAGTATATCAAAGGGTGTGAGAAGATGCACTAATTTATCACATGGATGACGTCATCAGTGATGTCATCAGTGATGTCATTTCAGATGTCATCAGTGATGTCACTGACCATGTCATGAGTGATGTAATATATGACGTCATCAGCAGTGCATTGCGGGGGCGCGAGTTATAGATAGCTGAACTAACTATAACGGGGGAATCTCTAGGGTTTTGTACGAGGGAAATATCCAGCTAACTATAACGCCCCTGAAACCGATGGTTTTTTCAGTGAATTATTAAGGTTTTTTCAATGCCAATTCCTAACTATAACGCCCCTGAAACCTTTGGTTTTTTCAGTGAATTTCAAAGGTTTTTTTAAATGCCAATTCCTAACTACAACGTGCATGAAACCTATGGTTTTTTCAGTGAATTTCAACGGTTTTTTAAATGCTAATTCCTATCTATAACTTATCTCTAAAGATATCATGTTTAATGATTTTCATTGGATTTCTATATTTTTCAATTTCAGTGTGTCAATTTCATTAATTATGTTTTTTTGAAATTCTTTTTTAGCACAATTTTTGTAACCTATTTTTTCATTTAAATCTTTTCAAAATTAAAAAATATAATTTGTTTTTATTGGGTTTTTCAAAAAAAAATTAAATATTTTTTTAACTATATGTTCAAAACTTTATTCTATATATAGTTTTTCCATGTTTTTTGGATCCGCGCACCCAACCCGTTAGGAACCGCACACCCAACGCGAGAGAATCCATGCACCCAACGGGATAGGATGCGCACACCCTGCACGCATTTTGCCGTTTTTTTTTTTTAAAAGGGGATTCCAGGGGGTCCTTCTGGGACCCCCTAAGCAGATCTAGAGGGTCAGAGTATTTCCACTCTGCCCCCTTTATATGTTTTACACACTTATTCCCCTTGCTTCTTCAGGCAGAAAATGGCCGCCAACAGTTCCTGGTTTCGAATGTAGACAGACACTCGACAGCCAATTAGCATTCAGCGCGTGATCGTCAGGGTGCGCGCTCGGTTTGGGGAGGGTGCGCTTACGGTGCGGGTAGGGTGCGCGGATCCTCCCCGGCCATAGATATCACTAACCATTTTACCCTAATTTTCTCAGGAACTACTGAACAGATTCACACCATTTATGCAAAAGGCACGAGTCTGAACTGAGGACTACCTCTTTTCCAAATTTGGTGTAATTCCGTTCAGCAGTTCGGGCTGTAGCTGCGACAACAGATCCTATGGGAAATTGCATGGGGAAAACGCGTTTTGGGACCCCCCTTTTTTCTCGGCCCCCGCTTGACGAATCACCATGAAACTTTCAGGGCAGGAGCGAAGCTGGCCAAAAGTTTGGAAAATTTCACGAAGATTCGTCAATCGGCGCCAGACTTATTGGGAATAGAATGTTGCGGATTTCCTATGGAAAATAGGTCCTAACTATAACTATCTACTGGCGACCGCCAGTAGATAATATATATATATACATATATATATATATAATATATTACTGCTCCAAAACACCAATCAGGTGCACTCTCAGGCGGGTGCTTCTCGGTGCGGGGGTGTACCCGCATATCTATTACCGCTGCAACTCCCCTCCTCTCATTAGATTAAACATAAAAGAGAGCCTTTCCTGTGGTAATTGTTGCAAGCCTATGAGGAAGAGGCTTTCTGCATCGAAACGCGTCAGGCTACAAATTTAGTTTTTTGTTTTGCAGAGGAGAGTCAAGAATGAAAGCCGGATGGCTGGATTGCTGCTGAGTGCCCTCCCGAAGCTCCAGGGCATTTGTTTGAAAAAAAAAAAATATATATATATATATATATATATATATATATATATATATATATATATATATATATTACCGCTGCAACTCCCCTCCTCTCATTAGATTTCTCTGGAGAAAGACAGCACTCACGGGGGGCCATTCCGTAATTTTATTAACAGGAAACTTCGCACGCTCACAAAACAGACGCGTTTTGGTAACAACCTTTTTCTATGTTTACTGAAGCGCTATTTCGCCATGATTTTAAACATTCAGCAATTTCATGGACATCAACAAGGGACAACCGTGAATTGCGTTGTCCCAAACATTTCATTCCATTTCATTTCCTCCTCAACATCAGCGCCATCTTGAGATGTCCCGGCCAAATCCCGACATCACAAGAGGCTGGGATGCTCTAACATAAGAGTGCCACCCAGTTGAAAGTATTAGCGATACAACCCATTGATGGGTAAACCTATTTTCCAAACTCATATATATAATGTATAAGAAACATTCACATCATAAAGCCCTGAATGGGCACAACCTCGGAGGAAAATAAAAACTTCCAAGTCTAAATCATGACTCAGGCTGCCTGGTTATACATTCTACTAAATGTCCTACATAAATATTTACAGATCTATAAACAAATTTACAAATTTACAAGTGGGCTCTCGCTAACCTTCTAGATGATTCTTATAGAGAAAAATAAGAAAAAAGAGAAGAAGAAGAATTAAGAGTTATAGATTTAAATTATAAAGCAGAGGAATTGAAAGATAGAACAGCACAAAAGATCTAATTCATCCAATGTATACAGGTATATACCCATCCTATGCATCAATCCTAAAAAATTCATCCAGCCTCTAAGGCTAAAACTCCATCAAGCCACTAAGGCTAATCACAGCAATAGATGTATGAAGCAATACTATTCATATTACTTCTACTCCCCCAGGTGGATGGCCAGCTCTTCACTACTGTTAAGTCCCCAGGGTGTTTTTGTCTGCAGATCGATAATGTACCGCGACTCCAACCTCCGGAATCTCAGTATCCTATCCCCTCCTCTGGGATTTATCGGTACATGGTCAAGACAAAAATAGCTTAACTGATCCCTATTGCGATTATGCATTTTATCAAAGTGTCGTGCTACGGGATATGTCTCATCACCTTTGGCTATAGCCCACATTTGTTCCAGTATTCTAGTCTTTGTGGGATGAATAGTGCTGCCCACATATCGTAAGCCGCACGGGCATGTAAGACAGTATACTGTATAAGGCGTGGTGCACGTCAAAAACTTTCTGATATTCCTTCTAGTCCTTATGCTTGGGATATCATAACAAAGCACCCTTTTACTACCTCTACATGCTTTGCACTTGCCGCACGGGAAGAAACCTTGCAATGCACCAAATACTGATCTTGGGGTGTCACTTAAATAACTACACACTAGATCGTTCTTAAGTGATCTCGCTTTCCTGAATGTAATTAGGGGGTTAGATGGAAGATCTCCCCCTATTATACTATCAGTCTGAAGAATATGCCAGTTTTTTCTCATGATTCTTTTTATATCACTAGCATTCCTTGAGAAGGTGGTGATAAGCCTGAATTTACCTTCACTAGTTTCGTTATCTATGCCCTGTGTCTCTTTGTTCTTCAATAAATCTGACCTTTTGGTGGCATTAACTCTCCCAAAAGCTTCATCCAGGACTCCCTTCCTGTAACCTTGTGCTTCAAAACGTTTGATGCTGTTACTCGCTGCCTGCTGAAACTCTCTGTCATCCGAACTGTTCCTCTTAATCCGGAGCAATTCCCCATAGGGGATGCTCCTGACCAAATTAGTGGGGTGACTGCTTGAGGCATGCAGGACAGAATTCCCTGCAGTCGCCTTCCGATGAAGTTTCGTTTTGAGTTGTCCTCCCTCCACATAGATGTTCAAATCAAGATAGTTAACTGACACTGCATCTACCTCACCAGTAAATTCGAGGTTTACCTCGTTAGTATTCAGGACCCTGATGTAATCTCTAGCCGTGTCAAGTGAACCGTTCCACACGATGAACAAGTCATCAATGAAACGGTACCACCTGACCACCTGATTCGTCCAATCCATATTGGATACATCTCAGGCTACCTGCTCCTCCCACCAGCCTACGAACAAGTTCGCATAGCTGGGGGCGAAGCAGGTACCCATGGCCGTTCCTGAGGTCTGCCTATACATCTGTGTCTGAAACAGAAAAATATTATTTGTAAGACAGAATCTAGCAAAGTCCAGTATCAATTCGCTATGTTCCAAGTACTTTAGAGGGCGTTTCTTGAGGAAATACTCCATTGCCACTAGTCCATCATGATGCGCTATAGAGGTGTACAAACTCGTGATGTCCAATACCATCAATTTATACTCCTCCTTCCATTGTAGTGAAGCAATGTGACCCAACAAATCTTTCGTGTCTCTAATATATGATTTTAAGGTCTTTACATGGGGAAGGAGGAAAAAGTCAACATAAATGGACATATTCTCCGTGAGACTGCCCTGGGAAGCCACAATCGGTCTCCTCGACGGTGCCTCCTTATTTTTGTGCACCTTAGGTAGATGGTAGAAGGTCGGGATGGTAGGGTTCAGTCTTCTCAAAAATAGAAATTCATCCATGATCAATAGTCCCTTGCTGTGCCATTTAGTAATGAGAGAGTGATAATCATCCATACTTCTATGATATTCATTGACAGTATATGTCTGCTCATTGGAGAGCTGGCGCAATGCTTCCCTATCATAGTTCTCTTTAGTTTGGAGGACAATGTTGCCCCCCTTGTCCGACGGTTTACACACTATTCCTTTGTCCTTGCTCAAATCTTCTAGGGCCTTCTGTTGTTCAAAGGTAAAGTTACTTTTCTCCACATTGTCCTTGTTGAATTTCTGTTTGCGTTGAAGCTGTGTCAGATCCTTAGTGACAGCTTCCGCAAACACTTCTATGGCATCCGGTGCCGTTTGGGGTAAGAATTGAGAAACCGGTTTGTATGTAGTTAATCCACCCCGTTGTTTTATACCTGTGACTGCCAATTGTTGAGATTGCCTCAAAGACGTTAAAGCCCCATCTTCAACTTTGGTTCTCAATTCTTCCAGAACCATAATAGCTTTCAGATCCCCACCTGCAAGCTCATCCGTTACAGGTGTGTTGCTGACTTGAAGTTTAGATTTCATCACTTGTGGTTTGACTTTAAAATATTTGTGCAATTTTAATTTACGCGTAAATTTAAAAAGATCTATACGTGTCTGCGTAAATTCCATGTTCTTTTGGGGACAAAACGTGAGACCCAGTTCAAGGACTGACTCCTCAGTCTTAGTCAATTTTTTGTTTGTTAAATTGATAATAGTGAGATTCGCTTCCGTCTTCACCGTCTCCTGTTGGACGCTCTTCTGTTGTAGGCCGTCCTGCTCCGTGTGGCTGGCGGAGATGGATTGCCTCTTCCTACCCCCTTGTCCTCTCCTGGTCTTCCTCTTCCTGTTTGATCTGGGGACTTGCCTCTGCCCCCCCTCTGCCATGATTGACGGATTAGTTTGAATTCCTCTCGAAAAGGAGTGCGCACTGATCCGGATCTTAAAACTAATCTGTTTTCATCCTCAGAGGATTCGTTTTCTGTTACCTCTGATTCTGAGGTCAACGGTACTTCTACCACCGCCTGTGTTGACCTCTTAGCGTCGCTTAGAAGTTCCTTCCTTGGATTATCGAACTTCTTAGCAAAAGTTAAAATCCGTCCTTGCGCGTAGTCATCCTCATCGCGGTCGAATTTGCTTTGTTTCCGCGATTTGATTTTCTCCTCATAACTTTTCAGGCGTTTCTTCATTTGTTCCTTATATTCAATGATCTTTGCTTGGTCCTCCTCCTTCTTTAATGTCTCCTCCATCTCTTCAATATCTCGTAGTGCCTTATTGCGGTCACTCCATGCAAATTTAACCAGAATCCGCAGCATACCTCTGCACGATTCCGTGGTATGCTCCTCCCACTCGTCCAGTAGTAGGGGATCCGGGGATTCATAGGCCGGTACGGTGTATATCCTCAGGCCCCTGGGGACTCTGTTGACTTCAATGTAGTTCTGTAGTGAGGTCCCTTCCCACCACTTTCTGATCTCTCGCTCGTACAGCCGTTTGAGCGCAATGCATTGAGTCACAATGTTGGATTTGCCTGTGTCCCTTTCTTCTCGTCTCATATCCCCTCTCTCCTCCTTTTTCTTAAACATTACCGAGGCCGCCTCACGGCGCTCCGACTCACAGAACATCTTTCAATCCGATATCCGTATCAATACGAAACTTATCACGTGTTCAGCTCCCCCTCGCCTTGCACAAGTTGGAAAATAAGTAAGAAACGGCATCCGGCGTCTTACACGGACTTCACCCGCTGTTCTCTATCGCGGGCGTGTGCCTCTCCGGCGCCGTTGTCCGTCGATATTTCAATCAACCAACTCGTCCGGTGCTCCTTGTCTCTAAATTACTGCTCCATGTTTCTTATACATTATATATATGAGTTTGGAAACTAGGTTTACCCATCGGTGGGTTGTATCGCTAATACTTTCAACTGGGTGGCACTCTTATGTTAGAGCATCCCAGCCTCTTGTGATGTCGGGATTTGGCCGGGACATCTCAAGATGGCGCTGATGTTGAGGAGGAAATGAAATGGAATGAAATGTTTGGGGCAACGCAATTCACGGTTGTCCCTTGTTGATGTCCATGAAATTGCTGAATGTTTAAAATCATGGCAAAATAGCGCTTCAGTAAACATAGAAAAAGGTTGTTACCGAAACGCGTCTGTTTTGTGAGCGTGTGAAGTTTCCTGTTAATAAAATTACGGAAACGGCACCCCGTGAGTGCTGTCTTTCTCCAGAGAAATCTAATGAGAGGAGGGGAGTTGCAGCGGTAATATATATATATATATATATATATATATATATATATATATATTCCATATGCAACTGCTCCCAGTTGAAGACACCACACACAACGTTTTGCTTTCACCTTTTATTGTCTGGGAGGCAGCAGCAGGCTAAGACACATCCATCACAGCATCGAGTAACACCATGTCTGCCATACGCGTTTCGGATATGTTCCTTGTTCACTGGCTGGCGTATACGGGGGAAAGGAGCAGCTTTGCTGATTTTAAACAGATGGTTTCAAGTGGTGTTCCCGCCCCACTGGGCGTGTGCTTGCTAGGCACTCTGGGTGACGTAGTCCTTTGCATAGTGCTGTCCATAGTGGTTGTTGCTTTACCTTCACCTCCCCAAATACAATCCCGTTGGGTCGTTGTGCGGAAGAATCCCGCTCGCTGCTTTAGTGACGCCTACTCCAAACAGGTACGTTGTTCCGTTGTCTGTGCTGTTGAGCACACGGACCTGCTTTGCACACAGTGGGGTGTCCTCGTGGTCAGAGCGGACCACAAATATTCCATATGCAACTGCTCCCAGTTGAAGACACCACACACAACGTTTTGCTTTCACCTTTTATTGTCTGGGAGGCAGCAGCAGGCTAAGACACATCCATCACAGCATCGAGTAACACCATGTCTGCCATACGCGTTTCGGATATGTTCCTTGTTCACTGGCTGGCGTATACGGGGGAAAGGAGCAGCTTTGCTGATTTTAAACAGATGGTTTCAAGTGGTGTTCCCGCCCCACTGGGCGTGTGCTTGCTAGGCACTCTGGGTGACGTAGTCCTTTGCATAGTGCTGTCCATAGTGGTTGTTGCTTTACCTTCACCTCCCCAAATACAATCCCGTTGGGTCGTTGTGCGGAAGAATCCCGCTCGCTGCTTTAGTGACGCCTACTCCAAACAGGTACGTTGTTCCGTTGTCTGTGCTGTTGAGCACACGGACCTGCTTTGCACACAGTGGGGTGTCCTCGTGGTCAGAGCGGACCACAAATATTCCATATGCAACTGCTCCCAGTTGAAGACACCACACACAACATTTTGCTTTCACCTTTTATTGTCTGGGAGGCAGCAGCAGGCTAAGACACATCCATCACAGCATCGAGTAACACCATGTCTGCCATACGCGTTTCGGATATGTTCCTTGTTCACTGGCTGGCGTATACGGGGGAAAGGAGCAGCTTTGCTGATTTTAAACAGATGGTTTCAAGTGGTGTTCCCGCCCCACTGGGCGTGTGCTTGCTAGGCACTCTGGGTGACGTAGTCCTTTGCATAGTGCTGTCCATAGTGGTTGTTGCTTTACCTTCACCTCCCCAAATACAATCCCGTTGGGTCGTTGTGCGGAAGAATCCCGCTCGCTGCTTTAGTGACGCCTACTCCAAACAGGTACGTTGTTCCGTTGTCTGTGCTGTTGAGCACACGGACCTGCTTTGCACACAGTGGGGTGTCCTCGTGGTCAGAGCGGACCACAAATATTCCATATGCAACTGCTCCCAGTTGAAGACACCACACACAACGTTTTGCTTTCACCTTTTATTGTCTGGGAGGCAGCAGCAGGCTAAGACACATCCATCACAGCATCGAGTAACACCATGTCTGCCATACGCGTTTCGGATATGTTCCTTGTTCACTGGCTGGCGTATACGGGGGAAAGGAGCAGCTTTGCTGATTTTAAACAGATGGTTTCAAGTGGTGTTCCCGCCCCACTGGGCGTGTGCTTGCTAGGCACTCTGGGTGACGTAGTCCTTTGCATAGTGCTGTCCATAGTGGTTGTTGCTTTACCTTCACCTCCCCAAATACAATCCCGTTGGGTCGTTGTGCGGAAGAATCCCGCTCGCTGCTTTAGTGACGCCTACTCCAAACAGGTACGTTGTTCCGTTGTCTGTGCTGTTGAGCACACGGACCTGCTTTGCACACAGTGGGGTGTCCTCGTGGTCAGAGCGGACCACCAATATTCCATATGCAACTGCTCCCAGTTGAAGACACCACACACAACGTTTTGCTTTCACCTTTTATTGTCTGGGAGGCAGCAGCAGGCTAAGACACATCCATCACAGCATCGAGTAACACCATGTCTGCCATACGCGTTTCGGATATGTTCCTTGTTCACTGGCTGGCGTATACGGGGGAAAGGAGCAGCTTTGCTGATTTTAAACAGATGGTTTCAAGTGGTGTTCCCGCCCCACTGGGCGTGTGCTTGCTAGGCACTCTGGGTGACGTAGTCCTTTGCATAGTGCTGTCCATAGTGGTTGTTGCTTTACCTTCACCTCCCCAAATACAATCCCGTTGGGTCGTTGTGCGGAAGAATCCCGCTCGCTGCTTTAGTGACGCCTACTCCAAACAGGTACGTTGTTCCGTTGTCTGTGCTGTTGAGCACACGGACCTGCTTTGCACACAGTGGGGTGTCCTCGTGGTCAGAGCGGACCACCAATATTCCATATGCAACTGCTCCCAGTTGAAGACACCACACACAACGTTTTGCTTTCACCTTTTATTGTCTGGGAGGCAGCAGCAGGCTAAGACACATCCATCACAGCATCGAGTAACACCATGTCTGCCATACGCGTTTCGGATATGTTCCTTGTTCACTGGCTGGCGTATACGGGGGAAAGGAGCAGCTTTGCTGATTTTAAACAGATGGTTTCAAGTGGTGTTCCCGCCCCACTGGGCGTGTGCTTGCTAGGCACTCTGGGTGACGTAGTCCTTTGCATAGTGCTGTCCATAGTGGTTGTTGCTTTACCTTCACCTCCCCAAATACAATCCCGTTGGGTCGTTGTGCGGAAGAATCCCGCTCGCTGCTTTAGTGACGCCTACTCCAAACAGGTACGTTGTTCCGTTGTCTGTGCTGTTGAGCACACGGACCTGCTTTGCACACAGTGGGGTGTCCTCGTGGTCAGAGCGGACCACAAATATTCCATATGCAACTGCTCCCAGTTGAAGACACCACACACAACGTTTTGCTTTCACCTTTTATTGTCTGGGAGGCAGCAGCAGGCTAAGACACATCCATCACAGCATCGAGTAACACCATGTCTGCCATACGCGTTTCGGATATGTTCCTTGTTCACTGGCTGGCGTATACGGGGGAAAGGAGCAGCTTTGCTGATTTTAAACAGATGGTTTCAAGTGGTGTTCCCGCCCCACTGGGCGTGTGCTTGCTAGGCACTCTGGGTGACGTAGTCCTTTGCATAGTGCTGTCCATAGTGGTTGTTGCTTTACCTTCACCTCCCCAAATACAATCCCGTTGGGTCGTTGTGCGGAAGAATCCCGCTCGCTGCTTTAGTGACGCCTACTCCAAACAGGTACGTTGTTCCGTTGTCTGTGCTGTTGAGCACACGGACCTGCTTTGCACACAGTGGGGTGTCCTCGTGGTCAGAGCGGACCACAAATATTCCATATGCAACTGCTCCCAGTTGAAGACACCACACACAACATTTTGCTTTCACCTTTTATTGTCTGGGAGGCAGCAGCAGGCTAAGACACATCCATCACAGCATCGAGTAACACCATGTCTGCCATACGCGTTTCGGATATGTTCCTTGTTCACTGGCTGGCGTATACGGGGGAAAGGAGCAGCTTTGCTGATTTTAAACAGATGGTTTCAAGTGGTGTTCCCGCCCCACTGGGCGTGTGCTTGCTAGGCACTCTGGGTGACGTAGTCCTTTGCATAGTGCTGTCCATAGTGGTTGTTGCTTTACCTTCACCTCCCCAAATACAATCCCGTTGGGTCGTTGTGCGGAAGAATCCCGCTCGCTGCTTTAGTGACGCCTACTCCAAACAGGTACGTTGTTCCGTTGTCTGTGCTGTTGAGCACACGGACCTGCTTTGCACACAGTGGGGTGTCCTCGTGGTCAGAGCGGACCACAAATATTCCATATGCAACTGCTCCCAGTTGAAGACACCACACACAACGTTTTGCTTTCACCTTTTATTGTCTGGGAGGCAGCAGCAGGCTAAGACACATCCATCACAGCATCGAGTAACACCATGTCTGCCATACGCGTTTCGGATATGTTCCTTGTTCACTGGCTGGCGTATACGGGGGAAAGGAGCAGCTTTGCTGATTTTAAACAGATGGTTTCAAGTGGTGTTCCCGCCCCACTGGGCGTGTGCTTGCTAGGCACTCTGGGTGACGTAGTCCTTTGCATAGTGCTGTCCATAGTGGTTGTTGCTTTACCTTCACCTCCCCAAATACAATCCCGTTGGGTCGTTGTGCGGAAGAATCCCGCTCGCTGCTTTAGTGACGCCTACTCCAAACAGGTACGTTGTTCCGTTGTCTGTGCTGTTGAGCACACGGACCTGCTTTGCACACAGTGGGGTGTCCTCGTGGTCAGAGCGGACCACCAATATTCCATATGCAACTGCTCCCAGTTGAAGACACCACACACAACGTTTTGCTTTCACCTTTTATTGTCTGGGAGGCAGCAGCAGGCTAAGACACATCCATCACAGCATCGAGTAACACCATGTCTGCCATACGCGTTTCGGATATGTTCCTTGTTCACTGGCTGGCGTATACGGGGGAAAGGAGCAGCTTTGCTGATTTTAAACAGATGGTTTCAAGTGGTGTTCCCGCCCCACTGGGCGTGTGCTTGCTAGGCACTCTGGGTGACGTAGTCCTTTGCATAGTGCTGTCCATAGTGGTTGTTGCTTTACCTTCACCTCCCCAAATACAATCCCGTTGGGTCGTTGTGCGGAAGAATCCCGCTCGCTGCTTTAGTGACGCCTACTCCAAACAGGTACGTTGTTCCGTTGTCTGTGCTGTTGAGCACACGGACCTGCTTTGCACACAGTGGGGTGTCCTCGTGGTCAGAGCGGACCACCAATATTCCATATGCAACTGCTCCCAGTTGAAGACACCACACACAACGTTTTGCTTTCACCTTTTATTGTCTGGGAGGCAGCAGCAGGCTAAGACACATCCATCACAGCATCGAGTAACACCATGTCTGCCATACGCGTTTCGGATATGTTCCTTGTTCACTGGCTGGCGTATACGGGGGAAAGGAGCAGCTTTGCTGATTTTAAACAGATGGTTTCAAGTGGTGTTCCCGCCCCACTGGGCGTGTGCTTGCTAGGCACTCTGGGTGACGTAGTCCTTTGCATAGTGCTGTCCATAGTGGTTGTTGCTTTACCTTCACCTCCCCAAATACAATCCCGTTGGGTCGTTGTGCGGAAGAATCCCGCTCGCTGCTTTAGTGACGCCTACTCCAAACAGGTACGTTGTTCCGTTGTCTGTGCTGTTGAGCACACGGACCTGCTTTGCACACAGTGGGGTGTCCTCGTGGTCAGAGCGGACCACAAATATTCCATATGCAACTGCTCCCAGTTGAAGACACCACACACAACGTTTTGCTTTCACCTTTTATTGTCTGGGAGGCAGCAGCAGGCTAAGACACATCCATCACAGCATCGAGTAACACCATGTCTGCCATACGCGTTTCGGATATGTTCCTTGTTCACTGGCTGGCGTATACGGGAGAAAGGAGCAGCTTTGCTGATTTTAAACAGATGGTTTCAAGTGGTGTTCCCGCCCCACTGGGCGTGTGCTTGCTAGGCACTCTGGGTGACGTAGTCCTTTGCATAGTGCTGTCCATAGTGGTTGTTGCTTTACCTTCACCTCCCCAAATACAATCCCGTTGGGTCGTTGTGCGGAAGAATCCCGCTCGCTGCTTTAGTGACGCCTACTCCAAACAGGTACGTTGTTCCGTTGTCTGTGCTGTTGAGCACACGGACCTGCTTTGCACACAGTGGGGTGTCCTCGTGGTCAGAGCGGACCACAAATATTCCATATGCAACTGCTCCCATTTGAAGACACCACACACAACGTTTTGCTTTCACCTTTTATTGTCTGGGAGGCAGCAGCAGGCTAAGACACATCCATCACAGCATCGAGTAACACCATGTCTGCCATACGCGTTTCGGATATGTTCCTTGTTCACTGGCTGGCGTATACGGGGGAAAGGAGCAGCTTTGCTGATTTTAAACAGATGGTTTCAAGTGGTGTTCCCGCCCCACTGGGCGTGTGCTTGCTAGGCACTCTGGGTGACGTAGTCCTTTGCATAGTGCTGTCCATAGTGGTTGTTGCTTTACCTTCACCTCCCCAAATACAATCCCGTTGGGTCGTTGTGCGGAAGAATCCCGCTCGCTGCTTTAGTGACGCCTACTCCAAACAGGTACGTTGTTCCGTTGTCTGTGCTGTTGAGCACACGGACCTGCTTTGCACACAGTGGGGTGTCCTCGTGGTCAGAGCGGACCACAAATATTCCATATGCAACTGCTCCCAGTTGAAGACACCACACACAACGTTTTGCTTTCACCTTTTATTGTCTGGGAGGCAGCAGCAGGCTAAGACACATCCATCACAGCATCGAGTAACACCATGTCTGCCATACGCGTTTCGGATATGTTCCTTGTTCACTGGCTGGCGTATACGGGAGAAAGGAGCAGCTTTGCTGATTTTAAACAGATGGTTTCAAGTGGTGTTCCCGCCCCACTGGGCGTGTGCTTGCTAGGCACTCTGGGTGACGTAGTCCTTTGCATAGTGCTGTCCATAGTGGTTGTTGCTTTACCTTCACCTCCCCAAATACAATCCCGTTGGGTCGTTGTGCGGAAGAATCCCGCTCGCTGCTTTAGTGACGCCTACTCCAAACAGGTACGTTGTTCCGTTGTCTGTGCTGTTGAGCACACGGACCTGCTTTGCACACAGTGGGGTGTCCTCGTGGTCAGAGCGGACCACAAATATTCCATATGCAACTGCTCCCAGTTGAAGACACCACACACAACGTTTTGCTTTCACCTTTTATTGTCTGGGAGGCAGCAGCAGGCTAAGACACATCCATCACAGCATCGAGTAACACCATGTCTGCCATACGCGTTTCGGATATGTTCCTTGTTCACTGGCTGGCGTATACGGGGGAAAGGAGCAGCTTTGCTGATTTTAAACAGATGGTTTCAAGTGGTGTTCCCGCCCCACTGGGCGTGTGCTTGCTAGGCACTCTGGGTGACGTAGTCCTTTGCATAGTGCTGTCCATAGTGGTTGTTGCTTTACCTTCACCTCCCCAAATACAATCCCGTTGGGTCGTTGTGCGGAAGAATCCCGCTCGCTGCTTTAGTGACGCCTACTCCAAACAGGTACGTTGTTCCGTTGTCTGTGCTGTTGAGCACACGGACCTGCTTTGCACACAGTGGGGTGTCCTCGTGGTCAGAGCGGACCACAAATATTCCATATGCAACTGCTCCCAGTTGAAGACACCACACACAACGTTTTGCTTTCACCTTTTATTGTCTGGGAGGCAGCAGCAGGCTAAGACACATCCATCACAGCATCGAGTAACACCATGTCTGCCATACGCGTTTCGGATATGTTCCTTGTTCACTGGCTGGCGTATACGGGGGAAAGGAGCAGCTTTGCTGATTTTAAACAGATGGTTTCAAGTGGTGTTCCCGCCCCACTGGGCGTGTGCTTGCTAGGCACTCTGGGTGACGTAGTCCTTTGCATAGTGCTGTCCATAGTGGTTGTTGCTTTACCTTCACCTCCCCAAATACAATCCCGTTGGGTCGTTGTGCGGAAGAATCCCGCTCGCTGCTTTAGTGACGCCTACTCCAAACAGGTACGTTGTTCCGTTGTCTGTGCTGTTGAGCACACGGACCTGCTTTGCACACAGTGGGGTGTCCTCGTGGTCAGAGCGGACCACAAATATTCCATATGCAACTGCTCCCAGTTGAAGACACCACACACAACGTTTTGCTTTCACCTTTTATTGTCTGGGAGGCAGCAGCAGGCTAAGACACATCCATCACAGCATCGAGTAACACCATGTCTGCCATACGCGTTTCGGATATGTTCCTTGTTCACTGGCTGGCGTATACGGGGGAAAGGAGCAGCTTTGCTGATTTTAAACAGATGGTTTCAAGTGGTGTTCCCGCCCCACTGGGCGTGTGCTTGCTAGGCACTCTGGGTGACGTAGTCCTTTGCATAGTGCTGTCCATAGTGGTTGTTGCTTTACCTTCACCTCCCCAAATACAATCCCGTTGGGTCGTTGTGCGGAAGAATCCCGCTCGCTGCTTTAGTGACGCCTACTCCAAACAGGTACGTTGTTCCGTTGTCTGTGCTGTTGAGCACACGGACCTGCTTTGCACACAGTGGGGTGTCCTCGTGGTCAGAGCGGACCACAAATATTCCATATGCAACTGCTCCCAGTTGAAGACACCACACACAACGTTTTGCTTTCACCTTTTATTGTCTGGGAGGCAGCAGCAGGCTAAGACACATCCATCACAGCATCGAGTAACACCATGTCTGCCATACGCGTTTCGGATATGTTCCTTGTTCACTGGCTGGCGTATACGGGGGAAAGGAGCAGCTTTGCTGATTTTAAACAGATGGTTTCAAGTGGTGTTCCCGCCCCACTGGGCGTGTGCTTGCTAGGCACTCTGGGTGACGTAGTCCTTTGCATAGTGCTGTCCATAGTGGTTGTTGCTTTACCTTCACCTCCCCAAATACAATCCCGTTGGGTCGTTGTGCGGAAGAATCCCGCTCGCTGCTTTAGTGACGCCTACTCCAAACAGGTACGTTGTTCCGTTGTCTGTGCTGTTGAGCACACGGACCTGCTTTGCACACAGTGGGGTGTCCTCGTGGTCAGAGCGGACCACAAATATTCCATATGCAACTGCTCCCAGTTGAAGACACCACACACAACGTTTTGCTTTCACCTTTTATTGTCTGGGAGGCAGCAGCAGGCTAAGACACATCCATCACAGCATCGAGTAACACCATGTCTGCCATACGCGTTACGGATATGTTCCTTGTTCACTGGCTGGCGTATACGGGGGAAAGGAGCAGCTTTGCTGATTTTAAACAGATGGTTTCAAGTGGTGTTCCCGCCCCACTGGGCGTGTGCTTGCTAGGCACTCTGGGTGACGTAGTCCTTTGCAAAGTGCTGTCCATAGTGGTTGTTGCTTTACCTTCACCTCCCCAAATACAATCCCGTTGGGTCGTTGTGCGGAAGAATCCCGCTCGCTGCTTTAGTGACGCCTACTCCAAACAGGTACGTTGTTCCGTTGTCTGTGCTGTTGAGCACACGGACCTGCTTTGCACACAGTGGGGTGTCCTCGTGGTCAGAGCGGACCACAAATATTCCATATGCAACTGCTCCCAGTTGAAGACACCACACACAACGTTTTGCTTTCACCTTTTATTGTCTGGGAGGCAGCAGCAGGCTAAGACACATCCATCACAGCATCGAGTAACACCATGTCTGCCATACGCGTTTCGGATATGTTCCTTGTTCACTGGCTGGCGTATACGGGGGAAAGGAGCAGCTTTGCTGATTTTAAACAGATGGTTTCAAGTGGTGTTCCCGCCCCACTGGGCGTGTGCTTGCTAGGCACTCTGGGTGACGTAGTCCTTTGCATAGTGCTGTCCATAGTGGTTGTTGCTTTACCTTCACCTCCCCAAATACAATCCCGTTGGGTCGTTGTGCGGAAGAATCCCGCTCGCTGCTTTAGTGACGCCTACTCCAAACAGGTACGTTGTTCCGTTGTCTGTGCTGTTGAGCACACGGACCTGCTTTGCACACAGTGGGGTGTCCTCGTGGTCAGAGCGGACCACAAATATTCCATATGCAACTGCTCCCAGTTGAAGACACCACACAAAACGTTTTGCTTTCACCTTTTATTGTCTGGGAGGCAGCAGCAGGCTAAGACACATCCATCACAGCATCGAGTAACACCATGTCTGCCATACGCGTTTCGGATATGTTCCTTGTTCACTGGCTGGCGTATACGGGGGAAAGGAGCAGCTTTGCTGATTTTAAACAGATGGTTTCAAGTGGTGTTCCCGCCCCACTGGGCGTGTGCTTGCTAGGCACTCTGGGTGACGTAGTCCTTTGCAAAGCAGCGAGCGGGATTCTTCCGCACAACGACCCAACGGGATTGTATTTGGGGAGTTGAAGGTAAAGCAACAACCACTATGGACAGCACTATGCAAAGGACTACGTCACCCAGAGTGCCTAGCAAGCACACGCCCAGTGGGGCGGGAACACCACTTGAAACCATCTGTTTAAAATCAGCAAAGCTGCTCCTTTCCCCCGTATACGCCAGCCAGTGAACAAGGAACATATCCGAAACGCGTATGGCAGACATGGTGTTACTCGATGCTGTGATGGATGTGTCTTAGCCTGCTGCTGCCTCCCAGACAATAAAAGGTGAAAGCAAAACGTTGTGTGTGGTGTCTTCAACTGGGAGCAGTTGCATATGGAATATTTGTGGTCCGCTCTGACCACGAGGACACCCCACTGTGTGCAAAGCAGGTCCGTGTGCTCAACAGCACAGACAACGGAACAACGTACCTGTTTGGAGTAGGCGTCACTAAAGCAGCGAGCGGGATTCTTCCGCACAACGACCCAACGGGATTGTATTTGGGGAGGTGAAGGTAAAGCAACAACCACTATGGACAGCACTATGCAAAGGACTACGTCACCCAGAGTGCCTAGCAAGCACACGCCCAGTGGGGCGGGAACACCACTTGAAACCATCTGTTTAAAATCAGCAAAGCTGCTCCTTTCCCCCGTATACGCCAGCCAGTGAACAAGGAACATATCCGAAACGCGTATGGCAGACATGGTGTTACTCGATGCTGTGATGGATGTGTCTTAGCCTGCTGCTGCCTCCCAGACAATAAAAGGTGAAAGCAAAACGTTGTGTGTGGTGTCTTCAACTGGGAGCAGTTGCATATGGAATATTTGTGGTCCGCTCTGACCACGAGGACACCCCACTGTGTGCAAAGCAGGTCCGTGTGCTCAACAGCACAGACAACGGAACAACGTACCTGTTTGGAGTAGGCGTCACTAAAGCAGCGAGCGGGATTCTTCCGCACAACGACCCAACGGGATTGTATTTGGGGAGGTGAAGGTAAAGCAACAACCACTATGGACAGCACTATGCAAAGGACTACGTCACCCAGAGTGCCTAGCAAGCACACGCCCAGTGGGGCGGGAACACCACTTGAAACCATCTGTTTAAAATCAGCAAAGCTGCTCCTTTCCCCCGTATACGCCAGCCAGTGAACAAGGAACATATCCGAAACGCGTATGGCAGACATGGTGTTACTCGATGCTGTGATGGATGTGTCTTAGCCTGCTGCTGCCTCCCAGACAATAAAAGGTGAAAGCAAAACGTTGTGTGTGGTGTCTTCAACTGGGAGCAGTTGCATATGGAATATTTGTGGTCCGCTCTGACCACGAGGACACCCCACTGTGTGCAAAGCAGGTCCGTGTGCTCAACAGCACAGACAACGGAACAACGTACCTGTTTGGAGTAGGCGTCACTAAAGCAGCGAGCGGGATTCTTCCGCACAACGACCCAACGGGATTGTATTTGGGGAGGTGAAGGTAAAGCAACAACCACTATGGACAGCACTATGCAAAGGACTACGTCACCCAGAGTGCCTAGCAAGCACACGCCCAGTGGGGCGGGAACACCACTTGAAACCATCTGTTTAAAATCAGCAAAGCTGCTCCTTTCCCCCGTATACGCCAGCCAGTGAACAAGGAACATATCCGAAACGCGTATGGCAGACATGGTGTTACTTGATGCTGTGATGGATGTGTCTTAGCCTGCTGCTGCCTCCCAGACAATAAAAGGTGAAAGCAAAACGTTGTGTGTGGTGTCTTCAACTGGGAGCAGTTGCATATGGAATATTTGTGGTCCGCTCTGACCACGAGGACACCCCACTGTGTGCAAAGCAGGTCCGTGTGCTCAACAGCACAGAAAACGGAACAACGTACCTGTTTGGAGTAGGCGTCACTAAAGCAGCGAGCGGGATTCTTCCGCACAACGACCCAACGGGATTGTATTTGGGGAGGTGAAGGTAAAGCAACAACCACTATGGACAGCACTATGCAAAGGACTACGTCACCCAGAGTGCCTAGCAAGCACACGCCCAGTGGGGCGGGAACACCACTTGAAACCATCTGTTTAAAATCAGCAAAGCTGCTCCTTTCCCCCGTATACGCCAGCCAGTGAACAAGGAACATATCCGAAACGCGTATGGCAGACATGGTGTTACTCGATGCTGTGATGGATGTGTCTTAGCCTGCTGCTGCCTCCCAGACAATAAAAGGTGAAAGCAAAACGTTGTGTGTGGTGTCTTCAACTGGGAGCAGTTGCATATGGAATATTTGTGGTCCGCTCTGACCACGAGGACACCCCACTGTGTGCAAAGCAGGTCCGTGTGCTCAACAGCACAGACAACGGAACAACGTACCTGTTTGGAGTAGGCGTCACTAAAGCAGCGAGCGGGATTCTTCCGCACAACGACCCAACGGGATTGTATTTGGGGAGGTGAAGGTAAAGCAACAACCACTATGGACAGCACTATGCAAAGGACTACGTCACCCAGAGTGCCTAGCAAGCACACGCCCAGTGGGGCGGGAACACCACTTGAAACCATCTGTTTAAAATCAGCAAAGCTGCTCCTTTCCCCCGTATACGCCAGCCAGTGAACAAGGAACATATCCGAAACGCGTATGGCAGACATGGTGTTACTTGATGCTGTGATGGATGTGTCTTAGCCTGCTGCTGCCTCCCAGACAATAAAAGGTGAAAGCAAAACGTTGTGTGTGGTGTCTTCAACTGGGAGCAGTTGCATATGGAATATTTGTGGTCCGCTCTGACCACGAGGACACCCCACTGTGTGCAAAGCAGGTCCGTGTGCTCAACAGCACAGACAACGGAACAACGTACCTGTTTGGAGTAGGCGTCACTAAAGCAGCGAGCGGGATTCTTCCGCACAACGACCCAACGGGATTGTATTTGGGGAGGTGAAGGTAAAGCAACAACCACTATGGACAGCACTATGCAAAGGACTACGTCACCCAGAGTGCCTAGCAAGCACACGCCCAGTGGGGCGGGAACACCACTTGAAACCATCTGTTTAAAATCAGCAAAGCTGCTCCTTTCCCCCGTATACGCCAGCCAGTGAACAAGGAACATATCCGAAACGCGTATGGCAGACATGGTGTTACTCGATGCTGTGATGGATGTGTCTTAGCCTGCTGCTGCCTCCCAGACAATAAAAGGTGAAAGCAAAACGTTGTGTGTGGTGTCTTCAACTGGGAGCAGTTGCATATGGAATATTTGTGGTCCGCTCTGACCACGAGGACACCCCACTGTGTGCAAAGCAGGTCCGTGTGCTCAACAGCACAGACAACGGAACAACGTACCTGTTTGGAGTAGGCGTCACTAAAGCAGCGAGCGGGATTCTTCCGCACAACGACCCAACGGGATTGTATTTGGGGAGGTGAAGGTAAAGCAACAACCACTATGGACAGCACTATGCAAAGGACTACGTCACCCAGAGTGCCTAGCAAGCACACGCCCAGTGGGGCGGGAACACCACTTGAAACCATCTGTTTAAAATCAGCAAAGCTGCTCCTTTCCCCCGTATACGCCAGCCAGTGAACAAGGAACATATCCGAAACGCGTATGGCAGACATGGTGTTACTCGATGCTGTGATGGATGTGTCTTAGCCTGCTGCTGCCTCCCAGACAATAAAAGGTGAAAGCAAAACGTTGTGTGTGGTGTCTTCAACTGGGAGCAGTTGCATATGGAATATTTGTGGTCCGCTCTGACCACGAGGACACCCCACTGTGTGCAAAGCAGGTCCGTGTGCTCAACAGCACAGACAACGGAACAACGTACCTGTTTGGAGTAGGCGTCACTAAAGCAGCGAGCGGGATTCTTCCGCACAACGACCCAACGGGATTGTATTTGGGGAGGTGAAGGTAAAGCAACAACCACTATGGACAGCACTATGCAAAGGACTACGTCACCCAGAGTGCCTAGCAAGCACACGCCCAGTGGGGCGGGAACACCACTTGAAACCATCTGTTTAAAATCAGCAAAGCTGCTCCTTTCCCCCGTATAATCCAGCCAGTGAACAAGGAACATATCCGAAACGCGTATGGCAGACATGGTGTTACTCGATGCTGTGATGGATGTGTCTTAGCCTGCTGCTGCCTCCCAGACAATAAAAGGTGAAAGCAAAACGTTGTGTGTGGTGTCTTCAACTGGGAGCAGTTGCATATGGAATATTTGTGGTCCGCTCTGACCACGAGGACACCCCACTGTGTGCAAAGCAGGTCCGTGTGCTCAACAGCACAGACAACGGAACAACGTACCTGTTTGGAGTAGGCGTCACTAAAGCAGCGAGCGGGATTCTTCCGCACAAAGACCCAACGGGATTGTATTTGGGGAGGTGAAGGTAAAGCAACAACCACTATGGACAGCACTATGCAAAGGACTACGTCACCCAGAGTGCCTAGCAAGCACACGCCCAGTGGGGCGGGAACACCACTTGAAACCATCTGTTTAAAATCAGCAAAGCTGCTCCTTTCCCCCGTATACGCCAGCCAGTGAACAAGGAACATATCCGAAACGCGTATGGCAGACATGGTGTTACTCGATGCTGTGATGGATGTGTCTTAGCCTGCTGCTGCCTCCCAGACAATAAAAGGTGAAAGCAAAACGTTGTGTGTGGTGTCTTCAACTGGGAGCAGTTGCATATGGAATATTTGTGGTCCGCTCTGACCACGAGGACACCCCACTGTGTGCAAAGCAGGTCCGTGTGCTCAACAGCACAGACAACGGAACAACGTACCTGTTTGGAGTAGGCGTCACTAAAGCAGCGAGCGGGATTCTTCCGCACAACGACCCAACGGGATTGTATTTGGGGAGGTGAAGGTAAAGCAACAACCACTATGGACAGCACTATGCAAAGGACTACGTCACCCAGAGTGCCTAGCAAGCACACGCCCAGTGGGGCGGGAACACCACTTGAAACCATCTGTTTAAAATCAGCAAAGCTGCTCCTTTCCCCCGTATACGCCAGCCAGTGAACAAGGAACATATCCGAAACGCGTATGGCAGACATGGTGTTACTCGATGCTGTGATGGATGTGTCTTAGCCTGCTGCTGCCTCCCAGACAATAAAAGGTGAAAGCAAAACGTTGTGTGTGGTGTCTTCAACTGGGAGCAGTTGCATATGGAATATTTGTGGTCCGCTCTGACCACGAGGACACCCCACTGTGTGCAAAGCAGGTCCGTGTGCTCAACAGCACAGACAACGGAACAACGTACCTGTTTGGAGTAGGCGTCACTAAAGCAGCGAGCGGGATTCTTCCGCACAACGACCCAACGGGATTGTATTTGGGGAGGTGAAGGTAAAGCAACAACCACTATGGACAGCACTATGCAAAGGACTACGTCACCCAGAGTGCCTAGCAAGCACACGCCCAGTGGGGCGGGAACACCACTTGAAACCATCTGTTTAAAATCAGCAAAGCTGCTCCTTTCCCCCGTATACGCCAGCCAGTGAACAAGGAACATATCCGAAACGCGTATGGCAGACATGGTGTTACTTGATGCTGTGATGGATGTGTCTTAGCCTGCTGCTGCCTCCCAGACAATAAAAGGTGAAAGCAAAACGTTGTGTGTGGTGTCTTCAACTGGGAGCAGTTGCATATGGAATATTTGTGGTCCGCTCTGACCACGAGGACACCCCACTGTGTGCAAAGCAGGTCCGTGTGCTCAACAGCACAGAAAACGGAACAACGTACCTGTTTGGAGTAGGCGTCACTAAAGCAGCGAGCGGGATTCTTCCGCACAACGACCCAACGGGATTGTATTTGGGGAGGTGAAGGTAAAGCAACAACCACTATGGACAGCACTATGCAAAGGACTACGTCACCCAGAGTGCCTAGCAAGCACACGCCCAGTGGGGCGGGAACACCACTTGAAACCATCTGTTTAAAATCAGCAAAGCTGCTCCTTTCCCCCGTATACGCCAGCCAGTGAACAAGGAACATATCCGAAACGCGTATGGCAGACATGGTGTTACTCGATGCTGTGATGGATGTGTCTTAGCCTGCTGCTGCCTCCCAGACAATAAAAGGTGAAAGCAAAACGTTGTGTGTGGTGTCTTCCACGGGGAGCAGTTGCATATGGAATATTTGTGGTCCGCTCTGACCACGAGGACACCCCACTGTGTGCAAAGCAGGTCCGTGTGCTCAACAGCACAGACAACGGAACAACGTACCTGTTTGGAGTAGGCGTCACTAAAGCAGCGAGCGGGATTCTTCCGCACAACGACCCAACGGGATTGTATTTGGGGAGGTGAAGGTAAAGCAACAACCACCATGGACAGCACTATGCAAAGGACTACGTCACCCAGAGTGCCTAGCAAGCACACGCCCAGTGGGGCGGGAACACCACTTGAAACCATCTGTTTAAAATCAGCAAAGCTGCTCCTTTCCCCCGTATACGCCAGCCAGTGAACAAGGAACATATCCGAAACGCGTATGGCAGACATGGTGTTACTTGATGCTGTGATGGATGTGTCTTAGCCTGCTGCTGCCTCCCAGACAATAAAAGGTGAAAGCAAAACGTTGTGTGTGGTGTCTTCAACTGGGAGCAGTTGCATATGGAATATTTGTGGTCCGCTCTGACCACGAGGACACCCCACTGTGTGCAAAGCAGGTCCGTGTGCTCAACAGCACAGACAACGGAACAACGTACCTGTTTGGAGTAGGCGTCACTAAAGCAGCGAGCGGGATTCTTCCGCACAACGACCCAACGGGATTGTATTTGGGGAGGTGAAGGTAAAGCAACAACCACTATGGACAGCACTATGCAAAGGACTACGTCACCCAGAGTGCCTAGCAAGCACACGCCCAGTGGGGCGGGAACACCACTTGAAACCATCTGTTTAAAATCAGCAAAGCTGCTCCTTTCCCCCGTATACGCCAGCCAGTGAACAAGGAACATATCCGAAACGCGTATGGCAGACATGGTGTTACTCGATGCTGTGATGGATGTGTCTTAGCCTGCTGCTGCCTCCCAGACAATAAAAGGTGAAAGCAAAACGTTGTGTGTGGTGTCTTCAACTGGAAGCAGTTGCATATGGAATATTTGTGGTCCGCTCTGACCACGAGGACACCCCACTGTGTGCAAAGCAGGTCCGTGTGCTCAACAGCACAGACAACGGAACAACGTACCTGTTTGGAGTAGGCGTCACTAAAGCAGCGAGCGGGATTCTTCCGCACAACGACCCAACGGGATTGTATTTGGGGAGGTGAAGGTAAAGCAACAACCACTATGGACAGCACTATGCAAAGGACTACGTCACCCAGAGTGCCTGGCAAGCACACGCCCAGTGGGGCGGGAACACCACTTGAAACCATCTGTTTAAAATCAGCAAAGCTGCTCCTTTCCCCCGTATACGCCAGCCAGTGAACAAGGAACATATCCGAAACGCGTATGGCAGACATGGTGTTACTCGATGCTGTGATGGATGTGTCTTAGCCTGCTGCTGCCTCCCAGACAATAAAAGGTGAAAGCAAAACGTTGTGTGTGGTGTCTTCAACTGGGAGCAGTTGCATATGGAATATTTGTGGTCCGCTCTGACCACGAGGACACCCCACTGTGTGCAAAGCAGGTCCGTGTGCTCAACAGCACAGACAACGGAACAACGTACCTGTTTGGAGTAGGCGTCACTAAAGCAGCGAGCGGGATTCTTCCGCACAACGACCCAACGGGATTGTATTTGGGGAGGTGAAGGTAAAGCAACAACCACTATGGACAGCACTATGCAAAGGACTACGTCACCCAGAGTGCCTAGCAAGCACACGCCCAGTGGGGCGGGAACACCACTTGAAACCATCTGTTTAAAATCAGCAAAGCTGCTCCTTTCCCCCGTATAATCCAGCCAGTGAACAAGGAACATATCCGAAACGCGTATGGCAGACATGGTGTTACTCGATGCTGTGATGGATGTGTCTTAGCCTGCTGCTGCCTCCCAGACAATAAAAGGTGAAAGCAAAACGTTGTGTGTGGTGTCTTCAACTGGGAGCAGTTGCATATGGAATATTTGTGGTCCGCTCTGACCACGAGGACACCCCACTGTGTGCAAAGCAGGTCCGTGTGCTCAACAGCACAGACAACGGAACAACGTACCTGTTTGGAGTAGGCGTCACTAAAGCAGCGAGCGGGATTCTTCCGCACAAAGACCCAACGGGATTGTATTTGGGGAGGTGAAGGTAAAGCAACAACCACCATGGACAGCACTATGCAAAGGACTACGTCACCCAGAGTGCCTAGCAAGCACACGCCCAGTGGGGCGGGAACACCACTTGAAACCATCTGTTTAAAATCAGCAAAGCTGCTCCTTTCCCCCGTATACGCCAGCCAGTGAACAAGGAACATATCCGAAACGCGTATGGCAGACATGGTGTTACTTGATGCTGTGATGGATGTGTCTTAGCCTGCTGCTGCCTCCCAGACAATAAAAGGTGAAAGCAAAACGTTGTGTGTGGTGTCTTCAACTGGGAGCAGTTGCATATGGAATATTTGTGGTCCGCTCTGACCACGAGGACACCCCACTGTGTGCAAAGCAGGTCCGTGTGCTCAACAGCACAGACAACGGAACAACGTACCTGTTTGGAGTAGGCGTCACTAAAGCAGCGAGCGGGATTCTTCCGCACAACGACCCAACGGGATTGTATTTGGGGAGGTGAAGGTAAAGCAACAACCACTATGGACAGCACTATGCAAAGGACTACGTCACCCAGAGTGCCTAGCAAGCACACGCCCAGTGGGGCGGGAACACCACTTGAAACCATCTGTTTAAAATCAGCAAAGCTGCTCCTTTCCCCCGTATACGCCAGCCAGTGAACAAGGAACATATCCGAAACGCGTATGGCAGACATGGTGTTACTCGATGCTGTGATGGATGTGTCTTAGCCTGCTGCTGCCTCCCAGACAATAAAAGGTGAAAGCAAAACGTTGTGTGTGGTGTCTTCAACTGGAAGCAGTTGCATATGGAATATTTGTGGTCCGCTCTGACCACGAGGACACCCCACTGTGTGCAAAGCAGGTCCGTGTGCTCAACAGCACAGACAACGGAACAACGTACCTGTTTGGAGTAGGCGTCACTAAAGCAGCGAGCGGGATTCTTCCGCACAACGACCCAACGGGATTGTATTTGGGGAGGTGAAGGTAAAGCAACAACCACTATGGACAGCACTATGCAAAGGACTACGTCACCCAGAGTGCCTGGCAAGCACACGCCCAGTGGGGCGGGAACACCACTTGAAACCATCTGTTTAAAATCAGCAAAGCTGCTCCTTTCCCCCGTATACGCCAGCCAGTGAACAAGGAACATATCCGAAACGCGTATGGCAGACATGGTGTTACTCGATGCTGTGATGGATGTGTCTTAGCCTGCTGCTGCCTCCCAGACAATAAAAGGTGAAAGCAAAACGTTGTGTGTGGTGTCTTCAACTGGGAGCAGTTGCATATGGAATATTTGTGGTCCGCTCTGACCACGAGGACACCCCACTGTGTGCAAAGCAGGTCCGTGTGCTCAACAGCACAGACAACGGAACAACGTACCTGTTTGGAGTAGGCGTCACTAAAGCAGCGAGCGGGATTCTTCCGCACAACGACCCAACGGGATTGTATTTGGGGAGGTGAAGGTAAAGCAACAACCACTATGGACAGCACTATGCAAAGGACTACGTCACCCAGAGTGCCTAGCAAGCACACGCCCAGTGGGGCGGGAACACCACTTGAAACCATCTGTTTAAAATCAGCAAAGCTGCTCCTTTCCCCCGTATAATCCAGCCAGTGAACAAGGAACATATCCGAAACGCGTATGGCAGACATGGTGTTACTCGATGCTGTGATGGATGTGTCTTAGCCTGCTGCTGCCTCCCAGACAATAAAAGGTGAAAGCAAAACGTTGTGTGTGGTGTCTTCAACTGGGAGCAGTTGCATATGGAATATTTGTGGTCCGCTCTGACCACGAGGACACCCCACTGTGTGCAAAGCAGGTCCGTGTGCTCAACAGCACAGACAACGGAACAACGTACCTGTTTGGAGTAGGCGTCACTAAAGCAGCGAGCGGGATTCTTCCGCACAAAGACCCAACGGGATTGTATTTGGGGAGGTGAAGGTAAAGCAACAACCACTATGGACAGCACTATGCAAAGGACTACGTCACCCAGAGTGCCTAGCAAGCACACGCCCAGTGGGGCGGGAACACCACTTGAAACCATCTGTTTAAAATCAGCAAAGCTGCTCCTTTCCCCCGTATACGCCAGCCAGTGAACAAGGAACATATCCGAAACGCGTATGGCAGACATGGTGTTACTCGATGCTGTGATGGATGTGTCTTAGCCTGCTGCTGCCTCCCAGACAATAAAAGGTGAAAGCAAAACGTTGTGTGTGGTGTCTTCAACTGGGAGCAGTTGCATATGGAATATATATATATATATATATATATATATATATATATATATATATATATATATATATATATATATATATATATATATATATATATATATATATATTTTTTTTGTTCAAACAAATGCCCTGGAGCTTCGGGAGGGCACTCAGCAGCAATCCAGCCATCCGGCTTTCATTCTTGACTCTCCTCTGCAAAACAAAACAGAAAATTTGTTGCCTGACGTGTTTCGATGCAGAAAGCATCTTCCTCATAGGCTTGCAAAAATTACCACAGGAAAGACTCTCTTTTATGTTTATTTACGCATGTCTCATCATTTGTTTTCCTTAATAGGCTTTGCAAAGTGCAGTTTAGTGGCATGCTGGGGCAAGTAGTTCTATCACGAGCAAAAGTCTCCCCTAATTGGGCTCCTGTCGGTAATTAATATTAAAATGCATGTCTTTTCCTTGGTAGGACTTTGAATGCAGGGAAAAGTTTCTTAGTTTTTTGGAACACTGCGCTGCACAGTCAAGGAATGGTTTCCCATCACAGCCTCTGTGTTGCCTTTACTTGAGATGGTGCACCTCCCCACGACCGGACCGCCGTGTATATATATATGTATATATGTATTATGTAGCTGATGACTTTCAAGCTATATATTATGTAGCTGATGAATAAGTGTAATTCTTTTGGTCACTAGACTTCACTATTTTTTCATCTTCAGGGATCTGCAATTCTGGCCAGAATAAGAATTAATAGCCCTAGTTATGTTCTGTACGCCAGGTGCAAAAATGTGCTTGAAAGGAAATACTTTGATCCTTCTCCTCTGAAGCCAGGCATTGTTTGCTTCTCTTTTTTTGTTGTCGATACAACGATCTGCCTTGGTACATTTCAAAATCCTTTCACAACCACAAGAGATTCATGGATGCTGTAAATGATGGAGTAGTTTCCTTTTGAGTGTCCCAACCTCGGTGTAATTTGCCACCTATTCTACATCAAGCAGCAATCACTGCAGAAAAGCCGGTCATAACTGCCATTGTATGCTGCAGGTCCATTCCTTATTATTAAACAAAATTACTACCTGCATGGACCCAACCATACTTCTTTTATGAGTTGGAAAGTTTTTCCAGTATCGCCAATAGTTCTACGTACAAGACAGAATCAATATGAACTGAAATCTGCTAATGTCTGTGGCTGACATCACTAGATATGTCTAGCACAAGTTCTGGACCTTTCTGATTTAAAGGGAACTTGAATTGTGCACACTAATCAAACAAAATAAAAACACAAAACGTAAAACACGCATTCTAAAGAAAGCAAACTGACAACTATAAATGTAAGCGGTAGGAAAGCCCCACTTAACAAATCATCAAAACTATTCCTAAAAGTACATCTACAAATTTCAGTTCCATGTAGCCCAATTTCTAATTACACTCCAGAAGAGGAGTCTCCATAACTCATCTTCTATCTATATCCACAAAGTAGAATCCTTAAATCATCTTCTGCCCATTGAGAGATTAACACATTCTGATTGACTTCTAATTTTTTGACAGTGAAAAAGCAATCAGATAGATTTACAATTTCCTGATTTGTAAAGTTCCATAGGCCTATAATGACTGAAGCACTTACATATACTTATTTACATTTACTTAATAGTCCTTCAGAATTTCGCAGTGAATTGCATTTGGTAATAAATTCTTGTAATACAAATTACTCTAGTTGTACATATTGCATGAACGTCAAAAAATTAAAATATAAATGGCAGTAGTCAGTCCGCACTTCCAAAGAAGCTCTTATTTCATTTATTACATTGTCTGATCTCTGTTTGATTGTTACAGATCAGAGAGAATATGTTGACAGGTGTGAGTTGGTATTGTGTCTCGATTGACGATGAAGTAAGTTACTTGTTCATCTCACAATATTCAAATGAGTTACATTTAATCGGTTAAGGCCAGGCACAACAGAAATGGTTGTGACTTGAAGGCTGATGTTCATGGCCAATTCCCTTCCTGAACTTCTCTTGGCCTCCTCTGCTGCTGCCCTTGCCTGCATTTACGAACAATCAGCTCAAGTAGCCCAGGCTGCTGATGTAGATTGACAAGAATTACTCTCTACCCCTATTTAGGGATTGGAGGACAGCTCCTCCAGATCAGACTTAAAGTGCTCTTGCACTGAGTGCATACAGTCATGCATAAGCATATTTTACATGTCAAATCATACTTGATTTCACCTTTGTGGGATACCACACCTTGCCCTTTCCTGGTACCCACCAGCCCCCATCATTACCTGGTGTTAAGCACAGTTACACCTCCATGATGGAAGAAATATTTTTGAGCCACACTTGTGGGTTCTCTGACGCTGCCTAGCTAAATTCTATTGACCATGTGTTACTCTGCTTGTTGAGAGAATGGGAAGTCTAGCAAAAATGTCACTGAATGTATTCCCCGGGAGGTTGGACAGGGTATTGAATTCTCCTCTCTGAACCCTCACTTCCCACAAGTGCACTCAGTTTTGAAAAGGACTAGTTTAAGATCCAATACATTTAATTTCCCCATGATTTGCCACTGTAACTCTGCAGCATCGGGATGAGATGAGGATAAACTATGAGGACACCCGTGCTGCTGTTCATCGGTGCTTGGGAAGGTACCTTTGACCAAGGAGAAGTCGTGCAGCTGTGCCCTGCGTGGAACACGCGTAGTTGAACTAGCAAGATAAAGTAAAATCTGCCTGACCTGCTGGTATCTGAGGGTAAGGCAACTCGAGGACAGAGCCTGCTGAAGAACCAGGAGATTTTACAGTGATGCTGACCTGAACTGATCTCAAGACACCAGAACTGCATCATGTTGTAATGAAAAGAGGATCCGGTTCCAGGATAACTGAAGATTGTATTTATTAAGTTAACAAGTTCAGGATAAAAGGTATAGAGATCCCCACCAGGAGCAGCCTTCCTGCTGCTCAGCCCATTCTCCAGCTGACAGCCTCACTCATCCAACATTCCGCAGCATCATCCACACCAACATTTCACATCACACTCACACTGGCTGAGCAGCAGGTACAACACATCACAGGAATGGTGATGTATGAGATACAGTGTCTGCTGGTGAACGTACAAGGTTATCCCAATGTCATCCTTTTGTACCTGTCCCAGTCTCCTGCGACCATAATTCAGTGGTACTAGAGATTGTGAATTCAACGAGGTTCAGAACTGCATTTGCATTTTAAGGTCCTTTTAGTGTCCAATTGTAAGTCCAAGAGCTTTTACTTGAGAGATTCTGCCATTCACCGAAGACCTTGCAGGTGGATTACATTGGCGAGAGCGGCCATACTGAAGTCAGATCCACTGGAGCTGCCCTTCTTTGACCTGCAGTTTTTAAGTTGCCAGCTTTGCAGAATGGTAAACCTAAACTAAGAACGATGATATTTATGTTGGGTTCCAACCATCCATGGCCTATCACTAGGGTGTTTTGACAGAATAGGAAAAAGTTTTGTGATACAAAAAGATAGTTTTGGGAATATTGTGATGTCAACAATATCATACATAATAATATCAAAGGTAAGTATCTTGTTTTTAGTCTTACTTTTAATACGGTTGCAAAATGTATTGTTTAATACAATATTGTCGAATGCTGTTTTTAATGATATTTGTGTTAAATATTTTAGCAGGTAAGAACTTTATGTTCTGTATTTAATATTGAAATATATTGATGTTATATATATTTATTTAAAAAAGTTATTGTAATTATTGTATTCAATATTAAAATGCATTTATCATTTTTAAATAAATGAGTGTTTGTTTTTATTAGCTGGATGTTGGATTTATAGGGGAAATGGATGAGAACATTTTTAAACTATGTTTCTGTACATTGTTTTATTGTTTAAATTAAATTAGTAATGTTTTGTTTAGTAATTGTAAAATTTTGAAATGTAAAATTTTAAATATACATGCAAAGGTAAAAATTGCCTTTGTTTCTTTGATAATATTTTAAATGTCAAGTTTTAAGTAATACATTTCTGTTTTAAATTTTCTTATTTGTATTTTTTGTAGATGTAGTTATTATTTATTTATTTGAATGTTTATGTCTCATTATTTTAAGCATATTTTGTGTTTATGATAACTAAAATGGAAGAATTAAAAATAATTATTAATGTGCTATTTCCGATTTCGTAAAGTTTCATTTTAAATAATAAGTTAATTAAATTATTTAAATAAAAAGCCTATATACATTTCTTTTGTTAATAAAAATGCGCATTTGTTATTTTCTTGTTCAAATGTAATTTTACATGTC
This sequence comes from Triturus cristatus, assembly GCF_964204655.1. NCBI lineage: Eukaryota > Metazoa > Chordata > Amphibia > Caudata > Salamandridae > Triturus > Triturus cristatus. Next base: position 303,908,522 of record NC_140594.1, on the reverse strand, counting down.
TTTGTAAAGCAAACGATAATAATATTTTAATTAGTTGTATGTTGGTTGCATATGGCGAGAGGGGCGTGGACATTTTTGAACTATTTGTTATGAAATTTATATTTTGTTTAACGTTTTACATTTTTAGAGTTGAATTTGTAATTTTGGAGTGTTACATATTTAAATCTGAGGTTTAATATTGTATTTTTAAATTATTAAAATTGTATTTATAATTTTACATTAATTGTTAATTTTTTGAACTGACTTACATTTTTGGGATTTTGTTTGTAAAATTAATTGTACTTTTGTGTATATGTCATAGTTTTTATATGTATGTATTGTCTTATATTTTTAATAAATGATGTTATTTCAATAATATATTTGTAGAAAATTATATTGTTTTAATTTAATAAAATACATTTCTATGGGCCTCATTCCGCCCGACATGGTAGGTTTACAGTCTGACCACTGTATTAGGATGATGGCAGTCAGAGTTAAACCTGCAGGGGGATTCCGACGTAGTTCCGACTGGCTCAAGAGCATCAGAAGGACAGCATAATTCCTAAAGGACGGCGGTTCCGCCGTCGGTATTATGATGTTAGTTTCCGACAGCCATTCCATGTTGGTCTTTCAGACATGGAAAGGCTGTGGGAAAGTGAAATTGGGGGCCCCTCGCAGGGCCTCCTTTCCCCCCTGCCCTCCGCAAATAACTGTTACTGTTAAAGGGACAAGGTAACACTTTAGTTCGGGTTTTAGGGATGGGTATATGTGACTAGGTATAGTGTGGGTTATGGTGCTAGTTTGAATAAGTAAAGTGGTTTAGTCGTAGTTTGTTTTGCATTGTTATGTAGTGTAATGCTTTAGACCTAACTATAGTTTGGTAGTAGTAGTATTTTATTGTACAATTATTATGTGTTGTACTGTGTTTGTAAAGTTATAATGTTGTGTTTCAATGTATGTGGGATGTATGTATTGTGAGAAATGGTATTTTATGTTTTTTTGCAGGTTAGGAAGTCTGAGTGCAACATTTGCAGCTAATATTAATGCATTTCTCTTCAAAAAAGGAAAATAATTTGGTTGAATTCAAACCCACTTTTCTTTTTTAGTTTCCTTTGATTTTTCAAATTTCTTGAAGAGGTTTTTACTTAAAAAATAAATTAGGGTTTCCAATGACTGTGTATTACTATGATGGATTTACTTTGACCATTTTGTTTTTGCATTTTTGTGGGCTTTATTTTTTTTTTTTTGTAGATTGAGTTTTTGGGATGTGGAGGTAGATCAAGGACTTCAGCTACATATTGTAAGTATGAGATTTATATTTACTTTTGGGTGGAAAATGCTATATTTTAATACATGCATATATTTTGGTTTAATTGCAATTGAAAAGTTTTATTTTGTATGTGTGTGTTTCAATGCAAGGTACTTTGTATATTTTTTATATTGCATTCTTTTTTGTTTTTTAATTAAATAATAGCGTAAATATGTTTTATTTATCAGTCCTATTTTGAAATGTATTAATATATATTCTTTTATAGGTAGATTCATATACATAATTATTCTAATATTTATTCAAAATTGTCTATGTTATAGCAGTGTTAACGTTTGTTATATTTTAGCTCTGAGTATACTGGTAGGCGGGTGGTTTTTAATAGTGATTTAGCTATCATTTCTAGGTAGTCTACTCCTTTGTTACTTGCAAAGAGTGTGACTTTGGATTGCAGCATTTCGTACATTTCCCTCGTGTGTTTAGTTATTTTAGGTTTGATTTGGTTCACTGACGGTTCTATCCTTAGTGGTAGGTAGCTTTGTTCTTTTTAGAGGGTTTCTATGAATTTGTAGCGTAATGATTGGATTCTTCCTAGTGTGGCTTGGGAGACATTTAGACATCCTCCTACTGCGTTGTTGTTTTTGGCTTGTTGAGCCATGGTGTTGTCGTATACATTCCACCATGGTATTCAGATTTTGGGTTGGCGCCTGTGTCCAAAGCAGTGCAGTCTGGCAATCCAAGTGTCTTCGAAGTAGTCCATAAGTGGGCTTATTTTTGATCATTTCTTTGATTAAAGGGGGGTTCTTTCATCATGCTGTAGTGGTTAGCTACAATTGTTACCAGTACATATGCCAAAGCTATAAACATTTCATTTCAAAGGCAAGCTGGCTGTTTGTTACATATTCTATACTACATATTTTTGCAGATGTTTCCAAATGCTTTGGTTGAAGTGGTAATAGCAGCCTTGCATGGCTGTGTGTGAGTATATTTTAAATATTGTTTGTACCATTGCCTTCTCAAAGTCTATTATCATTTGTGCACATAATAGTTCTTAGTTTTTAGTTTGATGTGGTTTGAATGTTCATAGTAAGTTGTGTGGCAGCAGTGCATAAATAGGAGGAGACATCCCTAGAATTGTGAAGGTGCCAAACTTTGGAGCAGGACCGAACTGTGCAGAACTGACTCCTAACAATGGGTGTGAGTTGAGGCTCCCGTACCACTTTGCTAACATCCTAATTTACCTTAACCAATTATTTTTGGGGAAATTGAACATCCTATTGGGATACCTTGTCGGTCTGGAGGATGTTGCAGAGCCAATCTGATTACGAAGTGACTCCACCGCTGGGCCCCAATTTTGAGGGCTTTTACCTAGCGACTCAACTATGGGCCCGATTACGATGTTTGGCGGAACCCCGCCGACAGGCTGTCGATGGAGATCCGCCCGACATCAGACTCAGCATTTCAGCCTCCACATTACAATGCAGTAGGTCAGACCGCGGGCTCCTGGGGGAAAGACCGACACCTCTGACAGGATCAGAGATCCAGTTGGGCTGTCAGTCGGACAGATAATCTCCAAATGGCGGCGGTGCCCACTATTGGGATTATGATATCCGTTTCCTTCAGCCTTTCCATGTCGGCCTTTCCGAAATATAAAGGCTGTCGGAAAGTGACTTTGGGAGCCCCTAGCAGGGCCCCCTTAGCCCCCCTACTATGGGCCAGGGGGGCCCTACTAGGGGCCCCCCTAAACATCCCTGCACCATGTGGCAGTCACCACATGGTGCCTGCCACACGGTGCAGGGATGTTTGAAACCATTCATTATTTGATTGCAGAGTCCGCTGTGGCCTTTTTCTGGCCACCGCACAAGCTGCTATTGAATAGTGAATATTTTCAATCGCCCTGATCCAGCGGGTGGAACCGCCTTATGGTCCGGCGGTTCCATTCTGCAACGGTGTCGGTCAGATGCTTGTCCGACCGACATCGTAATTAGGCCCTATATTGAGTGTCTCGCTACCAAAGGTACATGCATTCACAAAGGGAGACAGGTGAGGATGTGACAGGCAAATATAGATAGGTGGGGTAGACTGAGGGGTATTGACAGGTGAGAAAGATGGAGGTATGGTAGACAGAGTAGAGCTAGTGCGACGCTGATAGGTGAATAGAGATGTAGCGAGAGGGAGAGGTAAAGATAAAAGAATGAGGTAGAAGAGGTGAGTTGAATTAAGGAAAGTAGTACGGGGCAGCAAAAGGAGTGAGAAAGAAAGAAAGGTTGACGGTGGTTGAAAGAGGTGACTTTGAGGAAGTGTGGTAAAGAGAAGGGCAGAAATGTTGTGATTGGTGAGCTAGAGAGAAATGAGATACAATAAGATAAAGGTGGAGAGAGAAAGGTGAAGTGGAGAAAGGCGAGGGCAGAGGGAAAAGGAAGAGACCAAGAGGTGAGGTAGACTGAAGGATGTAAGAGTAAGCTAGAGAGAGGTGTCCAGAAGCAGAGAGGAAAAGAAAGGGATGAACAAGGCCTATTGATAAATGATTCAGTCAAAGGTATGCAGAGAATGAAAAGTAGCTAAAGGGTAGAGGGTAGAGAGTGGTGAGGCAGGGATAGGTGAAGAGAGGCAAAGGTCCTACCACCACCACACTGCAGGCCTGTCCACAGTATTACTAGTGTGATGGTTGTACTGCCACAGGACCACTACGACCGCTTGGTATCCAGGATCCTGAGATGGTCGAGCAGCAGTTGGAGGCAGAAATATGCTGATGGTGCTGCAGTGGCACTGCCGAGCAGATTTTGAGTTGCCTCTTCACCGCCCTTTTCATGACAGTGAGCCTGCCATGAAACGGATGATGGAGAGGCAACAAAGGGGGCCCTAATAGGGCCCCCGCCATTTCTTGTCATGCATGCGGGGGGCAGAAGTAGCGCCCCCCTGGATATGCAACCCCAGGAAGGTGCAGTCGGAGCTCTGACAGCAGGGGTCTGCATGTTAGGCTCTTCTATGAGCATAACAGACCACCGCAGTACCGCCTGCAGATCAGGATTAAACTCCTAATCTGGCAGGCGGCCGCACCACGGCTTTGGTGGTCTTACAGTGGATGACGCATTGGTGCCATCACTGTAGGACCGCAAAAGTCACAATCAGGCCCAGAGTCTGATGCTGGGACATTTAGCTTGAGAATTTTGCCCCACCGGTTTAAAAGTTCACCAGTCGCAACATTTACACACAATAACCGTGTTACAGCCATAATGGGTGCATGGACGTCTTTCTGACATCAAATTGCAGGTGACAGTGACTCGTGATGGCTACCCTGTCCGTGAAAAACCTCCAGAGATTGCAAATTGTCTGCTCCAACAGGTAAACATGCCTCAGGATTTGTTCTCAAGTCAACCCTATCACTCAGCTGCTGCCAGAAAGAAGAAAAGAAATACAATTTGATCCTAATTCTGGGATCAGAGGTGGTTCCTGACATTTCTCAGACGTTTCCCCTCGACTTTTCACTAACAATATGGTGACGAAATGTGGGGATGTAAACAGCCTCAAAATAATGAAAGTTGTAAAAATTGGGTGCAGAAATGCCAATTCCAACAGTAATTACCATTTCCTCAGTGTACAAATTGGAAACTATGGTAACTCTGTACCTCTAAATTAACAATACCACCTGAATCGGTAATTCTTAATAAGAAGGTATTACTACCTATTTTATCAACCTTAAATAAGGAAAGATTAAGTTACAATGTAATATATTTCAAAATTATGCCTTATATGTTTCATGCAGATGTTTAGAGTCGGTTCAAAACTCACTTTAGCCATTTTAGAACATTGTAACGACCTTTGTGCTACTGAAGGATCTTTGTAACAAAAAGTATTAACCAACTTGAGTATCTTACGTCCAATAAAAATCAGTGGACTACACATTGCACTTAATGCTCTGAAACAGGCACATCAACCAACTGGGGGGCATATTAGCATGGGCTTTATCGCCGCTTTAGCGGCACTTTTTGCCACCAAAGCGGCGATTTTTTTATCGCCCTATCAGCAAGCTGTTGCTAACAGGTGTTAGCGACAGCTTTCTGGTGATAGCGGCCGGTTTTCCTATTGCCTTGCATGCCAGCGATAATCATCACTAATGACATGCAAGGTAGGCGTTCCCAACTAAAAGCGACTGAAAATAGTCGCTAACACAACTTCCCCCTATTAGCAACGCAGGCGAAGCGATAAAAAAAGTCGCGCTAAGCGCGATTAGCGCTAGTATTTAACACCTGCTAAAAACACGACTTACCTGTTTCTTCAATGAGAGGTGCCTTGTCAGGCTAAGTCCACCATGGCGTTAATGCGTGAATATCGCTGGATTTCCAGCAATATTCAGGCATTTTGCCGCTATCGCTGGATATTTTATCACAGTGGAGATAAACGTTGCTAATAGCGGGTTATCTCCGCAAAAATATCCAGCGATAAAAACAAACGCGCTAAGCGCGTTTTGCTTTAATTATCGCAAGTTGTTGCTAATATCCCCCTGAGCTATTTAAAAATCCGAAACTAAGGACAGAGGTTACAGATACATATCTCTCCATCATGTTTCTTAACCACCTGCGTTATCAGACTATTATTATACCCTGAAACATGGATTGTCTCTGCAGGAAGCACATTAACACCCCAAGCTCTTGTAAGATGCAGTCTTTTGCTGATTAATTAGCCAGGCAAAATAGCATTACTGTCAGTTTGTTTTCCCCATTATCAATTTCTCTGGGGTCATAGTTTCTAAAAAAAAAAAAAACATGGGATGATTGCCAACGAACAGCTCCCTCTGACCTCGCCCCCTATCGTCGGAAGTACCACTGCCGCCATTATGTTGGGTTCCAAAATACAGTTTTCCTTTCCAGAACTACCCATCACTCTCACAGTTAATGCTAGATGTACATAGACGGGGATGATGCACAACAGAGCAAGTACACAGGGCTCTGGGTGGCAGCTGTGTGAGAGAGGTCTTCGCTGCCAAATGTTCTGCACAACTCTCATGCAGCAGATGAGAAAGAAAGGAATCGTGTCTCACATCTGGGCCTTGACAAACTTTGCTGGAAAGGGGAGGGGCAGAGGAAATGGGAATGCATTCAGCACGTATTGACAGAGTGATTGAAAGCCTGCCAGGGAATGAAGGCAAAGACATTGAAACTTACACTGGCCCACGAGATCCCCACACGTTGTATTTTAACAAGTGACGACAGATGGCAAGTCCAAGTCCAGGCACTCCTGAAGGTGTAGCATGCAAACGCGCACACGCAAATCCTAAGTACCCCTCTGGGATTGCCCATCAAACAGAGGTATACGTATGCAGGCACCCTACCAGTACCTTTACGTGCACAAAATTCATGCTCAGATTGAATGCTGCGCTTATCCTTCAAAGCAGGGGCGCATGGATGCACACATTAATTACAAAACAAACACCCACTCATATACTGTCTCCCTCTGTCTCTATTTTGCATACTTGGTATTGCTATAGCGCAGATCTAGCTCAGAGAAGCAATGAAGCGCTTTACAAAGAATACATCTATTTCCAGAGAATTTGAAATATGAGGCCCAGTATGTAGAGCATTCTCTGTATATTGAAGTGGTAATAACATATGTTTTGGCCAGTAGATTGCACTGTTGGTTTTAAGTGCCTTGTATATTAAAAGATTCACGGTTGTTTACATTACATATATATATACAATTTGAAGCATTAAGGGCTAAAATGAGACTCTTGTCTTTATATAAGGCGCTAACAAATCATGTTTGTGTATTACTTCGCCAGTTTTTGTGTTGGTAAGTTTGGTAAACATTTTCCAAGGATTTCATAGCACAAAACACATTTGAAAAGTCAATTGTTCAACACAATGCTTATGGTGTTCTGCAATGAGCACATAAATGTAGATTGGTTAAAAAAATTCTAAATCAAATTGGTGTGGATCCTGAATATCGACTACAGAATATCGTGGGACACTAATATCATGGGCAGAATATTGAGGGACAAAATATAAAAAGATACGTATGTATAGAGTTACGCTACACATATATGGAACTTCAATATATATCTTCAAGGTACATAGATGTAGAGTTAAGAATAGTAAATCCATTTGTCCCTATATACACTTATCTTTCGATATGCGGTCTCTTGATATTTTGGCCACAATATTGGTGTTCAAGCTGCATGGACAGTCTATTACCCCTTATTATGTACCATGGCCAGGGCAGGACTGGGAACCAAAACCGGCCCAGGCAAAGTGCTCGGTCGGCCCCCCGGGGGTTGGGGGTGCGGCCGAGTTGTTTGCCAGGACTGGTTTTGGCCGATTTTGTTACAGAGGCCGATATTGCAGCTATGCTGCAAAAGCGGCCCTGTAACAAAAACGGCCCCCAAGGGGTTCAAAACTGGCCCCCACCCTAGTGGCCCACCGGGGAAATGCCCGGTGCCCGCTATGGCCAGTCTGGCCTTGACCACGGCTAGGCAAGATTGAGATAATTAAAGAAGCTGCGAACACTTAATTATAAATTACTAGTTCTACTCATTCTTAACTTATTTATTAATGGTTTTAAGACGTTCTAATAATTATTTATGAATCACGGAATCAATCAAAGGCAATTGGGTTTAATTCTTATTTTATGATGTTTTTAGATAATACATTTTAATTTGATCATTTTAAGAAAATGGCTGTGCTAATTAATTTTAATGTAAGCTTTTATGTACCTAAAATGATGCAAATAAAGTTTTCTGACTAGTGTGCCACGATATTATTGTTATCGTCATTCCAGAGTACAATCCATCAAACTGTACCAAGTTTGATCTGTACACAGAGCCCCCCTCGAACTACAGATGCGCGTGTACAATGTAAATAATGATCCAGATATTTTCGAGAAAAGCAGCCTAATTAATGATCGGATTTAAGGATAAATAAGGCAAGCGCAAAGAGAATAAAAACGTACGTATTACATGGGTTACAGGAAAGCATGGCGTGTGTAGAACTCTGGGAAGCCATTATAAAATGCATGTTTGGCTACTCTATTAAGTTCTAGTTAACAACGGAATTGCAAAGCGCTATTTTTAAACTTTCTTAAAGTTTTAAAAAAGCACTTTGCGAGTCCAAACGAATGTAATTTTGTATCAAAGAATATGGTTTCCCAGAAATGTGCATTTCTGGAAAGCAATGTAGTTCATATAGTAGTCAGTCACTAAAGAAATGTAAAGCCGCTCAGCAAGCATGAATGAAATAAACTTTGTTGACAACAGCAAAAAAAGTTGATAAATAAAAAAAACATAGGGGCATATTCTCAAGGACCTATCGCCTAGTTAGCGGCACTTTATCGCCACTTTGGCGGAGATAAATTCATCGCACTATTCACAAGCTGGTGCTAACAGCCAATATCATCCAGTTTTCCGGCAATAGCAGCCGCAAAAACATTGCCACAGATGACACTGGCAACTAACGCTAATGAGATGCAGAGTAGGCATTCCGGTGCAAAAAGCCGTGACAACACCACTTCGCAACATTCTCAACGACCAGCCAGATCGACGATAAGTTCACAAAACTTGCGATAAGGTGAGTTAGCAGCAGGGATTTAACACCTGCTCCGACCTGGTGTTAAGTCGGACGACACCCTGCACCATAAAGGGAGCCGAGCCCAGAGCCACACCTGAAGAACAACAGATGCCATGGAGCTACTCATCATGCAGCTCGGAGCCCCAAGAGGGCCACAACACCCACTGCCACCAGCCCCAGACCCGCTACCCTCCTGGACCCTCTCACCCCCCCCGGACCACCACAGAGGCAGCGCAGACAAAGACAGCGGACCTTCAGAAAACGCACCAGCCTCACAGACTTAACATCAGAGGATGTCATTGCCCACTACAGGCACAAAAGGACCACCATCCTACGCATCCTGACCATCATTGCCCACAGGCTGACGGTACAAACACAGCGGACAACCAACATCCCTCCGCAGACAAAGCTGCTGGCTGTGCTGCACATGTTGGCCTCTGGGACCTTCCAACTAACAACTGCCAGAGTCGGAGGAGTCTCACAGCCAGCCCCATCCAAGTTCCTCACACCTATCTTGGATGCCATCATCAGCTTGGTACCCAGTACCTTTACTTTCCACACACTGTGCAGGAACAGCTGGAAACCAAGCAAGGCTTCTATGCCATAGCTGCCTTCCCACACGTGTTGGGTGCAATCGACTGCACACATGTACTCTTTGTGCCCCCTGCCACCACTGCATACAATTACCGCAACAGGAAGCACACGCATTCCATCAATGCGCAGGCAATAGTGGACCACCGTGTACTCTTCACCAATGTAGTCTCCAACTACCCAGGCAGTGTGCATGATTCCTTCATCTTCCGACAGTCCATCATCAACCAGTGATTTGAGGCTGGCACCTATGGGAATGCATTGCTCGTTGGCAAGTACCAAATGAACACACCACACACCTCAACTCCACAATCATGCAACTCACCACTCTGGGAATGTTACAAACTCACACACAACATGCCAAACAACATGCCCACCTACCAGACACGACAGCACAACTTACTGTGGTGACCTGGGCCAGCCATGAACACAAGCCATCAACGGCATGGCACCTCAGCCACACAATAGCAGAATGTGGGGAGAGGTGGGAACCAGGCATGTGCGAAGGGGGCAAGTGACCCATGAATGAGAATATACACAATGCCAAGTGTGGCGAGGATGTGCTGGACAGACTGCAGTATGCAAGACCTCGGACGATGATGGGGAAGATGTGGCAGGTGTATACACCCTACTCCAGCAGGAATATCCCAAAGGGACACAATCTTGGACAATTTCTTCACATGAGCACGATCAGCTCTGGTGCCCCTACCTCAGTGCACTGCGACTCGCCGACCCTTCTAATTGAATATTGGGTGACCTCTGTACTTGCTCCGGCTACAAACATGATGCTTCGCAGTTGTTTGTGTTATGTTGGTGTTTTCTGTTTCCGCTTTAATGGTGAACACTGTTCAAGTTGTTGCCAGCACCAACCACTCCCTGAGGGCTGGCTCACACTCACCCCACACCCATCCAGCAAAGGTGTCACTGGTCAGGTGACCCTGGTAATAAAGAGTGGCCGGGTGCATGTACGCATAGCCAGTTCATCTGACTATCAAAGTGTGTCCGTATGCTCATTACGTATGCATGATGGCACCGGGCCCTACCACATTACATTTTGCGTTGTACAATGGACACACCATGTCACCCCAGGCAGTGGGTAAGACCTGGTACATGTAGCTCTGTCGTCCCCCCTTCATACGTAAGAGGAGTGGACTGGGCCGGCGTACGCAAGTCCAGCGTAGGGGTGTGAATTATTGTCCTGGAGCTCTGGGCATGGTTCAGTAGTGGAAAAGTGCAAATCTGTAAGTGGTCCCTGATGGGAATTGGACACTCACGTATGTAATCGAGTTCGGCTGCGATGAGTTCGAACCCCACCTGCACCTGTTTAGCCACCTCCTTCTGGCAGTCTAACACCTAGCCGTGGAATGCGATGTGTGCTTATGTGAGGTGCTGGGAGCCATCTGTGGTGGTGTGTGCTTTCTGCTGTGTGGTCTGTGCAGGGGGTGGGGTCTCCTGGATGCAGCTGGGCTGCCCTGCTTCTGGAGGTGGGTTGCCTAAGATGTCCATGAGCTGTTGTAGGGCATCGGTGTCGAAGGTGTGGAGGGCCTCTTCATCATCACTGATGAGTTGTCTGATCATCTCTGCAGGAAGTGTTGATTGTACCTCTGCTATGTGAAGGGGAGATGCATTTTAACATTGTGTTGACATGTATGTTGATGCATTGTTCATGTTTACCTCGGGGCTGCATTACAATGTTCATTGTGACTGTTTGGGAGGAGCTAAGTATTTGATGCGGGAGAGTAGACATTTCAACTACATCACGGATGTGAGGTTGTACACGTACATTTTCATCTCACAGTTTCCTGCTATGCCAGATGTGATTGGCCATTTTCCAGCCACAGGCGGAACCAGTTGTGTCCTCTGTTCTGTCGTGGGAGTGTTGCACTTTGTACCACATTGTCGTCAATGTTGATGTGCTGTTATTGCTATGTGTGTGTGCTGCATTGTGGGTGAGTCGCCCCTGCTGCTCAGATTTGGCTGACCCTTATCCCTTTCAGGCAGTGTGCCTTTGACTTTTAGGCTTCAACAGTGCTGGGATGTTTCGGACTTGGGTATATTGGGCTCTTGGTCGAGTTGTGACTCCTGGGCATGGTTTGTCCGCAGATGTTTTTTTGCGTCAGGGGTGGTTTGTGTACGTGGATGTGTCAGAGTGTGGCCTGCTCCTTTCTGGATGTGGTTCACACTCAGCCACCTCAATGTCGTGGCATGCACAATGTCATTATGATTGGACTGCAGCCATGCTAATCGTCGTGTAGTCTCACTTGCATTGTCGGTGTGGCTCACAAATACGATTCTTTGCTGGGTTTTGCACGTATGCATGTGTTGGTTGTGATATTGGTGATGTGTGGGGTGGGACCCCTTTGGGCATGTTGGGGACGGGGGCCTACTTGGTGTTTGTATGTGTGCTGCAGTGTGCCACAGGTGTCAGGGACATGATCCAGAGTCATTGTGGGTGTGCAGTGTGCTCTGCTTAATTGTGCATGTGTGCCATTGTGCCTATCTCCCCCCGTCCCCCCAGTCCCTGGTCAGTACTCACCCTGTTGATGTTGTTTCAGGTCATGTTGAGCAGTGTCCGGTGCCACAACTCCTGGCACCGTATCCCAACTGCTGACTGTGGCCACCATTTTCTCCTTGTCATCCAGCTTCTGGTGTGCCACTGGACCCCCACCTCCAATCTGCGTTGCTGCTTTCATGTTGGCATCCAGTTTCTTATTGGTTTTGGCCTTCACATTATTCCAGTGCCTCTTAACCTCTTCCATTGTTCTCCTCAGCGCTGCAACTGCATTCACATGGTCCAAGATATTCTGCCATATTTGCGTCTTTGTTGCCAATGACACGTTTGCCTTGCCGAACAGTTGTTGGTAGTGTTCTATCACCTCCGTAACAATGATCCTGTTTTCCTGCGGACTGAACCACGTCTTCCTCTTCTCCTTGGCCATCCCCGACCCCAAGGTTCCTTGCTGGTGGTCTGTGGGGCTTGTGGGGTTTGCGTTGTCCTCTTCACTCGGTCCAGGTGCATCCATGGTGCTACGCAGTTTATTTTTTTCGGCCTTTTTTTATTTTTCTTTAATAGTGCATTTTCCCGCATGATGCTTTGGAATTGCAGGCCTGTCACTGGTTATCGCTGACTTTTGTAATGCAATTGGCCACATAGCAACTTTTTTGCGTTCGTGTTTCGCGTTTTCCCTGCATTGCATTAGTTTTAACGCGGTCATTTGGTACGTTATCGTGAGACTATCGCACGGGTTGAGAATATAAAGGTTACACAGCGTTATTTTCCCGCGAGAGACTGCGATGTGCAAAGTTGCGTTAAGAAAATTTTGCGATAGTTATTACACGTTCTTGAGAATATCCCCCATACTTTTTCAGCACGAGCTAAGGCTGACAGCACCGGTAACAGCATTGCCCCTGGATATCCTGTAAAAATGGGTAATAACTGGTGGAAACATTCCTCGTGCAGAACATTTGGGCATCTGTATTCCAGCTTTTCCTGGCAGAAACTACCAGGATGGGGATGGTATTCATTGCCAGCGTTTCTATCCGCTGGAGTTCCTGACACTCCTGAACGATGGCCAATGTCATAAAAGATCACACATGTATCCGTTCAATTGCTTCTTTTTTTTTTAATCTGCTATAGCCAAACACAACATTAATTCGCCCTCAATGTATGCATTTCTGTACTTCGAGACTTTATACATATCTTTTAGTCATCATCCACTGCAACCTTAGCTCACACTGAAAACGAGTTCTTGGAAAATGTATTGATTTATACATTCATTTGTTTACAGACACTAGAATATTTCCAACAGAAACACTTTACCTAGTGAAAGGTCATTTAAACATAGGACAGTAACACTGTTTGGGTCAATGGAAACACCACTGGAGATGTAGAAGTATAAATGTTTTACAGGAGAAGATAATTATCAATATATGCTAACAAGGTCACAATGAATATCAGTTGCCGCAGCCACCAGCAAGCATCAACAGTGGGCTAAGGCAGAAATGAGCATCAATGTCCCCAGCAAGTAAAGAGCATTAAAGGCCCCAGGCAGTAAAACCTTTCTTATATTTTCTCAAATGCTATCATAAAAGTAAGCCCCTCAGACCATTTGTAGTGGTTTGCCCAATATATTGGGCACCAGCATTACCTAATTACCTATGGACCGTATAGTGTTTATCTGAGACCCTGCATCCACTCAGAACATTCTGTCCCCCTGCCCACTATGTCCCAGAACGGCGCAGGATGGGGGTTTCTAGCACTGCTCCATCTTGAGTCAGAGGACCAGGGCAGTTCTGGTTTCCTTACGGTAAAGAAACATCCCACCAGGCCTTTGGCAAAGCCTGAGGGATTGTATGGGGAGGATGAGGTCCAAGGTGCAATGCTTCCTGGAGCTTAGACAGGACATGGGGAGTGAAAGAAATGGGCATAACAAGCCTCCCCAGTCCTTAGGCCAGGGGGCTAGGGATTGGATCATGGGGAAAGGCGATACACCCCTTCCCAGCAAATTGACAAGGGTGGAGATATTTACATCAAAAAAACTCTCGCCCCTCAGGGCAGACCCTAGTTGAAGTTTTAATTCATCTTTCATGGCCAGGGAGGGTAAAGATTCATTTTTTTTGTTTTGTAAATTCTCAATAAAATCCCAGTGCTACTATGCATGGTGAGAGACTGTGCACTCAGAGCATGGTGGACATAGAGCTGAGTGCAGGCTCTGTGCCCAGGGCCTGCTGCACATAACCAAACGTTGTGCTAAGCTGATTTGGCCTGCTGCAAGGCAGAGACAGGTCTGAGCATCTGGTACTGAGTGATGGGGCTGCTGGGGACCATGACTGGGGGCTGGGGCCGTTGGCCAATGTGCTCCAAAATAAACACGAAGAATAAAAAATGCATAGCAAGTAATGTGCAATATGGTGTTATATTGTCATTAAAGAGTTCTTATGAGATCATAAACAACGAGGCAAAATGCCAAATAGCTTATAAATGTCACCAGAACCCTGTTCCGCCTATGTCTCAAAGCCATTGAAACACAATGTGAAAGGGTTTTAAACGAATATGATGTGGCATAAAGAATATATGCAGCAACAGATGGTGCAATGGCACTTTTATTGCTCCAGGAGGTTAGACCTACAATATGCCTCACAGGTTATGCAGACACCAGTGAGTCATTCATCCTCTTCCTTCATCTGACAGGAGAATAAATATGACCTGTTAGGTACTTGGCTGCTAGAGGGGACGAAGCAGTGCAACTGAGTTTCTGTGCTGAAGATGCTCTTTCACTTGGTTACAGCTGCAAGTATGATCACATGAAATTGGTAATGCACACCGTTTCTAGGACATGCCAGACCTGGTGAGTATTTATTAATGCACTGGGAGCCAGATCACCAAACATTTTGGACTAGCACCATTCCATGTCCTTGATGGTAAGCAAGACAGCTCTTGGTGCAAACATCTTTTACCACTGTATTATGAATGCAGATGTGTGGAGTTGGTAATGTAGAATACTTGAAATACAAAGAATACTTGTGCATATTTGTTGTGTTGTTTTTTCTGCTATTATATGTTTGTACTGTTATTTCATAGTGTCGTACCGCTGTCATTGTGTTACAATCGGTTTAGACTGGTTATGTGGTGTGCCCTGTTATTTTTATGTTGTATTGTCATTTTACTTTGCGTTCACTTATTGAGTACTGTAATGACTTTAAACATGCTAACAAATGCTGCTCCATTTCCTGCTAAAAGAAGCATTTTCCTTTAAAGTTCCAGTAAGAAAACAACCATTTACCACTGTCAAAGGCCTTAATTAGGAGTTTAGGTATGGCACCTGAAAAATCACAATACCATGGGGTGCATTATTTATTGGGTGTGATAACACCTATGACGAGTTTGTGGGGAATAACATGTGGATTTTGGTGTTTAATGCACAAACATCTGCATGGCACTGTAAATACCACATGATTTTCCTCCATTAAATTTTGACAGGTTTGACCTGCCGAGATTTAACAACAGTTGAGGTATTCAACACAACCGAGAGTTATGGGATGAGTTAAATACCTATCAACTCATAATTCCGACCTGTGCATAAACAGGGGTGCACGTGTCAAAATACACTGACCACCCTGTAATCAGGCCCTAAATTGGTCAAATCCCCTGCTCCGGCTCTTCATCCATTTAAGACACTTATCAGTCCAAAACTATGACAGAGGTATTTCCAGCTCTCACGTTATGTGGTACAGTCCTTAAATGTTTCACAGGAGTGAAATGAGTGACTTTTGCTGCAACAGTAGGTGCAGCTGTTTCATGCCCAAAACATATGAAAATTGTCAATTTGTTCATGCAAAACAATTGTTTATGTTAGCTGTCTCAGATTTGAATTACAATAAATTAGTTGATTTACCCATTACGCTCAGTGGTTTGAGCTTTTTCAGAAAACTGTGAGTCACATAAGTTTCCCCTCGCACTCAATGCACCTGCAATTATGCAAAACTACAGGTTTTGCCCTATACTTTGTTTGACTGTGTAATATTTTAAGAATGTATCTAGGTACCTCAAAAAGGCTGCTAAATAGGCTTCAGGTTGTGCGACATCCCGTCTACTTTGTCATGTTCCTAAATTTGCTTCGGTCTCTTCACACCAAAGCTCTCTTCACTGGTTACCAATTGATAAGCACGTTGAATTTAAAGCTACAAGCATAAGGTTTTAAGTGATTATGGCCCCTCCTACCTTAGGGCCTTGGTGCGTAATCTTTGCTCTAGCAGCTTGCTTCTTGCAACAATAATTCGGTTCAGACCATCTAGGCAAAGTGAAAGGTCGTTTGCTCTTTGTGGCCCCACTTTATGAAAATCTTTTCCTTTGAAGCTACGTGTGCACATGCCTTTTTGGAGATTCGTAAGCTGTTAAAAACTTGGGGGCATATTTACAAGGGCTTTATCTCGCTTTTTTGGCGTACAAAGCCAAAAAAGCAGAGATAAAACCAGCGCCCTATTTACAAGAGGGTGCTAACATGCATAATCGCATGTTAGTACCATTTTTCCCAACACCTCACTTTGCATCTCCAATGAGGTGCAAAGTGGGCATTTCTGGGCGTACCCAAGATGAACTACCTTGCAAATATCTCTGATGTTTATATCGCGATATTTACAAGGCAGCCCACATGATTTTAGCACACATTAGATTTTGGCGAAAACTGCCTTTTTCGCCCAAACCTAACGTCTGCTAAAATCTTAACTTAGCCATCCCTAACATAGGGGGTGCATTATGCTGATACGACCCTGTGGGTTATCGCCCTTTTGCAGGGAACATCGCTGGAAAACCTGCGATGTTCCCTGCAAAAGGGCGATAACCTCGCTATCTCTGGAATTTTTATCGCCCTGGAGTAACGCGTTGTTAATAACGCGCTACCAGGGCGATAAATACCAGAGATAGCCTGCAATAATATAATTATCGCTAAGCACAGCCAGCGATAATTATCGCTGGCCTTTGTTAATATGTCCCTTGGCTATTTTATATACAATTGATCTCCAGCTACAGTTAAGTAGTGGTGGGAACCCCCGTTGGGGAAGCCACGTGCTTAATAAACCCGTAGATCGATAGACAGCAGGGGCAGCTCCTTCATGTGAGAGGAGGAGCGCTGCACCATTGTTTCTCGCAGTGCGAGAAGCAGAAACATAAAATGGTATAAATACTATTTTATGTTTCTACTTCTCGCACTGCGAGAAAACAGAGGGCGGGGAGGAGTGGCTAGCCCAATGTAGTAGGTGCTGACTGTTTGGTTGGCCCCAGGACCGACCAAACCAGTCATGCACACTCTCCCTTTTCTCCATGTAGGCTGCATGCTACTTACATTTATATAGCGCTTACTAACTAACGAGGCATTGAAGCACTATTCGGTGAGTAGCACAGTACTCCAAAGTGGATTAGTGATGGATTAGTATAGGGAAATCTAAGGGGGATATTCTCAAGGACTTATCTCCGAGTTAGCGGCACTTCATCTCAGCCAATGTGGTGATAAATTCATCGCACCATTTACAAGCTGGTGCTAACAGCTGATATCACCAATTTACCTGCGATAGGAGCCGCAAAAAACAACGCCACGAATGACACCGGCAACTAACGCTAATGACATGCAGAGTAGGCGTTCCCGTGCAAAAAGCAGCAACAACACCACTTCGCAACATTCTCAATGACCAACCAGATCTGCGATAAGATCCCAAAACATGAGAAGAGGTGCGTTAGCAGCAGGGATTTAACACCTGCTCTTACCTGGTGGTAAGTCGGACGACAACCTGCACCATGAAAGGGAGCCCAGCACACAGCCACACCTGAAGAACAACAAATGCCACGGAGCCACTGATCATGCTGCTCGGACACCCAAGAGGGCCACAACACTCACCGCCACCACCCCTAGGAACCCCCCCTCCCTGGGCCCTACCCCGGCCCTCCCAGGACAAAGATAGTTCACATCAACTTTACAAATACTTCAACCAAACAATTTGCCTGAAGCCACACAATAACAACAATTTAAATTCATGTGGGGACAGACAAAGGTAAATCACTCATTCATCTTTGAATTTCCCAAAAAGAATAATTCATTCAAATGTAACGCAATACTAATATTTGGAAGAGTCATGGCGGGTCTCCCATGGATATTCTGTAAGTCACAGCCTGCAAGACAAAATTCAAGATAAGAAGGTGTGTCCTGTGCTCATCAAAGGACAGAGAGAGAGAGAGAAAGAGAGAGAAAGGGGGAGAGAGGGAAAAGGAGAGAGAGAGAAACAAAGTAGAGAGAGACAGTGAAAGGAAGAGGTACAGAGACAAAGAGAGAGAATCATCCCTGGACCCTGTGCGTGGTTCATATCTGGGCTGGTTAGGAAACCAACTGATGCGTGTGTCTCTGTTGCAGTGTCGGCGCCAACCGACAATGTCGCCCTGTTGCATGCACACGGAGGCCGGGCGCGCAGGAAGGGATTGTACAAGGAGCGCAAGGCCGCTCGGGGTCTTAGCTGAAGCATGCCAACTGTCGCTGTTGCTGCCTTCCGATTGGCAGCGAGTTACTGCTTGGTTTGGCTTGTCACATCATGCCAGCACCTCTTGACCTCCCCCATTGACCTCCTCAACACTCCGACTCCATTGACATTGTTCACGATGGACTGCCATATTTCCGTTTGTGCTGCCAATGACACAGTGGAGGTGACGAACAGTTCTTGGTAGTGTTCTATCACCTCCGTGACGATGATCCGGTTTTCCTGCGGACTGAACCGCGTCTTCCTCTTCTCCTTGCCCTTCCCCGACGCCGGGATTCCTGGCTGGTCATCCTGGGGGCTTGTGGGGTTTGGGTTGTCCTTTGCACTCAGTCCGGGTGCATCCATGGTGCAATGCAGTTTATTTTTGCTTTGGGGTATTTTTTGGGTTGCTTTTATAGTGCATTTTCCCGCATGACACGTGGGAATTGCAGGCCTGTCGCTGCTTATCACTGATTTTTCGATTGCAGTTGGCCACATCGCCACTTTTTTCACGTTCATGTTGCATTTTTCCTGCATCGAGTTAGTTAGTTTTAACTCGGGCATTTGGCACGTTATCGTGAGACTGTCGCATGGTGCCGCCGGGTTCAGAATACAACATTAAAACGGCGTTATTTTCCCGCGATAGACTGCGATGTGCAAAGTTGAGCTAATCAAATTTTGCGATAGTTATCCCACGTTCTTGAGAATATCCCCCTAAGTTGTTAAGTCGAGCAGTGGATATGTGAGTCTGTTAGTTGGATTGAATACAATAAAGGAAGGATAGAAGAAGGAAAAGTCTAGAAAGTGTTATTAAGGAGATCATAGTAGTAGAAGATGTTTGGGATGCGTTAAAGACGGGATACAGGAGGGAAGAGTTTAGAAAGTGTTATTTTGGAGATCATAGTAGTAAAATGAAGTTTGGGATGAGTCAAAGGAGGGACAGAGGAGGGAAGAGTCTAGAAAGGGTTGTTAGGGAGATCATATGGATAAGTCAGAGCGTGGAGGTAGAGGATATAGTGAAAGAGGTATCGGATGAGACATAGAGCAGTAAATTGGAGAGAGTTGAAGGGTCACTGCCAGCTACACTTACACACACGGTAACTGGGTATACCAGCAGGTAACCTAGAACTACTTGAAATAATATTATTACCCCCAGGTCTCTCCAGTCCTCGTCCCATTCAGTACAAATGGAGACAGAAAAAAATAACAGAGAAATGCTGGGATCCCTACTCCACCCCCTCCCACTGGGAGTATTTAACCTGTGCTTACCCAGCATTCCCCCTGTTCTTTTTTTCTGTCTGCTGACAAAATGGGGCCAGGATTGTACTGGATGCTGCTCCTGCTGGTATGGAGTGGTGGGCTCCTGGATTCCCCGTCTGACGGCCGGGCTGTCTGTTATTGGTTTCTTTGTGTGTCTCCTTGCGTGCCAAGCCTGCCGAGAGGCGCGGAGGTTGCCTACCAGCCCATTGCAGATGGTGCACCGGATCAGCGGAGTGGTTCTAGTTTGCGGGTGTGCATCCTCCTGTTGCCCAGGGTGGGCGGGAGGATGCATTGGAAGATGGATGGCAGCTCGGGGCTGACTTGGTGGTGCCCCAGGAGTGCTTGCTGGGCCATGGTGTGGTGGATATTGTGACAATTAATGAACGGATACACTCCTGGTTTTTGTTCAGAGTCCACAGTTTAAAAAAAATCCTCATGGCAAAGTTATGGCATGCTAGCTAGTTACGTGCTCTGCCCCACCGGCACCAATATGAAATTCTGAAACCTAGTGGCCCCCCAATTTGCGCCACCAACAAGTTGCACAGCCTTGTACACAGTTTACACAAGAAACCAATTTTTTCATTAGAATCCATTTTGATGCGCTTTTAATCCCTGTTGCTTTCCAAATGTCTTCTATAATTTTTCCATTCCCATCAAAGGTAACATGATTTGACTTTTTTCAAATGCTAAGGAATTGCCCATCCAGGCTTTATTCTCAAGCACCCTGGAATACCCAGTTCATCCAGGACAGCCACAGCTTTGTTCACCCAATGCATTTTGGGCTGTTTAGCCCTTCCTCAAGGGTATCTAGAATATTAAGACAAACATCCACTTTACTCGTTTTACATAGAACTCACAACTTGCTAATCCACTAAAATCATAATCAAAACGGTCTCCATTCCCACCCTGCCCCATAACTAACGTCACTAAAACCACTAAAAGATCGTGCTCAGTGAACTCCTCCTTTCACGAAAAAAACCCTTATCAAACAAAATACCTCAGGTACAGTGCTTTCCATACTTGCCTATACTAAACCCCCCTTGTGCAACCCAACTCATGTCCTAAATCACAACCCGCTCAAAAAACGTCATAATTTAGACGCTCTTCCAAGCAGCATGTCCACCTCTCCCATACTCCGTTAGCACTGTTTTAAACTTGCACCTCGCAACTTTACTGCTGCAATCCCCCATGTGTAAGCCATTGAATTTAAACATCCCATGAACATTCTAGCCCACTCTATGAGTGCTGATACGTGCATTAAACATAAAGAAAATACGAAACCCTTCCCCCAGCATTGTCCTGCTTAATCTGTTACTGCCCGAATCCACATCCAGAATTCAAACATCTAGGTGCCGATTACGATCCGGTAAAAAATTTCCCCGTGCGACTCGTATCCGGTCTTTTTACCGTACGAATCGTACAAGTGCCGTACGAACTGGCAATCACGATTCGCATGGGAAAAAGACCATACGAATCGCATTGGGAATAATTCCCCACACGTCCTCGGGTCGGAAAAAGTGTCCGACACGTCCTCGTACGATTTACCGTACAAACGTGAAAAGCGAAGTCCGACCGGGGAATCACGATCCGTCCCGGGCGTCCGAATGTACAACCGTATGGTTAAAAGACCGTCCGCACCGAACTCCTATAACAACCATGGAGACGTCCAAACAGGTGCCCGGTACGTGCCGTACCCCCCCCAGCCCCCGCATGTATGCGCCGTACCCCCCCCAGCCCCCGTACGTACGCACCGACCCCCCCCAGCCCCCGTATGTACGCGCCGACCCCCCCCAGCCCCCGTATGTACGCGCCGACCCCCCCCCAGCCCCCGTATGTACGCGCCGACCCCCCCGTGTATGTACACCCGTGTACGTTCGAGTCGAACCCCCCCGTGTACGTTCGAGTCGAACCCCCCCGTGTACGTTCGAGTCGAACCCCCCCGTGTATGTTCGAGTCGAACCCCCCCCGTGTACGTTTGAGTCGAACCGCCCGTGTACGTTTGAGTCGAACCCCCCGTGTACGTTCGAGTCGAACCCCCCCGCGTAGCGCTGGGGGTACGCACCGTACATACACGGGTGGGGGTACGACTCGAACGTACACGGGTGTACATACAGGGGGGTTCGACTCGAACGTACACGGGGGGTTCGACTCAAACGTACACGGGCGATTCGACTCGAACGTACACGGGGGGGTTCGACTCGAACATACACGGGGGGGTTCGACTCGAACGTACACGGGGGGGTTCGACTCGAACGTACACGGGCGGGTTTGACTCGAACGTACACGGGGGGGTTCGACTCGAACGTACACGGGGGGGGTTCGACTCGAACGTACACGGGGGGTTCGACTCGAACGTACACGGGGGGATTCGACTCGAACGTACACGGGTGTACATACACGGGGGGGGTCGGCGCGTACGTACGGGGGCTGGGGGGGGTCGGCGCGTACATACGGGGGCTGGGGGGGGGTCGGCGCGTACGTACGGGGGCTGGGGGGGGTCGGCGCGTACGTAAGGGGGGTTGGGGGGGGGTACGGTGCGTACCGGGCCACCTACTCTGGTCGATTCGCGCCGTACTTCGCTTTTCCGGCACTTTTTGGGTGCCGTGAAAATATTGCCGTCCGGACTGCTGTCGGTTCGAATCGTAATTCCTGGGTCGTGAAACGCTGCCTGAAAGCGTCCCGACGTCACTTCGCAGCATTCCCGGATCACATTCGTATGTATGTTTTCGTCGGTCGGTGTTTTTTACGATTCGTACGGAAATGGTGTTTCCGTGCGAATCGTAATTCCATGTTTGTAAAGTTTTACGACCGGGTACGAGTCGGACGGGGAAAACGCTCCGACCGACGGTTCGTACCCGGTTTTTACCGGATCGTGATCGGCACCCTATTGTGAAAATATCCATTTGTCACTGTGTTGTAAATAATATCTGTTTCAAACACATATACATGCAATTAATATAAGTTATACATAATAGTATGCAATTCTGTAATCTGCACATTTGTGAAAAATCCATAGTAAAAATGTTGCAGTTCTTAAATCATTAAATGGAGTCCCTCTCACATACCACAGATCGCGTACTGCCACCCGTGTCTCGGTTTGGCTTTTGCACCATGCTGGAGTGTTTCAGGGCGCGTGGGATGGCTGCTGCGGGCAGACAGTGGAATGTGGTGTCCGTCTGCCACAAGGGTGAGTACTGCATAGGGGTTTTCTACATATCCTCTTTTTTAGGTCTCGCATAGGCAGCGCATGCGCTGCCTCTCCGAGGCATCAAGTAATTAGTATTACTAGTGAAACTCCACCCATTGCATTTCTCTTTGTTATGTCGCTTGCCATTGGTGAAATCTGGCATTGCTCTTCTTATCTCGCTCATTGTTGGGTAGTGGTCCGATACGTCGTCACTTCCGTTTTCTTCCGTTTCTGGAGAAGGCAGCATCGACCAACTACAGTTAACTTACGCTGCAGTGCGGTGTCTTTTAATGTAGGGACTACTTCGTTGTTTTTTTGCCATGGTACCTGATTCGCGCATATGTTTAATATGCACGGCCACTTTCCTCGGTGTTGCATGGCCGCTTTCCTCGGTGTTGTCACCCTCCCTCGCGCCTTGTTCTGTATTGGTAATGGTTTTCGGGAGTATGAGTGGGTATGCAGTGTGCGAATCGCTGGCTTTAGCAATGTTTGATTCTTTTTCCTTGTTTTGCGTGTAGGGCTAAATGCGCTCAGAAACCGGCATGTTTTTTTAACGTTCGTAATAGTTTTCGGGAGAATGCGTGGGGAAGCAGCTAAATATGAATTTGTGTAACCATCCAAGAAACAGCATTACATATCCGTTAAAAACATAATTAAATACACCCTTATACAGAGAGCGCAGCTGAAATAAGTACAAGTAAAAAAAATTAATTAGCACATGTAAATCAGCTGCACCCTAAGAGGCGCTGACAGCACAACCTGTGAGCAAGGGACTTCCAGGCACTTGGCTCCTTCTGAGCTGGCAGAAAAACCATGTTCTCACGCACCTCATGAACTACCCTTTCTATAGCGCTTAAACTTAAAATGTCCATAAGACAGCTCAGTTGGTTCAAATGAACAGCTGCTGTACACTCACCAAATTCAAGAGGAGGTGAACCTCAAATATTCACGCACCGTGGGTCAAAGTAGATGTAATCCTTCCAAGTTGTGTACACACTGTGCAATATGACACCTGGTTTATTTGCCATTCATTTATCTGACACGTTTAAAGGCACATTCCTGTCACAATGGCAACATGCAATACTTCAGTTTCAAAGGTGGAGTGTGTAGCAGTCCAATGTCCGCAACTTAAATTTATGGAAACTTTCAGAACAATCAGCGACCTATTGACTCATAATTAAATGCACCCTTATACAGAGAGCGCAGCTGAAACGAGTACTAGTAAAAAAATGTAATTAGCACATGAAAATCAGCTGCACCCTTAAGAGGCTCTGCCATGCTACTGAATTGTACTAATGAACCAAATAATAATTTGTAATAAAAAGGCCAGACTCAAGACCTGGAACCCAGATAACAAAACCCTCTGGTGAGATCATAGACATCAGCAGCGATAAACAAAGGCTCTTCCACACATTAAACAAACTAAAGACACACCTATTCTTTTTAAAGCTCCCAAGCTTTCCAGAACTGCCTAGTAATTGCTATCAAGTGTGTAACAAAGAAGAGTCCTGGCAAAAGAATTCTGCAGCGCCATATTTACAACACACCACATTCTAATGACATAATTTAAAAGACTGCTATTTTACACAAGCCAAATCTGAATCGCACAGTATTGTTACTTTTTCAGAAATGACATGTATTGTGCGAAAATCACTCGATTTTTCTTCAGCATATTGTGTCAACCTGTTTTCATTTGGGGCTAGGATTTCATAGAATACGTTAAGTGACTTTAATTGATCTGGCTCTACTTGTAATTCCAGGGTGTTTTTCACTGTTCTGCCCCTCTTACATCCACTTTGCATGAAATATTAGGGCGTTGGCGCCATGTGAAACAAAGCCACGCAAGCAGTGCTTGATTCGGCTTTGGGTGCAAAAATCAATTTTTGAGTGTAATTTAAGCCAGGCTGCCATTTGCACCACATTGTGTCACTCAAGTGCGTGCTCTAAACATTTAGTAAATGCAAGATACAAGATGTGTAACCAATATTTTAATCTCAATGCGTACGTAGTTACGTAAATAAAAGGCATTGTCATTTACAATGCCAATAGCTCAAATTCTCGCAGATGCGAGACCTATTGCACTGCAAATGTTTGTTACCTTCTTGGTTTCTGGCAAATTTGTTTCTATCCGTTCCATTCTATGGCGAGGGTTTGGGTCCAACCGGCGGTGTCAAAGGTTCATCTTCACTTTGAGTTTCACAGATGGTGTTGATGATTTCTTGGGTCATTATATCGGTGGCTCAGATGGGCTGTGTGGTGTCTCCAGCCTCCCTGCTCCTGGTCTTCCATTCTTGTGTGGTGGCCTGGTGTGCCTGTTGCCCTGCGCTGCCACTCTGGTGGGTGCCTGGACTGGCTAGAGGGGGTAGGTGGTGTTGTGTGAGATCTGCCTGCCACGGGGTGAGTACCGTGTGGCAGATTTCCCTTCTTTTTTCTTTGCCTTTTTGTGGGTCTGGCACTTTTTTCCAGCTGGGTCAGGCCGTGGTGTTCCCAGCCTCTCTGCTGCTAGAGTGGTCTTCCCTTCTGTGGGGGCTTGGTTTGTTTTTCCCTCTGGCTTGGCATAATCCGGCAGCTGTTCACCCTGTGCCTATGGATCCTCTCTCTGGTCGCGGCAGGCCTTGGGTGGATGGTGGTTTGGTGGCTGTGCAGGTGGTACCCCCAGGTGTGCCTGGTGGCCGGTATGGTGGTTTGCCTGCTGCCCTGTGCTGGGCTTTTGGGCACGCCTGGTCAGGTTGTTGCGGGCAGGCGGCGTGGGGCTGCATCTGCCTTCCAGGAGTGTTGCTGTGTTGCATTTTTTGTCTCGCCTCTTTTGTTCCTTTCTGGGTGCCACAGTAATTTGTTTTGGGGTCCTCAGTCTTCCAGCTGCGGGATTGTCTGCCTCTGTCTCTTCAGCTCCGTTGTTCCCCTTTTGCTTGTAGCTGGCTGTTGGGGGTGTTGGGGTGGCAACCAGTGTGGTCTGGCATCTGCCAGCCCTGAGTGGGTGGGCCACATTGCGACTTTCCCCTGTTTTCTCACTGCTTTTCCGGATTTCGCTTCCATTTGGGAGCCCTGTTGTTTCCCTTTGCCGGACTATGCCTCTTCTCTGGCCTTGCTTTGCCCCTGCCGTTGAGGGGTGGGCGGTTTGGATGCTGTGTTGGGTGCCCCTGGTATCCCTTGTTGCCGTTGGCCTGGCTTATGGGGTTTGGCCTGGTGCATTGGCTTGGGGCTCACGTAGACTGGCTGTTAGTGCTGTTCTATTGGCAGCAGTGCTGTCTGGGGTCTGTCGGCCCCAGGTGGTGTCGGGTGGCAGTTTTTCTTCCCCCTTATTCTGCTGTACGCTGCTTGGCCCTGGGGCTTTTGTGTTTGGTGTGTCATGAAATCCCTGGCCTCGGTTGTGTAAACTCTGTCTGCTGTACCTCCTGTTTGGTGGCCGTATTTGGGACCTTGAGGTGTTGGCTGGGCCCTGTCTCTTTCTGCTTGGGGCGTGGTCTGACCATTTGGGTTTGGGCCTTTGGGGTTCTGGTATCTGCTTGGGTCCAGTTTCAGCTTGCTCCCTCTTCCGGTTTTTGCCCCTTGGGGAGTTGGGTGCCGGTGTGTCCTCCAACTTGTCACCACACCTGGTGGTGGGGCCTTGGCCTTTGCCTCTGTTTGTCACAGCCTTGCTATGACTTGTTCACCTCACGTGGGCCTGTGCGGTTGGGCTGGCGGTGCCTTCTCTGCCCTGGTCTCCTTGTTGGTGGCTGCCTGGTTGTGGAGGATGGTGGGTCACTTTTGGGTGTTTGCCTGTGGCCCTTTTCTGGATTCCCTTTCTCTGGTTGCTTTGCACCTTGTTTGGGGGTAGATCTTTTGGGCCCTTGGTGGTCAGCGTTTCTTTTTGCCGGGCTTGGTGGGGCTCCCAGTCAGCCTCCTTGTCCCTTCCTCTGACCTATTCTCGGTGCCTCCATTCCTCTTGTGCTGGCTAGGGCTGTGGCGTGGGTGTGCCGTTGTGGGCTGCTTGGCTTCCACCCTGGCTCCCTGCTGCTGTGTGTTCCCTTCGTGGCCTGGTTGTGGCTGGTTCTGTCTCATTTCTCTCTGCCCTCTGTGGTTGGTTTTTTCGTGCTGTTGTTCCTGTGCAGGTCCTTCCTGGTCAGGGGGGGACACCGTTCTGGTGGCCTCATGTTGATGCTGGCTTGTCTATTGTTTGGTCGACTGGCTTCTTGGGATCCTGTTTTGACATCTGCTGGGTTGGGCTGTGGGCTGACCCGTTGGTGGCTCCTGCTCTTCTGGCCCAC
This sequence comes from Triturus cristatus, assembly GCF_964204655.1. NCBI lineage: Eukaryota > Metazoa > Chordata > Amphibia > Caudata > Salamandridae > Triturus > Triturus cristatus. The sequence continues at coordinate 303,881,432 of NC_140594.1, read as the reverse complement.
TTGTAGCTGGTTTTGGACTCGCTTCGGGTGGGGGTCCTTTGTCCGGTCCTGTCTGTTGCACCTTTGGTCGACACCTGGGTGTGTGTGTTGTTTGGGCTGGGGTCTTCCCGGTTAGCCCTGTTTGGTCTTTGGTTCCTCTGGTCTCTGTGATCCACCCCTTGGTTTTCCTTGAGTGGGGTCCTATTGTTTGCCTCGTTCTTGGTTGGGGGTTGTGCTTTGCGGGGTTCTGGCCTCTGGTTCTCTCCTTCCGTTTCATGTCCAGGTGGGGTCTGTGTTTCTGGTTGCCTAGACCTTCTCACTGGCCTTTGGGCAGCGGGGATTTAGGTGCTCATGGTCCTGCTGCCTTCTGCCTGGGCCTTTTTGGGGTGGGGTTCTGGGATGTGCCCCAGTGTCCCCTGTGTTCTGGTGGGTGCCTCGGTCCGTGCCTGTTGGTCTGTCCCTGTGCCCTGGCTCCTTCTCCTGGTTTGGGGGTTTTGGTGGTTGTTCTGTGTTGCCTCTGGTGGTTGGGGCTGGCCGTTCCTGCCCAGGGACCTGGTCTTCATATCGATCCTCTGGGCTCTCTGGTGGTTGGATCTTTTTGGTTGTGGTCCTGGCTCCTGGTTGGTGGTTCCTCCCTTCCTGGTTTGGTCGGTGTGGCCCTGGCTTCGTTGGCTCCTCTGGGTCTGTGCCTTGGTCCTGTTGGCTGGCCCTGTCCTCTTTTTTTTGGACGGGTCTGCTGTAGGGCTCCCCGGTGGTGTTCGGGTTGGTCACGTTGTTGGTCCTGACGCCCTTTGTTTCCTGGTTGTGGGCAGGCATGTCGGGCCTTTCCTTGCTTCCCCTCATTGGGCGCACTTTGGGTCAGTGCTGCTGCTGGGTTTGGTGGGCCTCCTGGGGGTGCTGGGCATGGCTGCCTTCTGGTCTGGTGGGAGTTCTGCCGGGCTTTTTGTGCACAATGGGGTGCTGCGGCGGCTCTGGTTCTCCTTTGCCTTTCTTGTGGCATTGGGGTCTCTGCGGTTTGCCTCATCTCAAACTTTGTGTTGGCTAGTCTTTGCTTTGATTCCTTCTTGGCTGGCTCCCTTCCACTTCGAGGTTTTTGGGGTTGGGGTCGGTGGGCCACTGGGTGTCCTGCTGGCCCATTTATTCTGTGGGGGGGCTTCCTCCCTGATGCCACACGTGGCTTCTGGTTCCAATGTGCAGGTTCTTGCAGTCCTTGGTTGTGTCCCTGTTGGTGTGGGCCTGGCTTCCTGGTGTGTCTGGTTGCCTTGGGCCTTCTTCCATGTGGGTCCTCCTCCCTGTCCTTATGTTGTGGGCAGACTGGGGTGCTTCCTTGGTGGTGGCTCCTCCTCTGTTGTTGGTTCAGGTGTGTTCCCGGTGTGGTTGGCTGCCCTCTGGTTGCCGGCGCTGTTGGGTGGCTTTTTTTGGTCGCCTTGGCCGTCTCCTGCTTGTTCTGGGGGGGTGAAGCTATGTTGTTTGGTTGGGGGCGTTGCAGGCTGTGTGCTCCTGGTTGTGTTTTCCTGAAGTTCTCCCCTTTTGCGTCACTTGGGATGCTGCTTTTGTCATAGTGTCCTGAGTGTAATTGGGGGTTTGGAAGGCCGGGTTCCTGGCCTTGGTGTTCTCCACTTGTACTGAATGAGATGAGGACTGGAGGGACCTGGGCGTAATGCCCTATTACTTACCTGTGATCTTCTTTACTCCTGATTCCGTTGTCCTCGTCCCATTCATTACGCCCCCCCCTCCCGGACGGCCGACCTCCCTGTTGGTGGCTTGTAGTTCAGGGGGAATGCTGGGTAAGTATTGGTTAAGTACTACCAGTGGGAGGGGGTGGGGTAGGGATCCCAGTATTTGTCTGTTCTTTTTTCTGTCTGGGAGATGGTTATCTTCACTTGTACTGAATGGGACGAGGACAAAGGGACCAGTAGTAAAGAAGATTACCATTACATTATAGGGCATTAATGCAGGAGAAGTAAGAGCTGCTTCAGTCATGGCTACTATGTGTGAGTGACGCATAAATAATATGCAGGTTCCAATGGATTGCCTGCACAAAATTTAAAAATTGAAGACACACTTCATAAGAGGTCTCAAAATGATCCATAATAAGAATTCAAAGGTATGCATGGCTTTATATATCCCCTTGCCATTTAGGATGAAGTGGGAATAAATAAAACATCTAAATAAGCACTTTAGAATATATACCAATAACTGCACAACCCATGCACTTTATGCAGAAAAATAGTCATTCAGGTACCTACTGACTCCCTGACAAAATTCGAATATTTTTATTCTTTACCGAAACTCCTCAAAGTTCAATAACTCTTCTCTGCACCCATGAAAAATACTGGTCAGCTACAAGGACTCTTGGAAATAGTGACCTCCCATTGTTGATCTCAGTTTCTAATGACGAAAACTTTTTTGAATTCGTGGTAATAAAAGATGTAAAAGTCTTAAGGTTGCAACCCCTTGAGGGACCAACCAGCATAATAAATCCTAAATATTTTCACGTGCCCCCACTCCCAATATCAATACACCTGCTCTTTTCTCTCCCCTTACTAGAATTTATTTTAGCACGTGCATAGTTTGCTTTGCTCCATGACTGTGGTTATGCCTACAGTGCCAAAATGATGCCTTAGGTGTCATCCTCCTAATGGATGCCATTGGTCCAGCAGTGTTTAAAATGTGTAGTTAATATTCTAATATTCAACAGCTGCTAGTGAACATCAGTAGAAAGCTTGGTGCATAAAAAGATCGCTGCAGATTACAGTCTTCCAAACCTAGTTCTAAGTTTGGGATTCAGTATGGCTTAAATGTACCACCTCAAAATACCTTGGGGCAGATTTACAAGCCCCTTGCGCCTCTTTTACGCCGCCGTTGCGTCACTTTTGTGACGCAGCGGCGGTGCAAAGCCAGCGCCATGGTGCGGGGTACTTACAACATGATGCATCTGGGAGATGCGTCACATTGTAAAGCCCTGAGCCACATGTAGGCGTTCCGACGCGGGAGGGAGGGTGCGGGGGGGGGGGGGGGTTCCGACGCCTCCTAAAAGTGGCTGAGTGAAATCTTCAAGATTTCACTCAGCCACTTTTAAGGCCGTGCTGCGTCAAAACCCTGCGTCTGCTTGAAGCAGGCGTAAGGATTGACGCAGCATTTTAAAGATAGGGCTCCCCTGAGTCTTGCTGGAGCTGCGTGGCGCTTGCGATGTAACTCCAGCAATGCGCCGCCTTTACGGCAGCAGATGCGTCTGTCCATTTTTGCCCCATGGTGCACCGCATTGTAAATGCGGCGCATCCATGGTGGCGGAGCCGTGATGCACAATAACTGGCGCATCCCTGCTGATGTGCAGGGATACGCCAGTTATTGTATATCTGCTCCCTGGTTCGCCTGCTAAATTTACACTGCACATCCTATGTCCTTTCCCTATGTCGAATATTGTGAAATAGACTGTTATTTTTTCATAGTTACCCCCTTATTGGCAGAGCCACCCAGTCTTTTACATTTCATTGTTGCAATATGTTAGTACCCGTCTAGCCATGTAATCTTACCCCTGCTTCAGCAGGTAACAAACCTCTCAAGTTTAAGACTTGAGGGGCCTGGGACTATTGTGTTCAACATAGATGACTTCATTGTATGGTCGATTGATTTAGATAAAGACCAGTTTTGCGATACTAAGATCCCCATATATTGCACTAGGGGAGGAAACATCACTTAGAGGCAAGCATACGGAGGAGGTGTTGATTGTAGAGGGAGATTTCATTACCTCTGGTTGTTCTATCAAGAGCAAGCATTCAGCTGAAGACCATGGTGGGAATTTCTGCAATGTGTCCTCTTTGTGGTTAAAAAGTCCTGTTGGAGATAGTCCAGAAATAAGGACGAAATTAAGCTTGATTTGAACCACGTCTTGTAGGACAAATCTTAACAAGCAGCACTGAAGGTAGGGATGGATGAGCAGATAATAAGCAATGACATTTTTAGAGAATAAACACTATGTAAGAAACGTTATTGGATAAGTGCCACCAGCGCAAAGTTCAGAATGTGAGACTGAACGAGAGAACAAGAGAAGCTTAGCAGCATTATAAGACAAATCTGCTAATGGAAGGTGTAGTGTATGCTTGGCACAACCTGTAAAAAGGAGTGGTGGAGACAACTCAAGATGGGTGGAGCAGACAGAGGATTCATTGCATTAGAATAAGGGGGAAAGCAGGAGGTTGTGTAGGGCATTAGTCCGCAGGAAAATTGTAAAACTGGATGTTCCTGATAATGTGATGACATTGCAACTTACCTTAATGATCACAACGATGAGAATGGAAACAGGTGTTCTGGTGCACTGTGGAACAAAAATAATTCCAATCCCATGAAAAAATCAGCTAATACGTCAGTGTATTTCCAGAGAAAGAGACATTGAAGTGCAGAGATCTGTACTAGTTACCTTTCTGGAATTTGTCACATGTCACAAGAAGATCTCTCCAATATTTGACTTCCAGGGTATATAATTAATAACATTTTAAAACCCTGAATGTTACGAATTCCGCAGGAGACAATTGAGCTTCATCTATTTATAAAGTTTGATTTGAGGCCCAATTGCCTGATTTTACTGAATTGATTAATACATCCTTTGGAAGTTGCTTGATTCTGGAGACATTGAAATAAGCCTGGATGACTTCCTCACTAAAGAAAGATTCTCTACGTCCCTAAGTCCACAGGTACTACAAACCAATTTTCATCATTCATTTATGTTAAAGATCTGGGAGAAAGGCAGCTACTCATCAGCTGCAACGTTTTATGAACACTAGCCCTAGGAGAAAGGTAAAGGGCGCTGGCATAATTTGCATTACTTCTGGAGTTTCACATTACTCTTGCTTTACAAAATGCCCAAAATTACTCCAATATGCACTTTGATAATGATGCACCGTTTGTGGTAAAAATTTAACTTGAGTGCACAATTCACGGTAAAAAGTTACCAAAAAGCACAGGAACAACAGATCTGAGCTAATGCAATTCCTGGTTCTTTTTTTTTTTTTTGCATTATTTTCTAGCACGAAATTTATTCACACAGCACAGATTGATGCAGTGACACATTTCTTGCTATTATGTGTAAATCTGCTGAAATTGTGTGTAATTACGCGAAAGCAATTTCACACATCCTTAAAGGATACCCATACATATATGCAGCTACTTGCAGTCTGGATGTTGCATTTCATTGAACGCCACAAAATATGCATCTGATGCTATGAATAAGGTGGGATACACCTGAAACCGTAAAAGTATTGTTTTTTTGGGATAGGAGACTCCACGTTTTGTGGACATTAGTAACTTATTGACCTTGAAATAGATATATGAGATATGAACTTATATACAGTTACAAAAATTGCCCTGAAGAAGGTCCCAGAAAGGGAACAACATATATTGGCTTTCTTCTTTTGATGTGATTATTGAAAATTAATAATAAAGTAACAAGACTCCATTATAATCGGCTACAGTCTTCTAATTGGAGGTGGACACTTTCCAGAGTTGGAATAATAAATTCCTGTTATCTGAAATGTATTGCTCTGTAGATTAGAAGTGGTTCTCTGTTCAACTGAGCACCACCCCTTAAAGTTTAAAAACTCAGGGTGTGCTGTATTTGAAGAAACCCCAGCTGCTTTTATAAAGTGCTAAGACAAATTGAAAAATGGCACCATAATTATGATTTTCGATTTTATCAATCAATAAATTCTGAAGTGCGTATCTTTTGAATTGAGAAAGATCAATAGGTCTGGATAGCCTGGGTACCATTGCCAGAAAGATACAAGCTCTAAAACATTCAAGTGATATGCCATTCGCTCTCTCGTTACTGTCCCCTGCAACAGTTAGTTCATTTAATATGAAATTACATACTTAAATGTAAATCATAAAATTGAATTATTTTACTTGTTAATTACTTCAAATTTATACTCCGTATTTTTTTACTCGAGTGCTTCCAGACTCCTGTCTCCTGAAAACTGGCTTTCGCGCAGGGACACTTCCGAGTATCCGTGCGCGCTATGAATGCTGGATAACATAACATAACATAACATAACATAACATAACATTTCCTATTCCAGACCCCTATTTTATGTTTGTCTTTTCATACAATCAATGGCTATCTCTGAATGACTCCTGATCACCAGTGGCACCCAGGATGGAAGTGTTCTACAAGACTCATCGGATGGTCCTCCTGATCACTAATCATCACTACTACAGTGGCAAAAAACGGCAGTAATGGCTCCATTCTTTGTAGAAAATAAAATGGGTCAGTTCTGAGTGGACTGCAATGGACCATTTAAGAGCCCTGCTGAAAAAGGGTCTGATGCCTAGTAGCCTGTCCTAATGACCTGGGGACTTTAGGTGAGACCACAAGTGACTTTCCTGACATCAATAACTATTGAAACCTAGTAATGTTGAGACTTCTGCAGAAACTAGTACAAGGCAACAAAAACTCTATAAGAAAATGTGATCTAGTTAGCTACAAACTGCCTAGTTCCTGCACATGAAGATTTCCCACCTGGAATTCAAGAGTACAGCAGTACCTCTGCAGAAGCCTAATCTACACCCTCATTGGGTTCTGCCTCCTGCCTTGCTCTGCTGAAGGAAAACGAGAAACAAAACAAAAGGATTCATTCCGAATTTAGGACATGGGCCTGGGCCATGCAAAGTATCTATCACAGTGGCGAAGCAAACTTGGTCTATTCAAAATCTAACTTTGTCCGGCTTAAGGATTTTAGCACAAAAACTTAAGGCTTCAGGGGGAGCTTCACAATGGAATATCTGATGTCAAATGATCCTTGCTGGCTTCAGCATCTGCAGGAAAAATAGCAAAGTCCCAGGGTTAAATCCATGAAGGGTGTTACCTCTTAGGTTTCTAGGATTTCCTGCCACTTACTCCATCCCATTTGGCCTAAAATTGTACCTTAGTCCCATTCTATCACTGAGGTTTTGCAGTTTTCTTGCTCTTTTGTTGTGTTTTTGCCTTAAAACTTTAAAATCCATGGCTACAATTCCTCCCATTTTTTTAAACCTATTTAATTGAGTTTTCACAGCATGTATCATCCAATAACCAGACCTTACCTCGTACCTCAAACAAAGCAACCCCTACCACCTCATAAAGAGTATTTATTTTAATTTTAATTTATTTATTTGAAAATTTTCATAGAGTGCGAACAAGACCCTGCTGGGTATATCAGAGTGCTGTACAACGAAGCCAGCTGGTGGGCTGGTACAGGAGGAGATAATAGATAGATAAGCTTATGCAGTAGAAGAACACTGGAGACAAAGTAGTCATGTAAACAGTTAACAAGATGAAGACTGCGTAGTGGACAAGGGAATACAGGGTGGTAGGTCAACCCTATTAGTTTGTAAAGCTACAGAACTAATGTCACAAGTAACTATTCCAGAGTAAAACTTTTGACTTTTTTAAATGCATAGGTCGGGGGGTTCATTCTGTTATCGGGCAGGAAAGCGTTCCAAATTCTAGGAGCAAGACCTGAGAAGGCACAGCTGTAAGTTCTGTTCCTGTGAGTGTGTGACCTTCTTAGTGTGCGATTCCCACCCGATAACTCAAGTTTATTTGCCAGGTAAGTAGGCGTGTTCTGATGGAGTGCTTTGTGCTTTAGGCAGGCTATCTTATACCTGATCCTTGTATCGATGGAGAGCCAGTTGAGTTGGATTAGGTCTGGTGTGATGTGGTCATGTTTTCTTGAGCCGGTGATGAGTCTTGCCGCAGAGTTCAGAGTGGCCCTTAAAGGGGCCAGTTTAGCTTTGGGTAGCCCTGCCAGAGTAGCAATCCCGTAATCTAAACAGGAGATAACTAGGGTTTAGACAGCTTGTTTCAGGTCAGTAGACGGCAGGAACGGTTTGATTTACCTTAATGCGCATAGTTGGTGATTGGCTACTCTTGTTGTTGCACTGATGTGATCTTGCATAGTCAGGCATTTGTCCAGGATTAAGCCAAGTGATCTAGTTTAGCTCACAACATGAGGGGTACAATTGAGGGCTGTTAGTTGTTTGTGATATTCCTGAATGGGTGCAGTGTGATTGTGGGGGGCAATCAGGAGGAGTTCTATTTTGAGTGTATTTACCATAAGGTGGGTGTGACATAACCACTGCTGAGAGCATGGTTGAGAGTAGTTATGTCGTCCGGTGAGGAGATTTTCATATACAGTTGAGTATAATCCGCATACATGTGATATTGAATGTCAGACCGTTGCAGAATTTCGGTGAGAGGTTCCAAGTAGAGTGAGAGTGCAGATCTTTGTCTCCAATAGAGACCAGCTTACTGTTGGAGAGTTCGTTGTTGATTTTGACTCTTTGAGATCTATTTTGAAGGAAAGAGGTAAACCAATTTAGGACTGGCCCTAATAACCCCATCCTTGTTTCTAGAAGGTTGAATAGTTTGTCGGGTTTGACCGTGTTAAACGCTGAGGAAAGTTCCAGCAGAATAATTAGGCATTGTTCATTTCGGTCAAGTATTCTTAAGGCACTGCCTACTATGTGTGTTAATGCAGCTTTGGTACTGTGACCAAATCTGAAGCCCGATTGGTGTTGGTCTAGTAGTTGGAAGTGCTAAATGCGGTTGCAGAGATGTGTATGAACATACTTCTCAAGAAGTTTGGACAGAGTCATGATATTGGAGATTTGTTGGAAGTTGTTAGGATCAGATAAGTCGTTCTTAGGCTTAAGAGTACACCTGCCTAGTGCCCACCCCATTCTACACCCGATACCAGGGAGAACCTCCAGCCCCGAATGTTCCCACCAAGCCCCACTAAATCTTTTGATGTTTCTGAGGGCAAATCTGTGCTCTATAAATCGACTCCTCTACCTTAGCACACTAGTCCATCGCTCTTTGCCAGGCCGGCATCGTTGAGGGTGATTCCAGTCCCGTGGCTATGTCCGTTTTGGACAAGAGCGTGGCCCGCCCAATTAGTGTCCGTTCTGCCCTGGACTTTCCCACATCTTCCAGTATGGCCAGGAGAGCCATCTTGGGAGTCAGTTGTAGGGGGTTTCAAGCACATTGGATAACTTGCACCACGCTGCCTGCCAGTACAGGAAAATATAGGGACAAGTCCGAACCATGAGGTATAAATCCGCGTTCAATTCCCCACATCAGAAGGTGCTCGAATTCGGGAGCATCCGAGCCATGCAAAGCCGGAGAGACATGTAGTACATGGTTTGGAGGTAGTTAAGTTGTATCAGTTGGAGACATGACTAAATAACTAGGGTCCTCTGCCCATTCGAGCATCTCTCCAATCTTCCTCATCCAACGGTCTCACTCAGGTTTCCCATGCACTCTTAACTGCAGACAACTTGTCAGGGGCTTTGTGTATCAGTGTTTTATATATTTGTGAGTTTCCCCCTTTCCCCAAATAACCCATGAGGAGTTTAGCCACCAAAGGACTGAACTCAGGGATGTCTTGCAACTCTGAGGCATGCACTGCCAGTGCATTCCACAGTTGAATGTATTTGTGAAATTGTGTGTTAACCAGGGAGAATTGCTCCTGCAGTTCCTGGAATGATCTAATGACCAACCTTGCCAAATGTCCCTAAGTTGTGAAATGCCAATCCTATCCCATTTAGCGAACCCCTCCAACCGAGCTGTTTGATAGAGCTATGTGCCTGTCCTGAGCTGGGTAGGCTGGGTGTGCCTCCCCCATCCCAACTGCTGACTCACCAGTCTCCATATCAGGAGGTACACTCTAGTCAGGGCCGGTAAGGTGTAGCAAATCGTGCCCCCATATGGTATATGCATGATGGTGTCTAGCCCCATTAGTAAAAGCTCAGTCACATAGGCGGGGTCCCCCTATCCCCCGTTAAGCCAGTTATTAATCGCTATGAGTTGGGATGCCCAAAGGTGCATCCTAATATCTGTCATGCCAATGCCCCCATCATATATCTATTGACAGCATTTATCTAGGGCTTTACGGGTGTGATGGCCACTTTCATAAAAAGGATTAAAACATTGTTGTGAGACCAGGGAGCTAAGCATCTAGCATCTGGAGGGTAATAATTTGAAGGGTGTACAAGATACAGGGGAGGATCTTCATCTTGAAGAGGGCCACACAACCCATCACCAAAAGTGGGAGATCAGGCCATCACAGAAGATTGCCCGTTACTCTTTCCCACCAATGGCCGCAGGCTGAGGTTCCAGGTCAGGGTGGGCTCCAGGCAAAAAGACACCCAGGTATTGAAAGCTGAGCCGCTGCACAGGGATTTTTCTCCCCCAGTGCTCCACCTCAGCGTCTGGGCCGACCAGCACTAGGAGCGATGTGGGCCAGTTGGGCTGGAGGCCGGAAGCCTCCCCGAAGAGCTCCAGGATGCGCATCACCCAGGGTCTGGAATCTTGCGGCTGTGCCAAGTATAATAGCATGTCCTCCGCATAGAAGGTGATTTGGTCCACTTCTCCACCCTTTCATCTCCAGCCCCAGATCTAGGCATCACATTGTATGAGCCTCGCCATGGACTTAATGGCTAGAGGGAGGAGGAGTGGAGATGGAGGGCATCCTTGTCTAGTTCCCCTGCCAATAGGGAAAGGGCCAGAGAGTACCCCGATGTCACTTGTCTAGATCCGGGCACAGTGTATAGAAGCTTCTCAAGTTGCTGGATGCAAGGGCCAGAGCACATCCTGTCCAGCACTGCGTCTAGGTAGGACCAGTCAACCGTATCAAACACCATCTCAAAGTCAACTGGGAGAAGTGTGCTTGACGTCTGGAGTTCGTATTTTGTGCCAGCACTAGATGAAGGCACCGAATGCAGTGCCGGGTGTCGCGGGAAGGCATAAAACCACATTGGTCAGGGTGGACGAGCGATGAGAGCACAGGGAGGTGTCACTGGGCCAGAACCTCAACGTCTCTGGTCAGTGTGTCAACTGGGAAGTCTTGGTCTCCTCTGTCTTTCTAAGCAAGACATGATGTATATATACCAATATACCCCCAGGTGTCCTACCTTGCTGTATTCCTTGTCGGCCTAGAGGATGACGTCGGGCCTGAACTTTATACAGAGATATTATACAGGAGATGGTAGTTCTGCTGTGCTTCCAAGAAACCTCATGCATAATGTATGAGATTCGCGTTCTGAATGCAGTGTCGCATCTAGGTAAAAGGTCAGTCCCTAAGAACCGTTATATATGTAATGTAGGGAAGAATATAGGTGAAAGTTTGCAATGTTACCTGCGCCTATATAGGGTACCAAATGGAATATAACACCCACTCCTCTTCCGACTGGACGACATATGTAACTTATTACCATACTACAAGCCTAACTAGATATAGGTATGTTCAAAGGCCATAAAAACATTTGTTTTGCTAAAATGTTTAAAAAGTCTAAAAGATTTCTAAAAAATAATGTTAAAAAACGTTTTTTGTAAGCCATAGCTCTGAAGTGTCCATAGTTATAGTCCGAACCACTATAAACATTAGAAAGCCATATATGCTCAAAAAATGAAAGGAATGTCAATTTTGCTTTTGAGTTCCCAAATTGAGCTTGTTTTAAATAAGGGCGAATTTCTTCCAGCACACGACAAGCCAAATGAGTCAATTGTTTATGTGTCCTGGCTGGTAGACGCAACATTTTCGTTGCTTGCTTCCACAGTAGACGGCCCCTGTAGCACCTCGCAGAGTACGCAATTAAGCGCAGATGATGTTCCACGCTGTCCGCAGATGTTTGCTGGGGCAGCCTGTGCGCTGTCCAAAGCCTGGGTGTCTGTGGAGGAGCTGGTGTCCATACCAACAGGTGCAGTTACAACCTGCGGTGGCTCAAGGAATGCCACCATCAACATTGGAATACGCTGAGGACCCTGCAGAACATGGGGCATTACGGGGTCCAGTAGAGCATTAACATCTGGTTGCGCACATGATGAGCGTGTCAAACAAAGGTCTAACACTCATTCTTCTCCGCAAAACAGGCATCGGAGGACAGGTAAGATACAGTGCATCCAGACTGGTCGAAATGACAAAACCCAAGTTGCACTTAGTTCTCTTAGGCGAGGCATGCCTAGATGTTGTACCATGCAGTCACGGTATTTACGCTCCAGGAGTGCTTTTTCCATCTCCTTGGTGACTGGGATGTCCATTGCGTAGCTGGTGGAAAACAATCAGGATATCTGCTATTAGAAACAGGATAAGCGGAAGTCCTCCAAAGATGCTTCCGAATAAGTGTATGAAGTTTGTTATAACTCCAAGTACCGTCTGAAAGGTGCCTAGAAGTCCAGAACCTATGTTCTTAAATAGGAGGACTATGCCTGTCGCATCAGGCATGCTAAAGATACGATTTACCATTTCTTCTAAATGAAAGGGCAGTTTTTATGGATAAGCACCGCTTTCTCTGCCGAAGACCTTGCAATCTGGAGAACAAAAGTCTCTGGAGCGGAGGTTAAGGGCACAGACTTCTGTAAAAGCATGGCTTTCATTCTGCTTAGAGTATCAAACTGTATTAAAGAAACATTTGGTGAAGGTCATAACGGGGCCTCCCTGACTGTATGTGTCAGTGGAAACAATACTTGCATACAAGTAACCCTGGAGCTCACTGTTACTAGATATGCGATGCCCGGGAGCATTCCGCAGCAGCCTTGACTGTTCAGCATCAAGCAACTCCCATTTGAAAGTAGCCCAAATGCTGGAGTAATCACTGCTGCTGGAGAGTATGATGTCACTACCCCTGGATGTTCTCTCTGTACATAATATGGATCTGGCCTATTGATAGTGAACCCTTTGGTTTTACCCATGAATCTCGCCTGACAACTATTGTTGTCTGTGGGCCAAATCAACCATTTCTACCAATCGGGGTCTGATCTATTGTATTGTATGATGTCTACTACTGTAATCTCTTTCTCTGATGTTTCGTTACCCTCGGTGTGTGATAGAGGAGGCATCCAAGGTGTGTTGAAGTCTTTTGTTCTTGCTAGTCTAAGGCAAGACGTCTATTGCACTGTCTCATTCAGAAACATGATCTGTTGAAGGATATGGCATGCTCTAAACAAAGCTTCCATTCCCTGAACTTGCCATTCTCTAGTACCCCAGAACGATTTTAAGTCTATGGTGTCTTTCCATAAGTCGAAACCTTGTTCAGACAACTGGGCAATAAAGGAAGCAGAGTAAATCTGTTTGGTGTTTGTTAACATATTTTTCTGTGCTGATGTTGGTGCAACTTTATAATGATATGAGTCTGGGTCAGACATATTAAACCCTGAAAAATATGGAAACTTTTGTGTAAATGTTTTTGAACTGCCTTTTAGCGGTGTTGGACAATGTTCCCACTGCTGGTATGTGAACACATTTCTAGGATTAGCAGATTTGTGCAAAAAGTGATGACCATAATGTTGAAAAAAACATACATTGTTTCGAAATCTGATGTACTTTCCAATGTTTCACTATTAGAAAATGCAGCAGATTTTTCTAAATCAGACATGTTATTTACAGTTTCAAAATCCCAATCATTGGAAAATGTACTTGAGGTAATGATATCGCTCAATGATATTTTTAATAAATGTGTCATTTTTAAAAGTTGGGTAGGACCAAATATATCGAAATCAACCTTGTCCCAAACTATACCATCAGGTATAGGAACTGCTGTAATGTTCACTGATGACAAGTCTCTTTGTTCTCGATGAGATGATTGGTGTGGTTTTAAAATTAAATTCACCTTTTGGGCTGCAGAGCTTTGTCAAAGGTATTTTCCATTAACAAGCATCCTAAAAACTATTACTAAGCCTGCCCAGAAATGAAAGAACAGTATCCCGGTAATTACCCACAGTTCTACCCAAGGTGATACCAGGTAAGTCTTTTTAAGACTGTTCAGAAAGTCTTTAACTTGCTGCTTGCGTGATTGTTGGGCTGGCATCGTTTCAGGTTCACTTGGATCCAAAGAAAACGTATGAAGTAGCCAGAAGCAGTTCGATCAATTGTTGGTATTGCATCAGGATTTGTGGAAATTGTAGTTTGCTCTTGTTGAGGTATGTTGTTGTAGACATATGTATTTGGTAGAATTGAAATTTGTCTTTCATTTTTTGATTCTGAATTTGAACTTCAGGTTCAAGAGGAACGAGTTCCATAGCATTGTTGCATAGTCCATCGTGCCTTACAGGGGACTCTTTGAACGTGATGAGTCTTTCTGTTTGAACTTCTTGAATTGTAGCGAGAGGAGGGTGCCTGCTACTTTGGAGTCCACGTGGCCTACTACTCAGTATCGGCCACATAGTGTGGTTTGATTATGTCGATTGAGACAAATCTTTTCTCCTTTTTTCCGGCAAGAGGCTGTAGAAGTACAGTTCTTGTTCCTTCAACTGCTAGGACCAGTACAGGTTTTCTGTAGTATGACCCAAATTCTTTCTTGCAAAAACAACAGTTGATGGACAGAATGCAGAACAATGTCATACATTCACCCCAGTACAGAGATCTGGGCCTAAATCCATCGTTTTTTTGCTCACCATGCCATTCCAGTTTGAACCCAGCCATATGCAAATCAGTCTTGACCCTGTGCCTCATGGGAACAGTCCAGCCAGAACTGCCAAGCCAGGTCCTCCCTGGACTGGAACTAAGCATCCTAGGACCGGTTTCAGGGTTTCACCCCTCTTCAGCCAGGATAGCTTGATTCCAGTGGCATGGAGAGCACGGGACTCACGTCTGAGCATACCAGTCCCACTCGGGGTGACAAATGCAAAAACAGCAGTTGATGGACAGAATGCAGAACACCTTTGGTTTTGCATTACATGTACTATATAATTCTTGCAAATGAGTGCATATTACATTTGCACCTGTGGTGCTTGTTTGTAGTATCCAGTGCTTACCGTGAGCAAAAAAACAATGGATTTTGGCCCAGATCTCTGTACTGGGGTGAATGTATGACATTGTTCTGCATTCTGTCCATCAACTGTTGTTTTTGCATTTGTCACCCCGAGTGTGAAGGGTATGCCCAGACGTTGGTCCCGTGCTCTCCATGTCACTGGAATCAAGCTATCCTGGCTGAAGAGGGGTGAAACCCCGAAACCAATCTTAGGATGCTTGTTTCCAGTCTAGGGAGGACCTGGCTTGGCAGTTCGGGCTGGACTGTTCCCATGAGGCACAGGGTCAAGACTGATTTCCATATGGCTGGGTTCAAACTGGAACGGCATGGTGAGCAAAAAAACGATGGATTTAGGCCCAGATCTCTGTACTGGGTAAATGTATGACATTGTTCTGCATTCTGTCCATCAACTGTTGTTTTTGCCAAATTCTTTCTTGTCAGCTATTTTCTCTCTGACCAGATTTTTGGGATCCAGACAGGTCCTGCTGTGACTGATTTGACTTCCCCAGTGGCTGTCTGCTTCATATGAACATTAATTTGTTGTGTCCGTGATTCAATTAGATCCTGTAAAACAGCCAAAGGATCATGGATGTCAAAAGGCTTTTCATCTGCCACTGCGCCTTTACAATCAAGATCAGGTACCCCCATTCTTGTCCCAAATAGGACCTCATATAAAGTGACTAGAGAACTTCTTGGCATGTTATTCAATGCTCGCTGCACTCTATACAGATGTTTTACCCAACTCTCACCCGTGCCTAATACTCGAGCTGCTAAAGATTGCTTTAAGTCTCGGTTTTTCTTCTCCATGACCGAATTTCCCTCGGGATGGTACGGAGAGGAGTACAGCAATGCTACACCCAATCCTCGCATGGCCTCCTTGTAAGCCAGAGAGCTAAACGCAGGGCCCTGATCAGATTGTAATGTTCCAATTGCGTTTGTCCCTATGAAGACTCGCAAATCTTTTATGACAGTTCGAGCGTCAGCCAAGCGTTGGGGCTACACCCATAGGAATCTTGAGCAGAAATCCACTCCAACCATGATATACCTGTAAGCCGCATCTCTTTGCAAGGGGCCGCAGTTCTCCAAGTAAGCATATGCTAATGGTTTGTCAGCTATTACTAATGGTGTGTGTGCTGGACGTGTTACGGAGGAACCTTTCATCTGCTGGCAGATGTCGCATTTCAAGACATAGGGGCATATTTATAATATCTGACGCATCCCTGCATATCAGCAGGGATGTGCCAGTTATTTTGCGCCCCAGCTCCGCCACCATGGATGCACCGCATTTATAATGCGGCACACCATGGGGCAAGAACGGCACAAATGCGTCACGCATCTGTGCCGTAAAAGTGGCGCATTGCTGGAGTTGCGTCGCAAGCGCGACGCAGCTCCAGCAATGCTCTGGGGGGCCCCTTCTGCACAATGCTGCGTCAATCCTTACGCCTGCTTCAAGCAGGCGCAGGGTTTTGACTCAGCATGGGCTCAAAAGTGACTGAGTGAAATCTTGTAGATTTCACTCAGCCACTTTTAGGAGGCGTTCCTGCGCCGGAACGCCCCCACCTGCCCTGGAACGCCTACATGTGGCGCAGGGCTTTACAACGTGACGATCTCCCAGATGCGTCACGTTGTAAATACCCCGCACCATGGCGCAGGATTTGCGCCGCTGCTGCGTCACAAAAGTGACGCAACGGTGGCGTAAATGAGGCGCAAGTCAAACATAAATCTGCCCCTAAGTCTTTAATCTGCTTTGTTAACCCAGGCCACCAATAGCGTTGTTTCAATAAAGCAACAGTTGCTGTAACTCCTGCATGTGCAGAATCTATCCCTTTGTGTGCTGCTAGAATTAAACCTAACCAACAACTTTTGGAATTACTCTATTCCCCACTCCAGGAATCTGAGCCAACTGAATGTTATTGGCATCAAACTTGTAGTAGTACTTGAGTGGAAATCTTGTTGGTACTGTTTTGGTACTGCTTTGCTGCTTTTGCATGAAGCAATGACAGCCACCATAATCTCACCGTCTATTCTCATTTTAGAATGAGTGATTGCAGCAACGGAAGCTGTGCGAACATCCCCCTTTGTGGCTTCATCAGCCAATGAATTCTCTTCAACGTGAACGCCATCACGCTGATGACTCAGTATTTGAATCACGTGAGCCCTTGGTAGTTCGGTTTTCAACTCCAATACCTGTTCCCATAGCATTTTTTGCTTAATTGTGCCATCTTCTGCATCTTTGAACCCGTTTTGAACCCAGTGTTGCAAGTATTCATTATATGACTACACACAGTAAAATGAATTGCACACAATTAGTGTTGGGAATTCTTGATCCGTATTTACCAGTGCCAGTATCAAGGCTTTTAACTCTGTCAACTGTGCCATGCAGTCTCCTAGAGAATGCGTTTTCGTGCAACTTGGATGGAACTTCCATCCCGCATGCGACCTTTAACAATTGCACATGCCGCGCTATATTGTTGCTTACTTCCTATGGCCGGTTGAGCAGATCCGTCAGTGTAAGTTATATATTCATACTGCTTTAGAGGCATTATTTCGTTTGGTAGAGGATATTCTTGTTCGTATTGCAGAAATGCTTGTGTCTTTAGACTTGGGTTGTACCTGTATTCTACATCTGTTGCAGTGAGAGAATTAGCCCATTGTATCCATCTCAGATGTAAGGCTTTAGCGTTAGGAACGCTCGCCTTTGTCGCAGCCTCTAAGACTTGAACCGGAGTCACTACTATTATTAGTTTCCCCTGAGCCAGTGCTCTTTCACTCACTACAGCAGTCTGTACTGCTGTTAGAAACTTTTCTGTAGATGCGAAGCGTATCTCAGCATTTGTATACAATTGTGATTTGTATGCAATTGGTACTGTTTCACCTTCATTATATGTCAGATAGGTGTACCCTGACTGACCCGCAATTATATGGATCACCAGGTTGCGTACGTTTACCTGTGTCTGTAAGTGTTTGGAAGCTATCATGTCAGCTTGTATGGCACAAAATGCATCTGTGTGTTTCTGTGTCCATTGTCTTACTGAAAAATCGGGTTTTATTAAGTCATAGAAAGGTTTTACTCTTTCTGCATAATCCAAAATGTATGTTCTACCAAAATTTAGGAATTCCAGGATTGATTTTAAATTTTTTGATGATTTTGGAGGTTGGAGCAGCGTGCATTTTTCCAAAAAATTGGCTGCCAGGCTTTTACCTTCACTTGAAAGCTCATATCCTAAAAACAGGGCACTGAGGTGGGCAATTTTTAAATGTGTAACCCTCAGGTGCAAATCCCAAAATGATGGTATTCACTCTGCTCAAGTGCTCCTCTAGGTCATCGTACGTTAGATAAATATCATCCACATAGGAGAATGCCTCTTCATCCAAATTTTGAAGTAACTCAGTAAATCTGGCCGAAAACAACACCGGGCTTTTCTTATACCCTTGGGGGAGTCAACAAAATTGATGCTCGAACCCTAGCGCTGAGAATGCTGTTAGATACCTGCTTTCAGGCGCTACATTTTGGCAGAAAAATCCATTTGAGATATCAAGTGTCATTTTATATTTTTTCCACACAATGCTATTCATTAATGCAGCATTGTGTGCATTTTGGACGGCAAATGTCTTAGTGCAAGTGTTTAAATGTCTATAATCTAAAACTAAATTATATTAATTTGTCTGGTTTCATGACCGGAAACAAAGGATTATTCATTGATGAGGTGCAATTTTCGATCACCCCTTGATATTCAAGTTGATCTAAGATCTCCATGAAATCTTTTTTAGCTTCTTGCTTTATTGGATACTGCCTCTGTGCAGTTGGAGTATTTTTTAAAGGAATTATGTCGTGGGTTGAATCCTCATCCCATCCAACATGGTTTTTGTATAATGCTGGAGCCTGGGCTACCGCCCACTCCAGCGCATAAGTGTGTTTTAGGTGCCTGGGAATATGGTCCAAAAATGCAGGTAGAATTACTGTTAATCTATGACGAATGCTGTCGGCCAATCTCGTTCAGCTAAAAAAGTTTCATAGTCAAATGTTAGGTTCTCCCAAAAGAGAACTTTCACTGTTCTACATTAGTCCCCCTCCATCTGGAGTGTATTTCATATACTTTATGTGGGACACTTACCCTAGTATCAGGTGTTTCTATAGTGATATAATCGTTCAAGTCGGCTATCACCAGAAATTCCATCAGGTTCTGGCGAGCTATTGTTACTTTTACCGCACTGTCTAGCATCATCAAAGCCCATTCCCCTTTCAGTAGTCGAGTCCTCAGAACTCTGGGCATGTCTGATGTTTAGACCTGCAACCGTCTTCTTTTTGAACTGTGGCTTTTGCTTTGGTTTCTCTTCTTTTTAGGTCTCGCCTGGCGTTAGCAGCGAGCATACGCAGCGCTCGCCATGCCAGGGCTTCTTGGAATCAATACGGATTCCGAAGATTACAGAGGCAGACTTGAAGCCCCGCCCATCTTTTTCATTCGCTGGCGTCATCCTCCATGCTAAAGGCTGGCTCATATTCAAAAAGGAGGCTTACTAGTCCCTCCTTGTTACCGCCCTGTCCACTTTTGGCCCCTCCCAATGGGATTGGAACTCTCACTTGTGGCATGACACGGTCTCCTTCATTAGCTGGGACGCACTATATTTTTTGTACAACGCCGAGAGCTTGTTCTAAGCAGGTTACCGTAATTGCCCCCGCTTAACTGTGCGATAATTCCCAGCTAAGGATGTTCTTTGTAGGTTGCGCTACATTAAACTGTGAAGTTCTTTTTAAGCACACATCAATAAATTTAAAATGGGGTAATGTGTACACAAAGCTTATGGTTTAGTGGTTGGGGAGCGCCATTAGCGATGTGTGCGTTTTCTTACGATGACCTCAGCAGATGTAACTTTATTGCTCATCTCCTATCTTCTGCATCATCAGACAGGGAGAGCCTGACGAGGTTTGAAAGGGCCCTTGTTTAAACATAGTTTCCTGTTTGTTACTGCCTAATTTGTCTGTGTGGTACCTTCCCTCACCACCACCTCCCGTCGCTATTTGTTTATATTCTCTTTCCAGTGTGAAACATGAGGCATTGCAGCCCCTCCCACTCCCCATTGTGCTTGTAAGCCCAGCTCGTGTCTTCGGTGACATGCGTGTTCAGCTTCAGCGACTATCTTTTTTATCTTGTTATTGCTGTGTTCTTGTTTGTGATTTACAAGCACCCCAGCATGAAAATTGCTGTATGCCTGGAACGCTGAAACTTGTTTAATGTTGCAGAGTGCACATGCACTCTGCTAGTTTTGTTTGTCTTATGGCACCACTTCATGCCATGCATGCTTGTTATTTTTGATTGCCCCTCCTGCTTCGCAATATGAGCCCTCTCCCCTCCCCGAGCACAAATGCAGCATTTCCCCTCTGTCGTCCGGAGGGGGGGGAATGTTTAGACACATGAGGGGCACGTTGGTCTCACACTTTGCCCTCAAGCTTAACTGCTCTCTAACAAAGTATGGAAATGTTGATGCACCCGCCCCTTGTGTTTCTGTCTTCTCCATCCGGCTTCACACCTTTCCAGTCTCTGGCAGAATGACCACGAGTAACACCGCTTTCAATACTTGGAACACATGTCCAACATGGCTACCATTTTCCCCTATCAGGGACACATGCACGTCCTTCCTTGCTTTCCATGACCTTGCCCTGACACCAGTATTTACTCACTGCACTCCACATAGGACGCAGTTTTGCTGAACTAAGGCACCCCGGTGATATGTAACTTCCCACAGGGGTGCACTTACTATTTCTTTTTTATATTGTGCAGCTGTCATTTTCATCTCCTTTTCTAGTAGAGAAGGGTTACAAGCCACAGGTATCTTGTATTTGAATCAGCTTTGGCCGGCCCCATGAGAGTGTGCTCTCTACAGATGCACCATAGGTACACGGCTATTAGTTATCATATTTTCCGATTCTAGGGTGGTTCATGGATTGCTCATTTTACAAATTACTTTATTCGGGCCAGCTGTTCTTTTTGTGGAGTGAACTCATACTTGTCAGTACTGCTAATCTCATGGAGGTTACATTCCCCTGATTCCTTATTGGCGCTTTCCCTTATTTTTGTACTCATGTACCTATCTCTCCTTGGTAGGTGCCTTTATCTATGCGCACATTACACAGTGTTTGTATACTGTGGTAGTATTCTTCACATTTTAGGGTGTGTCCTGAAGCTCCATGTTGTACTCATACTTGCCAGTACTGCTAATCTTTTGGAAGTTATGTTTCAATAATTCCTTATGAGCGCCTTCCCTTATTTTTTGTAACGCTGTACCTATCCCCCCTCGGTAGGTGCCTTTATTTATGTGAACATTTGCACAGCTTTCTGCATGTATATTGTTGTTGTATTCCTTGATTTTAGGGCATTATTACCTTATTAACTTCACCAATCCTCGATATTTGGCATTTTTCAGACAGCTGGTTCTCCATTGGAGAAACACTGTTTCCCGTCCCAGCATCCTGGTGGAACCGGTACGGCCCCCAGCTGCAGACAAAGTGCTGCACAGCTAAATACTTATAAGGCCCCCAAGACGAGACCGATTGCATTGCAAATGCTTGTTTTGTCCTGTGCTAAAGGACTGAACTCCCTTAGGCATTGGCGGGTAACCACTGAAGCTGCTTCCCCTTTAATATTAGCTAATATCATGGCTGATACCTGGACATAGTTACCTAGTAACTTCATCCCTAAGTTCAGGGCAGGCTCTGCTCCGTACTCTTTTTTTATTTGTCTCAAAACATCCGGTATCACGTCTAATGACGTAATACCATGAGTTCTGGTATATATGGCATAAAAGACTGTACCCCAAGTGGTACAATCTTCTACTTGTGGTGTTATCTCCATGGGCAAGCATATTGTTAGCATTCTGTGATTTTCATACGGGGTAGTTTTCGGAAATACTGCCTCTAGTTGTGTTATTTTCTGAGCTACCCAGAATGGCATTTGTTCACGTTTTGTGGGCATTTTGCTCATCACCACGTGTAATGTTTGTGGTGTGATTTTAGTTGCTGTACCCTGAGTTTGAGTTCCATTTATTGCAACCATTGCTGATTGGACTGTAAGTGTCCGTATGACAAATTGCATCAAGTTTCAGTAATTTTTATCACTTCTTTGTGTTGTGTGAGTAAGTCTCCTACTGGCATTGTGTCAATGTCAGGATGTGGTGTGTAGGCCGCTAATATTGGCCATGTTGCCCCTTATCTTCCGAGCGGGCTGAGTCTCACTCTTCTTCTTATGTGGGGTAGGGCGCCTTTAAACCAGTATAAGTATTCCTGGTACATTAGCGGAACCTCAATGTCTTCAAACGGACAATAATACGCTGGTGCATCTCCTTCTGTGTAGGAGTGAAATATTTGTGTTCTTGCATTTGCTGCTGGGAATGTAACCCACAAATAAAATACCTCTGTTCTGTATGATTCGTATGCCTCAATCATGAAAGCTACTATGCCACCCCTAGGTGTTAAACCATGCTCAAGCAGTTTCAGTGTGACTGTGTTTCTGAATTTTTCTGCAATTTGTATTGCGTCTGCATCTTCTTCTCTGGCTAAGAGGTTTAGTTCTACTACT
Source organism: Triturus cristatus (assembly GCF_964204655.1). NCBI lineage: Eukaryota > Metazoa > Chordata > Amphibia > Caudata > Salamandridae > Triturus > Triturus cristatus. The sequence continues at coordinate 303,859,098 of NC_140594.1, read as the reverse complement.
ACGTTATCTCTGGTCTCAGCCATTTTGTAAAGAAGAGCTTTTCAAGGGAACTAAGATAAGGTGTTTATGCACAATTTAGGAACAATGTGTCCTTCAAGCTTGATTAATCAACAACCAATAAATAGGATTTTTTCGCCTACTCAGTTGTGGTGGAGATTGTGCCCACCCACTCCAGATGTCTCTGGTGTTTTGTGAGTAGGGGTCTCTGAGAATAGCACGACTGAACTACTCAGATTCTACTGTTAAATAAGTACCCAACCAACATTGGCGGCACCATGTCATGTAGATCTTATATGACCTATACAGGATCTGCGCGTTTGGATAACAGAAACTGTGGGATTGGTAGCAGACTGATTCTGTGCACCCCACTGGGTATGTTAACATGTCTGTATCAGCTAGCTCACAGTGTCACTATAATCTACTCCTACCAAGGAGAGAATAGATTCTGACAACCTCAAAACATGACAACCCTGATCCCTCAGGACCGTGGAAACAATGTACTACCTTTCGCTCAGTCACTCGTGCTTACTTAGTTTGTCTCAGAGATACACAGAATAAACATACTGGGCGTTTGTCGATAAGGATTTATTGAACAGTTGTTATTCTAGTGTAGAATAGATGAGCTGCAACAACCATTAGCCAGTAGCAGAGATATATTATTAGAATTACTGTGAAATTAAAAGGATGGTACAGTTCTACCATTTTGCAGTAATCATAAATATATACAAGTACATAAAATACATGATGAAAAGTGTGTACTCCTACAATGCCTCCCTAACTAGATGTACCTAAATGTACCTAGCATCTGTGTAGGTGTTATGCCAAGAATCCCTCTAGGATCTAGTCCACCCCATTACCCGAGAATGAGAGAATTTGGGACCCTGTCCTGGTCTTGAGTTGGACAGCCCGCGAGGGATGTTAGACCACTGCGAGCTGGAGTGTCTGCATGACAGAACCTCAGCGTCTCTGGTCAGTTTGTCAGCCGGAAAGTCTCGGTCTCCTCTGCCTTTCTAAGTAAACCATAATGTATATATACCCATAGGTCTTCCCAAGGGGCCTACCTTGCTATGTTACTATGTCGGCCTAGAAGATGACGTCAGGCCTGAACTTTATACAGAGATATTATACAGGAGATAGTAGTCCTGCTGTGCTTCCAAGAAACCTCATGCATAATGTATGAGATTCGAACTAGGGAAAAACCTGCGTTCTGAATGCAGTGTCATATCTAGGTAAAAGGTCAGTCCCTAAGAACTGTTATGTATGTAATGTAGGGAAGAATATAGGTGAAAGGTTGCAATGTTACCTGCGCCTATATAGGGTACCTATATGGAATATAACACTGGTTTGTGGATCAATGCTATAGTGGCCAGATATAGCTCTGGGGGGAACTGCCCCTTGTTCACTGCCTGTGCAAATAGGTTGAGCATGTGGGGTGTCAGCATATTATGGATCCAGCGGTTGTACTGAACTGGGAAACCACCTGGGCCCAATGTTTTCCCGGCGTTCAGCTTTGAGAAGGCATCTTTTACTTCTTTGAGGGTCAGGGGTGCCTCAAGGACTTCCCTTTGGGCTGCCAACAGGGCTGGCAGTAGAATGGCCAGTAGGATACCATCCTCCACTTCTGCAGAGGAGTGTGGGGCATGTCTATACAGCATTTGATAGTCATCTGCGAAGACCTGTGTAATTTGCACCACAGATGTTTGTGTTCGGCCATATCCATCAATTATCTCTGCCGTGATGCTGGCCACTTGATCTGCCATGGTCAGCCAGTAAAGGAGCTTGCCAGATATATTCTAATGCTCATAGACTCTTTGGGCTGTATCCCTCCAGCATTGGCGTTCCTCCTCAAGGGTCAGGTGGTGAAGGGTGCTTTTATCCAAATCCAGCCATTGGAGGGTATTCGGACTACAAGGACATATTACCATTCTAAAGTCCTCATCTGGTACTCAGGTTTTGACACAAGTTTTTCTTTGTCTGCTCTTGGACATATATGTAAGCTTTCACTCTCCCTCGTATTGTGGCTTTGTCCCAGAGTGTGGCCACAAAGAAAACTGACTCCTGAGCCTCCTGAAAATAGGCCTCAATCTCAGTATCCAATGTGTCAGTGCACTCAGTGTGGGTCAAGTACCAGGCGTTAAACCTCCACATGAGTCTTTTGTTGGACCCTCGGGATCCAATCCTAAGCTGGACCGGAGAGTGGTCAGAAATACCCCAGGGCTGGATCTCAACTTGGGCCACCTGGAAGACCTCAGTGGCGGGTAGCAGGATGAGATCAAAATGAGCAAGGTTTCTGTGGGCTGCAGAAGTACAAGTGTATTCCCAGATGTGGGGGTGCATGCCCTCCAAAGGTTGCAAAACGCCTAAGGCTCTCATCCAATCTTGGAATGTCTTCATCATGCCCAGTCTGTGGGGTGTTGGCCGTGCAGCCCTATCAAAGCCAATGCAGGCCTGCTCCCTCAGCCTCTAGCTCTGCCCTCTGAGGTCAGCCGAGCTCCACTAGTACCACCGGTCACACCAGGTCACTGCTGCCGCGGGAGACAGGCCGTGGTGGCTGCAGGAGACTGACTACATCTCCCAGGCTCCACAGACCGATAAGTCAGCAACGTTTCTTCTGGGTCCTGTCACCGCATCGTGACTGGACATGAGAAGATCCAGTGTCCCCTGGGGTTACTGCAGGGGGTGGGGGTGTCCGTGCTGGCAAACTTCAGGCCCCAATTGGGTCCCAGTGAGGCCATGCAGCCAGCAGACCTCAGTCACTGGCCTTGCCGCTGCATTTGCCAGGCTCCCAGGCCGACACCTCTGTCCCTGGCAGACAGTGAACCCTGTCGCCTCTGGGATGCCAGGGAGACACACCTGGGATCAGCCGCTCCCGCAGGCAAAAAAGCACCAAAGGGAGTCCCCTGAAGCTCTAGAATGCTGCAGGATGAGACAGATGACTGGGAGCGCTGCTAGAGAGGGACCGTCATCTTAGTGGCATCAGCCACGTCCCCTCCTCTAATCCATTTTTAATATCTTTTGTAACATTGTGTCTTTCCCATTTTTATTCTGTGTTGGTTTGGGGATTTTATTGTGTTGTAATCTTAGCTTTGAAGTTGGTTGGTACCATTTAAACTTAGCAGGCACATCTCTGAGGTAATGACGACTGCCTGTGCCACAGCTGGTAGGAGTTAAGCAGAGTTTCTCATAAAGCTGTGTAGTGGCTGTAGGAAAGTGCCCCTTTTTGCATGGTTATCCCCCACTTTTTGCCTGACATCTGATGCAACCTGACTTGATGTGCCCTGGGTCCCTGCCAATCAGGTTCCCAAGGCCTGTGTTCTTTCCCAAAACTGTACCTTTGTATCCACAATTGGCCCATCTCTGGCCACAGGTAGGCCCCTTGTAAATGGTACCATGGGTACCAAGGGGATTGTGACGAGGGGCGGCCTCTAAGGTCCGCAGTATCTATTGTGTCACACTTAGAGGCCCTGTACCTAAATATCCATAGACTGCCAATGCAGGCTGCGTGTTTTGGTCCAGAGAAAAGTGAAGAGTCAACATGTCCCACATCCTTGTGTGCCATGCCTGCAGCCCACTGCCTGAGGCCTAGGCAAGCCACCCCTCTAGCAGGGTGCACTAGTCCTCAGGTGAGAGTACAGTGGCATGAGCCCTGTTCCCCTATAGGGTCTAAGTCCATTCTTAGACACTGTAAGTTTTGTAAAGCCATAAAAGAGTATATGGTTTGGGAGCTGGTCATTACGAACTCCAAAGCTCCATAATGGCTTTACTAAAACCTGGGAAGTTTGCCAGCATACTTCTCAGCACATTAAACCCACACTGATGCCAGTGTGGGATTTAATGTAAAATGCACTCAGATGGCATCTTAGAGATGCCTCCTAAAACACAACCAGCCCTAGTGTGGTTCCTGAATGGCTGCTTGCCATTTGACACCAACAGACAGATATCTGGACCCCTGGGTAGAGAGCTTTCGCTCTCTGGATCCAGAGACAAAGCTGATCCTGGGCAGAGGTGTCATGACCCTCCCCCAGGATGAGCTGGGTGCACGAAGGGGAAGCTTCAAAGACCTGCCGCCTTTGGAATCTGTCCCTGCCTTTTGCTACACACAGCAACTGGCTCCCACCGGTTCAGCACCCCAATTTGGGCAGGAGAATTGGTGGGAAAACCAAGCAAAATCAACTCTCGAAGAAGTGCCCTCTGGCATACTGCGTGGTGCAGTTCACACTGATTTTTCGGCACGTAACAGCTCATGGCACTAAAAATCAGTGCGAGCAGCACAACATGCCTAATTCTGCCCATTTGTGGAACAGAGTTTTCATGTAACTACACGGAATTCCGTGTAGTGAACCTCCATGAGTTCTGCCTTCCCCTACAATTGACCTCCATCCCTGCATTCACATTGCCAGATGGGAGACATATTTCAAAAGCAGCATTGTCCTTAAAGGGACAGGTTCTTTTTTTAAAAAACATATTGGGGGATATTCTCAAGAACGTTTGATAATTATCGCAAAATTAGCTTAACGCAACTTTGCACATCGCAGTCTATCGCGGGAAAATAACGCTGTGTTAACGTTGTATTCTCAACCTGGCGGCACCATGCGATAGTCTCACGATAACACAACAAATGACCACATTAAAATTAATGCGACGCCGAAAAAATGCGCAACACCTACCCGAAAAAAGTGGCGATGTCCCAAATCACGATACAAAAATCAGCAAAAACCAGAGACAGGCCTGCAATCCCCACGTTTCATATGGGAAAAAGCACCAAAAAACACCAACAAAATAAATTCTACTGTGTATAACCATGGAGGAAGCAGGAGCAAGTACAGAGGACGACCAGACCCCCACAAGCCCCTAGGATGACCAGCCCGTGACCTCTGGGTCACGGAAGGGCAAGGAGAAGAAGCTGAGGAAAACGAGATTCAGTTTGCAGGGAAACAGGATCATCACCACGGAGGTGATAGAACACGACCAACAACCGTTCGTCACCTCCAACGTGTCATTGGCAAATAAAAATGCAATATGGCAGTCCATCCTGGACAAGTTGAATGCAGTTGGAGTGAGGAGGAGGACAATTAGAGAGGTCAAGAGGCGCTGGAATGATGCGAAGCGCAAAACCAAGAAGAAACTCGCTGACAACCATCAGGCAGCAATGCAGACTGGAGGTGGCAGTCCAGCGGAACACCATGAGCTGGATGAGATGGAGGAAATGGTCTCCATAGTCATCAGTGGGGAGACGGTGGCAGGAATCGAGGGTCTGGACACTGCTCGACATGACCTGGCACAACAGCACCAGGGTGAGTACCGACCAGGGACTGGGGGGACGGGGGGAAATGGGCACAATGGCACACATGCACAATTAAGTACAGCACACTGCACACCCACAATTACTCTGGATCATGTCCCTGATCCCCTAGGCAAACTGCAGCACACATACAAACACCAAGTAGGACCCCATCCACTATGGGCACAAAGGGGTCGCTCCCCACACAGCACCAATTTCACAACCAACCCATGCACACGTGGTAAAACCAGCAAAGCTGCGTGTCTGTGAGCCACACTGACAATGAAAGTGAGACTGCATGACAAATGGCATGGCTGCAGTACAATTATCAAGACATGGTGCATGCCACGACACTGTGGTGGCAGAGTGTTGAACACATCCAGAAAGGAGCAGGTCACACTCTGACACATCCACGTGCACAAACAACCCCTGATCTCAACACATCTGCGGATAAACCATGCCCAAGAGTCCAAAATACGAACAAGAGCCAAAAGTAGCAAAGTCTGCAACATCTTAGCACTGTAGCAGCACAGAAGACAAAGGCACACTGCCTCAAAGGGATAAGGGGCAGCAAAATCACAGCTGCAGGGGTGACTCTCCCACAATTCAGCACACACACATAGCAAACACAGCACATCAACATTGACAACAATGTGGTAAAAAGTACACCACTTTCAATACAGAACAGAGGACACAACTAGTTCCGCTTGTACGTTCAAACTGGCCAATCACATCTGGCATAGCAGGAAACTGTGAGATGATAATGTACGTGTACAACCTCACATACGTGATGTAGTTCAAATGTCTACTGTCCCGCATCAAATAGTCAGCTCCTCCCAAACATTCACAATGTACATCGTCATGCAGTCTGTATGTAAACTTGAACAATGTGTCAACATACATCTGAACACAATGTTAAAATGCATCTCCCCTTCATATTGCAGAGGGACAATCAACACCTCCTGCAGAGCAGACCAGACAACTCATCAGTGATGAGGAAGAGGACTGCCACACCTTCAACACCGACACCCTACTACAGCTCATGTACATCTACGGCAACCCACCTCCAGGAGCAGGGCAGCCCAGCTGCATCGAGGAGACCCCACCCCCTGCATAGACCACACAGCAGGAAGCACCCACCACCACCATGGCTGGCCTCCAGCACCTCACCGAAGAACACATTGCATTCCAAGGCCAGGTGTTAGACTGCCAGAAGGAGGTGGCTGAACAAGTGCGGGTGGGGTTCGAGCTCATGGCAGCCAAACTAGATCACATACGTGGGTGTCTAAGTCCCATCAGGGACCACATACACTCCCTAATGGACACCCACAGTCTGCTCCATGATGTCCAACAATCCATAGCCGACATCGCTGGAGTCATGACTCGGAGACAAGAACAAGTGTCTAGTCAAAGTGGCCTCAGCGATGTCAGTCGAGTCGAGGCACAGATGCTGAGGATAATGGAGAACATGGAGCGGATGCATGCAGAAAGAATGGCTGCCACAAATGCACACCAGCAAAAACTTGTTGGAATCTTCCATGCCCTTCAGATCCTCATCATCGCATTGCTGCCACTAAGGCAGTCGCAGATGAATGCTGCTGGTACTGCTACACTCACATCTCCGGCCCCTGATGTGTCAGTGGCACACAGTGCTGCAGCCATACCACCTACGGCCTCTGTTGTGTCAGTGGCACACAGTGCTGCAGCCATACCACCTGCTGCCTCTGATGTGTCAGTGGCACACAGTGCTTCAGATCAAACACCAGCACCCACATGTCAGCCAGATGACATAGAGGACGAAGATGCGGGTGAATTTGTATTAAGAAGGAGCCAGTGGCATTCATCTCCGCTATATGCCCTGTTTCAGCTTGGTTCTGCTCTCTGCATCATGCCTGTAACAACACCTCACACTGTCCCCTGAAACACTCTGCGACACTCACCTTGGACCTCGACATGGACTGCCATATTTTGTTTGCCTACCAATGACACACCAATCAGACTGCGGACTGTACTTTTCCTCTTCCAATGTACTTGTCAATCCCTAAATGACTCTGGCTGGTCCTTCACTGGACTACAATGAAATGTGGTGTTTGCATGCCCATGTACTTCTCCAGCTCCGACACTCCACAGAATGTGAAGAGAATATTCCAAATTCACACAGATGTGTCATGTCCATGATCGATCAAGTATGTAAGTATAGATGAATGTGGGGATATTGATTGCACAAAAAGGTACACCCTAGGGAATGAAAGCAATGCGCATGTTTGACCATGATCCACATGGCCAATGGGATGACTGGGAAGGTGTGCACTAGCTATGGCTTCAATGCTCTAAAACAACAACTGCATAATGTCACAAATTTGACCCACACAATGTTTGAAATAGGGCTGTGTCTAAAATGTCAGAGTCGTTGGCAGGACTAAAGTAGTATTCCCCATCACATTTGACGACAGAACATCTCTCTGCATACCTACATGTGTAATCTCCCACCAGCAGTATGTCAGATTGAGGAACGTTGTCAAGCGCCTCTGTCACTTACCTTGCACAGGTGTGTGTCAACCCGCGTTGTTGGCTACTTATGTATTCGGAGTCCAGGCGAATGTAGCCGTGTCCACCGTTGTCGTGGGATATGTGACCAGTTCTCAAATATGCAACAGAGGTTGGGACCTGTGCAATGGTCCGGACAGGAGTGCTGTGTCCACCCCCTTTCACCAATATGCATTGCAGCCCAATAGAGGAGCGTTTCAATGTGGTCACTGTACATGAGGAGTTGTGCAATCTCCCATGTCCGGCTGCCAGCATGTATGTCAAGTATCAAGGCATCCCATAAATGGGTATCACAGGGACACTCCTGGTCGTGAGCCAACAGGGGGCGCACAAACATGTCAAGATCCAGTTCAGCTACCATCCTGTTCGATAGGCATACATCCATGGACCACTCGAATTTGCACGATCGACAATGCAACCCAGGCTGAACGCAGGTGACGTTGGCAAGGCAGAAACTGATCCGCAGCAATGCCAATGGCAGAGCTCCCAGTAAATGCAGCAAACGTGCACGGTACAGTTCAACGTGACAGGGGTTGTGCATGTGGCTGGGATGTTCTGCCATTGCGTTGGTGGCTCTCGTAGAACAGGCACTCTTCTGAACTGCGGCAGTTATGTGGATGATCTGCCACTGCTCGGAGCAATGAGTCATATGAGTGTGCAACGTTTGGAAGTATGGGTTGTTGTGTATGTAAGTGTCAAGGACATTCCATGCAAGAGTACCTCGAGCAAGGACTTCTGTGTGTGAGGTGTGGATACGTTGGGCTATCATTAGCACTATGCGTAGTGTGGGAGTCGTCATCATCTGCTATGTTATCTCTCTCAGGGGGTGCCTGCCGCATGCAAAACCAAGGTCGGAGGTGCAGATGTCCTTCAGCCTTCCTTCTGTATTGAGACAAAGGAGCTTTCATCCTTAATGTTAGTCTGACTACTGCTTGCATTCTGGAAATGTGATGTGACTTTCGGCGCTGCAATTGAGGCTAGGCCTTAGGCTTATGGTGCACCAATTGCGATACACACACAACAGCTGGCATGTATGAGCCAAGACCCAGAGAGGCCTTGCGCTCCTTGTACAATCCCTTTGTGCGCGGCTGCCCTCTGGGGGCATGCAACATTGTCGATTGCGGGCCGTATGGCGCCGACACTGCAACAGAGACACACGCATCAGTTGGTTTCCTATGCAGCCCAGAAATGACCCATGCCCAGAGGCCAGGGATAATTATTCACACCCCACGCTGGCCTGGCGTACGCCGAGCCAGCCCACTCGGCGTACGTATAAAGGGGACGACAATGACACTACTTGTCCCAGTTCTTTCCCACTGCTTGAGGTGACATGGCTGCGTCCGCCTGCCATATCACGAGACTCAATCATAAAGGGTCCATGACTTGCGTTGCACAGAATTGGTGGCACCGGATACACTGCGGCCGGCACGGGGCTACCGCCACAGGACTGTGACTTTCAGTGCACTGAGGTAGGGGCACCTGAAGTGCTGAGCGGGTGTGCAGCCTGCGATAATGCGCCGTCCTGGCGGTCCGGACTGGTAAGGATTAGTGTGAGCCCTGCTGGACCGCAGTGTAGGCCTGAGCCAGTGGGCAGCGTGGGCCTACCGCCACATGGTGTTGCCTCGTGGTTCACAGAGTTAGTGGCACCTATAGGGCTGAGCGGGTGTGCAGCCTGCGATGATGCTGTGTGCACTGATATGATCTCTGCCATTGCAAAATCAAGACCCAGAATCAAGTGTGCGACCTGGTGGACCGCGGTGCAGGGCTGCATGATGTTGAGGCTGCCAAGGTCGCGGGCCTCGAGCTTGGAGCTTGCACCGGCACGTGGTGGGGCCTCTTGGAGACACGCCGGTGATGGATGGTGAGCAGTGAGGCCTGGGTGCGCAGGGGCAGGCAATCACCATTGGGTGGCGGGAGGGGCTGGGGTGCAGCAGCCTGTGTGCGCAGGGGCGGGCAAGCGATGATGCTGTGTTCAATTATATGAACTCTGCCATCATTAACTCTGAACTCTGTTTCAGATAACGGACCTGGTGGACTGCAGTGTATACCAGCACGTGGTTGGAGACACACCGGTGGCAACAGGTGAGCATTGAGGCCTGGGTGTGCAGTGTCGGCACTGTCTCTCTCTCTCTCCGTCTCTTTCTCTATCTTTCTCTCTCTTACTCTCTCTCTCTCTCTCCCTCTCTTTCGCTTTCTCTCACTTACTCTCCCTCTCTTTCTTTCACTGTTTCTCTCTCCCTCCGTTACTCTCTCTCTCCTTCCCCCTCTCTTCCTTTCGATGTCTCTCTTTTCCTCTGTTTCTCTCTCTCTCTCCTTCTCCCTCTCTCCTCCTTTCTCTCTCTTTCTCTCTCTCCCTCTCTTTCACTCTCTCTCTCTCTCTCTCCATTTATTTATCTCTCTATTTCTCTTTCTCTCTCTCTCTCTCTCTCTCCTTTCATGAGCGCATGACACACCTTCTCATCTTGAATTTTTTCTTGCAGGCTGTGACTTACAGATTGTCTAGAGAAGACCCGCCATGACTCTTCCAAATAGTTGTATTGAGTTAAATTTGAATAAAATATTTGTTTTGGCAATTCAAAGATGAATGAATGATTCTCCTTTTTTCTGACCACACATGCATGTTAATTGTTGTAATTGTGCGACATCAGGCGAATTGTTTTGTTCATGAATTTGTAAAGTTGATGTACAATATCTTTGTCCGGGGGGGGGGGGGAGGGTGTGCCCGGGGCAGGGCCCCGTGGGGGGAATCCTGGTGGTGGTGACGGTGGGTGTTTTGGCCCTCTTGGGTGTCTTAACTGCATGATCAGTAGCTCAGTGGCATCCGTTGTTCTTCTGGTGTGGCAGTGGGCTGGGCTCCCATTTCTGGTGCAGTTTTTCATCCGACTTAACACCAGGTAAGAGCAGGTGTTAAATCCCTGCTGCTAATGCTCCTTATCACATGTTTCGGGATCTTATCGCCGATCTGGTTGGTCGCTGAGAATATTGCGGAGTGGTGTTTTTGCGGCTTTTTTGCACGGGAACGCCTACTCTGCATCTCATTAGCGTTAGTTGCCGGTGTCATCCGTGGCGATGTTTTTTGCGGCTGCTATCGCAGGAAAACTGGTGATATCGGCTGTTAGCACCAGCTTGAGAATGGGGTGGTACATTTATCGCCACTTTGGCTGCGATAAAGTGCCGCTAACTCGGCGATAGGTCCTTGAGAATATCCCCCTTTGTTTCCTATTTCAAGAAGACATCGGGAGACCTTGTAGTGGTCCCCTTACTCCAAGGCTACCTGACACGAGCCCCAAAGGGAAATCTGACCAACAAGGATAGCTTACACTTGGTGAATCTGATACCACCTCCAAATTGAGTATAGGTTTCTAACGAATGGTTTGACAATCCAATTACAGCCACAAACCATTGACACTTGTCGTTGCAAATCACAATTTGAAGAGGATGGCCCTTTCTAGTGGTGTCCAAAGTGCAATTCGGAATGAGTAACTGAACAACTTTTTCAACTTATACACGTGGTTTTGTAAATCTCAGAAAGATATTTTGCTGTCGCAAACACTGCAATCTTTTGAATTGCGGGTTTACAACTGCAGAATCGTTTGGTACATCAGACCGAATATTCTTTGAACTTTAGGCTACACATAGGAGCAGTAATCCACTGATTTGTCATATTCCTTTTTGAGTGCATACAACGAAAAATGAATGTCCAATGCTAAAACAATAGGGTGATGTAAACATGCTAGTGTAATATTACCCGAGTCTGTAGAATATTGATCCAATTGCCTTTATATAACAAGCATTGGCATAGCCAATAGGTCTCGCCTTTGGGACCTTATAAGTGTTTAGCCATGCAACAGTTGCATAACTAAATACTTATAAGGTCCCAAAAGTGAGACCTATTGGATATGCCAATGCTTGTTTCTGTTTCTTACTGCTCTGTAGTAATGGCGGCACCCGTGCTTTAGCTTAAACATCTTAAGATAAAGTCGGGTGCCGAGATTGCTTCAAAAGTAAATATTTGTCTATTTCTTTACTTTTGAAGCAATCTGAGCACCCAACTTTAGCCTAAGATGTTTAAGCTAAAGCATGGGTGCCACCATTACTACATAGAAGTAATAAACAGCAAAAAACAAGCATTGGCCCATGGAGAACATCAAAGCGGCCACGAAAGTGAAAGTGATCGCGATCAAGCGCGGCGCACGTGCCTACGCACATGCACTTTAGCTCTAGGCTGGCCATGGTAGCACTTTTTTGAGCCCTCACAAAAAGTCTAGCCAGACTAGTGCATGCGCTGGGTCAGGCGAGACCTAAAAAACAAAGTTAAAGCTGACCTCGTGTTTCAAACGTGATTAACTTAGTTGAACTGCTGTTAAATTAATGTCTTAGATCTTTTAAATACTTTCTAAAAACTGTTCTTCAAGGACCCACTATGCTAAAAACAACTGGCTAAAATATTTCCAGCTTTCAAAGAGTCGTATCAGCAATGTAATAATAAGTGGAATTTTGGGCAGTCCACTCAACATGTCGAGGAGCTCTAGGTGACTAAAATGTGGACACGTATGATGATTGCCTCACACAAAACCTTAGCTGTGCAAGTGAAGAACAGTCTGTAGCATATTGGCCAACTCAGACCGTGCCACTATGTGTAATATGATATCAGCTCTCCTCTCATGGTCACTCTATGACACCTCATACCACACGGTGAAAGAGAAGGCGAGTTTGAGATCCCTGCACAGACTCGGTTTTCGCTTTCTGTGTGGAGACTCTGCATTACTGGCGTCCATCAGGAGTTTGCAGCCTCTCCTGGACATAATCAACAATCTCTAAAGCTTGTGTTTGTTTTCTCTGGAGGAAAGGGTAGGAGGGGTCCTCGTGCAGTGCCTGGAACAAAGCCCCACCACTCAGACTCTCCATGGCCCAGCTGCTTCCGATGCCCACCATGGCTAGCCATGCAGTGACTGTCGCAAAGCCGCACCACCCACCCAGACTAGGCCCTCCCAAGGTCTCTACACATCTCTCAAACAGTGAAACATTTTTCAATGTTTGCAGGTGTGCAAGACCTTAAGAATGAGTGTGAAGCACACTCACAGCATGGATTGCAACATGATAAGGTGTGGAAGGGCAGGCTACATAAAAACGCATGCACTGTGTTGTTGAAGGAGAGAACGAGCATTGCTATGAGAGCCTGAGCACATTTTTTGCCCTGGGTACAATGTTGCAAAGCCATTTGCATTATCAGAGTAGTGGAACAATAAAATCTACACTGCCCAGTAAATGCGCAACATTTTGCACCATTCACTCAATGTATATCCATGCAAATCGCATTGGCACAACCTAGGTAATCTCACCAGTCGTCTGTCCTTGGAAGTATCCAGGTTAATGCTGGGTTGATTGTCAGGATATCTCTGCTGCCTTCTTGTCCAGGCTGATTTTACCCTCATCACTACTCGGGGTATTCCAAGGAGGTTGTTGCTCTGCGCACAGAAACTAGAAGAGCAGTTGTCCTTTGATTATGTCTATCGAAGCATCCTTTCTGCGTAGAACTTGGCCGTCAAGTGGGCCACAAATTCTTCTTAACCCAAGGCCAAAACAAAGGCAACGTGTGGAAACATTAAATTGCTCGCAAAAGCCTAACAAGTTGCTGTCCACGATTAAGGTGGGTCACAAACAATTTGGTGTGCAAAAACATAAAGACTGATTTAAGATCTGGATGTCTGTCACCGGGCACAGAGACAGTGAGGAACAGTTTTCTAGTGGTTGAAGCATCTTAAGGGATGCAAGCAAATCAAAAATTTCTTTATTCGGCTCGCCAAAGAGAGTCATAAAAGATACAATTTTTAAAAATACACATTTAAATACATTTTCAGAAACACGTTTAAAATTCATTGTGTTTAAAGGTCATGTCTGGTTGTAAATATTCACAATAATGGTAGTTTTCCAAAATGTAAACTATAGCATACACCTCTGGGTATAGCATCAATTAAAATGGTACAGTTTCTTTAAATAGAAACAGGTCTGGGTTAGGTCAGCCTAGATTCTGTCTATGGCGCATGATGTATTGTAGGAAATTAGAAACAGTGTGGACCAACCCCTCCCCCTCAAGCGACTGTAAAAACAATAACGCCGGGCGACAGGTACGGAAGCCCGTGCGTCTTAAAAGGGGGATTAATAATTTCTTCCGCTGGTCTGTGTAGTATTTACAAAATAAGATAGTGTGAATTGTGGACTGGGAAGAACTCCCGTCACAAGGGCAGAATGGAATTATTTTGGCCCAGTTGTTTCTCAATGGAAATGTGACTAGTTGATGGAAACAATTCAATCTAAACCTTACAAGAAGGTATAGCTCATAAGAAGTAATGTTGTACATCAGGTAAGGTTGTATCCCAAAGACGGTCTGGACTGTTAAACTCTGTCTGACCGTTTGTTTCATGATCTCCGAGTTAAGTCTTAAGTCTTCGAGATGTCTATAGCAAAGATCGTGAAAGACTTTTCTTGTTAACTCCTGAATTGTAGGGGGATCATTATAATATTTTCCTAGGCCAAGATCAGTAAAAAAGTTTTTAACATAGGATAGCCACCCAGATCTATGAGCATTATCTAGGTCCTTGCAGTCTCGAATGATAGTTTGTGTAAGGAGAGATTTATCAGATGTCCGTATTCGGTGCCATAATAGGAGAGGCTGGATTTTCGCCAGGTCGGCAACATATGGAAGACCTAATTCTACGTGGCAGGAATAGTTTGCGGCTGATGTTGGTAGAGCAAGGAGATATTTCAGAAAGTTGTTTTCTATCATCTGAATGGCTGCCACAGACACATATCCCCATACTCCTGCACCATACAAGGCCACTGATATACATTTGGCTTTGTAGATCTTTACCATCTCTGCAGGTGCTTTTTTCCCAAGTTTCCTCGAGAAACTCACAAGTGCAGAGGTGGTTCTAGCAAACTGCAGTTTTCTTACTTCAACTGCCGGTTTCCAGTTTAATTTTTTGTCGATCATGACACCTAAGTAAGGATAACTATCCGTACTTGCTAGACTCTCCTTATTCAGGTATATTGATCTGGTTTTAGTACTCTTGCTAACACCTGCCCTCATGACGAAGGTTTTCCCTATATTGACCTTAAGGTTCAGACTAGACATAAAAGAAGCGTATTTATTTAAAGCCCCCTGGAGTTCATTTGGGGTGCGGGCCAAAATAACCGCGTCGTCCGCGTATAAAAGTGCCGGGATACGGCGGTTGGCCGCCATAGGAAGGTCCTGAGCTCCCTTCAACATTTCACCCTCCAGACCATTTGTATAGAGGGTGAAGAGGAATGGAGCCAGGACACAACCTTGTCTCACCCCCTTTTCTATCCCAAAGGGTACAGTCAATTCGCCATTTATTCCGAATCTTACTCTGGCACTTGCATCCGCATAGAGTTCTCTTAGAAAGGTGACTGCGGTTTGGTCCATCCCTAGGTCTAGAAGGATGGACCAAAGTTTAGTGTGGTTTACGCAGTCAAATGCGGATGATAGGTCAACATAGACCATATATAGTGCTCCGGCCTTGATATTAACGTATTTATCTATCAAAAGTGATAGGTTTAAGGCCTGGTCTATAGTGCCCAGTCCTTCTCGGAACCCATATTGTAGGTCGGATAGGATGTTATTCTCCGCTGCCCACTCCTGCAAACTATCGAGTATAATTCGACCCATCACCTTCCCTGTTGAATCCAGGAGGGAGATGGGGCGGTAGCAGGTAACTGAATTCCTGTCCCCTTTCTTAAAGATCGGGACAAGAATAGATGTTTTCCAGGATTCCGGGATAGCTGTGGCACATAGTGCATTGAACACTCTAGTTAGAAAAGGAATCCAGAGTTCGGTGTTACTTTTATAAAAGTCTATTGGGACCCCGTCTGGCCCAGGGGCCTTCCCTGATTTACTCGCATTTAAGGCCCGTGTAACCTGGTCTATAGTAATAGATATATCAATTGGAAAAGACATAAGTCCCTGGCCATGAGGACAGGTATTACCCGAATCAGTTGCAATAGGAACTAAAGAGAAAATTCTTGAAAAATGATCAACCCAGTCCCTTTCATCTATAGCAACCTCCACTCTGGGCATATTACCATTATCAGTAAGGAATGGAGCTCTAACCACTTTCCAAAAAGCGATATTATTGTTAGTGAAACAGCTCTTGTGCAGTTCTTCCCAGAGCTGTTTTTTTAGCTCCAATTTTCTTTCCTTTAGGGCACAATTATAGGCCTTCCTTAATTTAGATATTTCGACGGGATCCCTTACCGATTTACGCAGGGCGGATTTTAGCTTAGAATATGCCGCCGTGCATGAATGGTTAAACCAACCTCTTTTATTTTGAGTCGATTTGGCATTTTTTGCCATCAAGGCCCGCCTAACCTCCTCTGTAACCATGCCAAAATTGGCAATAACCTCTATGTCAGAGACAGACTGGTCGAGGCATTTTATGATAGGCAAATAAGCCTTGGTGACCACCGTTTTTAGGATGTCACTTGGGTCTACTAGGGCCCATTTTAACGAATATCCATTTAATCTTGACAATTCTAGATCATTTTGGTCCAGAGTGCTTGAAATTTTTGTATTTGGCCTGTTAAAAGGATGCAAAGTACTACTGATGGGGTAATGGTCACTCAGTGCGATCTGGTGAATATTAAAGGTTGTATCCTTCTTTACAGCACTATTGGAAAGCAGAATGTAATCAATAGTAGAATTACATCCTCGCCCATGGAAAGTAGGGGCTGGGGAGGTATCTAAATCATGCAAACTATTCATAATAGATATATCCAGCTTAAAAATAATTTCATTTAAGAAACTGCCTAAAGTAGAGTGTGCAAAGTGAGTGATGGGTTTATCCATCTCATCGTTCAGGCCACACAAAAATTGATCAGGTGCGACACACATAGGCTGATTAAAATCACCACCCCAGATGACAGTCACCTCACTGGTTTTTTCCTTAATGAAAGTTGTTATTAAAGTGGAAATGGAGTTAATTACTTCCATAGCCGCTTGGTTGGTAAGGTTATTATAATAATTAACCAGGAGAAAACAATGTCTCGTTTTTAATGTGAGACTAATGAGCTGGAAGTTAGGGTTGAGTTTCAAAGTCCTGATTTCATCTATCTCAATCAAATTTGAGATGTAGGTGGTTAGCCCACCTTTAGCTCTACCAGAAATTGAAGGTTGGGCAGGTGAGAAGTATGTTTTAAAGCCATTCAGGTGTGTAGCTGTTAACTGCCATGTCTCCTGTAAACACAGAATGTTAAAATTTAAACTAAAATTAATCCAAACATCATTTCCTAATCTGGAGCGAAGACCCGCTACGTTCCAGAATAGAACCACTAATTCTGATTTGATTAGATTAGAGTTTTGTGTTGCCTTGGGACATAATGCAGGAGTCGTAGATGTGATCAGAGCATCTATTGCTTGGGAGGTGATATTTGGAGGCAATGGTTGCAGATGGTTGATGTTTGAAGGAGTTTGATTTACAGTAGGAAGGCAAGCTTCGCTAACTAGCGAAGTCTTCCTTGAACAGCTGTCTGAAATCCGCTGATGGCCAACCAAATAGAGTCAATCGACATCCTCCAGTGCTCCAAGGGGAAGGAAACGGTTGGAAGTGGAGAGATTAAAATTAAAATGCTCTATTTGAGGGCTTAAATGCATTCGGCATGATATTGAGTTCCTATTTAATTCCTGTGGATAAAAATATGTCAGGTCATGTGCTCTAATAGTGGTCAGAAGTGAAACATGAAAACAATTGACTATATGAGTGGTGACTCTGTAGTCTCTAAAGTTAACAATTATTACATCCCCTGCAATGTCCTTTGGGCGTGTACCAACCCACCCAAGTCTACGGACATGTAAAATTTCGCCATTGATGTAGGGCGGTAGGGGCCTATTCTTTCTCAACCAGTACATTACTTTATTTTTTAACTCATGGTAACCCTCCGTTTTCCCTGGTTCCAGGACAGGGACTCCCGTCAAGACTACAGCATAGGGAACTGCTTCCGGGGGCAGATCTATATGTTGGCTCCTAGGACCTTCGATTCTATTCCGAACAGTATCTGCAAAGGTACTGCGTAAATTAGAGTCGGCACTAGTGGTGCGTAAATTAGAATCAGAACTGGTATTTTTGGAAATACATTTTTTATGACCATGATCAGGCTCAGAGATAGCATTTTGTCCTGATTGAGGGTTATTTGAATTTAAAAGTAATTGAGTTTTTGTTTTCATTTGGTCCGACCCTAGGTGTTTATTATCACTCATTGTCGTCGTGGGGATATGTGTGGTAGTGTTTTGAGTTACTACTGTATTCGAAAGTAATTCTTTCATAAACTCAGTGTTTTGCATAACTGATTTCTCGATTAGCCCTAATTGATTCATCATACCCTTTACTCTTTCTAAAAAAGGGAGGAGAAGAGATTTTACCAATATCTCCATTCGTTCCACGATTTCACTAGTCAATAATTCACAGTGGTGACATTCCGACTGAGTTTGAACATCATATGGCTGGATAACATCAATAGGGTGAGAGATGAAAGAGTTACTGTCCGGCTGGATACGCTTAATACTCGCAGGGGAAGTTGGTTCAACGTGCTTCTTTGTTCCCTTTTTCCTCTTCTTTAGGGGGGGAGGGCCCCCGTTAATTGTTCTCTTTCCCTTCTTTTGTAGGCTCTTGATGGAAACAGCATTGGAGCGCTTTGTCAAAGATGAGCCAGAAGGTATTTTGTTGGAAGAAGGATTAACGTTAAGAGTAGAGAGAGACGGTGGTGAGTTGGCACAAACTTGTGTCTCTGGAGCGACATCACGTGTGTGTACAGACAACCCTAGGACAGATTGCGAGTTATTTATTAGACGTGGTAAAGACAGTGCCTGAGCAGGGGAAACAGCCGCTTGGATGGTGCCGAGCGAAGAACGTTTGCCCTGCAACAGCTCAGCTGAAAGGCGGCGTTCCACCAAAGCAATCTCATTTTCGAGGACCGAAGCAGCCCTTGTAATGAAGTTGTCCAGGGTACCTCGAACTGTGCCCCCCACCAATGAGGATCTACCTTTTGCAGTACGTGATGTCATAATGCGCTATTGTAAAAGCTTTCATACACACTTATCACAGGTATTGTCTAACATTGACCGGGGGCATGAACTGTGTATGATAGCACCCACCAGTACACAATAGTCCCAAACAATACCAACAGTCAGGCTTTACCTTAGGTAGCACTGGCACTACGCAGATGTACAAGGATAGGCCCGGCCCGGCCTCCTGCGGCCCCGGACGCCACACGCGCGCGTCCCGCGTCGCGGAGGGGGCACCGAACTTTTAAGCGCCTCCTGGCGCGCAGCCTGCGTCAGCGGCTTCCCTTGCCGCTCGGTATGATGGGAGTTGTGGTCCTGGCCCCACGAAGTGTCCGCAGCTGCCGCTGGCAAAGGTGGCGGCTGCAGGGGGCGGAGAGGCAGCACTCAGCAAGGCAAAGAGCAGATGGTGCAGAGCACGAGGTGAGTGATCGCACAGGGACTCAGCGTGTTACCACAGCGTCTGAAAGCAGGAACCCGCTCTGCCGAGGGGGCACCGAACTTTTAAGCGCCTCCTGGCGCGTAGCCTGCGTCAGCGGCTTCCCTTGCCGCTCGGTATGATGGGAGTTGTGGTCCTGGCCCCACGAAGTGTCCGCAGCTGCCGCTGGCAAAGGTGGCGGCTGCGGGGGGCGGAGAGGCAGCACTCAGCAAGGCAAAGAGCAGATGGTGCAGAGCACGAGGTGAGTGATCGCACAGGGACTCAGCGTGTTACCACAGCGTCTGAAAGCATCATAAAGTAAGCTGAGTGTCAACCGTGAGAGTGAGGTAAGACTGAGTGAAATGCAGGTTTCTAATAGCAAAATACATCTATTTTCATAAGACACTGGTTTCCCTTCTGCCACATGTATGCTGCACTAACAATGCTGGGTTTGGGGGGAGTTTTTAGGGGTGGGGTCGGTTTTAGGGCTCAGGGCGGGGGAGGTTGGGGTAGTTTATCAAATGGGGGCAGGGTTTTAGGCCTCAGGGCAATGGAAGGGGTAGGAGTAGTTTTAAGGACAGTGCAGGGGTACGTTTTAGGGCTAAGGCCAGGGTCTGGGTTCGGGGGTTTTTGGTAGGGGGCAGCATTTTAGGCCTCAGGACAGGGGGAGGGGAAGGGGTCGTTTTAAGGGCAGGGTGGGGTAGGTTTTAGGTCTCAGGGCACGGGGGAGGTAGGGGATATGATTTTGAGGCTTAGGGTGGGGAGAGGGTTGGGTAGTGATAACCTTTACCATGCATATCCCTTTTCTAATCACGCCTTTACCACAAAAATCCATGGTAAAGGCATGCGTGGTAAAGGAATGTGTGGCTTAGATTCATTTGTGGTTAGGACGGCGTTGTAGAGGCACATGTGGCTCAGCCATGCGTGTCTCTGTCATACATCCATTGGGAAAGCCAGAAGGTCTTTCCTTACTGATTTTTTGGCTTTGACAATTTTTAATAAAGAATGCCTTGATGATATGGCTGTTGAAGGCAGGCTCATCAGTTCGTACCAGCGTGCATACTTGAAGACTTATGCATGTGCCTGTGGAATGACGCAGTTTGCATTTTCTTTTTTTTATTTATGGAGCCAAGATTGTTAACGCCATTTCGAATTTTTCAATACAAAATGGCATTTTATTAGCTTGAAAGCTGTTTGGAATGTGGAATGGCCAGCAGCAAATGGCAGCTGCAGGGCCCTCGCAACAAAGAAAATGTGAAAGCACTTTAGGAAAAGGAAGGCGAGTGGTGGCCGTGCAATGGAGGAGCACGAGTGGGGTAGCAAAGGAGGCATGCAAAAATACTTTGTGGAATGGAGAAGGGCCCAGGAGCAAAGGGCAACTTTTCTGCTTTCCCAAAAATACACAGGTTAATATATTTTCTTTAATGTATTGTAAGGGGTAAGAGGACAACAGCAGAGCAAGTGTTGTGAGTGAAGGGGAACCAAAGGTCAAGTGGGTATTTGAGGAGGGAATCAGCACAAGACAGTCAGCAACAAAACACAATCACTCTCATGGAGTGCTTAATGAAAAAGAAAAAAGTAGCTCCCTAAAAGTGAACAGTGGAGGGGTACAAGCCAGCCTAAGGGATGGTAAAGAGGATATGCTCCAGGAGAGGGGAAAACACAAGAAGAGCTAGGGAATGAATAATTTGCTTAGATCAGTGATTTTTAACTTGTGGTCTGCAGACCGCCAGATTCACAATGCCTACTCAAGGGGTCCGCAACTTTTTATAAAATGTAATAATATTAGCAGATTAATGAAAAACCCATACATAAAAAAGCAAAGTATCAAATTTACAGTTTTAAAAGGATCTGTAAAAGAGAAAGGATTGGAACTTGGAAGCTAAATATTTACATGCCCTGGGTGCATGGAATACCACTGTGCTCGGGCCATACAAGTAAATTAAATATTTATCTTGATTTGTGGAACAGTTCAAGTACAGCAAATGGAATCTGGTATGCACGATTGGTGGCTTAATTGAAGCAGCACTGTTATTTATTCGCTGACAAATAAAGAGCAATCATTAGAAGCAAAAAAGAAAAAGAGATGTGCTAGTCTAGCATGTCTCTTCGTCTTTTGGAGAAAAAAAAATACATTTTAAAAAGAGACAGCAATACCATTAAAATTATCATTTTGAATTTCACATATGTTTTTGTTTGAGTATTAAATAAACTAGACCATTTTTTAAGGTATTTGTCTGATGAATACTTGTGTATTTCTGTGTATTGTTTTGAGGTTGAAATCATAGAAATTACTTCTCGGGGATCACAGAAATTGCTCACAGGGATTTTGCAAAATTTTAAAAGGTTAAGAACCATCCGTGGAAACTCAACAGTACATCAGTGGCTCTTAAATCAGATATCTACGCAAGTCGTGGGGGGAAAGCTATGATACATTTATTTTCAAAGTTGTACAAACATGTCTGTGATAGGACACCAAAACTTCTTAACTATTTACTTCTGAATTATCAGTCATCTGCGACAGTGAGGCACTTCTAGTTGCTATAAGCGCGCTACTTTTATACTTTATTTTATTCTAAAAAGTGTGGCAAATTGTTTGTCTTGACCTTGTCCCTGCAAGACGAGGGCGCCTCAGCTCTACCCAGACCTTGGCAAGCCGCCCTACTTGGGGCTCTCTCAGTACAAGGTAAACAGCGCCAGCTTCTTCCTGTTCAGCATCTTGCAAGAAAGTCGACCTCTGTCCTTCCTAACAGTTTCCTAATGTAGTCTTTTCTGCCTACATTGGATCGCACTGCACTATCCCACCTCGTATATTCAAGGACCTAAGCTATTTTTTTCTGGCTAATAGAGACCAGGCCTGTTGCCTGATGGTGAATGCTGTGTGAGTGGATCTGCGTGTGCCGAGCCAGAGGCGCACTGGGAATTTTCAGCATGGGACTCACACAACTCCCTGAGCAATTGCAGTAGGAAGCAGAGACGCTAGTGCACCAGCGACACCTGCTGGAAGGCATGAGAAGGCATCCGAGAATCAAAGAGCACAACAAGAGTGCTGTCTGCTTGCCAGTCAGTGTGACTTTCGTGAATTAACAACACATGTTGGCATAGTGGTACAGTTTTGCTACTCTGGTAAATAATTGTGTGCATAGTAAGGAGTAACACCTCTGTGCTTTTGGTGAGGGATGCATCACATTTTGCGCTTATGTTCAAAGAGAGCATCAGATCAGGAGGACGGATTGGATAACATCGCTCCTAAAGCATGGAATGGCCTCCCATTCCACATCAGATCCTCTTCCTCTCTGCTTGAATTCCACAAGTTGTTGAAGACCTGGCTTTTCAATTAACCAGCTTACCATAGGAAGGGACATGAACACACCTGATCAGCACCAGGACACCCTTGCGGGGTGACAGTGCGCTTTACAAATGCACATAACATCGTGCTGCTTGTCTGAGTGCAAAAAGGGCAGCCAGGTTACTCATAAATGTAGATAAATGTTGCCTCCATGGGACTGGCTGGTTCACTCATAAATGAAAAGGGCATATTGACTGTGCCTGTTATTTAGGATTGCATCAGCCACCATCAATGTACTAGAAAAGTGACCACTCGTGCAAGTAAGGTCTCAGGCAAGCTGTATCTGTAAATGAAATGAAATGCTGAGCCACCACTCTTTTAGCATTTTTGTCTCGTAATTATGGACAGGGGGGCAGATGGTGTTGCACCCAGAACATGACTACAAAACAGGCATGTGGAAACATATTCTATTAGCGATAGGGAAAGTATGTCGAGTTCTTATTGGCTGTGGAAGCTCTCGCCGTCTATTCACACTCTGAAATGTAATCTGCCGCACTATGGGGTATTGTTCTGTGCTCCACTGTAAGCAGCACGTGCCACAGCATTCTTACAGACAGTCATTCAACATGTGCCTACCTTGGCTGTTAGCTTCAAAGGAAGTCTTTAGTTTCATATCATTGGCAAACACCTCTGACACTGTATCCCCTTCTTCAGTTTACTCATTCGCGCTTACTAAAGTGTACAATGTTCTAATATGTATAGGAAAATCTTTCTTAGAAAGACATGCATTGCTTCATAAATTTCCTAAAACCAAAGCTCCCCACTGCTTACCTTAGAACCTCATAGCAGAGCGAGTCTGAACCATGCGGCAATTAAGTTAAAATCCATGAAAACCAACAATGGATAACACAATTTACTTTTCTTTTTTTTGGTGCAAATTCCGAACATTGTAAATATTTCTAACTTCTGTAAGAAGAAACAATATATTGTATTTGCATAGCAGTAACAACAAAGACGAGCACAAGGGTTTCCTGCAATCTATGCATACTGCGGGTGTGAGGGAAAGCAAAGGAAAGGCTGTTAAGCTGTTTGATCCGGCAGCATAACGCCCAGTGCTGGCACGGCCCGAGCGCAGAGTTCACACATCAGTCCTTCTTGGCACTCTGAGTGGCAGCGCCTCGAGTGTACACCTCTCGACTGGCACTATTTCATCTCTGGCACAATCCGGTGCCTGTTATGTGTTCGTTCTAACGAGCATGCAGAAGTTTTTTCGCAGAGAAATAGAGATGTTGAGCTAGAGCACACATTGATGTATTGAGTTATTTTATGTCTTGCTATTTTAAGCTACTCAGCCAAGGTTTTGAAAAATAACTAAGGTTTGTGTTTGTGTTGCATGGAATGAAAGCTTTGCACTGAGTTTGCAGATTAGGGCACTTGTGTATTACACGGTGACCGAAGTGAACTAATGAGCCTTCTAGTTGGATACAAATCCCTCTTCAGACTACAGGAGGGTAGGGTTCTCTGGTTACATTTTTTTATCCGACTTTTGTCTGTTTGTGTCTTACTGGTGACGAAAAAATTATTCGAAGTCAGTTTGATTGGGACAAGAGAGAACGGAGGAAGATTTTGATTGGCTGAATGGTCTAAGGCCATTTAAAATGTCACTGGATGTGAGTGATGTATGTGGGCAGGAGTGATTAGATCTGGGTACGTGGGTTGTGGGTGTTCACTTGTGATTGGCTTCTCTGATGTCCAAGAGGAGAGCATGGAGGAATCAGTCAGTGGTTAGGATGTGATTTAGGGAATGACGCCAGTGAGCTGGACGAGAGTTGGTGTAGTTTATGCCTTGGCAGAGAAGCTTAGGCTGGCTGAAAGAACATCAGAACCTGTAGGGAGACAGTAGCAGTGTCCAATTACCCAGGATCAAGAGCAAATGCTCTCAAGACTATAAGATGAGGATGATGCTTCCCTTTAATGTTCTGCTGGTGAGTCTATGATTTCTGACATTTAGCCAGCGGCCGGAGTTACAAAGCACGTTAAATCACTTGCAACGGCAGAGAAGAACTATGTACATTGTGGTGAATGGTCAATAGTTCCCTAGGCTACACTAAGGTCTCCAGAGTGTTTTATTTTACAGGGCATCTGTATTGTTTTTAGGTCAAAGCATTTGTGACCATCAGGGCAAACTAATATCAGATAATTACTCGAGGGACGTTTTAATGCATGGTCAAAGTGGGCCCTTGCCTAGGGTCCCCACCTTCCAAGGGCCCTCCAGGGAAAGTAAGCTTTATATTTATCTAGCATACTGTGGTTTATTTTGATATCTCAGCCTCTCACTTCTCTGCCTACCTCTACCACAAAGTTTCTCTCGCTTTGCCCAGTGGCATTTTCAGTATTTTTCAGGGCCCTGGAAAGACATATTTCAAAAGTTTTCATGTGGACACAGTTTCTGAAAGTTTACTTGGCATTATGCAGGCTTCACTTAGGAGAGAAATTGCGAAGAGCCCAAAAAATATCTTTCCCAGGCTTCCAAAAATCCTTACGACAACACTGAATAGCTCACAAGCTGAGTAAGTGGTCAACCTGAAGGAGAGATTCCCCAATGAGAGTGACGGGCAACTTTCTAAACGATAATGCTCACATTATGAGTCAGTGGTTGATAATATGAGTTAAACATCGCTGGGGTTTTGGCAGCTGCAGCAAACCAACACCAATAGCCTATTCTGGCTTTCCATTTCCATCTGCTCCTACTGTTAAAGGATAACCATAAACTTCAGAACAGGATGATCCCTCACAACCTAAAACTGAACCTCTCCAAAACATTCCTCCTCATTTCCTCTTTGAATTCACCACCGCCCGTACAATCCTGGATAGATACTCCCAACATCCTCAAAAGCAAACCCATCATCATTGACAGCAACAAATCTCTGGCAGTCACTCTGGATAAAAGGCTTAACCTTCAAACCAAAATCAGCACCATGTCCAGGAAAGTGCAATATCAACTACACCTTCTTTGGAGACTCTAAGGATACCTTCCCGAGCAAGACCTGAAATCTCTTGCTTAATCATTGGTTCTCTCCAGAATCGACTATTGCAATTCTCTTCTGAAAGGTGTCCTCATGACCCACCTCACCTCCCTTGAACCAGTTTTACTCTCTGTGGCACACTTTGGTGCCGATCACAATCCGGTAAAAACCGGGTACGAACCGTCGGACGGAGCATATTCTCCGTCCGACGCGTACCCGGTCGTCAAAATATACAAACATGGAATTACGATTCGCACGGGTACACCATTACCGTACGAATCGTAAAAAAGACCGACCGAACAAAAAACACCTACCAATGCGATCCGGGAAAGCGCCGACCTGACGTCGGGACGCACGCAGCCAGCCATTCACGACCCAGGAATCACGATTCGCACCGACGTCACCCCGCACGGTGAATATTTTGCGGCAGCCAAAAACTGCCGGGAAATCAGGACGACGCGAACAAGGACCACCAGTACGCGACGGACAGACGACGACGCGAACAAGGAGGACCAGTACGTGACGGACAGACATGGACCCGAACCTACGAGTCATCCCTGCCCTCATAGCAGTCCACCTCCTCTACAGGTTACGACGCAGACGCCGCAGAAGGTCAGAATAACTAAGGGAGGGGGGAAAGTGGGGTGGGGTGGGGGTGGCACTACCAGGGCAGGCCACAAAACAACCACATGAGTGACACACTACACATGGCCTGGACATACCTGACTCCCATGCCCTGGTCACCACGAGGGGGTGGGGGCGTGTCCTGATAATCCAGCGACCGCCACAACGGAAGTCCGTCACCACGCGAACCGGCAACACAACCAGACAGGTACGTCCCGTACCCACGCCTGAAGAGCGTGGGTACGAGTCGGACCACGCCCACACACGTCACCCCAACAATGGCGGGACGGATCGCACCCACGTGGCAAAGGCCTGGGTACGGGCCGCACAAACATCACATAGCGTGGGGACGGATATGTACGGACCCTACCCCCACCCCGTATGCAAGGAGCGTACCCCCCACCCCAACAGTGAAAGTACGACCCGTACCCCCACCCGCGTATGCAAGGAGCGTACCCCCCTGCCCAACAGTGTAAGTACGACCCGTACCCCCACCCACGAATGCATGGAGCGTACCCCCCATGCCAACAGTGTAAGTACGACTCGAACCCCCACCCACGAATGCAAGGAGCGTACCCCCCAGCCCAACAGTGTAAGTACGACCCGTACCCCCACCCACGAATGCAAGGAGCGTACCCCCCACCCCAACAGTGTAAGTACGACCCGTACCCCCACCCGCGAATGCAAGGAGCGTACCCCCCTGCCCAACAGTGTAAGTACGACCCGTACCCACACCCGCGGACGTACGGAGCGTACCCCCAGCCCAACAGTGTAAGTACGACCCGTACCCCCACCCGCGGACGTACGGAGCGTACCCCCAGCCCAACAGTGTAAGTACGACCCGTACCCCCACCCGCGGACGTACGGAGCGTACCCCCAGCCCAACAGTGTAAGTACGACCCGTACCCCCACCCGCGAATGCAAGGAGCGTACCCCCCTGCCCAACAGTGTAAGTACGACCCGTACCCCCACCGGCGAATGCAAGGAGCGTACCCCCCTGCCCAACAGTGTAAGTACGACCCGTACCCACACCCGCGGACGTACGGAGCGTACCCCCAGCCCAACAGTGTAAGTACGACCCGTACCCCCACCCGCGGACGTACGGAGCGTACCCCCAGCCCAACAGTGTAAGTACGACCCGTACCCCCACCCGCGGACGTACGGAGCGTACCCCCAGCCCAACAGTGTAAGTACGACCCGTACCCCCACCCGCGAATGCAAGGAGCGTACCCCCCTGCCCAACAGTGTAAGTACGACCCGTACCCCCACCGGCGAATGCAAGGAGCGTACCCCCCTGCCCAACAGTGTAAGTATGACCCGTACCCACACCCGCGGACGTACGGAGCGTACCCCCACCACACCAGTGTCAGTAGACTCGTACCCTCACCTCTAATGCAGTGTGCGTAACCCCACCGTGTATGTGCCAAGCGCACATATCCAGAAATCGGAGGTGTGTGTGCAGAGTCCACCCAGCAGTGCCCTGAGACAGGAGTGGTGGGTGTGGAGTCCTCCCAGCAGTGCCCTGAGACAGGAGGGGTGGGTGCCCATCACTCCCAGCAGTGCCCAGAGACAGGAGGGGTGTGTGCAGAGTCCTCCCAGCAGTGCCCTGAGACAGGAGGGGTGGGTGCAGAGTCCTCCCAGCAGTGCCCTGACACAGGAGGGGTGGGTGCAGAGTCCTCCCAGCAGTGCCCAGACACAGGAGGGGTGGGTGTGGAGTCCTCCCAGCAGTGCCCTGAGACAGGAGGGGTGGGTGCAGAGTCCTCCCAGCAGTGCCCTGAGACTGGAGGGGTGTAACACATGTGTGTGAGGCCAGAATTATCCACATGCATACTGGCTACAAGGGAACATGTCCCCATGAACTCATGTCAACAGACTCCACACACAAGTACAGTGATCACCAAGGATGCCACGATTGTCGCAGGTGGAGACATGGCCCTGCATGCATGGCCAAAGTAGAAGGGCTCCGTCACACACACAGCTCATGTAGACACAGCTCTGCGCTAAACATTGGGAACACCCTGCAGGGAAGAAAGCTGGGTACACAGAGGAAGGAATACACCCTTGGACAAGTGCACCATGCAGTAACTGCCTACATGAACAAAGAAAGTTAGCCAACACCTTGTGATGGCACACAGATCACAGGGTCCCACCAATGAGCAGTACACTACTACATATCCCACACACCCAAACCCTTACACACCACCCAAAACCATGTAGCAGCCCCACCAACACCAATACCAGCATAGCAGTAGTGTGATAATGAAAACAAAATTAAGCTTTATTCTGCAGGAGCACAATGTCCGTGGATCGCAGGCAGTTCAATCTTCACAAAGCCCATAGGGCAGTCAATGATTCTCAGCTGGATGGGGGACACAGTGGGATGCGTGTCCCCTACCTTGCCTGCACAGTCAAATGGCATCGTCTTCCACACTGGTGAGGGCATCAGGGGGGGGGGGGGGAGCAACAGGCACCGCAGGGACATCAGGGCAAAGGGGCGGCGTTGTGGGTGCAGGGATGGAGGAGTCCACCACAGGGGGTGGGTCAGTGCCAAAGGCGGAGGCCAGGATGGCACTACACACCTTTGCAAGGTCATCCAGGGAGTCCCCTGCACCCGAAGGGACCTCAGGCCCCAAGGAGGGGGGGGGGTCAGAGGGATGGGTCGCAGCGCCACCGGGGGAGGGTGGAGACAGGGGGGGAGACTCAACCACCCTGACCGGGGACCTCCGTGACCGCTTGCGTGGTGGTGTAACTGTGGGGCTCAGGGACAGAGCGGCCATGAAGGAGTCCTTGGGGGAGATGTGGCCAGGAGAGCTGAGGGGAGGGGATTTGGAGGGAGTGGACTGGGTGGAATGCGGACTCCCACTATGGCTGCGTGTCACACGTTTGCCCCCCGACCCAGTGGGTGTGCCTACCTCACCCTGTGTGTGCGTGTCAGGAGGAGTGCGGTGGACCTTCCCTGCTGGTGTGGTGCCCGTGTCCGTTGATGTGGGTGCATGCCGACGTCTGGGTGTACGTGTGACAGGCATGGGAGTGGGAAGTGTGGATGGGGCAGGGGTAGGTGGGGGGAGGTCGCGCTGCAGGAGACCCACTGCTGCAGTCAGTGTGGAGTCGATGGACCTCAGCAAGTTGCGTTGGTCAGCCTGCGATGAATGAATGCCCTCCAAGAAAGCCTCGATGTTGGTGAGGCTTTTGCCGTGGGCATGGAGGACATTAAGGATCGCAGCCTGACCAACCTGCAGTTGCCGCTGGATGTCCACAGACTCTGCATTAGCGGCAGCAGTGGAGACAGGGGCAGGGGGCGCGGTGCCTGGCAGGAAGGAGACATGCTGTGACCGGGCACGCTGGGAAGGGACACGAGCAAGTGGGAGGCGGCTGGTGGAAACTGAGGGGGCGGTGCGAGGTGTTGTTCCGCTGTCAGCTGCTGGTGCAGCCTCCGCCCACTCGGAGACATCGTCCCCGGACCTGTCAGCTTCGTAGTCTGATGTGCCAGTCGACAGGTCCTCGGCCACACTCTCCTCCGCCTCTGTCCCACTCGATGTGCCAGCCCCGATGTCACGGCTGGCACTGGTGCTCGGTCCCTCCGCCTGGTCTGTGTCCATGTCTCCCTCTGTGTCCCCCGACGATGCTGTGGGCAGGGTGGAGAGACAGAAATTATTCAGACACCTGTACACATCTGTCACATGAGTCCAATCTACATAGGTAACATTGCATGGCCTGAAAAGGAAGATCCCTAACATCTACTGAACAGGGTACCGATGTAGGGCATGCAACACACAGTTGGTTGAGCCACCATGCCACTGAAATACCATGGAGAGCATGAGACAATAGCTAAACACAGGAAAAGGAGTCTGACATAGCACCCAGGTCCTGGGGACAATCCAGCACTGCATCTGCACCACACAGCGTTTGCGAAAATACCGATGACCAGGGACCATATCCATGAACTTGAGACACATGCTGCATAGGTAATGCTGAAAACATGCACAACATGACTCGGTCACTGCACATTGCGTGTGTGTCCAGGCACATCACACACTGCCCAGACCCAGCAAGTGGTAATCAGGATTTAACACATAGGCATTGCCCGCCCCAACAAGACCCTACACGAGGCAAATTGTGGAGACACAGGTGGCACCAACATCTCATGGTCTGGGTGATACACACAGGGGCAGGCAAAAAGCAAGATTGGACGCCAAACAGCCAAGGTGCGCCTGTACAAATAATGAGGTACCAGTGCCCATCCTCAGATGAGTATAACAAGACACACAGGCACTGGCAACTGTGAGTATGAAGAAGGACAATCAGGTCAGGCTGCACAGTGGACACCTGTACAAATTAGCACGTCTATATACATGGTGACAGGGGACAATGGCACAGAGCACAACTTACGCTGTAGACACTGACAGTGGCCACGTTCATGATGACACATACACCACTGAGGAAAAGGTGCCCCAGGGGACAGTAGTGGGCACGCAACTACATGCTACTGAATGGTAATGACAGCAACACACGTCACCATCCCTGCACTATGTGTATCGCACAGTCATGCACATCATGTCACAGGCCACTACATAGGACATGCGCGCTGTAAGGCATGACACATGAGAGACCAACTCCCATGTCTGGAGTCAGCATCAGTGCCAACTGACATGGAACCCACATGCAGTGAACTTGACAGTGCACAGGCAAGGTCCCACAACCTGTTACACACCACCCCCACACATGATGCTACAGACATTGTTCCCGTGGACAAAGCGCCAGCCTACATTACCCTGGGAAGGAGTGACTACACACAGACCAGGGAACACATTGCAAGGAGGGGAAGGGTGGCAGGGGCACAGCGCTATACTGGGCCAAACAGGATCTGCACAGCACCTTTAAACCCTGCCAGTGGATTCATGCTACTGTGCCCTTACAAATGCCGGTGACACACAACAAACACACATGTACCTACCCCCTTCCGGCTGCTGCATCGCCTGTAAGCGCCTCTCCAGGTCTGGAAAGACCACCGGCAGCACACGCCTGTGGAGGTGGCTCAGACGGCGGCGGCCGCGGTTCTTGTGGCTCTCAGGTGAGTCCCCCAGCAGGAGCCGTGCAATCCTCCGCGTCCAGCACCGGATATCCTGCCAGCGTTTCCTCACCTGGGCCAGGCGCCGCCTCCGACCATCCACACCCCTCACGGCACTGACGGCGGTCAGCCAGATCTGCTCCTTGGCAGTGGCGCCTACCTGTGAGGAGGAACAAGTGACACCACATCAATACACCAGCCACATGTCACAGAGAGACATATGGGTACAAATTAGCTGGTAACAACAAGGCATGTCATGCAGCCAACGCATTGCACCTTTGTCATAGGGACATCATCCCCTGGTGAGGGAAAAAGCAGTACGTGCCACAGTGGGTACACAGGTGGAATGATGGCAATGTCACAATCAATGATCTAGGCTCACACTGTGCATCACACCCACCCCTCCTGGCTCAGGGCACTGCTGTGAGGACTCCACACCCACCCCTCCTGTCTCAGGGCACTGCTGGGAGGACTCTGCACACACCCCTCCTGTCTCAGGGCACTGCTGTGAGTGATAGGCCCCCACCCCTCCTGTCTCAGGGCACTGCTGGGAGACATCAGGCACCCCCCCCCCCTGGGACCCCCCCGACAGTACATGGCATGTGTGTTACACCTGGACGCAATGGCAGAAGTCACAGTCACCACATAGGGACAGTCTGTGGCAGTGGCCTATGCACTCACCTGATAACCTGGTCGCCCATACAGCATGGAGTACTGTGGGAGGATCACATCCAGCAGAGCCATGTTCTCCTCCAGGGTGAATGGCTGTGTCCTCTCCACAGCCCTTGACATGGTTCCAGGGAATCAGTAGCAGCAGCTGGGTCGACGAATGCAAAGATGTGCAGGCAAGTGCTCCCTCATGGGACCTGGCTGCCTTATATGTGCCCTTCTGCCCAGTCTCATGCACAGGAGTACAGAGAGATTGGTCACTCACATTTGCATCCTATGTTTCCACCAATCCCTTCAAACCTAGCAGTCTGTGGGTTCTCTATCGGTTTCATTCTCCTGCATGATGTCAGCCCCACAAACACATTGCAACAAAGTAGACAAATCCCAACTGACTTCTGCTGTGCACCTTCCAGAACAATTTCCAATTTTGAACTTGGTCTCCATGACAACCAGCATGCATGTAGGCCTTAATACTTGTCCCCCATGTAATTTGGAGCATCACACACAGGTACGGTGCGTGTGGGGGCCCTAGGGCACCCCAAATGCATGGCAACGGCCCGTACATGCATGCCTACGCTCTCCATCACTTTTGGTCTGCACGCGTATGCGTACTCGTAGTGGTACGGACCGAACACTCGCATCTACGCTCACTATCACTACGGGTACGCATACGCGTGCAGACCCATAGTGATAGTGAGCGTAGATGCGAGTGTACGGTCCGTACCACTACGGGTACGCATACGCGTGCAGACCCATAGTGATAGTGAGCGTAGATGCGAGTGTACGGTCCGTACCACTACGGGTACGCATACGCGTGCAGACCCATAGTGATAGTGAGCGTAGATGCGAGTGTACGGTCCGTACCACTACGGGTACGCATACGCGTGCAGACCCATAGTGGTACGGACCGTACACTCGCATCTACGCTCACTATCACTATGGGTCTGCACGCGTATGCGTACCCGTAGTGGTACGGACCGTACACTCGCATCTACGCTCACTATCACTATGGGTCTGCACGCGTATGCGTACCCGTAGTGGTACGGACCGTACACTCGCATCTACGCTCGCCATCACGATGGGTACACATACGGCAGCACTCCCACAGTGATTTGGGAACATGCACAGGCCCTCTCAGCAGCAGTACGGCGGATTTTACACATCACTGTGGTGATAGGCGACACACATGTCGGAATAGGGCGGACATACTTGTCCATGGATGGACATACTTGTCCAGGAATGGACACCAAGGCATCGTCTGTGCATTACCACATGTGTTGGGCACAGGTGTCACAGGCTGTGATGTGGAACATGCCTCCTGAGTGGAGAAGGCACCAGATGTATGATGAGATGTGTACATGTGTACTGTGTGAGGGTGCAATGTGTGCCAGGCATGCCCTTGACTCCTTTGACATGTGTGCATGTGGGACTGCGCACTTGGGGTGAGCGTCACTGGCATGGCACGGACACCAACACACGGAAGTGTCCCATGATGCCCGGTACAGGGGTCATGACACATGACTCATCACTACCCACAGTGCGCAATGTGACTATGCCATATATGTGTCCGGGATTTACATCGGGTTGATGTTGTTGCACCCTCAAAAGCTGCAGCCGTTGCAGCAACCAACATGTGGCTGTGTGTAGATTGTCATTGTACACTGTTCCCAACACCATGCCACATGTGTTACCGGATGTGAGGTGCACATGTATGCAAGGGACACGGAGTAGCGTGACAAGGCCATGTCAGCAAACTCACAAGGAATGTGTGGGGAGTCATGACATGTGCACCTTCATGGCAAGGTGTGTGGGCTGGACTAGTGTAATGTCATGTGACCTGTGGCTCAAGTGTTCCGCTGCCAGTCTCTGCAATCAGCATCACACTTCTGCTGATGTGTGGGTGTATGTCACTCCTGTCTTGCGTCGGGCAGTGCACTTGCACTGGGACACAGCTATTCCCATGGCGTGGCATGGGGAGGTTCTCAATCACCGTGTGTAGCTGGGTCTTGGAAGGAGTGTCACCTTGCATCCATACGTGTCCTGGGCATGTAGCACATGCCTGACTCCCTATGTGGCATGTGTGTATTGGCAGATTTACATGTGCTCAGTAGACATGAGTTGTTCTCGTAGTGCACTCACTCTTCCTTGTCACTTCCAAATTACTGCAGAGCGCCTCCTGTTGCCCGAAGAATTCCAGACTTGGCCACCATGCAGGAGAATGACAGGATCCGGCTCTACCGCTTCACCCAACCGTTGATTCTGGAGCTGACGGCGAGACTGGCACCACACCTGCAACCGCAGCACAGGTATCCTACGGCACTGACACCCCAGCTGAAGGTAATGGCTGCCCTACATTTCCTTGCCACGGGTACCTTCCAATATACCATAGCTCATGTTGGTGGCATGTCCCAGAGCATGTTCAGCGGTGTGCTGCATGATTTCTTGGAGGCCATGTTGATTTACCTGGATGACTTCATCAAGTTCCCAACCCCTGAACAGATGACTGAGGTCAAGCGTGGTTTCTATGCCCTGGGAGGGATGCCCCATGTCATTGGGTCCATAGATGGGACACATGTAGGTTTGGTACCACCACACGCACGGGAGGTGGCGTACCGCAATCGGAAGCACTACCACTCCATCAATGCCCTTGTGGTGTGTCTGTCCAACATGGTGATTTCACATGTCTGTGCTCGTTTTCCAGGATCAGCACACGATGCCTACATCATGAGGCGTAGCGGGATGCCTGATATGATGATGCAGCTGCGCAACGAACGTGCATGTGTTGTTGGTGGGTACAGTCTGTCTGTCCTGTATTCTGTTTGGCCGAGCAGCACTACCGCTTCGCCAGTTCTAACGATATCCATGTGCTTTCCATTTAGGGGACGCTGGCTATCCCAACATGCCTTGGCTGCTGACACCTCTCCGCAACCCCATCACGCCGGCCCAGCTCCGCTACAACACCGCCCATGGCCGGACAAGGCGAGTGATAGAGAGGACGTTTGGCATGCTGAAGAGCCGATTCCGGTGCCTCCACAAGACCGGCGGCGCACTCCCATATGCCCCGGCGAAGGTCTGCAAGATCTTCATGGTCTGCTGCATGCTGCACAACATGGCAGTTGAAAGAGCTGTGCCCCTCATCCTGGATCAAGATGACGAGGACCATCCACCCGTGGAGGACGAAGGGCTTGGCAATGGGGCTAGTGATGTGGAGGATGTGGAGCCGCAAGAGGACATCCGGACTCGGCTCATACGCGACTTCTTTGCTTAGTGGTGAGTACCAGGGTCTGAGTGTGCACGCATTGGTCCCCGTGTGGCATGCGTTGTGATGTGTGTCTCCACCTGCATGTATGGCACGTGGGTCAGAGGTGTGTGTGGGTGTGTCACTGGAGTGATGGTGGCAGTGATGGTAGTATTTCCCCAGGCATAATTGTGACCTAGCATGTTGTCATACATACATGTGTCGAGTAAATGCACATGCAAGTGGCTGTGCTTCTTGTGGCTGACTTCTTGTGTGTCTCTCTTCCCCAGGTACCTGCGCATGCCGTTTGCTGGTTGCATTGTTGTGGCACTGCTATTCCTCATGGACATGGCATCGTGGGCTGACTCAGCGTTACAGGCACGGACACGTTTGGAAGTCTCCATGGGGTAAGGGATGCATCTGGGGTGTATTGGGTGTGGCAGTTGTTCACGATGTGTGCACACTGCCCCGGTCGGGGTTTGGGTCCTCTGCAGACATGTGGCATCCCCATGGGACACGACATGCAGCTGGGTACACCTGAATAGATGGGCTGCCTGGTTGTCAGTCATCAGTGATGGGATGGTGGATTGTGATGAAGGCATAAATGTGTGTGACACTGCCCTCGGACACATACGGTTAACATTGTCTTGACATGGCGTGGGACTTCCACATCAGCGGATGTATGGTGTATGGCAGGCTCTCCGTGAGCAGCTGTGGGTATTTAGCTATTATCCGACACTTGTGTGCCAGTTCCATGGCTATCACGCATTTGTGCTGCAGAAGGGGGGTGCCAGTGTTGGAGCCACATGTTACTCCACATGATGTGTTCATGTGTACTTCAAGTTGCCTCTGCAATCCCAAACACATGACTATTAAAGGTGTCCCTATGCCTCCAAGGTGCCTCTTCTCAGTCAATGCTGGTGTGTTGGCACGGTGCATCCTGCATGTCTGGCATGGTATTCCCTGATTGTGGCTATGTGTCAATGTGTCGAGTGGCAAGATGCAAGCTGTGTGTGTGTGCTGAGACTGTGTAATGGGCATGATGTCCATGACTGTGTGGGTATTGTGACATGTGCCATCCCCATGCATCCAACGTTGTCCATGACCCCATTCTCTGCATCCACCGGACTCAAGCTTGCAGGACATGGTTCTGCCACCTGTCTACACGTACCTGGGTGCCCCCCAGGACACGGGCCAGGATCCCTGACCTCTGCGCATGACTGTTGCTGTACTCAATGTGTCTGTCAGCACGGTTGTTCGGCCACCCCCTCAGCTGGTTCTGACCATCACGGGTGTGTATGGTGCTCCATGTCTGTCTTGCCTAGAAAAC
Source organism: Triturus cristatus (assembly GCF_964204655.1). Taxonomy (NCBI): domain Eukaryota; kingdom Metazoa; phylum Chordata; class Amphibia; order Caudata; family Salamandridae; genus Triturus; species Triturus cristatus. The sequence goes on along the minus strand of NC_140594.1, from coordinate 303,822,534 downwards.
TGTGACCCATGTGTCCTGTGCCAGACTCAGGCCCCAGGGTGTGGATGGTTGAAGTGAACAGATGACTCAGGCATGTTTAGACTGTACAAGACACATGTTAGGTAATAATGCTACCAGCAGGCATCTACTCTTAATAGTGTGATTTATTATTGGGGGGGGGGGCCAAGTGAGGGCCTTTCCGGGATTAGGGAATCCAAAGTTCAGTAGGGGAGTTGGTGTCCTTGCCATTGGAAATCCTCAGAGTCCATGCCACAGTCTTTGTCAACATTGTTCAGCCAGTGACCAGCAGGGCCATGTGGCAGAGAATGTCTCTTGATGCTGTGATGCTGTTGCTCCAGTGGGCCAGGTGCCAGGCCAGGTGTCCTGGGAGATGGTGATGTAGCAGCCACCCTCACGGTCCTTTCCGTGGACGACCCGGCTTCCTGCGGGGAACCTCAGCAGCAGGCCGTGACGACGTCTGGGATGCTCCGTCGGATGTTTCCTCCTCCTCCTCATGATCCCTCCCTGTGGGTGGTGATGTTCTCCGCCTTCTGGCACAGGGAGGGTCGGCCATGGTGTCGGCCATCCGACGGAGTTCAGCGTGAATCCCCTGGGACGCCGTCACTTGCTCAGCCTGTCTGTCCTCCATCCTCCGTTGGTGTAGCTGTAGACAGGCTATTAGCTCCGCATGTTGCTGGGCCTGCTGGACCTTGATCCCCTCGAGGACGGACACAACCTGGGCCATGCCCGTGGTGTCCTGCCGGTATGAGTCCAGGATGTTACGGACATGGGAAAATACCGGATCCCCAGCCAACTGGTCAGGCTCGCGCCTCCGCCGCTCTCCACTCCCACCACCCCTGCCCACTTGCGTCTGGCCTGCACTTGTGGGCACATGGGGTCTCCGGGACCCCTGAGGGGTGGCATTGGCGTTGTCGCCTGCCTCCTCCTGGGTGCCCGGGACACCGTGTCCCTCCTGGCGAGCCTGGCTGCATTGTGGTGTTGGGGCAGGGATCCTGGGTGTCTCCTGGGATGTGGCAGGAGTGGGGGTGGTGGTTGGCACGGTTGTACCTGACGCAGGTGCTGCAGGTGGTTGGACACCAGAGGGGCCAGGTCGGTCGGGGTCGTCCGCAGAGTGGTGAGAGTGGTCGCTGCCGGTGGGATCGGTCTCCTGCAGATCCGGGTCCTGTGAGTGTTCCCCCCCAGTGTTGGGGGGTGCAGCACGACGTTGACCTGTGTGTGAGAGAGACAATGTTAATTTTGATCCATGCAACATCCATGTTTCATCCGTTACAAAGTTGGCACATTTCCTCTTGGAATTAGGATCTGTCTTGCATTCCACTCACAGTGCACTTGTGCATGTGTGTGTCCCTTGGGCACCAATTTGGCCCCTTTAACTATGTGTGGCACAGTCTTACTTGCTGCGTCAAGTGTGACTGCAGTCAGCAGTGGAGTGTGCATGTGTGCCGAGCTATGCGTTTGCGCCTTCCTTGTAGCACTGTACATGTGCACATGGAGTGGATCCACACACTCATATGATGCAGGTGGCTGTCCTTGTGCTCGTGTACAGGTTGTAACATGGCCCTGCGTTTTGCCATGATGAAGAGGGGGGGTTCTGGCACTGGGCACCCTTGTCTACATGCACGCAGTCCACCTGCTGATGAGCAGACATTCCCACACACCAAAGGACTGATTTGCTCTCCCTGTGTCTCCCTCCTTCTCTGTCCCCCTCTCCCTCCCTCTCTGTCCCCCTCTCCCTCCCTCCGTGTGTCAGCCTCCTCCCTCTGTCCGTCTCCCTCCCTCTCTGTCCCCCTCTCCCTCCCTCTCTGTCCCCCTCTCCCTCCCTCTCTGTCCCCCTCTCCCTCCCTCTGTGTCCCCCTCTCCCTCCCTCCGTGTGTCAGCCTCCTCCCTCTGTCCGTCTCCCTCCCTCTCAGTCCCCCTCTCCCTCCCTCTCTGTCCCCCTCTCCCTCCCTCTGTGTCCCCCTCTCCCTCCCTCCGTGTGTCAGCCTCCTCCCTCTGTCCCCCTCTCCCTCCCTCTCAGTCCCCCTCTCCCTCCCTCTCTGTCCCCCTCTCCCACCCTCTGTGTCCCCCTCTCCCTCCCTCCGTGTGTCAGCCTCCTCCCTCTGTCCGTCTCCCTCCCTCTCAGTCCCCCTCTCCCTCCCTCTCTGTCCCCCTCTCCCTCCCTCTGTGTCCCCCTCTCCCTCCCTCCGTGTGTCACCCTCTGTCACCTTGGCCCAGCTTCCTGGGCACACACTGTTAGCAGATCTTTGAGTGGCCCTTGGCCTGTTGATGTGAGTTTGTTTCTGATCTCCAGGCACCCATTTTGTCTGCTGTGTGTCTGTGCGCTGCTGCTGTGGTGGTGTGTGCTGCCACTCTTTCACACTGTTGGCTGTTCATTAGCTGCTGGCATGTGCAGAACAGTGCCTTCACCCCCATGTGTTGATGCAAGGCGTCCGCCATTTGCTGGCAAGTCATTCCTGTGTTGGGACACAGTGTTTGTCTGGCTGTGACCTAGGCCATATGGGCAGAGGGCATTGTTGTCTGCTTTGGAGTCGCACTATGTGATTCTTGGTGCCCAGCCTCCCGCCATCCGGGTTACCGTGTCATGTGTTGTTGTCTTCTGTGGCCTGTGACTTGACATTGTCCAGCTGGGTGCATGGGGCATGGTGGCAGCAGTGGCATGTGCCTGCTCATGGAGCGTGGTTGAGTAATGCGATGGCTTGTGGTGGTTGCGTGCCTGTTATTGATTTTGGTTGTGGTTGCAGTTCCCCCCATGTGAGGTGCGTTGTTTGTGTACTCACCCGGGTCTCGGAGTCCTTCTACTCCTTCAACTGCCTCCACCGGCAGTATGGCCATCACCCTCTCCTCCCAGGGATGGTACTGTACGGCTCTGCGGGAGGGCCCTCCTCCGGTGGCGTTGGCCTGGTCGTGTTCCTCCTGCCTCTTGGCTCTGACCCTCCTCCGCAGATCGTACCACCTGTTCTGGCAATCCTGCTTGGTCCTCCTGGTGTCCGCAACAGCATTCACAGCATCGACGATGGTCTGCCACATGGCTGTTTTGGCTGCCTGGCTGGTGCTTCTGACCAATGTTCCAAAGATCTGTGGCTCGACTCTGAGGATTTGATCAACAAGGACCTCCAACTCTCGGTGACTGAACTTTGGATTCTTGGTAGTGGGCATGGTGAGGGGTGTGGGTGGGGATGGTGTGGGTGTGGGGGGGGGTGTGGATGTTGGGGGGGGGTGTGGATGGTTGTGTGTGTGTGTGAATGTGATGAGAGGGTGTTTGTGAGGGTGGTCGTTTGAAGGTGTGCAAGTGTAAGGTGTGGTGTAGCTTGTAGTCTGGTTCTGTGGTGTCTGGCAGCAGTGAGTCTGTTGGAAAGGCTCATGGTTTGTGTGTGTGGGCCCTTTTTATTGGTCCATGGGTGGGTGTGGCAGTTTTTGAATTTTGGGTGGGTGTGTTATAAGGAGTGGTGGTGTATTGGGCCTCTGTTTGTTTTTGGCAGTTGCAGGTCAGTGATTGTGTTATTTAAGTGGTTGTTGGCCATGTTTAGTGGCTGTGTGCCTTTCGACTGGTGTATTCTTGTGTTGTTATATTTTGTCCTGGTTGTGTACGTGCGTTTTGAGCGTGTGTACGGTGTGTACATGGGCCATTTGGTTGTACGATTTTGTCCTTGTGTGTGGCTTTGTAAGACTCGTACATGCGGTTGTGATGTTGGGGCATGGGGTGCGCTCCGTACTTAGGAGGTTGTGTTGGGGGTGCACAAGGAACGTACTGGGGTGGGGGTACGACTGGAACGTACTTGGGTGTAGGTACACGGGGGGTACGACACGTACAGGGGTGGGGGGTGTACATTGACGGTGGTACGACACGTACTGGGGTGGGGGTACGACTGGAACGTACTGGGGTGTAGGTACACGGGGGGTACGACACGTACTGGGGTGAGGGTACGACTCGAACGTACTTGGGTGTAGGTACACGGGGGGTACGACACGTACTGGGGTGGGGGGGTGTACATTGACGGTGGTACGACACGTACTGGGGTGGGGGTACGACTGGAACGTACTGGGGTGTAGGTACACGGGGGTATGACACGTACTGGGGTGGGGGTACGACTGGAACGTACTGGGGTGTAGGTACACGGGGGTACGACACGTACTGGGGTGGGGGTACGACTGGAACGTACTGGGGTGTAGGTACACGGGGGGGTACGACACGTCCTGGGGTGGGGGTACGACTCGAACGTACTTGGGTGTAGGTACACGGGGGGTACGACACGTCCAGGGGTGGGGGTACGACTGGAACGTACTTGGGTGTAGGTACACGGGGGGGTACGACACGTCCTGGGGTGGGGGTACGACTCGAACGTACTTGGGTGTAGGTACACGGGGGGTACGACACGTCCAGGGGTGGGGGTACGACTGGAACGTACTTGGGTGTAGGTACACGGGGGGGTACGACACGTCCTGGGGTGGGGGTACGACTCGAACGTACTTGGGTGTAGGTACACGGGGGGTACGACACGTACTGGGGTGGGGGGTGTACATTGACGGTGGTACGACACGTCCTGGGGTGGGGGTACGACTGGAACGTACTTGGGTGTAGGTACACGGGGGGTACGACACGTCCAGGGGTGGGGGTACGACTGGAACGTACTGGGGTGGGGGTACACGGGGGTACGACACGTACAGGGGTGGGGGGGTGTACATTGACGGTGGTACGACACGTACTGGGGTGGGGGTACGACTGGAACGTACTGGGGTGTAGGTACACCGGGGGTACGACACGTACAGGGGTGGGGGGTGTACATTGACGGTGGTACGACACGTACTGGGGTGGGGGTACGACTGGAACGTACTGGGGTGTAGGTACGCGGGGGGTATGACACGTACTGGGGTGGGGGTACGACTGGAATGTACTGGGGTGTACATAGACGGTGGTACGACACGTACAGGGGTGGGGGGGTGTACATTGATGGTGGTACGACACGTCCTGGGGTGGGGGTACGACTGGAACGTACTTGGGTGTAGGTACACGGGGGGTACGACACGTCCAGGGGTGGGGGTACGACTGGAACGTACTGGGGTGGGGGTACACGGGGGTACGACACGTACAGGGGTGGGGGGGTGTACATTGACGGTGGTACGACACGTACTGGGGTGGGGGTACGACTGGAACGTACTGGGGTGTAGGTACACGGGGGGTACGACACGTCCAGGGGTGGGGGTACGACTGGAACGTACTTGGGTGTAGGTACACGGGGGGTATGACACGTACTGGGGTGGGGGTACGACTGGAATGTACTGGGGTGTACATAGACGGTGGTACGACACGTACAGGGGTGGGGGGGTGTACATTGACGGTGGTACGACACGTCCTGGGGTGGGGGTACGACTGGAACGTACTTGGGTGTAGGTACACGGGGGGTACGACACGTCCAGGGGTGGGGGTACGACTGGAACGTACTGGGGTGGGGGTACACGGGGGTACGACACGTACAGGGGTGGGGGGTGTACATTGACGGTGGTACGACACGTACTGGGGTGGGGGTACGACTGGAACGTACTGGGGTGTAGGTACACGGGGGGTACGACACGTACTGGGGTGGGGGTACGACTCGAACGTACTTGGGTGTAGGTACACGGGGGGTACGACACGTACTGGGGTGGGGGGGTGTACATTGACGGTGGTACGACACGTACTGGGGTGGGGGTACGACTGGAACGTACTGGGGTGTAGGTACACGGGGGGTATGACACGTACTGGGGTGGGGGTACGACTGGAACGTACTGGGGTGTAGGTACACGGGGGTACGACACGTACTGGGGTGGGGGTACGACTGGAACGTACTGGGGTGTAGGTACACGGGGGGGTACGACACGTCCTGGGGTGGGGGTACGACTCGAACGTACTTGGGTGTAGGTACACGGGGGGTACGACACGTACAGGGGTGGGGGGTGTACATTGACGGTGGTACGACACGTACTGGGGTGGGGGTACGACTGGAACGTACTGGGGTGTAGGTACACGGGGGGTATGACACGTACTGGGGTGGGGGTACGACTGGAATGTACTGGGGTGTACATAGACGGTGGTACGACACGTACAGGGGTGGGGGGGTGTACATTGACGGTGGTACGACACGTCCTGGGGTGGGGGTACGACTGGAACGTACTTGGGTGTAGGTACACGGGGGGTACGACACGTCCAGGGGTGGGGGTTCGACTGGAACGTACTGGGGTGTACCTAGACGGGTGGGGGTATACATACACGGGGGGTACGTGTCGGACGTACGGGGGCTGGGGGAGTGTTGGGCGCGTATGCGGGCACATGTCTCCATGGTTGCTATGGGTGTTCGGTGCGGACGGTGTTTTTTCCATACGGTTGTACGCTCGGACGCACGGGATGGATCGTGATTCCTCGGTCGGACTTGGCTTTTCACGTTTGTAAGGTAAATCGTCCGAGGACGTGTCGGACACATTTTCCGACCCGAGGACGTGTGGGGAATGATTCCCAGTGCGGTTCGTATGGACTTTTTACCATGCGAATCGTGATTGCCAGTTCGTACGGCACTTGTACGATTCGTACGGTAAAAAGACCCGATACGAGTCGCACGGGGGAATTTTTTACCGGATTGTGATCGGCACCTTTGTCTTTGGGGCAAAAGAAACAACCATATTTTACCAATACTTGTCACCCTTTGCTGGCTCCCCATAGAAGCCAGGGTGATATATGACTGCCTGCATTGCCTACAAGGTCTTGCACACCGCCACTCCTCACTACCCAGTGAACACGCTGAAGCTTTCGAGAGGCACCAGACCATCACGGAATGCAGAAGCTTTGCTGTCAGAGTCTCTGACCTTCACCAAGGAATGGGCCAATCCTTCTAGGGTAGTGAAACTAGAATATGGTACTCTCTACCCCGGAAACTACAAACCACCACTTCATTGCAGATCTTCAAAAGTGAGCTGAAAGCCCTTCTCCTACAAAGACACTTTAACCAGCTGTCCCCTTAGCCAACCCCCCCCCCCCAGGCTAATGTACCCATCCCATGACTGAGTCCTAATGCACTACTTCTGTTTCACCTTATCTAACATTGCTGCTACCACCCTCACCAACGACCTCCCCTATATCAGTATGGTATGCAGACATAATATCGATGTTTAAATATCGATATACCATTATATCAATTTTTAAATATCGATATGACAGACTATCGACCATCAAGAATATCGTCGACCAGAATATCGATATGCAAGTAAGAAATATCGATGTAATTAATATTGATGTTAGTAATATCGTCAGTCAAAATATCGTAGTTAATAACATCGATTTTCTTTTGTGTTTTGTATGTTAGAATATGGGTTAAAAGTATAGCCTATTTTTGTAATGTATGTTTGAATTTTTACAAGTAATTAATTTTATGTTAATTCATTTTTGCTTATTTTAGTTCCATAGTAGGTTGTGAGTTTATAGGGGAATAGGGTGGGAAGTAATTTTGTTTTAATATATTTAATAATAATTTTTTTGAATGTATTAATTTAAAAAAAACATATATATTGTGTTTTAGTTCCGTAGCGGGTTGTGGGTTTATAGGGGAATAGGGTGGAAAGTAAATTATTGTAAATTAATTATTTAATAATTGTATTAATTAATATTTATGTAGTTAATATTTTATATTGTTAATTCTGTTAGAAAATGTTATTAATTAGTTATTAATTAGATAATTATTATTATTATTTAATTGGTTAATTGGTTAATTGTGTGATTTGTTTATGAGTTTGTTGGGGGTTGATAGGGGAGTAGGGTGGGAAGTAGTTTGATTTTAATGACATTTTATTTATTTTCTTATATAAATATTTATTTAAAGTTATTTTATGGTGTTAATTGTGTCAACTAATTTATTTTTAATTGTTTTTATTTTGCTTGGTAATTGTTATTAGTTAATGAATTAATTGATAAATAATTATGTTAAATGTGTAATAATTTACAATATTGGTGGTGACGTTTATAGGGGAATTTAGTGGGAGGTAAATTATTTAAGAAAAATTAATTATTTGATATTTAATGTTAATTATTTTGCAGGAGTGGGAATACTAAATTATTCCCCTCTGCCAGCCAACACTTTCCCTACTGTTACACTTGCTGGAGTGCAAATAGTAATTTTTACCCACCCGCTATCCAAAACTTTCCCTACTGTTGCACTCGCTGGAGTGGGAATAGTAATTTATACCCACCCGCTATCCAACACTTTCCCTACTGTTGCACTCGCTGGAGTGGGAATAGTAGTTTTTACCCACCCGCTATCCAATACTTTCACTACTGTTGTACTCGCTGGAGTGGGAATAGTAAATTTTACCCACCCGCTATCCAACACTTTCCCTACTGTTGCACTCGCTGGAGTGGGAATAGTAAATTATTCCCCTCCACTATCCAACACTTTCCCTACTGTTTCACTTGGTGGAGTGGGAATAGTAAATAATTCTCATCCGCTATCCAACACTTTCCCTACTGTTGCACTCACTGGAGCGGGAGTTGTAAATTATTCCCCTCCGCTATCCAACACTTTCCCTACTGTTACACTTTGTGGAGTGGGAATAGTAAATTATTAGTTAATTGAAGTCATACGCACTCAGGTTTATTCGAAGATTTAAAATTTGAAGATGAGGTAGGTGGTTCGGGTGGGTTAATCCTCCTGAGAGCGAGGATATGAAATATCAAAGTAGCGCTATACTCTAAGGTAGAGGGGCATACCCCAATCCGCACTACAAAAAATATTGTATTAAGGTTTAATAAGCGTTGATAAAAAAATCAATATTAAGGTTGTATTCCATCAATCTTTATTCTTCTTGAAATGAATTCCATATATACATGATTATTTGCGCATGACAAATCATTTCCCACATAAAGCTTGTGCGATATTCATAATATCTCCTTTTACCCAATGCATTTCGGGCTGCTGCCCTTCGTCAGGGGCATTACTGTAAAGTCAAAACAAATTATATTCAACAATCAGTTGTAGCACAGGATATCGTGTCAGTTACTTCATTGATTTTTTGACTGTGTGTTGTTCATGCCAATGGTGACTAAAAATTCATGCGGCATATTGAAAGAAAATGAGCAACGTGGAATCCAAATAGAAAACGGATGTGCCGTGTGACACTCATGTTAGAGGTGAAGATAGATGCACACACTGTGCAGTGATAAAACAACTCTAGTGTACAAAGACAATGGTAAAATGGGAGACGCATGGCAGTGAAAATGAAAAAATAAATAATTTTCCCGGTATGTTTCGTGGATAGTTGCCTGTGATATCAATAGTGACAAACACAATACAGCGGAGTGCAATATTAGTAAACGGCGTGTTAGACGTAAGGCGCTGTTGAAACGGAACAAGTCACGGAAAGGCTTACTTGGAGATGTGAACATGTACGCGAGTACGTTCCGCATTGTAATCTGCATAAAATGAAACAAAGATTAGAAAATGGTCTAATTCTTGTCTATAAGGTTTTCAAGGGCAATGTAATACTTGCCGCTTACTAGATAAACGCACGGTCCAAAATATCAGCAAGGTATATTCACCAACGTGTCTGCACAGACGTAGCTTCAGCAAAATACAATCCGCTGAAGGTAATATGGCGCCATATAGTGATGTCAGGAGTCACCTGACCTTTCCGAGGCGAATCGTTCATCGGAATCCCGATGTCACCTCTATAATAATCGTTGCCAAAAAGAGTGGAAAAACTCTTTTGAATATAGCAGACGCAAATATTGCAAAAAAATGTGATAAATTAGAATACGATAACATCGCATGTCACGTGATGGTAAAAATAGAAGAGTCTGCAGTTTCTACGATCGACGTGGGTAACGTGATGATAGAGATGAAAAAAAGAATCGTTAAGCATGGACTGCAGTCCTGAATAAAGTGTGGGTAAAAATGAAAAGAAACAAATAATGTAAAAGATGTGTAAACCTGTGAGGAGAATAAAAACATGAATTGGCACAATTAGACTCCGTAATCATGTTTAAACAAAAGGCATGTATGGTGAACCATATATCATTAAAGAAAGCAACTTAATTCCAATTTCAAATTCAGTCCATTAGGGCTAGTAGTGTTCAAGCGATATATCCAATGTGATTCACGATGTAACAGATATTTTGTATTTTCACTGCCTTGTTCTGCTGTGAGTTGTTCCAGTACACAAAAGCAAAGTTGACTAATGTTGTGATTGAATTTATTGAAATGAACCGCTATTGGTGATTTTTGATTTCTTGTTCGGATGTTGCTTTTATGTTCATTTATGCGTAGTCTGATTTTGCATTCAGTCTTTCCAATGTTAGCCAATCCGCACGGACATTTCAATAAATATATGACATTTTCACTGTTGCAGGTGGCGTTGACTTTCACTTTGATCGGAATTCCCATTTGTGGGTGTCGGATAATGTCACCTTTTATAATGGCATTGCAATTACCACAATTCAAACATGGTGAGGTACCTTTGTATTTCTTTGGCTCGCTCTTAGGTGTTTTGAGTAATTGTTGTAAATTACGGGTGCATTGGTAAGCGTATCGTGACATTGATTCAAAAATTCCATTGAAATCAGCTTCAGACTTGAGCACTGGCCAGTATTTGAGAATGATTTTCTTGATCCGATAACTTTCTGTGGAATATTTGGACACGAATACTATCCTGTCAGTGTCGTTGTTTGTTGTTTTGGGTTTGAGTAGGTCTTCTCTAACTTTAATTTCAGCCTTTATCCTTGCTTCGTTTGTTACTGTTGTTGGATATCCTTTCTCTTTGAATTTCTGAATACATTTGTCTGCGCTATATTCGTACTGTTCTTTGGTGGATGATATTCTCTTAAGTCGAAGTAATTGCGAGTAAGGCAAGTGCTTCTTCAGTGATGGCTGGTGAAATGAATGAAAGTGTAGAAGATTATTGCGATCTGTTGGTTTGCTGTATACTTCGGTTGTTAACGTGCCATTGGAGAGCTTGATACACGTGTCCAAAAAAGTAATCTTAGTTGTACTTGTGGATGCTGTAAATTCAATCCGCTGATCAATTTTGTTTAAGTTCTCAATTGCTTCTAGCAACGTTGATTCAGGGCCATTCCATAGGACAAAAATGTCGTCTATGTACAGTTTATATATAACCAGATGTTTTTTTCCATATTTCTTGGTTTAAAATATCGTGAATTTCGAAATGATGCATAAACAGGTTGGCATATGTGGTGAGGGCGGCACAATTGCCCATCGAAGTGCCAGATGACTGTATGTAGTATTTATCTTGCCACTTAAAATAGGAGTGATAAAGAGTGAAATGTAACAATTCCATTAGAAATATTTTGAGTGACTGATCTATCTCACTGGTTAACAAAAAGGATGCCACAGCTGGGATACCAAGGTCATGCGGAATGGACGGATATAGAGATTTCACGTCAATAGTGCAGAGAATGGTATGGTCTGTGATCATAGTTTTGATGTCTTCTAGTATGTTCAGAAAGTCGGTGGTGTCCCTGATGTACCTGGTCATACTTTGAACTGTTGGTTGTAGATGCCTGTCAGTATTTGCCTATTGGTTCGTGGATGGAATTTACAGTGGATACAATCGGTCTGAATGGTGGTAAAGAAGCATGTTTGTGGATTTTTGGAATCATGTACAGATAAGGAACTGCTGGAGTCTTTTTTAAAGGTGCTCTTTGCCTTCCAGGGTGATAGTACCGTTATCTAGATATTGATTGAGAATGTTGGAAAACGTTGTTTGAAATTTGCGAGTGGGATCAAAGTCCACTGGTGTATACGTATTGCTGTCACTTACATGTTCATTAACTTTTTGAAGATAATAAACTGTGTCTAAAATGACCATTGCTCCTCCTTTGTCCGCCTGACAAATGGTGATTTCGGTGATAGACACTATTTGTTTTAATGCTTGTAGTTCCTTGGATGTCAAATTTGTGGATTTAGATTTAGTTTGTTTGTAGATTTTCTGTATTTCCTTTTTTATTATGGTTTCAAATGCGTCAATCACTTTATGGCTGACTGGAGCTAAGTAAGTACTTTTAGTTCTGAGTCCTAGTAAGGTGTTGGACTTGGGTGTTCTGGGTTCCTGAACAATGTTGCTGAAAAAGGTTCGGAGACGAATGGTTCTCATGAGTTTAAAGATGCTTATTTCTGTGTCCAGGTGGTTTGAGTGGAATGTAGGTACGAATGCACTCCCCTTTTGTAATGTTGCCATTTGAAATTTAGGGCCAGATGTAGGTGGCTAAATACCGGTCGGTTACTGACCAGTATTTAGCCATGTGCGATGTAGGTGACTTTAAACCTACGTGCAAAATAAGGAATCGCAAAATAGTGATCCCTTATTTTGCTCTTGCTTTTAAGGAATTGGAAATACTGATTCCTTAAATGCAATGTACTTAGAACTGAAAACAGTGCACCTCAGCCTTAAGGAATCGCTATTTACCACCAACTTCAAGTTGGTGGTAAGTAGCGATTTTCTTACAAAAAGCACTTTTTTGCTTTTTTTAATGTAGCATGTGGCCCACATCCATGCCCTTCGGGCATGAATGTGCGCCACATGTGCACACATTCACATTTCAGGGGTGCAACAGGGTGGTCTTTGGACACCCTAGCACCCTTGAAATAGCTCCCGCTATTAACGATTCGGTAAAACCAAATCGCTAATAGTGAATCTCTTCTCATTCATTCCTATGGGCCTCCTAGCCCATAGGAATGAATGGCTAGGTATTCCTTAATAACTAATCGGAATTACCGATTCTTTATTAAGGAATGTTAAGGAATCGCTAATATTTTAGCGATTCCTACCTACATTCCATTTAGCGAGTCCTTAATAGCGATTCGGTAATAGTCGCTATTAAGGACTCGCTAAATGGAAGTTACCTACATCTGGCCCCTGGTGAGTTGATGCTTGGAAATGTTTATTACGAGATTCGTTGGCTCTGAGTCCCTTTGGCTACAGGTTGTTTGGATTTTACAGGATCCCCCCTTGCCTCGTCTGGTGGTTTTGGGCCTTTCTCTAAAAAAGGCCGACTGTATGTAGATACACTTGCGGAGGATGAACCTTCTCCCTTGCTGGTTTCTGAACTTCTGATATTAGGTTCTTGTATATTCTGTTGTGGTCGTGTGTTGATTTTGTGACCGCTGTATTGTGTGGCATCAGATGAAGAGGCGTCTGTATCTGAGGTTCTACCATGTTGAAATGTGTGTTGTTGACGTCTCTGGGCATAAATATCAGCCCAACTGTACACCTCTCCAAATTTATAATCCGTGGTGTCTCGACGAAATTTTCTGATTTTTCTTTCATTGATTTCTTTAGTGTATGTATCTCATTTCTGACTCAGATCTTCAAGCATTTTATCCATCTCGTCTTTGGACATCATCTCATTCAATTTGTGTTTTAATTGTGTGATTTCTTTATTGAGGTCTTCTAAAATTTTAGCTACTTCTTCCACGATTAATAAAATCAAGTCCAACGAGCATTTGTTGAGAATAGCTTGCCATTTTTCTGTGAACTGTTTATTGTTCTTACAAAGTGTCGACTTTAAAGAAATCCGCAATCCCCTGGGTTTTCTTTGCACTTTATGATAACGAATCAATGTGCTGGCATGTAATCTTTGGTTTATGGCTTTCTTTGAGATATAGAGTAATTGTTTTATAGTTGACTGTAAGGATCTTGTGCCTTGGCTGACGTTGGCCATTTCCTCGATGAGAGAATAAATTCTATTGGTGTCATCAAGTGAGAATGCGAAAGTATCCGCTCTTTGATCCGTACTTCTGGCAATTTCTTCATTGGTGCGTAGACTTATCCCTCAAATGTATGAATTAACCAGTTAATTGAAGTCATACGCACTCAGGTTTATTCAATAATTAAAAATTTGAAGATGAGGTAGGTGGTGCGGGTGGGTTAATCCTCCTGAGAGCGGGGATGTGAAATTTCAAAGTAGCGCTATCCTCTAAGGTAGAGGGGCGTCCCCCAATCCGCACTCTAAAAAATAATGTATTAAGGTTTAATGAGCGTTGATCACAAAATCAATATTAAGGTTGTATTCCATAAATCTTTATTCTTCTTGAAATGAATTTCATATATACATGATTATTTTCTCATCACAAATCATTTCCCACATAAAGCTTGTGCGATATTCATAATATCTCCTTTTACCCAATGCATTTCGGGCTGCTGCCCTTCGTCAGGGGCACTACTATAAAATCAAAACAAAGTATATTCAACAATCAGTTGTAGCACAGGATATCATATCAGTTACTTCATTGATTTTTTGACTGTGTGTTGTTCATGCCAATGGTGACTAAAAATTCATGCGGCAAATTGAAAGTAAATGTGCAACGTAGAAACCAAATAAAAAATGGATGTGTCGTGTGACACACATTTTAGAGGTGAAGATAGATGCCCTCATTATCTGACACCCACAAACGGGAATTCCGATCAAAGTGAAAGTCAACGCCACCTGCAACAGTGAAAATGTCATATATTTATTGAAATGTCCGTGCGGATTGGCTTACATTGGAAAGACTGAACGCAAAATCAGAATACGCATAAATGAACATAAAAGCAACATCCGAACAAGAAATCAAAAATCACCAATAGCGGTTCATTTCAATATATTTAATCACAACATTAGTCAACTTTGCTTTTGTGTTCTGGAAAAAATCACAGCAGAACAAGGCCGTGAAAATACAAAATATCTATTACAACGTGAAGCACATTGGATATATCGCTTGAACACTACTAGCCCTAATGGACTCAATGAGAAATTGGAATTAAGTTGCTTTCTTTAATGATATATGGTTCACCATACATGCCTTTTGTTTAAAAATGATTACTGAGTCTAATTGTGCAAATTCATGTTTTTATTCTCCTCACAGGTTTACACCTCTTTTACATTACTTGTTTGTTTTCATTTTTACCCACACTTTATTCAGGACTGCAGTCCATGCTTAACGATTCTTTTTTTCATCTCTATCATCCTGTGACCCACGTCACGTGTAGAAACTACAGACTCTTCTATTTTTACCATGACGTGACGCGCAATGTTATCGTATTCTAATTTATCAACTATTTTTGCAAAATTTGCGTCCGCTATATTCAAAAGAGTTTTTCCACTCTTCTAGGCAACCATTATAATAGAGGTGACATCGGGATTCCGATTAACGATCCGCCTCAGAAAGTTTAGGTGACTCCTGACATCACTATATGGCACCATATTACCTTCAGCGGATTGTATTTTGCTGAAGCTACGTCCGTGCAGACACGTTCGTGAATATACCTCGCAGATATTTTGGACCGTGCGTTTATCTGGCAAGCGGCATTTATTACATTGCCCTTGAAAACCTTACGGACAGAAATTAGACCATTTTCTAATCCTTGTTTCATTTTATGCAGATTACAATTAGGAACGTACTCGAGTACATGTTCACATCTCCAAGTAAGCCTTTCCGTGACTTGTTCTGTTTCAACAGTGCCTTACATCTAACACGCCGTTTACTAATATTGCACTCCGCTGTATTGTGTTTGTCACTATTGATATCACAGGCAACTATCCACATACCGGGAAAACGAAAATAAAAATCATTTTCACTGCCATGCATCTCCCATTTTACCATTGTCTTTGTACACTAGAGTTGTTTTATCACTGCACAGTGTGGGCATCTATCTTCACCTCGAACATGAGTGTCACATGACACATCCGCTTTCTATTTGGATTCCACGTTGCACATTTACTTTCAATATGCCGCATGAATTTTTTGTCACCATTGGCATGAACAAAACACAGTCAAAAAATCAATGAAGTAACTGATACGATATCCTGTGCTACAACTGATTGTTGAATATAATTTGTTTTGACTTTACAGTAATGCCCCTGACGAAGGGCAGCTGCCTGAAATGCATTGGGTAAAAGGAGATATTATGAATATCGCACAAGCTTTATGTGGGAAATGATTTGTCATGAGAAAATAGTCATGTATATATGAAATTAATTTCAAGAAGAATAAAGATTGATGGAATACAACCTTAATATTGATTTTTTGATCAACGCTCATTAAGCCTTAATACATTATTTTTTGGAGTGCGGATTGGGGGACGTCCCTCTACCTTAGAGGATGGCGCTACTTTAATAGTAAATTATTCCCACCCGCTATCCAACACTACTGTTACACTTGCTGGAGTGGGAATAGTAATTTTTACCCACCCGCAATCCAACACTTTCCCTACTGTTGCACTCGCTGGAGTTGGAATAGTAATTTTTACCCACCCGCTATCCAACACTTTCCCTACTGTTGCATTCGCTGGAGTGGGAATAGTAAATTGTTCCCCTCTGCTATCCAACACTTTCCCTACTGTTGCACGCGCTGGAGTGTGAATAGTAGTTTTATCCCCAACGCTATCCAACATTTCCCTAATTTTATAGTTAATGTAGTATAAAATATTAGTTTTTAAATTATTAATTTTAATATTTTAATTTATTATATACATATTTTATTTTATGTTTATATTACAGGTTTATGTGTGTATATATATATATATAGAGAGAGAGCAAGCTATGGAGTTCATCTCAGCTTTGAATGAAAATAATGTTAATTTGCAATTTGTGAGTAAGATGAGTGACTCAAATGTTGAGTTTCTAGACTTACAAATCAGAATAGTGAATAATAAACTGACTTCAAGACTCTATTGTAAGGAAACGGCTGGCAACACCTTGTTGCATGCTGCTAGCAGTCACCCGAGGAATTTAATTCGAAGTATTCCTTATGGGTAATTTCTCCGGGCTCGGAGAAATTGTAGTACGGATTTGGATTTTAAAGCAGAGTGTGAACGGATGACTGTGAGATTCCAGGAAAGGGGGTATAGTCTGGATCAGATTAAAGAAGCTCATCTAAAAGCTGCTAAATTTACCCAAAATTAGTTACTGTCCCCTAAAGATACTGGGAAAGAACAAGAAATCCAAAAAGGGAAACGAGTTGTGAGGTATATTACCACCTACACCGCCAACTCAGGGAGCTTGCGTAAGTGTTTAAACAAACATTGGAAAATTCTGCAAACTGAAACCACCCTGGAAGATGTTGTCAATGAGTTTCCTAATATTACCTATAGGAAAGCTGATTCCCTGAAGGACAGGTTGTGCAGGAATGACGTGACACAAGTGAAGAAGAGCAACAAGGATATTCAAGGGTTTTATGTATGCATGTCTTGTAAAGCGTGCAAGTATAGCTCTAATGTCAAAACGGTGTATTTTCCTATGTTAGATTATGAGAAAGTAATCGAGAAACATCTTTCCTGCCTCTCTGACTATTGTGTGTACGTCCTAACCTGCCCTTGTCCAAAGAAGTATGTGGGGAGTATGATGTTTGCAGCAAAAAAGTGTATTCTGGAGAATATGAGGGCTATCCAGAATAAGGACAAACTGTCCCCGGTAGCACGACATTTTGAACAGACTCACAATAGTAATCGAAATCTGCTGCGATTTTTTGTGATTGATCGAATTTCCCCATTAAGTAGAGGGGGAGATAGAATTCAGAAATTACGGCAACTTGAGTCGAAATATATTGTAGAACTCAATCCCAGGAGGTTTGAATTCAGAGAAAGAATTGTTCTGGTTTCTGGGGGAGTAAGTTAGATTCTGCCTGATTGGATGATGAATTTTGATCTCTAGATATTTTCTCTCTGACTCTTAGCTGAAACACTGTAATACCTAAAACAATGAATGGAATAAGAGCAAGGATGGGAGTAACTTTGGGCCTCCATTGTCCTCAGCTCAGTGTCTTTTTATTTTTTATTTTTATATTTATTTTTACTTTTATTTTAAAATGAATTGCACAACCTTTAGGGATATTTGCACATGTCAGTTTGCACCTTAATAGAATATATTAATTTGTGTCTTTTTATAGGTGATGTGACCCATTATGGAAACCGAAATCTCAATCAATATTTGTTAAGAACGAGGATGAAAATTATGTTGAGGACAGGGAGACTATGCCCACTTGGGCGTTATTGGGATATATCCATGTACATGGTGAAGTCATTTGCCCACTTGGGCAGGATATTTGTTTATTTATCTATATATTTTATATTTTATATAACTACTTAGTTGCCGGCTTTGACGGACATATAAATTGAAAATGATATGCCATGCACTTGTAGAAAAGATATGCATAAAAGTATTACTATAGGTAATCCTCAGCTTATGATGAATATGGAGAGCGAAAGGTATATATGTTACAAAATAACTAATTTCGAATGTTATACAGTTAGAAACATGTTCACTTGAACTTGATTGATTTGGGACTTCGAAAGTGGGGTTATGATGAGTAAACTTATGTTTAGCTGCATTGGAGACTTTAGATGCACGGACAAATATCTGTAATGAATTTCAAGATGTGCCGATTATTCCACCTTGCACAACAATAATTTGTATAGTGGATGTAAAATGAATTTTGGATATTGTACATAATGTTAGATAATTGAATTTACAATTATGAATGTAAATCGTTTTTCAGTTGTCATGAATGTAAACATAAGGGAGCACAAATGACGATTAAGGGAGCTTATAATTTATTCTGACCAAGGCAAAATGGCGACAGATTTTGAGACAGCAGTCCATCTTCTATGTTATCTACCTTAGACGTTGTGCGTAATGTTGAAAAAACTTTGTTTAAATGTCGGAATGTTGACACAATCATTACCCGTGACCAAGGCGGTTTGCCGCTGAAACGCGTTGAGTTATTGTTGACTTGATGCTTTTAATAATAAAAAACTCCTTTTGAAAAGCTCGTTTTGAAAATCGTGTGGATTTTGGAAGGAGTGCACGCGTACTTGGATGTGCGGTGAAAAAAGGATATATATATATATATATATATATATTTATAACTTTATGTTTCTAACATTTTATAATTAAATAACATAATTATTTATTAGTATTATTAAGTTAATATATAGGAAGAAAAAAAATATGGATTTTTAATTCTTTTTTCAATTACATTTATTAGTTATTCGTTTTTAACATTTTTTAATAATTCCAACTATGTTTTTATTAATTATATTCATTGTTTAATGATTTATAGATGATTTTTAAGACATTTAAAAAAAATGATATTTTAAACAACGATATTTTAAACAATATTTTGGTTTCGATATTTTTGTACTTACCATTGTAGAGATAGGCTGTCGATATTCTGTCCATCGATATTGTAGACTCGATATTCTTCTACCTCGATATTCTGGTCGTCGATATTCTGTCAGTGATCCGTCTGTATATAATTCATGCCTTTGTAACTATCAAAATGAGCAAATATCCCTATATTTCAACCTGCCACTTTGTGCCTTTTGTAATAATCGTAACTAGCAATTGTAACTCTGTAATGAAAACAGTTTTTATCGTAAAGCTCTCTAACACCTTTGGGTAATGTCTGTGCTATATAAAAATGCATGAAAAGGAAAAAATAAAATATGAAGAAACAGGAGCCAATCACCAAGACTCAGAGACTGCAGTTAAAAAGGTCAGTCTGGGATCCATATGAAGAAGAGAGTACCCGGTTCGGCCTTCACCGGGAGCTTCTAGGAATATCAATCGCCCATGAGCCCTGGATAACAATGCATGTGGGAAGTGCACGTCAGTGTGTACTGCTCCCACTGCAGCAATACACGTTGTCCAATACGCTGCTCACAGTAACAGTAATTAAGTGCAGCTGCTGTTGGAATTGGGTGAGGAGACACTGGGCACTGACACGGTTGAGGTAGAAGGCATTCAACGCACCCTTGTGCCCTTAGCAACATTTCCCCTCCCCGGTGGTTGCTGTCCTTGAATGACAACTGCAGCCGGAATCAATTGTACATGGTTCCTGCTGTCATTGTAAAATGATTGCAATATAAAGAACCCAGGATTAAGGGGGAATGGAGGAAGCTTGGAGATTCTCATCCTAATACATAGTATTGCTACCCTGGCTTTCATGAGGGCTGGACTGGCTGCAGCGGGCACCGGGCATTTTGCTGGTGGGCCGTAAGGGTGGGTGCCAGTTTTTGGACTATGGTGGCTGGTTTTGTTGCTGGGGGCCTATTTTGCTGCAGTGCTGCAATATCGGCTCCTTTAACAAAAGCGGCAGCAGTGCAGAGGTGCTTGATACTAGCAAAGGGAGCTGGAGGTTCTCAGTAGCACCGCCCCCCTCCCGGGGCCGGTCAAGCGGAGTCGCCAGGGCTGGTTTCTGTTCCCAGTCCGGTCGTGGCTTTCATGAGAACGCAGACGATAATCACTTTATGCAGTGAAGACTTTAACAACTGACACAAAACAACTTTTTGTGGGAAAATGTGTTACAAGTTTATTGACTTTCCAGGTCAGGTTGGCTTATGAGCAGTCTGGGTGTCAGCAAGACATCAGGAATTAGCTTGAGCTATTTCACAGATTACTAATATTTGCCATTTAAATTTTAAGTTCATAAAAAGTAGACAACTCTCACTTTTGTAAAATGTTATTTACAGTTCATTAAATGTAGAGGACTCCGGCCTCTCCAATATTTGTTTACAAATATCGAGCTTCCAACAAGTCAGAGTGAACCTAGACCACTCTCCACAGTTGCTTAGTATATAAACGGCCCCTTGAAGAATTGAGGTACCGCCATCAGTTTTCCGGCCCCTGCCATAATGACTCCCTGTGACCTGAGGAACCTATTTGCGCCTTATAAAGCCACCTTCTGTATTTAGTTGTTGTTCCACACAGCTTTAGGATCACCCTCTTACTCCATCTTTTGACTCTGAAAACATAATCTTTAGTCAAGAAAAGAATCATCTAAACCATTAGTTGGGTAGAAAAATGCTGATCACAAAAAGAGGCCAAGCCCCTTGAGCTGACCCTGTTCACATTCTGCAAACCTGCCTACCTTTGTGCCAACCTTCATGAGGAGGCACCCCTCTGCCAGGTGCTCCTATGGCACTCCCAGAGGAACATAATTCCTCCTCTTGGCATGAGGGTAACACTAAACTGTTGTCCTCTCTGTTGACACCCTTGGGTGACATGGACAGCTGCACAGTGCTGGGTATGGCATTTAGTACCAGGCAATGCCCATTTTTAAAGCAATATGAATGGTTGGACACTCTTACAATTACAACATGCTTTAATTGCTATTAAACACCTGAGAGTAGGGGCTCCCCTAGAGCAAAGATGTCCCAGAGAGATATGCATTTAATTGTTTCACCTCAAGGAATCCTTCCCATTGGTTTGGATCCAGGAAATAAAGCCCCAATAGAATAATACAGCTGGGATTGTGTATACTCCAGTCCATAGAGTTGTGGGATGGATTTTGCATTGAAGAACTATCTGGGTATAACATTCTTTAGTGAATTGTTTATTTATTTCTTTAAAAATGCTGATGTAAAAAAATGTGGAGTCCAAGAGTGTGCCACAGTTGGTAGCATTGTTGCCAAAATGTAATGAATATTATTGTTACGGAAACGCAAGGCATAGGATCAGAAAGCAAAGAAGGAACCTTTAGGAAATACACGCATGCGCACATTCTGGAACTCTCTCTTTTCAGGTCTGGCTTTATGAATGCCACATGGCAGCATTCAGAAATATGCCGAAGCCTAAAGGAGGTAATTTCTAATATAAGCCACATCTTTGCGATTGGAAGACCCGACAGAGGGTCCTATTACAGCGGCGGACCGTAACAGAGTGCGAGACCGCCCGCCGATGCTGCGGCTGTTCCGCCATGCACATTCAGATGCGCCCGACACACTGGCAGGCGCATCCTGTGCCTTTTCCATTGCGGGTGGATCTGCTGGCTGCAGACCCGCCCGCAATGGAAAAGGACTGTGCACGGCCCTGCCATGCACTACATGGCAGGCACCACATGGTGCCTGCCACGTAGTGCAGGGCAATGAGGGGGGTACCATAGGTACCCCCCATGTGCACCCCCCACCCCTCCTTCACCCTGGGGGCCCGTAACAGGCCCCCAATGCAAGGACCATATGACTTTCCATGGCAGCAACGTCGCCGTGGAAAGGCCATTGACCGCCAGCATCCTAATATGGATGGCGATGTCTCGCAGACACCGCCACCATATGCAGGCACTTTTTCCGCCGGTCGACAACTCAACTGGCGGAAAAGCGGCAGACGGTCTTCCCGTCCACCGCGGACCCTCCAGCCATCGTAATGTGGCGGGGGGTCATTCTAGTGAGGATGGCGGGTGGATCGCCCCCGCCGGGCCGGCGGTGGCTACCGCCGGCCCAGCTGGGGCAATCCGCCCGCCATCCTAATGGGCCCCAGAGTCTTTTCTAAATGATTTTGATTCTTTACTGCAGTTGTTTAACATTTGCTGTTTTCTTTGGTTTGGTGTGATGGAAAAGAAATCCCGTCTTCCCTGAAATACTTTTGGGCATATTGACAAGGGCATATTGCCACCAGAACGTCATCGAATATCCCCTTCTCCTTATTTACTACGTGGCTTAATGCCGCCTTGTAAATAAGGCCCCTTTTCACGTGTGAAAGGGGCGTTAATGAGTGCTGCAGTGGGTGTCCGCCGCTATACCCATTGCTTTTTGGTGTTGCCCTATATTTACAAGGCAGGGGCAGCGCCAAAAACTAAGACCAGGGAATACCTGGTCTTAGACTGGTGATACAAGGAGAAATTATTAATTTTTCTTTGTTTTTTACTCTTTCCATGTGTGCTGCAGCACACATAGAAAATGCAAATCGCCTTTTCCCTTCCTGCACATAATCAATCACCTCTGTAGTGCAGGCATCCTTACAACATTGCGCAAGGGTGCCTACGCTGGTGCTAGGCAGCTTTATTAGCGCCAGCGCCAGGGGAAAAACAGGGGTGCGCCGTATTTTTATAAATATGGCACATGCCTGCACGTGTCGGCTGCCTGTACATATATTATATATTTTTTCTAAAAGAATAATAAATAACTACATAAAGAAAACTTTGAAGCAACTTGTCAACGCCGACTGGTTTACGTGAACAAACGATGGAAGCCAGCTTCACTGGCTTGGATTATTACTGAGTGTGCCTCTGCAAGTGTGCGATACATTTGTGGACTCCGAAGGGGACTTTGTCTCATTGGTGTTTGTTTTGTCTTCCAAAGGCAGAGACGGATGTTTTGCCTGAAGAGCACCTAAACATATTGAGTGATTGCGAATTACTGTTTCAGATATACAAAACAGTGGATGTGCATGTCAAATCTGGCAGCTTCTGCTTGGGTTTCTTTGTGTAAAAGCACGCTCTCAAATAGTCCAGTACTTGAACGATTTGCCAAATATCCATTCCAAAAATCTTTGATGACTAAGGTTCGCCGATAGGAAAACTTGATAACAATACAATGGCAAACTAGTGGATTTTTCACTCTGATGTACCGATAACTTGGATGTTTTTTAAAACACTGTTTTCTCTAGACAGCCCACATTATCTGAGTCTGCAAATTGATAGAGCCTTGTCTTATATGATTTTTCAAGAAGTGTATAGCATAATTTCTCATGTTTACCTTCCTGTCCCTTTCGTTCTCCACCATGTCACCTTACAGGTAGACTTTCAGTCTCATTTTATAAAGGAGAATCTACTGGTGGGCATGATGAGAAAATGAAAAAGTACGTACACATAACTCAAAATATGAATAAATGGGGAGCCCAGGTGGCCTTGAGGATAGAGAGAAGCCACAAGCTCAGACATTTGTCAAGGACAGGACGCTGAGTAATGCCCTTCTAGTTTGCCTGATGAAAGGGCTATTCCTCTCAGTAGCCAATGTGCCGCCAAGTACAGAATAACATATGTGAAAGGTGACAATTGTCTCCTTTAGATCACCACTGTCTGGAGACAAATCCCACAAAGGGGAAAAAAACTCATTTGGCAATCCTAGTAACCAGTGATTGAAGATGAAGTCAACGTTGGTGACAAGAGTAAACCACCAAACTCCTCCTAAATGTCATGAAGGAGAAAAAGCCAAGCAGAGCCAAGGAATGATTCACAAAGAAAATCATCCATCCTGCTTAAGGAAAAAAATCAGGGCAAAACAGCATTAGGCACAGCGAAATGCCAGAGACTGAAATGCGTTGTGACACCCCATGCTCTTGAAAGTGCTGCCTTATATGTGATTGAAACAGGAACAGGAAGAACATGTAGAAACCCAGCAACTTCTTGGACTGGGGTAGTCAAAGAACTTTAATATGCTAACCACCATCATGGGAAAGGCATTTGAAGAGCTTTAGTTATGCTACTCTTGAAAAATCTATGACATTCATTCCACTTCTAAGAAGTAGTTTGGCATCCAGTTTGCAATGCATCTTTTTGAAGCCCAGGTACCACTGCCCACTTTCACCACTATCTGCAGCCCATGGGAAACCCCTCTAGGTAACCGCGAGTGGAAGCAAGGAAATAAATGCTCCAAACTTTGTTCTGTGTTCCTTTTTTCTTATAGTATATCTAGTATATGAAATACAAAAAAATATCTCATAGAAGAAGCCAAAATGTTAAAGGGAATTTAGGGTGCTTTGGAGGAGTTACTTGCCTTACTAGCGAGCACATTTTCAAAACCAGCTACATCATTTACAAACCCATCACGACATGCACTCCACATTTCTTGTGGACAAGCTCACCTTAAGCTAGTGATTCTCAGCATACCTAAACATCCTCTTATCCATCAGGACTGCACCAATGCTACTACAATTTAGGAAAGAGTTGAAGACTCACCTATTTAAAGAACACTGCATTGCACTGCATTAAGTGCCCATAGACCAGCTTCCTCTCCTTTTACTCATTGACTTGAAACTTTTCTTTGACCATGTATGGCGCCCTGCTGCCTTTTGGCTAGGTGTTCTCTAGACAAATAACATATACTTGCATATATATTCACTGAAAAAAACAAAGGTTACCGGGACATTATAGAGAGGCTCAGATTTCACTCGTACAAAACCAGTGAAATTCAGCAGTTAGAGTTACCTGAGCTAACTATAACCTATTCCCCTGCAATGCACTGCTTATGACTTCACATATTACATCACTCATGACATGGTCAGTGACATTACTGATGACATCTCAATTGACATCACTGCTGACATCACTAAGGACATCATCCTGTGACTCTGTTTCATAAATGTTTCTGAGACTTAAAGATCTATTCTAAGCTACACCATAAGTTAAATTACTATTCTTTCTGTACTAGTAATTAGTTATGCTTTTACTAACATATCTAATCTGATTGGCTGTGTGACTATATGTCTTAGTGTCTGAGTGGCTATATGGGTGTGTGAGTTGCTTTATGGATATGTTAGTAGTTATGTGAATAGCTGTATGGGTGAGTGAGAGGCTGTGTGAGTGGCTGAAAAGGTGTGTGGGTGGCTGTGTGAGTGCCTGTATGGTGACTAAGTGACTGTGTAAGTGGCTGTATGGGTTAGGGAGTGGGTGTGTGAGTGGTTGTATGGGTGAGTGAGTAGCTGTTTTAGTGTGTGTATAGGTGAGTGTGTGAGATTGGCTGTATTGGAGACTGAATGTCTGTGTGAGTGGTTGTAAGGATGAGTGTGTATGAGTGAGTGGTTGTATTGATGTGTGAATGGGTATGTAAATGGTTCTGTGGGTATTTGAGTGATTGTATGGCTGTGTGTGAGGCTATGGTGTCAGTGACAGCATGGGTAAGTGAGTGGGTGTATCACTATCTGTATTGGTCAGTGTGTGACAGTGTGAGTGGCTATATGGGTGAATGTGTGGGTGTGGGAGTACCTGTATGGGTGAGTGAGTGGCTGTGTGAGTTTCTGTATAGGTGATTGAGTGGGTGTGTGAGTGACTGTAAGGGTATATAGATATGTGTATAAGTGTCTATATGTTTATATGACTGGATGAGTGAGTAGCTTTATATGTGAGCGAGTGGCGGTTTGAGGGGCTGTATGAGTGAGTGTGTGGGTCTGTCAGTACCTGTATGGCTGAGTGAGTGGCTGTGTGAGTTTCTGTATGGGTGATTGAGTGGGTGTGTGAGCAGCAGTATGAGTGTGTGGATATGTTAGAGCCTCTATGGATGAGTGATTGGTTGTGTGAGTACTGGTATGGATCTGTGAATGGGAATGGTTGTGTGGGAGTGGGTGCATGAGAGGTTCTATGGGGGTGTGAGTGGGTTTGTTAGTGGTTCTGTGGATGATGTCTCTGGTGAGGTTATTTGAGATGTGATCAGTGATATCTTCAGTGATGTCATTGGCCTTGTAATGAGTGATATAATGATATGGGAGGTAATAAGCAGAGCATTGCGGGGGTGTAAGTTATAGTTACTTCAGCTAATTATAACTGCCAAATTTCACTGCTTTTGTATGAGTAAAATCTGAACCTAACTATAATGTCCCTGTAACCTTTGTGTGTTTTCAATGAATTTCTAAGGGTTATTTATTCTATTTCCTAACTATAACATCCCTGTAACCTTTGTTTTTTTCATTTAATTTCTAGGGGTTTTTTAATTCTATTTCCTAACTATAATGTCCTTGTAACCTTTAGTTTTTTAAGTGAATTTCTAAGGTATTTTATTTTTTTCCTAAGTGTAACCTGTGTCCTTTTAGTGTGAGTGAGTGCATAAGTGTCTCAGTGGGTGTGTGAGTGAGTGCATAAGTGTCTCACTGGATGTAAGAGTGGGTGTGTGAGTGTCTGAGTGGGCCTGGGAATGGCTGCATAAATGTCTCAGTGGGTGTGTGAGAGGGAGCATGAGTGTCTGAGTCAGTCTGTGAGTGGGTGTGAGAGTGTTTGACTGGGTCTGTGATTTGGTGCATGAGTAACTGACTGGGTCTGTGAGTGGGTGTGTGAGTCTCAGTAAGTCTGTGAGTGGGTGCATGAGTGTCTGAGTGGCTGTCTAATTTGGTGCGTGAAAGTCCAAAGGGGTATCTGAGTGGGTGGGTGAGTTTCTGAGTGAATCTCTGATTGGGTGTCAGAGTGTCTAAGTGGGTTTGTGACTGCTTCCATAAGTGTATGAGTCAGTCTGGGTGTGAGTGCATGCATGTCTGAGTGGGTCTGTGAGTGGGTGTATGAGTATCTGAGTGGGTCTGTAATTGGGTGTATGAGTCTATGAGTCTGTGAGTGAGTTTGAGTCTCTGAGTTGGTCTTTGAGTGAGTGCACAAGTCTCCGAGTGGGCCTGTGAGTGAGCACATGAGTCTCTGCGTGTGTCTGTGAGTGAGTACGAGTCTCTGAGTGGGTCTTTGAGTGAGTGCACAAGTCTCTGAGTGGGCCTGTGAGTGAGCACTTGAGTCTCTGAAAGGGGCTGTGAGTGTGTGAGTCTCAGAGTGGGTCTATGAGTGGGTGCATGAGTGTCTCAGTGGGTCTGTGAGTGGGTACATAAGTTTCTGAGCGGGTCTGTGAGTGAGTGCATGAGTTCCTCAGTGGGTATGTGTATGAGTGCGTGAGTCTCAGGGTGGGTCTGTGAGTTGGTGCTGAAGTCTGCGTAGGTTTGTGAGTGAGTGTCTGAGTGAGTCTGTCAGTGGGTCTGTGAATGGGTGCATGAGTGTCTAAGTGGGTATGTGAGTGGGTGCATGAGTGTCTCAGTGGGTCTGTGAGTGGGTGTTCTGTTTGCCTTTTCTGCTTGTGTTTCTGCTTCTTGTTTTGCCTTTCCTGCTACTTTTTCTCCTCTCTTTTTTGTACTCTTCTGCTCTGTTTTGCCTTTTCTGCTCATTTATCTGCCCTCTGTTTTGCCTTCCCAGCTTGTTTTTCTGCCCTCTGCTTTGTCTTGCATGCTAAAGTTTCTGTCCTCTGTTTCCCCATTTTAAAACACTGGGGACCACCAACTCCCCAGGGCTTTATTAATACTATGGATGGGTACTGCGGGACCCCCCTTCATTTAGCTCCAAGAAGCCCGGGGACAGCTACTTCCCGGAGCTTTATTTTTACCAATTGATGGGGGCTGCACTGACCCTCCTTCCTGGGGCTTTCATATGCCCCGGGGACTACCACCTCCTAGGGGCTAACTTAAAAAAATATGCAGAGGGATTCTTGGACACCCTGAGCCCAGGGTACCACCACCTCCCTGGTGCCAAGTATTTTCTTTTAAATAAATTGGAGGGGACCACCTCCCCGGGTTGATTTTGGCCCTGGGTACCCATTCCTGAGGCCCATCCTTAATTCAATGGGGGAGGGGGGCTGCATTTTGGCCCTGGGAACCCCATCCCCTGGGGTCTGTCCTCTTCATTGTGGAGGCCCTGGATCCCACCCAGGGTACCCAGTCCCCACCATTGGGGACCAGAGAGGAGCCTCAAGACACCCACGGTCCCTGCCACCTCCATGCCTCCTGCAGGCGCCAGCACTATTCTCACAGTCAGGGAACTGCTAAACATGCAGATCCCTGTCTGTGAGAGCAATCGTTTTGTTGGTTTCCCCAAAAACTCCGCTCCCTGCAAGCAGGAGTGGTTTCACAGCTCTCACTTGCTGACAGCAGAGTTTCTGTTTGCTCTGACTGCAAGGAGCTGCTGAAGCTCCCTCCAAGTCACAGCCAACAGCTCTGTTTTGGGGTGGGCACCCTGGGACATAGTTGGAGCTGGCCCTGTGGGGCTGGCGGTCCCAAGGGACATTAATAGCTCCAGTAGGAGGGCTGCACAGCCCCCCTCCTTCTCTGAGCATGTGCCTGCCATAGGGAGGTTGTGATTGCCAGGGCCGGACACTGCCCAGTAGGGGGGCTGTGCACCCCCTCCCAGTATTAATTAATAATTAGACCCCAGGAGGGTGGTGGTCTTGGGGTCCAGGGGTTCCATGTGCCCCCCCCACCAAAAAATGTTAGTGGCCCAGGGAGGTGGTGGTCCCCGGGGCATCTTAGATGCCCAGGAGGGGGGTCTGCACAGGGCACCTCCATTTTTTAAAACAAAGCTCCAGGGTGTTCATGGTTCCCGGAGCTTAATTAGCCTTAGGAGGGAGGGCCTTTGTGCAACCTTCCTTTTAAAAAAAAAAAAGGCCCCGGGGACCTGGTCCACCTGGGGCTCTATTCAGAACAAGCACCGAGCCTGCTCTCACAGAAGCCACAGACTCACAGTTCTGTCGCAGTTTCTCAACAAAAATGACCAAAAAATGTTTTTATGCCCTGGTGATGTCCTTCTGGGACCCCATGACTAGAGCTAGGGGGTCAGGGTAGTCCTACCCTGTCCTTTATCTTATTTTTTAGCGTTTTTCGTGGGTCTCGGCTGAAGCCGAGTCTCAAGATGGCTGCCAACTCTTCCTGGTTGATGTGTTGGCAGCCAATCACATTTCAGCATGGGGACTGTCGGATCCGTGTTCTTTTTTTAATAAGTCAAAAACTACTGAACGGATTTACACCAAATAACAAAAAGGGTTCTTTCTGCACCAAGAGCTACCTTTCTGCCAAATTTTATGTAATTCTTTCTGGACCAGCGGCTACCTTTCTGCCAAATTTGATGTAATTCCATCCAGTGGTTCGGGGCTGTAGTCACGTCTAAAATCTCGATGTCTCAAAGTTAATATGGGAAAAACACTTTTTTGACCCCCCCTTTTTCTTCGTCCCCGTTTGACAGATCAACACAAAACTTTCCATGCTCAACAAGAATCACTGGCACACTTTTTTGGGGAACTTTTGTGAAGATTCATCAAATGGCGCCAAAGATATAGGCAAGTCGAAAAATGCTTTTCATATATATATATATATATATATTACCTACTGGCGGTCGCCAGTAGGTAGTTATAGTTAGGACCCCTTTTCCATAGGAAATCCGCAACATTCTATTTTGAATAACTTTGGCGCCGGTCGATGAATCCTCGCGAATTTCTCAAAATAGGTGGGGCGCTACGCTCCGCTCCTACCCTGAAAGTCTCGGGGGGATTCATCAAGCGGGGGCTGAGATAAAAGGGGGGTCCCAAAACGCGTTTTTCCCATGCATTTTTCCATAGGACCTTTAGACAGAGCTACAGCCCGAACGGCTGAACAGAATTACTAGAAATTTGGCAGAGAGGTAGTCCCTATGTCAAGGAAGTGCCTTTTGTAGGTTTGGTGTAAATCTGTTCAGTAGATTCTGAGAAAATAGCCTTTAAATCAATATATATATCTGAGCCCGCTTACGGTACGCTTACCGTACGCTTACCGTACGCGTACGGTGGCGTGCGCGAGCGCGATTCTGATTGGCTCTTAGATCTTAGTAAACATTCGAATCGGCCGAAACCAGGAAGCGGCGTCCGCCATTTTGTCTCTCGCACTGAGTGTTATTTATCAAACATGATGCCCAAAAACATGTTACGGGGCTGTTTTGACAACTCCCTCCCACATAGTCATGTTGAGGGAGTCCCCAAACATCCCCCAAGAGCAAAAACGGTTTTATTTTTGTTTCGGCAATTTCGCCGAGTACGCTTACCGTACGCTTACCGTAAGCGTACGGTAAAAAATAGAAATAAAAAAAACACTATCCACACTTACCCCACCCCCTGTGCTTTTGGTGGCCGTAGGCCACCAAATGTACAGGGCTTATTACATCAGTAAAAAAACTATATTTTGGCAACATGAAATTATAAAATCGAAATAAAAAAAACACTACCCACATTGACCCCACCCCCTGTGCTTTTGGTGGCCGAAGGCCACCAAATGTACAGGGCTTATTAAAGTTGATAAAAACCGTGCACGGAACGCACTGCGTTAAGTGGGCGCGCACGCCTCGAATGGCGTAAAGTAACTTAGCATTTAAAAAACCGTACAAATTCACTGAAAAAACCATAGGTTTCACACACGTTATAGTTAGGAATTAGCATTTAAAAAACCTTGCAAATTCACTGAAAAAACCATAGGTTTCACACATGTTATAGTTAGCGGAAATTTTACTGATAAAAAACCAATGAAATTGCCCCGTTATAGTTAGTGCTGGCAACTATAACTCACGCGACCGCAATCTTCTGCTGATGACATATGTGTCTTTATAAAAAAAAATATTTGTAATATATGTATAGCTAAAAATGTATGGAAGAAGACATGGGCAAATAAGTGTCTAAATACAGTATTAGCATCAGCAGAGGATTGCGGTCGCGTGAGTTATAGTTGCCAGCACTAACTATAACGGGGCAATTTCATTGGTTTTTTATCAGTAAAATTTCCGCTAACTATAACATGTGTGAAACCTATGGTTTTTTCAGTGAATATATATATATATATTACCTACTGGCGGTCGCCAGTAGGTAGTTATAGTTAGGACCACGTTTCCATAGGAAAACCTCAACATTCTATTTTGAATAACTTTGGCGCCGGTCGACGAATCCTCGCGAATTTCTCAAAATAGGTGGGGCGCTACGCTCCGCTCCTACCCTGAAAGTCTCGGGGGGATTCGTCAAGCGGGGGCTGAGATAAAAGGGGGGTCCCAAAACGCGTTTTTCCCATGCATTTTTCCATAGGACCTTTAGAACGAGCTACAGCCCGAACGGCTGAACAGAATTACTAGAAATTTGGCAGAGAGGTAGTCCCTAGGTCAAGGAAGTGCCTTTTGTAGGTTTGGTGTAAATCTGTTCAGTAGATTCTGAGAAAATAGCCTTTAAATCAATATATATATCTGAGCCCGCTTACGGTACGCTTACCGTACGCTTACCGTACGCTTACCGTAAGCTTACGGTGGCGTGCGCGAGCGCGATTCTGATTGGCTCTTAGATCTTAGTAAACATTCGAATCGGCCGAAACCAGGAAGCGGCGTCCGCCATTTTGTCTCTCGCACTGAGTGTTGTTTATCAAACATGATGGCCAAAAACATGTTACGGGGCTGTTTTGACAACTCCCTCCCACATAGTCATGTTGAGGGAGTCCCCAAACATCCCCCAAGAGCAAAAACGGTTTTATTTTTTTTTCGGCAATTTCGCGGGGTACGCTTACCGTACGCTTACCGTACGCTTACCGTAAGCTTACCGTACGCTTACGGTAAAAAAATAAAAATAAAAAAAACACTATCCACACTTACCCCACCCCCTGTGCTTTTGGTGGCCGCAGGCCACCAAATGTGCAGGGCTTATTAATAGAGAAAAAAAACGTAATTTTGGCAACATGAAATTATAAAATCGAAATAAAAAAAACACTATCCACATTGACCTCACCCCCTGTGCTTTTGGTGGCCGAAGGCCACCAAATGTACAGGGCTTATTAAAGTTGATAAAAACCGTGCACGGAACGAACTGCGTTAAGTGGGCGCGCACGCCACAAATGGCGTAAAGTAACTTAGCATTTAAAAAACCGTACAAATTCACTGAAAAAACCATAGGTTTCACACACGTTATAGTTAGGAAATAGCATTTAAAAAACCTTGCTAATTCACTGAAAAAACCATAGGTTTCACACATGTTATAGTTAGCTGGACATTTTACTGATAAAAAACCAATGAAATTCCCCCGTTATAGTTACTGTAGGCAACTATAACTCACGCGACCGTAATCCTCTGCTGATGACATATGTGTCTTTATGAAAAAAAAATATTTGTAATATATGTATAGCTAAAATTTAATGGAAGAAGATATGGGCAAATAAGTGTCTAAATACAGTATTAGCATCAGCAGAGGATTGCGGTCGCGTGAGTTATAGTTGCCTACAGTAACTATAACGGGGGAATTTCATTGGTTTTTTATCAGTAAAATGTCCAGCTAACTATAACATGTGTGAAACCTATGGTTTTTTCAGTGAATTTATATATATATCTATATATATATCTATATGCACACATAGATATAGATAAGTATATATCCAAAATCAATGTAGTCCACAAAAAGTGGCATTCTCAAGAGCTAGCGCCAGCATAGGGGGCAGCCGATTCCCCAAGTATTTCCACTGAGCAAAGATTACTATACTGTGACCCTGAAAACTCGATTCCAGTATATTGTATTGTAAAGACAATCACTTATATATATATTCACTGAAAAAACCATAGGTTTCACACATGTTATAGTTAGCTGGAAATTTTACTGATAAAAAACCAATGAAATTCCCCCGTTATAGTTACTGTAGGCAACTATAACTCACGCGACCGTAATCCTCTGCTGATGCTAATACTGTATTTAGACACTTATTTGCCCATGTCTTCTTCCATTAAATTTTAGCTATACATATATTACCAATTTTTTTTTTTCATAAAGACACATATGTCATCAGCAGAGGATTACGGTCGCGTGAGTTATAGTTGCCTACAGTAACTATAACGGGGGAATTTCATTGGTTTTTTATCGGTAAAATTTCCAGCTAACTATAACATGTGTGAAACCTATGGTTTTTTCAGTGAATTAGCAAGGTTTTTTAAATGCTAATTCCTAACTATAACGTGTGTGAAACCTATGTTTTTTTCAGTGAATTTGTACGTTTTTTTAAATGCTAAGTTACTTTACGCCATTCGTGGCGTGCGCACCCACTTAACGCAGTTCGTTCCGTGCGCGCACGGTGCGCTTCGCGCACCGCGCGCCCACTTTACGCAGTTAGTGCCGTACACGCAAGGTGGGCACGTTACGCACCGTGCGCACATGGAGGACATATTATGCGCTTTCTTGTGATAGGTAATCTGTTAAATTTAATTTGTAAGTGATGACAATAATATGCCATGCACAGAGAGTGTGTTTTTTTTTTTTTTTTTTTTTTATATTTTTTAGCGTAAGCGCACGGTACGCGTACGGTAAGCGTAATCGGCGAAATTTTCAAAAAATAAAAATTTACCGTTTTTGGCCTTGGGGGATCTTTGAGGACTCAACTAACATGGCTATGTGCATGGGCGCTGTCTAAACAGACCCTTTATATGTTTTTTGCCTTTGTTTACAGCCCCTCCCTCACAGTGCGAGAGAGAAAATGGCGGCCGCCGCTTCCTGGTTTCGACCGATTCGAATGTTTACTTAGATGTAACAGCCAATCAGAATCGCGCTCGCGCACGTCACCGTACGCGTACGGTAAGCGTACCGTAAGCGCACCGTAAGCTGGCTCAGATATATATATTGATTTAAAGGCTATTTTCTCAGAATCTACTGAACAGATTTACACCAAACCAACAAAAGGCACTTCCTTGACCTGAGGACTACCTCTCTGCCAAATTTCAAGTAATTCTGTTCAGCCGTTTGGGCTGTAGCTGTGTCTAAAGGTCCTATGGAAAAATGCATGGGAAAAACGCGTTTTGGGACCCCCCTTTTATCTCAGCCCCCGCTTGACGAATCCCCCCGAGACTTTCAGGGTAGGAGCGGAGCGTAGCGCCCCACCTATTTTGAAAAATTTGCGAGGATTCGTCAACCGGCGCCAAAGTTATTCAAAATAGAATGTTGAGGATTTCCTATGGAAACGTGGTCCTAACTATAACTACCTACTGGCGACCGCCAGTAGGTAATATATATGTATATATATATATATATATATTTATATATGTGTATATATATATATATATATATATATATATATATATAGAGAGAGAGAGAGAGAGAGAGATGGAGAGAGAGAGAGAGAGAGAGAGAGGGAGAGGGAGAGCGAGAGAGAGAGAGAGAGAGAGAGAGAGAGAGAGAGATGTCTTCCTCCTCTGAAACTATAGGATGTTAGGTGAGTTCTTGGTACTGTCTTCCACGATGTGACATTAGATTTACCACTCAAGTTACAGAGACTTTACAGGTTCATATAGCAGACATATCGGTATGGGTACATGAATGTTACATGATTGTAGACAGAAGCAGTGTCGTAACTAGGGGTGGGTGGAATTTGCGAAATTCACTTTCGCAAATTATCGCGAAAATGTTAAAAATCTCCGCAAACACGCGGAAATATCGCGAAGATGCGGAAGTTTTTTTCCCGCCCGTTCGCGGTATGTTCTGCGTGGTCGCGGCTCACCAACTTACCCATGCCGTTGCTCGTGGGCGCGGCCATCTTGTTTTCACTTGTCTCGTGGTGCATGATCGCGAGAAGAAAGACGTGATCGCGCGACGAATGATGTTACTGCGGGCGCGAACTGTTGCGAGACAGCGCAAATGGCTACCAACAATCCAACATCTCGTGGAGAACGCGACCGGATCGGGAAAACTTGTCGGCGAACGCGGGGATTCAGGTAAGGCGATCGCGCGCACGCAAGAATGTATTATTTTACAGCGCGAGCAAGCAAAAAATTTCCGGTAAAATGCGAATTGTGGAAATTTTGACATTTTCGCGCTCTCCGCGGAACGCGAAAATGTCAA
Organism: Triturus cristatus; assembly: GCF_964204655.1. Taxonomy (NCBI): domain Eukaryota; kingdom Metazoa; phylum Chordata; class Amphibia; order Caudata; family Salamandridae; genus Triturus; species Triturus cristatus. The sequence continues at coordinate 303,787,434 of NC_140594.1, read as the reverse complement.
ATTATCGCAATTTCCGCGTGCTGAACGGATTTTTAGCCCAGGCCTAGTCGTAACATGGACCACCGCAACCCACGCGGTGCGGGGGTCCAAGTTCCAGGGGCCCCCTGAGCACAGTACTCTGCCCGGAGAGCTCCATAATGAGTCTGTAGGGGGGCCCTCACGTACCTTGCAGGAGGGCCCCCCATAAGTTTCGTTAGGGCAGTGGATAGAAGTAAAAGCTTTATCAACAAAAATGATGCAATGATCCTTCATGCCGTAGCAGCTTGTTTTCTCAGGAACAAAGGAAATACAATAAGCAATAAGTGACACTCAACTCAAACATGAGAATTAAATATTTTATGGAAAACAAATTTCACCACGACCACGAGTTCAACAATTTATGAAAATATACGCTTTGGATCCCAAATACAGGTTTTTATTTTAGGTAAGTAAAATCAATTCCAAAAACATTATATATATGTATAAGTTATAAGACTAAGTAACGGCAACCATTGGTGCAATTTCTTTTGAATAAGCTTTCTTTGCAGGAATTTCAAAGTAATGAAAAAACGTTAAAACTAAGGGGCAGATTTACAATCCCCTTGTGTCACTTTTCCCATGTTAAAAGGGACGCAAAAGTGGCGCAAGGGGCTTGTAAATCTGCCCCTAAGTGCCCAAATCCAACCAAATACGGCACAGAATCATAGCAAAACGGATCTCTGCGTGACCAAATATTGAGCCGCAGTGTTTGAGAGCAGCGGGGAAGTGCTGCCAGCCCAAGATGAAATCTAGCCTGGCCAGGGCAACAGCACTGTCTGGGTGTGCGGGGAGCAGCAGCATTTAACACAGCGGGTTTCAAACATTTTCCCCACTTGTAGTGACAAATACAGCCAAAGGCGCCCAAATTGCCATCATAATATTTAATCACCATGTTTATGTAAATTTTGAATGCAAGCTTTACCATTGTAGTGGAGCTAAGGGCATGTTCTCGAGAAATGGTGACAATAACTCTAGTTCAGTAGTCTTTTTCAGTTACTCTCAAAATGTATGTCAGATAAAACATTGCAAATTACAATAGAGGGGGAATCTTGAAATACAAGCTCAAAACTTTGTTCTGTGCGCCTTTTCCTTATATTATCCCCACTATATGAAATTAAAAATGTACTGTATAGAGGAAGCCAAACTGTTAAAGGGACTTTAGGGAGCTGGGGGGGGGGGGGGTGCTTTGGGCTGTATCACTCAGGGAACTATGAATTAAAGAGTTGCTCGTTAATAGCTATTATTTTCTCAAATTAACATATGTAAACTATTAAACACTCCAATGATGTTTAGTTTCCCAATTAGATAAGCACTGTTTGCCACATGTATTAGCAAAATTCGTTAGGTTTTCAGAGACACTTTTGAAATGACCAGTAAACTTTGAGTTCTCTACTGCCTCCTGGACACACTAGAGATAAAGGCTATGTGACAGTGTGTGAGGAAATTTAAGGAAATAAAATCAAAAATAAAAACACAGCTATTTACCTTGAGTTGAGTAGGAGAAAAGTACAACAGTGCCTGACCTCATTATGGCCCCTTAGAAGACAATGCCCTCTTCAACGTGATGCAGCGGTCGGCATTTCCAGGTGTGATTTTTAAGAGGCACACATTGAATCACAGATACAACTAGTGGGGACACCTGCAAAGGGAAAATCATGAGGAGTGTGTGTGTGCACTCCTGCATGCATGTGGTGTGTATGTATGCGTGTGTATATGTACATATGTGTTTAAATGTGACTTGGATATCTGTGGGTATATCTATTTATATGTAGAAACAGATGTATACAGAAAGATACATGTAAAGTCATCTTTAATGTAAACACATAAACATGCATTTTTTCAAACAATCATAGTTTTGCAGTAAATGTAGTTGGGCATAATTGGACATTATGTGTGTGGTAAGGGGCAGTGTTTTGTTTTTTTGTGTCAGCTCCTGACACGTGGCTCACTCAACTGCCTTGGTAGTGGTAATTAGGGAGGTCCTAGTCAAATGGAGCAGGGGCATGTGCCCCACCTGGTACCCTCCCACCCTGCCCCCCAGAGTTGTCTTTGGCACTGCTGATAGGAGGGGATGGAATACACGAACACTGAGAAGCCAGACTCCGCTCTACATGTTGTTACCATTCATTGCTAACCATAGAGACTGCAATCCTACATTTCGTGCCATTCTGTTGAGTCAGGGTTTTGCATCTGCTAGCGATTGATCGATTGATCAGATACAAGAGCATTATATGATTCTTTGTTCATCAGGCCCTGCTTACATTTATTCTCTACTACTGGGAGAGGTTGACGCACACCATGCCATCCTTACACTCACATGCGGCTCATTGCTGTCCTCCCTCTTCTTGTTCAGCAACCTACCTAAAATGGGTCTCCGCTGTCCAGCATCCCTACTGGCTCCCGTGGTCTGGTTGGCCCACCTCATTTTTAAATATCCACAAAAATGTAATCACTAATCTAAAAATCCCTTTTCCTCTTTTTGCTCTTTTCTAGAAACTTCCCATACTTTCCCACTGGGCACCTTTAAGGGGAGCCTTACAGATTATTTACAGCGCCAACCTCAATCGAGAAATTCAGGACTGCTCGTGCGTGTTCTGGTGGGAAGACTGGAATGTCACCAGCTGTTGTGTCATATAATGTTATTTTATTTGCACAACTGACATCAAGATGATTTCTCTCATTTGAAACTCAGAGTCGTGACAATGGGAGAATCACACTAGCTCTACTGGTGTGTGTAAGGTATTCACAATGTTGACCCTGCACATCCTTTTGCTAATGATGGTTCACTGCTGCTAATTAATTTATCTCACTCTTGGAGGGGGTGGGGTGAGGGTGAATATCCCATGATGGGGAGGCCTATTAAAGTTTCTTAATACCATCAAACTCGAGTTGGTACAGTTTTTCTGACTCAGTTCAACCACGGAAATGGTCAGAGTTCACTCTTGTTAAGGGCAGGACTCCATCCATTTCCGGAGCGGCAATATCCCAGTACACCCCAAAAATAGACTGCGGTTTAGGGGGAGGGGTTCTCCTAGAGGATTTATTTTTCCCCCTGGAGTAAACAAGTGCAGTTGAACAGATGCAATGGCATTTCCCCTTGCATAACCATACAATGTTCAACTGTGCCTCGGAAACGCCCAAGAATAATTACAAGTGCTTGTTGGCCAAAGTTTCCAAGAGAACTCCCGGAAAATGGTGACTTTGGAAGGTTTCCAGCCAAAAACTCGTAACAATTTGCGTATTCCCAAAATCCACATCAAAATGCATGGGAAAAAAACCTTCATTTGTAGAGTTACGGAGGTATTTTAAGAATCGGACCCGAGAAATTAAAAACATTAAGAGACAACCGATGCAAACGAAGCCGCTCAAGGGCCGTGAATGAAAGGCCCATAGCTGGACAGCCAGGGCTGACAAAAGCGTCACACTCCTTTCCGTGGGTGCCTGGAGGGGGAGACAAGCAGACGTTTGCGACAGGGAAGCTGGTCATAGACACAGACTGCCGGTGAACTGTACATAAAAATGCAAAGTGAGTCTTGGAAAAAGTTAGCCAACGAAGGGATAGCTAGTAAAGAGGGGAAAACGTGATATCATATATTCGACTCATGTGAAAAGGTAAAGGGGGGCTTTCTTCAGGGCTGCCCCTCAAAACTGTGTCGACAACCTACGACTCTGAGGCCAGTATATTCTGATGCACATTTAATTTAGCAACTTATAGTCAACAGCTTGCCCGTGCAGGGAGAGTGGTGGGTAACCCCTTCTGGCTCCCATCTATGCAGAGACCCCCCCAGGGCATCGTTGACAGCAGATCAGAACAATACTGAGATTAAAGTAAGAACCACAGAGACTGGCAACAAGAAAACAATAGAGTCTATAAAGGTGAGGAGTACTGGGCTCTGGGGCGTCTCACCCATGACTTTGTATTGTGATTTTTTTAATGAGTGGTGTTGGTGTCCCCCAAGCATGTATTTAGAACGGCGAGCTAGCCCTCTGCTATGGCTAGCACAACCAATCGTTTCAATTGCTGCTTTTGGCTCTAAGAAGAGTCGGGGGGGAGGAGGGGGGCATGGCTGCTGAGTTTACATTCATCGACCCCCACCAGAATTGCTGGCACCAGCCCGGCGAGGCTGCCGTCTCCGTTTGTGAAAAAGTTGCTGCGTTGCTGTGCTTCGACTCTCTTCCATTTCCCTCGGTGGAGATTGAAGCATTGTCCCCCCACCGTCCTCCCCATTGTTTCCACACGGAAGTCGCCATCTTCCCTCCATCACTGACAGAACTGGGCTTTTTGATTCCCGCCGCATGTTTATTCAGCGCGAGCCGCTGATGTGTCATTACCTTCTTTGAAGATTACGGGCTTTAAAGCTCCCTTCGCCCGCTAGCTTTATTAATGGTAGGGAAACTTTTCTTTTTTATCTTTCAAGATAGGTCTGCGCGCCCTGAGAGAGGCAGGCTGCCTTTTTAACTCGGGATATGGATGGGGCTCAGCCTCGCAGGGCAGGCCGGGCTCCATCCGTCAGACTGACCACATAAGCCCGTGTATTGCAGTTGGCAGCCTCGCGCAGATTTCCGAGCCATGAGTCACAGCCATTAACGTTATAAGAACCCTCGACCCCCCCTCCCCTTCCTCAGCATTGCTTTCCTGCAGTTTAAACATCGTTAAAAGGTGAAAAATAACAGTATTGAAATAAATTGTATTTTCCAATCAATGTGTTCCTTAACCAAACTCAGACATGACTCAAGACTCTCTGAAAATTAATCCTATCTTCTCCACTCCAAGCAAGTTTACCTATAGCTCCTCCCCCGCCTTTTCTCCGCATCTTGCCGCTGACCTCTGGCTCTAGTTTCTGTGAATTCTCTTTCTGCTTTTTTTATGTCACCTTTTATTTTCCTCCTCCTGTTCAACTGGTTCGTCCGCTCTCCAAGTCTCAATTTTCCTAGTGTTGTACTAACTCCATGCTCTCTCCACCTCTCCGTTTCTCCACCTCACACCACCCTTTCTCCCTCCATCTCTACTGCACACCTCCCTCCGAATTGAGAACCACGAGTGTAATAGGAGCCCCGAACTGTGGTGAGCTTTGCGAGAGCCTCAAACACCTCAAGGGAATTTGGGGAGCGCGCCCCTCCTCCAGACGATTTATGTTTAAAAACAAGGCTAAATGCTGCCCCCCGCCGCCATTGTTCCCAATCATATTGGCTTCTAATGTATACTTAGAAATAGAATCTCTTCCAAAGTGGAACTAGCTCTGTGCTTTTAGGATCTGAAACACGGCCGGATTTCATGACCAACATCAAATGTGCTGTTCAGAAGATGGCGTGCCCGCTTGAACGACTGAGCAGACCAATATCTGCGGCCACATGGGAAATACTGGCTATATCATAAAATGGTACCCATCCGAAAAAAAACTCCGAGGTATTCTACCCACTGCCTTTCTCTGCCAGCGGCAATCAAATATCCTGCGCGAGGAATTGAAATAACATTAGCATTTCTTCCATTAGGTGCCTTTATGTTGCCATTAAAAACCTCTGCTCAGATTTCCAGGGGCGCTGCCAAAAAACACAGTGTGCTGCTGCGCGTGCCCGCCCGCCGGCGACATTCCATAAATAGACTGGGGTCTTACGAATTTTGTAAATAGATTTCAGGTGAGGCATCACGTGCCTCTCTCATAGCGTCTGAGCATGTAAATAATAGTTTTCAGGTAAAGAATCATGCGCCTCTCACTGCTTCGAAGCACCTTTCGCTGTAGTAGTAGTGCTCTGCTCTGTTTTTTTTAGGTCTGGTCTAGACACAGCCTCAGCTCTCTTGCCAGTCTCATTTTTCCCAAAATGTTAATCAAAAATACAAACATTTTACATGAATAGAGGGACTTTGTCAGCCCTCATTATCGATGGATCTGTTCAAGTGTCGTCCACGATTTACTTCCGCCCCCCTTGGACTGCAGCAAGGGATGCGGAGTCCCCCAGTAAAGCCACTGGTTTTCTAGACAGTGAGTATTGGCATGTTGGTCCTTGTCATATAAAGGCGACCACTTTCATGCCAGGATTAGCAGGCCGATTTCAGCATTCGTTTCATGTGGTCGTAATTTATTTTTGCAACAGGTTTATTTTTATTTTTTCCAAGTATATGCATGCCACCTTTTGACGGCGAAATGTTTTTCTTTTTTTTATTCCTTTTTCGCTTGGACGGCATATGTTTGCGAACAAAAAATAGCAAGCTTGCCGAGACGCGGCCAGATTGGCTTTGTTAGTGCTTGTTTTATTAACGTATTTATGGTTTGAAAAAAACGAGCTAAACTAGACAGGATTAAGTAATATTGTTAACAGTATTATTAAAATATTTTTTTAAACTATTGCATGGTGTAAATCTGAAGAAATAGGATTTATGAGAACATCTAATTTAGTTACACCTATAGAGGCAATGCATGTGTGAATACAACATCAAACAATGATTGCCCAGAGAAAATAATGTAGCACAACAAAACTATACATGTGCCAAAACTTCATTCCCTTTTTTATGACACAGCCTACTCTTCCCCTCGTTTCATCTCCTGGATTTTGCTCAGTGTGTCACTGATTTTGTTCTAATATTCTAGAGTGAAGATTGAAAATAAAAGGTCAGCATCCACTTATGCCAATGTGTATCTCACATATCCCCAGGGGACTGCTCACTGTGCAAGGTGCTCACATGGGCCAGAACTCTGCATGGAGCACTGCTCGAACATTCTACGGGTGCTGCATAATGTGCCGGAATACACACACACAACCCATGGCTGGTATGGGTGCCATGGCTTCTCGTGTGCCACAGGAGCTGCTCAAATATGCCACCGTAGCTAAATGCGCAAAGCTGCTGATCAGTATTGCAGTGGCACTTACTAAAGAACGAATGTGATGTTATAGTGCCCATAGCGATGTTAAAGATGCCAATTCTACTTACTGAGTCCGCAGTGCTCCCCAGTGCGCCAGTGGCACTGCTCAGTTTTGTCACTGGTGCTACTTATTGCTTCAGAGATGCTCGGTGCACCTTTGGTACGGATGCAAAATGCTATGCGTGCTACGAATGCAAGTGGTGCTGGTTGTATCTCATTTTGACACTGGTTCCTGCTTAATGTACTAGAAGGACTGCTCATTGTGCCATAATACTCCTTAAACAGGTCAATGTGCCAGGATGCATTCAACTCAGCTAGGCTGCCATTGATCAGTGTGCCATGTTTGCTCACTGTGACACTATGGATGCTGAAATATGCCCGTGCTGCTTAATGCGCCACGATCTGTGCAAGGGCGCTGCTCAGCTTCACTCAGGCTGCTCACAAATTCTCAGTATATGAGTGTGTTATTGTCTCTGCTAAGCATGCCAAAGAACCTGCTCAGGGTACCCGGTACCACTATTGCTCATAACACCAAATAGTGCTGCTGAATGTGCCAATTTGACTAGAGTGAATGTCTGTGCGAATCTGAAGATGCTCAAATTGTTCAATGTAATATGGCTGCCCACTGTATCCGTACTGCCGTAAAATGCCTAGAATGTTCACTGTGGCTGGGGTGTTGCTCAAATGTATCTTGGCTGCTCAAGTGGGGTGCAACCCAACAATGTTAGTGGTACTCAGCGTACCAAAGGCCAAGGTTGAAGTCAGAATACGTGAGGGATGCTCAATGTGCCAGGGTGGCTACTGCTCCTTATGCCATAGAAATTCACTTTGCCTGTGTCAATGCTCAACTATAACATAGCTGCTTATTGTTTCAAGTGTGCTATTGAATTTGCCAAGCGTTTGTTCATTGTGCCATAAATGCTACTCAAATGTGGCGCAGCTGCTCAATGTGCCTAGTGTGCTTTTAATGTGCTAGTAAAACTGGAGACTGTATTAGATGTGATATTTAATGTACATCTGCTTAATAATGCAATGGATACTCAATATACCATGGCTGCCCATGATGCCAGCGCTTCATATATATACCAGGGCTGCCCAATATGTCAGTGGTGCTGTTAGAAGTGTCTATGTGAGGACCTGAGAAGTGCATTGGGAGGGGTCATGGTTGTGTTGCTCACCCTACGATGTATATTTCTGTGATGTTTAAGTTTTAGATTATAACAGTAGAGGAGATACTTGTTGAGACTGATTTCATAGCCTTCTTCAAAATTACTTACATTTTTCATACTGTGCCAAAGCATTGTTTAGTACTTGCTCTCGGGCCGCCATTCCCAAGTTATTGTTATCAGGACTTGTCCAGTCAAAAACGGTATTGGATTTGTAGGTGTTGGTTGATGCAGTTTTTGATACGATTTAAAATTAATATGACTGCATGAGATATTGTTGCACCTCTCGAGGCCCTATTCACAAACTGCATTTTGTAGTACGTAAATCAGCACTACAGTAGTACTGGTTTCTTGCTACAAAATAAAGTTGACAAACCTACAAGTGTAAAGCTTCTCCTCTCCTATCTTTTCTATGGGGAAAACCTCACACATAAAACTTTTCTTCTTAGTAACAGATGAGGGAGGGAGCTGCTGGAGTGGCTTGAAAAAGGGCATACTTACTACTAAATGAGAGGGGTTTATGGAGCAGTAAGGGGAGGTTTAGAGAGGGCTAAGGAGGGATAGATGTCCACCCACAAAAGAGTAAACCCACTGCTAGTCACAACATTTACTTCCAAAGTTGCTATAGCAAACATGCATTTGCAATGCAATAGGTCTTGCATTACTGAAAATGTAAGCTATTGGCGTCGCATTGTTATTTGCAACACCAATAGCTCAAATTTTCACTAATGTGAGACCTATTGCATTGCAAATGCTTGTTTTGGTCAAAGCCTAGCTGACAGTGCACCTACCTGGTTGCTAAGGACTTCTTTGGGGGGGAAACAACCATTACAACACAGTCAGTACAATGCACTACCTTAAAAACGCAGCTGTTACAACGCAACTGCTTTTACATCACATGCCATTACAACGCATGCCATTGCAATGCATATCACTACAACGCATACCATTACAAAGCATATCATTACAACGCATGCCATCACAACGCATTATAAGCTAAGTAATGGAGATTCTTTAGTTGTAGGGTGGGTATGGGTTTTTAGGTACATTGGAATAGTAATTTTAACCCCTGCACTATCTAACACTTTCCCTACTGTTGCACTCACTGGAGTAGGAATAGTAATTTTTACCCCTACACTATCCAACACTTACCCTACTGTTGCACTCACTGGATTGGAAATAGTCATTTTTACCCCTACACTCTCCAACATTTACCCCACTGTTACCCTAAACGTATTATGCGTTGTAATGGTTTGCGTTGTAATGGTATGCGTTGTAATGGTATGCCTTGTAATGGTAGTTTTTAAAAATGCGTTGTAATAGCATGCGTTGTAAAATCTTGCGATGTAATGGTAGTTGCGATATAAAAACCGCGTTGTAAAGGCATGCATTGTAATTGTTTGCATTGTACCGTCATATATTCTCTTGGGGGCATGCTGAAAGCTACCCTGGAAAAACATTCCGCCCATTGCTTCAGTCACCAGAGATAACCAAAAGGCACTCAAGCATATGGAGTGCTGGCCAGCATGGTAGGCCACGTCACCTCTTTCCTTCTCACTACTTTACCTCTCAACTGTAAGGACTACTCTGATACAAACAACAGGCAATCTTCAAAAGAAACAATAAAAATGCAACTTTATGTAGAACATAGATGCTTTTACAATGCAGTCATATACTCTCCATTTTTGCCCCCACCCTCAGTGAAAAAATAATCTGACCTTTGCAGCATTACCACCCTTTACAGCCTTTGAGGAATCTTTTAAGACACTCATTAGAGTTCTTTCACAGTCTCATCATTTTAAAACGGAAGAGTTTTCAATATTCTATACAACAAAGCCCTAGTAAGTTGTTGCTGATTTGCCTTCCACAATTAACAACCATTGACAAAGCCAATAGCCCAGGCTTGTTGTAGGTGTAATGTTACTTGTTGTATTATAAATCTGAATGCAATGACAGAAGCAGCAAAATACCAGTCGGGTGGCACACTATGCTAAGCACAAATTTGTGGCTTAAGTGTTTTAAGCCACGCCCTTAATTACATCAGCCACGCCCCTTTGAGAAACCGCCTAGTTTTTTTCATTCCACTTAAAGCCCTGTATATACACACAATCAACACAGGCAAAGTGTCATAGATAAAACAATGTGTTGCTCTCAAACATCCAGAGTGCACATTGAAGAAATAAGGGAGAAGAAGGAAAAATGCATTTGACTAGGAGGTGTGCACACTGTATTGCATTGTAGGATTTGTATGGCGCTTACTATATGGGGGGCTAAAGCACTTACCTACAGGGATCGACAGCTACACGTTTTAAGATGTGTGGCTGGAATGGTGTTGTATTTGAAATACCTCTCTTGAGGACACAGATTGTCTCGAAATCTCAATACACCATGCCCCTATTCTGTACCCAGTTGGCAACAAATGTTAATACCATATTGCTCGTGTTTGGATTAACAAAAGATGGCGACTCTTTGCTTCATCGTCATAACAAGCTTCAAGAATGTTCGTGACACTGCTGCTTAAGGACCAAATGCAGAGATCTGAGCTCTCCCCGCTCCTCACCCCCTCTTCCAGACGCAGGGTATCAAGAGGAGCTAATGTGAGGGGTTGATGGAGAGCCACTAGTCTTGTGCATGGCAAGGTAAGGTGGGAGATGCCTCCTTCATTTGCATGCAGCAACATGAGGCTCACATGTGGAATCTTGCAGGGGCCATTAGGAGCCAAAAACGTCAAGTTCATCATGTCAGCTGTGGTTATCATAGACTGTTTGGGGGCACTGATGAGTTTCAGGCTGCCAGCGCTGCTGCTCCCATTAAGATGTGGTGGATTAAACGCCTCACTGAGGTACTTCGAAAACAAGTCAATGGCAGATGCATTGTCAGAGAATGGGCAGCTGTCTGGGCATTTCAACATCTGAGATTATGATGACGCCCAGAGTCCCTGCTCCATACCTCTTCTGGAGCAGTGACATGTTTAAAGCACTGTGCCTGGAGGCAAGCTTCGCTACTGTAGGCTGCCATGTTGAGAGTAGAGTATGGGTATGGCACGGAAGACGTGCAGTGGCGGGAAGTGAATCGGCTGCACCGCAGCTGCTTTTTTTTAGGTCTCGCCCTCGCAGCGCGCATGCACTGCATAGGAAAAAGACCTTTAGCAATCAATGCGGTTTTGAGGCCAAAAACTTGCACACCTTGCATTGCTTTCAATGGCAACGCGTGCACGATTGGCGATTCCCTTGCGGGAGCGAGTAGCGACGCCATATCTTAGCAATTATCACGTCTTGCTGCTCGCTCCCGCAAGGGAATCCGGCGCAGGCCCCCTCCTCTCTCTCCCTGCTGCCGCGCGAGGCGCGCTCGCTTGTGCCCCTTGTGCTTTCCCTCTACTTCTTACTGGCCATCGGTGCTGCCCCTTGTTTGCTGGCCTATTATCCTCTGTTGGTCACATTCCTACTTGTGACATGCCTTTTGTTTACATTGCTGCTTCTCATTAGTCGCCACGTCCTGCTGCTGCCACCACCCCCCACCCTCCCTTTCGATCTACACCCTCTTTCTTGGCTGGGCACCTGCCCGCTGTTCCCTCACGTGTTGTCTGACCTCTTGCACTCTTGCGCCCATTCCAGTTGCTTAACCGGTGCCTCTCTTGCTCCCATAGCCCATGGTGTTGCTGCTGCTCCGGCATTGCTGCCGCCTGCTCCTGGTGCTCGCTGCCTGCCACATCGCGGCTGTCCTGGGGGAGTGCAGCGAGGACTGCGTGGCCTGCGCCTACCGGCAGGGGGCGCACTCCGACATCTACCCACTGGTGAGTAGAGAGTACCCTACTCTTCCGGGAGCTGAACCAGTTACACCTGACCTCCGAAGCAGGGGCCACGAGAGCAGAAGTCTTAAAGGGGCCACCCAGTGTGGAGACAAATAGTTCTTTTTAACAATAGGTATTCTAGAACACTCGTTTGTTTGATATCAGTTTGGATTTTGAAATCTAGTCTGACCACTTACCACTCCCTTTAACCGGCCCCCACACTGAGCATCAAATAGTAGATTAACATTTTGTAAAGCTGCACGTCCGGTTGATTATTAGGGCGGGCTGGGGGTAGGAGGTCGTACCAGCGTGAGTGATTAATAAACCTGCACGTGCACGCCTATACATATAATATTCTGTCTGGTGAATAGAATGTATGAACAGAGGTAGAGTACACTGGAAGGACCGCGCGCACACAGACAGCATTGTGCATGATGGATTGTCAGCCCCCCTCACCCCCATCACCTCCCCCATACTGACCAATGGGCAGCACTTCACCGGTATGAGGGCACGCGTGAGAAATATAACATTACATCTCTGATTATTGGTCATTGAAGTGCCACTGCCTCTGGGTCATTATCAGCTAGAACTGGAAGGGCAGCCTCTAGGGTTCTCGTTCATCGAGTGCCTTTATGGCAGTCAGTTTTTTAGCGCTTTATACCGAAGCTAGACTCTGCCCTATTTATACTTTTCAGCAGTAGTTCAGCCGCTGCTTACTTTTCAGTCCAGAAAAGAGACCAGCAGTAGTGTTGACTTGGGTCAGCATCAATACAGGGGGAAATTTCAGGTTATACATTAGCGCATCTTTACCGCGACGGTAACTGTTTACTGGGCCCATGGTGTAACGTGGCCACCCGCAGAGAGAACCCCACGTAGGAGCCGAGCACATACCTGATCTGGAGGGCTGCACGGCCGTGTGCATCCCTCTGCCCTCACATCCCCGACCCTTGGAGACCCAGAGTCCCTCATCCCACTGACCCTCGGGGCCCCAGCCCACGAGGAGGAAAGGCACCATCTCCGTCTCACTCTTCAGTCCTTGATACCCAACAGAAGCACGGAATGAGCTTAGCCCCAGTGGTATTCGTGAAGGATGTCACCAGACACACCTTTAGAAGGTGCGGAAAGAGTAAACTAACGTGCTCGGTTTTAATAGCGAGGTTATAAGTCCTAGTATTTATTGTGTTCCTAACAAGGGGCTCCGAAACCATGTGGGATTCATTTTTTTGATAATTACAACTTAAATATTTACTTATGGAACCCGGAAATAATGATCATTATATAACCTGTAAGAATGCTAACGTATGTGTGACCCTCAGGTCACACGTTCGAATCTCGGCAAGACAAGTTGGACGATTCATCCTTCTGAAGCCGGTAGATCGAGCACATTAGAGAGGTGACAGTAACACGTGATGTTTATAGCGCACTGAAATGACTAGTCTGCGGCTGCAGTAGATAAAATACATTATTATTGTATACAGATAAAGATTGGCGCTGGATGCATCGTCTGGAAAGACCATGGAATCAAAGAGCATAAAATAAATCATATGTTTTTCACAAAACATGCCAATATTCAACTGTCAGCTCTTTGAGACTGTCATCATCTGACGTAAGCAATAGTTGCGGCAGCAGACAGGAAAATAACTTGGCATTTCAAGGGGAGGGGCTATATGACTCACTATTGTTAATGCGAGGTTTTTATACAGCTCATACATACCTGGCCTCACAGAGCTCTTCTGTGCAGAGCTTGTGGTTGGGGTTTGCCCACAGGAAGGCTTCGTTTCGTCGCACCAACACACACGTACCATATTGCCCTGCATACTGAGTATAATACGTATAAACTACGAATATGTGAGTTTGCATACTTTACACATATGCAAAATTACATGGGCAGCCAATACCTTACAGTATTTACCGTATTTCTCTGTCATACTTATGTAGTAGTCACTTCGGCATTTTTTGTGAATTATGTTAAAAAGATCAGAAACAATACACAGTTTTCCCAGAGACTGCGGATACACGTCATTATAAAGGAAAACGCAGAAATAATTTGTGTTTAACACCATAAAACCATTGTGCACGCCAGCGATTGAAAGGCAGCAGTAGATGTTAAACGTTATTTGTTTACGCAAAATCTGTCGAGTTTTCACATTTCATTGCTGTGCCAGCATGGGTGTTCAATGGATGTAAATAGTGCGCTGGGAAACGTGTGGGGGTGCTTACTTCATTGCTACAATGTGCGCATCCCACGCGTGAACGCGGTGAGACTTTGCTTTTTTTTAAAAATTACGGTGTCACGCGTGTACTGAGCCAGGACTTTGCCAAGCGCGAAATATAATGAAGCGCGCACTTAGGACTCGGCCCCCCGGGCACCCGGGCACGCCCCTCCCCTTTGGTGGTTCTCGTCCCTGGAGAAAACGGGACCACAGCAAGGAGTACTTCCGGGTCAGCGACGACGTGACGTCACTTCCGTCCGCGGGGCCGGCGCCTCGAAGGGGGGAGAGGGCGTGGGCCTATTTAGGGCAACTTGCCCTTGTCCTCGCCCTCTCTTTCTGACTGCGCCGGCCCCGGTGTACAGGGGTCTCCTGTAATCTCCCACCCACCCGTCCCTAAAGATGGTGCTGGGGGAGGTGTTGGATTTGGATTAGAGAGCGGCGGTAAAGAGGCCACATAAATTGCCTTTACATTGTTAAGGGGAGTCATCCTGCATACTCCTTAGGCCAGCACTGAGGTGGAGAGACGGTAAGCTCACCCCAGAGAGAATGGGACACCGGCTGGGGGCAAGGGCGCCAGTTAAAAATAGGGCATGGGGCTTCCGCTCCTGGTTATTCCCTACGAGCCCCGATGGGCAGCCTGGTGGTGGAGGGGTGGGCCCCTCAAGGGGCGTACCTAGACCAGATGACAGGGGCTCACCCCTCAAGGACGCAGGTGGGTTGCGCCTTGCGTGGTTCTCAGTTGGTTGGGGGACGCGAGCCTGAAGGCCCCTTAGTGCTGGAGCAATAGACAACGTTCTTCGTGTAAATAAATTGAGTTCTGCCCGACTTGCGGATGGAGCATGAAGATAGGGGCAGCTTAAATTTAAATATTAATTAACGATTGAATTTGATAATCCATATCGTATTAAATTGTATGAATTATATATTGTCATGTTTGTGTGATGATTTGTAATAAACATGGCCTTTTTAACCCACAGCTCTGGTAGTCAAGCATCGCTTTGTGGGTTTGGTTGGGGGGCAGGGCCGGGAGCCATCCTGGGGGGTACGAGTCCTATTTTTCCCTGGTATAATGTAAGCATCCAGCGCTTGCCGGAGCGAGCATTTAGTAACCATGTATAATGTGAGCATACTTCACGTGCCCGTGCCTAAATGTTACTTTACTAACAATATATAATGTAAGAATCCAGCGCGGGTCCAATGTACGACTTTACGAATTCTATGTATCAGTGGAGCGCATGCCTGAGCTAGGACTTTACTTCCCAACTATGTTAGATTCGAGCGCGTGACCCTGCCTGGACTTTGCTTCCCTTTGTATAATGTAGCACGCGAACGCGCGCTCTAGACAGACCTTTACTTTTGAGGTTTAAAGCAAGAACCCAGCACGTGCCCGATCCCAGGACTACCTTTACTAGTAGAGTGTCGTCAAGTGCGTAGTGGTGCAGAATAGAGTGGAACAGAGTTGAGTGATGCAGAGGGCAGTGGCGTCAAGTCGAGTGGCATAGAGAAGCAGTGGTGTAGTGCAGAGTAGAGTCGAGTGGCATAGAGTAGAGAGCATAGAGTGGCGCAGAGTATAGAGCAGTAGAGTGCAGTGGCATAGAGTGAAGTAGAGTAGAGTACAGTTCAATGGCAGAGTGCAGTGATGTAGTGTGTCGGAGTGCAGCGGAGTGACGCAGAGGGGAGTGGAGTGACAAAGTGTATTGGTGTATAGTAGATTGTTTAAGAGTAGAGGGTAGTGGTGTAGAGTGTAGTGGTGCAGGGTACAGTACAGTTGCAAAGAGTGGCATAGAGTGTAACTGCATAGAGTAAAGTGGCGTAGAGTGCACTGGCATAGAGTGCAGAGGTGCAGAGTAGATTAGAAAGACGTACAGTGTGTTGGCGTAGAGAGCTGGGGCATAGAGTTGAGTGCTAAAGAGGAAAGGGCATTAGAGTAGAGTGTATTGGCATTGAGTGCAGTTGCGTAGAGTGCAGTATTGCAGAGTGGCGTAGAACACAGTGGCATAGACTGGAGTTGTGTAGAGTAGATTGGTGTGGCCTATACTAGAGTGGTTTAGAGTGCAGTGGCGAAGAGTGCAGTGGTGTAGAGTAGAGTGGCGAAGAGTGCATTGGCATAGAGTAGAGTGGTACAGAAGAGAGGTGTAGCGTGAAGTGGCATACAGTGCAGTGGCATAGAGTGGAGTGATGCAGAGTGCAGCGGCATGAAGTGGTGTGCAGTGGCGTGGTGCAGAGTACAGTGGCGTAGAGTGGAGTATGCATGGTATGGCAGTGCATTGCCATTACAGACAACACATTTTCAATTGGAATGGCCATTCCATTTGCACAGACATACAGTTTTACTAATAAAAGTGTACAGCGAAAATGTGTGGAAATTGCATCACCTAGTGTAAGGATTTGTTTTGATCATATTTAAGTATTTGTTTCTAACAGAAATAAACAAGCATTGGCATAGCCAATAGGTCTCGCCTTTGGGACCTTTTAAGTTTTTAGCCATGCAACAGTTGATGTTGTTGCACCAAGGATATTGTGCTGGATAACTAAACACTTATAAGGTCCCAAACGCGAGACCTATTGGCTATGCCAATGCTTGTTTAAGGTAGACCACGAAAGATCCGGCGCTAAGCAGCAGCTGCCAAATGCACCATAAGCATTTCCTGTGGTAGGGTTGAATCTTCTCCCCTCTGACTGCCCAAAAGGTACCTCGGGAATCTCGGGGTGCCGTAATCAAGGTAATAGTTTCATTACACAACCAGCGTGCTGGAAGATGGGTATACTGGTGTTGTTTTAAACTGAAAGTGGGTGCCGTGCTGAAGGAAAGCGTGGTGCCCGTGTACATAAAATGAATGTGCGCTAATGTGCGTGGCTGCGACTGAAGCAGGCGCCATGGCAATAAATAAGTAGTTGGCACCCATGCATAGAAAACATATGTGTGTGCAACTGAAGCGGGCGCCATTGGAATAAATAAGTAGCCCTCCCAAACATACATAAAGACCCACAGTGTAAGGAAACTGAAATTAGCTGGTGTTCCTGCCCTAAAAACGGAAGTGATCTATCAGGAGCACAAACCAGTAAGAAGCCAGGAAATAAAAGTGATGCAGGAATAAATGAATGGCACTGAAATTGTGCAATTGTGCATATCTCCCTGCCACTGTTCTCTTTTTAATCACTTTGATATGTATTTTTTCTATGTTTATCACTTGGTTTTGTTTTTAAGGGCGATTGAGCACAATTCTGTAAACAAAGGCCTTGACGAAGACCCTCCATGTTGAAACGCATTGCCATTACATTATTTGAAACTGACACGCTGTGTGCGGATTGCATTTTCTTCAAAACTAACAGGATTTGCCTTCTTTCAATTATATATATAGATGTATATTCACTGAAAAAACATAAAGGTTACCAAATGTTACAGAGACCTTATAGTTAGGCACAGGTTTCACTCGTACAATGCTAGTTAAATTCAGCAGTTATAGTTAGCTGAGCTAACTATAACTCGCGCCCCCTAAATGTACTGCATATGACCTCACTTATTAAATCACTCATGACATGGTCAGTGACATCTCTGATGATATCACTCATGATATCTCAAAAGACATCACTGGTGGCATCACTGATGACATCATCCTGTGACTGTGAGTGTTTTTAAAAGGTTTATGAGTGTTAAACATATATACCAAGGTGTATTGGTGAATCAGTGGGTATATGAGTGCCTGTATGGATGATTCAGTGGGTGCCCGACTGACTGTATATGTGAGTGATTAGGTGTCTCAGTGAATGTATGGGTGAGTGACTGGTTGTGTGAATGTCTGTATAAGTCTGTCAGTTGGTGTTTAAGAGAATGTATGGGTATGTCATTGGATTCATAAGTGGCTGTATTGGTGAGTGATTGGCTGTCTGAGTACCTGTATGGTTGTCTGAGTGTCTGTGTGGGTGGGTGAGGGTGTGTGTGACTGCCTGTAAGGATGCATGAGTCAGTTGCTAAATGGGTTTGTGAGTGCATGTGTGAGGGGCTGTATGGATGAGTGAGTGTGTGTATGGCTATGTGGGCGAGTAAGTGGATATGTCAGTGGTATATGGGTGAGTAACTGGGTATGTGAAAGGCAGTATAGGTTAGTGATGGGGTATATGAGTAACTGTATGGGCGAGTGAGTGAATGTGAGAGTGGCTGTATGGGTGAGTGTGTGCTTGTGTCAGTGACTCTATAGGTGAGTGAGTACATGTTGGTATATGTATGAGTAAGTGAGTGTGTTTGTGTGTATCTGTATAGGCAAGGAAGTGGCTGTGTGACTGTATGGGTGAGTGACTAGCTGCATGAATAGCTCTATGGGTGACTGACTGTGTGAGTGTTTGTAAGGGTGTGTGACTGGGTATGTCAGTGGCTGTATTATTGACTGAGTGTGTGTATGAGTGGCTGTATGGGTGAGTGGATGTGTGTGTAGATCTATGAATCAGTGTGGAAGTACTGGAATGGGTCTGTGAATGGGTTTGTAAATGGTTGTGTGGGAGTGGATGTGCATGTATGAAAGGTTCTATGGGGTGTGAGTGGGTGCGTCGCTGATTCTACGGATGATTTAATCAGTGATGTCATTTGAGATGCCATTAGTGATGTCACTTGACCATGTCATGAGTGATGTAATATGTGAGGTCATAAGCGGTGTATTGCTGGGGGCACGAGTTATAGTTAGCTCATGCAGCCCCCTACCAGATCGATGTTGGCCCAGGGGACACAATCCCTCGGGACCAGGCCTCTACTGTGGGTGCCCTGGTCTCACACAGGGCACCTACTCTTACCTGTTGGGGACCACGGGGGGAGACTTAATGCCTTCGCAGTTCCTGCCGGCTCCCTCCATCCTGCAGGAGGAGGCATTGCTTTTGGACAGAGGGACCTGCTAACATGCAGCTCCCTCTGTCCAAAAGCAATTCTGCTCTGCTTCGAGTAAGAGAGAGCATTTTCCATGCTTTAGCTTACTTGAAGCAGAGCAGAGTTTGCCATAAAGTCATAGCAAACTGCAATGTCCCGGATGTGGGCACCTCAGGACACTGCTGGAGCCAGCCCTGGGGACTGGCGGACCCTATGTAAGGATCCAGGAAGGAGCCTTTTTTTAATTTGCCCTGGGGAGGTGATGATCCCTGGGGCTGGGGGTCCGCGATGGACTCCCTGCATTATTTTGTTATATTTGCCACTGGGAGGTGGCAGTCCTGGGACTTCAGGGGGGGGCGCATGCCATCTGCATTGCTTTAAATTATTTGCCCTGGGAAAGTGGTGGTTCCTGGTGTTGTGGGGGTCTACACGTTCCCCCACACTCATTTCTATTCAAGCCTGGGAAGGTGGTTGTGCCTGGGGCTGCGGGGGAAGCCAGACTGGCCTCCTGCATTTGTATAATTAAGTGCCCTGTGGAGGTTGTGGTCCCCACGACTTTTCTAAAGCCCAGGAGGGTGGCCCCATGAGCCCCCACCTTGATTGTAAAATGCCCCCTGGAGTTGGCCCACCAAGGAACTTCTTATAAAAAATGCTCTGGAGCCTGTGAGTCTTTTTAAAAATGTTTTGCCGCTGATGCATCAGCGAATTTGTGGTTGTCCTACCCTGCCCCCTTTTCTTTTTTGAAACTTTTTTTGTGCGACTCATCTTCAAGCCGAGTCCCAAGATGGCTACCAACACTTCCTGGTTTAAGTGTTCGCAGCCAATCAAATGTTAGTAGGATCCGTGAGTCCAATGGAAGGATATCTATAATATTAAAACTTATATATCTTTGAAACAACTGAACAGATTTATACCAAATCAAAAAAACCTTGTTTTCTGGGCCAATGACTAGCTCTCTGCCAAATATGGTGCAATTTTGTTCAGCGTAGTAATGTTCAAAACATGAAAAATCCCCATAGACATAACATGGGGAAAATGTGTTTTGGGACCCCCCTTTTTTCTCAGCCCCCACTTGATGGAACACCCCAAAACTTTCAAAACAGCAGCTGAACCCAAAAGGGGACGTTTTTTGATTATTTTGTGAAGATCCATCTAGCAGCGCCAAAGTTATTGGCAAAACAAAAAAGCTTTTCCTATGGAAACTTTGGTTCTAACTATCTAGGTAAGATATATATATCTAGCCAACAATTGATTCCAAGGGCAGTGTGCAATGCTTGTATCAAATTTCCATCAAAACAATTACGTCGCACTGCAGGGATTTGGTTATAGCAGTTTTACTCACTTGCCACCATCAGTGGAAATATATATATATGTATATCGGTGGAAATATATTTATAAAGGCGAAACGCGTCTCTTTTTATGCGGGGGTCGTGGGAGACCTGAACAGCAATAAAAGAAGTTTTTCCCATGCACACATTGGGTACGTGCCTCTTCGTTTGGAGCAGGAGTGTTTTATATATATATATATATATATATATATATATATATATATATATATATATATATATATATATATATATATATATATATATATATATATATATATATATATATATATCACAAACAACTCCCACACCATCCGGTTAGAGAGAACCCACATGAAGTTGATGGACTTAAAGCTTCTTTATTTCATTTTGCCTGTCACAGCCCGGGAAGCACAGAGAGACGCACGTTTCGGCTGTCACAGCAGCCTTTGTCAATCTTGTTTATATATATATTCCACTCGCACTCCTCTATCACCGTATATCCGAGGAAAACAGCCACCTCAGCGCGGTATTGATTTACGGGTATTTTATTGGCAAACAAAACAGACACGCTTTGATCTTGCGATCTTTATCACATAACCCGTTTCTCAGAATGTCACTTTCTTTTGTACAACGTCAGATTGACGCATTAGCAGAAACATAATCAAAATACTTCACATTCAGTGATTCTTCCTCAATTCAATAAACAAAACTTTATCAGCATTGGCAAGATGAGCAATGTGATATTTTCTACAAATTAGATATCAAATCAATGTTAAGTGACAATAATCCTAATAGATAATCACACTTGATTCAATGGATAGTAAAATGTTAACCTTGGTAACTAGTTAGTTTCACTACGAATAAATCATGTTTTACATCGCGAATAAATGCTGTCATTTGGGTACAGTGCCCTGTTAAGGTTCATGCATCTTTTATAACGCGACCACTGCTGTGCTCACGGGTATAGTACCCAGCCTCAACATAAGTTATAATATCACCTAAAGTTGAGGTCAAAAAGGTGTTGCCACATGGGGATCGCCTTCTACTCTTCCAGAGGAACTCCAAGCATGATTTGCATGGAGGCCTTCCTTTCATCTGTAATAGAGATAGAGAGCTATTTATTATCACAGCTGAATTCAGTAAAACCAAACTAAAATTCTCAAACTTGTCAGGTTCTAATTGCTAGAGGAAGAAATAGACAGTTCAAAGAAGAAAAACTTAAACATATTCATGTTACACTCATTTATAATCACATATATAATATGGATTAAACTCTAGGAGCGCATAGGTTATAGATGCGTATACAGTTTTCATCATAGTTCATAACATGTGGTGCGAGGCTACCTGCTCGTAGTATGTATCTTGATTCCATGCTGCGTAATGCAGAAATTCTATTGCCTCCTCTAGGATGTCTCATAACTGTGTCAATACCAAAACATTTGGATTTAGTCCAGTCTCCTTCATGGTACTCCCTAAAGTGTTGTGCTGTGTTGTAGCTCATATCTGAGTTAGTGATAGCATGCCAATAATCAAGTATGCGTTTTTTCACTGGAAATGTGGTTGACCCTATGTACCATCTGTCACACGAGCAGACGATTACATACACTACTTAGTCTGTTTTGCGTGTTATCAGTTTGGTGATGCGGTGTTTTTTCTAATCCTGTCTAAGGTGACTTCCTGAACATTGTTGCTGTATTTACAGGCCTTACAGTGACCACAGTTTTTAAATTCTCGACTTTGCAGCAGCCATGTTTGATTATTGCTGTTAAGATGGCCGTGTACTAACATATCTCTAAAGGAGAGATTTCATTTGAAAGTAATGTTGGGTGTTTCTCCTACCTTGGGTCTTAAGGTGGTGTCATGTGTCAGAATTGCCCATCTGCTTTTTAGGATCTTTCGTAGGTTATTTGCCTGACTAGTGAATTTGGTGATAAATCTTATCGGTTCCTTTTCAGGTTCTTCTCTCTTTATCTGTGGTTTTATTTGTAACAGCTCTTCCCTTGATTTACCATCTGCTCCTGCACTTGCTTTCATTAAGCTCTTTTTCGGATATTTCCTGGCACTAAAACGATCTATCATCTCCTGTTTGGTTTTCCTATAGCTTTCATTGGTGCTGCTGTTCCTTTTTGCTCTTAAAAATTCGCTATAAGGACTGCTCCAGCAGAAGCTCGGTGGGTGACAGCTGTCCACATGGAGAATGGAATTCCCAGCAGTGCTCTTTCTAAAGAGCTCTGTCTGTAGTGTGCCAGCCTTGCGTGAAACTTTGATATCAAGGAAATCCACTGTCTCTGTACTGTAATTCATGGTGAACCTCAAATTTACACTGTTCATATTGATGACTGTCAGAAAGATGTTGAGGTCTTCCTTGTTTCCCTCCCAAATTAAGAAGACGTAATCAATGTATCTGAGCCACACACTGATCTGGTCAACTAATCTCTTATGGCCACAGTTCCATAGGATCTGCTCCTCCCACCAACCAACCAAGAGATTGGCGTAGCTAGGGGCAAAGCAGGTTCCCATGGCTGTAACCTGTGTTTGTATATACAGTGTATTTTCAAAGAGAAAAATATTCTCCTTCAAATCTGTTTCGATCATTTCCGTGATCATCTGTGTGTGTTGTAGAACCTTCGCACTTCTCATCCTAAGGAAATATTTACACACATCCATGCCATCCTGATGCCTGATGCTCGTGTACAGGCTTTCTACATCCAAGCACACGAGCCAACATTCTTCTTCACAACACAGGTTGTTGGTTTTTTGGATAAAATCTTGGGTATCTCTGATGTAAGAATCTAGATTGTATACATAGGGTGCATGAAAAGGATCCACAAAAGTTGAAGTATTCTCGGAGATACTGTTCTTCGACTAAACAATGGGACGGCCTGGTGGATTTGAAGCATCCTTATGTACCTTCTGTAATAGATAGAGAGTAGGATGGTGGGTGTCTAATTTTTCAAGAACTGATATTCTTCCCCACTGAGTAGTTGGTGCTCATGCTATTCAAGTAATCTCTCTTTATAATTTGAAATTACACTGTGTAAATATTCTCTGTCCGTTCTGGTATAGCAGGTATTGTTTCTTACCTGTCTCAGTCCCTCTCTCACATAGTTCTCTTTGTCCATTATAACTATGTTACCCCCTTATCAGAGGTTTGATAACTATAGTTTGATCTTTTTGTAAGTTAGTAAGAATGTTCCATTGTCTCTTTTTTAGGTTACTGTGTTTCACAGTTACCCTACTCAATCTTAAAATATTGTTCGCAACCGTGTTCGAAAATACATCAATGTTGTCTTTTGGTAGTTGGGGTATAGATCTAGATGCTGTCCTAAAACTAGTTACCTCTGTCCCACCTGTGTCTGTTCCAAGGATGTTGCTTATGTATTTAATGTTAGTAGGATCGAGGGGGTCACTAGAGTTATTAGATGTAATCGTGGCCTCTTCAGTTCTTTCTAAACTATGTAGTATCTGCAGTGTGTCTAGGTCCACACCGTAGTCCTTCGTTTGTATTGCTACTATGATTTGCACTATATCACATGTTGCGCGTAAAATGTCTGACGACCCGTGACCAAGGAACTGAGGTTCTGAAACGCGTCGGGGATATTGTTTGTCCTTGCTTTGAATTAATAAAGCACGCTTTTGAAAGAAAATTGGGGCTCGGCGCAATCTTTGAATGAAGAAGGCTTGATTGGCTTTCTGGATATATATATATATATATATATATATATGTGCACTTTAAATTCAATTGTATTTCCTTTGCGTGTCATGTGATCAAGGCCCCACGTGGGCTGAAACGCGTCATGGTGGTGATGGTGTCGGGCAGTGAAAAATAAAATATTGAGCACCAGTCAACGGGTTCGCTTCGTCCTTTTTGCCGGTGTACCAGTGTGCCTGTTGGACGACTTCATCTCATATATATATATATATATATATATATATATATATATATATATATATATATATATATATATATATATACACAAACCAAAAAGACTCTGCAAACCTCCACACGACATGAAGAGAGTAACGGACCCCAATAGATAGAATGGCAAGTTTTTTATTCTTCACACTCCTCCGTAATCTGACGCGTTTCGAGCCTCAAGTGCCCTTGATCACATACGCAGTCCACCATGATTTTTATGTATTTATTTTTCTTACACACCCCCTTCAGTGTCATCTGATAACAAACATGGAAGAAACACTACATCTTTGACTCTCCATTGTCGCAATCAGATACTTTGAAACGGACTATGTTATCCACATTAATGTTTTAAGATCATTCATGATTGTGGGTGTTCTTTGGGCATTCTTTATATATGAATAAATAAATACATGTCCATAAATATGCACCAATCAGTAAATATGCAAATAAATAAATAGATGGATAAATACATGTATTTCTTCATTACCACAGTCTACATCTTTACCTTTATGTAAACTGATTATGTGCAAAAGATCGCATTTTATAAAACCATGTAAACACTCTTATCTAAAGATTTTTTGCCCACACATTGCTGTGTTCTGCCATCCTCATTTTTACGGCATCAATGCTTGAATATGATTACCCTACTCCACAGATGTGGTCACCATCTGTAAACATAGTCTCATATTGTTGCAATTTAATACTGGGGAGTCACCTCGCTTAATTATTTTTATCATTTTTTCTTTACATATTTTATTATTTATTTTATTCATTGAGAGTATTATAACTCATATGTGGTGCTTCTGTGCCTAGCATTTTCAGCATTTTATGCAGAATTGCATGATGAAAGTGCTGAGTGCTTACAAATACAATACTGTTTTTTTGGAATATAAAGTGCTAGTGATAACTTAATAAAAAACCCTCCACCTGATAAGGACACCTGGGGTTAAGATTGTTTTTGGTTTCATTTGGGTTGCAGCGGTTATTTAAAATCTCATAGTGCTAAAGCCCTACTAATTGGTCTACAGTGACACGTCAGGTGGTTATTATGGAGCTATGTCACTTATCAAACGTATTACAGGAAATTATACATGTCCTCTGTATTGTTTAGCCTGTTGGCTGCTTTGAAGTCCAGTTCAAGAATCATGCGTGTTTCTGCCTGTCTCAGTAGTTTTTCCCTGTTTTCTCCTCTACGGGGGTTAGGGATAGCATCAACAACGTAATAATTTAGACATTTTAAATCATTGTTATGGTCACTCTTAAAGTGACGTGCGACAGGGTATGCGGTATCATTGTTTATTATTTTGTATATATATAGTTAAAAAGTCATAATAAATGGATTTATTTTGACATTATTTTCCATAGGTCCACTTTTCAGTCATTGTCTCCTTTATTTTCTAGGGGAGGGAGTTGCAGTGCCAGTGGCTGATGATGTGTAATGCTGGACTTATTCTAGGTCTGAGATAGAGTACATTAACTACTGCTTTGGGTGCTTTTTGGCTGTGTTAACTTTAAACTAATACATTTGTCTCCACCCACTGGTGTAGGGGTTTATTGAGCAGTTAGAGGCCACAACACTCTGATTTTTTCCCACTGAAGGATTTCTGCCTTCCGAAGACAGAAATGAAAATTGTTGACTAGGGTGCACTGCTAGGCTTTACCTAGCCCCTGCTCCATTGCTGTCAGTCTGAAGGGGCGTGTAGGACCTAGAAACCTGTGTTCTATAGACTTTTTACTTCTTTAAAAATTCATATCTTCTCGTCCCATTTTCCAATTTTTCCCATTTATTTTCATTTTAATCATTACACCTTATTAATTTTCCATGTTGCTTCAATGATGCTTTGTGGTGAATCTATTGTGTTTGTTTTATCAAAAGCATCCCTAAGACGTCATCAATGGAAAGTGCAATAACTTGTTTATATAGAAGACGAAGAAAGTTTCCACCTACACAGCAGCAAAAGTTCAAAAGAGTTGGTTACCCTGCAAACCTTTCAGCCCCTATTTTGCAAGGGGCAAAGAATTCCAAACAAAGGGATCCCTCCATCAGAGCTTCTTGCACTGGTGGGAAGCAGGAACACCCCACTCCCCCATGGCCATCCATGGAAACTTGATGCCCCCTAACCGTTCATCATGCAAGTCTTTCCTGCTTGGCTTTGTCCACCCACAATGACCCAGGCACTCCTGCTTGATCCATTACTGCCCCTGAAGCTCTCACTTTCTACCTCTATTGTCTCCAGACACACTTATTTGCTCTCGTCTCTCTTCTATTGCTCCTTGGTACTCCTTGTTGCTCCATTCTGCCTGCCCCCAGCACTCCAATTTGTCCCCCAATTGTCTTAACCACTCCTATGCCCAGAACAGCCAGGCACTCCTGTTCACCCCACCCTCAGACCAGCTGTGCCATCTGGGAGCAGGAGCTAGCTGTGTGAAAGTGAGGAGCAACGGTATGGAGCAGCATTCAAACTTGAGACCTGCAGTGCTGAGCATAAGGTAAATTTGTTAAAAAACATAAGTGTTGATGTGTGTTTGTGCCACTGCATGACTGTGTGTGTGTTTATGCATGTGGGTGTGTCTGTGTATGTGGATGCATACGTCTGTGAGTGTACATGTGCATATCAGTCTGTGTCTGTGAGGGCGTGTGTAAAGAATGTGTGAGTGTTGTGTTCACCGGTTACCCAAGTAAAATACTGACCCTAGCACCATGGTGGAAATTCATAGCAACCTGTGGTCATCCATTGGATGATTCCCATTGTCCACACTTGGTGACATGGTAGCCGTCTCATAATGGTGGTAAATCGTGGCAGCTTGTGATGGAGCAGGGGAAATACCCAAAAAATGTTGTACCCCCTTCAAAGTTAATGACCTCATAACTTTAAAAATACTAACTGTTTGAATGCATGTATTAATCAACAAATGCACCTTTAATTAGACACTACACGCAGGAAACTAACTGGCATTTGCAAAAATCTAATTTATTTACACGTGTGAAATTAAATTAACATAGGTTTATGATTTGTGTAGTAAGTAGACGTAAATTGCATGTATAACGTTTGTAATAGAATTATATTGTGGCAAAGAATGCAGATGGTAAGTAAAATGGCTTTAAATGTCTCTTATGCTAGGTAACACCTAACACGGGTCATTAGAATGGTGGGTGGTAAACAGAAAGGCTTATTTTCTATGTCTAATTTCTGCTCTGTTGTTTTCATATTAGTTCCGTTCGGGCCTGCTAGGCCTCGCTTGGAAAATGGCCGCTGCAGAGAGACGTGATTGCATGCGCAGAATAAAGATGGCCCCCGCGCATGAGCAGAGCGGAAGTTCCAGTCACGAGTGTGTGGCCTATGCCCGGAGTGAGAGATGTCAAGGCCAGTCTGCCTTAACACACGAGTTGTGCCAAGAGTTCAGCATGAATGCATGGGAACGGATGGGAGACTCGAACGCCAGAAGATGAACTAATTCATGACTGTCGAATAATGTTGCAAATATATTAACAAAGTTAAAGAACATTTGGACTTGATGAATCATAAGAACTATTGTATGAATGGATTGTTTGCGGTACTGGTTCGAGCAAGGAGGACAATGAGGTGACCATCACCACCCCTCCAATGGACCAATCAGAATGAATGTAGCTCCTAAAAGGTTTCAATTTTGGGTATAGCAAGTTAGTGTAAAGGGTATAAAAGAGCTTGTAC
This sequence comes from Triturus cristatus, assembly GCF_964204655.1. Classification (NCBI taxonomy): domain Eukaryota; kingdom Metazoa; phylum Chordata; class Amphibia; order Caudata; family Salamandridae; genus Triturus; species Triturus cristatus. The sequence goes on along the minus strand of NC_140594.1, from coordinate 303,759,614 downwards.
TTACAATGATGTGTCATCTCACTTATTCTACATCGATCTATTCAACACAACACGCTGTCTGTTGAGATGATTTTCCTTCTGATGCTGAAAAGACTTTGTCAATTTTGGACTGTGAACATTGATGGGGAAAAGGAACGAGACCATCGCGGGATTCTATCCTGGGAGGGAATACGTCTGAGGAGGTTAGAGGGACAGTCAGTCAGTATTGGGAACCTATCCTGTGATCTTCGATTCATGTTCTGGTGAATCATTCTCGTCATCGCCCTATGGCCAAGGGTAATGAGTATTTTCCGTTTCTATTTCAATCTTTACTTAAATGCCTATGAAAATAATGTCTAGAATATTTGTCTAATAAACTTTATTTATTCAATTTATTCAATAAATCTAGATAAAATTTCATGCTAACTTAAAAGCTGAGTCTGTGGTTATTAGAATTAAAGTTATGATCAATAATTGTTAAAAGATTTTAATTGTGATTGAGCTGAATCAACTGATTCCTACTAATTGGTCCATCGACCAAAATAGCGGAGTACCTTGATGTTTAGAACCGACAATTCCAAAATCAAATGTATATAATGTATATAGTTATTAGTTAGGTACAAGATTTTTAACAAGGTACCCCGTATGTCTTGCAGCTCGTCTACTTATCACTGATCCAGAAAAACTGAATGAATGTGTGTTTCAGTGTTATGGGCCCCACCGATGAACAAATGGTGTAAGGGTTTTTCTGGGTTGGTGTCGTAAGGAAAGGTTTTTATAACAGCCGCGCTGCATCACTTGTCGGCATCCATGGATGTGGGCATCAATGTAGTTATGGCCATTCCCATCCCAGTAAAATGCTGGCACAATGGTAGTAGTTCTTAGCCAGTTGTGGGCATCTGTGGAGGAATGTGTGAAACCTGGTGTGACTCACAGAAGATTCTGAGTTGGACTCTTTACCAATGCAAATGCTTTGTCTTGTAATTTATATTTCTGTGTTCTATTTATGTTTGATATGTATATAATGTTCCTAGCCCATGGAAGCAAAGCACTTATAGTCCTCTGTAATAATTTGCTGCTACAAAAAGTAACATTTTAAAGTTTTATTAAGAGACAGCTTTTGGTTTATTCACTGAGGCTGGGTCTGCTTCATATGAGTTGAATAATTGGAGCTTAGAAGAAGCTTTTACTCCACCCTTATAATCATTTTTGCATATTGCATACGTCTACCCTTTTTTAACTGTACAGTAAAGCTTGTTTGAAATATGTAATATTGTATTGAAAAATTGTAGTTGAAAATACATTGTTTTTAATATAATAGATTGCAATGAATTACTTCAATTATTACTTTGCTGGTTTTCTGTTTATTTCCTGTTAACTGCATGTTAATTGTGATTATGAATAATATTGTTAAGATGGTTGTGATCAAAGATGGGTAAATTGTACGTTATGTTATGTTAATTGGTTTCATAGTGCACAAACTCATACCGAAGGGGCATCTTTGCTCAGTAAAGAATAGAAAGGCAGAGAGATCAAATATACACAATCACATGGGAGCAAGACAGACTAAAAAAGTTACGTTTTAAGTGCCTTCCTAAAGGGTAAGAGATTGGGGATGAATAGCAAGTTCCACAATAAAGCATCCCTCCCCCCAAACCCTCCCTCGATTTAACTCGGTGGACTCGGTGTGGCTAGATAAGAGCCTGATTTGCTGCTCCTAGAGCCCTCAGGGACTGATAACATTTGATTCTGTTTCTCAGATAAGCAGGTCCAGGTGTACATAGAGCTCGATGGACATGGCAGAGAAGCTGAAAAATGTGCTCTTGCGTACCAGTAACCAATGCAAAGCTTTAACACTAGAGTTGATGGTGATCTATTAGGAATGTTACAGATCAGTCTTACCACTGTATTATGGATAGTTTGTAGACAAGAAACATTTTAAATAAAAATCAGTTATTTAAACAAAGGCTCCAAACCAGCCAGCTAGAATCTATCTGAACCTGAAGAGGTAAGGCCACATAAAGTTAGCTTTGAAAGCTCCATACTGGCCCCCACTAGACTCCAGGCACAAGTTGAAAGTGCTCTGCATCTTCTCCAAGGCCATTTGGGTCAAAGGTCTGAGATACCTCCGAAGAACCTATGAGAAATTGGGTTGTTGGTTCAGGCAGTGTGAGCTTTTCTCAAGCAATAGCCACAATCCCTGTCAGGGGAAACCACTAAAAATCCACTACATTAACCTGTGCTTAATCCTCCGGAAGCTTGGCACAAAAGCACTCAGGCTTAACTTAGAGGCAATGTCTAAAATATTTATGCAGCACTCAAGCGTTAGTAAAGTGAAAATACAACACAAGAAAAATCTTACAATCAAAGAGTAAATTTTATTAAAGTGTTTGACACCAAAATGACAAAAACACCATCAGTAGAACTGGAGTTATGATTTTTTTAAGTTTAAAGTGAAAAATAGCACCTAAAATATCAACGCACCAACCACGGACTTCTAGTCGTGTGAGACCAGGCCAAAGTCAAAAGTTATAGCTGACCGTGAGGGAGCACGGTTTGGATACACATAGTGGATTGAGCCTGGACAATGCTTACCTTCAGACTTAGAAGAATGTTTTAAGAAAAATGTCTGAGAATGTAAAGCTTATCCTGGCAAGGCAGCTGGCAGTGTCTGAAGAGGAAGCGTCGTCATCAGGGAGCTGCTGGACAAAGTCACTGTGAAGATTTCTATGTTCGGGCTTAGTCTCTTTTAATGAAGTCGAAAATCTCCAGCGGGAGGAAACTGCAGGCTGTAGCCAAAGCGCACCCTTGGAGTCACTACAAAAGTCTTGGGTTCAATTAGGAAAGCAGGTCTCAAGCAGCAGGGTAGTCCTCTTGGTGCAGCAGGGCCGTCTTCTGAACTATACAGAAGGCCACAGGCAGCAGGGAAGTCCTCTGAGAGTCTTTCCACAGATCCAGAAGTGAACTTAAGAGTGGGTCTGAGGGTCCTAATGTTGTACTTGATACCAGCACATTTCGTTCATGAGATCTTCTTCAGAGCTTTTGATTCTTTGTGCAATTCACTGTTGATCAGTATACCATGTCACCACAAATCATCCATTTCTGGGCTGAAGGTCAAATATGTTCGGGACCAAGGTTTTCAAATGTAAACCTTTGACCTCACATCTGTCCTCCTCCTCCCAAGACCTGCAGTCTATGCTGCCATCTGCTGATCGAGTACAAGGTACCATCAGCCCAGAAAGGAATGATTTTCGGTGATATGATATATTAATCAAAGGTGAATCTCACAAGAATTAAAAGCCCTGAAGAAGTTCTCATGAACTAAATGTGTTGGCTACCGTGAACTAATTGGATCATATTTTTATGAATACGAAGAAATTTATGGAATAAAGACTACATTTTTTCACTTCACATTTTATCACTGTGTGATTACAATATGGATCCATAATTGAATTTGTCTACATGCTCATGTGTGGGTCGTGCAAGATTGGGACTTTACTGATATATAGAGTGCTGAATCATATTCTGGATAGCTATGTATTGATGTTGCATGTTATGCGAACGGACAACATGTCACCTACCATCTACCTCCATAACTTTAAACCGTTGGAAACCCAAAGAAGTGCCAATACGACAACAGAATTGAGAAAACACAGTCTCAACAAAGAGTAATTGCATCGTACATCACGTTGTATCTGAAGCAGCAAGATAAAGAATAGTCATACAGTGCAATCATAAGCAATTCTTATTTACATTGATTTACAAAATGTGAATCCAGAAACAGACTACCAAGATTAATGTATGGTCTGATCACCCATCTGCCTGCTGAGGACACACAAAAAGTCTTCCTAGCCACTGTTTTTTTCCTGGCTGTCTACAACCTTTTCTGTCCTTTGCAAATTGGTTGTTGTTAGACCTGGCATCTTTTGGCATGGTTTCCCCTGTCTTTTTGCCTCAGACCTTTTGTTTTTGACTGTGTGCTGTATTTCGTTTTTGCTGACTGTAGGAATCTGGGCATTTTACCACTGCTGACCAGTGCTAAAGTGCAAGTGCTCCCTGTCAAACATGTAATGGTATTTGGTTTCTCCATAATTGGCCAATTTGATTTACTAGAAAGTCCCCAGTACTGTGCACCAGGGAACACCGGTCTCAGGCCTGCCACTGCAGTGTCTGTGTTTGCAGTCTTAAACTTCTATTTCGACTAGCAAGTGCCCCCACTTGCCAGGCCCAAACCTTCACTTTTATTACATGTAAGGTAGGCCAAAGGTAACCCCATGAGCAGGGTGCAGCGTATTTAAAAGGTAGGGCATTCACTGCTGTGTTTTACACATCATGGCAGTGAAATACTACCAATTTCATTTCTCACTACAGCAATGTCCATCTATCTCATAGGTTAGCATTGGGGCTGCCTTGTAGCATCTTTGAAGTGTATCTTCCAATTGGGAGCTGATAGAAGTTGGAGTTTGGTGTCTCTGGACTCAAAATTTAAAATACATTTTTCAATGAATTTGGTTTTTAAATTGCTAGTCTGAAAAAGCCACTTTTAGAAACTTGGCATTTTCTTACTTTAACCATTCTGTGCCTCTGTCTTTCTCTAAAAACATGTCTGGATCAGGATGGCAGTTGGGTTGTTTGTGCATTTACTCTAGACAAGTCACACAAATGAGCTGAGGTGTGCCGTGCATATCCTGATTGCCCATCTCCCGGCTGATGGGCCTTCCTGAGCTACAGTGGTTGGGAAGTTGACACTGACAACTGAATAGGGTTGTGCCTGTCCCCACACAAGGAAGACCCTACCCCCGGTAGTGTGTCTTGAGCCAGGGCAGAGAAGGGCTGGGTCTTGTACACTCCAAAGACCTTTCTTTGAAGTCTGCCTACTTCGAAGGCTGAAAAGGGTATAAGTACTGGACCTCTAATACCATATACTCAGAACACTTCTGGATTGATGACATTCGGCCAGGAAGAAGAGCTGTGTTGCTGTCAGGAGGGACTGCCATTTTGCTGTTTTGCCTGCTGTGTTGTCCTGCTGCTTTTGTTCAGGGAGTGAAAGGACTGGACTTTGCTTTCTACATCCTGCTTTCTAAGGTTCTCCAAGGGCTTGAGTTGAGCTTGCCTCCTGTTGAAAGTCTCAGAGCCATCAGAGGCTTCATTTACCAAGCACCTGGGCTCCTCTGCTGAGAGCCCTACTCTGCCATGTGGTGCCAACTCCAGTTCCTGGGCACTTGGAAGTGAGTTCTGATACTGAAGAGAAGAAAATCTACGCATCAACTCCTAGTGTCATTTCAGAACCAGCTCATCATCGCAAATCTGAATGCATCACCGCTGCCTGCACCAAAGCGTGGTCCCTGCATGATGCAATGACTGTGGCGTTCAACACAGGCCCCATTTTTCACCGCAGTGCCTCTGAAGAACCTCCACTGCGTCTGTCTCGAGCACCACATCACCAAAGTCCATAACACACTGCTCCAACTCCAACGCAGCGCCTGCTTCAACGCCGTGGAATTGACGCAGTGCGACTTGACTTTTGAAGCATCATCGACACATCGTCCCTAAGCCCACTTTCATAATTTACACCACAACGCAGAACAAAGGAATCGTACCCGCAAACGACACATCACCCCCTCTGCGCCACGCATCGTCACTGGGTGTTAGTGGCTCAACGACTCTGCACCGCCTTAAGGAACCGACATTCACTGTCTACAGTGACGCACCACCTCCCCCCGAGCACCAATGTGACAATGACCTGCATAGCAGTAAGGAACTGATTCATCACCTGCTTTTTCAATGCTTCACCTCCTCTGCGCAATGCACCATCTTTGATTTTTAACGCATTTAAGGTACTTTGTCCTGGTCAAGCCAAACATTGATTTCTAAGAATTATAACTGTATTCAGCTTTGAAAATTCATATCTTGAATGGTGTATGTTGGATTTGTGTCGTTTTGGTCTTTTTTAAATCAGATAAATATTGGCTATATTTCTAAAACTGGTGTGAAGTCATGTTGTGGTGTTTTCACTGTGTTACTGTGTGTGTACAAATACTTCACACATTGCCTCTGAGATAAGCCTGGTTGCTCTTGCCAAGCTACCAAGGGGGGGAGCACGGGTTATCCTGAGGCTGTAGCTTAATCTGACTAGAGTGAGGGACCCTACTTGGACAGGATGCAAACCTCTGACAACTAGAGACCCCATTTCTAATATATGCTTATTGGAATCCTTCCATGACTTCCACCAATTGTATTTCTGCATCATTGTTGTGCTTAATTGATGATGCACTCTTCTAGAAGAGAACTTAGGGGCATATTATCAAGGGGCGACGATAATATTATCGTCGCTTTAGAGCCCGTTTCCGGGCGCAAAGCGGCGATAATATTATCCCATTATCATCAAGGGCACGCTAGCGCATGATTCCTTGACGTATCACCCCTCTTTCACACGCCTCGCCTCGCATCAATAATGAGATGCAAAAGAGGCGTGGCTGTGAAAAGCAAAATGGGATAATATCGCGAAGGCAGCTTCGCGATATTATCAAGGAGGGTTAGCGATAAATAAAATCGTGTTAAGTATGTTTTAATGCAGGAATTTAACGTCTGTTAAATTCCTGACTAAGGCATACCTAACATGGGGGGTGGATTGTGTGGCTAAGACCACAGGTCCTATCATCTAGGATATCACCGTTTTTCATCATGGAAACCGGCGATATCCCAATTATATCTTGAATTTTTATCGCCTCGGCGATGCGCATTGTTGATAACGCGCTAACCGGGCGATAAATTCCAGAGATAACCGGCGATAAATATGCAAGTGCTAAGTGCGCTTTGCGATATTTGTCGCCGGCCCTTGATAATATGCCCCCACGTGCTATGCTAGTTAGGTGTCTGATTGATATACTGCAAATTACTACATTGCACGTACCCATGGCGATAGAGTGTATTATAAGTGTATTATTTATAGCATAACATAACATAATATAAAATAACATAACCTAACATGACAAAGCTGATGTTGAAAATACGGACATCCTTGTTTGGAAAGGCAAAGGGAAGTACCCAAACAAGAAGAGCGCTAACTGCTCGGATAGTGTTCATGACAATCGGCTGGAAGTGTGTATTGCCTCCTAGGCTTGAGTTTTGGATCCATGTCTAACTGTTTTTATTGGGATGTATCTTTCTTGTGACAGCAGTATCTCTGTGGAATCCTAACTGTGTATGTTTAATACAATTTAATAAGAAGCCTACTATAATTCTGGATGTAAGATTTGAATAATGTGCCATTACAGAAGCTCCTTCATTACTTTAAAAAAGTTACAATTAAAGATTTAGAAAAAGGAAACTTTTGATCCATTTGATGAAGCCAGTGGTTTCTAATTCTGGGAATATGACGACTCCTATTAGAATTGGTATATGCCTGCATCTATTGTACATGAGTGCACATTGCTTCTCACCTCGAACAGAGGTATAGGCATTAGGTAGGTACAAATTAAAAAGATACAAATGATAGTGATGAAATTCATGCGCCCAACATTTGTTTTGGCTAAAAGGTGATTGGCTTTTGGTGGTAGCGCCTATATCCCGCCACTCTTGAGAAATAGTCACATTTGGTTATGCGGTCACCAGCTGAAGGAGCTGTCATGGTTGATGTTGGCCAAAGAGTAGTTTATGATACATGGGAATCATGAAGGGACACTGCAATATTAACATGTCAAAGGGAGTGCATATGGTAGCCCCTTTAACTTTGGCTCCTGATGAACCCTAGTTGACCTCTAGTTCAACTTTTAGACCTGCAATTAGTTTGCTGTTGAGAGATGAATGGAAGGGAAAAGAACTGTCACTAGAGAAAGTACGCGTGCTGCTAACGCCCTACTGATTTTCTGCCCCTGCTGATACCTTCATGGCCAGTGAGACCTCAATGCCAAGGCCTGTGGTACCAAAGGGTAAGCCAGGGGCAGCAGCTGCAAGCTCTGACTATACCTACTTTATTTCAATGCCCGGAGTCTTCAGGGTCAGACTGGCCTATAGGATAATCTGTCAGTGCCAGAAAGGCTCCTCTGACATGTGTGGGCATGCTATCTTCTAGATAATCTGTATGATAGTGTCACGTCCACACTTTGCAGGGGTCGGGGACGGTGTTAACCTCAAAGTCTATGAGGTAATATAGCACGGAGACTAGATTCAAAACAGAATTTCAAAATACAGCCAATAAGAAAGGACTGACTCAAACCGGGAGTTCAAGATCGGAAATTTAGGTTATAATCATGAAGGTTTTGTTACAAATTAAAGTGAAATACAGAAAAAAAAAGAAAATGCAAATGCAGTATTAATCTCTTTTAACCAGCTAAATACAAAGAAATCAATTGCCATGAAGGCTTTCAGTTACAAAAAGAATGCAATAATGAGCCAAAATCTGGTAAATAGACTTAGTCTCAAATGTGCAGCAAAATCAATAGAAAATTGGACAGCAGCCCTAGAAGCTCAGGAAAGGGCCTGGCTTGCACACCATATTCAGTGGTTTATATAGCCATTTTCAATTTCAGCACAGGAAATCATAGAAACTGCAAAGTCAACAAGGTGTGAACATTATTATAACAAATCATATTTCATATTTTAAAAATATCATATAGCCCTACCATTTAAGCAGTAAACAACTACATGAACATTAATTTGCCCCTTCTGACCTAATGTTATCCGGAGGAGTCAGAACAAACTAGTCACATAAACAACAGAAAACAATTGTGAATTAATGCAGTACAGTGTGCTAGCAGGAAGAGCTTTGAAATTAACAAAAAGGCTTCTTTCAGCGAGTTCTTCAAGAACAATAAATTATAGAAAATAAAAGGTACATACCTTGCTGCATGTGATGTTGAGCACAGACTATAGACAGAGAATAAACGTCATAATTTGTCACAAAGATAGACACAAGGCCTAACTAAGTGAGACCTATTTAAACCAAGCCGAGAAACGCACTGAAACACATCATAATGATTTAGTTTCAATTGCAATTGCTCTATACTAACGCACATGTGTGAATACAATGGGTAGAATGAAAAAAGAATGCACAAATACTGTTTAATGCAGAAAGCGTTCACACATTAGTGTGTTTGCCATCTTTTTGGCTGTTTGTGGACTTATTTTATGGTCTGATGGGCTGGATTTTACTGTTGATGTTCCTGATATTAGCACAAACATTGCCTAAAGTCTCTCACACCTTGCCAAAAATCTCTACAGCGTGCAAATGTGAGACACTTTTTTGCCTTCCTGATCCACTAAAGGCAGCCACTTTTATGTTGGTGCCTGAGACTATTTTCTATCCCAGGCCGGACCTGGGTGTCTTTATCAGACCTTTTCGGCTCGAAACACCCGTGAAAGTACAGTAAAAGCCGAAATGCCATTGTCTACAGCTAACTGGGAATACGAAGTAACCATTATTTACCCACACATGCAAAGTCCTGGAATGACTATAATGAGCTAAAGAAAAGACTATGCAATGCAAAGGGTGTTTTGGTGATAACTGAAGTACAAAAACATTTAAATGAATGGCATTGTCTATTGAGGTGAAGTGTAAATGGTTTATGTAATTATCTGCTCACCGGTGGTGACAATTTCAGCTACAGCGCTAAAATAAAAAGCTGAGAAGAAAATGGGTGTTGTAGTCTGAGCAAAAGAATAACGCGCCATTACTGAACACCAAGCCGACTCACTCTTCATGCCTCTCAATTGCAATCAGAATCACATGTCTGAGGCCAGCGGCACAGCTACCACCTGTGCAGCAGCTGCAGTGGCACCAGATCCCGGAGGGGGCAGTTCAACCTGATTATGGCTTTTCTTTTTACCACCCAATGAAAGGGGCGTTTTCCTTGCTATCATTCGGGCACTTGGAACAGCACATTTTAGCTGCTCTGAACCGAATTAGCACATTAGGAAAGGGCATTTTTCAGATGCCCCGCCTATAAACTTGAGCAGGGGCAGCCCTGAGCTCAGAGCAGCTTCGGGTGGGGGGGGGGGGGGTTGTCTCCCATTCTCAGGGTTATTCTCACGGCACTGGCCTCCTTCCTTTCATAATAGTGCTTTTGAAAATTAAAACAAAGTATGTCTAAGGAGCTGTTCAGGCATATTCCGGTTATCTGATGTCTGGAAATCATTTCTTGTTATCAGAACACAGATAATCTTTGTTTTAATGTCTTATTTCCTGAAGTCCTATGGTGTTCTCTGTAAGCCCCTGAATGCTTGTAGGGTTATACAGTGCTCAACATTCCTATTTGTTGTAGGCCTCGAGGAATTTCTTTAATGTAGTACAACAGAACCCTCATGGATCCTAGACAGATGCGCGAGTAGGTCCTTCCGGACAGATTAATTTCAAATCAGGCACTTTTGGGCCCAGATTTAAAACAGGAAACCAGGACTCCAAGCGTCAGAATACAAATATGGAACCTTGACTGGTTGAGCTGCTCGCTATGGACCTGGCACACCTGCGAGCTCTGCCCCTCTTGTATTCCCTGGTGCAGGGTCACATTCCTTTTATCTCTATTCTTAGGAAAGTACCTACTGACCCCTCTCATGTACAATCCAGGTCCTTCTGTCCACCTTGAGTGCTATTTTGGCTCACTTCAACTAATGAACATATTTTGGTGCCCATGTGCTGTGTGAATGGAGTTCTTTACAAAGGGCTATCAATTGCATCAAAAGGTGACTTCCATCTTGTCTTTATTGCATGCTTGATGAGATGACACACATCTATGACCTGTAACCCCTCTAGAGTTCTGCTTGAAAACAAATCACGGATTCAAATAGGATTGGTTGCCTGGCCCAGTGGTTCTCCAGATGCCTTGTGACTGCTTTACCCTTATATGCAGGTCTGCCCTGTGCTTGGCCTAATACTGATTCTTTTGACCGCCCGGGTTAGTGCTGGAAGCTGGGTTTAAACTGGAGAAGCTGTGATCAAGAAGCATAGGCCGTTTCTCTCCAAAGTACATTATGTTTGACAATTTGGGAGTGAAAACCTCTCCTCCAGTAATGAACTAGTGCCCCACCTTGGTATTATTTAATACGGCACACATTATTTTTGGCACTGACTTTCCATTAGTGAACTGAAGAATTATCACCTCCTAGATGAATTTACTTGCATTTGTCTGTATTACTGAAGAAAATCTACAGCACCGGCTGGGATAAAGCTGTTGCACGTTTAACTTCAAGTATGAGATTAGTCCTGGGACTCTAGAGAAGCCCTTTTGCTGTGCACTGCCAGAAAAAGCAGCTGGGGACTGTGCAAGAGAGGAGATCATCTGCCCTTACCTGGATGTAAGGGTTTTATTGACTGAGCCTACAGGGCTTCATTGACTGAGCCTACCTGGACCACGCCTCAAGGAGCCTCAAGAAGCCTGCCCTGGAGCCACCAGTCAACTAGCCTTGTCCGAACTGGAAGACAGCTGCATCTGGAGGTCCAGGGACCGCATACGTTGGCAAGCCGGTGCTACCCCTTGACTCACCTGCCTTTGTGGGTGCATTCCTCCATCTCCACCGACTGTTTCAGAAAAAGGTTCTTGAGATGCATGATGCATGACACTTGCAACTGTGTAGAAAACCCACAGACGGTGTACATGAATGCAAGTTGGCCAGTGAAAGCGAGTTTTGACATTGGCCAAGGCATCTGAAGCTTAGCTGCCCAAGAGGTCCCAAAAAGTTGCAGTATATACTCTGGTAGCCATCGGAGATGGTGTCAAACTGCAGCCTGAGCCGACATGGAAAAGATCCTGGAGTGCAGAGGATTTTTGCAAAATGTATTAACACTGCTATAGTTTTCTAGCCATTGTCAGCCGTCCCTCTTGTCAGTGAAGATTCTGCGGCTGCCAGAATACATTCCCTGACATGCTCTTGATCATGCAACATTGTGGCTTGCTTGTTTCAACATGTGCCCTGCTTCCCCTTTCTGGCTAGGGTCTAAGGGATGAAGGCAGTAATCATTGTATCAATGTACAGTTGATGTCTGTCCTGATAAATATGGAGCTGGTGACCATTTTGAGATTTTCTTCTTTTTCTGAGTATGTCAGGCTCATATGCTTATGTCATTCCTTTATATGGATAGACCTTTAACAGTCATAGGCAATGTTATCCCCTAGCACATACAGTGATGGCTTATTTTATTTATCTTTTGTCTTTAACAGTAAAGTTTGCTCCTAGGCAAGGACTACTGAAAACGCTGCCTAACATTGAGGTGTGACACATTTCCAGAAGGCTGATTCGTGCCATTTCAAGCAAATACACCTTTCTGACTTGTCCCTAAAGGACCTTAAGAAGAACTTCAAGCAACCAACGCGTTCCGGAGACCCACCATTTTGGACCACTCCATTTCTTGCTGGTGGAGCCTGGAGCAGTGCTTTAAATGGAAAAAAAGAGGTGCTAGTACTCACCAAATTGATTGGGATGAGTCTTGAGCGCCTGGTAGGGGCGCGTCCAGGGGTGTGGCTTCGAGTCAGACTTTGAACAACATCTGCATTTTCTTATTCAATGCAAAGCACCTTACTGTCCTTCGGCCAAATTCTGCTCACATGTGCAGGGCGTAATTGGTATTTTTGGCAGTTATATATATTGCGAACGTGGCGAGGGGGCATTAAAGCTTTTTACCTGAGAAGCAGAAGTTTTGCATGAAAGCATACTTTTTTGTTTTTAAGAGATTGAGATTAAGTGATTTTCCCAGAATCACAGGATGTTGAGCTGACACTGGGATTTCACCTCCTGTGCCATGAAAACAAAATAAAGTATGCTTTCATGTAGAACTTGCGTTTCTCATTTAAAGCACTCTAATGCCCTCATGCCAAGTGTGTGCTATAAATAACTGCAAAAAAGTACCAACTGTTCACTGTACACATAAACCGAACATCGCTGAAAGGTGTTAAGCACTCTAAAAGTCAATGGCGAGTGTATTCCAGAGTTGCAGCTTAACACTGTAACAGTGGCGGCTAGTAGGGGACAGTGGCAGTGGGGGAGCAGGGCGGGGAGAAGTTTGTAAAAAAAGAAGACTTACCTGTGGGCCGCCAGCCGCCACCTCTCCTCCATCCTCACTGTATCCTACATCCCGGAAGCACGCAGGCTCCCAGACTCCCTTAGCCAATCACAACCACTGCTGTCATTAGCATGAAAGCAGCAGCGTGATTGGTCTGAGCGCCGTGGTTTGCCGCTCAGACAGGGAGTGGGAGGCTGTGCACGTTCTCCACCCAGTATGTGCAATACAGATGGTGGAGAATATGCTAAGTGCGCATGACAGTTTAGCCTGCTCAAGACAGCCGGCCAAACCGGCATGCGCACTTACGAGGCAGTAACCACTCCTCCTTCCTCTAACGTCACGCTATCCCAGCTCCTCACCGCCATAACATGGAGCTTGCAGCCAGACTAAATAAATAATGATAATAACGTTCCGTTATTATAATTTTATTTTTCCTTTGCAGTTGCTCTTAGAGAACAGTACCAATGTCGGACCGCTAGAGATCAGGCCACATCTCCTTGTTACTATCGCGCTGCCAGTTGAAGTGTAAGGCTGCAGCAGCAACCTGCCGGTGAAATACACTCACTGATGACTGTCAGAGCGTCTCACAGACACGCTCCTTCTGAAAGCGTCACATTCAGCAGCACCTGCGCTGAAGGTACCAATGTCCCAAAGCCGCTTCTCAGCTTGCCTCTATGATTACCGGTACTGTCTTGACACAAAGAGAAGTTCCGGTACTCAAGGGGAGAAAACTGAGAAGTACCGGTTCTCAGTACCGGTGAGTACCGGCCCATTTAAAGACTAGACGAATATGCAGATAACTTCCTTGTGATGGCACTGGAAAAGTTGAGAAGGCCTGCGTTGGGTTTTTTCCACGTTGCTCCCGTTATTTGTGTTTGCTTTGCATCTGTCCATGAGTTTAACTTTGTTGCTGACCATCTAGAGATGGCAGAGCTGAGCTGAGCAGGAGGGGTGACGCCGATTGGTTCGTTGGCCATTAACGTCGGCGCGCACTATTCAGATCAGTTGTTATCTACATAAAAAGAGTGTGCACAGTGACTGGCCAGGCCAAGCTGACTGAGTGCTAGAGAGAGCCAGTTAGGAGGGAGGACGTGGGGGCGACGCGGCGATTATGCTCGGTCCTTATCTTTCTCATACACATCAGAGGCCTGCTCTGCCATGCCGAGGCTCCATTTGACAGGAGTTTCTTACTTAAGTGATGTCCACTTTTGAAACAGTACTGTCCGGAGAGTGGTCACTTCATCTGACAAAAGCCAGTGTTGACAGCTGGAGGCCTTTTTACAAACCCCCGCCTTGTGCCGCCAGCCTCCCCCACCATTTTCTTTCTCCAGAGGCCCTGCTAGAGAGAAAGCAGAAGCGGAGCATGCTTTTCTGATGTTGCTCATCAGGAAGATGGATGCAGAGTAACACGCGCTGCATCTATAGGCCGCGCAAGCACGTGCGTGTGTACACAAACACGCACATTCTGCGTGCACAGGAAAGACAATGCATGCGCGTGCGCACACGCACGCTAGCTTTATATACGGTGGCAAGAAAAAATCTCCCACGAATATGCCCATAAAGCCGTCTTTTCCCCTCACAGAAACTAAAAAACGAATATTATTTAATATTGGAATCACTGCTTTTAAATCATCCCATCATGAACACAGAGCTGTTTCTTAATTAGACAATTCAAGTCGCAAGTCACTGGCAAGTGAAAAAGATTCCGTATGATCACATTCTTGACAACCAATTACTAACAAATTTGTTGACACTGGCAAGATATATATATATTTTTCTACTTCACTAAACAAAATAGCAATTACATAAAGGAAAGAGATGTTTTTAAAGTAACTGGGCCGTTGCAGAAATCTGCTTCCCAGCGAAATATTTCTCCCCAACAACCCCATAACCACGTCCAAATGGGCCACAATGTTCCAGGCAAAGGGACTCTCAAATTGTAGAAGATCTTTCAAATGAACTGGCACAAAACAGAGTTACAATTTTGGAAAGTTATGGGTGTAAAATGGCCCCTTTTTCGGTCAGATGCCTTGCATAAGAGAACACTGTGGGACTGGTTGCTCCCAGTGACAAAACCACAGGACTTCATTGAAAAGGGTAAAAATAGTTTGCCATTACTGCGCATGCCCACACCCTAGACGTCAAGCCCACACCCTTACCCTAGGGTGCAAGGGTGAGGGCATGTCATAGGACAGCCTAAAGTATGCCAGCCCAGGGGGCGAGAGCCACAGTGACATATTTTAGTAGATATGGTGCTCTCCTGCTCTCGCCCTGGCACCCAACGCAGGCCAGCAACCTTGGTTGCTGCACTGGATTTAGTAAATTTGCCCCTAGATGTTTTAGCTGGTGTACCTTGAGTACATTGGCATAGACTGGAGGTGAAGGTAGATCCCATCACTACTGTTGGCTCTCAGAAGGAAGAAAGGGAGGTGCTGAGATGTAGGCAGCATTGATGGGATGTGATGACCCAGGATGTGTTCTAGTAATAAAGTATCAAGCAACAATTTTGAGTCTGATGAAACTCCTCAGCCTTTGAAGGTGTGGCGGTGTGACTGGCGGACCTAGGGTGAGGTGTAAAGTTTCAATGGGTGGTAGTTCTGTTTTTAGCATCGAGGAACGAATGATCAGTTTGCTTTTGTTAATTTTCAGCAGCCTCTTCACTATGCATGAATCAAAGGCATAAAGACAAGTGTATATGGCTTGCTTGGTATTGTTTATTTCATCAGCACATATGTGGTGGAATACGTTGTTATCACCTTTTGACCTTCAGAAGCGGTCAAGGTTGCTGTTTAAGAGCAGTGGTGTTTGGTTAGTTTTACAAATCATTGTGACCTTATATCCAATAGGTTCAAATGACTTGATGGCCTTATTTTTAAAAGCTTTGCATCGCACTTGTTGCGAGAAAGGTAGTGCAAGGGCGACATAAAACCTAGAATGATATTTACCAAGCAACGCAAGGCCACCTTGCGTGGCCCTGCATGTCTGGGTAAATTTGGAGTAATGCAAGGCCCTGGAGTAATGTAATGCCTTGCAATACTCGGTCCCAGGGAGGCATTCCATGGGTGAAGCTTGGGTGTTCTCATGCTTCTCTTAAATGGATTTTGGTGCACTTCCAGATTTACCAAGACTTGTAAACCTGGGAATGGGTCAACATGATACGTCTTCCCAGAGAAGGCGTAATGAGGACAAATATCTTTATTTCTCCTCGCTTTTTCCTCTTTCTACGTGTGCTACATTCTTCAGCACACGTAGCAAGAGGAAAATCCCTCAGAGGATTGTTTTTGTGCATGAAGGTTCCTCTTCCTGCACAAAAACAACCCTGTCTGCAATGCAGGCCCCTTTGCACCATGGTGCAAGGGTGCATGCATTGGTGCTAGGCAGCAGTTTGTGCGCCAGTATAGGCAGAAAGCAGTAATGTGCCATATCTTGATATAGATATGGGGCATTCCTGCCTTCTCCCTTTCACACAGTGGAGCGAGGTGTCTTGCTACGTTGCGTGAAATAATGATAAACATGGCCCTGAATCTTTAATAAAACTCCTAGGTGCATTAGCATGTTGCACGGAGGGTTGCCACTGGGAACAATATTCTAGTGACATGGAACAACATGGTCAGCAAGGATTAAAGATATTTTTCACTGGCATTCTCCAGGTAGAAACCTTCGCTCAGCACACCCTAACCTTCTCCCCGTGCCTAGAACCCGAAAGAAGAGATGGGGAGATGTAGTCTTTTCCATTGCCACAGCAAGACTTTGGTACTCTCTTCTGCAATCCCTGACACCAATCTCAGAGCTGCTGCCTTTTAGAAAGGCACTCAAAACTTGGCTCTATACCCTATAGGTTGCATGCTCCTAATTTATGGTGGGTTTATAGATATGATCTAGTTCTGGATGGTCGGCTACAGTGCTTTGATACCCACGGGAAATTGTTGCGCTGTAGAAAATTAAAATCAAATGAAAATCAGATCAATGAACCTAGTCTCAACCATATTCATTACATTTGTCAAAAGGAAGGTTTTTAATTTAAATTATAAAAGGAACGACGACTGTAACCAGATTAGGCTTTTAAGACTTGAAGGTGACTTTATACATATTTGCTTAAAAGTAGGCCGTAAATAACAATGCATTGAATATGTTTTTTTCCCGCATGCAAAAACTCTCAAAACACAAATTCACACTTTTCCTAGCTACATTTTGACAAGCAAATATGGCTAATGAGTCACAGGTCTCAAAATTAATAAGAACGAAAACCTGTCAGATAAATCACCGCTTTAATCTTCTAAAGCATTGAATGCTTTGAATTATGGTTTGAATGTGAATTATGAATACTGATTGAAACTACTGTCAAAACAAATCAAGTAAAGGAGAATGTCTGAGCACAGAAAAGAGCTAATAGAATTAGAAAATCTTTTCCCAACAAATTCTGCGATATTTGTGTGCTGCATTCCTCCTCTAAGAGGGACAGAAGACAGGCTCTGACTTGTTAAGCTTAATAGTAAACATCTCCATAACCTGGTCGCTATTTTCTGCCATCCTGCCCCCTGGTATGCATTTTGTCTTCTTTGTGCCACAAAATCCGCTCATTGAGATGTATACTATTAGGTGGATGTTATTCTTTTGTTGCCACTTTCTAAACCAGTTTTGCTGATGAGCGGAGATGACAGTTATCAACCACATCACCTGTATCTTGTACACCACTACAGCTACCAAGGGCAGATCAAAGGGATTGGGGATAGCTCCGCAGTCCCCGAAGGGCTACTTGCCTGGATTCATTAAGTATCCTGGACTGATGAATCCTGCTGGTAGTTAGAAAGTAGGAGGTGGAAGTACCACACGTCCATTATTTACACTGTTATCTTATCTCCATCGCTTCTAGTTCGGAATGACCTTCTGAGGTGAAGTAGTCCATAAGGACAGTGCGAGAACTTCAGTTAGGACTGATACACATCTGACTCTGGACCAGCCATGGCAATCTGGGTGCAGAGCAGGGCTCGAGTTGGGGTACCACGCGGGTGGACGGCGTCCCCCCACTTATTTTACCGGGAGCTCGATAACTGGCGCAAATGGAGCCACACATTCACTCTTTGGCGAGATCGGAGCTCTTTCAGAACCCTGCTCACGCACTGGCTTCTCTGATGCAATCGCATCTAAGGGGTGAGCGAGGGGAGGCAATGAGTCTGATGGTGCAAACCACCTTTCGTGACGTCACTTCCTGTCGTGACGTCAGCGTCCCCCCACTTCTATTTTTTAGGACTTGTGCCCTGGTGCAGAGGAAGCCACAACACTTACCTCTGTAGAGAGTAAGCATCAAAGCATTTCCCCAAGGACACAGAATGAGTAAAACCCTTGGATTCATCACTTTCTAAGTGAGCAGACTGTTGTGCTCAATCTGTGTCCAGCTACCACCATCACCTCTGCGTGAAAACCCCATAAAGGGGATGTAGCTACCATCACAAAAGAGCTAGCACAGCCATCACAATCTGTTATCTTCCATTATGGGTTATGCTTTGTGTATGGCACAGCGTTCACAAATTTGTGGCATTTTCGTTTTGTTGAGAAAGTCAGTCAGGGCCAGACTGGCCGTAGCGGGAACCGGGCATCTCCTCAGTGGGCCGCCAGGGTAGAGGCCGGCTTTGGAACCCTGGTGGGCCGTTTTTGTTACCAGGGGCCAGTTTTGCAGCATAGAGCGGTGAGACATGAGTGGTGCTTTCCACTAGCAACCCCCCACACCCCCACGCCTCCCACGCCCCCCACACCCACAGGGGGCTGGCCGAGCAGTTTGTCAGGGCCAGTTTGGGTTCCCAGTCTGGCCCTGGAATCAGTGTGCAGCCTGTTGTCATCTGGTTATGCGCTTTTCCATTTCAGCTGCTCACCAGGGGGACTGAGTCTTAAAACTTTCCCCTAACTAGTGTTGGAATATAAACCACCACAAAATGCATATAGCTATGACCACAGTTTTGGTGTATCAATAAGTAAAACATTGAAAGAACGACCAATGTAATCTAGGTACAGCATTTAGATATACAACTGGATATAACAAGCAACATAATCTGGGTATGGCACCCACCATCATCTGAGTATAGCAGTTATAATATCCCAGGTATTGTGACCATCATAATCTGAGTATTGTGGCCACCGTTATTTGTGTATATCGACCATCATAATCTGATTATACAATATGAGTATAGTGACCACCATAATAATACGCATATAGCAACCACCATGATTTGGGAAAAACAAACATTGCCAGTATAGAAGCCATCATAATATGTGAATGACACCCAACGTTATATGGGTTTAGTAAACCACAATGATCTGTATACAGCATCCATGATAATATGGGCATACCAACCACAGTTATCCAGGAATTGAAACTGTTATACTCTGGTTACATTTAGCATCGAAATGTGTATAGCCATCACCATAATCTGTGTTTAACCAACCCACAAACTAGCACAGTGATTTTGGTAATACAGCTACCATAGAGTTGGTTGTCAACTGGTATATTCTAAATAAGGCCATGACTACAACACGGGCAAAGAAATTATTAAAGTGTACATCATAATCTATATATAAAAAAATCACAACCTGTGTACTGCAACAATGGTAATCTGTGTAGAGAATCGACCATAACACTGTAAAACACAGGAAACATCTTTTACTCCGCATGCGCTACAACGCATGTCATTACCCCACATTTTTTACACAGCAACCCATTACAATGCATTCCCCATTACAATGCCTGGGTGGAGTTAAAATAGTAAACTGTGTTGTAATGGACAATGCATTGTAATTGATTGTGTTGCAAAGGCCAGAGTGTTAAAGTTTTTGTGGAGTAAAAAACGTGGGATAATGGCACGCGTTGTAAATGCGTGTGGAGTAAAGTGTCCTACTCATAAACCACCCACCATAGTCTAAGGATTCATTCCTTACCTCTTTTTTGCAGCACACTGGCTGAGCCACGGTGGCTCCCACCTTTGGCCCTGCCCCATATAGCGCTTCTCTCAGGTTCAGGACGTGGCAGGGTCCTCACTCAGAGTCATCTTGTTTACTTCACCGTGTGTCGGGTTTATCAACTGCACAAAGGATAAAGGGGCGAGTCTTCCTGCAAGCCGGCTGTAGGAAAATGCCACACTCAAAAGAAGTACTCTTCAGTAGTTTTGTTATTGGTTGGTGATTATGATTTCTGTCCATCACAAGTACTTGGGTACATTGCAAATGCATTATTTTCTTTTCAACATTTTCTTATCCCAGTCCAATATAGCCAAAACTCTTCTTGGATGATGTCATGTTCTGTTTTGCAGTATAAATGGAGCTCAATTGTGAAGTCCAGTTGTGTAGCAGTTGTTCCCAAATCATTGCTCACTCACTGAACTCTGGATTCTTCACACTCTCTCTAGTTCCAGTTCCTGTTTCTCTGCTCTTTGCCCTGCTGTTTAGCCTGGTCAGCTAAAAGGTTTTTTTCTGGACTCCAGTTTTCCCTCCTTGTTGCTGGAGTATTTTCTGGAGGAGTGCTAGACTTCCTGTTTCAATCTGGTTTCTGGTACTGCCTCTGGAGATAAGTGTCCATTTCAGCACACTGAGAAGACTCTCTAAGCCTCTTTCAGAAGACCAGTTCATGACACAAGGGGGCTGGTTTTGATCTTAGTGGATGGATGGCCAGGTCGACGGAGTAAATTACTCCATTGCCCTGACGGTGTACCCACCTGACAAATTTTGAAATGTCTGTCAGCCCAATAGACATTTCACACATTGACAGGAACACCATCAAGGAACTTTGCCGTATGGCTCCATCAAACATGATGGAGTCGTATGATAACATTTCCAAATGTTTTTGATTTAAAAAACAAAAACCCGAAGTTGTTTTTTTGATTTTGAAAATAGAAGTAATCTCCAGGGGCACGGGGCATTTATAGTTTTTTACTGTCTCTTACCACCAGGGTTTTCCTGGTAGTGACAGGCAGTAAAAATCAGTGATATGCCCCCCCATCCAAATTTGATAGGCAGACATATAGCTATTTCTTCAACGCCCCTTACTACATCGGAGAAGTTTGGCCATGGTGGGGATAGTGTAGTCTTACTTGTTGCCAAACTATGGTCCGCCGGCATCTAAATTCGGCAGGCATACCATTATATTGGCATTAAGGATACTCCATCGTTGTTGTGATAAAGTATGCTTACCACCAATATTTAAACAGGTCCATAGTTTGTTACAGTGGACACAATATGGATGCAGCAGCGCCCATAATCTGTGGAACATCATATTAGGCAACCACACATGCACCATAATGGAGTACAGAAGCTACTACCATATGTAGCTACTGTATTATTGATTTGCCCCTCCCCTGTGGCTGTGATCGTGCCCGCCCACACCCTTCTACCCACCATGCACCTGAGGAGCTCAAGGGATAATTTTTCAGGTTACTATGAGGCCGTCAGAGCCCTACCCGATGTTGAAAAACACAGCCGTAGCATCATTTAGGGCTTAGCTAGACTGAAATGGTCTTGCCACAGACTCTTTGAGGCAGTCGTGGTGCTGAAGTGGAGTCCTTTTTGTGCTTAGCCTCGTCTTGAGCTGCAGTTGTTCTGGCCCCAGCTGCTGATGCCTTCTCTTCTGACTCTGTCTCCGACTGCCACTACTGTAGCTGGCTTGCTCGTGGAGATGGGCAGGTACAGGTGTACGACAGGGTGGCGGGTGGTTTCACTGCAATGCTGCGGTGCTGATGCTGCGGGTAGCTGGTTGCTACAGGGGCACCCGAAAGTGAGCCCGGAGTAGGAACCTTTACTACTTCACCAAGAAGCTGACCCTCAGGGTGCTGAGTCTGCACTCAGTCTTCACTGAACTCGCAGTGGCATGGCTGTGGTTGGAGGCGGCGGTATTCAGCAAGTCCAGTGGAGGAGGTAAGTGGCCGTTGCTGTTGTTGACCGGACACCATTCTAGGCTGCTACATTGAGGTGCTACCTGCGCAACCTGTCTTTGCACCTACAATTGCACAGCATCTACCATCTCATATATTCCGATCACACTGCTGCTGCATTTGTGACTTTAACAGGCCCAGCAGGACTAACAGGGTACAATGGAGTAAAGGAGTAACTCCTTAATTAAATCACAGAGAGTGGGGGTCAGGGGTCTGTGCCTCCCCCCAAACAAGGCAAAGACAAGAGGAGAGGAGAGGAGTGGAAGCTTTTCAACCCAGCTGCCGATGAAGACTTCAACTCGCTCACCACAGTTGCTGCCCCATTGTTGCTATGGCCATTGATTCTTGTTAGGGGGAACCTGTCTGAGGCTGAGACCCCTCTTGGCATCTTGATAACTCCTTGATATCTCCTACAGTCTTTGAAGTAGGTTTACAGCACTGTTACAAGTGTGTAGGAGCAGCAGGGCTGGCCCCATCTCTTTAAGCGCCTATCAACAAGGCAACTTTTCTACTCTGCATATAGCAACTAAGGACCTAATTATGAGTCTGTTGGCTCACGGACCGCCAGACTTGTGGGGGCGCAGTTACTATTAGGGCAGTTGGACCACCATTGCCGCACCACAGCTGCCAGGGAACACCCATTCCCTGGTGGTGTTGCGACAGTCAGGAGGCCACAACATGCTAGGCAGAACCGCTGTGGTCCCGCCAAGCATATTACGAGTTTCCTCTTTGCCACTGTTTTCATGGTGGTTCCTCCTCGCTGAAAACTGTGGTGGAGAGGAACCAAAGGGTCGTGCCTCTGCACCACGGGGTGCATGCAGGGGGGGCACAACATGTGCCCCACTGTGCACATGCACCCCAGTTTCTGCTCGGCATGGACTTTACAGTCCATACCATGCAGGAACTGTTTTTTACGTTCCCATTGCATTGCTCATTTTCAGGGCATTGCCGTAAAAACATCAAAACAAAAGCCCTCCAGACACAAGTTACACTTGTAATATAGAGGTTGGCCCTACCAAGGGTTTGGCGGTGCGGAGGTGGGCGTATCCGGTGCCACACCCACAAATTCATAATTAGGCCCTTTGTCTGATACTGAAAACCCCTAGAAAAATGGGGAGAACAATGGTGAGAGGAGGCATGGGTTTTCTACCCTCCCAGTCACACCTACCTAAATTGATCGAATGCTTCAACGAGCTGTGAGTGTGATTAGGAACGAGATTGATTTAACCGAAAGGCTCCGATAGTACCTCAGGTCTTAGCAGTAAAACACCTGATACCGCCACCACATCTACTGCTCCACCTAACACATCTGGTCACCCACAATTGTTTTCACCTGAGCTTTCACATGAGCCTAGTCCCAGCCTTGCTCCATCGGTGCGTTCACTAACTAGCCCTTAACCTTTAGTTGTGGCTCGGAGCTCAAATCAGGCACCCTAGAAAGAGAACAGTAGAGGTAGCCGTGGTTACAGATTGCATTCTTCTGACTCCTGCCTCAGCTGAAGTAAAAGGCAAGAATAATAAGGATTGAGGGCGAGGAGGAAGATTCCCCATCTAAGTGTGCTTGGGAAAGGAGACTGGTAAAGGGTTGTCTTAATAAAGTAAAGGATCTCTAATGGTGGTGGGACTAGCTCCTGTCCTTACTCACTTGGAAGGCATTGAGCGTATGCTAGTGGACATCAAACAGACCCTGGCCACACGGGCATCAGACCAAGCCTTGTCGCAGACCAGTTTCAGAGGATTGGCCAGAGCCAGCCACAAAGCAGGACCAGCGGATCAGCAAGGGGATTGTGAATTTTAGACTACCTCTGCTAGTGCAAAGCTTACTCTCCGGGCACCTGAGTAACCAAAAAGGCAAGAGTAATATTACACTGCTACCTTTAAGTTACTTTTACAAGCAGGGCTTATATGTCCGGCAATAAGGTATCTGGGCACAGTTAGTGGTTCCCAAGACATCAGCATCTTCCCCTCATTGTGCAATTAATACAGGCACTGTTGGCTCCCCAGGGATCCCGGCATCTAACCGCTTTGAAGTCCTGGTAGAAATAAAATGACTTGATTAGGTCATTGGGTCTGATTCTCTTCGTGACTCTGCATGAGAGAGTGGGTGCTTAGTCCGTGAGAATCCGGTCACATCTTACAAGTTGATTTCCTGGAATTTGGCAGGGCTACAAACCAAAGTTGGCCTGCTCAGAATGGGGCGGCTTTATTGACGTTTACGATGTATGTCTATTTCAAGAAACTTGGGGGCATATTATCAAGCACGGCGTTAAAATTATCGCCGCTTTAGCTGCAGAAAGCTGCTGCTAAAGCGACGATAATGGGCTTGATAATATGCCTCAGAGAATTTCAATAGAAGCCCATGTTGACACCAGAACATGGGCTTCTATGGGAATTCTCAAGGTCATATTATCAAGCCCATTATCGCCGCTTTAGCGGCAGTTTTCTGCCGCTAAAGCGGCAATAATTTTAACGCCGTTTCTTGATAATATGCCCCTGAGTCACCTACACCTTTGCATCATGTAGGATTCACCACATATTCCTGGGAAGTTGTTCCTTCTGGGACCGGTAGACTATCCAGTGCTATCACAATTTGGATTATAACTGCTATATTACGTAGGATCAAGGAAATCAAGTTAGGCTCACCTGACTTGAGGGGCGTTAGCATGGCTTTACCGAAAAATTAAGTTTGCGATTGTGATATCTATAATGTTTATTGTAGATCTGTAGGCAACAAAGCAGATGAAGAGGTAATTGAGGTGATGTCCTCTCACCTTGCAGCACTCCCAGCGGAGATATTAAAAATTGCGGGAGGTGTTCTCAATTGTCAATTAAGGAAGATCTCCTATAGTCTATTCCGGAGCTAGCGATTCCCCCCCCTGTAATAAAAATGGTCCCAACTAGCAATAGAACTTAACACATTCACGCAGAATCAGGGTCCATGAGCCTGCAATGGCAGATCTAAATCTATTAGGGAGGGCAAACATATGTTTAATCGCCCATAGATCACAAGCCTCCTAGATTATTTTTTGGCTGATGTTCAGCTTTGTCTGAAATTAATTGATATGGTCATTATACCCCAGCAAGGCAGTGATCACCATGCTCTAGCCTTTGACATGAAATCATTGGTCCCTGTTCTGCCAATCACGATGAGCCCTATAATAGAATGCTAACCATGACCACTAATGGGCACAAGGTCAAATGCAGCACTCTGTCTAAATCTAAGGAATCAGTTAAAGCACTATAAAAATTAGTTGCTGATGGTATAGGGGGGTTGATGCTGCTATTAGAACTACCATTGGAGAAGGGGGAGGATCTGACCAACATTAGTACCTTCCACAATTAGCTGCATGAGAGTCTTAGAGATTTTTTTCCATGTGGAAATTACACGGCTAGTTAAGAGACACACCCCACCCACTTGGCACACCAGCCAGTGCAGCAGATCGAGAGTGGACCTCATTGACATCATTAAACAGCAGGACAGGCCAGTGATACAAGCAACATGGAGGTCATACAAAGACGCCATCCAGCAAACAAAGAGAGAGTGAAGCCCCGGTATAGGTACTAAGTGACTCATGAATTGAAAGTCATGACGGGACCCAACAAGGGATAGATCCCGTTTCATTGCCGATCGACCAATCAGGTGATGTTGACTTTAGCCCTGAAGAAGTTAGAAAAGCTATGTGTAAAATTGGTCTGCCAGGGCTTGACAAGGTACCGGGGATCTCTTTTTGTACAGGATTGATGTCTGGTGCCCTTATTTTTCCTTAATTTTTGGTGCCATAATGAGGGAAGCACTCATTCCACCAACCTCGGCTGGGGCAGAGATTGTTCCCATCTTTAAAAAGGGCTTGCGTGATCTCCCCTCTAACTATATACCTATAAGCCTTACTGATAGTTCCCAAAAGCTCTTTGCCAGGATAATTTTGGGCAGACTGCTAGACTGGATGACTGCCAAAGAAATATTGTTCCCATTAACAAACTGGATTTAGAGAACGCACCAGTTGACCAGGTGTTTCGAGTGCAGTAGCTGTACTAGAAGACTACTCTATCAGGGACGGGCACATCTTTGTGGTCTTCATAGACCCATGGTCCATATTTGACCTTATTACTCGATCCACCCACAGGCAAATCTTGGCTGGGATTGGGACCCCAGGTCATTTATTGGATATGATTAAGAGACTTCACTGCAATAACTTTGAACAAATAAGATGTGGGCCAGCAGGGGAAATGACAGATCCATTCCCAGTTAACAGATGAGTCAGGCACGGATGCATTCTTGCTCCCACCTTGTTTACACCATTTATTAATTACTGGTTATCTTTGTGGACCATTGTGACTCTGATGCCCATGTCTTGCAAACATCAGTGTTCCTGCCCTGATGTTTTCAGAAGATACGCTGCTACTTTCCAAATCTCCTATGGGGCTTCAGAGAATCTTTGACCATTTTGGCTTCTTTTGTATGTCAAGGGGCTTAAACATTAATACTTAGAAAACTAAATATATGAGGGCTTAATTACTAGCCCCTTGAGCCACTTTTGCGTCACTTTTCCCATGTTAAAAGTGACGCAAAAGTGGCGCAAGGGGCTTGTAAATCTGCCCCATGGTCTTTAACCCTTGTCATGCTATCTACTCTAACCCTATACTGAGAGGGTCTCCCTTGGAACACATACATACATTTGCTTACTTGGGTGTTACCTTATCAGAGCATTTTGACTGTCAAACTCACATTGCAAAGTGCAGACTCAAACTAGAGGAAACATCTGGGGGTATAGTCAAGATGCATAAAGGCTCACAATTTCACCCAATCGCCCCAGCACTCCAAATTTATAATTGTAAGGCCCTGGGAACTCCCTTGTATGGTGTAGATCTATAAGGCAATAGGGTGGTGTCCTCTATGGTTTCAGTCGAAAGCCGCTTCATGCACCAATTGACTGGTCTTCCCATTAGTACAACACTGCTCCCCCTGAGGTTGGACCTAGGGCTAAGGAGTATTGCAGACAGGGCTAGTGTAAGGCCAATCTTGTACCGGAGAAGGCGCTGGGCTACGCTAAAGCTTCATGCATACCAGTTAGGCTTAGCCGAAGTTCTACATATACCAAGAGCAGGTAACTTACCCTTGCTTAGGCATATAAAAACAACTCTCACTAGGATTGGGCTGGAGAGAATGTGGGAAATTCCAGAGGAGGCCAGTTTGAACTTTAAGCAGGTAATTAAGAGAGCATATTGGCAGCATAAGCAGATCATAATGCATAGTCAGTCTAGCCTTGGCCCCTTGATGTCTAACTTTATAATGATGAAAGATGGTTTCAAAGTGGAGAGGTTCCTGGATAACATAGAACCAGTAACTGCCAGGAAGCTCCATCTGCAATTAAGGTACGGCGCTATGCCGCTACTTTTTTTTACAGCGAGTTGAGGGCACGAATCTGGCTCAAGTGACAGACAGAGCCCTTTCTGCACCAATTCGAAAGAATCCCTAGAACATGTTATGCTTTTGCCCCACTTACCAGAGTATTAGCAGAACATGGATTCTACCACTCGAAACATAGGGGTCAGGGACTATAGAGAGGCTTTGCTCATTTTAAATACCAATACAAGTAAGTGTGCAGTATTTGTGGGCTCTAGATTCTTTCTGGTGATGTGGAGGATTAGGAGGAGAAATATGTCCTAATGTGTCGGTATGGATTTTTCAATATATAAAAGTCTAAGCCCATTTCTAAGCCTTTTTAATCTATTATATTTAGTTGTCCAGAGCAAATCCCAGATTGCTGCAAAGGCATTTGTTTGGTTTAAAATTTTTATGCATGTTTGTTGAAAATTATATCTTGGTTTTTACAACTGTACAGTGATGTTTTCTGCACTTTGATGGCAATTTGCTAAATAATGTTTTCTGCATCTATCTACTACTACGTGTTCATACCAACCATTATATTCTAGGAACAGTAATTAACATATTCTATATGTATCAACCAACATAATCTGGGCATATAAACATCCATAAACTGTTTGCAGCAGTTTATGTATTCTAGATAAAGCAATCAGAATCATCTGTGTATATATGACTCCTGACATTTGTCAGAATATCGTACCAATCATTATCAGCAAGGTACATATATGTTGAGAAAGTAAGAGTAAATCCATATTCACTAATATATACTTACTTTCACAATCATGTGGTAGCTGATATTTTGTCCAGGACATTTTGGCAAATTGATATTAAAATCTTCATATTCTGGTAGAATATCTCAGCCACTATTATGAGGGTTGAGCAATCATTATAATCTGGGTATGACAACCACCATATCCTTGGTGTTGCATTCACTGTAATTCGTGTATCATTAACACCATAACACAGATTTAACAACCCCTGTGGTCTGGATGTACAAAACGTGTACTCTGGATACAGCACACACGATAACCCAGGAAAAGCAACAATCATAATATCAGTACCCCATACCCCAGTAATTTGGAGGTATACCTTGAAGATTTCCTGCACAGTCCAAGAGCTTGGGGTTTAGCCTCTGATCCTGAGGAGCCAGAAAAATGAAGCAGTATCTGACAAGCCCACCTATGGGCTATAACCATAGCACCGAATTGTATAGCACAGTGTTTCCCTATCTGTGGACAATGACCCGCTGGTGGCTTCTGAGCTGATTTTTGGTGGGTTGCAAAAATCCAAACAATACTTAAAGATGCCCTTAAATTTTGTATTTATCTTGTCGCATTTCCTGTGCTTCAAGAGCAGAAATCAAACGTCAGGCTAGGTCTTCTGACAAATATCTGCTTATTTTTTTAACATGTGGATGTTGTTTACAAACTCCTCTCACTTTGCACTCAGACAAACAAAAGAAAAGTGAATCGTGTGACAATTTTGCTGGAGTAAGGGGGAGTGTGAAAGGCAAGGCTGTAAGATGTCACTTTTTGTAACACACAACAAAATGTATATACCTGTAAATGAACTGCACCCATTCAAAGTTAGAAAAGCAAAAATGAAGCAAAACGTTTTGTAATTCTGACGTGTGATGGAAACAAATAATGTATTAGGGTCAAAACAAATCAAGAAACTTTACTTGATGATGAACAAATGATAATTTATCACTGAAACCTGATTTCCACACATTATCATTTGTGTGAAATGTAGTTTTCAAAGTAAAACTGTATGTCTGTGCAAATTTAGTGGCTATTTAAAAGCAAAATGTGTTGTCAGTAAATGACATGATCCTTTAGTTACATTACAAAATCGACAACCCCTGCCCATTAAAGCTAGTTTGTTGTTCTCAAAATTGCATTGTGGTTCTAAACAAGTTTGGGACGCACTGGTATAGAGACCTCCCAGAGGCACTTTCAGGCAATTTGATTACACTTTGAAAGTAGTGCACACAAACCAAAGACGTACAATAGTTATAGTTGTTTATTGTATGCTATCTTAGAGTAGAATAAATGTTTTAGAACAAGTATGAGAATTATTAGGGCATTAGTAAAGGCAAATTATAGACCGATCAGCCTGATCGATGTCTCGCAGAAAATCTTTGCCAGGGTCCTCTTGAACAGGTTGCAATCCTGGCTCAAAGATCAAAAGATCCTGACCCCCCTGCAGGCTGGTTTCAGGGAGAAAACGTCAAGAATAGACCAGATATTCAGGCTCCAACTTCTCTATTGGAAAACAGTCGAACTAGAAGGGGGTAGCCTGTTTCTGGTCTTTGTTGATCTGAAGAGTGCTTTTGATTTGGTACCCAGAGATGCACTATGGAGGGTTTTAAGTGAGTTGGGACTTCCTTCTTATCTCTTAAATATACTGAGTAGATCACATAATGGAAATTACGCCCAAATTTGATTTGGGAAAAATGGGGAATTAACGCAGCCCATCCCTGTCAATAGGGGAGTCAGGCAGGGATGTGTGCTTGCCCCCAGCCTGTTCTGCATTTACATCAACGGGTTGATAGAGATCATGCAAAGATACAGATGCTCCGAGAATCGCCCAAAAGCATTTCCATGCTATGATGTTTGCGGGATTCTGTATTTGACTATTTGGGCCTAACCCTTACTGAAAATATGACATGGGGGGGCTCAGATTAAGAAATCCAACCTCAAACTGACACAAACCACAGGCGGCCTGGCTAGGTTTTTTAGAAAGACTTTCCATAAGCCAGTTAGCCCGGTTATGGAGATCTATAAAAGCTAGGTGAGGAGTGCTGCCTTATATGGGGTTGAACTCTGGGGGCACTTTAATCACCGGTCCTTAGCCATCACAGAGAATAACTTCCTTAGACAACTGCTTGGGCTACCGACAAGCTCCCCCTTGGTTCCATTGCGTATGGACCTAGGGGTTAGATTCATTGCTTAGGTAATTGCCTGCAGGCCACTACTCTTCTGGCGGCGCCTTTGGGCAAAACCGGAATTATCCGAGTACAGATTAGAGCTTTCGGAAATCCTGAAACTCCCCGGCTCAGGGAAGCTGCCATGGCTTCTATTTGTCAGGGAGAGCCTCTATGAAATAGGTCTAAAACAACTATGGCATAATCCCGACACAGCCTTATTGAGTATATCACGAAAGTCTCTGAGTACTAGCTATTGGGGCAGGATATCCGAAAAACTTCATGCAGAACCCGCACATGGCACCCTAACTTCACTCTTCCTGGAAATAAAAGAAATCTGCAGGCTGGAGGCATGTCTTGATGAAATCCGCCCGGCACTAGGAAGGAAACTATATGTGCAGTTTCGCCATGGCTGCCTCCCTCTGCGTGCTTTCACGGGCAAATGGTTGGGAGGAAGTACAAGTGGGTGTCCGGCATCTAATTTATGTGATGAGACTGAAGTCCATGTCTTCTTTTTTTGCCGGGGCTATCAAACAGCAAGACGGAGATGGCTGCTTCAGCTGTGCAAAAACCTGGGCACCACACATTGCAAGAAAGCATTTAGAATCTTAAAGTACAACACAGATTCTCATATAGTCTTTGCAGTTTCACGTGTTTTAAGCTCCATGTGATGGGTCAGGGGAAACTTCCTCAAGATGCAAGATCAAGGACTTGATTGTGCCTGATTATATTGTCCTTTTTTAACATTGTATTATTTTTGATGAATTGTTTATATTCTTCTTAAAATTGTATCTGCTTGTATATATTTGTGGCTGTTCTTTTATGGTGAAATACCGAAATAAAGTAATATTGGTATGGTATGGTATGGTAAAGGCAAATGCTACCAAAGAAAAGAAAAACCCATTGCAAATACAGCCTAGCTCAAGAGACATTACATTATCTGCCAGTGAGAAATGAAGAACCTTCCTCACATACCTTGCTGCTTTAAGCCATCGTGCTTGCAGCCTGTGGGAGTCCATAGAGTGGCAGTTACCAGCATTAATGCGCTTCGAACAGGCTCTTTGTAGCATACAGTTCTCATTCTGTACTCGCTAGCTGATATATCGTTTTTATAATTGTTCAAGTGTATAAAGCTACACAAGAAAGAAGAAGTGCAGGGTCTCATGTGATATCACATGGGACAAAGGTATTGTGGAAAGGACATGTGAGAAATAATCATGAGAGTTATCCATACGTAGGACAACCATCAGAAACTAGGTACATTGGAAATACAGTCCTACTGTGCAAAAGCAGCAGGTGATTTTTACGAAATGTTTCTTGGTTAAAAAAAAAAAATATATATATATATATATATATATATGAGACTCACCACATCATATTGTACAAACAATATTAGAATATATTAATATGCATTGTCGGAAGCAAGGGAGTAGCCAGGAAATTAAAATACCCCCCACTTTGAGCCAAAGCTCTTATGGCACCAAGCAAGCAAAGCAAGTCATTGTGGCCCTCTCAAGAAGAGCTTGCTTGTCTCTTCCATCCAAGCATGTACCATTCATATTTTCATCTTTCCATCCACTCACTGATATCCACCATTTCATCTTTACATTCTGTCATATATTCAGCCTTTCATCCAAAATTCAGTCTGTCACCATTCCTTCCATCCGTCCGCCCATCCATATCCAAACCTCTCCATCTTTAAGCCTAGCCATCAAACATATCCATCCTTTCACACAGTCATCCATTCTTTCACTTATCCATCCCATCTTTTGCCCATTCATCTATCCATTCATTCTTTTATTCATCCATCCATACTTCCACTCATCCATTCACCATTTCGCTCATCCATTTATTCACTTCGTATATCCATCCACTGTCCCTTACACTCACCATCCATCCTTTAACTCAGCCACCCATCCTTTCACTCATCATTTCATGCTTCAACTCATCCATCCATTCATCCATCATTCATTTACCCTTTCACTCATTCATCTTTTCACTCACTCATCCATCCATCTATCCTTTCACTCATTCATCAATTCATTCACCCTTTCACTCTTCCATCCCTCACCTCTTTCATCCAGCCATCCATCTACCCTCCCTTTTACTCATCCATCCTTATATCCATCGTTTCACTTATCCATCCATCCATTCAGTCATCCATCCACCCTTTCACCCAGTCCATTCATTCATCCACTTAACTATCCATTGATTAATATTTTCACTCATCAATCCACCCTTTCGCTCATCATCCATCCATCCTGTCACTCATCCATCCAACCATCCATACACACTTTCACTTATTCATCCATACATCCTTCCTTTCTTTTATTTATCCATCCTAACATCCATTCTTTCACTCATTCATCCGTGCATGTATCCATCCATCTCTTCACTCACCCTCGATCCATCATTTCACTCATACATCTATCCATCCATCCATCCATTTACCCTTGCCTTAATCCATCTATCCTTTCACTCACTCATCTATCTGTCCACCCTTTCATCCAGCCATCCATGTATTTTCCCTTTGATTCATTATTTCACTCATCCTTCCTTACACTCATCCTTTCACTCATCCATCCATTCACTTATCCACCATTTCAACCCATCCATCCATCAAGCCTTTCACTCCATCCATCCCCTGATCCATCATCCATTTACTCTTTCACTCATCATCCATCGTTTCACTTAATTATTCATCCATCCATCTTTTCTCTCAGTGTCCATCCATCCACCCTTTGACACATCCATACATCCTTCCTTTCACTCACTCACCTTCACACCCTTTCTCATTCATTATGAACCTTTTTCTGCCAAGTTGCAGACAGAAGAGGCCCATCAAAAACCCCACCCCTGCTCTAGCTACTAAAGCAGGTGGTTAATGACCCCCCTAGTCGGAAGGTATAAGCACTAGATGTTATAGGTCAAGAGTGAATGGTTATTTGTATAATGCTAAGCACAACCAATTTGCTCTATGAGCATGTGACATTGAAAGGAATCCTGATAACCTTATTAGGATATACCTAGGGCCCCTGAAATCATATGATTCTGTGGTGTTTTCAAACATAATTGTGGGTTTGCCTCATTTTGCCACATAATCCATCATCTGGTGCCTAATCTGCAGTTTTTAACAAAAACAATGTTATTTTGTTATTAGCTCAAGTGGATCAGAGGTTACTAAAAAAGTGGCACAGTGTACCCTCACAGTGGAAGGCCTTTTGCAAAGTTTGACTGGTCATCTTTCAGTTGTTGCATTTGGTTGTTGAACTGGTGCTAATAAAGTAAAATCTTTGCATTTGTAAAAAGAGCAAAATAGGAGGGGTGTAGTCAGGGAGGAGACCAGGCAACATGCGTCTCTCCTGTACTCGGCGTAGTCATTCCCTTCACCCCCCTGTAGCTTGGTGAATCGTCTGTGATAATGCCATCAAAGGAGGCCCCTGGGTGCCTGCCTTGTGGGGAAAGCCTTGACAGGCTCATTGCCAGCTCATGGGACCTTTCCCAGTGAGAACCGCCGTGCCCAGTCGGCTGCTGTGACCACGGTGGCCATCTTGTAGACGCACATAAGGAAGGCCCACCATCACCCTCAACAGGCCAAGGACCGCGCCACCTAGGAATCTGGAGAGCGCAATGAGGGCATCATCTGGCCCAACCCAGTAGGTGAATGCGCTGCTTCAACGTAACTGCGGAGAGTGCATGGAGCAGTGCGACGGCCCCTCAGGCCTTCTCTGAGTCGCTGTCCCTCTTATGGGCCAGACATGAATGGCCCCACAGGATTATCCGAAACACAGGAGGCCAGGACCACATGTGAGGCGATCTGGAGGGGCTACTTACTTGGATAGGTTTGTAGGGGCTGGGGGCCTCAGTTTGACTAAGATACTGGTGTTGCTCCGCCCCCCCCCTATGCCTTGACTCCCACTTTAACAGCAGCCTCGGTGGGGTCACGGCTGGAAGCTGCTGCTTGCCCAGACCTATGAAGGCCATCAACGCTTCGCAGTAGAGCCCCATGGGAGACCACTTTATGGCATCTCTCCACCTGTAACCGAGGGGGTCTCCAAAGATAATATGCTTCAGCGAGCCTTGAATAAGGAAGATGGCTCGGCAGGGGGGCCCATACATCTTTTGGCGCAGTAAGTATCCATAAGAGGAGGGATTGGAGCTAAATGATACTTACCGGCATCTGGACCCTACCTGGAGAGAAGTGAGTAGAGCACCTCCCTCTCCCCAGGAGGGTGGCCAAGTTGAACTAGAGCTTCCGCCCACTAAGCACTGGGCCCCGTGCTAGCCAGGGAAGCCCTTCTCCTCAGTACCATAGTAGCCTGCTGGGTAGGTCCTTCTTTGCATATAACACAGCACATTTGGGGGCTGAGGCCCCAAGAAATAGTAAGACTTTGTGGCCACCTGTGTTGTTGTGTCTACTTTAACTACTGGTGGTCAGTCAAGACCAGTGCTTCCAGCGTGATCACACCCTCCTTGTCTGGCAATGACAATGAACAGAACCAAGGCTTCTCGTCCTTCCTCCATCATTGATATGCTACAGAAAGTAGATCCCCCCATCCGCAGGGCGAGGACTCCTCAGCATCGACCCACCATCTGGTGCAGGGCACTGGTACTCAGGCCCCAGTGGCCAAAGAAGACATCCAACTGTTGCTGGTCAAGTTTCGTGAAGACATCACGTCACTCCACCAGGACTTCACCAGGTCAATCTCTGATCTTGATCAGTCTTTGAGTCAAATGGACTCACGTCTGACTACACTGGAAACTACGACTGCAGAGCACATAATGGACAACATTGATAGAACAACAAAACGCTGGAAAGGAGTCATGAGCCACTTCAAGACAAACTCAACGACCTAAAAAATTGCTCAAGAGGGAACAATGTGCACATCAGGCGAATAGCAGTTTCGGTCTGGCACGCGTATCTTGAGGTGCACGTTCAGACCCTCTTTGCCCACCTCCTACACCTGCCAGATTACCAGCCGGTGCCCCTCGACCGCACTCACAGAGTGTTCTCGACATTCCACCAGCAGAAGAACTTTTCACTGGATGCCCTCATCAGAGTCCATTACTTCCATGTGACAGAACAGCTGATGCAGGCGGCGAGACAACAAGAGCCAATAGTGTTTTACTTTTGAGGGGAAAATATCTCTATTTATCAAGACAGTTCTGCTCATACGCTGGCCCAAAGCAAAGCATTCAAAGATATCACCCCTCTCCATACCAACAAGATCACCTGC
Source organism: Triturus cristatus (assembly GCF_964204655.1). Lineage (NCBI taxonomy): Eukaryota > Metazoa > Chordata > Amphibia > Caudata > Salamandridae > Triturus > Triturus cristatus. The sequence goes on along the minus strand of NC_140594.1, from coordinate 303,724,177 downwards.
CGGTGGGGCTCAGCTTCCAGGAGAAGACAATTGTCACCCGGACACCGATGGAGGCACATGAAGATTTCGGACTACCCCTTCTCCAGATTCTGGGGATCCCCACGGATCAAGCTTGGCATTGGTAGACCGAGATGGGAGTGGTTTGGCGATTCCAGGCTACCCGAGTGATGAAAAGGATAGCGTGCATGCAGAAAAGCCAGCCTGGGAATGAACACAGACAAACCACCTCGGACGACGACACCCCAGCCTGAACTATCTAGGTGGCATCTAGGTAATGGCCTCACAGCTGCCTTGTTATACTGAGCAATGTGACCCTTGTTTTCCACTGATTCTTTATTAACCCTACTCACACAGGACTATATGTAAGTGAATGGGGGGGGGGGCATGCCTTGGCAGGAACACGCCCCTCAGCTCTTTGACCAATGTTATGCAATTCCAGGTTTTTTGTATTTCATATTTGTTGGGGGTTCCCTGTCGTGTCTCCTATTCCACAGGGACCGAGATGATGCCTCACTTGCTATTATCTATATTCTTGTTTGTTTTTTGTTGCTATCTCTATTGTTCTCTTCACACTATCAGACACACGCACATGACATTATATGGTGAGGCAGGGAGGGTACGTGCCATTCCTGCTACCTTCCACAAATCGGGGACTGAACCACACATCTAGTCATGACGACTCTATACTTTATCACTCTAAATGTCCAGGGCCTCAAAACCTCACTCAAGTGTAGGGCATTGACAAACTGGTTGCATAGGCGGGAGGTGGATATCCCCCAATCACAGGAAACTCCCCTGCTCAAGGACGACACTAGGCGCTTATATTCCTATTGGTATCCCAGCCAATACCACTCTTCCTACACTACTAAATCTAGAGGGGTGGCAATACTCCTCCAGAAGGGCCTGATATTGAAACTCAACAGCACTCATAAAGAGAGGGAGCGCCTCATGGTGGATATACGAGGATCCCTAGGCACTATCCCTATCAATATTTTCTCCATTTATGGACCTAACAACGAAAGAGAGGCCTTCTATGTTTTTCCCCAAAATGTCCTTCGCAAAAGGAGATATACTCCTTGGTGGAGATCTGAATATCTCCCTTGATCCCAGGTTTGATCGATCCCACCCCTGCAAGGTGAACTCTTCCACCCTCGGCCCTCACCCAAGCCTGCTTGATCTTTCTTTAGACGATGCTAGGCACTACCCCCAACCATGTAACCAAGACTATACATTCTACTCCAACTTCCATAGGACGTACTTTCGTATTTACTACTTTTTAGTATCCCAGTCAATGCTCCCTCGCCTAATCGACACCACGATAGAGGTTAAAGTCCTCTACGATCACCATCCAGTAAGGCATGACATAGGCGCTAATGCTCCTCCACGCAGTTTTCGAAACACAGGGTCATGAATGAAATAGCCTTTAGTGAGCCGACCCTTCATGACCTCATTAAAGATACAGTCAAACATTATTTTGCCAAGAATGATACCGGCGATGTAACTCCAGCAACCCTGTGGGATGCAGCAAAAACGGTTATCAGAGGAGAACTTCTATCCCACACTGCAGCATTTGAAAGAGCAGGCAAGCTTCATAAATGGGAACTCGAAACCCAGTTACAGCACGCACAGTCAAGACATAAAGAGGGGGCTCAAAGAAGACCTTGAGAGAGCATAGGCATATCAGGGGCGAATTAGAACATCTATTAATGGAGGAAGCAAGAAGCCTCTCTATGTTGGTCAAGCATATTATGAGCGTGGGGTCAGAACTGACCCTTTTTTAGCCCATAATATACATATACGAGCCGCACGTAACCACATCCAGGAAATTCATGATGGGTAGGGGAGAAGTCATACCGAGACGCCTGACATCATATCGGTTTTTCATGCAAGCTGCCGAAAAGATCAGACAACCCATGTCTCTCCTCTCTCCCGCTGCTGAGAAGGCATTTGACAGAGTAGACTGGACTTACTTGAAGGTTTTGGCTAAAACACATATGGACCCCAAGATGAAGGCCTTCATACAAGCTAATTTTAAGAGACCAGAGACCAATTCAAGATCAATGCTACCCTGTCACTAACTATCACCCTTACAAAGGGACCCGCCAGGGATGCCCCCGGTCCCCCTCCATTTTCATCCTGTCCATGGAGCCCTTAATAACAAAAATTAATTGTAACCCTGATCCATGGCATGAGAGTCAAAGATAGAGAGCATAAATTGTCGCTCTTTGCAGATAACGTACTATGCTTTACCACCACCCTAGAGTCCTCTATCAATGCATTGATGCGGGAACTCGACCTGTTTGCAAGGCCATCCAGCTTCAAGATCAATTTTTCTAAATCCTGGGGCATGGGAGTGGCGGATCCATACGGCAGTTTCAATGGGCAACATCCATGATCACATATCTTGGGGTTCAACTTCTGTCCCCTATGAAGGCCCTATATGAGAGCAATATACTTGCTCTCCTTACCATCCTCTTCAAAAACCTATACCGATGGGGTAAACAGGATATTTCCTGGCTGGGATGACTCGATTGTCTTAAAATGAACTTCATGCCGTGCCTGTTGTACGTCCTCCTGACCTTTCCCCTTGCCATATCCATGCTGACACAAATCCAGATACGTAATAAAATGCTCAGTTTTGTCTAGTACGGTAAATCACCTTAGGTGGCCTGGGCGACACTTTATCGACCTATAGCACAAGGTGGTCTGGGGTTCCCAGACATCTCCACTTACATATGAGCAGCGCAAATTTGACCATCTTTGAATTGGAATCACAATCCCGACAATAAACTCTGGGTGCAGGTTGAACAGGACTTTTCCCCAACCCCCCAGATGGTCTGCTTTGGCACCCAAAGTCCGCAAGGGCTCAAGCCCCCCACTTCTTCCACTGACATCCACCCTGCTGGCTTACTAGAGAGAGGTTAGGATCAGGCGACATTTCCCATCGTATCCTTTCGCCTTCCCCAATCTGGGCTTCCCACCAGGGGCATTCCACCCTGGTTCCGTATATTGGGATTAGGGGCAATCCCCCAAAATTGAGGGATTTTTACAATGCTGGGGACCTACGAACCAACGAACACCTGAGGGAGATATTTGCCCTGACCGGACGGGATGCATATAAGACAGGGCAAGCTCTACACTGGGCTGGGTGTCTATCTGCTTGCCTGGCCATGCAGAGGGAGGAGACACCTATAGAAACTGTGTACCTTACCGATGTCAGACTCAAAGGCATATCATGGCTACTCAATCTCTCCCGGCCAAAGAAACGTCCTTATATGAAACAATGGGAAATGGAATTGAATGTTGACATCACCGATGAATCCTGGGAGCGATATGGTAAAGGGCCCCCAAGTCCTCTGTCTGTCTTTGCTCTAAGGGAAACTCCTACAAACTCCTCACACGGTGGTACCTGACACCAATACGGTTACATAAAATGTTTGGAAACTCTGAGTTGTGCTGGAAGGGGAGTGGGGAGCAGAGTACATTCTTGCATATGTGGTGCACCTGCCCAAGTGTACACACGTTCTGGGACGAACTCCTCCTTACGATACACACCATTACTAACATCACTTTGCTCCACTATCCTCTGGTGATTCTTTTAGATGATCCTGGAGCAAATAGAACTCTTCCCTCTTTGACCCCACAAGGGCATCTCCTTTCCTAACTAATATCTGCAGAATGTCATGTCATTTCCTCTGAGTTTCTTCATATGTGCGGCTTGAAAAGGGCAATTGTAATTTTCCAGAGTGATGTTGATCTTCCCCTGCATCTTCCCTATGTACAATATTGGGAAGTGGCATGTGCGGAATCCTCCTGTTCTTTCGTCTTCTCTGATATTTATAATGATGCTGAAAAGTGGGTCATGTTTTTCTGAAAAAAATGCTAAACAAGGGGCATATTCACAAGAATCTATCGCCGAGTTAGCGGCGCTTTATCGCAGCCAAAGTGGTGATAAATTCATCGCACCATTCACAAGCTGGTGCCAACAGATGATATCACCAATTCACCTGCGATAGTAGCCGCAAAAAACAACGCCACGGATGACACCGGCAACTAACGCTAATGACATGCAGAGTAGGCGTTCCCGTGCAAAAACATGTGAAAAAACCACAACACCACTTTCACAACGAACTGCCAGATCCGCGATGCGAGTCAAAACCACGCGATAAGCCGTGGTAGCCTCAGGTATTTAACACCTGCCTCAAGCAGGTGTAAAGACGGACGACTCCCTGCAGTAGGCAACGGAGCCCCACACACAGCCACACCCGAAGAACAAACGACGCCATGGAGCTACTCATCATGCAGCTCGGAGCCCCAACAGGGCCACAACACCCACCGCCACCCCCCCCCCCCAGGACCTCCACCACCCCCTGGACCCGGTCCCACCCCCCCCGGACCACCACAGAGGCAGCGCAGAGTAAGACAGCGGACCTACCGAAAAAGCATCACTCTCACAGACCAAACGCCCGCGGAAGTCATTGCCCACTACAGGCTCAAAAGGGCAACCATCCTCTGCATCCTAACCCACATTGCCCTCAGGCTGATGGAACCAACACAGCGGACAACCAAAATCCCTCCACAGACAAAGCTGCTGGCTGTGCTGCATCTGTTGGCTGGCCTCTGGTACCTTCCAACCAACAACTGCCAGACTCGGAGGGGTCTCACAGCCAGCCTTATCAAAGTTCATCACTCCTGTCCTGGATGCCATCCACAGCTTCATACCCCAGTACCTTCACTTCCCCAACACTGCGCAGGAACAGCTGGAGACAAAGCAAGGCTTCTACGCCATAGCCAGATCCCCAGCCGTGTTGGGGGCAATCGACTGCACACATGTCCCACTTGTGCCCCCTGCGGATACTGTGTTGTAATAAACAACAGGAGCAAAAACCCATAAACCTTGTTGAGACTAGGGTAAGTATGCAAAAGACAACAAAAAATCTCAACTGGTATCATTTAAGAAAGACAGTTAAAGATGCATGTATGAGGCATTGCAATCAAGAAAAGAAAGACTCTCAAACAGTCAATTTTGAAAAATTTGCAAAGAGCATCTTGTATTAGATACAATTAATACAAAAAGGAGTAAACAACATAAATGAGCAGGATAATGTTACAGTTGTAGCAGCACTGCAAGCAAAATCAATTAGCATAAAACAACCCGAAATTGTACTTGGTGCTTGGATGTGTACGTGACACAAAGAAATAGCGTCGCAAGTGACAAAGTGAGATCAGCAAGGGACGGCGCAAAGTGAAGTGAAGGTGAATAAATATACAATGAAATCAAAGGTTCTGGTCTCAATTCTTAACAATAAAGAATCATTTTTTGGTTATTCATAGAACCATAAGACAAAGCTGTGCCATCAATTGAGCTGACAGGTCGACGGCGTTTCGATCCAGTTTATTTAGGATCATCATCAGGACTGGGTTGGAATATTCAGGCGGTGCTGAAATGGGTTAACCGGCAAGCATGAAAAACCGTGACTGAATCGGTACATCGGCAATTCGAAATGCAGGGTCAGGATCTTGAGGTAATTGAATTAAAACTTGTGATCCGGTTGCGGGCAATGCGTGATAATTCAGGAAATCTAATGAATAGAGGGTCGGCGGAGGGCGTCTCAATCAGCCAGGGTCCGGTGCATGCGGATACTGCACACCACTATCGCAAGAGAAAGCATCAGCATTCCATCAATGTGCAAGCAATAGTGGACCACCGGGAACTCTTCACCAATGTTGTCGCCAACTACCCAGGCAGTGGGCATGATTCCTTCATCTTCCGACAGTCCATCATCAACCAGCGCTTCCAGAATGGCACATATGGAACGGGTCTGTTTGTTGGTAAGTGCCAAATTAACACATCACACACCCCAAGGCCACCAACACACAACGCACAACTGTGGGAATGCACACGTAACCAAACCACATACAACATGTCAAACTACACGACCACCTACAAGACACAACAACACCACCCCATGGTCATCCTGGACTACCTCTGCACCCAATACAGACATCACATGGCACCACAGCCACACAACAGCTGAACGTGTGGAGATGCGGACTGCAGCCATGTGCGAGGATGCATGTGACCCGTGAATGGGAATGTACACAACGAGAAGTGAGGCGTGGAAGTGCAGGACAGACATGGCTATGCAAACCACAGACATGTCCATGCAGCCCACAACTGCTGGTGACTGGAGAGTAGTGAGCAGTGGCAGCAACAATGTCACCCCGGCTGTGGAACAGATAGCGGAATTGTCGCACGATGCGTCCCCCCTTGTGTGCGTGAGCGTAGTGTGTTGGCCCTGAGTACGCCAGGGCTGCACAGGGGTGTGGACAAAAACACCGTGGCGCAGAGCGTGGTTCTCTCATGGAAAGGCCAATGCACTGAGAGGGCAGCGCCGCGCAGTCCACCACAAGGTTGATGCCGTGAGCAGAGGGGCCTGCGACCCTGTGCGCCTGCTGCACCCCAGGACGCTGATACCCAGACCAGGTCTGCCTGCCCCAGCACCCCAAGGCCGCACTGCTCACCTGCCGAGACCGTCGTGTGTCGAAGAGGGCCCAACACGTGCCGGTGCAAGCTCCAGGCCCCAGTCACTTGTGCTCAGCAGCCTCATCAGACCCTCGCGGGCCCCCCGACCCTGGCCCACATCACTCTTTAATCATTGACATGCTCCACCGGCGTCCTCTTCGGACCAGTATTTCCCACATGTGGAACAGTGTCCTGAGTCCTGAATGGCAGTGACCCCAAGTTCGTGGCAGCGGCCACAGCACCAGACTCCCTTCGATCAGTGTGGCATAATTCCATTAAGCAGGCCTGCGACACATGATGCCACTAACCCTGTGCCCCATGAGTGTCCGTCATCGGCCGGCAGAACATTGTTGGTGTCTGAGCCTGTGGCATGGGGGTTTTTATTAGCAATGGGCAGGTACAGACTCGGTGTCAGGCCTGGGTCTGTGGCATTCGTATGCACCATGTGCCGGACACAGCTAGCATGTGTCCTCTGCATCATGCCCTGGGGTAGGCCCCCTATTCTCCCCCCTGACACTCCGCGGAAGGCACATATGACACATACGAGACCCTGCTATGCCCTCATGACCCTACCCCAGTCTCCTGCAGTTCAGCATCCCGTGTCGGTGGGCCCGTGTCAGCCACTGTGCATCTGGGGCCACTAGTCCTGTGCGACTCGAGTTATTCCCCCTTGTAGTACTGGCATTGCATTACTGAGTGCCTGATGACTGTTGGAGTTGTTGCCAGCACCAGCTACTCCCTGAGGGCTGGCTCACACTCACTCCACACACATCCAGCACAGGCGTCACTGTATTGGTGGGCCTGCCATCACATCCTGCCGAAACAAGTATTGACTCTTTTCTCCGTGCACTGTCACGGGTGATCAAGGATATGCACTCTGCCCTTGGATGATGACACCCCTCCGAGACCCAAACACACCCACCCAGAAGCAGTACAATGCGGCCCACATACGCACCAGGGGCATCGTTGAACACACATTTAGCGTGTTGAAGTCACGTTTCAAATGCCTGAACGGCACAGGTGGAAAGCTCCTGTACAGCCCGGACATTGTGTGCAAGATGATCGTTGCATGTTGTGTGTTGCACAACATCTGTGTTCGCACCAATGCCCCATGGATCCTAGTTCCAGTGGTACCGGACGATAATGGTGACAATGGGGCAGGTGGCCCACATCCCACTGCAGCTGCGGCAGGAATGGCACGTAGGAACTCAATCATTGACACTTAATTCTCATGAGCACGTCACATTGTGGCTGTCCATGGCAATCGTGGGATAATTGAGGATGTCCAATAGCGATGCATGTGTGATTAAAACATATTTGCCGGTAACAGGTTGCACTTGTACATTGTCATGTTCCATGTCCCTGCGGTTTCAGGTGTGATTTGCCATGGTGTGCACATTTGCGGAACCTGTAGTGTCCTGTGTTCTGTTGTGGAGGGGTTGCTGTTTGTACTGTGATGTTGTCCATGTCGAGGTGCACTTCTGCTTATGTGCGTATGCTGCACGGTGGGCGAGTCGCTCCTGCGGCTCTGATTTGTCTGCCACTGGTCTCTTTCATGCGGTGTGCCGGTCGGTTCTGTTCTTCCACGGTGCTTAGATGCTGTGGTGTACATGTTGTCCTCTGCAGTGGGTCAGGGTGCATCCGTGGTACTCCGCTGTTGATGCTTTTTTTCTGTGGCATTTTCTGTATGCTGTTCTTGTGGTTTTTCCCGCATTACGCGTGTGTATTGCTGCCCTTGCTCTGGTTGTCACTGTTTTCTTTTCGCACTTTGGCCCATCGCAGGTTTTTTGGTGTTGTGGTTTGTGTTTTTATCTCCATCAAGGTGGTTGTATCACGGTCATTGTCCGCGGTTTCGGCAAACTATCGCATGGTACCGTGTTGTTGGGAATTCCACGTTGACACTGGGTTATTTTCCCGCGATGGGATGCGATGTTGGAAGTTGCGTTAGGCTACTCTTGCGGTAGTTATCACACGTTCTTGTGAATATACCCCAAAGTTGTTAAAAAATAGAGCAAAATAATGAAGTAATACTGTCATAAAATGTGCTGCATTAAGTTGCATAATTTGCCTTTTTTTGCATATTTAGTCAGCCTTGCCGCATAAATTGGTCCTCCCCTGCCACATAATTCCAGCTGCCTTGAGTATACTGTGCGAAAAGAAAATGCTTTGTGCAGAGTGACCCTCAACATAATGTTACAGAGGGATTACCAGAATGAAGATGTCAGAATGATCATTTTAAATTGATCAAACAGATGTCTAACTTAATGTTTACAGAGCACCCGGAAGCATATTGTGAGTACGGCGGGACTGTCACCATCAGATTTTGATCCAGGGCAAGAGAAAGAAAGGCAGAAAGGGGACAAAGAATGAGGGAGAGAAAGATTGGGCAACAGAGAAGAAAGCCAATAATACCAGTATTCATCACATTCAAAGAAAAGTTTTTTTAATTTTAATATTTTTTAAATTAGGCGCTGGGCCTATCCTGCCCTTGTCCTGAAATTAGTCTAGGGAAGAAAAGCCTCTAAGTATCTATTGTAGTTGCTCACTTGTAGTTGTACATTCATTGGCGGGATCTTCCTTCCATGTTAAAGCCACTTTCATTACTGGCCTCTGACTCTGTTCAGCTGCTATAGCAAATATTAAGAAGAAACATGTTGCCTATAATATCATATTAAAATAACCCGAGGAGCAAACCATCGTCCGTCGATTCTTTATAATGGCTAATCAACTGCTGATTCGAACATTAATCCTGAAAATGCCCGCTCTCAAACAGTCAATTTACCAGAGGGAAACAAATAGTTAACCCGATTCTAAATTTAGTCCGTAGTGATAGCTGTGGCTCCCTGGATAAGGACTCTTTCTAGGAAATTAGGAAAGTTTTATTGAACCATTGCAGTTAAGAACTTTAAACATACCAAAGTTACAATAAGCAGTTCTAAAAAGAAATAAGGTAATTCATCATAAATTGTAATACATCTATAAACCTAGGAAACGTGGATGCTAAGACTCTACCAATTGCTCATCTTTCCCAATGGCATCTCAATCATTGATGACATCACATATGAGGATCAGAAGTGTATGCTTGGAGTGTGCGTTCTTTTGGGAGCCTGTCCAGCGGGCAAAACGCACACAAAGAACACGAGATAGCTTTATTAGAGCGCGTTCAGCAGCACTGAGGCTGCAGTCAGTGGAAAGGCCCGATTAACCAGGGAACCCTAAAAATAAAGCGTATAAGCCCGTAAACAAGGCTTATGAGATGTGCATTAACCCGCATATTCACTGTCGAAATCAAAACAGTTGGATAAACTTCAATAGTCTGCGCTAGGAAGCGCCTTTCCGGACCTCATGCAATAAGAACGTACTTATTTTTCACTTCCAAGCGCTATCAGACAGAGAGGTAAATTCACAAGAACGTGTGATAAACATCTTCAAAAAGTGTTAACGCAACTTTATTCATCGCAGCCTATCATGGGAAAATAACCCTGTGTCAACATGGAATTCACAACACGGAGGTACCATGCGATAGTCTGACGAAAACGCGACCAGTGTCCGTGATACAACCACCTCGACGGAGATAAAAACACAAACCTCAACGCGAAAAAACATGCGATGGGCCAAAGCATGATGGGGAAAATAGCGATAAGCAGCACCAGGTCTGCAATACACGCATAGCAAAACCAAAGGGGATGATGGACGGAATGTTGAACATTGCAAGCACACACCCCCAGTCAACTGATCTGGGTTTAATCCATCATCATTCTTTAGCTCACTCTGCCACCCCAGTTCAGACATGGCCATATGCAAATCAGTCTGACCCTGTGCCTCATGGGAACAGTCCAGCCCGAACTGCCAAGCCATGTCTTCCCTGGACCGGAAACAAGCATCCTGGGACCGGTTTCTGGCTAATCAGCCGTCATCAGCCAGGCTACCTTGAATCCTGTGGCAAAGTGGGCAAGGGACCCACGTCTGGGCATTCCCTGCCAACTTAGGGCGAATAAAGCAAAACCAAGGGGGATGATGGACAGAGTGTTGAACATTGCAAGAACTCACCCCCAGTCAACTGTTTTGGGTTTGATCCATCATCATTCTTTAGCTCACTCCGCCACCCCAGTTCAGACATGGCCATGCACAAATCAGTCTGACCCTGTGCCTCATGGGAACAGTCCAGCCCGAACTGCCAAGCCATGTCTTCCCTGGACCGGAAACAAGCATCCTCGGACCGGTTTCTGGCTAATCAGCCGTCATCAGCCAGGCTAAGTTGAATCCAGTGGCAAAGTAAGCAAGGGGCCCACGTCTGGGCATACCCTGCCAACTTAGGGAATACAAAGCAAAACCAAAGGGACTGGTTTCTTGCTAATCAGTCGTCATCAGCCAGGCTACCTTGAATCCAGTGGCAAAGGGAGGAAGGTTGCAGGATGCTTGTTTCCGGAATGATGAAATGATTAAACTCAGATCAGTTGACTGGGGGTGAGTGCTTGCAATGTTCAACACTCCGTGCATCATCCCCTTTGGTTTTGCTTTCTTCGCCCAAAGTTGGCAGGGTATGCCCAGACGTGGGTCCCTTGCCGAGTCATTGTTGCAAGCCCTGCACTGGTCCGGTGTACACCAGGCCAAACCACTCCGCTTACGCTCCGAGGGGGGGCCTACATAGCTACCTGTCGCAGGCATACTCGCTGGTGGTGTGCAGGTCGCTGGTCTAGTTGTCAGCATGTCACGACAACTCCCTGAGGGCAGGTTCGCACACACCCATCCGGCACAGGCGTCACAGGCCATTGACCCCGCAAATATAAGGGGCCAACGTCACACTGTTCTATGGAAGCAAACAGTGCAATCACAGCCAGCATAACTTGATTAGGCTCAGCTGTGCATTACCTCAGTCAGAACACTACACTTTATATTAAAACCACGTGCTGTCTCAGTACCAGAGCCATCAGCTGAAATCCAAGGAGAATTGTGGGACTAGGAGTGTTTTCTTCCTACGTATTTGGAAAACATATGCCCAAAGGAATGTATGACTCCTTTGTTTAGTGTATGTCCCACCATGGATGCCAAAGGCAGACTATGAACATGGAAGCACGTGTAGTCAGCTGTTTGTGTTTGTATTGTTTATTTACGGAAGCCAAAGCTTTGATAAATTGTCACGTTACCAATCGGAGAAGTTTTTGTTCCAGAATCTGATATGCGAGTATTAATCGTCTTCATGTTTGTTTCAAACCAATTTCTTCTTGTCACTCTGTCACGTGGTTTTAGGCCACTCCCTATTTACAGTGCTAAGTTAGCTCAATCACGTTAGTTGTTAGACAACCATCTTACTGCTTTTGCTGCCTTTGCACCCGACACTGTTGTTACATGTTATTCATTTGAGAAATGCAGACTCGCTCTTGTCTCAAGTGAATGTTATTTATACATCCTTAACAGTTGCTAGTGCCCTTGGTCTGTACATCGAGTAAAGAACTGTTCTAGGACACTAGACGGTGCCGGCTGATTGTGTTCAGGGTGATCGTACCACTGTTTAGTCATAACATGCACGCAGCTGCAAATACCAGAAAGTCGTAGGCTTTAATATTACAGCGCAACGTTTTGTCAGGGCATTCGATAGAAGAGCTGAAGCAGAGAACACTGAGCTGATCCTGTGATGTGATACACCTAAGCTGATCTATACGGTATGGGGTCCCCTATGCAAGCCTATGAGACCTTCTAATAGTCTAATAATATTTTATTAGTTGCTAGAGAAAGGAGGGTGGGTGTTTTCCACTGTCATTATTAATATGATCGCTCCTTTCATTTTCTATGGTATTGTAACAATGCTAATGGTAATGATCTTAACCATTTGTCTGCTTATGTTAGCCAAAGTACTGTATAACAGGACTCGAGGTTTATGAATAAATTCTTTAAACTTTACTGTGTCTTAGTTATTCTGTTGTGGACTGATATATATGTGCAAACGGGTATTTCGGGTTCCCACCATTCCTGAGAATAACTAAGTCGCATGTTCTGGGTTGTCTATACATTGGGACCGCCGAGCTAAATCTCGGATAACGAATGTGACACTAAGCTAGTCGGATAAGGGGTTCTTAGTTCTGAGGGGAGTTTCTGGTACACCACAATTCTCTAAGGTTCTGGTTTCCTGCGCATAGTTCTGTGCATACGCAGAATCCCTACAACATGGCGCACCTAACGTTTGGTCTTAATATCTGAGATGCCTTAGTAGTGCTTTTATTAGTCCACAACGCCCTCACTCTGGTTTCCGGATAACAGGAGTGACGGTTTAACCTACCTAGGTTTTAGGCTATAGGTTCTTTCAAGCTTGATAATAAAAAAGGTTACACTAATCTAAGCCCAAGTGCTACTAAAGATCTCGTTGTATCTTCTTTTTAGTCCTAATGGCGGTAGAAATTCCCGCTCATAGTAGGGTGTCTCTACGTGCTCATTTGAGGACGTATGGGGTGCCTGATGACGGGATGGCAGTGGTGTTTGTCGTTAGTGCAAATGCCACTTACCCTTATGAGTTGTTTTACTCTTGGGTTACCTTTGAGGCTGTGGAAGACGTCGATAAAACGTTCCACAAATACACTGCTACGCAGGTGCCTCTTCATTATACCCCATATATGGCTTTAGAAATTCCTATTTCTACCTGGCAGCACACTATTTGGTTTAATGGCGCCCTCCCCCACACGGTCACCTCGGCGAGACTGGGTCCTTTGTCGATTGAAGGAGCTACCTGGCCGGTGCTGGCCGGACATACACCTCATCCACGCTACCTGACGGTAGGTGTGGATAGCTTACGTATACTACACACAACCCTGATTACGGTCCATAGGGCTTTAGTGCAGTATGTGTCGTGCACTGTACAGGTGGGGGCACCTACAGTTGCGGGACACGGGGCGGATCACCATCATGCGGTGGTGATCAGTCCTGTCATGGTAAACGCGGTTGTTGGCAAGCGCCCCCAGAATAAGGATGAGTATCCTTATTGGCTTGCAGAGAAATTCGATCAACTAGAAGCCGTGTTTCCCAACACTAGTCCTGTGGAAAAACACAGGATACTCACTATTACTTTGCCGAAAGAACTGGTCCCGGACATTGTCGATTGTGACAATTGGGGCAAGGTCTTTGCCGCGACCTATTCGAAGTGCTTCGGCACTACGTCTATGTCGGTACTACCTTCCGTTATCAACTAACTCCAGGAGGATCATGGTGCGGAAGCAGCTATTGAGTTGGGAATGCGGCTTATCGACAGCTTCGATATAGTATGTTCCATGATTATGGGAAATCTCAAAGGAAATGCCATGCAGTTTCAAGTGGGAAACATGATGGCACTAATTGCGGATGAAGATAAGCCGAGGGAGTTTGCAAAAGTTATTGCAAAAGCCTATAGGATGGTTGGACGTAGTGCACTAGGCGTGAAACCCGTCATCAAAATTCCTGATGTAGTACAGCACACTAAAGTGAGTTCGTCTACAAAAGACGATAAACCCAACTTTCCAAAACAAAATTGGCGAGCTAAAAAACAAGATAAACAGCAACAGAAACAGGAGACTCGTCCTGCATCCCCTGTTAAGGCGCATGTTGAACGCACTTATGATTTGCGTGATCGTTCTCGTATTAAGTCACCTGATAGGTTTCAGGTTCCTGACCAGCGCTCTCCTCGTTCTTCACAGGAAACAGCGGCTTCACACTTTGGTGGAGGAGACCGTGGGAGAGGCCGGGGTGCTCAAGGACGAGACCAGCCCCGACAGGCGGACGGAAGAGGCAAGCAGGAGGGTTCTGCACGTCCACGTCCTCCGTTTCAGAAAAAGAAAGTTGCTGCTATCTCAGCGAAGTATGCCTCAGATGATACGGACACAGCTTCTGAACATGAAATGGGCGCTGACGCTGCTAGACAGCGCGGCGGAAGTTACAGTAGTGCGGGGAGCACTGCGTCCATTTCTGGAGGCGACAGCAACTAAAATCTATGTAACAGTAGAAACAGCTGATACTCGCGTAGCCCCCCCTGAGAGATTATTTGACGTAGTCCTCAATACTGAGGGTGACATACAACGAAAAATTAACGCGGTATTTTGGGATAATCTGACGACCACCTATGATATACTATTGGCGGAGAAAGATTGGCCCCCGGCTTTCGTTCTAAACGCTCCAAGGGGGGAAGAAGTCATTCTTCCTTCTTTTGGACACGTTGTGCCCAAGGAGGAGTCTGGGAAGTTAGCCGAGGAGTGGGCACGGGTGCTAGCACCCGCGTTGTATCGTAATCAGGTGGGGTGGGATAAATGTTCTACCCTCCACGAAATTCCATTGCGGTCCGATCCCCAGCCTCAACCCCAATACCCTATGCGTCGAGAGGCTAGGTCTCACGTCGCGTCTATCCTTGAACAATTGGAATATCAGGGAGTAATTGAAACATGTGTGTCACCAATGAATAATCCTTTATTCACTGTAACGAAGCCTGACGGGTCGTACCGCCTAGTTTTGGATTACCGGCACTTAAACTCGCACTGCCGGAATTGTGCGGTACAAAATACCCATAGTTCGGCTCTCGTCGATAGTCTTGTGAGAAAGAGGTTCAAAACCACACTCGACTTGTCCAATGGCTTTTATTGCCATAACATATCCCCTCATAGTTATGAGTGGACCGCTTTTACTTCGGGTGGTAAACAAAAAGTGTTCAAAAGGCTCCCAATGGGCTATAAAAATAGTCCTGGGGTATTTGCTGCCCGTGTGGTCTCTCTCTTAGAGATGGTAGACCCGGAGGCATACTCGTACGTCGATGACATCTACTTGACAGACGACGAGTTGCTTCCACACCTTGCTCGCGTGGACAACATAATTACTATGTTTGCGGACTTTGGTTACAAGTTTAACTTTAAGAAGTCCCACATTGCCGAGTACACAGTTTTATTCTTGGGGTACGAACTCAACAATGAGGGCCGAGGCTTGGCTCCGCAGTTCCTTGAGAAATGCGCACGCCTTCGTATCCCTGCGACACTGAAATAACTACAATCATTGCTGGGCTTTCTGAATTTCGGCCGGACCTACATTCCTGAATATGCCCAGCATATCAAGACACTATATGCCTTGGTGCAACCTACTTTTACCAAATCTTGCTGGCTGCCAGAGCATTCGGCTGCATTGCACTCTTTGCAGTCTGACCTTCTTACTGCGAAATATTTACAAACTCGTGATAACCACACAAACCTGGTCATAAGAATTGTGCCGGGTGTGGAGGGGTTCACGTACTTAACATACAATGAAGGTGACACAGTCCCCATTGCATACAAATCTCATTTATATACTTCGGCTGAAATGCGTTTCTCCACTGTAGAGAAAGTTTTGACAGCAGTTCAGATGGCAATCCTGAAAGAACGAGCGCTATCACAGGGGAAACGCATGATGGTGGTGACACCATTTCCTGCCCTAGAGGCAGTCACTAAAGCAAGTGTGCCGAATTCTAAAGCTTTGCATCCAAGGTGGATACAATGGGCGACCTCCTTAGCCTCGCCTGACGTCGAATACATCTTTGACGCAGGGCTACAGACTCAGGAGAGTTTGAAGTATGAATTAGTTCATCCGGCTCCACTTACATTGCTCCCGTTGGAGGAGTTCCATTGTGTCATTTACACTGATGGGTCCGCGCAGCCCGCAACTGGATCAAGGCACGCTTATTCAGCGGCTTGCGCAATTGTTGTTGGTACTTTCGTGAATGGTGAATTCATACAGGATGCGGTGCATACGCAGACTTTGGGTGATTGTACCGCACAATTGGCGGAGCTTAGAGCTCTGGTGCTTGCACTGGAGTTTGCTGATTACAGAGTCACAACTCTTATAGTGAGTGATTCTTACTATTGTGTTCAATCTTACAACGACAATCTGCTGTTTTGGATCGCGAATGGATTTCGTGATTCAAAAGGTAGCACAGTGAAGCATAAAACGCTTTGGGCCAGGGTGGCTGAACTAAAAGGCAGTCGACCCCTTGTGAATGTTATTCACACTCTTGGTCACCAACGAGTTGGCGTCCATGCTGTCGGTAACAGTTTGGCTGATGAGGCAGCTAAAACAGCAGTGGCAACATACTTAGTAGCAGCAGTTACAAGATCCAAAAGTAAGATCGATGATGACATCTTGGCAGCCATTGCTGCTTCAGAGACTGGGACAGACTTCCCTAGGGGTTTCCCGTCTCGATACCATTATCACTTAAGTCCTGATAACGTCCCGTTAGTGAGGATTAATGATGTTGGGGATAGAGTTATTCCCAATTCGGACTGCAGGCCAGCTTTGGTACAAGCTGCACACGAGGGTGTTGCGTCAGCGCACGCCGGAGTGTCCGCAACTGTGTCACTGTTGCAACAGCGTTATTGGTGGTACGGTTTGTACAAACATACGCGGACTTATGTCCTCAATTGTGGTATTTGCCAACAAATAAAGCCATCTACGGTGGCGCGTCCACCACAAACGCAGCTGCATATATCTAATCAACCGCTAGCGTGTGTTTATTTAGATCACTGCGGTCCTTTTTCCTCAGACACTGCGTACAAGTATATCTTGGTTGCAGTAGATTCGTGCACACGTTTTCTTTGGGTGTGGCCACACAGGAGTGCTGACGCCCGGACTGTCATCAAAGCATTGCGTGTCTTTATAGGGAGTTTTGCATGTGGAACCCTCCATTCTGATCAGGGCCCAGCGTTCGCCTCTAAGGCGTACAAAGAAGCTATGGGAAGTTTGGGAGTCCAAGTCAAATTTTCGTCTCCATACCGGCCTGAGGGCAATAGTGTTGTGGAGCGAATGAACCGTGACCTAAAGCAATCATTGACAGCCAGGGTGTTAGGTACTGGCAAAAACTGGCTAGCTCATTTGTATGACGTCCAACGTGCACTTAATAATCTCCCTAGAAGGTCTCTGGGCGGGAGGACCCCGTACATGATGCTCTTCGGGGTTCAAATGTTTGTCCCAGACCTTGAGGGTCTCGACATGGCGGCAGCAGCCACGCCTTTTGACTTAGATGACCACTGTACTGTCTTACAGAATCTTCAAGAAGCAAGAGACACTCTAGCAAAAGAGCACATATCCTCTGCGTCCGAAGCTGGACTACAGATTCCGGTAGTCGGCTGGCTACCCAGAGTTGGTGATCTGGTCCGTGAGAAGGTGGAGAAGAAAAAGGAGTTTGGCCCCTCTTATCGTGCACCAGTGCTGGTGCTTGGAGTTGAGGGTACCCGTACAATTGTTTTGCCTCCTCTTCCTGGTCACAGAGACAACAGGTACATTTCAGTTGACAATGTCAAGCTACACAGGGTGGCCGATACTCCATAGTCTGACACCTTCAGTTTCTTGCCCTTCAATGATGCGCAGTTCTGTTGTGGTGCCACCATCTGACATCGTGCCTGAGGTTGCCATTGAAATGCAAGTACTTTCTGATTCTGCTGTGTCACCTGCGGATGATGATGCTGAGTATTCTTATCCTGCTGATGTTCCATTGTCCCTTTTGCATTCAAATGACATTATCCAGTCTAATTCTTCCTTTGGAACTGAATCATTGACTTCCACTGCCCCTTCCAAATTTTCGAAATTCTTTGCCTGGTTCAAGAGACAATTTTTGGTTCCCCCCTGGAGTTACATTTGGCTGGTGCTCATTTGCATTTTTTTGTTCATGTCCATTGGTTTTGTGGTGGTGTTTTTTAGGCTTATAAATGGACACTACCTGCATGAACGTTCTACAATTAGATTAATTAATGGAACTTTGGCCCCACATTCATCGTCACACATCATGAAGAGGGACCAGACTTTTGTGAACATCACCGCCTGGCCTGTCCGTGATGGAATAGCATGGGATGCAGTTAAATTCCAAATTCATGGGCCCACGGAAGTAATTAATGTACCATCTGTATATCGTGTTTCTATGGGTGATGTGGTTAAACAGAACATTCGGTCTGATGATTGGGATGTAAAAACTATAGAGACACTGTTTTCTGATTTGAAATACTATGCCGCATTTGATGCTGAGGATTTGTATTTGAATACTGGAAACTATGCAGAGCAGTTTTGTTATCAACATTATGGTACTCATTTTCTTCATAGGGCTAACACATTTCGTAGTTTAGTCAACTTTACTCAGTGGGAACATTGCCCTGCCCCGATGATTGGTAGTTCAAAAACATTGGTTGACAAATTTTCATATTTTTCGGATTTTAGTGTGTCCAATAATGCATCCTTTTATTTTAAACTTAGGGATGAACCTATTTCAAAGGTGCGTTTGACACACACTAAATTGTTGTTTTCCAAGTCCTTCATGGACGATTTGGCAATTGGAGGGTATGACGTTTGGAAAGATGCTATTGATCTCAAATCGGTTTGGGGAACTAAGTCTTGGCAAGTACGGGGGACAGAGGCGTTACATCGTGCCTGCCTAATCCCAAACCACATGTTATTTTTAAATTCCACAATTTTTCAGACAACCTGTTTTGGATTGGCTATTTCTAAAAAATTAAATTCCCCCTCGATCCCGGATCTGGGTGCTTATCCTGGTTGGGAGAATCACACAGATCTGTCCCTTACTATGTTGCAGTCTTTTATTTCCAATTCCACCTTTAATATTAGTGCATTGGACCCTAAAGGTTGGTTGGTATGGCAGAGAACATCGGATACCTGTCAACGTAGATTTTTAGGGTTGATTCCCGGGTACATACAAGATAGAGTAGACCCTCGTTTTTTGTCCACATACACTGTCACTACCTACTCGGTAGGTAAATTGTGTCAGTCTTGGTTGCAGCATTCCACATTAGATTCAGTAAAAATTCACTTGTCACGTTTGCATGACAAAATTGATTTGAATGATTTTGTTAAAGGTCCCGCATTGGGAAGATCCAAACGATGGGTATATGCTGTTTACAACGAGGTTTGGAAGTTGTCGCAGATTGAGGCTGCTTCCAGGCTCCGTGCAATTGACCAGGCCAATATGGAAAAAGTATTGGCAGTTATAGATAATAGTATTAATACCTTATCTTCGAGAATATATACATTGGATAACATTATTTCATCTGTTGTAGATATTGTCCAGGAGGATGTGTCTGTATTATATCATGGTCAAAATCAATTACGTTCGATTATGCAATTTGCTTGGACTTTGCAGACGTTAAAGGCGGGGAAAGTACCTTGGGATTACATGAATATTTCTTCTTTATTCCGCCCTTTTAATCTGACAGCAAAGCAGCAATTCATGTCCATGAAAGATGCTACGTATTCACTACTGCATATAGAAAAGGTAGAACCTTTGCCTTTTTCTGTGGCTGAGTCTGAGTATGCAGTGTGGCTCATCCATGGGATGGTCACTCTCCCGATTTCTATGTATAGGTTTAGTTCGTGCATGAAACATTACGCCTTGGGCAGATATGAAAAACTTGGTTCTGCATTTTTGCATGAAGTCTGGTCTCTCCCATTTACATATCGATGTGAGAGGGACGGCAAAGAAGTTTATTTGAAGGGTGAGGAGTGTACGACTGCTCCTGATCATTCCGTTGTGTGTAGACATATCCAATTACATGGATCGTGTAATATGAATGCCCCTAATTTAGCTTGCTTATTGAAGGGCATTCCTGTGCCAGTTATAACGCCGTCATTTACGCTGCTTGCTAATGGTAGTTATCTGCTTCTAAATAGTGAGGCTTGCTGTGGGATGTTAGCTGGAATTCCCTATATTGTTTCAGTTTCACGAAGGGTAATTTGCTGTAATAACGTGCTTTTCCCACCCCCGCAAGGCCGACTGGATATATCCATCTGGCCGACGATTCCGACCTTGAAAGCAGAGTTCAATAGGATGAGCAGAATAAGGGCTCTTTTGTCTCAAAAGGAGGTTGCGTTGACTTCGTCACGTGAAACATTTCTCCTTCAGGTGGCGAACACTCGCACGGAAGTTCAAGCTCTTTTGAATACTGACCTCCCCCTACATTTTGGCACATTAATACACACTATCTTCAATGCTTCTTCTACGACTGGTCTGGTCCATTTTTTTAAAATTGTAGGCTCTGGCCTTGTGACGTCTTTCCAGTCTATCTTTGGTATAATACCAGCTATTTTTCATTCTATTTTTTCTGGAGTTTTCGGAGGGTTTCCTCTGATTCTCGCATTAATTGCTGGCATACTCCTGTTGGTCTGCGCTCTACGCTATGGATGCACGACTTGCGCTACTCGACCACGGATTCAGCCTGTTCCATCTGCGTAGCCGGATGTGGGAATCCTATGGGACTTTACCACTGGCTACCTTGAGTGTCGCTTATGGATTATCCTTCCGGTTCACGTTTTTTACTTGTGTACAGCCTGTTTTTCACTGTCTCGAATGTCCATTCCAATGGGCTCTGGATATGTGTTTGTCAAACTTGGTGTCGCCTGACCTGGATTTTGATCAACTGATGTATCCCTTAGTGGTTCATGAGTTTGACTGTTCTGGAGTCGGGTTTATGGCCTTGGGTGCGGCGCATGGAGTCCTTGGATTATGGGATATCGAGAAGGCAGCAGTTGACTTCCTGGCACGAAGTTACATCGAGATGCCTGCTTCTTGTCCACGTGGAGTGCTTGATACTCATTTCCCTGTGGAACACGTGTGTTCTTTTTCTTTGCTGAATTGGATGACAGACAATTTTGCGGATGACTCCAATGATTTTCTACTGGAAGCTGCGGCTGCATATGCTGCTTATACTTTCGTACATTGACAATTGTGCTCACACTGTTTGATGGTGAGTCGGGTGGAGCTAAATTTTTTTACATATTTTTTTTTCTCTTCGAATTTTTTTTCCTCTCATTTTCTGAACTTACATTTCAAGCTCTTTAGTCTGCATCGTTGATCTTGAACTCTGCGTTCTGTTGAAATATTCGCCCCTGGTTATACCGTGGTTCGATCAAAGGGGGATGTCACGTGGTTTTAGGCCACTCCCTATTTACAGTGCTAAGTTAGCTCAATCACGTTAGTTGTTAGACAACCATCTTACTGCTTTTGCTGCCTTTGCACCCGACACTGTTGTTACATGTTATTCATTTGAGAAATGCAGACTCGCTCTTGTCTCAAGTGAATGTTATTTATACATCCTTAACAGTTGCTAGTGCCCTTGGTCTGTACATCGAGTAAAGAACTGTTCTAGGACACTAAACGGTGCCGGCTGATTGTGTTCAGGGTGATCGTACCACTGTTTAGTCATAACATGCACGCAGCTGCAAATACCAGAAAGTCGTAGGCTTTAATATTACAGCGCAACGTTTTGTCAGGGCATTCGATAGAAGAGCTGAAGCAGAGAACACTGAGCTGATCCTGTGATGTGATACACCTAAGCTGATCTATACGGTATGGGGTCCCCTATGCAAGCCTATGAGACCTTCTAATAGTCTAATAATATTTTATTAGTTGCTAGAGAAAGGAGGGTGGGTGTTTTCCACTGTCATTATCAATATGATCGCTCCTTTCATTTTCTATGGTATTGTAACAATGCTAATGGTAATGATCTTAACCATTTGTCTGCTTATGTTAGCCAAAGTACTGTATAACAGGACTCGAGGTTTATGAATAAATTCTTTAAACTTTACTGTGTCTTAGTTATTCTGTTGTGGACTGATATATATGTGCAAACGGGTATTTCGGGTTCCCACCATTCCTGAGAATAACTAAGTCGCATGTTCTGGGTTGTCTATACATTGGGACCGCCGAGCTAAATCTCGGATAACGAATGTGACACTAAGCTAGTCGGATAAGGGGTTCTTAGTTCTGAGGGGAGTTTCTGGTACACCACAATTCTCTAAGGTTCTGGTTTCCTGCGCATAGTTCTGTGCATACGCAGAATCCCTACAACTACTCTTTAATTACATTGCACCGCCTGTAAATAAATGTGTGTATTTAAAATTTTTAAAGCCGTGGCGTTTCAAGGATAAATCTTAATTTGGTGAACACCTTTCTGTTTTTTTGTCCTGTCCCTACTAAGGGCCATATTATCAAGGATCGGCGATAACATTATCGCCGCTTTAGCGGCAGGAAACTGGCGCTAAAGCGGTGATAATGGGCTTGATAACCAGAACCTGGGCTTCTATGGGAATTCACAAGGGCATATTATCAAGCTCATTATCGCCGGTTTAGCTGCAATTTCCTGCCGCTAAAGCGGCGATAATGTTATCGCCGATCCTTGATAATATGGCCCTTAATGAGAGCAAACACAAAATTTAACAGAGTGGTCTTGGAGTGTGTAGTCAGCGCTGAAAGGAATCGTTAGTTTGTAGCACATGGATTCATTTTCCACTGAGGCAACGTTTGTCAACAACTTGATATGAATTATACAGAACTGCTTGGGGAGAGAAAACCCATCAACTCCATTTGAAAACAACAATGACAAATAGGAGCATTAAAAGAACAGTTACCAAATATTTCAGTGCAGAAATCATGTGTTACAAAGACAGCCCCACAGGGCCAGATCCTTCAAACTTAAGCAATGTTTAGTAACGCCCATGAGTACATAACCTGGTAGTAATGCAAACGTGGCCAAATTATATGATATTGTCCATTTTCCACAATGCTACATCATTTGCTATTTTGCTCAGGCTCTACGATTGTGTACTCAGGGGCATATTTTCAAGAAACTGCGTTAAAATTATCGCCGCTTTAGTGGCAGAAAACTGCCACTAAAGCGGCTATAATGGGCCTGATAATATGCCCTTGAGAATTCCCATAGAAGCCCATGTTCTGGTGTCAACATGGGCTTCAATGGGAATTCTCTGCGGCATATTATCAAGCCCATTATCAAGCACGGCGTTAAAATTATCGCCGCTTTAGCGACGGAAAACTGCCGCTAATGCGTCGATAATTTTAACACCTTGCTTGATAATATGCCCCTAAGTGCATGTTGTACACTGTTGCCTAGTTTCACTTGCACACATGCACCTATTTTCAGCGATGACTCCTCCGCTATGTTGGAGGAGCGTCACCTATACCCCCCCCGTCAGGAGCCTTAAACCTGAAAAACAAACAATAATAAACTAGGGGGATTATTAACAAGACACTTGCACTGCCGGTACGTCAATTTTCCCCATGTTAAGAGTGATGCACTGGCAGCTCAAGGGGCTCGTAAATAAGCCCCTAGGTATATTATAAAAAAAATTCCTACCGCCAAGTTTTGGGCGTGGGTCAGAGTAGGAGGCAGGCACGAGAGGAGGTGTTTAGCACTGCTATACAGTGCGCATGATGGTCTGGCCAACCGTCATGCGCAGTGAAGCTCTCCCCAACCCAGCTGCCTTGACAGGTTGCAGAGAGCAAGCACAGGCTCCTAGTATCACTGGAGCACAAATTATTGGAGCTCAGGCCAATACTGACACTGATTCCATGCTGCTACCAGCAGCATTAGAGCAGTGTCAGGATTGGCCAGTGCAGCCTGTGCTCACGGAGAAGAGGATCCTGGAAAAGTGGGATCTGACAATCTGGTTATGCGGCAGGTAAGTTTTGTTGTTATTGATTATTTGTGTCGTCTGTACCCCCGCCTTAATCCCCCACACTGCCTCCTCCCCACCTCACTACTCTTCCGAGATACCGGCCGCCACTGCATATTTTCCCACTTAACACAATTCAGCATCAATGTCCATTTTTAACTCAAATTTGTTTTTTTCCTTTTGTCTGGATTCCACTGCAGATGTAGCAGGCACTTTAAGCGCATTGCTGAAAGGCAGCTTTCTCACTTGCAGTGGAACCTGAGTGACACGGGTTAGCAGCACATCTCTGCAGTTGGGCCAATAACGCACTGATCTATCACGGTCTGATTGGAATTTATGACCAATATGCTAAGCACAAATTTCTACAAGAGATGAAGTAATACAGTAAGATATCCGACTGGTATTAGAGCCTGTGACCTTCAAGCTACACATAGATCTCTGCGGTCCGCGTTTTAACTCACTGACCAATCTCACATGCTTCAAAGTCAGAGTCACCTTGCTGCTCTGCACTTCATGAGAAGGGAAGAGCAGGAATATGCCGTATTTAAGGCAATACAGCGCATTCCTGCCCCTTCCTCTGCGCTGGCGCACTTTTGGCAACCTATCAGCAACAAAGGCACCATGGTGCAAGGGTGCCTGCATTGCATGCAGGATTGTTTTTGTGCAGAAAGAGACACCTTCCTGCACACAAACAATCCTGAGAGGCATATTCCTCTTTCTATTTGTGTGCTGCAGAATGCAGCACACATAGAAAGAGGAAAGACCTCATTTAGGGGGTTTTGGCATATGGCACCTTAGCAAGTCACCTTGCTACACTGCCCTACCTCAAAGTGAAAGGGGAGGAATGCACTGTATTTGTCCAATATGGTGCATTCTGTCCTTTCCCCAATTGCTGGTGCAGTTTCAGCAGCCTAGCGTCAATGCAGACACCCTTACACCATGGTGTAAGGGTGCCTGTGATGTCGGCAGGATTGTTTTTGTGCAGAAAAGAGCACCTTCCCACACAAAAACAATCCTGGGAGGCTTTTTCCTCTTTCTATGTGTGCTGCAGAATGCAGCACACATGGATTGGGCAAAAAACGAGAAGAAAGAAAGTTATTTCTCCTCGTGCCTCCCCTAGGGAGGCGTAAGGTTTTGGTGCATTCTCAGGTTTACATGGTTTTGTAAATCTGGAGAAGCGTCACAATACATGGGTGTTGCGTGGGACACCCATCCCAACGCCCATGGAACGCATCTCTAGTGCAGAGTAAGGCAGCACAGCGCTGTATGCTTCCAGTGAGGGCTGCTGCTCATTCTACATGGTGGGACAGCTGCTCCTCTGCTACCAGCACTGCAGTTCCCATGAGCACAGGCTCCCAACTCACCACGCAATCATAGCGCTTCTCTCATGCTATTACTCCCAGCATGACAGAAGTGCTAGGATTTGGTGGAGGGGGCCTGTTACATGTTCCAGCAAGGACTGGGAGCCTGTGCTCAAGAGCCCTGCAGATATCTCCAAGAAATTGCCTGGAGATATCCAAGTGTACAGGTCGGTTTGGCCGGCCATTAGTGCCCACTACTCCTCCTCCTCCTGCTGGTGACGCTGTGACCTGGCCCCGCCCCAGACTCGGCGGACAAGCAAACTCAGCGGAGTCAATAAAAAATAAAATGATAAGAAAAGTATTTTATTATCCTTTTATTTTCCATATTCTGCCTTTAAGCAGTGGCATGACGCTCCTTGGCCATAGCCAAGGAGCCGCCCCTGTACATTGCCTTGCCTTACTCCATATTTATGAGACCATTCAAAGCCACGCAAAGTGGCTTTGTGTGACCTCACAAATATGATTTTGTAGTTTGCAACACTGAGGCATCACAAAAAGTGATGCTCCGGTGGCACAAGGGGCTCATAAATATACCTCAAAGTAACAAGGAGAAACAAAGATATTTCTCCTTGTTACACCTCTCCTGGAAAGGTGTACCTTTTTGGTGCATGCTAAGGTTTACCAGTACTGATAAATCTTGGAATGCGGAAAAAACCATGGTAATTGCATGGGAACGTCCACACAACATCCATAGAACGCCTCCCCAGGGCAGAGTAAGGCAACACATCGATTTGAGCTGCGTTGCCTTACTCCAGATTTATGGAGCCACTCAGGGCCACGCAAAGTGGCCTTGCATGGCTTCATAAATCTGACTTAAGGTTTGCGTCACTCTTGCGCCACGTTGCGTGGTGGAAGAGCGACGCAAACCAGCTCACAAATAGAACCCAGTGTTTTTGCTTATGCCTAGTTGTTTTCTATTGAAGTTGGGTATCTAATACTGCTTCAACTTTAGTATAACTGATGTATTAAATAGGTTATTTCAAACGTATCAAAATGGTCCACCCCATTCTTGTCTCTATAAATACTCAAATAAGATAACATAACATAGGCACAATAACCCCGAATTGAGTTTCACATTTTGGCTTGTAATATGCAGAGCCTGATCAAGTTATTGTATGATTTCCATATTCATTATTTTAGTATTCCCGCCTTCTTTGCCATCCATTGAAGCCCTCACTTCTTTTTGGTGAAGATTCTTCCTTTTTCCTTGCTTCTTTATTGATTTCTCTCAGTTTTTATTCTTTTCATTTACTGTACAGTTTCTGTTTCACTAGTTTTGGTCTGTTTTTGTTTTACATTTTGTTTTTCATTTTATCTCTTTATCTTTATGGGTATTTTTATTTCTCCTTTTGTTATGCATACTTTCTGTTCCTCTTTTCTAGCTCTTTGATTTCCTGAATTTACGTTTAATCTATTGTTCCAATCAATTCTGTTTTTCTTCCATTGACTGCTCTGTCACTTATTTCCTCTACCATCACTTCCTTGCTTCGGTCCTTTTATATCTTCATGTCTGGTATGTGCCCAAACTCTTAGATTTTACAAGAATTATATATATTACACCATTACTCATAGGGGCTTTCATCCAGTCCTCTTTATTTAGTGGTCTGCTATTACATCATTCACATTTTTTCTGGCCACTACAGCATGGGCAGAGGGCCAGCCCACTTTCGCCATTGGCTAACTTCACTGTGAGTGATGACATTCTGGTGGATATTTACAAGAAAATCCCAGAGCGCTATGTTATGCCAAATTTGGCAACCCCGCGCGCTGGAATTTTTAAAATGCAGTGCACTCCTGCATTTCCGCTGGCATTAAAAAAGCTGCCTACTGCCAGCGCTGGCACCCTTGGGCCATGTTGCAAGCCGCCTGCGCTGCAGGGGTTATTATTTATGTGCAGGAGGGTAAACAATCAATAATGGAGAAG
Organism: Triturus cristatus; assembly: GCF_964204655.1. Taxonomy (NCBI): domain Eukaryota; kingdom Metazoa; phylum Chordata; class Amphibia; order Caudata; family Salamandridae; genus Triturus; species Triturus cristatus. The sequence continues at coordinate 303,696,924 of NC_140594.1, read as the reverse complement.
TGCTTTGCGCCAGTTGGTAAATATGAGGAATGGCGCCACGCCACCGGAGCATCAGAAAAAGTCACGCTTCAGTAGCGTTAGGGGCTTGTAAATATGCCCATCTACTTTTTCACAAGAAGCACATCCGCACACAAAATAGTTCCCTACGTTGACTACTATGGCAATCTGTGCTCTTTGAGTCCAAAAAATATTTTTACTTTTATACAGTGATTTGTTTAATATAGTCTGTAGCCCAGCAACACCTCCAACAGTAACATTTTATAAAAACCATAACAAAACAAGCCATGACTAAGTCAAATGGTTGTCGGCCAACATAAGACCTATTGTCTCGAAAAATACTTGTTTTCTTTTTTCTTGGCTTCTCAGTGAGAACCAAGAGAAGCCCAGCAGGAGCAAAGTGCTCGTAACCGATCCGAGAGTCAGGCCAGGATGTCAGGCCCAGTCCACTTTTGAGAACAGTCTCCAGTGATACATTCACCTCTCAAACATTCATTATTACAAACTTTCGTAATTATCTGTTACTGCGCCAACTCCATTTACACCAGAACAAAACACTTAGGGGCATATCAACAACAACCGGCGATAATTATCTCTAAGCGCACTTAGCGCTAGGATAATTATCGCCGGCTAGCGTGAATTTTTATCGCTGAGATAGCGTGCTATTAGCAACGCTTATCTCAATAGCGATAAAAATCCTCATGCAGCAGGCTAACCTGAGATTATCGCTGGAAACCCAGCGATAATCTCACGTTACCTTGTTGATAGGGACAGGCAAACTTAGCCATGATATCCTCCTTCCATAGGATATCATGGCTAAGTCAGAAAAATACCAGACATAAAAAAGCAGCGTTAACCGCGGTTAGCGCTGCTTTTTTTGTCTCTAACAGGGTTAGCGACATTCTTGATAATAGGAGAAATGTCGCTTAGCGACATTTCTCCTATTATTTTACTCTGGAACGCCCCCTTTGCATCTCATTAGAGATGCAAGGGGAAGCGTAGAGTAAAAGGGTGCTAACATGCAAATTTGCATGTTAGCACCCTGTTGTTGATAGGGCGCTAGTTTTATCTCTCCTTTTTTGGCTTTTAAAGCCAAAAAAGCAGAGATAAAGCCCTTGTTGATATGCCCCTTGTTTTTATAATCTGCTTCATACTGGAGTATTATCTTCAGGTTGTATTGTAAATAGTAGGGGCTGCTAATACTCATGGTGATCATACACAGAGACTGGCATCTTCCTACTGCCCCTAGAAGCTCTCTTGTAACACGCCCTGATTGGGATGCACAAATTCAAAGCACTACTACATGCATAAAACCAGTACAAACTGTCCGGGCATTTCTTCTAAGGTTACTCTTTTCGAAACAATCCTGCAAGAACACTGTAAAAGTAAAGATGGGCCAACGCAACATTTTTGATAGAACTGCCACGCTGTAAATGGCCAATCAACACCCTTCTCGAATTTGAGAAATGTCTCGTTTTTTTTAATATTCAGGCATGCATCTCAATGTCCCATTAATTTATAATCAATATTTTGTCGATGAAAAAGTAGATATATCTTCTACTTTATAATGCATTTCAACAATAATAGTGGTTATCTACTATCTATGTAATTATATATTTTTCTGTTTCCCAAAACTGCAGCAACAGCTGATACCAGTGCATAATTAATTTTAGAATTGTTGTCGCCATAAAGCCAACTTATTCATTTCAAGAGCTCTTTCTGGGTAAATAATACCCAAAGATATTTCTTTTTTAAGTCAATGGACTGGCTCTTTACTAAAAACACGATTTGCTCTGCTCGTGTTATATTTAGTCAGCGGATAGAAGTAAATAATCAGACGATTTTTCCAGAATTTATTGCTCTCTCAAGGTCTGGACTAGAGACAGTATGTTTTCCAAAGAGTATTAATGAAAAGTATATAGATATATATATATACACACACCTATGCACAGGGGCTTTCATTTCAGCGCTCTTCATTCATTGGCCTCTTCAAGCTCCTCTCACATTTTGCTGCCCACCACAGCATGGGAATATAGGTCAGCCCATCTCATCCATTGGCTGCCTCTCTCTGTAAGTGACACCATTTTTCCTGATCACAAATTCACAGCCAATTGAAAAGGAGTGATCTTTAGTGGCAGGGACGATGTAGCTCGGCTGTGGATCACTCATTTATTTTTTCATATCACATGCATTTGAAAAACTAAATAAATATTTTAAAAGATACATGTTTACCGATGTCAGACCTATGGGCTTTGGTACTACTCGTTTTACCAATATATGTCTGCGATTCATTTTTTTCTATTTTGAGGAAGATAATTATAACATTCATTATTCCCATAAGGAGTCATAGGGTCGAACACAATAAATTTGGTATAATCCGCTCTAGGGGTGGTCATTTTCGTCAAGGTTGGTGTAAATGTTAGTAACATTCTTTTTTCCAAAGCCGACGGAATAGTTGAAGTTTGTTTTAATATTTTCCGTAATTTATATGCTGCTTATCACATCTAAAGAAACATTAAGAAAAGTTTCCTTTTGAAGAAAAAAGCCATGGGCGTTTTTTCGTACCCCTTTACTCTCTCCTCTTGTATATCAATCACCGCTGGCATGTCCAGGCGACGTGCCAAAGTCTGCAAAATGCCTCTGACGTCAACTCGGAGAATTGGTTCAGGAGTCTGGCGCCATCTTGTGGTAAATATTAATTTCTCGACTCCGCAAAATGACAAGACGGGCTCGTACTAGTGTTATTTACGAAATGTATAGTGGGACAAAGCAAGCAAGATACAAACCCGCAGCAAGGTCATTGTTTTTGTCCGTTACAAACTCGATATAAAGTATATCTTTAAACGTTTTAACCTTGTAACTTATAAATATATAGGGGCAGATTTACAAGCCCCTTGCGCCACTTTAGCGTCACTTTTAGCATGGGAAAAGGGACGCAAAAGTGGCACAAGGGGCTTGTAAATCTGCCCCATAGTCTCCATTCTAGATTGCGCCCCACGTCTACTACCGACCACAATATCTTCAACTTCTTGGGGTACACAGCCTCAGTTTGAAGGAACTCCCTTAGGGGCATATTATCAAGCCAGGCGATACAATTATCGCCGGTCTTGATAATATGCCCCTAAGACTTTCATCTTTCGGCGGATGAGAGAGGGAGGCACAACCTTCTTTAGCAAGCCCTTGGCAGCAGTAGTTCTCCACTTAAGTGCGTACCTCCTACTGTGCCCTGATGAAGCTTTTAACCTAAAATATCACATTCCAACGGTAACTGATAACCTATACATGAGGCAAAGTGTCAGAGAGGGCTTTCCTTTTTACGCCGATACATAGAGGTGAAAGTTTGGGTGACACTTTATTCTGAGAAAATGAACAATAAGTGAGACTGTTACAGGGTAATAGCTTATTCCGATGTTATGTTTTGAGGGTTACGAGATGCAAAGAGCTCAGCGTTTAAAATGGGAAATTACCAAAAGAAGCATGGCCTGCATAGTTAGGGGCGTGGCTTATGCACCATCCACATTTTTGTAGTGATACTTATAGTGTGTCACCCGAAAGTTATTGCAGTGCAAAATTAAAAAATCTGAATTATAAACAGGAACTAAATCACTGACATGGAATATCTTAACATTTTTTATAATAATTGATCAAAAATCGATTAGTGTTTTTCGCCACTAAAGTTAAGGAGATGAATATATGGCCATTTTTAATTAGTAACGGGTCTGAGACCCTGAGGGACCCGGTCCACCTAAAGCCCTGACAAAGCTCATCGTGGATGCCTAGACAGGTATGTAGCAATGAAAAGTGCAGCAGGCGCAGTGGCTCCGGGACACTGGGGAGATGGGACCCCAAATGTAGCTGGTTTTTCAACTGCCCAAAGGATGCTTCCTTTGGTGCCAATTGCACCTTTGTTACACCACTGAGCCTATTCGCAATGACTGAGATAGTCAGTTCAAAATGACATCACAACCCAGCTCTAGTAGGAAGATTTTAGCTAGCCCTGAGATAGATGCAAATTATTTAAAACAACCAATGGGTGACCTGACATGACACTAAATTTAAGGACAGCCATTCTGGCTTCAAACAACACAACACAAAAATATCAGGAATTCCGAACAAGTTAAACCGTATCATGGTAACATCAAATTCCAGGCGGTGGTTCTAAGAATGCTGAGCAACTGTAAAGAAGATAGTTACACCTAGAAGTAGTGTAGTAAAGCCTTTATTTGGGAGCAAGCAGGTACAACTCCTCACGGTAGAAGATCCAATCCAACTGATGCTCACCACTACTATTCTAGAATCCCTCTATGTAGTATGCTTCCAGTTACTATGCCACTGGAAGCATCATAGCTGGGATGTTACATATTCCTTCTTTACAATGAACGAGGAATACAAGGCAGTACTATAAATTGAATATAATGTGTCAACAAAAGGAAAAATAAGAAAGGTTAAACATAAGGCAAGTAAGATGCACACAATAAAATGCTTGTTTCTAGTCCAGGGAGGACTTGGCCTGGCAGTTCGGGATAAACTGTTCCCATTGGGCACAGGGTCAAGACTGATTTGCATATGGCTGGGTCCAAACTGGAATGGCACAGTGAGCAAAAAAACGATGGATTTAGGCCCAGATCTCTGTACTGGGGTGCATGTATGACATTGTTCTGCATTCTGTCCATCAATAGTTCTTTTTGCATTTGTCACCCCGAGTGGGACGGGTATGCTCAGACGTGAGTCCCGTGCTCTCCATGCCACTGGAATCAAGCTATCCTGGCTGAAGAGGGGTGAAACCCCCGAAACCAGTCCTAGGATGCTTGTTTCCAGTCCAGGGAGGACTTGGCCTGGCAGTTCGGGCTGGACTGTTCCCATTGGGCACAGGGTCAAGACTGATTTGCATATGGCTGGGTCCAAACTGGAATGGCATGGTGAGTAAAAAAAACGATGGATTTAGGCCCAGATCTCTGTACTGGGGTGCATGTATGACATTGTTCTGCATTCTGTCCATCAATAGTTCTTTTTGCATTTGTCACCCCGAGTGGGACGGGTATGCTCAGACGTGAGTCCCGTGCTCTCCATGCCACTGGAATCAAGCTATCCTGGCTGAAGAGGGGTGAAACCCCGAAACCGGTCCTAGGATGCTTGTTTCCAGTCCAGGGAGGACTTCGCCTGGCAGTTCGGGCTGGACTGTTCCCATTGGGCACAGGGTCAAGACTGATTTGCATATGGCTGGGTCCAAACTGGAATGACATGGTGAGCAAAACAACGATGGATTTAGGCCCAGATCTCTGTACTTGATTAAATGTATGAAATTGTTCTGCATTCTGTACATCAATAGTTCTTTTTGCACAATAAAATGTAGACACACAATAAGATGTACCATGAAATACCTATGTCACTATTCCTCTCTTTTGTACATTTTTTTTTTACAGGACCTATTTTTTATATTTTACTGGTATGTTCACTAGTCTCCCAGTGCATGTGACTTTAATACCACTACAAGAGGGTTATTCAGCAGTTTGTGCTGTCTTTGCTGTAATATTTCCATTGCAAGTATTAGAATGATGAGAGTGATCCTTCCCTAACTCCGTCACCTCATCCCACAACCAATTCATGGAAGATGGTTTCTTCTTTATGTGACACTCTGTATCTATACAATCTTCCCTACATTTAGCGATCTGGCTGTGGTGCCAAATTTTATTGTCACTCAGCTTTGCAGATTTCGAGTAAGTATACAAAACTTGCAAAGGTGTAGAGAACTTGCTCTCTCCTTTTTTTACCATTGTACCAAGTTTTATTTTGACCCAATCTCCAACCTGCAAATCAGCTTCCTTAGTGCAATGTTTCTTATCAAAGTTAACTATGTAGGATTCATGTATCTTTCGTAAATTTAAACGCACAACAGCAGGTAACCATTTGTCAAACACTCTCTTACAGTTCCATGCTACATTGGGTTTTGTGAATGGTTCTCTACCTCTTAAAATCCTAAAGGGACTGTAGCTGGTACAAGTGGGAGTGATTCTACACGCCCATATAGTACTAAATAATTCTTTCTCCCACTTTTTTCCAGCACTAAGAGATGCTTGAATGCTTCCCATGATCACTCTGTTGAAGCGCTCAACTATGCCGTTTCCGGCAGGGGGACAAACAGGAGTCTTCCTTTCACTAATACCATTCCTTTTTAGAAACTTTAAAAAAACATCTGGTGTACATTGTGGACCATTATCGCTAAGGATGCTTTTAGGTATTCCTTCTCGTATGAATAATTTTTCTAAAAATCCTATGACTTCTTTGGAGTCATGTTTCTCAGTAATTTTAATTTCAGGCCACTTTGAGTAGTTATCAATGACAACCAGGATATGCTTCATATTACCATTATCGCCCTCGATAGGACCCAGCCAATCAATACTTAGGTCCTCCCAGGGATGATCCGGAATATGTCTGGTACCAAAAGAAGGTTTATATACACGTTGTACCTTATCAGAATTTTTGCAAACAGAACAGCCTTACTAAACTTTCAGTATACCTGTCAATCCCAGGCCACCAGTAGAACATCTTTATTTTGTTTTAAAGTTTTACAATTCCTAGGTGGCCTTTATGGCTAATTGCAAAGATCCTGGGGCGTAATTTTGACGGCACAATGACTCTTTCGCCCAGACATAAGTAGTTACTGTTGTCAATTGACAATGTTGCAGGGATTCTGCTTATACACAGAACTATGCGTAGAACCCCAGGACCACAGTGAATTGTGGTGTACCAGAAACTCACCTCAGAACCCAGAACCCAGTATCCGGCTATCATAAGTGTCCCATTCGTTATCCGAGATTTGGCTCGGCGATCCCAATGAAAAGACAACCCAGAACAAGCTACTCAGTGTACTCTCAGGAATGGTGGGAATCGGAAATACCTGTTCGTATATTATTCTCACATCAGTCCACAACAAGAATCAAATGAGACACGGTGAAAATAAAAAGTGTTTATTTTTATAGACCACGTGTCCTAAGATGCAGTACTTTGGCTAATACAAGCAGACAAATGATTATAATCAAAACCATCAGCATTGTTACAATACCATAGAATATAAAAGGAGTGATCATGTTATAATGACAGTGGATACTACCACCTTCCCTTTACTAAGAAGCTAATATTATTATTATGCTAATAGAAGGTCTCTTAGGCTTGAATAGGGGACCCCATACCTCAAAGATCAGCTTAGTGAAATCACATCACAGGAGCATCAGGAGTCTTCTCGCAGGAAGGCTCGTCTTCGGTCTGAATATTAAACATGATGTCTGCAATATTAAAAGCACCAACTTTCAGGTATTCGCAGCTGCCTGTGTGTTATGGCTAAATAGTGGGTCGATCAACCTAGAGGGGAAAACATGCATTGTCTAACAACCCAGACTGTTTGTCACGCCATGTACAGACCAAGGTCGCTGCGCAGAGCTCGGGATGGTAACAACAGATTGCTTTCGTGTGAGGCAAAGCTCGAGTCAGCAGTTTGTTTAAACAATACCATGTAGATGCAGTGTCGTGCGCAAAAGCAGCAAGATGGCTTTCTAACAGCTAACGTGGTTATGCTAACTTAACAATGTATGTACGTATTAAGGGACTCCTTACTACGCCGGGCAGCAGTGCAGAGGCACAGGTAATGTTCAAGACATGCGAGTAAAAACATAGTGGACGACAGTTCACTCAATCCATGAACGTATATGCAGCATACGTGGCAACTGCTTCCAGCAGAAAATTGTTGGCACGGCCACTAAAGGTTTCAGCCATCCAGTTAATCAAAGAAAAGGAACATACATGTTCTTCAATCTGCGGAGCCTCTAGCACCATCAGAGGGCAACCAGCGTGTACTTCCAAATAACTCATATCCAAGAAGTCATATGCCGCCCTTGCGATGTCCCAATTACCCAGGATACCATGCGCCGCACCACAGGCCATAATCCGAACACCAGAACAGGCGAACTCGTGAGACACTAAGGGCCTCATCAGCCGATCATAATCCGGGTCCGGAGACACCGTGTTGGATAAGCACAAATCCAGAGGCCATTCAAAGGGACAATCTAGGCAGTGAAAGACAGGTTGCACGCAGGTGAAGTAGGAATACCGGAAGGATAATCCATATGCCAGGCTCAAAGTCGCCAATGGCAGGACACCATAATATTCAAGCATCCTGTCATGAAGAAGATGCAGACGGGGCAGGTTGTCGTGAGGCACAGAAAGCGCAGCCATTCCGTAGTATGAAAAGTAAAAGTAGCACACCTGCCACCAGCGCCAGAATCAGCGGAACACCTCCAAAGACGCTCGAGAAAATAGAATGAAAAAACGCCGGGATCACACCAAAAATAGTTTGGAAGGAGGTCACGAGGCCTGAGCCCACAAGTTTAAAAAAATGAGCCAGGCCGGTTGTGGACGAGGCATTGAAAATTGTTTGGATCAAAGCTCCAAAATGCAGGGGGAGGTCAGTATTCAAAAGCGCCTGTACCTCAGTGAGCGTATTTGCTAAGTGAAGGACAAATGTTTCTCGGGAGGAAGTCAATGGCACCTCCTTTTGGGACAATAGGGCTCTTATTCGGCTCATCTTGTTGAACTCTGCTTTCAAGGTCGGAATCGAAGGCCAGATGGAAACATCCAGCCGCCCATGCGGGGGTGGAAAGAGAACATTATTGCAGCAGACTACTCTCTGCGATACAGTTACTATATATGGGATTCCCACTAACATCCCGCAGCAAGCTTCATTATTCAAAATCAAATAACTACCGTTTGCAAGTAGCGTGAAAGATGGTGTAATCACTGGCACCGGGATACCTTTGAGGACGCAGGCCAAATTCGGGGCGTGTACATTGCAAGCACCGTGCAACTGAATGTGCCTACATACTACAGAATGATCAGGTGTCGTGGTACATTCCTCACCTTTCAGATAAACCTCAGTACCGTCTCTTGTACATCTATACGTAAAAGGGAGGGACCAAACCTCATGTATGAAAGCGGTACCCAGCTGTTCATATCTACCCAGAGCATAGTGTTTCATACAGGACGTAAACTTAAAAAGTGCAAACGGGAGAGTGATCAACCCATGTACTAACCACACGGCTGAATTCAATTCCGCCACAGAGAAAGGTAACGGCTCTAACTTTTCAATGTGTAACAATGAATATGTAGCATCTTTCATGGACATGAACTGCTGCTTTACAGTAAGGTTAAAGGGACGGAATAATGATGTCGTATTCAGATAGTCCCAGGGGACCTTTCCTGCCTTTAACGTTTGTAAAGTCCATGCAAACTGCATAACAAAACGCAACTGGTTTTGACCATGGTACAATACAGACATATCATCATGTACAATATCAACAATTGAAGAAACAATATTGTCTAATGTATAAATTCTAGAAGAAAGAGTGTTAATGCTGTTATCAATAACTGCCAATACCTTTACCATATTGGCTTGATCAATAGCTCTCAATCTGGAAGCCGCCTCAATTTGCGACAATTTCCAAACTTCGTTGTAAATAGTATACGCCCACCTTTTTGTTCTGCCACCCACAGGACCTTTAACAAAATCATTCAAATCTATTTTGTCATGTAATCTTGATAAATGAACTTTGACAGATGCCAAGGTGGAATGTCGCAGCCAGGACTGACATAATTTCCCTACAGAGTAGGTAGTTACTGTATGAGATGACTCAAACCGAGGGTCTACGCGTTGTTGAGTATACCCCGGTTTCAGACCTAGAAAATGACGTTGACAGGCATCGGTACTGCTTTGCCAAATCAACCATCCTTCACTACTAAATTTCGAAATATTGAAGGATGTATTAGAAACCAATGACTGCAAAGCAGGAAGGGACAGATCTGTGTGGTTATCCCAATTGGGGTAAGCGCTCTGATCCGGCACAGAAGGGGAATTTAGTTTTTTAGAAGTGGCCAATCCGAAACAGGTGGTTTGGAAGATGGTTGAATTCAAAAACAACATATGATTTAGTACGAGACAGGCACGATGTAAAGCTTCAGTTCCCTGAACCTGCCACGGTTTGGAACCCCAAACCGACTTAAGATCAATAGTAGCCTTCCATAGATCATAACCTTTGATTGACAACTCATCCATAAAGGACTTAGAATAAAGTAATTTGGTGTGTGTCAGTCTAACCTTCGAGGCAGACTCAGGCTTAACGTTAAAATAAAAGGATGCCGGGTCGGAAACACTGAAATCAGTAAAATAAGTATACTTATCAACTAATGTAGGTGAACTGCCGAAAGAGGGGGTGGGACAGTGTTCCCATTGGGTAAAATGTACAAAATTTCTAAATGTATTTGCTTTATGCAGGAAGTGATTGCCATAATGCTGAAAACAATACTGTTCCGCATAGTTAGCCGCATTTTCATATAAATCCTCAGCATCAAAAGCCGCATAATATTTCAAATCTGAAAACAGTGCTTCAATGGCGTGAACATCCCAATCATCAGAACGTATGTTCTGCTTAACCACATCACCCATAGAAACACGAAATACATTAGGTACATTGATGACCTCTGTAGGCCCATGAATTTGGAATTTAACAGCATCCCACGCGATTCCATCCAAAACGGGCCAGGCAGTAATATTCACAAAAGTCTGGTCCCTTTTCATGATGTGGGACGAGGAGTGAGGGGCCAAAGTTCCATTGATAAGTCTAATTGTTGATCTCTCTTTGAGATAGTGACCATCCACCAGACGGAAAAACACTATTACAAATCCAATGGACATAAACAAAAAAATACTGAAAAGCAACAGCCAAATGTATGTCCAAGGGGTAACCAAAAAATGTCTTTTAAACCAGCTCGCAAAAACAACAATGTTCGAAGGGGGAGTGGAGGGCAATGAGTTACTGTCAAAGGAGAAACGGGACCGGTCAACCGCCGTAGATTGTAACACAGGTGAGTGACCATTTGTAGGATAAGCATACTCAGTCTCGACGGGCAGACCACCAGACGGTGGTATTAACAAGGGATCAGTAACTGACTGCATCTCGATGGCAACATCAGACAAGGTGTTAGAAGCAGGAACCAACATCGAATTTCTTTGCATCGTCTGGCATGAAACTGCTGGAGTCAGACTAAGAAGTATCGGCCACTCGCTGAAGTTTGACATTGTCAATAGAGATGTACCTGTTTTCTTTTCGACCAGGAAGTGGAGGTAAAATGACTGTTCTTGTACCCTGCACTCCAAGCACTGGAACTGGTGCACGATAAGAGGGGCCGAACTCCTTCTTGTTCTCCACCTTCTCACGGACCAGGTCTCCAACTCGGGGTAGCCAGCCGACTACCGGAATCTGAACCTCAGCTTCAGACGTGGAGGGCAAGTGTTCCTTCAAAAGAGTGTCTCTGGCTTCTTGTAGAGTCTGCAAAACAGCACAGTGATCATCTACGTCAAAGGGTGCGGTCGACGCCGCCATGTCTAGACCATCAAGGTCTGGAACAAACATTCTGATTCCGAAGAGCATCATGTACGGGGTCCGCCAACCCAGAGACCTTCTAGGGAGATTATTAAGTGCACGTTGGACGTTATACAAATGGTCTAGCCAGTTCTGGCCTGTGCCTAAAACACGTGCTGTCAAAAAATGCTTTAAGTCACGGTTCATTCGCTCCACCACACTATTACCCTCAGGTCGGTAGGGGGACGAAAATTTGACTTGGACCCCCAAATTTCGCATAGCCTCCTTGTAAGCCTTAGAGGCGAACGCAGGGCCCTGATCAGAATGGAAGGTACCACACGCAAAAGTTCCCACAAAGACACGCAAATCCCTGATGACAGTCCGCGAGTCAGCACTCCTTTGTGGCCATACCCAGAGAAAACGTGTGCACGAATCCACTGCAACCAAGATATACTTGTACGCAGTATCAGAAGAAAAAGGACCGCAGTGATCTAAATAAACACAACCAAATGGCTTATTAGATATGTACAACTGTGTCTGTGGTGGGCGCGCAACAGTAGAAGGTTTAATCTGTTGGCAAATGTCACAATCAAGAACATAAGCGCGCGCTTGTTTATATAAACCAAACCACCAGTAACGTTGTTGTAACAGAGATATAGTAGCGGACACGCCGGCGTGGGCTGACGCCAACCCCTCGTGCGCTGCTAGTATCAGAGCTGGTCTGCAGTCCGCCTTGGGAATAATTCTGTCACCAACGTTGTTAATCCTCACTAACGGGACGTTATCAGGACTTAAATGATAAAAATAACGAGAAGGAAAACCCTTTGGGTAATCACTTCCCTTCTCTGTAGCAGCAATAGCTTCCAAGATGTCATCATCTATCTTACTTTTGGATCTTGTAACTGCTGCCACTAAGTATGTAGCCACTGCGGTTTTTGCTGCCTCGTCAGCCAAGCTGTTACCGACAGCATGGACACCAAGTCTTTGATGACCAAGAGTGTGAATAACATTCACGAGAGGGAGACGGTCTTTAAAGTCTGCCACTCGAACCCAAAGCAGTTTATGCTTAATTGTGCTACCTTTGGTATCTCGATAATCATTTTGAGACCAGAAGTGTAAGTTGTCATTGTAGGACTGGACACAATAAAAGGAGTCACTTACTATCAGAGTCGTGACTCGGGGATCAGCAAACTCCAGCGCAAGCACCAGAGCCCGAAGCTCCGCCAATTGCGCGGTACAATCACCCAATGACTGCGTATGCATTGCATCAGATTGGAATTCACCATTTACGAATGTACCTACTACAATTGCGCAAGCCACATAATAGGCGTGCTTTGATCCAATCGCGGGCTGCGCCGAGCCGTCAGTGTATATGACACAATGGTATTCTTCGAGCGGGCGCAAAGACAGAGGAGCTGGATGAACGAATTCATACTGCAAGTACTCCTGAGTCTGTAATGAGGCGTCAAAGATATAAGTGACATCTGGAGATGTCAGAGTTGTGGCCCATTGTATCCACCGTGGATGCAAAGCTTTAGAATTTGGTACACTTGCTTTAGTCACTGCCTCTAGGGCAGGATACGGTGTTACAACCAGAATCTGTTTCCCATGCGACAGTGCGCGTTCTTTAAGGATCGCCATCTGTACAGCCGTCAGAACTTTCTCGACCGTTGAAAAACGTAATTCAGCAGAGGTGTACAAGTGTGATTTATACGCAATGGGGACTGTATCGCCCTCATTAAACGTCAAATACGTGAAACCCACGGCGCCTGGTACTATTCTTATTACCAGGTTAGTGCGGTTATCACGCGTCAGCAAGTATTGTGAAGCAAGAAGATCAGCCTGTAAAGACTGTAAAATAGCAGAGTGTTCTAGCTGCCAGCTAGACTTCGAAAAAGAAGGTTGTACCAAGGCGTAAAGCGGCTTGATACGCTGGGCATAATCAGGAATATACGTTCGTCCGAAATTCAGAAAGCCCAGCAGAGACTGTAGTTTTTTCAGCGTTGTAGGAGCACGCAAGCATGCGCACTTCTCCAGAAAGTGGGGAGCTAACTCCTTACCTTCATTGTTGAGCTCGTAGCCCAAAAACAACACTGTATATTCCGCGATATGAGACTTCGCAAAATTAAATTTGTAGCCATAGTCAGCAAAACTCACTATAATATTGTCGACTCGAGACAGATGTGGCATCAGCTCATCATCTGTGAGGTAGATATCGTCAACATAGGAGTATGCGTCGGGGTCTATTCTTTCTAAGAGAGAAACCACGCGAGCGGAAAAGACGCCAGGGCTATTTTTGTAGCCCATGGCCAATCTCGTAAACTGTTTCTGTTTGCCGCCCGAAGTAAACGCCGTCCACTGGCTACTCAGTGTGGACAGGTTGTGGCTAAAAAAGCCGTTGGAAATGTCAAGTGTCGTTTTAAATCTTTTACGCACGAGACTGTCGACAAGAGCCGAGCTGTGAGTATTTTGTACCGCGCAGGTCCGGCAATGGGAATTTAGGTGCCGGTAATCCAAAACTAAACGGTACGAGCCGTCAGGCTTCGTTACAGTGAATAAAGGGTTATTCATAGGGGACACACAAGTTTCAATAACACCCTGATATTCCAATTGTTCGAGGATCTCCGCGACGTGCGGTCTAGCTTCACGACGCATGGGATATTGGGGTTGAGGCTGGGGCATAGACCGCAATGGAATCTCATGGCAGGGGGACAACCGGTCCCATCCCACCTGAGTACGATACACCGCCGGCGCAAGCGCCAGCGCCCACTCCTCAGCGTACACTTCAGCCTGGTCCTTAGGCACCGTGTGCGCAAAGGACGGGAGGATTACCTCCTCCCCTCTAGGAGCTTCTAAAATAAAAGCTGGGGGCCAATCTGCCTCCGCTAGGAGGATATCATAGGTGGTAGTCAGATTATCCCAAAAAATCCCCTTTATTGTACGTTGTATGTCACCCTCAATTAGTAAGACTATTTCATAAAGTCTGTCAGGGGGAGCCACTCTGGTGTCAGCTGTTTCAACAGTAACCAATATATCAGTTGCTGTCGCCGCCAGAAATGGACGCAGAGCTTGACGGACTATTGTAATTTCCGCTGCACTGTCCAGTAGCGTCAGCGCCCATGTCCGGTTCCGAAGCTGTGTCCGCACTATCTGAGGCATACCTTGCCGTCAGAGCAGCCACTTTCTTCTTCTGAAACATTGGCCGCCATGTTGCAGGGATTCTGCTTATACACAGAACTATGCGTAGAACCCCAGGACCTCAGTGAATTGTGGTGTACCAGAAACTCACCTCAGAACCCAGAACCCAGTATCCGGCTAGCATAAGTGTCCCATTCATTATCCGAGATTTGGCTCGGCGATCCCAATGAAAAGACAACCCAGAACAAGCTACTCAGTGTACTCTCAGGAATGGTGGGAATCGGAAATACCTGTTCGTATATTATTCTCACATCAGTCCACAACAAGAATCAAATGAGACACGGTGAAAATAAAAAGTGTTTATTTTTATAGACCACGTGTCCTAAGATGCAGTACTTTGGCTAATACAAGCAGACAAATGATTATAATCAAAACCATCAGCATCGTTACAATACCATAGAATATAAAAGGAGTGATCATGTTATAATGACAGTGGATACTACCACCTTCCCTTTACTAAGAAGCTAATATTATTATTATGCTAATAGAAGGTCTCTTAGGCTTTAATAGGGGACCCCATACCTCAAAGAACAGCTTAGTGAAATCACATCACAGGAGCATCAGGAGTCTTCTCGCAGGAAGGCTCATCTTCGGTCTGAATATTAAACATGATGTCTGCAATATTAAAAGCACCAACTTTCAGGTATTCGCAGCTGCCTGTGTGTTATGGCTAAATAGTGGGTCGATCAACCTAGAGTGGAAAACATGCATTGTCTAACAACCCAGACTGTTTGTCACGCCATGTACAGACCAAGGTCGCTGCGCAGAGCTCGGGATGGTAACAACAGATTGCTTTCGTGTGAGGCAAAGCTCGAGTCAGCAGTTTGTTTAAACAATAACATGTAGATGCAGTGTCGTGCGCAAAAGCAGCAAGATGGCTTTCTAACAGCTAACGTGGTTATGCTAACTTAACAATGTATGTACGTATTAAGGGACTCCTTACTACAACAATTCCTCTTTAATTTCCCACATTAGTCTCATGTCATCTGACAAATCACTTTTGTTGGGCCAACCATTTACAACATATTTAGCAGCATCACTCAAGATTTTATCTTGTGCATATTCAGTATCCCAATCTTTTTTCGAAATGGCATTTGTAACATCATCAACAGAATCATGAACAATAGCTACATTAAAATCATCCCAGTCAGCACACACATTATCTTGTATCGGTAATGGGGATCAGCTCAGATAATCCGCTACCTGGTTCCTTTTTCCAGGTAAATATTCAACGTCGTAAGTAAACTCTAATAGTTTTAAGCTCATTCTGGCCAATCTGTGTGTTGCCTTTAGTATGCCTTCAGATGTTAAGATTTTGAGAAAGGGTTTGCGGTCGGTGCGCAATGTAAATCTTGTGCCCCACACAAACTGTCTGAATTTCTCTAATGCCCAAACAGTGGCCAACATCTCCTTCTCTATTACAGAGAATTTCTCCTCTGTAGCAGATAGAGAACGGGATGCAAAAGCAATCGTTACTTCCACACCCTCCTCATTGATCTGAGACAGTACCGAGCCGAGTCCTTTGTCACTAGCATCTGTAGTGATGATGCTGTGGGCAAAATTGTCGAACGCTTGTAAAAGAAATGCAGAGACTAAATCCTGTCTTATTTTGTCAAAATCGTTCTGAAGTACTGTGTTCCAATGAAATTCTTGTTTTATTTTAACCCCTTCAGTGCCCATGACGAGCTGGACTCGTCATGGGCTGCGGTGGCGCTGTGCCCATGATGAGTCCAGCTCGTCATGAACTCCGCCCACTAATACAAAGCGCGGCACTGGGCGGGGAAAGGGGCGGGCATGCAAGGGGTTAAGAAGTTGTCTAAGGTTATATGTTTTGGTAGCAAAATGTTGTACGTACTTCGAATAAAACTCAGCTAGGCCAAGGAAGGATCTTACATCATCTTTAGATTTTGGCACAGGGGCATTGCTGATTGTTTTGATTAGTTTATTTTTGGGTGTAATACCAATGCAGATTCGCCACCCACTTCATGTCCTAGGTAGGTAAATGACTTCATTCCAAACTTGCATTTTTTTAACTCTGCAGTAAGTCCTCTTTCTGCAAGTGTGCTTAACACCATAGTGAGACGTTCATCATGTTCTTTTTTGTCATGACCCATGATTAAAATATCATCCTGGAAATAAATCTCCCCTTTTTGATTTTTAATTAGCTTGTGCATTAATCTTTGAAAAACCGCAGCTGCCGAAGCTATACAAAACGGCATTCTCACAAAGCTGTAACATCCAAAAGGTGTAATGAATGCTGTTAAGTTTTTGCTGCTGTCATGTAAGTGGATCTGGTGGTATGCTGAAATCAAATCTATGGTCGAGAACCATTTGATATCTTTTGATTGGGCCAAAAGTTTGTCGATTCTAGGTAAGGGAAATTTGTCAATTACAATATTCTTGTTTAGGTCTCTTAAATCAATACATAAACGCAAACGTCCATCCAGTTTGCGTGCAACGAACAACGGGTCCAACCATTCTGCACAATCCACAGGTTCAATAATACCTTTACTCTCTAAAGCATCTAAGTCTGACATGACTCCCTCTCTCACACTAATGGGGATGTTCCTGGGTTCATGACTTACTTATGTGTAAATCCAATTAATTTTCTGACTTCTCCAGAGAATACCATAGGGAATTGTTTGACAATGTTGTCAACAAAATGTGAATCACCATCTTCTAAAAGCATAACCTGATCTTCTGTTTTGAGATTTAGGATGATAGCTAGGGCTCCTTGGTCTACCTAACCTAAGACTGAAGGTCCCCTTTCAGCTACATATAGCTTACCAATAGCACTTCTCTCTTTGAATTGAAATGATTCCTCAATGAATCCTACCATGGGAATTTTTTATCCTGTGAATGTCACAGGTTGTATGTCAGGAGGTTTTAGCTTCTTATTTAATGTTTTTGAAAACAAATCATTCCATACATTTTGTTGAATGATAGTATATGGGGAACCAGAATCAGGTACAATCTTTAGTTCTATGCCACCTATTATTATGTCACACACAGGTTTTTTTTTTTACTTGATACTCACATTTAAAACTACATTTTCTGAGTGTTGTACATCTTAAATGCACAATATTTCATCATCACTGGATGAACCTGTGTTGTTTCCACACTCTGTACTTTTATCCTCATCACATCCAACAATTAATTTGTTGTTTCTGATTAGCCTTCTTCTGCAAACTTTGCCAAAATGACCTATTTTCCCACAATATGTGCATTTTGATTTTAAAGCAGGACATTTTTTTACCATTAGCTATATGAGCATTGTATCCATATCTATAACAAATAGGATTTTTGTACTCTATGTCACTTTTGCTGTACAAAGTATATTTTTTACCAGTATCTGAAAGGGAACGTTTTTCATTTCTTTTTGCATCACTTTTGCTGTGAGAAACTTTACCTACAACCAATCCCTCTTCATTATTTTTTAAAGCTACTTTAGCACACCTTTTGAACATTTCTGCCTTTTTTACTATAGCAATAATTTCATTTAAAGGTGCATCACCACATACCCATAACTGTTCTTGGATAGAGGAGTTATTTGAGTGCATGACTAGTTGATCTCTAACGAAACTATCATGTAAAGTACCAAATTCGCAGTTTATGGCTAATTTTTTTAAGGAGGAAACATAGTCTTCAACAGACTCAGATTTGTTTTGTTTCCTCTGAAAGAACTCAAACCTATTAATACCAACACATACAGTAGGATGATAGTGAGAATTTAAATCTTCAATGGCATCAAGAAAAACATTGGCATTTCCAGCACTTCTTACTTTCTTCTCTATCTGTTTACATACTCGAATACCTTCTGGTCTTAAAATATGTAATAACTTTTTTTTCTTCCTTGAAGGTGTAAATTCTTCATCATTCTCCTCTTCTAGTGCGGCTATATAGTTTAAAAAATAATCCTTGCAGTCTGACCATTTTATTAGTGCTTATCCTGGATGAGGTAAAAACAGTACTGGTGGAACTAGTCCACAACCTTGTGATGATGCCATGTTGTAGAATATAAATAAGTATATACAAATTTACTGACTGAAAAGCTGTGACCTGTAAGTAAAATCAACCTTAATATAGCATGAAATTAAAGTGAATATTATATTTGATATAATTAACAGTTGAAATATGTACTAGATGTGCATGTCACCGTGATCAACAATAGTTATAATGGAAGTGGAGATATGCGGTGTGCATATCAACGAAGAAATCTGTAAAATTAATGAAATACCATGTTGACTGGAGATATCAGAAGCTCTCTTGAAGTTCTTGTTAAAGTTCTGTAGAAAACTTGACTTCGTGAACAATCTCGATGAAAATCCGATGATTGGCCAGTTGCTAGGACACAAATAACACAGAAAAAAACCTCAAAGATGGCGTCTACGCAAGATCACACTACGTGACCTACATGATGAGTTCACACGTTCCGGTCGGCGTCTGCGTAGCTTTGTGCAGCGTGTGATGTTCAATGGAAGAGGACGTCACCAGGAATCCTTGAAGAATGCCAGAGAGAGCTGGTTCTTGCGAAGAATGGAATCACGCTGCCGCACGAATAATGCGGCCGAAGAGGAGATTCCACCAACGGTACCAACAAAAGATTTGCAGGTAAGCACCTCTCAACAGTGCTATCAATGGTGCCTGGAGAGTACAAACCTCACTAAAGACGTACCGATATTGTTCCTCAGAATTATCCACAAAAGCACGAGGGTTGTTCGATTGTAGCAAAGCTCACATACGAGGAACAGTAATTTCTGCAAAATCATCAATCCAAGGTTAACAGCAATCCCTGCAACATCGTAAAGGTCCTCTTGAAACTTTGCTAATTCCTTCCAATGCTTCGTCAATAAAATAGCTTTTCTCCAAGTCGATTAGCATAAATTTTCCACGGAGTCATATGCAATCATTAAAATCCAAAGGCGAAAGCTTTACTCTGTTTGCTCCGTATGTTCAGTTCACCATCAATCGTCGCCAATTGTAAAGAAGATAGTTACACATAGAAGTAGTGTAGTAAAGCCTTTATTCGGCAGCAAGCAGCTACAACTCCTCACAGTAGAAGATCCAATTCAACTGATGCTCGCCACTACTATTCTAGAGTCCCTCTATGTAGTATGCTTCAAGTTACTATGTCACTGGAAGCATCATAGCTGGGATGTCACAGCAACTCACTTGGCAATAGGCAAGTGATGGTTCAATAAGAAGGGGCCATCTGGTGAATGATGTCACTGTAGGTCTCCAAACCCAAGCAGCAATCATTAAACAAAGGGACATTCTGGATGCCTACTGTTAGTAACTGTGACGTAGGCCTGGAAAATAGAACTTGATTTGTTTTCTTTACACTGGATGGCCCCTTTCAGAAAGCATTAGCCAAACCGATTCATCAGAATTCGAGGGAACATGAAGGTCGCATGAGCGTGCAAATCAAGATGGCCACCACAGAGTGAGCTCCATGATTTCGGCCCGTTGTTCAGCAATTTACTGGAAAGGATATATTTTAACTGAAAATGGCGCCTGGTGACTTCTGCTAGCAGCAACTTCCATTGTGAGGCATTTTTTCCCTCTTTTTGGCGCGGTTGAGCAAGGTTTGTGGAGAAGCACCGTTCAGCCTTGCTTCCATTCAGGTACTGCCGATTTTCTCTGTCAGGAGTGCGGAGCCATAGGCAGGAAAGGGCACAGTTGTGGCCTGGTTACTCCTACAGCTGGATTTAATTGCTGCACACTACTAAATTATTCTATTCCAGATCTAAGTGACTGAAAAATATTTAACTCTTTATTATGGAAGGTAAAAATACTCCTTTGGTATTCAGCAAACGTAAAAGAAAATACTACTTCTCCTCCACCAGTCAAGTCTAAAATTGCAGACTCTTGTGAACCTTCCTTAGCTGATTTGTTTGATAATATATTCAGTCTAACACAGACACTATTGCATCAGAAATAAAAAAAATTGCGCAAAGACATGGCAAGGATTTCAATGAAAGATTCTGACAATGCAAATAAAATTCAAGACAACAAAACCAAATTAGATGCTCTTATTCCTGTTGCAGTGAAAATAGAACAAATGAACAAATTATTGCTGGATTTGGAAAATCGCAATCAGCAGTACAATTTAAGAATTTTTAATTTGCCAGAAGATGTGGAAGGTAATGACTGCAGCATGTACTTAGAAAACCTATTGCCTGGCCTTTTACGTCTAAAATTTCCTGAAAAAGTTGAGATTGGCAAAGCTCATAGAATTCCTTCCCACAGAAGCCCAAATCAATCTAAACCTCGTCAAATGATATTCAAGGTGTTGCGTCATCACCATCTTGTGTTAATATGAAAAGCTTCAAGAGAAATTCCATCTTTATTGGTCAACAGTAATAACATTTTCATTCATCAAGACTTTGTCGAGGAGACAAAAAATTTGCAAAGAATTTGCTGATCTTCGTCCAAGACTGAGAAGTAGTTTCTTCAAATATGGCCTGTTCGACCCGCCTACTATGCGAATATGGAAAGATGGCTTCTCGAAGTCCTTCCAATGTCCGGATAACCTTTGTCTATACTTACAACAGCAGTCGCAGCTCTCCAGGGAACTTAATGAAAATGTCACTTGAGATATAAGCTTGTTACTCTCTTATAGTTAGCCTAATTTGATGTAATTCTTTAATGGGCACGTTTGGATCGGTTATTCTTGTTATGTATGTATGTGATTCAAGAGTTCTATTTCTGTCTATATGTTGTCCCTGTTATATGTTGGTCCATTTTTTTCTTTTCTCTTTTCATTCTCTTTCCTTTTTCCAACAGATTTACATATATTTTGTTAATTCTTTACTTTTCCCTCTTCTCAATTTCTTTAAATGCTGTCTAATTTTTCATGGAATTAAACTTGTTTCTTTTAATGTTAAAGGCTTATGGCATCCTGTTAAACGCACTAAAGTTTTGGATTATTTTGCTAGACATAAGGCTGATATTTGTTTATTACAGGAGAATCATGTTGATGACGCTATTCTAGCGTACATGAACAAAAAATGGGTGGGTAATATTATCACTTCACCTGCTCTTAATAACAAAAATGGAGTTGCTATTTTATTTGTAAAAGAACAAAATCTTCAAATATTACATAAGTATTTCGACTCTGATGGTCATTTTCATATAACTAAAATTAAAGTTGATGACATGGTCCTACACTTGATTAATATATATGGTCCCATGTAGGATGACCCTGAGTTGTAGTCTCCTTTTACGTCAGAAGTTTTAAAATTGAGTAATGTTCCACTTATTATTGGAGGTGATTTTAATCTTATAAGTGGTCCTTTATTGGATTCAAACCAAATATCACCCTGCAAAAGCATATTTTGCTCTTAAATCCTTTTTTAGATCAACTAAATTAGTGGATATCTGGCATTTACATCACCCAACAGGTAAACAATTTACTTTTTTTTTTAATCCTCGCAATTCATATTCTTGATAAGATTTATTATTTACATCCCGTCATTTAATTCCCGCTATTTCTGAACCTACTATCCAAACCTTACAGTCTCTCAACAGTCTCGAGGAAGATGGCGCATGAACACAAATAATGTTCTTAATAACGACAACAAACCCAATTTTTTTTCATCATTTCATAAATATTTTACTTTTAACGCAGAGGGTTCTACATCAATTGTAAATAGATGGGATGCCTTTAAAGTTTATATCAGTGGGGTCACAATTTTGATTATGGCTCATAATTATAAGAAATTTAATGCATGAATTCAATATTTAGACAAACAAATTGCCAAATACGAATGTCTTTTCATTACATCTAATCACATTCAACATAAAATACACCTGAAAAAACTTTGTTATGAATTGAACTCTGTATTAAGCACTAGAGCAGGCATACAAATCTCTAATTCTAAAGCTAAATTTTGTTTGAATGCTAATAGATCTGGAAGATTTTTAGCCAACTATCTTCATATTAAGAAAGATAAAATGCAAATTAGTGCTATGCGCAAATCTGATGTGCAAACAGCTATATCTCATACAGCAATAGTGAATGAATTTATGAATTATTATTCAGTTATATAATAAACCTCCTTCTAATGATTTATCACATATTGATAATTTTTTAGAGAAGTGTGGTTTGCCTCATATTTCCCAATCAGCTAAAGATAAATTAGATATGCCAATTTCTATTGATGAAGCACATTCAGCTATTAAATCACTTAAGTTGTGTAAATCTACAGGTCCGGATGGCATTCCAGCAGAATTTTATAAAGAATTTGCTACTCTCCTGTCACCACATTCATTCAAATTATTTACTCATTTTAGTCTTACAGGAACAACGTCAGGGTCTTTTACGGAAGCTTTGATTATAGTCCTTCCAAAACCAGATAAAGACTCCTCTATGGTTACAAATTATTCTCCTATCTCCTTGATAAACCAAGATTATAAACTTTACGCATAGATCCTTGCAACTACATTGGCTTCTATACTTCATTCCATTGTGCATATTGATCAATCTGGTTTTTATAAAAAACAGTCAGTAAACAATGTGAGATTATTACTTCATGCAATTGAAAGTGGTGCATCGTTAACTCAACCTGCTGGCCTTCTAGCTTTAGATGCAGAAAAGGCTTTCAATAAAGTATATTGGCAATATCTCTTTCATACCTTGACTGCATTTAATCTGTGTTACTCATTCATATGATTTTAGCTTTATATTCAGGTCCATCTGCTCAACTTTTTATTAATTGTCAGATATCTAATAAATTTTTCCTTTACAGAGGTACTAGGCAAGGGTGCCAGTTATTGCCTTTACTTTTTAGGTCTCGCCTACGCAGCGCACATGCGCTGCATAGGAGGGCCTTTAGCCGTCACTCTGCTCATTTTCAAGCACACACTCATGCTTGTGGCGGCATCCAACCTGCGGGAGCGAGCAGGGGCACGCCACAAGCACCAGTGCAGTGCTTGAAAATGAGAAGACTGTGTGCGCACGCATGCACCACTCGCGGGCTCACCTCCTGCTCCCCCTCTCTCTTGCAACAATTAACTTTCACCGCCGCGGGGCCGCGCTTGTGTTTCAGCGCTTGTTTTATTCAGCACAGAGTATATTCCCAGAGTTACATTGGGATACCCTCTTTAATCTTTCTGGTGAGCACATTTTGTCAGAACGGCTCCAGAAATTCAGAATGTTCATTCGAGAAAGTCAATTCTGGTGAATAATGAACCACTATAAGCTTAAGAGTCTGTCCTATTTTTTTTAAATTATGTACAATTGCGAACACTTTCTTTTTTCCCACTTCACCATCAAAGGCAGTGTGAGACCCCACCCGCCCCCGCCGCCCCCCTCTCTCCCACCTCTTGATGGTCTTTGTTTACGCTCTTCATTTCTCCTGTCAAGCCCATGTTTAACAAAAACTCCTTATCTGAGCCCGCTGATTAGATATTCAGACTGTATGGTAGGGATGATCCAGAACAGGTTTGTACTCAACAACACAGCAACTGGGAGTGCTTTATCACCTTCCTGCCTCTGACACGTCATCACGGTCTGAAGAACTTGCTTCAAGAATGCAGGGGTGCACACCTGCAAGCCATGACAATCACCCCTACATGTGTGAAAATGGCACACCCACGCCTCTTTTCTGATTAAAGTAGTCTATAATGCATGGATGTTAGTACCATAGATGTAATACAGGCCGTGGTCGGAGTGGGCGGGGTCTCATGGGAACGAGGTTCCCAATCTTTCTTTCATTTTGCTCTAACAGTTCCCGTACTTCTTGTTGTCATGCCCCAAAATTTGCCGAGCCCGCCCCATTACACCCATCATAGTTACTTTGTATGCACTTCAACCTCTGAATAGAGGAGGTCACCAAAAATGGTGTTCATCCCTTCCTTGTGAAAAGTAGGCTTGGGGATGGTTTGCGTACATTTTGCACTTTTGAACAAATGAAGCAAATGCCCCTTTGCACAGTGTTTCTGCTTGGTTCATAGGGAATAGAGCAAATGTGATCTGCATTCAAGGGTGTAACCAGGGCCACTGGAATTATACAACTCGGCGACCCCTGCATTTTTTTGCATAGTTATTGATTTGCCACATTTGCCATATAATCCATCATCTGATGCATAATATGCGGATTAAAAAAAAAAGTGGTTCTAACTCAAACAGATCATAATTTACTAAAAATGTGGCAACGTGTTTGCGCACAGTGAAAGGGTCTTCGCAAAAGTTAACTGGTCATCTCTCTATTTGGGTGTTAAACTGGTACTAATAATGTGATTTTTTGTACCCCAGACTGTAATACTTTGTGTAATAATTACAAACTAATGACATAAAACTGTAAAACAATGGGCTGCATTATGTCGCAAAATTAGCTTTTTTTCATGCCACATAATTTAGATGTCCCTGCCACATAATTTGACACTTCCCTGCCGGATAGTTTCAGTGGCCCTGGGCGTAACACAAGTCCTTGCAGCCCATGTGGTCCACCCCATTAGGGACCCCTTAACCCCTTCAGGGGGTCAGCATTCACCCCAATGTTCATAAATAACTGTGTAAAATGGGAGATTCAGGAGCCCCTCATCCCATTCTGCAAGGCTTGGGGCACCATTTTGCGTTATATCACTGTTTATACTGGTCAGAATTAAGGGAAAAGAACCTCCTAGACAAAATCAACAAAGGGTCCTGGATGTTGGCGAGATGTGGGATAGGAGCAGGCCTTAGTGTGGTCGGCTTGGGTATGACATTAGTGTACTTTAAGAGTAAATCTTTCAATGTGTCTGTTTTTGACTTTCCTCATTGTAACCTCTGTGTTACTGAGAGAACCTTCTTGAGCCTCCAGTAGGAACATCCGTAATCTGACTACCTTTTTGGGTGTCCTCTCAGACATATTTTCAGGTATAACTTACTTGACCTTTCACTCAGACTGCAGCTAAAACGTTCAAGACGCAACATCCCTCACTTCATTGCAACAATATGGTCTACATATAGATGGTAAGCAACAAAGCTATACTGTGCTGGTCCAGGGTAGCTCTTCCAGCCTGGCACTTTGCTAATCAGCAGAGCAAGAGAGTAGTTTAGTAAACCTGGGACCATTGCAAGGCCCCATGACCGTCACTACTGGTGACTGTACCACATGGACCCATACCTTCACAAACACTCGCTGTACAGTCACTGCTGCCTCACACTCTTCTGAATGAGCCTTCTGATCTCTTTCAGGCCCCGGGAGATCCCCTCAGGATGATTCATTGTGCCCTATAAATTCATACTAATAATAATAATAATTTCACGAGAAATAAAGCAACAATATCCTTCTCTTCCATGTTGTGGCATTCCAAATCATCAGTAGGCGTATTCTGGAACTCACCTGCAGCAGATGAAGATCTAATGACAGCTTCGTAGACAGAATTCTCTGCTAAATCCTTACTTGCATGAATCATATTTTCACCACTTCTATTTTCCCGATAGGCAATACATCTTAGATGTAAAATTTAAAATGGGTTTTAAAGTTTATTAGAACATTGTAATGTTGGGAGCTCCATTAAAATCAGTGGAGTGCTCCTGGCTTCTAATGGCTGGTAGAAGTCCGGAGCTACAACATTACAAATGGCCTCACGGAGCCCAAGGGGATGTCAACCCACTCGTACTCTGTGAGGCCTTTGGTTTAGAATTGTTTTGAAGTAGAACATTCTGTCCTCTCCGGGGGGGGGAATGTTCTAATAGCCTTAGAGCCCTCTATAGTGGGCTCAACTGACCAAAGGTCTACTCCCTTGTTAAAGGGTTTTGCCTTCAGTGTGGGCCTTTAACACTGGAGCGGGCCTTTAATGACAGGTAGACCCCGCTACAGAAGGATCTAAGGCTATAATCAACAGTTTTTCCACATCCTATCTGGAACCTCAACAAAAACTGCTGTGCTACCACAGAACACAAACATCTTTTAGAATTTACACAACCCTTAATATACACTGTGCATCCTTATCTATTACTAGCAACTAATACTTTTATGGCTGCTTGCATTTGGTAAGAGAGTGTCTACGAGACATAGTAATATAGAAAAGTAACCACTAACAACAACATTAACCCATAAAATTGAAATCAAAAATGGTTAACAAATAGAAAAACACAAATGGTTAAAAAGAGTGTAAACAAAGAACCTGCTAAGCACACAAAATGCTGCACAGCTAGCTCACTGCAAAGGAAAAAGTCGCTCTGCCCAGGAAGAGACCCTCTGCCTCTAGCACCTTTCACATCCTTCCATGGGAAAAAATCAAACTGCATTCTGAAAAAAGTAAACTTAATAATTCTGTATAATTGAGAAATTCTAACATGAACCACCCTATATTTAAATAAGCAAAAAAAAACGTAATCAAAATGTAATAAATGCATATTCTTTATTAAGACATTCCTAATACAGAGCTAAAGTGTCAAACCTCAAAAACCATCTGTGAAAACCAGGAAAAAACTGCAAAGTTCTGCACAAACCAAGAGCAAGGCAAAAAAGAAGATAAAGTTTGCAAGTCTAAAATATCAAATGTTGTAAAATTATCAACTTTTAACCTATAACTCTATAATCAATTTTAAATGAAATAACTCGAATTTATATTTCTTAAATTATATCATTCACAGGTTCCAAAATGTCCAATACAGGTATGGACACAACTTTTCAAAAATGAGCCCCCTATTACGCTTATACTAAAGAGATCACCACCAGTGAAATAACCCCCTAGAAGTACACTAACTATTACTGCAGCAGCTGTTATGGTTGAGAAACTACAATTGATGCCACTGTTGAGAATGTGAAAAACATAATTGTTAGAACTGACATCTTTTGGTGTGATTTCTTGTCTTTTTTCGTTTTTGCTTCTGATCTCATATTTTTGTGCTCCCTGTGTAAATTGTATTAGTGATTGGTTTATCCATGATTGGCATATTTGATGCTTAGGGCAGGTAAATCAAATGCTACTGGTGGGCCTGCAGCACTGATTGTGCCACCCACATGAATAGCCCTGCAAACATGTCTCAGACTGGCCACTGCAGTGTCTGTGAGTGCAGTTTTACACTGCCATTTCGATCCGGCAAGTGCACCCACTTGCCAGGCTCAAGCCTTTTCTTTTAATACATGCAAGACACCCCTAAGGTAGGCCCAAGGCAGCCCCATGGACAGGGGGCAGTGTATTTAAAAAGTAGGACACGTTGTATTTTACATGTCCTAATAGTGAAATACTGCTAATTTCGTTTTTCACTATTGCAATAACTATCTCTCCCATAGAGTAACATGGGGATTGCCTTGAAATATCTTTTAAGTGTAGTTTCCCATAGGGAGCAGATGGAGAATTGATGTTTGGGGTCTCTGAAATCCCAATTTAAAAGTCCATCTTCTTGGTGAAGTTGGTTTTTAAATTGCGTGTTTAAAAATGCCCCTTTAAGAAAGTGAATGTATATATAAGAGAATGCACTCCTTCCCTTCCTTAGTTTAAACTGAATCCTCTATACAAATTATGTGTTAATCACGCGTGCGAGCGGAAGCTGCGAATCATCCCTAATCACAGCTCTTTCAAAAGTTACCAGAAAGGGCACTTCCATCCCACACCCATCGGCCGCACTGCTTTGTCACAGAAATACACTTCCATTGAAATTGTCCATGTTACTCTCTATTTTGCAATACTTATACCAATCCTTCTATCACCCTCTTGCTGTTTTTCAAATCAACTGCTTGATCGTAAAATTAATCTTTATTTAACATTTTCAAATTTCTCTGCTGCCATTCCAGGCTTTCAACATCGGCACGTGAGGACAACCAAGTATCAGAATGGGCTCATTTCATTGATTCTACCCAATGCATTTCGAGCCTGATCGGCTCTTCGTCAAGTGTTCACTAAAACAAATGAGAAAAACAGCTTAACTAATTTCTCAAAATATACTTGATATATACACAAAAATGCCATACCCCCATCTGAAATTATACCCTCCCAACCATAAATGCAACTCAAAAATGAGTATAACAGAAAAATTATTTCTAACAAGTAATCATAAAAGAATCACTTCCCTGTCAGTAAATCACAACCCCACAACCAAATATCTTTAGCCCCAACTTTCACCAACACTCTGCCCCATCTCCATAGCCCCGCCCTAGTTCTAATCAAGCTCAACTCTTATCAATTTTCTCTGAAACGCCACCAACGGCAAAATGTCCTCCATTAAACACTTCACTTCCTCTTCTGACAACTCATGCTCTTACCCAGCCTCTCAAGCCTTTATTGGATATTCACTATCCCTTGCGTGCCCAATCTGTCATCATGATTCGCTGCACCATTTTAACCCCATGACCTTTTCGTCCTATGGCTGTGTTTACTTTTCACATCTGCCTGCTAAACCGTTGTCTTTTCTTTTTTCTCCCCTTCCCTGCTCTCTGTAGGTCACGGTTATCCTAGCGCTTGGACGCCTTCGGGCAACAACTGCGCTCTATAAATCTCCAAGTTTACAAGTTTACAAGTTTACTGAAAAAACAGATGCTTCTAACTACCACTCCCATAATGCACTGCCCTCGTGTCATGAAAACTAACAAACAAAAGAAATTTCTTTCATAAACAATCCCCCGTGACATAGTGCAAATGAATCAATACTACTTAGTGTTAAAAAAGTAGCAAATGATTAAAAACATGTTGTGTCCATCAAACATAAACAAATCCATCATAATTCGATTTGCATATAGAGGAAAAAATATTTAAAGAAAAAGCCATTTAAAGAGAACTGTCCGAGCAATCACTATTCAACTGCCAACTCTGACATTTCTGTGTAGAACATATCTTCATCAAAGCAGTGCGATGGACGGGTGCGCAACGGAAGTGCTCTTTCTGGTAACCTTTTAGAAAGTGAACATTATCTTGCTTGACCATTCTGTGCATCTGCCTGTCTGTAGAATCTATGTCTGGGATAGGATGACAGTTGGGCTTTTGGCCTTCACTCTAGACAGTCACACAAAGGGAGCTGAGGTATGGCTTGCATATCCTGATGAGCCATCAACAGGCTGATGGGCCTTCCTGAACTAGAGTGGTGGTAGGAGTTTTCACTGACACCTGAATAGGGCAGTTCCTGTCCTCACAAAAAGCTGTCTTTACCCTCATTTAGTGTGTCTGGAGCCAGGTGAGGTAAAAGCAGGGTCTTGTGCACTTCAAAGACTTTCCTTTGAAGTTTGCCTACTTCAAAGGCAGAAACTGGAGCTGTGACACATAGCTTCGGACCGCTGCTGGACTAAAGGACATTCTACCAGGAAGAAGAGCTAGATATTGGAGGAGGGTTTGACACTGCATTTTGCTTTTTTGTGCTGGCCTGCTGCTTGCTGCTTCTGTCCTGGGAATGAAATGGCTGGACATTGCTTTCTGAATCCTGCTTCCAAAGTTCTCCAAAGGCTTGTGCTTGCTTGCCTCATGTTAAAAAGTCTCGAGGCAATCACCTACCACTGCCTGGGCTCTTTTGCTGGGAGCCCTGACTTGCCAAGTGGTGCCAAATCCACTTCCTGGGCCATTGGAAGTGCAAGCTGGTGAGAAAATCGACACATCGACTCTCAGCACCTGATTTCTTGGTGTAACACTGCCGTGAGGGTGAAAAATTGACGCATCACTGATGTGCAGCTGAAAAATTGAAGCAGCGAAGGCAGTGTGGCTGAAAAACCACTGCAACCTTAGTTCTAAGAACAGTGTCACTGACATCTTTGGCACCCACTATGAATCCGATACAGTCCCTGCTTTGTGGCTGAAGAATTGATGCATCACCTGCTTTGTTGCTGTGAAATTACCACACCGTCTGCTTCGCTACATCGACATAGTGCATCTGGATTTTCAACGCATCGTACTTCGCTGCTGTCTCTTCATTGCTGTTGACCAGCAGTTAGGAACCTAGGCTGCGTGTCCAGAGATCGACGCCTCACCTCTCTTTTCAGTACGGAATTGACTCATCACCTCCCCTGACAGTAAGGAACCGACGCTTCCCTCCCCTGCATAGCAGTAAGGAACAGATGTATCACCTCCCCTGGCAATAAGGAACAGACTCATCACTTCCCCTGAGAGTAAGGAACTGACTCATTGCTTTGTTTGTTCCAGCACCTCACCTCCCCGCCGTATGTTTCATCTTTACATTTTGATGCATCCCAGGTAGATTGTGCTAAAAGTGATGCATCCATAGATTCCTTTGGACTGAACTGATTTAACCTTTTTAAAGTGAGATCTTTACTTGTGTATATTGGATTTGTGTTGTTTTGGTCTTGTTTTATTCAGATACATATTGGCTATTTTTCTACACTGCTGTGGACTCATTTTGTAGTGTTTTCACTGTGTTACTGTGTGTGTATGCACAAATGCTTTACACATTGCCTCTGAGATAAGCTGACTGCTCGTGCCTAGGGTGTGAGCAGGGGTTATCTTAGCTGTTTGATCCCATTACCCTGACTAAAGGGAGGGTCCCTACTTAGACAGGGTGCATACCAACTGCCAACTAGAGAACCAATTTCTAACAATAATCATCCACCTAATATTGCTGAAGTCTAAATTTGTAATGTAGTGGAAGAAGCCAGCACTAGTTCTTCAACACCAATAGGAACAATTTTAAAAGACTACTGGCCTTATTAAGAGTTTTGCGGATGGGATACTTAACAAGCATTGGCATAGCCAATAGGTCTCGCTTTTGGGACCTTATAAGTATTTAGTTATGCAGCACAATATCATTGGTGCAACATCAACTGTTGCATGGCTAAACACTTATAAGGTCCCAAAGGTTAGACCTATTGGCTATGCCAATGCTTGTTAAACAAAGCTATGGGACGTTACTACGGCACACGCCTGAGAAAGTTATGTGCTTCCTTGTGTGAGTGCTAACACAATCTGTACCAAACATGGACAACACGAGATAATGAAAACAAAATATAATTTAGGAGCTCAGGGAGCTGCCCCTAACACAGTCTAAGCGAGGTAGAAATACACACTTTGAAACTTTTGCTAACAATCTAACCGGGACGAGAAATTCACCCTGTGCTCATCCGACTGCAGTACACCATGGGAATCAAATAGAAGATCTTATGAAGATTACGAAGGTGGTGACTAGTGCTAGGATGGAACAAAGTTGAGCTATACTACATCACATTTGTAAACTCCGCGGCCAACATGAGAAGGAGATGCTGGTTAGGAAGGGTCCACGCAGTATAGCAGAGGTAGAGAAGCCAGACCTTCCTACATATTTGTATGAATGATGTGTATAGATTGGATGTACGCGTTTGTATTGGTTTGACTGTACTCATACACAGCAACAGTTCAATAAAACAACTTTTTTTTAAATTTAAACTGAAACTCGAGTCACAAGTTCTCAAATACACAAAATCTTTCCTACTCATAGGGAGAAGGAAACCAAATGAAGAACAGGAAGGGGAGCAGAAGGAATAGGCAATAAAGACAAGACCAGAAACAAACAAACCTAAAAAGTCAACCGGCCGAGCAACTAGGTACGCCTTGTGTACATCTACCCAAAGTACATGTTATTGGAGCTCCCCCTAGGAGAGTTTCCACAAGCTTCAGGTTCACCAAATGCAAGCTGCAGTGTCCTTGTCACTTCACATCTGTCAGTGCTAAATGGGTATACTGTATCTCGCCATTGTCCAGAACCCAACGTCATACAAAGATTCCTCACACCAACAAAACAAGTTCCTACAGTAATAACTAGTTTCTATATAGCACTAAACACCACCCTACTGCCACAACTAAGTGCTGTGAATGACAGCTCTTACTATTAATCAATTTATGATACTTAATGTACTTACTTTGAAAGGATGGAAGGCTAACTCTGCTTTTCAAGGATTCAAAATCATAGTATCCAGAACACACCAAAAAGAAAACAAGCTTTCATCCATTAGATCAGCACTTGTTCCTGATCCGCTGCATCATACACAAACAGTTTGTGTCACTGGAGGTGGAACTCAATGTAAGCTACACCATTTTCCTTCCTGCCTCACACAGGTCCTTTACGAACTGTACATATATTGCATAATGGGCAAAACATACACCACCCTTTGCAACTCATCTTGAGTCTTCTTGTGAACCAGAACTCTAACAACTATGATAATATAGATAATTACATGCATTTTCACAATATTCTTAGTAACTAACTTAGTTGTCTTGTATTTCTATCCAAGGCCCAATGTAATTAGACATCGTATTCCATCAATTGCATTTGCATCCCACCTACATTTATTTCAATCTTGGGACAAGCAACTTCACATCTTGTCAGCAAGTCAAACGGTGATGCCTCTTACCTTGATACGGCAGAAGGGGATGTAGCAATTGGACCCCTCACTGGTCTAAAGAGGAATGTAAGCCTGGGTCAGAAAAAACATTCTCACGTCAAGAACTTTAAACTGGAGAAGTTAGCTTTACTAAAAGAGAGTTAAATCTACCTCCTGTGCTGGTGAACCATGCCCTTCTTGGATAACAAAAGAATGATCAGCACCTTCATGTTTCAACAATTGCTGTCATCCTGGAGGCACTTACGAGGCTTGACTTATCCCTCAGACTTAAAAATATTACTTCAGATCAAACGGACCCAAAGAACAATCAGCCTGTTTCTAACATCCCATGCTTCCTTAAATTTCTCGAGGAAGCGGCTACCAGGATTTTGAGGAGATAATGAATATTTTAGACAATAGCCAATTAGGTTTTTACCCTGCAAAATCTGCAGACACGACATTGCTGATTATTCAAACTAAGTTCAATTAAGATCACAGATGCGAGTGAGCTAGCTCCATTTATGTTGTTAGACTGGTCCGCATGGTTCCACCCCTCAGATCATGATATTGTGCTTCAAAGGAATTAAACATAGGTCGTGTCTGAAACATCCAGAAGATCACAGGAGGCAGTCTTTCCTCAGTAACAGAAGGGCAATTGTGAAGGTCAGAAAGTAAAACGAGCACCTCCGTTGATGGAATGTAAACTACCACAGGGGTCATGAACTTTGATATTAATATTAATTGTATACGTCTGACTACTCCATCATCTCCCGCCGGAGCTTAGGGTAGAATTTCTGAGTTATAAGGAAAACACTCAGGTGATGTTTCATCTCTCTATGGACCCGGCTAAAGATCGTAATATAATAGTGTTCTACGACCCTTACTATTGGGGTTTGGATCGGGCTATAATGCAAATCAGCGCTCCTGAGCATGTAGGCAAGCCTCTTAAAGACAGTAGACAGAGGTACAGATTTACAGTTGATGCCAGATTGATATTGTAGACTACACTAACCTTGCCTACTCTCAGTGGCCTTAGTATCCCTTTAATCCTAAGAGTGGTTTGAATTCTCTCAGGAACACAAAACATCATAGGTTTCCAAGGATGGTGGTAGCGCCCCAGTAATAGAATCAGTATGTACAGAGCCCCAGACTGCGTCACAATCAGCCGGGTGTCTTAGATCATTCACTTCCCATGGAAGGAGAGGTTAATCTGGTGACCAAAACCTGTGGTCTATATAGTCACACCCTGTTAAAACGTTAGCTGCTTCTAAAAGAGCGACTAAACCCATGAGAACGCTCAGGTCTTGGCTCAACACCTGCAGCTGCTGTCTCTGCAGTGACACGTTAAAACAAGCATTTTCAATGCAATAGGTCTCGCATTTACTAGAGTTTGAGCTATTGGCATTGTAAACAACAATGCATTTTATTTATGTGTTAAAAATCAACAAGTAAATAAAAGGCATTGTCATTTACAATGCCAATAGCTCAAACTCTAGTAAGTGCGAGACCTATTGCATTGAAAATGCTTGTTTATTTATGTTTTAAAAACCAAAATAAAAGGCATTGTCATTTACAATGTCAATAGCTCAAACACGCCTAAATGCGAGACCTATCGCATTGCAAATCCTTGTTTTATTATATGTGCTGCATCCTGTGGGAAGGAAATGAATCGAGGTAGATTTTCTTCTGAAGTGACACGGAATTATTGAACATTTTAGTTACTCTTCAATAGTGTTTAAAGTCCAGTGGGTACCCCTACGCACCGTACATACACGGGTGGGGGTACGACTCGTACGTACACGGGTGTACATACACGGGTGGGGGTACGACTCGTACATACACGGGTGGGGGTATGACTCGTACGTACACGGGTGTACATACACGGGGGTACGACTCGTACGTACACGGGTGTACATACATGGGGGGGTTCGGCGCGTACTCACGGGGGCTGGGGGTGGGTACGGCGCGTACCGGGCCCCCTAATCTGGTCGTTTCGCGGCTTACTTCGCTTTTCCAGCACTTTTTGGGTGCCGTAAAAATATTGCTGTCCGGACTGCTGTCGGTTCGAATCGTACTTCCTGGTTCGTGAAACGCTGCCTGAAAGCGTCCCGACGTCACGTCGGAGCATTCCCGGATCATATTCGTATGTATATTTTCGTCGGTCGGTGTTTTCTACGATTCGTACGGAAATGGTGTTTCCGTGCGAATCGTACGCTTGGAGAAAACGCTCCGACCGACGGTTCGTACCCGTTTTTTCCAGGATCGGAATCGGCACCTCTATATTTATTACAAAAGTGTGGAACGCCTGACGTCATCTTGATGTAATCAAAACTGTAATACCTAGAGCATTTCCTTTAGAAATTACATATATGAGAGGGTCTTATTGGCATCAAAATTATGGTTAGTGCTCTAAAAGACTAAAATAAGGACATATTTTCTGAGTTTTCAAATAGCGACAAAGCACTTTTAAATTATTTGTTACCTTTATGTTTTTTTATCCAGTTGACCACTTGATTAAATGTTGCACTTAGGGGAGAGGATTAAGGGTGGGCATAGTTCGCTTCCCTTTGCGTAGCTTCGCGAAGTAGCACTTCGCGAAGCTACGCAAAGGGAAGTTCGCACTACGCGAGCTACGCGCAGCACTTAGCGAAATGCGTAGTAACATGTTCGCACTGTGCAAGATGTTGTTTTCAATGATTGCACAGTGCGGACAAGCAACCGGCACTGTGCAATCATTGAAATGGCATCTTGCACAGTGCGAGCTGTAGTTTTCTGCTGCTCGAGTAGATTTTTACTCGAGCGGCAGCTTTCTCAACGCGAACTGGTAGTTTCTCATCGCGAGCGATCGCGAGCATACGCGACCACTCGCAATGAGAAACCTGACCTCCTCGCGTTGGGAATCTCGCCGGGAGGTTTATTTTCCATGCTCGCAATCGCCAAATTGATGTTGCTGATCGCGAACAAGGAAAAAGTCTCACCGGGATGTCATTTTGCTTGCTCGCGGTCGCCAACTTGACGTTGAGGACCGCGAGCAAGCAAAAAATGACCGCAGCACTACGCAACACTACGCTACGCGTGTTCGCACAGTGCTACGTGCAGTTCGCGTAGTGTGAAGTAGCGCAAACTTCGCAAACTACGTGAGCGTAGCGTAGTGCTATGCCCAGGCTTAGAGAGGATGTGCTGTTACTTCCAGAACTGCAGACTTTGCAACTGGGGAACCAGGTTGGAGTTTCTGCTTCAGCTCGACATTCTGTGATTCTGGTCAAATCACTTAGTCTCCCCATGTCTACAACCAAAATGAATTTGTTCTTGTGTGATGTAACCAATGCTCATGTAATGCACTCCAATACCTGACAAGTCTGCACTATATAACACTGCAAAAACACAAAATAATAAGTGTTTTGCACACTTCTGTCATTGGGCTATATTTGGGCTACATCTGGGTGATTTTGGGCTACATTTGGGCTCTTTTGTCTCCGGTGGCCATCTTGGGAGATTTATTTGTTATGAAGTTTCCTAATTTCCTCATGTACTTCAGTCTCCTCAGTAGGAAATGCTTTCAGTTTTTTACTTTGATTCCATCATGAAGGTATTCAGATATGTCACACATTTGCCATAAATTCTGAATGTTAGCACTCTAGTTGCTCATTAGATCACTGTAGAAAAACTACTGTTCACCATGGAAGTCTGCTCCTGGTATTAAAAGTGCATGTTTCAGTCTGCATGTCAGAATTTTTTAATGAAATAGAAGAGGATTTGAGAAGTCACTCAAAATGTGCCCTCATTTTCTTTCTTCAGCATTAATCATAATTTCTATGGCAAAATGAACCCCCTCATTGTGTTCCTTTTTAAATTAAATGTTTTAAGTGTTACCAGTTTATTCCAATCAAGATGGCTTCAGGTGTGCCATACTTTTGTCATAATGAAGACAGTAAGCTAGTTGTTTTTAAGAACACTCTGGGACATTCTATCATTGGGCTATACTTGGGCTACATCTGGGTGATATTTGGGCTACATTTGGGCTCTTTTGTCTCTGGTGGCCATCTTGGGAGACTTATTTGTTATGAAGTTTCCTAATTTCCTCATTTACTGCAGTCTCCTCAGTAGGAAATACTTTCAGATTTTTACTTTGATTCCATCAAGAAGGCATTCAGATGTGTCACACATTTGCCATAAATTCAGAATGTTAGCACTCTTTTTGCTCATTAGATCACTGTAGTAAAGCTACTGCTCACCAGGGAAAACTGCTGCTGGTATTGAAAGTGCATGTTTCAGTCTGCATGTCAGAATTTTTTAATGAAATAGAAGAGGATTTGAGAAGTCACTCAAAATGTGCCCTAATTTTTCTTTCTGCAGCACTAATCATACTTTTTATGGAAAAATGAACCCCCTCATTTTGTTCCTTTTTAAATTAAATGTTTTAAGCGTTACCACTTTAATCCAAGCAAGATGGCTTCAGGTGTGCCATACATTTATCATAAGTAGGACAGTTAGCGCTCTAGTTATTCTTTGGAACACTCTGGGAAGCTGCAGTAGAACACAAAGGAATCAATGACAGTCTCTGCCCTTGTTGGATGTACATGTTTTACTGAGAATGTCAGACTTCATTCTCAAATGACTGAGAAAGTTAATGTGAATTTACAGAAAATAAGCTCTCAGTTTAGCTTATAGATCACCTTCCAAACCTCTGTGGGAAAAGCATGAGAAAATATTTTTCTCTCAATCATGATATCCCAGCAGAAGGCTTTTTCACATGGTGAAATCACCTTAGAACATACCACAATTCCTAAAATGAGTATGGTACCATCAACAAATGATTTATAATGTAACTAAAGTCTTAAAACCTTCTATTAACTGCAATGCTTTTTAATGAGGTGCTATCATGTATATTGGTCCCAAGATGGCTGCCAACACTTCTTGGATGAAGTGCTGAAAGCCAATCAGATCTCAGGATGAGATGTGTGGTTAGGCTCCGCCCATATATATATATGATTTTACTTTTGATTTTCTCAGGAACTACTGAACAGATTGACACCAGACCTGCAAAAGGCACATCCCTGACCTAAGGACTACCTCTCTGCCAAATTTCAAGTAATTCTGTTCAGCCGTTCGGGCTGTACCTTGGACTAAAGGTCCCTATGGAAAATTGCATGGGGAAAATGCATTTTGGGACCCCCCTTTTTTCTCAGCCCCCGCTTGACGAATCCCCCCGAGACTTTTAGGGTAGGAGCGGAGCAGAGCGCCCCACCTATTTTGAAAATTTCGCGAGCATTCATCAACCGGCGCCAAAGTTATTCCAAATAGAATGTTGCGGATTTCCTATGAAAACACGGTCCTAACTATAACTATCTACTGGCGACCGCCAGTAGATTATATATATATATATACATATATATATATATATAAATATAGCAGCTCTCCTCACACAAACAGGCAAGGGTTGACGATGCCGTGTACTGGCCACAAAGAGTTTATTGGGACAGCTGAAAAGACGCGTTTCGCCTGCCCAGCAGGCTTGTTCACCGATAGTTTTACTGCATAATGGGATTTAAAGGTGTGTAATTAAATCCTCAAGAGTATTTTATTACACACCTTTAAATCCCGTTATGCTGGTTAAATCGATAATTAGAGAGATTAGTAAAAAGAATCTACGAAAATGTTTGTTTTTAACTGTTTCTGTTTAGATGTATTAATTTATTATTTTCACAGGTTGAGCACTATGTTAAAGCTTGACTTAACCAGGCTGTGGTTTTTATATTTGCCCACTGGGGCAGTATGCGTTTGGATACAAGTGCAATTGTTATTCCTGAGCAATATTGAAGGTTACAGCTTGTCAAGTGCCCGACAAGTGTCGTTAAATACCCACTAGGGTTGAACTGCACGTAAACTCCTTTATTAAATAGGAACTTGTTCGTGGCAGGGGATCGATAAAGTTTACTCAAACTGACAAATTTATAAACTTGTAATCTAATAATTCTATTTTTTCATTTTTAATGATTTAATATACTGGTAATGTATTTAAAACGCGCTACAATATGAATTGAAGTGTAATTTACATGCACAGAGGTTTATTAACAAAAAGAACTACAAGTCTGTTGTCTAATACACTGTTTTGGTAGTCATAACATGTGACAAGTTCCGTGCAATCTGTGGTTAAAATAGCCGATTCACAAACAGTAAAACTATTGGTGAACAAGCCTGCTGGGCAGGCGAAACGCGTCTTTTCAGCTGTCCCAATGAACTTATTTGTGGCCAGTACACGGCGTCGTCAACCCTTGCCTGTTTGTGTGAGGAGAGCTGCTATTTTCCAGACCGTACTTGGGTGGTCCATTTCTGACGACGCACCCGCTGTTCAGGCAGTGCGGCGGCTGTACCGAAGTGCAGAGGAGAGAATATATATATATATATATATATATATATATATATATATATTCACTTAAAAAACCATAGGTTTCACACAGGTTATAATTAGGTGGATATTTCTCTCGTAAAAAACCAATGAAATTCCCCCGTTATAGTTAGTTCAGATAACTATAACTCGCGCGACCGCAATCCACTGCTGATGACGTCACATATTACATCACTCAAGACATGGTCAGTGGCATCACTCATGACATCACTGATGACATCATCCTTGTGATAGAGTGGCGGTCGCACGAGTTATAGTTATCTGAACTAACTATAAAGGGGGAATTTCATTGGTTTTTTACGAGAGAAATATCCACCTAACTATAACCTGTGTGAAACCTATGGTTTTTTAAGTGAATTTGCAAGGTTTTTTAAATGCTAATTCCTAACTATAACGTGTGTGAAACCTATGGTTTTTTAAGTGAATTTGTACGGTTTTTTAATTGCTAAGTTATGTGTTTCTTAATATATATATTTTTTAATTTTTTTTACCGTGCGCGCACCGTGCGCGCACCCCGCGATTTAAAAAAAAAAAAAATGAAATGTTTTTTCCCCCTGGGGGGTCCTTCTGTGACCCCCTGACAAATTCTAGGGGGTCAGGAACTCTCTTCCCTGCCCCCTTTTCACGTTGTCCACCTTTTTTCCCCCTTTCCTTTTCAGTGCGAGAGACAAAATGGCGGCCGACACTTCCTGATTTCGACCGATTCGAATGTTGACTGACATCTAACAACCAGTCAGAATTTCGCTCGCACACGGCACCGTTCGCGCACGTGCGCGCACCGTGGGCGCACGGTGCGCGCGTATAGATATTTATATGCTTTTAAATGCTATTTTCTCAGGAAATACTGAACAGATTGACACCAGACCTGCAAAAGGCACTTCCCTGACCTGAGGACTACCTCTCTGCCAAATATCTAGTAATTCTGTTCAGCCGTTCGGGCTGTACCTTCGACTAAAGGTCCTTTGGAAAAATGCATGGGGAAAATGCGTTTTGGGACCCCCTAATTTCTCGGCCCCCGCTTGACAAATCAACCCGAGACTTTCAGGGTAGGAGCTGAGCGGAGCGCCCCATTAGTTTTGAAAATTTCGCGAACATTCGTCAACCGGCGCCAAAGTTATTCAAAATAGAATTTTGAGATTTCCTATGGAAACACGGTCCTAACTATAACTATCTACTGGCGACCGCCAGTAGATTATATATCTATATATATATATATATATATATATATTACCTACTGGCGGTCGCCAGTAGGTAGTTATAGTTAGGACCCTCTTACCATAGGAAAACCGCAACATTCTATTTTGAATAACTTTGGCGCCGGTCGACGAATCCTCACGAAATTTTCAAAATAGGTGGGGCGCTACGCTCCGCTCCTACCCTGAAAGTCTCGGGGGGATTCGTCAAGCGGGGGCTGAGATAAAAGGGGGGTCCCAAAACGCGTTTTTCCCATGCATTTTTCCATAGGACCTTTAGACACAGCTACAGCCCGAACGGCTGAACAGAGTTAAATGAAATTTGGCAGAGAGGTAGTCCTCAGGTCAAGGAAGTGCCTTTTGTAGGTTTGGTGTAAATCTGTTCAGTAGATTCTGAGAAAATAGCCTTTAAATCAATATATATATCTGAGCCAGCTTACGGTGCGCTTACGGTGCGCTTACCGTACGCGTACGGCGACGTGCGCGAGCGCGATTCTGATTGGCTGTTAGATCTTAGTAAACATTCGAATCGGTCGAAACCAGGAAGCGGCGGCCGCCATTTTGTGTGTTTCACTCAGAAATAAAAGGGTGATAACTTGAAAAGGGGGCAAGGAATAGAGTTACAGACCCCATAACATTTGAAAGGGGGTCAAAGAAGGACAGAAAAGTAAAAAAAAAACATTTATTAATTTTAAAAAAAATCGCGGGGTACGTGTACGGTAAGCTTACGGTAAAAAAAATAAAAAAAGAAATGAGATGCAGATTTAAGTGTTTAGATATTAGGGGGCTCTAAAAAGAGCCGTTGTGTTTATAAAGTGATTTTTTAGTGGTACCTACAAGTAAGTACCGATGCAGAGTCTAAGGTTCAAGAGGAAGACTCTGTTCCCTTCATCATTGAAGTGTACACCATCTCCTCTATAAATGTCTTGCATGTCGTAACGCAAGTTGTTGTGGTAAATGGAACCCATACCATAGTCTCGGAGGAAAGCAGAAACAGATTTGTTGACGTGCTTTCTTGCTTTGTCAATCTGTGGACAGAAATGATTGGACCAGTTCCGTTTTTGCCTTTGGCATATGTTAGAAAACACAAAGGCAGTTTTAGGGAAAAGTGAAAACAGTTGTGCAAAGGTCTCCTTCATAAGCATTTCAAGACCTACCCCAGTCAAAGTGCCTAGGTCATTGCCACCACAGTGCACTATTATGAGGTCAGTGTGTTGGATTTGCATGAAGGATTTCACCAATGGCATCAATTGGTGCCACTTTAACCCTCTCTGACCAATCCATTTAATGTCTACATTTGGCAAAGCAAGGTCTCTCACCATACCTGTTTTCTCTGCATACTTTTCACTCCAGAAGA
Source organism: Triturus cristatus (assembly GCF_964204655.1). Lineage (NCBI taxonomy): Eukaryota > Metazoa > Chordata > Amphibia > Caudata > Salamandridae > Triturus > Triturus cristatus. The sequence goes on along the minus strand of NC_140594.1, from coordinate 303,655,132 downwards.
GATAGCTGTGCCCTACAATCCACACTGTGAACATCTTCAAAGGAGAACTGGATGCACTCAGGAGGTGTAATTCAGTAGAATGGTAAAAAGAAATGAAAGACAGTTTGGAAATGGAGGCATACATATTTTTTTTTTTTTTTAAACTGATTGGCTGTTTCATACCATTCTACAATAAAAACTAGGCTGTATGTGTAAATTTATAGAAGCATGTTTTGTATTGGTACAGAAAAATGTGTTACCAAAGAACAGTACTATGGATTTGCTGTTAGGTTTGAAAAGTCAAGCACTCCTGCTCTTTGGAAATGAAACATTGTGTGGTGAACTTCTGACCTAACTCTAAACAGCAGTGTTTCAAGAGCTGTTGCTATGGTAGCATGCAGAAGTCAAGTTGGGGGAAGGGTACTAGGCTGAAGTCAAGTTGGGGGAGGGTACTTTTGGAAAAGGGTTGGTTTTCAACCAATAGAAATGTGTGATTACATTTGAAAAAAAGGGGGAAGCACTGAGATTTGAAATTAACATGTATATGTGTGGAAAAAAAGAGGGAAACATTGCCATTATCTGGTTCTGCTGAGAGGAGAGAGGTGTACAGAACAGAGATCCTGGCTCTGATAATCTGCTGTTTGAGTGCATTTCTTTCACAGCTAACTAATTTTAAAGGTGAGTTTAGAGTTTGAGAGGGGATGTATATGGTAAATTAAGAAATGAATAATAGAATTGGAATTCCTTTTGTTGAAGTTGTGTTTATCATTTTCTGTTTTGGGAGAAATTTAAATGTGAGGAACATGTAAAATAATATGGACTATGTTTTCACGATAAATTAAGGTGTACTGGTATAAATAAGGAATACTTTAAGGGTTTGAGGTTGCACTCTGTAATGCAAATACATTCAGCATCAGTAAGGCTGGTTGCCCTTGCTGGAGTGTAGTCAGTCACCCAGGCTACACATGTTGCTGGTCTCAGAAAGCTGTTGGTATTGCTCTGGTGATTTTACATTTGCATTAGATGGAAAGGGGGAGGTATTTTTTTCTGCAGAAGCAGACTCTTAGCACACAGCCAGCTGCATATCCTGTGGAATCATGCATAGTATTCACAACCTAGTGGGGTTTGAGGTTTCAGTCAGTAATGCAAATACATTCAGCATCACTAAGGCTGGTTGCCCTTGCTGGAGTGTAGTCAGTCACCCAGGTTACACATGTTGCTGGTCTGAAAATGTTGATTGGACATGTGCTTTTTTAAGAATCTGAAAAGTGGATTCATAATGTGTCAGTCTGTAAAAGTACTTATCACTTGCCAAAAAAAAGAGTAGTAAGTGTGCTTTCAAATTGGCAAAGAAATTTCGTTTTGTGACTAATATGAAAACATGACTCTGTGTGCAAATAGGAATTACAGGCAGAGATTTATTGTGTATTGCTCTGGTGATTTTACATTTGCATTAGATGTAAAGGGGGAGCTATTTTTTTGTGCAGAAGCAGACTCTTAGCACACAGCCAGCTGCTTATCCTGTGGAATCATGCACAGTATTCACAACCGAGTGGGGTTTGAGGTTGCAGTCAGTAATGCAAATACATTCAGCATCACTAAGGCTGGTTGCCCTTGCTGGAGTGTACTCAGTCACCCAGGTTACACATGTTGCTGGTCTGAAAAAGCAGTTTGGACATGTGCTTTTTTAAGAATCTGAAAAGTGGATTTAAAATGTGTCAGACTGTAAAAGTATTTATCACTTGCCAAAAAAAAGAGTAGTAAGTGTGGTTTCAAATTGGCAAAGAAATTACGTTTTCAGACTAATATGAAAACATGACTCTGTGTGCAAAGAGGAATTACAGGCAGAGATTTATTGCGTTATGCTCTGGTGATTTAACATTTGCATTAGATGTAAAGGGGGAGCTATTTTTTTATGCAGAAGCAGACTTTTAGCACACACCCAGCTGCTTATCCTGTGGAATCATGCACAGTATTCACAACCGAGTGGGGTTTGAGGTTGCACTCTAATGCAAATACATTCAGCATCACTAATGCTGGTTGCCCTTGCTGGAGTGTAGTCAGTCACCCAGGTTACACATGTTGCTGGTCTCAGAAAGCTGTTTGGTATTGCTCTGGTGATTTTACATTTGCATTAGATGGAAAGGGGGTGTTATTTTTTTATGCAGAAGCAGACTCTTAGCACACAACCAGCTGCTTATCCTGTGGAATCATGCACAGTATTCACAACCGAGTGGGGTTTGAGGTTGCAGTCAGTAATGCAAATACATTCAGCTTCACTAAGGCTGGTTGCCCTTGCTGGAGTGTACTCAGTCACCCAGGTTACACATGTTGCTGGTCTGAAAATGTTGTTTGGACATGTGCTTTTTTAAGAATCTAAAAAGTGGATTCATAATGTGTCAGACTGTAAAAGTACTTATCATTTGCCAAAAAAAAGAGTAGTAAGTGTGCTTTCAAATTGGCAAAGAAATTTTGTTTTTTGACTAATATGAAAACATGACTCTGTGTGCAAAGAGGAATTACAGGCAGAGATTTATTGCGTATTGCTCTGGTGATTTTACATTTGCATTAGATGTAAAGGGGGAGCTATTTTTTTGTGCAGAAGCAGACTCTTAGCACACAGCCAGCTGCTTATCCTGTGGAATCATGCACAGTATTCACAACCGAGTGGGGTTTGAGATTGCAGTCAGTAATGCAAATACATTCAGCATCACTAAGGCTGGTTGCCCTTGCTGGAGTGTACTCAGTCACCCAGGTTACACATGTTGCTGGTCTGAAAAAGCAGTTTGGACATGTGCTTTTTTAAGAATCTGAAAAGTGGATTTAAAATGTGTCAGACTGTAAAAGTATTTATCACTTGCCAAAAAAAAGAGTAGTAAGTGTGGTTTCAAATTGGCAAAGAAATTACGTTTTCAGACTAATATGAAAACATGACTCTGTGTGCAAAGAGAAATTACAGGCAGAGATTTATTGCGTTCTACTCTGGTAATTTTACAGTTGCATTAGTAGGAAAGGGGGAGCTATTTTTTTATGCAGAAGCAGACTCTTAGCACACACCCAGCTGCTTATCCTGTGGAATTATGCACAGTATTCACAACCGAGTGGGGTTTGAGGTTGCACTTAGTAATGCAAATACAAACATGTAAAATATTATGGACTAAGTTTTCACCATAAATTAAGGTGTAGTGGTATAAATGAGGAATACTTTTAGGGTTTGAGGTTGCAGTCAGTAATGCAAATACATTGAGCATCAGTAAGGCTGGTTGCCCTTGCTGGAGTGTAGTCAGTCACCCAGGTTACACATGTTGCTGGTCTCAGAAATCTGTTTGGTATTGCTCTGGTGATTTTACATTTGCATTAGATGGAAAGGGGGAGCTATTTTTTTATGCAGAAGCAGACTCTTAGCACACACCCAGCTGCTTATCCTGTGGAATCATGCACAGTATTCACAACCGAGTTGGGTTTGAGGTTGCAGTCAGTAATGCAAATACATTCAGCATCACTAAGGCTGGTTGCCCTTGCTGGAGTGTAGTCAGTCACCCAGGTTACACATGGTGCTGGTCTCAAAAAGCAGTTTGGACATGTGCTTTTATCAGAATCTGAAAAGTGGATTCAAAATGTGTCAGACTGTAAAAGTACTTATCACTTGCCAAAAAAAGTAGTAGAATGTGTGCTTTCCAATTGGCAAAGAAATTTTGTTTTCTGCCTAATTTCAAAGCATGACTCTGTGTGCACACAGGAATTGTTTTTAGATATTTAATTTGTGAAGGTGTTATTGTGATTTTCACTTCTAGGAAAGGGGTACTTAGTATTTTAAGATTTGAAAAGATCATAAAAAATGTAGTAATATATTTAAATATAAAAAAGGAATTTTTTTTTAGTTTTTTTCAGGTATTGCTGAAGAGCAGTGAACAAAATTTAAGATGCCTACAAAATCCAGAGTAAGGAAAAACCACAAAAAAAAACTATATTTGAAGACAACTGGAGGACCTAAGTTAGTTGGAGATGCTCATGTTGGGAAAAAGAGAAAGTCTTCTGGTAAGCAGACAAAAGATTTTTTAAAGAACATCTTCAAAAAAAGGAAAAATGTACAAAATGTCTGTACTGGAAAGAATGTTTTCAATAGAAAAGAACAGGAAAAAATTGAGAATTTATTTAATGCAAATATACCTTCTGCAATAACAAAGATTAACTTAAACAGAAAAACAGCGTTTAAAGAGATACGTAGAAAAATGTTTCAGAGAAGAGTTATGTCCAATTTGATAAAGGATGTGAAGAAATATAAGAAAAAGGCAAAATATTACAAGAGAAAAAAAGAAATTGAAGCCATTGCAGCAAAGGCATTAGAATTAAAAAGGAAACTATTCATTTTAATTTTGAATAGGATGCGTACATTAGATAAAATGGTTAATGTACTGAAATCACAAAGCAAAAGGAAAAGAGTAGTGAAAAGAACAAACTTTTGTAAAGTGTTTTTAGGAGAATGGATGCATAGTTCAAGTATTGAACCTTTTTTTAATGAAGAGAGTTATTTTCAATGTAATAGTTTGCTGCATGCAGTTGACACCAGAGGTCGTGCTTATGAAGTGAAAAATGGTTGCATAATGGAGAAGGAGATAATGGTTCCAAGAGATGAGGTACAAGTGATGGCGGATGAGGCTATGGGGAGACGTCCTAAAGCCCCAGTGTACACTTGGAATTGTAGTAGTATTTGCACTGTGCGTCAGGAATCTATTGATAAATTTCGTGAGTTTCTAAGAGAATATAGTAAAAAAAGTGTAAAACAGAAGATTAAGGTGCTTCAAGTCTAGATCCATGCAGAGTGAGAGAGAATACTGGTTTGCAGGGTCATTCTCTGGCTTGTCTATCTAGAAAAGTGTGTAATAGTGTTTTCCATCATTTTAGGATGCTGGCTGTTCATCATACTGAAATGAGAAAGTTTGTGAGACGGTTGTATTTTGCTAAAAGTCCAGCAATAAAGTTAGATGAATTGAATAGGGCTCTGTTCCGTGGATCGGTATCAGATGTAGAGAAGGTTATTGATGAAATTCAGTTTTGTTACTTTGGTCCTGAACAAGACAGTGCAGAAAAGGACACAGTAAATGAGGAAGAAGTGGAAGAGAATGTAGAACCCTCTGTAAGTAAAACATTTAATGATCACATAACAAAATTTGCAATAATCTCTAATGAAAGACCAAATATAACTTGTATTTGTTGCCGCAGAACTCATTATAGAAAACAAACTAGGAATGTTGATCTCTACAGAAAGAGTGAAAATGAAGATAATTATAAGTGGAAGGATTTTGCCACATATATATTTCTTGAAAATTGTTTTGAATTGGGTGAAGATCAGCGTATTTGTAAATACTGTTACAACAAGTTAGAGGAAAATAGAATGCCAACCAGAGCTGTACATAATAATTTAGAATTGGATGTTATTCCTGCCGAACTTTCTGAATTAAATACATATGAGTCTATACTTATTCAATGTGTTCATCCGTTCCAGACCATAGTACGTATGGAGCCCAAAACTGGTAAATTACCTCCTTCAGATTTACTGAGAGGTTTAAAAGGTAGAGTGGTGTATTTGCCCTTGGATTTGAAAAAAAATATGGAAACTATTGATGCAGATACTTTGGAAACTGAACCATTAGTTATTCTGGTTAATGGTGTACCTATAAAGAATAAGAAGATGTGGCAGGAGCTGGTAGATGTACGGAAAGTACAAAGAGCAAGCAAATTTGTATTTGAAAAGGAATAACAAATGGTATGAATCAATTTATATAGAAGAAGAAGAAGAAGATTTACAAGAAGACACAGAAACACCAACTGGACAAATTGAAAAAGTGGACAAGTCAAAGGAAGAAGAAATTTATGAACATTTTAGCATACATCCTCTTCATTCAAAAGAAGTTATGGGAGACAATATTGATCTGTTTCAGATGAGGAAAGCAAAAGGAACTCCCGTGAGTGTATGGGAGGAGAGCTTGGAAGCTCGATGTTTTCCCCAGCTGTTTCCTAAAGGAAAAGGAGGACGATACGATGAACGTCCAGAACAGATTCCAGCTTCTGAGTATCGGACTACAAGACTATATGCAGAAGATCCCAGATTTCGACAAAGTATTCCTTATTTGTTCCATCTTTTATTTGAAAGCGACTTGTCTGCACTATCTTATGCAGTAAATCACATTTTAAAAAGTGGAGTACATTTACAAAATGTGTCTGCTAAGGATTTTATGGAGAAAGTGCAGCACCGAGATGATCATTTGGAAACACAACTGATCAATCTGATGGCTTGTCAGCGTGGGACAAATGAATATTGGTACGGACGCCATGGTGAATTAAAATGCATGTTACGGAATTTAGGAACACCAACATGGTTCCTTACTCTAAGCTGTGCTGAGTACGCTTGGGATGATTTACTGGATTTTCTACGAGAGGCAAATTCAAACATTAAAAACATCGAATACAAGACAGCAGGAGAACTGTGCTCATTGGATCCGGTTAATGTTTGCAGATATTTCAATCATAGATTTGAGGCTATGATGTCCTTCATCTGCAATAAAAAAAATCCACCTCTTGGAGAAGTAGTGGATTTCTTTTGGAGAAAAGAGTACCAGGCAAGAGGTGCTCCTCATATTCATATGCTGTTGTGGATCAAGGATGCCCCAAAGTTTGGAACAGATACTGATGAAGCAGTGTTATCTTACATTGAAGAATATGCAACATGTGCTATACCAAAAAGCACAGAAGAGAAAAAGTTAAAGGAGCAAGTTTTACGTTTCCAAAGTCATCGGTGTGGAAAATACTGTCGACGGAAATACAAGAGCAAAGATAAATACTACACTAAATGTCGATTTGGATTTCCTAGACCTGTTCTTTCAAATGGAAGAGTAAACAGTTTTATGTCATCTGTGAGACATACTATCACAAGAAAATCACCTAAGAATACCTACAACCTAAAAAGAAAAGAAGAATCAAAAAATATAAATGACTACAACCCAGTCATTTTATCCATGTGGAATGCTAAGATGGATATACAGTATGTAGCTGACAATTCCATTGCTGTTGCTCGATATGTAACGTCTTACATTACTAAATCTGAAAAAACTGAATTGAAAGAAATGTAGGAAGAGATTTCTCACGAGAAGACTGTCAGTAAGAAGCTGTACAGTGTCAGTTTAAAGATGTTATCGCATCGAGAAATTGGATCCTACGAATGTTCAGATAGGTTATCTTCTGCAAGTCTCTACTCGAAATCAAGAAGAATAATTTGGGTAAGTTTAGGCCTTGCAGCAATGAGAAATCGGGTACTGAAATCTGTTGGAGAAATTGAATATTTGGCCGAGAATGACCCAGAAAGTACAGATATTTTGAAATCAAACATGTTGGACACATATTATCCAAAAAGAAGTCATCATCTGGAGAACATGTGTCTCTATGAAGTGCTGCAGAACTACATTTATTCACGGAAAGCCGCAGAAGACATCAACAATGGAAAATATAAAGTCATTGGTGAGGAAGGATGTTTGGTGAAGCAAACAAAAGGAAGTTTGATAAATCACAGGAAGCTGAGTTGCGACACTACTGACAAAAAGGAATTTTACTACTTGGCTCTTTTACAGCTGTTTAAACCATGGCGTACAGAGGATGAACTACTGGGAGAATTTCAAAGCTATGAAGATTCTTTTAATGCTTGCAAAGACAGCATACAATGCAGTACATTCTCAACTTATCTGCAAATGTTAAATGAAGAAATTGAACAGGAAACTACAATTGCAGCTGAAGTAGCTAGAGACAGTTCTCAAGACAGCCAAAGTTCAGGAACACTCAGTCAAGATCCCCTAGGACAACCAATCGTTGAAAATGAAGCATCAATAGCCATGAATGAAGTGGAAACGGCTATGAATCAAGCTCAAGAAGAATTTATAGACTTACAAAATTTGGAAAGACAACTGAATGAAGAGCAGCAACAAATTTATGAAGAGATCAGAAGCAAAATTGATCACGGATTTCTACATGAAAAAAAAGAGTGCTCATGCACATCATTTCATCCAATCAGGATGTATGTAAGCGGACAAGCTGGAACTGGAAAAAGTTTCCTAATAAAAGTCAGCAGAAGCTACCTACAGCAAAAAACGGATTCTACTTTGTCTTGTGTGGTTACTGCTCCAACTGGGTTAGCAGCATATAACATAAAAGGAATCACCTTACATCGTTTGCTAATGTTACCAGTGGAGCATGAGAACAAAATACAATACAACAAGCTAACTGGAGAAGCATGCTTGGAAGTTTCAAGAGTATTGAAGAAGATGCAAGTTCTCATTATTGATGAGGTGAGCATGGTATCAAACTTAATGCTTGCATTTGTGCATTTAAGAATGCAGCAAATTCTAAGGACAGACTATGACGTGTTATTTGGTGGAAAACATGTCATAGTTTTTGGGGATCTTCTACAACTTACTCCAGTTAAAGGATAACCAGTGTTTAATACTGTGACACATGAAGACACAAAGAAGTCATTGGGAAGCATCGGTAATGCAAATATTTGGTCCTTCTTTGAGTACAAGGAACTTACTACTAATATGAGGCAAGCAAACGATGAAGAATATGGAAGTATTCTGAAAGATATCAGAATTGGACTACTCACAGAAGTTGGCAAAAAAGCATTACAGAGTCGGCTGCTACATAATTTATTTCCAAAGGAAGAAATAGTTGCAGAGAAGATATACAAGAACATTGCAGAAAAGAAAAGTGTCATCTGCTTAATGCCAACTCTACGTGAATGCTCAATATTCAATGAGGAGCTTTTAAAATTGGAAAAGGAAGATATCAGGAAATTGGAAGCAGTGGACAAAATTGAGGATGGAAGAATTACTATCACATTAACAGGCACACTGAAAAATAAATTGGATTCACTAGAGAAGAAATTTGGATGTTGAAAAAGGTTTAGTTAATGGAGCTATGGGAAGAGTTGTGGGTTTTATTAATTATCAGAAAAAAGATGGAATTGAATGTTTAAAAATAAAATTTGATCAGATAGAAGAAGTCAAAGACATTTGTCGTTGTTCAGTTCGTTTCATGCTTGTGAAAGACTTATATGTACGTAGGAAGCAGTTTCCGTTTTCGCTAGCATATGCTGTAACTATTCACAAGTCTCAAGGATTGACTGTAGATTGTGCTTTTGTGAACATTGTTTCAACTGTGTTCAAAGAAGGTATGGCTTATGTAGCTTTGTCACGAGTGAAAACATTATCTGGTTTATCTGGTTTATTCATGATAGACTTTGATGACTCAAAAGTTAGTGCTGATACAAATTGTGTAAAGGAGTATAATAGATTAAGAAGAACCTATGCTCCTCATTTAGGTCAGTATCCTGTGTTGGAGAAACGTGTAGTTTCTCGTAAAAGGAGAAATGAGAATATCTGTAATGAAGATGTAGAGAGGAGGAAAAAAAAGAGGAGTGATGTAATTGCAAGCAAAAAGAAAAAGGAAAATGAAGAAGAGGTTGTAGGATGTCATTTTGAAAATAGCTCTGGTGTCAACTGCTACGCTAATGTAGTGCTGAATGTTGCATTTTATCTGGAAAGTGTGCAAGAGCAGATAATAGTAAATCAGAGAAAAAGATTCTGTTCTGAGTTGAGTCTCCTTTTTCAAAAGCTGAGTAATGATAAAACTCAAATAGAAAGTGCTACTGAAATTAGAAAACTTTTAGATGTATGTTCAGGACGAACACAGTTTTCTCAAAATGTACAGCAAGACGCACAGGAATTCTTGATGTTTTTTCTTCCGGTACTGGAAGAAGAAGGGGTTCCCATTGAAAATATGTTTGGTGTCTCTTATAAATGGGAACATAGTTGTGAAAACTGTTACAATACATGTGGCTCTAATGTTGATTCTGAAAGGTTTATTTATTTAACATTGCCAGAAAGTAAAACAGTCACTTTTGCTAAATTAGTTAAAGATGCTAATCATAACATGGAATGCGGTGAGCGTCAATCTGAAATGTTTTCAACGTTAATTTTAAAGGAATACGGACAATATGTAATTTTAATGATGCAACGATGTAAAGCTGATGGTTCAAAATTGGATACTTTAATAAAGAAGTTTACAGGACAGCAATTATCAATTTCAGGAAAATCTTTTGTAACAGTTGCAATAATTTTCAATGAAGGACCTACTGTTACTTCTGGACATTACACAGTTTATCTTAAATGTGAAAAAGGCTGGACACTGTGTAATGATTCCCAATTGATTTTCAAGCAACGTTTGCCTTTTGATTTAGCAAATTCCTATCTAATCTTCCTGAAACCTAAATTTTAGAGAGACTTGGCAAGATCTGTACAAAACAATTTTACCATTTTATTGGATTACCATTGGAATTTTCAAAAAAAATGATTTTTCAAATTATCATTTGGCCTAATGGAAAGGTAACCAATTGTAATGTGGACTTTTTAAATTTTTAATGAAACTTTGGAAAACCAAAAATTTAGACAAAATCGGTAACATCTGCACAATTTAAATTTTGGAATGTTATTGGATTGCCATTGGAAATTTATTCAAAAAAGATTTTTAAAATTACTATTTGGCCATGAGGAAAGGTAAACAATTGTATTGTGGACTTATTTAATTATTAATTAATCTTTCGGAAATAAAAATGTTACAGAGAATCGGTGAGATCTGTACAATTTAAACTTTAGAATTTTATTGGATTACCATTGGAAATTTAATCAAAAAAGAATTTTAAAATTACTATTTGGCCTAAAGGAAATGGAACCAGATGTATTGTGGAGTTATTTGAGATATAGTTTTGTGATTATACTTCTGAAACAAAAATGTCAGACGGTATTTTAAAGAAATAAGTATTGATATTAGATGATATTTTTTTAGAATATTATGCATTTCTATAATGTTATGTTTAAGTAAAAAGAGATTGTGGGCTTTTTTAAAACAATCTTTGAGATTGTTATTTTTTTTTTGCCCGCTGTTAAATGATGAATGCAATTGCTTTCACAATTTATAGTGAAATGCAATATAGTCTGAAAACAGCAAAAAAAAGGCAAACATTTTTTGGGGAAAAATATGTAAATACGTGTACTGTGTTATATATTGATTTATTAAATATTAATACTTTTTTCTTTTTTTTAAGATTGTGAAAGAAAATTTTCAAAAAAAACCAACCATTTTTTCAAGTAATTTCAATTACATTTTAATTAAAAATTAAATTGTTGGGTGGGACAGGTAACTGAGAAATTAGAAGGTCTCTTTCTTCCACTTTATCTCAAAAAGATTTTTAGTATTTAGTTATTAATTCCTCAAGGATCTTGAGATGTGGTAATTGATTTTTAGTGTTTTTTAAAAAAAAAAAAAAAAATACGCTTACCGTACGCGTATGGTAAAAAAAAAAAAAAAAAAGTTTTAAAGAAAAAATAAAAAAAAGTTGAGAGTTAAGGTTGGCTCTTAAAAGAGCTGTTGTGTTAATGCAGGGACAGAGGAAAGGAAGTATGGGAACATTAGCTGGTTGGACATTTGTGCTGGTCTATTTTGTTGTTAATGAGGGGAACACTGGTCTCCCTATGAACAATTAGATCATGGCAAAATGAACACCGCATAGTAACCCTACCAAACCGAGGGTTCGTATCCAGAGGATCAGAAAAAGGTGAATCTGCCCCCACAGATGAAGGGCTCAGCTGAGCTTCCGAAGAAGGACTCGGCTGAGCTGCTGTGGATGTGCTTGCTCGACTTACTGAAGGGTTGCCTCTAGTATGTCGTGCATGTGTCCTAGGATGCACATCCTCAAGGTGTCTCAACATAGTGTGATTCCCGAAGGAATACTTCTTGTTGGGATTACCTCTCAAAAGTACACGCTGGCACAGCTTGCAAGTCACCAAAGCAGCATTGACTTTTTTCTCACCCTCTGGAAAACTGAAATACTCCCATATGAAAGAGCTCTTCTGTTTCCTCTTTCTCTGCCTGATGGTGGTGCTGCTAGCCTCACTCTCAGTAGAAGAGTGCTGGTCTGCCATCGTATCACAAAGACAAGTCAGCTCCTTCTCCTAAGGGATCACAAGCAGAAATGAGGGGAATGGGTGTGGTGTAGGAGAGTTCTAGAACTGAAAGTAGTTTCAACCAATCAAAAGTTGTGTTTCATGATCACATGACCCACCGTGCGCGTACATTACGCTTACGGTGCGCTTACGGTGCGCTTACGGTAAAAGTACGCATGCGCGTAAAAAAGACACGCGCTCGTGCGCATGCGCAAAACAGTCACTCCACAACACTTCCGCGTAACGTGCGCGTGTAGCGTACACGCCTACGCGCCCCACGCACAGTACACGCGGCTACGCAAATTGCGTAACTATACGCAAACAGAGGAGATAAATTACGGACATTGCGTAAACCGTATGCTTACCGTACGCTTACCGTACGCACACTAAAATTTTTTCGATGTTATACTAATATATCTTACCTGTTTGGTAAAAAAAAAAAAGAGAAAACTTGATATATTGCAGATTTTTTTTTTAAAAAACAGTGTTTTAAGAGAATAAAAAGTTAAAAAAAAAACTTGTTTTTAAAAAAAAAAAAAACACATTTAATATAAGAATTTATAATAAAAAAATCATACAAAATCAATAAAAAAAAATATGGGAATCACATATGTTATAGGTAAGAATTAGCATTTAAAAAACCATACAAATTCACTGAAAAAACCATGGGTTTCACACACGTTATAGTTAGAAATTAGCATTTAAAAAACCTTGCAAATTCACTGAAAAAACCATAGGTTTCACACATGTTATAGTTAGGAATTAGCATTTAAAAAACCTTGCAAATTCACTGAAAAAACCATAGGTTTCACACACGTTATAGTTAGGAATTAGCATTTAAAAAACCTTGCAAATTCAGTGAAAAAAACATAGGTTTCACACACGTTATAGTTAGCTGGACATTTCACTCGTAAAAAACCAATGAAATTTCCCCGTTATAGTTAGTTAAGCTAACTATAACTCGCGCGCCCGCAATGCACTGCTGAAGACGTCACATATTACATCACTCATGACATGGTCAGTGACATCACTCATGACATCACTGATGACATCTCAAATGACATCACTGATGACATCACTGATGACATCATCCATGTGATAGAGTGGCAGACCTCCTCTCACCCTAATATAACCTTTGATACACACATTCAAAAATAGAGACTGAAATATTCAAAAAAATGGACATACCAATACCAATTACAACAACCTCTTCAATAATTCTAAGATCCACATAAACATCCACTCATTCACCAACAGTCCTGTACAGTCACTCATCCGTGTACTCACACATCATATGTACTCATACACCTATACATCCTGTAACACAATGCCTCTCATCCATAGAGTTACTCACACACATAGTTACTCATGCTAATAAAGAATCAAACATACATTTATTTGCATATACAGTTATACACACACCACCACACTTACTTCTATGGAAACTTACACATACTTAGTCTTTTAAACAATCACTTATAGAAACACATACTTATTCATACAGGAACTCTTTCAATCTCTCACTCTCACATACACTCACTTATATACACCAATAGTCACATATACTAGTTTAAAACATATGTAGTTACTCATAAAGACACTATTGAGACAGCCATTCACTCACTAACACACCCATACACACACTCTTCCACCCATACAGTCCTGCACATATGCTGTCTTCAACACATACAAACAGTGAGTCACTCATTCATGCACTTATGCACTACGTAATACCCCCCACTGAACCATACAGACACTCAGACACTCATACTGATACTCAAAAAACCAACTAATAACCTATATAGACACTCATGTAGCTGCTCACCAACCCATGCAGCCACTTATACACAAAGTGAGAGACTGATACAGGTATTTACACATTTAAACATTACTCACTTAGCCATGTATTCAATAAGATACACTTAATCAGTCGGTAATACAATCAATTTTTCAAAAACAAATCATCCATTTAGACACTTATATACTCATTTATTCTTCCATCGACCTTGAGATATACATATATAAAACATATTTAATTTTCAGAAAAATACACATTCACTGGATGATGTCATCAGTGATGTCATCAGTGATGTCATTTGAGATGTCATCAGTGATTTCATGAGTGATGTCACTGACCATGTCATGAGTGATGTAATATGTGTCATCAGCAGTGCATTGCGGGCGCGCGAGTTATAGTTAGCTTAACTAACTATAACGGGGAAATTTCATTGGTTTTTTACGAGTGAAATGTCCAGCTAACTATAACGTGTGTGAAACCTATGGTTTCTTCACTGAATATATATATATATATATACACATATATATATACATATATATATATTACCTACTGGCGGTCGCCAGTAGGTAGTTATAGTTAGGACCACGTTTCCATAGGAAATCCGCAACATTCTATTTTGAATAACTTTGGCGCCAGTCGACGAATCCTCGCGAATTTTTCAAAATAGGTGGGGCGCTACGCTCCGCTCCTACCCTGAAAGTCTCGTATAGATATAGATATATATATAGTTTATACCATAAAGCATAGGCACTTGATATATCATATACATATGTAGCTAGGGAGGCAACGCATGGATACTTTAAAGCCTTGCTTTGTTTCAAGAAGTTAATTAAAAATACAGTTGGTCTAAAATGTTTTTAAAGAGGGATGAATGTTGGTGATCAAACATACCAGGGATGATATTGAATAGACCATATTAAAATATGAGGTGTAAAAATAAGTTGAGAATTAAAAAAGTGTCCGGAAAAAGAAGAAACGGATAAAAAGCACGGTGTTGTATTGATAAACTATTATAATAATGCCCCGCCCGATCAGATTGGGAAGACCTTGAAAAAACTGGAAAATGATTGGAAGGCAATCCAAAATGAAAATGAAGGGGATGTGTTCATCATTTGGGGGGGCGATTTTAATATAGCTCTGTATTCAAATAATGGTAGGGAAGCATGTGGCCTTACTACAGAAGAGGGGAACAGTGATAAGCACTTCCTGCATCCACAATACCGGGAAACCCTAAACGAAGTAATGTATAGCCACGACCTTGGTTTTGCAAATGAGATATATGCTTCACCTTCCCCTTCCCCTTTTAAAAGCACTTTTAATGGAAGAGGTTGCTCCACAACAATATATTACATTCCTTCATCAAATAGATATTGTAATAGGGTTAAGTCTTTCAATACCTATAGCATAATTCGGAGTGACCATTTCCCACAGAGTGTATCTATTTCACAAATAAACCGATTGACACATAGTGGGACCAAAGGTATCCATGCCCCCAAAAACCTGTCAATTGATAGAGTGAATGGTTATTCCCTCCGCTGGGCAATGGTACATCCCTCAAAAGTTATAAGGAATGTTTTAAGCAAGACTAAGTCCGCTTTTGAGGCTTGCCTGGCAGAGAACACCATACACGAAGTAGTCCTGACCTCTTTCCAGCACATCACTGAAGCTATACAGAAGGCCCTATTTGTACGAAAAGGAAAACAAAATAGAAACACAAAAGGGTGGTTTGATGCAAAGTGCACGCAGGCTTATGCCAAGCTGAAACAAGAGACTCACAAAACCCCTAGAAATCTGTGTGATATAAGGCGGGCAAGACGGGCCTATAAAAACGCACTGAAGTTACGAAAAGCGATGCAGAGAGACAAGGCATGGACAGCGCTGCACGAGGCAGTGATGTCTAAGGATGGGGAAGCCTTTTGGAGGGCTGTCAAGACCCCATTTCTAGATCCTGGGGATGCTCCAGCCATCGAAATTGCAATAACGGAGGTGAATAGCAGCCCATCCAACAATACTGTAGAAACCCAACCAGTAGGTGATGACGATATGGTACCTCTTACAACTGTAATTGACCTTCATGTAACTCTGGATGAAGTAAATCGTGCAATCATGGCAAGCATGGGAGGGAAGGTACCCGGTCCTGACGGGATCCCCGTAGATATATATAAAAATAACACGGCGCTATGGGGTCCGTTGTTAATCCGGGTAATTACAGCTAGCTGCTCCTCCCACTTAATAGAGATGTGGACTGAATTGAGTCTAGTACCAATATTTAAAAAAGGAAATCGTCAACACCCACCTGCTATCGGCCAATATCGCTGCTAGATTTTCTGGCAAAAGTAGTTGGGCTTATCATGCTTGAAAGAATGCAGGATTGGGCTGAGGATAACAAGATCATCTCCAAATTACAGTTCGGTTTTCGTAAGGGGCTAGGAACTGTTGAACAAAGCTTTAACCTGAATATTATTATAGGGAAGTATACCCTCGCAAAAAAGGGCAGGTTGTTCCTACCCTTTGTTGAGCTCATGGCAGCCTTCGACTGCGTGAAGCCTGCCAAGCTATGGAGGATCCTCCAGGATTTGGGAGTAGAGACCACTATCATTCTTTTTTTAAGACAACTGTAGGGTATGATATGGTACCAATGGAGAATGTACAGCACCGTTTCAAATTAATAAGAGGGTTAGGGAAGGCTGCGTGCTGGCCCCTTTTCTTTTTAATCTCTATATAAATGGCTTAGGCCAAGCACTGTCGAACACATGCCAAGACCTCCCCCGAATAGAAGGATGGCCTTATTGTACGCAGATGATGCTGTTTTGATGTCCCCCACCCAAGTGGGCCTACAAAGAATGTTAAATAGCTTTGCCGCTTTTATGCATGATTTAGTGCTGAGGGTAAACACAACAAAAACTTTTGTTATTAGATGCGGTATTGGCAGCCATAAATGTAGAGATATGTACATTGACAAACACAAAATATCTGGGTATCTCATTTGACTATAAAGCCACATGGTCTTGTGCGGTCCAAGCAAGAAAATTGGCCTTTATGAAAACTACTGCCGCCCCAATCAATTTAAAAAAAAAGTTTGGCAGGAAGCCTCCGCATGAGCTGTTTTTAAAATATATTTTGGCAGTCCCGGGTAGTGCCTCCTCTTTTGTTTGCCATTCTGAATTGGTGGTCCCATACCTAACAGATCTCATAAAAGTGGTACCAATCCTGTTATGGCACAGGATATGGACATCTGTAGAAACCCATCTTAATAGGGACATTTTTAAATATATTTTTAAATTGGAAGGTGTCCTAAGAATCGCATGGCTAAAGTACGTGCGAGATTTTATGCTTGACTTAGGCCACCCAGAGTTTTTTACCGAGCCTAACAGAATGAGCAGTTGGACAAGAAAAATGTTAAAAGCAAAAGGCTTGAACTTACTGGAAATTCTTAGACCATCGGAAGAAATAACGAAGCCCACAGTATTGCAATATCAAACGATCTTAATTACTTATAGCATCCAACCTATCTTATACGTGTCTGTGGGTTTATACGATAGATTCCTATTGACAAGATTTAGACTTGGGATATTACATAGAATAACCAGTTTCCCAAACATGAATGATTGGACAAAAGTAATGCAATTGTGCCATTGTCATGATCGCTCAGAGCAAACAACACTCCATGCGGGTTTATTCTGCGAATTTTATAATGCACAGAGGAGAAAAAGTTTGCTAAGAGTCAATGTCGCCCTGCTTTTCTAGCGCTACAGTTTTTGGAAGATTAATATGTAACTTGGATTTTATCAATGTTTTTAAAAAGTGTAGTAAAATGTAGGAAATTAATTTTAATGTGACAGTTTTAATCTTTCAACAAAGTAATCCCATAAAAGGGGTGTAAAGAAATTCGACCTCAAATGTTAAAATAAAATGTGATTTAATGTACTGTTGTGCTTTTATGATTTTTTCTTATAGAAATCAAATAACACTTTGTTTAATTTGATTTAATTTGATCACTGAGGTAAAAGTACACAAATATAAATATATAAATATAATATAAAAATACTATATAAAATACAAATATATAAATATATTATAAATGTTTAACAGAAAATACACTATAGCTTGTTTTGATTGAAAAAATGCATGGATTTTATAACTATACTACGCCAAGGGATGTAACTGATTAAGTTTTTTTTGTGCACATTTTATATAGCACAAACATGACCTGAAGGTATTGGACCGCTTTACATGAGCACCAGTTACGTTACACAAGGACACATTCATTTCTGGTAGGCATGAGGAGATTAAGTGATTTGCCCAGAATCACAGGATGCTGAGCTGATGCAGAGGCTCGAACCTAGTGTCCCAGCTGCAAAGTTGGCAGCTCTGGCCGTAAGGCCACATCCTCTCCCTTGATGTTTCGAGGTGGCAGGTACAATATCCTCCCACAACACTGTATTGTTTCAGAAACTGTTATCAAGTATAGCTGGCTGGATTCCAACCCACAGAAAGTAACATGTATTATAAAAAATTAATACCATTATTCAAGAGTTCATGATGTGTGGGAATGGATGTAGTGGGGGTAACTGATAGAACACAACTTAAACCTCTCATCAAAATACTACACATTCCAGCAACGATATAGTATCACACAGAAGAGAGTGTCCAAGGGGATTTCTGCAATTTGCTGTACTAATATACAACGGGTCATCTTCATTTACAGTCAAGCAATTGTAAGTAAAAGTAAACTTGCATGAATAGAACAATTGTGGATTATGCATAGTTTCATACCAGCCAATGGATTTATATTTTTGGCAATCATGGAACTGAAACATGGTAATGGGTAAAGAAATTACATCATGTGTTAAGTTTTAACCAGGTAATAGGTGGAGTTACATCATGTTTTATGTTTTAACCAGGTAATAGGAGGAATGTCACTAACTGTAAATGATGCATCTTCAATTTGTTTTATACTCAACAATGTGAATGTGGATTCCTTTTTTGCCACTGTATTCTGAGTAACCGTCATATTATACGGTTCAAACATGGCTGTTTTATTGTGAAGCTTCCAAGACATGAAACCTGCCTGAAGTGCTTGTAATGCCCAATTAAATTGTATAATATCTCTTAATTGAGCCTGTCCATGTTGTAACAAACCCTGATTGATTATAAATGGCAAATATTGCTGTAGCAAGAAATCTTTAATTTCTTTTTGGATGTAGTCCAAGAAGAAAGTCATAAAAATCCATGTTTTTGTTAATTAAGGAAATGTTCTTTTACAGCTGGAAGACTGGAATGTGCTAGCCAGGCTGGCATAGCTTTCCGCTACTATATGTGATGATTACTACCGGTATTTGTGTGTTATAATGTGGGTCAGGGCGATTAGCTTTAGATCCAGGAGTGTTGGAAAGAAATCAACGCATACAGGTGTCAGAATTAAATGACCAGAAGGTGAAATCTTCAGTAGGGAACTGAGGGCCTGATTACAAGTTTGGTGGTCTCCCAGCAGGCTGCAATGCCTGCGACCCTCTGGGAGACCTCCAAACACATCCCCACACTGCCTGCCAGATTAGGAGTAATTTCCTGGTGTGGCGATCGGTGCTTTCGTAGTTCCACAGGAGTGCCTTTGTAAGGCTCATATGTGAGCCTTAGAAAGGCACTGCCATGGAACCACCAGAGCACACTACAGGGACCCGCTTAGTTTCCTCACTGCCACCCTTTCATGGCGGCTCACCACCATGAAAAGGAGGGCGGTGAGGAAACTCGTAATATGCTTGGTTGTGGCCTCACACTGCTGCAACATCCCCAGAGGGATAGTTGCAGTGGTCCTTTGGTGGTCTGACCGCCAAACTTGTAATGGCGTGATTGGACCGCAGGTGCAGTGGTGTCACTGTCATAATAAGCCCCTGAGTTGATTTATGGCTTTCGTTCTGAAACATTTTATTTATATGTGATACTGATATGTTTATTTGTAAGTGCAAATTATTGAACAAGGTCAAATTGACTTTTGGTATAGAAGGTTTCTTAAAGTCCTTCATTGTTCCAAATCCCAAACATGTAGTCTGTTGGATTGTTTTGTTCAGAAAAATGATTTTCTTCAGTAATATGCATGCTCGAAATAAGGCCTCTTTGCCATAAATCTGCCAAAACTTTGTTTCCCAAATACTTTTCTCATCAATGTTTGATTTCGAAAAATAATATCCTTAATTAGCCAGATTTTGACAAAACTCAGTTCAGTAAATTAGCTTGTTGATAGTGATCAGATTTTTCAAAAGTTGTTGCAGATCCTGTAATAGAAGGCTGAAGGGTGTGATCTGTCAGCACTCTGAAAATAAGTGAATTTCTTTAAGAAATTAGGATGACTATTAGGAGGTAGCACCTCACAGTGTTTTCACTGTGTGTAAAGGCAAATTTCTCTAAAATAGCTCCTGTGTATGTATTCATGTGCATAGTGATGATAACAATACATTTCTTGGTAATTAACTGAGTTTGAATAGGCATTTTTAATATTAAAAGTAGCATATGCCTATGAATCAGACATCATTATTTTAACAGTCTAGTGTCTCAATCATCTGAAATAGAACCGGGTATCACCACATCATTTATTGAAACTTTGAACACATATGACAATTGCAATGTCTCAGTAGGTCCCATAATCTGATATGGAACCTTTTCCCATGCAAGGCCCTCAAGCACAGAATAAGCTACAATATTTGCAGTGTAGAGATCTCTTCGGACTCTGTGAGATCAAGAGTGTGCCTGTAATTCACGAACCATAGGTGATATAATTGTTCTTGCAGGAATTGAATGCCCATTGAGAAGCAATAGAACAACGTGTATTGTTGACAACTACATAGTGAAAAGAACCATTCCCACACGATCAAGGCGTCGGACCACGATGAAATTAGGTACTTGTCACAAAACTATTGATATGCAAGAAACAGTCTTTGGCAGTAAGTGACTATAGAAGGGGCTGAAAGGTCCTCTGTAAAATATCCAGAATCATTCTCAATATCGTTGGTCTCTTGAGGCTCTTGAAAGAGCACCTGTTCAAATGACGTAGCATCAAGTGGAATGTCATAGTACACAATGGAATTGAGTTGGACAGTAACCACTGTAGGACTGGCTGCATTGGGTGTATTTGTAGAACTTGTTTTTCTGCATAGATTATTGTGCTCAAATATCCATGGCTGGGAACTGGTGCTAGCAATGTTACTACTTTGCTAAAAAAGTGTATGGTATTCGGAGTAGGGAGAGGTTGAGAGGCACTATCCTGAATCCTTCTTGGTGTCTGCATTGGCCTTCTGTAATGGACTGGCCATATAATGCTTTTTCATGTGGCCGATAGACATCTGTGTGGTTCTCTTTTTAGCTGGGCAAGGGAGGAAGAATAACAGTTCTGCTGCCTTTCACCACAAGAACAGCGATGGTTGGTCTGTAGGATGGTTCAAAAGCTTGCTTGTCGTAGATGTTTTCACAAACTAGGTCCCCAACTCTGGGAACCCACCTGTCAGCAACAGCGATAACCTTCTCTTCACAGAGCATCAGAGGGATTCAAGTTAGGCAGCTTGTCTCTGACTTCTTGGCTACTCTGTAAAACATTTAAATGTTTCTCTATGTCAAATGTTTCTTAACCCGCCACCATACTATGGTTATCCAAGCCAGGCACATACATAGAAACTTTGAACAGAGCCTTGTATGTCCTCCAAATACTCAATGCACTTTGAACTCCATACAGATTATGGTACCAACTAAAATAAGACCTGAACTTAGCACCCCAGCAGTGAAGGCTTGTTTATCATGCAGGTAGCATGTTCGACAATGGCATTTGATTAAGCCTTGAACGGGTTGCTGAATAGCAGACAAACTTCCAGAGGAGACATTGAATCCCTGTATGTCTTAGAGGAAAATGCAAGACCGTTATCTGAAGGAAATTAATGAACTTCCCCAATCACTAGCAGACACTGACAATCTTTTACTTCTGCTGAAGAACTCGCATTTCTTGGTGGCCACACCCATAGAAAAACGAGAAGTGCTGACAAATACCACACTGCCTAACATACTCTAGTAGGTTTATGTAAACAAGGTCACCAGTAGTGTTGCTGTAGCATTGTTGAGCTGACCCTTGCATGAGCAGATGCCAATCCCCCATGGGCTTCTTTGATTAAATATAATCTGGACAGATTATTAGGTATTGTCATGTCTGCCACTCCTGGTAGTTTGACTACAGGAGTGTTGTCTCAATTAAGAGTGCAGGAGTATTTGGGAGGAAAGGCTGCAGGATATGTCCCACCTTTGCTTGGTTACATTTATGGCTGTTAAGATATCTGCATTACTCTTCATTTGAGTTCTGGTTAATACTGCTACTCTAACAATCTGAATTGCAACTTTTGCCACTAGGCCAGCCGCACAGATCTCTTTGACATGAATGCCATCACGCTGATGGGCCAAAGTGTGCCTCAAATGGACCAGTGGAAGCTTACCTTGTAAGACAGCTACCTTTCCCTACAGCTGTTTGTTTGTTATAGTTTTTCCCTTTGAATACTTGAATCCATTCAAACATCAATACCGCAAGTCAACATTGTAACTCTGCACGCACACAAAAGGACAAGTCCGACACAATAAGTGTGGGAGCTGACAAGTCAATCTTTTGTAGTGCAAGTAACAGGGCATGTAATTCTTCATGCTGTGCAGTGCTGTCAGCTAGGATTTTAGTGTGGGTACATTATGGAAGGAATTCACCATCATTCACTACAACCTGCACAGCCGTGCAGGCACTGCATTTAAAGAAGAGACTCACTGCATCCAACTTGGGTGTAGTGCACGAGCATTAGGAATGTTTGCCTTGTTGTCCGCCTCTAGTGCTGGTATGGGAGAAATAACAATGATATGTTTTCACTGCACCAAAGGGTGCTACTTCAAATTAGCTGCTTCCACAGCTGGAAGTATTTTATCTACGGAAGCAAAGCGTGCTTCAGGTAAAGAAAGCAAGGACGTTCCATACAGAAATTCAATTCCACAGATACAAATCTAAAGCAAAACATACCAAATGAATGCCACAATAGACTCAGTTATAAAATAAGTAATCCATTTACAGTAAAATCTTTTGAATCTCTTGAAACCCTGAAAGTTATATTTAAAAATATAAAATTTCCAGGACAAATGTAAACATAGAAAATTAATTTTAAACTTTGAATATATAAAATCCAAACCAGTTTTTTTTGTAAAATACAAAAAAGCATCCTTGATCAAAAAATATTTTTCCTGTATCCAATTATAACTGTAAACAAAAACATAAGTTCTCATCCAAAAAACAAACATTTCCTAAACTCTAAAATGCAACATACATACACACCCCACATAACATAATTGAATAGTCTAAATAGAAAACAATAACTTATAGGCTCTCTAAGGAAGCGTTAGTCTATAACATACTTACTAAACGTGCTGCGACAATATCCTTAATCTGAGTAACCAAACCATTAAACCTAAACAAACTGACAAACACTAGAATTACTGCTGACCACTGACCTACTGCTAATTCTTAAAATGTATAAAAGAAGTACTCTTATTTAAAATGCAGCCACCTCCAGAACTGCCATCACTCTCAACTGCCACCTAATTCTGAAGGCAAGAAAACCTATAAATAGAGTTAAGGGTGAAACAAACAGCTGTAAAATTGAAATAATTCTCTTTTAAAATTAATGTAAAGCTATTGTGTTAATTGTTTATAAAAGTAAACATGTTTTATTCTTTATTAATATTGTTCATAAAAATGTAAAGAAATTGTAACAAAGCTAACATGTACATTTATTAACAAATACTGCATAATAACTTATTGAATAATTTCTTATGAGTATCTACTAGTACACTACTTTTTATTAAGACTGCTGCCTTCAAAAATATTAATATTATACTTTTTGAAATGCACATATTTTTTAATTGAACTAAAATAACAAAGATAATGAAATAATGTTGTAAAGTTATTTATTAAAAATATGTGCATTGAGAATTACTTAATGATACTGTAAATATGTAAATATACAATTATTTTTAATAAACAAATATGCTCTTACATAAATATCTGATTTGTTATATGTGTATTATGTGTACTTCACATATACCTGTGTGAATAAATGCACTAATAAATGTTGCAAATATGTAATGATGTTTGAAGTTCTATTTACATACAACAAAAACGACAACTATTTTGAAATACTTTAAATATACTAACATATTCCTAGAAATTATTTACACATGTCAAAACAAATTAAATAAACTCAATTGCTTAAATCTTAAAAAAATGAAATTATTATCTTAAATTACTTTAAACACATACATAATCTAAAATTTACATATCTTGTTTATTTAAAATATACTTGGTATTATAAACGTAAACCCACTCTAACCTAATATTTTTTTACCTAGTTACATCAAACAAGTTAACTATTTTAAACTCAAACCCACAGCTATTGAAGACACTATATCATTTTAGTATCTGATTACTGCTATTGTAACACCAA
The DNA here is from genome assembly GCF_964204655.1 of Triturus cristatus. Taxonomy (NCBI): domain Eukaryota; kingdom Metazoa; phylum Chordata; class Amphibia; order Caudata; family Salamandridae; genus Triturus; species Triturus cristatus. The sequence goes on along the minus strand of NC_140594.1, from coordinate 303,630,800 downwards.
ATCATGACCTCTTAGAGAAAGTATGTGATTTTGGGCACTTCCGGTATACTATTTTTAACTCCAACACAACTACCACGGTGGAAAGTGTTTACTCTGGGATCTTAGATTGGCTATTCTAACTCTAAATAATGAATCATTTGGGAAAGTGTTTTATTTTGTGGATTTCATATATTTTATTCTAAATCTAACCCAACAATTTTTGGGGAATTATATTATTGTACAGCGATATTCTTGAGTGAATATTAAGGTGGAACATGAGTAAAATCACCTCCTCACACCAGTGCAGGTCCCCAAACGTCCGCTAACACACAATTTTCTGCAAACTAAGTGATGTTAACAAATAAGATGTGGTTGAAATAAATAATGTAAATGTGACTGCAAATATAAATTTAAAAGCTCCTTTACACGTTTTGCTTTGTTGCCCTAATTATGACACAATCAAAAGCATTTTCTATATCCAATACTTTTAGTAAATTAAGCCCAGCAAATTTAGGTCCTGATTAAGATCTTGGAAATCCTGTCCACCAAAATATAAATCCCATTATAACATATGGGATTTATATTTTGGCATACAGGATATCCATCACCGTTATGACGGAGTAACCCATCCACCAAGATCTAAATCAGGCCCTAAGGGTCTTGGCGGACAAGGTTACTCCATCACAAATGTGACAGCTATCCCGTCCGCCAAATTACAATTCCATATTATCCGTCATGTTTGTGACAGAGAATCCCATCCACCAAGATCGTAATCAGGCCCTAAGTTTTTTACAGGCCACATTTTGTTCTTGGTTATGTCTGAAATGGTGTTGAGAGGCTAAGAAACTTTAATAATAAAAATGACTAAATATTTATCATCTTGGTCCTCTTCTGTAGCCACACCCATCTCAGGCGCACAAGATAATCAGTAGACCCAATGTTGCCTTTGATATGCAACATGTAGTTGTGAACTTTCAACTTGGCCAAACACATCACAGTGATTGCACTTGTAATTGGAGCTCTAGATCTATACACAAAGGTTTTTTCTTAAAAGCTATTTGAATGCTCATATGCTATTTGATATCAAACAATATGCAATAGAGACTCCTAAAATGCTCTAATTAGTGATCAAATGATCTAGTTACTCACATTATAATATGCGAATGTTCCGTCTCAACATCATAGCTTTCTTTGCCATAATGGCGAGAATCTTTCACATAACTTCACTGAGATTGCACAGTCCTATTATGCATATCAGAATACCATCCTGGATGTTTGCCACCTCTTTTTCCTCCCAATAAAACAGATGTAGGATCCATTGGAAGAAAACTGAGGCAGGCATGTCCTTAGGAGATTTAATGTAAACTGTAGCATGCTATATGCACAAGTTTGCAAATAATCTGTCTTCTTTTGCACAACAACCTGGTTGTGACAGCAATCAAAGGAAATTTGGAGAAGATCAGTGACGCCACTAACACATTGATGCACAAAAGTGTTAATCAGCGAACCCAAATGTTTGCATTTATTCTACAAAGATCATCACATAAATTCAACTTCTTATTTCATTTGTGTGCCAGCTTATAAGAGACACCAACAAAGACAACTCCAAGGTTTATAGCATCTAATTCTGGCTTTTTTCTGTGAGGATATATGCACCTTGGTCACTATTCTGGGGAGAGTTGTTCTTGAGTTCAATCTCCTTCATTCACTAATTCTTCAGCCTTGAGCTCATGCTGTTCTTGCACTTGAGTCTGGAGCCCTAGTGTGTTTCCACAGACTATTCAAGGTTATCACAAAATGAACATGTAGTGTACATTAGGTGCATCCTGCTACAGTCCCTTATTTGCAAAATGGTAGTGTTCCTATGGGTTTGAGTAGTGGCTTATATGTATTCTGTGATTATCTATTAGGGGATTAACAAGATGACATTAGTTATTCAGTAATGATTCCTTTTTCTACAAAGCATTTCCTACATAGCATTCCATCATGGTTGCAAGCCTATATTCCCCTTCCCTTTTTTGCGCAGAGTAACTTGGTTGTGTCAGCTACTAGAGGGAATGTGGAGGACATTAATGAAAAACACAGCTAAATAGAACATATGAGAATATAATGCACATGGTTGAACTAGATAAAGGTAAACTTGCTTTTCAGAGTACACGTCAAGTCCCATGTCTTTTCTCAGCATTATTAGATTTGGAAGCACCAACGTGTGAGTATCGGTTAAGGAGAATCAGCTACTGTTGCCACTGGTGGGAACCAGGGGGCTAGTGTAGACAGGCACCGTAGCACGGAGAAGGACCAAGAAAAGACATACAACCGGGGAAAAGGTCATAGCAATTGGTAGTGAGAAACTGGCAGCTGTCCATTTAAGATCCTGCAAAGGAATTCAGGGAAAACCAAATGTTATGTATCCTGTCAGGGAACATGACAAAAGAAAGTCCATTGCTTTAGGATGTGATGTTTAGAGATGACTGAATTCCCATGCAAGACGTTCTGTGAAAGGGAGAGGTTACGCAGCATGGCCGATGACCATATGGGTGTTCTTGGAAGTCCCTGGCCATATGATTATTCAAAAAAGTTACAAGAAGAGATATCCAGCACTCAGCTTCAGGTATAAGGCACTGTTGCTCTGTGTGCAGTGCAGGACCACGGAGGTATGACTCCACCGGGTTGGGTGCCACGAGAGTACACTCGGACTTCGGCAGCAGAGGAGGAGCAGGCTGAAAAGTGATTCTTGTCCCTCAGGTGGCCTCAAATCTGAGCAAACACTACAGTCTCTGCCCCACAGTGTTGCTGTTTTCCAGCATTGCAGAACAATAGTACTGTAGTGGTGTACTGCTTGCAGGGCCCTTGGACTCTATGAGCACAGATATTGAATCTCCCTGCACTAAGTTCGTGATAGAGTGTGAGCCTGATACTGAATTAGCACCACAACATTATTGGTGTTGATGTAATTATGAAATCCCTTCAATTCGCCTTTCTCTAACCTGAAAATAATGAAAATTAATTTGAAAATTCAATATACAACCTGACCCACACTTGGGGTGGAGACACATATCCTAGATCATGTTGAGGGGTCCACAATGTTTTGATCAACCACAAAAAATCCTTCTGGACACTTTATCACACTATAAATAACAAGTAAAGATATTTGTATTGTCCTGTAATGTGGCAGCAGACCGACCAAATGGAATGAGTGTATTATCTCCTACATCTTGAAAAAACTCTTCTGTGTGATGATGATAATTATATCCGACCATGAAACAGCTAAATATAGAATACTCCTGCTCTGAACCATGATCTCATAATTTAGTTAATCTCCTTGGTAATTATCACTAAAACCAAAGTAGCCATATTTTTTTTAAATCTAGTACAATCTCAAGACCATATTAAATGTCCAAAGCTGCTGCGCTGCATAAGGCTAGGGGAGGCAGCATCGCACAGCCAAATCTACTGTTTGCCTCTATATAAGTAAAGAGGTATTTTCCTAAAGAAAATGCCTGTAGTGGGTTGAAGAAAAATGTGAATGATACAATAACAGACTCATGGATGTAAATGGTTGGCTGGAAGACACCAAAAATAGGTATGTTATGTATGGCCTCTATCGTTTATTTCAATTTCTGAATCTCTTAACCCACTGCTATGACAGAGCAATGGTTGACAATAAAACTGATTACCCACTGTTTTGATGTCATAAAGACCTTCCATGCCAGGTTGACAGCTGTGCTTGTCTGCTTTGACAGAAAGAACAGCTGCAGGAGGGAGCAGGAAAGCAGGGAAGGTGGTGGGGGTCAATCAGGGACGGCAAGTAAAGTTTTTGTTTTACCCTTTGGACAGGGAAACACAACAGTGGCTGTGTTATGTATGGCTCTTCCATTACTCCTATGCTACTGCATAGTAGTTGAAAGCATGAACAGATAATTTTGGGGGCCATACATAACATAAAACTATAGATGGTCAAAAGTAAATTTCAGGGATGTTTTTCACCATGGGGTTCTGAGGGACATCGCTCTCGTCTATTTGATGCCACTCAGAACCCCTCAGTGAAAAACATTCCCGGAATTCACTATTACCCATCTATAATTCTATATGCTATACATATAATTTTCATAAAATCAAAATATCTTTTGCTAACGTCAGACCTAAAAAGGTTAGGAATTAAGGGAAAGGAGAACATTTTAGAGCTGAAATGGGGATTTGATTGTTTTGTGTAGAGTACTGGAGAGGTATTAGGGGCATATCTACCAGGCGGCGATATAAAATTATTGCCGCTTTTGCGGCCGTTTTCGGCTGAAAAGCGGCGATAATTTTATCGCTATATTAGCAAGGTCACGCTATCCCGTGAAACCTTGCCTTAGCGCCTGAATTCCTAACGCCCATCTTTGCATCTCTAATGAGATGCAAAGTGGGCGTTCCTCCCCAGGATAACGGGAGAAATGTCGCTAAGCGACATTTCTCCTATTGTCAAGCCTCACGCAAAGCAGCATAGCGACAAGAAAAGTAGCGATAACATCTGTTATCGCTACTTTCCTTACGCCTGCTTTGAAACTGACTTAGCCATGATATCCTATGGAAAGTGGATATCATGGCTAAGTATGTGACGCCCTATCAGCAAGCTATCGCCAAACTTCGTGGGATTATCGCTGGGTTTCCAGCGATAATCTCACGTTTGGCTGTTAGCACTAGGATCTTTATTGCTTTTGAGATAAGCGTTGCAAATAGCACGCTATCTCAGAGATAAAAATCCATGCTAGCCGGCGATAATTATCCTAGCGCTAAGTGTGCTTAGCGATAATTATCGCCGGTTGTTGCAAATATGCCCCTTAGTTGTTGTAATGTATTAGATGGATTGTAGTGGCATACTGCTCTATATAATAAAATGAGCTGAGGATGCAGATTGTTATTTCTGTCTGCCCCTGACAGAAACCTAACGTTTTACTATTCAGTCACAGAAGTATCAAGGTGTCGCATTTCAGTGACTTACCCCTTTACACCATGGTCAATAACTTATAGTAGTGTTTTTTTACAATGCATGACAGTCTCACACTCTACATATGAGTTAGATTTCTGTGCTGTAATAGACCCTTGAGCGATTGGGTAAATTATGTAAATTGGAGTTTGTGAGGGTTTTCTTGTGATAGTGCAAATGAAAGTGAACTGAGTCTGAAAAAAGGTCTTGAGAAATATTTGGTCTAAATCCCAGACAGACGAGTACATCTACCAGTTGTGGTTTATCCCTATGATATCCTTATATTTACCCATTATTCGGAATCACAAACATCTGAATGCATACACATTAAAGGTATGAAATTCGTGGATTTTAGGCATACGCGTGTTTTCTCTTGTCCCATTCCTGCGGATTGTTCAGTCTCACAGCGTTTACAGATAAAGAAAAAATGTGAAGTGAAATATTTGTTTCCAGTTTTCCTCAGTTATGTAGGTAATTTCTCCATCTTAAATGTACACTTACTGCAACCATTTTTGAACTAATAGTTGCTCGTTATAGGTGGGAAATGCCTTTAGTAATGGCGGTGACTCGTGTCATTGATTGCTTAGTGTAGGGGAGGGTTCTACTGGGGAAGAAGCCACAATCACAACTCGCCTTGCGTCCCACCAAGCACTTTTTGCTTGAACGAGTCACAGGGGACACAGTTCTCCACATCTGGCAGCAAACTTTTACTTACAGCATCAAAGCAGATTTGTGAAAGAGGCACTTTCCTTGAAAGCTAGAAGCAATGGGGCAGCTGGGCTAGGAGGGCCAGTGCTGTCTTGGCCAAACTTTAGCCACTCTTGAAGGTGAAATGACCTTAGGGATTCCCTGCTGTGGCAGCCGTTTCCATCTCTGCTGGAACCTCCAGCTTCTGAAGGCATGAGGTGTGTGCTTGTCAGTAGACAGAGGTGATGCCTTGAAGGTGTCACCCACAGCACCTCCTGACACCCTAGTCATAATAGCTTTCTCTTCATCTTAAAAATCAAATCGCCCTTACTTCCTTTTCAAGCAGAGGTGCAAATCTCACTGTCGAGAGCCTGGGGCAGGACAAGCGGACTCCTTCATCCCTTTCTCTGACTTTGACACACAGAAGCCTGAGGAGGTCGTGAAAAGACACACAAGAATGTAGAAGCAAGGACAGAAGGTCGAAATCTGACGGGTCTTGTCAGAACTTATAAGAAATCGGCTGTCAGGATGGCAACATGAGCAACTGTAAAAGGCACATCTATAAGCACCACCATGCTTCAGTCGCCCCTACGACTACAAGCCAAAGAAAATCAATCTATCTATCTATCTATCTATCTATCTATCTATCTATCTATCTATCTATCTATCTATCTATCTATCTATCTATCTATCTATCTATCTATCTATCTATCTATCTATCTATCTATCTATCTATCTATCTATCTATCTATCTATCTATCTATCTATCTATCTATCTATCTATATATATAGCTATATATATAAAGCTACAGATAGATATATACTCTGCCACGCACTGTGTTGTGACAAAGGATTTGATTTGCGATGTCATAACTGTTCTTGTAAATACTATTAGTTTACACAGTATAAGTAATATAATATAAAATGGTATAAGCCATGCATGGGTAAGCAGCAGGTTCTAGTTAATCTAGTGTGGCTACTGAGCTGAATATACTGTGTATGGAGGTGTGCAAGTGATAATAATTAGAAGGTGTTGTGTAATTTATAAATTCAAGGTGCAAGAATAAGTGCTAAAGATTATAATTTTTGTATAGTTTGTTTGGTTTGTAGATAAAGCATAAATAAATGTATATGGTACATAAATTATACATTTAGGGTGACTATAACTTGGGAATGTGTATTGTTTGGTTATTTTAAGTCTAGTTTGTGTAGAAAGAATGAATCCTAACTATGGGGGTCATAACGATGGCAGAAGGACCGCCATTTCCCCCCTGCCATATTACGATGGCGGGGGGATCCAGACTGCGACCGTAGTGGACACAAAGACCGTCCGCCATGGAACCACCACAGGCAATCATTACGATTGCCTGGCGGAGCGGTCTGCATTCATAAAATGGTGGCGGTGCCTAGCAATTAGGATGCTGTCTTCAGCCAGCCTAAAGGCTAGTGGGGATTGGTTTTGTCTGGGGTGGTGTTTGTGCATGGGGGGACCCATGGTATGCCCTACATTTCACTGCATCAAGTGGCAAGCATCGTGTGGTGACTGCCACGTAGTCCAGTGAAATGCACAACATGCATTTTGAACATAGCAGCAGGTGCTGCAGTCAGTGCAAAATGCGACCATCATGGTGGCAGTCGCATTCAAATTGGGTGTGCAGGACCGCCGCAGGTATTGCGGATGGTCCCGGTCACCACCACAATTGCGGACAAACTCCAGTCCGTCCGCCATCGTAATCGGCCCCTAAACCAAAGGTTTAACCTTTGTTTTTTTATTGAATTTAATTTTTCATTTTTTAAAAATAAAAATGTGTTTCATATTGTACAGTTTACTGTCGTCGACTGGACGGCTATACATTGGATTGTGGTAGAGTGACGGAGAGAGCGGTACATTGTACTCTCATAGAGTATAGTGCTGTACAGTGGAGAGGAGTAGAGTTGAATCTTGGAGAGTGGAGTCACGTACGGTGGAATAGCACGCAGAGTTGTGGTATACATTGGAGTGGTGTAGAGGAGAGTGTTGTACAGTGGAGTGGGCTTGGGGTAGAGATGAGTAGTGTAAAGTGGAGTGGAACAGAGTGGAGTATCATAGAGTAGAGTGGAGTGGGGTAGAGCAGAGTAGAGTGGTGTGACTTAGCATACAGTGTAGCAAATTGTTATACAGTGTAGCGGCATGTTTTATAGTACAGTGGGGTAGAGTGCAGTAGAGTGGACAGGGGTAGTGTAAAGTCAAGTAAATTGTTATAAATTGGAGTGGCGTTTTGTACAGTATCGTGAAGTGGTGTGTCATAGAGTGCTGGAAAGTGTCTTAGAGTGGCGTAGAGTATTGTACACTGGGGTTTAAGGGCATAGAGTGGCGTAGAGGGTTGTACAGAGTAGTATAGGGGCATAGACTGCATTCCATTTTTGCTTAGTGGCACAGAGTGCAGTGGAGTCTTTTAAAGTGGAGTTGCATAGAGTGGAGTAGTGTGTTCTAGGGGAGTGCAGTCAAGTAGAGTGGAGTGGCATAGAATACTGTGGAGTAAAGTATTGTAGAGTTGAGTGGTGTGTGGTACAGTGGATTGGACTGGTATATGGTAGAGTGTTGAAAAGTGTTGTAGAGTGGAATAAAGTAGAGTGTCACAGAGTGGATTAAAGTATGAACAGTGGAGTGGCGTTCAGTAGAGTGCAGTACAGTATGGAAGAGTGGAGTGGAATATACTGTCATAGAGTTGAGTGACATAGAGTAGCATCCAGTGGAGTGACTCAGAGTGACAGTGGAGTAGAGTGAAGTACAGTAGAGTAGTGTCTCATAGAATAGAGTATATTACCTGGGGTGGAGCGGCATGCAGCGAGTTGCGTAGAGTGTCGTAAAGTGGAGTACAGCGTTGTAAACTGCTATAGAGTAAAGTAGAGTGCTGTACGATGGCATTGAGACAAGCACATTGTTATACAGTGCCATGCTATACAGTGGAGTACAGTGTGGTGCAGTGGAGGGGAATAGAGTATTGTTGAGTGGAGCATAGTGGAGTGGGGTGGCGTGGAGTAGGGTAAAGTGGAGTGGTGTAAAATGTATGGGTGGGGGAACTCGCTCTGTTTCACTCTGCAGAGTTACATAAAAACTCTGCGAGATTCCGCAGAGTTCCATGAGCGGTGGAATTTGGCACATCAAGCTGCTCGCACTGATTCTGAGCACCGGGAGCTTTTTCCGTGCTGTAAAATCAGTGTGAATGGCACCACGTGGCTTCGCAGAGGGTGCTGCATTTCTTCTGCCACTCAAAATTTTCTACTTGTGCAGCATTTTTTTTACATGAACTGTAGTGACATACCTCGACCGCCCTGTTGAGAAATCTCGCCGGGAGGCGTTCTAGCACTCAATTTTCTTGCACTCAACTTAACATTGGTGAGTCCTGTACAAGAAAAATCTCCAACACAGTGGTTGGCAGAGTTTTTCAGAGCTCTGTGCTCCAAGCGGAGTGGGCAAAACTCGTCGAACTCCGCTGGCGGAGTGGAGTTTATTAACCACCCCTAGTAGAATGGAGTTGCTTAGAGTGGTATGGTGTATAGTGGAGTGGTGTACATTACAATAGGGTATAGTCAAGTGGTGTGAAGTGGAGTGGTGTAGAGTGGAATGGCATACAGTGGAATAGCAAAGAATGGAGTAGCATAGAGTGGAGTTACATACAGTGGAATAGTGTATACGGTGTCGAATACTGTAGTGGCATGGAGTGCCATAGAGTAGAGCGGTGTAGATTTGGAATCCCGGACAGTGGAATGGCATAGAGTGGAGTGCCATACAGTGAAGTGGCAAACAGTGGAGTGGGGTATATTGAAGTAGTGTACAATAGAATAGCGTACAGTGGAGTGGAATACGGTGGAGTGTGTTAGAGTGGCGTGGGATAAAGTCAAATAGCGTAGAGTTGAGTGGTGTTTAGAGTAGCAGCGTACAGTGGAAAAGCATATAGTGAGTAGCGCATAGTGGAGTGGGGTAAAGTAGAGTGGCTTAGAGTGAAGTGGGGTACAGAGGAGTGGCATAGAGTGGATAAGTGTACAATAGTGTTGTAGAGTGGAGTGGCCACTGGAAAGTTATAGTTAGGACCACATTTCTATTTTTTGGTTCGCTTAGAACTTTGGCACCACTTGAATTAATCTTCACAAACGTTTAAAAACAATTACTGCTCTTCCAACTCAGCTCCTTCTTGAAAAGTTTTAGGGTGATCCATCAAGCGGGGGCTGAAAAAAAGGGGTGGTCCCAAAACACATTTTCCCCATTCATTTTTCTATAGGAAAAATAGGCACAGCTACAGCCTAAACGGCTGCACAGAATGACACTAAATTTGTCAGAAAGCAAGAAAACTGGCGTTTTTTGACTTGGAGAAATTCTGTTCAGTAGTTTTTGAGAAATATGTAGATATTTCACACCTCTGAAGCTACCCGGAGCAGACAGATCTCGAGACAAAATCTAATTGGCTGCCAACACATCTACAAATATGTGGTGGCAGCCATCTTAGACTCAAGGACCCAGTCCCTTGTCCTGAAAAAAAGCAAAATTTTTTTTTAGAGGGGACAGGGTCCCTAGGCCTGGGGAGGGGGGGTTCCTAGAGGAACCCCCTGGGGCCCAAAATATACTTGTTTTCACATTTTTCTGAACATTACTTTTTGAACTGATATCTCCCTGATTTTTTCAATTAGGTGGTGATCAATTTGATCATCTTCAAATTTGCTTTTGGAGTAGGAAAACGTCAGCAGGCTCTGAGCAGGTCCATCTGCTCGGAACCTACTGGAGATATCATGCTCCAAAACCAATTTTGAAAATGATCAACATGATTACTACTTATTCCAGCATTGAATATAAGCTCCATTTCTGGCCGGACCTGAGAGGCCTGGAGAGGACTCTGAGCCCCAAGAGGCATCACACTAAGAGGCATTGACAAAAGTGCAGGGGAGGAGGCGGTCACACCCCCTGTTGCTCTAGAAAGCACGTGCGGGTTCCCTCAGTGCAGGAAGCTCCATTTCTGCCCAGATCTGACAGTGCCTGGAGGGGACTCTGAGCCCCAGGAGACATTGCGCCAGGAGGCGCTGATGACAGTGCAGGGGAGGAGGCAGTCACACCCCTGTTGCACTACAAAGCGCATTGTGGGCTCCCACAGTGCGGTAAGCTCCTTATCTGCCCAGACCTGAAAGCGCCTGGAGGGGATTCTGAGCCCCAGGAGGTGCCAACAACAGTACAGTGGAGGAGGTGGTCACACCCCCTGTTGTGCTACAAAGCGCGTCACGGACTCCGTGTGGGGGGCATGCCCGGGTGTGAGCCCGGGTGAAGACCAGGCCAAGATGGGCTCGTCTTTGCCCATCATCGCACAAAATTTCTTTTGACTTGTTGGTTTGATTTTTCATACTTGTTCTTGGGAGTCTGGTCCTTTTTTTTAAAGTGGTTAATAAAGGCAAAGGCAAGCTGACTGTGGAGAAGGAGTGGGCCACTGCCACTTCACAAGCCAGCACCACTCTGGACTTATTTTTGATTCGAGCCATCAGCATAGTTGCCAAGGAGATTGAGTTGACAGAGAGACGCCTTTCTTTGGAAATGAGGAGAGACCCGGGTCTCTCTCACCCACTTTTGCATCTACAATGCCTGGCTCTCCTGTGTTCATTTCTGGGAGCCACCTGAGCCTAATGCTTACATCTATGTTAAGTTCTGCCTCAATGATGTCAGTGGCAGGGTAACAGTTGGGGAAGCATTTTAACCGTTGCTTCCTGATAGTTTTTGCGAACCTGCAGTGAGGAAGAAAAGGAAAAACAAAATTGGACTCAAACCTGGTAAAAACTTTGCATTTTCCTCCACTAATCTTCAGCCTGTGCCCAGCTCTACCAATGGGGATGCAGCTTTTAAAATTCATACAAAAAGGGAAGAGGAAGGACTCAATCAACCTTTGGATGGTATTTTGGTGCACAAATAATCCATAGAGTAGCAGCACTCCTTCCCCTTGTGGAGAGGATTAGTTCACCGGAAGTGGTTATCCAGAACTTGACATGCAAATTGGAATGTTAATCACTGCCTGCACCCTCTATGCAGCCTCAAGCCCTAGTCCCTCCCACCAATGATCCCTTCACTGCAATTACTGATTGCCCCTAGGGGACTTTCCCAGGGTTGCTGACATCTATTAGTACTTAGGCTGTGCCCATATTAGCACCAGGAGGAGAGCACTTGTGCACCCAAAGCATGGGCACAGTGGTTCCCTGGCTCCCTAGGGCAGATGTTACCAAACACAGGTATCCTCCCCTTCCCCACCCTCGCCCTATACCAAGGCAGCCTCCTATCGGTTTGCCACCTAATTGTTGCCCATATATGGCAGTTCTGGTTGGAGTAACTCATCTGTCCTCTAATAAGTTGGAAATGCATTGAGAACTGAAGAATAAGGCCTGCCATTGGCTTACGTGTAACACTACCTTTGATATGTCTGAATATAATGACATCCTTTTAGTGAGCCGAACTGGGTAGATTGGAAGTTCACTGGAATCAGTCAAGGGGGACTGCATGGGGCCCTTGGGCCATAGGGCTATTAACTTTGGTCTTCTGGCAAGTGTTGTCCTGTTGTGCTTCTTCTTTAGACCATGCTACCCTCGTCCCCCTGGCAATGTGACAAATAGGGGAGTCTCTCACTTGCAAGCTCAAGCATTGGGAGCTCCCACTGTTCCTACTGCTAACAGATGATTTTTGCCACTCCCAAATCTTGATGCTTAGTTTTTTTTTTGTAAATCTGTTTTATTGTTTTTATTGCTTTTGTATTTTAGTACAACATAGCACATATATATGCAAGCACTGCTAGGCGTTCCAGTTCTTACATAAGGTACAGTACATGTTTGTTTGCGTATTCTTATTACACTCTCAGGGCAATATAAAAAGCTGTCGAAAACAAGACTTGTAAGTGCATTTGCAATTGATCTCCAATAGGCAGGTGATGGAAGGGAAAAGAGAAGAGGGGGGGACAAAAGACATGTCAGGTGTACCATAGCTTACGTTCTTGTGTGTCCTCTGAAGCATATATGCTGGTACATGCCTACCTCTGCTCGCTCTGTCATCTGTAGACTTACAGATCAAGCGGTTGCACTGGAGCTCATATAGGGTTAGGCGACAATAATAGATTCACAGGAGAGCAAAAATGAAAGTGGATCTTTGCATACATTAACTGCTAAAAAGAGAAAGGGAAAAACAAAAGGAAAAGAGATACGAAATGTATGCAACAAACTGTTCAGCCCTCAACCCCCCCTGGTTCCATGTACAGTATTACATATTACTGATACTATTAGCAGCTACTAGCTACCTCCCCATTTCTAACTCTAAGGCGTGTGTTTGTATATTGGTACAGTCAGCACACATCTGCCAGTAAGAGGGTGACGTTGTGCATTCGCTGCCACAGCTTGTATGCATGTTAGGTACCTATGGCCTGCGCATCAGAGGGGTCCTCGGACGGCGCGTCTGTGTTTCGATGCAATTCAGTGTTTTCGCAGGCGTGAGGTATGCCCTATGAACTATGTATAATTGAATCTGTTGAAAGCGCATATTCCTGGGGATGCGTGTTGGGATCTTAAGCACCTGGGCCCACTCCTTGTCGGTGAACTGGTGGCCCAGGTCCTGCTCCCACTTATGACGAAGTGTATCAAGACTGATTGCTGCATGAGCCCTGAGTAAGGCTGCAAACCAGTGCGTTAGGTGTCTGCCCTGTCCCATGACGTGTAAGTACTGCTTGGTGAGATGCGTCAGTAGTAACATCCCCCCATTTTGCCGTAAGCGAGGACACCAGCGCACGATTGGCGAGAAATTGCCCTGGTGGCAGTCCCTCTTCGTCTACAAGTGTTGTGTATGGTGTAAGCACCCCCTCGTGGTATAGATCTCTGAGTGTTTGGAAACCCTTCTCTTGCCATCCCCTAATTGCGGGCGCTGTAAGTATTGCTTGCCCACTGGAAATTCTTTCTAAGGGTATCGCCGGCGCATAGGGGATCATGCTACGTGTGATATAAAGACTCCTGCGAAAACATTTATAGGCCACAGCAAGCAGCAGGGGCTCCGGTGGTCTCAGACATGCACGCAGGTGGAATAGCTCGACTATTTGCTCCAGAAAGTAGGGTGGCTGCGTAGTTGCAATGTCTGCACAGGGCCGACCCGACAGCCACCGCGCAATCCACTGCAGCTGAGAGGCTAAGTAGTAATGCTCAAAACAAGGAGCCATCCTGTGTCTGGCGTTGCTCCAGATGAAATCCCTGTTCTGCTTCTCTAAGGCGGTGAAGAAGGAAGCTGGCACATACGCTGGTAAATTTGTAAAGTAGTATAGAAGCCGCAGGAGGATCACAATTTTAGCGAGTGCTACCCTACCCGTTACAGCCAATGGTAGCGTACACCAGAATTGCATCTGCGATTTGATGGACGTCACTGCTCTTCCCAGGTTCCCATCAAAGAGGTCAGCCGACTGGCGGTAGATCTGGAGTCCTAGGTAGCGGAACATGTCTGGCTTCCATTGTACTTGTTTGCCACTCATGGTGAGACCTGCGTCCCGAAGCCCCTCCTTGAACGGGTAGAGGCAGGATTTATCTACGTTCACTTTTAATCCGGAGAGCACAGCAAAACCTTCCAGTAATGGGGCCAGCTCAGCAGGGACTCGGTTAATATCTCTGATGTAGATGGGGAAATCATCTGCATAAAGCGACACCTGGTGCGTGGCATCCCCTAGGGGCACCCCATCTCCCAACTGGGTGCGCAGCGCTTCCACCAGTGGCTCAATTGCGAGCGCAAACAGAAGTGGGGACAAAGGGCACCCCTGCGATGGACCCCTCTGTATAGGGTGGGAGTCTGAGATATAGGGGCCCACTTTGACTCTGACCATGGGGCCAGTGCAGAGAAGGCGCATTAGTTGAATAAAGGTTGGGCCGAGGTCAAATTTCTCAAGGACTGCAAATAGGTAGGTCCACTCTAGGGTATTGAAGGCCTTTTCCAGGTCCAGCACGAGGCACCCTGCCCTTGGCCATTCCCCTACCACATATGCTGCCACCCTACAGAAGCGCCGCAGGTTGAGCGAAGTACTGCGAACTGGCACGAAGCCATTCTGATCTGTATGGACCAACCCTGGAACTGCTTGTCTATCCGCTAACACCTTCGCGAGTATTTTATAATCAGTGTTGAGCAGGGCCAGGGGTCTCTAGGAGCCCATCTCCACCGGATCCTTGTCCAGCTTCAATAATGGCACCAGGGGTGCTTCGCACATAGAAGGAGGAAGTTGCTGTGCCTCCAATGCAGTGGTGAGTATAGTACCAAGGCATTGCACTAGTGAGACGCGGTACGCCTTATAGTACTCCGCTGGTAGCCCATCCGGTCCTGGGGCCTTCCCGGACGCTAAGGATTGTATGGCTTCTCCGATCTCTTACAGTGAGATCTGCTCATTGAGCATCTCCCTGTGGTCTTCTGTCACTGTGGGTCACAGCAAGCTGTCTAGAAACGTCGCCAGGTCCGGCTCATTGCAGCTACTGCAGGACTGGTAAAGGCATGTATAGTGTTGCGTCAGGGCCACATGTATGTCACGTTGTGTGACTAACATCTGTCCCGTAGGAGCTCGTAACATCCCAATTGGGGCATGAGCGTGCTCCTGTCAGATCAGCCAGGCAAACAATCGGCCTGCTCTATCTGCCGCAGTGTGCATGCGAGCTGTGTGCGCAGTGTAATTGTGGCAACAAATCCACTCCATGTAGTCTGCGTGTTCTGAGCGCAATGTGTCCAGGCGTCGTGAGTCTCTGCCCGCCCCCTCCCCGTCACGCTCAAATCGCAGCAGCTGGGTTTCGATTCTTGCCAGGGAGTCAGACAGCTGTTTACGAACATTCCACGTGGCTCCCATACAGTGAACACTGATTGACACTTTAAACGCTTCCCACTCTATGAGTGCGTCGCTGGCTGTGCCTTCATTCAGCTCAAAATATGCTAATATCGCTTTCCCAGTGATGATCAAAACTCCAGGTCCTCCAGAGCACTGGGTTGGAGCCGCCATGTGGGGACCGGAGGGTGTTGCGCCTCCCACCTGAGCTGCATCAATAGGGGATTTTGATCAGAGTGGGTCCGCCCTAGGTATTCAGTACTTTGGTCTAATGGGAGCAAAGCCTGTGATGCCACCAGTCTGTCTATGCGTACATGTAAACCGTGCACTGCAGAATAGTGAGAGTATATGTGAGCGGTGGGGTTTAGAATTCGCCACACATCAAGAAGGGCCCAGTGCGCCAGCCAGCTGGAGAGGGCCTGCGCATTGGATGCAGAGGGGGCTCTGCTGAGGGGTGGAAATGACCTATCTAGATCTACATCAAGCACGGGGTTAAAATCCCCTCCCAGCAGCCAGGGAATCCCGCTCCATCGAACCACCACCATATACGTGAGAGGAAGGAGGCCTGGTCTGAATTTGTGGCATAGAGGGAGCCTCATAATATCTCTTGGCCGTCAGGCGCCCTTTCACAAAAGTGGACCTGCCTTCTGCGTCACTTGTGTCCTCCTCGTGAACAAAAGGGATTCTCGCTCTGACCCATATCAATGTGCCACGTGCATGTGCTGAATATGTGGTGTCGAATACCTGGCCTTTCCACGTCCTATGCAAACGCTCCAGCTCAGACCTTGACATGTGTGTTTCTTGGAGTAGTGCAATTCCTGCTTTGCGACGTTGTAAGTACGAGAATATAGAATATCGGCGTGTGGGCGTGTGCATGCTGCGTATATTCCACGTGGTCACTTTAACCTGTGTCATGTCTGCTTATTGTACCATTTCAATTGGTTTGGGGCGAGCTGTGTAGCAACTGAAATGTAATGTGTATGGGGGTGTCGGACTGACCTTGATAAACTAGAACTCAAAACATGATATTGAACCATGTTAACACTTAGGGCGAGCGCCAGGGTGAGGCTCGTCCAAACAATTTCTTTGCCCAACAGTGGCAGTAACTATTCCAGTGTGAAGACTGGTGTGGGTACGGGCAGTGTGTGCCTTACTATGAGTGTCACCTATCCCTCCGTGACGCGGCATTGTCACCCGCGCCCCCATGAAATGAAATGAAATGTGTTGCTTGTAGAGCACAAACTGCCACTCCCACCGGAGTCTCCTGGTGCTATCAAATAACGAAAATCAGTGGTAGCAGATTAGAGCCTAGATAAGTGCAAGGCATGAGGCATCCGATGTTCCAAAGATCCATCTCTTTAGTGCCTTTCTAAACTGCTCTTCTATTCCATTGCTCTAAGTTCATTTGGCATGAAATTTCGAGCCTTTGCCCCTAACACCGTGGCAGATTTCCCTCATCTGGTTTTCAGTTTGAAACCTGGCCGTATGAGCAGGTTTGCTGAGCTGGATCTAAGTGTCCTCATTGTCATATGTGACTTAAATCTTGTCGAAAGGTATACAGGACCTAGCCGGCGAATTGCTCTGAAGGTCGTCAACAATAGTTTAAACAAGATTCTTTTATGAACCGGGAGCCAGTGAAGGGTCTTCAGGGCGGCAGAGGCAGACATTCTATGGGGAGCCCTAAGACCAGTCTGGCTGCTGCATGCTGTACTACCTGTAGTCTCCTCAGGGTTGCTTTATTAGTCCCTGCCAGAAGGCTATTACAGTAATCTAACTGCGAGAGTATTAGAGCCACTGCCACTGTTTTCCTTGCGGCCAGCAGAATCAAGTCAAGGAATTTTTTCAGAGTTTTAATTAAGCCAAAATATGTCCCTGCTACCTTTAAAACATGGGGTTTGAAAGAGAGGGAAGATTCAAACCACACTCCCAGATTTTTTGCCACCTCCCCCGTAGATGGGGGGCTACAGCCTCCTCTGGCCACCAGTTCTTAGGTTGAAAGGATTATTTTATCCAATCAGTAAGATTTCGGTCTTATCAGTATTACAGCGGAGCTGGTTACTCTTTATCCATTTGATGACCGCCGTGAGACAGGCTTTGAAGTTTTCTTCGGCTTCCGTGGAGTTCTTTTCCAAGGACAGGATCAGCTGGGTATCATCAGCGTAAGACGTAGTCTCGATCCCAAAAGCTGAAATAAGCGAGATAAGTGGGGCCATATATATATTAAAGAGGAGTGGGCTGAAGGAGGCCCCCTGTGGGACACCCGTGGTGACGCTGAATTCTGATGACAGAAAGGATCCCAGAGAAACAACTTGCTTCCTATTCGACAGGGAGGATGTGATCCATGCCAGGGCAGAATTGGAAATGCCACAAGATCTCAATCGGGCTAGCAAGATGTTGTGAGTGGTGGTATCAAATGCGGCAGACAGATCCAAAAGGATCAGAACTGCCTTCTTGCCGTTGTCTGTTATGAATTTCAGGGTATCCGATATCTCCAAAAACGCCGATTCCATAGAATGTTTTGGGCGAAACCCAGATTGGCGGGGTTGAAAGATCAGAGCTGACTCCAAGAAACTGGAAAGTTCTTTATAAACCATTTTCTCTGTGATCTTGCCTAGAATCGGTAACAGGGATATGGGCCTGTAGTAATAGAGATTGGATGAATCTACATTTTGTTTTTTCTTAAGTGGCTTCACAATGGTGAATTTCCATTCATCCTGCACTATGCCGGTGGATAAAGAGGAATTCACGATATTATTGATCACGGGATTCACTATGTCAATAATATGATGTAATATTATTGAGGGGCAAGCGTCCAATGGAGAGCCTGATTTACAGGCCAGTATGGCCTCCTGAGTCTGAGATAACGTAACAGTTTGGAAGGCTTGAAGGACAGGTCTGCCCTTTCTGTGATCTGGCTCAAATTTATTAGTGGGTTCCAATGGACTGTGGGTCCCAAAATCCTTTTGGATGTTCTTAATCTTATCTTCAAAATATAATGTGATCTCATTGCATAGCTTTTGGGAGGGGGGAACTTCTGAATGTAGGGCTTTAGGAACTGTAAATGATTTGACAATTTCAAAGATTTCTTTTTGGTTGTGCTTTGCCATAGTTATTCTATTATTGAAATACTCTTTTTTGGCTAATTTAATAGCTGAGTGACATTGCTTCCTGAAAATTTTGAAAATCTGCACGTTGGATGCTTCACATCCCCTTCTCCATCTATGTTCAAGTTGTTTACAGTGTAAATGCAGTCCCTCTCTAACTCTTTCGTAAACCATGGATCATTATGAAGTTTTCTTTTGCTCCTTCTGGCAGAACACCTTAAGGGAGCTAATTCCTCACCTATGGACATCATCCAGCTATGAGAGCGGTGAGAATCCTCTCCTGGTTCGCCAGTTAATGTTGGAACCATGTCTTGGGTGATTATAGGTAAGGAGGGATTAGTGGCTAATAGATGCCATTTACGCCTCGGTGCCCCCGTGTTACTATTCGTGGCTACATGGTCCATATTGGGTATTGGAATAGCCAGAGGAATAAAGCAGTGGTCTGACCAGGCCTGCGGGACTGGGGCTTCCCCCATCCTGTGCGCTAGTGTGCACTTACGCTATTTATGCGCTGTGGCGGTCACGGCCAGAGTGTAGAGTACATGTATGTGGCAGATTAAGGCAGCGGCAGCATATTATATTGTAAGGAGTGATCAGTAACACAGTCAATCTCCATAACAGAGTCACTACTTGCGTGTGCAGCGTTTTTCACTGTTCCTGACAGCAGCACTTCATTCATATGATGCCATCGGCAGTCTGCGGGGTAACTTCTGGCATCTGTACTCCATCCAGGTCCTCAGATCTGGGGGTAGATGAGCTGCCAGCAGTGGCAGATCCAGAGGAGCTTACTTCCCGGTTCTCATGGTATGTCTGAGTCCCCAGCATCGCTGCTACTTCCAAGGCGTCTCGGCACTCCAACCCGCTTTGTTCTGGGTTTGGTGCCACAGCCATTGTGGACTCGGTTCCCATTTTCTTCCGTTGCCTACGACGATGGGCTCTCCTGCTGTTAAGCCTAGTGGACTCCACGCCTGAGTGGCAAGGCCCTGACCATAAACCTGATTCCACCAGCCAGTCCCAGGTCTCTGCAGGTGAATCAAAGAAATGGACCACTCCGTTAGCTACCACCCTGAGTCTAGCAGGGAACAGAAGGGAATATGAGAGGGTCAAGTCTCCCAGTTGGCGCTTCACAGTAGTGTAGGTGTTTCTCCGCCTCTGCACCTGTGCCGTGTAGTCTGGGAATAGCATGACTGTGCTCCCACCGACCTTGAGGTCTGAGATCTTGCGGGTTTCACACAAGACGGCATCACAATCTCTGTAGTTTAGGAGTTTGAAGAGGAATGGCCTCGGACGGACCCCCGGAGGAAGCTTGTGAGCCGGTACACTGTGCGCCCTCTCTGTTACAAAATGTGACGACAGTGTCCCTGGAGGCAGAAGGTCCTTAAGCCAATGCTCTACATAAAGTTCCGGGTCCGGCCCTCCTCTCCCTCCGGAATGCCCACCACCCAGACATTGTTTCGGCGAGAGCACCCTTCGGCATCCTCGACTCTGTCCTCCAGTGCGTGCATACGGTCCAGGATGTCATGCAAGGCCATGGCATGGCTATGGGTGACGGGCTTCAGCACCAACAGGGAATGATCATGTGATTGGACTTTCTCCGCTAATTTATGATGCTCAGCACGTGATAGAGTAAAGTCGGAGGTGACCTTGTCGATCTGAGATTCAAGTGATGTTCTGGTCTGGTCCAGTGAGGTCCCAATTTTTTCCACTGCAACCAGTACTGAGTCCACTTTAGCTGCAAGTGTTGCGCACAAAGTGTCAACAGCAGTAACGCCTCCTGCATGCGTTGAGTCCTGAGTACCAGCCCTCGCGGCGTTCTGCTGCTCATTTGTGCGGAGGCGTCCCATGGCTAATTTTTGGGCGGAAAGCATTGACCGCTGATGCGAAGCGGCCCCACGACAGTATATTCCACATTTTCGTTACGGGTTGGAGGTTGCCCTTATTATCTGTTTGTGTGCCAGCAAAGACAGCGTTGCAATTCACGGGCGCCCCACGTCGCTGATGATGTATTACTTGGTGCACGGCGTGGACGGGGACCCACCCCTTGGATTCATCGTCTCCAGATCAGGCCTCAATGATGTGAACTCTCCACAGAGGAGACAGGGGTGTCGCCTTCAATGCAGCATGAGACGTTGCGGCCAGTCACCCAGCAATAGAGTCTTTGCTGGGGGAACAGCGCTAGTGAGCTAGTGAGCCTCAGAGTGGCTAGATGTCCGTCAGACGGCCACCTGCTACTCCGGCGCACTGACTGGGCTTCCTGCTGGTGTGTCTCACGTGCCCGGTATGTGCACCCACGCTATGCGACAGTGCAGGTCCTGCACACTACTGTGCATACCGGCTTCTACTGTGATACATTAGGGGATGCGGTCCACAGCGCACAGTGGTCAATGCCATGAGTCAGGGGGCTGCAGTAGCACGTCCAGCGGTGGCCGTGTTTGCGGGGTCTGTGGTTGTCTCCACATGGGTTGACAGCGCAGACACATGGAGTTACCTATACGGCCCAGAGATCTCTAGACAGAGGGGTCATGTGCATCCAGAGATCCCTCAGGCATGCACCCCCAGGTTCTCAGCAACGGCAGGGGCGCTTGTACTTCTTCTGTGATGGTGCAGCGGAGGCGTCCAGCAGCGATCAGTTCTCACCCACCAGTCCCAGAATTTCCACTTTCTCTCACTGTGAGGGCCCACACAGTAGACTCCTTGTCTATGTGGACCAGTTGGACAGGCAGCAAGGCGTGGTGTACACTCTGTCTTTAATCAGCAGTTGAGCACATTTGCCTAGTGGAGTGTGTGATTGGCGGCTGCAGGGGTGTCCGCTGGGTTTCCCCCCGGAGCAGTCACAGGCCCGCGGGCTCAGTCCTGAGGCTGGCAGCACACAAAGGAATGAGGCCTTCTTGGAGCGTCCTGGCACAGGTGGTGTCATACGGGATAGGAATCATGGGGCACAGCTATCTCACAGCATGGGCATGGGCGGCAGCAGTCACGTACCTTTACACGTGGCGCACTCTGCGTGGCCGCCAGCTCCTGCAGCGCCACCGTGTCTTGGATGAGTATGTCATGGCACCCTGGTTCCCTGTGTCTGCAATCGTGGTGGTGCTGTACAGCCGCCAGCGAACATAGTGGCTAGGCCTTCTGGGGGGTCGAGCATAGGACGCAACGGTCTTCAGTCCGCCGCCTCCGATGTGATGGCAGCTGTGCCCGCTGCGTGCCCTGCTTCTAGGGTCTCAGAAGTACACTGCTACAAAATCACCATGGAATGTCATCTGGGCGGGCATTTTGTTCACGCGGCGGCTGCCCAACGAGGTAGGCCACGGATCTCTTCAGCGACATTGTGTAGCCCGGGCTCTCTGCATCAGCACTTCGGAGGGCCCGGGGCACGAGCTTCGGCGGTCCTCGGGTCAGCCACTCCAGACAGGGAACCTGTGTTCACGTTTTAGCGGCCGCGACTCAGACTCCTGAGGACCACGGCGGATGTAGCCTCGTCTCACCTGACCACCCGGAGTTGCCACGATTCCCACAGATTTTCAGGAGTTGGAGCTGTGGTCCCGCACTCGCCTCTTGACCTGATAGGCCGCAGATCGTTGCAGGCCAATAGCGGGGTCTGCCTCTGTGATCGTGTCAGTTGAAGGGTCTCAGCAGTGACCGCAGTCTAGCGCCAGCAAATCCCCACTTTACACACGTGCGGATGGGTCGGATGCAGGGTGTAAGTCAGGAGGACAGAGGGATTCACAGCAGAGCTCTAGCAGTTTGCGTCCGCCATGCTAGCTCGCTGGCCATGCCCCCCTCAAATCTTGATACTTATGATTGACTTGCACAACCACTGGACTTACTGGGGGTGCCCATTTCCCTGAGACTCAAGGATGATGGCGATGGATTTAATAGTCGACTGAGAGATGAAGGTGCTGTTGGTTGCCAATTCTATGTCAGGACCGGAGGCGAGGATTATGCTCTATCTTTCTTTAATTTCAATAGCAGCACTTCAAAGTTAAACAAAACCACTGTTCCCATGAACCATAGGGAACATAGTACAAAACAATAGAGAGTGTCCGTGGGCAGATAGTCCATCATCCATGCACCAATCATAGGGCTCCTGGGGGTATGTAGTCCTCTGTCCTTATCTATTCCTCCTCTTTCTTTAATGCTGGCAGCCTGAGATAAGTGTTGTTTCCCTTTCCTTGGATTGGGTGTGGGAAATGTCATGTTTTCTTGTGATGATAGTTAATATTTCACTCGCGCTTCACGCGCGCTGTCTGCTAATGTAATTAAATCAGCTGGCTTTGTTAACGCGTTCATTTGTAGCGCGCTCTTTTTTTCCTCACAACTTCGTTCTTATTGTGCAGATTGTATTTTCATTCCCTTCAGCTGCTGTGCGAGGGAGCCGCTAGTCGGTTTCCCTCGCTCGCACGGCCGTGGGAGCGTTCTTCCTCCCTAACGGCCGGTTGTTTTGGTGCTCAGGCTCGCGGTGCTCCTCCTACCGCTAGAGGGCGCCTGGCGCGCGCCTCATCGGCGAAACGTCTGGCATTCTGCTCATTCCTCGCGCGCTTTTCAATGCCAGAGACGTTTTCACCGAAGAGCCTGCCCTGCCTTCTACACCCGTGTGGTCTGTTTCCTGCCCTGAGGCAGTGTTTATGTAAAGCCCCCCCCCCCCCAGAGCCTGTTTGAACGCTCGCTTGACGAGTCTGTATCTGCCATTAGGCAGTAAGTATTTACCTGCCTTTAGGCAGCAAGTCTCTTGGCGATTACAATCGCCTTGGGGGGGGTCTGTACCTCCTTAAATAACACTCTGCAGAGCCAGTATTGGGTCCCATATTGTTGGCAGGGTGCCCTAAGTTTTCCATCGCACCAGGGCTGTGGGTCCCAGGGCTTGTTCCCTTCTAAAACGCGAGCACTGCCCGCACCTTATTTAGGCTGACACCCGGCCCCCTACACTATAGAGGTTACCCTCTTTTGCCCCACTTACCTGCTTGACGCTCTTCAGGCATGGAGTCTTACGACGAGGAGCCTTATCAGCAGGACGGTCAGTGGGAGGAGGATCCCTTAGCTGACCTGCAATGGGAGGAGGACTATTATGACGCGGTGGATGATTCTATCCACAGGGCGGTTGAGCAGGCCATGGGGCCCTTGGAGGATCGCCTTTCCCGTAGAACAGAGCAGGCGTTAGCTAGGGCGCAGAATATTCCTCCGCCTTCCTCCGTTTCCGGTGGTACTCTTGGGGATACCCAGCCTCCTCCTGCCAAACGGCCTAAAGAGACTGGAGTGGATGTGGATGCTTTCGCTCGCCTTAAGCAGGCGTTCCTAGCGAGTAACCCCACACCGGCAACTCCCGCAACTTCGGGGGAGGTCGCAGACACTGCTGACGACGAGGCTGGCCCATCCCGTCCCTGGCGGCCGTCCCGTCCAGAACCGACTACCGAGGCGCAAAATCTTTACGCCGAACTGTTAGACCCTGATGATATTTTGCATCCCCGCTCCTCGGACTGGGCGCCTTCAGAAAAAGTCGCCCAGTATGTCGCCAGCAGAATCCGTCGGCCATTAGAGGCCACAGCCAGGAGCTGTCTTAGGGCGGAATGCCCCCGCCCCTCTCTGGAGGGCAAGGTTGCTGCTACACCTGAGATTGACCCACGCATGGCGACTTTCTTGCAAAAATTTGTCAAGGACCCTAAACGGGGTATTGACAGGTCCTGGCGAGCTTGCCAGGATAAACTCCTTGATGTTCTTGGGCCTGCCACCAAAATTCTTGATATGGCCGAAGACGCCAAAGTATCAGGCTCTCTCATTTCTCCTGACACACTCTCTGCTTGGGCTCAACGCGTTGTGGTGTTCCTAGGGAACGCTAACTGCGCGCTCTCTACGGAGAGACGCCGTAGCTTACTCATCAAGGTGGACCCCAAGCTTGGCGACCTCGCTGACTCTGAGGCGGGCTCCGTGGCCCAGGGAGGCCTTTTCGGAGAACCCTTTATTAAGGAATTGGGTAAATTTGTCAATACCTTCACCTCACTGGATAGAGCCCATTCTACCATTAGGAAAGTTTTCCGTCACCGTGTTTTCCGGGGGGGCCGGACGAGGCAGGGGCCGCTCGTCCGGCCGTCCTAATCAGGGCAGAGGGCAAGGCTCCGGTAATGGCAACTACCAGGATCAAGCCAGATTCGGAAACTTCTACCCGACAAGAGGTCGCAGAGGAAAAGGCAGAGGCGGTCGAGGCGGTGGAGCCTCCAACTCGTCCGGTGAGTGTTCTCCCTTCTTCCCTTCTAAGAGTGGGGGGCCGTCTGGCGCATTTTTTTCCAGGCCTGGACTTCTGTCACGGGGGACGCGTGGGTACTGCAAACGGTCCGAGGGTTCCACATAGAATTCCATGGGGAACCTTTCCAGTCGGCTCCCCCTCGCCCTCTTTCTTTTTCGGCCGCCGACATGGCGTTGGTCGACCTAGAGGTCTCCGCCTTATTGGACAAACACGCTATCGTCGAGGCGCAGCCTCACTCCAGAGGTTTCCTTAGCAATATTTTCTTGGTCGACAAAGCCGACGGGACTCAGCGTCCAGTTATCAATCTGCGGGAGTTCAACGAGTGGCTGGTTTACCGCCACTTCAAGATGGAGGGCATTCATCTTTTGCGCGATCTCCTCAGGCCCGGCGATTGGATGGCACGTCTGGACCTCAAGGACGCTTACCTGGCGATTCCGATTTTTCCCCCTCACAGGAGGTTTTTGCAATTCCAGTGGCGGGACACGGTGTACGAGTTCACCACCCTCCCATTCAGTCTGTCCTCCGCCCCTTGGTGCTTCTCCAAGGTTCTTCGGCCCGCGATCGAACGTTTGAGGGCATCCGGCTTGCGCATGATCGTCTACCTGGACGACATTTTGATTATGGCTCAATGTCCTCGGGTTTTATCGGAACACCTTCAGTCGGCGGTGAATCTCCTTCAGAGTTTAGGCTTCATTATCAACGAAGCGAAATCCGTCCTGCTTCCGGCCCAACAACTGACGTTCCTAGGATTCGTAATCGACTCGGTGGCAGCCACCCTCAGCCTGCCCTCTCGCAAAATGACCAAGATTCGTCACGAGATCAGAAGGTCCCTCGCTCAGTCGCGCCTCTCTCTCCGCCAACTGGCCCGCATAGTCGGTCTTCTCTCAGCCTCCATCCAAGCGATTTTTCCGGGCCCATTGCACTACAGGGCTTTACAACGCCTGAAGGCACGGCACCTTCGCAGGGGCTCTCGTACTCCTGGAAAGTCCTCCTTTCGGCCGAGGCCAGGGAGGAATTGCAGTGGTGGCTTGCCAATATGGAAGCCTGGAATGGGCGAGCGATCTTTGGTTCCGCGCCCGATATCGTCATCGAATCCGACGCCAGCAGGTCCGGATGGGGCGCACGATGTGGCGAGTATGCTACCGGAGGTGTGTGGTCACCGCAAGAGCAGCGGCTTCACATCAACTGCCTAGAGCTGTTGGCAGGGTCCTTTGAGATCAAATGCTGGACCAAGGACTCGGTCCGTTCTTGCGTCCTTCTCAGGATGGACAACGTATCCGCGGTGGGTTACATCAACCACCTGGGGGGGACCCGCTCTCGAGCGCTATCCGACCTGGCGGCGAATTTTTGGCAGTATTGCCTCGACCATCATGTTTCCGTCACGGCGGAATACCTTCCGGGCCACAGCAACCAAGTGGCGGATTTCCACTCTCGGCATGTTCAGGACGTGAGTCTGTGGAAACTTCATCCGGGGGTGTTTGCGGACCTCCAGAGCTTCTGGGGCCCGTTTTCGGTGGATCTATTTGCATCCCGGTTGGATCATCAACTGCCCCGCTTCTTCAGTTGGCGTCCGGATCCTCTGGCGTCAAGCACGGACGCTTTTCTCCAGGATTGGAGTCAGGAGACGGGTTATGCCTTCCCCCCGTTTGCCATGCTAACGAGAGTTTCAGCGCAGGTGCGTCGCCAGGGGGCGGACATTGTGCTGATATCTCCGATTTGGAGATCTCAGGTTTGGTTTCCAGTTCTTCTGAAACTTTCCTGGGATTTTCCAATCCTACTACCCCGCTTCCTGACTCTTCTCCTCGATCCCGACGGACTTCCTCACCCGCTCATAGCGAAGGGCTCCCTTGCCCTGATGGCCTGGCGGATTACCGGGGACGATGGGCGATCCCGGGCCTTTCGGGAACAGCTGAGAAGCTCATGTCAAGGGCTTCGGCCGATGGTACGGTCAAACGATACCGATCCACTTGGAGACGTTGGGTGCGTTGGTGTGTGCGACGGAATCTCGATCCCGTGGCGGCTGATGTGACCTCAATCGTAAATTTCTTAGCCGCTTTGGCTGAAGACGGGTTGGCTTATAGAACCATCAATACTTTTCGCTCGGCCATTTCGGCCGGACACTCCTTAGTGGACGGCTCCCCGGTGGGAGAGCACCCTTGGGTTTGTCGCCTTCTCCGGGGCATCCGTCTTTCAGTGCCACCGGAGCCTCGTTATTCCCAGCTGTGGGACGTGAACCAGGTCCTAAATCTTTTCTTGTCTTGGCAACCGAACCGTTACTTATCTCGGAAGGAGCTTTCGGCCAAATTGGCTATGCTTCTTTGCCTCGTATCTTGTCGACGAGTGTCGGATGTGCGGGCATTGGATGTTTCAGGAAGGATTTTTACCCCCTTTGGGGTTACTTTCACTATCCGAAGGCGAACGAAATGCGGTACCACCTCCATTTCCTACCCGGCTTTTCCGGACTCTCCGAAACTTTGCGTAGTGTCCTGCCTCAAGGCTTACGAAGAAATGTCGGACGAGTTCCGTCCTCCCGGAGAGCGTCAGTTGCTTATCGCGCTGAGGAAACCGCACAGGGCGGTCTCCTCCCCCACGATAGCCCGCTGGGTTCGTTGGGTAATGCAGGAAGCAGGCATTGACCTCCGTCTTTTTGGGGCCCACTCTACAAGAGGGGCCATGGCTTCTAAAGCGTTTACCCTGGGAGCTCGTCTAGAAGACATTCTCAATGCGGCAGATTGGTCTTCGGACTCCACCTTTAAACGGTTTTATTTCAAACCAGTGCTGGATATGGCACATTTGGTGGTGAGCAAGCTTTAAACGAGCATAATCCTCGCCTCCGGTCCTGACATAGAATTAAAAATTTCCTAGCTAACGTAACGGAAAGTTTCAATTCTATTAAGGACTCGGAGGCGAGGATTATCCCACCCAGGGTATCGGTTCTGGGGATACCTTTCCCACCCTCGTACTGGGGTAAGTAACAGGTCTTCTTCTGGATTTGTATTTTGCTTGTACCTGTTCAATGTACCGACATTCTTTCCTTGCAGGGCTAAGCCTTAGCCAAGGTTCTCGCTTACGCTGTCCTTTGCTTCTACAGGCGATTCTGGCAAACAAGATTAATGAGGATCTGGGACTGGCTGGCCTACAGCATCGAAAGAGGAGGAATAGATAAGGACAGAGGACTACATACCCCCAGGAGCCCTGTGATTGGTGCATGGATGATGGACTATCTGCCCACGGACACTCTCTATTGTTTTGTACTATGTTCCCTATGGTTCATGGGAACAGTGGTTTTGTTTAACTTGGAAGTGCTGCTATTGAAATTAAAGAAAGATAGAGCATAATCCTCGCCTCCGAGTCCTTAATAGAATTGAAACTTTCCGTTACGTTAGCTAGGAAATTTTTCATTCTCCCCCAATACTGCTATTGTTTCTTTGGGTAGTGCATTGTTCTCTTGTCCTCCATCTAGGTTGCAGTCTATTGAAATAGCTTATCTGTGGATGCCTGCTATCTGTGAATCTCCACATGGAGGAGGTCGCTCAATCAAGCTTGTTTCCTGAAACCTTGCCGGTATTAGTGGTAAACTTGCATGTCAAGAGTAGGGTGATTTTGTAGATCAATATGATATTTGTATGTTTCAGGAAACTTGAGCTATAACCTCACCATCCCGGACAGGGTTTCATGGCCTTGATCAATCAAACCTTTCATCTGGAGGAGGCAGGCCACTGGGAGGCCTTGCAATTTGGGTGAAACCTATTTTGATTTGTTCTCCAAAAGTTATTGATCTTAGCTCAACCGATATTTTGTGTGTAATTTTACAATTTGCTGATGGGGTTAGGGTATGTTTGATCAATGTGTATTGTGTACACGAAGGCAGTATCCCATCATACCTGTTATTGATACAGTTAATTTCTACTTGCCCAATCTCCCGGCTGATGTTTCTAAAATTGTGGCTGGTGAGCTAAATTGTGATTTTGAACCCCTTGTTATTGATATTGTCACACTCGGCAGGGTTGAGAATGAAGTTTGTGCTTTCCCAGAGCTCTCCATAGACCGAGTTAAGAAGTGGACGGCAGCTGCTTTACAAATGAATGCCTTTGCCCTAAATAATGGGTTGAGAACTTGTAATGGGAGAACACCCTGAGATAGAGATGGGAAGGTTACTTTTAACCGGATAGGAGGCTCGAGCCACATTGATTACACCCTGGTAGATATTAGGATGTGACACCTGGTTATTGACATGGATGTGGTACCGCATCAGTATAGTGACCACAACGCTTTGGATTTATCCTTGAACTTAATGGGCTATGTCATCTCTCCTCAACATGAACCACTTGATAGGAGGCTGATTCCTACTGTCAATCATTGTGAGATGAAATGGTCTGTTAATATTTCGACCCCTAGTATCCAGTTGCAACTCTTAGAGTTGCTTGTTTCTGCACTGGAACCAGTTATTATGCTGGGATGGAGCTCTTTAGTAGCCACCTCATGGGAGGCTTGTTCTGCTAGTCATCAAAACTTGTTCTGTTCTATTAAGAACTTTTTTATGGTAGAGGCTAGATCCCTTCATAAGTGGGCCAAGGAGTCAAATTGGTATACCAAGGATTGTCGGGCTTCCAGATGTTCCCATATGGCCACTATCAAAAGAGGCAAAGGAGCCTTAATTAAGGAAGGCCTCCTACAAGGCCGCCATTTTAAAGGCTGAATGTGAGCATTATTTGACGTTTTGGGAGACACTTCTGTCCCCAGCAAAGGGAAAGGATTTTCAACGGTTTTGTCATACATTGGCCAATAAGGGCCCTGGAACCTCTGCCCCTTTAGCATGCAATATTTTAGCTACTGCCTAGGTTGACCATGTGTCTTCTGGCCTATAGGAGCACACTGAAACTAAATGATCCCTGGGAGTGGATCATTGGTGGGCCTTGATAGGGGTTTGGTTGGCTTGGGAGAACAGCGAGAGATTGATTTGTCATCCCAAGTCTTGCTTGGGGAAGATTCTTCTAGCCTGTCTGCTTGCACTGTAGCCTCAATCACAGTGAGTGAAGTGGTAATTGCTATTGATTCAATCACTCAAGGGAAGGCACCTGGCCTGGATAAACTTCCAGGAGATTTTTTTAAAGCAGAGAAGGAAATCTGGGGTCTTTATTTTACCATGTTTTTTAATGGTATTGTGAATGGATTACCTATGCCTCAGCCATGGGCTGGCACGGAGGTCATCTAGGTCTATAAAAATGGCCTTAGGTCACTTCCAACCAATTATTGACTGACAAATCGTATTGATAGCTCGCAGAATCTTTTTTGTCAAATTTTCTTGAGTCGACTACAAGATTGGAAGGAGGCTACAGACGTGCTTGCACTACAAGCAGGGTTTAGGTATGGAACTGTTACCATAGACTAGGTCCTTCAACTGCAGTTAATATATTGGAAAGATGTTACTATGGGTGGTGGTCGTTTATATGGTATTTTTGTTGATCGTCGGTCAGCATTTGACCTTGTCCCTAGGTAGGCACTAAGGAAGGCTTGGACCAACATGGCTGTCCCGAAATAGCCTGTGGATGTTATAAGAGGGTTGCATACTGACAACTATGCCCAGGTAAGATGTGGGATCCTTGGGGAGTTTACTGATCCTATCCCAGTCTCTCGGGTGTGAGACAAGGATATGCTTTAGCCCCAACCCTTTTTTTTACTTTTTATCAGTGATCTTGTGACTCATTTGGAACAGTGTAAGCATGATGCACTGACTCTGGCCAACAGGAAGATCCCAGAACTCCTGTTTGCAGATGACACCTTGCTGATCTCCAAGTCTCCTATGGGCATACAATACTTGCTAGATTGGTTCGCTGTCTTCTGCAAGCAGAGAACGCTGGAGAACAATATTAGTAAAACTATGTACATGGTTTTAAATCCCTGTCCCGCCACTGGGTCGCATCCGGTTTACAGTGGAGTACCCCCTGAAGAGAGTTCGCACTTTTGATTACCTTGGTTTTACCCTTAATGATTATTTTGGTTGGTCCTCTCAGATTCAAAAAAGTAAACTTAGATTGGAGTATTATATGGGAGGTGTTCTGAGGGTGGTTCAGGGCTCTAGTTTTCATCCAGTTACTCCTGTTTTACAGATCTTTAATTTGCAGGCGGAGGGTCGCTATTTGGTGGTAAACTCTGGGGCATGATAATGTAAATGACATGGCAATGGTGGAGAACCGTTTTTTACATGTCCTCACCAACTTGTCAGCAAGTACCCCTCTTGCACCCTTGCAGCTTGATCTGGATAGTAGATCTCTTGCACACAGGGTCAAACTCAGACTGCTGATTTACTGAAAGAGGATTTGGTCCACCACCAAATTGGCATGTTTATAGGCTGGGTTCTTGAAGATGTTTTAAATTGCCTTGGACGAGGTAAAATTGCATGGTAAGAATACATCAAACGCAGCCTGGATGAGATCGATTGCGAGACCCTTTGGGCACATCCTGAAACTGCTGGTAGGATGACCAATCCCATGCTAAAAGCAATGTATTGGAGACATATAGATGAAGGGTTTCACAGGTTAGGGAATGTGGGTCCCCTGACGCATCTTATTTCTTGGAAGAGTATATGGATGATATTGAGCCTCCGAGTGCTAGGACACTGAACATTAAATTTCTGCCTCTTCGCTCATTTACGGCGAGATGGCAGTGCTTCCTTATAGAGAAAGAGATGAGTTGTCCCTTTTATGATGGGATTAAGGAAACTGTAGAGCATGTTTTGTTCTTCTGCCCCCAGCATTATTCTCATAGGAGGGCATGGATTTTTCCACTTTGTCGTAATCTGGGGGTTAGGGACCACAATTCTGCCTTAAGAATTTTAAGTTCCAATTCAGCCCGCTCAATAGTTTTTTCAGTCTCTCAGTTTCTTTAACCTATGTTGAAGTGTAGATTGAAGGGGGCTACCATTCCATCTACAGACCAGGTTGTGTGATTTGCTTTTTAATATCTGCCATTGCTGCTATTGTAATATTATTATGTCTTCTTAGTGAGATTGTATTGGTTTTAGTATTATCAATATGTTTTTATTCTTATTTTTAAATATTTATTGTTCTAGTATGAATGACAGTTGTCTATATGCATTTTTTCCTTACATTGTTCTGAATGTTTTAATGTGTTTTATGATATGTTCTTTTATGGCTATTGGCTAAAATAAAGTCAAAATTGATTGATTGACTATATATGCTCACCCATGAGATTTATACTATTTGGCATTCATAAACTCTTTTTGATAATAACCTGGGAGATATTAGTTTAAGCAGTATGTAAAGGTTGGGTGGCGTCACAGGCTCCCCACTTTGGAGTGACAGCCTGCAAGAATTCAGGGTAAGTGTAATGTTTGCTGAAGGAATTTACGAAGGATGAAATGGATTTGGTCAGTGCTTACTGATAATGCACAAAGTTCTGCAACTGAACTTTCAAATTGGTGTGCAGCCAGCACTCAGTATCTTCTCAAGGACACTGCGACAATGATGTCCATGCCGAATGTCCAAATAGGGACGCAAAGCGCACTGTGCATCTTCGCAAGGTTAATGCCTGCCATGATATGAAGCATACTCTCTGTGAAGTTTCTTCTACAAACACTGCAAAATGACTCCTTAAGGCTGCCACTTTAAGCAGTACTTTATTTTGGAAAAAACAAAAAAGTAATGTATTACAGATATGAGCAAATACTGCACATAAAACAAGAAAAGCAGAATAGTAATATCTTCCTAGCCAGTGACCAGACCCAAGATTATTACATCCCCTGTGTGCCAAGTATTGGGACCTTCCTTAATGCTGGAGTCTATGCCAATGTTAACCTATCGAGCTATTTGTGAGCTGATTCTAACATTGTGAGCATGGAATCAAGGTTCACTTTGTGAGCACAACTCTAGGCTAACAGATCATTGACATTTGGCCATTTGCATCCGTTGGGACAGTCCATACCGTATGCTTTCAAGAACCGTCGCCAATAGTCTTAAGTGCAATTTGCAATCTCAGCCTCCTGCTGCATAAACTTGAATGTGGCCACCAGTCGGTCGCCAATTGGTTTTCTAGAAATATATGTCTTTCTTAAACTGCTGAGACGTGTGCTTCTGTTGAACGTTTTCATGAGGTTTTGATGCATTTGCCACTAAATGGCTAGATCCAAAGTGATGCCCACAAATGCCCCCAAAGTGGCCATAAAAGCCCTTCGCAAGCCTGGTAGCCACATCTTTCACAAAGGGGTAAACAATGTCATGTGCCTTGTGCTTAGTGGATGGGCCAGACAATGCGAATACACTAGCCCTTATAGCTATTTATAGCTATGGTTGCAGACTACAGGTGATTCTGGTAGCTGTTCACGAGAACTCCAGCCCTGGACATGAGAATAACTCACAGCTCCACATCCTCTAACCCCCTTGATGAGGATCAATATTTACAACCTTAGGGCACCCACTGGGCCAGGGACTTGTAACAAGGCCAATCCTTAGTGGACTCATCAGGGGTTCAATGCTTTCATCTCTGCAAACATACAATGGATTTTGGTCATGGTTGCTGAATCATTGCCATCGACTCCAGCTACCTCTCCGGTAATCCCAGTCCAGGGGATAAACTGAGGGGGTGCATAAAGCTCTCAGGAGACAGGTGAAAAGCACACACAGGATATGTGCAGCTCTGGCAGGTCAGGTTCACTTCCACCATAAATGGCTGCTCTACCCCTGAGACCTCGGTTGTTGCAGGTAGATTGAAGCTGATAATTTTCTTTATCTCATAGAGTTGGCACAGTCCAATGACAATTCCCAAAGCTCTGCTTGCTTCCACTGGGCCCAGGTCCTCTGCAAAGTTTATTTCCAGCTAGATGAAAGAGAGCAGCCACTGACAAAGCTGTGCACTTGGAAGACGGGTATCTCAGCCACATCGGTATGAAGCTCAGTCTTGGACTGGAGCTAAATCCAGAACAGATTATTGGTAAAAGAAAGGAGACCAGAATTTGAAGGCGTAGCTGATGAATACGTCTTCTTGCAATGTGCATGTAATGGGGCTTCCTACAATAATGACTTCATGGGCTGCGTATGTTCATCTCCTGGTCATGCCTTGGGCAATTAAAGTATACAAAAAAGTGATGGATGGAATGCTTGAATGAATTTCAGCGACTTTATATTTACTCAGAGACTCATCCCAGTCCATCCTTATTTTGCACACTGTACCACCTCACTTTGGACTCAGCTATATGAAAAACAGCCTTGACCCTGCTCCAGTTGGAAATGTCTAACAGTCTATTAGAAAAGAATGACCGGACTGGAATGTGACTTGGACTCGGTCCACCGTCCGTCAGGTTGGCAGATATAATGTCCTCTGCCACCCTGGTGAACAGAGGCAAGAAGATGTTCTCTAAATCAGGCCCTAAATCTGGTAAGTTTAGATACACACCTTTGTGAATAATGCTCATTGCTTTAAAGAGACTTTGTTTATGGACTAGTAGCCAGAATGGACTGAGAAGCAGAAGAGATATGGCGACAGATTACCTAATGTTTTTGCAGTCTCAAACAGTCTGAAAGGGGGGAGTAGGAGCAGGGACTACTGCCAACTCTCATACATACTTTTCCCTTTTTTTTTTTTAATGCAGCCCTGTTTCCTTTAAGGAAAACATGATGTATTTAAAAACAAAACTTTGTTTAAAAACATGAAATCTTGTGACACCTGCAGGCCACCATCCCAATAGTCTCCAATAGGAAAGATCGTAATTTACAAACTGTCTCACAAATATTCACGAGGTGAATTGGATTACACTGAATTAGATTCTGAATTGTTTGAACTGATTTATTAGTACATAGGCCGGTTCTCAAAATTCCAAACTGGTCGCAAAAATGCTGGTTGCAAGTTGTGACCAGATTTTGCGAGCAGTGTGATAGTGCATCTGGCCCTTTGTTCTTTCTAAAAACACCCGCTATCAGGCATGCAACAGCATTTTGCAATACTTGTGACACCAGTAGCGTAGCCAGTGTGTCAGGGCATCCTGGCTGCTATTTGATGATAAAATACAGCAATAAACAGGGTTCAGTGGGCCCCTCAGGTCTCCTAGCCTTGGTACCACTGCACCTGCTGCACCAATGAAAGCTACACCCCTAAGTGATACATAACGTTTTCAGATACAAGACACACATAATTCCCTTAATCCAGATGTGACCTGTTTCATTCATAAGGCACTTGTGTAAATGACTCTCAAAGAAAGATTATTTTCAGAAATGAACGCAGGAAAATTACAGGCTCCTCTGCTTCTTTCTTTTCGTCCCTTTTGGAATTCATTTCTCTAGCTTTATTCTTATCTGATACCGTATCATTTTGCATCTTCATTTCACGCTCTTCCTTTCTTGACCCCTCTTTCTAAAACCGTCTTTGTTCTTTCTATTCTTTTTTTTTATTTTCCTTCCAACCATTTCATTCACATTTGCTCCTTTGCACCTTCCACCTTTCCTTCTTACTCGCTCTACTCTTTTTTTCTAGTTTTATGTTCTCTTTCTGAATTATTTTCCCTATCCTCTGGTCCATTACCCCCCTGACCCCGCAGAGCTCCAAGGTGGCGCACCCCCATCAGTCTCAGCGTCGAATTGTACTTCATGCCAGCCACGTGGCAGCATCGAGTGGCTCTCAAAGCAGATGCGATACGACAGGGTTAAACAGCGGCCACCCCTCCAGTCTCCATGAGTAATTTGAAAGGTTAACTCTACTCTGCTTTACCGCCATTTTCATGGCTGGATGGGCAAAGAGGTCCAGGAAGCCATTTTGCACGTGGCAGGGAAAATGAAGAAAAAAAGCTTTTACTTCCGAAAATAACCAGGGCACTAATTTGAAGGTTAGAAGGCGAGCAAAGATGAGGTACCGTCCCTCCCTGTGGTCTTTGGCACGCGCACAGTGCCTTTAAATGGAGAGGGGGCAAGCCAGTACAGTTTAATGATCCCTAGCAGATATGGCTGAGAGAAAGTCTGTGTGTATCTATGTGTACCGGGGAGGTCGGCTAATGAAGAGACTGTGAGGCATCTTTTATACCGTAGAATATGGCTTCTAAAGCAAAATGTTGGATAGCTGAAGTCAAGAGGCACAGGAGAAAAGTCGAAAGTTAGCCTTAACTGTGTCCTGGATTTTAAACGCCATCCCAACTTGGCATTTGTCTCGTCCCATAATCTCTGCCTTTCAGAAAAAGACCCCAAAACTCACATCTTCAAGAATAAGTCATCCACTTCTGTTAGTGGCCTATATTCTGCCACCGGCATTTTCCCAGTGGGCTTGATTCCTTAGAGCAGAGGTCTTCAAACTTTTTTACTCTGAGCCCCCCTAAGCAAAATGTTTTCAGGTCGGGCCCCCCTCCAAAACTTAATGGCAAGGATTGGGGGAGCAAGAGGGAGATGGTTGCATGCAAGTGGCAGGTCTTATGAGCTGATTTCAGGAGTACTTTTTGTATAGTTTATAAACTGCACCAAATATGAGACTAATAAACCAGCAAATGCATCAAACAAAAACATGCATTACCCCAAACATACATATCCCCATAATTGGGGTGGTGTGAGCCTCTCACACTCTTGGACCCCAAAGCAACTACACCTGCTGTGCTAATGAGAACTGTAGTCCTGAGTAGCAGGCTACTCCTCTGCATCTTTTACCTCTTCCCCACCATGACAGACCATCACCTCGGTCCTAATGCTAGAAAGGAAAATAAGCTGCCATGCCCCTTTTTTAAAGGTAGACAGTCATAATTGTGATGCAGTGGGCCCCTCAAACCCCTGGGCCCAGTCCTGCTGCATCTGCTTCCTTAATGATAATCAGCAGTGGCCACTTACACTCCTGGCAGCAGCGCCAGCTTCACTAATGAATGAACCTTTAAAAAAAATGTAAAATTAAAAAACCCTGATATTGTCCCCTTCTTTGGGGTATCTCTCTGAAAAAGCTGTCTCTGGCCATTTTTAAACATAAAAATGAGTCCCCATACAGTGCTCCCTATTCTGGGCCTTCTGTTTGACAATATCTATGAATCTCGCTCCTTTCCTCTGTCTCTTAGACCATTACTGTGAGGCCCCAAGAATCGAGAGGATTAGGGCTCTGCATCTGAATGCTACCCTGCTGGCCTTCTACCTGCCACACCATGGACTCAGCTTTCACAATGCCACTGAATGGTTAATGCTGACTTTGAGGGGCCTCTGCCTGAAAGCGAAGGGTGTGGAGGTAGTGCAGAAAGTTCAAAAAGAAACCAGACTTTAATTGATTGAGTCGCTTAAAGCAAGGGCCACTGGAATTATGAGTTTCTGCAGCAGCAGCGTTTTCCACATAATTGAGTTTGCCGCATTTGCTACATAATCTGCAGATTCCAACAAAATAAACTTGATTCTAACTCACACGGAACACAATTTACTTAAAACGTGGCAAAGTGTTCCAGAGCAGTGGAAGGCCCTTTGCAAAGATTGACTGGTAATCTTGTAGTTGCTTACTGCTGTATTTAGGTGTTTTATAGATCTGACACATAATCCACCATCTGCTGCTTCATCTGCTGATATTACTAAAAACAAAAAAATGGTTCTAGGTCAAATGGTTCCATAGTTAGTAAAAA
Source organism: Triturus cristatus (assembly GCF_964204655.1). Classification (NCBI taxonomy): domain Eukaryota; kingdom Metazoa; phylum Chordata; class Amphibia; order Caudata; family Salamandridae; genus Triturus; species Triturus cristatus. Next base: position 303,593,416 of record NC_140594.1, on the reverse strand, counting down.
GGCTATGACACATGGTGCCGTGCGGTGGAAGGCACTTTGCAAAGCTGGCCTGGTCTTCTTTCTGTTGCTTACAGTTATATTTTGGTATTAAACTGGTCCTAATGAGGTGCAATCAATGCCCAGACAGTGTTACCAAGTTTTAAAATGAAAAAATAATGACGCAATATTATTTAAAAAAACGTGCCGCATAATTTGCCTATTCTTCCCGCATTATTTACTCAACTCTGTCTCATAATTTGGCCCTCTTCTATCGCATAATTCCAGAGGCCTTGCTTATACTCTGGACCTCAAGCTAAGCATTCTAGGTTCGTGTGAGGTATAGGCGCTCACCAAGTCTAGAACTAGGCCCGGTAGGTCTCAGGCACCTATGACATGCCTACCGAATGTTAGAACTACCCACTCTTTGATGTGCGCATTTTAAATGTTAATAACGTTTTTGAAACAAAAAATAATTAACTCTTCATCCCATAATATAATATGACAACCGTGAACCAAGACAAGTGAAAGCAGCAATCCCTCCTCGTGCTCAAAACCAATACACTGACCAGCAAGACTCATCCTCGTGAAACACAACCAAAAGCATCAAAAAATAAACGATGGAAAACGTTGTATTTATTACTGCACAGTTAAAACGCATATTCAAACAAACTCTCAAACAAATATGGTTTGCACCAGGACAAACACACCACGAACTGATTTCCCATTAAGTATTTGTGCAGCCTTTACTTATTGAAACATAGAGAAAATACATGTTTCAGGCAAAATAAGTCTGTCCATTCATAATTACACAAATTGCAAACATTGCAAAAAATTGGTTCCTCTGTTTTTGTTGAGGGTCGTTCATTGACCAGAGCTTCTTTGAAAATATATCTATAACTCACTTAAAATTATGTACAGGGGTCAATAAACACGCTCTTGGGTTTCAGATCCGTTTCTTCCTTTCACCCTGGAGCAAAAACCTTTATGTAACATGGACTTATGAATGCCTCTTCATCTATGCAGCATTAGTTGAGCAGAAAGATGAGCAATGGTGAAGGTAGATTTGACATGTTTCTGCACCAGTGAAAATGTTCCGTGTCCCAGCCCCTGTTGGGTTTCACTTGTGTTGTGCTTAATACAATGCTATTCCAATTGGGGACATTTATGTGCGCCCGAGAGTTTTTCTACTACGTCTGTTTAATAAAACATATGCATGATTTCAGGGGAGTTTCAAAGTCTATTCACTAATGAATGCGAGTTTGAGTATTGGCATTGTAAATGGCAATGCCTTTTATTTATGTTTTGGTTTTTAAAACATAAATAAAAGGCATTGCCATTTACAATGCCAGTAGCTTAAATTCAGGCAAATGCAAGACCTATTGCATTCCAAATGCTTGTTAGTAATCTCTTTGACCCTGCCAGCCACCCTCAGTGATCTCTGCCCCCAGGGCACTTAAATCACGGGAATAAATGAAGACAGCCTGGAAATGCAGCAAATAAACATCACTTGCACTTCCAGGCCATCTTCATTTACATATACTTGCAGAGGCATTCGTTCCCCTCTTGGAACTCATCCACGCCCCCCAGGGGGACGCGCCCCACAGATTGAAGACCTCTGCCTTAGAGGCTGATTTTGAAAGTCCATCGGCGCTCTTCGAACCTCAGTCATTTTACCAGCTCCGAGGAAAGATTGGGAGGTTGGAAGGAGGAGGCAAAGCGATCTGAGAGGAAGAAGAGAGAGGAAGAGAGAGAGAATCAATGGATTGTAAGAGAGAAATAGCGTGAAGAGATAAAGGGAGCAAGGCAGACTTGAGCATGTTTGCCAGGGCTGCTTTTGGGTCCTTCTTCTGGCCCACAGCCATTGTAGAGGCCTCCTTCTGAACAATCTCATAATCACTAGCACATTGCATTTTTATATGTGGCAGGTTTGTTAATGGGTCATGCAGTTGAAGGCCATGTGTAAGAAGGGTTTCAGCATTCACAAACACTTTAATTTGCACTTTGAACAGACTGAAACCCAATGGGTTTGGAAGGTGCGTGTTATGGGCGTCCCTTCCACATAACGATTTGGTATCATGTGTACGAATGGTTTGAAGAATTACTGACTCCGAAGTTGGGGTAGTAACACATTCGCAAAAGTGAAGATGTCTCCATTGAACCCCTTCCTCTTTATGAATTGGGTACCACTAGCAACTCTCACTGAAACTTTTAACAAAAGAAAACTTTTTTTTTTTAAAACATTCTTTTTTCCTGTAAGGAAACGGCTGTTTTTATTTTTTTAAAGTTTTCTTTGTTTAAGAGCAAGGCAAATATTTATGTGTGCCTGTGATTGTGCCCAATGGAAGTGTGTTGCAATTTGAGACTTACATAAATGACTAATAATTACGTAGGGAAGATTATGTCTCACTCTGATTGTTTATTTTGCAGAACAACCTATTAGTCCAGTAGCAGGTCCAGACAGGTCCCAATGCAGTTCCAGACAGGGCCAGTTGCAGCAGATTAGCTGGTCAGTTGCAAGGAAGCCTCTGGAGCTTCTTGTGTACCCGTATCTCAGAACAGGAAGTCGGCCAACTGACCCTTGGTATCACCTGGTAGTCCTGGGTTCAAGGAGCTGGTATTCTCTCCTTCAAGCCACAAGGCAGGTCTCAAGCAGCATGGCAGTCCTCTGAAGATCTAGGCAGGCCTCAAGCAGCAGGGCAGTTTACTGAAGAACAAGGTGGGCTTCGAGCAGCAGGGCAGTCCTCTGTTAGAAGTAGGGCATGCTTCTGAGAGACAAGGTAGGCCTCAACCAGCCGGGCAGTGCTAAGAGGGAAAGGCAGCCTTCAAGCAGCATGCCAGTCTTCTGGAGTACAAAGTAGTCCTTCTTTAGTCCTCCATAGGTCTAGCATTATACTGAAGAAGAGTGGGTCTGAGGGTCCATTATTTATAGTTTTGAAGTGTAAGAAACATCTGGAGTCTCCCCCCCCCCAGATGGTTCAGGAATTTCCTTCCTTCCTGCCCAGGTCACAAGATGTCTGGGGTGATAAAAGCATGGTGTCAAGTTACTTGCGAGTGTGCTGAGGCAGCTCATTTGAAATGTAAGTGATGCAGGGAACAGCTCTGCCACTGCCATTCTGGCAGTATGGTCCTCTCTCAGCTACACCCAAGTTCTATTGTTCACTGTCTGGGTCCAACATGCACTGCTGATGTGAGAGATAATTAACAGACTCATGCAACTAAAAACTCCTAGAAGGCCTCAGAATGTTTAGGGCAGGACAATGGCAACTTTCTAAAAGTGGATTTTTCAAAATTGTAATCTAAAATCCAACTTTGCCATTAAAGATGATTTTAAATTACAGCTTGTTTGGTTCCAAACAGGACATTTCTACCTGCTTTCAATCAAAAGTTAGCATTTATTAAATGTAATAAGGTAAACTATTGTTATACTATGGGAGAGGTAGACTTTGCAGTAGTGAAAAATAAGCTTAAGAGTTTTTAACTACCTAGACAGGTAAAACGTTACACTAAACGCCCTATGGGCTGTTTAGGGCTTACCCTAGGGGTGACATATGTATTAAAAAGGAAGATTTAAACCTGACAAAAGGTTTATTTTGCCAGGTTGATTTGGGAGTCTAAAACTGCACACAAGCTGCAATGGCAAGACTGAAACATGTTTTAAAAGGCTACTTTTCGTGGATGGCACAATGTGTGCTGCTGCCCAGTCGTCACATTTAAATTATAGGCCTTGGGTACCTGTGGTCCAATACACGAGGGACTTACAAGTAAATTAAATGTGCCAATCAGTTGTAAAACAATTGTATCATGTTTTATGGGGAGAACACAAGCACTGTAGCACTTGTTAGCAGTGGTAAAGTGCACAGAGTCCTAAAAACCAAAATTCAATGGTTCACAAAACAGGAGGGGTAAAGGCAAAAAGAGTGGGGTGACCCTACAGAGAGTGCCAAGTCAAACATGCTCTATCGAGCAAGGATCTCGCTTTCCAGCCATTTGTCCCCAGAGATGAGCAGTGACACAAAGCTGAACGAATCCTGAAATCCTGTTCTTACAAACTTGCAACATAATTCACTCCCAGTCAATGTCTGTCTGCTTGACTAAAGTATTGAGTCATGGGGAAGGCACAGGGCCTGTGTTATGCGTGTGCATGGTCTTAGGAGTTCAGTCCAAAATGATTTGCTGAAAAATGAAAAAGATACACATTTTCACATTTATTTATTTTTACAGTTGATACATTTTTCTCAAAGGTGTGACAGAAAAACAAGAAAGCTGATTATGAGTCTTTTAGGATCTGCACTAAAAATGCTGACATAGACACATCAGACAAATCTTTCTACCACTACCTCGAGAGCCGTTATATACATATTGTGCAAAATACTTAAGGATAAAAACTAAACATGATCTGCTACAAACAGACATGTTAAAACATACATATTAAAACATAGGTATCAAAACATACAGGTTAGTGCAAACGTGACTGGACCTATGCCTCGCTGAATGGGCAAGATGACCCCCAAAGTGCATGAAATGATTAAAGTGCTGTCAGTGTCATTGCAGCTTCAGTCAGGGTGGCAATACAAACTACTGTATTTTCCTGCTACTCTTACTCTTTAAAGATAAATCTGCTCTCGATTCAAATAAACTGGGCATGTTAATGATATTAGTTCCTGGACTGGTTAAGATCTTCATGTCCGAGCATGCGCCTCACGATTGTGCAGTGTTGAAGCCCCCAAAAATATATAAAGTGAATAAAGTGCTGGTTTGACTAAATCATTAACTGGTTCATTCTCGAGCCTTGCTAAAAGGGTGTACCAACAATGGGTCAAAAACTGGCTAGGCTGTTGGGGCAACACTGTGAATATGCAGAGAATAAAATGCTGAGCTGCGGGTCAAGGGAGTATTTCATAACATGCTAAACAAGGGGCTATCTAGATGGCTACAATGGAAGTTGCGGGCATGTTTCACCAACCTCACTAAAAGGTGTCAGCTCCCCCCCCCATATGCATGCTGTAAATAAGTCGTTATCTTGGCCGCTGTTTTGTGTATCACAGTCACAAGCCTCACTCAAAAAGGTGAGTGTCTGATGGATGTATTAGTCCTGATGAGTTATGTTAGTCAATGTCCTCACAAATACCTGCATACATTTCACGACTCTCCCTGGCAGGATGGAATGGTCAGCTGAGAGACAGGCGATTACTTCGGGTCTGCAGGAGCGAATATCCAGTGCCAAGAAGTTGAACTGAGATTTTAAAGACCCTGGGGCATATCAGCAACAACCGGCGATAATTATCGCTAAGCGCACTTAGCGCTAGGATAATTATCGCCGGCTAGCGTGGATTTTTATCGCTGAGATAGCGTGCTATTAACGACGCTTATCTCAAAAGCAATACAAATCCTAGCGCTAACTGCCAAATGTGTGATTATCGCTGGAAACCCACCGATAATCCCACGAAGTTTGGCGATAGCTTGCTGATTGGGTCTCACATACTTAGCCATGATATCCACCTTCCATAGGATATCATGGCTAAGTCAGTTTCAAAGCAGGCGTAAGGAAAGAAAATAACAGAGGTTATCGCAACTTTTCCTGTCGCTATGCTGCTTTGCATGAGGCTTGATAATAGGAGAAATGTCGCTTAGCGACATTTCTCCCATTATCCTGTGGAGGAACGCCCACTTTGCATCTCATTAGAGATGCAAAGATGGGCGTTAAGGGAAATGGAGATAAGGCAAGGTTTCACGCAATAGCGTGACCTTGCAAATAAGGCGATAAAATTATCACCGCTTTTCGTCCGAAAACTGACGCAAAAGTGGCGATAATTTTTTATCCCCTCGTTGCTGATATGCCCCCCTGTCTTTCTTTCAGTTTGGCGGGACCAATACAGATAAAGTGCACAAGGGTTACCTCGCCGGATTTGCAGACCCTGCATTAGTTGTTTGGGCTTTCTCCTCTTTGTACAGATATATAGTCCAGGATCGGGAGTCCTCAGAGCCTGTATCGGGTAAGCTGTTGTTTGTGAGGGGTTGTGGTCTCAATTTGATGTAATTACTTAGAACTGAGCAGGCACGTGAGCGTGAAGCCAGTTTTTGTATATTGGCTAGTCATGATATCTGATGTGCTGTTTTGATAATTATCCTTTTCAAGTTAGCAAAAGAGGTGGGGGTTGCCCACAGTGCAGCTGCCTAAAGATTCTTGACCGATTGTTCCAAATAGGCCAGGGCGGCAAAGTGGCTGGCTGGTTTGGAGCTCTCTATCCAGAGTTGGTTTTATAAATGTCTCATAAATGTCTGTGTGTAACTTGAAACATATTCTCAACAAGCATTTACAATGCAATGGTCTCGGCATTGTTAATGTTAGAGCTGTTGGCATTGCTCATGACATTATTCTTGTTTATGTTTTTGTTTTTAAAACATTTAAAGAAACGGCATTGTTATTTACAATGTCAATAGCTTAATCACTCTCCAATGCGAGACCTATTGCATTTGCATCCACACACAGAGCCACACACACAAAGCCACCCACACACAGAGCCACCCACACATACAGAGCCACTCACATAGAGCAACCGACACAAAAATAGAGCCACCCACAGAGCCACCTACACACACACACAGAGTTACCCACACACAGACAAAGCCACCAGGCATAGAGCCACACACGCAGAGCCACACACAGAGCCACCCACACACACATAGAGCCTCCCACACACACACAGAGCCTCCCCCACCTAAAAAGCGTCGCACAGTCAGGCAAGGAGGCCCGACCGCTCACATCCTTCTGTGAAGGTGAATGTACACAAACGGCTACGGTCACGGCTCCGTGAGCGGCGCGACTGAAACAGATAACGCTGGCTCTGCGTCAGCGTGCACGCAAGGGGCGCGGTGGAAAGTTTGCCAAACGTGACGCTTCTGTAACTGGGCACCCTCTGAGTGCTGGTAGTATTGCGAGCTGGCTCTGCGTCAGCGTGCACGCAAGGGGTGCGGTGGAAAGTTTGCCAAACGTGACTCGTCTGTAACTGGGCAGGGCACCCTCTGAGTGCTGGCAGTATTGCGAAATGTCCTAAAAGGCGTTCGAGATATTCCCGTGTAGAGTAAATAAAAAGAAACAAAATTACTCTGTACACTCTCCCAGTGGCAAGCTAAAACCCGCCTTCGTCCGTGCTCGAATGGAAGAGCAGTATCGAGCAGTTTGTTGAAAGTCACATTGCAGATGATCTGAAAATGGTCTCATGCGTGTCTCAGACATCAGCATAGTATTTAACTAACATGCACATAGTTAATAATACAGTGTCAAGAACGTAAATACATACTGTAATGGCATAAAAGGTTCCAAATGTGCGTCCACGCTTTCACAAATGAAAGGCAACCACATCCCCAGTAAATTCAATACCCCATGTAAAATATATACAATATTCGGCACATGCTTAGAGACAACTTCAGATATTGTGCATACGCCAGGACCCCGCAGGAGCTCGCCGACTTGCTAACCATGTTTCTCCGAGGTCAAGCAGAAATGCCTCGGAGAAACGCAGCGGCATTTTCGGATTGGGGGGCGTGTTTTTCTTTCTCTCCTCTTGCCATTGGCTGGAATGTTTACAATCCAGAGGAGAGAAAGAAAGTAAAAAACACGACCCCGAATCAGAAAAAGACGGGGCTTAAGCGGACAGAAGCCCCTCTCCTCCAATGGCTGGCCTCCGTTTAGGAAGCCTTAGGTATAAATGGCCGCACACTGCTCGTCCACTCGGCACCCCTTTACATTGTCCTGCTCCCTGCTGACGAGAGGCAACTACCTCGAAACACGTGTCCAGGGATGGCTAAATGCAACACATACTTTTTTCTTTTTACACATCGTGGCATAGGCGTACCCGCCGTCGCCACTACATTCACCACAGTCCTTTGGGGCAACTTGCTGGTGTGACGAGCAGTGTGCGACCAACTTGTGTTCAAATTATTACGGCTCCCGTGAGCTATCGGGCTGACGAGCCCTGGTTCTGCACCTGCGCGCCATGAGAGGTATTTGACCTGTTTTAATTACATTTTGGCAGTCCACTCGGCACCCCTTTACATTGTCCTGCTCCCTGCTGACGAGAGGCAACTACCTCGAAACACGTGTCCAGGGATGGCTAAATGCAACACATACTTTTTTCTTTTTACACATCGTGGCATAGGCGTACCCGCCGTCGCCACTACATTCACCACAGTCCTTTGGGGCAACTTGCTGGTGTGACGAGCAGTGTGCGACCAACTTGTGTTCAAATTATTACGGCTCCCGTGAGCTATCGGGCTGACGAGCCCTGGTTCTGCACCTGCGCGCCATGAGAGGTATTTGACCTGTTTTAATTACATTTTGGCAGTCCACTCGGCACCCCTTTACATTGTCCTGCTCCCTGCTGACGAGAGGCAACTACCTCGAAACACGTGTCCAGGGATGGCTAAATGCAACACATACTTTTTTCTTTTTACACATCGTGGCATAGGCGTACCCGCCGTCGCCACTACATTCACCACAGTCCTTTGGGGCAACTTGCTGGTGTGACGAGCAGTGTGCGACCAACTTGTGTTCAAATTATTACGGCTCCCGTGAGCTATCGGGCTGACGAGCCCTGGTTCTGCACCTGCGCGCCATGAGAGGTATTTGACCTGTTTTAATTACATTTTGGCAGTCCACTCGGCACCCCTTTACATTGTCCTGCTCCCTGCTGACGAGAGGCAACTACCTCGAAACACGTGTCCAGGGATGGCTAAATGCAACACATACTTTTTTCTTTTTACACATCGTGGCATAGGCGTACCCGCCGTCGCCACTACATTCACCACAGTCCTTTGGGGCAACTTGCTGGTGTGACGAGCAGTGTGCGACCAACTTGTGTTCAAATTATTACGGCTCCCGTGAGCTATCGGGCTGACGAGCCCTGGTTCTGCACCTGCGCGCCATGAGAGGTATTTGACCTGTTTTAATTACATTTTGGCAGTCCACTCGGCACCCCTTTACATTGTCCTGCTCCCTGCTGACGAGAGGCAACTACCTCGAAACACGTGTCCAGGGATGGCTAAATGCAACACATACTTTTTTCTTTTTACACATCGTGGCATAGGCGTACCCGCCGTCGCCACTACATTCACCACAGTCCTTTGGGGCAACTTGCTGGTGTGACGAGCAGTGTGCGACCAACTTGTGTTTGTTAGACCTGGCACCTTGGCGTGAGTTTCCCTTCCACTTTTTGATGGTGTGCCTCGACTGTTTTGCTGGTGTTGTCCGCTCAGGGCACTGCGCCACGGCTAATCCGTGCCGCAGTGCAAGTGCTCCCTAAGTAAAGTGTACCTGTAATTGATGTTCCCGATTGGTTTATTGGATTCACTGTCAGTCCCCAGTAAAGTGCACCAGGGGTGCCAGGGCTTGTGAATGCCAATGCTGCTGGTGGGCTTGCAGCGCTGGTTGCGCCACCCACGGAAGCGGCCTTGTAAAGTGTGTCTAGGGTCTGCCACCGCCGACCCTGTGCGCGGTCCGGGACCGTCGCGCTGACTGCGCAAGTGCCCCCACTTGCCAGTCCCTAAACCTTCCCTTACCTACATATTAGCCACCCCTCTGGTAGGCCCGAGGGCAGGGTGCATTGTAGGCATAAGGTAGGACATGCCCTGATGTGTGTGGCATGTCTTAGTAGTGAATTACAGCCCTTGTCGTTTTTCACTATTGAAGGCTACCTGCTCTCCATAGGCCAGAATGGGCTGCTGGGATCGCGCCAACGCTGTGACCCCAGTGGACTCAGAGAGCATGGTAGAAGTGTCAAGTTTAGTATGCCTGAACTCAGGATGATAAAATACGTCTGGTAGTCAAGTCTATTTTAATATCCTGGGTTTGTAAATACTACTTTTAGAAAGTTAGTATTTACTGACCTGACCATCTCAGTCTGCCTCTGCTGTGTGTATGTGTTCTGCCTGGCAACAGTAAGGAGCAGGGTTGGGGAATCCCCAGAGACAGGTTGGCTGCCAGGTGGTGGGTAGAGAGATTACACCTGGATGGGTGGGAGGAGTACACCTTGACTCTTGAATAGACCTGTGCTCTGCCACCACAAAGCCGGCGCCACCCCCTGTGGGGCGGCTGATGTCTCTGCCCTGCTGCTGAAAGGAAAGAGCAGAGTCACCATAACAAAGTGCTCCAGAACTGGACTGAGCCAGGCCTAGGCCCCCTGGCGCTAAAGAACAAAAGAATTGGTGTATAAAAGTAGGAGCCTGGCTCCTAAGAAATCAGAATCCTGTTTACCACAAAGAACCTCTGCCCGACTAGAAGGAGAAGAAGACGCTGGAGGAGCTGGCCTGCTGCTTGCCTTGCTGAGAAAGGAGAGGAAGAGACTTACTGAAAAGACTTTGCTACTTTGTGCTTGAACATTCTCCAAGGGCTTGATCTGAGCTTGCCCCCTGAACTGAACCCCAGGAACAGTGGGTTCTTTGTGCTTCTTGCTCGTCCTCCAATTCGAGCCGTGTATGCATCCCGCTGGAAAAGAGACTGCGCCCCTCATCGCCCCTCCTAGGGCCGTGACACCCAGAAGCTCGCCTGCCTCAAACCCGTGAGAGCCCCGCTCCGTCCCGAGCCGCTCTCTGTCCCCGGGCCAGGCCGCCTGCATCCCTGTCACCGCCTGCTACTGGAGCGCGCTGGACGCGCTATCACCCCTCCTGCCGGAAGCCGTCCGACGACTGTGATCTACGCCGGGTCGTCCAGCTGCACTAACCGTGCCCTGCGACCCCGCTTCGCTATCCCCGGACTTCTCAGGCCGCGCCGCCCCCGCTGTGGAGACCCTCCTGCACCGCCGTGCCAAAGGGTCGCGGGCCGCGCCTGCCTACTTGCCCACACCTGCTGATTGAGGACCCAAGAACACTTCCCGAAGTTGAGAGTCGCACCGACCTGTGCCGACTCTCCTAATCACGAAAGAAGTCCAGTATCGGGCTCGGGGCCCGCAACGCCTTATTTCCCCGTTCGCAGGAACCGATCTCTGTGAGTACTGGAACTACAAGTAAAGAGACTACGAACTATCCATTTGAAACTACGAACCAAGAACATTTGCCTGCTTTACAACCTGGTGGCCTAGCGAAAACGTTATTGGTCTTGTGATAAGTCTGCTGAGATATATATACCTTATTTTTACATAAAGAATCGTATTTTGATATATATCCAAGTCTGGTGTCCGTTTCTGGGGGGATTGATGTATTTACTGTGTGTACGATTATAAGTGCTTAACCAACAACGCCTGAGGAATCGCCTTGGCTGCTCACGCCACGCACCTAGAGGGTGAGCAAGGGTCATTCGCGAGGGGTTATCCTGCGCCCTGACGTGGAGGATAGGGTTCCTGCTTGACACAAGGGCAACCTTGCGCCAACCAGAGATCCCCGACTCTAACATTGTTGGCAGCGGTTGGGATTTCGGATTTGCACTTGTAATTTGCATACAGTGAATTATTAATCACCAGATAGTGAGAGCAGACCAAATAACGCAGCCACAGGTTTTTAATTTCTGAACTTTGTTGAGACATCTGCCATTACTGCAACCATGCCTGGCTCACACTCCGCTGGGAGAGCACTCTCTGTGATTTCTGGAATCGATGAGGTGGATTGGGAGAGACTGGAAGGCTACACGATGGAGCAATTGAAAGGCTACAGTGTACAATTCAGAGTCCCCCATGCTGGATGCAAGAGGAAGACCCAGTACACCAAGGCGTTGAGAGCCTGGAAGGAGTCACGAGACCTACGGAATGCGGGGGACATCGTTCCACCCGACAACCTTGAGGAGCCCAGCAGAGTCCGGTCGCCAGAGGAGCTGGCCGACAGGGCAGCAGACAGGGCGCATGCAATGGAGATGGCAAAGTTGGCAGGACAAATGGAAATGGAAAAGCAGAAGTTGGCCCTGGAGGCACAACAACGCCAAATGGATCATGATATCAGATTGAAGGAGTTGGAGCTGAAGGCGAAAAGTTTGGACACCGCTCCTTCTGGTGGCAGCACTCCACCAGCGCAGGTAGAGTCCAAGGTGTACATCCCCAAAGATGTAGTAAAGGAGTATTTCAGAAAGGATGACATAGGGCAGTGGTTTAGGGCCTACGAGGTGGCCATGTCCTCACACCGGGTCCCTGAGAAAGACTGGGGAGCGGGGTTGTGGGGAAGGTTCCTTGCTGAAGGGCGGGACACACTGTTAGATTTGCCCTTAGAAGTCCAAACCTCATACCCCCATATGAAGGAAGCTTTAATGACCAGGTATGGGTTAACTCCGGAGCTATATCGACAGAGGTTCAGGGAGACCAAGAAGATCCCTGAGAGTACGTATGTGGAATATGTGACCTTTTTCTGCAGAGCGCTGGATGGTTGGGTGAAGGGTAGCAAAGTGAATGATTATCAAGGGCTGCTTGATTTAATTGCATGGGAGCACTTGTCCAGTCAATGTTTTCCTGAGCTACGCCAGCACCTGATTGATAGCAAGCTGTCCAACCCGAGGAAGCTTGCTGAGGAGGCGGACCGCTGGCTCAGCACCAGGGTCCACAAGGGTCAAGTGGGAGACTCCGCCAAAGGTGGGCAGGGTCCCCAGCAGAAGAGTGGGGGGGACAAGGGTAAACAGAAGGGGTTCCAAAAAGGCCCCCAAAGTAATTCCCAAGGGAACCAGCAGAAGGGTTCTCAGCCTCCCCCAACCCCGCAGCAGAACGGGGCCCCGACAGGTAGACCTGTTCCAAAGGGGCCCTTCAATTGTTATAAGTGTGGTGATCCGGGTCACATTGCCTCTGATCCTAAGTGTCGCCTGTTTGGTAAGACCGCACCCACTGGTGCTCCACCCCGGCAAGTAGCTAGTGTTAACTTTGGGGAGGAAGTGGCAGTCCAGGAGGGTGGGGGTCCCGGGCAGATGACCCTAGTCTCGCTAGGAGACAGTGAGATGGTCCCTGTAACCTACCTGCCCTCTAACACTAAGAAATATGGGCAGGTGGTGACCATCAATGGAAAGAAGGTGGAGGCTCTTAGAGATACAGGAGCCAGCGTGACCTCGGTGAGGCAACACCTGGTGTCTCAAGAGCAGATTGTACCCAATGCCTACTGTAGGGTTGTCAATGCTGACAACGTAGAGAGTCGTTGTCCAATGGCTCAAGTTCCCTTTGAGTGGGGGGAGGTCTCTGGTACTCTACAAGTCGCTGTGAGAACTGACATGCCTGTAGATTGTCTGCTAGGGAACGACCTGGAGAGTTCCCCTTGGGAAAAGGTGGAGAAGACCACGCATCTGAGGATGGTGGGTCTACCCGACTGGGCGTGCGTGACCACCCGGTCCATGGCAGCCAGTAGGGGTGTTGAGAGGGTCCTGGAGCCTGAGGGAGAGGTCCAGGAACCGGCCTTAGGGAGAAGGCGCAGGAGGCGCGGGAAACCGGCCCCCGAAGTTCCCACGGCCCAGGAGGAAGTAGACCCTGAGGGGGATACTCTGGAGCCTACCGGGGAACAGATTGCCGAACTGGGAGATCTGCCTGAGCTGACCCATTGGCAGCAAGAAGGAGGTCCCTCCAGGGAGGAATTCTGCAGGGAGCAGAAAGAATGCCCTTCTCTCGTGGGTATGCGGCAACAGGCTGCAGACCAGGCCAATGGTGTTCAGGCCAAAACACACTACGTATACTGGGAGAGTGACCTCCTGTATTCCGAGCCTAAGGCTGCTGAACCTGGGTCAGCCCGTGTGCTGGTGGTACCCCAGAAGTTCAGAACCTTCCTACTGGGGCTGGCTCATGATGTGCCGTTAGCAGGACATTTGGGGATGGACAAGACCTATGACAGGCTTGTCACCCACTTTTACTGGCCCCAAATGCATAAGAATTCCGATTCCTACTGCAGAACCTGTCAGACTTGCCAGGCAAGTGGTAAGAGCGGAGGGAAGCACAAGGCTCCTCTGCAACCTTTCCCTGTGGTCGGTACGCCATTCCAACGAGTGGGTATTGATATTGTGGGGCCTCTGGATCCCAAGACAGCCCTGGGCAACAGGTTCATCCTGGTCTTGGTGGACCATGCCACCCGGTACCCTAAAGCCATCCCTCTGAGGACAGTGACGGCCCCCGTGGTGGGACGGGCACTGATGGGAATTTTCTCCCGAGTGGGATTCCCTCTAGAGGTGGTGAGCGACAGGGGGACCAATTTCATATCCACGTATATGAAATCCCTGTGGAAGGAGTGTGGGGTAACGTACAAGTTCACCACTCCTTACCATCCCCAAGGAAATGGGTTGGTTGAGAGATTCAACCGAACCCTCAAAGGCATGATCATGGGCCTGGACGGTCCAATGAGGCGTAAGTGGGACGTCCTCTTGCCATGCCTGCTCTTCGCTTACCGAGAGGTGCCACAGAAGTCTCTAGGGTTCAGCCCCTTTGAGCTTCTGTATGGTCACCCGGTAAGAGGACCTCTGAGTTTGGTAAAGGAAGGCTGGGAGCAATCTCCCAGGAAACCTCCCCAGAATGTATATAGTTACATGCTGGCCTTCCGAAACCAGACTCGGCGTTTCAGGCAACTTGCTGAGGCAAATCTGGAAGCCAGCCAGGAGGAGATGAAGCGGTGGTACGACCGGAATGCCACTCTGGTAGAGCTTCAACCTGGACAAAAGGTGTGGGTCTTGGCCCCAGTGGAGCCTTGTGCACTTCAGGATAAGTGGACAGGTCCATTTGAGGTTGTGGAGCGCAAAAGTCCTATCACCTACTTGGTGGACATGCAGACTCCCAGGAACCCTTTGAGGGTCCTACATGTTAACCGCCTTAAGCCCCACTTAGAGAGGACCGAAGTGGGCATGCTGCTGGCCACTGATGATGGAATGGAAGAGGAGACCGAGCCTCTTCCTGACCTCTTAGTGGCCTCTGAGAAAGATGGGTCAGTGGATGGAGTTAACCTCTCACCCACCCTGACGCCCGAACAACAGGAAGATTGCCGCCACTTGCTGGGACAATTTTCCGACCGATTCTCCCTGGTTCCTGGTGTCACAGATTGGTGCGTCCATGAGGTGGACACCGGAGACAGCTTACCTGTAAAGCACAAGGCTTACCGGGTAACTGACAGGGTCAGAGCTTGCATTAAGGAGGAGGTCTCCAAAATGCTTGCGCTAGGGGTGGTTGAGTCCTCCAGCAGTCCTTGGTCCAGCCCCGTGGTCTTGGTCCCAAAGGCTGCTGCGCCGGGAGCCACACCTGAACTCCGGTTCTGTGTGGACTACAGAGGACTCAATTCAGTCACGAAGACTGACGCGCACCCCATCCCCAGAGCTGATGAGCTCATTGATCGGCTGGGGGCTGCCCGGTTCCTCAGTACGTTTGATCTAACGTCTGGGTACTGGCAGATCGCCTTGACCGATGGGGCCAAAGAGAGGTCCGCATTCTCTACACCAGATGGGCACTTCCAGTTCCGAGTCATGCCATTTGGGATGAAGAATGCCCCTGCCACCTTTCAGAGGTTGGTCAACCAGGTACTGGTTGGGCTGGATGCGTTCAGTGCCGCCTACCTGGATGACATCGCGGTGTTCAGTGCCACCTGGCCTGAACACCTGCGCCACCTCTGGGAAGTGTTGATGGCGCTGCGCCGAGCAGGCCTCACGATCAAGGCAAGCAAGTGCCAGATCGGGCAGGGTTCCGTGGTGTACTTGGGACACCAAGTGGGGAGTGGCAAGGTGGCACCCTTGCAACCCAAAATTGAAACCATCCTGGCTTGGGAACCCCCCAAGACGCAGACCGCAGTGAGGGCCTTCCTGGGGCTCACTGGGTACTACAGGAGGTTTGTCAAGGGCTATGGAACGATCGTTGCCCCCTTGACAGAGCTGACTTCGAAGAAGCAGCCCAGGAACGTGATTTGGACTGACACCTGTCAGAAAGCTTTCGACACCCTGAAGACTGCCATGTGCACGGCGCCCGTGCTCTTGGCCCCTGACTTCTCCAAGGAATTCCTAGTACAGACAGACGCTTCAGAGCATGGTGTAGGGGCTGTTCTCTCACAGATGACTGAGGAGGGCTGGGACCAACCCGTAGCCTTCATCAGTAGGAGGTTACTTCCACGGGAAAGTAGGTGGAGTGCAATTGAGCGAGAAGCATTTGCTGTGGTCTGGGCGCTGAAGAAGCTAAGACCCTACTTGTTTGGGTCTCACTTCCGGGTTCAGACGGACCACAGGCCCCTCAGATGGTTGATGCAAATGAGGGGTGAAAACCCGAAGCTGTTGAGGTGGTCCATCTCCCTACAGGGTATGGACTTTACGGTGGAACACCGTCCTGGTACAGATCACGCCAACGCTGACGGTCTGTCCAGGTATTTCCGCCTTAGTGACGAGGAACCCCCTGGGCAAGGGTAGTTCTCCCCACATTTCAGCTGGAGGGGACACGTGTTAGACCTGGCACCTTGGCGTGAGTTTCCCTTCCACTTTTTGATGGTGTGCCTCGACTGTTTTGCTGGTGTTGTCCGCTCAGGGCACTGCGCCACGGCTAATCCGTGCCGCAGTGCAAGTGCTCCCTAAGTAAAGTGTACCTGTAATTGATGTTCCCGATTGGTTTATTGGATTCACTGTCAGTCCCCAGTAAAGTGCACCAGGGGTGCCAGGGCTTGTGAATGCCAATGCTGCTGGTGGGCTTGCAGCGCTGGTTGCGCCACCCACGGAAGCGGCCTTGTAAAGTGTGTCTAGGGTCTGCCACCGCCGACCCTGTGCGCGGTCCGGGACCGTCGCGCTGACTGCGCAAGTGCCCCCACTTGCCAGTCCCTAAACCTTCCCTTACCTACATATTAGCCACCCCTCTGGTAGGCCCGAGGGCAGGGTGCATTGTAGGCATAAGGTAGGACATGCCCTGATGTGTGTGGCATGTCTTAGTAGTGAATTACAGCCCTTGTCGTTTTTCACTATTGAAGGCTACCTGCTCTCCATAGGCCAGAATGGGCTGCTGGGATCGCGCCAACGCTGTGACCCCAGTGGACTCAGAGAGCATGGTAGAAGTGTCAAGTTTAGTATGCCTGAACTCAGGATGATAAAATACGTCTGGTAGTCAAGTCTATTTTAATATCCTGGGTTTGTAAATACTACTTTTAGAAAGTTAGTATTTACTGACCTGACCATCTCAGTCCGCCTCTGCTGTGTGTATGTGTTCTGCCTGGCAACAGTAAGGAGCAGGGTTGGGGAATCCCCAGAGACAGGTTGGCTGCCAGGTGGTGGGTAGAGAGATTACACCTGGATGGGTGGGAGGAGTACACCTTGACTCTTGAATAGACCTGTGCTCTGCCACCACAAAGCCGGCGCCACCCCCTGTGGGGCGGCTGATGTCTCTGCCCTGCTGCTGAAAGGAAAGAGCAGAGTCACCATAACAAAGTGCTCCAGAACTGGACTGAGCCAGGCCTAGGCCCCCTGGCGCTAAAGAACAAAAGAATTGGTGTATAAAAGTAGGAGCCTGGCTCCTAAGAAATCAGAATCCTGTTTACCACAAAGAACCTCTGCCCGACTAGAAGGAGAAGAAGACGCTGGAGGAGCTGGCCTGCTGCTTGCCTTGCTGAGAAAGGAGAGGAAGAGACTTACTGAAAAGACTTTGCTACTTTGTGCTTGAACATTCTCCAAGGGCTTGATCTGAGCTTGCCCCCTGAACTGAACCCCAGGAACAGTGGGTTCTTTGTGCTTCTTGCTCGTCCTCCAATTCGAGCCGTGTGTGCATCCCGCTGGAAAAGAGACTGCGCCCCTCATCGCCCCTCCTAGGGCCGTGACACCCAGAAGCTCGCCTGCCTCAAACCCGTGAGAGCCCCGCTCCGTCCCGAGCCGCTCTCTGTCCCCGGGCCAGGCCGCCTGCATCCCTGTCACCGCCTGCTACTGGAGCGCGCTGGACGCGCTATCACCCCTCCTGCCGGAAGCCGTCCGACGACTGTGATCTACGCCGGGTCGTCCAGCTGCACTAACCGTGCCCTGCGACCCCGCTTCGCTATCCCCGGACTTCTCAGGCCGCGCCGCCCCCGCTGTGGAGACCCTCCTGCACCGCCGTGCCAAAGGGTCGCGGGCCGCGCCTGCCTACTTGCCCACACCTGCTGATTGAGGACCCAAGAACACTTCCCGAAGTTGAGAGTCGCACCGACCTGTGCCGACTCTCCTAATCACGAAAGAAGTCCAGTATCGGGCTCGGGGCCCGCAACGCCTTATTTCCCCGTTCGCAGGAACCGATCTCTGTGAGTACTGGAACTACAAGTAAAGAGACTACGAACTATCCATTTGAAACTACGAACCAAGAACATTTGCCTGCTTTACAACCTGGTGGCCTAGCGAAAACGTTATTGGTCTTGTGATAAGTCTGCTGAGATATATATACCTTATTTTTACATAAAGAATCGTATTTTGATATATATCCAAGTCTGGTGTCCGTTTCTGGGGGGATTGATGTATTTACTGTGTGTACGATTATAAGTGCTTAACCAACAACGCCTGAGGAATCGCCTTGGCTGCTCACGCCACGCACCTAGAGGGTGAGCAAGGGTCATTCGCGAGGGGTTATCCTGCGCCCTGACGTGGAGGATAGGGTTCCTGCTTGACACAAGGGCAACCTTGCGCCAACCAGAGATCCCCGACTCTAACAGTGTTCAAATTATTACGGCTCCCGTGAGCTATCGGGCTGACGAGCCCTGGTTCTGCACCTGCGCGCCATGAGAGGTATTTGACCTGTTTTAATTACATTTTGGCAGTCCACTCGGCACCCCTTTACATTGTCCTGCTCCCTGCTGACGAGAGGCAACTACTTCGAAACACGTGTCCAGGGATGGCTAAATGCAACACATACTTTTTTCTTTTTACACATCGTGGCATAGGCGTACCCGCCGTCGCCACTACATTCACCACAGTCCTTTGGGGCAACTTGCTGGTGTGACGAGCAGTGTGCGACCAACTTGTGTTCAAATTATTACGGCTCCCGTGAGCTATCGGGCTGACGAGCCCTGGTTCTGCACCTGCGCGCCATGAGAGGTATTTGACCTGTTTTAATTACATTTTGGCAGTCCACTCGGCAACCCTTTACATTGTCCTGCTCCCTGCTGACGAGAGGCAACTACCTCGAAACACGTGTCCAGGGATGGCTAAATGCAACACATACTTTTTTCTTTTTACACATCGTGGCATAGGCGTACCCGCCGTCGCCACTACATTCACCACAGTCCTTTGGGGCAACTTGCTGGTGTGACGAGCAGTGTGCGACCAACTTGTGTTCAAATTATTACGGCTCCCGTGAGCTATCGGGCTGACGAGCCCTGGTTCTGCACCTGCGCGCCATGAGAGGTATTTGACCTGTTTTAATTACATTTTGGCAGTCCACTCGGCACCCCTTTACATTGTCCTGCTCCCTGCTGACGAGAGGCAACTACCTTGAAACACGTGTCCAGGGATGGCTAAATGCAACACATACTTTTTTCTTTTTACACATCGTGGCATAGGCGTACCCGCCGTCGCCACTACATTCACCACAGTCCTTTGGGGCAACTTGCTGGTGTGACGAGCAGTGTGCGACCAACTTGTGTTCAAATTATTACGGCTCCCGTGAGCTATCGGGCTGACGAGCCCTGGTTCTGCACCTGCGCGCCATGAGAGGTATTTGACCTGTTTTAATTACATTTTGGCAGTCCACTCGGCACCCCTTTACATTGTCCTGCTCCCTGCTGACGAGAGGCAACTACCTCGAAACACGTGTCCAGGGATGGCTAAATGCAACACATACTTTTTTCTTTTTACACATCGTGGCATAGGCGTACCCGCCGTCGCCACTACACTCACCACAGTCCTTTGGGGCAACTTGCTGGTGTGACGAGCAGTGTGCGACCAACTTGTGTTCAAATTATTACGGCTCCCGTGAGCTATCGGGCTGACGAGCCCTGGTTCTGCACCTGCGCGCCATGAGAGGTATTTGACCTGTTTTAATTACATTTTGGCAGTCCACTCGGCACCCCTTTACATTGTCCTGCTCCCTGCTGACGAGAGGCAACTACCTCGAAACACGTGTCCAGGGATGGCTAAATGCAACACATACTTTTTTCTTTTTACACATCGTGGCATAGGCGTACCCGCCGTCGCCACTACATTCACCACAGTCCTTTGGGGCAACTTGCTGGTGTGACGAGCAGTGTGCGACCAACTTGTGTTCAAATTATTACGGCTCCCGTGAGCTATCGGGCTGACGAGCCCTGGTTCTGCACCTGCGCGCCATGAGAGGTATTTGACCTGTTTTAATTACATTTTGGCAGTCCACTCGGCACCCCTTTACATTGTCCTGCTCCCTGCTGATGAGAGGCAACTACCTCGAAACACGTGTCCAGGGATGGCTAAATGCAACACATACTTTTTTCTTTTTACACATCGTGGCATAGGCGTACCCGCCGTCGCCACTACATTCACCACAGTCCTTTGGGGCAACTTGCTGGTGTGACGAGCAGTGTGCGACCAACTTGTGTTCCGTTTAGTAAGCCAGCCAATGGAGAAGAGGGGCGGGTTCAAGCCCTGTACTAAAAAACATGAAATCTCGCGAGCGAGACTGCGCAAGCGCAGCCTTCGCTAGCCGAGACCTAATAAATGCAGCAAGAGCCTGGCACCGCCCACCCAGTGACCGGGGAAAGAGGCGCAGAGAGGTCAGGCAGGGCCTTTCACTGCTCTTCCAGTGACAGCGAAAAAAGAAGCATAAATATGACTTGGCGCTGCCCGGGTGAAATGAAGTGAAGACAGGGCATGCACTGCCCACCCACTGACTGGAAAAGAAGTGCAGACAGGGTATTGCACTGCCGTGCAGTGCATAATGCATATATGTCTTTGCTTCGTTGTGTCCATTGTGCACCTCTGGCCAGATTCATACTTATGGAAGTGCACACCTTTTCATTTTTATGTTATTGTGTAAAACGAGTATGTTCTGTGTACTTGTCTGCACTGTGTACAGCAGATACGGTGTGTGTGTGTAATATATATGTATATATATATGTATATATGTTCGGAATGTGTACAACAGTCTGTTTGCTGCTCTGTCTGTGGGTATTTGTTTATGCACCCACACACAAATAGGCTCTATATACAATCGTGAATTGGGTGAATATATATGTAACGTGTAGAACTATACCAGTGATCATTCTCACTGTACAAATCTGTATATTTATTTAAATAGATCCTGCAAAGCGTGCATGTAACATACGTAATGTGTGCAAGATACCACCATGCTCACTATACACAGTTGTATGTTTCTATATGCATGATTCTGCTATGCATGTTCGTACCGTGTGCAACATAGCATGCTCATTGTACACATCCCTATGTTAATATATACAGTAAACTGCTTTGTACATGTGAGTAAGTGACACAGAGGACACTTATTTGTCACACTTTCTTTGTCTTCACTTTATAGTGACGACGGTCACTGGATTGTTGTGAACGGGACGTGCGCATTTTGCAGAGGTGGCATCTTGAGGTGCTAGGCGCGGTCACGGGGTCACAAAGGAAGGGCGCATCCACACAGCGATGTGCGATGTTTATCATAAAAACAGGAAGAGACAGGAAAGAGGACCGGAAAGGGAAGAAGGACTCGAGGGCGTGAGGGATACTTAGGCAAGGGAGGTGTGTGGAACGGGGGTGGGGGGTGCGAATGGGGGTAGAGAAGGAACCAAGTGCTGGAACTGACTAGCAAGCGGGGAGGGGAGGTGAGGCAGTGAAAGGACAGAGAGCCACTGAAAGCAAAGAGAGGGAGGACTGGCGTGTGCAGGAAGGAAAGGCTCGGAGAGCTCAGATTTTTATTTTATTCTTTACAGTCTTAGATAGCGCGGATTTGATCCCAGGGCATTAGGGCGCTTTCGATGACCTCCAGATTACATTACACAAAGTCAAATTACAATTTTTTAAGACACCTGGAGATTAAGTGATTTGCCCAGAATCACAGGATGTCGAGGCCAAACGGGGACTCTGGACTGGTTTCCCAGTGCCGAAGCCAGGCAGCAGCTCGGCCCAAAGGCAACATCGGGCAAAGAAGAGCGAAGTGCACGCGCTGTCCTTCATGGAGGGGGTGGAGAGCAAAGGAAGGAATAAAAGACAGCCGGGTAGAAGAGGCACTGGCAAATCCCGGCGCGCCCCACGACTCCTGTGTGCTCCGGGGATCGCGGCTGATGTACGAGGCGCCTAGCAATGACTGCGGTATGAATTAAAGCGCTGCCCTTGCAGCGTATTTACAAAGCACTCGGTAGGAGTGAGTTGAGTTAAGGTGTGACTGGCGACCTGCGTGCACAGACTGAGAGGACAGGGGGAGGATACCAGAGCAGCAGCCGGACACGGGAGCACCGAGGGAGCCGAGAGCAGGGGGAGAGGATGCCATGAACACCACCGCCTTTCTCCGAGGTCAAGCAGAAATGCTTCGGAGAAACGCAGGGGCGTTTTCAGATTGGGGAGCGTGTATTTCTTTCTCTCCTCTTGCCATTGGCTGGAATATTTACATTCCAGAGGAGAGAAAGAAAGTAAAAAACACGCCCCGAATCCAAAAAAGACGGGGTTAAGCGGACAGACCCCCCTCTCCTCCAATGGCTGGCCTCCGTTTAGGAAGCCAGCCAATGGAGAAGAGGGGCGGGTTCAAGCCCCGTACTAAAAAACATGAAATCTCGCGAGCGAGACTGCGCAAGCACAGCCTTCGCTAGCCGAGACCTAAGAAATGCAGCAAGAGCCTGGCACCGCCCACCCAGTGACCGGGGAAAGAGGCGCAGAGAGGTCAGGCACTGCCTTTCACTGCTCTTCCAGTGACAGCGAAAAAAGAAGCATAAATATGACTTGGCGCTGCCCGGGTGAAATGAAGTGCAGACAGGGCATGCACTGCCCACCCACTGACCGGAAAAGAAGTGCAGACAGGGTATTGCACAGCCGTGCAGTGCATAATGCATATATGTCTTTGCTTCGTTGTGTTCATTGTGCACCTCTGGCCAGATTCATACTTATGGAAGTGCACACCTTTTCATTATTTTTTTATTTTTATTTTTAAACAATTTTTATTAACATTAATCTTTCACCTTTCATCATACAGGTTTCATTTTCAAGACACATTTTGTAATCATACCTGTTAAATTTAACATTCGTAATAGTACTCTTTAGCAGCCATACGTCGTCTTTACATACAGCACAGGTAGCCTCCTGAAGGTATTCCCATACGCGGACCTTGTCCTCCCTAACAGTTAAGTGTTCCCTCTTTGTTATTCGCTTAGGTCGGACTCTGATCCCGACAGCGGGGGTTCGCATATATGACCCCTGAATGTGTTCCATTCTCCCCATATCCGCTGCCATCGCCGGGGGCAACCCCTATTACTATGTGCCACCTTCTCCGCAACCATGGCGCCATCTAAGTCACGACACCACAACGCGTGTGAGTGGGTTGATTGCGCCCCCCAGTGTCGTGCAATATTCCTCTTTGCCAATACTAGTCCTATGGTCATCGAGGTTTGTTCGGCGTGGTTGAGGTCGGTAGCATCCCATACATTCAATAAACACATCCGAGGCTCCGGGGGAACATCATGACCGGTGACCCGGGAGACCGTTACCATAACCTCCCTCCAATATCCAGTAATGGCAGGGCAGTCCCATATAGTATGATAAAAGGTAGCCTGGAGGCCGCATCTCCGCAGGCAAAGCGGATAATCCGCCCTCCCTATTTTATGTAGTGTGGAACTAGTGTAGTATATCCGGTGCAGTATTTTAAGCTGTACCAATTTTAGTTTGGATGGGATTGCCACCTCCCGCGGGGACGCCGTCGCCTCCTGCCATTCGTGCTCATCCATGTCTCCTATGTCTGCCTCCCATTTCCTTTTAAGAAGTTCTGTGGGGTCTTTTTGATGGTTCACCAGCTTACGGTATGTCAATGATATAGCTTTTTTGGTTAGGTGATCTGTGAGCAAACGATCCTCGAGTGGGGAGGACTCAGGTGGGGTGGTCCCCTTAGGTATGGCGTTCCGCAATGCATGTTGAATTTGCAGAAACTTGAAACATTCCGCTCGTTTCATTTGATATTCTATCTGCAGCTGCTCAAACGGAACCACCTCACCCCGTCTCCAGAGGTCACCGACCTTGGAGATGCCTATCAGATCCCACCCCGCAAATTCCTTACTTAGGTGCGTCATGCCTATCGTGGGGGAGACCCATAACGGCGTTTGTCGAGTGATCACCCCCTCCCAACCAAGCCTGCGCTGCGCCGTGTGCCATACGTGTATCGTGTGTTCTGTGGGGCCCGTTAGTTTATTTTTCAGGGATTTATCGTACAAGGCATGGAGTACTCCCTTCACCCCCATCTTATGCCTATCCATTCGAAGAGCCGGATCATCTTGCGGCGCATGCAGCCATTGATTGATTACCGTGAGCTGGGAGGCCCAGTAATATAAACGTATGTTGGGTAGAGCGATTCCCCCATTGTACCAACTCTGCATCAGTTTGCAGAGAGCTATGCGGTGGGGCCCGCCCTCCCACAGCAGACTGCCCACCTCCGCCTCCACTGACTTAAAGTAGGAGTCTGGGATCGGCATGGGCGTATTTTGCAGCACATAAAGGAATTGCGGGAGGGCCATCATCTTGAACAAGGCTGCTCTCCCCAGCAAAGTCAACGGAAGGGAATGCCAGTGTTTGACATCGCTCCGTAGTCTTCTAAGGGGCGGAAGTAGGTTGCGTTAAAAAAATAGGGCTGGGTCAGGTGTGATGTTAATACCGAGGTATCTGAAACCATTCTCCGCCACCGATATTGTTACTCCTCTAGGGAGCTGTGGCATGGGTCCATGTAGGACGTAAAGTACTGATTTTGCCCAGTTGATCAAGTAACCGGATAATCTACCATACGATTCACAGATGTCTAGTAGGCTACTGAGAGACCATTTTGGGCGCGTCAGGTATACCAAGATATCATCTGCGTAGAGCGAGACACGGCGTGCCAGCTCTCCGTCCATTTGAATCCTGTTATAACTGGATCCTGCCTAATCCATGCCGCCAATGGCTCTAGTACCAGGGCGAACAGTAGTGGGGAGAGAGGACACCCCTGTCTAGTTCCTCGTCCCAGCGGAACGTCCTCCCATAGCCGTCCGTTCACCGCCACTTGTGCCAGAGGTTCGCTATATAACAAACGCACCCATGCACAAAATTTGGGCCCAAAACCAAAACACGCAAGCACTGCAAAGAGGAAGGGCCACTCCACGCGGTCAAACGCCATACTGGCATCTAGCGATAAAATAAATGCATCTTCCTGAATGCAGGGCCCACCGGCCAGTATGTCATGCAACTGTCTAATATTCATCGCTGTGTTGCGCCCTGGCATGAAGCCAGATTGATCAGGGTGTATGAGCGCCCGCAAATGAGGCTGTATACGTGTCGCTAACACCTTCGCTAGAATTTTTGCTTCCACGTTGAGGAGTGAGATAGGTCTGTAGGAGGTGCATTCATGAGGAGGCTTCCCGGGTTTCAGTATCGCTACCAGTGTCGCGACTCTTTGGTCACGGGGGAGTATGCCCTCCTTTAGGCTACTTCATACATTTTCAGCAGGTGCGGAACTACCGTGTCCGTCTCCCTCTTATATAACTCTATCGGAATCCCGTTCGCCCCAAAGCTTTCCCGGACTGGAGGCCTCTAACGGCTAGGGCGATCTCTTCTATGGAGAGATCCGCCTCTAATGTACACGCGTCCTCCTCAGTCAATCGCGGAAGACATATGTCTCGCAGGGATGCTAGGTTGTCCTCAACGGTGGCCGTTACCACAGAGGTGTACACTTTTTCATAGTGCTTTGCAAAGGCCCTCACTATTTTGTCAGGATTTGTCACAACCTCTCCCATGGTCAGACGTATCTGCACCACCCAGCGGCTGGCCCTCTCTTTTTTATCTAGCCACGCTAGTAGTTTGCCCGCCTTGTCTCCCACTTCATATATTGTATGTTGCGTTTTTGTAAGACGCATCCGGGCTGCCTCCCATAAATGGTCTCTGTATGTTTGTTTAGCGAGGTGCAGTGCATGTGTGTTTGTATCGGTGGGTTCTCAGGCGTGTTCCCTTTCTGCCTCGGTCACCGCCCCCTCAAGCTCTATCACCTGTTGCGCCGAGTTATGTTTGTGGGCTGTAATGGCCGCAATGGCCTGTCCACGCAGCAGTGCTTTATAGGCCTCCCAAAGGATAATGGGTGAAGCAACCGACTGCGTGTTGTCTTGAAAGTAATGTTTCGTGGTTTTATGTAGGGTCTTGCGCACTCCAGAGATTTTAATATAGCCGGGGTGTATCGGGAAAGTGCGTCTCCGTCCTAGCAGACTTGAGGAGTAAGATAGCAACATTGGCGAGTGATCAGATATACCCCTGGGGAGGTGCTTGACCTCCTGTAGTTTCTCGATGCATGCCGGGGAAGTAAGGAGGTAGTCTATATGCGAAAGACTGTTGTGTGCGCTAGAGTGATGGGTGTATTGACGTTCTGTGGGGTGTTGCATGCGCCAGGTATCCAGCAATCCCATCGCGTCTATGAAGTCGCGCAAGGGTGATGAAACTGCGCTCCGCCCTCTCGGGGGTGCCTGTCCCACTCATCGTCTAATGTGGTATTGAAGTCGCCCCCTAGTATCAGTTCTCCAGGGGGATGGCCTAGCAAAAAACTCCCCAGAGCCGGGAAAGCAAGTGAGTGCAATGTCGGGGGGATGTATACTGTGACAAAATTGAAGTTGCGCCCTTCCCACTGCCCGGCCATCGCAGCAAAGCGTCCTTGGTCGTCTGTCCGTTTCCCGGTCACCACCAAGGGGCAACTTTTCCGGATGAGGATCCCAGCGCCCCTGGAACCAGCGGTAAACTCTGAATGTGCTATCATTTTAAAACCCCATCTATCGAGCGCCTTGACAGCCGTTCCCACTAGGTGGGTCTCCTGTAGGAGAACCATTGAGGGAGTATGCCTCTTAAGGTGTTGCAGCACTAATCCCCGTTTAATTTTATTGCCCAGGCCGTTCACATTCCACGACATCACTGTCAATGGGCCACCCGGGGCCTGGCAATCAGCCCGTTGCAAATTCGTAGTTGTCATTATAATGTTTGCTATTCATGTGTGAGCCGACCTGTGTCAAGATCAAATCCTGCAGTGTATCTACCCTGTCTTTTATATTCTTATTCGATAAACGTGTCTCGTGTGAGTGTATTCCCATTACCAACTGAAGGTGACTGACGAACCATAAAAAGAAAAAAGAAAACATAAAAATCCAACAACCCCCTAATGAAAAACCACCCCCCTCAACTACCCCCCTCCCTGCTTCCCTGCCAGACGGATCCCGAACTACCCGCCACCCCAACATAGCAGAGTGCTTTAATCCCATCAACAGTACTTGCGTGTAGAGGGGGAAGAAGACCTTTTCATTTTTATGTTATTGTGTAAAACGAGTATGTTGTGTGTACTAGTCTGCACTGTGTACAGTAGATACGGTGTGTGTGTGTGTAATATATACATATATATATGTATATATATATAAATTCAGTGAAAAAACCATAGGTTTCACACACGTTATAGTTAGGAATTAGCATTTAAAAAACCTTAGAAATTCAGTGAAAAAACCATAGGTTTCACACATGTTATAATTAGCTGGACATTTTACTCGTAAAAAAACAATGAAATTGCCCCGTTATAGTTAGTTCAGCTAACTATAACTCGCGCGCCCGCAATGCACTGCTGATGACGTCACATATTACATCACTCATGACATGGTCAGTGACATCACTCATGACATCACTGATGACATCTCAAATGACATGCTAATTCCTAACTATAACGTGTGTGAAACCTATGGTTTTTTCACTGAATTTCAAAGGTTTTTTAAATGCTAATTCCTAACTATAACGTGTGTGAAACCCATGGTTTTTTCAGTGAATTTGCAAGGTTTTTTAAATGCTAATTTTTTTTTTATTCTTCAATTTTTTCAAACATATTTTTAATTTAATTTTCTTACCTTTTATAAAGACTATGCTTAAATTTTTAAAATCCTTAAATATTTTTTTTTAATATATTTTTTAAAATAAACATGTAAAATTTATTTCCAGTTCTTTTTTTTTTTTTTTATTTTTTTTTAGTACGCGTACCGTAAGCTCACGGTAAGCGTACGGTTTACGCAACGTCCGTAATCTATCTACGCTGCTTGCGTATAGTTACGCACTTTGCGTAGCCGCGCGTACTGCGCGTGGGACGCGTGCGCGCTTACGCCACACGCGCACGTTACGCGGAAGTGCCGGGGAGTGACTGTTATGCGCATGCGCGCAAGCGCGTGTCTTTTTTACGCGCACGCGTACTTTTTGCCGTAAGCGTACCGTAAGCGTACCGTAAGCGTACGGTAGGTCATGTGATCTTGAAACACAACTTTTGATTGGTTGAAACTACTTTCAGTTCTAGAACTCTCCTACACCACACCCATTCCCCTCATTTCTGCTTGTGATCCCTTGGGAGAAGGAGCTGGTTTGTCTTTGGGATACGATGGCAGAACAGCAGAGCTCTTCTGAGAGTGAGGCTAGCACTAGCAGCACTGTCTTGAGGCAGAGATCGAGGAAACAAAAGCCTTCTTATGTTTGGGATTATTTTACTTTTCCAGAAGGCCAGCAAAAGGTGAATGCACCCTTAGTTACTTGCAGGCTGTGTAAGCGTGTACTTTCTAGAGGTAATCCTGACAGGAAGTATTCCTTTGGGAATCACACCATGAAGAGACACCTCCAGGATGTACACAGAAGGACACATGGTCATCTTTTTGGAGGTAACTCTTCAGAAAGACGAGCCAGTACATCCACAGCAGCTCAGCCTCCTGGACCATCATCTGCAGGGCTTACTCCTTCTTCTGCAGGTCAGGTGAGCCCTTCATCTGTGGGGGGAGAATCTCCTTTTGCTGGCCCTCTGGAAATGAACCCTCGATTTCGGAAGGTTGATATTCATTGCACATTTTGTAAAGATCTAATTTGCCATAGGGAGACCAGTGTTTCCCTAGTGAACAACAAAATAGATCAGCACATTTGTCGCTTTGAATAATTTTCCCATGCTTCCTTTCCTCTGTCCCTGCATGAACACAACGGTTCTTTTAAGAGCCAACCTTATCTTTCATCTTTTTTTTACATATGTTTTTAAAAACTTTTTTTTATTTTTTTTTACCGTACGCGTACGGTGCGCGTACTTTTTTTTTATTTTTTTAAAAAAACACTAAAAATCATTTATCACATTACATTGTCCTTGAGAGACTACAATTATTATTATTGACTTACCATACTCACTGAAAAAATATTTATTCATTTCTTTTTTTAAAAATAGTTTTAAAAATGTTTGTAGTTTTCGAAAATTTTCTATATCTATCTGGAAAAAAAGAAAAAAGTATTAATATTTTTTAAACATTTTATAATACAGTACACATATTTACATTTTTTACCAAAAAATCTTTTTGCCTTATTTTTGCTGTTTTCAGAATATATTGCATTTCACTATAAATTGTGAAAGCAATTGCATTCATCATTTTACAGCGGGCAAAAAAAATACCAATCACAAAGATTGTATTAAAAAAGCCCTGATTCTTTTTTTACTTAAACTTAACATTATAGAAATGCATAATATTGTAAAAAAATATCATCTAATACCAATACTTATTTCTTTAAAATACCGTCTGATATGTTTGTTTCAGAACTATAATCACAATATTATATCTCAAATTACTCCAAAATACATCTGATTTCATTTCCTTTAGGCCAAATAGTAATTTTAATTTTTTTTTTTGAATAAATTTCCAACGGAAATCCAATAAAATTCTAAAGTTTAATTTGTCCAGATCTCACCGATTCTCTGTAACATTTTGGTTCCCGAAAATTTTTTGAATAATTTATTTAGTCCACAATAGAATTGGTTACTTTTCCACATGGCCAAATAGTAATTTTTTAAATCATTTTTGAAAAAATTTCCAATGGCAGTCCAATAACATTCCAAAATTTAAAATGTGCAGAAGTTACCGATAATCTCTAAATTATTGGTTTTTCAAAATTGCATTAAAAATTAAAAAAGTCCACATTACAATTGGTTATCTTTCCATTAGGCCAAATGATAATTTTAAAAATCTTTTTTTTACAAAATTGCAATGGTAATCCAGTAAAATGGTAAAATTATTTTGTCCAGATCTTGCCAAGTCTCTCTAAAATTTAGGTTTCAGGAAGATTAGATAGGAATTTGCTAAATCAAAAGGCAAACGTTGTTTGAAAATCAATTGGGAATCATTACACAGTGTCCAGCCTTTTTCACATTTTAGATAAACTGTGTAATGTCCAGAAGTAACAGTAGGTCCATCATGGAAAATTATTGCAACAGTTACAAAAGTTTTTCCTGAAATTGATAATTGCTGTCCTGTAAACTTCTTTATTAAAGTATCCAATTTTGAACCATCAGCTCTACATCGTTGCATCATTAAAATTACATACTGTCCGTATTCCTTTAAAATTAATGTTGAAAACATGTCAGAATTACACTCACCACATTTCATGCTATGATTAGCATCTTTAACTAATTTTGCAAAAGTGACTGTTTTACTCTCTGGCAATGTCAAATAAATAAACCTTTCATTATCAACAATAGAGCCACATATATTATAACAATTATCACAACTATGTTCCCATTTATAAGAGAGACCAAAAAAAATGTCAATGGGAACTCCTTCTTCTTCCACTACCTGAAGAAAATACATCAAAAATTCATGTGCATCTTGCTGTTCATTTTGAGAAAACTGTGTTCGTCCTGAACATACATCTAAAAGTTTTCTAATGTCAGTAGCACTTTCTATTTGAGTTTTATCTTTACTCAGCTTTTGAAAAAGGAGACTCAGCTCTGAACAGAATCTTTTTCCCTGATTTACTATTATCTGCTCTTGCAAACTTTCCAGATAAAATGCAACATTCAGCACTACATTTGCGTAGCAGTTGACACCAGAGCTATTTTCAAAATGACATCCTACACCCTGTTCTTCATTTTCCTTTTTCTTTTTGCTTGCAATTACATCACTCCTCTTTTTTTTCCTCTTCTCTACATCTTCACTACAGATATTCTCATTTTTTCTTTTACGAGAAACTACACGTTTCTCCAACACAGGATACTGACCTAAATGAGGAGCATAGCTTCTTCTTAATCTATTATACTCCTTTACACAATTTGTATCAGCACTAACTTTTGATTCTTCAAAGTCTATCATGAATAAACCTGATAATGTTTTGACTCGTGACAAAGCAACATATGCCATACCTTCTTTGAACACAGTTGAACCAATGTTCACAAATGCACAATCTACAGTCAATCCTTGAGACTTGTGAATAGTTACAGCATATGCTAGAGAAAACGGAAACTGCTTCCTACGTACATATAAGTCTTTCACAAGCATAAAACGAACTGTACAACGACAAATATCTTTAACTTCATCTATCTGATCAAATTTTATTTTTAAACATTCAAGTCCTTCTTTTTTCTGATAATTAATAAAACCCACAACTCTTCCCATCGCTCCATTAACTAAACCTTTCTCAACATCCAAATTTCTCCTTAAAAACACTCTACAGTTCATGCAAACATATAGATTTTTTTCTAATCCAGCTGTTTTGGAGATGTTCTTCTCTAGTGAGTCCAATTTATTTTTCAGTTTGCCTGTTACTGTGACAGTAATTCTTCCATCCTCAATTTTGTCCACTGCTTCCAATTTCCTGATCTCTTCCTTTTCCAATTTCAAAAGCTCCTCATTGAATATTGAGCATTCACGTAGAGTAGGCATTAAGCAGATGACACTTTTGTTTTCTGCAATGTTCTTGTATATCTTCTCTGCAACTATTTCTTCCTTTGGAAATAAATTATGTAGCAGCCGAGTCTGTAATGCTTTTTTGCCAGCTTCTGTGAGTAGTCCAATCCTGATATCTTTCAGAATACTTCCATATTCTTCATCGTTTGCTTGCCTCATATTAGTTGTAAGTTCCTTGTACTCAAAGAAGGACCAAATATTTGTATTACCGATGCTTCCCAATGACTTCTTCGTGTCTTCATGTGTCACAGTATTAAACACTGGTTGTCCTTTAACTGGAGTAAGTTGCAAAAGATCTCCAAAAACTATGACGTGTTTTCCACCAAATAACACGTCATAGTCTGTCTTCAAAATTTGCTGCATTCTTAAATGCACAAAGGCAAGCATTAAGTTTGATACCATGCTCACCTCATCAATAATGAGAACTTGCATCTTCTTCAATACTCGTGAAACTTCCAAGGATGCTTCTCCAGTTAGCTTGTTGAATTGTATTTTGTTCTCATGCTCCACTGGTAACATTAGCAAACGATGTAAGGTGATTCCTTTTATGTTATATGCTGCTAACCCAGTTGGAGCAGTAACCACACAAGACAAAGTAGAATCCGTTTTTTGCTTTAGGTAGCTTCTGATGACTTTAATTAGGAAACTTTTTCCAGTGCCAGCTTGTCCGCTTACATACATCCTGATTGGATGAAATGATGTGCATGAGCACTCTTTTTTTACATGTAGAAATCCGTGATCAATTTTGTTTTTGATCTCTTCATAAATTTGTTGCTGCTCTTGATTCAGTTGTCTTTCCAAATTTTCTAAGTCTATAAATTCTTCTTGAGCTTGATTCATAGCTGTTTCCACTTCATTCATGGCTATTGATGCTTCATTTTCAACGATTGGTTGTCCTAGGGGATCTTGACTGTGTGTTCCTGAACTTTGGCTGTCCTGAGAACTGTCTCTAGCTATTTCTGCTGCAATTGTAGTTTCCTGTTCAATTTCTTCATTTAACATTTGCAGATAAGTTGTGAATGTATTGCATTGTATGCTGTCTTTGCAAGCATTAAATGAATCCTCATAGCTTTGAAATTCTCCCAGTAGTTCATCCTCTGTACGCCATGGTTTAAACAACTGTAAAAGAGCCAAGTAGTAAAATTCTTTCTTGGCGGTAGTGTCGCAACTCAGCTTCCGGTGATTTATCAAACTTCCTTTGGTTTGCTTCACCAAACATCCTTCTTCACCAACAACTTTATATTTTCCATTATTAATGTCTTCTGCAGCTTTCCGTGAATAAATGTAGTTCTGCAACACTTCATAGAGACACATGTTCTCCAGATGATGACTTCTCTTGGGATAATATGTGTCCAACATGTTTGTTTTCAATATATCTGTACTTTCTGGGTCATTCTCGGCCAAATATTCAATTTCTCCAACAGATTTCAGTACCCGATTTCTCATTGCTGCAAGGCCTAAACTTGCCCAAATTATTCTTCTTGACTTCGAGTAGAGACTTGCAGAAGATAACCTATCTGAACATTCGTAGGATCCAATTTCTCGATGCGATAACATCTTCAAACTGAAACTGTACAGCTTCTTACTGACAGTCTTCTCGTGAGAAATCTCTTCCCACATTTCCTTCAATTCTGTTTTTTCTGATTTCGTAATGTAAGACGTTACATATCGTGCAACAGCAATGGAATTGTCAGCTACATACTGTATATCCATGTTAGCGTTCCACATGGATAAAATGACTGGGTTGTAGTCATTTATATTTTTTGATTCTTCTTTTCTTTTAAGGTTGTAGGTATTCTTAGGTGATTTTCTTGTGATAGTATGTCTCACAGCTGACATAAAACTGTTTACTCTTCCATTTGAAAGAACAGGTCTAGGAAATCCAAATCGACATTTAGTGTAGTATTTTTCTTTGCTCTTGTATTTCCATCGACAGTATTTTCCACACCGATGACTTTGGAAACGTAAAACTTGCTCCTTTAACTTGTTCTCTTCTGTGCTTTTTGGTATACCACATGTTGCATATTCTTCAATGTAAGATAACACTGCTTCATCAGTATCTGTTCCAAACTTTGGGGCACCCTTGATCCACAACAGCATATGAATATGAGGAGCACCTCTTGCCTGGTACTCTTTTCTCCAAAAGAAATCCACTACTTCTCCAAGGGGTGGATTTTTTTTATTGCAGATGAAGGACATCATAGCCTCAAATCTATGATTGAAATATCTGCAAACATTAACCGGATCCAATGAGCACAGTTCTCCTGCTGTCTTGTATTCGATGTTTTTAATGTTTGAATTGGCCTCTCGTAGAAAATCCAGTAAATCATCCCAAGCGTACTCGGCACAGCTTAGGGTAAGGAACCATGTTGGTGTTCCTAAATTGCGTAACATGCATTTTAGTTCACCATGGCGTCGGTACCAATATTCATTTGTCCCACGCTGACAAGCCATCAGATTGATCAGTTGTGTTTCCAAATGATCATCTCGGTGCTGCACTTTCTCCATAAAATCCTTAGCAGACACATTTTGTAAATGTACTCCACTTTTTAAAATGTGATTTACTGCATAAGACAGTGCAGACAAGTCGCTTTCAAATAAAAGATGGAACAAATAAGGAATACTTTGTCGAAATCTGGGATCTTCAGCATATAGTCTTGTAGTCCGATACTCTGAAGCTGGAATCTGTTCTGGACGTTCATCGTATCGTCCTCCTTTTCCCGTAGGAAACAGCTGGGGAAAACATCGAGCTTCCAAGCTCTCCTCCCATACACTCACGGGAGTTCCTTTTGCTTTCTTCATCTGAAAGAGATCAATATTGTCTCCCATAACTTCTTTCGAATGAAGAGGATGTATGCTAAAATGTTCATAAATTTCTTCTTCCTTTGTCTTGTCCACTTTTTCAATTTGTCCAGTTGGTGTTTCTGTGTCTTCTTGAAAATCTTCGTCTTCTTCTTCTTCTTCTATATAAATTGATTCATACCATTTGTTATTTTTTTTCAAATACAAATTTGCTCTTTGTACTTTCCGCACATCTACCAGCTCCTGCCAAATCTTCTTATTCTTTGTAGGTACACCATTAACCAGAATAATTAATGGTTCAGTTTCCAAAGTATCCGCATCAATAGTTTCCATATTTTTTTTCAAATCCAAGGGCAAATACACCACTCTACCTTTTAAACCTCTCAGTAAATCTGAAGGAGGTAATTTACCAGTTTTGGGCTCCATACGTACTATGGTCTGGAACGGATGAACACATTGAATGAGTATAGACTCATATGTATTTAATTCAGAAAGTTCAGCAGGAATAGCATCCAATTCTAAATTATTATGTACAGCTCTGGTCGGCATTCTATTTTCCTCTAACTTGTTGTAACAGTATTTACAAATACGCTGATCTTCACCCAATTCAAAACAATTTTCAAGAAATATATATGTGGCAAAATCCATCCACTTATAATTATCTTCATTTTCACTCTTTCTGTAGAGATCAACATTCCTACTTTGTTTTCTATAATGAGTTCTGCGGCAACAAATACAAGTAACATTTGGTCTTTCATTAGAGACTATTGCAAATTTTGTTATGTGATCATTAAATGTCTTACTTACAGAAGGTTCTACATTCTCTTCCACTTCTTCCTCATTTACTGTGTCCTTCTCTGCACTGTTTTGTTCAGGACCAAAGTAACAAAACTGAATTTCATCAACAACCTTCTCTACATCTGATACCGTTCCTCGGAACAGAGCCCTATTCAATTCATTTAACTTTATTGCTGGACTTTTGGCAAAATACAACCGTCTCACAAACTTTCTCATTTCAGTATGATGAACAGCCAGCATCCTAAAATGATGGAAAACACTATTGCACACTTTTCTAGATAGACAAGCCAGAGAATGACCCTGCAAACCAGTATTCTCTCTCACTCTGCATGGATCCAGACTTTGAAGCACCTTAATCTTCTGTTTTACACTTTTTTTACTATATTCTCTTAGAAACTCTCGAAATCTGTCAATAGATTCCTGACGCACAGTGCAAATACTACTACAATTCCAAGTGTACACTGGGGCTTTAGGACGTCTCCCCATTGCCTCATCTGCCATCACTTGTACCTCATCTCTTGGAACCATTATCTCCTTCTCCATTATGCAACCATTTTTTACTTCGTATGAACGACCTCTGGTGTCAACTGCATGCAGCAAACTATTACTTTGAAAATAGCTCTCTTCATTAAAAAAAGGTTCACTACTTGAACTATGCATCCACTTTCCTAAAAACACTTTACAAAAGTTTGTTCTGTTCACTACTCTTTTGCTTTTGCTTTGTGATTTCAGTACATTAACCATTTTATCTAATGTACGCATCCTATTCAAAATTAATATGAATAGTTTCCTTTTTAATTCTAATGCTTTTGCTGCAATGGCTTCAATTTCTTTTTTTCTCTTGTAATATTTTGCCTTTTGCTTATATTTCTTCACATCCTTTATCAAATTGGACATAACTCTTCTCTGAAACATTTTTCTACGTATCTCTTTAAACGCTGTTTTTCTGTTTATGTAAAACTTTTCAGTTGCAGAAGGTATATTTGCATTAACTAAATTCTCAATTTTTTGCTGTTCTCTTCGTTTTGTTACATTCTTCCCAGGACAGACATTTTGTACATTTTTCTTTGTTTTGAATATTTTTTTAAGAAATTGTTTTTTCTGCTTACCAGAAGATTTTTTCTTTTTCCCAACATGAGCATCTTCTACTAACTTTGGTCCTCCAGTTGTCTTCAAATATAGTTTTTTTTTTAGCGTTTTTTGAACTCGAGATTTTGTAGGCATCTTAAATTTTGTTCACTGTTCTTCAGCAATACCTGAAAAAAACTAAAAAAAAATCCTTTATTGTATTTAAATATATTACTACATTTCTTTTCACAATAGTCACAAAACAAAATTTCTTTGCCAATTTGAATGCACACAAACTGCTCTTTTTTTTGGGCAAGTGAAAATCTCTTTTACAAACTGTCACATTATGAAACCACTTTTCAGATTTTTTAAAAAGCCCATGTCCAGAGTGCTACACTCCAGCAAGGGCAACCAGCCTTAGTGAAGCTCAATGTATTTGCATTACAGACTGAAACCTGAAAACCCCACTCGCTTCTAAATACTGTGCATGACTATACACGGCAAGCACATGGGTGTGTGCTAAGACTCTGCTTCTTCCCCCAAAAATTCACTCCCCCTTTCCATCTAATGCAACTGTGAAATCACCAGAGCAAGACGCAATAAATCTCTGCCTATAATTCCTCTATGCACACAGAGTCATGTTTTCACATTAGTCCCAAAACGAAATTTCTTTGCCATTTTTAAAGCACACTTACTGCTCTTTTTTTTTTCGGGGCAAGTGAAAATCACTTTTACAGACTGACACATTATGAAACCTTTGTTTTTAATTTATTTAATTGCACTTGTCCAAGCTGTTTTTTTCAGACCACCACCATGTGTATTCGCGGTGACTGCCTACACTCCAGCAAGGGCAACCAGCCTTAGTGATGCTGAATGTATTTGCATTACAGACTTAAACCTGAAAACCCCACTCGCTTGTAAATACTGTGCATGACTATACATGGCAAGCACATGGGTGTGTGCTAAGACTCTGCTTCTTCCCCCAAAAATTCGCTCCCCCTTTCCATCTAATGCAACTGTGAAATCACCAGAGCAAGACGCAATAAATCTCTGCCTATAATTCCTCTATGCACACAGAGTCATGTTTTCACATTAGTCCCAAAACGAAATTTCTTTGCCATTTTGAAAGCACACTTACTGCTCTTTTTTTTTCGGGCCAAGTGAAAATCACTTTTTACAATTGGAAATCACTTTTACAGACTGACACATTATGAAACCACTTTTTTTGATTTATTTAAATGCACATGTCCAAGCTGTTTTTTCAGACCACCACCATGTGTATTCTCTGTGACTGCCTACACTCCAGCAAGGGCAACCAGCCTTAGTGATGCTGAATGTATTTGCATTACAGACTTAAACCTGAAAACCCCACTCGCTTCTAAATACTGTGCATGACTATACATGGCAAGCACATGGGTGTGTGCTAAGACTCTGCTTCTTCCCCCAAAAATTTGCTCCCCCTTTCCATCTAATGCAACTGTGAAATCACCAGAGCAAGACGCAATAAATCTCTGCCTATAATTCCTCTATGCACACAGAGTCATGTTTTCACATTAGTCCCAAAACGAAATTTCTTTGCCATTTTTAAAGCACACTTACTGCTCTTTTTTTTTTCGGGGCAAGTGAAAATCACTTTTACAGACTGACACATTATGAAACCTTTTTTTTAAATTTATTTAATTGCACATGTCCAAGCTGTTTTTTCAGACCACCACCATGTGTATTCTCTGTGACTGCCTACACTCCAGCAAGGGCAACCAGCCTTAGTGATGCTGAATGTATTTGCATTACAGACTTAAACCTGAAAACCCCACTCGCTTCTAAATACTGTGCATGACTATACATGGCAAGCACATGGGTGTGTGCTAAGACTCTGCTTCTTCCCCCAAAAATTCGCCCCCCTTTCCATCTAATGCAACTGTGAAATCACCAGAGCAAGACGCAATAAATCTCTGCCTATAATTCCTCTATGCACACAGAGTCATGTTTTCACATTAGTCCCAAAACGAAATTTCTTTGCCATTTTGAAAGCACACTTACTGCTCTTTTTTTTTCGGGCCAAGTGAAAATCACTTTTTACAATTGGAAATCACTTTTACAGACTGACACATTATGAAACCACTTTTTTTGATTTATTTAAATGCACATGTCCAAGCTGTTTTTTCAGACCACCACCATGTGTATTCTCTGTGACTGCCTACACTCCAGCAAGGGCAACCAGCCTTAGTGATGCTGAATGTATTTGCATTACAGACTTAAACCTGAAAACCCCACTCGCTTGTAAATACTGTGCATGACTATACATGGCAAGCACATGGGTGTGTGCTAAGACTCTGCTTCTTCCCCCAAAAATTCGCCCCCCCTTTCCATCTAATGCAACTGTGAAATCACCAGAGCAAGACGCAATAAATCTCTGCCTATAATTCCTCTATGCACACAGAGTCATGTTTTCACATTAGTCCCAAAACGAAATTTCTTTGCCATTTTTAAAGCACACTTACTGCTCTTTTTTTTCGGGGCAAGTGAAAATCACTTTTACAGACTGACACATTATGAAACCTTTTTTTTTAATTTATTTAATTGCACATGTCCAAGCTGTTTTTTCAGACCACCACCATGTGTATTCTCTGTGACTGCCTACACTCCAGCAAGGGCAACCAGCCTTAGTGATGCTGAATGTATTTGCATTACAGACTTAAACCTGAAAACCCCACTCGCTTCTAAATACTGTGCATGACTATACATGGCAAGCAAATGGGTGTGTGCTAAGACTCTGCTTCTTCCCCCAAAAATTCGCCCCCCTTTCCATCTAATGCAACTGTGAAATCACCAGAGCAAGACGCAATAAATCTCTGCCTATAATTCCTCTATGCACACAGAGTCATGTTTTCACATTAGTCCCAAAACGAAATTTCTTTGCCATTTTGAAAGCACACTTACTGCTCTTTTTTTTTCGGGCCAAGTGAAAATCACTTTTTACAATTGGAAATCACTTTTACAGACTGACACATTATGAAACCACTTTTTTTGATTTATTTAAATGCACATGTCCAAGCTGTTTTTTCAGACCACCACCATGTGTATTCTCTGTGACTGCCTACACTCCAGCAAGGGCAACCAGCCTTAGTGATGCTGAATGTATTTGCATTACAGACTTAAACCTGAAAACCCCACTCGCTTCTAAATACTGTGCATGACTATACATGGCAAGCACATGGGTGTGTGCTAAGACTCTGCTTCTTCCCCCAAAAATTCGCTCCCCCTTTCCATCTAATGCAACTGTGAAATCACCAGAGCAAGACTCAATAAATCTCTGCCTATAATTCTTCTATGCACACAGAGTCATGTTTTCACATTAGTCCCAAAACGAAATTTCTTTGCCAATTTGAAAGCACACTTACTGCTCTTTTTTTTTTCGGGGCAAGTGTAAATCACTTTTACAGACTGACACATTATGAAACCACCATGTGTAACTACAACAAAAACAATTCCCATTTCTATTATTCATTTCTTAAGTTACCACATACATCCCCTCTCAAACTGTAAACTCACCTTTAAAATTAGTTAGTTGTGAAAGAAATGTGACACTCAAACAGCAGATTATCAGAGCCAGGATCTCTGTTGTGTTCACCTCTCTCCTCTCAGCAGAACCAGATAATGGCAAACTTTCCCTCTATTTTTCCACACATATACATGTAAGTTTCAAATCTCAGTGCTTCCCCCTTTTTTTCAAATGTAATCACACATTTCTATTGGTTGAAAACCAACCCTTTTCCAAAAGTACCCTTCCCCCAACTTGACTTCTGCCTAGTACCCTTCCCCCAACTTGACTTCTGCCTGCTACCATAGCAACAGCTCATGGAACACTGCTGTGTAGAGTTAGGTCAGAAGTTCGACACACAATGTTTCAATTCCACAGAGCAAGAGTGCTTGACTTTTCAAACCTTACAGCAAATCCATAGTACTGTTCTTTGGTTACACATTTTTTTGTACCAATACAAAACATGCTTCTATTAATTTACACATACAGCCTAGTTTTTATTCTAGAATGGTATGAAACAGCCAATCAGTTCTTTTTGTTTTGAAAAAAATATGTATGCCTCCATTTCCAAACTGTCTTTCTTTTCATATTGCCATTCTACTGAAAGACACCTCCTGAGTGCATCCAGTTCTCCTTTGAAGATGTTCACAGTGTGGATTGTAGGGCACAGCTATGTCTTCTGGAGTGAAAAGTTTGCAGAGAAAACATGTATGGTGAGAGACCTTGCTTTGCCAAATGTAGACATTAAATGGATTGGTCAGAGAGGGTTAAAGTGGCACCAATTGATGCCATTGGTGAAAT
The DNA here is from genome assembly GCF_964204655.1 of Triturus cristatus. Taxonomy (NCBI): domain Eukaryota; kingdom Metazoa; phylum Chordata; class Amphibia; order Caudata; family Salamandridae; genus Triturus; species Triturus cristatus. The sequence goes on along the minus strand of NC_140594.1, from coordinate 303,552,675 downwards.
CCTTCATTCAAATCCAACACCCTGACCTCATAATAGTGCACTGTGGTGGCAATGACCTAGGCACTTTGACTGGGGTAGGTCTGGAAATGCTTATGAAGGACACCTTTGCACAACTGTTTACACTTTTCCCTAAAACTGCCTTTGTGTTTTCCAACATATGCCAAAGGCAAAAATGGAACTGGTCCAATCATTTCTGTCCGCAGATTGACAAAGCAAGAAAGCACGTCAACAAATCTGTTTCTGCTTTCCTCCGTGACTATGGTATGGGTGCCATTTACCACAACAACTTGCGTTATGACATGCAAGACATTTATAGAGGAGATGGTGTGCACTTCAATGATGAAGGGAACAGAGTCTTCCTCTTGAACCTTAGACTCTGCATCGGTACTTACTTGTAGGTACCACTAAAAAAATGACTTCATAAACACAACAGCTCTTTTTAGAGCTCCCTAATTTCTAAACTCTTAAATCTGCTTTTCATTTATTTATTTTGTATTTTTTTTACCGTACGCTTACCGTAAGCTTACCGTACGCGTACGCCGTGATTTTTTTTAAAATCAATAAATGTTTTTTTTGTACTTTTCTGTCCTTCTTTGACCCCCTTACAAATGTTAGGGGGTCTGTAACTCTCCTCATTGCTCCCTTTCCTTGTTTTCTCTGTTTTTTTTCTGAGTGAAACACACAAAATGGCGGCCGCCGCTTCCTGGTTTCGGCCGATTCGAATGTTTACTAAGATCTATGGGCCAATCAGAATCTCCTTCGCGCACGCCATGTTTCTTCCGTACGCTTACCGTAAGCTTACCGTACGCGTACCCCGTGATTTTTTTTAAAAATCAATAAATGTTTGTTTTGTACTTTACAGTCCTTCTTTGACCCCCTCACAAATGTAAGGGGGTCTGTAACTCTCCTCATTGCCCCCTTTTCTTGTTTTCACTCTTTTTTTTTCAGAGTGAAACACAGAAAATGGCGGCCGCCACTTCCTGGTTTCGGCCGATTCGAATGTTTACTAAGATCTAAGAGCCAATCAGAATCGCGCTCGCGCACGCCACCGTACGCTTACCGTAAGCGTACGGTAAGCGTACCGTAAGCGGGCTCAGATATATATATTGATTTAAAGGCTATTTTCTCAGAATCTACTGAACAGATTTACACCAAACCTACAAAAGGCACTTCCTTGACCTAGGGACTACCTCTCTGCCAAATTTTGAGTAATTCTGTTCAGCCGTTCGGGCTGTAGCTCGTTCTAAAGGTCCTATGGAAAAATGCATGGGAAAAACGCGTTTTGGGACCCCCCTTTTATCTCCGCCCCCGCTTGACGAATCCCCCCGAGACTTTCAGGGTAGGAGCGGAGCGTAGCGCCCCACCTATTTTGAGAAATTCGCGAGGATTCGTCGACCGGCGCCAAAGTTATTCAAAATATAATGTTGAGGTTTTCCTATGGAAACGTGGTCCTAACTATAACTACCTACTGGCGACCGCCAGTAGGTAATATATATATATATATATATATATTCACAGAAAAAACCATAGGTTTCAGGCACGTTATAGTTAGGAATTAGCATTTAAAAAACCTCAGAAATTCACTGAAAAAACCATAGGTTTCAGGGGTGTTATAGTTAGCTGGACTTTTCACTTGTACAAAACCATTGAAATTCCCCCGTTATAGTTAGTTCAGCTAACTATAACTCGCGCGCCCGCAATGCACTGCTGATGACGTCACATATTACATCACTCATGACATGGTCAGTGACATCACTCATGACATCACTGATGACATCTCAAATGACATCACTGATGACATCACTGATGACATCATCCAGTGAATGTGTGTTTTTCTGAAAATTAAATATGTTTTATATATGTATATCTCAAGGTCGATGGAAGAATAAATGGGTATATAAGTGTCTAAATGGATGATTTGTTTTTGAAAAATTGATTGTGTAACTGACTGATTAAGTGTATCATAGTGAATACATGGCTTAGTGAGTAATGTTGAAATATGTAAATATCTGTATCAGTCTCTCACTTTGTGTATAAGTGGCTGCATGGGTTGGTGAGTAGCTACATGGGTGTCTATATAGGTTATTAGTTGGTTTTTTGAGTATCAGTCTGAGTGTCTGCATGGTTCGGTGGGGGTATTACGTAGTGCATAGGTGCATGAATGAGTGACTCACTGATTGTATGTGTTGAACACAGCATGTGTGCAGGTCTGTATGGGTGGATGAGTGTGTGTATGGGTGTGTTAGTGAGTGAATGACTGTCTCAATAGTGTCTTTATGAGTAACTACATATGTTTTAAACTAGTATATGTGACTATTGGTGTATATATGTGAGTATATGTGAGAGTGAGAGATTGAAAGAGTTCCTGTATGAATAAGTATGTGTTTCTATAAGTGATTGTTTAAAAGACTAAGTATGTGTAAGTTTCCGTAGAAGTAAGTGTGGTGGTGTGTGTATATAACTGTATATGCAAGTAAATGTATGTTTGATTCTTTATTAGCATGAGTGACTATGTGTGTGAGTAACTCTATGGATGAGTGGCATTGTGTAACAGGATGTATAGGTGCATGAGTACATATGATGAGTGAGTACATGTATGAGTGACTGTATAGGACTGTTGGTGAATAAGTGGATGTGTATGTGGATCTTAGAATTACTGAAGAGGTTGTTGTAACTGGTATTGGTATGTCCATTGTTTTGAAAATTTTAGTCTCTATTTTTGAATGTGTGTATCAAAGGTTATATTAGGGTGAGAGGAGGTCTGCCACTCTATCACAAGGATGATGTCATCAGTGATGTCATCAGTGATGTCATTTGAGATGTCATCAGTGATGTCATGAGTGATGTCACTGACCATGTCATGAGTGATGTAATATGTGACGTCATCAGCAGTGCATTGCGGGCGCGCGAGTTATAGTTAGCTGAACTAACTATAACGGGGGAATTTCAATGGTTTTGTACAAGTGAAAAGTCCAGCTAACTATAACACCCCTGAAACCTATGGTTTTTTCAGTGAATTTCTGAGGTTTTTTAAATGCTAATTCCTAACTATAACGTGCCTGAAACCTATGTTTTTTTCTGTGAATTTCAAAGGTTTTTTAAATGCTAATTTCTAACTATGCCTACAGAGATAGGACATGTGAAGAAAGAAGAAAAAATGCACAGAAAGAAACAAAAGAAGTGCAGAAAGAAGCAACAGAAGTCTTCAAATACGAAGATAAGTGCAGGAAGAAGGATAACATGCAGAAAGAACAAAAAGAAGAGCAGAAAGAAGCCTTGTTGCAAAATCATCCTGTACCCTCAACTTTTTCAGACGGATACTGGTGGTAACTGAGTCTGACTAGCCAGTCCTAGAGCCAGTGCTATGTTAAAAGACACTTAGAATACAGTGAAAACACCTACATACACAAGGGAACATTATGCGTTGGGGTCCCCCTGTGATTAGCATGACCTCCTCTGTAAGCCCCTAGTACATAATAGGGCATGGGGATTAAAACTATCTCTTAATACAGGCCACAGGGCGTTTTTGCACACGTTAACTCAGGCCCCGTCCCCTCCCTTCACCACTGTGTAAACACGCCCTGTGTCCATTTTTAGTTGGGAGATTAAGTTCATTTGAATCCTGAGGGTCCCTAGGGTCCAACTAGCCCACTAGGTACCTCCAGTAAATGCCATAGAGCTGTGTTGCAGAGAGGTGTAAAAAGTGGCACGGCCTGGACCACCTCCTTGCAATGCAGCTCAGTGGCGCTTACTGGAAGCACTTGGTGGGCTAGTTAGCCCCCAGGGGCCCTCAGTATTGAAGGGAAATTATATCCCCAATTTAAAACGTGCCATAGTGCGTGTTTGCACACGTCACCTCAGGCCCCGTCCCCTCCCTTCACCACTGTGTAAATGCGCCCTGTGGCTGTTCTAAGTTGAGAGATTAAGTCCCCTTGAATCCTAAGGGTCCCTAGGGTCAAACTAGACCACTAGGTACCTCCAGTAAGCGCCACAGAGCTGCGTTGCAGAGAGGTGTAAAAAGGGGCTTGGCCTCAGAGCACCTGTCTGCAGCGCAGCTCCCTGGCGCATACTGGAGATGCCTGTTGGGGGCGCGTTTGCAGAGTGCTGCACGGAGGGGGCATGGCCTCCGGCACGATGCCAGTCTTTTATTTATTTTAATTTTTTAAGAAGGGGGGCTGTGTGGTTCCCCTTCTTATTCTAATTTATTGGCCCTGATGACCCCATCCCCCAGGGCCTGTCTCCTAATTATATTTTTTTGACCCCAATCCCTAGGGCCGGCCACTGTTTTTTATTATTTTAAAAAAATATTTATTTATAGACACACCTAGGACATGCTGGACAAACCGTACGTACCTATCACCATGACGATTTGCGGGATATTCATTAAAAGGCGACTGCATGCAATGAATCCACGTGGAATGTATTTACACTACTAGTGAAGCTCTGACATGTCTGATGCCCTACCGTGCCTAATCCCGGTAGACACCCTTGTCGTTTATTTATACAAACATGGGTAGCTATTGACGGGCACATTTAATACACATGCACACCAAGCCATTCAAAGGGGATTCGACAAAAATTCGACCAAAACTATGCAAGAAACCCCCCTCACGGTTAATAAAACACACATCCACTGCCGGATGTGTAATACTTTTTATTTTACTCTCTGGAAAGGGGACGAACATCACTTGAGAGTCACAGCGCGCTCCTGACAGAGCCCAATGCTGTGTTACACCCACCATTGCCTGCCGAGTGCCACACACCTCTGTGTTGTATTCCACTAGCTAGTGCATATGCTATGACACTCTCTAGCCCATGTGCACTGTAACACCACCCCGTGAATATGTCATGCCACACTTGTCTTCGCACGGGTTATATTGCCCCATCTAACGTGCCTTCCTCGATGCCTATGTTATAACGCACAGTGCTATGCCATACATATTACAATCTGCGATCCATATCTGTGTCACAGTGCATATGCAACGTTACACTCCCCAGCACATATTTTATATTACAACTTTAGAGACTAGTTAGGTTACACAACACTGCCCTGTGCATATTACACTCCAAGGCGCATATCGCATAGCACGCGCTAGTGCCTGTGCTATCTCGCGCTCTCCAATGAATCTGTCATTGCGCACAATGTATTGCATATTATATTTCACGCCCGGTTCATCTTATATCACACTTTTTGGTGCATAGTTTATACCATACACTATATCTAGTTTTCATTTTCAATCGTGCTCTCAGGACTATGTTCTATATAACACTGTGTTCACCTTCCCTTTTCACGGGCATTACATTTTGCGATAGGGGGTGGAGGGTCAGGGGGTGTTTCTGCCAAGTGAGCCCGGAGTCACAGTCACAAACGTCCTCTTCTTCCTGAATAAAAGTGAGATTATGCTGCATACTTGTTCATATTTTAAGTAGTTCGCACAGACTCAATGTTTTAAAAACAATAAAGTTCCTAATACCCGCCTTCTCTGAACAGTTAGCTTGCTGCCCCACCCCCCTCCTCCCTATCCTCTGTTGTGTGAATCCATGGAATAGCCTCCTCCCTCCTGCCATGCATGGTCTGATGTGCTGCCACTGCCCTCAATTTAGTATGATGTACCAGTCCACTCCTCCTGCCCTCCATTGCCCAATTCTATGCCCCATCATTGACCTCCTGCTTAAACTCTGTGCTTAGCTTGCTGCCCCTATTCTCCTTCCCCCTGCCCTCCGATGTCTTTGTGCATGCCCCTGCTCCATCCTTTTTGCTCACCATGTCCCATGGACCTGCCACTCCTATCTACTCTGAGTGTTCTGTTGAGCTGCCACTCCCCTCCCACCTGCCTAGCATTGTCAGATGACTGTAACCTGTCCCTGCCACCTCCACCCTGCCTGTCCACATGCCATGCCCCTATCCTCTTCCTCCTGTCCTACATGGTCCATTGTACTGCCACACCCTTCTGCCCTCCCTGGTCTGTTGTGCTGCAACTGCTCCTCCTGCCTGCCCCGTGTGGTCTGTTGTGAGGTCCCTTCCCCTGAACCTTCTTGTCTGTGCACAGGTCCTGACCCTCCCTTCTATCCTCCATCGTCCTTTGTGCATGCCCCTGCACCCTCCTTCTTGCCCATCATAGCCATTGGTCTTCTGTGCTGCCATGGCCCCTCCCACCTTCCCTGTGTGGTCAGTTAGCTGCCCCTGACCCCCTCCCACCTTCCCTCCATGGTCTGTGTGTATGCCATCACAGTCTCACTGTTGCTCTTCATGGTGTGTCTTGCTTCTAGAGCCCATCCTGCCTGACCTCCATGGCTATCTTGCTGCTCCTGCCCTGCCCCCTTGCCCCCAGCCCTCTGTTTACATGTGAAGACCCCTACTCCCTCCCTCCTGGCTTGTCTGTTCCATTGTAATGCCCCTGATCCGTCCCTACTGCCCTTTATGGTCTGTAATGCTGCAGCTTTCTCTCCTGTCTGTCCATTATGGTCAGCTAGCTACCATTGCCTCTTGCCCCTCTGTTCTCTGTTGTCCATGTGCATGGTCCTGTCCCCTCCCTCTTGCTTTCTATGGATTGTTGTGCTGCACTCCCGTCCTGCATGCCCTGTGTGGTGTATTGTGCTGCTGCAAACCCTGATGCCTGCCCTGCAGGGTCAGTTTGGTGCACCTCTCCATGTCCCTCTTGTCCTCTGTTATCCAAGTCCATGTCCCTATCCCATTTCCTTCCATGATCCAATGTACCATACTTGCGAACATTTTGAACTTGGTAAGAGGGAGATTTTGAAAAAAAACTGGGGTATTGATTTTCCCCTTTGAGTTACATTGAAAAAGAGGATATTGTAGACAGGAGACAGATCAAATAAAGCCCATTTGAGCTTAAAAACATTGGACGTTTCCTGGCTGAATCGGGTCTGTTGGCATGTATGGTTGTACTACCATTGCCTCTTCCTTCTGCCCACAATGGTCTATTACATTGCCACAGCCTTGAAGGAGGGTAGATTTTGTATCACAGGGGGCCCCTGGCCCGTTCTGTCCACACCTGAAGTATGAGACCCTTGTCCTTGCCCTGCCAGCCGCATTTGTAGGCCGTATTAAATTGACCAGCGGGTCCTGTGTTGCTATATAATTATCCTGAGACATCCTTACCACTCAGCCAGCATAAAACCCCTGTGTAGGCCCTTCTGTTCAATATGGAGGCCTCTTTGTTAAATTGACCATAGCTCTGCAATTTTAGTGTATAGCAGTCTGAAGGCAGGTCTGCGAGGCCTTCTGCTCCAAACTAGTAGCCCCCACCCTACCCGAGTGCTCCGTGCTCGGTATCAAAGTTCAACATCCCACTGAAGCTGTCGACATACAGTAGGCTGCATCCTGGACTGGTACTTGCTTCCTGGGCAGGTTTCCCGCTTTTAAGGAAGTGGCAACCGCAGAGCGTCAAGTTAGGAGAACTGAGGAGATTTTGTACATGAATATTTTGAATTCCCGTACAATACCCATTATTTTCTGCGTGCTCTATGGAACTTACGATAAGCGATTGGCCTGAGAGACTGACCTTTTCACCCAGTCCATTGTCAGCATTAAGTGGGTAAATGACGAAATGTCTGGTAAAATCTGCAGACGAAGCTTTTGGGTAGCATACGTAGGTAGATGTAGCGTGCAAAGGAGCCCACAAAATGATATAAAAAGGGAGCACCCACAGATATCGACGGACTACCTCGCCGTCTGTATGTAGGTTAACAGGCTGTGCAGGTTTTCCCCAAGAGCTGGGAGCTCTTGTCTTCCTTTGCTTAAAATGTCTTGCTCTGCTTTGCTTGAAGTATCTTATTCTATTTTACCTATATGAAATGTCATGTTATGTTTAACCATTGTTCTCTTTACTTTTGCATTTAAAAGATTTTGTATTGTAATTGCAGGAATGCTTGCTCTAAGAGTAAACGTGAGTGTTCCTAGGTAACATTTTCCTTGGTGTAACTTGTTTCTCATGATGCATTTATAGATGTGTTTTCTCTCTCTCTCTGTCAGTACATTAATTGAGATACAGAGAATATCATGACAGCTGTATGATTATCTGGATTCTGTATTTTGTACTTTATGTCTCTATTCTGCGGTTTCTTTGAAGTTGTATCTTCTCATTAAACTGCTATTGTATTCTGCCACCAATTCCATGTCTCATATGTCTGTTTTCTTCATTTTTGGAGCAAGCGTTCCTAGGCACCCCGGCTCAAATTAAGGTGCCCCTTTTGTCCCTGACTCACTCTCCTGCTCAGTTCTGTGGTGGCTCCCGGGGCTCTGGGGACCGCCTCTAGCTTCCTTGACCCGTAATAGATCTTCCCTCCAACAGCCTCTCTTGCAAGTCCTGTATTGTTGGTTTGTTGCCCCTGCCCCCCTTTCCACTGCCCTCCATAGTCTGTTGTGCTTCCACGGCCCTTCCTGCCTGCTCAGTGTGGTTAAATTGTTGCCTTTGCACTCTCCTACCTGCCTTCAATTTTCAGAGTCCGTGCCCCTGGCCTTTGCCTCTCAACAGTATCCCAATGAACAACTAGATTGCTAACATTCTATATTTATTACAAAAGTGTGGAACGCCTGACATCATCTTGATGTAATCAAAACTGTAATACCTAGAGCATTTCCTTTAGAAATTACATATATGAGAGGGTCTTATTGGCATCAAAATTATGGTTAGTGCTCTAAAAGACTAAAATAAGGACATTTTGTCTGAGTTTTCAAATAGCGACAAAGCACTTTTAAATTATTTGTTATCTTTATGTTTTTTTTATCCAGTTGACCACTTGATTAAATGTTGCACTTAGGGGAGAGGATGTGGTGTTACTTCCAGAACTGCAGACTTTGCAACTGGGGAACCAGGTTGAAGTTTCTGCTTCAGCTCGACATTCTGTGATTCTGGTCAAATCACTTAGTCTCCCCATGTCTACAACCAAAATGAATTTGTGCTTGTGTGATGTAACCAATGCTCATGTAAAGCACTCCAATACCTGACAAGTCTGCACTATATAACACTGCAAAAACACTAAATAATAAGTGTTTTGCACACTTCTGTCATTGGGCTATATTTGGGCTACATCTGGGTGATTTTGGGCTACATTTGGGCTCTTTTGTCTCCGGTGGCCATCTTGGGAGATTTATTTGTTATGAAGTTTCCTAATTTCCTCATGTACTGCAGTCTCCTCAGTAGGAAATGCTTTCAGTTTTTTACGTTGATTCCATCATGAAGGTATTCAGATATGTCACACATTTGCCATAAATTCTGAATGTTAGCACTCTAGTTGCTCATTATATCACTGTAGTAAAACTACTGTTCACCATGGAAGTCTGCTCCTGGTATTAAAAGTGCATGTTTCAGTCTGCATGTCAGAATTTTTTAATGAAATAGAAGAGGATTTGAGAAGTCACTCAAAATGTGCCCTCATTTTCTTTCTTCAGCATTAATGATAATTTCTATGGCAAAATGAACCCCCTCATTGTGTTCCTTTTTAAATTAAATGTTTTAAGTGTTACCAGTTTATTCCAATCAAGATGGCTTCAGGTGTGCCATACTTTTGTCATAATGAAGACAGTAAGCGCTCTAGTTGTTTTTAAGAACATTCTGGGGCATTCTGTCATTGGGCTATACTTGGGCTACATCTGGGTGATATTTGGGCTACATTTGGGCTCTTTTGTCTCTGGTGGCCATCTTGGGAGACTTATTTGTTATGAAGTTTCCTAATTTCCTCATTTACTGCAGTCTCCTCAGTAGGAAATACTTTCAGTTTTTTACTTTGATTCCATCAAGAAGGCATTCAGATGTGTCACACATTTGCCATAAATTCAGAATGTTAGCACTCTTTTTGCTCATTAGATCACTGTAGTAAAGCTACTGCTCACCAGGGAAAACTGCTGCTGGTATTGAAAGTGCATGTTTCAGTCTGCATGTCAGAATTTTTTAATGAAATAGAAGAGGATTTGAGAAGTCACTCAAAATGTGCCCTAATTTTTCTTTCTGCAGCACTAATCATACTTTTTATGGAAAAATGAACCCCCTCATTTTGTTCCTTTTGAAATTAAATGTTTTAAGAGCTACCACTTTATTCCAAGCAAGATGGCTTCAGGTGTGCCATACGTTTATCATAGGTAGGACTGTTAGCGCTCTAGTAGTTCTTTGGAACACTCTGGGAAGCTGCAGTAGAACACAAAGGAATCAACTGACAGTCTCTGCCCTTGTTGGATGTACATGTTTTATTGAGAATGTCAGACTTCATTCTCACATGACTGAGAAAGATAATGTGAATTTACAGAAAATAAGCTCTCAGTTTAGTTTATAGATCACCTTCCAAACCTCTGTGGTAAAAGCATGAGAAAATATTTTTCTCTCAATCATGATATCCCAGCAGAAGGCTTTTTCACATGGTGAAATCACCTTAGAACATACCACAATTCCTAAAATGAGTATGGTACCATCAACAAATGATTTATAATGTAACTAAAGTCTTAAAACCTTCTATTAACTGCAATGCTTTTTAATGAGGTGCTATCATGTATATTGGTCCCAAGATGGCTGCCAACACTTCTTGGATGAAGTGCTGACAGCCAATCAGATCTCAGGATGAGATGTGTGGTTAGGCTCCGCCCACATATATATATGCTTTTAAATGCTATTTTCTCAGGAAATACTGAACAGATTTACACCAGACCTGCAAAAGGCACTTCCTTGACCTTATGGCTACCTCTCTGCCAAATTTCAAGTAATTCTGTTCAGCCGTTCGGGCTGTAGCTGTGTCTAAAGGTCCTATGGAAAAATGCATGGGAAAAACGCGTTTTGGGACCCCCCTTTTATCTCAGCCCCCGCTTGACGAATCCCCCCGAGACTTTCAGGGTAGGAGCGTAGCGTAGAGCCCCACCTATTTTGAAAAATTCGCGAGGATTCGTCGACCGGCGCCAAAGTTATTAAAAATAGAATGTTGCGGATTTCCTATGGAAACGTGGTCCTAACTATAACTACCTACTGGCGACCGCCAGTAGGTAATTATCTACTGGCGGTCGCCAGTAGATAGTTATAGTTAGGATCGTGTTTCCATAGGAAATCTCAAAATACTATTTTGAATAACTTTGGCGCCGGTTGACGAATCTTCGCGAAATTTTCAATACTAATGGGGCGCTCCGCTCAGCTCCTACCCTGAAAGTCTCGGGGTGATTCGTCAAGCGGGGGCCGAGAAAAAAGGGGGGTCCCAAAACGCGTTTTCCCCATGCATTTTCCCATAGGACCTTTAGTCGAAGGTACAGCCCGAACGGCTGAACAGAATTACTTGAAATTTGGCAGAGAGGTAGTCCTCAGGTCAGGGATGTGCCTTTTGCATATATGGAGTCAATCTGTTCAGTAGTTCCAGAGAAAATTGCAGTAAAAAGCACATACATATCTATAGCCGCGCGCACCCTAACGTGCGCGAGCGTAATTCTGATTGGTTGTTACATGTCAGTCAACATTCGATTCGGTCGAAATCAGGAAGTTTCGGCCGCCATTTTGTTTGTTTTCAGTGCGAGAGTGGAAAAGGAAGGTGGCGAACGTGAAAAGGGGGCAGGGTAGAGAGTTCCTGACCCCCTAGCCTTGGTAAGGGGGTCCCTGAAGGACCCCGAAGGCAGAAAAAAACATTTAAATTTTTTTTTTTAAATCGCGGGGGTGCACGCACGGTGAAAAATCATAAGAAAAAAAAAAAAATTTAATAAGTAGTTTATTGAAAAATAAATATATAAAAAAATAATAATACGTACATAACTTAGCATTTAAAAAACCATACAAATTCACTGAAAAAACCATAGGTTTCACACACGTTATAGTTAGGAATTAGCATTTAAAAAACCTTGCAAATTCACTTAAAAAACCATAGGTTTCACACATGTTATAGTTAGGTGGATATTTCACTCGTAAAAAACCAATGAAATTCCCCCGTTATAGTTAGTTGAGATAACTATAACTCGCGCGACCGCCACTCTATCACAAGGATGATGTCATCAGTGATGTCATGAGTGATGCCACTGACCATGTCATGAATGATGTAATAGGTGACGTCATGAGCAGAGGATTGCGGCGCGCGAGTTATAGTTATCTCAACTAACTATAACGGGGGAATTTCATTGGTTTTTTACGAGTGAAATATCCACCTAACTATAACATGTGTGAAACCTATGGTTTTTTAAGTGAATTTGCAAGGTTTTTTAAATGCTAATTCCTAACTATAACGTGTGTGAAACCTATGGTTTTTTCAGTGAATATATATATATGTATATATGTTCAGGATGTATACAACAGTCTGTTTGCTGCTCTGTCTGTGGGTGTTTGTTTATGCACCCACACACAAATAGGCTCTATATACAATCGTGAATTGGGTGAATATATATGTAACGTGTAGAACTATAACGGTGATCATTCTCACTGTACAAATCTGTATATTTATTTAAATAGATCCTGCAAAGCATGCATGTAACGTACGTAATATGTGCAAGATACCACCATGCTCACTATACACAGTTGTATGTTTCTCTATGCATGATTCTGCTATGCATGTTCGTACCATGTGCAACATAGCATGCTCATTGTACACATCCCTATATTAATATATACAGTAATCTGCTTTGTACATGTGAGTAAGTGACACAGAGGACACTTATTTGTCACACTTTCTTTGTATTCACTTTATAGAGACGACAGTCACTGGATTGTTGTGAACGGGATGTGCGCATTTTGCAGAGGTGGCATCTTGAGGTGCTAGGCGCGGTCACGGGGTCACAAAGGAAGGACGCATCCACACAGCGATGGGCGATGTTTATCATAAAAACAGGAAGAGACAGTAAAGAGGACCGGAAAGGGAAGAAGGACTCGAGGGCGCGAGGGATACTTAGGCAAGGAAGGTTTGTGGAATGGGGGTGGGAGGTGCGAATGGGGGTAGAGAAGGAAACAAGTGCTGGAACTGACTAGCAAGCGGGGAGGGGAGGGGAGGCAGTGAAAGGACAGAGAGCCACTGAAAGCAAAGAGAGGGAGGACTGGCGTGTGCAGGAAGGAAAGGCTCGGAGAGCTCGGATTTTTATTTTATTCTTTACAGTCTTAGATAGCGCGGATTTGATCCCAGGGCATTCGGGCGCTTTCGATGACTTCCAGATTACATTACACAAAGTCAAATTATTATTTTTTAAGACACCTGGAGATTAAGTCATTTGCAAAGAATCACAGGATGTCGAGGCAAAACGGGTACTCTGGACTGGTTTCCCAGTGCCGAAGCCAGGCAGCAGCTCGGCCCAGAGGCAACATCGGGCATAGAAGAGCGAAGTGCACGCGCTGTACTTTATGGAGGGGGTGGAGAGCAAAGGAAGGAATAAAAGACAGCCGGGTAGAAAAGGCACTGGCAAATCCCGGCGCGCCACACGACTCCTGTGTGCACCGGGGCTCGCGGCTGATGTACGAGGTGCCTAGCAATGACTGCGGTATGAATTAAAGCACTGCCCTTGCAGCTTATTTACAAAGCACTCGGTAGGAGTGAGTTGTGTTAAGATGTGACTGGCGACCTGCGTGCACTGCCTGAGAGGACAGGGAGGAGACCAGAGCAGCAGCCGGACATGGGAGCACCGAGGCAGCCGAGAGCAGGGGGAGAGGACGCCATGAACACCACCGCCTTTCTCTGAGGTCAAGCAGAAATGCCTCGGAGAAACGCAGTGGCGTTTTCGGATTGGGGGGCGTGCTTTTCTTTCTCTCCTCTTGCCATTGGCTGGAATGTTTACATTCCAGAGGAGAGAAAGAAAGTAAAAAACACGCCCCCGAATCCGAAAAAGACGGGGCTTAAACGGACAGACGCCCCTCTCCTCAAATGGCTGGCCTCCGTTTAGGAAGCCAGCCAATGGAGAAGAGGGGCGGGTTCAAGCCCGTACTAAAAAACGTTAAATCTCGCGAGCGAGACTGCGCAAGAACAGCCTTCGCTAGCCGAGACCTAAAAAGGCAGCCTGTCTTTCCAGAACTTGGCTGTGCAGGCCAAATTCTAACCAGATTTGAGCAGAAGAGGCATATGCGGAAAACCATTTTATAAGTACTCACTGCTAGTTTGTCCAGCAGGAGATAGCCCCTTCCGTCCATGACCTCTGAGCCATATGCTGCAGTGGGTAGTAACTTACCACAGATCACTTTCATTAGCGGATCAAGTGAGGGTCCATGAAGCTTTTTGGAGAGCCTGAGAAGTGCATGTAGCAGAGTGGCTGATTTTGACTTTAAGGGCTACTTGTGGGGTAGAAAGGTTTCACAATTATCCACGATCACGCCAGAAACTTGTATTCCGCAGTACTACGGACAGGAAAACTATTTAGGTGCCACTGGCCGAGGCTATTTTTCTTCCTGCCAATCATCGTTATCTTTGTTTTCTCAAGGATGATGGTGAGGCCATTTTGGTTCATGCATGGGAAGAAAGTGCATCCAAAAGCCGCTGTAGCCCCACTATAGTTCGGGATAATAAGAGGGCCTTGTCTTCATAAAGTAGGTGGTATGTTGGTTTATCTTACAGTTTTGGGGCGTGTGCATTCACTTCACCCAGCGCTGTAGAAAGATCCACCAAGAGTACATTAAAGAGTAGCGGAGCAAGGACACAGCCTTGTTTGAGCCCTGTCGATGTCTGTATTTTTCGAGAGAAGCGTGTGCCATCCACCTGTTTTACTTGGAAACAGGTGTTTGAATACAGGATAATGATGCTTTAAAGTAGGAGGGGCGAAATGTTCCGTTCTGTGAGCTTCTGCCATAATACGTTGTGCGGGACTGAATCAAAAGCCGCTTTAAAGTCCACAAAGCATGCATATAACAATGATCTGTTCTTGATTGTTTTATCCAGGGGGATATCCGTGCAAGGAGGTTTATTGTAGTTCGCAGCCTCTTTCTAAACCCTGTTTGATGTGGGGGGAGTATGCTGTTTTCATCCACCCACGATTCCAAGTCTGCTAGCAGGAGACCCGCATAGTAGCTGGCCTCATTGTCCAACAGGGAGGTTTGCTAGTAATTTCACGGATCAGAAGGCCGCCCTCTTTTATATATGGGGTGAATAACTGCCCCTCTTCATACTTCAGGGATTTGTTATGTGGAAATAGTCATTAAATAAATGTGTTAATAGGGACACCTAGTATTCCCTATTGATTTTGAATGGTTGTTGCCATAGGCCATTTGGTCCTGGGCGCCTTCTCGTCTGCCCCTGGTTATTACAGCTCTGACCTGCTTGCAGGAGTAGCGTACTGATTCAATGAATAGGGGGTGCAAACAACTTTGCTCCACTGGTTTAGGGTCCCATTTCCTCATCAAATTCTGCCCCAGGAATTCCTGCTACTGTGAGCTCTATGCTTTGTGCTGTTGGGTGTACCATTTCTGTGGAAGTTTCATCCTCAATAATTCCTGGTTCTGGGAGTTATTTTATAAATCATTGCATGGGTACTTTGAACCATGGTGATGTATTCTTCTCATTGGTGAGCTTCTATGTTTGCTGTATTTGCCACTGGGTGATTTTGTTGGCTGTTGTTTATAATCTTCCAGACCGTTTTGGCTTCTCTAGATTTACTAGCTAGAAGGAGGGCGCCCAGAAGTTATCATGAGCAGTGCATCTGAGTGCTCATAATTCCTTATTTCTCCTGGTGGCTGCAATTTTTGCCGCTAGGCCCATCTCAGTCAGGCTGCTTTTAAGGATTTTAAGCAGGTTGCGTATATCATTTTTAAGGGCCCTTGCATGTGATGGTAGCCTACGACAGAATCTTTTATTCCGAGTATGAACCCGCATTCTCTGAGGCTGGGAGGGGGACTCCTCAATCATGTTTTTAGCAACCAGGTCCCAGGCTGTAGTCAGGCTCAGGGCTCTTGATGCTAGATCTTCTAGGGATTGGTGACAGTGCTCCTCCATATCCTTTGCTGACACGCCTTTGCATTTTAGTTTCTTTAGGCTGGTGGCTGGTGATGCAGAGCCCGAGTCAAGGCTTTTGGACAGAAGTGGGCATTTACTACTTAAATGCAGGACCTGTGGATTATGATCACTTTCAAGGCGAACATCGATCTTAAAATGCACCAGGTGTCCAAAAAGGGAGAGGCTCATAAAGATGTGGTTTGTAGTCAATAAAGATTTCAAGGCAGTATAAGTTGGTGCCGGGGGCTAATTCTCGCTTGCTCTCCCATTCAGTGATCTGAGTCCGGCTTGCAAGCATGTACCCAGAATTGTTTCCCTGGACCCATCTTGTCTCTTGGTAAAAGGAGTCACTTGATGGGGGATATGCCGTAGATCATCTTCTGGTAATATGGTCTTGTATCCATGGCTATTGATTAGTAGATTTGAGTTAAAATCGCCGGACAGAATCATGTGGGCCCCACCGTACGTTTGGCTTAAGTCTGTCATTATTTTTCCCAGCTTAGGTATGATCTCCTGTTATGTTTGAGGGTGTGGCTGAATGTAAATATTTATTAATATAAGGGTGCTATGAGGTTGCACACCCAGTTGAGAAATAATACGGCCATTATCAAGGATTCGTGAAGGGCAATTTCTTCAGTGTCTATGTCCAGTTCTGAG
The DNA here is from genome assembly GCF_964204655.1 of Triturus cristatus. NCBI lineage: Eukaryota > Metazoa > Chordata > Amphibia > Caudata > Salamandridae > Triturus > Triturus cristatus. Next base: position 303,536,139 of record NC_140594.1, on the reverse strand, counting down.
GCAATATAAATGGCTAGGCCAACTTTTGGTCAACATTTTTCATTCATTTTGATTGCTCGCTGTGCAAAACTCAAAGGGACAGATTTGCAAGGAACTGACGCATCTGCATAGATGTGTCAGTATCCTTGCACCAGTGCCAAATGTCCTTGCACCACCATGGTTGCGCTGTATTTACAATTCAGTGCTACATGGCGCAACGATTAACAGGTGCGTCAGAAATACTGCCGCATCTGTTGGCACAAAAGTGACGCATTGCTGGATTTGCTCATGAAAGGGACGCAACTCCAGCACTGCACCACAACAGATGGATGAGTCCTATACAAAAAGCCCGGCGTCATTCCTTACGCCTGGTCTGAGCAGGCGTAGGGATTTTGATGCAATGAAGGCGTACAGTGACGCAGTGAAATGTAAATTTCACTGTGTCAGTTCTACATGGCTTTTTGCGTGGGAACACCTACCCTGCAAACATTATACCTGACGCAGGGATAATGTGACGCAGGATTTTACAACGTGATGCATCTCCCTAGATGCGTCAAGTTGTAAATTGGCCGCATTGTTTGCACCACCGTTGCATGAAAAAAAGTGATGCAATGGTGGCGCAAAAGGCGCAAGGGGCTTGTAAATCTGCCCCAAATTACCCAATTAGGGGGATTGAGGTGATGCTCCAAGTTTCCTGTAGCATGAATACATTTGTAGCATGAATACATACATTTTTGCCAGGAATGCAGGGCTGGAGGTCATTTTCCTATTTGCTTGGTTAAGGATGATGACAGCCACAATTAATCTGATTCGATGTTGCAAGCTTGATGCTGCTTATGGTGCATCCCTGGGATGCTTTCCATCCTGGTTGTTGTTTCACTGGGCTGACTGCTACCACCTGTTGCATTTCTCAGGATGGAAAGGGTTTCATTCGGGCGGACTCTGTTGTAATTGGCAAATGTAACAGGATCGCGGAACTGCACTAGATACCCTTCAGTCCTGTATCTTGTCAGCTTTATTCCCCAGTTCTTGAAGTGGTCCTTTTCATACCACATTTGAGTCGCTTGTTCAGACGTGGACAGTGTTATTAAAGTTGGTTCCTTTGATTGGTTGCCTCTTGGTGGTATGAACATTATCGATAGTATATCCGTACTGGTAAAGTGAGCCAAGGGTGCATACCTTCCCAATAGTTTGAAGACTTTGCCCCTGTTTAGAATGTCTACGGGGCCTCTTGAAGTATATTCAGGATATATAAGGATCTTGTTGCTGGATTGATGCCATGGGCTTGCTCATTTAAGTGCTGCAGAGCCCTGTGTACTCTTATTTATTGCATCTGTGTTTAACGGTTAGGCGTTCACGCCTAGATTCATCTCGGGGGAGGGGGGATGCACTGCGGGGAGATTGAAGACAACTACCTAATCTTTGGGTGGTTACAAGACTAGTGGCTTCATGGTACCTATACTGATAGTTTTCTACTATAAATTGGGGGATCCCCATGTTTTTCAAGTGATCCGCTACAGTTGTAGAGTTCATCCGTTTGAAGTAAGCCATTGTGGCAGCGGCCGCTTCATATAATACAAGGGCATGTCAGTCGCCTTGGTGTTTAGAGTTGTCTTTAATATTAGGAGGTGATGCGTTAAACTTCCCTGCCTTGGTGGTGACATTGGTTACAAATGCCTCTGGCTTTTGGTGCACGATGGAAGGGTTACTGTTGTTCGAGGTCAGGGCGACTTTAGTTTGTAAAAACAACAGTTGATGGACAGAATGGAGAACAATGTCATACATTCACCCCAGTACAGAGATCTGGGCTTAAATCCATCGTTTTTTTGCTCACCATGCTGTTCCAGTTTGAACCCAGCCGTATGCAAATCAGCCTTGACTCTGTGTCTCATGGGAACAGTCAAGCCCCAACTGCCAAGCCAGGTCCTCCCTGGACTGGAAACAAGCATCCTAGGACCGGTTTCGGGGTTTCACTTTAGTTTGTGGTCTGACCATTTTGATAGAGGCCTGTGCCTGAGCCTCCTGCAGTGAATCTATTTCAATAGCAGTGGAAGAGATTTGGGTCTGAGGGACGTTTTCAATAGTTGTAACTGGAGCCTGCAGTGTGCCTTTAGGGGTATCACCCTTTTTCTTAAAAATTGGGTATGTTTTTTTCATTTTATTGTTAAGTCGATGGTTGGTGGCCAATGACTGCCTTATTCCTGGCTTTCCGCGGTCTTTTACGCTCTCACTTAGTCGGATGTTTCCATTGGGTAAGAGTTGTTAATAATGAAATTGGAGGGCTTTCTCCCAATGAACTGAGATGTAACATGGGCTCAACACTCACCACTTTGTCTGTGGTTTTTGGGGTTTCCATTTGCAAGGTTACTGCAACCATGCGGATGCTCTTTTTGGCAATGGATCCAATCTCAGGCTCTGCGTGTATCTCCGCTACACACTTAACCTTGCGTCAGCCCAATGTTGTATTCAAAGGTTGGAGAGGATTCTCTTGCTCAAGGCTCTGCGTGCCCTTTGAGATAATTAAAAATGTGGAAGCCTGTGGATGTGACATGTGGAAGAGGAGACGTTTGCGACTGATTTAATACGTTTTTCTGCAGACTTACTCCAGTCACTACTACTACGTGGTGTTTAAAAGAGCAGCTTGAACTTCTACATTTTCTGAGTGAAATTGGAGTGATTGAACAGTGAAATGGAGTGTTGTCAACAATGTAGTCCAAGAGTAATCATTCTCACCGGTGGAAGAAGAGTGGGGTCTGTGAGGATTGTATGGTGTGTCCCTCAAACCCGGGGTGTGGTGGGAGATGGTGGAGCCAACAGCAAGATTTTCATGCTTGCACCCTGAACATCTTGTCTGCTTGATTACTGATCTGGTGCACGCCCCCATTCACACCCTTGACACCCTGGGGGGTTATACATTTTACCTTTATCCATCTCAGTTTGATTTGGGGGGACATTAACCTTGACTGCACTTTCCTCCTTTTCCATGGTTATGTTGGTAAGAGCTAATGGGATTGGCTTGAAGAAACTAAGTATTGAGAGGGCCTGGCGAATCCCCACAGAGTTCTGGTTCTGAAGGTTTTGTTCACCTGTGCTAGTGGAGTCTGCCAAACAGGGAGTGTGCTTGCGGGCACAATTTGTTATGTTGGTGGCATTTTTCCTTCTTAAAGAAGACTGAAGAAGGATGAGCGAGGTGGGCCAGCGGGCCGGATGGATAGGCAGGAGGAGCATGTAGAAACATATGGCAGCAAGGGGGGTAAGGCAAACAAGAACGCTATAAGAGTGGTGAGGTGAGATAGGTGAGAGCAGCAGTGGTGGTGGTGGTGGTGGTGGTGGGGAGTGCGGTCACCTCAACAAGCACAAGCCGCACCGACCTAATGCCAGCCTCTTCCGCACAATGTGCGGAACAGCGACCTAGTGCTGTTACCGCCTCCCGATCTTGCCTCACCTCTTACCTCTCACTCCTCACCCCAGGGCCTCTGGCCACGTTGCACCGCACTGTACTGTGGTGTTGCTATGGGTCACGCTCCTCCTCTCTTTCGCTTGTCCTGTCATCATAGAGGCTGTGAAAGGGGGCCACAGCTGTTATTGTAAAGCTAGCCAAAACATTGTCTCCTTCGATGGGGGCTGAGAGTGGGCCAGCAGACTCGGTCCCGAAGTGGCAAGATGCACAAAGCTTGAGCTATACCCAGGTGCATAGTTTACACATTCACATACATTCACATTACACCCCATTATAATATGTCTGTAGCATAATAAACACACATATGTATATAAAAGTCACATTCAAACATTTTGAACCTTACTATTTGTCTTGAAAAGTAATCATTTTTACTGTCTTGTTTCCTACACAAATTGAGAAAGCCTCGATTGTAGATACCTCTCACCACACCCACCACACTTCATGCACCATCTTATTCTATGTGTAATTCAGGTGCTAAGTTTGTATATCAATGGCACCCATACATGTTATAAATACTTCTCTAGGGTTGTTAATGAAACTTAGGCCACATTTCTGACACTTTCTTGAGTGTGCCTGCTTTTTCAAGCCCTGTGGGAATTTAGGTGTTCACACATCTCTCAACCAGGTTCACTTATTGCTCAACTATTTTCTTTTATCAATAATTCTTCATGCAAATAATGTCTATTCTACAATTTGTAGTCAGGTTACATCAGTGCTTGAAATGTAAAAATAGAAGTGCCGGTACTCTCCAATTAAAAGTATTATGTCTCTCTTCAGAAGTGCAGGTACTCTCCGTCTCAAAATAAAAAAGTGCCGGTAATCAGTACCGGACAGTACTGGCCTATTTAAAGCACTGGGTTACATATACTTTTTGATAGCAAAGAGCAATGTGAATCAGCCCAGGTGACAACTCTCAAGATTCCTAAAGGATAGCTTCTATCATCATTTCATTATTACTGTGATAGATTTTTTGCAAAAGTCATCTCTCTCACCTCAAATCACGGATTATCAAGTTGGGCTGTACAAAATACTAAGGGGCAGATTTATGACGTCTGGCGCATCTCTGCTAATCAGCAGAGATGCGCCAAAAGAGTTGCGACGCATCTGCCCACCCGTGCGCCACCATTGATGCGCCGCATTTACAATGCGGCGCACCGTGGCACTCGGATGGGCAGATGCGTGACGCTTCTCCTGTCGGAAAGGCGTCGCATTGCTGGAGTTGCGTCGCAAGCGCTACGCAGCTCCAGCAAGGCTTGGGGGTGCCCTATCCCTTACATGCTGTGTCAATACTTACGCCTGCTTCAAGCAGGCGCAGGGTTTTGACGCAGCATGGCCTTAAAAGTGACTCTTTGTAGATTTCACTCAGCCACTTTTAGGAGGCGTTCCTGCGCCGGAACGCCCCCCTCTGCTCCAGAACGCCTACATGTGGCGCAGGGCTTTACAACGTGACGCATCTGCCAGATGCGTCACGTTGTAAATACCCCACAGCATGGCGCAGGATTTGCGCCGCCGCTGCGTCACAAAAGTGACGCAACCGCGGCGTAAATGAGGCACAAGGGGCTCATAAATCTGCCCCTAAATATTACAAACCACAAGAGAAAGTCAAACACTATAAGGAATAGCTTGGAACCTGGGCCACCAAGCAAATGGCTGATTGTTTTTCTTGATTCCATAAGGATAAGGTAGTTCAATATGAGCATCAATATCTTTCATACTGTTTATGTATGTATATTATGATTTGTCTAGAACCTCATGTTATCTAAAAGGTTGGCCTGGGTAGCTTGTTAAGCAGTGAAGGCTCCATCATAACAGGCTGTGCAGAGAGGCAGTGTATAGCTTGTTTTAAAAAAGTGCAGGGGATCAAAGTTTTTCTTAGGATCATGCTGCTAGTTCTTCTGAATGCCGGGGTGTAAAATGAGCAACAACCCACAGAAAGACGTTTGACACAGATAAAAGGTGAAGAGGGAGTTTATTGTTAATACCTCAGCAACAGCCCTGGTCTAACTGTCACTTCTCTGACACAGCTTCTCATATCAGACCATTCTAGAACCTGGAGGAGCAAGGATTCTAAATCCATCCCCTGTGACAGCTGATGTAGATGCCACACATCTCCCTTTTTTTAATATAAAACAACAGCATCTAACAGAAATTATAACGTGTTTGAGCAGGAAAACTTTGCATAATGATCAAAAGAACCTCTAAAGTTTTATGATTATAAGTTCTACAAAGAACACTATAAATGGAGGGGTTATTATGGTACAAAAAGCAAATATGAGAGAACTAAAAGTGCCTGTACATATGCAATCTAGAGTGAAATATAATGACTATCTAAAACTATAGCTGGCTATACATATATAAGCTAGAATTAAATGTAATGGCTATCTAAAAACATAGATATCCTATCCCATCATCACTTAGGAAAGAATGAAGATTTAATTGACCACATAATCTTTTAAGAAGCTTGGGGGCCGGGTCACACACCAACTGGTTCTGACACTATCTTTAGATTTGTTATTGTCTGGCATGTCATGTTTTCTGACCATGTGGTTGTCTTGTGATCCATTTCCATTTCCATTAACATTTTCTTTTTTCATCACTACCCTGACTTAGTCAAACATGCCTCACCACTCTTTTCCAAATCCTACCATCCTGAGTCATAACCGCGTGGCGCAACAGTTTGATTATCTTTATAGGTTCAGTAAATTTTGACCAATCCTTGTCACCAGTGGGAGTCTTCACGCTGACCCACTCACCCAGTTTAAAGTCTATTAACCCGTTCTTTTGCATATGATCGTAACTTTCCTTATGGGCTGTCTGTAATTTCAACTCCCTTTTCCTCCATGGTTGGTTAATGTCTATTTTCACCTCACCTTGATGCCATTTCATCCAACTCGGTACCAACCTGGAATTTGGTTTTCTGACTTTTAGTAGCTCAAATGGAGCCATGTTTCTGGAAGCTGATACACTTCTAACCATCTTATTACTTCTTCTTTCCAACACATGCCATTGGATTTTGCTAGCTGAATACCTTCTTTAAAAGTTTTGTTGAATCTTTCTTCTACACCATTGGCTTCAGCATAATAAAGGGCACAGAGCTTGTGTGTAATACCGTTCCATTCCAGAAATTCATTCATTTCCTTGGAGCAAAATTGCATCCCATTGTCAGTCAACAGTGTGTTAAGAAGTCCTTCAAGTAAAAGACTTCCACAAGAAACTTCAAAATAGCACTAGAACTGAAAGCAGAGTCAAATGTAATTTCCGGCCATCTCAAAAATAGATCAACCAATACTAGAATATACTGTGAACTTCTTTCCCTAGTTAACAGACCTTTAATGTCCATTACCACATCCACCCAGTGTCCTTTGGGTAGTGAATGACAATGCATGGGTGGAGTTCAAGACTTTAACACTTTGTCAGTCTCAGAGCAAGACATACAATCTCTAATCAGCCCCTCAACTGAGACATCCATCCCTGGCCACCAAAATTTCAACCTTAATCTCTGTTTGGTTTTTGTAATACCAAAATTACCTTCATGTGCTAGATTAATCAACCTTCTGCTCAGATTTACAGGAGGTATCGATCTTGTACCCCTAAAAAGACATCCATCGATCTCTGACAATTCTCCTCTGACCATCTAATAAGGTCTCAATAGTTCCACAATTTTTCTTTCATTATTCTATCCCTTAATTAACATATCTTGCACTTTCATCAAAATGGGATCAGCACTTAACTTGTTTCAAAATACTTTCATCAATGCCACCCCTGGTAATCACATATGGATCTTCCCTTGGTAAATTGACATCCTCACTATTGTCATTGCCAGATTCACATTCTTTATCAGTGTCATTGCCTAACCGTGACAGGCAATCAGCTACACAATTTCTGATCCCTGGAATATACTCACCCAAAAAGGTAAATTCCTGGAGATTAACAACCCATCTTTTAATTCTGTTTGAAATTACTGCTAAGCTTTTTTTTGTAAATACCTCTTTAAGAGGCTTGTGATCAGTTATCACTTTGAATACAGTACCTCAAATGAAATCTTTACATTTATTGAGTGCCAAGTACACAGGCTAAGGCAATTATCACTATATCATCATCATTTTCCTGCAGAAGAATAGCCCCTGAACCTTGCGAGCTGGCATCGATTGCTACAGTTGTTTTGTTTTATGGGTATGAACACCTTCAAGTTAGGGGTATTAGCCAACACATTTTTCACATCCCCAAATTCAACCTTACTATCTCCATCCCACTTAAAACTCATTTATTCATCAGCAGTTTTCTCATTTGAAATGTACAACTTGCAAAATTGATTAAATATTTACTATAACAGTCTACCATCCCTGAGAATGATTTCAACTCATCCTTGTTATTCAGGGCTACTAATTTCATTATGGTATTTACCAGCTCATCATTAGGTTGTGTACTGTAAGAAATAATATTGTGGCCAAATAATTGATTTCTGCACACTTTAACCTGCATTGTTCTCTTTTCACTTTCAGGCCATATTCTTCACATTGTTTAGAACCTGCCTTAGCCTCTCATCATATTGTGATTCGGACTTTCCAAATATTAATATATAATCCTGAGAGAAAAACACACCAGGCATGTCAGCAAATATGGATGACTTTGCCCTTTGAAAAAACAATGCTGCTTATACAAGACCAAACAGCATATGTGTAAATTTGTAAGCCCCCCATGGGTGTTATAAAAGCTGTAAGCTCTTGAGAATCAGAATGTATGTGAACTTGGTAGTATGCTGATGTTAACTCGAGATTTGATTTTTTTTTGCTCATGCTACCTTGGTAAGTATTTCAGATATTTTTGGCAAAGGAAACTTGTCAACCACAACCTCCTTGTTGAGGGCCCTGAGATTAATACATAGGCAAATGTTTCCCATCGGCCATACTTGCACCCACTACTGCTGCCATACATTCAGTTGCTTTGACTGCCATAATTACATATAATTTACACAATATCTCCAATCCACCCTCACAGCATCATGTACATTTATTGGAAGACTTCCTACTTTAGCTAATGTCGGGACAGCTTTCTCCTTTAATTTTTGATCTATGCACATACGTCTTCAGGTGGCCCAATTTGTCTGTGAATACCCTGGGAAACACTTTCTCAAAGTTAAATATATTTTCCACTGACGTTCACCACAATCCACACAAGTGTGTGGAACACTGAAGTGTAAAGGTTCTTCTGATCATCCACAGTGTCGACAGATAAATCCTCATATGGCTGTGACTATGTTTCTCCCAATAACAACTAAATGGCGCTGCGATCTCATCCACCGCATCGTTGTCAAGAAAACTGAACTGCTGAGGAAATGGAAGTTCCTGTCAGTCTGCGAAGAGAATCACCAACTAAACGGAACCAGCCTACAGCACCATGAACTGAGACCAACATACAGCTTCATGACACAGTAGATGATCGTTCCTTCACTTTGCCGATCCGCATAATGAACATGCTCTGTCCCAAACTGTTTACAACAGCTGCTGAGAGCTTAAAGCTGGGAAGAGCATACTGAGGTTTCCTCAACCGCAAGTCCCCAGAATCCATGCTGCACTGATCACTACTGAAAATAGCCCTACACACAAAGAACTAGGATTTGTCCCCACAACCACATTTGACAGATTCCACCTTCAAGGAGAAATATTTGACTCCTGGCGCAAATTGAAATTAAAAGCCTTCTTTAACAACAAAGAAAATCTTATTGATGAAGTAGATACCAGTCTAAGAGTCAAGTCCACATTCTGTCCTCTCAACTTCATGGTACCAGTAGAAATCTTGGCTTTTGAGCATACCATCTGTAAAGAAATCAAAACTAAGGATGTTTAAAAAATGAAGACATTCAATAACATGCTAACTATAGGCACTCACAGAAGATTGTAACCGTTTGGTAATACCGGCAGATAAAAGCGGTGGCATCGTCTTACTTCAAAAAGGTGATTACGAAAGACTGTACAGACCTATTAAACAATGCCAGGTATTACAAGATCATTACACAGGATCCTACTGAAAGACTCAAAACGGTCATTGCAATTATGGTTGAGGAGGCTGAAACAAAAAACTAGATTTCTAAGAAGGAGGAAGATTTTCTTTGTGCAAGCAAAAGAACCTAGGGTGCCATATACTATTTGCTTCCTAAAATGCACAAAAACACGAACCATCCACCCATCTGCCCCATCGTATCAGGAATTTGCTCAGTTCTCGAATACCTTTCCCTATTTGCACATTTTGCTCTCAGGCCTCTAGTTCAACAAACACCAGCTTACCTGAAGGACACTAGAGATGTCCTTAGAGTGCTTGAGGGCATGTCTTTTGATCTAGAGAAAAAGCTCCTTATTGGTCTAGACAATGAGAGACTTCACACAAGCTTACCACAAGGTGCTGCTTTAGACACAATGAATAGGCAACATTAAACTTCAAGACATTCCATTCTGAAATGCTGCAGGATAGCTCTGACAGAGAATTTGTTTGAGTATGATAACTCCCTGTAAATCCAAGTCCATGGAACTTCAACCTTTGCCACAAGTTTGGCCGGAGTGTATGTAAGCCACTTCGAAGAGAAGAATATCCTGACAGCTACTAACCCATACCAACAGAGGATTATATTACGGAAACATTACATAGACGACATCCTTTTTGTATGGGGAGGAAATTAGTTGTTGGTTTAGGAATTCTTAACCTGGCTGAACACGTGCGATCAGCACCTTAAATTCCCCAGCCAGGTGAGCTGGACCACTTTACAGTTCCTTGACATCACACTTTTTGTTGACGGCTTCCAACTTGGCACACAAACTTACTAAAAACCAACAGATGAAAACAATTTACTACTGTTTAATATTTTCTATCCTCGATCGCTGAAGAAAAAGCTACCACACGGTCAGTATCCCCGCATAAGGTGAAATTACAGAGACACCAAAGACCTCAAGACTCAAGACAAAGCATTGACCAACAAACTGGAATCCAAACACTATCCTACTCCCATTCTTGACAAATGCCTCAAGAGGGCCAGGAATCAACATAGAGAGGTACCCTTACATGAAAGAACGAGACCCCCTGAACAGGATTGGTTGACCCGCATGACAACCTTCAGTACAACCACCAGTCACCTGAAAAAATAGGTACAAAGAATTGGAAGATAGTCAACTCAGGAATATTCAACTGGTCTCAAACTTGTTTTGCCTACAAAAGAGAAAGAAATATACAAGATCATTTGATCCACACAAGACCTAGGAGAACTGAAAGAAGGAAGTAAACAATCTTGACCATATAGGGTCTTCCCTCTATTATCGGACAGTACCCCTGTGGATCCTGTTCAGTCTGTCACTTAACGACAGCATACCGAAGAGACTCGACCAAGCCACGCTGCCCATGAACTAGAAAGCGTAAGGTCAGTAGGATAAAGAGATCACGGCTGGATGACATTCAGGGCTAAGACCTTGAGATACAGCGTGCAAATCACCCAATAAGGAGAGAGGGTGTTGCCCCCGATATCAAGTGCAAAAAAGAGTAAAAAAGATCAGTTGCCTCAATTAGGTCTCACGGAGGATCTTTTGATTCCAGCACCGAGATCACTCCCAAATTAAATTGGAAGAAAAGGAGTGTTCAAAATGCTCAAATTGTAATGAAACAAGGAGACACCCTTCTGGGTGCCAATAAATAATTTTATATTGCCTAGAGAGAGCAAAAAATGATGTCCTGAAGAAGGCGGTTGGAATTGGTTAAGTACTGCCAAAACGCGTCAACGCATTTGTAGAGCTAAATTTGAAGAACATACAGGCACTATAGATGAAAGATATGACTCATGTGGCTGTACTGATTATTCACACAAATTAGCTAATGAATTGATGACAAAGTGTACTATCTTGTGTGTTTTGTCTCTGTCTCCTTCCTCCCACATTTGGATTGTGGTGTATCAACTTTTATATTAGTTATTGTTAATTGTTTTCATGTATTTTTGATAGACTGATATTGGAACTGGTTTTTAATAATATGTCGGTTTTTATTAAATATATTTTTTACATATGATTTATGATCTTGTGGTATTATATACTCCTGTTGATGTGGCCATATGTATGCATATGTGAAGAAGTAGTGGCAAGTGATGTGTGTGGTAAGTGTGAAATGTGAGTACTTGTGGTTGAGGAATAACTGGTTGCCTAAGTGAACTTTGCAGATTTGATAACTTAACAACAGCTGAAGCTAAATGTAACATGGACCCTGAGGAAGCATAAAAATGATAACAGCTCCCATGTTATATACATGATCACGTGCCCCTTTGAATTGCAGTACATTGGCATGACATGGAGAAAGGTGAAGATTTGCATTTGCAAACACAAGAGAGATATCAGATGCAATAAATCCACAACGAAAATGAGCACCGGACACTGAGTCAATTATCTGAAATGGGTGATAATAGAAGCTCTAGGCCATATTGACACACATGGTAACAGGAACTTATTACACCAAGAATAAAGCTGGATTTACAGTTTGGGCACATTTCACAAGGGTTTGAACGACAATATCCCTTGGGCACAAGAAATCTGAAAGATATAATTTTTTAGTAATCCATTTTTTCTGTATTTTTCATAGCCTCCTTAATTCTTCTTCAAATAGATTAATCAAACTGGGCTTATATTCAACATCACCCTGAGCTCAAACGAAGCTGGACACTTTTATTTCTCCTCCTGTTTTAAAAAAAAAATTTGATGTTTTACTAACTCCCATCGAAGCGAAACAGTAGTATTTCAGGCTTCTATTGTTCATATTTTTAATATTCATTATTTTAGTCTCTGATGAAGTCCCTATAAGGGATGAAACGCATTGGCTGGGTCTGCCAAAAGATATTTTTGGGAACTGGTTAAAATTAAAGAATATTGTATGGGAAAAAAGTACCAACGTTTGGAGATTGATTATCAACAATAAGAAAGACTTTACACATACATTTTCGAATAAAAAGTGATTACAGCTATAAACAATAGAACCCTTGATATTTGATGATAACAAAGAGATAAAGTGTTGCCCTTCTATTGAAAATCATTTAGGTTCTATATTGAGTTTTGTGGCCAGTCGGAACTCTAGGAGCGAGCACAATATATTGAGAATCTTTGGGATTTTGACCTGTACAGTCTAATGATTACTACTGCCAAATTTTGGAAACAGTAGTTTTTCAGGGTAGTATTCTTTCGAGACACTTGCATGGTCTTATTCCACTCTTTTTTTGCTTTCTATTGATTGTGCACTTGGCTTTACTTTTCCCAACCAAACGCTGTTGTACGTATATCGAACATCGTTTTGATTAGGCCAAATTATATCTCTCTATAGGAGGATAACTTTTCCATCCGTCCCCACTGGAACATATGGTACCTAACTCAAGAATCTTGAAGGTACTCGGTTTCTTTTTGCCATGTTTATTTAAAATATATCTTCCAACACTACAGATAAACATTAAGGCAAACAAACAGGGAATGCTTCTGAACACTCATTGAGCTGATAGCAGCACCCTCAATGGGTTAATGACACACTTGCCGATAAGGGAAACTAGAGCTGATTCCCCATCTAGAGTACGTGACTGTATGAAATTTAAGAACTACACATTACTACCTCTATCCCAGATAGAGGCGGCGCTAGTATTATTAGATCTGAGCGCCGCCTTCGATACTGTTTCACACCGCATCCTTTTGCAGCGCCTGGAGGAGATAGGCATTGGTGGGCTCGCCCTACAGTGGTTCCGTTCCTTTCTCGACGCCCGCTCCTTCTGCGTTGCCATACCACCGTACCAGTCCAAATTCCATCCTCTGGGCCTGGGGGTGCCGCAGGGATCCTCGCTGAGTCCCACGTTATTCAACCTCTACGTGAGACCGCTGGCTGATGTCGTCAACCAGTGGGGCATGACTATGGTCTCTTATGCTGACGACACTCAGCTAGCGGTTACTATCAGCGGGGATGTTGAGCAGGATGCCCCTAGGTTCCAGAGTGGACTGAGGGCGGTGGTGAGCTGGATGAATGCCAACTGTCTCCAGCTCAACGCCAAGAAGACTGAGGTCATGGTTGTCGGGAAGGTGAAGGGGCTCTGGGGGGACAGATGGTGGCCTCCGGAACTTGGGCCGTCTCCAATTCCGGTAACGGAGTTGAGAAATTTGGGAGTGTGGTTGGATCCCACTCTTAGCTTCATGGGGCACTCTAAGAAAACCGCGGCCTGTTGTTTTGGGGTCCTTCGGAGCTTAAGACCTGTCCTGAAGTTTTTTGACCCCCCTACCAGGCAGCTGGTGGTTCAGGCAACAGTAATATCTTGTCTGGATTATGCCAGCTCTCTCCTGGTAGGGGCAAACCAGGCAGAAATCACCCGCCTTCAACGTGTACAAAACGCCGCAGCTAGAGCCATAGTTGGCTTGCCCAGTTCCTGCTCTGTCTCTAGTACCCTTCGATCTTTGCATTGGCTGCCGGTTAAAACAAGAATTCATTTTAAAGTTTTATGTCTGGCTTTTAAGATCTTGAAGGGATCAGCCCCCCAGATCCTCTCGAATCTCTTGTCCTGTTATGTTCCGACCCGCTCTTTGAGATCACTGGGCCAAGCGCTCGCTGTGGTCCCGAGGTTTAAGCTCAGCCGAGCTGGTGGCCGGTCCTTCCGGGTAAAAGCAGCAGTGCTTTGGAACTCTCTTCCGATTGAGATTCGCTTGATGGAAGACCTTCTTTTGTTCCGTAAAGTTATAAAAACCTTCCTGTTTTAATTTTTCCCCTCTTCTAGCTGCGCCCTTTCTCTTTCTCTGTTTCTATGCTCAGTGTTAGTTGTGTTTTATCTTGTCATGCGCCAGGACGCCCCTTAGCTGGGACAGCTGTGCGCACTACAAATGTTCCTAACATAACATAACATAACATCCCCCACATTTAGTTGAAATACATCTGTTATAAATAAAAGGGAGTGTTTCCTAACACCCGTTGAGTTACACGCTGCACTCTCACTGGGTTACTGACTCACTTGCTGATATGGCACACAACATTCAATTTCCCATGTAGAGCATGGGATCGTATGACTTTGGGAACTTAGGGGCATATTATCAAGCCAGGCGATAACATTATCGCCGCCTTAGCGGCAGAAAACTGCCGCTAAAACGGCGATAATGGGCTTGATAATATGCTCTATGGAATTCCAATTGAAGCCCATGTTAGATGTCCTTCACATCTAACATGGGCTTCAATTGGAATTCCATAGAGCATATTATCAAGACCATTATCGCCGTTTTAGCGGCAGTTTTCTGCCGCTAAAGCGGCGATAATTTTATCGCCTGGCTTGATAATATGCCCCTAAAACACTTTCCATATGACCCAAATTCGTCTGCTCAAAAGGGTTTATCCTAGCATTACAAAAGCAGCTCTATTGCTTTTCTCTTGCAAGAGAAAGACAGTAAGCCTGCTTAACCGCACTAAGTCAGATAATGATAAGCCAGAGTCCAGTCATTCTCTTTGTCATAAAGGAGTTTTATCAATGTTAACTTACCAACATCCTGTGTTTGCACAATTTAATGTACATGCACAAATGGTGATTTTTATGGTATCTGAATTGAACAAGAGGCACAACAATTGTGTACGCTACAAGGATGCATGAGATAGCGGTATTGTGAACAGCAAGAATGATTATGTATCATTTTACTTTTCTTTTTTCTAAGAGAGGCCATTGTATTCTCAGAGTTCTCCAAATAGACATCATATCAGTGACCAGGGGATAGTGCCCCATCTTGCTTACGAAAGGGATCCGTTAAATATATGGTCCTGATTAAAGCCACCGACCTCAATTGGCACAAGTAGGCTGAAACATGTTGACCATATGCTCATATGGATGTACGGAATATCTAACTCTTCCCTATACACAACTCTTTTTCTGTTAACCTTACCATTGCCCTAATTTGTAATAAATTTGCTGTCTTCTGGGACAGGAGGAGATTTTAAAACACAGTTTCTATATCACAGATTCCATTTTGTCTCTGGCCTGGAATACATCCCCTCCTGGTGGGGGATAGACCAGATGATGATGCTAACAGCTATTAGTACGCCAGTGGGATACAATTTCACTTGCTGAACATAGCCGTTAAGGGCCCTATACAATTTCTAAGAGAGATCCCTCGATGTGACGTTGTGCTTTCCCACTCTTTTTGACATCTGTGGATTTTCTGTCAAGAAGCCGAGTGGGACAACCATTACTCTTTGCTTCTCTCTCCCCATTTATCTTTTTGAGTAAAATCAATATTTGTAATTTCCAGACTTTGAAAACGTGGAGGAGAGACATAATTGAGAAAATAAAGAGAAGTTCTTTGGTAACTTCTACAAAACACTGCCCTCAATTGGGAAGGAATCAAAGGAGACTGAAGATGACTTTTTAAGGAAACTTGGTGACTCCATCCTAGACAAAGGATCTTGTGCCCCTATCTTGCAAGATGAATGCTGAAAATTGTTGAAAGAAATTAATCCTAATACAGCACTGTCTGGATGTGTTTCTTGTAAATTACATAACGCTTTTTAGATAGACTTGATCTCGAATCTGATAGGAATGGCTGATTCATTTAACAAAAAGGCAGATTGACACCTGCAATGTCTGGGACAGGTACTGTGATGATCCTCAAGCAGGGGAAAGATGAGAAAATATGTGCCTCTTACAGTCCTAAAATCCAGTTTATTTTAGATTACAAAATGTATATGGACGTACACAATGAAGATCTCTCTAGATGTAGGAAAATCCCCAAGCAATGGGAGGTAGTCATTTTTGACCAAGGTTGTGTAGGGATTTTGGCTAGAAGAAGACTATATTTCTATGGCTATGGCAAGCTACCATTCACCGGAATCCGGAGTCATGGTAATTTAGGTATTTTTGAGATTATTCGCTTCTTCACAGATACACAACTTTGAACTCTGCTATTCCCTTTGCTATTCATCATAGCCACAGAGCTGCTCGTGCATAGCTTCAGCAGAGTTAAAAGGGCCAGATTTAGATTTGAAGAACATGCATTTTCAATATTTGCAGAAGATGTAGTCCTGCTTTTGGATGAAGATATTTGATATTCCCCGATAGAGTAGTTGGGACAATACACACTGTATCCCATTAAAAGTTAATTCTGATGTCCAAACTTCTACCTAGCAACCTGAGTGAAGAGGATGTAGCTTGAACGGAGGAATGTGAACCACTTAGAGTAACCTGGGACTCAATACAGTATCTGAGAGTAGGGAAGCTTAATTAGGCCAATATCACAGCAGTGTAGAAGAAACTCAGATCTCATTGGCAATGTGTGGCATGTTTAAGTCTCAAGGTGGAGCCAAATGGCTCTGATAAAGATGTCCAGATGCCTCACTGCTCCATATTTTCTAAGCACTCCCTATTACAATACAGAAGAGAATGATGGAAGATCTCATTGATAATTTGCAGTAGTTTGTATGGAAGGGTGCACCTACCAGAGTGCTGGTCTCCATATTTAAAGCCCAGAGCCGGTGCCAAGATCTTCTCGATTTCTCTTTTTCTTCACAGGAGGTGCTGTTGCCAGCCAAGGATCAGGACCTGGTGAGGCCCCGCTTGGGAATCAAGCACTCACTTCAGGTGAGGCTGGCAGGGCCCAGGCAGGTCCAGTTACAGGTGGTTCCAGTGCAGCAGATCACCTTTGCAGTTGCAGGGAGCCCTCTGGCGCTCGTTGTGTCCCTGTAGCTCAGATCAGAAGGTCAGCCACCTGACCCTTGGAGTCACTCTGCCTGGGGTGAAAGGAACAGGTCCAGTCTTCCTTCTCAAAGATCAGGGCAGGCCTCAACCAGCAGACCAGACCTCTGGAATCAGGGTAGTTCTTCTTTTGTAATAGAAGTGTGCAGAAGAGTGGATCTGAGGGTCCTATTTTTAGAACTGATTCCAGTTTTGAATTGAAAAAAACTTCTAGCGTCCCCCTCCCCCAACATCCTGCACTAGTTCCAGGATGTCTGGGGTCACAAAACGTTATTGTGAAGCTCTTTGTGTTTGGGCAGAGGCTTCTTCTTTGAAGTTTAAATGGGCAGTGTAAAGTTCTGCCCCTCCTATCCTGTCAGCACCCAATTTCCCTTTTGTGTGACTGTCTGTATGAATACACCAAGGTCAACTGCCAACTACACGTATTCATGTGACCCAAGAAACAGGCTGCAGGCACCAAATGCTTAGGATAAGAAAATACCAACTTTCTAAATGTGTCATTTTTCAGAATTGTGACTTAAAATCCAACATAATTATTAAAGAAGGCTCACATTACAATTCCTTAGGCACCAAACCTCAAAGTTCTACCTGTTCATTCCCAAACAAAAGTTAGCACTCATTAAATGTAATAAGATGACCCAATGTTATCCTATGGGAGTGGTAGGCTTTACAGTATGAAAAACAAATTTAAGAGTTTTTCACTTCCAGGACAGGTAAAACTATTGTAATGATGCACCCCACATGAGGGGCACTAGGACCTCTCCGAGGGAGGACGAGGGCGGGCGGAAAGGGAGGAGCCGGGGGCCAGGAACGGCAGTTAGCCGATACCCGAGATATAGCGAGGTCGCACATAAAGAACCTCCACAAGAACCACTAGTGTCCGTGTTCCTTTTGTCCACGCAGGACACTACATCTGGCGACGAGGGTGGCAGACCCAACACGCGAGGGAAGGCTAACTCGGTGTGGCCCCTGGGAAAGGGAAGCACCTAGCTTTGTGGGGCCTGAAACCGCGTGGCAAGTGAGCACCGGCGCGAGCGTCCTCGCGTGCTGGGAGCCCACCCCAGCCATCCGGGAGTGTGCCAAACTGCCCGGAGCTCGCCCCGCCACACCGCATGTGCATGTGGCATGTATTGAGGGCTAGAGCCTGCTGCCTGCCTACTCGCCGGGAGCCCACCCCGGCGGTGACTTCATTCGAAAAAAAAAAAAGGAACCGAAGAAAGAGCTGCATCACCTGGTGCCTGGCCGGAGAAAGTGCCGACTGAAACTGACAAGCGGTGAATGAGAGAGAGCGTGAATAAATAATCTAGTCCCCGGTGAAGAAAAGGCCAAATCTCGTTGCACACGAGACTCTCGCGGCGGCCATTTTGAAGTCAGGCAGTGTTATCCAATCCCCTGTCAGGGATATTCGGCGGCCATTTTGAAGTCAGGCAGAGAACCTGAAATAGCAAACAAGCACTGGCGAGTGCAACGAACATAGCAAACAAGCACTGGCAAGTGCAACGGTCATTATAAATAAGTACAGACAAGCGCAACAAACCACGAGATGACGGAGTCCACTCCGGCTCCCATCGGTGTGCTGGGAGTCTCGTTCCTACGCCCTCCAGAGCCCCTCACTCTTGAATCGGGCGGGGGCATGGGCCTGTGGTGGCAAGAATGGCTAGAAGATTTCACGGACTTCATGAAAGGGTCTCAGGTAACGGACCTGGAACAGAAACTGATTGCCCTCAAGAATCTGGTCGGCAAAGAAGTTGGACAGATCATAAAAGAGCTGCCTATTGAGTCCGTTGGCTCATATGATAAAGTCTGTGAAGCACTAAACCGCAAGTTCCTGCACAAAAAGAATGTCGACTATGAGCGATACACCTTCAACCTAGCTTTACAGGAAAGAGGTGAACAAATGGGTGTATTTGTCACACGTCTGAGATGCTTGGCAAGATACTGTGAGTTTGATAATTTCTCCACCGAAGATGCCCTCCGACTAAGGATCATAGAAGGCTGCCTATCAGAGCCCCTGAGGCGCAAACTGCTAAAGAAAAGCTTCCCGCTAGAAGATATTGAAGAAATGACAAGAGTTGAGGATCAAGCCGATGAACAAACAAAGAAGATGGAAGCCGGGAGAAGTGAAAAACGTGAACAGGCATTCAGAATGCAGTCTCGACAAGCGCTTGGACGGTCCTCACCTCAAGTGCGCTCCTCCAGATCCAAGAAACAATACCACTCGTCAAGCAACTCACGCCGAAGCGCGAGCCACACTCAGAAACGATCGGAAAGACAATTGAAATGCTACAGATGCGGCTACGACTTCCCGCATGCAGACGCATGCCCGGCACTAGGACAACAATGTCGGAAATGTGGCAGAAGCAACCACTTCGAAAGCATGTGCGGTACATCACACAAGGATGACCAACGAAGACAGCCCCGGCAACACCACCCCTCGGGCAGTCGTCACCACGTCAGAGCAGTTCAGGATAGACGAGACTCATCCACAGGGTCGTCACAATCCAGCTGTCACTCCTGCCGGAACTGTCAATCTCGACGGTCATCATCGAGAGAATCCAGCTCCCTCTCACCCATCCCACAAGACCGAAATGAATATATCCACTTCGTGGCTGATCCTGACCGGCTAAAAGAATACCCACGGCTAGACATCAGAGTTGGATATCATCACACCAACTTCGTACTGGACAGTGGGGCGTCACTAAATTACCTACCTGTAGCGGAATATCAAAGAATGAGGCCGCCTCTCAAACTGGTCGACGCCCATGTGCAAGTGTACACGTGGATGTCAAAGAAACCACTGCCGTGTCTTGGGAAGTTCGCAACCGATCTATTGTATCGCGATCGCACGATACAAGCCTACATTCACGTTATTGAAGGGCCTGAGGCAGACAGTTTGTTAAGCCTGCCCACTGCAGAAAGACTAAAACTGATAGACATACTATACAAAGTGGATGACAAACTGGATGTCATTCAAACGTTCCCCAAACTTTTCCAAGGTCTCGGAAAAATGAAAAACTGCCAAGTCAGATTGCACATCAACGAACAAATCACACCGGTGGCCCAACACCACCGAAAAATCCCATTTCACCTGCAAGAAGCAGTAGAGAAGGAGTTACAAGACCTACTAGAGGCGGCATTATAGAGAGAACCGATGGGACCACACCATGGGTCATCCCGGTCGTAGTAGTCCCAAAGAAAGGAGAGACAAGCCAAGTTCGCCTGTGTGTGGACATGAGAGCACCTAACACAGCGATAGAGAGAGAGAGACACCCAGGCCCCCACCTCAGCGACATGATCACGTCACTCAACGGAGCAAAAATATTTTCAAAACTAGACCTCAACAAAGGATATCACCAATTAGAGCTGCATGAGCGGTCCAGATATATCACGATGTTCTCAACGCACCTAGGGTTATTCCGGTACAAAAGACTCAGTTTTGGGGTGTCCTCAGCAGCAGAAATATTTCAAGAAGCAATTAGAAGAACAATTCATCATGTGCCTCATGTACTAAATTATAGCGATGACATCCTGGTATACGGAGCAAGCACTCAAGAACATGACAGAGCGCTAGATCGGGTTTGTCATGCACTGACAGAGGCAAACCTCACACTCAACAAGGACAAGTGTGAATTCCACAAGCCAACGCTGAAGTTTTTTGGACACATATTCTCCGGAAATGGCATGAAGCCAGATCCTGAAAAGGTAGCAGCGCTAAATGACACACCGAGCCCAGAGGACGTTGGCGACGTATGTTCGTTCCTAGGCATGGCCAGCTACTGCTCCAGATATATACCAGACTACGCCACAATAAGTCACCCCCTGAGAACGCTCACCAAACAAGGGCAGCCGTTCCTGTGGTCCACTCATTGTGAAGGGGCGTTCAGAGAGATCAAGAAAGCGGTAGAGTCGGCTAACAACTTGGCCTACTTCGATCAAAAAAAGAAGACAGAAATCACAGTGGAGGCCAGCCCAGTGGGGCTAGGAGCCATCTTAGCGCAATATGACAGAGAGGAAGACCGACGGCACATTGTAGCATATGCCAGCAGGAGTCTAACAGACACAGAGAGAGCATACTCCCAGCCAGAAAAGGAAAGCTTGGCTGTCGTATGGGCGTGTGAACATTTCCACATATTCATCTTCGGAAAACACTTCACCCTGGTCACTGACCAGCAGGCTCTGATCACAATCTTTGGAAACCCTCGAGCAAAAATGCTGCCACGGATAGAGAGATGGGGCCTCAGGCTACAAGAATACACGTACACCATCATACACAAGCCCGGAAAAGCTGAAAACACTGCCGACTATATGTCCAGACATCCGACCAAGACCAGCCGATGCGAGAAATCGATTGCGGACGAATACATTCACTTCGTGGTAGATCAGGCTAGACCCCCTGCAGTTCCGCTGGAAGCCATCTGCGAAGCGACACAATCTGACGTCACCCTACAAGAAGTAAAGAGCAGGATACAAACGAACAGCTGGCGACAGGCGCAAACAAAGGGACAAAATGACCAAGAGATGGCAGCGTTCAAGCACGTCCACGAAGAACTGTCCATAGCGACCAATGGTCTCATCCTAAGGGACACGCGAATTGTGATCCCACGACAACTAAGACAAGGGGTCATAAACCTAGCACATGAAGGACACCAGGGCATACTAGCAACGAAAAAAGCACTCCGCGAAAGAGTCTGGTTTCCAACACTGGACCAAATGGTGGAAACAACACTGAAGGACTGCCCACAATGTCAACTGGTGAGCCGTCCAGATCCCCTGCACCGCTACAAATGTCTCCACTAGCGAAGGGTGTCTGGCAACACGTTGCCATTGATTTCTTTGGGCCATTCAAGTCAGGCCAATATGTGTTGGTCATCATGGACGAATATTCCAGATTCCCCATTGCACAACTATGCACATCCACGAAAGCATCCAGCGCCATATCAATACTAGAGGAAGTCTTTGCTGCGTGGGGCATTCCTCAAGTGGTGAAATCCAACAACGGGCCTCCATTCAACAGCCACGACTTCGCCGACTTTGCACAACACCTCAACTTTAAACACCGGAAGATCACACCACTATGGCCCCAGGCGAACGGAGTGATTGAACGTTTCATGTCCACGATCAAGAAAGCAATAGAACAGGTGGAACTCACTCGAAAGAGCATCCAGACAGCACTGAACGAGGTACTAAGAGCCTATCGAAACACAACCCACTCCACCACGGGCAAGTGTCCAGCCCCCCTCATGCTAGGACGGCCTGCGCGCACTAGACTACCAATGATAGGTGTCCCCGCGAGTGAGCAATACCCCGACTCTGACCATGAGGAGATTGCAGCCACAGACAGGCTGAAGAAAGAGAAAATGAAGGACTACGCGGATGAACGGCGACATGCCTCTCCCGCTGAGATCCAAGAAGGAGATTGGGTGTTAGCGCGACAAGAGCAACACCGAAAGACTGACTGCAGATATCACGAAACTCCACTGAAAGTGGTGCAACAGAAAGGAACTATGATCACTGCGGAAACTGACGGAAGACGAGTTACCAGGAATGTGACATACTTTAAGAAGTGCAGCCCGAATGTCAAGGAACTACTGACTGAACTGCGAGTTGAGAAAAGAGAACCAGAGACACCGCCCCGCTGCAGTCAGGCACTGATGGAAATCACTGGCGAACATGAGCGAGGCAGTACTGATCATCAATCACGCCCCAAGCGGACCATTAAGAAACCATCTCGCCTGATTGAAGAACTGTAAAGTTGAAACTGTCTTTCTTTTGTTGTTTCTATTTTGTTTGTTTACAGGGGGGGAGATGTAATGATGCACCCCACATGAGGGGCACTAGGACCTGCCCGAGGGAGGACGAGGGCGGGCGGAAAGGGAGGAGCCGGGGGCCAGGAACGGCAGTTAGCCGATACCCGAGATATAGCGAGGTCGCAAATAAAGAACCTCCACAAGAACCACGAGTGTCCGTGTTCCTTTTGTCCACGCAGGACACTACAACTATGTATCCAACTTTTCAAATATGATGCACCCTCCCCTATGGGCTGGTTAGGGCCTACCCTAGGGATGGCTTATAAGCATTAAAAGTGGAGTTTTATACTTGGCAAAATGTTTATTTTGCCTGGTCAAATTGGGAGTTTAAAACTGCACACAGGCTGCAATTGCAGGTCTGAAACATTTTAAAGGGCTACTTAAGTGAGTGGCACAATAAGTGCTGCAGGCTTACTTGCAGTATTTAATTTACCGACTCTGAGTATATAGTATACTACTTAAATGGTGACTTATAAGTAAAATAAAGATATGCCAATCAGGTGTAAGCCAGTCTTACCATGTTTTAGGGAGTGAGCACAGGCACTTTTACACTGGTTAGCAGTGGTAAAGTGCAGAGAGTCCTAAGATCAACAAAAATGAGTTCAGCAAACAGGAGGAGAGAAGGCTACATTTTGGGGGAAGACCACTCTAAGGCTGACATGTCTAGCATACATGTACTGAAGGATGAGTGGGACAATGGTGAATAGATGACTTTGAATTGGACTTTATCCAAACCGAGATCTTCCAAAGGAGGAGGTGATGCTTGGTGAAGCCGGAGTTGGATACATTGAGGGACGGATGAAGATGGATGTGACTAAGGTGTAACTTGGATTTGTGCAAATGAACTGGAATGAAAATATAGACAGCCACACTTCAACTGAGAAGTGTCATGTATATTATGACCCATAAGAATTTACAAAAATAAGTTAGAAGTTGATTTTTAAAGTGGTGAATTATCTGCATATTACATTATATAACTGGTAATAAAATGAATGCCAGTGCCCAAAGTTTTGCTTAGAAACCCACAGCCTATGCTTCAAAATGTGAACACAATTGGCAACATGGCTGCATAATCTTCAATAAAACGTATGGATCTGCCATCAAGTATCAGATACTCACTGCTCCTTCATCTCACTCATGCAGGTTCCTGCTTTCTTCCTTTGCAACTTTTTTAAAAATCTTTTTATCCTACTTTTTTCCGGTCTTTGCATTTTTCTCTCACTTGCCCGTGGTCAATGCCTGATGAGGAAAAATAAGTGCTGGTCCACAAAAACGTGTGCCAGTGGCCCCCACGCGCAACTATTGGTCAAATTAAGCACTGCATAGGACTGATTTTTATCTCACTTATACTGTTTCTAAGTGATGTTAATAACAGGTGTTACTAAAGTCCATTGTAATAGTACTCAATTTACTTAAAAAGATAAGCTGCAGATCACCACACCTCTCAGATGCAAGAATTTAGCACAATGAAATCTCACAGACATAATAACATGCTTGACCATCTAATTACCAAAGTGTAAAGGACTGTTAAAATAAAATCACCAGGATAAATGAAACGGTTGAGGAGATGAAGAGGTTAAAACAATAGCTTGGAAATTTTCAACAGATTATGCACCAAGCTGTAGTATTTAATGGTAGTGCAGAGTATGCAAAGCTAGACTACAGCAGCGTAGTTCAATTTAATTGTGCACTATCAGCGCTTGTGCGCCCCTAAACCTGCATTAAAAAGGCTTGGTACGCCCTTTGAAAAGGGATAAAAGGGATATGTGCGAGCACAAGAATGAAATGTAAACAATTATTTAGATTATACTTGCCTCTTCACCAGTGGCCAATGCAGCCTGATGAATCTCATTTAAAATGGTTGAATTTTCAAAGTGTTGACGATAAGGACACTACCGGACGTCAAATTCTTGGGCACATTTTGCTTTTAAAATCCCAAACAAATGCTACATTACCTAGATCAAGGCTGTGTGATACAAAAACATTGCTTCATTTAGGTGTTGGAAAAAAAGTGCACGTATGAGCAGTTTACATTGAAAGAAACAGCTGGAGGCGTCTCACAGCAAACTATGGGGCATATTATCAAGCACGGCATTAACAATAGCGGCAGAAAACTGCGCGTACACTGCTAAGTGTAGCGCTATCGCAGGCGGAAACGCAAGGCTGCACCATATCCTTGTAAATAGGGTGCAGCCTTGCGTTTCAGAAGTGGCGGAGAGAGGCGTTAAGCCAGGAGGGCTAACGCTTCTCTCCGCCACTTCTTTGAACATATCCCCCTGAGATTCCTAATTCTACTGCTAGTAACTATGCCGCTTCTCCTCTACTGAAAGAGCATTTGGCTGCATAGCCAGAATTCCCTGTCCTAAGGGTTAGACTTGCTGCATCATGGAAACTCAAGTCCATGGTTGATGAGGCGTGGTGCCCTCCTTGCTTGCCTGGTCATCAATGAGAATTTTTTCTGCTGTCACACAGAGCTCTTCCTTCTCACCATATTTTTTAAACTGCTTTGCCAGATTCTGCATTTGTGAAGCTTGCAAAGGTTAAAAAAATATGCGATGTTGTGAGGTGCTCCTCTTTTCAACTTCTCGCACCTCTTCTCGCAAGAACTATAACTCGTGAGCACCACTTTCAAGATAAAACTTAGCATACCTGCTGGTCCTTTGCTATTGTTTTGAATACTCTTACAGTAGAAAGTCCTTTTACTGGAATGAAACATTGCCCCCAATGATACAATGTTACTCAAAAGTAGGTCCCATGTAAGGGGATGGGAGTGGACATTTCAGGGCATTGTATGACTTCGGAGTTTAAATACACAGACAAAAGCATGAACTTTTGGGTCTTCTTAAAGTTCTATCCGTCCCCTTTTTAACTTGGAAATGGTCTGAGATTTACTCCTGTGAAGAGCATACTTTTTGAAGATGTGGGAACAAATTTCCCCACGGTTCAAAATATCTAACCTGTGGAGGTAAAAATGTGTTATTGCACACACTTGGTGGCATTTCATCATGTGACTAGCCAAGAGTTCATCAAACCTTTCATGAAGTACGCCTAGAAAACTGAAATTTACACAGCTTTCCATGCCATCCTGAACAAGTTTTGTAGATTGCAGAAAAGTGTAAACTTGCACCCTCGTGAGGTCACAGACTTTAGGGTGTAAATGTATGAATTTTCTTTGTGAGTTTGGTCCTGTGTTATTATGTCATGCTCAACTACAGAGGCAAAGTAATCCTACTTCTAAGACAACAGGCTACAGACTAAGGAACTCGGCCATTTACAGATCAGTAGGCAACCTCTTATTGAAAGCATCATCAAACTGAGAAAGGTTTTCCTAGTGCCAAGAAATAGGTCTGCAGACATCCAGTCATGATTTCATCCAGTGAGGGACTCAGAGCCTTGCTACTAATTTTTGACATGGCAGTCTACAGTCCTAAAACTTTCAGAACTATTTGACACAGTTGACCATAAGGTTTTGTTTTTCTCCTTTGGAATGAGAATAAGTTATTTAGGCTGGTTTGGTTAAACCAATGGTTAAGATCCCTGTTAACTGAGCTGGGCAATGAAATGAAAATGGGGATGTTTACATTCTAGAGAGAATATGTTAATTTGAGGTTGACGGCAATCCTGTCTCTTCATCCCGCTCGCACTGAGACCTAAGGAACCTAGTACATATTGAACATTGTTGACACTCATACCTTACTAAATAGGTACGAAGACAATAACATTTCATAACCTAGTTGCAGAAAAAGTGTATGTGGCTGAACTGTAGTGAGGCCAAACTACAACATGGATAAAAAATCACAGTACAGTTCTCTTTGCCTAGCAGGACCCATTGAAATGAAATGAAATGTAATTTCAATTTGTAAAACGCACTAATACCAGAGGGTGTCTAGGAGCAAAAACTCAGATTTCAAAGGAGAAAGAAGAGGGTGCTGACATTTCCAGAAAATAGCAACACACCGTTGAAGGACCTTATTTTATTTTTTCAAGCAATCAGGTTTTTAAAAGTTTGCGAAAAGAAAGATTAGTTTTGTTGCAGGGATTCTGCTCATGCACAGAACTATGCACAGGAAACCAGGACCTCAATGAATTGTGGTGTACCAATAAACTCACCTCAGTACCCAGAACCCCTATCCGACCAGCATCAGTGTCCCATTCGTTATCTGTATTCTCTCGGAGGTCCCAATGTATAGACAACCCAGAACAAGCGACTTAGAGTACTCTCAGGAATGGTGGGAATCAGAAATACCTGTTCGTTATTATTCTCATATCAGTCCACAACAAGAGTAATCAGAGACACAGTAAAGTTTAAAAGGTTTATTTTATAAACTACGTGTCCTAAGATGCAGTACTTTGGCTAACATAAGCAGACAAATGATTATGATTAAAACCATCAGCATTGTTACAATACCATAGAAAATGAAAGGAGAAATCATAGTATAAATGACAGTGGAATGCAGCCACCTTCATTTTGCTAGTAAACTAATATTATTAGGCTAATATAAGGTCTCTAGGCTTGAATGGGGAACCCCATACCGAAAAGATCAGCTTAGGTGAATCACATCACAGGATCAGCTTTGCTCTGCGCCTGGAAATGTTCTTCTCCAGAATGTGTTTCTAACGCATGCAAACTGTAATATTAAAGGCTCTCGACATTCAGGTATTTGCAGCTGTGTGCATATTATGGCTAGAGAGTGGGCCGATCAACCTGAACTCAAAAACATACATTGTCTGGTGGCTCAATGTGTTTTGCACACAATGTTCAGACCAAGGTCGCAGTGCACATCTAGGGATTTGAACAACAGACAGTTCTCATGTGAAGAAAAGGCAATCAAGCAGTTTTCAAATAATAACATGTCTCTGCAGTGTTGTGTGCAAAAGCAGCAAAAGTGGCAAGATGGCTTTCTAAAATCTAACGCGCTAATGCTAACATAGCAATGGAGGCATCTGAATCGCTACCTTCACTACAGTTTCTTCATTGATTACTAGAGGCAGTGAGTTCCACGCCCTGACTGTGCCTGCCACGAAACTTCTACCTCCCCAAGATGCTGTTTTAGCCCTTGGAATTACAAGATTAAAAGATGAAGAAGATCGAAGCTGCCTTTCAGAAACATACCTTCTGAATCTATGTTTAAAATAATCAGGGCCAAACCCATGTAGTGCTTTAAAAGCAATGCAGAGGGACTTAAAGTCAATTTGCCTTCTAACCGGCAGCCAATGCAATACTGGCAGAGTGTGGGATACCAATTGATATATTGGGATGGCAAGCAAACGGCATGCTGTGGCATTTTGGAGGACCTGCAGTACATTTAAAAATCTAGATTGGATATTAAAGAAGGTGCGCTGCAGTAGTCAATCTTTGATAAATTAAGTGGCGAAATTACAGCTTTCTGGAGATCTAATGGAATAAAAGGTAGAACTTTTCTGAGAGTTTTAATCATGAGAAAGCAGGAG
This sequence comes from Triturus cristatus, assembly GCF_964204655.1. Lineage (NCBI taxonomy): Eukaryota > Metazoa > Chordata > Amphibia > Caudata > Salamandridae > Triturus > Triturus cristatus. Next base: position 303,507,731 of record NC_140594.1, on the reverse strand, counting down.
GAGGTGATGGCATTTATTTGGCCTTCAAAAGACAATTTATTGTTGAAGTAAACTCCTAAATTCTTTACCTTAGTGACCGGGTTAGAAAGATCTCCCAGTTCCCACGGCCACCAGCAAGGAGTCCGAAAGAAGGTGCCATGTCCAAATAAAAGAACCTCAGTCTTTTAAAAAAAACTTTATTTATGTTTTGTAAGAGACAGTCAATGAAAAACATAGTTAGGACATTTCAACGGGTCATCTAGCAGAATACATGATAATTACACTAAGGGCTCCCGGTTTTCCGTTTAAACGGATTTTTACATATAAATACAGACGGAAAACAAGTTTTCCTTTATCTGTATTTATATATAAAAACGGTAAAATACTAGCACATTTTGCGGAGCTGCCGTGCTCCAGCAGACCAGCCTACAGTAACAACGCTTTTGTTGATGCCCCAGCTCCGCTTCGCCCCTCGAGTGAGGTCTTCATTGATGGCAGTAAAATTCACACCCCCAACCATCTTGTGTCTCCCCCTCCTTAGAGTGTTAAGATGTGTCAGCCCGGGCTGAGACTGCTTCCTGGGCAAACACAGAGCCGCACCCTAGTACTTCACAGGTCTTTGAAAGACCAATTACTTGTTAACAAAAGCCTGCCAACCTTATAACGAGGGCCTGAGGCGCCCTGGGGGTACATCACACACAATCTAATGCATAACAGAGGCAGAGTATCCTTGCAAAGCAGGAACACTAGGCCTGGCCAGGGAGGGGCACCCAGTGTCTCAGGGCACTGTGACCCCCGGGTCTGGACACACTGGCCGCACTCAGAGTATGCTTTCTCACCAATCCCTTCCCGGCTGTGTGATAGGAGAACCCCTGGGGTTTGACACACAGAAAGCACAAACAGCACACGGTTCTGGCCAGGGCTACAGTCCATGCATCGCGCTGGTGAATGTTTAATTATACGGTGCAATTTCATAATAAGAACTGATTGACACGTGGCAAAGGAAATGCAATCTTTTTTCCCAATTTGCCTCGGTCCGTTTTCTGAGACTCAGTTAAGGCTTTTGATACACATCTGTTATTCAACGCCAAGATGCCCACGGGTGAACATGCGCTTTAAAAATACAGGCTATGTTATGAATAGGGCTCCCGGTTTTATGGTATTTATTTTTTTGCCGTTTACGTCTGTATTTATCCATATTTATTTTTGGGGCATTTTTTCTGTATTTATCCATGTTTATTTTTGCCACAAGCAAAGGATGACGCTACAGCTAGTATTTTTCCACATTTATTTAAATTGACAATGCACACATGCGCTCGGTTGTTATTGGTCAACACTATGCATTCATCTGAAGACTTTGCCATTTGTAGAATGTCCCAAATATGCTTAAAAGTGCTATGACAAGCCATTTGTCTCAGAGCCTTGCAGTTTCTGTCATCCGCGGGGTGCCACATCATCTTCCCCACTGAACATCATACTACCCCCCTGAGAGAAACTCACACTGCCTTCAGCTACAGGCTATGTTATGATTCATAACATAGCCTGTATTTTTAAAGTGCATGTTCACCCGTGGGCATCTTGGCGTTGAATAACAGATGTGTATCAAAAGCCTTAACTGAGTCTCAGAAAACGGACAGAGGCAAATTGGGAAAAAAGATTGCATTTCCTTTGCCACGTGGCAACATTGGGTAGCAGTGGACAAAGGTTAGAAAAGCGTACTAGCAAACGATGCACAGTTACCTGAATAGGATCATGCAAAAGCTGGTTTGAATGCCGATATACACCTCGCGGGTCTGTGAAAGTGCATTGCAAATGTATCATTACACCTGTGAAGTGGAAGTGGGGGGACTAACCGCTGTGTGAATGGAGTCATCCCCGCTAAGGGAGCTGTCCCTAAGGCGAAGCCAATTCGTAAAGGGCGCCCAGATGTCCTTGGGGCGAGATGCAGTGGGCATGAGGTCCCAGTAATTAGCAAACTGCTCCTGACAATAGGCCACATCTTGTATCCAAGTGTTCACTCTCGGACCTTTCGGGGAACCCCAGTGAATAGCCAGGCAGCGACGGGCAAGTATTATAAGCATTGCGGTTAAGCGGCGGTGTTCTGGTTTAGACTGCCCAATAGCATAACCACTGGAGAACAGTCGATTGGCTGACCCGTAACAGCCTGAATTGTATCTGACACGGCACCCCAATACTGGGAGACAACAGGACATTCCCATGCTACATGCAGAAAGGCCGCCCCTCCCACCTACACTTTCAGCAACTTGAGGTGGCTCTGAGGTTCAATTTAAATAGTTGTAGGGAAGTACGATAATATTGGTGGAGAAACTTAAAATGTGTTAGCCTCAATATATAGTTTGGAGAGAGGTGTCTCGTTTGTGTGCAGCAAAAAGCCAATTGGTCATCTGAAATCTGATCCGGGAGGTCCAATCGCCATTGCCTAAGCGCCCCCGGATCCGCCCGCGGCGTATAGGATTTCATGGGCGTATACAGTCTGGTGACCAGTTTCTTCGAGGACGGTGAAGTGAGCAGATTTGCTAATGAGTGCAATGTAGGGGGGCGGGAAAAGTGGGGTGCCGTGACTTGCAGGCGGTTTTGAGCTGGTGTAATAACAGTCGCTCTAAGAATGGAGCGGGCGCCTCCGTTCGTTCGATTGTCTTGTCAAGGAATGTATCATTTAAAGAACCTCAGTCTTTCCTGAGTTCAGCTTGAGACAATTTCTGGACATCCACTTTCCAACTTCATGCATACAACCAATGAATCTAGAAGTGGTGTCCTCAGGACTATCCCCAAGTGATGCCATGATCTGCGTATCATCAGCATATGACACCATGGTAAAGCCGAATGACTTTATTAAAGTGGCAAGGAGGGGTGACACAAAGGTTAAAAAGAGTCCGACTTAACGATGAGCCCTGCAGCACCCCACAGGGAAAGGAGAAAGAGGTGGACCTAAACCCATGAAGCTCCACCAATTGCTCCCTTTCTGCGAGGAAAGATGTAAGTAGTTTGAGTGCCCTGTCCCTCATGCCCAGGGTAAAAAGTTGCTCGATGAGAAGGCTGTGATTGACTGTATCGAACGCCGCAGAGAGATCCAACAGAATCAAGGCTGTCTTCCCACCTCTGTCCAGAACTTCCCTAATCTCCTCCGATACATTTATTAGTGCCAGCTCTGTACTATGTTGGCATCTAAACCCATATTGTGTGCCATCCAGGTGATTTTTATCTTTTATGAACTGAATTAATCCAATCTTCATTGCCTTCTCTACGATCTTAGCTGGAAAAGGCAGCCTAGAAATCGGCCTATAGATGTTGGGATCCTTGCAGTCTAGGTTACATTTTTTCAACAAAGGGAAAATAGACGCTCTCTTCCACTCTCTTGGAAAATAACCACCTCGAAACGTCTTGTTGAAGAGATATCTTTGAGATAACCAACCACAACCTCAGGAGCTAAATGGAGAAACTCAGGGAGACAAAGATCCCAGGGCGAGCCTGTCCTTATCTGACCAAAAAGAGTCTGACCAAATGAGTCAGAAATGGAATTAAAGATTAGGGGTATAATCTGCTCGAACATCCATGCAATACGTTCCCTCTGAGATAGAGGGGGTGAGCGCCTCAGTGAGCCCACCTTCTACCAAATGACAGGAGTCAAATATGTCATAAACGGTTTTTACTTTGGCCTGAAAGAATCCTGCTAAAAGATCGCACAATTCTTGGTTCACTTCAGTGTTTTTTGGTTCGGCAAATTAGCTCAGCTTTATAACTGTTGCAAAAAGTTCTTTATGGGTGTTAAGCGAGGACTTGATTTTAGTGGAGAACTAGCATATTTTAGCAGTAGAGACCTTTATTTTATAGTCCTGAATTGAAATTTTTATGAGATTTTGTCATTTTGATCATATTGTGTATGCCATTGCCTCTCAAGCCTATGGCAGATTCGTTTCTGCAATCTAAGGCTGTCATCAAACCAAGGCTTTGACGGAAGCGTCCTTTTATTTTTAGTGATTTTGAAAGGTGGCAAAAGGTTTAGATTACTATTAATCCAGTTTTGATACATATTGGTAGCCTTATCCAGATCGAATGGAATTTCAGGCTTAGAGCAAGTTAGATGTTTCCTTAAGGTCTCCGGAGTAATTTTATGCCATGGGCGATTTAGCATTTTGGCCAATGAGGGCCATACAGTATCGGCTTCAGCTTCCAAAGAGATGTAAAACAACCAAGCTGAATGATCTGACCAGACCAAAGGAAGAATAGATTAAATTCTAAGGAGGGGATTATCTGGAAAAATACCGTCCAAAGAATGGCCGGCGGCATGTGTAGAGGCTTTAACTATTTGTGTAAGACCCGCACTTTCCGGGAGGTCAATTAAAATAGCGGTTTCTCTATCTGAGGTATCTTCGAGATGAAGATTAAAGTCCCCTAGGATGGTAAAGTCGGGGGGTGAACTTTAATGTCCAATAGTTGGCTACTATTGTTCAGATAAACTCCTCTTCGTCCTGGAGGCTTGTAAATTAAAGCCCCATTAAAGGAGTAATGGTTAGTTAGGGCAATTTTGAAGGCTAGTGCCTAACAGTTTTATGCGGCCCGTAGGGGCTCAACTGAGATTCCCATGTGATCCCAATAGATGATTGCTAACACCCCACCTCTTTTTATTGGACAATCTAATCTGGAGATGGCAAACCCAGGGGGGGAAGCCATAAGAAGGTCAGGGTCCACCCAGCATCTGCCCGGGTCTCTGTAATAAACGCCTTGTCCAGTGCATGATGATCTAATAGGCCGGCAAAAGCCAGGGTGTTTTTTATCAGTGATCTGGCATTTATAAGAGTCGCTTTAAAGATTTTTTAGACCTGTATTAAAAGGAATGGTATCAGTAATTTTTGGCCAGGGAGTAGAAACAGTAGTATCTTCCTTTGGGAGGATTGCACCTTAAATGTTTATGTTAGACAGAGTAAACAGACATTGAGGACAGGTCCTAAAGTTTGATAGGTCTGGAAATTCCAGCTTAGGTCCTGGACAGTGCTTACAATGGTCCCTATAAGAAACCAACTCATCACGCGTAGAACAGTGAGGGGTTACCTGTTCCGACGGAAAACCGGCATGGTGGCTGGTGCTGAGCACGGTCTGAACACGGAGGGGCGCAGACGGGCTTGCCTTTAGTGCACCTTCGGCGCACCCTCCGAACGTCAGTGGTGTCAGGCTGTTAAATAGATAATGCAAAGAAACAGCCAGAACGTCAATCCCCACGATCACGCAGGAACTGGAAGTCGGAGGAGCTCATTCTAGCTCGCTCGCTCTCTCCACACAAACGGGAAACCCCACAGTGGAGCGGAGAGAAGGCGGGAAGGGAAGCAGGGGAGAGGATCTGTGCCCAACTAATACAGGCCAAGAGAGGTGAGCCAGAGAAAAGTTGCTCAATAAGTTAAAAATCTTATTTCCACAAATTGCTAGGATAAAGTGCAAAGTGCAACTGCATTAAAACAATACAGAAATGAGCTTTAAAACAAACAGAGATTAGCAAAGATTAAAATCAGAGTCATTGTTGGCGTGCCATTGGGCCCACACCCTTGTTTGATAGACGTAGGAAACCACTTTTTACTGTCTTTGACTGAATCTGCGGCCCAGACTGCTCATTGTTCATCTGCGTGAGCTTACAAGAATAATTCCTGTCCTTCAGAGGAGACACAGGTAATCCCTATTATAAACCATGGTGGATTCCCTGCTTAGGTCAAAGCATATCAGAAGAAGCTACAATAGTCACCAGCAAAAGCATGTTTAGACTGAGCTGTCTGTGAAGTTGACCTCAAAAGAAAAATCCTGAAGATTTTTAGAGGATCTTTTGCAGGATGGACACAGGATCCTTCCAATACCTGATTCTTCAACCTCGGTGCTTCCAAACCTCTCACACTATCTAAACTGCTTGATTACTCCTCTCCAAACACTGTTATAAATAGTGTGTAAAATCAGTGAGGCACAGCCCATCAGACCTTAGGCTGATTTCTTAGCCTGAAGCCTTTAGAGGGGGAGTCACAAAAATCCCTTCTTACCGCTTTCCCCTGATGGATTTTAGTTGGGACAGTACTTGACCCCTAGTATTTTATTTGAGAAAGTACTTTTGCACCATTGATGTTTTCTCTGTTTTAATCTTTATATTTCAAAAAGTTCTATTTATTTGGTGGTCATTTCTTTTATAGTTTTTGTATTTATTTATAACACTGAACGTTACATGGGTCATTGTGTTTATGGGAAGCCATCACGCAGTGTTTGGTGAACAGTAAAATACATTAATTAAAAAAATCTAAATGCTTTCATAGAGACTCAGCTACTTCCACACTATCTCTTATTGCCAGCACCAGCTCTCTTCCTCGACTTTACCTGACGTGCCAGTTCAGTCTGAAGGATCTTGACCCAAACTGGAGTCACTGCTGTATGCCTAGACAGGCTAGAGTGCACTTTCCAGTCACACCAAAATGTGGCACCTGGCTCCTGTAAGATAGTTAGAAGAGCGAGTCTGTGGCTTAGAGTGGCAGAGTTGCCAAGAAAGTAACTTTTATAGTCGGGTTGTACAACCCAGCCTCCACTGATGATGGTGTTTAAGGTGTACACAGACTGGTATTAAAGCACACTTGAAATGTGTTAGATGTCACATATAGAAGATGGGTTTTCTAAACCAATAAAATGGGATTGCCAAGTTGTTGGGAAATATGGAAGCCGAGGCAGGACAATATTGCGTGAATTCTTGAGTAATGGAATAAAAGCATTTATCTTCTAAGGAAATGTTGCACAACACTTGTCGAAAGGTAAAGTAAGATACATCAAACTCATGGATGTCAATCTACTTAATTGTCACAGGTAATGGAAATGACATCACAAGCCATTTGACCTTTATTTTAACTCATACACAGATGCTTACACATACTAACACATCAACACACTCACGAGCACTTGAACACACTCTCACCTGCAAGCATGCATACAAGATATATTTAACAGCATCTTTTTACTTAACTTAGCTTCCAGATAGGGTCATATTCCAGCTAATGTACTTCATATTTTATTACACTAATTTTCACTATTTATATAATTTAAAAAATGACAGAAACCAGGCCAGTGAAGCTCCAGACAGCGTCCACTAGGAAGAGCTGCCCCTGTGTTCCAGCACATATTTTGCTACCTCTAAGGCCAGGTGCAGCAAAGGGCAAGCCAGGGATCACAGCTGTGACCTCTGGCGGCCCCTAAATGTTGTCCATGATTAAACTTTGCATCACAATTGTGTTTGAAATTGGGGTGCATTAAAGCACAAGTTGAATGTGATTTGCGTGGAACTGAGGCCATGCTACGTTATCGGGTTATTTAATGGTGATTTCCCCTTGCTCAGGGCAGTAACTTGATCAAAGTTCTGAACAGAGGGTGCTAATCACTATTAATTGCCCATCCTTCAATCATAGGCCCGAGTTGAAGGCGAGGGTGCATCTTGAGAGCAAGGGCAAATAAAAGCTCTTGACACCTGGCAGCATTTGGACAATACCTATGTTACAACCTATCCACCGATTCTGTCACAGTTTTATTTCTCCACATTGCGAGTTTACCACACATGGATACACTCTTTGCAACAGTTTCACCTCATTAGTACCAGATTAACATCAAAATACAGCAGTCAGCAACTACAAGGTGAGCAGCTGGTGGTTGCTAAGAGTCTGCCACCGAACATCACCACACGTGACACTTTTTTTTAGTACCTTTTGGTCCACTTGAGCAAGAAAGGTGAATGGTGTGGCAATTGCAGCAAATCCACCAGTAGACAGACAGAAGACGATGCTGTTTCAGAGTCAGCATCACACCATTCAAATGGTCCTGGCAGTAGTTAATGCCCGCACTAAAAGCATTCTGCTTGGCTGCACCAATCTCATCTTTCCTCACACGATGCTAATTATTGTTGTAAGTAGATGTCTGCATGATATGAGATCACTTAGTTGATTTTCCTTCGTCAATCTGGCCAATAACCAGCATGGCCTTAAAATGAATTCTTGGCTCTATGTACAATGATGCTTATAGTCCAATATGCAGTGCATGCACAGAAGAGGATAAGGCCTCTGGTTTCAGATCCCAAGGCAGCTCCCTCCCACAGTGAGCACCAGTGTGTGCCTTCATTCAGCTGCAGTCCATCACATCCCAAGCAGCGCTCTGCTCAAAGAGCCGCCAGAGAGGTTTAGAGATTATATAAACAGGCCCTTAATACTCCTAGAGAGCTGGCAGCGCTCTGATGTATGTCACCAGGAGTATTTCTTTCTTTTGTAGTGTCTTGGCACGAGACACAAGATTTTGCTTAATGTTCTTGGTTAGTGTATAGTACTGGCTAGTAAAACAAACACTGGAGTTACGCCATGTTGTGGGGTGGAGCGGGGGTGGAGGGAGTGAAAGAAAGGAGAGAGAGAAAAGACCTATGTGGGAGGGCGGGTGCAATGCAAAGAAAGGGCAGGAAGAAAAAGGGGAAGTAAAGGTTTGAGATAAAGAAGGGTGGGTGGAATCAAGGAAGATGGATAACAATATTTATGGGGACAATGTAAAATGAATAGGGAGATATCTTGCTCTGGAGTACGTTGCTTGCACCTATTTTACATTATTCCTGTAGTGCATAGATCGTACTGGAACTGGTGCAAACTTGCACTGACATGTCGACCGGTGAACTGGTGCAAAATGTTAATTGCTTCGCTAGTCTGATTTGCAAACATTTTACCAGTGATGGTAAATGTTTACCTTTGCTTGATAATTAAAGTGTTAGGGGTTGTACAAGCAATTCACAGGACCCCATCAAAAAATGACCAATTTTACTGACACTATTATCACATGGAGGAACCCCAAACTCTCAGGATGCGTTCAGTGGCGTAATGCAAAATGATGGTGCCCCCTGCAGAATGTGATGAGGGGCACGAGTTTCCCCTATCTCACAGATATTAATTGGCTTTGGGCTGCATGGGGCACCCAGTGAATTTTTTAGGCCACCCAGGAGAGTTGGGGAACCTCCCACCACAGGGCCTGCAGAGTCCTGTGTTACGTCCTTGTAAGCGTTGTTTTCCTAGATCGGCTTTACAGGATGAATACAAGTTGAGGATGGTCTAATAAGGCATAAGGGGCATATTTACACGTGAATGGCAAAGCATGTCATTAAGCAAAAATTGCTAACGCCACGCACCCCCAATCTGAAAATGCAGGAATGAGCCGTATTGACGATGGTATGGCACATCTCGGCGTTTTCCCTAACGCTGGCGCCAAACTCAGCTGCCTAAAGCCAAAGCAGGCACCCTTGCACCACACTGCTTTGAGGTAATGATTGTTTATGTACAGGAAGGTGTCCCCTCCTGCACGTAAACAATCACTAAGGGTTATTTGTAACTCCTATGTGTGCTCCATTGTGCAGCAGACATAGAAGCTGCAAATCATCATTTTTTTAATGATTGTTTATGTGCAGGAAGGGACACCTTCCCACACATAAACAATTATTCATGGCAGCACACACAGCAAAAACGAAGAAAAATTAACATTTCTCCTTGTTTTACCATGTTAAGACCAGGTTTTCCCTTTTCTTAATTTTGGTGCCGCTCCATATTTATGCTACCCTTGTAAATAGGGGGCAGCGTCAAAATGAATGGGTGTTGCAGCAGAATGCCCACTGTAACACCTATTGCCCGCCCCTTTCACGCTAAGTGTACGTGAAAGGGGGCCGTACTTACAAGGTGGCGTTAAGCCACGTTCAGTGGCTTAACGCCACCTTGTAAATAAGACGAAGGGTTTATCGCCACAGGAACGCAGCAAAAAGTGACGTTCCTGTGGAGATACGCCCTTGTAAATATGCCCCAAGGTGCGATATCAGAGTTTGTGCAGTTGATTACCACATGCTTTGCCTCTTTTCTGACGCAAATTTCACCAGATTGTTTCCTCTGAAAAAATTGCACCAGGAAAACAACTCTAGAGTGCTGTAAGTCTGCGTAACTTGCAATCTGCCAGTGGTGTAACACAGTCCCTGCGGTGCAAGGGGGGGTCCTCAACCTTCCAGACCCCCTAACTCTTCAGGGGCCCTCTATCAGCCGAAGAACAATGAAAACCTGTAAGGTATAGGAGACTCGGGCCCTCCATTTCACGCTGCAGAGAAAGGGCCCTCCCTTGTGAGCTGCACCACTGCCCAGTGCCCCTGAGTCAGGATAACAAGGCTCTTAAGAGGCTGATAGATAGAGTTGATGAGATACAGAAGGCGGTGATCTGCCAGGTCAGAGGTATAACAAAGAACAACAAAAGTACGAAATGCAGCTATAGGCCAGTTGTTAGCTGGTCTTGGTGCGTTCCTTCTGGCCGGGTGTTTGGCATTGGCAGTGACGTGATCTCCCTGTTCAAAGAGCCGTCGGCGGCACCCATGCATTAGTCACTTTGTACCAGTTCATGTTCCTGACCACAATGAATCCCTTAGCCCTCCAATACCGCCCCCTCGCCTCCTGGCCCCATCCCCGCACACATGAAATAACATCCCTGTCTCATCACGCTATGGCTGAGTTTAGTTTTGGCTCAGGCTCACAGCACTGGACAAATTGTATATTTTTCAATGATTCGCTATTTGTTGAGAGCTTTTTCAAGCTGTTGAAAACTTGGAGACGAAAATAATTAGAAAGTGGCTGACAAAGTTCGGTTAGAGGAGGGGATAATGTGACAGATGAAGAATGAAACAAGACGGGAGGGGGGAGGAGAAGGAAAGATACGACAGAAAAGGGAGCAAGAAAGGATGGAAAGGAATTAAACTACACCGTGAATGAGAAAGAGAGAACTGCAGCGGAATACAAAGAAAGAGCAAATAACAAACCAGGAAAGACAATGTTAAAGATGGGAGGGAAGGAGAAATTAAAAAAAAAAAAAGAAAGAGCTAGAAAGATACATTCAGAATATTACAATGCGGTAAGTACGAGCATAATATTTACATCTCTCTTCTTTTAGCTTTGCCTTTCCCTTTGTCTACGTCTAAAAGTAAACAGCTAGATATGTGTGTATAAGCACAGCTCCTGTCTTCACTTTTATACTGTAATACCACTTATTCATAGGTTCATATGTTCTTCTCGCCATCTGTTTCATGTACAGCATCCCAGGGAGTATAATGTTTGCCAAAGCAGTTTGCACCCTGTTACTTTCACACGGATTTGGAGATTCACAGCCAAGATTAAATTCACAATTTAAAATGCAATGTGCTTTAAGTTACTGTGAGCAGAGCAGAAATGGGTGCTTAGTCTATAGGGCCACTATATGCCTTAGGCCCTTTGCTGAGAAAAAACAATGAATGAAATTGGTATCTCTGGCCACATTTCCAACACATGGAGGCAGGCCCACAGTGTGATCAATGACATCTGTAATTTATTGCGGTGGAATGAGAACACACATCAAGAAGTTCATGCCTCATGCTCAATTGGTGGTCTTTTAGTTATAAATGCCTACTCTTCCAGCCCCATTACTAGTTCATAAGCCAACAGCAGGGAAAGTGAGACAAACCTTACTTTATTATCCTGCAGCCATCTGCCTTGGTCAACTATATAATGAGCAGAACTTGCTTCAATATTCTAAGTAATGGACTGAGATGGAAAGGAGTGCTTAATTTATAAATAAACAAGTGCCAAGGCACGTGGTATTGCTTAGGGGGCCACTGCAGGCTGCACTACCGATTGGAACTGCAAACAATGCCACACGCCTGCATAAACGTCCCCTACTAAACACACACTCCTATAAATGTGACAGCTTGGACAATTTTAGTCCACCCAAAGCAGTACGAATGGTGTGGACGCGCTAAAAAATGTTTTAAATGTGCATTGAGTTGTTAAGCTTATGAGCTCCGTACAAAAATAGTGGCAACATGTGGTGGACTGTCATAGGTAAATGGCATTACGTGTTGGTGCCGAACACTGGCAAACACCGGCACAAATTGAGCACTGGTAGGAGGTATTTAAATCACATGGTCTAGAACAACATAGTCAAAGAGAGGTACATGAGGAAAGCAATTAAAATGCATGGGCCACATTTAAAGTTTGGTGGATAGGATACTCTGTCACAAATGTGGCAGATATCCCGTTGAATATATACAAGTTCATTATAGTGTATGTCACTTGTAATATGGCGCACTTTGATTGAGTATCTCATGGTACGCACATATCTAGCCTAATTCATTGCACTCACAAACCTGTATTAATTCATGCCATATACAAACCATGGGAAGTATGTGACATTCAATGTACTGCTCACTTCACTGCATGCACACCTGTTGATTAATGACACATTTACCTTTGTAAATATCGATTGTCAGAAAGTAGTTGGCATGCTCCAAGAGGGAAGAGTGGCCAAAAGCTTAATGCACCCCCATTAGTGTCCCCCTGGACCAGTTGTCAAAGTTAACAATAGAGTAGGTATGGGCTCTAGGACAGCCCTACTCACCTTTAAAAAGTTGATCAAACTCAGGCACCAGCTCTGCAAGAGAGCGTAAAGGATATAAGACAAGGTGTGACAAAATAAGTAGCATGCAAAGGTGAAACAAAGAAAGCCCAGAAAACGGATTATTCTATTTATAGTGCCTTTAATTTATCAAACAAGCTTATAAATTAGAATTACAGGACAATGGTAATCCTTAGGAAACCCAATAAAAAGCATCAGCATCGAAGAGATTGGAGATATGAGGCCTTATTTAAATCTTGGCGATGTCTGCGGTCTTTCTTGCTGAAACTGCTTTTGTCGAAAAGGCAGGAGCATCTTCAGCGAAAACAGACCCTGCTAGCTGGTCTGCCGTGCCACGGCGGCATTGCAGTTTGACCAGGATTATACAAACCCCCAAAGGGGGTGGTTGGTTTAGGAAAATGACAAAAGCAATGCCTGTGATGTACTCGGAGTTTTCTCCCAGAGTGGGGGAAACAATGTTGTGTTCTCTCTGGCACCACCATATTGTGCATGGGGTAGCGGGCATGAAAATAAAGACTGCTGATGGCAAGTCCCACTTTAAAATGGTTGGGCATTTTGACACCATGTCAGCAGGGAGGATGTTCCACTCAGATGATGTTTCCGATGGTGCAACCAGGCAAGACACTACCATAAGACATAAAGGGGCTTATTTACAAGCCCCTTGCACAGTAGGTGCGTCACTTTTAATATTTAATATGGGAAAAAGTGACATATTGGGGGATCCAACGCTCCCAGTTTTGGCTGGAAAGCTCATATTTGTAGGGACTAAGACTGCAGCCATGTCTTAATCCAAGTAAATAAGAAGTGAATAATAAACTTGTTTGGCTACATAATTCTGACAGTTTGTTGGCAGGCTTAAGAGATCACACTGTGTGGGCGGGACTAACCTCAGAGGCACTCCAGAGTTGTTATTTAACATAACAGAGCATTTAGAGATTTCAATTCTTGCTTTCTTAAATTGTAACATTTGGACTATCACACCTGAAAACAATTACTTTAAGTTTATCGGAAGACTTCTAGTCCACAAGCACATCATTTCCAAGCCCTGAACTTCCCTTTCACATTAGAATGCCATCAGGAAGTTGTATTCATCGTTCACATCCGCTAAAGCAATTCAACTAACATTTTGGAAACCAATAAGACTGGAACGTGGTGCCCTGATGACATGGAGTCCTCTGGTAACTTTGAAAAGGAGAGTTCATGATTGGAAACATGGGGTCAGATTTATAAAAAAAAGTTGTGAAACGCAGCACAGGTACCAAAGTTTCTTCACTGCGTAGGGGCAACAGGGAAAAGACAGCGCAAAGCAATATCTACAAAGATATGGTGATGCGGCTGTCATACACTGCGCTGGTGCTTCACAGGCTGCCTAGCGCAACACACACACCTTTGCACCATAGTACAAAGATGCATTGGTGATGTCTAGCATAGGCATTGCACTGGAAGGGCATCCTTTGTATACAAAAAGTATGCTTAGACTGACTTTCAAACTTTTTACACATTGTATATGTGTTTTACTATGCAGCATAGATGCAATGTTGGAAAAGTTTGGAGAAAGTAAAACATTTCTCCAACTTACCTTTCTCCAGGAGCATTGACTGCTAAACTATGTTCAGTAAAAAGTTAGTAAATCTGCTCGTGTCTCCTGTGTGATCTCACTCTACCTGTCCTTCTGTAATGACAGCTACTACTTGACTGACAGTCTTGCCATTACCTTGTGCAGCAGGTGAGCTTGTCATTACAAAATCTCGCCCTGGCCCTGAGAGACTGAATGTACTGCATTGTTAGCTAACATGGTCTGATAATGAGGTGCAGGTATATTCCTGCTCTAATGTCGCTCGCTGGATTACATTATATTTTACTGTCTACTTCGCTTTACATCAACAGTATATTTCATATATTTGCTTTTCTCTTCCTTTCTTACTTTTACTACGAAAACAGCTATTTCATATACTATATTTGTTTGTCTTCCTATGTTCATCTCTTTGTTGGCACATCATTGGTTTCTTTCGTTTCACCTTTCTTTCATTAACAAGGTTTTATTTTGAGTTCCTTTCCTATTTATTGGTTTCTGCTACTTACTTTCACTCTTGCATCTTTCCATCCCAGTATGCTTCACTCATCTGATATTTCATGCTCTTCTATCTCAGACATGCTGTAATACTGTCTCCATTTTGTTTAATCCTACTTTTCTGCCAATGTTCTTATCAGTAGCGCCCGGCATGGCTCGCGGGTGGGGGGGGGCAATAATGTTTTATTTCAACCTACCTTTCCGCCAGCCCGGGTCCCGTGTCTTCACTGCTCCTGCTCTCCTGGATCTGACAGGAACAGGAAGCAGGCAGCTTCCCTCCCCTCCCCTCCCCTAAGCCAATCACAACTTCCAGTGGAACGTTGTGATTGTTCGGGATGCAACCCAGCCAGGGGCTGTAGGGGATGGCATGTTCTCCATGTGGGCTGCAATGCAGTCTGCAAGGAGAGGTGCAGAGTACACATGACTGGTTTGGGTGGCCCGAGAGCAAACAGTCTTTGCGCACACAGGAGTGGGCAAACCACTCCTGCCCTGCCCGGGCAGCTCCACCCACCCGCCCACCAGCAATGTGCAAAGAAACATAAAATGATAATAACCAAAAGTTATTACCATTTTATGTTTTGGCTTTCTCTCACTGCAAGAAAGCAGTGGAGTGATGCTCCTCTGCCCTAGTGGAGTAGCCGCCCCTGCATATTTAGAAGTGCTTTCATCGGCGACAATGAAGAAAAAAAGAGTTTTGGTGAAATAAAATATTTCTGTGGTCGGGTGCAAATAGTCACCCAAGCCTATCAAATGAAAGAAAGATACAGGAAAGGATAAGACCCCAGGTATTGTGCGTGAACCCACTAGGGAAGTACATCAAGCCAGTCTGATGATCATAATTTGTCTTCTTTCCTGTGTTTCTTTCCCCCAGGTTAACATCGGGAGTGCTTACAACCAATGGGTTGTAGCCATCATACAGTCCTTCTTGTCAGCCCTGAAATTTTGAGAGGGTACCTATATTTTAAATTTGGATATCACGTGCACTTCACTCTAATTGTTGTTTTGGTCCTGAAGAAGCGCCAATGACCTTTATGGCAATAAAGGCGTGAAACATGTCGACGTATTAGACCTTTTACATTAGGACATACTATGCCCTTTAGGACAATATTCCTTTGTATGCTGCCTAGGGCTCCATCATTTCTACACATGCTGTATGACACCCCCTAGCAAGCTTTTAATTATCTTGCACGTCACTATGCACCTTGTATAGAGCACCCACTTTCCCCGCACACCCACCATCCGGCAGTCCTTAAAAGATCTCCGATAAAGTGACCCTTCGGGGGACCCTTTGGGAATTGCAGCGCCGGCCCAACGAGGAGCACCTGCCCAATGATGAAGCATGACATCCTTCGGGGTGTGTGAGGGCAACAAGTAAAAGGACATGTTCTTCCCACTTCACTAGTGGGTTCACGCACAATACCTGGGGTCTTATCTTTTCCTGTATCTTTCTTTCATTTGATAGGCTTGGGTAACTATTTGCACCCGACCACAGGAACAGTGTTCTTTTGTTGTTATTGCTAGGCATGAGGAGCATGAACACTGGACCATAATCAGCTCCTAGATCCCCACCTTTTGTTTGGATGGAAATAAAATATTTGCCTAAGATCACACAATTTAAGCAGGGAAGCTGTGATCTATCCAGGTTTTCTGCTTTCACTTTGTAAAAGTCGGCCAGTAAAGGGGTATATCTGTCTTTCCATATGTTAAGGCTTTGTTTTTACCACTTAGTGCATTTTTTCTGTTGTTTTTTTAAATACAGCATGAACTTGACCCAAAGGTATTTGAGCGCTATACAATAAGCACCACTTACATTACACAAAGACACATGCATTGTTTATAGGTATGAGAAAATTAAGTGATTTGCCCAGACTCACATGATGTTGAGTTCATCCTGAGATTCAAATCTGTTTCCCCAGGTCCAGAGTTGGCAGCTCTGGCTGTAAGACCATATCCTGGGTAGAAGGAGAGGGGCAGGCAGAAGCCACATAAAGCTCGGCTCATTATGGGTTTGAGGTTCCAACAGGACCTTGAGCCACAGCCAGGCTTCAGGCTCCAGCCTGGCCCGAGCTTTCAGTGGCTTGCCCTCCTCTAGGTTATGGCCAAAAGACAGGGAAAGATAGTCACAGACAGTACTGAAATTATTTTAAAAATTGACTCTTAGAACCCACAAAGTGGGGTTAAAAGTGTGGTAGGTGAAAGGGGGGTAGAGTCACGAGGGGCAAAGCTTGAAAAGCAGAATCAGACAGTCAACTTATACATTTATTTATTGAGAATAAGGACATATGTGACCGTAAATCTATTCCAGCTTACTTAATTGGCCAAAAAGAGGACATATATTTTAAAATATACTACAGGGTTAAGACACTTGCTGCAGAGATCTTTGTGTGCCCAGCAATTTTGAGGAAATTATAATAGTGGTATGAGAACTCTAGTGGTAAGGCAGTTCTTGGAGAGTTCAGTGTTTTGTCAGTCACAGTATTGACTCATAAAGTAGCATCGAGGGATAATGTGCCTGCTCAACGCAGATCACAGATTTATTTTTTATCTAGATAAGTAAGTGGGCTACTGCTTTTCTTTCCTAACAAATTATATTGACAAAAGACTAAGGCCTCATAGGCCGACAAATACACACAGGATGATAGAATCAACATACCCATGAACAGTAACAAAAGCCTGCACGTCTGAACCCACTCATCCCTCCCAAGCACAAGACAGCAAGACATATCTTCTACAACAATTTGGTTCTTAGTCATATTTCCCCCCTCTGTTCCTGTACATTTGAATTTCCTCCTCCATATATGAGCTTGCGGGGTGTCCATGGTCTAAAACAATTCCCCTATACTCTGCCCAGGTCTGCCAAATTTTAAGGTGCATCGTGTCTGGGCTATTCGAGATGAATGACTGGTATATGTTTGCTATTTTATGATCTCCCAGGTCTCCCAGGAAGTGTTTACCCTCCAGTGGGTTGAATTTGGGGAGAGCTGCAAGGTTGGTAATATAGAGGGTAAGTGCATGGCGGAGTTGCAAATACCAATGAAATTGGTTGTGGTGTAAGTTATATTCTGTTTGCAGCTCCTGGAATGTTTTCAGGACTGTGCCACGCATCACATCCTCCAGAATGGAGATCCCAATAATGTCCCAATTCCGAAAGCCCTCCAACCGGGTCACCTGCTGAAGCATGCATCTCTGCCATAGTGCTGTCCTCTCAGTCAACTTTCCCCACCATCCCATACGATGCACAGTGTGCTTCCGTACGTTTAGAACCACTTAGGAGAGGGAGCCCTCCCGAGCCCACCCCACCCCTACCATATAAGTAATCAAGCAGAAGAGTGGCTCCCATCGCCCACTTCTCGACTGCATATGCCAGGTCGCCATGGAGGTCATACCACAAGTCGTTGATAATCAATAGTTTTGATGCAGAATAATAAGAGTTAATATCAGCTGCGGCGATGCCCCAGCATTAAGCGGATTGAAAGCATTTATTAAGGGCAACATGGGCCTCCACCCCCAAAGGAACCCAGTGAGTACAGCGTTGACCTTCCAAAACCCAGACTGGGGGATGGCATGGGGTAGTTTTGTAGCTGATAGAGCAATCGGGGCAAGGAGACCATCTTGAATATTGCCGACTGGGTATTGCTTTTGACACTGAGATCACATTCTTGCTTCCAGTTCTTAAGTTCCAATCTTTCTAGGATGTCACTGTGCTCTATTCACTAGCATCAATGATTGTAAGTCATGAGTATAGATACTTATTGTTTTCTTTCTCAATCTGTTGTCACTCTATGATTGCAAAGAAGGGTTCCTTTGGGAAGTAATATAGAGGCTGATTACGTTGGTGGCGAGAACGCCACCGACAGGCTGCCGGTTGCAGTCTCACTGCCATTTTAAATTTTGTGTGAATACTCATAATCAGAGATATTGTATTCTTACAGTTCATACACATCTCTTGCTAACCCTGCCTCTAAATCATAATATCTCTAAAGGACTTATGTGATAAGCTGTGTGCCTTTGTTTCCTTGTCATCTAGGTATTAGGCTCCAGTTGGCTCCCAGCCAAGATAAAAGCTGAAAAAAAGATGGGCTGAAGACCCTTTATATCAGGACTTTGCTTTAGACCTGTTGGAAGTGATGGAGCAGGTAGTGCAACATTTTGTATACCTCCTCTATTTTTGCATGAAAATACTAATTATATAATCTATTAATTATAATATTATTAAACGAGTGTTGCATGTATGCTAATCAACATTATTAATACTTAAACTACACATGGGATTTGCTATTTGCATGGCTAAATAACTCTTGTAACTAAAATCTGTACGCATATTAACAATAGTATAAATGGTAATAGAATACTGCATGATATATGTTGCTTTGTGATGTTGACCCTCGAGGAGGATCGAAAAAGGTGAATATAATTGCTTTAAATGTCGCTATATACTAGATAAATACAAGCACATAAAGGGATTAGCAAGGGGTTAACATTAGACTCACCATTTCTATGAATCAATTATTCTTTTGTGTTTGCTTCGCTTAAGTTGGCATCTGGGCCTAAATCCAATATGGCCGCTGACACCACACGCAGAAGTGGCCACTTTCTCATGAGGCACGGAGTGAGCTGCGCATGTGCAAGAAATCTCCTAAACCTCATAGCGACCTTTACACAAAGTGTCCCCGGTCAAGGATACGAAACGGGACATTCGCCAAGACAGGGGAACAATCAACCTTACAGTAAACCGGAACCAGCCGACACTTTGCTGACCAATGACCTCACCCCTCGAACTGTACTAAGAATCTGGGAATGAAAGTCGGACGATATCAACCAGCCAATCATGACTGTCCTGAAGTTTAAAATTGTATCTCCTTTAGCTTGATTTATTATAAAAGCATAGTAGAATAGGGAGGGTTCAGATTACTCTTTCTTTTCATTCATCATTTTTCCAATTTCGTTCGTTGTGACGCCTTTCCTGAAGAACCAGATGCTGGCCGACCGCTTGATTGCAAACTTTTTCTAAAATCCACGGCCTATGATAGATGCTTGCACGATTTCTGGTCCTTTTATAAATTGGGACTGTAACGTGCTGAGCAGTGAACTTTGAGCTTTGGCCTGGTTTTTCGGATAATTTACGACAAATTTTGGTTATGCAGAGCCAATGAATTAAGGACTTCAAATAGCCAGATTAGGTAAATATGATGTTCTGCGATTTATTTGAATTGATCTAAAAAATTTTAACTTTGACGAGACAAATGCAAATAATAATCATTATGAAAATTTAGCTAAACAAATATGGATAAACAAGAAATATGAGTTTGTGGTTTCATTGAGGGAAATAAGAATTCTGAGTCTTAAATGTGTTTTAGCTGGTTCTAAATCACCATCAACCAATCCAACTAAATTGGTCCGTTGACCAAGTGGGTGGAGTGCCTTGATGTTTGAGACCAGGGATCTATAGGCGAAGGATGTTAATGTATATTTTGTAAAATAACTTTTCTCTCCCTATAGGTTGTAAGGTATTTCCCCCCACATGTCTAGCGCTTGAATTATTCATCCCTCCTATGTGCAGACTCTTGAGAGAGACGTATGAGTGTTGGTGTTATGGGCCCCACCAATGAATAGGTGTGTGAATGAGCTAGTGCGACGTCGGGTCTGCGACGCAGGTAGGATATCGGTATATGTTGTTCCCCATTTTCCAGCCTTGGGCTGGATTAGAAGTAAAAAAAAAAAATGCCCCCTCACTGCTTGCAGCTTGCTGATCTGAACAGAATGCAGACAACGTACAGGCACTGCTGAATTGTGTACTAGTGTCTGAAAATGACACCAGGACAAATTCTGCATGTTTCCCTGGGATCCATCCCAGAAATGGATTCTGAAATATGGTTCCAGTAGATTCCTCCTACTTCCCAGCACTGGTTACAGGGAAAGGCGACAACTTGGAAAGCTACAGGGTAAAGAAGGAAAACAAATGTCAAGCTCTGATGTGAATAGAGGTTTATAAAAGGAAGGAAAATGAAGACTATTGTAAAAGCTAACGAAAGATACATAAATATTTAAAAAGTGGAGGAAAATAAAGGTCAAAATGAAAGAAAGATTGACGGGAGGGAGGAAAGAAGAAGTGAAATAAGGAATGACAGTTAGAAGAAGTGACCTAAAGAAGAGAAAGGAAGGAAAGAAGGCCAGAAAGAGGGAAGGAAGAGTAAAGCAAGGGAAGGTAAAAAAAGCAAAAATGGAAGGTAAGGATAATAGAAGTAAAGGACAGCTGCAGAAAAGGTGGAAAGAATGGCAGAAGGAAGGAAGAGACTGATGAAGGAAGGAATGTGAGACGAAGGAAAGATAAAAGGAAGAGGTTCTATCATAAAATATGGAGTAAGACTGGGCAAGAGGGATCCAGGTTATGTCTGGTTGAGGGTGGGATTTGTATCATGACTGAAAGGAGTGGGATCAGGGGCGTGGATTCAGGGACATATCTCCTTTGAAATTGGAATAGGGCCATCTCTGGTGGGATCAGTGACTAGGGATGTGCAAACGTTTTGGCACACGTGCAAAGCTTTGCATAGTTCCCGATTATTGGCCTCCATGTAATTTGCTAAGTTTCTCAATGTTTTTGCCCCTTAGCTTGAGTGTAGTTTCCTCTTGTGGGTCTTAACTCTGATACAGAATGTCTTTTCCTTACAAGTATTGTGAATGTGTAGCACGGGTAACTAGCAAGCGCTTTATATGTGAGTGCTGTCTTTGCATTGCTTTCCTCGTGAGTAGTGTACAAAAGTACAGCGAGCATACGAAAATAAGTTGCTCTGGGAAATCATGAGTCTTTTAGGACTTAGTACATTTCTTGCAAAGCTCTTCTTCGCAAAACACCGAATATTCATGAGGGAAATAAATATCAAAATAGACAAGCTTATAAAAGTATTGCAAAATCACACATTTTCACATGAAAGTTCCTCTAACACAGAGCTGTGTGACTTTTGCTTATTTTTCATATTTTCTGCACGAAAAGTTGGCATCAAAAACGTTGTGACCTTGCACGCGCCAATAAGTGACCCACCTGGTTGATAGTGCGATCAGGGGCATATGGTAGGAAATGGAATCACAGACACATCTCATGGGGGATAGATTCAGGGATGTCTATACATTGGAGTGGGATAAAGATATGTATGGGGTCGAATGAAGGATCTGCGTGAAGAATCTTTTTTTCATAAGTACTTCTCAGTGCGGTGCTATAATGCGCCCTATTAATCACAAAGCTTCCACATGTTAAAGAAATACATTTTGGAGAACTTTGAATAGACATAATCATGTTTTACGTGATGTTTGTTGTATGATTGACACAGCAAACATTTTTAGGGCTCGGCTCTTGCCTGGGCTTTAAGATCCGAGTCAGACCCTTGGCTAGGCTCTGGCTTGGCTTTCCTTGTTAATTTGTTGGCCCTCCCAACTCTATTTCAACCTTCATTTGCCTCGCCGACTTCCCGTTATTTTAGGCGTATAGGTCTCACTTGCAAAAAACCTACGAGCCTGTGATGACAAGGGGGCAGATTTACAAGCCCCTTGCGTGACTTTTGCGCTGCAGTTGCGTCACTTTTTTGACGCAACAGCGGCACAAACAATGCGGCCTATTTACAACGTGACGCATCTAGCGAGATGCGTCACGTTGTATAGCCCTGCGTCACATTATACCTGCGTCAGGTATGATGTATGCAGGGTGGGCGTTCCCATGCAGAAAGGCCTAGTAAAAGTGAATCTACAAGATTTCACTGCACCACTTTTAGGACGCCACTGCGTCAAAACCTTACGCCTGCTTCAAGCAGGCGTAAGTAGTGACGCAGTGTAGTGGGAATCGGCCTCAACACGCATTGCTGGTGTTGCATCGTGCTTGCGACACGACTCCAGCAATGCGTGACTTTTCCGTCAACAGATGCGTCACAAATTCTGACGCATCTGTCAATCCTTGCGCCATAGTGCGCCGTATTGTAAATACGGCGCATCTATGGTGGCGCAAGGGTTTCTAATGGTGGCGCAGGGTAAGTGACGCATCTCTACAGATGCGTCACTTTCTTGTAAATCGGCCCCACGGTTTCTCCACACGTCGCAGAGCTTTTTCCCTCTTCCAACGTCTTCTTTCTCGGAATGAGGTGGCCTTGAACACCTGCACCGAAGCCCGCTCAGGAAAACTCGCTGAACCGATGTTTGCCTCGGCTCTGACCTCTACAGCCAGAGGTAAACATCATTGATAAGGAATCCATCTGTTATGCCCTTCAACTCACCCTTCTGTAGAGTTAAGAGCGCAAAGAGGTCAATTATCCAATGTGTTTCACGAGTGAGACTGAAAACCTATCTCCACTCGACAGATGGAGCCAAGTCACGCATTGGCTGCATATAAAGGCAGCTGCAAGACAGACAGTGCCCCCTTCCGGTCAGCTCTGCTGTGACAAAATAACGTGACTGATGACGGAAGATGGGCACAAATGCACCTTAAAGTTCCACCAGCTCGGGGACAGCTGACCTGCTGAGTGACCTTTCACATGACACGGCTGACCCCTGGGGCTCATCACGTCGGCCCTTTGCTTCCTCGATAAGAGTTTGGAATGTGGATGCTTCGAGTCCTTATCACTCCAGTACAAATACAAGATTGGAGGAAGTGTGAACAGTGTAACCACTGGTCCTGCTGTCATCCGGCCCTCCTGAAGGGGTGGCGCCCTGGGACCTGCACTTATGTGTCTCACATGCTGTACTGAGTGGGGGAGAGGGTTTTGTGTTGCTTTCTGTTATATGTGTGTCAATGTGCTCTTTGTTAGTTATGATGGTCGCTTCCCTATAATAATATATGGTGAGGGGACATGGACGGGAGGACAGTGAGGGGCTGATCACGAATGACCCTCTATCCCTAGCAGGATGTATACACTGTGGCCTAGATTTATCAAACTTTAACGGAACATGGCATGACACCTTGCTGTGGGGCGTGAAAGAGAGAGGGCAGGAATGTGCCATTTTAACATTATAGGGTCTTCTCCATGCGTTGGCGCACAATGTGGTGCTTTCTGCTAGCGCTGACCCCCTTGCGCTGTGGTACAAGGGTGCCTGCATTGTGGGCAGAATTGTTTTTGTGTAGGAAGGAAACCTCCCCGAACAAAAAATAAACGTCTGGGGATTGTTTTTCCTCTTTCTACATGTGCTGCAGGAGGCAACACTCATAGAAAGAGGGGAAAACGAGGAGAAATAAACATATTTCTCCTTGTTATGCATCCCCTGACAAAGCATGCCATTTTTACGCATTCCCAGTTCTACCACTCATGGCAAATCTGGGAATGCCACAACACAAATTGGAGCTATAGGGGCAGAGAACAGGTCATCCCCCACTCAAACGTTTCTATACAACAAGTGACCTGTTCCCAAGGTGAAGAACCATTCAAACATCTATACCCTTGGTCATAAATTTAAGACAATCTATACAGCATGTGGTCACACCATCTATGCTACTTATGGGTATGATGTCACCAATTTAAAAAGGAAAAGAAAGAAGAGGAAATTCATACGAGGTACAATAGTCTCATTAATCCCAGATGTCTGTCTCTAAACACCCAATAGTAGTGAAAAAGTGTAGGAAAGGAGCGAGGGAGCCTCACGGTAGCACCACCATGGAGGTTTAAGCAGGAAGGTACTCGCCTGCTGCCTCAAGGTCTCATCATCAGCAACCCTCGTTCCGAACACAAATCGAGTGTAAGGGAGGAGAAATGAATAACAACCTAAAGAGTGCTGAGGTGTGTATAAAGAAAAATGTAGTGCCAAATTGTGTGCACCTAGGAAACCCCACAACTTATATATAAAAGTGAACTAGAACACACTGGCTTACAATTTTATTCCGTGCTGTGTGTCTACTTGAATTTAAAATGCCGACATGTTTCATTGCCTTTGGGTACACTCACGGCAATTTCTTCAGGGCGTGGGGTTTTTTCTCAACCTTGCATTTCCGCCTATCTTTTGATAAAAACTTCTGTAAGAGACAGAGGAAAAAGAGACAAACAACAACACATAGCAACATTAATTGGCAACGGGCAAAGTATATTATTTCCCTTGTAGCGTATAGGCCATGTCATTTACCGGAATTTTACCCAGCGCGGGTATACCTTTACCCTGGAGCTCTGGTATGCGATAAACTGCATTCGTTCTGGGCTCTTCTGGAAGGCTCCTACTGTGAGCCTGTAACACATAACCATGATTCACAAGCCTATTATTATGGATTTTGACATATCGTAATTCACTATACGTCTATCCTTCCGCTTTGCGCCTCATGCTACTAGTGTCAATGGCGCCTCCCTGTCTTACAGCTTTCCCGTGTTCACAATATGTTCCCATGTCTCAAATTGTAGCTGTAGTGGGATGCTGTTTCTTCGCTACTCTAACCCTCATAGTTGTATTTTAAAGGTTGTATTTTAAAACAAGGGTTGGGAAGGGACCTCCTAGATATGTTGCCGACCCTCCCGTCTTGCACTCTGTAACCCCAAGTCCACTACTCATAATTCTAGCTAGTTAAAAGTGCCCATTATTGTAGAGTTCCGAGGGGCCCTACCTTATCGGTCTCTCATTTTGATGAACCCACCTTAGTTACTTGTGCGTCCGGCGTTAGCTCAGCACCGCATCAACCCGGTACACTGTTGCCTGAGACTAAATACACTCTGGCTCACCTCGTGTACAAACCCGGAAGGGAACCGCCCTGCTCAAGGAGTGTCTAGTGAGGTACTTCTGTCTGTGTTGTGCATCGCCGCCATCTTGGAATGGTGTCCGTAACCAGTTTACCACTCATCCCGCTACTCGTTCCTGGGGAAATGAGATAGAATAGTATCTCTATCGCTCTTAATAGGTAGCTCATTGGATTTATACCAGCCTGCCATTGGATACGTTACAATTGCATCTATTTCTTTACTACAGCTATCAGTCAGTAGATATATATAGTTTGGCTGTACTAATTGTTTAGTGTCACATGGCGCCCTATTGTAAAGGTGTGGTGTCACCGCTCTCCGCTTACACCTTATCAATCCGGTACGGGTTTAGGCTACACTTCACATTTCTTAATTCAAAACCCCACAACTTTATTGTGAACGAACAACCCCCTAGATGTGACTCACATCAAAACGGGTTAATAGCGAGCGGTGTATTCTATTGTATTCCTATGATTATCGATTCCACACAACATCAGGATGTATCAATCAGACCTGTCTCACCAAGAGGTAAAAAGTTCTCATTTAGAGTCTGTCCGCTGGTAGTCCCTTGCTGTTTATACTACGTGGTCGAGGTTGGGCCTGGATCTCGATTTCTGGCATACCGCACCACACTTGTTTTTTCTAGCGGAATAGGTGATTGATGGACTATACACTTACCCTATTCCACTCAATAAGGTCATTTAATCCGGTTTTGTCCACCCCTTCCTGATAAATCCAGCGTGCTTCCCTGGTGCTTAATCTGGTCTCCATATTGAATTGGTCCCCCATCACCCTTTCTAGGACCACCCACCGTACATCTTTTGGCATATGTTTTTGGGACTGATAGTGTTACACCAATCTGGTGCTTAATTTCCCTGCACGTAATGTACTCAGGTGTTCTTGTATCCTGATTTTGACCTTCCTGCTGGTGAGGCCAATGTAGTGGAGGTCACAGGGACATGTCAGTCTGTAAATGACATTAGATGTGTTGCAATTGCTAAATTGGTTTAAAAACCAGGTGGTATTGTTTGCAAGAGTTACACTTTTGGTGGCAGATGTAAACGCACACACAGAACAGCTCCCACATGGGTAATGTCCCCGCGGGATGTTGGTCTCACGGGGGTCCTGTCTTGGTCTTGTATGGACCAGGCGATCACGGATGTTCGCTGATCGCTTGAATGCGAAGCGGGGAGGTGGCATTTGCATATTCGCAGTGCTTAACAGATGCCAGTGTCTGCGAATAGTCTGTCGGATTTTAGTGGAGAGTGGACCAAAAGTGGTCACTACTGGAATACAGTCGCTACTTTTCTTCGGAGTTTTTTCTAATAAAGCAGCGCGCGGGGTGTTGTAAGCTCGCTTTCTTGCTTGTTTGATGACCTTAATTGGGTATGCCCGGTCCTTCATCTTGTTGGCTAGCACCTGAGATTGTTCAGAGTAGTGTTGTAAAGTGGAACAATTGCGGCGATACCTCAGAAACTGCCCTACGGGTAAATTATCCCTAAGTGCTCTAGGATGAAATGATCTATAGTGCAATAGGGAGTTTTTGTCCGTTGGTTTTTGATGGACCGTAGTAGTCAGGCCCCCATTTTCGGCCTGTATATCAAGGTCCAGATATACTGCAGTTGTATTGCTCACCGACCATGTGAATTTCAAGCAGCCATCAAGGCCGTTGAGCCACGTAAGAAACTCATTGAGTCTCTCTTCTGAGCCTTCCCAAATACATAGAACATCGTCTATGTATCTCTTCCAGAGGACAATGTTCCTCTGGAAGGAATTGGTGTCTGGGTTGATATGATAGGCCTCAAATTGGCCCACGTAAATACATGCCAGGCTAGGGGCGAAGGTAGCCCCCATCGATGTCCCGGATACCTGAAGGTAAAACTGTTCCTTGCATGCAAAAAAATTCTTTGTTAGGGCAATCTCAACACACTGGAGAACAAAGGTCTGTGGTGTATCATAAAACCATTCAGAATCTCTCAGGGCTCGTGCTGCTGCCACCAGCGTAGCCTCCTGAGGGATACTCGTATACAGAGATTCTATGTCTATAGTGACGAGGTAGTGGTTGTCAGGGTTATATGATACATTTTCCAGAATTCTTAAAACATCCGTGGTGTCTTGGACGTATGAGGGTTGAGTGATGACGCATTCTCTCAGAAAAAAATCTGAAAACTGGGAAAGTGGTTCCAGTAGGGACTGAATGCCCGATACTATGGGGCGACCCGGGGGGGGGCGTTGTGCTTTGTGAATCTTGGGGACTATGTAGAACGCCGGAACCCTTGGTTTTAAATTGATCAGGAATTCGGCTTCTCTATATGTAACCCACTTCTTTTCCTTGGCTTCCGTCACTAATTGGGTGATCATTGCTTGTAGTTCCTTGGTAGGGTCCCGTACCAAGGGGCGATAGTTATTACGATTACCCAAAAGCCTGGCCACTTCGGTGTCATAATCTTGAGTATCCATCACTACCACAGCCCCGCCCTTGTCGGCCGGCTTGATAGTGATGGATTGATTGTTCTGTATACTCTTCAGTGCTTGCCAATCTACATAACTCATATTACTATGAGTCGTGGTTTGCATGTTTTGTTCCAACTGAAGGATATCCTGTAGTACCTTCTGTTCGAACACTACTGTTTCGGGGCCCACTGCACTGTTGGGCGGACAGAACTGGGAAGGTCGGCGCAGATTTGTTGAAAACACCGACATATTTTCCTGTTCCTTCCCCTCAAAAAATTTTTTGAGTTTAATTTTTCTCATCAGGCCATGAAGCTCGGCCCGTAGTTGGAACCCATCGTGACGGGGGGTGGGTACAAACCCTAATCCTTTGTTGAGTACTGCAAGTTCTGTGTCAGTAAGTTGGTGTTTTGAAAGGTTAACCACTATGTTGTTGGTTGCAGTTATAGGGGTGTTCTGCCTCTGCTGCGTGTGATCCTGGGGGAGAATGGCTGCCAGGTGGAGTTCTGATTCTGGCGAGCCCGACCGCGTCCCCGACCTCTGTAACTGGCCCCTCGTTGGTCTGTTGGGTTCTGTGTTTGCTGTCCTAAAAAAACCCTAAACATTGCTCCCAGATCCTCATTGGTTTTATCCTGGGGATTAAATCTAACCCTCTGGTTAGAAGTGGATGCCTGGGCAGGGGTCTCATCTTCCTCACTGCTGGTATTTTCAAATGTCCAGTTATTAGGAGCTCTTCTCCCCTGGCGACGTCCCCCTCTCCCACCTGGTTGGAATGTTGGTTGGGGTTGGGTCTGTTGATAGTATTGATCTTCAACATATGGAAAAGCCCATTCATGGCTAAACCTATCCAGATTGCGTCTAAGTCCCTTAATCTTTTGGTTGACCATGTATGCTTGATATTCATTTAGGTCTTCGTGAATTCTAGCCAGCTGTTCTTTTGTGTCAGTGATAGTTGTGTCTGCCTTTATGGTCTCCTCTAACTCTAGAATCTCCTTGAGGAGCTCATCACTGAGCCTCTTGGCCGTATTAATTATCAAGACAAGCCAGTCCCGGGTGCACTTGTTCGCTATATAGCTCCAGTCCACCCGGAATTTCTTGTCTTCCAAAAAGATTTTAGGTTCTATACGCACTAGAAGGCTGGCAGGTGCTGCGCCTGCCCTAAGATATTCCGTCATCAGGGCTCCATGGAGTGCTATCCTCACTTGTCTTTTCTTGGTGTTGGATAGTTTCTCCCATTCGTCACGGGCAGAAGGAGCCCCAATTAAGGGAGCACTAGGTAGTAAAGAGGGGCCTGATAGGATTGACGCTATATGTTCGTCCGTGAATGCGAGGCAAAACTTGTCCATATTCCTACCTCTCTACTGTTGAACCATCCACAATACAGATACTCCCGGGATTTTCTATGGAATTTTCTATGGAATTGGTGGATAAGGTGTACAGAGTGTGAGAATCGGAGAGTAAGGGATAGGTATTTTCTAGGGATGGCTCATGCCCATCAGAGTCTTCCAAAGGAAGAACAGCCAAATATTAATGTCGCTAAGTGTTGTCCCTCGTAATGAATAGAAAATCGTTTAAAAGCTCTCACGGCTAAGCTGCCGTTCTCATAACCACAACACAAATTGGAGCTAGAGGGGCAGAGAACAGGTCATCCCCCACTCAAACGTTTCTATACAACAAGTGACCTGTTCCCAAGGTGAAGAACCATTCAAACATCTATACCCTTGGTCATAAATTTAAGACAATCTATACAGCATGTGGTCACACCATCTATGCTACTTATGGGTATGATGTCACCAATTTAAAAAGGAAAAGAAAGAAGAGGAAATTCATACGAGGTACAATAGTCTCATTAATCCCAGATGTCTGTCTCTAAACACCCAATAGTAGTGAAAAAGTGTAGGAAAGGAGCGAGGGAGCCTCACGGTAGCACCACCATGGAGGTTTAAGCAGGAAGGTACTCGCCTGCTGCCTCAAGGTCTCATCATCAGCAACCCTCGTTCCGAACACAAATCGAGTGTAAGGGAGGAGAAATGAATAACAACCTAAAGAGTGCTGAGGTGTGTATAAAGAAAAATGTAGTGCCAAATTGTGTGCACCTAGGAAACCCCACAACTTATATATAAAAGTGAACTAGAACACACTGGCTTACAATTTTATTCCGTGCTGTGTGTCTACTTCAATTTAAAATGCCGACATGTCGGCATTTTAAATTGAAGTAGACACACAGCACGGAATAAAATTGTAAGCCAGTGTGTTCTAAACCTGCTTAAACCTCCATGGTGGTGCTACCGTGAGGCTCCCTCGCTCCTTTCCTACACTTTTTCACTACTATTGGGTGTTTAGAGACAGACATCTGGGATTAATGAGACTATTGTACCTCGTATGAATTTCCTCTTCTTTCTTTTCCTTTTTAAATTGGTGACATCATACCCATAAGTAGCATAGATGGTGTGACCACATGCTGTATAGATTGTCTTAAATTTATGACCAAGGGTATAGATGTTTGAATGGTTCTTCACCTTGGGAACAGGTCACTTGTTGTATAGAAACGTTTGAGTGGGGGATGACCTGTTCTCTGCCCCTATAGCTCCAATTTGTGTTGTGGTTATGAGAACGGCAGCTTAGCCGTGAGAGCTTTTAAACGATTTTCTATTCATTACGAGGGACAACACTTAGCGACATTAATATTTGGCTGTTCTTCCTTTGGAAGACTCTGATGGGCATGAGCCATCCCTAGAAAATACCTATCCCTTACTCTCCGATTCTCACACTCTGTACACCTTATCCACCAATTCCATAGAAAATTCCATAGAAAATCCCGGGAGTATCTGTATTGTGGGTGGTTCAACAGTAGAGAGGTAGGAATATGGACAAGTTTTGCCTCGCATTCACGGACGAACATATAGCGTCAATCCTATCAGGCCCCTCTTTACTACCTAGTGCTCCCTTAATTGGGGCTCCTTCTGCCCGTGACGAATGGGAGAAACTATCCAACACCAAGAAAAGACAAGTGAGGATAGCACTCCATGGAGCCCTGATGACGGAATATCTTAGGGCAGGCGCAGCACCTACCAGCCTTCTAGTGCGTATAGAACCTAAAATCTTTTTGGAAGACAAGAAATTCCGGGTGGACTGGAGCTATATAGCGAACAAGTGCACCCGGGACTGGCTTGTCTTGATAATTAATACGGCCAAGAGGCTCAGTGATGAGCTCCTCAAGGAGATTCTAGAGTTAGAGGAGACCATAAAGGCAGACACAACTATCACTGACACAAAAGAAAAGCTGGCTAGAATTCACGAAGACCTAAATGAATATCAAGCATACATGGTCAACCAAAAGATTAAGGGACTTAGACGCAATCTGGATAGGTTTAGCCATGAATGGGCTTTTCCATATGTTGAAGATCAATACTATCAACAGACCCAACCCCAACCAACATTCCAACCAGGTGGGAGAGGGGGACGTCGCCAGGGGAGAAGAGCTCCTAATAACTGGACATTTGAAAATACCAGCAGTGAGGAAGATGAGACCCCTGCCCAGGCATCCACTTCTAACCAGAGGGTTAGATTTAATCCCCAGGATAAAACCAATGAGGATCTGGGAGCAATGTTTAGGGTTTTTTTAGGACAGCAAACACAGAACCCAACAGACCAACGAGGGGCCAGTTACAGAGGTCGGGGACGCGGTCGGGCTCGCCAGAATCAGAACTCCACCTGGCAGCCATTCTCCCCCAGGATCACACGCAGCAGAGGCAGAACACCCCTATAACTGCAACCAACAACATAGTGGTTAACCTTTCAAAACACCAACTTACTGACACAGAACTTGCAGTACTCAACAAAGGATTAGGGTTTGTACCCACCCCCCGTCACGATGGGTTCCAACTACGGGCCGAGCTTCATGGCCTGATGAGAAAAATTAAACTCAAATTTTTTGAGGGGAAGGAACAGGAAAATATGTCGGTGTTTTCAACAAATCTGCGCCGACCTTCCCAGTTCTGTCCGCCCAACAGTGCAGTGGGCCCCGAAACAGTAGTGTTCGAACAGAAGGTACTACAGGATATCCTTCAGTTGGAACAAAACATGCAAACCACGACTCATAGTAATATGAGTTATGTAGATTGGCAAGCACTGAAGAGTATACAGAACAATCAATCCATCACTATCAAGCCGGCCGACAAGGGCGGGGCTGTGGTAGTGATGGATACTCAAGATTATGACACCGAAGTGGCCAGGCTTTTGGGTAATCGTAATAACTATCGCCCCTTGGTACGGGACCCTACCAAGGAACTACAAGCAATGATCACCCAATTAGTGACGGAAGCCAAGGAAAAGAAGTGGGTTACATATAGAGAAGCCGAATTCCTGATCAATTTAAAACCAAGGGTTCCGGCGTTCTACATAGTCCCCAAGATTCACAAAGCACAACGCCCCCCCCCGGGTCGCCCCATAGTATCGGGCATTCAGTCCCTACTGGAACCACTTTCCCAGTTTTCAGATTTTTTTCTGAGAGAATGCGTCATCACTCAACCCTCATACGTCCAAGACACCACGGATGTTTTAAGAATTCTGGAAAATGTATCATATAACCCTGACAACCACTACCTCGTCACTATAGACATAGAATCTCTGTATACGAGTATCCCTCAGGAGGCTACGCTGGTGGCAGCAGCACGAGCCCTGAGAGATTCTGAATGGTTTTATGATACACCACAGACCTTTGTTCTCCAGTGTGTTGAGATTGCCCTAACAAAGAATTTTTTTGCATGCAAGGAACAGTTATACCTTCAGGTATCCGGGACATCGATGGGGGCTACCTTCGCCCCTAGCCTGGCATGTATTTACGTGGGCCAATTTGAGGCCTATCATATCAACCCAGACACCAATTCCTTCCAGAGGAACATTGTCCTCTGGAAGAGATACATAGACGATGTTCTATGTATTTGGGAAGGCTCAGAAGAGAGACTCAATGAGTTTCTTACGTGGCTCAACGGCCTTGATGGCTGCTTGAAATTCACATGGTCGGTGAGCAATACAACTGCAGTATATCTGGACCTTGATATACAGGCCGAAAATGGGGGCCTGACTACTACGGTCCATCAAAAACCAACGGACAAAAACTCCCTATTGCACTATAGATCATTTCATCCTAGAGCACTTAGGGATAATTTACCCGTAGGGCAGTTTCTGAGGTATCGCCGCAATTGTTCCACTTTACAACACTACTCTGAACAATCTCAGGTGCTAGCCAACAAGTTGAAGGACCGGGCATACCCAATTAAGGTCATCAAACAAGCAAGAAAGCGAGCTTACAACACCCCGCGCGCTGCTTTATTAGAAAAAACTCCGAAGAAAAGTAGCGACTGTATTCCAGTAGTGACCACTTTTGGTCCACTCTCCACTAAAATCCGACAGACTATTCGCAGACACTGGCATCTGTTAAGCACTGCGAATATGCAAATGCCACCTCCCCGCTTCGCATTCAAGCGATCAGCGAACATCCGTGATCGCCTGGTCCATACAAGACCAAGACAGGACCCCCGTGAGACCAACATCCCGCGGGGACATTACCCATGTGGGAGCTGTTCTGTGTGTGCGTTTACATCTGCCACCAAAAGTGTAACTCTTGCAAACAATACCACCTGGTTTTTAAACCAATTTAGCAATTGCAACACATCTAATGTCATTTACAGACTGACATGTCCCTGTGACCTCCACTACATTGGCCTCACCAGCAGGAAGGTCAAAATCAGGATACAAGAACACCTGAGTACATTACGTGCAGGGAAATTAAGCACCAGATTGGTGCAACACTATCAGTCCCAAAAACATATGCCAAAAGATGTACGGTGGGTGGTCCTAGAAAGGGTGATGGGGGACCAATTCAATATGGAGACCAGATTAAGCACCAGGGAAGCACGCTGGATTTATCAGGAAGGGGTGGACAAAACCGGATTAAATGACCTTATTGAGTGGAATAGGGTAAGTGTATAGTCCATCAATCACCTATTCCGCTAGAAAAAACAAGTGTGGTGCGGTATGCCAGAAATCGAGATCCAGGCCCAACCTCGACCACGTAGTATAAACAGCAAGGGACTACCAGCGGACAGACTCTAAATGAGAACTTTTTACCTCTTGGTGAGACAGGTCTGATTGATACATCCTGATGTTGTGTGGAATCGATAATCATAGGAATACAATAGAATACACCGCTCGCTATTAACCCGTTTTGATGTGAGTCACATCTAGGGGGTTGTTCGTTCACAATAAAGTTGTGGGGTTTTGAATTAAGAAATGTGAAGTGTAGCCTAAACCCGTACCGGATTGATAAGGTGTAAGCGGAGAGCGGTGACACCACACCTTTACAATAGGGCGCCATGTGACACTAAACAATTAGTACAGCCAAACTATATATATCTACTGACTGATAGCTGTAGTAAAGAAATAGATGCAATTGTAACGTATCCAATGGCAGGCTGGTATAAATCCAATGAGCTACCTATTAAGAGCGATAGAGATACTATTCTATCTCATTTCCCCAGGAACGAGTAGCGGGATGAGTGGTAAACTGGTTACGGACACCATTCCAAGATGGCGGCGATGCACAACACAGACAGAAGTACCTCACTAGACACTCCTTGAGCAGGGCGGTTCCCTTCCGGGTTTGTACACGAGGTGAGCCAGAGTGTATTTAGTCTCAGGCAACAGTGTACCGGGTTGATGCGGTGCTGAGCTAACGCCGGACGCACAAGTAACTAAGGTGGGTTCATCAAAATGAGAGACCGATAAGGTAGGGCCCCTCGGAACTCTACAATAATGGGCACTTTTAACTAGCTAGAATTATGAGTAGTGGACTTGGGGTTACAGAGTGCAAGACGGGAGGGTCGGCAACATATCTAGGAGGTCCCTTCCCAACCCTTGTTTTAAAATACAACCTTTAAAATACAACTATGAGGGTTAGAGTAGCGAAGAAACAGCATCCCACTACAGCTACAATTTGAGACATGGGAACATATTGTGAACACGGGAAAGCTGTAAGACAGGGAGGCGCCATTGACACTAGTAGCATGAGGCGCAAAGCGGAAGGATAGACGTATAGTGAATTACGATATGTCAAAATCCATAATAATAGGCTTGTGAATCATGGTTATGTGTTACAGGCTCACAGTAGGAGCCTTCCAGAAGAGCCCAGAACGAATGCAGTTTATCGCATACCAGAGCTCCAGGGTAAAGGTATACCCGCGCTGGGTAAAATTCCGGTAAATGACATGGCCTATACGCTACAAGGGAAATAATATACTTTGCCCGTTGCCAATTAATGTTGCTATGTGTTGTTGTTTGTCTCTTTTTCCTCTGTCTCTTACAGAAGTTTTTATCAAAAGATAGGCGGAAATGCAAGGTTGAGAAAAAACCCCACGCCCTGAAGAAATTGCCATGAGTGTACCCAAAGGCAATGAAACATGTCGGCATTTTAAATTGAAGTAGACACACAGCACGGAATAAAATTGTAAGCCAGTGTGTTCTAGTTCACTTTTATATATAAGTTGTGGGGTTTCCTAGGTGCACACAATTTGGCACTACATTTTTCTTTATACACACCTCAGCACTCTTTAGGTTGTTATTCATTTCTCCTCCCTTACACTCGATTTGTGTTCGGAACGAGGGTTGCTGATGATGAGACCTTGAGGCAGCAGGCGAGTACCTTCCTGCTTAAACCTCCATGGTGGTGCTACCGTGAGGCTCCCTCGCTCCTTTCCTACACTTTTTCACTACTATTGGGTGTTTAGAGACAGACATCTGGGATTAATGAGACTATTGTACCTCGTATGAATTTCCTCTTCTTTCTTTTCCTTTTTAAATTGGTGACATCATACCCATAAGTAGCATAGATGGTGTGACCACATGCTGTATAGATTGTCTTAAATTTATGACCAAGGGTATAGATGTTTGAATGGTTCTTCACCTTGGGAACAGGTCACTTGTTGTATAGAAATCTGGGAATGCGCCAAAATCCATGGGTGGATGTGTGGGAACACCCACACCCCACCCATGGAACACCTCCATGGCGCAGAGTAACGCAAGGCAGCTACTTGTGAGGCCTTTGATCACTCCAGACTTACCAAGCACCGCATGGCCACGCAAGGTGGCCTTGCATTTCTTGCAGTTGCTGCTGACAGGGAATGAGGGTGGAGGTGGCGGGGGACAAAAATATTATAAATAACACTTACCTGTTCCTCCGGCCTCGTCTCGCCTCCGCTTCTCCAGTCCCGGAACCAGGAAGCACCGCGGTTCTGTAATTACTCACCACTCACACTTAGGCAAACTCATCAAAGGAAGGCAGTGCAAAGAAAGAAAGTGGGTCTGCAAGTGTGTAAAGATATTAACACATTCAAAAAGCATTACATGAAAACACTTCCCACATGGGCCTCAAACAGTAGTACTACTACTCGTACTGTTACTACTCCTAGTGCTACTACTATTACTAGTACTACTACTGCTACCATAATTAGTATGATTAGTACTACTACTCATACTATTACTACTCCTATCCTTATCACTAGTACTACTGCTACTACTACCACCAGTAGTACTATTAGTACTACTACTTGTACTGTTACTACTCCTACTGTTACCACTATTACAAGTACTAATGCACTACTACTATTGCTACCACCAATAGTACTAATAGTACTACTAGTCTCACTATTACTACTCCTGCTGGTGCCACTATTACTATCACTACTGCACTTTTACTACTGCTACTACCAGTAATAATATTAGTACTACTATTTGTATTACTACTACTGCGACTGCTACAGCTATTGCTAGAACTACTTCTCTACTACTGCTACCACCAGTAGTGCCACGAGTACTACCACTCACACTATTACTACTCCTACTGCTACCACTATTACTGCTACTGCAGTAATACTACTGCTACCACCAGTAGTACTATTAGTACTATTTGTACTATTACTACTCCTACTGCTACCATTATTGCTAGAGCTACTGTACTACTACTACTACCACCAGTAGTACTATTACTATTCCTACTGTTACTACTTCTCCGTATGCTACTACCACTACTATAAACATGTATAGTGCATTCACTGAGTGATCTGGGTGCTGCAGGAAGAAACCTCCTACTGATGCAGTTGCATTCCCACAAGCTACTCAGTTTATGAAATGAGTCTCTTGTCATGGCGTTACCATTTTTATTAATGAACTAGCCAAACTAAGGCTGTCCCAATGCCCAGGTGTTAAGATAAGAAAAGCCTGCTCATTAGGTCTCGCCTGACCCAGCGCATGCGCTGGTCTGGCGAGACTTATTGAGAGGGCTCCAAAAAGTGCTACCAGGCCAGCCTAGAGCTACAGTGCATGTGCGCGGGCGCACGCACCGCGCTTTACCGCGAATACTTTCACTTTCGCGGCCGCTTTGGTGTTTGATCGTGATCGCGATCTCTTTAACTTTCGCGGCCGCACGGCCGCTTTGCATAGCCAATAGGTCTCGATTTTGGGACATTATAAGTATTTAGTTATGAAACTGTTGCATGGCTAAACACATAAGGTCCCAAAGGCGAGACCTATTGTCTATGCCAATGCTTGTTTTTCATTGTTTACAGAATTACATGACTTGCAAAATAATCATATTTTGTTTTTATTTAGCGCTTAATACCGCACTCCTGTCTATGGTATCTAATTTACCAACCTCATAAGGATGGAACGGTGATTTAGTATTACTGTGTATTGAAACTGGGGCCTGCAAGACACAACATATATCAACAGTGAGCATTTGTCTCACTAAGCCATTGCGTCACTATCAAAGGCATGGCGAGCCTGAACATAGGGAAGTGGCCGGCGTGCTACTCACCAAAGCATCATGGTTGACACAGTCAGCAGACAGTTATGTCAAAAACACCATGTGCATTATTTGTGTCAGGCTTTTTCCTTGATCCCGAAGGTGTAGGTAAAACCTATCAGTATCAAACCTAAGATTATAGGGGTTCTATGCTTCTAGAAGGCTGGGGGATTGGTATGAAATGGCAGGTTGCTCTGCTGAGGCCTCCTTGACACTCTGGAGCAGCTTGGTCAAGCAATCAAGAAGCTAAGCATCTTGTATATGGGGCACTCAAAATGTGGTTTTGGAAGAACTTTTAATACCCAGCACAAAGTGTGGTGATGTGTCCCTTGTTCAATGCCATGCCTGAAGAAGGCTAGTGCGTGATGGGAGTCAGACGCGGTCCTCAAAAAGAACATTCATGTGGGTGAAGTGAAGGTACTTGACAGTCTGGGTCGCGCTTCCAGCACTTGCTCTCCTGCACTTTTGTTTACCAGTCTTTGAGGTTCTGCACGATCTTCCATAGGGCAGTAACAGGGGCGGCAGCAACATCCTGGTTGTCCCGCAGTACTGGTTTAATTTCATTATCATGGCTGCCTCTACCATTATACACCAGTGGGGGGTTGGCAGTTGCACAACACGACCTCACGTGTTACACCAGGCTTGGTCCAAGGGTAAGGGAAACACATAGCTTACATTCCTGGCATCCTGGAAGCACTGATGGTCCACCCAGGATGGTGTAGCACTTTAAAATATGGACTCCAAGCAGCCAATATTGATTTTATTTTGGCTGGAAGCTAGAAAGAGGGGAAGCACAAATCAGCACATGAGCAACTGTCCAAATATTAGGTGCCCAGCTATTGGGTACAGAGCCGATTTGCTGGCATTCTCCCAAGCTGACCAGGTGGACTTGGCTGGAACTGGAAATTTGTTAAATACAGATTCCAGTCCCGACAGGAGCCAAACATAATCTTTTATTTACTTATTTTTTCTTTAACAGGAAAGACTTCTTCATAAGTTTTTCTCTCACTTTTTGGAGAGGCACAGATTGAGGTGGAAACTTTGTGTATTAGTGGAAGCAAGGCTGTACTCGCACTAGGGGTACATACAACATTTTCACCAAAAACCCATAATGGAGACATAGGGGTGCAACTTTTTATTAGGGGGTAGGCAGCAGACCTCTATTCTGTAGTACAGCAAAAAGACCGTACCATCCAAAACACATAGAACCCGTATCCCCCAGTTTGCTCCTGACCCAACCCCGACAAACCCACCTATCAGTTAATGACAGGCAAGCTTTGTGGGTGTAAGAGGCCATGTTTATTCAAGTCATCAACAATCAAACATGACAATATGTTTTTAATTCTAACATCATCTAAAACTCAAAACATGAATCAACATTAAAAAACACAAGTCTCTATAATCATATTTACAAGCATAATCATCTCAGCATAAGAAAAATACAAGCTAATATCAGAATC
The DNA here is from genome assembly GCF_964204655.1 of Triturus cristatus. Classification (NCBI taxonomy): domain Eukaryota; kingdom Metazoa; phylum Chordata; class Amphibia; order Caudata; family Salamandridae; genus Triturus; species Triturus cristatus. The sequence continues at coordinate 303,468,752 of NC_140594.1, read as the reverse complement.
AAAATCCATGTGCTTCTCGAATGTCACCTATCCCATCCAGAACTAAGGGGCCTTCCAACCCGCGCCCCCAAGGAGAACCATGCAGGTGTAACCCACCTGCATCCTTGAGAGGTGAGTCCCTGCCAACTGCTCTTTGTCCGCAACCCTAGGGACCCACCATCCAACACCAGGCTGCCCACAGGGGTTCATAAGGTATAACCAGAGGCCGCAGCCCCATGCCCTAGCTCGCATAATTGAGCACCCTTGCCCCCCAGCCGGTGTCCCCATTCTCTCTGGGGTCAGCCTACTGCAGGAGCGGGTAATACAAAATGTTGTATACCCCCCCATTCTGCATGTTTATATTAATCCGAATAAACAATTAATTGTAATATTATTAATTCGCTTGAAGTGATAACTCATCAACTATATTAACAAAAGAATTACACGTGTGAATTGCACCTTGCATGGCTATATTAATTGTAAACTAACTTAAGTACGCATAATAATAGTAGAAAACTAGAATATTGCATGTTATATGTCGCTTTGGTGATGTATTTGTGATTTGTGCTATATTCAGTGAGTACAAACTGCTTCTGCTAGATAAATACACACACATAGGGGTATTAGCAAGGGGATAACATTTTATTAGCCATTTCTATGTTTTAATTACGTTTTTGTGTTTCTTTTGCTTAAGTTGACCATTTCGGCCTAAACAAGATGGCTGAACGAGACGTTAAACGTAACTGTCCTGACAATACGAGGTTCTGGGTGAAGTGCGCAGGCGTCACCACCAGCAGCAGTGGCCTGGACCTGACCCCAGGAGAACATGTACCTTTCAAGGACGCTCCGGGAACCCATCCAAGACCAAAGACAAAGCTCAATTTAAAAGCCGGAACAAGCAAGTTTGATGACTTCATCATTCGACACCCTGAGAACTGTACCCCGCTACCCCAAATGGACCAATCAGGGCTCTCTAAACCCCGATCTTGATACTTTTTTGACAATATTTTCATTATAAAAGTAGGTAGGGGATTAGGCTAAATAACTCTATCGCTGATCGACACGCTCTTCTTTGACGAATTCGATTTCCTGACGTTATGCTGACGGAGAGGATGGTGACACTGCTGGACAGCTGTTATCCTGAATCTTTGAGAGACTGAATTGCGGCTTAACTTTGCTGAATAAATTCTTCCTTGACTGATTGACTTAGAGGACGACTTTAGCCAGAATAGGTAAATATGATGCCCTAAAATGCTGATGATGATTTCTAACGTTTCGTGCAATATTTCTTAGATAAAGGATATTTGATTAATTGCCAAATGTGTTGTGTCGATTATTTAAGAAGAGATTTTGATTGGATTCAAAACTAGATAAATGACTGTGAATCTAAACCTTCAAACAACTAAATGATCCATCTCCTTATGAGAGGGATATCTTAGGTCTGAGGTCAATGTGTTTAAGAGTAAGGTAAAGGTATTCCTTTCATGTCAGCGTTTGGAAGCGTATTTTCCTCAGGAAAAACAGATCAACAGAGTGTAATATATTGATGTTATGGGCCCCACCAATGAATGTATTTGAGTGAATTTGATGCTGAGGTAGTTGGTCTGTGCCGAAGGGGGAATTTGACGTTCCGCGCTGCAACAGTTTTCTGGTAGCAAGACGATGGTTTTTATTGTTTTGGTTTGTGATTATTGCTTGTAAATAGCTTATTGATTATTGGTTATTGATATTGGTTCATGTACTAACACTCTATGTGAGTCGTGTTGAGTTTTATGTTGTTTGCACGGCTTCTGGGATGTAGGAAGTCGGAAGTTTGTAACAGTTCCGTAGTAGAGCAGAGGTAAGCGCTGTTCTCGGGAAAGACGGATTTGTTGTTATCCTGTAGGTACACAGGAGAAAACGTGTAACGATTGAAGTTGCACGACGCATTGTCTGGGTTCGATTCGGTGACATCGCCGTGTGTTACCATTAGAGACAGTTTCTGTGTGGAAGAAGTGTGTATGATAGCAAAGGTTACCTGTGAAATTCTGGTCTTAGGTACCAGGGATCCAACTTGCATTCCGATAACGCCTATCACTGGAAAGGTAATAGGTACTCTCTGAGCTTGTTAGAAGGGCAAAGGAGAGGTAAGCGCTGCTTTGTTAACGTATGTCATAATTCTGTAGCAGGACAGACTGTTCGCTGTTCTCGGGAAAGACAGGATTCTGTGTGAATGTACTACATTTTTCTTGCGTGAAAGTGCGTGAATGAAAAGGCATTCGGCTTAATTGTGAAACTCTGGTCTTATTTCTCAGGAGCATTGAGTCTCCAACTATGTGTCTTAAATACTGGAGAAACGGTTAGCTAATGCTTGTTAGAAGGGTGAAGTAGAGGGATGTGCTACTTTATCAACGGAAGTAACGATTCCGTAGTAGGGCAAAGGTAAGTGCTGCTCTCGGGAAAGATGGAATTCTCATGAGAAAGGTCCATTGCTATTCTTTGGTCAGCGAAGCGGACAATGGAGACATTTTTATGTTGTTACTAACAGAATTGTAGAAATTGAAAGAAAGACTTACTGAGCAGATTTGTAAAGAAGGGGTAGACAGGAGCAGGAGCTGCCGCAGCGGCTGCTGATGTCAGAACGACCGCGCTGGGATTGGACAGTCGGTCAGAAACGTAAAACGCTCCGGATTGGTGCGTTAGTGTGCATCGCGCTAGGAGTGGAGAAATACAGGGTGACGTAAACGCTCCCTATTGGTGCGTTAGTGTGAGTCACGCTGGGATTTGAGAATTGTGACAGTGACGTAGACGCTCTGGATTGGTGCATTAGTGTGAGTTGTGCTGCAATTGGACAGAGTAGCGGTACAGTCGTAAGGAGAAACTAGTGAGACACGAAAGAAAGGAAAATGTATTACGATCCACCAGAAAAAGAGAAAAAGTCTTGGTTTGGTAAAATTAAGAAGTGGTTTAAGAAGGACAAACCGATCATAACTTGGGAAGGACAGTTACTTCCTCCACCGAAAACCCCTCCTTTATGGTTACGAAATATGGATATCACACCTGTATTTGGTTAGACAACTGGGTTAAGTATACAGAGAAAGACGGAGTGTTGGCTTTCCCAGAGCATGGTTCATTTAATTTGGCTGTTTTGAGAAATTTGAGAGAGAAAATGATGAATTTAGAACCAAGACCTAGACCGACTCAATTTGAGGCTATGACGGAATGTGAAGACGGAATGCATGTCCGAGAAAGACAGAGAAATGGTAGAGGATATAGATATCTGTTTGGCAGATCATACGGACATGAGACGCATGATGATCGGAACGAATCATAAAATCGGAACCAGAGTTCCAAGATTTGGGAAGAAACAATCCTATTAGAGAGGTAGAAAAGAAGTCTGGAGGAAAATTAGATGGAGAAAATTCAGCCGAATTAGCAAAAACAGCCCTAGAATTAACTGACAAAATAAGAGAATTGACTAAGAATTTGGAAGCGGTAACTGTACCAGTAACGATAGATCCAGTAATGACTATTTTTGACAAGCAGAAAGACAGTGAACATTGTTTGACAGTCCCTTATAAAAGTAATAAACCGGTTGTACAACCGAGAATGAGCCAGAGTGAGAATCCATGGAGACAGACTATGAGTATGATTGAACAGAATTTTTCAAATAACCTGTTTGTAGGTCAGAACTGTGCAGAGAAACGAATGACAATGATAGAGACGATGTCAGAAACACAAAAATATTTTGGACAAGGAAATGTAGAGAAGCCAGTAGGACCGTCTACAGAGGAGTTGAGTGAATGGTTGAGAAGCTTGCAAAAGAAAGACAAGGAATCTCAGTCAATAGACGTAGCTAAATTACGAATGGTACTGGAAGAATTAATAGTAGGAACTATCCCGACAGAGAAATTAAAAACCTACCAAGATGGGGAGTTGTTATTTCTGTGCAAAAGCGTTACATGGAGGGCGAAAAATGTTCATGAAAGATTAGAAGAAGTGGCAAATGAGATGGGTATTGATATTGAAAAGGTAAAAGCCTTACAGAAACCCTATCGAGTAGATTTCACCGAAAAAGACATTGAAAACATGAATACCACAGGACGAATAGGTCAGATTAAGGATATAATTATTTTGTTGAGAAAATGGGGAGATGTGGACAAATGGAAGAGCAGATGGTATCGTAGGCGAGACGAAGTTTCAGACAAAACATTTTCAGCCTATCCTATGAGAGAAAAAGAGAAGGTTGTGACAGAATACCCTATGAGAGAGATTCCGGGAGGAGGATATGTGCATGTCCCATGGACTAGACAGGATATTTTGTCATTTACGAATGACTTCACTCGACTGCGTGAAAAACCCGTCGAGTGGTATAGACAGGTGGACAGATTTGTGAAGTTATCCATAGTTTTGTGGATTGATTTGAATAGTTTGTTTGACATAATTGTACCAGCAGATCTATGGACAGAATGCAAAATAGTAATAGATTGGCCGACACAGGAATACCCAAGGGATCCTAAGACAGGAGCTCCAGATCCCGAGGTAATGAAGAAATATGAACAGGTTATGGCATTCTTGAAGAACAAGGTACCCCCTAAAGAGACAGATTGGGTGAAAATTGACAGAACACATCAGGAAAGCAAAGAATCGGCACATGCCTATTATGAGAGGTTAATTTTAGCCTTTAAACAATTCAGTGGAGATGAAAATTTGAGTGACAAGGATTTGAGTCATTTCATATACAGGTTTGTATATGGTCTTCGTCCAGAAATTAGTGAAATGATAAAACAGCATACGGTAGATTGGCAAAATAAGAAAATAGACGAAGTATTGAGACATGCTAAATATTTCAGTGATGAAATTGAAGCAAAACAGCGAAAACTAAAAGACAAGGCAATGTGGGCACAGGTAAAAGTAGCAGAGAGACAGGAAGCACAATTAGTGGAACAAGCTGGGTCAAAACAAAGATTTAATCCTGGGAAAAATAACAGGAATATTGAGGAAGCTAAAAAGAAATTTCCGTGTCATAATTGCGGTTGAATAGGGCATTGGAAATCCGAGTGTAGAATCCACCAAGTACTAATGATGAAAATTCGTCCTTGAATCCACAGGTGCAGAATGAGGTGAGTGGTCAACAGCAACAACAACAGCAGGGTGTAACACAACAGAATCAGGTGCCAAAACCACCTTTCCCACAGAACAAAAATTGCCAGAAGTATAGTAAGGAGAATGGATTCTACAACGAAGAACAGGTAAATAAGCCGCAGCGCACTAGCGCTGCTTCACAGTATTGGCTGCAACGCGATGAAAGCGATTCAGAAGAGGGTTATTGACGGTGCCGAAGGGAGGAAGAAGAGTGTGTACTTGGCGCAACTCTAGAAGTAGACCAGACAGGCCCATTTGTAGATGGAAAAGTTAATAATGAAAATATTACTTTCCTAGTTGATACTGGTGCTACTCGATCAACTGTTAGATCAGCTGATGTCAAGAATCTTCCTCTCTCGGACGAAACGATCCAAGTAGTTGGTGTGTCCAACAGACAAATTAAAACTTACCTTACAGAACCAGTGAAAGTTAGTATAGGGAAATTTTCTGAAATGCACAGATTCGTAGTGTGCGATACCAGTCCTGTGAACTTGTTAGGAAGAGATTTATTGTGCAAGATGAATTGCACTATATTTTGTACTCCAGATGGAATAGCCTTTGAAACACCAGATGAAGATGTGTTGTATAAAATGACATTGGCAAACAGAATGAAAGAGGTTACAGGAACCTATGCTGTATTCAACCCTGACGAACTACCAAAAGAATTGAAACAATCAGTAAAAGCAGAAGTTTGGGACTTCACAGGAGAAGATGTAGGATTGATGAGGATGTAGGATTGATGAGGAATGTAGATCCAGTAAAAATAACTGTAAAAGAAGGAGTATGTTATCCAAATGTCCAACAATATAAATTGACCCCTGAAATAATCGAAGGAGTTACTCCTGTGATTGAGAAAATGATAAAACAAGGAATTTGGAGAGAAATAATGAGTAGCCCATGTAATTCACCAATAATGGGACTGAAAAAGCCTAGTGGGAAGTTCAGCATAGTGCAAGATTTGAGAAAGATAAACAAAATTGTTGTACCATGTTGTTCCATTGTTCCAAATCCATCTGTGATTTTATATCAGATCCCTCATGACGCAGAATGGTACACAGTGATTGATTTGTGCCATGCTTTCTTTTCCATCCCATTGCACCATGACAGTCAGCAAATTTTTGCATTTCGTTTTGGTGGGAGTATTTTGGCGTGGTGCCGAATTCCACAGGGGATACGGAAAGCCCCTCAATATTTAATCAGCTATTGAAAAGGTCTTTGGAGAGTCTAGAAATGCCTGAAAATTCAGTACTAGTCCAGTATATCGATGACCTACTTGTGGCATCGAAAACTCGTGAAGCTTGTGAGGTAGACACGGTAGCTTTGCTGAATCATTTGGCAGATGGAGGACTAAAAGTGTGTCCATCGAAATTACAATTCTGTAAGAAAGAAGTCCAATATTTAGGACACAGCATTGAGAAAGGACACAGGAAAATAACCATAGATAGAATCAGGATCATAAAAAGAATGAGTCCGCCAATGACCCAAAGAGAAGTGAGAATGTTTCTGGGAATGGTTGGATATTGTCGTCAGTGGATAGGTAACTTTGCATTGATTGCAAAACCTTTGGTACGATTGACAAGAAGTGATGTGAGAGATCCAATTGATTTGAACAAAGAGGAGTTGGCAGCATTCAAGAAATTGAGAGAAGGATTGTGTGAAGCGCCAGCATTAGGTATGCCTGACTATGATAAGGATTTCGAGTTGTATTGCAGTGAGAGAAATGGATGTGCACTCTCTGTTCTAGTATAGAAGCATGGAAAACTGAGGAAACCAATTGTTTACTTTTCATGCATGTTGGACCCAGTAGCTGTAGCCCTTCCTGGGTGTCTGAAAGCAGTAGCTGCTACATGGCGAAGTTTGGAACAGAGTGAGGGAATTGTGATGGGATATCCTGTGAAAGTGTTTGTACCTCATGATGTGGCGATTCTTTTAACAAGGAGTCGTACTCCGTATATGACGCACAGCCGACTGACTAAGTATGAAAAGGTCATTTTGGGTGCAACAAATGTGAATCCTTCAACATTGTGGCCTGATGTAGAGCATGTGGAGGTAAGAGATGAAGCAGATCATGATTGTTTGGATGTACTTGACTTTTGTACAAAACCAAGACCTGACATAAAAGATGACCCTTTACCAGAAAGTGATTATGTCATGTTTGTTGATGGATCTTGTTGAAGAACAGATGATGGAGTGCTGAGTGCAGCATATGCGGTATGTACAGTCGCAGCAGTGATGGAAGCATACTATTTGAAAGGAGTAAGGTCAGCCCAAGTAGCTGAACTTGTTGCCCTGACCAGAGCATGTAAGATTGGGAAAAGTGTGAGAGTGACTGTGATAACTGATAGCCAATATGGCTACGGGGTGGTCCATGATTTCGGCCAAATTTGGCTGCAAAGAGGTTTCCTGACCTCAAGTGGAACTCCCAATAAGAATGCTGAAGTGGTTGGAAAATTGCTTGAGGCAATACAGCTGCCTAGGCAATTGGCTGTGGTAAAATGTGCTGCTCATTGTCGCAGTGGTGATTACATTGCCACTGGAAATAAATTTGCCAATGACATGGCGTAATATTGTGCACAAAATCAGAATTCAATCAATCGGGCAAAGGAAAAGGAAATGATTTCCTGTTTCCCAATGTTTACTAACACTGTGGGAACATGGGATGAGGTAAGACAATTACAGGAAGAAGCAGGAGAGGAAGTAGTAAAACAGTGGGTAAAAGCAGGATGCGCACCAAGAGAGAAAGATCATGTGTGGGTCTATATACGGAGAGACGCCATGATTAGGTCTTTTAAACAAACTTGGTATAATGCCAAGTTTAGGCTTGTGGCGGAAAGTATTTGTCAAAGATGTCTAATTTGTCAGCAATACAATCCAGGAAGAAAGACAGTGGTGAGTCTCGGAATAATAGGTCGAGAGGGAGGGCCTTTCACGAGAATGCAAGTAGATTTCATTTAGATGCCTCCTTGTAACAGGTTGAGGTATGTTCTGGTGATGGTGTGCCTATTCTCCAGGTGGGTGGAGGCGTTCCCAACAAGAAGAAATGATGGAATGACAGTGGCAAAATTATTGTTGAGGGAATGTATACCTAGGTTTGGGTTCCCAGTAACAATTGAATCAGACAGAGGAGGAAATTTTCATAATGAGATCATAAAAGTGATTTGTGAAGCATTGAATGTACGACAAAAACTGCATTGTGCCTACCCACCAGAAGCTTCTGGTGTAGTAGAACAAATGAATGGTACTATCAAAAACAGAATAGGGAAAATGTGTTTAGCCACAGGTATGAAATGGCCCGATGTCTTGCCTCTAGTACTCATGACTATTAGATCTTCTGGTTTGAGTCCTCATGAGATCCTCATGGGACGCGCAATGAGACATGTATTTATACCAGTCAACAAGCTGATGACAATAACTGATGACATGGTATTGGAATACTGTAAAAGCCTGGCTGACGCAGTTCATTCTGTGTTTCATCAGGTTGGAGCGGATGCCACCACTCTTGAAAAGAAGCCAGCTCATGATCTAAGCCCAGGGGACTGGGTAAAGATAACAGTACACAGAAGAAGAAACTGTTTGGTTCCCAGGTGGGGAAAACCAAGGCAAGTCATCTTGACTACAACAACAGCTGTGAAGTGTGCTGGATTAAAGAACTGGATCCATGCAAGTCATACTTTGAGAATTCCAAATCCATTTGATTGTAAAGAAAAGGAGTATTTTGATGAATCAGAATCCAGTACTGAGTCAGATGACGGAGAGCCAAAAGTCAAAGAAGGAGAAAACTCTGAAAGGGGGGGAGACAGATCCACGGTTAACTTTGGTCCCCAGAAGTAACTCCCTGAGGAAAAGATTACAGATTTCTGAATCCAGTTCAGACTCAGAGACAGAACAAAGACCACATTCATCTAAGAAAGAACAAAGGAAGAACAAAGAAAAGGACAGTGAAGAGGGAATAAAAGAAATCCGTGAGAAGGAAGTGCCAGATGAAGGATTGAGAGAAATTCCACCTGAAACAACACCTTTAGATGGACAGGTGCCAGATACAGAGAGAGAGGGAAAGATTATTGCGGAAGACCCCCGAGGAGGTGTAGGGAACTCCAACATCCAGTTAGAAACAGGGACAAGTAGTCAGCAGGAAGATTGCGTGACGGAGATTCGAGGAGGGACAGAAGTAGGGAAAACAAAAGAGGTGGAAAAAGAACTAGTTTAAGGTAAAAAGAAAGTTGAAACAGAGTCTGAGGAAAGCGAAGATGAAATACCAGAAGGCCGAGTTCTGAGAAAGAGAGCTTGGAGAACTGAAAAGAATGATAAAGGGAGTAAACTGAAAAGAGCGGCAAAATACGAGGTGTGGCCAAACAAAATAAAGAGACTGAGATATCGACTGACACGTGTAAATTCGCCAAGAACTGAACAGGTGAATGAAGTAACGAGTCAGGAAAAATCGAAGGAAGAAGAACAAATAGTAGTCAAAGAAAGCAAAAGAACAAGGAAACCTAACCGGAAGTATAAATCACTGGAATGGACATATGTGGCTCTGCCTGAAGTGAAGGAAGAGGCGGATAGCCAAGGAAATCCAGAGGTGGTTGTACCGGAAGTGGTTGAGGAAGACGAAGAATCGGTAATCCTGAGAGTTATCTTGTCCGATATTGGAGAAGAAGCGGATGTTCAGGACAACCTGTATGTTGAAAACTAAGGGAAGGTGAAAGATGATGAGATGCCAAACTGAATGAGACAAGGAAGTTACTGATGGAAAAACAATAAAATACTGAAAAAGACAAAAACTGGTAGAACCACGTAGGTGCTTAGAAGCCTTGGGTTAGAAATTAGTTGTGAAGTAGAAGAGGCTAAGTCAAAAGACACGGCTCATTTTAGAAAAGATGGCTAACATAGAAAGTAGCAAAAGTAGATGTACGTTCCTTAGAAGATGGTGCAAAATGTGTTGTTGTTGTACAGGATTATTAATGCTTCTTTGGAGTATTCTTGCATTACTAATTTCATTTAAAGTTACTGTAGATACATTAGAAGGACATAGTGATACCATAACTAATATAGGGAAAGTTCAAAAGGTAGTTCCAACTAGAATAGATAAAAACTATTTACATAAAGACAGGTCAATAACAGATTTTTCTAACAATGTGTTTTCAAAGTTGTTGTATGAATATGTAAAAACAATGGATGTAAGGGATTGCTACGTATGTATGCAATTACCTGCATCTGTATCTGAAGGAGTGACTTATCATCACCTTCCTGTAACATATGGAATAACTTGTGGTGTAATAGCTAGTTTATTTTATCAAACAGGTAAATTAGAGTATTATTTTTCAGATGTAGATACTATATTTCACAAGTACCAGCAATGAACAAACTAAACAAGGTAAAACCTGCAAAGTTATTAGGTGAATTTTTCTTAGAGACAAATGAACTAACCTTAGAATATATATTTAGAAATAACTTGACTTGCCGTTTAAAGAAAGAAGAGAAGACATTTTTAGATATGGTTGAAGAAAGGAGATTGAAAATGCAAAGGAAGGTTTCAGAAGGGGAAGTGGAGAAAACAGTTTGGGATGTAGAAACAGAGAAGCACTTGAGAGGAGAAACGAGTCCAACTATGGCTTTAAATTGGCCTCAGAAAGGGAAATTGTGTATAAGAAGGAATCAGACGGCGTATGACAATTATTTTCTAGGGAATAGTGAGCGCCATGATACATACCGAATCATGGGAGGATAGGGATTTAAAGGTGGAAGAGATCCAGTCTTTCCAGGACTGTATTTCATTTGTGGGAACAGGGCATATTATCGTTTGCCAGACCATTGGTATGGCACATGTTATGTTGGCCTGGTTTTTCCAAAGATTTTTCACATGGATAGAGGAGAAGATGGTGTACATAGTTTAGGTAGTTATTTAGCACGTAGCAAGAGGGAATCTTGGACTGAAATTGTAGGTGACATTTTGGAGCACTGATACCTGCAGTGGGAATATCTCTGAATGCTAACAAAATTAGAAAACTTTCAACAGTAGTGGATCGCTTGTCAACAAGCACCGCTGGAGGATTCTTTTTGGTAAATACTGAAATGGTTGCCATGCGTACTATGGTAATGCAAAATCGACTTGCCCTTGATATTTTGTTGGCAAAAGAGGGTGGAGTCTGTGGAATGCTGAAAGTTCAACATTGTTGTACTTACATTCCTGACGAAAGTAGAGATTTGAAAAATTATATTAAGAATATTACAGAATTGCATGACAAAATTGTACCGCTGGAGGTTGAAAGTGTTTGGGAGAAGATTGGTAAGAAAATATCAGCTATTAAAGACTTTGTAGTAAAACTAGGTAGTACATTTATAGGTAAGATATTATTTCCATTAACATGTGTGATTACTTTAGTATTAGTAATTAGACTAGGTTGTATTTGTTGTAGAAAGAATAAAAATAAGAAAAGAATAAAAAGAGAAAACTTAAGGAGAAGGGATAAGAAACAAGAAAGAGAATTTGAAGAAATAGAACTAGAAGAGTTAAAGGATAGCATGTATTAAACAGCAAAAAGAGAAGAAACAGGGGAAACTGAAATATGAACGAAACAAGAAATCAATTTAAATTTCTGTAAAAGGGATACAAAATTTTAATTAGTGTGGTGATATAATCACTAAAGGGGGAATTGCCGGAGAAGGTAATACAAAATGTTGTATACCCCCCCATTCTGCATGTTTATATTAATCCGAATAATCAATTAATTGTAATATTTTTAATTTGTTTGAAGTGATAACTCATCAACTTTATTAACAAAATAATTACACGTGGGAATTGCACCTTGCATGGCTATATTAAATTGTAAACTAACTTAAGTATGCATAGTAATAGTAGAAAACTAGAATATTGCATGTTATATGTCGCTTTAGTGATGTATTTGTGATTTGTGCTATATTCAGTAAGTACAAACCACTCTGAGTGTTGCTTCTGCTAGATAAATACACACACATATGGGTATCTGCAAGGGGATAACATTTTATTAGCCATTTCTATGTTTTAATTACGTTTTTGTGTTTCTTTTGCTTAAGTTGACCATTTCGGCCTAACCAAGATCGCTGAACGAGACGTTAAACGTGACTGCCCTGACAACACGAGGTTCTGGGTGAAGTGCGCAGGCGTCACCGCCAGCAGCAGTGGCCTGGACCTGACCCCGGGAGAACATGTACCTTTCAAGGACGCTCCGGGAACCCATCCAAGACCAAAGACAAAGCTCAATTTAAAAGCTGGAACAAGCAAGTTTGTTGACTTCATCATTCAACACCCTGAGAACTGTACCCCGCTACCCCAAATGGACCAATCAGGACTCTCTAAACCCCGATCTTGATACTTTTTTGACATTATTTTCATTATAAAAGTAGGTAGGGAATTAGGGTAAATAACGCTATCGCTGATCGGCACGCTCTTCTTTGACGAACTCGATTTCCTGACGTTATGCTGACGGAGAGGACGGTGACACTGCTGGACAGCTGTTATCCTGAATCTTTGAGAGACTGAATTGCGGCCTAACTTTGCTGAATAAATTCTTCCTTGACTGATTGACTTAGAGGACGACTTTAGCCAGAATAGGTAAATATGATGCCCTAAAATGCAGATGATGATTTCTAACGTTTCTTGCAATATTTCTTAGATAAAGGATATTTGATTAATTGACAAATGTGTTGTGTCGATTATTTAAGAAGAGATTTTGATGGGATTCAAAACTAGATAAATGACTGTGAATCTAAACCTTCAAACAACTAAATGATCCATCTCCTTATGAGAGGGATATCTTAGGTCTGAGGTCAATGTGTTTAAGAGTAAGGTAAAGGTATTCCTTTCATGTCAGCGTTTGGAAGCGTATTTTCCTCAGTAAAATTGGGGTTATGGGCCCCACCAATGAATGTATTTGAGTGAATTTGATGCTGAGGTAGTTGGTCTGTGCCGAAGGGGGAATTTGACGTTCCGCGCTGCAACATTACCATCTCCCTCCCTCTGTGCTGGCCTAGGGAGTATGCAGGAGGGCTCCCCTTGATGTTGCACAGCAATCTATGCACTCTCCTTACCACCACAAATGTGACATGGGCCAACCGGACCTTCGCCCTCCCCACCAACAATCAAATTACGGAAAAACGTCCAGATTCCATCAATCAACAGGTGCCGATGTCAGACAGGTGAACGCCATCACGGTGAAACATGTAGTCCTCCTTGAGCAACCTGTGTGGTATGCGACAAAGGTGACCCCGCCCAGGACATTTATTGGCCATCTTTGCGTTGAGGCACCTCACAGAAGCGTTCAGAGCCCTCGACATCATCCCTGGTCCCCATTTGTGCCGCAGAATCATGTTGGACCATGCGATCCGAGCCTCGGGAATTTTTTTTCCTAACCAAGCAAACTCTGTGAGCAAGGCCTCTCGGACAGCCCTGCGACCCATCTCCACTATATCGTACCCGCCCACATGCAGGATAATCAAGTCCAGGAACTGTGGTCCCCCGTGTGCCTTCATCTCCTCCAACAACTGCCACAGCTGCCCAATTCGGATGCCCCCAATGCCCTGCCAATGGAAGAAAATCTTGTCCCTACACGCCTGTTTTGATTTACGCTGCTGCTGCAACCGGTAAGTGGCCCGTCGTACGAAGGAGTGTCCCAGCACCCATACCACCTTAAAGGGGATGCTATTGCAAGAAAAAAGAGACCAATTTGAGAATGGCAACACAGGGTCATACTAGAGCATAATTTACAGTAACTCAGACCGCACGTAGCGTTTGAGGCATGAGGAAGACCTTCTTCCAATAGGCTTAACCTCATCTGCTGATAAACCCGCCCGCAGCCAAAGTCACCGCCCCCATTCTAAATGAGTGAGAAGAATAGTAATGGGGTCCAAACCCAGACTGCGGAGGGCACTCTTAAATATGGCTGTGAACTGGTATTTTGATAGGCACTCCCCCTTTGCATGGATAAAAAGGGGGTGGGCATGCCTCTGAGGACGGACTGCCAAATATGACCCCATCTGAGCCACCGGGCATACCTAGGCTCCTGTGGTGGGCTTGAGCCAAATTGTGGTACCCCTACCCATAGGGTCCATTTTAGATCTTCGAAATTTGATGGACAGCCCGTTATGTTGTGATTTGATATCGTGGAACTGCAAACCCCCGGCAGTATCTGATTTCGAGGAACCAACTAATTTGCCCACCCTGAAAGCTCCATAAAATGCCACTGTGAAAGCGCCCCCTAACAAGGTTACCTCATACGTGGACGTGCATACAGTTCAGAGGCATGATAACATGTCCTCCAGGGACTTCACATCAAGTGGCCTTCTACTATCCTTCTTTACACCCTCCAGCCTGGCCCAGCCTGCTAAAGCCTTTCAGACCAAGAATGAAATGCCTGCATCCCGAACCCCCCTCTCCTGAGTTTAGCATAAAAGCCGATTGTAGCCAAGTGAGCCCTTGCATATGACATCGGCCTGCCCTGTGCCTTCAGCACCTGCAGAAAACTGCAAATAGCCTCCGAGGAGAGGAGGCCCGCAATGCCTTGCTGCTGCACAAATGGCCTGTAAGATTTAAAGTGTTGCTGGTAAGCCTTCCGGTTGTGCTCGCTTAGCGAGGCTCCCACGAGACCAGCTAAGGCATGGCTCGAATCTTCCACAGAGATATCGGGAACACTGTCATCTGGTCTGCTGCTTGTGGGTGAAACGTCCAGAATTCCTGCAACTTGGAGCGAGACAATGCATCAGCTGCTTGGCTAGAAATTCCTGGAATATGCGCAGCCCTAAACACTACATTCAACTTTAGGCACAACAAAACCAGATGTTTCAGAAGTCTCAGAACCTGCCTACAGGAAGCACCCTGCCTATTAATGGCCTCCACCACTGACATATTATCCAACCAAAAAACCACTGACTTGCCACAGAAGAAGTCGGACCACACTGCGTCCACGACAACAATGGGGAACAGTTCCCAAAAGGCAATATTTCTTGTCAGCCCGCTTACATGCCATGCATCAGGCCAGTCACCCCAGGACCAATGCTGTCCTAGAATTGCCCCAAAGCAAACACAAGGAGATGATGGATGGAACGCTGATGACTTTTCGGACACTCACCCCCAGTCACAGATCTGGGTTGAATCCATCATCATTCTTTAGCTTAGCAGTTCAGGCTGGACTGTTCCCATGAGGCACAGGGTCAAGACTGATTTGCATATAGCTTGGTCTAAACTGAGGTGGCGAAGTGAGCTAAAGAATGATGATGGATTCAACCCAGATCTGTGACGGGGGTGAGTGTCTGAAAAGTTTCAGCGCTCCGTCTATCATCTCCTTGTATTTGCTTTGTTCACCCTAAGTTGGCAGGGTATGCCGAGACGTGGGTCCCTGGCTCGCTCTGTCACTGGATTCACGCTAGCCTGGCTGATGAAGGGTGTTACCCAGAAACCGGTCTCAGGATGCTTGTTTCCAGTTCAGGGAAGACCTGGGTTGTCAGTTCATGCGGGACTGTTCCCATGAGGCACAGGGTCAAGACTGATTTACATATAGCTGGGTCTGAACTGAGGTGGCGAAGTGAGCTAGAGAATGATGATGGATCAACTCAGATCTGTGCCTGGGGGTTAGTGTCTAAAAAGTTTTAGTGCTCCGTCCATCATGTCATCGTGTTTGCTTAGAATTGCCCCAAAACCAACATTGCTTGTTGCATCTGTGAACAATCCCAAAGATTCGCTGGAGACTGGCGGGGTGGCCAAACCACTGTCCCATTAAAACCCTGTAAAAAGTCTTGTCATATCATTAAGTCATCCTTCACTTCAGCTCGAAGCCTAGTATGGTGATGTTTTCTCGTCAAACCAGCCAATGCCCTAGCAATTGATCTGTAGAAGGGGCGGCCCAAGGGAATGATGGCAGTGCAAAATTAAGCTGACCCACGAGTACCTGCAGTTGGAGCAAAGTCACCTTAGCTCCTGCTAGGACAGAGTCATTTCCCTGGGTGAATGCCTTTACCTTCTCAGGCGGCAACCTGCATTCACCTGCCACTGTGTCGCTCTCAATGCCCAAGAACGCCATGCCGGTGGCAGGGCCCACTGCCTTGTCAGGTGCAAGGGGTACCCCCAATTCCTCAAACATGGAGATCAAATCTCTCAAGGCCCGCCCACAGATTCCCGAGGACGGCGGACCCACCACCAGGAAATCATCCATGTAATGCACAATGTCCATGTGACCCATTCTGAAAGTGAATAACCAATGCAGCATCGAGCTAAACTACTTGAAATAACTTCAAGACACTGCACAGCCTATCGGCATACACCTGTCATAGAAATATTGGCCCTTGAATTGAAAACCGAGTAAGTGATAATCGTCTGGGTGAACAGGCAATACAGAAAAGCTGACTCAATGTCAGTTTTTGCCATGAACGCAGCTGAACCAAGTGCCCGCAGTTTCACCAATGCTGCGTCAAATGATGAATAGGTCACTGAACAGAGTGCAGGATCAAGCGCATCATTGACTGAGGAACCCTTGGGGGCAGACAAATTGTGAATCATGCTGAACTGCCCCGGGTCCTTTTTTAGTACCACCCCCAGCAGTGAACAAACATAATTGCGAAAAGGATGCACCACGAAGGGGCCCACTATCCTGCCTAACGCTCATTCTTTTTCCAATTTTTGGGCTAACAAGGTTGGGTGTGTGCATGCTGACAGCAGATTTTCGCAATGTAAACCTGGTGATACTCCCTGAGCAGGTATGCGGGAGCCCATAGAAAACCCTTGATAGAGCAATTGTGCCGCTGGGATACTGATTTAGTCAAAATACATGTCCCTCTATAGTTATCGGGGTGGGTAAGGCCTTACTGGAAAGATGGTTTGGGGTCCTTTCCTTTATCTTTGGATTTTTTAATACATTTAAATTTGGGGTGGGAGGGATGACCGCAAAAGGAACAGGCATGTTTGAATTTACACGACCCTGCAGGCCACATACAAATTTTTCTATTGAACGCCCAACAGGACCCTTTTTTCTCACCCGACCCCCATTTTGAACGAAAGGGCTGCTTAATTAGAGCCTTGTTGTTCACACTCTCTAACCATACATTGATCCCCCCCAATATCCAGATCCTCGACATCAGCCCACCTGAAATCCCTATCATAATCTAGCCTGGCCACCCCAACATACATAGTATGAGCCTTCAGGATCTTATTGGAATAAAATATCAGAGGTGCAGCTAACTCCATTCTTTTCTCCAACATCACAGTCATGAATACGTTAAAGCCTAAAAGCCAATTAGTAATCGACTCCTCTACTTTTGGCTTCCTTTCCTTGGAAGAGCTATCCTTCTCCTTGGCATCCACCTTCCTCCTTTTTGGCCTTAATAGTGAAAATATGTCAATGAACTCGCCCTTCCATATCTTTTCCTTTAGATCTGCCGGGACGTGAGATGCCAATTTCCCAGGCTTGGAGAGCAATGTGTCCTGGCCCCCCAGCTCCCTTCCCCCAATTCCAGGGTTCTTGTCTGCGCACCCTGTTCCTTTACCTGGTGCAACAATGGTGGAAGCATTGGACTGTGCAGGGGCCTCCTGACACCCCGGACCGAGGAGCTGAGCCTGCCCCCTCTCTATCCTGGGCCCTGGCAATGATTTCCACTTGATCTGCAACTCGGCTACTGTGGTACGG
This sequence comes from Triturus cristatus, assembly GCF_964204655.1. NCBI lineage: Eukaryota > Metazoa > Chordata > Amphibia > Caudata > Salamandridae > Triturus > Triturus cristatus. Next base: position 303,451,002 of record NC_140594.1, on the reverse strand, counting down.
AAGTTAGGCGAAGGGACCCATGGGTCCACTGAGGCACAACCACCCTGGTTCTCCATCGTAGAAGCCGCCATCTGTGATAACAGAGAGGTAACCGATGTAAGTATGCCAGCCGTTATGCCCTGAGGTATGCTGGCTAGTCTTCCGGACAGACCCGGGGACAAAGAAAGTGTCGACCCTAGTGCCATGCCCTGTGTGGACCCCCCCAGACCTATTACTTGGAGACCCATTGACGGTGTCTGCGCTGCAGTACCCAGTACTACAGAAGGTGGGGGGCCTGTCCCCCTACAAGTAAGAGGGGAGGACTTAGCCCCATTTTCCCCAGGTGAGGTTCCCTGCCTTTAAGCTGCAAGTGCTTGCAACGTTTGCCTAATGTCAGCTAGCACAGAGCCCACTTTGGTGGACCTCCCGGGGTTCCGGGTCCTAATGGCGTGCGTCCTTAAGGTACGTGCTTTTCCACAATTCACTGCCAGGTACCAAAAGGTTACTTATAGATGTTAAAGTGGTGGATACCACCTCTAGGTAACACAGATCTACACGATTGGGGCCACTCTACAAAAATGTGTGCGAAACATGACTAAAGCATCATGTCTCTACTGGTCGCGGTCAACAAATCCCTCCTGGATAAACTCCAGGTGGTTCATAATACAGCGGCTCATTTAATTCACAATCTATCAGCAAGATCTGCCTCAGTCCCTTTGCTACATGCACTACACTGGATGCCTGTGAGGAAGCGTATCACCTTCAAAATCTGCTGCCTAGCTTACAAAGCACTTAATGGCAAGGGACCCAGCTATTTGATGGAATAACTGATTCCTTGTCGACCAATAAGGTCTTTAAGATCTATGAACAAGTCCCTACTTACCATACCACGTATCAGGAAAACCCGCTCAGGAGGCCGTGCTTTCACATTCCTGGTCCCCCATCTTTGGAATAAGCTTCCCCTACACCTACGAGAATGTACTGCCCACCACAATTTCAAGAAACTATTAAAGACTGAACTATTTTAACTTCTAGGCTTTGCTGACGTTTTTGTTCCTGCTGCGCCGAGATATCCCATTGGGGGTGATTCAGGCACATTATAAAACAGATAAACAAATAAATAAAATGGGTAACACCATTCTGTACAGTTAGATGTATGAAGAACGACCTAAGAACAGTGGGAAACAACTACCTGCTCAAAGAGCTGTATGAAGCACACTCGAGTCCCTACAGGTAACAAGGACCTGTGCAAAGAGCTGTATAAGGCACACTCGAGGCACTACAGGTAACAGGGACCTGTGCAAAGAGCTGTATAAGGCACACTCGAGGCACTACAGGTAACAAGGACCTGTGCAAAGAGCTGCATGAAGCACACTCGAGGCACTACAGTTAACAAGGACCTGCGCAAAGAGCTATATGAAGCACACTCGAGGCACTACAGGTAACAAAGACTTCACATAGACCTGCAAGACGCACACTCGAGGCACCACAGGTAATAAGGACCTGCACATAGAGCTGCAAGATGCACACTCGAGGCACTACAGGTAACAAGGACCTGCGCATAGAGCTGCAAGACGCACATTTGAGGCACTACAGGTAACAAGGACCTGCGCATAGAGCTGCAAGACGCACATTCGAGGCACCACAGGTAACAAGGACCTGCGCATTGAGCTGCAAGACGCACACTCGAGGCACTACAGGTAACAAGGGCCTGCACTTAGAGCTGCAAGACGCACACTTGAGGCACCACAGGTAAAAAGGACCTATGTATAGAGCTGCAAGACGCACACTCGAGACACTACAGGTAACAAGGACCTGCTCATAGAGCTGTATGAAGCGCACTCGAGGCACTACAGGTAACAAGGACCTGCGCATAGAGCTGCAAGACGCACACTCGAGGCACTACAGGTAACAACGACCTGTGCAAAGAGCTGCATGAAGGGCACTCGAGGTATCACGATAAAAAATGTGGTGGGCAAATAACTATATCAAAAATACAGGATATGTCATGAATGAAACTTTCCTGGAAAAATAAAGCACACCTGAGATGACGCCATGAGTAGCATAGCACAGGTCAAAGGGTTGTATCATACACACCCATGGTATTTTGAGAAATAACAACCTGTGAGGACATCTGAATCAAACAAACACAAGGTATCATGTGTAAAACAGAGTTGTGCAAACACCAGCATCAAAAACACATGAGGCACCAGGAGATGAAACAAGATGTCCAGCAAAGTATATCGAAGACAATCAAGATATTGTGTGTAATAACAGAGTACAACACAAATAAACCATCACCTGTACACAGAGTACCAAACACGTCGAGTATCATATGTAATACAGACCTAGGCAAAGAGTTGTGTCAAACAAGTTCAAGGCATCATGAGCAATATAGACCTGAACAAACAGTACTATCAAATACACTGATGGCATCATGGAAAGTGCCAATCTGTACAAAAAATGGCACCATACCATACATACCTACAGCATCAAGGATAATGCTGGCTTGCATAAATGAATGCATACCTAAGCGACAGTGAGCAACATTGAACAGTGTAAATACTCAATAAAGCACACCCAAGTGTATTATTCTAGATAGCTGATATCTCAGCATGGATCAAACCTTGAAGACTCTCTGTGGTGTAGAGATGTTGTCCAAAGCCATGAGAATATTGAGACTGAATATGACACACCCATACGTATACCTTTGTAAGCTCAAAAACAGAAACTAAAAAGCCATTTTATGATCCAAAATGGAAAAAGTGTTGTTCAACATAAATGTCCACCACCTATAATTTGACAGGGCAACATTTGACCCACAATCCATCAAACACAAACACGGCACTAAAGCCAATTGCAGACACTGAAAGAGTCCAAATCCTGATCACTGGTGTTGCACCTCATAGTGATTGCTGTTAGCATTACAGACAGAACCAAAACTAAACCCCAACATTATGACGATAGTCACAAAATAGCTGAGAACCCCGCAAACAAACTCAAAGTTGAGAACGGATCCTATTCTCACATTCAGAGTCAGTCACAAAACAGGGAACATCAACTCCTTGACAGAAGACACTATATAATCCCACTTCCGCATCTTCTATTCAAAAAGCTTTCCTTCATGGTACAAAGAGGCATAATTACAGGAGCTAAGGAACAAAACCTATCCAACTTCTCCAGTCTCCCATTAGCGGGAGAGATGGGCTTTGGGGATGGCCTCAAGAAACATTTCACTAAAATAATTCAGCAGATACCTAATTCAACTAAACTAGAGGTGGAAAGCCAAATATTGAAACCCTCACTTTCTGCAACAACCAAATAAACACAGCATCTCTTTATACTTTATGGAGGATGGATCCACAAAGAGGACTACACGTTTCGCCACAGTTGACAATAGTTCTGTCCCCTCTAGCAGCCGTCTGTTGACCCAGGCTGCAGGGATGTGTCATGTGAGTGAAGATGCCGAGGTGTTACAAATAAATAAAAAAATTCACTAATAACATAAAGTTTTGCACAGCTCTATATCAAGCACACCCTCATGTGTCATACATGGTACATGGTGAAACAAGTTTTCTATGAGAAAAAATTTATTAAAAAGAATCCAAAGTATCATTAATAATACAGTCAGCTATGTTATTGATTTAATGGCATACTAATCTCAGTACAACAACAGTATTGCAATCACCTTGATCATCCATAACATGTAATAGAACCGCGCTGTTTTGGAAAGCTATCCAGAAATGAATAAAATATGAGCAAGGGCACCAATTATATGGATGCATTTCGCTTCCTGCAATTCGCCTAATTTATGTGCCATTGAAGAATTTCGGCACGAGTTTATGTAAATAAAAGTGAATAGGGACACAGTGACAGAAGGAAAAGGGGTCGAGCAGACGGGGAAATATGTGGAGATATAGGAATAGGGAGGATCGAGAACAGGGGCACAGGAAGAAATGGGAACAGCAAGAAGTGGAGGCATGAAGATAGACAAGGAGAGAGAGCCCCTTGATAGGGAGACACAAGATAGATGACAAGCGACATGGGAGGAGTGGTCATGAAAACAGTGACTGAGAAAGCAACACATTGGGACAGTGTGATGTAGCAGGGGATTTCTTGGATAGGGAACAAGGACTGTGAACATGAAGGCAAAGCAATAGCTGACATGGGGACAGTAGGACATGGAAACAAGTAGACTTGGGTAGAGAAAGACACAGGGACAGGAAGACAGACAAGGGGGGCGGTAGAGTACTCGGTGACTCCGAAAATGGGAGACGGAGGAATGGTTAACACGGACAACGAGACACTAAAATCTGGACTAAACCTTACACCGTAGACTCTGGGTCTGATGACAAGTCAGTCATTTTTTTAGAACCCTTGCATTAACCCCTTTTTTCTTATGGGTCGAAATTATGAGTTGAGTGTTATTTAACTCATTTGCTAATTATCAGATGCATCAAACGCCTCAATATTCGTTACATTTTGGCAGGCCACACCCATGGGCGCCCGCAGAAATTTTTCCAGGGGGGGGCGAACCTGGCAAATGAAGGGGCGTGGCTAATGTTAATCAATAGGGGCGGGGCTAAAATGGCAGACAATCAGGATCGGGTAATGTTCAGGCCAACCTGAGAAAAACAAGCATTGGCATAGCCAATAGGTCTCGCCTTTGGGACCTTAAGACTGACTCACTGACTGAAGAACTTATATAGCGCACTTTTGACGAGGCGTCTTGGAGCTGGGTAAGTATGATCCCGGCAGTATAAGTATTTAGTTCTGCAGCAGGTCCCAAAGGCGAGACCAATTGGCTATGCCAATGCTTGTTGTTATATCTGGACATGTTGAGAGGCTAGAGGACTGGGTCTCGATGTCGGGTTGGGAGCACAGCAATGACCTACTCAATTTGAATGCGTAGGTAATACAACCGGAGGTGTGAAATGAAAGGTTCACTACCAGGAATAACAGGAAAGTAGAAAGTTAGGCTGGTTAGAAAGGTAAGGAGGGGTAGAGGCAGGCATGGTGGTGAGGGGAGAAACAGATGCATGCTAGGAGAGCGCTGTGAGAGAGTGAGGTGAAATGGGAAGAGGCACTGAAGGTGGGTCGGGTAAAGACCGTAGTGAGGCAAACAGAAGGGTAGCGAGGGGTGAAGGGTAGAGAAAGAAGTGAGGTGTAGAAGAAAAAGATTCAGGAGCAGAGACAGGTAAATCAAAGCTGGAGAGGGGAGAATAACGCAGTCGTAGAACGTGAGGGGGCCAGGTAGAGAGAGGGAGAGGTGTGTCATAGACAGGTAGAGACAGCTGAGGAAGAGGGAATAATAAAGACTGAGGTAGACAGGTGAGGTAGAGGGCTGCGTTGATATAAAGGAAGTGCAGAGATGTGTCACAGATGTTACTGAAGAGGAAAAGAAGTAGAGATATTGAGAAAGAAGTAAGGCACTAAAATAAGTAAGGGGGTGAACAGAGGTAGAACGAGTGGAAGGGGAGAGAACACGTAGAAGATGAATGGCAGGGTAAAATGAGCGATCAGGCAATGAGTGTGAGGAGTGGGATACAGAGGCATATGTGGCAGTGAGCGTGAAGTGCGGGGTACAGAGGGATATGTTGTGGCAGTGAGCACAAGGTGCGGGGTACAGAGGGATATGTTGTGGCAGTTAGCGCAAGGTGTGGGGTACAGAGGGATATGTCATGGCAGTTAGCGTGAGGTGTGGGGTACAGAGGGATATAAGGCAGTGAGCGCAGGCAGGGCCGGCTTTAGCGCTCGTGGAGCCCAGTGCGACAATGCTTTTTGGCACCCCCAATGACCACCTTCACTACGGTTCTTCATAACCATCCTTTCACAGCGCCCCTCAAGCCTCCGTAACCATTCAGTCTCAGGTGCATTTAATTCATTTTATAGCACTGCTCCTATCAGTGTAAGGTGTCAGAACACTTTACATCACACAGATTACATAGAGACAATCAATCTTAAGTGTGGAAATCAGTGCATAGGAAATATTACATAAGAGGACAAGAAGGTGTAGGAGTCACAGGTCATCCGTACAGGTAGGCAGGATAGTTTAAGAGTGCTTGGTCAGGAGAATCAGAAACCTAGAATTTAAAACCTAGCACCATGGAGGGGGGGTTCTCTTTATTAATAAGAATTGATTTCTACCCAAATTAACCCATTTTGCCACATTAGGATAATGAAAAACTGTGGGGAAATCATAACGCCCTAGCCCAGTTTGCATGCATCTTTGATAACAGTTACTTGCTCACTGTTCCACATTAGGATTTTAACTCATAAAGAGTTATCAACAATATGGTCTCTCTGACAAAAGTGTGACCCACTGACCTATTTACATTACATTATACGCACTTCTTTGTGAGCTGCACGTTCTTTGCAGCAAGCATAGTAACCCTTTGCGCTACCTTAGGATGAGTAGAAACTTCCATTACACAAAACTTCGATCTCTCCCTCTCTCTCTCTAAGGAAGTGCATTAATCACTGCAGTCATTTAGACATTTTTATTGGTGGCTGAATATTTCTAGGAGTCCAGGAAAGAAGCAGGTGCTTTTAAAATCATCATATTAGGGCCCCCTACACGAAGTCAGCACCCGGTGCGGTGGCACCGGTCGCACCACCCTGAGCACGGGGAGTTGGATACAGGGGGATATGTGGCAGTGAGCGTGGGGAGTGGGGTGCAGGGGGATATGAGGTAGTGAAACACAGGGTCGGGACGTCCTGCCAGACATGATAGAGAGAATACTGGCAGATAGATATGTTACTGACACAAGTCTGTGTACGTTTTAGTGGGACCTGAAATCCGGGCTATGCTGCAACCTCAATTTTTGACTTGGGAGAATAATGCATCGACTCCCCCCAGAACTTCATTCAGAAGATCCCTTGCTCTCAAGCTACAGAGTGTTAAAATGAGGTCTTTGTGTCCAGACCCAACCACTCGTGCTTGTGGCCACAGCTCAAACCGGCCATTGTCATTCTGTTTTTGATAATCAGCCACAGACAGAATGACAATGGGCGGGAGGGGCTGCGAGGAGGAGTGCGAGGCGCCCCATCAGGGAGTTGAGGCCTCTGGCAGGGAACAGCTCTGCTCCCTGCAGCAAAAGGCGTCCGTAAAAGCATGGGTGGCTGCAGGGGGGGCAAGGAGGAGCACTCCGGGGGGGGGGGGCAAGCGCCCCTCCTTGCCCTCCCTGTGGACGCCCATGGCCACACCTGCCGAAATTTAACAGGGGAAAACGATATGGTAATTACCATATCATATGGATTTTGGTGCGTTAAACTCCAAAAACCAAATGTTATTCCACAGAAACTTGTCACAGGTGCTATTTATTGCACTCGATAAATAGCGATCCCCTTGGGATTGTGAATTACCAGGTTTGATAAATAGCACTAATACTTGTAATCAGGCCCTCTGACTGTCAACCAAAGGAGTTTGGTTGAACATCCACAACTACAGATGTCTTTGGCCACATGTGGACAAGTTAGGTGGGGGGGGGTTGAGGGCCACTAGTCAGAAAATGAAGAAAACACTAATCACCTTAACAAAAGTTAGGTTCAAATTGAAAAGGTCCCACCAATAGCCAGAAAGACCCCTCTACTGTCAAAGCCACAACCTGCAGATTAAAATCTCGGTTTGGAGCCCTCAGCGGTGGTGTAGAAATGCGGAATTGGAAAACATTGTGCAAGAAAACATCTAATATAACAGATATTATTGTATAACGTGACAACACACACAGAATGGTGATGTAAAATGCCTGCATAAAAGATAATGTGAACCATGGTTTTAACATTTTTATATAGTTCAGCATGGGATACTTTTACACAAGATATAGGAGTATGGTTGCTATCTGGCTGATTTTATAAGGTCAAGACTGGTATTTTAATATCATGTCAGTACAAAAAATAAAAAAATAGCATAAAGCTGGTGTTTCACATTATCAATACATACTTTAAAACAGAAAATGTAATAAGAAAACATGTTAAACTGTGCTGGCTGTACAGCTGCCCTAATGTCTCCTGACTGATAATTAAAATAAACAAAGACAGAAAGGCCATATTAAAAATGAATACAGATGATTTCATAAATTCTACTCAACAATCATGTCCAGGGGCCTGTGCACATTGTTAAAATGTGAACAGATGGCTGGTATTTTTCCTTGGGAAATGTGGTAACCCTATATTGAAGTTATAGCATAATATCTGAAAGGGCTGGGCAGCTCGTGCTAAAATCAGAGGAGTCGACATTTTCCAACTTCCTGAAAATGTGTAAAGATGGACAGTTGCTTGATCTAAATCCATAGGGGTTTCTAGATGGGCAGTATAGTTCTAATGAAAGACTGCATTAAAGTAGATTTCTCGCACCAAGTATGAAAAACATACTCTATCCAATACATACACTCAGTGGCTTTTGGTAGGACTTTCTCAGTCAGCATTGGCATGAGTCATTGTGACTCCATGATCAATATGTTAGTCTCACCTTCTTTCTATTGGATATTTGGTTTATCCTTCCGCCTCTATACAAAATGCTTTGCAGGACTATTTTACAGTTGAAAAGGTACAGAAAGAGCAACGGGAGGAGCACATGGTCAGTGACTGGCTACCGCCCTCCCCCTATGTCCACACCACCCCCGGACACAGCACCCTAGACATGGTATCTTTGGAAGGCGGGAGGTCGAGAGACCCCCCGGCCGTATTTATTAAGTACAAAAACAATAAATTTTAAATTTGCATGATAAACAATTATACAAAAATTCAGCAGGACATTAGATACATTATTGTCAACAGGTGTGAGTGACTATCCTTAACAAAGACTCTAATACAGATTGTTTCCTAACCGAGTCTAACATCCTCCTCTGCATTTTTGTATACTAACATTTCTGGGCCATATGGCAAGGTCGCTAACCGGTGTCAGGTCCTACTAGCTGCGCCTCCCCTACAGGTGTGCGCATGCGCAGCCGGGCCCGGTAATTACCCGGTCCACGCCGTGAACTCCATTTACCCACTGAAGGAGGGCCGTTACTCTGCGCCATCCGGTGACGTCATGAGTATGCGCGCGCGGGGTGGCTACCAGCCTAAGGAAAGCGTGACTCCCCAACCCGCGCCCCTTTGAAGCACCAGTTACCTTGCCCCTGAAGTTCTAGGAGGAGCCAATGGCCCCTCCCCCTGGGCGGGCACCTCCGTAGGATGATGCCCGCCCCCTCAGACCTTCAAATAGTTGCTCACCGGTCATGACCTTACCGCATGCCCCCATACCTAATAAATACGACGACCTATGGGAGAAAATTCTAAAGGACAACTACACTGACTAAAATCACACGTCATGTATAACACCATAAAGCTACAAGGGAAAGAAAAGGCCTAAACACGACTGCATCAGTTACACATAATACAGTATCATTCACTACCTTGGGAGAACAAGGCCTACAAGAAAGCATAGTCAAAAACATAACTGCACAATACCATATTGATCACTACAATGGGAGAAAAAGTCCTAAAAGAAAACCTCATCAGAAACTAACATCTCATAACAGTTTCACGCGCCCAATGCCCGCTAGTTGGACTAGCAACGCATCAACCACGTACTCCAGGGATGGTGGGTGGGGAAAATTTACCGCCCTGCGCGCCAGGGCACGTCCGATGTGGGGGAGCGTCCAGGGAACAAGGGGGTCACCTGGGCGCTCCCCGCCGTTTTAACCCCCCAGAGGCCCGCCCCCCCTCTCCCCTCCGACCCGGATGTCGATTAACGTCATCCGGGTCACGTAGGCAGCCAATCGGTGGTAGGGCGCGCCCCCAGTGAACACGCCCCACCACTGAGAAGTCCGGGGGAGGTCGCCGCACTGCCATGCAGGCGGAGGGGCCAAGGGCCCCCCCTTTCCACATGGTCAGTAACTGGCTACCGCCCTCCCCCTATGTCCACACCACCCCCGGACACAGCACCCTAGACGTGGTATCTCTGGAAGGCGGGAGGTCGAGAGACCCCCCGGCCGTATTTATTAAGTACAAAAACAATAAATTTTAAATTTGCATGATAAACAATTATACAAAAATTCAGCAGGACATTAGATACATTATTGTCAACAGGTGTGAGTGACTATCCTTAACAAAGACTCTAATACAGATTGTTTCCTAACCGAGTCTAACATCCTCCTCTGCATTTTTGTATACTAACATTTCTGGGCCATATGGCAAGGTCGCTAACCGGTGTCAGGTCCTACTAGCTGCGCCTCCCCTACAGGTGTGCGCATGTGCAGCCGGGCCCGGTAATTACCCGGTCCACGCCGTGAACTCCATTTACCCACTGAAGGAGGGCCGTTACTCTGCGCCATCCGGTGACGTCATGAGTATGCGCGCGCGGGGTGGCTACCAGCCTAAGGAAAGCGTGACTCCCCAACCCGCGCCCCTTTGAAGCACCAGTTACCTTGCCCCTGAAGTTCTAGGAGGAGCCAATGGCCCCTCCCCCTGGGCGGGCACCTCCGTAGGATGATGCCCGCCCCCTCAGACCTTCAAATAGTTGCTCACCGGTCATGACCTTACCGCATGCCCCCATACCTAATAAATACGACGACCTATGGGAGAAAATTCTAAAGGACAACTACACTGACTAAAATCACACGTCATGTATAACACCATAAAGCTACAAGGGAAAGAAAAGGCCTAAACACGACTGCATCAGTTACACATAATACAGTATCATTCACTACCTTGGGAGAACAAGGCCTACAAGAAAGCATAGTCAAAAACATAACTGCACAATACCATATTGATCACTACAATGGGAGAAAAAGTCCTAAAAGAAAACCTCATCAGAAACTAACATCTCATAACAGTTTCACGCGCCCAATGCCCGCTAGTTGGACTAGCAACGCATCAACCACGTACTCCAGGGATGGTGGGTGGGGAAAATTTATCGCCCTGCGCGCCAGGGCACGTCCGATGTGGGGGAGCGTCCAGGGAACAAGGGGGTCACCTGGGCGCTCCCCGCCGCTTTAACCCCCCAGAGGCCCGCCCCCCCTCTCCCCTCCGACCCGGATGTCGATTAACGTCATCCGGGTCACGTAGGCAGCCAATCGGTGGTAGGGCGCGCCCCCAGTGAACACGCCCCACCACTGAGAAGTCCGGGGGAGGTCGCCGCACTGCCATGCAGGCGGAGGGGCCAAGGGCCCCCCCTTTCCACATGGTCAGTAACTGGCTACCGCCCTCCCCCTATGTCCACACCACCCCCGGACACAGCACCCTAGACGTGGTATCTCTGGAAGGCGGGAGGTCGAGAGACCCCCCGGCCGTATTTATTAAGTACAAAAACAATAAATTTTAAATTTGCATGATAAACAATTATACAAAAATTCAGCAGGACATTAGATACATTATTGTCAACAGGTGTGAGTGACTATCCTTAACAAAGACTCTAATACAGATTGTTTCCTAACCGAGTCTAACATCCTCCTCTGCATTTTTGTATACTAACATTTCTGGGCCATATGGCAAGGTCGCTAACCGGTGTCAGGTCCTACTAGCTGCGCCTCCCCTACAGGTGTGCGCATGCGCAGCCGGGCCCGGTAATTACCCGGTCCACGCCGTGAACTCCATTTACCCACTGAAGGAGGGCCCTTACTCTGCGCCATCCGGTGACGTCATGAGTATGCGCGCGCGGGGTGGCTACCAGCCTAAGGAAAGCGTTACTCCCCAACCCGCGCCCCTTTGAAGCACCAGTTACCTTGCCCCTGAAGTTCTAGGAGGAGCCAATGGCCCCTCCCCCTGGGCGGGCACCTCCGTAGGATGATGCCCGCCCCCTCAGACCTTCAAATAGTTGCTCACCGGTCATGACCTTACCGCCACAGGCCAGTATTGTTAACCGACGATCTGGCCTCCCCCCCAATCCTACAACTCAGAAAGGTCATGCCCCTGCTTCAATTCCCTGACCACACCTATGAATTTCTCAACACTATGTCATCACTCACCCTAGTCGAGTGAACCACGACTTCTATAAAGCACAATTCGCCCTGACACCCCCTGTGACCAGACTATGCTGCAGCCCTGTTACCCCTGTGCTAACCGGCCAACCTCGAAGATTACCTCCTCCCGCAAGACCCTTCTGCCTAGTGGTAACAAGCCATTCCTCTACTAACTATAGGAACTATTGCGGCGAAGGACTGTATCTCCTCAGAATATCAGTCCTAAAGAAAACCCCGAAACTGACTGAGGCCAAGGACCTATACTTGAAAAAACCACCCTGTTCTCAGCTCTGTCTGTCTAGTCTGCCGGTGTAAAAACGCTAGCCAGCCTCCTCCCTACTGGAATCGCTGCACTCCATGCCGAAGTGTACCTCGGCATAGTCATGTCGCATTCCCAAACCCATGCGAAGTATTCCCCCCGTTCTACCCAGTGGGTAGGGTACGCAACCCCCCACCCAGTGAGGGGCAACACAAAAATTCCAGAGCTGACTGAATCTGACAAAAACGACATACCGTCAAGGAGCCTCAAAAATGGTCTTGATTGACGCCTCGTGATGTACCACGTTGTAACCCAAACCCCTAGTATTATTAGCACCCTGCTCTAAACCTACACAGTTGACCAGCCACACACATAACCCGGTACTCATTCCCAATGTAATTGTACAATTTGTGATACAACCCAGAATAGTGCCCCCAGGGTCCCAGATAATTCCCATGAGCATCCCCCAGGGCCTCATGTACTGCTGAAACTGAACCAATATGCTCTAAGCTATGTTCTGTGTTGGCTGCTGCCCCTACTCCGGAGCCTCCCAACCCACCCAGTGACTAATGTAATTACAAGGTGCATTGAGGAATAATTCCACACCCGGGCACTCCCATTAGCAGGACAATAATGCTACGGTGCTGGATTCATCATAGGGAGTGAACCTCCCATTTAGGACCCCCTAAACCGTGAACTATCTGCATCCCAGCCCAAGGTTCTGGGATAGGCCCCGTGCCTGCCTATCCCCCTACACGGAGCATCCAGACTCTACTCCATGTCCGCATCGATAGGCGCCCGCGTGCATGCGCCGTAATGGCAGTTAACCGTTCCATGACACAGGAGTTGTGTCACCTCTGCCCCTGATACTCGTGTTTTTTTTACCATTGGTAAAGGTATATACTTACAAAGCGGCGCCCTGCCGTCAGAACTCGTGTGGCAAGATTAAATGGTGACAACCATACCCTCTCACTAGAATGCATCAGCAGATCTGCAGGTATAAACCTGCCAGGCAGACGTACTGCCGACTTACCACTAATGGTAACCACAAACGCATGACAGCTATACAGTCCGTTATGAAGCACCATCCAGGCTGGCACCACTTGACCACTGGGTTGATCACCCATCCAACTTGACGGCGCCGCTCGCCCCTCACATTCCGGATCCACCGGTCCCCTTGATTGTCCACTTTTGCAGTCATAGCGGCACGTAGCGCTTCAAGGCACCAGGCGTTGATCCAGGTAAACAAACGAAAATCAAAGACAAATGATTAGTGCCTTACACCGAGAGGTGCCCAACAACGATGTTTGACTGCCTTGCTATTCCGCGAGACTGTACTCTCCCCCCTTTTTCCCCTACTCCCCATAGGCTTTAAACGTGCCAAAAATACGTGACCCACACTTACATTACACTGTGGGAGTGGCTGGGCAATGGTGCATAAATACAACATGACACACCCCAGGCATATAATGACGCCGTGTAACGTACTGGGGGAGCAACGGTATCCTGTGCTGCCATACGACGTACAATAAGAAGTACACAAGCCCCATAAATGCAGAAATCCCGTGTGATACCATACATCATTGTGCACAAATGTGCTCCCTGGATACTAGTGTACAGACACTGAGCAGACATCGGACCCCAGCCCCTACATGTATAATTGGACCGGCGCAAAGGCGCCGTGTGACTGAACGCCCTCCTGCCGCTACTTCCCCTGCACATAGCGCCTAGGGCTTCCTTACCCCACCTTCCTACGCCCCCCCCCACTGCACATATGGATACCCTTGCCGATGTGACGACAAGGCCTATACCTGTTCAGATCCAACCCAGTAACCTACCATAAAGGCACTGCATATGTAACTGAGCGAAAGCCTGCTCCAACCGGGCAAATTACCAACTGTTTGAACAGATCCTACAATGATAGGTCTGAGACCCGTGTTGACTACAAGGTGGGCCACCCTGGCGGGTGGCAATGCTGATGGTACAGGTCCCACCATGTGTACTTGCCTGGTACCTGCAATATTGACCCACTTTGCAGGAACAAACACAGACTCCTATCCTACATTTCCTATCCCGCCAACTTTATTTTCCCTTATCTATAGCTAATCCCCTTAACGCTGTTCATTACAATGTTACCTAATGAATTTGCCTGCTGGCCAAAACATTGCTTCCCGCTATCTAATGAGTCTCCAAACTGCCTGGGTTAGCCCCCCAAAAGCAAATGCTGACTGATTACTGGCCAGCCTATATCACCCATATGTGTTCCCCAGTGCTCCGAAGCCTGATGATGTTGTAAACTAACAAACGGCGGTCGGCCTCATCCGCCGACGGCAACTGTGTACACCTGTAGGTGAGACCTGCGCAATCCGGGAACCTTTGCCATGGGCATCGCCCGCCATTGTCAGTCGGACTCAAAACGTCCCCTATGGATCATTTTAAGTAAATTCTCATTGCCAAAAGAACATTGATAACAGACAATAAAATTCAAGCGACACTTATCATAACGCCAGGTGCCCCACCTCTGGGACACTAGGTTCATACTTCCAATAGGGAGAGTCTTGCCTAGCACTGGTCACAGCCCCTCTGAGGATTTGTTAGTATGCCCGCACTTCCTCATGCCACTAACAGATTGTGTCCCGGCAAAAGGACATAACACGTGTGTGCGTAACCCCGTGACGCTTTCTGCAAGTATCACCCATTTTTGATTTTCACAGTCGCACCGGCGCACATAAATTGCATTTTATGTTAAACGAATGTATTGCCTCCTCCAGAAAGAAAACCCTGCTTCCTAAAAAACATGCATTGGTCAGTACACCAGTACCAATGGTCAACCCATGCAAACGCTCAGGGACCCACTCACCAGCATTCCGCAACATTTGTGACGCCCACCTGCCTGCAATATGTGGCCCCCTTCGACTTCCCCCATCCGGAAAGCTGTCCAGGGTGCTTCCCTTCTTTTCCTTTAAAAATTGTCTACATCTGCCAAGACACAAAATTGGACCACAACCACTGCACCGGGGTGAGGGTCATAAAATGAGCAAAGAAGAGGGCTGT
Organism: Triturus cristatus; assembly: GCF_964204655.1. Lineage (NCBI taxonomy): Eukaryota > Metazoa > Chordata > Amphibia > Caudata > Salamandridae > Triturus > Triturus cristatus. Next base: position 303,435,765 of record NC_140594.1, on the reverse strand, counting down.
ACGTGGCCCCACGTGGATGTAAACCGATGCATGCACAGTACAATACCTTCACGCGTTGGCCCAACCAAAAAACACTCACTGCTTAACATGAAGACCGTGACTCGCATGGTTATATAATGGGCGCAATGCCCAAATGGGCGCGCAAGGCACAACGCCACAAATACACCAACTAAAGAACAATACCTGGGCAAGCACAACGAGAAAACCAAGGCATGACATGTGCAAGTCCCCTAGAATGACATGTACCAAATGCAATCAGAGGCAACCGCCCATCCCCGTTCTGTACTCCGGTCGAGAGGTTAAAAATTCTTCCGCTCTAGTTATAGGCTGCGCTAAATGCATGGTACTGTTACCAAGTTTCCTAAACTTGTACACAATAACTCCGTATGCCTGCGAGTTAGTTAACAAATCACCCACATAGTGACGCAACCCATAGTGGAACACTTACATCCCTGAATCTTGAAGCGCACAGGGCCGTATGGGCCCGCCCCTGGCTTCTAACCATCGGTTAAAAACATGACCCCTCTCCCCAGTTCTAAACGGGTCAGCCAGCCTATATTTGTCAAATCTCGCTCATAGTGGAACCTATGCGCTGCTTGGATATGTAGTTAAGGCTACTCTGTCCATGCCACTCTTCATCCTATTGAACACATCGCGCAGCTGGTTCGTTCCTCTGCCCAAGAAGACACCATCGTGAAGCACTGCCGGTGACGTTGCATTTTGCAGTTACTTCGCATTGGCAAAGTCACCATGTCAACTGGACTTTCCCCTCCTGCTCCCAGTAGCGCGTCCCCCTTCTAGAATATACGCAGCGAACTATCCTTTATTCTTACAAAATTAAACTCATGTATGTTAGAAGTGGGCTTCAAACCCACGCCGCCAAAGGAGACTATGACCTGAACGCAGCGCTTTAGACTGCTCGTCCAAGATGACGCACGTTCTCTCAAACTCGACCCGAAGTTATTGGCGCGCTTCACACGAACACCGCTTTCCTCCCACACACTGTTGTAAGGCACGGGGAGAGTAAGTGACCTGCCCAGAATCACAGGATCTGAACGCGACCTCGAGGCTCCTACTCCAATTTCCAGCACCAAAGTCGAACCACCCCCCCCGCCCAATTTGAACTTTGAAACACCCTTCCCTGGGTGAGCTTCGAACCCCCCACACGAAATCTAGTAGAGGCGAACGTGCAAACCGATCGCGCCAGATCATTAGCATTTATATTTGAAAATGAGCCTTCGAGCTCTTGCATCAGCTGCCGCCTGTTATTCCTTTCTATATTTCGTGCCCCCCTCATGCCAGATCACGCTGCATGCTCACCATAAATAAACGGGGTGAAGGCAGCCCCGCACGTCGCAGCAGATCGACACAGCTGCACCCTCCGCCGACGAGCCCGACACATGTACAAAGCCCAATGCCTAAATCTGGACACGGAGCTGGCTCACCGCATACAGAGACTCTCCCCCCCCCCCTACACGCGATGGCACCCGGTTACTGCTGGGTCACGTGTAGTAAAGAGAGACTTAAGGGCTTCCTGTAACTAATGCCAATCCTTGCTTTTGTTAGGCACGGGGAGATTAAGTGATTTGCTCAGAATCACACGAGGTCCTGTCTTCTAGCCGAGACTCGGTAAAAACAACCCTTGTATATAGCTGAATGGGATCTTGGCAAGTAATGCGTATCAAACCTCCCCCATCAGACTCAACATCAATATATTGCACGTAACAGCCTGGGACCTCACACACACAGCGAACGATCGCAGGAGGGGCGTGCCACCGCCTCCCAGTACCTGTTACTTTCCTAGCACGCTGCCGCCGCCGGATCACACGCTCGGTTCCCCTCTCGTGCAGACGCGGACCACACAATGCCTCCTTCGCTTCCGAATCGCGAGATCGGATTCCTGGAACACACGATGCCTCCTGGCGGACCACACGATGCCTTCCGGCGATTCTTCGTGCTCCCGAAGCCGCTGCCTGCCGTCCGACGTGAACGCGAATCCCCGTCTGCCTCCGAAACTCAGCTACGAATAGAACCTGCAAAATGAAAAAACAAACGAAAATTTACCGCCCTGCGCGCCAGGGCACGTCCGATGTGGGGGAGCGTCCAGGGAACAAGGGGGTCACCTGGGCGCTCCCCGCCGCTTTAACCCCCCAGAGGCCCGCCCCCCCCCCCTCCCCTCCGACCCGGATGTCGATTAACGTCATCCGGGTCACGTAGGCAGCCAATCGGTGGTAGGGCGCGCCCCCAGTGAACACGCCCCACCACCGAGAAGTCCGGGGGAGGTCGCCGCACTGCCATGCAGGCGGAGGGGCCAAGGGCCCCCCCTTTCCAGGAGGTGTCGTAGTGCGAGTTTTTTAAATAGCGCATTGATCTCAACGGGGCTATCGTACCCCTGCTCGTGTCAGTCACCCGACCAACCCTCATAAAACCAGTTCTGAATAGAGTGCTCATGACACGGTGCTGAAACGTCCAAACAAAGCCGCGTCACCACAGCGCTGGCCCTCTTCCCGCGCCGCTGCCCACTGTCTCGCACACCTTGCAATCCGAAAATGGCTCCGAGGCTTGCAGGACCGGAGCATCCATGCCTGGATTAAGGCCGCCCTTAAATCACGTTCCCAGGGCCTGCTGATAAGTTCTGTCTCCGACAACGCATCCTGGCTGCGCCCATTATCAGGCCGCCAAGTGCAAGGAAACCACCTCTGTGACCCTGCCGCCATTGCAAGGACTCCGCTTCTGAAAACCTTATCAGGCCACGGGGAAGGAGAGAGCCAGCGGCGCTGACCTTCTGTCCCCGTGTCACACAAGCCGCGCGTTCTCTCTTCTCTAAATTCCTTTGTCTGGGGCTTTGAGGTACACGACTGGCGTGCTTTATTATTTTTATTTTTTGCAGGTTTATATAGCCCGAACTATCGAACTATAGCGCTTTACATGAGCACCAGTTACGTTACACAAGGACACATTCATTTTTGGTAGGCACGGGGCAAACATTTCACGAACACTTTAAAACCTGAAGAAAGTATTGTCATGTTAAACTTAAATCGTATAGCAAATGCTACTGCAGGTCTCACTAAAACAAACCTACTCTCCATCCCCCTGCGGGCCTTGAATGTTGTACTCCCAACAACACGCCATTTTCCATTGATAGTCATGTGGTGTCTCAGTTGAATTGTGGTTCCACATCACTTAAGCAGGGCCTACTACCGTGAGGCGGATCCGAATCTCCTGAGGATCACGAAGGGCAATTGTATCACAGTGTCCAAAGCAGCCCTGGAATTCTCTTATTAAGTGAGTGAAATAGCTCACCTGAAGTATGATTGTCTGTCGCAGCAAGCAACACACACACACACAACACACACACACATATGAAATAGCAAACCAGTCGTGGAAGCAGGCTTGGCATCTAATTCCTGGGTCTGGAAGGTCAGAAGAAGTGTGAACGGGCGTTTTGAATTAAATAGTTGTGTGCGCTATTACTTAAACAGGTGCGTGGTCCCGGTGTGAGGATTGTGACCGCACTCACAGCCAGATTGATGTAACTAGTTATAAAGACAGTTAGCTTTATCCAGAGCAAGTACGAACTCTCCAAGGGGCATATTATCAAGACAGGCGATAAAATTATTGCCGCTTTAGCGTCAGAAAACAGCCGCTAAAAACGGCGATAATGGGCTTGATAATATGCTCTATGGAATTCCAATTGAAGCCCATGTTAGATGTGAAGGACAGCTAACCTGAGCTTCAAATGGAATTCCATAGAGCATATTATCAAGCCCATTATCGCCATTTTAGCTGCAGTTTTCTGCCGCCAAAGCGGCGATAATTTTATCGCCTGTCTTGATAATATGCCCCCAAGTTCCCTCTTGCACAGGAGAGGGTGCAACAGTGAAAGATGAAGTGGCAGTTTTACACTGCTGCTGGATGGTTGCCCTCCGTTTGAAGGGAGCAGAGGTCCCCTCGAAGGAGAGTTCAGGGAGGTCAGTGCAGCACCCAGTGAGTGATATTTGGTGGGCTGCTCCTAAGAGCCTCTTTGCTCCAAAGCCAGCATTAGTATTACTCTATGGGTACAAAATCTAAAGCTTTGCCTCAATTGAATGGGCCCACACACTGCTGCAAATGAGGGAACACTTCCTTGATAATGCATGAGTGAAACATATTTCCCCACACAATGGATTATTCAAAAGAGACAGCCCAACATCCGAGATGACTTCTGTGATACATTTGATATAGATACTGCCACTGCTGACTGTTTTCCAAATGTGCTGTGCTAGCCCATGGCTAAAATCAAAGTAAAAGTTGTAAGTGCAAATGAAGGGTATGTGGCAGAAGTACAACGCCTCAGCATGAGTGAAGTGTTACCAGCAAAGGATTTTGTCATGTTTTGGTCTCGGGTGGTCCACCAGGCTAACACTTCCCCTGTCGCATGGCCTTCACATGCTTGCTTACCTGCATGCAGGACTTAGGTTCTAGAATGGTATAGTCTGATGGCATTGACGTTTGCAACTTATGGGAGCTGGTGGATGACTGTCCCTGCTCTGTGGGTGCTTTGGAATAAACAACAATCCTCTCACCTGCTGTTTTAAGAGCAGTTCTTCAGTAAATCAACATTTAAAAATAGAAAGTAAGAAGTTTGTTCTGGAACATTGACTTGATGGAGAGGGTCAACACATCTTTGTACATCGCCCTGTTTATACTCCTATCGAAGGAGAGGAGTTGGATGAATTTCAAGAGGCAGTTTGATGCTTGGAGCAAAGTTTCAGTTCACAAACAAGTATTGTGGTCAGCTGGTTCAAATTTATTCTAGTGACCAGCGAGCTGCTCAATCATTTGGGACTTATGTTCCAGATCTCAGAGAACTGGCATCAACTTTTAAACTTGCCTATGGTGGCCACCAATGTAATCTTGTCTGATTTGGTTACTACCACATCCCTAATAATATAGGTAGCTGCAGGGGAAATTTCCTTGAACAAAAGTAGCTCTTCTTACAATAAACGTTGCAGACACCTGATAACGGATCAAAAACATCTTGAATTTATTTTAAGTAGACCTGGTGTGCATACAGACTAAAAGACTAAAGGCAAGATTAGCCAGGCTCAATACCCAATATCAGCATTGAACATTTTCCAGGTACATCTGACGAGAGGGCTGAGGTGTTTTTTCATGCATGCCTGTAAAGGATGAATGCACTGCGGAGTCGGAGTGTGACGATATGGAGTAAATCATCGCTTCATTTGATTTTGAGGGCTCAGACGTATATTTCTGAAGATCCACAAATGCTAGCTTCAGCTAAAGATGCAGTAATGCAAAAAGTATTAGAATGGGTCACTCAGGGGTGGCTGAAGGAAAGGAGTTTGTCTTTTGCCGAGATCTCGTCAGAGTTATCCATCGATAGTGGTTTGTTATTCAGAGGAGGCAAACTCAAATTGGGGGATTTAGTGCACACCGGACACATAGGTATTACAATTAATTAAAAAAGGCTCTGTGAGAGCCAATCGTGGCCCAGGGTGGATTTCGATGAAGAGTTCAAGGTCAGGGGCTGCAATATCTGTAAGTATGATGACAAGCTTCTGATCACAAGAAAATTCCCTATAATGGATGTGGATCTTTTTGAATGGCTGTAAAAAAAGGTTGCATTGGATTTTCTTGGACCATTGGCAGGTTTTAGAAATAAGGGCCTGATTTAAAACTTGGCAGAGGGAATACTCTGTCACAAACATGACAAATATCCAGTCCACTTTATTACAAGTGCATTATAGCCTATGGCACTTGTAGTAAGGCGGACAGGATATCCGTCACATTGTGTAGGAGTCACCCATTCACCAAATTCTACATCAGGCCCTAAATTTGCGCTTTTTCTCATAGATTATAATAATAGTTAACTGTGCATTTCATTAAAACCTTAGATTATCTATGACATTACACAGTTCAATTCAAATTCAAAACTTAGTTTCATGCTGAGGATATACTGTAACACTTAGACATGTAGGCATACATGCCGGACAGTTTAGGACAGTTAACAAAGAACCTTTGGTTGCTGAATATATGTGTTCAGTTTACTCTAAGCTATATTTATAATTTTTGCAAGGCCATAAGCCACAGCATGTCTGCTGTGTTAAAGCATTCTTTTACAGCAGAAGCACATGTTCTGATCCCCAGTCGGTGAAAGGCTGGGAGTAATAGTCCCTTTCTTTCTGCATGAAGACAATAACAGCAGCATCGAATGTGAGCCAAAGATTCCTTATATTGAGCACACAGCCTTCAGGCATCTGATGATCTTGGATTTTTCCAATATTGACATATATCTCTAGTGTCAAATTGAATAAAGTCTTGCATAAAGTGTTTAGATTTCCTTGAAGAGCTTTCTGCCAGGTAAGGCTGCGTTGTGTTTTTGGAGATAGTAATATGCAGAGATGTTTTAGCGATTGGACGGATTATAAATCTATTTAAATAAAATAGCACACGTTTGATACCTTAGTACTTTAAACAGCTGCTGTAAAGAGTTGGCTTCCCAGACCTTTTGCAGGTTTAAATTGTTTAGCACTCAGTGAAGCTTGACAGAGTGGTCGGAATCTCTTTTTTGATCTGTTTTTCTCAAGCTAGAGCCATAACAATGATTTTAGTGAGCCTGGTGTTGCAATCTTTCATTTATGCCAAAAGCCCATAATACATGATTCCTGCAAAAATTGCTTTTTTTGGTCAAGCAAAATTCCAGACGTAGCTTTGCCCGAGATGTGGAGGTTGGACAGGAAAAGGCGCCTAAATAGATTGCATTGTATAATGCCAAGTCAAGCCATTTGGGATGGCTGAAATAATTCCCAACCATAATTTAGTGCCGGCATAAATTTCATTTTAATGACAGTCAGCAGCGGTTTGAAAGAAGGGCCAGTCATGTTATTAGACATTGTTATCACAGCAAATGTGACTGATTTAGATCTTAATTTAAGTTTTGCATGATAGTAGGTTAAACTCCTGTGTCTTGGAAAAGTCTCCAAGGTTCTTGTAGGTCTTGGCTTTTTTGATTTGCTTTCCATTTAAGTCCCACAATTATTTTAACGATGTTCCCTTTCCAAAGACTAAGATGTTCGATTTGTCATGATTTATGTTCAGGCTGTTATTGCTGAAGCATTTTCAAGATGTTCCAGGGTGCGCTGGAGGCCCATGTTAGTTCAGCCTAGGATGACCGTGTCATCTGCATACAGAAGCATAGGGGTCAGGATACCTCCTAGTTTTGGAGGGCAGGCTCTAGCATTAGAATAAGAAGGGCAATGTTTGAGATGTATGGATTAAATAGAACTGGGCAAAGATACAAACTTGCTTAAACCCTGCATGAGAGTAAATCTTAGGGCTAAATTATGAGTCTAGGGGACGATTACGATGGCGGTCGGACTTGAGTCCGCCCGCCATCGTAGTGGGGATTGGGACCGCCCGCAAGTCATGCGGCAGTCCCGCACTCCAAATTATGATGCAACCGCCACCACAGCGGTAGCATCTTGTACTTTAACATTGCGGCGGGTGCTAATGGCTGCAGCACCCGCCGTAAAGCCAAAAAAGCATGTTGTGCATTTCACTGCACTACGTAGCAGGCACCACGTGGTGCCTGTCACTTAGGGAAGTGAAATGTAGGGGGGTACCATGGGTACTCCCATAGTGCACCAACACCTCCCCCAACACACCGGGGTCCCACAACGGGCCCCCAAATCCAATCCCCGCCAGCCTTTCATTGGCGGTTTCGCCGCCATGGAAAGGCTGGCTACAGCCAGCATCATAATTTGATGCCTCAGCGCCATGTGGATGCATACAGGGGGGCACAGCATGTGCCCCCCTGTATGCATGCACCCAAGTTCCTGCATGGTATGGAATCAACAGTCTATGAGTGTAGAAACAGTTTTTGGCGTTCCCATTGTGGTGCTAATTTTCAGGGCACCGCCGTGGGAACATAAAAAAAAGCACGCCAGGCACAAGAATTACTTGTAATCTGGCGAGTGGCCCGACCAGGGGTTTGGCGGTGTGGTGGCGGGGCAGACTTAACACCGCACCGCCAAACTCTTAATCAGGCCCTTAGAGTTTAGTGACTTATTGTCTTCTAGTTTTGCTTGTATTCAGGTATTTGTATAGAGGCCCTGCATGGCTCTAAATAATTTTGGATCTATGTGCAATGCACTAAATTTAGCCTAGAGCAGGTTTCTATTAATGCAATCAAATGTGGTTTTAAAAACAATAAGAAAAGCCTAAAATGTTATGTATTTATTTTCGGTGTAATAATTTGACAGAATTGAGAGTGCCATGATGTTGTCAATTGTGACACTGTTTTCCATAAACCCCGTTTGGCACTAGGGAATTAGATTATTTACTACGTTAATTCTTTAAGATGTTTTCATAGCCAAAATGCATAAAACTTGGTTTCCGCGTCAAGGAGGGCTACCATTCGATAGTTCACTGGATCTGCCATTGAGACCTTCTTGTGTAGGGTCAGAGGATGGAGAAATTCCAGGAGGGTGGGACAGAGCCTGAAAGAAAGCAACCGCGAAAGAGCTGGGTTAGGCATGAAGGCCAATAGGAATGCTCAATTTAAAATATTTTAGAAGGAGTGCCATTCGGCCCTGGTGCTCTATCAGACCTTGCTTTTCCGGTGATGTTTGATACAGGTTTCTCTGAACACCAGTCATGCCCACCTGGTACCATTCCCTAGGTCCTGTGAGTGGAAGAAGTGGCCCGGCTTAATTCTGCAGATTTATCATTATAAAGCAAAATTACATGTTTTTAACAGACAAAGGCAAGTATTGAATTCCCAAGTGTCAGAGTGGTGTGAGACTCTCGTACGTTTATATGATTACAGAGTTTCCTGTGGTCTTTGGTCTTGCAAATCATACATTTTGTGCACCAATTCTCCTCTTCCTTTATGTGTTTGGTTTCCTAAAGATGTTTTTTATGATCTTTCCCTTTTTAGGTCTCGCCTGACACAGCGCCTGCGCTGGTCTGGCGAGGCATTTTGTGAGGGCTCCAAAAAGTGCTACCAAGCCAGCCTAGACCTACAGTGCATGTGCGCGGCCACGCGCGTCCCGCTTTACTGCGCTTTAACACTATTACTTTCACTTTCGCGGCCGCTTTGATGTTTGATCGCGATCACTTTCGCGGCCGCACGGCCGCTTTGCTGTTCTCCGTGAGGCTTCAATAGATTGCAGCAGTTAAAACAAGCATTGGCATAGCCAATAGGTCTCGCTTTTGGGACCTTATAAGTGTTTAGTTATGCAACTTTTGCTTGGCTAAACACTTATAAGGTCCCAAAGGCGAGACCTATTGGCTATGCCAATGCTTGTTCTATTATATTACTTGATTTTATTTTTGAAGATTCTTGCCGATTTTAAAAGATGTTGTTTATCTTAACAGTCTGTTAAGTGCTCTTTCTTCACACTTAAAATATTTAGAGTAGCATGGATTGTTTATTTTCATGCTCTGATACTTGCAGTGTACTATGGTATTTTCATTGTCATGGTTGTTTATTAGAAAACTATTGATGAGCGACTATAATGTCTCCAAGAGGTCTGCTGATGACCCTTGTATCTTTGCTTTCCAAGTAGTTGTTGAAGTAAGCTGCTGCCATATAGGATTTTTTTGTGGTGTATTTGAATTCCATTTGAGCCTTTTGAAATTTGGCTTACCAGATATATATCCTACATCTTGAGTTGAGTTTGTTAGCCTGAAGTTTAATTTAACATTAGTCTCTTGCGGAAAATGGACACTTCCGTATCTCTCAATGATATGAAAGTTTTCAACAGCATGGAAGCACAATAGTGATATAAAGGTATTATCTCGGGTTTCTGTAATGCTGATTGCCTAGCTATATGGTGAAAATGTGCACATTTTTTTAGTCACAACATCAAGTTTTACAGAGCTGTATATAGTCAGGCCCCAGGACGTTCTGCCTATTTAAACAAACGATAGCTGGAGTGTGGAACATCTGAAATCCTGAAATTGGATAAGGATTCAGGCACAGTGTTTCTTGACAACAATATATGGTAGAATCTGAAATGATTTTGAAAGCTAATGTTGCTGTCTGGTCTTGACAGTCCTGCAACATTCCAAGATCCCAAAAGAAAATTACCTAACTGGGTGGAGCCATCACTTAGATTTTTGTTTTTTGTTTACCCCTTTGTTAGGAGCATGTTTTTCCTATTTGTTGTAGGACTGGATTACCTAGTTGACTGAAAGATTATAAATAAAAATGGATTCATGAAACCACCAGACACTGCTAGTGGTATTGACTTTTTGAGGAGTGTTTGCACCGTAGGGTCGGTGAAAAGTACATGTGACAGGAAATGTGGTAAAGTTCATTTCCAATGATATGCTCAATTTCTTGAAGGAAATACATATTGAATAAAAAATAGTCTGTACAACCCCCAAGTGAATGGGCTATTAGAGAACGAGCGTTCTGGTGTGTGGTGTGTGCATCAGATCAGCCATTTCATGTGGATTGAGTGCTGTCAAAGTTATACAAGACATGTTGTGTTTATATCATGTCACGCCACACTCCAAAACTGGCGTTGCCCCTTTCCAGGCTCTTATGCAGCCACAGCCTGTCCTAACAGGTGGAGGGGCCACATCCCCACTGTTTTCTCCAACAAGAAAAGTGTTTGTCAGGCTGAACAAAGGTCAACCTAACAGACACTCCTCTGGTTCAGGTCAGGCAGCAAGGAGCTATACTTGGGCTAAATGTGCAGGTATTCAAATGGGGGTTGTGGGGCGCACACCTCTTCTTCTCATTTTTATATAAATTTTAATTGTGTATCTAGTGGTCCTGGTTGGCGTGCTCATCGGTAAAATGCCTAACCCAAAATGTGCAGGTGCCTGACTGCCTGAGCTAAACTTTACCAGGCTGAGGATTTCACAACCCTCTGGGTGTGACCTCATCAGCCTAGCAAAAGTGTCTCAAGGCCCTCCCCTCATGATGAGGGGGAACGCCACTGATAGCCTCGGACCTGGGCACTTCTGTTTTTAGCCCTGAAGTGCCCAGGGCCGAGTGTTAATCAGTGACACCTCTTCACAGAGTGGGGTGGGGTCAGCAGTCTCACTGACCCCATTCCTCTCTATGACGAGTGAGGAACTGCTGCCTTCCCTCATTGGCTGACCCTAGAAGGCAGCAGTACCAATTCTTTATGAAGTGTCGAAAACGGACCACTAAAACTTGCTCTCTTTAAGCAGAGAGCTTCTGTCAGAATCTCCTAAATCTTCTGAACTTAAGGAAAAAAAACATAGGTAGGTTGATGGTTTTTCCTTACCCCAGAACTTGTTGAAGTGCACCTTCTTCACTCCAGGTCAGGTTCCCCTCTTGAACCATGTGCCTCTTCGAACTATGTATACGGTAGCTGGCTTGGTGGCGCACCAAGTTTAATTTATGACGAAAAAAGCTATCTCTTCAGGGTGCTACAGCCGATTGTGGAAGGAAAAAGTAGTAAAGCTACCTCTCAAGATGCCCAACCTGGACACCAGTGACCTTAAAAACTGCTCCCTATTTCACCACTCCCAGTCCCAACTAAGGTCTTGGAGAAACATCTCAATAGCCACTTGATGGAGTTTGTAGAAAAACAGAGTTTGTTGGACGTGCCACAGTTCTGGCTCCGATAGAACCCCGGAACTGAGACAGCATTGGTGGATGCTGCGGACTGTATTAGGTGGCTAGTGAATGCAGGGCAAGGCGTGACTCTGAACCTTTTACACCATCTCCCCATCCCTGCTGATCTAACGCCTATGGGATTTGAGTATCACAGACAGGGCTGTGAGTCTACTATCCTCCTTCCTTAAGGAGAGATCCCAAAGGGTGATGGGGAACCAATTTCAGTCGGACACATTTTCCCTGCCATCTGGGGTGCCACAGGGCTCATCATTGAGACCTACATGTTTTAACCTTTATGTCTCCCAACTTGCCAGGATCATACGTTCCTATGGTCTACAAATAATCTCGTATGCTGACTGCACCCAAATCATCATGTCGATTTCTAAGGATACAGCAGATAACGTTAACCACTGTATGACAGCAGTAGCGGGGCAGATGGAAAAAACCACCTGAAGCTTAATGGGGAGAGGACTGAGGTGTTACTCTTTGGAACACAAGCTTCTATCTGGAACAATAACTGATGGTCAGATACACTAGGTACCTTGCCGTTTTGAGCAGAGAAGGCCAAGAATCTATGGGTGATCCAGGACAGCGAGCTCTCACTGGACAGGCAGACCAAGCGCACCTCGTCAGCTTATTTCTGTATCATCAGAATGCTGAAGAAAATCTTTACTTTCATCCCTCTCTCGCCACAGAAGCAAGTAGCCCTGTTGTTGGTCATGTCAAGGATTGACTATTGTAATGCGCTTTATTTAGATACCAATAACAGCACCCAAGCCAAACTGCAGTAAGCGCAGAATGTGCTGGCGAGGCTTACTTTGGATATTTCAAAACAGTAGTCAGAGTGCAAGGGATTACATGATCTTCACTCGCTACCTATAAAAAAGTGCATTATGTTGAAGGCTCTCTGCACAGTGCACAAGACCCATTACCAGGTCAGTCCAGATGGAATCAAGGCAGTGCTTCACTGGTATATCCCTGGGAGAAATCTTCGCTCAGCTCACCTCAATTTGGTGACATTACCTAGAGTCCAGAAGAGATGGGGAGGCAGAGCTTTCTCGGTCACGGCAGCAAGACTGTGGAACTCGCTTCCTCATCATCTGACTTAGCCTTAAGGACCTACCTTTTCACCCAACGGGGAGATTTTTCAGCTCATTCTGCAATTCTGCTAAACTACTTGCTGGCTGATTTGGACTACCAAGACTACAGCGCCTTGATACCTACAGGTATTCTCTGCGCTCTATAAATCTGTTAGAAATCAAATCAAATCTTGGCATCTCTGAGGCTTCCCTCTCGGAAAGCTGTAATGAAGGAAAGTTTTATGTTTTTTTATGTTTGGGGCGTGCGTGTATGTATGTATGAAGGAATGTGGTTTTTTTTGTGTATTTGTGGAAGAGTGTTGTGAAAAGTACTGAGTGACTTAAAGCCAAAACAAAGCTTGAGCTAGATTTGATCTGATTAATGTATCCCAGTTAGGAATTTATATGGGGAGAATGCAGTTAGAGTCAACGTGCCTAGAACATTTAAAAAGGAGGAAACCAAGTTTGGTCCTGCGCAACAGGTCATTGATGTTTCTAAATCATCAGTTTCGAAGGACGGAAGCGGTAAAACAAGTAATCTATTAAACCTCTTTCAATATTTGGACAAAATATTGGCTTAAAAATATTGGGAGGCAGAAATATCGGAAAATAAATGGTGATAAGCAAATATCTTGATGCACAAATATCGTTGACAAGAATATAATTTTTTTAGGTAAGTAATTTCTTTTTTTAATAATATCGATGTTTTATTTATTTATTTTTTAATTTTTTATTGAACAGGCTGACAGGAAAAAAAAACACATATGAATACTTACATCAGTTAACGTCTATAATCGAGAAAATTATAATATAGAAAATTATAATATATTCTCAGCGCTAAATAGCAAAACTAAACTATAAACACGGGAAGGGACAAAAAGAATAAGAGAGAAAGAAGAAAAAAAAAAAAAAAAAAAAAGAGGGGAAAATTAGAAAGATAATAGAGACCATCTCATCCTATAAAGGTTCCCCAGTTTTTTTCGTGTTTGCTTAAGGAACGGCTCCCTCTTAGCCGAGCTAAAGCTGACTCCATGGTGTAGATCTCGGTAACCAACGCCCACCAGTCCCAAACCGTGGGTGGATCGGTGCATATCCAGGCTCTTGCCACAGTTAGTTTAGCACATGACATAAGTATTGAGGTCAACGCGGCTTGTGGAATTGGATTAGGATATATATCAAGCAGAACTGAGGCAGCGGTGAATATAGGTGTTTGGATATGTTTGATTTTTAGAACCTTCTGAATGTCCCCCCAATAATCCTTTAGGGTAGGACACGAAAACAGCATGTGTATCAAGTCGGCGGCCTCAGTTGAACATTTTGGGCATTTAGTTCTATCACTGAAAGAATTATTAGAAGACCATTTAGATATTATTTCGGGGGTATAGTATAACATACAGCTCGTTCTAAACTGTTGAAGCCTTAAGCTTGAAGAGCGAACAAGTTTATTAATGTTTGACATGGAGCTCCCTATTTCTCTAGCTGTAATTTTTATACCTAATAACCTGCCCCATTTATCTGCTAACTTAAAACAGTCGTTTGATTTATAACAAGATAGAACGTGATAAGTATCTCTTATAGTTGATTTAGTTTTCCCAGAGTATAGACAGGACCAAATTTCGTTGTCTGTAACCGCTAAGATTTGTTTTTTATTAATCAGATAGTCGTGCAGTTGCAAGTGTTTGTATCTCATAGTTTCAGGGAGATCAAATAATAGTTTAAGAGTATTAAATTCTATAAACCCATGAGTGCCATATAGATCCCCTAATGCATTGATACCCTTCCTAGACCAACTATAAGTTGAGTTGTCGTTAAAGATACCCGGTAAACCCAGGTTACCCCATAACGGCATAATTTGATGGAAATAAGTTATTTTACAGTAGTTTGAGATGTTACCCCATATCTTTATTATGTCTTTGGCGGTCTTAAATTTGACTCTTTTGAAATAGTTTGGATCGTTGGCGCGGAGCAGAAACATGTTTGAATCTTGTTTTAGCATAAGAGTATGAAAGGGGAGTGTTCCTTCTTTAATGAGCAGTGATCGAATACATAAAACAAAAGCAGACCAAAAATACAACTTAAAATCAGGGAAATTCAGCCCTCCCAAATTCGTATTATTTGTAAGAAATTTTATCGACCTTCTCGCCTTTTTATAGCTCCAAATAAATCTGCTGAATATACCGTCCAGCTCTTTAAAGAATTTATTATTTAAATTAAGTGGTATAGATCGAAAAAGATATAAAAATTTAGGCAATATCGTCATCTTAATAAGATTAATTCTTCCAATTAAATTCAGGGGTAGTCTGTGCCATTTTTTTAAGAGTAAGGTAGTGGATTTGATTAATGCTTTGTAGTTTATATTATTAATTTCCTGGATTTTAGCCGTTAGTTTTTACAGCTAAATATGTAGCGCTTTTACAAATTTCAGGAACGGTCGGATTTGGGGTATAATTAGCAATAACCTGAGTCTTTTGTACATTAAGTTTATACCCTGAGATATTCTCAAATTTCCCAGCCTCAGATACAATACTTTGGAGTGCCATCACAATATCTTGTGTATAGATAGCGATATCGTCGGCATATGCTGTTATTTTTAGTGTTTTTGAGCCAGAACTAAAAGGTACAATTTGGGCTTGGGACTGTAAAGCGGATAAAAAAGGTTCGAGTGAGAGAGCAAACAAAAGGGGTGAGAGAGGGCAGCCCTGACGGGTGCCACGGCGTATTGGGAAGTCAGGGGAAATCAAGCCCGCATAAAAAACATAGGCAGTAGGGTTATCGTAAAGGGCCTGTATACCCCGCAAGAATTGTCCCCCAAACCCCATTTTAGATAAGACGCACCAGAGGTAGTCCCATCCCACTCGGTCAAATGCCTTATAGATTTTATGGATATCAACATTGACTCTACAGCTTGTGGCATCGTCTGGGACGCTTGCAAAGCAAGTATCAGGGGATTCACCCAAGCCTACACGATCAGACAAAACATGGAACGTAGAAAGGCTAACTCTTTGCTTATAACCAACATAACCAACCAAGAGGAATTACTAGCCTCTGCACTCCGACTAAAACTATCAACAACAACTGAAATAGGCCTGAAACTTGGACTCCTAAAAAATGAAATTAAAACAAAATTCATACAGAAGTGCAGCACTAAGATCCATAAATTTAAAATTACACAATATGAGGGTGGCGATAAAATTGGCAAAATCTTGGCCTATAAAGTCGCTGAAGATAGAGCTAGTACTATAATTACAAGTATACGGGGGAGCGACAATAAAAGCTATAACCTGTCTCAAGATATAGTAGGACAATTTGCTGATTACTACAAGAATTTATACACCCCAGAAAGCATTCCTAATCCAGACGCAATTCGGTGCTATGTGGACAAATATATAACAAACTCACAGACCATATCTGGAACAGATCTATTGTCCAATAATATTACATTGGCAGAATTACATCAAGCCATAGCTCTTCTACCTGTTGGGAAAGCGGCAGGGGAAGACTCAATACCATTAGAGCTATATAAAGTATGTTTAGCTGAGCTTGAACCCCTATTCTTGAAGGTACTGCAATCTGCTGGCCTTAATGGCAAAACCCCTAAATCATGGAATAGGGCGAAAATAATTTTCTTCTTGAAGAAAGATAAACCTAAGGAGGAGAGAGGGTCATATCGACCCATCTCTCTTATAAACGTTGACGCAAAAATATTTGCAAAAATATTGGCTATAAGATTATCCCCTATACTACTTAAGATTATCAATCCACAGCAACATGGGTTTATATCCGGTAGAGACACCACTATGCACGTAAACATGGCTATAACGGCATTCGACGTAGCGGAGATAGAGACCACCCCACTCGGCATGAATAATATCGATGTTTTAATATAATTTAAAATTATATAGGTGCCGATTCCGATCCTGTAAAACCCGGGTACAAATGGTCGTACGGAGCGTTTTCTCCGTACGACTCGTACCCGGGAATTCCACCGTACAAACCAGCAAGTAAAAAACACCGTACGGCTAAAAAATACATACAATTCCGATCCTGGACAGCGCGTACGCGACGTCCGCACGGAGTCAGGCAGCGTTTTACAGACCAGCAAGTACGATTCGTACCCACAGCACTCCGCACGGCTATATTTTTACGGGAGCCAAAAAGTGCCGGAAAAGCTAAGTACGCCATGATGCACGAGGAAAAGGGGGCCCGCTACGCGACGTACACGCCATCACCCACATCGTACGTGTCATCATGTACGGTGCGTACCCCAACATTGCATATGTACGGACCGTACCCCCAGCCCCCTGTATGTACGCGCCGTACCCCCAGCCCCCGTATGTACGCGCAGTACCCCCAGCCCCCGTATGTATGCGCCGTACCCCCAGCCCCTACCCATATGTACGCGCCGTACCCCCAACCCCGTATGTACGCGCCGTACCCCCAGCGCGTAGCGCTGGGTGTACAGCGCGTACATACGGGGCTGTGGGTACGGCGCGTACATATGTGGGGGGCTGGGGGTACGGCACGTACATACAGGACGGCGGGTACGGTGCGTACATATGGGGGGGCTGGGGGTATGGCACGTACATACAAGGCTGGGGGTACGTCGTGTACATACGGGGGGCTGGGGGTACGGCGCGTAAATACGGGGCTGGGGGTACAGCACGTACATATGGGGCTGGGGGTACGGCGCGCACATACGGGGGGGCGGGGGGTACGGCACGTTCATACGGGGCTGGGGGTACGGCGCGTACATACAGGGGGCTGGGGGTTAGGCACGTACATACGGGGCTGGGGGTATGGCACGTACATATGGGGGGGATGGGGGTACGGCACGTACATACAGGACGGCGGGTACGGTGCGTACATATGGGGGGGCTGGGGGTATGGCACGTACATACAAGGCTGGGGGTACGTCGTGTACATACGGGGGGCTGGGGGTTAGGCACGTACATACGGGGCTGGGGGTATGGCACGTACATATGGGGGGGATGGGGGTACGGCCCGTACATACAGGGCTGGGGGTACGGCGTGTACATACGGGGGGCTGGGGGTATGGCGCATACATACGGGGCTTGGGGTACGGCGCGTACATACAGGGGGGCTGGGGGTACAGCGCGTACATACGGGGCTGGGGGTATGGTCCGTACATACGGGGGTGAGGTGGGGGGGCCGTACGACTCGTACCCAGGGCACAAGTGTACCCGGGGTAGGGGTCGTACACAGTTCGCTCCGTACGGGACGTTTTCTATACGCTTGTGCATTCGGAACGCCGGTACGGATCGGACTTGTTCGCTCGGACTTCAGTTTTACGACTCGTACGTAAAACTGTCCGGGGACGTCTCGTAGACTTTTCCCGAGGCGATTCGTATGTATTTTTCCCGTACGAATCGTACTGCACCGATTGTACGGTACTTGTACGATTCATACGTAAAAAAATACGGATTCGAGTCGTGCGGGAAAAAGAAATCCAGGATCGGAATCGGCCCCATAGTGGTAAAAAATATAGGTTTCTTATTTATTTGAATGTGTTTTAGTTGATATATTAATTTTATATGTTACTATTGTTTATATAGATGGCATTCTTTTTAAATATAGTGTGTATTTTAAGTGTTTTAGAAATGTTTATTTAAAATTTTATTATAAATTATAATATAGTAATGGGTTGTTATATTTATAGTGGGCTATGGTGGGAAGTAAATTAGGTAATAATTAATCAACAATTAATTGTTAATTAATTATTTGATTGATTTCAATTATGGAATAATTGTTTGTAAGAGTCTAGGGAGAAAAGATAAGTAGTATTAAAATAAGAATGTTATAATATATTTGAATTAATTATTTCATTAATTTCCAATACGCAAAATATCAAAATATGGAATACTGAATTGTTGTATTAATATTTTAGTTGCAGGATGCTGGGTTTGTAGAGGTATAAAGTGGGCAGTCATGTAATTAATAATTAATTTGTTAGTTATTATTTGTAATTCAAATGTAAATATTTAAATTATGGACTATTTAATTCTTTTATTTATATTTTAGTTGGGGGCTGCTAGGTTTGTAGGGGTCTTGGCTGGGAAGTTAATTAATTAATAATTAACTAACAATTATATGTTAATTATTTAATTGATTTTAAATATGTAAATTATGGAGTTTTTATTTTTAAAGTTATATGTTAAGGTGTGGGCTGATAGATTTGTACGGGTGTAGGGTGGGACTTTAATTAAGGATTGAATAACAATTATTTATTAATTGATTATTAATTAATAGTAATTATGCAAAATGATTAATGCGTTTATATATATGTATAATATAATATTTATATATATAGAGAGAGATGTTTTAGTTAATGAAATATTTTTGTATAAAGAGTACAATATTTTTTCTACATCCATGGCGTTACTTATATATGTAATGTGTTTGAAGTGAAGTACTTTCTCTACTCTTGTTTAGACTTGAGTAGGAACAGTAAATTTAACCTCTTTGCATTTTGAATTTTTCATACTGTTGCACAGACTGGAGTAGGAATAGTACGTTTTACCCCTCCAAAGTCCAACACTTCCCCTACTGTTGTGCTGTTTGGAGCAGACATAGTACATTTCACCCCTCCGAAATCCAAAGCTTTCATTACTGTTGCACAGGCTGGAGTGGCAATAGTAGATTTCAGCTCTCCGAAATTCAGCGCTTTCCCTACTGTTGCACAGACTGGAGTAGGAATAGTAAATATCACCACTCTGAAATCCAACTTTTTCTCTACTGTTGCATGGACTGGAGGGACATAGTACATATCAACCCTCTGAATTCCAGCGCTTCCCCTACTGTTGCACAGACTGAAGTGGGAATAGTAAATTTTACCCCTCCCCTGTTTCTATCAATCACTCTAATTATGTTCGTCACATCAATGCTAAAATTCCATCTCCAGTCCTCAAACTCATCCTCGTTCGTCAGAGGATTCTTACTCCTGATTCCTCTGCCACTAATCAGAGGATGTTCTGTGTAAAGAAATGGTACGGAATGCCACCTGTATTGTTAAAGTACTCTGCCTGAATTTATATTTTATTATTTTTGCTACCTATGTCAAGTTCCTGTCTTTCCCTAGTGTTTATCAGAGTACTACTGCAACATGGTCTATTTTACTTTGTATCTATTCTGTTGTTCTCTTTGTCAGTTTCCCCTTTATGTTTGCTCTATTATTGTTTTTTGGTTTCCCTTTGTAAAAATGAAGGTATGGTATGTTTGGCTTGGGAAACAGCAATAGCAATGCAGCCATTACCAAATATAACCTTTACAACGCAGCCGTTACAATGCGAGTGCCATTACCACGCATTACCATTACCATGTAGGATTTTACAACGAATGTGCATGTACCACGCATGCCTTTTACAGTGAATTGTGTTGTAAAGGCATGAATAGTAAAGATGAATGGGTTTTAATTTTAAGTATTAGGTAACTAACTATTAAGAGCCTTATTATGAGTACGGCGGTCCACAGGACTTACACACTCACGTTGGCGGTCCGACCACAGCCACACTGCGGGCCCACCCGCAATAATAGGAGTGTGGTCAGACCGCCACAGGACCGCTGCATCTGCCAGGGATCCAGGATCCCATCCCATGGTGGTGGTGCAGCAGTCAGGAGCACTAATATGCTTGTGATGCCGCTGAAAAGACTACATCATCAAACACACCATGAAACCGTAAATGCAATTACTAATTAGGGTTCCCACTGCAATCGAAAAGGAGCCTCTGGTACTAACATTCAGGCCAGAATAGTGTACCAAGGCTTCTTTTGCATGCAAATTGCTTTCAAACATAACCGAGTGTCAGCGAAAATGGCATGAAACATTCCTCCATATCGTCCAAAGGACAGACAGTCTTCAACCTCCAACCACAAAGAGCATCTGGTACACACCTTCTGACCTAGGCAATAAACATGGCCTACGTGGAAACTGTGAACAGGGCTACTTTTTTATGCACATGCCATAAAAATAATAAAAACAGGAACAATAAAAATGTCATGAAACAGTGCATTAACAAATGTTAATAAACTGTGAGGCAGCATTGAGAAAAGAAACTGTTTAGCTTTAATGTTTTATTTTATTTAAGAATACAGATATACATGGGGCCATACTGCCATTCCACATGAGGAGAATATTATGATGAAGAGGCAATGAAAATAAAAGAATTGTGAATACAATAGTTTAGAAGGGAATATGAATGGCAATTAGTGAAGATCGCATAAAACAAGGGGGAAAGACAGAGAGAGGAAGGGGAATAGAATACGTGACAGGTACCTTCATAAGTAATATCTAGAGAATACAATGTATCAAAAGATTATCACAAAATGTCATAAAGGCAACATTTGTATTAGAACTCTAATAATGAGCATATAAGAATCATTGTTACAGATCAAAGAGCATAAGAATTTGTGGAAGAGTTTGTAAATTATATCTGTCCAGTCTATGGTTGTGGCACACTAAATTCCAAAACTCGTTAATTTGGAGATTTTCTGCAAATTTCCAGTTAGAAGTAATCCCTTGTATACCTATTGCTAGTCGAAGATCTACACATTTATCAAACTTTTTGTTATTTGACCATAATGCATGTAGCCCACAGAGAAATATATTATCTAAGGAAAACGATGCAGAAATCCCAGTAATGGTAGCAATTCTATTCCAAACTTGCATTCAGAACTTGGAAACTATTTGACAGTGAAAAAGCTCATGAACATAGGTGCCAGGATGACAGTTGGGTTGCCAATAAATATCTTACTTTTTAAGTTTAAGTTTAAACATGTGAGTAGGAGTAACAAATTGTCTGTTTTAAAAATGGTATAGTGTTTGTGTTAAATTATTGGGACTGCCTGTGGAATTCATTTTGGCTCAGATTTAATCCCATAAAGAAGGAGGTCAGCTATATTGTAAATCAGTTTCCCACTATGTTTCCTGTTTAGATTTTGGTCTGTCTTAAACAGGCACAGTAAGTTTTTTTGTAAATAAGGTAAGCTGTGGGAGTTCTGTGTGCTATAAGTAGGTGTTTGTGTATCACCTGTTCTAGTGAAAGCGTGGGAGAAAGAGGTAAGAGCCTGTGTAAGAAGACCATGCAGTATGTTATATTGTTTAAGGAATGTAGATGGTAGATTAAATGATTGGGAAAGAGTTTGAGAAGAAATAACTGAGATTTTGAGATAAATTGAGAAACAGTGAGAAGATACTTGTCCATCCATCTCTTCAATAAAATAAGTTTTCCTTTAAAGATAAGCATTTTCTTATCCCATATGGGGCTTTGAAGACATTGATGATATATAAAAGCAATGGAGGCACAAAGAGGTTTAATCAGAGAACAAGAAAACAAGATGAGTGATGATAACTAAAACTTGGGGGTTGGGACATATACATAACATGTTTGCGGGAGAAAGAGAAAATCGTAGGATTCTATTACAAACCATAACCTAGGTTCTGTAATAGTAGAATAAAAAACAAAGGATTAAATCTGTTTAATGCCAAAAGTCATATGATAAAGATAGAAGTCAGGGAAGTTAACACCTTCGGATGATTTGATGAGTTTTAGTCTATTCACTGATATGTGACACATTTTCCAATTCCATAGGAATCTAGATAAGATTTTATCCAGAGAATTACAGTATTTCTTGGAAATCTTAATTGGTAACATCTGAAGCGAAAATTTCAGAATGAGGAGAATCATCATTTTAATTGTATCTAGAGGATCCCATCTTGATAAGAATAGAGGTGACCAACCCAGGGTGAGGTGTGTGATTCTAACGATTATACTATCCAAATTGATTTTTACGGTGTCTCTGAGGTTGTTGGTATAAAATATCCCCAAGCATTTAATCTTAACAAGATTCCAAGATATTCCTGGCAGAATAAAAGGACCTTTTCTGCAGTGTTTATGAAAAGGTAGGACTTCAAATTTATCTAGGTTGAGCTTGCATGCCAATACCACAGAATAAAATCTTAACTCTTCAAAAGAAGACAGTAATGAGGTGTCAGGCTGTGAGATGAAAATAAGAATGTCATCTGCATAATCAGTATACTTGATATGTGTGTCTTTGACCTGTAACCCATGTCAGGTGTCAGAAGTTTTTAGTCAATGTAAAAAGGGTCCTAATGCTAATATGAATAAAATGGAGAGAGGGGACATCCTTGCCTAGTACCTCTGTTGACGTTAGAATAAGAAGATTGTACGCCATTTACCAATATCGTAGAAAAAGGAGATGAATATAGCAAGGAAATGAGTTGGAGAAATCTGGTGCCGAAACCATTCAATTCTAAGGCTATCATAAGGAATTGCCAATTGACTATCAAATCCTTTCTCTGCATCCAGAGTAAGTGTCGCTAGAGAGGAAGTATGTTTAGTTGATTTACTAGTAATAGTCAAAAAGGTACATGATTTATCTATGATGTTCCTATGCTTGACAAATCCAGACTGCTCTGGGGAAACCAGATCAGGTATAAGATCAATTAACCGAATGGCAAGGGCCTTGGCAAATATTTTGCAATCAGTGTTTATCACAGATATTGGGTGATCATTTTTACACAGGGTTAAATCACAGTCCTTTTTTGGAATAATACATATCATTGCCTCCGTGAAGGAACCAATAGATGAATTTATAGACAGAAAATGATTAATAAGCATGAAAATCTGAGGAAGTAGTACGTGAAAGAATTGAAGATAGAATTCAACAGTAAATCCATCACAGCCAGGCACCTTACCTTTAGGCAGACATTTAATTGATGCTTGAAGTTCATCTATATTGAAGGAAGATTCCATGAAGGAAGCATCAGTAGTTGTGAAGGTACGAGGTTTAAGATTCGCAAGTAGTGAAATTGCGTGAGCTTGAAGCAGGTGTTGCTGCAACCTCCTGAACCTGGGCGTATGCCCGGTGGCAGGTCTGGCAGGTCAGTCGACCACCACTTGTGAACACCACCTATAATATCCACCTTGCGGTTGGCTTTCAGAGCTTTGCAGATACGAGAGATCATCTCTTCGGTGGAACCTGGGTCCAATAGTAGCCACAGCGTCTGGGACTTCTCCGGCTCTTCTGAAAGCCCAACCTAGACGACGCGGGCCATGCCCGAAATCTTGGCATACTGTAGGAATTGACCAGGCCTTAGCTGGAAGCAATACTGGGCTTGCTCCAATGTGAGGAAGGTGCAGTTTACATACAGGTTGCAAGTCGTGGAGCAACCCCCAGCATAACACTGTGTTAAGTCCATCACTTATTGAGTCTGCTGAAAACAGGGCGGCCACTAAAGGGGTAGCAATTTGGTGTATGGGGCACTGTGAAGCACCAAAGCGACCACCTGTTCCCATACCACCAGGGTCTGGTGGACGACAAAGGGGCAATCAGTCAGCACCCTCAAGCCCACTGGCCTTTTGCTACTAAGAAGGATAATGTTATGTTATGTTAATTTAATTTATATAGCGCGGCTGCTACCCGGAGGTGTCCTGGCGCTTGTCAATACAGAATCCGTGAGGGAACAACAATGGAGCGCTAGAGAGTAAAAAGCCAGGTTTTGAGGGCCTTCCGGAACATAAGATGATTATCAATCGATCTTAAACGAAGGGGTAAATCATTCCAAAGTTTGGGGGCCGCAAAGGTGAAGCGCTTGCCGCCCCAAGTAGCCTTACGAATGAAAGGGACCATAGCCAATTTGGCTTCAGAAGAGCGTAGAGATCTAGCAGGGGAATACCTAGTGATGTTTTGTTGAAGGTGTTGTGGGCCCAGTTTATATAGAGCTCTGTGGACTATGCACAGAGATTTAAATTGAATTCTGCGCCTGACCGGGAGCCAATGAAGATCTTTGATTTTATCCTTAATAGGCGCAAATTTGGGAGTCTGGGTCAGGAGTCTTGCTGCTGTATTCTGGACCCGCTGTAACTTCCCTAACAGGCCTTCTTGTAAGTTTCGATAAATGCTGTTACAATAATCCAATTTAGGCATAACAAGAGATGTAATGACCGTCTGTTGGCAGGATTTGGGGAGGTAGGGAAGCAATTTCCTGCAAGTCCTAAGCAGATGGGAGGTGGAAGAAACAATGGTATTGATTTGGTCCTTAAAAGACAATTTATCATCGAGATAAATGCCTACATTTTTTACTTTGGATGTAGGTTCTGGTAATAAGCCCATGTTATCTGGCCACCAAGATGGATTCCAGAAAACCGGGTTGTTGCCAAAGACAACAACCTCAGTCTTATCAGTGTTCAACTTAAGACTGTTATCAGCCATCCAGGAGCCTACCGCCGCGATGCACTCCTTGAAGCGAAGGGGGGCAGAAGCAACATTGTGGGGTGAGAGGGAAACCACGATCTGTGTATCGTCTGCATATGACGTAAGGGAGAAACCAAATGACTTGATCAGTGGGGCAAGTGAGGTCACATAAACGTTAAACAACGTGGGGCTGATGGAGGAGCCCTGTGGCACCCCACAAGGAAGCCTAAATGGCTTAGACGTAAATTTTCCCAGGGCAACTGAGCTTACTCTCCCTGCTAAAAAGGATGAGAGCAACTCCAATGCTGAGCCTCCGACACCGATCTCATGCAGTCTATCAATAAGAGTGGCATGATTCACGGTGTCGAAGGCTGCAGAGAGGTCAAGCATGATAAGTGCTGCGTGACCACCCTGGTCTAAGGAGGCTTTAATTTCTTCCGTTGATTTTAGCAGGGCCGTTTCTGTACTGTGAGCACTTCGAAAGCCATATTGAGTGGGGTCAAGGAGATTGTTCGTGCCCAAGAAGGTGCTCAATTGGCTGTTAATGGCCTTCTCCAGTATTTTTGCCGGTAGGGGAAAACGGGAAATTGGCCTAAAATTGTTGGAATTGCCTGGGTCAAGCGAGGGTTTCTTTAGAAGGGGAACTATGGATGCTATTTTCCATATTGATGGAAAGATACCAGTTTGTAAGCAGTTATTGAAAATAGCCGTGAGGGCTACGGCAGTTGGCTGAAGAGCCAATTTAACAAAGGCAACAGGACTGGGGTCCAGAGGGGAGCCAGACTTGGCATTAATGATAAGTTTCATAATTTCTGTGGTGGTCATGGGGGCAAAGGACATAAGTGTAGGGCTGTTTGATTCAGCAGCTGCTGAAAAAGCAGAGCCAAGGGAGACTGGTACAGATATATCATTAATGAGGGGGGAAAAGGAATTGAAGATGTGGCTAACTTTATTAAAGAAAAACTCGGCTATGTCCTCACAGAGTTCTTGGCTTGCCACAACCGGGGAAGGAGGGGGCGTTGAAAGAGAAGATACAATCTGAAACAGTTCTTTAGATGAATTTTTAGATTTAGTGATCCTATCCGCAAAGTATTGTTGTTTAGAAGTGTGGAGTAGAAGTTTGTATTGAGAAATGGAGGCTCTATAGCTGCATTTGTCCTCCATGATGTAATGCCGACGCCATTGACGCTCCAATTTCTTACACTCAAGCTTCTTGTTTTTGAGAACAGCATTGTACCAGGGCGCCGTGGGAGAGCTTCTAGTACAACGGATTTTGGTAAGAGGTGCGAGTTTGTCTTCTGCTTGCTTGATCCAGCCATGGTAAGACGCCGCAGCTGTATTGGGATCTGGTGAAAGGGAGGGGAAGGTAGCAATAAGGGTAGATATAGCGTCGTACTCATGGATTTTGTTCCATTTCCTAACAAAAGCGGTATGACGAGTGGGATTTGGATTTGTGGAATTGGGACAGGCAAGCTGGAAGAGTACAACCTGATGATCTGACCAGGTAAGTGGGAGACAACTGGAAAAGGTCAGATTAGAATTATTAGTAAAAATGCCATCCAGAGTGTGGCCTGCCTTGTGTGTAGGACCCTGCACTACCTGGGAGAGTTCGGCGCAGTCCATGAGGCTAAGAAGTTGGGCCGTATCCGGATCTGAGATGGCTTCCAGATGGAAATTGAAGTCACCAAGAATGGTGGTATTGGCATTATTAATATCGTGTTCCAGTGCCTTCCCTAAATAGAGAAGGAATTTAGACTTGGGGCCTGGAGGTCTATATAAAAGCGAGCCTTTAAACACGTGTTTATGTGAAAACTGAATTTGAAAGTCCAGAGCTTCGCATTACGGGGATGAGGTGTCAGTCGTAGTGACCTTCAAGTGGGAGCGATAAATAATTGCTAAGCCTCCACCCCTTCTGAGTGGGCGATTAAGCGTTAGATGATTATAGCCTGGGGGCGAGGCGGCAATAAGGTCAGGCCCGGAAGCGCTATCAGTCCAGGATTCGGTCAGAAAAGCAATGTCAGTGTCACTCTGGTCGATAAGCAGGGCACATTCGGTGCTGTGCTTAACTAACGATCTGGTGTTAAGCAGGAGACACTTCAGCGGAGGTGTAGTAGTCACTTCTGTGGTGGGAAGAGCATGAGGAGGAGAGACCAGTAGTTTATAAGGGATGAGCAGGGGAAGGGAAATGTGACAATCTTGACAACGCAGGTGTGCTTGGCAAGCAGTGTGATGTGGCATGATGCGACGACATGCTAGGGTGTGCCCTGAATTATTGAGTTTT
Organism: Triturus cristatus; assembly: GCF_964204655.1. Classification (NCBI taxonomy): domain Eukaryota; kingdom Metazoa; phylum Chordata; class Amphibia; order Caudata; family Salamandridae; genus Triturus; species Triturus cristatus. Next base: position 303,408,569 of record NC_140594.1, on the reverse strand, counting down.
CTCAGCATATCACTAGAGTAACAGATACGGGGCCGACTGCCCGGACTGTGAAACAGAGAGGGGTCATAAGTGCTAGGTGCAGCCAAGGCGCGGACGGGCGCAGACGGGCTTACCTTTGGCGCGCCTTCGGCGCGCAAGCGGCGCGCCCGCTGCGGGCGTCCGCTGCGCGGCCGGCACATAACTGGTTTATATAGTGTCAGGCTGTCACACCGCCTGGAGCACTAACCCTGACCTTTGCCGTCCCTGGTGGTCACGTGATCCGGGACCCCGGGGGCACGAAGGCGTTCCCTGACTGTCCCTGCTCTGCTGCTGGGACTTGCTGTGAGTCCGTGAGCCTGCTAGCAAGGCGGTGCAGTCGGCGCAATATAAGTAAGTGAGCGCGTGCACAGGAGTTAAAAACAAGAGCAAATACAAATTTAAAAGTAAGAATTACAAGTGCCTAGCTCCCGGCTTCCGCATCAGGAGACCGTATATGTAGGAAGGCAGCTCCTAGGGTGCTTTAAATAGTCTCGGCTGCAGTGCTAACCCTGACCTTTGCCCTCCCTGGTGGTCACGTGATCCGGGACCCCGGGGGCACGAAGGCGTTCCCTGACTGTCCCTGCTCTGCTGCTGGGACTTGCTGTGAGTCCGTGAGCCTGCTAGCAAGGCGGTGCAGTCGGCGCAATATCAGTAAGTGAGCGCGTGCACAGGAGTTAAAAACAAGAGCAAATACAAATTTAAAAGTAAGAATTACAAGTGCCTAGCTCCCGGCTTCCGCCTCAGGAGACCGTATATGTAGGAAGGCAGCGCCTAGGGCGCTTTAAATAGTCTCGGCTGCAGTGCTAACCCTGACCTTTGCCCTCCCTGGGGGTCACGTGATCCGGGACCCTGGGGGCACGAAGGCGTTCCCTGACTGTCCCTGCTCTGCTGCTGGGACTTGCTGTGAGTCCGTGAGCCTGCTAGCAAGGCGGTGCTGTCGGCGCAATATAAGTAAGTGAGCGCGTGCACAGGAGTTAAAAACAAGAGCAAATACAAATTTAAAAGTAAGAATTACAAGTGCCTAGCTCCCGGCTTCCGCCTCAGGAGACCGATAATGCACACTCCTCAGCCTCAGCTGCCTGGTATACATTACTTCACTGTAATCTCCCGTTGGTTTTGGACCCCTCCTAACGTCTCCTGCTTGCAAGTGAATGGCGAGCCCACCCTTCAACACCAAAGGGGGTATTGATTAGGGGTGGGCGTAACTCACGTAATTCTGTGGAGCATAATCACCCCAAAATTCTGCAAAATTATGCGAAAATTCTACATTTAATGGTATTTTCTTTGTACAAAAATCACCCCTCATGTCCAAAATGGATGTGAACTAAGAAATAGCGCTAAATGCAACAGAACATGAATAGTTTGTGCTCTCTAAATGTGCACTAAGGGTAGGGTTTTCCCCCAACTTACTCCCAACATTTAACGCAAGCTTCTTATTGTAAAAATCACCCTTGCATCCAAAATGGATGCAAGAAATGCATTTTGCACTAAGAAAATAGCGCTAAATACAATAGAACATAAAAAGCAGCCCACTAAATGTGCTCTCTTGGTAGAATTTTTTTCCACCAAAACTATGCATGTGGGCATAATTGCATTATTATTGTTCATTCTGTGCCAAAGTGTAACAGTGAATTTCCAAATTACTTTGATTACCCCTGCTTGATTGAAATTCCGCCCAGGCCTAGTGTTGACATAGGAGTCAAAGTGGGGGATCAGAGATTGTTTCTGTGCCCAAGCATTGGAATCCCTTGTTCCAGTGCCCATGCACTGGAATACCAGATCTCAGGGTTAAAATGTCACAGTGCTCAAGCTGCTACAAGGGGTGGAGTTTTTCTTATAGGGATTGAAGTGTCGAGTTAGGTGAAAGCAGACACATTTTCTCATGTCTTGGCAACCAACGGAGCCACTAGGGCACATGAGCGGCTTCAACAGACTTCTCAAGAGGGAAACTATCTTATCAACCACTATGCTTTGTATGATACTTGGTGGGTCTTAGAGGTTTAAACCTCACTGGCAACCATAACAAACAATCCATAGTAAGAAAGGATCATCATGTCAGATTCCTGGTCCAATTAGATGCAGTCAAGGGCACACACTCTAGGTTGTAGGAATAGCTCACCATAGTTCCTTGCACGGAGGATCTTCATCCTGGCTTCTTGGAATATTCAGTTGTGGGCACCACAACCAGACCCCGTCAGCTACACAAGAGGATGTTAGTTGCTCTAAAATGGAGGGGTGCACTTTTTGTGCCTGTCCTGATTGCAGAGCCATGCTCTGGAGTCTCAAGCTATTACTGGGAGCCACTCAAGAACTTACAGAGACCTGCTGCAAGAGGGACACGGGGCAGAGATTCATTTTCTCCAGAGCCATGCAGGAAGCATTCTTATCTAAACTGAGGCAAATAGCGCAGTTAGATGGGAGCAAATAAGGCTGTAAGAAGGTGGTAAGACAGGGACTGATGGGTTAAGTATGCTTGGAGGATTATACGATTAAGAGAAATAAGGAAGTGTTAGGGTAATGCCGGATGAGATATTTAGGAGGGGTTCAGAGGGGCTTGGTAGGGTAGTAGAGTTGTAGTGGGTAAGATGGCGCTGAAGCACTTCGAGGGTGGATGTAGGTTATGGGAGTAGGCTGGTGGAATGATTAATGTAGATAGAGGGAGGTCAGAATACTGAGATAGGAGGTTGGAGGAAAGGGAAGTAGGGAGGAGTGAACATAGCAAGATAAAGCAGAAGGCTTTGGCAAGGCAGTATAAGGTGGATACTTTAGAAAGGGCACGGAGGGGATAGCAACAGGATGATGATTACCAGAGAAGGACACGTAAGGAACAGGCAAGGTAGAACAAAGTGGAAGGGGTGAGGAGTAAGCGAAGCAGTTAAAGTGGTGATGAAATTGGTCAGGAGAGAAAAGTCTTTCTAGACAAACAGCAAGCATGTACACAAGTTGAGACAAGATGTATAGCTTTTTTATAGTGTAGGACATCCTCGAATTTGAGCGGGTATTAGAACCTCTGGGGTTATTTTCTAAGGGGTTTGCAGATGCTTGTGTGGCTCTGTGCAACTTTGTGCCAAGCCTGCAGGCTTTTATATTGATAAGCAAATTGCTGAAATGCATTGCGCCACATGAAACACATTAGTAAATTACCCCACCCCGTTCCTCAAGTAGGCAATGTTCCTTGAGGGTAGTATGGAAACTCATTCCACTGGGAACAGCCTAGAAGTAGTGAAGGAGCACCCGACAGGATGATGCAGCTTCTAGGGACTATGTAAGCGGCATATCGCAAGATATTGGGATACGCTGCTTCATGGAGAGCACCAAAGATTGCAATAGGTCCCCTTAAGGCTCTCAAGTCTCCTTTGTCAGTTTTCCCATGCAATGCACAAATTCCACCAATTTCCCTTTCATTAACCATTGATTATATGAACAGGTTTTTTCATCCCCCTCCTTGATACCCTGACTCTACCTTCCATTCCCTTGCTTTGCTTCTTTCCTTCCCTCTCCATTTCCTCCTCTACTGCTTCCAAATCTGCCTCTTGATTATCCAATGTGTTTATAAAATTCCTCCTTGAGCCCTATTGTCTCCATATTTCTTGCAAAGGAGCTTGTCCTTTCTATATTCTACATGGTGGCTGGTCACATTCATCAGGGGCAGTGGTATCCTTCCAGGTGAGTGGTGGAATAGGGGACTGTTTCCTGATGTTACCTTTGTACTCACTGTTCTTGTTATAATGTGATAGGTTGTTTTTGCCATAGTAACTACTATCAACCATTGAATCTATTACAAATGACATATCTATGGTTTCTCAGATGATTTGCTTTCATTTACATTTTTTTCTTCACAACACGTGTCAAAATCTTAATATATATATTTTTTAAACATGATGCAGCTTCCAGAAACTATAATGAAATGTATGAGTCTTTCAGGTCCACCGAAAAGCAGCATCTTTCAAACCATCATTTTTTAAGGGTCTTTTGGTCCAAAGGTATTTGATAGACTTTGAGGTCCACCCTGCAGCAACGAGGGCATAGATTTTCAGGGAGAGTCAACTTTCAAGTTACTCTGGGCTAGATGCATCAAGGAATTTTAATGATCGCAAATGCTGCGATTCAGTATTTACAGCTGTTTGAATGCTTTTTACTACATGCTAATCCCATTTCAGGCGTCAGAAAATGTTTTCTGATTCCTAAAATGGTATACCAAATAGATATCAACCCAGTTTCTGGAAGGAGAATGTTGTAGGCATCCAATCCAAATAACAATTCAGTATCATATGTTTAAATGTTTTGCAACTGAAATCCAGACGCAAAACTTTGACATTTTACTGATCCCAGTGTTGGGGTGGTAACTCATTCTCAAAAGGGAAGGAGCCCCAATACAACAGCTTATCCTTTGTGAATTAAAAAATAAATTTGTTGGGGAGTAGGCTTTGATTCACTGCAGCACTTCCACTGCTAAAACAATTCTAGTTAAATGCAGCCACATTTTCTTTAAGGAAAATGGACTGCATTAAAAACAAATTTACTTTATTGAAAGGCAGTGACAGACATGGTACTCTGCTGACTCCAGAAGCCTACCAGCTATATGATGGCCTCCAATTGGAATGAGTCACAATTTGGGACCTACCTCATAAATACTAATGACGTAGGCCAGATTACAACCCATTCCGAATCGGAATTTTTTCAACTAACTTATTTGTATATAGGTCCGTTCGGAAAATGATTTACTGTTCGCAAATTACGACCAGTATTTTGCCAGCAGTAAAGAGTTCATTTAAACCTGGGATTTTAAGGGTCTATTAGTCAAAGGATTAAGGGCCTGATTACGAGTCTGACAGTCTTCTGACCACCAGACTAGCAGTGGCGCAGGAGTGGCGGTCCACCGTTTTGCCAATTACGACTTACAAAGTCCTATCGGCTGTGGACTTCCTTCTGCACCAGGGAACAGTCGCTCCCTGGCAGTGGTGCAGAAGTGCCATAACGCATTATGTTGAGCAGGGACTGTAGCAATCCGGCTCAGCATATTTTGAGTTTTTGCACTGCAAACCATTTTATGGCAGACCCCGGAATGTAAAAGCTGGTGGTGCAAGAATAAAGGGGGCCCTACAGAGCCCCCCTGTCTCCCATGCCATGGAGATACATTCAGGGGTGCACAACATGTGCCCCGCTGTCTGTATTACCCCCAGTTCCAGCACTGCATGAACGTCACCCCCCATGCCGTACTGGACCTTTTTGGCCGTTCGCATTGTGGTGCCTGTTTTCAAGTCACCGCCATGGGAATGGCCACAGGACCACCGACCGTATTACGAGTTGCACATTTCCAACTCGTAGTATGGTTGCTGGTCCTTGCGCGGCTTTGGCGCAGTGGGGCTGGCATTGAGCTGGTGCCGCTGTGCCAAAGTCGCAATCAGGCCCTAAGAGTCTATTTGATCCACCTACACAAAGCATAGGCACAACCCACAACAAGAATCACCCTCCACACTATTAAAGAGTCTGTTGGTCCAGAAAATGATTTATACTCTATGGGGTATACCTAGTCTTACGGTAGGTGCAGCCCACATGAAGGTGCACCTTCCAAAAATCATCACGCAATTTAAGATTTTATGAGATCCAGCTACTGCCTTTTTCAAGTCGGCCTCAGAAGGAGGGTTCAGGTTAAAAGTCATATGACCATAATAACTAAATCCTGTGGAGGGAGACTTAAATGTAAAGAGAAAGGTACTAGTCAAGCTCCAGCTGCAAATGATAAATACAAAAGCTGGCACTGCAGACAGAGCTGATACACACTTGTGAGTAGGCAGCGTTGGTATTTGGCAACCCTGGCATTCAGCAGCGCGAGCCGCGTGATCCTAAGAAAACCATTGGGAGCCTAAACATTTTTTTTTACAAATGAATGTCTGGAAGTTATGTGTACATCTAGTTCTTTTTCTGATCATCAACAGCACAGATTTTCTCTGTAGATTTAACCGCTCATTTTCAGCATATCTATAAATGTCAGAATACCACGAAAATGACTTTGCCCGCAATCCTAAATATGAACGCTTAGTTCCATGACTCAAAGTTTATTACTATCAAGTATTACAACACTTAATTCACCAGCTGTACCGTTATTTTGTAGTTTCTAAATACTAAATACTCTGGCTATTGGTAGTTGGCTGCCCTTGTTAAATTTTTCCTCTCCTCATAAAGTTTCTGGCACAGGCCTTGCATCATGTTAGCAATGATTGCAGGAGGAGGTGCTTGAGTTCTGGTTTAGTGGCATCCATTCTTCCTCATGCCAAAACACAAAACCAGAAGTTGGAATAGAGGGGGGAAAGTTTTTCGATGCATATGTGCATTTCAGTGAAAGACTGGGTCATTCTGTCATTCACTCAGGACAACATTCAGGTTAAAAATAACCAGACATTTCTATCCCATCTTGCTCTTGCGAGATGGGATAGAAATTTCCTTTAAGGAAAATGGACTGCATTAAAAAAAGTTTACTTTATTGAAAGTCAATCACAGACATGGTGGTCTGCGGACTCCAGAAGCCCACCAGCCATGTGATAGCCTCCTATTAGAATGAGTCACAATTTGCAACCTATCTCATTAATATTAATGATTCAGGTCGGATTACGACCCAGTCCGAATCAGAATTTTTCTAACCAACCTATTTGTATATGAGTCAGTTCAGAAACTGATTTACTGTTCGCAAATTACGACCAGTATTTTGCCAGCAGTAAGGAGATTAGCTGATCCTAGGTTTTTAAGGGTCTACTACTCAAAGGATTAAGGGCCAGATATACATAGACTCAGGTTTGCAATTACATAATAGCGAATACTTGCAATTCGCTATTAGGTAATTGCAAACAGCTATGTTCAACAGTGTGTTTGACATTGTTTGCGATTCCCAGTGGGTTGCAAATTGACATACTCATTAATATTCATGAGGTAGGTTTCCGTTTGTGACCCACTGGGAGCCGCTAAAATTACAGGAATGGTGGCCTGCTGGGTTCAGCAGACCACCATGTTTGTGATCGCTTTTAAATAAAGCAAACATTTTTTTTATGCAGCCCATTTTCCTTAAGGGAAAACAGGAGGTGTTTTGCAAAGGTAAATTAAAAGTTTTTACGACCAGTCACAAAGAGGAAGTGGTATTCCAATTTGCGAATGAGTTACCACCTACTTGAAGTAGGCGGTAAAATGCGAATGTTATCAGCCACAAAACATTCACACACACCACTGTGAGTCACTGTTAGGAGGGTACGCCCTTAACACGCTACTTCCTAATACCAAATAGCTAACCCATTTTGCGATTTGGTAATAGGTTACCGTATCGCAAAATAGCGTTTGGAACATTGGAAAATGCTTTTTATCAGTCAGAAAAGGCCCGATTCTTTGAATTCGGCCATTTGCGACATGAAGATAGCTTCGTACATCTGGCCCTTAGAGTCTATTGGATCCACCTACACACAGCATAGGCACAAGCTACTATAAGAATTATCCTCCACATCACTAGGTATTTAAGAATCTGTTGGTCCAACGAACGAATCATACCGTGCAGGGATATACCTAGTTTCACTGTAGGTGCAACCCACATGAAGGTGCAAGTTACAAAAATCAAGCGATTTAAGAGCTTCTGAGGCCCGGCAGCGACGTTCTACTTGGACGCCCTGGATAGGAGAGTTAGAAAAGGCGGAAGTAGATGGCTATTGCAAAGTCAGGTCAACCCAGAAGGAGGGTTCAGGTTAAGAGGCCGGTTCTTGGCTTCGTCTAATTAACTACAAGAACCTACACAGGTCGCCAGGATCTTTTTACTTGCAGAATAGCGTAGAGGGAAGAATCACAATTATCAAGTCGTATTTACCACAATTGGACATCTCAGGAAAGAAGACTCATAATCTGGGAGGTTGACCTTTTATTATCAGCAAAAACATCTGAATATATAGGCACCTCAATACCAAACACAAAAGATATATGGGGATTAATACAAATGCTAGTCTGCGAAGAATTCGCATACGACTGAAAATGAACAAGATTACAGCTTCCAAGAGCATCAAATACCCTATGGCAATCGTGATATCAAAATTTAAAGTCATCAATCAAATCATTTCTGTCCCTACTCTACTCTAAGGTGACATACCTACTTAACATTCCCTTCCAGGTGAGGATCGCATAAAAGGTGTCAGCAGTGAAGCTTCCTAAGAAGTTTTCACTATATATGAGAGCTCGATCTATATTGCTCCTTTCCGTCCCTCGCCTAAGTCTCGTCTCTCCACCCACGGGGCTCTGTCCCTAATACAAAACCCCAAAAAGCGGTACACGCCCTTCAACACACCCCTTCAGGCAGCCTCTTTCTTCAGTATATTTCCATTTGGGTCCTTTCTTCTTCCATCCACGAATTCGACCTTGGGTCCCAGGCCTTCTCTGTACCAGGAGTTGCAACTTTACATTCCAATCCACTCCCTTCACGTCTACTCCTTCTGTCTTCATTCCATTTGAACAAAGGCTCTTTCTAACTAATGAGCTACATGGCCTTGTACCTGCAGCCAAATGCTGAATAAGAAAAAACCCCTAACATCATGAGGTTTCACAATACACTGTATTTTAAGCTCTGCTAGAATCCTGCCGCCTTAATAAAACATGGCTAAAATAAACGAGGCCTTCACTTTACACTCTTGGTTAGGCCTAAAACTAAACACTCTATCATTAGTAACTCTAATTATTCGTTCTATACTTCAGAGGTTTACGTTCTTCATCCCTCTAACATGGCTTTATATATGTGGGTGCTGACTAACAAAGAATATGGTGCACCCCTACAATTTTCGCATCAGTCCCGCTCTATCAGTCCCCCCCTTTGATGACAACTTGTCATCACACAAATCCATCTACATAGAAGTGGTAACCATTCCACTCTGTCGGAAACCTTCCATTCTTTTCAACTCTTGGTACTGATTATCTTGCATATGTGCCATTCGTCTTTCATGTCCCCTGAGAGTCCTCTCAGCTCTGTTTCCTCGGTGCCACTTGTATGCCCTCACAAGTCCCCACAGACAAACCACACAAACCACCACAATCAAAATTGGCTTCAGCACATATCCAAGAATTCCTTTTCCCAAATCTGCAAACCAGCTTCCTACGTGCCCAAATCCTTTTCCAATCTTCTCCCACACATTATCTTCTGCTAATATTGCAGTTTCTTCATGAAGTGTGGTAATGTTGACTATATATTTCCTCAACTCCTTGCTGTGGTCTGGAATATATGTGCAACATTCCTGAACCTTCAATGTCTTACAGACTCCGCCCTCTTTGGCTAACAATACGTCCAAAGCAAGACGGTTTTGTAAAACCATTGTCCTGATCGATAACATCTCTCCATCCACCAGCAACAATGACTTCGCTGTGTTCATTGACAACTCATCCACCACAGTTGCTAATTTTCGTATTTTCACATCATTTAAAATCACACCCAAACCAGGTATGATTGCTCCAAAGATATTGCTGGAGCAGAGTTTTCTGTTGAAAATTCATTGGGTTTTGAAGCTTCAGTTGTCTAAACGTGGTAAAAATAAAATTACTAATTTTTAATCATTAATTATTTGTTTTGTGTAAATGTTTTTTTTATTAATCAACATGTATGTATTAACAAGAGGGAAAAAACCGACACGAGGGAAACGCTTACATGTTGCTATTGACAATGTGTATGTTTTATTAAATAAACGTTGCTGAGTGCTGTTTATTTTTAAGCACGAAACGCTTTTGAATTAATGCTTTTCTGTGTTGCTAAAGCTAGATAATTGCATACACATAAGGGTATTAGTGGGGTTAACACTGTTTAATCATTATGCTGTGGTAACGTTGTTTTGTCTCTTTTAATTAAGATGGTCTATTGTGGCCTATTGTGGCCTACTAAAAGATGGCTGACTTTTGAAGCCTGGTTTCGAGTGAGAATTTGTGATGGAAAAGGCCTTGCTGAATATGGACGCGAGTCATCTGTCCACAGTCCTTGCCTGGTTAAAACTTTCCGTGAGGACAGCAGCAGATCTGGGCATGTTTCCAGATGCATTGGGACAGCAGCCTTGGTAGCCTTGGAAAACAAAGGAGCTTTAAAGAAAGACTCTAAGCTGTGAGCTCACCAGAGGAAATATGTGGAAGTTGAGAAGAAACATTTTTAGATTTAGTTCCTGTTCTGTCTTTTTATTTTTGTGACTTTTTCTGAGCGGAGATTTTTCAAAATGTAGCGATGCTACATCCTTTCCTTCTCGCTCTGCTCAGCGGTTCAGCGGATGAAGAGAAAATTAAATGTTTCTTTCCTTTGTTTGAATTATTATAAATATATTAGACCAGAGAGGGTTCCATTCCATTGCGGTTTTACTTTCTTCCCAAACCTGCGTTGGTGAGGATCGATGCTGTGAGGACGGTGACTTGGGAGATTTCTACCGAGAGACTTGTCCTGATGACCCATTCTGACATTTAGCTAGAATAGGTAATTATGAGAAAATGATTTATTCTGATTAATTTCTTTTGACTAACTTTAGATAAAGAATCATAACTTTAATACGGTGTTGGTGATTATTTCTAGTCAATTATTGAGTACTCTATTTGATTTTTAATGTATAGATTGTTTAGATCATGACAATTGCAATAGCTAGGTCTTATCGACCTCGGTGTAGGTGTGGGGTTTAGGAGTTTAGGAGTGTTTTTTCCACAGGTTCGATGCTAGTAGAGTATTTGAGTATATGTTAGTGAAATGGGCCCTAGTGTATGGTGAGTGAATGTGCGTGTAACTGTGAAATTACTCTATCCGTGGAAGTAGGGAGATTTTGTACACCCCAATCTGCATCAAGTTACTGGTAGCAGAGGATGGTTATTGATGATTGTCTTGATCTGATTAGATTGCTTGTACATTAGCTTATTGATTATTGATTGATGTTGGTATATGTACTAATACTATATGTTGGAGTCGTTATGTTGAGTTATATGTAGTGCTTCTGGAATTTGGGAGCTAGTAGCAGTTCCGTAGTAGGGCAGAGGGAAGTATATGCTGCTCTCGGGAGAGACGGGATTGTTGGTCCTGTATGTATGCAGGAAAATTCACATTGTCTGGGTTCGGAATCAGTGACATTGTTATGTTACTATTAGAGATATTTCTGGTATATAAGGAGTGAGTATGGTAGTGAAGGTTATCTGTGAAACTCTGGTTTTAAGTCCCAGGGATCCGTAAGGTTCGCCGTTAAAGCTTATTGCGGGAGAAGTAATAGGTATTCTCTGAGCTTGTTTGAGAAACTTTGATGTGTGTTATAATTCTGTAGTGGAGCAGATTGTTCGCTGTTCTCGGGAAAAGCAGGATTCTGTGTGAATGTACTATATTTTCTTGTATGAATGTGTGTGAATGTTTATACATTTAGTTGATTGTAAGACTCTTTGGACAAGTCCTAGAGGAAACAGTTAATGAATGTGTGTTAGAAGGGCAGAGTAGAGGGATGTGCTACTGTGTCAACGAGAGGTTTCTTGTGAAATAGATTTTCTTTATTATTCTTTGGTTAGCGAAGCAGACAATGGAGATGTTTATATGTTGTAACTAATAGATTTTGTAGAAATTCGACACGAAGTCTACTGAGAAATTTTGTAAAGGAGGGGTAGACGACTGACAGGAGACAGGAGCGAGAAACTGCAGCGACTGCTGACATCAAACAGACCGCGCTCTCATTGGATATTAGATCAGAATAGTGCTCGCGCTGAGATTGGTGCATTGGTGTGAGCCGCGCAAGGATTGGTGGAGCTATTTTAGTGACGTAACGTTCCAGGATTGGTGCGTTAGTGTGAGCCGCGCTGTTATTGGTTGAAAAATCATATTGTGTAGTTGTATTACGGAAGGGATTAGAAAGTTTTGGTAAGCGTTAAAATGTATTACCAAGAAGAGAAAAAGAAAAAATCTTTGTTCAGAAAGATTAAAAATTGGTTCGACAAGGATAAAGATGTTAAAACGAGAGAGGGTGAATTGTTACCTCCATCGAAAACGCCTGCATCCTTCATGGCTGCGAGATATGGGTATCATACCTGTATATGGTTGGAGAATTGGGTTAGGTATACCAAAGAAGATGGAGTCTTGGCATTTCCAGAACATGGTTCATTTAATCTGGCCGTGTTGAAAAATTTACGGGAAAAGATGTTATGTCTTGACCCGAGACCAAGGCCGACACAATTCGAGGCTTTAGTGGAATGGGAAGAGGAAGTACATGAGCGAGAGAAACAGAGGTCTGGAGGCAACTATAGGTATATGTTTGGGAGGAGACATGGTCGTGAAACTCATCATGATCGAATGACCAGATGGCGAGATGCTAGTATGTCAGAGGGATTATATCCTGTGAGAACAGTTGAAGAGGGAGCAGAAAGGGTTCCTGAGGCAGAAGTGAGAAGATATGGAGTTAATGAATATGAGGATGAGGTTTTAAATGACATGATTTACAAAAGACCACCTCCATATAGACCGGAACCAGAAGAGAGTACACCAATTGTTTCTCCGATAAGAGATACGCATCGTATCATTGAGACAGAAAATGTGACACCTGAATTAAGAAGTGGTAATCCTTTCAGGGAGAGAGAAAATAGAAGCAGTGGCGAAAATACGAGAGAATTAGCCAGAACTACATCGGAGTTGACTGAAAAAATCAAGGAACTGACAAAAAATCTAGATGCTGTTACGGTACCCGTAACCATAGGTCCGGTTATGCCTGTTTTTGATAAGCAGAGGAAGGGTGAGAATGGTTTGGTCATTCCATATGTTGGGAATAGATTGACAAGTTTGGCTGGTGCTTCAGGAGATTCAGGGAAAAGGGCAGGAAAATTCAGACATAACACCTGTAATGAAGAATTAGAGGAGTCTAATTCAGGACTGGATGCTGGTGAAGCTAGTTGTTCAGGGATGCCGATTTTAGAACCGCAGAAGAAAGTGGTTCCAGTGAGAAAATCTACTGAAATAACAGCTGAGGATTTGAATGAATGGATGAAAGTTCTTCAAAAGAGGGATAAAGATTCACAAGCAATTGATGTTGCTAGGTTACGTGTAGAATTAGAAGAGCTTGTTGCAGGGACAGTTCCAACAGAAATTCTAAAAAATCATCATGATGGTGAATTATTATTCATGTGTAAGAATATTACCTGGAGAGCGAGAAATACACATGACAGATTAAGAGCAATAGCAAATGACTATGGAGTTGACATTGATAAAGTGAAAGTTTTGCAGAAGTCTTACAGGATGGATTTCACAGACAAGGATATAGAAAATTTGAATGGTACTGGTAGAACGGGACAGATTAAAGAGATGATCGCTTTATTGCGAAAATGGGGTGATGTTGAAAAATGGAAGGATAGATGGTACAAAAAGAGAGAAGAATCAGGGGATAGGACTTATTCAGCATTTCCTGTGAGAGAAAAGGAAAAACCAGTGGATACTTATCCTATGAGAGAAATACCTGGAGGAGGATATGTACATGTTCCATGGACCAGACAGGATATTTTGTCATTTACGAATGATTTCCCTCGATTGAGAGAAAACCCCATCGAGTGGTACAGGCAGGTAGACAGGTTTGTGAAATTGTCAAAAGTGCTGTGGATTGACCTGAATAGTCTGTTTGATATAATTGTTCCAGCAGACTTGTGGGCTGAGTGTAAAATAGTTGTGAGTTGGCCTACTGAGGAATATCCAAGGGATCAGAGAACAGGAGCACCAGATCCAGAAGTAATGAGAAAGTATGAACAGGTGATCGTATACCTGAAAAATAAAGTACCTCCAAAAGAAACAGACTGGGTTAAAATAGATCGAACACATCAGGAAGCAAAAGAATCAGTTCATGCTTTTTACGAGAGGCTGATACTGGCATTTAAACAATTCAGTGGAGATGAACACCTGGGTGACAAGGATTTGAGTCATTTTGTATACATATTTGTATATGGCCTGAGACCTGAGATTAGTGAAAGAATTCGTGAGCATACTGTGGATTGGCAGAGTAAGAAAATAGATGAGATTCTGAGACATGCAAAATACTTCAGTGATGAGATTGAAGCAAAACAAAGAAAGCTGAAAGAGAAAGCAATGTGGGCACAGGTGAAAGTTGCGGAAAGACAGGAAGCACAGTTGGTGGAACAGGCTAATAATCCAGGAAATAATGCAGGGAATAGACCTAGGTATGCAGGGAAAGGAAAGGGGAATCTTGAGGAAGCAAAAAAGAAGTTCCCATGTCACAACTGTGGCCAACTGGGACATTGGAGATCTGAGTGTACCAATCCACCATTAGTGAATAATGAGGGAAACTCCTTGAATCAACAGGTGCAGAACGAGGGGAAAAATCAACAGCAGCAACAGCAGAAAGTTGTGAGACAGCAGAGTCAAGAGCCAAAACCGCCCTTGCCGCAGAATAGAGGAGCACAAAAGTATAATCCGGATTCGGGATTCTACAATGATGAGCAGGTAAACAAACCAAGGCGTTCTAACCAGGTACAACAGTACTTGTTAAAGAATGAAGGGAGTGAGTCTGAGGGTGATTATTGACGGTGCCGAGGAGAGGAGGAAGAGTGCATACTTGGTGCAACTCTAGAAATAGACCAGACAGGACCATTTGTGGATGGAAAAATAAATGAAGAAGGTGTTACTTTTTTAGTAGACACAGGTGCGACAAGATCAACTGTCAGGTCAACAGATATTAGAAATCTTCCTCTCTCGGATGAAGCAATCCAAGTAGTTGGTGTAGCCAATACACAAATCACAACACGTCTTACTGAACCAGTAAGAGTACAAATAGGGAAATTTTCAGACATGCACAGATTTATCGTCTGTGACACAAGTCTAGTGAACCTGTTAGGTAGGGATCTACTGTGTAAGATGAATTGTACAATTTTTTGTACACCAGATGGAATAGCTTTTGAAACACCAGATGAGGATGTTTTGTACCGAGTGACTCTAGAAAATAGAGAAAGTGAGTTAATTGGTGCATATGCTGTGTTTGATCCAGAGGATTTGCCTCAAGAGCTGAGAGACACAGTGAAAAGGACAGTTTGGGATTTTACTGGAGAGGATGTGGGATTGATGAATAATGTAGATCCTGTGAAAATTTCAGTGAAAGAGGGAATTACTTATCCTAACATTCCTCAGTACAAAATGACACCAGAAATAATTGAGGGAATAACTCCTATAATTGAGAAAATGATTCAGCAGGGAGTTCTGAGAGAACTACTGAGTAGTCCGTGTAATTCACCGATAATGGGGCTAAAGAAGCCTAATGGGAAATTCAGGATCGTACAGGATTTGAGAAAAGTTAATCAAATTGTGGTGGCATGTTGTCCTATTGTGCCAAATCCATCAGTGATTTTATATCAGATTCCACATGATGCTGAGTGGTATACAGTGATTGATTTGTGTCATGCTTTCTTTTCAATTCCATTGCATCATGACAGCCAGCCGATTTTTGCATTTAGATTTGGCCAGCGTATCTTAGCATGGTGTCGTATCCCACAGGGGTATACAGAGAGTCCTTCAATATTCAATCAGTTATTAAAAAAGTCATTGGAGAGTTTGATCATGCCTGAAAACTCAGTACTAGTGCAGTATATTGATGACCTACTTGTGGCATCAAAGACACGTGAAGCTTGTGAAGTAGATACTATAGCTTTACTGAATCATCTGGCAGATGGAGGGTTAAAAGTATCTCCAGCTAAATTGCAGTTCTGCAAGAAAGAGGTGCATTATCTTGGACACAATATTGAGAAAGGTCTGAGAAAAGTGACTGATGACAGGATCAAAATTATCAGGGAAATGAAAGCCCCAAAGACCCAGAGGGAAGTGAGAATGTTCCTGGGAATGGTGGGTTATTGTCGTCAGTGGATAATTAATTTTTCGCTGATAGCAAAGCCACTGATTAAGCTGACTAAAAGTGAGATGACAGACCCATTGGAACTAGATGGAGAACAAATGGCAGCATTCGAAGAGCTGAAAAGCAGAATGTGTGAAGCCCCTGCTTTGGGTATGCCTGATTATGAAAAGGAGTTTGAATTGTACTGCAGTGAGAGAAATGGATGTGCACTTTCAGTATTAATTCAGAAGCATGGATTACTGAGAAGGCCTATTGCGTACTTCTCATCGACACTTGACCCTGTAGCTGTGGGTTTACCAGGTTGTCTGAAATCTGTGGCTGCAACATGCAGAAGCCTAGAACAGAGTGAGGGAATCATAATGGGATATCCTGTAAGGGTATTCGTACCTCATAATGTGGCAATTCTTTTGACGAGAAGCAGAACTCAGTACATGTCACATAGTCGGTTGACTAAATATGAAAAAGTCATTCTGGGAGCATCAAATGTGACTCTTGAGAGATGTGTGAATGTGAATCCAGCGACATTGTTGCCGGATATTGAAAATGTGGGTGTGAAAACAGAAGATGATCACAATTGTTTGGATGTGCTTGATTACTGTACAAAACCGAGACCAGACATAAGAGATCTTCCCTTGCATGAGAGTGATCATGTGTTGTTTGTGGATGGATCATGCCTGAGGAATGATGAGGGTGTGCTATGTGCAGCATATGCAGTGTGTAAGGTTTCAGAAGTAATGGAAGCATCATCATTGAAAGGAGTGAAATCTGCGCAAGTTGCTGAAATAATTGCATTGACAAAAGCTTGTGAAATTGGGAAAGATATGAGAACGACTGTGATGACTGATAGTCAGTATGGATTTGGAGTTGTGCATGACTTTGGCCAACTTTGGCTACAAAGAGGTTTCTTGACGTCGAGTGGGACTCCAATAAAGAATGCTGAAGTGATTGGGAAATTGCTTGAGGCGATACAGCTGCCTAAAGAATTAGCAGTTGTGAAATGTGCTGCCCATGGAGTAGGAGACGATTTTGTGACAGTTGGAAACAGATACGCTAACGACATTGCACAATACTGTGCAAGAAATAATCAATCTATTAATCGGGAACGAGAAGGTGAAATGTCTTTTTGTTCTGTGATGTTTACTAATGTCTAAGAGACGTGGGATGAAGTGAAACAGTTGCAGGATGAGGCAGAGGAAGAAGAAAAGAAAGATTGGATTAAGGCAGGTTGTGCCCCGAGAGAGACAGACCATGTTTGGGTCTATAGAGATGGCAGACCAGTAATGCCGAACTCCATGCTGTCAGCAATGGCAAGGATGTATCATGGCCAGGGACACTTGGGGAGGGATGCGATGATTAGGTCCTTCAAACAAACCTGGTACAATGCAAAGTTCAGGACAATTGCAGAGAGTATCTGTCAAAGATGTTTGATTTGCCAGCAATTTAACACTGGGAAGAAGACAGTGGTGAGTCTGGGAACAATAGGCAGAGAAGGAGGTCCTTTTACAAGAATGCAGATTGATTTCATTGAAATGCCCCAAGTGAACAGACTGAGATATGTACTAGTAGTAGTCTGTTTGTTTTCAAGATGGGTTGAGGCCTATCCGACTAGGAGAAATGATGGAGTAACAGTGGCAAAGTTACTGTTAAGAGAGTTGATTCCTAGGTACGGATTTCCAGTAACGATTGAGTCTGATAGAGGTGGACACTTCTATAATGAACTCATGAGTTTGATTTGTGAAGCATTAAGCATACAGCAGAAGCTACATTGTGCATACAGACCAGAGGCTTCTGGTGTTGTTGAGCAGATAAACGGCACAATCAAGAACAGGATTGGTAAGATGTGCTTAGCCACTGGCATGAAATGGCCTGATGTTTTGCCTCTAGTGCTAATGACTATCAGATCTACTCCAGATAGAACTACTGGTTTAAGTCCGCACAAGATAATCATGGGACGTGCAATGCGACATGCATATGTACCTGTCAATAAGTTAATGACAATAACTGATGACATGATTTTGGATTACTGTAAAGGCCTGGCTGACGCAGTTCATTCTGTGTTTCACCAGATTGGAGAAGAAGCTACTACACTTGAGAAGAAGCAAGCTCATGATCTGAGTCCAGGGGACTGGGTGAGGATTAAGGTGCACAGAAGAAGAAATTGCTTGGTTCCAAGGTGGGGAAGACCAAGACAAGTCATTTTAACTACGACGACTGCAGTGAAGTGTGCTGGTGTGAAAAACTGGGTGCATGCGAGTCATACTCTGAGAGTTCCAAATCCAAAAGATGGGACTGGTAGAGAGTATTTTGAAGAGTCAGATTCCAGTGATGATGAAGACCCAGAACCAGTGAGAAAGATTCAAGGTTCAGGGAAAGAAGTCTTTCCTACAAGTTCAAGAGAACCATTGAGAATCTCAGAAAGAAGATCTGATTCTGAGAGAGAGCCTGAAGTTCCAAAAAGCAGTGGAGGAAAAAGAAAAGAAAAGAGCAGTTCCACAGAAATTACTCCTGAATCAGAAGTGGAGGAGATTGAAGAACCACTTGAGATTATTTCTGAAGAAGTAGGGTCAGAAGAAGATAGAGAGGGACAGATTGCGGAAGACCCCCGAGGAGGTGTAGGGAACACTTCTAATGAGTTAGGTGAAGGGACAAGTAGACAGCAAGAAGATTGCGTGTTGGAGACCCGAGGAGGGAAAGAAGTAGGGAAGTCTCAAAGAGTGGTGAAAAAGACTGTGGAGCGAAAGAAAACTGCTGAAGAACAAGAGCGAAAGAAAACTGCTGAAAAACAAGAGGCATTTGAAACAGAATCGGACGAAAGAGAAAGTGAAAAATCAAAGGGTCGAGTTCTGAGAAAGAGAACTTGGATTGGAGAAAGAAATAATACGGAGATAAGACCGAAAAAGGTCATAAGAGGAGATTTTTGGCCTAACAACAGAGTAAAGAGGCTGAGATACAGACTGATAAGAGGAAATACATCGAAAGCTGAACAAGTGAATGAAGTATCGAGTCAAAACGAAGTAAAAAGGAAGGAGCAAAAGGAGTCAAGAGAACCTGAGGAAATAAAGAGAATTAGAAGACCCAATCAAAAGTACAGATCACCGGAATGGTCTTATGTGGCACTGTCTGAAGAAGGAAAAGAAGAAACAGTGACTCGAGATAATCCGGAGGGGATCTTGAGAAAAGTGGTTGAGGAAAAGGAAGAATCTGTTGGAATCTTAAAAGTTATACTGACTGACATTGGAGAAGAGTCAGATGCACAGGATGTTGTTGATGATCTGATACAATTTGATGTTGCTGAAGAAGAAGGAGTGAAAAGTGATGAATATCCAAATTGAGTGAACTGAATAAATCACTTGGAAAAAGTGAAAAGGAGAAAGTCTGAAATTCAGCTGTCTGAAGTAATCCAAAGTTTGAAGAAATACAGTAGTGGAGTAATAGAGGCTAAGTCAAAAGACAAGGTCAAAGTAGTAAAATGGCTAACATAGAGAATAATCAAAGTAGATGTGCCTTCTTAAAAAGATGGTGTAGAATGTGCTGCTGCTGTACTGGATTATTAATGCTACTATGGGGTATTTTAGCTTTATTAGTTACATTTAGAGTTTCAATAGGTACATTTGAAATACATACTGAGAATGAGACAAATGTAGAAAAGAATTCGCAAAAAATAGTTCCAACTAGAATTAGTAATACTTACATGCATAAAGATAGGTCAATTAATGATTTTTCTAGTAATGTTTTTTCAAAGTTGTTATACGAATATGTGAAAACAATGGAAGTAAGGGATTGCTACGTTTGTATGCAGTTACCTGCATCCGTTTCAGAGGGTGTTACTTATCACCATTTACCAGCTACGTATGGAATTTCTTGTAGTGTATTAAGTAGTGTGTTTTATTTGTTAGGGAAAATAGATTATAAGATGTCTAACAAAGATAGTATTTTTGGGCACTTGCCAATGAACAAAGAGCTGAATCCAGCTAAAGAAGCTAACATTTTTGGTGAGATTTTTATTGAAAAAGAAGAATTAACATTAGATTACATTTTTAAGAATAATTTAACTTGTAGTTTGGAAGAAGAGGAGAAAGCTTTCCTGAACATGGTGGAGGAGAGGAGATTGAGTATGCATGAAAAAGAAGGGAAATATAAAGTGAGTGAGACAATTTGGGATATTGAGATGGGAAAAGAATTGAGAAATGGAGCTAGTCCAACTTTAGCTTTAGATGCACCACAGAAGGGTAAGCTGTGCATTACAAGAGGGAAATCCCAATATGATACATATTTTGTTGGGACTAGTGAATGTCATGATACATACTTCATTGCAACAGGATGGGGTTTCAGAGGTGGAGAAGATACAATTTTTCCAGGAGTGTATTATGTTTGTGGGAATAAGGCTTATTACAAGTTGCCTGACCATTGGTATGGCACGTGTTATGTGGGCCTGGTTTTTCCAAAGATTTTTCATATAGATAGAATAGAAGATGTAGAACATATTAATTTACTAATGCGCTTCAAGAGAGAAACTTGGTCTGAAATTGTGGGTGACATTTTTGGAGCTTTAATTCCAGCAGTGGGAATTTCTTTAAATGCTAATGGGATTCGGAAACTGTCAACAGTGGTGGATCGCTTATCGACAAATACCGCTGGAGGGTTTCTTTTGGTGAATACGGAACTAATTGCCGTACGTGCTATGTCTATGCAAAATAGACTTGCTCTTGATATATTATTGGCTAAGGAGGGTGGAGTTTGTGGAATGCTGAAAGTTCAACATTGTTGCACTTACATTCCAGACGAAAGCAAAGACTTGAAGGTCTATATCAAAAATATTACTGATTTGCATGAAGAATTAGTACCACTTGAAGCTGAAAGTATCTGGACTAAAATAGCTAATAAGGTGATAGCTGTT
Source organism: Triturus cristatus (assembly GCF_964204655.1). Classification (NCBI taxonomy): domain Eukaryota; kingdom Metazoa; phylum Chordata; class Amphibia; order Caudata; family Salamandridae; genus Triturus; species Triturus cristatus. Next base: position 303,387,809 of record NC_140594.1, on the reverse strand, counting down.
AAGAGTTTTATTGCAAAAATAGGTAGTACTATTATAGGTAAGATATTGTTTCCTTTAACTTGTATAATTGTTGCTTTACTGATATTGAGATTAGTGTGTGTGTGTTGTAAAAACAGGGGAGGGAGAAAGAAGTTAATTAAAAGAAACAATGAAAAGAGAAATAAAAGGTTGAAAAGAGAACCACAAGAAATTGAATTAGAAGAATTAAGGGAGAGTGTCTACTTAGAAACAAAGAGGGATGATGAAAGAGTGTCAGGTGTGTAGTGTTGTGTAAGGAGGAAAAAGACATTTCAAATTTCTCCTAAAATGGGACTAAATTTCACTAAATTTTTTTTTGTGGATTATTTGGTGATAAAAATCACCAAAGGGGGGATTGCTGGAGCAGAGTTTTCTGTTGAAAATTCATTGGGTTTTGAAGCTTCAGTTGTCTAAACGTGGTAAAAATAACATTACTAATTTTTAATCATTAATTATTTGTTTTGTGTAAATGTTTTTTTTATTAATCAACATGTATGTATTAACAAGAGGGAAAAAACCGACACGAGGGAAACGCTTACATGTTGCTATTGACAATGTGTATGTTTTATTAAATAAACGTTGCTGAGTGCTGTTTATTTTTAAGCACGAAACGCTTTTGAATTAATGCTTTTCTGTGTTGCTAAAGCTAGATAATTGCATACACATAAGGGTATTAGTGGGGTTAACACTGTTTAATCATTATGCTGTGGTAACGTTGTTTTGTCTCTTTTAATTAAGATGGTCTATTGTGGCCTATTGTGGCCTACTAAAAGATGGCTGACTTTTGAAGCCTGGTTTCGAGTGAGAATTTGTGATGGAAAAGGCCTTGCTGAATATGGACGCGAGTCATCTGTCCACAGTCCTTGCCTGGTTAAAACTTTCCGTGAGGACAGCAGCAGATCTGGGCATGTTTCCAGATGCATTGGGACAGCAGCCTTGGTAGCCTTGGAAAACAAAGGAGCTTTAAAGAAAGACTCTAAGCTGTGAGCTCACCAGAGGAAATATGTGGAAGTTGAGAAGAAACATTTTTAGATTTAGTTCCTGTTCTCTTTTTATTTTTGTGACTTTTTCTGAGCGGAGATTTTTCAAAATGTAGCGATGCTACATCCTTTCCTTCTCGCTCTGCTCAGCGGTTCAGCGGATGAAGAGAAAATTAAATGTTTCTTTCCTTTGTTTGAATTATTATAAATATATTAGACCAGAGAGGGTTCCATTCCATTGCGGTTTTACTTTCTTCCCAAACCTGCGTTGGTGAGGATCGATGCTGTGAGGACGGTGACTTGGGAGATTTCTACCGAGAGACTTGTCCTGATGACCCATTCTGACATTTAGCTAGAATAGGTAATTATGAGAAAATGATTTATTCTGATTAATTTCTTTTGACTAACTTTAGATAAAGAATCATAACTTTAATACGGTGTTGGTGATTATTTCTTGTCAATTATTGAGTACTCTATTTGATTTTTAATGTATAGATTGTTTAGATCATGACAATTGCAATAGCTAGGTCTTATCGACCTCGGTGTAGGTGTGGGGTTTAGGAGTTTAGGAGTGTTTTTTCCACAGGTTCGATGCTAGTAGAGTATTTGAGTATATGTTAGTGAAATGGGCCCTAGTGTATGGTGAGTGAATGTGCGTGTAACTGTGAAATTACTCTATCCGTGGAAGTAGGGAGATTTTGTACACCCCAATCTGCATCAATATCACCAATCACCGCTCCTGCACTAGCATCCCTCCGTGCTCTGGAGTGTTGTCCTGTCTCTAGCAGGGTCAAATCCTCGGCATGGTATATCTTCGGGAAAATAACAGCCAAATAACAAGCCCCGTACCACTGCTCAGGCAATCTCACGTATGCATTCCTCCCGCACACATAATACACCGTTGGGATTACCTGTATCTGACCCTGTAAAAAGTTCCTAGCTGAATCTTCTATGGTAAAGGTGTGGGAACATGTGCTATGTCCAACCCAAATCTTATCCTTGTCCGACTGTGGACGAGCAACACACAGATTTCCTCTCTGGACTTGGTCTAAAGCTATGGGTCCATAACTTCCCCTTGACTTATGCAGCCTCTCTTCTTCTGTCCAATCCGTTGACTCCTTTCCCCCATCTTTATCTTGGGTTAATTTTCTATATCTGTCCTCGACTTGACCAATAAATTTCTTTTCAGTGTCTGACACTGAACATGTCAAATTATTTCTATGTGCATAGGCAGTATCCAAGCTTTGAGTCGGGATAAAATAAGACCGAAGTCTTTCGTGCGATTTATAATAGTCATACTTATTCAAATGCTTGAACGCTGGTACATCGGGAAATACCGTGTCATAATTTGAGAAGTAGACTCTAACTGCTTCCTTTCATAAAACAGGCTAAGCAATAGACTGCAAGAGATCCCATAAGTCAACGGAAGGTGATGGTATCTAATACCCTCATCTACAGAAGCAGGTAACTGCATGCATACATAGCAATCCTTCGCATCCATCGCATCCACGTACTCATACAACAGTTTCGCATATGCATTGAGCTTGAAATCACCTCTCGACAAATCCATGTGTAGCCTACGACTTTCTTCTATCATCATCGCTCTTTTATCTCCTGAGATATCGTTCTCTGTACTGATGGTAACTGGTGTAGGTGTCCCTAACATCTTTCCCTCCTCTCTGTGAGCCACTACATATGAAGTTATGACCACTGCAAAAATAACAGCTATGACTACTCCTAAGAGTGTACCTATCACTATCTTCGCCCTACGGTGTGAACTTCTAAGTTCTGCCATCTTTCCCCCACCCTCCGAATCTAGTTCTATAACAATGGGCGAGAGTCTCTTTCTCATTCAGTCTAATGTCTAAGTGTTCAGTTCTCTACCTTCTTTTTCGGATTCGCAAAGGCTCCCTTCCTTTCTCTCCCTCCTAACAAAAGTCAACTTCAATCTACAATGACTGCAGGTCCCAACACCTCCAGGACCCCTTGCAATATTTCAAGCTTAAGTGCTTTCAGTTCTTGGGGAGAAGGTACAACTGCAAAGTTCGGGAAAGCCAATGTATCCAAAATCAGAAGACGAATGTTACTCAGGAGTGGAGGGTCTGGAATGAAGAGAGTCAATACCCCCTCGATTTCCAATCCTGGAACCTTCAGCAACACTTCTGCCCTCAAATTCGGTGGACCACTTACAAGCGTGATCGATCTCAGCCTCCCTGTACTCATCGGTCCTAGCATTCGTTGCTACGTACGTCCACTCAGGCGAAGCCTACCTGTGACACGGTACTCTGGCTCTCCTCGACCTCCTCGGGGCTTCAGGATCTTGTTCTTCCTCGCTCTGCTCCAACTCCTGCACCTCCGACACTGGGGCAAGATCTCTTCTCGGTGTCCCTCTGGAGTTTTACCGTCTCTGTCTTACGGGCCAAACTCTTTCTGCTTCTGAGACACCTCTGCTCTCCCTTCCGATACCCTGTGCACTATCTCTTGCTCCAGGAAGATTTGGCTCTTCCCCACCAAATACACCTTCTTCTGGTTCTGATTCAGAATCTCTCTCTCCTTCGCTTACAGCTTGTTCCAGTGCACAACCAGCTGCGTCAGCCACCCTTACAGCTTGACTTGCCCTCTCAGATGGCCCTGCCACCTCAGCTGGGTTTTCACTTATAAGAGGGGCTGTATCTTCCAAGGGTGCTGGAACTCTACGGGTATGGGAGGCATGCACCCAATTCGGTAGTCCCCCACACTTCACTGCAGTGTTCGTGACCAAAATTATCTGGTAGGGACCTCTCCAGCGAACATCCAAGCAACTCTTCCTCACGTGTTTCCGCACTAACACCCAGTCGCCTGGGCACAGGTCGTGGCACAGATCACTTGCAGATGGAACAGCTACCGCCTGCACCTGCTGGGACACAGAATGAACCACATCTGCCAGGCCTTTACAGTAGTCCAGAACAACATCATCAGTGATATTTATTAATGCAGAGGCTGGAATTGCTGGCACACGCATGGCTCTCCCCATCAGTATCTCATGGGGCGATAATCCAGTCCTCCTATCTGGCACACTTCGAAGACTCATTAGCACCAGGGGTAGTGCGTCTGGCCACTTCAGGGGAGTGGAGGAGCACACCTTTGCCATTCAGGCTTTCAACGTCCCATTAACTTGTTCGACTATCCCAGAAGCCTCTGGTCTATAACTGCAATGCAACCTTTGATCTATGTTCAAGGCAGCACATAGCAACTTCATCAATTCACTGTGGAAATGCGTTCCTCTGTCCGATTCCAAAGAGGTCGGAACCCCGAACCTTGGGATGAGCTCTCTCAACAGCAACTTAGCTACAGTTAGAGTGTCACACCTGCGTGTCGGGTAAGCCTCCACCCACCTGGAAAAGACACATACCACGACTAATATGTACCTCAACCCATTACACTTTGGCATCTCAATAAAATCTAACTGCATCCTGTTGAAAGGGCCACCTGACCTCCCTATATGACTCATCGTCACAGCTGTCCTTTTCCCTACATTCATTTGTTGACAGGTGACACATCTCTGGCATACAGCTTCTGCTGCTGCCCGAAACTTCGTATTGTACCATGTCTGTCGAAACACTCGAACCATCGCGTCCCTGCCAAGATGCACAGCACCATGTATCAATCGCGCCATTGGATTTAGCAAACATTCTGGTAACACTGCTCTTCCATCATTTGAAACCCAAACATCCACATCTCCCTTTTCACACCCAGCTCGTACCCAACTATCTCGTTCTTCTTCAGACACCTCATCTTGCAACTGTTTCAACTCCTCCCATGTATCGGCCATCGCCAACATCATACTGAGATCAGTGTTCTCCTCATTTCCCCTCATGTGTCGCTCTGTAAAATTGCACCCCTGCTCTGCACAAAATCGGGCCACCTCATCGGCATAGCTATTTCCGAGAGATACAAAATCATTTCCTCTCGTATGAGCAGCACACTTCACTACTGCAATCTCATCGGGGCCTTGCAACGCCTCCAACAGTTGTCTCACATATTCCCCATTTCTAATGGGTGACCCAGATGATGTCATGAATCCCCTCTGGGACCACAACTGTCCGAAGTCGTGAACGACACCAAACCCGTACTGGCTGTCCGTATAAATCGTTACACGGATCTGGGTTGCGGCCACACAGGCGCGAGTTAAAGCAATGAGCTCGGCCACCTGTGCGGAGTATACTCCTTCTAAACAGGCGGCTTCGACCACCCCAGTGATGGTACACACAGCAAAGGCTGCTTTCAACTGACCCATATTGTCTCTTAAACATGAACCGTCTACAAAGAATATTTCATCTGGTTCGGAAAGTGGTTCATCTACAATATCAGGTCTGGGTTTGGTGCACAATTCAGTCACATCGAGGCAGTCATGATCCTCACAATCTTCTTCATCAAAATTTGGGATTGGCAACAGTGTAGCAGGATTTAAAACAGAACACCTCTTCAATGTTACATTTTCAGCAGCTAGTATGACTTGTTCATAACGTGTCAATCTATTATTCGTGAGGTGTTGTGTCTTAGTCCTGGTCATCAACAGTTCAACCGAATGTGGTACATGCACAGTAAGCGGATGACCCATTACAATGCTCTCACATCTCTCGATACTGACACCTGTTGCAGCAACGGATCTGAGACATCCGGGCAACGCAGAGGCTACTGGATCTAGTGTAGCCGAAAAATGAGCAACTGGTCTACGGACATTCCCATGGACCTGAGTTAACACTGCCAATGCGCAACCTTCTTTTTCACAGCAAAACAATGCGAATGCCTTCTTATAATCAGGCATTCCCAATGCTGGTGCACAGCACAAGTCTTCTCTTAACTTCAGAAATGCCCTTAACCCCTTCAGTGCCCATGACGAGCTGGACTCGTCATGGGCCGCGGTGGCGCTGTGCCCATGACGAGTCCAGCTCGTCATAGACCCCGCCCGCTAATGCAATGGCCGGCACTGGGCGGGGAAAGGGGCGGGCACTGAAGGGGTTAAGCAGTCTTCATCCCATGGTACCGGATCACTCACAACGTTGTGCGTCAGCCTCTGTAAGGGCTTTGCCTCAAAGGAGAAGTTTGGGATCCATTGGCGACAGTAGCCAACCATTCCCAAAAACATTCGCACTGCCCTCTGAGTTGTAGGGACGGGCATTCTCAAGATCGCCTCTATGCGATCTGGGGATATTTTCCTCTTGCCCTTCTCGATCCTGTGACCCAAATACTGTACTTCACTCAAACAGTACTGCAATTTATTTGGAGAAACTTTATGCCCATTCTCTCCCAGGAAATTCAACAGTGCCACTGTATCGATCCTGCAGGCGTCCTCAGTTTTTGACGCCACTAACAGATCATCTATGTACTGGACGAGAACGGACTCCTGGGGAAGCACTAGACCCTCAAGATTCTTTTTCAAAATCTGGTTGAAAATAGATGGGCTCTCAGTGTACCCCTGTGGGATACGACACCATGTTAACACACGATTTTCCAGCCTGAACGCGAAAAGAAATTGGCTCTCTTCATGCAGGGGTATTGAGAAAAAGGCTTGACACAAGTCGATCACGGTGAACCATTCCGCATCACATGGGATTTGGAATAGGATCACGGATGGATTCGGTACCACAGGACAACATGGGATTACGATTTCATTAATCCTTCGCAAATCTTGCACAATCCTGAATTTCCCGCTCGGCTTCTGCAGTCCCATTATGGGTGAATTGCACGGACTACCTCTGATTTCTCTCAGAATCCCCTGCCTCAGCATGGACTCAATTACAGGTTTGATCCCCTCAATAGTTTCCGGTGACAATTTGTACTGGGGAGTTCTCAGATATTCCACATTCGTTTTGACTCTTATTTTTACTGGATCTACCCCCTTTACTAATCCTATCTCTTCCCCACTAAGGTCCCATACTTCAACTGACACAGACTCCCTTAGATCTAAGGGGAGTTCCTCCACTGTAAGTGCAGGATACATTTCCACGCACCAAAGCTGATTCGCAACCTTAAAGGTCGCATCATCATCTCTTGTCTGGACTTCCACTCCATTCGGGGTGCAATAGATGGTACAATTAAGTTTACACAATAGGTCTCTTCCTAACAAGCAGACTGGGCTGGAATCGCACACCACAAACTGGTGTCTATCACTGAAGTTCCCAATCCTAATTGGGATTGGTTCCGTCAGTGGGCTAGTCAATTGCCTGTTCGCTACTCCAACAACTTGGATTGTTTGACCAGAGAGGGGTAGATACGGGATCACTGCAGACCTTACAGTCGACCTTGTAGCCCCCGTATCAACCAAAAAGGTCGTAGGGTGGCCATCAATCTCTGCTTCTACAAATGGTCCCCTTTGGTCTACCTCTAGGACTGCTCTAAGCGCACATTCATCATCTCCTCTCCAGTACGATCTTGTGACTGGATCGGAATCGCCTTCCCCATTCACTTCGAATAGAGGCATCTGTACATACGTCCGAGCTCCCTGCTGCATATTCTGTATTCTAGGCGGTCGGGGAACTTGTACCTGCGGGACGTTCGTCCCCCCTTTTGCCATTCTAGGTGGCGTCACTACAGGGAGTGTGTCTGCTACTGGGACATGGGTCAACTCTTCTTCCTGCTGTATCTGATTTAATGGATTAAACGGACACTCGCGTCTCCAGTGTCCAATCTGATGGCAAAGGTGACAAGCTGTGGTCTTTTTCAATACTGTCACATCTATTCCGGTCTTAGGATCTACTCCTCTCGGCCTCCCCAGTCCTTGAGCATTCTGTGCTCCTCCTTGGTAATTTCCCTGTCTCCTTCCCAGCGTTCCTCCAGAAGACTGTCCCTGTACTGCGGTCTGCATCTGTACCAATAACAGATTGTCTTTCAATTTCTTATGCTTAGATTCGATTTCATCACTGCAATACCTAGCATATCGGAGGATCTCATCCACAGGCTTATTCTGCCAACAAATCAAATGTTGCTGTATCATCAGGCTCACCTCTGGCCTCAATCCCAACACAAACTTAGACACAAACTGCCCCATATCCTTGGTATCCAATGCCCCCAAACCACTGTACTGTTTAAATGCCTGCAAAAGCCTCTCATAGAATTCATGCACTGTCTCTTTGGGCTCCTGTACTGTCCTATCTATCTTCACCCAATCGGTATCTTGAGGCGAGACCTTCGATTTCAACCAAGTGATTACCTGCTCGAACTTTTTCATCACTATCGGCGACGGGCCATGTGTAAGCAAATCTCTGTCGGGCTCTGAGGCCGGCCATTCAATCGCAACCTTACATGCTGACCACAAATCCCCCAGGATCACAATATCAAACAAGGTATTCAAATCAATCCACAATACCTTCGAGATCTTGACAAAACGGTCAACCTGCTTGTACCACTCCACAGGTTTTTCCCTTAGCCTGGGAAAATCATTTGTGAAAGCAGCCAAGTCCCCTCTACTCCAGGGTACATGCACGTATCCTCCATTCTGTACTTCCCTTAAAGGGAAACTCCCTATCGCCATCGCGCCTCCTCCTGGAGGTGGCGTCTCTCCCATTACTCCTCTAGAACTTTTCTTTTTGGACCATCTTTCTTCCCACTTATCGAGCATAATCCATGCTCGCATCGCTATTATCAAATCCTTGACATGGGTTCTTAGTCCCATGAGTCTCTTGTCTTCCAGTTCCTGATCACTATACTGTAGCCGGTGGTCACCTTGCAACGTTTTAGTTTTGGACAGATCCACCCCATATCTTTTTGCCATCTCCGCCAATTTCTCATGAGCTGTGCGTGCCTTGCGAGTCACATCTTTCGCTAAAAAGAGTAACTCATCTTGTTCGTATGTCTGTATTCTTTCTAATGGTAGATTTCCACCTATTATCTCATCCAATTCAGCCTTTAGCCTTACAACATCCAACATTTTCACTCTCAATGCTCCCCTCAGGACTTCTCGACAAGCTGTACCATCCCTGTCATTGTATTCGCATTCTCTTTCTTGCGACCTACTCTCTCCTAATCTGCCCATAGGAATCGAGCAATTTACAACCGCCCCTCGATCCCTTTCTGCATCTAAAACACCCTGACTCTGAGTTCTCACTGGTGGAGTCCCCATTCTCAAGTCAGATCTTGACTCCACTAACGACTTTGGTCTAATTGGTCTCGATTCTCCCTGTCCTCCTGAAGAGTCCGCTGTGGCTGGCATCGGCATACTCCATTCTATAGGCTGCGGAGCCCTCTCCATTCTCCTCACCGAGCCCCTTCCCTCCGTCTCATTTCTCGTCCTGCCCTCTGACCGTTCTGAACTCCCTGCTGTTTCCGGCTCAAGCTCATACATCGACTCAATAGGTCCGATGATAACTGGTATTTTCAACGCATCTGGTAACCTCACTCCTTTCTCCACTTCCGAGCTGCTGACAGACTTATACCTAATATTCTCGGTTCCCATAGAGATCTTTCCTTCTACTCTTACTTCTGATCGAGGTACTGTTCCCCTACACTCTTCTTCTTTCGTCTCGCTGCCTTCTGAGGCATCTGGATTGTATGGAGGTGGTCTCTCGGATAACAACCTTTCTACCAGGCTATCATCCGTGTCACTGTATTCCTCTCCATCTACTGTCTTTTCCTTTGGTTTTCCTGTCGTCTCTAACAAGGGATACAATTTATGTCCCTCTATGGCCTGCTTTCTCCATCTTTTCTCCGCGGCATCCCATCTAGCATCCTGTAACGCCTGAACTGACCTCTTCACCCTTTCTTGATTTCTGCCTCTCTCTTTATCATGCGCTGCTCTTATCCACGCATGTAATGCTTCAAATTGTGTGGGCCTCGGCATAGGTCGTAAAGCTGCCATCACAGTCTTTAGCTGATACAACACTGCCAGTCTGAATGAACCATATCGTGGGAATGCTAACTCTCCTTCTCCCTGAGTCACCTTGTGCCAATTTTCAATCCAAACTATAGTATGCAACCCTACATTTCTTGCCATGTAGTGTGCTGGCGAATCGTCCGGAGGGGCCTCCGCGCCCTCCCGAGTAACCACAGGTTCATCTCCCCGACACAATTCTCTAAAAACTTTAAAACATTTCATCATGACCAAATACTAAACGCACACAACCTCTATTACTTCCTGGTTTCCGTCCGCCAATGACAGCGCGAACTACACCAACCAGCCTATCGCAGCGCGACACCTTCTGACGTCACAGTTCCTCCGCTCGCAGCAGTTCCCCTCCTTCACACCGCTCGTCTCACCCTTGCATTTGTCCCATTTACACGCTGAAATACCCGTTTGATCCCAAACAAATTACTCCTCTGGCTGTCCATCCACAGCCTCTGACTGTCCGTCCACAGTCTCTCGAAATTGTCGACCTCGGTTGGCTACTGTCCGTCCCTTTCGAGCAGACAGATCGCCTCTGATAGGTTTCAATTACTCAATTCCACATACTACAACCCACGACCGGCGTCAGGTTGCCACACACTCATACACTCGTTCCCCCTATCTCGGTCCTATTGATCGATGGTACCTCACGATCGGTGGTCAACAAAATCTACCAGGGGTGTCTTCTACACCCTCTTGCTCAGGCTTCTCATCGCCTAAGACTTTCCCGGGCTGCGCGCGCTCACAGTCTGATCTCACAGTCACACAACACTCACACCGACTCCGCAAAACATCTCATACAATACAACACCGCAATCTACAACATCGTATCCTGTTCATACTCACTCTTCGAGCTTCTGCTTGCTGTCGCACTGCTACTCGCCATCTACTTCCGTCCGCCAGGTCTTCTGCCGCACGCCCTCCGATGATTCAACCTCGCTTATCGTGGATGGGCCTCAAGGAGCACTTATCCCAGTCTTGATCTTCCCTCGCTATCATAAAGAAACCATCCTCGTTTGCTATCAACTGGGAACGCTGGTTCTTGGCTTCGTCTAATTAACTACAAGAACCTACACAGGTCGCCAGGATCTTTTTACTTGCAGAATAGCGTAGAGGGAAGAATCACAATTATCAAGTCGTATTTACCACAATTGGACATCTCAGGAAAGAAGACTCATAATCTGGGAGGTTGACCTTTTATTATCAGCAAAAACATCTGAATATATAGGCACCTCAATACCAAACACAAAAGATATATGGGGATTAATACAAATGCTAGTCTGCGAAGAATTCGCATACGACTGAAAATGAACAAGATTACAGCTTCCAAGAGCATCAAATACCCTATGGCAATCGTGATATCAAAATTTAAAGTCATCAATCAAATCATTTCTGTCCCTACTCTACTCTAAGGTGACATACCTACTTAACATTCCCTTCCAGGTGAGGATCGCATAAAAGGTGTCAGCAGTGAAGCTTCCTAAGAAGTTTTCACTATATATGAGAGCTCGATCTATATTGCTCCTTTCCGTCCCTCGCCTAAGTCTCGTCTCTCCACCCACGGGGCTCTGTCCCTAATACAAAACCCCAAAAAGCGGTACACGCCCTTCAACACACCCCTTCAGGCAGCCTCTTTCTTCAGTATATTTCCATTTGGGTCCTTTCTTCTTCCATCCACGAATTCGACCTTGGGTCCCAGGCCTTCTCTGTACCAGGAGTTGCAACTTTACATTCCAATCCACTCCCTTCACGTCTACTCCTTCTGTCTTCATTCCGTTTGAACAAAGGCTCTTTCTAACTAACGAGCTACATGGCCTTGTACCTGCAGCCAAATGCTGAATAAGAAAAAACCCCTAACATCATGAGGTTTCACAATACACTGTATTTTAAGCTCTGCTAGAATCCTGCCGCCTTAATAAAACATGGCTAAAATAAACGAGGCCTTCACTTTACACTCTTGGTTAGGCCTCAAACTAAACACTCCATCATTAGTAACTCTAATTATTCGTTCTATACTTCAGAGGTTTACGTTCTTCATCCCTCTAACATGGCTTTACGTCACTAAATGCACAACATTTTATACTAAGCATTACATATACACATTTATATATCAAAATAACTAAAGGCCCTTCTCCTCTCTCGAGGCCTGTTTACATTGCTACTTTTCTATTTCATTGAATACATTTCCATTATACTTGGGTAACATGTTCATATATATGTGGGTGCTGACTAACAAAGAATATGGTGCACCCCTACAATTTTCGCATCAGTCCCGCTCTATCAGTCATGTGACCAGGGAGACTTTTGAAGCATTTGGTGTATAAGCACTAAGATCTGCAGAGGGAAAACTAAATGTAAACAGAAAGGTAAAGCTGCAAATGATAAATAAACATGCTCTGGCACTGCAGACGGAGCTGCTACACACTTGTGAGTAGGGAGCGTTGGTATTTGGCAACCCTGACATTCAGCAGCGCGAGCCGTGTAATCCTAAGAAAACCATTGGCAGCCTAAACATTATTTTTTACAAATAAATCTCTGGAAGTTATGAGTACACTTAGTTCTTTTGTGATCAGCAAAAGCATAGATTTTCTCTGTAAATCTAAGTGCTCATTTTCGACACTTGTATCAATCTCAGAAAACCTCGAAAATGACGTTGCCCGCAGTCATAAATAAGAACGATTTAGCTCAGTTCCATGCTTTAACGTTTATTACTGTTAAGTATTAGAACACTTAATTCTCCAGCTGTACCGTTATTTTGTAGTTCCCAAATACCAAACGCTGCAGCTGAATGCAGTTGTCCGCCTCTGTTAAATTTCTCCTCTCCTCATAAACTTTCTGGCTCGGGTCTTGCATCACGTTAGCAGTGATTGTAGGAGGAGGGGCTTGAGTTCTGGTTTAGTGGCATCCATTCTGCCTCGTGCGAAAACACAAAAAACAAAAGATGGAAAACAGGAGGAAAAGTTTTTCCGTGCACGTGCACATTTCAGTGAAAGGCTGAGTCATTCTGCCACTGTTCACTCAGGATAACATTCAGGTTAAAAAGAGACTGCAGTTTCTATCCCATCTTGTGCTTGCAACTGCTTGTTGGTGCCCCTAGGGTTTAACCAATGTGACCAATTTTTTCATTTCAATGTTCTTTTTAAATTAGATTGTCATAGACACATAACAGAGATAGCGCAAAACTTAAAAACGTATTACGTCTTCGGCTCGCATTAGTTTAAACAACTCGTGTCTGACTGGCATCAGTCATTGAATTAACAAACTGGAGCCTCAAGTTTTCACTAAAGAGGTTTTTAAAACATGCACTGGCAGATGATCAGGGCAATATCTATGAGTCACATCAGGTCAAGTGATGGAAGGTGCGAGGCATGAGCCTTTCTCAATCCCTATTAGTTTGTTTATGAAATGACCACTGCATTTGTTCAATAGTGATTAAAATAAGCCTTGTTTTGCAGACTTGTTGCACTGTTGTAGTCGGCGGGCTTGTTCTGTTTCTTAACTGGTCAGTCGGTGTCTTCCGGCGCCCGTGATTGGCAGATGTCCGTACTGTTGTCGGCCATTTCTGCATTTTGTCCCAGGAGACGCTGCATCTTTTGCTCTTCATCTAATGATGGGAAATGAGTGTTTTCGGTACAGATTATCCGCGTTATCAGCACCTTGTTTAGTTGCATTGGCCTTTCTCTCCCCGAGTCGTGTCTCCTCTCTCCGAGCTCGGTGGGTGGCAATGAGATTAGCCGCATCCCTGATGGCCTCGCGCCTTTATCTCTCAAAAGAGGAGACTATGAGGTGAAAGGTCACCGACTACAAAAACAATCTCTACCAAACAAGCCCAATTTAAGCAATGATTTTGGAGGGGAGCGAGCCCAGCCAAAACCTGTCACGAGAGCAGACGGAGTCAGGCGGACAGGTGAGGTCATTAGTCATTCGCCCTTTTTCTGGGCCATTGTGGAAGCTCAAAGCTGCTTTCACAGCAGAGTGTCGTTAACTCTTTCCAAGCCATGTTCCTATTATCTCGCTGAACTGGGAGTTTGCAGTGCAGTGCATGTCATTCAGAAATCCACCTGCAAGTTCTCTGTTTCTGTGTCCCAAGTAGACTCAGTGCTGCTGAGACAAGGCTCCCTAACTGCACTGCATGGGCGCATTGCATTCTCCTATATCAGCTGGTACAGTGCTTGGAATGGAAAAATAGAACTGCAGGTACCCTGTACCAGAGTACCTGCTTGTTTGTGAGAAGTGCAGGTCCTCACCAAATAAAAGTATTACATCACTCTTGAGAAGTGCAGGTATTCTCCCTCTCAAAATAAAAAAGTGCTGGTACTCAGTACCAGACAGTACTGGCCCAATTAAAGTACTGGGCTGGTACGCTTAGGGCCTGATTTGGATGTTTCTTGGTAAGCTTTTGACCGCTCTTCGGAGGCTTACCGACCGACATCCTTGGGTTGAATTCCGACTGCCGCATTTGAATGACGGCGGTCAGAGTCCAAACCAGCCAGTCAATCCGAATGGCTTCCGAAGGGCTCGGCGAATCGGAAACCACACATAATCCCTTTAGGATTGCGTTTCCGTCTTTGGGATTATGTTATCGGTTTCTGACAGGTTGTCGGAAAGTGACTTTAAAGGCCCCTAGCAGGGCCCCCATCCCTCCGCCACCTGCCCCCTGTAAATCCCTGCACCGTGTGGCAGGCACTGTGAGGTGCCTGCCACACGGTGCAGGGATTTACAGAAACCCCCCATTCTCTTTGGTAGCTTGTGCTGCGGCTGGTTTCCAACCACCGCACAAGCTCATGGGAATTTGGAACTGCACCATATATGGTTGCATTTTAATTGCGTGTGCGGGACCGGAGGTGGATTGTTCCGCAACAGTAGGAATGTCAGTCAGAGGCAACGCTGACCTACATCATAATAAGGCCCTTAGGGCCATATGCATGAACACATTTTCCCATAGACACAGAATGGGCAAAACCCTTTGATGCATCTGGCCCTTAGTGTTTTAGCACAGCACAAACCCGAAAATCACATTGGGGACTAATTACCATGCACTATGTTTTATTACTTCATAGGAAGAGGCATCACAACAATATCATATATTTTATGTTTAAGAGAATAGCTACATTTTCCATTTAATGCAGTGCAAGATTCTGTGAGTCCACTTAGGAAAAATTCTCTCTATTTACCTGGATAAGAATATACCGTTTTTTTTATGTCAAGCCAGCAAGAGCATGCGTTCTGGCTTGAGAGACTCTTGTCTCTAAAAATAGCTTTTGTTAGAAATTGGGTCTCTAGTTGGCAGAGGTATGCACCTTGTCCAAGTAGGGACCACAAACCTAGTCAAGGTTTGTCAGATACACAACCTAAATTAACCTGCGCTAATTCTCTGCTAGCTTGGCACTGAACAGCCAGACTTAACTTAAGAGTCAATGTGTAGAGTATTTGTGCAACACTTTAATTAAAATAACACAGTGAAAACACCACAAAAAGACTCCACACCAGTTCATTATGTATATTTGTATGAGAAAAACAAAAACAAAATTACAAAAATCCAATAAGTTGATCTTAAGATATGAGTTTTTAAGGATTTGACTGCAATATAGTGCTTAAGGGCATAAATCACCAGGTGGAGACATCTGGTCACGCTTGACAGGGGTAAATACAAAATTTCAGGCTGTTTACAGGAGCCACGCAGGCCCTGCTGAACTGTACCTTCCCGAATGATGCGTCGATGGCGAGAGCATGATGCATCAGTTGCGAGTCACACACTTGGGAAGATGCGTTGTTGGCAGGCGTCGCAGACGGGTCCTGCATCATCATCGAACCCCTTACGATTAAGGTGCTGTTTCATCTTCAAGCCTCGCAGTCAGGTCACACGTCGTCATCGAACCCTTTATGATAAAGGCGCTGCGTCTTCGTCGAGCCTCGCAGTCGACTTCTGTGTTGTCATTGAGCCGTGCAGGAATGTCCTCGAATCGGTGCTGTATCAAAGTCGAAGCAGATGTTCTCAGTTCCGATCTTTGCAAAGTCGATGATGCATGGATTTTGAAGAGAAACAACTGCGGAACTCACTTTAAAGGCCCAGGACTAGATTGGCTCTTCTCTTAGCAGCTGGCAGAGTCCAGAAGCTGAAGTAAGGTTGGATGAAGTCTTTGATGGCCCTGAGATTTCAGAACAGGAGGCAAACCAGCAAGCACTGGAGTCACTTAGGTTCTTGGAGGATGTAGGAATGCAGGTCCAGACCTTCCCACTCCCAGGCAAGAGGTAGCAGACAGCAGGCCAGTATAGCAAAGCAGTTCAGCACAGTGGCAGTTTCTCCTGGTAGCACAGCAGTCCTTCTTCCTGGCAGAATGTCCTCAGATCCAGAAGTGTACTGAAGCCATAGTGTCAGAGGTCCAGTACTTATGCCCACTTGAGCCTTTGAAATGGGGGAGACTTCAAAGAGAGGCCTTTTAAGTGCACAATGTCCCTTTCTTCCCTGTCCTGGCTCCAGCCTAACTACAGGGGGTATGCAGCTCTTTGTGTGGGGAAAGGCACATGGCCTATTCAGGTGCAAGTGTCAGTTCCTCCCTCCAATGCTGCCCAGGATGACCCATCAGGATGTGAATGGCCCATCAGGCACACCTCAGCTTCTTTTGTGTGTGGCTGTCTAGAGGCAATGCACAAGGCCCAGATGTCACCCACCCCAGATTTGTATCCAGAGACAGGCAAAGGCACAGAATGGTTAAAGTAAGAAAATGCCAACTTTCTAAAAGTGACTTTTTCAGACTTGCATCTTAAAATCCAACTTTACCATAAGTCGTGATTTTAAATTGTTTCTCCAGAGACACCAAACTGGAAATATCTATCTTTTCACAGTTGAAAATTGCACTTATAAAATGTAAAAAACGAATCCCAATCTTAACCTATGGTAGAGATAGGCCTTGCAGTAGTGAAACATGCATTTCACTACCTGTACATGTAAACTTAAAAGTACATGTCCTACCTGTTTAATACTCTGCAGCCTGCTCTTGGGGCTGCCTAAGGCCTACCCCAGAGGTGACTTATATGTTTTAAAAAGGAAGGGTTGGGCCTGGCAAGAGGGTTAACTTGCCAGGTCGACATTGCAGTTTAAACACGTGCACACAGGCTCTGCAATGACAGGCCTGAGACATGTTTAAAGGGCTACTGTCGTGGGTGGCACAATCACTGCTGCAGGTCCACAAGTAGCATTTAGTTTACAGCCCCGTCACTTGTAGTTCACTTTACTAAGGATTTATAAGTAAATTAAATAAGCCAATTGTAGATAAGCTAATGTTACCACATTTAAGGAGAAAGCACAAGCACTTTAGCGCTGGTTAGCTGTGAAAAAGTGCACAGAGCCCTAAAGGTCAGTAAAAAAGGGAGGAGGAATGTAAAAGGTTTGGAGTCACCCTGCAGAAAAGGCCAGCTTTCCATCCGTTGACATCATCTTCTTTGCTACCTTCTCATAGGGCAGCGTTTCCCATGTGTCACTTCCTTTTCTGTCTGTGGTGCATGGACAGATTAATTTGTTTTGATTAGTGCCCCTCCACTGGCCATCTACTGCTCAAGCTGTGATTGAGGTACTATTTCCCGTTTTGTATATAGTTCAGATTTTTTTAAAGTACCCTTCACATGCCCCTGTTACTTCTACCAGGTGCCAGATATTCTTGAGGAAGCACACAAGTTTTGTGTAGATGATAAACAGAGGAGAAACAGGGGAGAGGATGTGGCGTAAAGACCAGAGCTCCCTGCTTTGGTGCTGGTGGACCACGTTGGAGTTGTGGAATCGCTCAAAATACTGTGATTTGGGGCAAATCACTTATTCTCCCTGTGCGTACAAAAAATTTATGTGTCTTTTTGTAATGTAACAGGTGCTCATATAAAGGGCTCCAATACCTTCAGGTCAAGTTTGGGCTATATTAAACAGCAAAATAAATAAACATGTGTATCTTGATCCTGTATGTCTAAATGCCCTTATTAATACTTTTAAATGCAGTATTAAACCACTTCAATAATGTGCTTCCAGCTCACGTTTAAGTTTAGTGCATTTACAGTAAACATTAAAATCTTCTGTTTTCTGCGCATGCCCAGAATATGTTTTTTAAATTATTTAAATACCCATTTCTTTCTCAGAATGGTGGGTTCTTATGGAGAAGTAAGAGAACGCTATAGTATACCTTAGGTTACATACATTATATGCTTCAGATTGTTTGAAGTTGTAAAAAATAATAGTGGTCGTTGTGTTGCCATATTGCTTTACACCATTGTATTGTATCTGTGTATCATGTAGACCTATCTTTCATCCGAAGGGCAGAGTTGTTATAAAAAGCAAAGCCCTGAAATTAAATATGTTCATCCTTGTAGAGAAACGCTGACTCAGCCATGCTTAAGTTATATAACAAGGTGTAGCTAATAAAAAAATGTTTTTATATAAATAACACTATAAATAATAAGAATTATTAATAAATGCAATATATCGACCTCGGAGAATGACAGGGTAAATTGGTGCGGCCGAGATTAAAATGCTTCACCTGCAGATCACACCACATGCCCCCAGCAAAGGTATAACATACAAAGCCATTGTATCTTCTGTTTAAGCATTAAAGTTACAAACAGAAGTGAAATAAGTATCTTACTGTAACATCATAATACTGTGAAAGATGGGAAAAAGTAACAACCAATTTGTCTTGAGAAAAAAAAAATCTGTGTATTTTTGAGATATGTAAGCTTCCACATGTCGTTTCCTTTTCCCACATTTGCACCGATCAGCTTTTATTTAATCAATAAGTTGTCCCTTTTAAACGCAGTTTATTTCCGAGCATTTGCTCTGCCTGCTTTTCTTCACCTGTTTCTAGCTGTCAGAAACGTGCAGCACTTTATTTCGAAATGATTCCTTGCTGGCTTTTTAAAGCCTTGGAGGAAATTCAGTTGCATTGCATTCCGCGCTATAATAGTGGATCAAAATCCGCGTAGTTCACATAGAAGACGCATCAAGGGAAACACCTAGGATTTTTTTGGGCCATTCGAATGGGCTGTGGACCTTTCTGCTGAAAACTGCTGAATTCTCTTTACTATTTAGTTCCCATGCTCTGTCGTTCGTCTTTTGTAAAGGACACAAACTCTGCGCAAGTCAAGATCTGTTTGCGCCCACATGCTCAGTGTGTTTTTTCTTCTTTTCCGTTTTTTTATATAGCAAGAACTCGACCCGAAGGTATTGGAGCACTTTCTTTACGAGCAGCAATTACATTACACAAGACACATTCATTCTTTGATTACAAATACGGTGGCTGGAGTTTAAACCGGCCGGTTAATCCGACTGGGTTCCGTTGGGTTCAAGGAGCCCGTCAGCCAGTCGGAAGGGCCTCATAATCCCGTTACCGATGGGGTTTTCGCCATCAGGATTATGACGACACTTTCCAACAGCAGTTCCATGTTGGCCTTTTCAACATGGAACTGCTGTCGGAAAGTGCATTTGGAAGCCTCTAGCTGGGGCCCCTTCCCCACTGACCCTCCGGTTGTGGCCCTGCCCTTCACCTTCCTGCACACGATGCAGGGATGTGCAAAAACCTAAATTTTTCAATGGGAGCTTGTGCTGCAGGCGGTTTTGGCCCGCCGCACAAGCTCCCATTGAAAAATGAAAGTTTGCGACCACACCATGGGTGGTTGCATCCTGATTCAATGTGCGGAACCGCAGACCTATGGTAGGGCGGATCACTCGCCAAAACTGTGTCAGGCGGTCACAAGTCTGCCCGACATCAAAATGAGTGACTAAGTAATTTTCCAAGAATCACAGGATGTTGAACCAACGCAAAGACGCAACCCTGGTTCTCCAGCTCCAAAGCCGGGTTAAGCCATTAGGCCATCATGTCTTCGTTCCACATCCTTCTTCTGGATATTTCTTTTATTTTTTTCAGTTACGGAAAATGACACAGCTGTACATGTGAATTTGTTTTTATTATTTCGCCATGTTGGACAGCATCGGAGAACTGGTCTGAGGTGCCACACAAAACGCAACATTGAAGTTTGACAAAAGGCGAGACCTATTGGCTTTGCCAATGCTTTCCTTTTTAGGTTTGAACTGGGATGCATATATGAATTACATCTAAAAATTCAATGTTGAGTTCTGTGTGGTACCCGCAGCCCAGTTTCGATTCTAACATAGTTAACTCAGCCTTTTATCCTTGGAAATATCATACAAAATAACATCAGGTTAAGATGAGTAAAGCTCTTTGGAAGGATGTGCTATTATGAAGAACACGTTTTGTCGCTGTAAAAAATAAACAAGTAATGTCTTTGTCTCCTGCTGGCACAAGGGCGCCTCCCTCCACCCACTGGAGAAACACTGCCACCTCTTGGACACTGAATAGTGATGCAGCTGGAAATAGCGGGGGTTCCCTCTGTAATCATTTGAGAGCTCCAAATGCAGTCTTCCTTGTTCCTCTCAGAGACAAAGATGAAGTTGTGGGGAGGAGTTTAAACGCACCAAATGAGACTACACTGAAAATACATATAATGGTGCTGTAAACGTTACTGTCCTGCTGGGTCCACAATAAAGAGGGCATCACCAGCTCCACCTGGGCCTCTTCTAAGGAGGATGGAGTTCTTCCCATCAAAACAGTCAGTGTAGGAGAAGGGGGGCACTGTCCACTTGCATTCGCAATTCACTGGCCCTGTCTTCAAGGAGATGTGTAATCGATATTGCATGTGAGATTTTGAATTGCTCGTGTCCTTTTACTTATACAAGTGAGCCTTGGAGGAATTGAACCAAACTGTGAACGACACTAACACAGACAAACAGGCACAACTTGCCATGGAGCGACCCAAGCTCGTACAGAAACATAGGTGCCAAGAGTAAAAAGAGACCCACCCACACACCTCATGTGGATTCTAAGAATTTCTCGTTCTAGTAATGTAAAGCATGCAACATACTTCAACTGCCTGAAAGATCATTTTGCAGAGATTTTTGAGTAGGCCTGGGCGAAAGTTCAATAACACCAGAATAATTTGCACAATTTCAGGAATATCACGTTATGCTTGTTATGCAGCATTCACAGAATTATGCCATTAAGCCACGTCATGCAATTAGTGGTAAAGAATAAAGATTTACAGCAAAAGAATAGGAACAACAGACTGTGAGCGGCTGTTCAACGTGATTATGTTTAAATGAGTCCTCATGACAACATTTATTTGAAAGTTTTATATAGCGCTAGCTAGACCCAATAGTATCAGAGCGCTTTACAGCAGTAAATGTTCACAACATAGATAACAAGTATATACAGAGCAGTTAAGTCACATCAGATCAAATCAATTAATCTGGGGCATTACATTTACAAACAACATTAGCATACATATTCCTGCAATTCAAGTTGATGTTTTATATACAGATCTAGTGCTGTGCAGCCAAGAGTGGCAGGTAGGTTTGTAAAGGTCCCTAAATGTCTCTAGAGCTGGAAGCGTGAAGTAATAAGGCTAGTGAGTGCATTCTATCATCAGAGAAGAGTTTCTGATCCTCTCTCCTCAACATGAGTAAAGTCTTTTGACACAAGGATGCCTTTTGTGCTAAAGTGTAGCGCAAAATGATGGATTTGCATTTCACATAATAATGCGTAATTTTACTTGATTTTGCCAACATTTCTCGTTAATTATGCAAAAGCAAATTACCTGGATCACAGACTTAAATCCCAGTAGGTATCCTGATACCCACTCAGATTGGCCTTTTCATATTATGACTCTGTTGAGCTGCCTTCCATCATTGAACCTATCTTTTGCATGATACATGATCTAGGTAATCTTCTTCAACAATTCAGCACATAGTCAAACACATTGAAAGACGGAGACCTAGGGTTCCCTTTCATTCTCCCTTCACCAGAATGGACCTCAGGCAGGGTAGTTGAAGAGAAGCTCAAAGAGGCCAAACCCGATTCTTCCTGCAATAGATTCCTGTCTGGACTTGACTGGCCATTCTGACACTCTGACATTTACCCAGGGGACTGCAAGTTTGAGGGCAGTTTTTTAATGTAAATCTGTTTTATTCAAGTTTAATACAATACAAGCCAGAGTCAATCCGAGAACCCCCTCCTATACCTTCCTCCGTCTTGCAACAGGTGGAATACTTGGGGGCAGATTTACAAGCCCCCTGCGCCACCAGTACGTCATGTACTGGAGGTGCATTTCACTTCTCCATATTTAGAAGGAGAGGAAAATCCACCCCTGCGTGACTTTTCCTCTCCTTGTAAATATGGCCCCTTCACACGCAGCACTTTGCTTGGAAGGGGCGTTCCATGGGTGTTGCTGTGGGTGTTCCCACGCAACACCCATGGAACGAGACACATTTCCAGATTTACGAGGAATCGTGAATCTGGAAATGCGTGTCAATGCTATGCCACCCCAGGGGAGACATAGCGAGGCGCAACGAGGAGAAATGTTTTAATTTCTCCTCGTTTTTTCCTCTTTCAAAGCGTGCTGCATTCTACAGCACGCATTGAAAGAGGAAAATGCCTGTAGTGATTGTTTTTGTGCAGGAAGGGAGCCCCTTCCTGCACAAAAACAATCTCCCCATGACGCAGGCATCCTGGCACCAAGGTGCAAGGGTGCCTGCACCGGCGCATGGCTGCAGTTTGTGTGCCAGCGCGGGGGAGAAGACAGGAATGCAACATATTATTGTAAATATGTTGCATTCCTTTGCTTCGGATGTGCTGCAGCGTGGCGCAGCCAAAGGGCTTGCTTCCTTGTAGATCTGCCCCTTGGTTTGCAGTCAAATAAAGCCCCAAAAGGAGTCCCCGCAATGCAGTTCCTTGGCATCTGGCTCATTCGTCTTTCAACCCTTGTGAGACATAATCGAGTCATGTTACAAATCATAATCAACTCTTGTTCCAACTCTCCCACTCATATCCCTATTGCAGATCCTGTTTCACTCCCTTCCATAGGTCCCGCACATTGGAAAATTTGCCGGGACAACTTCGCGCAATATAAATGTGTTCTTCCGCTGTCATGTGTCAGTCCATATTTGCCTCTGAAAGGCCCAGTGTTGTCACTACCAAGCTTCCCCACTCTGTATGATATCCCTCCTGGCTACCACCAGGGCCACATTACAAAATAGGAGAGCACACTTGTTGAGTTTTTGATCCCTCCAGATTCCGAGCAGTGCCACCCATGAACTTAGCTCAAGTGGCTGTTCTAAGGCATGGGATATCCTATGTTGGAATGCCTGCCAGACGGGGCACAGCTGTGGGCAATCCCACAATGTATGTACAAGTGTACCTTGCTGTATGCAACCCCTAAGGCAGCAGTTCGTTAAGATTTTGCCCATGGCAAACAGTCGAGATCTGGTAAAGTACACCCGGTGCAGGATCTTAAGCTGAATTAATCAGAAGCCTGGCCGTATCACCACCTCTGCAGGGTAGCCGCACAATATCCTCAGTCATCATCTTCCAGTTTGCCTAAGTCTCCCTCCCATTTCTTCGATTGGTCCGTCAGCGGGGGAGAGCTATTGGGCAACAGTGAACAGACTTTTCTCTGATATCTCCACCTTTGGGTCAATACAACCTTGTAGTAAGTGTGAGGTCTCCCCCTATCACTAGGGGCATGTCAGTTACCCTCACAATCCTGTCTCCCATGGCCTCTAGCCCCACTGGTTGCAGTCGCTGGGGGAAGTACCAGGAAGCCACACAGAGCTCCTCCCTTTGCCATGTGCCCCATACCACATCCCGATAGCCCTGGGGGTCCACCTACCTTTTTTGGACACCTGGAATGGCATGGATTTTCGGGCCAGTATGCACATCGCCCGGAATCCCCTTGAGAAGCCTGCGTGGGCCAACATGGAGTATTGCCCTGCCCAGAAAGCTGCAGTTGTTCCCCAGCAGGTGGATTTCCTGCAACAGAATCAGGAGTGCGACATTCGAGAAAGTTCAGTATGACCCCTGCTTCAGCTTATAGTCCAACATGTTCACGTTCCAGGATATGATAGTCAGTGGTGCATCAGGTCGTCTATTCGAGTCTTGCGACATAGACATGGGGGAATTTGATATGAGATATTTGTGCCTTGCTCAGGATATCTCACGCCTGCTGCCAATTTACGCCACCACAAGTCCCCCCAAATGACCCCTCTCTCCCTGTCTTGTGACGAGTCTCCAACTATCTGCCCCCCCCCCCCCCCACCCCCCAAGGCTCTTGGGGCTGCTTTCAGGGCAGGAGGATCTGCTGTGACCAAACCATGGCTTTAAAGCCTCATTCTTTTCTGGCCTTTTAGAGTTTGGGCTGATGTGAACATTTTCCCCAAGCCCGATTTTGGTTTCCAGTCCTGCCCGGCTTCAGAAAAGCAACCGCAACGGAGGGGGCAGAGACCACACTCAATTTGCCCAGCAACGACGCTCTCAGTGCACTGTGACAGAGGATGCTGATACCTCTGAAAAACAAGAGACAGATCCAGAGGGATAAACTACTTCTGCCCAATCTCTAATTTACCGTTCTTAGCCAAAGTACTGAAAAACTGCAAGGAAATTAAACTCAAACTCTACGTAGAAGAAAATGGTCTACTGGAGGAATTACAGTCCATCTTTGGGGCAGAGCAGAGCTCTGAAAATACAACCCTAAAAATAATTGATGATGCGCTTAATATCTTGGACGATAGAACCTCATGCTTCCATATTCTCATGGGTTTATCAGCGGCCTTGATTTCAGAGAGCCACTTTTTCGTAAATATCGTGCTTTGTCTCCACTTTTAGGGTCGGAATTCCCCTTCCTAGAATTCTCCTTCTGTGAACGACATGTGCTCATTATTTTATCAAAAAGTGAATACATGTGACCAAATCATATGTACATTCTTTTTCAGAATGTTCTGTTCCTGCATGTATAATCAAGTTTACGGCAATATGTTCATGTGTTTAATAATTTTTTTTGTTGTAAACTTTATATCTCATCATTATTTCTGAAAAGATAGTTTCTAGAAGGTTGTTAACTATGTGTTACAAATTCTTGTCTTTCCAACAGAACATTGCCTGATGGCATGAATAGCTGAAAGGGCATTGACCCATTCTTTGTTGAATATTGATAGTAAAAAGATTCAACAAATCTTGTCATACTCTATAACAATCATAAGCAAAGTCAATAGGTCTTGCCTTCAAGAGCTATTGGCTCCGTCCATGCCAATACAAAACTGCTGATGTTGTACGGCATGAATAAAAGGTGAAAAAGGCACTATGGAGTGGCTGTTTTTTGTTTGCGCACGCATGTCTGTGAAGATTTGCATGCATGTGTCATCACGCAAGTGCGCCTCCAAAATTACACGAGTGCATTTCGTTTTTAAATTTACTAATCTGAAATGGAATAAATAACTAAAAAAAAAGCTCTGTTCCGATGGCATGATTGAGAACATGAAGAAGTCAACTAGAAAACACCGCCCCCTCATAGGGTCAGAATAGCAAGCCAATAGCATCAGTTATTTTAAAAAACAAACTTCTTAAAAATTATTTTTTAACAATAACTTCCTGTAGTCATACAAAGCATTACAAACAAAAACAATGTACATTATATTCTTGATGTGGACACCCACATTATTACCAGCTTTTGCTGCCTAATCCTATTTCTATACCATTTAAATGTCTCTAAACAAGGTACAGAGTTGAAGCATATGTTTTACTCTTTGCTTCTGACCAGCAACAATAGCACGGCGGAGCCATAAAAATGAACAGTAAATGCAACAGAAACAATTTACACGTAAGCAACGCTGCTTTCGTTTTTACTGTTCAGAAACCTACACTGAAGAAAAATACATATTCCAAAGCACTCTAGTGACTCGCACTCAACTATCCGGTAGCTTCTAACTTTGCAGAAACAGAACATAACTTTGCTACATGGCTCAGACTGCCCTTTCTAATTAAACCCAGTATACTCATTGCAGTTAACATCAACCAGTTCACTCGTTTTCATGTTATTAATGTTCTTCTGAATTCAAGCAAAAAGTAGCGTACAAAATAAACTTAAACCAACAACAGCGATGAAACACCCTGGACCTGAATCCGAGCCCAAGCAACGGAAAAACACTAATAAACCAACTAATCAGTACTTGGTCCATGCTCCATCGAAGTTTCAAACAAAGTAAGAGAGAAGTGAAACCGCACTCTGTGACCAATGAGAAGCAAGGAAAATAAAGTAAGGATGAAGTCAACCAACGGTAAGTAATTGGTTGGCTAAAAGGCACTTTTTAGAGGTTTTTTTTGAAGAAGCAAAAGATCGTTGTAAACTACATCGCATGTGGTATCTCAGGCGAGAACTAAAAACAAGACATAGAGAGCTACAAGTCAGAGAGGACTTCACTCCAGGTGGAGGAAGGTCACTGGGAGACAATTGACTAAACTGAAGCTGCGAAGCATTCATTCTTCACTGGCTGCCCGGCCCATAGTACTGTAGACTGTGCCTTAACATGACCACACACAGCTGCCTTTGTGAGCTGAAAATAGAACTTTTTGTTCTGGAATAAGGTATGCAGTTGCTAAAAATCTTTGCAACTCACAATATGCTTTTATTGTTAATGTGTTACTAATATGCTAGAACTAGAATTAGTATAGTGCTTAGATATATGAATGAGAGTGCTATAGTATCCATAGCAATAATGTTGGAGTATTTCTTACTGTTAAGATTACTTCTAAGCCTCTCTGCTGCCTGTAAGAAATTGAATTATTATTTGCGCTGGTCTGTTGACTACCCAACTCAAGGAATATTCACGAGCCCTGCCAGAGTGAACCCTCAAAGTCACTAAAAAAACCTGAGCTAAACCCCCTGGTAGCTAAGACACAAAGCAGGCAAGCTTAACTTGGGGGTAATGACATTATCTAAACAGAAATAAAAAGAAAATTAAAAAGAAAAATCCTAACAGAATTTAAATAAGCAAAATGACACCAAAGTAAAAAAAAAGTCCAATAAGGGGATCTTGAGACATACATTTTAAAAGTTTTAAATAGGAATAACACCAAGAAGCACAAAGTCAGTGGTCGCAGTAGACCAAGACCTAGGCACAATGTAAGGCTTACCATAATGAAGCACAGGTCAGATAAAGGAACCAGGTTCATCCAGGTCAAAAATAGCAGTTGAGGCCCTTAGAGACTCGCAGAGGCCAACGGCAAGATTCCGTCGTGTCCAGCTCCCTCTGGTCAGCTAGACAGTGGCAGGAAAGCAGTGGCGGCTCTTCCGCTAAGGCGGAGCAGTGTCACCCCCAATGCTTTTAAGCTGTGTAACTAAAGGAAAAATAAACTGATAATAACTCAAAAATATTATCATTTTATTTATTCCTGCTGCTGTGCGGCGGGCGGGACCGGGCTACTCTGCTCTCAGAGTAGGACAGGGGAGGAGTGGTTTGCCAACCCCAAGTGTGCATGACGCTTTGTCCAGCCCTCTGTGACCGGCCAAACAGTCATGCGCACTTTGCATGTTTTCGACACAGGCTGCATTACAGCGTGGGTGGAGAACATGCCAAGGCCCCCAGTCCCTGTCTGGGCGCCAAACCACGGCACTAAGACCAATCACAATGCTGCATTGCTGTGATTGGTCAGGGTCGCCTGGGTGCTTCCTGCTTCCAGTTGCGGCCCAAGTCTGACGCGGAGGAGAGATGGAGATACACAGTGATAAGCTAAGTTTTAATTTTTTAATCCTCGCCCCTGTCCCGCCACCCCCGATCTGTGCCAGCCACAACTGCAGGAAAGGCCTAATGTAGCTTGTTATATCCCTGTATCTTGAACAGGAATTCAGCACTGTGACCTTTGGGATTGGGATCAACATCTTCGTCATGGGTACAAGATGGAGCAGGCCTAGTCTTTCAGGTCTCCTCTCAGTTCACATACAGCAGGCCAAGCTCTCTTCTGCTCTCCCTCAGGTCCATAAAGTATTCTGCAGTGAGTGCCTGGTGCCTGGTGGTGCCACATTTATGCCTGACACAAGCTAAGGGGGGGGAATAAATCATGGACACTTCGTAACCAATGAGGTAAAAGATCCAATTGCAACCCTGCCCACTTTGGGCATTTTCAAGACGGTGAAAGTCTTTGACCTTGCTAAACGTGGGCTATGATGGCTGGGTATATGTGTGGGAAGTGTGCGATGGTAATCCTGATGTCCTGCCACATCTAACATCAATATCCAGTTGTACCCCAATAATCTCAGAGACGGTGGTCTGGTAGGATAAAGCAGAGTTTTTAAGCAACCAGACAGTGGATACACAAGAACTGTCTCTGCATCTTGTTCTCTGTCTTTCAAGTGCATCCCAAAGCACTGCATGTGAAATCCAGCGATAGAGGTTTGGTAGGAGAAAGAAAGGTCCTACAGCAACCAGTCATTGGTTACAGAAGAATTGTTTTGGCTTCTGTTCTCTCCCTTTCTTGTGTGTTCCAAAGTGCTACATGGAATTCCAGCAGACCTTGCAAGCAGGATTTGACCCTCAAGAAGGACTTGACATTGTAATGCCAAAAAGGATGCTAACGGCTCATATCCTCCATATTTTGGGAGATTCAGAGGAGTCCACTCCCTTATTCAAATGCAAATCCCTGGCTTGGTGACATTTGAGAGCAAATGCAAATTAGAATCCAGTGAATTCAGGCAGGGAAAAGGTAACTTTTTAAATGTGACTTTTCCTTCATATTTATTTCAATTTTGAATGCACCATTGAATCTGTTTTTTTAAAATAACTATTAAAAATAAGTGTTTAATTATTTTTGTATCTAGTCCTTTTCCTGAAATACAGTATTAGGTTATTAATCTGGACTCTGGTTTTCTACATAGGACAGATAAGCTTGGCACAGTCCACAGTGGAAATGACTTTTGGTTGCTAGTTTCTGTATGGACATTTCTACATATCATACTTTTAAATACCATGCACCCTGTCTTGAAGGCCTATGTAGGAGGGACTTATTAATATTTAAAAAGAAGGTGTCGGGCTTTAAGAGGCGTTGAAGTGCTTAGCGATGAGTAGCATGGTACTCCAGAACCCAAAGTTAGATGTAAGACTCTAGTAGATTAGTAAAAATTATTTTTTTGTTTGTTTATTTCCTTGTGGATTAGATGTCGCAATTGTATTAAATTAGTGCTCATTTAGATTTGTTGCATTTACTATATTGTTCTGAATGGGATGGATTCATTGAAGTGGATTAGTAAAGGGAAGATGTGAGTTTCTGGGAGTGGTGGACATGTGCAGTTGTTAGTTGAATGAATTGGATAAAGGAGAAAGAGTCTGCAAAGGGTATTTGGGGGTCCATAAGAGTCAAAGAGCTTTGGGATGAGTCATGAAGTGAAGATATGGGCCGAGGTTGAAAGAAGGTTTTTTTAATTAGTTGGATGCAGTCTGTAATGGCACAGACAAGCTAAAGACTGATGGAATCAAACTAAAGTAAATAGCAGAGGTTCTGATTGATTCAAGCAAAAACACCCATTGCTTTGCGCTGTCCGAATCTTGCATACAATGCTATCTATTGAACAGACACAAAACAGCTCGAGCTTTCTGCCTCATCCATTCTTTAAGTAAAATCTGTGGCCTCTGGCAGGCTATATGGTGAACTTAAATATGTAAAATCTTTCGAATTCATATTTCTGTGAGCCTCTACATGGTGTTCTATATTATTACTGTGAACACTGTAAAGAACGGTGACATGTCAGCATGGTACAAAACTATATTAAAGGCCTAATAAGTGAGTGTGTCAGGAAGAACCATCAAGCATGAGACATTACAATCCACAGTTACACAAGCATCCACAGCTTAGTACTAGCTGACTGCCCTGCTGACAAAGCAATGCTCAAAGTTCACTGTGACAACCAACACTTTCTTCACTCCATTACTTTATTTTGTATATCTTCTAATAAAAAAAGATCATTAATAATTTAAAGCATATAGTTGACATTCTTAGTGACTATGAAAGTGGTGCGTCTGACACTAAACCCGTGGCAGTAACTGGGGCACACACCAATACCTGCCCCACAACCAGTCTAGGGCTAAGCGATATCATGGAGCCTTGAAGGTGGAGATTTTCAAAGCTCCCTCCTTGATTTTTGTTGGAAACAGGCTATTAACTTAGATGTTTTTGAACTCCTGGCTTGGGGGTAATGCCCTGCGGTTTATCCCAATTGTTGGATCCATGAGATCTCGAGAAACCACATGACGAGTTCTTAGCATGCTCTATAGAGCAGTTTTTCTGTTTGTGTGACTATTCACACCTTCTTGTATAACCATGTGGCTACCTGCTCGCCCAAAGCTAGCTTTCTCTAGGTGGTAATGCAAATTTGATCGATTTTTCAATTTCCCAGAGGCAAATTCCCATCACAGTGATGTTCATAGAAACTATAAATGTAAGCATTTGATGGGGGGCGTGGCCAAGATGGCGGCGTAGGAGGACGCGACCTCGGCGAGCTCCTCCGGCCCAGGCCCCTGAGCACCTTATTCACTGCTGTTCTCCCCCCATCGTCGCTGGCCGGCGACGGCGGGTGCAGTGGAGAACTAGCGGACCTTGCTGGGAGGAACATCGGTGCACCAGAAGGCATTGTTAGCGGTCTGTGGAAGCCGAGCCGCGACCTTCGAAGGCTGCGGCCCGACCGGAAGTGCCGTTGGGTCTGCCCTGCGTGCATACTCGAGCCTGAGGCGCTGCGCGGAGGCCGCCGGCGCGGCCTGGAGAGGAGTCGCTGATTGTGGCGCTGAGCGAAAGCGAACGAGGCGGCGAGAAGTTGGTGCCCCACCAAGAAGAACGGCCGATTTACGGCCGTGGGTGGGACTGGTGCGGTGCCGAGGACTTCGGGGGGCCCTGCCTGGACGGGTTCGCGGCACGAGACCGTCCCACCCGTTGACGCCAAACAGGAGGTGATGTGTGCCTGGCGGTGCAACTCGGGCCCAGTGGGGTCTCAGAAGCCATTGAAGCGGCTGACCGCGGTGGCCGCGGTGACTTGTTGGCTCCCTTGTTGTGAGCGGATTGGGGTCCGCTCAGGGAGCTACTTGCGAGGCAGCGTGCTACGGACTGTGGACGCCATTTGGACTGGAAGCTACGTTCCACCGGCCTAGCACTGCGGTGGAGCAGGCAGGAGTTGCCGCTCGAGGAGCACGAGGAGGTGGAGAACGGGTGCTGGACTGCACCACAGGAGCGGACGGACGGCCTAACCAGCTAGGGCGGTCACCTAGCGGGTAGCTAGGCGGTGTAGTGAACGCTACTGTCGCTGGTGGGGATTGCACACTTCCATTCGGCGCCCAAGATGGCCGGCCACAAGGGGAGCAGGAAGGGTGATCGCACCCTACCGGAAATGTTGAACAGGAGCACTGCGCGGCAAGACCACGGACAGCCCTCCCCAAGTCGGTCTAGCAGTTCACAGGGGGCGAGCGGAGGGGAGCCGCCAGTTACCAGGTCATTCCTTGAGTCACTTTTTAGCTCCTTACGAGAGGACTTCCAGACTCTCAAGCAGGAAGTGGTGGGGGAGGTGCGAGAGGTCCAGAGAGAGGTTGATGGCCTAGACGAAAGGGTCTCATCTGTGGAAGAAGCGGGACGTGCCCGAGACGAGGAACTCACACAGCTCCAGCAGGAAGTGATCAGGCTCCGGGACCAGCAGATTGATCTACAATCCCATGTGGAGGACCTTGAGAACCGTTCCCGGAGGAACAACATCAGGGTCCGGGGCGTTCCGCTCGGAGAAGAGGGGGAAGACGCGGCCACCTACCTGCAGGATCTGTTCCGGGAAGTCCTGGGTGAGCCGACAGACTTTACCCTCAGGATCGATAGGGCTCACAGAGTGGGCCCACGACGCAGAGCCCCAGCGCCTCCCCCCGATCTTCTGGCCTACCTGCCGGACTATCCACTGAAGGAACAGATTCTAAGGGTGGCTCGCACTAAGCCCTCCTTGGAGTGCAGAGGCCATTGGGTGGCCCTATTTCAGGATCTCTCAGTGGTCACCCTACAGAAACGCAAGTCCTTTAAAATTGTGACTGACTTCTTGCGGGAGCATGACATTCAATATTCTTGGGGCCACCCTTTTCGTATTATCTTCCGCTGGAATGGAATAGTGCATCAGCTGCGCTCCCTTCAGGACACCTGTACTGTATTGGGCATCACGGCGACTGACGAAGATGCCCCCACTCCACGTCGCCGCTGGATTACCAGGGATGGCTGGCAATCGGTCCCTGGCCGCAGGTCTTCGACTTCATCAGTGAGACCGGACTCGCCTACTATCCGGGCTGACATGGATAATGCTGTGCGTGAGGTCGCTAGAGAAACGGCGACAGGAGAGGTTGCTTTGACCGCCTAGGACTTCTCCGGGGGGAGATCGACATAGCTTCTTCTTTTCTGAGCTGCAGGTTTGGGGGCCTGGGGGGGTGGGGGGGAGCAGGGGTGGTGTTGTGGCTGGACGTCCACTTTCGAGACTTTTCCATAGACTTGCCTTTTCGGGCCGGCCTTGGACAATGGTTTCCTTGACTCCTTTCTTGGGGGGACGGGGACAGTGTTTTTGGTTTGGAAGGGGTTGTGTTGGGGTGTTGGGGTACCGGGAGGGGTCGTGGGAGTTGGGTGTGGGGGAAGGAGTTGTCCAGTGCGCTGTGCTAGGGTTTGTTGCTTTGCCTGAGTTTCTCCACCTTGTCTTGCTCTGTGACGATGGGGAGGCGCATGGGGAGGTGGATTGTGGGGTTGGCGGGTGTGTGGTGGAAGACCTGGTCACATTGGGGCGGGCGGTTGGTACTAGGCTGCGCTGCGCAGGGGGGAGAGGCTTTGCATACTGTTTTTGGGAGACTGACTTGCGGTTTGAGTTGGGGGGAGTGTGCCCGACTACTATGATCACCACGCAGGACACTTGCGCCTTTTCACACATTTCCTACTATGCCTCCTCATACCTTTAAGATCGTGACCTTGAATGTCAGGGGTCTGAACAATCCCGTTAAGCGGCGAGTGGTGCTTTCCCTGTTAGAAAACGCCCACGCGGATATATGCCTCCTTCAGGAAACCCACCTTCGGCATAGAGCTCCCGCGCTTCCCGGCATATACCCTGCTAGGACTCCCAAACGATCTAATGTATCCCCTTAAGTCCAGAAGAGGCAGGCAGATCGCCATTGCACTAGGCTCTGCCGATCAGAATATCTTGATATACTGGCGTACAGACACAGTACCCACGATAACGGGCTGGCTCCACAGACTTTGGCACGTGCTGGGTATGGAGAAATTGTCTTTGGTGGTGGCTGGGGATGTAACGCAATTTAATGAGCTGTGGCAACCATTCCACTCCCTGCTGCTCACAGAGTTCCGGGAGCTCACCTGCCCGAGGTACCTTCGCCTCCTGCGGCTTACGAGCCCGCTAGCGCCAGATCAGTGAGAGGGATGAGACCCTCCTCCCCAATTACCTATAGCGTTGGGAGATAGGCTGTATGCTAGTAGCGCACTGGACAGTGGGTGGGGTTGGGGGAGTTGGGTGGGGCATTGGGACGTTGGGGTGGCGGGGGACGTTTGTATTAAAATGTTGTGTCATGCCGGACTTTCGCTCCTTTTCATTTGCCGATCTTATACTGCTGTATATGAGTCTGGATGTGTCACGCTGAATAAAATACTTTAAACTTAAATGTAAGCATTTGATATTTTGATTTATGAGCATTTAGTGGTGCATTAAAGAATGTCAACACAGGCTTCAAGTGCATTAAATGGGGGATCATGGTGAGGTATTCCGTCTTTATCTCCACTGCAAAATATGATGATACCAGAATATCGCATCAAACATACTGAGGCCCAAAATATTGGGAAAATATCTTTATATAGGTAAGTATATGTTTGCTTTACTTTATTTCACATAAGTATACCTCGACCTTATATACATCTTCAACATATGTAGATGTGGAGTTCTGAATAATAAATCTATACTTACCTATATGCACTTACCGTCTCAATATTCTTAGGTGTGTGTGAAATTTTCACAATTTGTTTTAGTGTAATTATATGAAATGCAGAATTGGAATTCTGCATTGTATTTTGGCATGAAATGCATCAATTAGTCAATTTGAATGTAAGGATGCATTTAATGCTAACAAAAAAAGGTCAGAAAATGAAAGCACCACGAACAACAGCCACTTGTTCGTGTTGTTTCTGTGCATTCGCAGTAAATTTTACACCACATAACACACATCTTGACTGTGCCTAGATATTTTGATCCTCAAAATTGTGCCCACAATAAACTTCAACACTCTAGATGTGATTACAGTTATGAAGTTCAAATCAGGAACTCTGACCTCCTGGCTAGAGACCCACTCTTCGCCCCAGCAGCTCTGCTGTTACATCGCCTGCTGCTGCCCCCACCACCTCTCTCCTGGTAGATGTTTGAGGCCTGCTGCCCGCTGTTGTATGTCTGCATGTTGTGCCCATTTTCTCTTTTTTGTCTGTCTTTTGTATTGTTTTTTCTGATGTTTGTGATTCTGTGACTGTTTTTTTTGCTTGTTGTTGTGCTTGTACCCTTGTTTTGTCCTCCATACCCATTTTCGTTGCCATTTTCCAGCCACTGACCCCCATGGCCCCTCACCCCTGGCGTTCCCACTCTCCACCTCCCAGCTGCGCTTCCCTCCCCTTTCCCTATTTACTGGCGGCCACTCCTAGGGTGTCTGAGCAGGACCTCTGACCTCCTGGCCAGAGTCCTGCTCTCCGCCACAGCAGCTCTGCTGTTACGTCGCCTGCCGCTGCCCCAACACCTCTCTCCTGGTAGGTGTTTGAAGCCTGCTGTACCGCTGTTGTCTGTCTGTGTATTGTGCCCATTTTGTCTTTTTTGTCTGTCTTTTGAATTGTTGTACCTGGTGATTGTGATTCTGTGACTCTGTTTATATTTGCTCTTTTTTACTTGTTGTTGTGCCTGTTCCCTTGTTTTGTCCTCCGTGCCTGTTTTTGCTGCCCTTTTCCTGCTGCTGCTCCCCCACGGCCCCACCCCCGCCGTTCCCGCTCCCCATCTCCCAGCTGCGCTTCCCTCCCTCCTTCCGTATTTAATAGTGGCCGCGCCAAAGGCGCGGCAAAGGCAAGTCCGTCTGCGCCTGTCCGTAACCCAACTGCGACCAACGCCAGAGACCCTGGATCTCTAGCCACCCACTGCTACGACCCAGCTGCCCTCCTCGAACACAACCCTGGAAGGAACAAGAACTGACAGCAATCCACGCGTAACACCACCCACGGCCAATTCTCCTGCTGTCACTGCTGCCAAACCTTCACCTCCCTCCGCACCCCCATGGCCGCCACCCCCACACTGGATGCCAGCACCCCATAAGCACTGAGGTGCATCCTCCTCAACGTGCGCTCCCTGCACAGACACGCTGTAGAGATCTGGGACCTCCTCGACACCCTGTTGCCAGACGTCGCCTTCTTCATAGAAACTTGAACCCGCTCCACCTCCGCCCCCGACATCGTCACTGCCATCCCCGACGGATCCAGAATCCAGAGGAAGGACATCCCCAAACGCCAAGGAGGAAGTCTTACCATCACACACAAGAGATCCCTCTGACTCACTACCTCCAGCTCGAGTGACACCACCGAACACCTCCATTTCCAGATCCAGACCAGCCCCAGAACAACCCTACAAGGCACCCTAGCCTACAGACCTCCCAGACTTCGAACCGCGTTCACCACTACCATCACCGACCTCATCATACCCCATGCCATCGTGTCCATGGATTACATACTTATCGGAGACCTCAACTTCCACCTTGACAACCTCAGCGATCCCATCTCCGCCACCCTCCTGGACAGCCTCACCAACCTCTGACTGAAGCAACTCGCCACCACCCCCACTCACAAGGCAGGACACACCCTTAACCCCATCGTCACCGGAGGTAACAACATCCACTTCAGCCACACCACGCTACCCCCTGGACAGACCACAACTGCGTACACTTCCACGTCGACAAACCTACCGCCCCCAAACCGGCACCCCGCCCTCAGCGAAGGAACAGGAGTAAGGTAACCAAGGAGCAGCTCAACTCCACCCTCAACCGCGATGCCCACTCTACCTGGACTAAAGCCAAACTCGCAGCCTAAGAACTTCACAGATGGACCACCAACTGCGCAGACAAACTCGCACCCCTACGTAACCCCGGCAGAAAGCGTCCCAGAAAAGCCACCTGGTTCACCACCAACCTCCAAGAATCCAGACGCACCTGCAGATGTCTCGGGAAGAACTGGAGAAACAGCAAATACTCAGAAGACCGCACCACCTACAAGAACACCATGAGAGAATACCACCAACGCATCAGATCCACCAATAGGACCTTCATCCAGAACAAGATCCTCACCAACTCCAGCAACTCAAACAAACTCTTCAGCATCATCCAGGAACTCACCAAACCCACCCGCGAAACCACGGACATCACTCCCTCCCAGGACCCCTGCAACAGGCTCGGCTCCTACTTCCATCTGAAAATCAAGTGCCTCTATGACAACTGCAACGACCAGACATGTGTCTCCGAAACCACTCCCCCCTTCAGCAACACCAGCCAGCCTACCATCTCTTCCTGAACTCCAATCACCACTGAAGACACCACAACCATGAAAGTCATTCACTCAGGAGCCCCCACGGACCCCTGACCCCCACATATCTTCCACAGAGCCTCCGCCACCATTGCACAGGAACTATGACGCACCATCAACGCAACTTCGAAACCAGCACCTTCCCCAATGATTGGAACCGAGCAGGAGTCAGGCCCCTACTCAAGAAGCCCTCAGCAGACCCTACGGACCTCAAGAACTTCCAACCCATCTCCCTCCTCCCCTTCGCGGGCAAACTCACAGAGAAGACCGTCAACGTCCAACTAACAAAATTCATTGAAGAGAACTCCATCCTCAGCTCCTCCCAATCCAGATTCCACAGCAACCACATCACTGAGACTGCTCTACTTGCCGCTACAGATGACATCAGCACCCTCCTTGACCAAGGACACACCACCGCCCTGATCCTACTCGACCTCTCTGCAGCCTTCGACACCGTCTCCCACCGCACGCTCACCGCCAGACTCCATGACGCCGGAATACAGGGAACCGCCCACAACTGTCTCCGCTCCTTCCTCACCGGCAGAACCCAAAGAATCAGACTTCCACCCTTCCTCTCCAAACCCACAGAGATCAACTGCGGAATACCCCAAGGATCATCGCTCAGCCCCACACTCTTCAACATCTACATGGGCCCCCTCGCCGTCATCGTCAGATATCACAGACTTAGCATAGTATCCTACACTGACAACACCCAGCTCATCCTCTCCCTCATCAAGTACACCATCACCACCAGACTCAACTTCCAGGAAGGAATGAAGGACGACACATCCTGGATGAGCAGCAGTTGCCTGAAGCTCAACTCGGAGAAGACAGAGGTCCTCGTCCTCGGACCCTGCCCCCCTGCATGGGACAATACCTGGTGGCCCATTGCCCTCGGCAGCCCTCCCACCCCCACAGACCACGCCCAGAACCTCAGCATCGAATTCAGCTCCTCCCTCTCCATGACCCGACAGGTCAACGCCATCACCTCCACCTGCTTAAACACCCTCCGCATCCTACAGGAGACCTTCAAATGGATCCCCCCCTGAATCAAGGAAGACCGTCACCCACGCACTCATAACCAGCAGACTTAGACTATGGAAATGCCATATACGCCAGGATCAACAAGTCTCTGCCCTGCAAATTCCAGACCATACAGAACACTGCAGCCAGACTCGTCCTCGGCATCCCTCGACACGAACACATCACCCAACAACTGCAAAACCTCCACTGGCTCCCCGTCGAGAAGAGAGTAACTTTCAAGATACTCACCCATGCCTACAAATGCCTCCACAACACCGGACCACAATATCTTAACAACAGAATCTCCCTCCACCTACCCAAGAAAAACCTCTGATCTGCCAACCTCGCTGAACCCCAGCGCATCTGCAGAGCAAGAACGGGTGGAAGAATCTTCTCCTACATCTCCTACATCGTGGCCAAGACCTGGAACTAGCCCTCGAGGGACATCAGATGCGCTCCCACCCTGCATATCTTCAGGAAGACCCTCAGACCTCGCTCTTTGACTGACCGTAACTTTTTCATATAGATTCTTGGCTGTTACATCCAGCATGTGTTTCGTGGACAAAACCACTTTCTCCAGGCTAGAAAGTCTTACCAAATTGTAAGATCTTCGTAACATGTATCAACTTCCATCTCTGTTTTAATAGTTGAATCCAATTTCCATACTTGGTCTTTATTCAGTGATATTCCCAAAATAAAGCAATGGTTGGGAATCATTCATATATAAATAGGAACACCCTCTCACAATTTTATAGGATTATATAGCATCTCCATAAGGATGGGTTTCATGTGGACTCTTTTGAATAAACAACCTGCTTCAATTATGTGTAAAAACAGCATGATATTTTGGTTGCACAATGTTTTCACTGTCAATATTTTGACAAACAACTAATCTAAAGGGTCAAACTGTCCTTTCTTTAATTTGCTGTAGCTGGGGGTTGAAAACAGAAATGAAATGGCATGTTCTAACCTGTGGCAACTCGTCACAATAACCACAGTACCTTCCTGCACAGATTAATGCAAGTGTTAGAGGATCCCAGGAAGGAGGAAAAACACAAAGGGGCATATTAACAAGCCAGGCGATAAAATTATCGCCGCTTTAGCGGCAGAAAACTGCCGCTAAAACGGCGATAATGGGCTTGGTAATATGCTCTATGGAATTCCAATTGAAGCCCATGTTAGACGTCCTTCACATTTAACATGGGCTTCAATTGGAATTCCATAGAGCATATTATCAAGCCCATTATCGCCGTTTTAGCGGCAGTTTTCTGCCGCTAAAGCGGCGATACTTTTATCGCCTGGCTTGTTAATATGCCCCAAAGGACTTCAAAAACACTACTAAAACCTTGTAACTCTGGATTGATGATGAAGATTAAGTTATTAGCAAGCCACCAGACTACCATTGACATGAGGGAAGGGGAAAGATCCAATTGCTAGAAGCAAAAATTAGGGAAAATATAGTAGCAAAGAGGTGAACAATTGACAGAAGATAAGGGAACAAAGGTGATGAGACACATCCATCACTTGCAAATTCCTCCTTAAATATGATTCAAACAGAAACTGATATCACAGGAAAAAACTGTACATCCTCTTAGATTGCAAACCTCAGAGAACATTGTATGAAAAGCCCACCATCTTGAAAAAAACATTCATATGGCTTGTCCATGCCCCTGTCCTGAGATTCATTACATTTGTTTGGCACACGAAGAAGGCAACATTTGACATCCTTTTACCAGCATTGATTCTGAGGCATTCTGCTCCTCTTTGTGCCTGAGCCTCCAGGGTGAGCATGAGCACAGAAATGCCAATGCCATCTACGCCGTGAGGAAGCTTAATCATGCACTATGCACAGCCTCCAGCAACATGCTGCTTAAAAGCGCAAGGAGTGCAATGTCTTCTTGTGAATCAGTGTGATCTTGAATAATTCTCGGCACAACTCTCAGCACAAATTTTACATGTGGGCACACTGCCCTCTCCATATGAGAAGGACACTTCTTTCTGATTACCTCAAATACCACACAGCAGGCTGGTAACCAAGTTTGAGCCCTGCACATGTTATGGTTCACCTGGAGGTGAAGCCAGAGTTGGATAAGAAGCAGTAAAAGAAAAAGCCCTCTATCAGTGGTCTTATTATCTGTTTGATGAGCTTCCTCCATGGTTTATACTTAGTTCAATTGTAGTCAAGTGCCCATGCACTTTTCCAAGGCACCGCTCAGTAAAGAAGCTTCTTCGGTCCGCTGCTGCAAATAGCGCTGGGTTGCCTTAGGGTAGCTACGCGCTTTATAAATGTTTTTAGGTCTCGGCGAGACTTTTTGTGAGGGCTCAAAAAAGTGCTACCACAGTAGCCTAGAGCTACAGTGCATGTGCGCGGGTGCGCGCGCCTCACTTTCGCGGCCGCACGGCCGCTTTGATGTTCTCCGTGAGCCCGTTTTTTTTTCTCCTGTTTATTACTTCTATGTAGTAATGGTGGCACCTGTGCGCCGCCATTACTTCAGAGCAGTAATAAACAGAAACAAGCATTGGCATAGCCAATAGGTCTCGCTTTTGGGACCTTATAAGTATTTAGTTATGCAACTGTTGCATGGCTAAACACTTATAAGGTCCCAAAAGCTTGTTTTCGTTAATTTCATTTCACTCTGTGTAATTTACACAGTTCACCAAAGTCTCCACCACCCAGCCAATGATTCCTCAGGTTTCTGGTATTTTCTGGGGCCTGATTTCAACCCCTCTGACAGACGAGCCCACCCTGTCAAACAATCACTTGAGCCTTATGAGTAAGAGGGTTAAAGAGGGACAGCGTATGGATAAAGCAGGAGTCTATTGGAGCACTGGAGTTGTCCTGCAGTGTCCATTCACTGGATTCCACAGTGTAGAAAACTTTTAAAGAGAAATACCTTTACATTTGAGGAAGTGGTTAGGATTGTCAAGTGCCAATAACAGGCAAAGATGCCAAACAGAGAAACTGAAGAATGCAAATGACTTGTTTCCATGCTGGCAAGACCCAGAGGTCAGATTGGGGGCAAAAGACCTCTCAGGAGCCTGGACCAAAATCTGAAATATTTCTGCAACTGCTACAAAGATGTGAATGTAATTTTCAGGGCTGTGCACTGTAAAGCCCTACCAAGCAACCCCACTGTTATATTATGTTAAGTTGATCTGTATAGCGTACTAACCACCCTAGAGGGTATATAAGCAATTGGGCAGGTGTGAATGTGTGTGTATCCCAGGGTGTTTATACGAAGAGCCAGGCCTTCTTGCAGATCTCAAGAAGTGAGTAGGAGGCTCTGATGTGTTGAGGGAGATTGTTCCATGTCTTGGGTGTGATGTATGAGAATGAGCGACTTCTAGTTCTGCTTTTGCTGGGAATATGTGTAAGCAAGAGTGAGACAGATTGTAGGTGTCTGGTGGGTTGGTGAAATAGTCTGCAGCTGTCTAGGTATTCTGGTCCTATGTTGTGTAAAGCTTTGTATGAGTGCGTGAGAAGTTTGAATTGTCTGCGCTTGTGAATGGGGAACCTCTGAAGCTTCTTGAGGTGTGGTGTGATGTGGGTGCAGCATGAGAGGTCAAACATGAGTCTTGCAGCAGTGTTCTTGATGGCCTTGAGTCTGTGTGGAAAATGTTTGGTGATTCTGGAGTGGAGAGTGTCGCCGTAGTCCAGCCTACTGGTGATAAGTGCTTGTGTGATAAACAGTCTGGTGTTCTGAGGCAACCACTTGAAGATCTTGTGCAGAATGCGTAGGATGTGGCACCAGGAGGTGCACACTGTGTTGACTTGAGCAGTCATGTTGAGCTTGTAATCTAGGATGATCCCTACATTTCTTGTGATCTGTGGCCGTGGGTATTGGTCCTAGCTCCAATGTTCACCAGTGGGAGTCCAGTTTGCTACCATGGTCATGCAATTGTCAAAATTATATTTGGTGGTAGTTGTCTTGTCTGTCAGGGAGAGGATGAGTTGGGTGTCAATGGTGTAGGAGATGATGAGGATGTCTTGTGATTGGATGATGTTGGCGAGCAGTGTCATGTATTTTGAAAAGGGTAGGGTGGAGGTACGATACCTGTTAGATTCTACATATCAGTAGATTGGTCTCTGATGTGAACGGTGGCAGCCTGACCCTCTGGGTTCTTCCTGTGAGGAAGGAACGGATCCATTTGAGAGTGGATCCTTGTATGCCAACCTCATGGAATTGTCTGATGAGGGTGTTATGAGAGACAGAATCGAAGGTTGCGGAGGGGTGAAGCAGGATGAGGGCCACAGTTTCTCTTCCATTCAGGGTGTTTCGAATGCCAGCAGTGGCCACAATGAGTGCTGTTTCAGTACTGTGGTTTTGTCTGAATCTTGATTGAGTGTTGTCTAGAAGATGTTGAAGTTCAAGGTGGGTTGTGAGTTGCTTTCTGATGGCCTTCTCAATCACTTTGGCTGGATAGGGAATCAGGGAGATGGGTCGGAAGTTGTTCAGTTGTTTTGGCCTACTGTGAGCTTCTTGAGGAGGGAATTGATTTCTGCAAGTTTCCATTCATTCGAGAAATTGGTGGAAGTGATGGAGATGTTGATGATGTGGGTCAGGGTGGTGTTGATTGGTGATGTCACCAGGGGATAGACTTTTATGCCAGAGAGGATAAAAACTGTTATTTTTCCTTTATTTTTCTTCATGCTTTCACCTTTTTCTACTGACGTCCTTGCTCATGTGGTGAAACTTTGTTCTCTAATTATAGCCGTGCTTTTAAGAAACCCCTTTTGTGCCGTCCCATTTCTCTCACGTACTATGCTCACTTCCTGGTTCGTCTCTGAACAAATGTTTAAGTTGCAGCCTTCTGCTGTTTGCTGTGATTGACGGGCCTAGGTAACCATACTTCCGGTTATCTCCGTACAACACCCTTTCTCGTTCTATTAAAGACAGGCCCACGACTTAACCGGACTTCCAGTTTTCGCCGTGGGTCATTAGATGTAGAAGCGTACTCGCCTGCCCTTTACAGATCGCCAGGAGGTAGGATTTCTCCTGGACCATCCACCGTAGACCTGACACGCCTGCCTGCGCACTGTAACTTACAGCACCTTTTCTCCAATCTGCTGGAATACTTACCCTGGATAGAGCCCCACCCGGCTCTCTCGTTCGTATGCTGCATATTTTCAGCTATGTATTTTGAGGTACATTATCGTCCTTTCTTCATTTCTTTATTTCTCTTGACGCATTAGCCACGACCTTCTTGTACCCATTGCCTGTATTATTGGCCGGGTTGCACCCTATTGGACAGTCTACCACTAGACGCCATCTATGCATGATTCCCAATTGATGAGATATCTATGGGTTACGCACCATTGTTATACCTAACTTTTGAGCTCTTGGAGTACAGAGTTCCACACTTCAGGACATAATTCAAGGGTGTTTTTGTGCTTTTACACTTCTGTTATAACATGCTATGAGTTACTCTTGTCCCTGGGGGCCTATCTACCCCTCATTTGTGGAACCGTACCGGGTTCCATCTCCAGCTGCTTTACTGTATAGATGAACTAGCCTGCACCATAGACTGCTTTCTTATTTATATTTTGCCTCCTCTTTACCCACAGTGACACTTCACCGTTCACTAACTCGAGTCCATTCGTCATTTTTTTTTACTCACCTTGGGGACTTACTCATTCCTTAGACAGCCGGGACGGAAGTATAACCTGCGGAGAGGTAAGCCTTCCTCCTGTTGATAACTATTCTGTGCACAGGCGTCAGCACTGCCCTTGAGCCTAATGTTCAGATGGATTATTGATCCATACTTTACATACTCTTGTTTTCACAGATCGATCAACTTTCAGTTACATCTCTTAATAGGTATGAATTAACACTTTTCTCTAAAACTTCCCTTGCCGTGCCACTTGTTGGCCAAACTCTCGCTCTTTCTCTTTACTTTCTCTTTCCCTTTTTCTCTCCTCCAATAATTTTTGATAGATCGTGTCCTGTTTTTAAAGTATGTCCCAAATCTTTGACCATTGAAATATTAGTTTAGATTTACTCAATGTTATGCTGAGATTCAGCTATTATGGTAAGCTGTGACCAATTGACATGCCTCCAAATTATGTTGTTTCTGCATTATTGAGACATTATATCTAGATTATACCAGTCACTAAGATGTTGAACTTTCCACCGGAATCACGATGTTATTGCACCCACACCACAGATGGGCTAATCTAGCATGTCTTTTGACACCCTCCCACTCCACTGGACTTTACTCCACCCATAGGACCTATCCATTTTCGAGAGACTGTCCACACTACTATGGGTATGTCACGAAGGGCATTTGCACTAAGTCACATGTCGCCTAACATCAACACATGCTTGTGCCGTAGTTTCTGATACTTTGTTATTGTATATCTTCCAGCCCTGAAGAATTTGTCGGTTTGTACCCTG
This sequence comes from Triturus cristatus, assembly GCF_964204655.1. Lineage (NCBI taxonomy): Eukaryota > Metazoa > Chordata > Amphibia > Caudata > Salamandridae > Triturus > Triturus cristatus. The sequence continues at coordinate 303,344,056 of NC_140594.1, read as the reverse complement.
ACGAAACACATGTTGGCTGGGCAATCGATCTTCATTAAATACAGAGAACACAAGTAACTTGGAGAGTTCTCTCTATGTATTACTTGTTTGACTGTTTTTTGTGGTGATTCACCTAATATTTCACAAAGTCAGAGATGCAGAATTTGCTCTGCAGTTCACAACAACGTATGCACAGGCATCCTGTATAGAAATTTGTGGACCTTGTGTCTGTTGAGGGGTTCAGGGTTATCCCCCCACCTGTAGCACCGTATCTCACTTAGAACATTCTCACACTGACGTACACACGAACAGGCGCCATCGCATTCCGCATGAATCCAAACCCTTCTTTTGCATCTACTTAATTTGAAGGTGGAGGATGAAGTGGTCGGTCCATGTGAGCGGTGTGGTTGAGTTGTATTTGATGCTGTCACTTGTGGTGAAGATGGGGTACAGTGTGTCTCCTGCGGTGTGGGTTTATTCTGAGAGAAACTGAGTGAGTCTGATGCTGCTAAAGCTTTTGAGGAGTGTTGTAGATCAGGGGTCCTTTTCGCTCTCTGATGTGAAAGTTGAGGTCACCATGGAGAATGTAGGCTCTCAACTCCATGGTGAACAGAGTGACGTGGGAAGTTGGCTCATGGTCTGGGTGGTTGGTAGGTGATTGTTCTGTTCATGGTGAAGTTTTCAGAGATTTGCAGCTTGAAGTGAATGTTCCATGAATGGGGTGGTGTACTCTCAGGCTCCTTGTAGATAATAGCTGTTCTCCCAAAAGGCTTGTGAAGGCAGTCCTGTTGAGCGATCGTATAGCCCACTGGGATTGTCATGGCAATGTTGGGAGCCGATGAAGTGTTGAGCCTGGTCTCAGTGATGAAGACGATGTTGGGTGTGTCGCTGTTCAGCAGGTCCCACAATTTGGTTGTGTGTTTGGTGAGTGATCGTTTGTTGAGAAGCATGCATGCAAGTGGGTTTGGTGTGCCGTATGTTATAGGGTGTAGGTGTTGTTGGTGCTTGTGTGGCATGTGGTTTTAGACGGGGTGTTGAGGAAATTGGTAGTTTTTGCGTGGGGGTGTAAGTGGGTGGCTGCTACAAAACCTGCAGTGGGCGTAGGTGAATGGCCCTACTGTAATGTGAGGTACGACACGGCAACAGTTGTGGGAACATTGTCCGGGGTCTAGCGACCTAAGGAGTGCTGCAGATTATTGCTGGGTGGAGATTGAACCAGGATTCCTGGTGTTAGGCGCGGTCAGGGCACAGACGGGTGCAGATGGGCTTGCCTTTGGCGTGCCTTCACCGTGCCAGCAGAGCACCCGCTGTGCACCTGTGTTTACAGCTGCCACTGAGTAGATCCTAGGTGGGGGAGGAGTGCAGGATGTTGTGATGTCATTTCCTTTTGCTTGGCTTCTTCTTTTAAAGATGGTGTTCTTAATGATTTTTCCATTGACACACCTCCAAATCAAAAATGGATGAATGAGTAATCTGTTTGAGAGGCTCTGTGGACACTTGGGTGGATCAGGGGCAGATGAGGCTCACCACTGAGATCCTTACAAAATTGAACCTCCCTCCAGGCCACGCACTGTGTTAATTTAGTTGTGGATGATTCTTTATCATTACTGCACAGTTTCTTAAAGATCAAGCATGGGCCGGGGGGCTCTTCTTAGAGGCATCAGCCTTAAGAAATTGTCAAATTTCGGGAGACTTCTTGAATTTTATCCTCCAAGCTCAATGCATGATGAGGGCAAGGTTTGAGGCGGTACCTGTCTTTTTACATTTTTTAATTCAGGCTTGAGAAGCAACAGTCTTTATTACTCATATACTGAAGGAGGAGTAAGTGAATGTAGTAGGGCTTTGACAGGGTACAGTAGACTAATGGTCATATAGGGTTTGCGTCTCCCTTGCGCCATAAAGAGAGCGCAAGGGCAAAGCAAAACATAAATCGGATTTATCGAGCCATGCAAGGCCACCTTGTGTGGCCCTGCATGGCTTGATAAATCCAGAGTAAAGCATTGCAGTGCAAATCGCTGCATTGCATTACTCTGCCCCAGAGAGGCGTTCCATGGGTGGAGCATGGGTGTTCCCACATATCCACCCATTACTGGTACACCTGATAATGCAACAAAATGCTACACCTCCCCAGAGAAGGCGTAACGAGGAGAAATATCTTTATATCTCCTCGCTACTTCCTCTTTTTATGTGTGCTGCATTTTGCAGCACACATAGAAAGTGGAAAATGCCTCAGTCGATTGCATTCATGCAGGAAGTTGCAGCTTCCCACACAAAAACAATCCTGCTTACAATACAGGCAACCTTGCACCATAGTGCTAGGGTGCCGGCATCAGCATTATGGAGCACGTTGTGCGCCAGCAGTGGGAAATGACAGGAATGCTCTGCATATTAAGTACAGCGCATTCCTGCCCTTCCCCCATCATGCAGCACAGCAAGGTAACTTGCTGCACTGCTTGGTTATTCATTGAATATGCCCCATAACATCTAAAGAAAAGAAATGAAGTCCCCATCAAACAGTTACTGAATTCTAGCTACAGTAAAACATGTGTGGGAAGGGACAGGAAGGCTCTATTGCATGCTCCCAAGAGACCGAATAAGGTCATACCATTCACCTCATACTGAAGACCAGCGACAGTAAAACCTGTAAGGGGAGGGTTAGGAATGTTCCAGTTCTTGCTCTCAAGTCAAACAAAGCATGTAGAGGGCCTCATCTCTGCTTTCTATTTTTAATTGCTATTGACACAAAGGGATCCCAGCACAGATTCCTGTGATATAAAGCAATCAAGCCAAACACACACAGGCTCCACGCTCATCATTCTGCCTACACATACATACTGTTCAATTAGAGTCCATCCATGTCCCACACAAATGGAGCAAAGGGCCAGGTTGAGTGAGATTAGCAGAAACTTTTAACAGAAGAGGCCAGTAGGCATCTCACCCTGAAAGCCAGAAAAAAAGCATGCGTCTTCCACGCTATTCATTGCTACCACCACTCCACAGTGAGAGGATAGTAGACGCTCTCTCTACAGGGATGCCCATCTTGACCTCACAGACACTGCAGGGAAATAGCATAAGGCATAGAATGTGTGCTCTCCACAGCCGTTCAGATGACATTTCCATCTGAACATCAGGTAGATAGAAGCCCCCACTACAAATGTAGAAGGCCACCCATCATCACAGACTGAGATGCATGTTGTAGGAGGGGCCTGGCACTGAAGTCAACTTCTATTTGGTGGGCGCGCACATGTGATCAGGCACAATACATTAACTCACAGTGCAAGAGAGACAAAGAGTGAAGTGAGCTCACCCCTTATTTCGTGTTGTAGTGGGCAAACGCATAGTTGAACAGACCAATGTTTGAGAGAAATTAGTCCCAAAGCCATTCTATGTTTGCATGTACCTTCTGACAACTGCTCCGTATAAAGCACTTTGTCATCTTTTGTAATATTTATACCGAACCTTTTTTATATCCAAAATAATTGTTTTTAAATAGCTGTCTTTGAGACACTGTTTTACATCTTCCTATTGTATTATATATATTTATTGTATGTTTGATGTATTGATTTTTTTTCATCTGCTTGGCATTCATCTTGTTTTTGCTATTGAAAATAATTGTTATTTTTAGCTGAATAAAGTTAATTTGACTGACTGGCTGACTGATTAGCTGTGTATTTTTATGTCTGATGTTAGCCAAAAACCTTTTGATTTTACTAAAATTATATGTGCAATATACTTACTAAAAGGGGCTTTCAGCAAGCCCTCTTCAGCCATTGGTCTATTATTTTGTTATTCACATTTTTCTTTTACCCACTAAAGCATAGGGCACGGAGCAGTGGTTCAGTTTACTGTGGTTGATGGCATTCTGCCCTTTCACAAGGAGCACATTGACAAAGTAGTTCCCTATGTTGTCAATGTGCTCCCTGAGAGGATGTAGCCTTATGGCATTCTGCCCTTTCACAAGGAGCACATTGACAAAGTAGTTCCCTATGTTGTCAATGTACTCCCTGAGAGGATGTAGCCTTACGGCTAGAGTGGTCGACCTCGAAGCTGGCGAACCGGGTTCAAGTCTCAGCAATCACGCTCAATATCCTGTGATTGTGGGCAAATCACTTAATCTCCCCGTGCCTAACAAAAATGAATGTGTCCATCTGTAACAAAATTGGTGCTCGTGTAAAGCGCTCTGATACCTCGGGTCTAGTGAGCGCTACATAAAACTCTTTAAAAAAATAGAAATTAAGAGCCAAGGAATACTATGGCTTAGTGAACTTTTTGAGACCAAAGAAATATTTTTGTTTTTAGCCATTTACTTTTTTTTAGATTGATAAAGGTCCAATGGCTTCTCAACAATAACGTTTTGCAAAAACCATAACAAAAAAAAAAGGATTTACAAAGCCCCGCTGACTGGATTGTTTAATTACATGGTGTCAGATTTGGCTAACACTGTCTCTAGGCCAGACCTAAAAATGGCAGGTTAGGACAGCTAGACCAAGCTGTGTACATCCTTACTCACGCTGTGCCGAACAGCCACAACTGCAGAGCCCTCCAGCTCGATCTTGCTAATAATAGGAAGGGCTGTCTGAGTCAACTGTGCCTTAGAGAGAGCTTCAGGAATGAAATCCATTACGGCCAGCGCGTGCCAGATAAAGTACTTTTTTACAGCATTGTGAAAATGGTGTGTGTGTGTGCGTGCGTGCGTGTGTGTGTATGCATTTATATATTTAGATGTGCACACACACACATAGATATAAAAAAACATATTCAAAATGTATCTATTTTTGTTTTTCCTTGCTCTCTTCTAAGTGAGGAAGAGTAAGTAAGTCTAAGATCATAGAATTTCAATAAAGTACATTTTGAACATGAAATACAAAACCCTTTTAATTCAGAGTGGGCTAGTACACCATAGCTTTTCAAGTATTACACACACCTCCCTTTGTTACTGTCTAGTGGGAGTTATACCTTTTTTTAGTACCTGTTAGATACTGTAATTGCATTGTCCTCAGCTTGGCAGTAAATATAAGACCCACAGTGCTTATGTCAAGCTTTGCTGGCTGGGTTGCAGTGGCACAGTTACAATCATCATCGCCAAGCTCAATTTCTTATTCAATCTTTCACATCCAAGCACAGAACACGCCTGATGTTGAGGGCGTGTTCCCACAGTTCACTATGAGTGTTATCCTTTCACATAGAGCCGGGGGGCTCTTCTTAGAGGCATCAGCCTTAAGAAATTGTCAAATTTCGGGAGACTTCTTGAATTTTATCCTCCAAGCTCAATGCATGATGAGGGCAAGGTTTGAGGCGGTACCTGTCTTTTTACATTTTTTAATTCAGGCTTGAGAAGCAACAGTCTTTATTACTCATATACTGAAGGAGGAGTAAGTGAATGTAGTAGGGCTTTGACAGGGTACAGTAGACTAATGGTCATATAGGGTTTGCGTCTCCCTTGCGCCATAAAGAGAGCGCAAGGGCAAAGCAAAACATAAATCGGATTTATCGAGCCATGCAAGGCCACCTTGTGTGGCCCTGCATGGCTTGATAAATCCAGAGTAAAGCATTGCAGTGCAAATCGCTGCATTGCATTACTCTGCCCCAGAGAGGCGTTCCATGGGTGGAGCATGGGTGTTCCCACATATCCACCCATTACTGGTACACCTGATAATGCAACAAAATGCTACACCTCCCCAGAGAAGGCGTAACGAGGAGAAATATCTTTATATCTCCTCGCTACTTCCTCTTTTTATGTGTGCTGCATTTTGCAGCACACATAGAAAGTGGAAAATGCCTCAGTCGATTGCATTCATGCAGGAAGTTGCAGCTTCCCACACAAAAACAATCCTGCTTACAATACAGGCAACCTTGCACCATAGTGCTAGGGTGCCGGCATCAGCATTATGGAGCACGTTGTGCGCCAGCAGTGGGAAATGACAGGAATGCTCTGCATATTAAGTACAGCGCATTCCTGCCCTTCCCCCATCATGCAGCACAGCAAGGTAACTTGCTGCACTGCTTGGTTATTCATTGAATATGCCCCATAACATCTAAAGAAAAGAAATGAAGTCCCCATCAAACAGTTACTGAATTCTAGCTACAGTAAAACATGTGTGGGAAGGGACAGGAAGGCTCTATTGCATGCTCCCAAGAGACCGAATAAGGTCATACCATTCACCTCATACTGAAGACCAGCGACAGTAAAACCTGTAAGGGGAGGGTTAGGAATGTTCCAGTTCTTGCTCTCAAGTCAAACAAAGCATGTAGAGGGCCTCATCTCTGCTTTCTATTTTTAATTGCTATTGACACAAAGGGATCCCAGCACAGATTCCTGTGATATAAAGCAATCAAGCCAAACACACACAGGCTCCACGCTCATCATTCTGCCTACACATACATACTGTTCAATTAGAGTCCATCCATGTCCCACACAAATGGAGCAAAGGGCCAGGTTGAGTGAGATTAGCAGAAACTTTTAACAGAAGAGGCCAGTAGGCATCTCACCCTGAAAGCCAGAAAAAAAGCATGCGTCTTCCACGCTATTCATTGCTACCACCACTCCACAGTGAGAGGATAGTAGACGCTCTCTCTACAGGGATGCCCATCTTGACCTCACAGACACTGCAGGGAAATAGCATAAGGCATAGAATGTGTGCTCTCCACAGCCGTTCAGATGACATTTCCATCTGAACATCAGGTAGATAGAAGCCCCCACTACAAATGTAGAAGGCCACCCATCATCACAGACTGAGATGCATGTTGTAGGAGGGGCCTGGCACTGAAGTCAACTTCTATTTGGTGGGCGCGCACATGTGATCAGGCACAATACATTAACTCACAGTGCAAGAGAGACAAAGAGTGAAGTGAGCTCACCCCTTATTTCGTGTTGTAGTGGGCAAACGCATAGTTGAACAGACCAATGTTTGAGAGAAATTAGTCCCAAAGCCATTCTATGTTTGCATGTACCTTCTGACAACTGCTCCGTATAAAGCACTTTGTCATCTTTTGTAATATTTATACCGAACCTTTTTTATATCCAAAATAATTGTTTTTAAATAGCTGTCTTTGAGACACTGTTTTACATCTTCCTATTGTATTATATATATTTATTGTATGTTTGATGTATTGATTTTTTTTCATCTGCTTGGCATTCATCTTGTTTTTGCTATTGAAAATAATTGTTATTTTTAGCTGAATAAAGTTAATTTGACTGACTGGCTGACTGATTAGCTGTGTATTTTTATGTCTGATGTTAGCCAAAAACCTTTTGATTTTACTAAAATTATATGTGCAATATACTTACTAAAAGGGGCTTTCAGCAAGCCCTCTTCAGCCATTGGTCTATTATTTTGTTATTCACATTTTTCTTTTACCCACTAAAGCATAGGGCACGGAGCAGTGGTTCAGTTTACTGTGGTTGATGGCATTCTGCCCTTTCACAAGGAGCACATTGACAAAGTAGTTCCCTATGTTGTCAATGTGCTCCCTGAGAGGATGTAGCCTTATGGCATTCTGCCCTTTCACAAGGAGCACATTGACAAAGTAGTTCCCTATGTTGTCAATGTACTCCCTGAGAGGATGTAGCCTTACGGCTAGAGTGGTCGACCTCGAAGCTGGCGAACCGGGTTCAAGTCTCAGCAATCACGCTCAATATCCTGTGATTGTGGGCAAATCACTTAATCTCCCCGTGCCTAACAAAAATGAATGTGTCCATCTGTAACAAAATTGGTGCTCGTGTAAAGCGCTCTGATACCTCGGGTCTAGTGAGCGCTACATAAAACTCTTTAAAAAAATAGAAATTAAGAGCCAAGGAATACTATGGCTTAGTGAACTTTTTGAGACCAAAGAAATATTTTTGTTTTTAGCCATTTACTTTTTTTTAGATTGATAAAGGTCCAATGGCTTCTCAACAATAACGTTTTGCAAAAACCATAACAAAAAAAAAAGGATTTACAAAGCCCCGCTGACTGGATTGTTTAATTACATGGTGTCAGATTTGGCTAACACTGTCTCTAGGCCAGACCTAAAAATGGCAGGTTAGGACAGCTAGACCAAGCTGTGTACATCCTTACTCACGCTGTGCCGAACAGCCACAACTGCAGAGCCCTCCAGCTCGATCTTGCTAATAATAGGAAGGGCTGTCTGAGTCAACTGTGCCTTAGAGAGAGCTTCAGGAATGAAATCCATTACGGCCAGCGCGTGCCAGATAAAGTACTTTTTTACAGCATTGTGAAAATGGTGTGTGTGTGTGCGTGCGTGCGTGTGTGTGTATGCATTTATATATTTAGATGTGCACACACACACATAGATATAAAAAACATATTCAAAATGTATCTATTTTTGTTTTTCCTTGCTCTCTTCTAAGTGAGGAAGAGTAAGTAAGTCTAAGATCATAGAATTTCAATAAAGTACATTTTGAACATGAAATACAAAACCCTTTTAATTCAGAGTGGGCTAGTACACCATAGCTTTTCAAGTATTACACACACCTCCCTTTGTTACTGTCTAGTGGGAGTTATACCTTTTTTTAGTACCTGTTAGATACTGTAATTGCATTGTCCTCAGCTTGGCAGTAAATATAAGACCCACAGTGCTTATGTCAAGCTTTGCTGGCTGGGTTGCAGTGGCACAGTTACAATCATCATCGCCAAGCTCAATTTCTTATTCAATCTTTCACATCCAAGCACAGAACACGCCTGATGTTGAGGGCGTGTTCCCACAGTTCACTATGAGTGTTATCCTTTCACATAAAGAACTTGAGTAACAACCATTTTGGTAACCATAACATTCTTTCACATAATTGACTGAAGGACAACACCTAAACATGTGAAGTGGCTTTGGCGGTTAGTTGAATGGAGGTCCAAATGGGTGGAGATCCAGTTGACTGGATGAGTAAAATTTCTGGGGAAATTGTTTGTAATAAAACTGGGGGTCACAAGCTTGATCATGTCCAAGTGAGGGGTCAGGCTTAATGAACATGCCTCGAGTCAGGTCTCAAGGTATATCAAGTCTTTTTGTCTTTGGCTGACACTCTGGAAGAACTTAGCTGTAGAGAGCGCCTGTATGTTTCTGCTGGATGGCTAATATTCCAAAATGGCATGCTCAGTGCCCCTTGGCTTGTACCTTGATGTAGTGATGACGACCTGTCACGTGCTCTGTCACTGTCATATAGTTTGGGAGAGTCTTCAGAGTCCTCATAAACTTCAGAGTAAAGACCTTGATAGCTCTTATATGCAGACACATTCTCTTTAATGTGGACAAAACCATTGCATTTCTCTGGGTAGTTTCCCTGAATGATTATGATGTGAAGGGCATCCTAAGCTTTGCTCCTGGGTATTGTATGAGATTTCCTACCCGGATGTCTGAGATTCTGGTGCATCTCCACTGCTTCACCTTGTTATTACTCTACTGGTATTTGATCGCCGTTCCCTCTGTCAAGGGAGAAGGGTAGCTGGATGCCAGGATGAATGAGCAGAGATGTTGACGGCAGTGAGACTTGTCATGACAACAGCAGCCAGGAAAGTGTGTGTTGCCTCTTCTGTGGGAGTATTCAATATTTCATTTCTAGATACAGAGAGTATTTGTCGAAAACTATTGGCAGCTATCTCTCATTGGTGGTGACACAAAAATCAGCACTCATTTTTTCCAGTAGCTTTTTTGAAAACTTATGTGATGATTTTTCTCCCAGTTCTGTTGCCTAACACCTAGAAGCACATTGTCACCTCGCTTTCCACCAAAGCATCAGATCAGAGAGCAGCACCCTCTTGTAGATTGAGGACTTGATCACCGCTAGAACCTGGTGTCTGACATATGCTAGCTTAATGGTAGGAAGAGGCAATGTGTGAGGCATCACAATGTAGGGACCTGAATAACAGATATGTCTCATACGTAACATAACTGGGGTATTTGTAAAGCAGACAATTCACCCGTGGCGGGGAGTGGGAGGGCTTATTGTTTTGGGCTGACAACAATTATTTATTGTTATCTGACTCAATGGTTCTCATTGTATGGGTCTCAGAAGAATGACATTCTCAATGGATTGACTTAGATTTGAAGCTATGACCTTGGGAGCAAATACATACCTTTGTAGTAGATCCATTAGTGCACTGGGTCACCACAACTAGCCTATGTTTCTTTCCAAGTGGTGATGATAACTGTTATCATCTTCCTGGCCCTTAGTGTCTTCTTCTCCATTTGCTGATCAGATGTTTCTGAGATGATGGTAAGCACCAATCTACCCTTTTGTGTGGGTTCTAACTGACTCCTCCAGCTTCAGGGCTGTAATACAGCAAATTTGGTGATTGGCTTCACTTGCTCTTCAGTACTGTCCACCTCTTATGTTCCTCTGATGAACCTATCTAGGATGCCTTTGGGAAATCGGCAGGCTTATCTGTAGCTTGTTGTTGGACCTGGCTCTTCTTACAGGTTCCCCCCCCCCCCCACGTTTTGCCTCCTATTTTTTCTGACTTGTTTTGGTTGGCTTTAGGACCCTGGGCTCATTACCACTGCGGATCAGTGCTAAAGTGCATATGTACTTCGGATTGGTTCTCTATAACTAGCATATTTGAATTACTGGTAAGTCCCTAGTAAAGTGCACTATAGTTGCCCAGGGCCTGTAAATCAAAAGCTACTAGTGGGCCTGCAGCACTGGTTGTGCCACCCACATGAGTAACCCTGTACATATGTCTCAGGCCTGGCATTGCAGTGTCTGCACGTGCAGTTTTTAAACTGCTATGTAGAACTGGCAAGTTCACCCACTTGCCAGACACAAACCTTCCTTTTTACTACATGTAAGGCACCCCTAAGGTAGGCCCAGGGTGCCCCCCATGGGCCAGGGTGCAGTGTATGTGAAAGGTAGGACATGTACTGGTATGTTTTACATGTGCTGATAGTGAATTACTGATAATTCTGTTTTTCATTATTGCAAGGACTATCTCTCCCATAGGTTATCATTGGATCTGCCTTGCAACATTTTGCAAGTGTACCTATCAATTGGGAAGAGAGAGAGATTTGGAGTTTGGGCCCAAAACTCAGGATTTAAAAATACATCTTTTAGTGAAAGTGGTTTTTAATTGTGTGTTTGAAAATGCCTCTTTTAGAAAGTGGCATTTTCTTGCTTTATCATCCTGTGCCTCTTCCTGTTGTGGAATCAACATCTGGTTCAGACTGACAGATGGGTTGTTTGTGCATTCACTCTAGGCAGTCACACAAAGGGAGTTGAGCTGTGCCCTGCATATCCTGATGACCCATCACCAGGCTGATGGGCCTTCCTAAGTTAGAGTGGTAGGAGGAGTTGTCACATACATCTGAATAGGGCTATGCCTGGCCTCTCACAATGCTGTCTTCAGCCCCCTGGAGTGTGGCTGGAGATAGGACCATCATATGGTAGGGATGGGATGCACACCTGATACAATGCATTTTTAACTATTCATCTATGTTGTCCTTGAATAGCGTGCAAGCTGGTATGGTGCCAGCCCATATTGGCACCCATGCAAAACAGTTAACTGGAAAGAGGCATCATCTCGCCCCCAACCAGCTGCACAACTCGATAAGCGCCATGTTGGCTTTCATCATTACTTGACTTTCAACAATTTAATCCATCTATTCCGTGTCATTTCATTTCTTTTTCCATCCTTTAAATCTTTAATCGCCCACACGTAGACTGATATGCATTTTTCCAAGTTTCTGATGTTCAAAATGTGTCCATCCGGACCTCCTAATCATGAACACGACTGAAGCAATGATTCGTCAAGGGCAGTGTTTATTCATAAAAAACCCAATGCATTTCGGGCTGCAATCGCCCTTCGTCAGGGATCACTGTAAGCAATAAAACAATAGTCACCTTTAGTTTCCCAATTTAGCATTATTTATCATCATATACACATAAAAATAATAAGTTCATCACATTTCCTCTTCACGTTATGTTCTGCTCAAGTATTTCCTCAGTGAAACACTGAATTAAAAAAAAAAAAAAAATCTATTTCATCACCCTCCATTATTTATGCAAGCGCATGTTTGTCGTTTTTTACTTTATGCAAATAATTGCTACTATCAATAACAAAGCCTTCTGTTTTATCTGCATGCGACCTACATCCTGCCTCTCATAACCTTTCATTTCTATGTAACCTCCAACCCTCTTCTTACACCCTCCACCTTTTTACAGGTGTTTGTGGTTGTAAAAAGCAATTATTTGCATAAAGTAAAAAACGACAAACATGCGCTTGCATAAATAATGGAGGGTGATGAAATAGATTTTTTTTTTTAATTCAGTGTTTCACTGAGGAAATACTTGAGCAGAACATAACGTGAAGAGGAAATGTGATGAACTTATTATTTTTATGTGTATATGATGATAAATAATGCTAAATTGGGAAACTAAAGGTGACTATTGTTTTATTGCTTACAGTGACCCCTGACGAAGGGCGATTGCAGCCCGAAATGCATTGGGTTTTTTATGAATAAACACTGCCCTTGACGAATCATTGCTTCAGTCGTGTTCATGATTGAGAGGTCCGGATGGACACATTTTGAACATAAGAAACTTGAAAAAATGCATATCAGTCTACGTGTGGGCGATTAAAGATTTAAAGGATGGAAAAAGAAATAAAATGACACGGAATAGATGGATTAAATTGTTGAAAGTCAAGTAATGATGAAAGCCAACATGGCGCTTATCGAGTTGTGCAGCTGGTTGGGGGCGAGATGATGCCTCTTTCCAGTTAACTGGAGATAGGACCAGGCAGGACAAGAATGTGTGCACTGCAAAGACAATCATTTGAGGAATGCCTACTTCAAAGGCCAAAAGGGGTATAAGTATTGGACCTAAAACCGCAGACTTTTAGAACCCTTCCAGAACGAGAGGAGACTCTGTCAAGGAGAAGAGCTGTAAGGAGGAGTACTACCCGTTTGCTGTGTGTTGCTTTGCAGTGGTGGCTTGGAGTTGCTGCTTCTGCTTTGGAGAGGAAAAGGACTGGACTTTGCTGTGTATCCTGCTTGTGAAGTTTCTCAAAGGGCTTGTGCCTGCTTGCGTCCTGTTGGAAGTCTCAGGGTCATCAAAGACTTCACCTACAGCACCTTGACTCCATTGCTGGTAGTTCTGAATTTGCCAAGTGGCGTCAATTCCAGTTCTGGGCCACTGGAGGTGTTTGCTGGGCTGTAACTTCTAGAAAAGGATTCCCGAAGCCATCACAGTGACCGCTCACTGGGTGAGCTCAGCACCGATCTCAATGATACCGCAGCCCTAGTCTCAGCAACGACGACGCTTCACATTGTCAGCAACAAGGCTACTTGCACCGTGGCTGTGGACACTGACGTCTACAACCACACAACCCTACTTTTACCGACGACACCGCTTCACACCGTCACCGACTCCACTGCCTACACTGTAGCCGTGGTCACCGCCCTCGACGGCACCATAGCCCCTGGTCTGCCGACGACAGCACCACTGACTCTGACATCGTCACCTGTCGTCGCTGCCTGCACTGAAGCCCATCTCACCGCCTCGTGAGGAGCACGAGATACCGACCGTGACAACATCGCATCCCTGGGTCAACAGACGACCGTGCTGACCAGACGCCACGCCGCTGCCTGCACCGAAGCCACGGACACCGTATCGTGAAGTGCACGACACACCGCCTGCGATGACACAGCAGTCATCAGCGCTCCTGACTTCAACTTCATGGAGTTTGATCTGCAAAGCGTGTGACATCAGGTGCTCACCGACTTCCGTACTGACATGCAGCACCGATGCCGCTCAACTCAAGCGACGCTTCACTTCTACACTTCACCACAAGGTCCTCGAAGCCTCTTCAAATCCAAGATACTGTTTGCGGTTCTTCCCAGACACTGTAACCAGCGCACGACTCCATCCAGGTCGGACTGAACTGTTAGATTTGTTGGTCACAATTCCGTGATAGCCCTGTTTGGCGCTATCAACTTCAAGGAACTGTATTTTTGCTTTATTCTTTACAAAATCATATATTTCCTTGTGTATGTTGGATTTTTGTCATTTTGGTTTTGTTTAGATTAAATAAATATTTGCTATTTTTCTAAACAGGTGTGGTGTCCATTTTGTAGTGTTTTCACTGCGTTACTGTGTGTGTTATGTATAAATACTTTACACATTGCCTCTTACATAAGCCTGACTGCTCGTGCCAAGCTACCAAGGGGGTGAGCTGGGGTTATCTTAGCTGTGTAATCCCCTTCCCATGACTAGAAGGTAGGGTCCCTACTTGGACAGGTGTATACCACTGCCAACTAGAGACTCCGATTTCTATCACTTATCCATGGCAAGTTGGTACTCTACTCTAAGGTGGCACTCTTGCATCTCCAGAACATACTCCTCTTTTCTTGGTGAGGAATATTGGGTTAGCCCGTGGAGTAGAGTAATCAGTAGCTATTGATCAATGGCTTAATTGAAGGTGTGAACAAAGCAAACACAAGGAGATGATGGACGGCGCACTGAAACCTTTCTGACACCCACCCCCAGTCACAGATCTGGGTTGAATCCATCACCGTTCTTTAGCTCACTACGCCACCCCAGTTCAGACCCAGCTATATGCAAATCAGTCTTGACCCTGTCCAGGAACAGTCCAGCCCAAACTGCCAAGCCAGGTCTTCCCTGGAGTGGAAACAAGCATTCTGGGACCGGTTTAAGGGTAACACCCCTCATCATCTAGGCTAGCTTGAATCCAGTGGCAAAGTGAGCAAGTGACCCACGTCAGGGCATTCCCTTGAGGAAATATGAATTTTTATGGTCAATTGTGTCCCCTATCTTAGACCCCAACGGCTCCATGTACATGCTACAAGTACATGTATGTTCCCTCCAGTTCCAGCTATGAAGACGCAAATACATGTGCGTCCAACGTCAACATGTCCTCTCTCAGATCCGCCATGAATGGGCCGAATATTCCATTCCTAAGTATGATTGGCCACCGACTTTATATGGTTCACTTTTCTAGTTTTACAGTTCAGGCGAGTAGGCCCTGAATTCTGCCATCAAGCCTTTTCCTGCTTCTACCTCTGAAATGCTCCAGCCTGGACCTGCATCCGTATCCCTGAACTTTGTCCTACTCCCTGCGCGGCTAACGGTGCCTGACGCGGCCTGTTGCCTGCCAAAAACTGTATTCAGCCTTCAAGTTATCTGCTTCGCTCCTCATCCAATGCATTCCTGTCTAGTAGTTTAGGTAAACATCCTTCCAGCTACCGAGCAAAGAGCTCGGCCTCGCTGTCTTTATGCAAGTAATTCATAGCCCCTGTTACCATGGAAGATTCCTGCCCCCTCGCATCTCATGTAGACACATAGACGCTTGTACATGCACTAACAGTCAGTATAGAGTAGATTCCGTCCGAGAGACTTTTCCTTTTGGATAAAACAGTTCCTTAAACAAAGATATTAGATACGATTTGGGATTAGGTTGACCTGACCCCCAGACTTCTGTCTCCACATGTAGAGCTAAATGTCAATTCCCCTTCACCCTCTAGTTGCACGTCAATCACACGTCATGCGGCTGCGCGCGCATCTCTGCCAAACATTTCTGCTGACACTGCAGGATTCTCTTATGGATCCACCCACTTGTGACATCATTTTAAATGACGTTTCTAGTATACGCCTGTTATTACGCCCATTTTCATTACGTATGTGTATTCTTATCTGTATTATCAGCTGTTACGCCTCCTGCATCTGTCTTAATGCAATGCTTTTTATATATATATTGTTACTTGTCAATAATGTATTGTCTATCCCTTCCTGAACCTTCGTGGTGATGGAATATGATTGCCTGGTTCGAACCATAATTCCTTTGTAAGGAATAAAGCCCTTTTCCGAACCTCTAATACCACGGATTCTGCCTCTTATTTTGACTGAGTTATTCTTACTAGACTTTTCCGCATAAAAAATAGTACAGGTAATTTAAATATTTACCACATAAATTGGCGCCCGAACAGGGACACTTTCTCATCTCACGCGCCGGAGGTGCGTTGCAGGCCCGGTCCCCTGCCACAGCTGAACGGACAAAAACGCGTACCCGCAGGATTTCCTGTATCTCCCTCCGGCCAAGCGGGGGTGACTGAGGCTGCGATCAACACCCAGACGAGGCGGTGAGAAGTGCGAAGTATCCCGACCAGAGCCTAGCTGAGAGAGCAAGATCCGAGGTATACAGAGGCCCACCAGGTTCCGAAGTTCCGAAGTTCCGAGTCCAGTCGAGTCCAGTCTGGTCCAGTTCAGTTCAGTTCCGAGGCCTTCCGTTCCGTGCTACCCGGTGAGTACCGTTGCTGGGGAGGCAGTTAGACGTGCACATTAATTTGTGCCGGTCCTGACGGGTTTGGGTACACAGATCCGGTCTGCACTGTTTTAGCAGTGTATCTGTACTGTTTAGCAGTATATCCAGTATGTTCATGTATATAATCTAGTATTATCTAGTATTAGTATTATGTCAGTAGTTAGTTTTCTCTTAATTATCATTGTTCGTTAAATGTTAAATGTTAAATGTTTTACTGTGTTTAAAAATTGTGGTATGAATGAGTGTTCATTATTGTGTTTATTGTATTAAATTGTGTTCAAACCCAGTTCAAGTAAGAATCAAGTAGCAAGGGTTAAAGATGCCGTTCTTTTCAAAATTAAGACAGATTAAAACTAGAAAAGGAGTACTCGAAGAAGCTGTTCCCATTCCACCTAGGGATACTCCAGGGTATTTTATGTACCATAAGCATGGCCTAGATGCCGTGTTATATCTTGACTTATGGGCGGACTACACCAAGGATTTAGCAGAGAGTCAGAGATGGCCCGTAGCTGGGACATGGGATGCAGATTGCATCATGAGAGTAGAAGAAGAATTATGGAAAAAGAAAGCCAGACAGTCACAGAAAGATGCCATTGAACTATGGCGTAAAGAATCGCATAGGCGCACAGAGAAAGCGCTCAGACTGGAAGAGAAAAGTAGGGAGAACTTAAATAAAGCCCGAGAAAATATGTTAATTGAGGAAGGTACCCGAGTAAAAACAGAACAAGTAGACAGACAACGAAACACTCTTATGAATGGTATGTATCCTCTTTTGGCCGAAGGTTTACCTAAGGCCACCCCGGAAATACCGAAAGATTTGCCACCCCCTTTACTCCCGATTAAAGCACATCCCAAGACCGCAAAAGATATTTTCCTTTCCTCCTATTTAGACGATGTAGCTCCCGAATATGCTAATGTTCCACCACACACACCACCTGTCGATGGTGCTCAACCCCGAGATCATCCGCCCCCAACTCCGCAACCATAAACTCCTCCGCACAATCCAACTTTTCCTGCATCCACAGTTTCTACCTTACATCCCACAAATCCTTTTATGCCTAGCACCTCAGAAAGTGCGACAGGAGGTGCGGCAGCAATTTTCGCCACGCCACTATTAACGAAGTATCGCAGCCACTTGCATTCACAGTCGGTCCATTAACACGGACTACAGATCTATTGCTCACAAAATCATGCCCAGAAAACTTGTTAGGTATAAAAACATTGAAGGCTCTAGGAGCTGTAATATGTTGTTCTCCGGAAGGAGTACGACTATTTTTGCGTGACTTCAAAGGTCACTATGTGTCCAGAGACATGGATCACCGGTTACAGAATTTACCCACACATTTATGGGCGCAAGGCCCCACTGATGTAGGTTGTATGCACATTACACCATATCGAGTCACACTCAAAACAGGAGTGGTATTGCCACGAATACGACAATACAAGTTACCCCCAGATGCTGTAGTGGCTTTACTGCAAATCATTGACGAGCTCATTGCACAAGGAGTGGTTGTAGAAACGGACTCCAATGTATGTAATTCCCCGATAATTCCGATTCTTAAACGAACTGATCCAAAAGCACCACCAGTATATCGATTAGTTATTGATCTACGAGAATTAAATAAATGCATTGTACCACAATACCCCGTGGTCCCAGATATCTCTTCATTGCTAACAGCCATAGATTCAGAAGCAACGTTCTTTACTGTAATTGATCTCAAGAACGCTTTCTTTAGCGTCCCAATCGATCCGGAAAGCCAATATTTGTTCGGATTTAGTTTAAATGGACGAAGTTTTAAATTCGCACGCGCACCTCAAGGATTCACAGAAAGCCCAAGCATCTATAGCCAAGCACTGAAAAGAGAACTTGACAGTATCCATATGCCTGCTAACACTGCCCTGCTTCAATACGTCGATGATCTGCTGATCACCGCCCGAAGCGAACCTGAATGTGAAAAAGCATCACTGACGGTTTTACATTTCTTAGCCGACAAGGGGCACAAAGTGTCCCCTTCAAAGCTGCAATTCTGTGTCCAGCAAGTTGTGTACCTTGGGCACTTGCTGTCCAAGGGGGGAAGACAGCTTACACCCGACCGTATCCAGTTAATTGTTAACATGCCGCCACCCAAGACACAAAAGGAGGTACGGGCATTCATTGGCCTCACTTCGTACTGTAGGCAGTGGATCCCTCAATATGCATTTCTAGCAAAACCCAAACACAACACTTGACTATAGCAAGACTGACGGGTTATGAATTGACATTGTTCCAGCCACATATAGAAATCAGACGTTGTAGTACATTAAATCCTGCCACACTTTTGCCATTAAGTGGAACAGACCCATTGGCACATGATTGTATTGAAGTTATCACTATTACGACGAAACCCAGACAAGACTTGACAGATATTCCATTATCAGATCCAGACCTGACATTGTATGTAGATGGTTCATGCATGAGAACAAGTACAGGAGAGTTAGTGGCCGCTTATGCAGTCACAACAGACACTGAAGTTATTGAAACAAATTGTATAGATACCTTGTCAGCTCAAGCAGCAGAGCTCATCGCTCTGACACAAGCCTGTATTCAAGCCAAAAATAAGAAAGTCAACATATACACAGATTCACGTTATGCATTCGGAGTCGTCCATGACTTCGGCGTGCTTTGGCGAGAGAGAGGTTATTTAACTTCTCACGGTGCCCACATCCAGCACGGTCCCCTTATTCAAGCTCTGTTAGATGCAATACATCTGCCGACTGCAATATCGATTATGAAGTGTAAAGCCCATACAAAAGTGACTGACATTATTTCTCAGGGTAACGACCTAGCTGACAGAACAGCTAAACAGACTGCTCAGAATCAGACTCATACAACTGACACGACAAAGACAATAGTTCCGACACCAACACACTGCATGACAGTTAAGGATCCCGCCCTTGATGTAATTGACATACAAACACATGCTACACCAGAAGAAATAAAGAGATGGACTGAATTAGGAGGGATCCAAACGGATCAAGGATGGATGACGAAGGGAAAATCTATATGGTTTCTCCCCGACTCAATGGTTCAAGTCATCATTAACACAATCCATAGTCCAGCGCACCTAGGAGAGAAAGCTATGCTAGACAGTATTCAACACATTTGGTTCAATAAACACTTGCGAGCAGCAGCTAAACAGAAAGTACGTACCTGCATGATTTGTTGTCAGTTCAATCCAGGAAAAGGCGTACCTGTAGAGCAGGGTGGATTTCAACCCCCCGATCACCCTTTTGAAGTCCTCCAGATGGATTATATCCAGATGGAACGATGTCGAGGATTCAAATATGTCCTCGTAGTTGTATGCGCTCTTTCCCGGTGGACAGAGGCGTATCCCGTCTCAGATTACACTGCCCCGACTACTGCCAAACAGTTAGTTCGAGAATTCTTCCCACGGTATGGTTTGCCCCGTGTTGTGTATTCAGATAATGGCCAGCCATTCTCATCCGAGCTAATGAAACATGTTTCATTTTTGTTAGGCTATCAATGGAAATTCCACTGTGTCCGACATCCCGAGGCAGCAGGTCTCGTGGAGCGGCATAATCAAACTTTGAAAATTAGACTGTCCAAAGTATGTAGAGAAAAAGGTGTCGACTGGATAGTAGCTTTGCCAGTTGCGCTCTTTTACATGAGAATGGTAGCACACTCTCGAACAGGGCTATCCCCGTATGAGGTGATTTTCGGTAGACCACCAAATATGTGGGGGACGCCTATACCCCGTAAAATAACTGATGTTGATTGTAATATGCTGACAGATTACCTGGCTTCCTTGATGTCTGCACTACAATCTTGTCGTTCACAGGTAGCTGCAGCTTTTCCCGATAACACTGAGGTGAAGCCCCATGACGTGGTTCTGGGAGATCTTGTACTGATAAGGAACTTCGACAGAAGGAACCCGCTGGAGCCTCGCTGGCAGTCGCCTAAACTCGTCTTATTGACCACAAGGACAGCTGTGAAGATTGAGGGACGTAAAGGGTGGTTGCACTCGAGCCATATAAAAAAATTTCATGGACTATCTTCCGACTTGAATTATCAGCCCTGCATTCCCTCACAGACTGACTCAAAACTCCCCCTGGTTGACAAGACAGAAAAGGAAAACTATAAACTGAAACTAAGGTCTAGCAAGTCAGACAATTTGATTGTTTAAGTCCTCTCCAAGGTGAATCGGTTGAATTTGTCTCTGACATGTATCCTCTAGACCGAAATAGAGAGAGAAATAGACAGAAACAGCTCAAGAAACATGCGTACTGTAAATCACTTCGTAGTCACTGTATAGTGACATTGTTAATTATGTTTTTTCTAAGTCTTCTGATTATCATTGTCAGTATATTATTACACATGTATTACCCTATTTCCCAGCGTGCTTTCAATGCTACTGCCGAACATTCTTTTAGCGAATTACCCCCGCATGAGTTGTCCTATAGATTTGCGCTGCGCAACAATACATTCATTAGTATGTTACATCATTCTCATCAGACCAGCAATGTTACAAATTGTTGGATATGTGGCCGACTCCCTCCCTATCAAAAATACAAGGGAGTTCTGCCTCTCTTTCCGTATCCATTCACACACAATGGCTCCTGTGGAGCATGGTTTAGTTTGATTAATTCCCTAGATTCAAATTCAGTAGTTTATCAAGACAACTGGGTTTGGGGAAACCTGAACCTAGTTTTACTTAAAGTCTGCTACCCTAACAAGGAGGGACTTCCCAAAAGAACAGGAACTGATCTAGAAAATGAAGTATATGGATTAGGTAACTTTACACTTAATCTCATGATCCTGAATGTTGAATCATGTGTAAGAAAGAATGGTTCAATACACATGGGCCATAGTAAATGTACCACTGTAATAGAATTCAGTGATAAAGGCAAATCTACATTTAGAGCTTCTCGTCACTCCTACTTCATCTGTGGTCACACCGCATACATACGCCTACCCCTAGATTGGGATGGTACCTGTTACATTGCATTCCTTCTGCCACCTGTTTTCCTAGCCCCGCCTGATTACCATAGGAATACCCATTTAGTACACAATAGACAGCAGAGAGATCTCCCGATTGTCGACTACACCGAAACAGCATGGGAGCAATACACAGATTTCAATAAAGGTTTCTTTCCCTACATAGGTACAGTCACTAATAGTAAATTGATACGTAGATTAACTAGAACCCTTGAAGCAGTAGTGAATGAAACTACTTCCGCCTTAGGCAACTTAACAGAGGAGCAGTCTGCGATGCGGATTGTTGTTCTTCAAAATCGTCTTGTCCTTGACGTCATCCTGGCCGATAGGGGCGGAGCTTGTAGGGTCATCGGATCAAGTTGCTGTGTTTTCATACCAGAAAACGCGCCGTCAGTATATAAAGCCATAACTCGACTTCATAAGATCGTAAGCCAGATACACCAGAATCCAGGCACCTGGACTTGGTCCGGTTGGTTCTGGAGCGTGTTGTCAGCCTGGGGATGGAGGATCCTATCCTTCCTAGGTATTGGCTTTCTCATTCTATTCAGTTGCTGCTTGTGTCTACAATGTGGGCCAGCGATTTGTGGTCTGTGTGCCACATCGTGTATCCCGCCTTCGAATTTTCATTCAAGATCCCGGAAGAAGAAAGAAGAACAAATGATGCTATATGAACAGATTGATGGATTGATGAAGATGGATATTTCATAAGGGTCCGTAGGGGACAAGGAGGGAATGAGGAAATATGAATTTTTATGGTCAATTGTGTCCCCTATCTTAGACCCCAACGGCTCCATGTACATGCTACAAGTACATGTATGTTCCCTCCAGTTCCAGCTATGAAGACGCAAATACATGTGCGTCCAACGTCAACATGTCCTCTCTCAGATCCGCCATGAATGGGCCGAATATTCCATTCCTAAGTATGATTGGCCACCGACTTTATATGGTTCACTTTTCTAGTTTTACAGTTCAGGCGAGTAGGCCCTGAATTCTGCCATCAAGCCTTTTCCTGCTTCTACCTCTGAAATGCTCCAGCCTGGACCTGCATCCGTATCCCTGAACTTTGTCCTACTCCCTGCGCGGCTAACGGTGCCTGACGCGGCCTGTTGCCTGCCAAAAACTGTATTCAGCCTTCAAGTTATCTGCTTCGCTCCTCATCCAATGCATTCCTGTCTAGTAGTTTAGGTAAACATCCTTCCAGCTACCGAGCAAAGAGTTCGGCCTCGCTGTCTTTATGCAAGTAATTCATAGCCCCTGTTACCATGGAAGATTCCTGCCCCCTCGCATCTCATGTAGACACATAGACGCTTGTACATGCACTAACAGTCAGTATAGAGTAGATTCCGTCCGAGAGACTTTTCCTTTTGGATAAAACAGTTCCTTAAACAAAGATATTAGATACGATTTGGGATTAGGTTGACCTGACCCCCAGACTTCTGTCTCCACATGTAGAGCTAAATGTCAATTCCCCTTCACCCTCTAGTTGCACGTCAATCACACGTCATGCGGCTGTGCGCGCATCTCTGCCAAACATTTCTGCTGACACTGCAGGATTCTCTTATGGATCCACCCACTTGTGACATCATTTTAAATGACGTTTCTAGTATACGCCTGTTATTACGCCCATTTTCTTTTTTTTTTTTTTTTTTTGAAACCGTTTATTGCAATCTCAAATATATACAGGTATGGGCCTACAACCTTCCGGCCGGCCGCTAAAGTGACGATAACAAATGACATACATACAATGAGGCACTTGGCTTTGCATAGACACTAAGGCAGGAGGTATCAACAACGCGGGCCATATGGCTCTGAGCCCACAATACGGTTTCATTTTATACAACACAACAACATAAATAAACACACACCCGCAAGGCAACCCACGATCGAAAGTGGCAGCACGTGCTCCTCAAATGGGGGACCCCAAACCATCCACTGAAAACCCCCGAGAGGGGAAGGGAAACAGGTCCGGGACTGGGAGAACACTGTGCTCGGAACTGAGGGAGGGAGTAAACTAGGGGGATGGAGCTGGTGAAGTGGGAGGCAACAACGGCGGCTCGCAGATATCCCCACGGTAGGCGTTCCAGGGGCCCCATATCTTCACCCATGCCCCAGGCTTACCCCGCGCCACATACACCACCTTTTCTCGGAACATGCACCAATCCATGTGTTCTTTCCAGGCCGACACCGCCGGGGACCTCTGGGATCCCCACAGCTGTGCAACGTCCCGTTTAGCCACCATATAGCCCAGAGTCACCCATCGCGTCTGCGGAACCGAGTAATCGGTCGGTTCCCACACATTCAGCAAACATCTCCTCGCTTCAGGCAACAGCGCGACATGCGTAACCGCTCGCAGGACCTCATGCACACCACGCCAGAATCGCTCCACCCTCGAGCATTCCCACAAAATGTGCAAAAAGGTCGCTGAAGCACCACACCCACGCTTACACAATCCGTCCTCGGCATAGCCCATACGCAGAAGCCTTGGCCCCGTCATGTACACCCGGTGGAGTATCTTAAGCTGGACGAAACGAAGGCGAGCCGGGATGGCCACCTCCTTCGGAGAGGCCACCGCGGAAATCCAGTCCTTGTCGTCCAACTCCAGCCCATCGGCAACCCAGGCCTCGCGGAGGCCAGTCAGTAAGCCCGAGCGATCATTTATCAATTTCTTGTAAATGAGGGAGATCGTGCTGTCCGGAACATGGCCATCTAGCACTCGATCCTCCAGGGGGGAGGACTCCGGGATGGAGGCCACGTCTGGGAAGACGGAGCCCAGTGCGTGACGGACCTGCAGGTACCGAAAGTATTCACTGCCCCGCAGCTGAAACTCCGCCTGCAACGTCTTGAATGTTTTAAATCCTCCCCTCGTCCAGAGATCCCCCACTGTACTGATGCCTCTCGTGTCCCACTGCGCAAAGCCCTTCGAGGTCCACAGAGAGCCCAACCTCTCAGACGCATACAGCGGTGACGCCCGGGTCAAACGGTCCTTCCAGCCCATAGCTGCATTAGCCGCGTGCCATACTCGCACCATGACACGCGTGGGTCCCGTCAAGCGGGAATCGGGCACACTAGCGTAGAGCGCTCGATTGTAGTCGCCACCGGGCAGGAGCATCTTGTCCATTTCAAATGCCGGGTTTAGGGCGGGCCCATAGAGGCCATGATTAATTGCAGCTAACTGGGAGGCCCAGTAATACCGTTTAATATCCGGGAGGGCAATCCCTCCGTCGTACCACGGGAGCGTCAACTTTGCCAAGGCTATACGCGGCCTCCCGTCCCAGAACAGGCGGCGCTGTAAACCTTCCACTTCACGGAAGTAGCGCGCTGGGACCAAGTCCATAGTGTTCTGGAGAGCGTACAGGAAGCGCGGCAGTGACATCATCTTGAACAACGCCGCCCGGCCGAGCGGCGAAAGTGGCAAGCGCCTCCAGCGCACGACATCCTCCTTCAAGCGCTGGAGGGGGGGAAGCAAATTTCGCTCGTAGCGGGCCACCGGGTCCAGCGTGATGTAGACACCCAAGTATCGAAATCCCTCCGAGGCAATCTGGATCGGACAGCCCCGCGGGAGGACAGGAGCCTCCCCGGAAAGCACATAGACACAGGATTTGGCCCAGTTGATGACAAGGCCTGAATTGCGGCCAAAAGAGTGCGGAACATCGACCAGGACAATCAGTGATTTGCGCGGGGAGGCTAAGTACAAAAGGATGTCGTCTGCATAGAGAGACACGCGGTCCTCATACTCGGGGGTCCAACGGAGACCTCGGATAGAAGGGTGCCACCGCAGCCACTCCGCCAGGGGTTCCAAGGCCAGTGCGAACAGGAGCGGCGACAGGGGGCAACCCTGTCGCGTGCCCCGTCCCAGCACGAATGGGGCCGAGACTCGACCATTCACCACCACCTGCGCAAGTGGGTCCGAGTACAACAATTTGACCCAGCTGATGAAACCCGGCCCAAAGCCAAATTTCGCCAGCATCGCCCAGATGTACGGCCACTCGAGTGTGTCGAACGCCATAGTGGCATCCAAAGACGCCAAGATGGCCGGCTCCCGCACGAACGGAGCACGCGCTAACACGCCGTGCAGGCGTCGCAGATTAAGAGCCGTATTGCGATGGGGAATAAAGCCGGACTGGTCTTGGTGGACCAGGTCGCCCACCACGCCGACCAGCCGGTTGGCGAGCACCTTGGCGAGGATTTTAGGCTCCGCATTCAAGAGCGAGATAGGCCGATAGGATGTGACCCGGTCTCGAGGTCTCCCCTCCTTGTGGATGACCACGATGGTAGCCAGACGCTGGTCCGGCGGGAGGGAGCCCCGCGAGTGGGCCGCAAGGAACATTGCGCGGAGGTGGGGTGCCAGTACATCCGGTCGCAGCTTGTATAACTCGATAGGAATGCCGTTCGGGCCCATGGCCTTGCCAGAAGCGACCGAGCGGATGGCGAGGGCGATTTCGTCCGAGGTGGGGGCGGCATCCAGCAACTCCCTGTCCTCCACAGAAAGGGAGGGGAGCGCGATGTCACGCAGCAGGGCATGGGAATCCTCCTCCGAGCAGGGAGAAACCGGGGAATATACCTCGCGGAAATAATCCGCGAAGCAAGAAACAATGCCTTCCGGCTCAATGACACGCACGCCATCCGTCCTCTCAATCAGCGGGACCACACGACTCGCTCTCTCCTTCTTATCCAACCACGCAATCAACTTGCCCGCCTTATCACCCACATCATACAATCGCCCCTGTTGCTCTCTGCTGAGGCCCCTGGCCGCCTCCGTGACGAGGGCCCTATAGGCCGCCTGCTTAAGGTGCAGAACGTGGAGCGCAGCGTCAGTCACCCCACTCCCCAAATCACCCTCCAATTCGGTAATTTCGGCCTCCACCCGGGTCACCTCCTCCTGTGCGCGCCTCCGGGCATGGGAAATAAAGGAGAGGGCCTCCCCTCTCAGCACTGTCTTGAAAGCCTCCCACAGGGAGATAGCCGACAGGACTGACCCCACATTCTCCTCGAAATACCGTTGCAAGGATTTAATCAAGTCAGCGCGAATAGTGGGGTCGCGCAGGTACCAAGCGTTGATTGGAGCTACCCTGCCCTCCCCCCTCGGGAAGACACCAAAGTGCAACAGGAGCGGGGAGTGATCTGAAATGCCCCTCGCCAAATGGTGCACCTCCCCCACCCTCCCGGCATAGGCCGCAGGGACAAGGATATGATCAAGCCGCGAAAGGCTACCATGGGCACCCGAATGGAAGGTGTACTGCAGCTGAGTGGGATGCTTTAAACGCCAGCAGTCCACCAATCCCAGTGTGTCCAAAAGGCCCGACAGCCACGCCTGTGCCCGGGGGAGGTCCCTAGGGGGATAACGATCCATAGTCCCAGAAACCACCGCGTTGAAGTCCCCCCCAACCACCAGAAGCCCCCCCGGAAGGTCAAGAAGGAGGCGCCCCAGGTCCGCAAAGGTGGTGGACTGTAACCCCGGTGGGACGTACACTGAGACAAAGACGACTACTTTGCCCTCCATTCTCCCCACCAAAACAGTGTAGCGTCCCCTCTCATCATGGCGCACCTCGTCTATTTCTAGCGGTAGCGAGGTCTTGACCATAATGCCCACCCCTCGTGAGCCTGACGTAAAGCCCGAGTGGGCCACCAAACGATAACCACGTCGATTCATGGCACAAAAGGAGTTACCAATAAGGTGTGTCTCCTGCAGAAAGACCACATCAGGCGAAATCCGTTTCAGATACTGCAGGACCACACCCCGCTTAATCCTATCCCCCAGCCCGTTAACGTTCCAGGACAACAAAGTCAGGTCCCTACCCCCCATCACATACAGAAGCCATCATTTGTCCCCCCGAGAGCAGCCCAAAAACACCAGTACAATAAAGGGTTTGCCTTGCGGTAGAAACGAACCACACCCCACCCCAACCCACCCATCCCAACAGAACTCCCCCCACCCTGCACCCCTGCATGAGCCCAAACAGCCCCCCCAAAGTGCAGTGTGCCTGTCGCCCCATAGAAAGAAAACTAACTAGTCCCCCAGAGGAGGAGGGAGATCCCCCAAGAGACCCCGCACGACCTCCACAGGAGGGGAACTTACCCTAACAGTCAATGGTGACAATAACACAGTCCGGAGCAAGGCATACCATTAGTCCCTTAGTCCTGATCCGGCGGGCCCTCCCCACCAACCGCTCCCCCCCGCCCCCCCGGCCCCGATCTCCGGGCAAAGTGTCCAGCCAGTCCCCGGCCGCCTCGGGACGATCAAAAAAGTGCATGCGGCCATCTACCTCCACCCTCAGCTTAGCTGGAAAAAGCATCGAATATTTGAGATTCAGGTCTCGTAGGCGACGTTTGACACCCAGAAAGCTCAGTCTCTGCTTTTGGACCGCCGGGGTAAAGTCAGGATAGAAATTAATATCCATGTTGTCAAGTCTGACTGGCCCTTGGAGCCTAGAAGTCTGCAGGATAGCGTCTCTGTCCCTAAAATTGAAGATCCGGGCGATGAGAGGCCTCGGAGGGGCGCCGATCTTAGGCCTACCCCCGGGGACCCTATGGGCCCGTTCCACTGCAAAGAATTTGCTCAGCCCCCGAGGCTATAGGTGGGTGAGGACCAGGTCCTCCACGAACAGATCCGCTGCCTCCGCCTCTCGTCCCTCCAGCACCCCGATAATGCGGACGTTGTTTCTCCGGGCCCGACCCTCGGAATCCTCCAGTCGACGATTCATCAGGGCGCTCGCCTGGCCAAGCCTGCGCACCTCCTGTTGGAGGGCCGCCACGTCAGTTGTGAGGCCCGAGGTAGAGTGGGCCAAAGAATCGACCCGGTCATTTGTTTTAGACAGATCGGCTCTCACGAGGCCCACGTCCACGAGGACCGAGTCGATCTTCTGCGCCAGAGTGTCAAAGCACTGGTCCACCGAGGCCTTCATCTCGGCGATGGCGCCCATGACGTCCCGGAGGGTCAGGTCCGTGGGCAGAGCAGGAGCATCAGTCGGGCCCGTGGGGGACCTACGCAGCGCCTCTGGAGATCCCTTCTGGAGGGTGTAGCGGTCCATGTTATTGGATTGTTGGGCCGTGCCACGACGGGTCGACTTCACCTTGGCCCGGTCGCCATCTTGTTTTGTGGCCATGGTCGCAATCCCCAAATCGAGCCAATCTCCTCAGAAAGGGGGCAGACAATCCCGTTCAAGGGCTCCAGGGGGGGGCGACCACCGCTCCTCAGGACAGATCGCAGCCGGCGGGCCGGCAGGGCAGCCCAACGAGGCCACAGCACCGCACACCGCCCCGCAACCCAACCTCGCCTGGCAGCAAGGAGGGCGCAAAAGCGAAAGTGAAAGTGCGGGGTACGCGAGCCACTCAGCCTTGCCCGCCGCTGTTGTTCACTTTGTGTCCGGGTCGCCCCACAACTCCAGTACGGGGGGCCGGCGTGGAGAAGGCCGCAAACCTCAATCGATGCTCCTGCCGGTGTCCGAGGTCCGATTTAAAAACAGAAAACGGGCGTCACCTCTGCTCGGGCTCACAAATACAGTCCCCTCATCTGGGACAGGATTCTGTCAGGATTTATGCAGGAGGTCACGGAGGTCCTCGGGAGCCTCGCACCTACGCGGCCATCTTGGTTGCGCGCTAGGCTCCTCCCCCTCTATTACGCCCATTTTCATTACGTATGTGTATTCTTATCTGTATTATCAGCTGTTACGCCTCCTGCATCTGTCTTAATGCAATGCTTTTTATATATATATTGTTACTTGTCAATAATGTATTGTCTATCCCTTCCTGAACCTTCGTGGTGATGGAATATGATTGCCTGGTTCGAACCATAATTCCTTTGTAAGGAATAAAGCCCTTTTCAGAACCTCTAATACCACGGATTCTGCCTCTTATTTTGACTGAGTTATTCTTACTAGACTTTTCCGCATAAAAAATAGTACAGGTAATTTAAATATTTACCACACCCTGCCAACTTAAAGTGAACAAAGCAAACACAAGGAGATGATGGGCGGAGTGCCAAAACTTTTCACACACTCCCAGTCACAGATCTGGGTTGAATCCATCATTGTTTTTAGCTCACTTTGCCACCCATTCATTTTTTCCTCAGGTGGACAGTTAAAATTTGCTTTTTTATCATCTCAAAAAGACATTACTATCCTGAAAGTAACCAATATCTCAATACCTTCACTTGCCTCTCGTTTGCAGTTTGAACTAGGCTGGCTGGCTTTCAAGCAGCTCTTCCCAAAACCACCATCTTGTCTGGCCCGGAGACCAGTGGCGTAAAGTAATGATTGAGCCATTTGAAGATATTGAAATTCTATAAAGCTGTTCTTTTTCCATACGCAATTTTTGTTGCAGCACCTCTTTTTGGGAGCTTTCTCCATTTAACCTGAACATTGGCATATGTGAGAGCTGTCTTTATGGAGATGCCTATAACCTAGGGTTATATATGAGATTAAACACTTTGTTCTAGTTTTCTAACACATGTATTGTTGCTAATTCATTGCTTTTTGTTTTGACCTTAGAAACGAAAATGGATGGATGTATATAAAGCCAGATCTATTCCCAATCTGGTTTTACCTTGTGTGGATGCTCAACAATGCTCTCAACATTGGCTGGCTTTTCTTGTGGGATCGAGAATACGTCTAAACTGTGATATATCTAAAGGAGTATTCACCATTTAAAGTCATAACAAAAAAGCTATAAAATGTTCTCAACCAGAGAAACTGAGATACGTCTTGCAGAAGAGGATGCAGCGTTGAGGGTGGTCAGTGGAGCTCTGGTGAGGATGAACTGCTCCTATCGATTACTGCCATCCTATACAATGTGCCAAATACTTACCATCATCTTTGTTACTCTGCTGAACCCCTGTGCTCTATTACCTACCACCTTAGGTGTGTATAGTTTCCACTAAGCACCGCTTGACATACACTTGGGCCTCCAGGACTCATATCACTACACCAGCGACAGCCAGAAACAAGTACCCCGCTGCCAACATTGAGGAGGAAACGGCAAGCCCGACCCTCAGCAGAGTCCCTCTCTCCACGCCTACCTTGCCAGACCAGGAAAAAGAAAGCAAGAAAAAAGCTAGATAGGTTGACTAGGCTTATCTGAGTCTGATGAGTATCATCCTGTGGAGGAGCAGGTAAAAACAGCAGGGTGTTGTGGGACCTCCATGGTCCTGGATAAGAGGGAGGACTTGAGGGGAAGAACAGAGAATTGTGTAGGGAGTTTTTTGGGTTTTTTCTTTTGCTTGGTGAAATAGTGCCTTGAGGCACACAAACATTTGGAAAGGACTCGGACTGAAAAGAATTGACAACTGACACATTGTGGAGGCTTGTGGTTAGCTGGATAGGTGGAGAGGGGAGGGAGACTGGGGGAATCAACTGACACAGAAGGGAAAGATTGAATGGAAAGTTTCTAGATGGCACCTATAAGGGATACTTTTAGGTGGTAACTCCTCTGATCTTTTTGATGAACATCACTTTGAGATTGTAAGCAGAGTGACCAAAGCCATGCAGGTGAATGTATTCGCTCTGGGGTGGTGGAGGAGAGGCCCTGTATCGCCATTCACCTACCCTCAAATACAAACCTACACCACAAAATATAAGTATGCAGTTTCTCAAAATACATGTGAAATTGTGTATATGCTTTCCCCATAACACAGCAAAGCTGAACGTAGAGCAGAAATTAAACAGGTTATGGTGTATTTGCAGTAGATAAGGGTGACGGTCACAAAATTAACTCTGACTTCAACTCTTAACCCAAGTCTCTGAGACTCGGTACGTGGACTCGAGTTCCCAGCAATGCTCGTATAAAGGGATGGGTGACTCCTCTCAAAAACACAGTTTACTTAATGAGGTTTGCATTAAGAAAGATAGGGATGGGTGGAAATGATGCTGCCTGGGGTGGCATCTGCCGATCTGTCATCATAAATTGCCTTACATGATTTTGAAAGCACATTATTCGTGCAGCTGCTGAGCGATGCATGTGGTTCCCCGAGGGAGTGAAAAGGAAAAACGACTATATGTCGTTACTACGCATTCCGTTGCAACGCATGCCTTTACCACACATGCGTTACTACGGAATGATTTTTCTACGCATATCCTTTACCTCGATTATTCCTTTACCACGCTTTTATTGGGGGTGGGAGACCCCCCCAAGCCCCCTTTTTTCTTTTTTTTGCCTTTTTCTCATGTCTTCGCCGACACTAAAAAAGGACTGAATCGGATGAGGAAGAAGACGTTCCGTGAAGACTTTGCTTGCGTGGTAAAGACGGTCGTGGAAGCAATACGTTTACATTCCTCCCAGGTGGCTCAGATCCAGTAATGGGCATCTGCTGGTAGTGCCACGCGCCAAGAAGGCTAGGCACGGAGGCAAAGCTCTATCAGTGGTGGGACCCACATTGTGGAATAGTCTCCCTTTAACTCTTCGATTATGTTCTGAACACCTGAAATTCAGAAAACAACTCAAAACCCTGCTGTTTAAAAATGAGATCTAGTCTCAGCCCTCTCTCTTTCCGCAATGAATGAAGGACAAACCGGCCCAAAAGCGCAGAGATACTCCAGTTGGAGTTGATTCCAGCGCTATAAAAACCCATAAATAAATAAATAAGTGTACCGTTGTAAACGTAACGCGTAGAAAAGCCTTCGTGGTAAAGGCTGTTTCCCCTAAAAACATCAATGGAGGCTTGATTGTTTACCTGCTTGTGGGTGTAGAATTGGATTTTGTGCAGTACTGAGTGCTTAGGCATACACACAGCTTCTCATAGGAAGCAGGGGATGAAGCTCCTCCTTGCACGCAGCTCAGTGGCCTGCTGGATGCTGGCTCATGGTGAGAGCAGAACCCGTGGCAGATGCTAGGAGGCCGGGATACAGAGGCAAAACAGAAAATAAGACAAAATGCCCTGGACTGCCATGAGAGGAGGTGACAAGAGTGGAGCTTCACTTTGGCAAGTAATAGAGGGGTGTAGATCTTGCCCCCCTAGACGCTGTGAAAGGCAGTATAAAGGATTTGTTTCAGGGAACATACAGACTTTCTTATCAAAAGTGATGAGGCCTCTGAGAAATCTTTAAGGCTTGCTCAAACACTCAAGGAAGATGGCTGCCCACCGGTTCCTCTCTGCATCGGTACAGAGGGAGCTTGCATGTGCTGATCTATTGATGTTATTGATAAAACAAAGAATGATCAGATAAGCTTATAGGAGGCTCCCCAGCTGAACACCTTTAGAATACTGCTAAGGTAGTGATACAGGGGGCCATGCTTAGTGTTACTAGTCATAGTGGTCAAGAAGCTCGCTGGCAAAAGGAAAACACGTGTATACAACTTTCAAATCTAGAGCTTGAGTATGGGTTTTTGATCCGCTCGCCTGTGCCTGGATGAGGAAAAGGAGATTTACAAACATTAAGTGGTCAGATGTTGCTTGCATAAAAGCAGCTCAGAGACATTATTGAAAGGGTGTATCATAAGCACTCAATGTTCGAGCATAGTCAGTGGGTGAGAAATTGGCCTTTAATATTAGCGAAAAGGACATCACAAATATAGTTTTAGGGTATATAATATCGTTGGTATGATGATAAAACAAATTTGTGGGAATTTTAGATGTCTTTTGGGAATTTTATTCTGAACTTTATAATGAAGACTCAGTCTGTTCTGTTGAGTATCCTAGGACATTCTGGCTGTGGCTAAAATGCGTCTTTATGAAGAACTCCCTACTAAATTTGAACAACCCTTTTACATTGGGGGAGAAAATCATGGGAATAAAAGGTCAGCTTGGAAGTAAGTCCACTGGTTCAAAATTAATTCCATCTGAATTTTTAATGGCATGTTAGCCCATTTTTCCATGATAAAATCAATGGGTTTTTTGAGCAATTAAAGGTCCCTTTATCAAAAATGTAAATAAACATAGTGATATTCCTGGAGAAAAATAAACACCCCAGGAAATGTCCTTCTTACTACCTAATATCCTTTGATTAACACTGGTGTTTTTGAAAGCCTTGAGTAATAGTTTGGCTGGGATAATACATCAGTTGGTTTTCCCCATGCAGCATGGATGTATCCCTAGTAGATAGATCACTGTTCATATGAATATGGCCATCTCTATTTTTTGATGTAGCAAACAGCAATTAGTGGTAGGGATGGGATCATCCTAGTAAATACCCAGAAGGCATTCATTAGGGCCGCATGGGTTTTCACTAGTCAAGTTGGGGGTTTGGTTTTAGATTTTTGAAGGTTTATCCAAATTCTCAATGAAAAATGTGTTTATAACTCGTCCCTTTTTTCAAGTCGTGGAAAAAGCAAGCAGAATCCTACCAGCCTTTGCTTAATAGTAGTGAGAGGAAAATTACAGATCACATTGCATCCTTTTCTTCCGACTGGCTATCTCGGTGTTGGGACACTCCATCGCCACCCCCCTTCTGGTATTGATTCAAGAAAGCTATCAAAAATGGCTGCTCACCTTGTAACTCCCTGTCATCCTCTGACACCCAAAGACATCTGTATCTGGTGGCATGTAGACATTTTATACACCTCACCGCCAAGACACAATACTGCGGCTTTTAGGGAGAAGGAGGCATCTGTATCGATCTGCATGGCTGCCACTCTTTATTTGACAATGCTAGCACTTATCAGCAGATCTGCTGAATTTTCATTGGGACAGTACCAGCTCTTCTCAGCAGAGGTGCTCTTATGACCAAGTAGCTGAACTTCTTGCCCATAGTGTAGTGCTTTTGATGGAACAGTAGCAGCACTTCCCAGCTCTTAAACACTGAACCCCTGACTAATTCTGTTAATTTGTCTATATAGTGAAAATGCCACACTATCTCCATGCACCTATTGTTCCACTTCTTCTTTTACAGGTATATCATTCCAGCCCTGGTGTTCCTGGCATTCATTGCCTTCACAAACTACTGTGTCCTCATCATCTCTTACCGCACACTGTACATTAATGGCTTATGGCTGCAGAAGTCTAGAAAAATAGACCTTTGGCTCATCCGGATTCTTGTAAGTTCCTCTTTATTGTTAATATAAGGATTGTGTGCAGTACCACACCATTAGCTACTTCACAGATATCTGTTGAATAAAATAGAAACCAACAAACAAACAAAATAAAATGAACAGGTGCCCAATTTTTTCTTATGACCCATTGCTGAATGCCAGGGTTGCCATTACTAAGGAAGCTTAGTCTTGAATCCACCCCATGCTTCTTTCCTCCACCACTCTACACTTCTTGTTTCTTTGTCTCACTTTTTGGGCCTTGCCTACAGGCAGCTTTTAGGGGTATGTTGTCAAAAAGGCATATTGTGTCCTGCACTAGTACATTTTTGTGCCAGCCTGTTTCTTGGCACAGACTTTCTTTCTTGGCAGTCTCATTTGCTTGCTTCCTATTCAATGGCTTTCCTCCTCCTTGTGTTTTTCCCTCCTCTGGAGCACAGTTTCTTTACCAATCTTTTAATTGGATGGCTTTTATCCTTCCACTGCTTACATATAGGGAACTACTTTTTGCTGTCTTTCATCACTGTATGGGATTGCAGGCATTTTATTTTGCCCTCTCTTCCTCATTAGCTGCTTCCACCTAAATGCTCACTCCACCCCGTGTTACTCCCTCCTCAGCTTTCCTGTATAGTTGCTATATCTTTTCTTTTTTTTTCTTTTTTTACATTTATTTCTCCCCTCTCACCTCAGGCTCCTACCTTGATCGTGCAACACCCCCTCCCCTCCATCTCTTGTTGCCTACGCCTCTGTGTTTCACTCATTGTGCTCATTTAAGAAATGCTTTTACAAAATATTTTGGAGGGCTCAGCTGCTTCAATTTGTTGCCAGACTACTCCTTTTTTATGTTTGTGTACATTTGACTTTCTTTATATTTACTGCTCCACGATTGGCATCCGTTGTCTTGGAACGGTGAGTAAAAACAAAATGGATGCTGAACCATGCCATATGTTAATGCATGGTGAAGCATGCAGGCATTTAACACAGCATGCCTAGTCGACCTGGCATCATGATGCATATGCCCACAAGTGTGATGACTTATGCATATGTTGACTTTTGTTGTGTTTTTATTCTTTCCTCTTTTTGCCATATGCTGCTTTGCCAATTGGTTTGCTGAAGGCTAGACCTATTGACTTTGCCATAATTGTTTTTTTAATTTTTTTCTGCTTTCCCTGTGAATCGCTGTTTTCTTGTGTTTCTCTTCCTCCTCCTTTCTCCTGTTTCTGCCTTTCTCTCTCTTGCTATGGGTCAAAGATGATAAAAAATCCTTATTGGTCCGCAACGACTGGCACAAATTAAACGACAGTTGAATAAGGACGATGGCAGGAAGTCAGA
Organism: Triturus cristatus; assembly: GCF_964204655.1. NCBI lineage: Eukaryota > Metazoa > Chordata > Amphibia > Caudata > Salamandridae > Triturus > Triturus cristatus. The sequence goes on along the minus strand of NC_140594.1, from coordinate 303,308,530 downwards.
AAGTGGTCTGATTTAGGGAGTTATTTCCTGTCTATCATTTCTCAGTTGTATTCAGTGTTCAGGCGCCTCTTGAAGCTAATGTAGCATGGTTGTGCCTGGAGGTGTAGACTCACTTGAACTACTTCACATATTTGGTGTAAATTTTTATGGTAACAACAAAAACGAACTATCGTATCATGCTTATTTTCTGGCATGGATGCTGGATTGTGACTAAGAAAATGTTTAGAAATATTTAAAGATACTCCCTGGGCACCTCGCAGAGGAAACAATGATGCTTTCTGTAAGTTATCAGTTTGAGTACTATAGGTTTGGCTTGAATGTTACCCTTTAGGGCCCCTATTGTGCATCGGGGCAAATAGGTAAAACTAGGTAAAGTACATTTTTGGGTGGTGATGGAGTAAAGTCTCTAAAACATGTGTAGATTGGTCTATTTTGTGCATGCTCAGAAAACATGCACGCCACGGGCACTCGAGTGTGAAGAATTAAAACCAAATGCACAACATTGAGGAACTCAAAGCTTATAGAATTTTCAGAACACAAAGCAGCTACAAGAGTAGGCAAAAAGTTACTATCACTAGCGCCTTATCTGTAGAGGGTGAATACTACTGTTGGCTGGTGTAAGCTGGTTATAGTTGCACAGGCACAGGCCTTTTCACTTGTATAGTTGGAAAGGAGAGGGCATACAAGCTTTCCCCCTAAAAAAGCTGTATAGTCCCCATTGTCGAATAGCTGTATAGTCTCTATCGTCTGTGCATGGTTAGGTACACGTGTTGTGTGGGGGCTGGACAGACTATGAATGGTAATTGGTGTCTATATAGGAGCCAATGCGGTGAGCCTACAGAAGTTGACAACCAGTAGCGGCTGCTACCGACCAGGGTTCAAATGTAGGGCAGGAGGAGGAAAGGGAGAGGAATAATAAGAAAAAGCACTTACATCTTTACCGCTGGCCGCCCCCTATTCTTTCTCCATCCTCCTCTCGGCAGGAAGTGCACAGCCTCCCAGAATCCCCTGACCAATCAAAATGCTGCCTTAGCAGCATTGTAATTGGTCAGAGCGCCATGGTTCAGCGCTTACACCGGAGCTGGCAGGCTGTGCATGTTCTCAGCCAGCGTGGATAACTTGCAGAGTGCGCATGTGGCTTTGGACGGCCCAAGACTGCCGGCCAAAGCATCATGCGCACTTTAGGTGCTGCCACCTCCGTCCTGACTTCAGCTTCAAGCTGAATACAAAAAACGATATGATAATAACGAGCGTTATTATCATTTTATGTTTTGTATTCAGCTGGCAGCTGAAGAAGTGGGGTGACGTTCCTCTACCTTAGCAGATTAGCCACCACTGTTGACAACCAGTTTCCCTGAACGAAAAATCCAGAGTTGACTGGTAGGTTGAGGGAATCTACATCAGTCCCTGCATATTCAGTTTCTTCCTCCCCTGTACTTACAGCTCCCTCATTCCCACTCAGGGCCTGCTTCTAAGGCAGAAGGTGAAACTGGTGTAGATTTTTTCTTAGATGAGATTGATACTCTGAGGTTCAGCATCCCCAGGGCCAAATTCCAGAGTGAATCTGAGATTTTACTGTGTGCAAAGTAAATGGTAAGCATTTTGATTTAAATTCTGACATTTTCTCAGATAGCTTTTATGTTGTTTTAAGTATACAACTACTCCTCTATTTGCCCTTCTTCTCAATGCAGAATCTCCTCTTGATCGAGCAAGTCTGCCACAACTGATCTTCAATGCATTTAGGTTAGGTGCAAAATCCTCACAAACTTTCAGGGGAAAATATTGGTATTGGGTATCAGTGATACACATGTACGCAGTTGTACACATTCAGCACCCTGACATGTAGAAACACTGGCTGACCATGCATAAGGAGAGTGCCAATACACTGTAAGTTTTGCTCACCCACAAGATGCCTCCTGTAGAGTGTGATAAGGCATGTTACCTGAGGTCAGGTGGATAGGTCACTATTCATCATGTGCCAAAGTAAAATACATGACAACAAGAAATACTATTTGGGAGACACAGACATGCTAATAGGGAAACAAGACAACAGAGGGGTCGGGTGGATAGGAGATAGTAACAGACAGTGGTTGTAGACCAGTGGAATTTGTCCATGTTGTGTTGTCATTGTAAATGTGGTCTAAATATCCAAAATTGACTGCCGGGGATGCATCACAAAATTCCACCATATTTCCTTGTTAACTTTATAATTCAGCAGCATGGATGTTCAGAACAGAATATTCAAGCCAATTACCATTCCCTATGCATTTTTACTTTTAGACCCCTTCCTCTTGAGAGCTGAATACTCACTCTTCTCACAGCAATTGAGAGTAGTCTTCTTCAATAGCTTTTTTCACTCAACACACAGTAAAACACCTCGCAGAGTGCTCCCAAGGCTGCCCACCTCATAATAGTGTTACGATCTTGGCCATGAGGAGCTCGATGATGAAGAATGTTGGTTAGGGTTTTATGTACTTTTTTAAAAAGAGACATCCCACAGTGGGGCAAATGCAGTAAACATTCGAGTCTACCTTATCCCAATTTAGGCAGTAAAGTTTATCCTGTTTAGGAAAAGAGAGAACTGGATGGAAAATTGAACTCAGAATTCAAATCCCAAATGCAGCTTGCCAAACTTATTAAACATCAGCCCACATGGAGCAATACATTCAGCAAAGAATCATACTGTGTAGCTGTTGGACGCCTTATTAAAATGTAAAACTTTAATGTGATTACTCACTGTGCTGTGCTCTCAAGCTAATCTCACTCATATGGTAGAAAAGGGCCACATAGAACAAGAACGTAAGGAATTTGTTACTGTACGTTACTTTGTTTTAAATCACAAAATCGATGTAGATCATTCGATATTCTTCTTCAGTGACCTCTTCACATTTTCCAGTTTGACACCGTTCCATGAGAAATGGCTTGTAAAAGCTCCTTAGTAGCAATAAGTCTTCATCAAGTGTCTTATGTTTGGTTTCAGGGATTGTCATCCCTCTCTATTTGGGAAAACTCCACTACCACTTTTCAGAGTTAGATGTTCCAAAAGAATACTGGACTGAAGGATAAATTCTGTACCTTAAAGTATTTTCATGGCGCAATCTCATTTCTTCAAAAGATGAATTACACATGAGCTCCTTCCACTAAGTGCTTAAATGTGTCGCCTTGTTGCTTACTATGAGATGACTATAATATAGCCTTATAGCCCGCCGTAGCGGGCTATACCGGCTGTTAAAGGCCCGCTGCAGCGTTAAAGGCCCGAGCCGAAGCCGAGGGACTTTAACAAAGCAGAGGGACTTTAAAAGCTGGTATAGCCCTGCTACGAAGGGCTATAAGGCTATTAGAACATTCTGCCACTAGAGGGCAGAATGTTCTAACAAAACAAAGCCTTCAGGGAGCGAGAGGGGACTGAAATCCCCTCAGGCTCCCTGAAGTCTTTGTTCACAGCCAGAGCTGTGAACAAAGACACATTGGAATGTTGGTGCTCCGGGCTTATATGCGGCCGTGATAGTGAAAGTAATCGCGGTAAAGCGCGGCGCGCGCGCCCGCGCACATACACTGTAGCTCTAGGCTGGCCTGGTAGCACTTTTTGGAGCCCTCTCAATAAGTCTCGCCAGACCAGCGCATGCGCTGGGTCAGGCGAGACCTAAAAAGGAGAGGACTCAGTGCATCGTTTATTAGGGGCTCCCTAGGGACTGGTGCAGTAGGTTATTTCAACTAGGCGTTGGATCTCCAGAGATTCATGCAAACGAGAATGAATACATAGGAAAAAATGACCCTTTTTTTCATTGTTATTCATACTTTTAAGATCTTAATTATTTTGTAGGTCCATAATGGAATCGCAGTTTATGCTACATGGACAACTATAGCCACACTTTTGAACTTTTCCGTTGTGTTAACGTACAGTGGAGATGTGGCCAACGCGACTTCGACTACGGTGGCATTAGCAATTTTATCCTTCGAGGTTGTTTTATGGTATGTGAAGTCAATATATTTAAGACTGCAGTACCGCCTCCTGTCTACAGGGGCAGAGCTGAGCAAAAATATAATCCCACTTAATAAAACACAGGTCCCCACAAGGCAATTTTAAAAAAAGTTATAAAAATTGGAACGGATGTTCCTGAAGTCATTTTTAGGTCGAGCATAGCGCAGCACACATGCACTGCTCTAGGAGAGGGCCTCTTGAAATCACTCCAGACATGCTGAAAGCTTTCTGTAAGCTCGTGCTTGTGGTTGTCACATTCTATTTGCCTTTGCATGTGGCTTTCAAAAAATGAAAGCACGCAATTGGCCAAAAGCGGGTGCATGTCCCACCTTTTCTTAAAATGTTCACTCCCATGGCGTTTTGCTCTAGGGAGCGAGCAGGCTGGCAGCTGCATTCCTTCTGGGTCACATGCTTTCGCTTATCAGGTTACTAATTGATCTTACCGCGCCACCCTGCTTTTCTTTGAAATGCTTGTTCTTCAGTTCTGTTCTGTGCTACAAAAATTTTCCCCCAGGGGAGGTTGTTTATCTGGGCCTCTTGCTCTGAATGCAAAGCAGATGCAAAGTCACTTCAGATAATAATTAAATTCCTGATGTTCATAATATCCTCGCAGCTTGTTATGCACCCGGATCCAATGAATTTAAGCAGCTAATTGCTGGGAAGGTGGTGTATTTATGAATCTGTCAATGTTTACCCAGTGTAGCAGCTGTCTGCTGCTTCCCTCTAACAGTGATAAAATCCGAGGCATCGATTTCGAGGTCACGGGATTGACTGAGCCAAGAGAACACGTTGTTATTCCTGGAGATGGGGAGATAGCGGGAAGCCACACACCAGTGCCCGCAGGCATCCGATGAAGTATGTGTCACAGCAGCGCCCAACGTGCTGCCAGGGGCCTGGCCTAGGGTATTTCTCCTTCACACAGCACTGTGGTAATTATGAATTTACTGCACAGTTTGATGCATTGGAATGAAATATGCATGAGCGTGCCACAGATCACAGAGATACACGTTCCTCCTGTGATTGCTGCTAATTCCGACCTTTCCCGTCATTACTTGCCCTATTTAAACACCCACTTGACCATGTGGAAATTATTTTTACAGGTTCCATGTAAAAGCACTTGAGCTGTGGTACACGCCACATATTTACAATCTACTCAATGCAACATAAATACACTCAACATAATACCACTCAGTACCACATAATTACACATCACATAATTACACTATATTCAATGCAACATAAATACACTCCACATAATACCACTGTGCCACATAATTACACGACACATAAATACACAACTCAATGCAACATAAATACACTCCACAAAATACCACTCAGTGCGACAGAGTTACATGCCACATAATTACACTCTACTGAATGCAACATACACTCCACATAATACCACTTAGTGCCACATAATTACACGCCCCATAATTACATTCTACTCAATGCAACATAAATACACTCCACATAATACCACTCAGTGCCACATAATTACAAGCCACATAATTATACTCTACTCAATGCAACATAAATACACTCCATATAATACCATTCAGTGCCACATAATTACACGCCACATATTCACACTCAACTCAATGCAACATAGATACACTCAACATAATACCCCTCAGTACCACATAATTACACGTCACATAATCACACTCTATTCAATGCAACATAAGTACACTCCACATAACACTGTGCCACATAATTACACACCACATAATTATACTCTACTCAATGCAACATAAATAACCTCCACATATTACCACTCAGTGCGACATAGTTACATGCCACATAATTACACTCTACTCAATGCAACATAAATACACTCCACATAATACCACTCAGTGTCACATAATTATGTGCTACATAATTACACTGCACTCAATGCAACATACACTCCACATAATACCACTCAGTGCCACATAATTACACGCCACTTAATTACACTCCACACAATGCAACATAAATACACCCCACATACCACTCAGTACCACATAATTACAAGCCAAATAACTACACTCTACTCAATGCAACATAAATACCCGCAACATAATACCACTAAGTGCCACATAATTACACTCTACTAAATGCAGCATAAATACACTCCACATAATAGCACTCAGTGCCACATAATTATGTGCTACATAATTACACTGCAGTCAATGCAACATACACTCCAAATAATACCACTCAGTGCAACATAATTACATGCCACATAATTATACTCTACTAAATGCAACATACACTCCACATAATACCATTCAGTGCCACATAATTACAAGCCACATAATTACACTCTACTCAATGGAACATAAATAAACTACACATAATACCAGTCAGTGCCACATAACTGCATGCCACATAATTATACTCTATTCAATGCAACATACACTCCACATAATAACACTGAGCCACATAATTACACGCCACATAATTGCACTCTACTCAATGCGACATAAATACACTTCACATAATACCACTCAGTGCCACATAATCACATGTCATAATTACACTCTATTCAATGCAACATAAATACACTCTACATTATACCACTCAGTGCCACATAATTACACATCACATAATTACACTCTACTCAATGCAACATAAATATACCCCACATACCACTCAATACCACATAATTACAAGCCAAATAACTACACTCGACTCAATGCAACATAAATACCCGCAAAATAATACCACTAAGTGCCACATAATTACACTGTACTCAATGCAACATAAATACACTCCACATAATACCACTCAGTGCCACATAATTATGTGCTACATAATTAAACTGCAGTCAATGCAACATACTCTCCAAATAATACCACTCAGTGCCACATAATTACATAACTACACGCCACATAATTATACTCTACTCAGTGCAACATAAATACCCTTCATATAATACCACTCAGTGCCACATCATTACACACTACATATTTACACTCTACTCAATGCAACATTCATACACTTAACATAATACCACTCAGTACCACATAATTACATGTCACATAATCACACCCTATTCAATGCAACATAAATACACTCCACATAATAACACTGTGCCACCTAATTACACACCACACATAATAACACTCTACTCAATGCAACATAAATACACTCCACAAAATACCACTCAGTGCGACATAGTTACACGCCACATAATTACACTCTACTCAATGCAACATAAATACACAACACATAATACCAGTCAGTGGCACATAACTGCACGCCACATAATTATACTCTATTCAATGCAACATACACTCCACATAATAATACTGAGCCACATAATTACACGCCACATAATTGCACTCTACTCAATGCAATGTAAATACACTCCACATAATACTACTCAGTGCCACATAATCACGTCATAATTACAATCTATTCAATGCAACATAAATACACTCCACATAATACCACTCAGTGCCACATAATTACACATCACATAATTACACTTTACTCTATGCAACATAAATACACGTCACATAATGCCACTCAGTACCACATAATTACACGTCACATAAATACACTATTCAATGCAACATAAATACACTCCACATAATAACACTGTGCAACATAATTACATGCCACATAATTACACTCTACTCAGTGCAACATAAATGCACTCCAGATAATACCACTCAGTGTGACATAGTTACACGCCACATAATTACACTTTACTCAATGCAACATACATCCACCCCACATACCACTCACTACCACATAATTGTATGCCACATAATTACACTCTACTCAATGCAACATAAATACACTCCACATAATACCACTCAGTGTGACATAGTTGCACGCCACATAATTACACTCTACTCAATGCAACATTAATACACCCCACAAACCACTCAATACCACATAATTACAAGCCAAATAACTACACTCTACTCAATGCAACATAAATACCCGCAACATAATACCACTAAGTGCCACATAATTACACTCTACTCAATGCAACATTAATACACTCCAAATAATACCACTCAGTGCCACATAATTATGTGCTACATAATTACACTGCAGTCAATGCAACATACTCTCCAAATAATACCACTCAGTGCCACATAATTACATGCCACATAATTACACTATACTGAATGCAACATACACTCCACATAATACCACTCAGTGCCACATAATTACACGCCACATATTTACACTCTATTCAATGCAACACAAATACACTCTGCATAATACCACTGTGCCATATAATTACACGCCACATAATTACTCTCTACGCAATGCAACACAAATACACTCCACAAAATACCGCTCAGTGTGACAGTTACACGCCACATAATTACACTCTACTCAATGCAACATGAATACACTCCGCATAATACCACTCAGTGTAACATAATTATATGCTACATAATTACACTGCACTCAATGCAACATACACTCCAAATAATACCATTCAGTGCCACATAATTACAACCCACATAATTAAACTCTACTAAATGAAACATACACTCCAAATAATACCACTCAGTGCAACATAGTTACAAGCCACATAATTACACACTACTCAATGCAACATAAATACACTCCACATAATACCACGCAGTGCCACATAATTATGTGCTACATAATTACACTGCACTCAATGCAATATACACTCCAAATAATACCACTCAGTGCCACATAATTACACACCACATAATTGCACTCAACTGAATGCAACATACACTCCACATAATACCACTCACTACCACATAATTACACACCATGTAATTACTCTTCTCATTGCAACATAAATACACTTCACATAATACCACTCAGTACAACATGATCACGCCACAATTACACTCTATTCAATGCAGCATAAATACACTCCATATAATACCACTCAGTGCCACATAATTGCACATCACATAATTACACTCTACTCAATGCAACATAAATACACTCCACATAATGCCACTCAGTACCACATAATTACACGTCACATAATTACACTCTATTCGATGCAACATACACTCCACATAATAACACTGTGCCACATAAATACAAGTCACATAATTTCATTCTACTCAATGCAACATAAATACACTCCACATAATACCACTCAGTGAGACATAGTTGCACGCCACATAATTTCACTCTACTCAATGCAACATAAATACACTCCACATAATACCACTCAGTGTGACATAATTGCAAGCCACATAACTACTCTCCACTCAATGCAACATAATTACCCTCCACATAATGCCACTCAGTGCCACATAATTACACGCCACATAATTACACTCTACTCAATGCAACATAAATGCACTCCACATAATACCACTCAGTGCCACATACTTACACTCTATTCAATGCAACACAAATACACTCCACATAATACCACTGTGCCATATAATTACACGCCACATAATTACACTCTATTCAATGCAACATACACTCCACATAATAACACTGTGCCACATAATTACATGCCACACAGTTACACTCTATTCAATGCAACATAAAGACACCCCACATATCCCTCAGTACCACATAATTACAAGCCACATAACTACTCTCTACTGAATGCAACATAATTACCCTCCACATAATACCACTCAGAGCCACATAATTAAATGCCACATATTTACACTCTACTCAATGCAACATAAATACACTCAACATAATACCACTTAGTACCACATAATTACACGTCACATAATTACACTCTACTCAGTGCAACATAAATACACTCCACAAAATACCGCTTAGTGCGACAGTTACACGCCACATAAGTACACTCTACTAAATGCAACATAAATACCCTCCACATAATACCACTCAGTGCAACATAATTATATGCTACATATTTACACTGCACTCAATGCAACATACACTCCAAATAATACCACTCAGTGCCACATAATTACACACCACATAATTAAACTGTACTAAATGCAACATACACTCCAAATAATACCACTCAGCGCAACATAGTTACACGCCACATAATTACACTCTACTCAATGCAACATAAATACACTCCACATAATACCACTCAGTGCCACATAATTATGTGCTACATAATTACACTGCACTCAATGCAACATACACTCCAAATAATACCACTCAGTGCCACATAATTACACACCACATAATTGCACTCAACTGAATGCAACATACACTCCACATAATACCACTTACTACCACATAATTACACACCATGTAATTACTCTACTCATTGCAACATAAATACACTCCACATAATACCACTCAGTACAACACGATCACATGTCACAATTACACTCTATTCAATGCAGCATAAATACACTCCATATAATACCACTCAGTGCCACATAATTGTACATCACATAATTACACTCTATTCAATGCAACATACACTCCACATAATAACACTGTGCCGCATAATTACAAGTCACATAATTACACTCTACTCAATGCAACATAAAACACCCCACATACCACTCAGTACCACATAATTGCAAGCCACATAACTACTCTCTACTCAATGCAACATAATTACCCTCCACATAATACCACTCAGTGCCACATAATCACACGCCACATAATTACACTCTACTCATTGCAACATAAATACATTCCACATAATACCACTCAGTGCCACATAATTATGTGCTACATAATTACACTGCGCTCAATGCAACATACACTCCACATAATACCACTCACTACCACATAATTACACACCATGTGATTACTCTACTCATTGCAACATAAATACACTCCACATAATACCACTCAGTACAACATGATCACATGTCACAATTACACTGTATTCAATGCAGCATAAATACACTCCATATAATACCACTCAGTGCCACATAATTGCACATCACATAATTACACTCTACTCAATGCAACATAAATACACTCCACATAATACCACTCAGTGCCAAGTACTAACATGCCTCATAATGACACTATACTCAATGCAGTATAAATACACTCCACATAATACCACTCACTACGACATAATTACGCACCAGGTAATTACTCTACTCATTGCAACATAAATACACTCCACATAATACCACTCAGTACCATATAATCACATGTCACAATTACACTCTATTCAATGCAACATAAATACACTCCACATAATACCACTCAGTGCCATATAATTACACATCACATAATTACACTCTACTCAATGCAACATAAATACACTCCACATAATACCACTCAGTGCCACATAATTACACGCCACATAATTACACTCTACTCAATGCAACATAAATACACTCCCCATAATACCACTCAGTGTGACATAGTTGCACGCCACATAACTACTCTCTACTGAATGCAACATAAGTCCCTCCACATAATACCACTCAGTGCCACATAATTAAACGCCACATATTTACACTCTACTCAATGCAACATAAATACACTCAACATAATACCACTTAGTACCACATAATTACTCGTCCCATAATTACACTCTATTCAATGCAACACAAATACACTCCGCATAATACCACTGTGCCATATAATTACACACCACATAATTACTCTCTACTCAATGCAACATAAATACACTCCACAAAATACCACTCAGTGTGACAGTTACATGCCACATAATTACACTCTACTCAATGCAACATAAATACACTCCGCATAATACCACTCAGTGCAACATAATTATATGCTACATAATTACACGGCACTCAATGCAACATACACTCCAAATAATACCATTCAATGCCACATAATTACACCCCACATAATTAAACTTTACTAAATGCAACATACACTCCAAATAATACAACTCAGTGCCACATAATTACACACCACATAATTGCACTCAACTGAATGCAACATACACTCCACATAATACCACTCACTACCACATAATTACACACCATGTAATTACTCTACTCATTGCAACATAAATACACTTCACATAATACCACTCAGTACAACATGATCACATGTCACAATTACACTCTATTCAATGCAGCATAAATACACTCCATGTAATACCACTCAGTGCCACATAATTGCACATCACATAATTACACTCTACTCAATGCAACATAAATACACTCCACATAATGCCACTCAGTACCACATAATTACACGTCACATAATTACACTCTATTCAAAGCAACATACACTCCACATAATAACACTGTGCCACATAAATACAAGTCACATAATTTCACTCTACTCAATGCAACATAAATACACTCCACATATTACCACTCAGTGAGACATAGTTGCACGCCACATAATTTCACTCTACTCAATGCAACATAAATACACTCCACATAATACCACTCAGTGTGACATAATTGCAAGCCACATAACTACTCTCTACTCAATGCAACATAATTACCCTCCACATAATACCACTTAGTGCCACATAATTACACGCCACATAATTACACTCTACTCAATGCAACATAAATGCACTGCACATAATACCACTCAGTGCCACATAATTACACTCTATTCAATGCAACACAAATACACTCCACATAATACCACTCACTACCACATAATTACACACCATGTAATTACTCTACTCATTACAACATAAATACACTCCACATAATACCACTCAGTACAACATGATCACATGTCACAATTACACTCTATTCAACGCAGCATAAATACACTCCATATAATACCACTCAGTGCCACATAATTGCACATCACATAATTACACTCTACTCAATGCAACATAAATACACTCCACATAATGCCACTCAGTACCACATAATTACACGTCACATAATTACACTCTATTCGATGCAACATACACTCCACATAATAACACTGTGCCACATAATTACAAGTCACATAATTTCACTCTACTCACTGCAACATAAATACACTCCACATAATACCACTCAGTGTTACATAGTTGCAGGCCACATAATTACACTCTACTCAATGCAACATAAATACACCCCACATACCACTCAGTACCACATAATTGCAAGCCACATAACTACTCTCAACTCAATGCACTATAATTACCCTCCACATAATACCACTCAGTGCCACATAATTACACGCCACATGATTACACCCTACTCAATGCAACATAAATACACTCCACATAATACCACTCAGTGCCACATAATCACATGCCACATAATTACACTCTACTCATTGCAACATAAATACACTCCATATAATACCACTTAGTGCCACATAACAACATGCCACATAATTACACTCTACTCAGTGCAAAATGAATACACTCCACATAATACCATGCTTTACCACATAATTACACGTCACATAATTACACTATTCAATGCAACATAAATACACTCCACATAATAACACTGTGCAACATAATTACATGCCACATAATTACACTCTACTCAGTGCAACATAAATGCACTCCAGATAATACCACTCAGTGTGACATAGTTACATGCCACATAATTACACTCTACTCAATGCAACATAAATACACTCCACATAATGCCACTCAGTACCACATAATTACATGTCACATAATTACACTCTATTCAAAGCAACATACACTCCACATAATAACACTGTGCCACATAAATACAAGTCACATAATTTCACTCTACTCAATGCAACATAAATACACTCCACATATTACCACTCAGTGAGACATAGTTGCACGCCACATAATTTCACTCTACTCAATGCAACATAAATACACTCCACATAATACCACTCAGTGTGACATAATTGCAAGCCACATAAATACTCTCTACTCAATGCAACATAATTACCCTCCACATAATACCACTTAGTGCCACATAATTACACGCCACATAATTACACTCTACTCAATGCAACATAAATGCACTGCACATAATACCACTCAGTGCCACATAATTACACTCTATTCAATGCAACACAAATACACTCCACATAATACCACTCACTACCACATAATTACACACCATGTAATTACTCTACTCATTACAACATAAATACACTCCACATAATACCACTCAGTACAACATGATCACATGTCACAATTACACTCTATTCAACGCAGCATAAATACACTCCATATAATACCACTCAGTGCCACATAATTGCACATCACATAATTACACTCTACTCAATGCAACATAAATACACTCCACATAATGCCACTCAGTACCACATAATTACACGTCACATAATTACACTCTATTCGATGCAACATACACTCCACATAATAACACTGTGCCACATAATTACAAGTCACATAATTTCACTCTACTCACTGCAACATAAATACACTCCACATAATACCACTCAGTGTTACATAGTTGCAGGCCACATAATTACACTCTACTCAATGCAACATAAATACACCCCACATACCACTCAGTACCACATAATTGCAAGCCACATAACTACTCTCAACTCAATGCACTATAATTACCCTCCACATAATACCACTCAGTGCCACATAATTACACGCCACATGATTACACCCTACTCAATGCAACATAAATACACTCCACATAATACCACTCAGTGCCACATAATCACATGCCACATAATTACACTCTACTCATTGCAACATAAATACACTCCATATAATACCACTTAGTGCCACATAATAACATGCCACATAATTACACTCTACTCAGTGCAATATGAATACACTCCACATAATACCATGCTTTACCACATAATTACACGTCACATAATTACACTATTCAATGCAACATAAATACACTCCACATAATAACACTGTACAACATAATTACATGCCACATAATTACACTCTACTCAGTGCAACATAAATGCACTCCAGATAATACCACTCAGTGTGACATAGTTACATGCCACATAATTACACTCTACTCAATGCAACATACATCCACCCCACATACAACTCAGTACCACATAATTGTATGCCACATAATTACACTCTACTCAATACAACATAAATACACTCCACATAATACCACTCAGTGCCACATAATTACACGCCACTTATTTACACTCTACTCAATGCAACATAAATACACTGCACATAATACCACTCAGTGCCACGTAATAACACGCCACATAATTACACTCTACTCAATGCAATATAAATACACTCCACGTAATACCACTCTACCACATAATTACACTCCATGTAATTACTCTACTCATTGAAACATAAATACACTCCACATAATACCACTCAGTACGACATGATCACATGTCACAATTACACTCTACTTAATGCAACATAAATACACTCCACATAATGCCACTCAGTACCACATAAGTACATCACATAATTACACTCTATTTAATGCAACATACACTCCACATAATAACACTGTGCCACATAATTACAAGTCACATAATTTCACTCTACTCAATGCAACATAAATACACCCCACATACCACTCAGTACCACATAATTACAAGCCACATAACTACTCTCTACTCAATGCAACATAAATACACTCCACATAATAACACTGTGCAACATAATTACATGCCACATAATTACACTCTACTCAGTGCAACATAAATGCACTCCAGATAATACCACTCAGTGTGACATAGTTACATGCCACATAATTACACTCTACTCAATGCAACATACATCCACCCCACATACAACTCAGTACCACATAATTGTATGCCACATAATTACACTCTACTCAATACAACATAAATACACTCCACATAATACCACTCAGTGCCACATAATTACACGCCACTTATTTACACTCTACTCAATGCAACATAAATACACTGCACATAATACCACTCAGTGCCACGTAATAACACGCCACATAATTACACTCTACTCAATGCAATATAAATACACTCCACGTAATACCACTCTACCACATAATTACACTCCATGTAATTACTCTACTCATTGAAACATAAATACACTCCACATAATACCACTCAGTACGACATGATCACATGTCACAATTACACTCTACTTAATGCAACATAAATACACTCCACATAATGCCACTCAGTACCACATAAGTACATCACATAATTACACTCTATTTAATGCAACATACACTCCACATAATAACACTGTGCCACATAATTACAAGTCACATAATTTCACTCTACTCAATGCAACATAAATACACCCCACATACCACTCAGTACCACATAATTACAAGCCACATAACTACTCTCTACTCAATGCAACATAATTACCCTCCACATAATACCACTCAGTGCCACATAATTACACGCCACATGATTACACCCTACTCAATGCAACATAAATACACTCCACATAATACCACTCAGTGCCACATAATCACATGCCACATAATTACACTCTACTCATTGCAACATAAATACACTCCATATAATACCACTTAGTGCCACATAATAACATGCCACATAATTACACTCTACTCAGTGCAATATGAATACACTCCACATAATACCATGCTTTACCACATAATTACACGTCACATAATTACACTATTCAATGCAACATAAATACACTCCACATAATAACACTGTGCAACATAATTACATGCCACATAATTACACTCTACTCAGTGCAACATAAATGCACTCCAGATAATACCACTCAGTGTGACATAGTTACATGCCACATAATTACACTCTACTCAATGCAACATACATCCACCCCACATACAACTCAGTACCACATAATTGTATGCCACATAATTACACTCTACTCAATACAACATAAATACACTCCACATAATACCACTCAGTGCCACATAATTACACGCCACTTATTTACACTCTACTCAATGCAACATAAATACACTGCACATAATACCACTCAGTGCCACGTAATAACACGCCACATAATTACACTCTACTCAATGCAATATAAATACACTCCACGTAATACCACTCTACCACATAATTACACTCCATGTAATTACTCTACTCATTGAAACATAAATACACTCCACATAATACCACTCAGTACGACATGATCACATGTCACAATTACACTCTACTTAATGCAACATAAATACACTCCACATAATGCCACTCAGTACCACATAAGTACATCACATAATTACACTCTATTTAATGCAACATACACTCCACATAATAACACTGTGCCACATAATTACAAGTCACATAATTTCACTCTACTCAATGCAACATAAATACACTCCACATAATACCACTGAGTGTGACATAGTTGCATGCCACATAATTACACTCTACTCAATGCAACATAAATACACCCCACATACCACTCAGTACCACATAATTACAAGCCACATAACTACTCTCTACTCAATGCAACATAATTACCCTCCACATAATACCACTCAGTGCCACATAATTACACGCCACATATTTACACTCTACTCAATGCAACATAAATACACTCCACATAATACCACTCAGTGCCACATAATCACACACCACATAATTACACTCTATGCCACATACCACCAATCAACATAAATGCACTCCACACCATGACACAATTTCGCTAAGCATAATTTCATTCAACACCACAGTTCCAGGCCACACAATTCAACTCTACACATTTCCAATACACACCACATAATTACACACCAAACAACACATTTCAACTCCACAACTCTACAATCCACAACGTATTTCCAATCCACACCATATAGTGGCACCACCTGAGCACCAAACCTCACTCACCACCACCATTTTGCATCAGCGCACCACCTAAGCATCACGTCAGTCTGCCCTCAGATTCTGGCATCTATTGATTCTCCCCTAATGTTCGTTCGCAGCTCGTGTTCTTATTAAATTACTGTTTTCCAGAGTCCACTCCCCCTTTATTTATGTCCCGCTCCCCCATAACAAAAAAGATTCTAACAAACAAGCATGAAAACAGGCAGGAAGAAGTTGCCAGCAGAGCAATTCCCAAAAACTAGAAGACATTTTTTATGTTAAAATCTTTTTTTAATCAGGTTGTTCAGTTGTATATAATGTCATCTTGGTTTGTATAAAGGTAACAAAAATGCTTAACGCGTTTTATTATAACTTTTCAGCATGATGCACAGCAGCCACAATGCTCTACAACATAGCCAAAAGTTCTGGCTAAACACATAAATCCCAAAGGCAAGACCTATTGGCTATGCCAAAGCTTGTTTATCATTCAGAAGACATTGCCTTGTGGGGACCTGTGTTCAAGTCCGCACAGTGCAATCAAGTACCCACAGCGTGAGTGTGTTATCGCACCCAAGTCCCCACAAGAATAGTGCCCCCCTGTTTAGACCCAGCCATGTGCAAATCAGTCTTGACCCTGGGCCTCTTGGGAACAGTCCAGCCCGAACTGCTAAGCCGGGTCTTCCCTGGACTGCAAACAAGCATCCTGGGACCGGTTTCAGGGCATCACCCTTCATCAGCCAGGCTACCTTGAATCCAGTGCCACAGTGAGCCCGGAACCCACATTTGGGCATACCCGGCACACTTAGGTTGAGAAAGTAAAAGACACACAGATGATGGACAGAATGCAGAGCAAATCAAACATTCACCCCCCAGTCAAGCGATCTGGGTTAAATCCATCGTTCTTGTGCTCACCATGCCACCCCAGTTTAGACCCAGCCATAAGCAAATCAGTATTGACCCTGTGGCTCATGGAACAGTCTACCCGAACTGCCAAGCCAGGTCCTCCCTGGACCGGAAACAAGCATCCTGTTACTGGTTTTGGGGTATCACCCTTCATCAGCCAGGCTAGCTTGAATCCAGTGGCACAGTGAGCCGGGGACCCACGTCTGGGCATACCCGGCGCACTTAGGGCAAGAAAGCAAAAGACACACAAATGGACGGAATGCAGAGCAAATCAAACATTCACTCCCAGCCAAGAGAACTGCTTCTAGTCCTGCGGTCTTTTGGGCCCTCTCCCATAACAGACGCCTGAGGCAGCTTAGAGCTTTGTGTCACCCAACAAGACACTTTTACACGGGCCTCGACGAGACCATTCAACCTTTTTCAGCACTGCCATGCGCATAGAGGACATTACAATTAACAACGGCAAAGAGTGGAGCCCTCCCATGTCTTCTCCCACAGTGGCAGGGAATATGGTGAAATCAGTAAAATCCCTTGCACTGTCCACATCGGAATCTCCAGGCATTGCAGAGCTAAAAAACAAGATATTCTGTGACGATGCCTTGTTGCTGTTTCAAGAAGTTTCCCTTTACACCCTAGATAAACGACGAGAATTTAAAGATGTAACCTCCTACCTGCTGAGAGAAAAAATACCCACCAGCTGATGGTACCCTTTCTGCCTTCACTTCACCCTCAAGGGCCATTAACTCGCCATTAACAAAATCAAAGACGCCTATGTGGTGCTAGGCCTGGATACAGCCTCCGCAACATCAGAAACAGACACAGGACGGCTTGTTCCCAGAGAGACCAGTAACGAATGGCAGCTTTCCCAAACTTCCAAATCACACATAGTAGAGTGACTGTGATGAATGCTGGAGAAAGAGGCTCATCCTCCATTATTCAATGAAATCAGACCTCCCATGGGGTATCTCATCCAGATGTATCAGAGTGATGATCATGGCGACCGAGTGTTTGCCATCCATCTCCTGGTATGGCTCCCATAGATTTCAGCTGGGCAAGAGTGTTGGAGACCCTACCAGGTTTAACAGCAGTATCCCCAATTTTTGACTTGACTTCTGATTCTCAATGTGGTTCATAGATAATTTATTATTGGATGACCACCTTCATTCAGACCAGTTAGTCTCTCTTCAAAGAACATTCTCCTCAGGTCTCCTAGTTTAATAAACATGTAAAGACGACCTCAACCAGTATGGATATCCTATTCTGCTGCCGTGCACCAGTTCGCAAAATGTGGTGTCTATCTTTCGCCTCCACAGTCTGGCAATTTCTCAATGCACTGCGCCCAATCCTACATCCTTAAAAGCTTGACATATTTCAAAGGCAGGATTCTAGGCATCTGACATCCCAAACAACATTACGCCAGTATGTAAAGGCACAGAGAGCTCAATGATGCTACTGAGGCATTTCACAACCTCCTTCCAAAACACACATAACTATGGCATTCCAAATAAGGCAAAAAGTATGTGGTTGGCTGCATCCTCGCAAACATGCATGGTTATTAGTTTTACCAAACCATAACATCTGTATTTGAGTATAGTAGCTACAGCTCTCACTATGAGCTGGCCTTAGAATTTCAAAATTTACAGTAACTCCAAATCCTGCACATATATGTAGCAGTAGTATTAAGTAGTGAAATAAAAATCACATCCTCTGGATACATTTCAGCAGGTCAAACCTGCGGATATTACTTGAAAGGGGGTGAATGCTGGTAAGTACCAGATCATGCTGATTTTGATTTAGTAAAGACTAAAATCTGCCTATTACTCCCTATTTATGAGGAAAGACTCATAGTTTCGTGGTATTTTTGTTACACAACAAATTGCAACTCAGTGAAGTTGGATTTTATTTGGAGGAATAAATGTTGCACCAATTGCTTGTAATCAGAGTCTCTACGTCAAATTTTATATTGTACCTGCCTGGAGCTTGGCGATTCCTCACTTCTTTAGGTTACATCATTTATTCCTAAACAGCTTTCTCAATATGGTCTAGATCAGCCAGCCATCGAGCCTGGAGAAATTTCATACTACATGGTTGTTGAACAGAGGTTTGTAGATCTTGGATGCCATTGTGTATGAAAAGATTAATTTAACCCTTTATACTTTATGGACGAGGTGTCCTGTGCCTCATTCTTAAGATCCACAAATGTTTTAGGGCCTAGCACAGATGCAGGTAAGGAAAAGCCTCAGTATCTGCCATCTCATATTTAATTTTAAGTAGGTAAAATGCTTTTAGAATCCTCGGTCTACAAACATCACTCAGGGTAGCTATCCTCATAGAATTCCATCTCCTGAATCCTGTTCTGAGCAAGGTCTGCATGCCCAGATTGTGTCTCTAAGTACAACATTTGACATTATGGGAGCACTTAAAAGTTTACATTTTTCACCTTTAATAATGAATTTAGTGATGTTAAGTTTCTTAAAGGAAATAAACTGTCCATTTTTCTTTTGAATTAAGACAATGAAATGTTTGCTAAAACATTAGTTCAAACACTTGCCTCTCTGTGTGATAGCCAAAATGGTTTTATATGTGCACAAAGGACATGTAAGTATGTGTGGCTGGAATTTTGTATCATTGTGAAACTAAACTTAATAAGTAAGGCTTGATTGCCGTTGGTTTAGGCACAATTTATTGGGATTGGATTTGAATAACAAATCGTATAAAAGATCAATTGCAGTATGGAGGACAATAAACAGATGTGTTGATTTACATAGAACGGTGGTCAGGGAAGCCAAGGTGCAGGATGATGTGCTCACAGGACATGCACATTACACTTACTTAAACACATTCACATTTTTATATTTTCCCGGGCTGATGGTGAGCAGACAGATGGCTGGATGCGGCCTTTACACCATGGTGGTAAAACTTCTGGTCAGTGAGGTGTTTTGAAGCTAGCTTTAATAGTGGCTCGTTTGGAAATTATATTGAGCTCTCTGAGAGGGGGGAGGAGGGTTTCAGGGTACAAAGTAGGGAAAAATAGCACAAGTGGGAACTGGGAGCAGGTGTGCATTAGCAGATTGCAGTGATCAAGTTGAGGTGTGACGGGTGAAGGTCCAGCCCATAAATTGATTTGAAGATTAGGATAAAGATTTCATGAAGGTCTTTGCCATTGGCTGCGATTCAAACACCCTAACGGCAGGAGGGGGAGATGTTTTTTTAAGTGAAAGGGAGAAGAATGTTAGGTTGAAAAGCTGCTAACATTGTCAATTGGAGAGAATGCATACTTGTTGAGTTCCATGAACAAGCTGTTGCAGTAATCTAGATTACTTATGACAGATGTACAAAGGAGATTTGTAGTGGGATGGAAAGGGAGGTGATGCTGGAGCTTTCTAATGCTTGGGAGCTGATGCTCTGTCCCTATCCTGCGGAAGAGATGATTCCTCAATTGTGAATCAATAGCCTCAATAATCATTCCCTCGTTTCTCCTTGTGGAGGATGGAATGATGGTCTCCGAGATGGGAAGGAGATGAGAAGGGTGGTGGAGATTTTCGATTTTACAGCATTAAGTAGAAGAAAGTCAATGGTGACGTAATAGCAGATAGTTAGGAAACAGGTAAGTTAAAGGTAGAGATGTAGGAATTTACCTTTATAGTGAAAGAGGTTAAAGAGAAGATTTGTGTGTCATCCACATATATGTGTACAATAATGGAAGAATAAAAGAAATGTGGCATTTGTCTCTTAGGGCGTGAGTAGTGACATACAGTATTCTGCAGTGGAGATGGAGGTATTTGAATATTACTAGTCAGTCAATCAATTTAAAGCTAAGCTGACCACAAACCTCTTTCATATATCTTTGAGTATTTGATGGAGGTGTAGCTCCCAGAGATCCAAGTGTGGATCATGGAGTATAATTTTGAGGTACAATAAATGAAAAGTCTGCAACATTAAGTAACTTACTCCCACCTGAGATTCCTGAGCATCCAAGAAGGAGATAAAATGCAGGACAAAAACAAAGTAACAGTTGGTCATGATGGTGGGAGAGGGACTAGCCAGAGTAATGGAAAATGAGATGAAGTGATAAAGAAGGACCCTTCATGAATTACATAAAAAAGAAATTAGTGAATGGTTTGACTGATGGAGATCAATTCCCAGAAGCGAAGAAGTTTCTGTGTTATGTTTGCATTAGAGTAAACGTCTGAAGAAGACTCTGATTGTACCACTTCTAGTCGTAATAAACTGAATAATACTGTAAAGGCGATTTGATTCAAAAACGTTATTCGGTATGTAAACAACCATAAACGTAGTTGACTTTAAAATAATAATACATGATTACACCAAGAGTAAAAACAAGAGCTCTTACAAATAGCAATTTTTATCAATAACAGTAGCAAAAGTACATGACAAAATATTTTACATCATAAAACAATACTTTTATGTATATTGATTGCTTTGGTGATAAAAGGTGCAACTGTAAAGGCATCCTTAGCATTGTATGGCTTACAGGAGCATGAGCCAATAATTCTGATTTTCTCACACAAATAAAATAAAAATTGAAAGAGTGCTGTGCATGTGCCAGTAGCGGCGGTAAAAACTGTAAGTCAACCACCTTTGTCACTAACGGAAGTTATTGGGAAATCATGGTTGAAGTTAGCTTTGGATTTCCTTAGCCCTGGGCATGTCTTGTGAAAAATATGTTTGGCTTTAGGTGGAATATCAATATATCCATTGCTCTGCATGTGGCGCTTGAGGATTAAAGGTTCTGAGATGCAATTGTGGATGTAAGAGTTAGGGAAGTGTGTTTCTGAGGTCATAGAAGACGTTGGGACTGGGTGAAGTAGAGATATTGTTGTGCACTGTGGTACAGGGATAAAGTATAGAATTTTATATCTAGAGATAGAGGAGTTGACAATCAGTGAATCATCATGGAGTTTGTGTAACTGATATGTGCATGCAGGCATGATCAGAGGGATATGGATACGAAGGTAGCCTCTGTGTCCAGAGGTCAGTATGAGGTTGTTGTGTTGTGAGTAGAGCATGTGTGAATATTAATGAGTATCTGGGCAGCATGAAGTAGAGAGGAGATTGTATTCTGTATGTGGGTGTTTGTGTATCTGTTACAAACTCAAACCACAAGAATGTTCAGAGGGACCAGAGTGTGAAGGTGATCTAGAATGCTGTCAAGATCTTAAAAAGGAGCTGTTGTGGGTTCAGGTTCATTGTAAATAGCAGGCGCATGAAATAGGGTGGTGACAGTGTCAATCAGTTGGTCAAGTGTTAGTGAGTTATTGTTTTGGCGTATGGTTGTGAAAGCTGTCAGTGATGTCACGCAAAGCCTTAGTTAGACAACTTTACATGATGATTGAGGGAAATAGTGGAACTTTGCATGGTGAGTCACTAATGTAGTGTATATTCAGAAGACTGGGCTTGCCATTGACTTGCGAGAGGTTCTAGACTTATGCTGGTCCTGGACTTCAAGGCGCGCACCAATCGAAATCTTCATGTTGACAGATGAACTACTGTCCCTGTCAGGTGCTTCACATGTGTGGCACAGTGGTGGCAGCATTAGTGTTCTGCTGGTCACTGTGATCTTGGGTCATAGCACCAAGATTCTATGCACTTAAGCATGTGTGTGTATGCTAGTGTGGTGGTGTGCAGTGTATGAGTAAATAGAGTGACACAGGTCTGTGGTTTCCATTTTAGAAGCCCTTGACTATCCATATACACAACATGCCTATGAGCATGCTTCTCCAGTGGAAAGGTATTGATGACATTCCTGAGACTGGAGGAGGGGAACCCAGACACTGAAGTGGGAAAAGTTGAGACAAGCCTCCTCCTTATAAATTTGATTAGGCCCTATCTGATGCTTAGGGGTTGAGTTATATTAGGGCGGATGACCAGTTGTTCCACCAGAGGAACGTGGAGTAGATTACTCCTTCCCCCTGACGGGAAGGGGCTGACTGACAAATTTATGAATCACCTCCAAGCTGACACCCTGCACTGGACTCCCCTGCTGTCTAGTTTTCAGATATGTCAGCCATTCAGCATGGTAGTATAGCAAGAAAATGACATTTGAATTTACCCCCAATCTGCGCGTCCATATCTGATGTTTGCCCCCGAGCCAATTTTAATTTCCTCTTGCTTGCCATGGGAATGGGGATGCTCAGTGCACCAGGAATGCAGAAAGACTGTTGGGGCTTTAAAGGCTTTAGGGACAGGGGCTGAGACCAATGATAGGGTGGGCTGCCCACTCTTCATATTCCACTATACTAATTCACCACTAATCCTTTATGGGTTCCAGAGTAGCATGCTACTCGCCAATAAAGCGGTTCAACACCCCATCAGGGTTACCAGCGCTATATAAATGCAAACCTTTTTCCACCCCTCTCCAACCCTTCTCAATCCAAATAACTGACTAACTTATCCACCACTCAAATTACTTTGATGTTTTGCAATACTAATTCAACATTAATCCTAAGGGGTTCTAGAGTAGTGTGCTATTCGCCAATAAAGCGCTTAAAAACCCCATCAAGGGGTAGCAAACGCTATGTAAATACAAACCTCTTTCCCTCTTCTATCCCGCAACCTACCCTTCTCTATTCAAATACCTCAATGATATATATCCACCACTCAAATTACTTCATACTTCACTATACTACTTTTCAACACTAATCCTTTATGGGTTACGGAGTCGCGTCCTACTCGCCACAAAAGCGCTTCAACACCCATCAGGGGTAACGGGTGCTACATGAATGCAAACCTTTCCTCCCTTTTATCCCTCCCCTATCCTTCTTACTCCAAATAACTGACTAATATCCACCACTCAAATTACTTTCATATTCACCATAGTAATTCAGCACTAATCTTTATGAGTTTGCGGAGTAGCGTGCTTCAACACCCCATCAGGGGTAACAAGCACTATATAAATACAAACCTTTTTTTTCCTCTTCTATCCTTCTGCTATCCTTCCGAATCCAAATAACTGACTAACCTATCCATCACTTAAAATTTACTTGCATCTTTCACTATACTAATTCAACACTAATCCTCTATAGGTCCCGGAGTAGCGTGCTACTCGGCGAAAAAGCGTTTCGACGCCTCGTCGGGGGTAGTAAGCGCTATGTAAGTGCAATTACAATACAATACTTGATTTGCTTTGCATAAACAGAAATCCCCCTTTGTACAAGATCAAGGACTCATTGACTGTTATATTCTTTCCAAGAATATAAATCTCTAGAAACTTGGCAGACAAATGTTCCACGAAAGTCTGTATTTTTAACAGTCTGTCACGCTATGGGTGATCCTGGGGCAATGCAACAGAATTATCATTGAAAAGCAACATAGGCTCCAAAATCCAAAACCTAGCTGTGCTCATGACCAGTGCGAAGCTGGGTTTTGCTCAAACCGCATGAGTAGAAGGACTGTAAAGTTGGGTTGTGTAGGTTTCCCATGTTCAGTGTTAGGCTCAGAATTTCTTTTAACTCCACAAGTGATGTTTTGAGCCTCCAGGTGTGCCCCAGATTGAGGCAACAGAGTGCCTCAATGATTCCTCAGAAACTGAGAGGCATGTACATTTGTTTGGGGCTTAATATCCTCAAAGAAATCTTCATCCAGAAAAAGATGGAAGTAGTTAATGGAAACAAAATTAAGTATTGACCTTATATCCAGCACCTACGGTGCATGGGGGGCTCTGTTCCTGAACTACATTAGGAGTCTGCCAAGTGAGCACTCTGCCTGTACTCTGCATGGTGCCTGTCTGCCTGCACTCTACATTTTCTTGGAAAACTATGTGAACATTGTAGGAAAGTGCCCCTTTTTGCATGGTTACCCCCTAACGTTTTACCAGATACATGTTGCCAACTTGACTGAGTGTGCCCTGGGTCCCTGCCGCTCAGGCTCCCAGGGCCTGTGTTCTTTCTCAATACTGTACCTTTTTCTCCACAATTGGCACACCTCTGGGCCACATGCAAGTACCTTGTAAAAGGTACCTCTGGTACCACGGGCCTTGTGACCTGAGAAAGCCTCTGAGGGCTGCAGAATGTATTATGCCACCCTCAGAGACCCCTCACCTTAGCACTGCCACCTGCGTGTTTGGTGCAGACAAAACTGAAGAATCGAGATAGCATACATCCCTGTGTGCCATGTCCACCCACACTTCCTGTGGCATGGGTACGTTACCCCTCACTTGTGCCAGGGTTGGATTTAATGTAGAATGCATTCAGAGGGCATCTTAGAGATGCCCCCTGTAAAACAACAAGCCATTGTGTGGTTCCTGAATGGCTACCCACCATCTACCACCTCTAGACAGGTTTCTGGCCCCTGGGTAGAGAGCCTCCACTCTCTGGGTCCTGAAACAAAGCATATCCTGGGCAGAGGTGTCATGCCTGCTCCCCCAGGATGGGCAGGGTCCACGAAGGGGAATCTTCTAAGGCCTGCTGCTTTTGTTAGCTATCCCTGCTGCTATAAGCAACTGGCTCCCACTGGTTCTGATTCTCACTATGGGCGGTAGAATCAGCAGGAAAACCTAGAGAGAAAGGGAGTGTTGCCCACCTTTGTCAACCCCACCCCTCAGGTGGGGGAGGTGAAGTGAAGCACACATCTCAGACCCCTCCATCTTGAAGATGAGGGGACCCCCCCAATCAGGATGAGGCATATGCCCTCTCCCACTGGAGGGTGGCATAAGAGGGGGTTGTAGACACCCCAGGGAAGGGACCATTGGTCCCAACCTGTACCCCACTCTAACGCCCCTAAATCTAGGTATTTAAGGGAAACCATAGACCTGGTTAATTAGATATGACAGCCTGAAGAGCCGTCCTGCAGAGAAGAGACCTACAACAACTACTTTGGCCCCAGCTCTAACAGCCTGTCTCCTGCTTCAGGGGCCCTGCAAGCTGAAACTGGTGAGTCCTGCAGCCAGCAGCCTCCAAGAACCCCAGAGACCAGCCCTGCCTTTGAAAAAGACTTGTATCCCGAGGACACTGATTGTCCAACAAAGAAACTCCAACTTCAAGGACTCCGGATCTAGGCGGATCCACGTCCCCAGCCCACGCTGCACCTGACGCCAATGGCCCGAGTTCGAGTGACTCACCTATCCTGTGAATTCTCCCCAGCGATCCTGACCTCGTCTGCATCAGTGGCTGACCCTTCCAGGACTCCCCCTCAATGCCTGCAGCCCCTGTTAGAAGGGTCCTCCCGAATGCGACAAGAACCAGATGAGAAAACCCTGAAACCAAAAGGCACCCCTGCATCCTTCGTCCAGACTTTGGAGAGCCCAGCTGATGGTGCCCAGGTGTCACCCAGCTATCCAGCCTACCTGTCCAGCCATTGATCGTCTTCGGGCAGCTTCATGGTCCAAGGCTGCAGCCTCTTTCCGAAACCGACAACGTCCATTGGAAAACATTAAGCGTCAGACGCTAATTTGCACCCGACCGCCCTGTGCCCCTGGTGGTGTAGCTTTGGTGCTGCATTGTGGTCCCTCCCTGTGCTCACTTCAACCCCCAGGCATTTGCCCTAAGTCTGCGGGTACCTACCTTCAAACCGTGCCTCTTCTAGGTACCCCCATATTGGATAACATTGTGCCTAGCGACCTCTGCATCCGGCCATCCTAGTGCCTCTGGAGGTGCAGTACCTACCTGGTCTTGAACCTTGCCCTGTGTTGTCCTAAACCCCCAAAGCCTGGGGAAGTATATTGAGTACTTACCTGCAAACTGTTTAACATTGTTTTCCTCTGTAGGATTGCATTGTAGTTCTGTCTATTGCACTGAACTGTCTAACCTTATCACTGCAAAAGCATACAACTGTACTTGATTGACATCTACAGAAAACATTCTTAATACTGTAAAGTATATAACTGCATTTACAAAACATTACTGCATTCTTTAAAAGTATTGCTACTTTTAAACCACTGTGAAACTTACCTGCACTAAGTGATTTTTGGTTCTAGAAATAAAATAACAAAGTAACAATGTTTTGTACAACCTAATAGTCTGAATTTGGCACCAAACGTCTCAGCACATTAAACCCACACTGACGCCAGTGTTGGATTTAATGTAAAATGCACTCAGAGAGCATCTTTGAGATTCGCCCTGGAAAACCACCATCCCTGGAGTGGTTCCTGAATGGCTACCCGCCATCTGCCACCTCTCTGGGTCCTGCAAAAAAGCACATCCTGGGCAGAGGTGTCATGCCCTCATCCCCCAGGATGGGCAGGTTCTATGAAGAGGAAGGTTCAAAGGTTTGTTGCCTTTGTTAACTAACCCCAGCCTCTGCTGCTATCAGGAGTTGGCTCCCTCCGGTTCTGACCCCTCTTTGGGCAGGAGAATTGGCGGGAAAACCTAGGGAGAAAAGGAGGTGTGCCCACCTTTGCCAATCCTACCCCTCAGGTGTGGGAGGCGAAGTGACACACACATCTCAGTCCCCAGCATCTTGAAGATTGGAGATAGCATAAGAGGGGGCGTCGTAGACACCCCAAGGAAGGGACCCATTAATCCCATCCTCCACCCCCCTGTAACAGCACTAAATGTAGGTATTTAGGGGCACCCCTGAACCTTGCTCCTTAGATACGACAACCTAAGAAGAAGAAGTACTGAAGAGCCGTGCTGCAGAGAAGATGACGACGACAACTGCTTTGGCCCCATCCCTACCAGCCTGTCTTCTGCTTCAGATACCCTGTGAGCTGAAACCAGCAAGTCCTGCAGCTAAGCAGTCTCCAACAACCATGGAGAACCTGCCATGCCTTCGAAAAAGACCCTTGTCTTCCGAGGACATGGATTCTCCAACAAAGAAAGTCCACCTTCAAGGACTCCAGATCCAGGCGGATCCGCGTCCCCAGCACACTGCACCCGACGCCCACTGCCCGAGTTCAAGTGACTCACCTATCCTGTGAAGTCTGCGCCGTGATCCTGACCTCGTCTGCATCAGTGGCTGACCTATCTAGGACTCCCCTGAACGCCTGCAGCCTCTGTTCGAAGGTTCCCCCCGACTGCGACAAGAACCAGTTGAGAAAACCCCAACACCAAAAGATACCTCTGCATCCTCCGTCCCCGACTTTGGAGACCACAGCTGGCGGTGCCAAGGTGTTCCGCCTCAATCCAACTTACCTGCCCAGCCGTTGATCACCTTCCTGCAGCTTCATTGTCCAAGGCTGCAGCTTCTTTCTGAAACCGACGACCTCCAGTGTAAAACAGTGGGCGTCAGACGCTGATTTGCACCCTGCAACCAACTGCCCTGTCCCGCTGGTGGTGTAGCTTTGGTGCTGCATTGTGGCCCCTCCCTGTCCTCACTTTAACCCCCAGGGCATTTGCAATAAGACCGCGGGTACCTACCTGCAAACTGTGGCTCTTCGAGGTACCCCCAGGCTCTATTGGATAACATTGTGGCCAGCGACCTCTGCATCTGGCCGCCATAGTGTCGCTGGTGGTGCAGCACCTACCTGGTCTTGAACTTTGCCCTGCGTTGTCCTAAACCTCCAAAGCCTGGGGAAGTAAGTTGAGTACTTACCTGCAAACTGTTTAACATTGTTTTCCTCTGTAGGATTGCATTGTAGTTGTATCTATTGCACTGAACTGTTTAACCTTATCACTGCAAAAGCATACAACTGTACTTGATTGACATCTACAGAAAACATTCTTAATACTGTAAAGTATATAACTGCATTTACAAACCATTAGTGCATTCTTGAAAAGTATTGCTACTTTTAAACCACCGTGAAACTTACCTGCACTAAGTGAATCTTGGTTCTAGAAATAAAATAACAAAGTAACAATGTTTTCTACAACCTAATGGTCTGAATTCAGTCTTTGAGTGCCCCTTTTTGCATGGTTACTCCTTACCTTTTTGCCAGATAGATGATGCCAACTTGACTGAGTGTGCCCTGGGTCCCTGCCAATCAGGCTTACAGGGCCTATATTCTTACCCAAAACTGTACCTTTGAATGCACAACTGGCACACCTCTGGACCACATGCAAATCCCTTGTAAATGGTACCCCTGGTACATAGGGCCTTGTGACCATAGAGGACCCTCTGAGGGCATGCCACACTCAGAGATCCGTCACCTTAACACCTACACACTGCCACTGCAGGCTGCGTGTTTTGGTGCAGTCCAACTAAAGAGTCGACATGGCCCACATTTATGTGTTTAATTCCCACCCACACTGCCTGTGGCATGGCTAAGTCACCCGTACCACAGTGGAGGGCATAGCTGCATGAACAATATGCCCCTACAGTGTCCATGCCATTCACCGACATTGTAAGTGCAGTGAAGCCATTTTGAGCACATGGGCTGGGAGTTTGTCAGCCCAAACTCCACAGCTCCATGATGGATTTACTGAAGACTGAGAAGTTTGGTACCAAACTTCACAGCACATTAAACCAACACTGATGCCAGTGTTGCATGTAATGTAAAATGCACTAAGAGGGCATCTTAGAGAAGCCCCCTGGAAAACGAATATTCTTGGAGTGGTTCCTGAATGGCTACCCGCCATCTGCCACCTCTCTGGGTCCTGCAAAAAAGCACATACTGGGCAGAGATGTCATGCCCTCCTCCCCCAGGATGGGCAGGTTCTACGAAGGGGAAGGTTCAAAGGCTTGCTGCCTTTGTTAACTAGCCCCAAGCCTCTGCTGCTATCAGGAGTTGGCTCCTGCCGGTTCTGACCCCTCTTGGGGCAAAAGAATCGGCGGTAAAACCTACAGAGAAAGGGAGGTGTGCCCACCTTTGCCGACCCCACCCCTCAGGTGGGAGAGGCGAAGTGAAGCACACATCTCAGTCCCCTCGATCTTGAAAGATGAGGAAACTCTTCCAATGAGGACGAGGCATATGCTCCCCCTCACTGGAGAGTGGCATAAGAGAGGCGAAGAGACTCAAGGTATGGGACCCATTAGTCCCAATCTGCACCCCCTGTAACTCCCCTAAATTTAGTTATTTATGGGCACCCCTGAACCTTAATCCTTAGATACAAAAACCTAAGAAGAAGAACCAAAGAGCCGTGCTGCAGTGAAGATGACGACAACAACTGCTTTGGCCCAATCCCTACCAGCCTGTCATCTGCTTCAGAGAACATGCAAGCTGAAACCAGCGAGTCCTGCAGCTAAGCAGCTTTGAAGAACCCTGGAGACCTGCCCTGCCTTCGAAAAAGACTTGTCTTCCGAGGGCACGAATTGTCCAACAAAGAAACTCCAACTTCAAGGACTCCCGATCCAGGCGGATCCGCGTCCCCAGCACACTCTGCACCCGATGCCCTCAGCCCGATTTCGAGTGGCTGACCTATCCTGTGAAGTCTCCCTGGCAATCCTGACCTCGTCTGTATCAGTGGCTGACCTATTCAGGAACACCTTTCCCACTCTATGCCTGCAGCCCGACTGCAACTGGAACCAGTTGCGTAACCCCAACACCAAAAGGCACCCCTGCATCTTCCGCCCCCTGACTTTATGGAGCCCAGTTGATGGTGTCCCCCCGCTATCCAACTTACCTACTAACCGTAGGTCACCTTCATCCAGCCTCCTGGTCCAAGTCTGCAGCCTCTTTCCGAAAACGACGACCACCGTTAGAAAGCATTGGTTGCCCGACACTGATTTGAACACTACACCCATCCACCCCTGTGCCGCTGGTGGTGTAGCTTTGGTGCTGCTTTGTGGCCACCCTGTGCTCACTTTAATCCCTGGGGCATTTGCCCTAAGACTGTGGGTACCTTCCTGCAGACCGTGCCTCTTCGAAGTACCCCCAGGTTTTATTGGATAACATTGTGCCCAGTGACCTCTGCATCCGGCCGCCCTAGTGCCGCTGGTGGTGCAGTACCTACATGATCTTGAACCTTGCCCTGTGTTGTCCTAAATACCCAAAGCCTGGGGAAGTAAGTTGAGTACTTACCTGCAAACTGTTTAACATTGTGGGTATCTACTTTCAAACCGGGCCTCTTCAAGGTACCCCCCGGCTCCATTGGATAACATTAGGCCCAGTGACCTCTGCACTCTGCCGCCCAAGGGCGGCTGTTAGTTCAGTACCTACCTGGTTTAAACCTTGCCTTGTGTTGTCCTAAACCTCCAAAGCCTGGGGAATTAAGTTGAATACTTACCTGCAAACTGTTTAACATTGTGGGTACCTACCTTCAAACCGTGCCTCTTAGAGGTACCCCCGGCTCCATTGGAAAACATTAGGCCCAGTGACCTCTGCACTCAGCCGCTCCAGTGCCGCTGTTAGTTCAGTACCTACCTGGTCTTAAACCGTGCCTTGTGTTGTCCTAAAACCTCAAAGCCTGGGTAAATAAGTTTAGGTACCTACCTGCAAACTGTTTAACATTGTTTTCCTCAATAGATTTGCATTGTAGTTCTATCTATTGCATTGAATTGTCAAACCTTATCACTGAAAAAGCATACAACTGTACTTGATAGACATCTACAGAAAACATTCTTAATACGATAAAGTACATAACTGCATTTACAAAACATTACTGCAGTCTTGAAAAGTATTGCTACTTTTAAACCACTGTGAAACTTACCTGTGCTAAGTGATTTTTGGTTCTAGAAATAATATGACAAAATAACGTTTTGTACAACCTAATAGTCTCAACTCAGTCTTTATGTGCCCCTTTTTGCATGGTTACCCCCTTACGTTTTTGCCAGATACATGATGCCAACTTGACTGAGTGTGCCCTGGGCACCTGCCAATCGGCTTACAGAGCCCATGTTTTTTCCTAAAATGGTACCTTTGTCTCCACAGTTGGCACACCTCTGAGCCACATGCAAGTGCCTTGTAAACGGTACCCCTGGTTCCAAGTGCCTTGTGACCAGAGAGGGCCTCTGAGGGCATGCTACCCTCGGAGACCCCTCACCTTAACACCCACACACTGCCACTGTAGGCTGCGTGTTTTGGTGCAGACCAAACTAAAGAGTTGACATGGCCCACATTCTTGTGTGCAATGCCCACCCACACTGCCTGCTGCATGGGTAAGTCAGCCCTCTAGCAGGCATTACAGCCCTAAAGGCAGGGTACACCATACCACAGGTGAGGGCATAGCTGTATGAGAAATATGCCCCTACAGTGTCTGTGCCATTCACAGACATTGTAAGTGCAGTGAAGCCATTTTTAGTACATAGACTGGGAGTTTGCCAGAACGAACTCCACAGCTCCATGATGGTTTTACTGAAGATGAGAAGTTTGATACTAAACTTCTCAGCACATTAAACCCACACTGATCCAGTGTTGGATTTAATGTAAAATGCACTCATAGGGCTTCTTAGAGATTTCCCCCTGGAAAACGACATGCCCCTTGTGTGGTTCCTGAATGGCTACCCACCATTTACCACCTCTAGACAGGTTTCTGTCCCCTGCATAGAGAGCCTCCGCTCTCTGGGTCCTGAAACAAAGAACATCCTGGGCAGAGGTGTCATGCCTGCTCCCCCAGGATGTGCAGGGTCCACAAGGGGAAGCTTCAAAGGCCAGATGCCTTTGTTATCTACCCCTGCTGCTATCAGCAACTGGCTCCCACTGACTCTGATTCCCACTTTGGGCAGGAGAATCGGTAGGGAAACCTAGAGAGAAAGGGAGGTGTACCTACTTTTGTCAATCCCACCCCCTCAGGTAGAGGAGGTCAAGCGAAGCGAAGTACACATCTCAGTCCCCTCCAACTTGAAGATGAGGGGACTTCCCCAATCAGGCTGAGGCATATGCCTCCCCCCCACTTGAGGGTGGCATAAGAGCGGGTGTAGACACCCCAGGGAAGGGACCCTGTAACGCCACTAAATCTAGGTATTTTGGGGCACCCATAACCTAGCTCCTTAGATACGACAACCTAAGAAAAAGATACCTGAAGAGCCGTGCTGCAGAGAAGAGGATGACGACACTGCTTTGGCCCCTGCTCTACTAGCCCGTCTCCTGCTTCAGAGACCCTGTGAGCTGAAACTGGTGAGTCCTGCAGCCAGCAGCCTCCAAGAACACCAGAGACTAGCCCTGCCTTCGAAAAAGACTCTTGTATCCCGAGGACACGTATTGTCCAACAAAGGAAATCCAAATTCAAGGACTCTGGATCCAGGCAGATCCGTGTCCCCAGCACACTCTGCACCTGATGCTAATGGCCCGAGATCGAGTGACTCACCTATCCTGTGAAGTCTCCCCAGTGACCCTGACCTCATCTGCATCAGTGGCTGACCTCTCAAGGACCCCCCCCCCCCAACTCCTGCAGCCTCTGTTCGAAGGGTCCCCCCGACCGTGACAAGAACGAGATGAGAAAACCCCGACACCAAAAGGCACCTCTGCATCCTCCGTCCCCGACTTTGGAGAGCCCAGCTGACGGCGCCCAGGTGTCCCCCAGTTATCCAACTTACCTGCCCAGTTGTTGATCTCCTTCGTGCAGCCTCATGGTCAAAGGCTGCAGTCTCTTTCCGAAACCGATGACCTCCATTGGAGAACATTGGGCGTCAGCTGCTGATTTGCACCCTGCACCCGACTGCCTTGTCCCGCTGGTGGTGTAGCTTTGGTGCTGCATTGTGGCTCCCTCCCTGTGCCCACTTCAACCCCTAGGACATTTACCCTAAGACCGTCGGTACCTACCTGAAAACCGTGCCTCTTCGAGGTACCCCCAGGCTCTATTGGATAACAATGTGCCCAGCGACCTCTGCATTCGGCCGCCCTAGTGCAAACTGGTGGTGGAGTACCTACCTGGTCTTGAACTTTGCCCTGTGTTGTCCTAAACCCCCAAAGCCTGGGGAAGTAAGTTGAGTACTTACCTGCAAACTGTTTAACATTGTTCTCCTCTATTGGATTGCATTGTAGTTCTATCTTTTGCACTGAACTGTCTAACCTTACCACTGCAAAAGCATACAACTGTACTTAATTGACTTCTATCAAAAACATTCTTAATACTGTAAAGTATATAACTGCATCTACAAAACATTACAGCATTCTTGAAAAGTATTGCTACTTTTAAACCACTGTGAAACTTACATGCACTAAGTGATTTTTGGTTCTAGAAATAAAATAACAAAATAACGTTTTGTACAAACTAAAGGTCTGAATTCAGTCTTTGAGTGCACCTTTTTGCATGGTTACCCCTTACCTTTTTGCCAGATACATGATGCCAACTTGACTGAGTGTGCCCAATCAGGCTTCCAGGGCCCTATGTTCTTTCCCAAAATGGTACCTTTGTCTCCACAATTGGCACACCTCTGAGCCACATGCAAGTCCCTTGTAAATGGTACCCCTGATACCAAGGGCCTCTGACTAGAGAGGTACCTCTGTGGGCATGCCACCCTCGGAGAACCCTCACCTTAACACCCACACACTGCCACTGTAGGCTGTGTGTTTTGGTGCAGACCAAACTAAAGAGTTGACATGGCCCACATTCCTGTGTGCAATGTCCACCCACACTGCCTGCAGCATGGGTACATCACCCCACTAGCAGGCATTACAGCCCTAAAGGCAGTACACTATATCACAGCTGAGAGTATAGCTGCATGAGCAATAGGGGAGAGGAGTTGGCCTAACGGCTGGGGCAGTCGACCTCGAATTTGGGGAACCGGGTTTGGGTCTCGGCAATGACGCTGAACATCCTGTGATTCTGGGCAAATTACTAAATCTCCCCGTGCATAACAAAAATGAATGTGTCCTCATATAACGCAA
The DNA here is from genome assembly GCF_964204655.1 of Triturus cristatus. Classification (NCBI taxonomy): domain Eukaryota; kingdom Metazoa; phylum Chordata; class Amphibia; order Caudata; family Salamandridae; genus Triturus; species Triturus cristatus. Next base: position 303,272,453 of record NC_140594.1, on the reverse strand, counting down.
CTGGTGCTATGTAAAGCGCTCTGATACCCGAAACCGGGTCAAGTTTGCGCTACATTAAACTCCGTGAAAAAAAAAAAAATCAGCTACAGTGTCTGTGCCATTCACAGACATTGTGAGTGCAGTGAAGCCATTTTGAGTTCATGGGCTGGGAGTTTGTCAGCACAAACTCCACAGCTCCATGGTGGCTTTACTGAAGACTGAGAAGGAAGACTGAGAAGTTTGGTATGAAGCTTCACAGCACATTAAACCTAAACTGATGCCAGTGTTGGATTTAATATAAAATGCACTCAGGGGGCATCTTGGAGATGCCCCCTGGCAAACGACAATCCCTGCAGTGGTTCCTGAATGGCACCCTCCATCTGCCACCTCTCTAGGTCCTGAAACAAAGCACATCCTGTGCAGAGGTGTCATGCCTCCTCCCCCAGGGTGGGCAGATTCCACAAACTGGAAGCCTCAAAGGCTTGCTTCCTTTGTAAGCTAGCCAAAGCCTCTGCTGCTGTCAGGAGTTGGCTCCCACCGGTTCTGACCCCCACTTTGGGCAGGAGAATTGGCGGGAAAACCTAAGAGAAAGGGAGGTATGCCCACCATTGCGAGGGGTGGGGAGGCGAAGTGAAACACACATCTCAGTCCCATCCATCTTGAAGATGAGGGCACTCCCCCAATGAGGACAAGGCATATTCCCCCCCACTGGAGGGTGGCATAAGCAGTGTGTAGACACCCCAGGGAAGGGACCCATTGGTCCCAACCTACATCGCCCTGTAATGCTCCTAAATCTAGGTATTTAGGGGCTCCCCTGAACCTTGCTCCTTAGATACGACAGCCTAATATGAAGATGAACCGAAGATCCATGCTGCAGAGAAGATGACGACAACAACTGCTTTGGACCCATCCTTGCCAGCCTGTCCTCTGCTTCAGAGAACCAGCGAGCTGAAGCCAGCGAGTCCTGCAGCTAAGCAGCCTCCAATAACCCTGGAGACCTGCCCTGCCTTCGAAAAAGACTCTTCTGTTCCGAGGACACTGATTGTCCAACAAAGAAACTCCAACTTTAAGGACTCCAGATCCAGGCGTATCCTTGTCCCCAGCACAATCTGTACCCGACACCCACTGCCTGAATTCGAGTGACTCACCTATCCTGTGAAGTCTCCCTGGCGATCCTGACCTCGACTGCATCAGTGGCTGACCTATCCATGACCCCATCTCCCCCTCGATGCCTGCTGCCCGACTGCGACTTGAACCAGTTGAGAAGCCCCAACAGCAAGACACACCCCTGCATCCTGGGCCCCCTGACTTTAGGGAGCCCAGCTGATGGTGTCCCCCAGCTATCCAACTTACCTGCCCAACCTTTGGTCGCCTTCATCCAGCCTCCTGGTCCAAGCCTGCAGCCTCTTTCCGAAAACGACAAACTCTGTTGAAAAGCATAAGGTGCCCGACACTGACTTGCACCCTACACCAGGACACCCCTGTGCCGCTGTTGGTGTAGCTTAGGTGCTGTTTTGCGGCCACCCTGTGCTCACTTCGACCCCGGGGCATTTGCCCTTAGACCATGGGTACCTACCTTCAAACCGTGCCACTTCGAGGTACCCCCCGGCTCCATTGGATAACATTGGGCCCAGTGACCTCTGCCCTCTGCCGCCACAGTGCCGCTGGGATTGTGCAGTACCTACTTGGTCTTGAACCTTGTCTTGTGTTGGCCTAAACCCCTGAAGCTTGGGGAAGTAAGTTTAGGTACTTACCTGCAAACTGTTTAGCATTGTTTTCCTCCATAGATTTGTATTTGAGTTATATCTGTTGCATTGAACTGCCAAACCTTATCACTGCAAAAGCATACAACTGTACTTGATTGGCATCTACAGAAAACATTCTTAATACTGTAAAGTATGTAGCTGCATTTACAAAAAATTTCTGCATTCTTGTAAAGTATTGCTACTTTTAAACCACTGTGAAACTTACCTGCACTAAATGATTCTGAGTTTGAGAACTAAAACAACAAAGTACAACCAATTGGTCTGGATTCAGTCTTTGAGTGTGAGACGTCATTTTTTGTCTGAGAGTGTACAGTAAATGCTTAACACTACCCTCTGATAAGCCTAGCTGCTCAGCCCAGTTAACACTACATTGAGAGTAAGGTAGTATCTGCTTTAACCTCTGCCATACCTTTGGGGACTCACTGGACTCTGTGCACAGTATACCTCTTTTTGGTACAGTCTATAAAGAGCCAGCTTCCTACAAACATCCGCACCCAAATTAAAAAAAGTGCAAGTGCAAGCCAAAGCCTTTAGCGCCCTGGCATTCTAAAGACATTGCTGACAATAAACAATCCATATGAGACAGGTAAGAATAACAGAACTCCTGAGGAGCTCTTGATAATGAAGGCCCTCAGTGCAACATGGAGACAGGTCATCACATCAGCCTAAGAACAGTACTATACCATCACCATCAATGGATCCACCAAAAGAAGCAGAACGTTCTTCAAGACAACCAAGAACTGTATCCCTCCTGCCAGATTCCCCTATTTCTCACTCCACAGAAAAGTGCAATGCCATCAACCTCTTCTTCAGTGGAAAAAATGCAGAAGATCCGAGAACACATTGACGGCCCTAAACCTACTTCATCTCATGAAGGACCTGGCCTGGTAGTTCAAGATGGACTGTTTCCATTGGAGCAGGGTCAGAAAAGATTTTCATATGGCTAGGTCTAAACTACGATGGCATGGTGTGCAAAATAATTGATTGGGATGCTGCCTGAGTAATTACTAGTGGCTGAGATTAATTCAAGTATTTTATCCATCACAGTTTTGTGTACCTTAGTGTTGTCCTAAATACTGTGGGCATACAAAAACATGAATAGCTGGCTAACTGATCAGTGGTTGAAATGGGCTATCCCACTGCCCTGTGTTGTATGCTGTGCTAGGTGGAAGTAAAATGTGAATGGCACAAAAACTAATCAGTAGCTGAAGTAGGCTGACACTGCTGCCCAAGCAGGAGGCACCTGAAAAGCCCTGAGGTGGCAGCAGACACAAACAACCATGGACAAAGTCAATAGCTCTTGCCTATGCAAGATCTATTGGCTTTGCCAGTCTTTTAGCCATATTGATCAGCGGTGTGGCAGCTGTTCAGCATGGCTAAAAGTTAGTGGCATGGCATAGAGTGGCATAGGGGAGAGTGGCGTAGAGGACAGTGGCATGGATTGGAGCAGCCTAGAGTAGTGTAGAGTGGCATGGAGTAGAGCGACGTAGAGTACAGTGCAGTGGAGTGAAGTGATGTGGCATAGAGTAGAGTGGGCGTACAGTGAAGTGGTAGAGTATAGTGGCATATATTGGAGTGGAGTTGAATGAATGGAGTGGAGTGGTGTAGAGTGGAGTGGCGTAGACTACAATGGAGTAGCGTTGAGCGGAGAGGTGTAGAGTAGAGTGGCTTAGACTTGTGTAGAGTTAAATGGAGTGGTGTGCAGTAAAGTAGCATAGAGTAGAGTGGAGTGCTGTAGAGTAGAATGGCATACAGTAGGGTGAAGTAGAGTAGAATTGCATAGAGTGGCATACATTGAAGTGGCATAGAGTAGAGTGGAATGGAGTGGTGTAGAGTGGGGTGGTGTAGAATGGAGTGGCATAGAGTGGAATGGGGTAGATTGGTGTAGAGTGGGTTAGAGTGGAGTGGTGTGGTGTAGAGTAGAGTGGCACGGAATGGTATTGTGTGGAGTGGAGTGGAGTGGTGTAGAGTGAGGTAGAATGCAATTGTTTGGAGTGGTGTTGAGTGGAGTGGCGTAAAGTAGAGTGGCATACAGTAGTACAATTGTGGGTGTAAGTAACTCAAACAACGAACCAAAATTAAAATGAGTGCAAAGATATGGGGCATGAAGTGGATGAATGTCTGAAAGGCAACGATGATAGGTGTGCGGTGGGGGCAAGCATTATGAGGGTGTAATCTGTTGTTCGTGTGGAATTTTACATTGTAACGGCTTAAACCAAACCACATAGATTAGCAAAGGATGATCTAATAGAAGAGATTTTGGGTAAGAAGGTTCAACTTCTAAGGCAGTACATTTGGAATGGGTTGGTGTTTTTTTGGGGTAGAGAATACTGTTCCAGTTTGCACCCTAGTCTTTTCAGGCTAAGTTGATTTCAGGTAATCAAGTTCTGGAGATATGTACTTTGATTGTTCTATACTGTTCAGACGTTCTGATTTTCCGTGGTGGATCAGTGGCTTCTTTCTTGGCTGCTGCACCAGCACTATGCTCTTTCTTCTAGGCACTTTATGCTTTGATGGACTGTACCTCCATCTTTTGCTGCTTTTGAGATCTTCTTGTTTAGAGCCTAACGGCTTACATAATTTCTGCTTGCAATGCTCGCTCGCCAGATTCTAGTTGCTCTTCAAGAAACTGCACTACCTCCATCTTTTGCTGCTTTTGAGATCTTCTTGTTTAGAGCCTAACGGCTTACATAATTTCTGCTTGCAATGCTCGCTCGCCAGATTCTAGTTGCTCTTCAAGAAACTGCACATGGCCCCTCATCTCAACTCATCACTCCCCATATTATTGAGGATTCTAGGATCCACTGACTTCATTCTCTTGACTGTTCTCCAACACTTCAGCTTCATTCTTGATGTTGTAGATAAGTCGCTAGTAGCACACTCACAGACACATGTGAAAACCTCTGTCCTTTTTTTCGCAGACCTCAGTATGAAACCCCACGAAAGAGGAATCAAATGCTGCAAATGTGGTGTTACATAAAATGGACATTTACACTTTTGTCCAGAAGTCTGTCAAGATAAGGGTAAACCATAAGTTAGTCCATGAGATTAATATATTCATGTTTTACAAGATAGGAGCACAGCTTCAGCGTTTCTGCAGGGGAAAAAAGAAAAATAAATGTCAGCAGTTGATTGGATTCTTCACACAAAAGATTACTATGGAAGCTCTAAGGAACAGATTGTATTGTCTAGTCTGTGTTTCATGGTGTGCTTAAATATTATTTTTGAGGTATTCTCTATGAGACTGCTGGATGGGCTATGTGAGTTTTAGAGAAGATGTGAAGAGGACGGGTAAGAGCTGTGTCTTGCAGTATTATGCAGATGAGGTCCCTTTTATTCATAATTCTTTCACCACTTTGCCCTTCCCTGCGAATTCTAGCTCAGTTTGTCACTTCTCCTTTCTTGAAGCCTCAAGGTTTTGCAGATTATTTGAATTGGATTTGATTTAAAATGGATAAGATGAGGTCAAATAAAAAACGAATGTATGGACAGACATACGTTCACCACCATTTTAAGCAAAGGATAAGCTCAGTTGGCTTCCATGCGAAATTAGAAAAATGGCAAAAGGGATTTAGAGTTTGGTGGATGTGGGAGGTCTACCAAAAATGGTGAATGTTCTATGTGCACTAATAAGTGAGAATATCCAGGATTAAACTCTAACTAGTATTGACAGTAATCCACCAATTATTTGCAGATGTCCCACATCCACCAAACACTGAATAACCCCCAAAGTATTTTGTCATTTTTCACCATCTTTAAGCGCTCTTTAATCTATAGGGCATACTTACAAGCCCCTATTACCAGAGGTACGTCACTTTCAGTGACGTTCAGGTGGCTATATCAGCTTTGCCTTATTTACAAGGCAGCTTTAAGCCACTTAACGTGGCTTAATGCTGCCTTGTAAGTAAGGACCCCTTTCCCGCTACATTTAGTGTGTAAGGGGCGGGCAATGGGTGTTGTGGTGCACTGCAACACCCATTGGTTTTGAGGCTGCCCCATATATTCACAAGGGCAGCGTCAAACCCAGTGGTTTTTGAGGTGGGCATCGTAAAGAAGGGGCATGCGCAACCAAGAGAAATGTTTCATTTCTCCTTGTTGTTTCTGTTTCTGTGTGTGCTGCATTGTGCAGCACACAAAGAAACAGCAAAAGAATACTGATTGTTTATGTGCAGTAAGGTGACCCTTCCTGCACATAAGCAATTAAAAAAAATATGTTTTGCAATCTATGTGTGCTGCATTAAGCAGCACACATAGAAGTTTCAAAATGCCATTTCAGAATGTTTTTGTGCAGGAAGGGACACCTTCATTGTCAGGAAGGGACACCTTCTTGCACACAAACAATCTTTCCCTACAACGCAGGCACCCTTGCACTATGGTGCACTATGGTGCAAGGGTGTCTGCGTTGGCGCTAGGCAGCTAAAATTAGCGCCAGTGCAGGGGGAGACGCAGGGTTGCACCATATCCTTGTAAATACAGTGCAGCCCGACGTTTTGAAGTGGTGGAGCGTGGCATTAAGCCAAGGCGGTTAATGCCGCGCTCCGCCACTTTGTAGTAAATAGGACTGAAAATTTCGAATATAAATGAAATTAATGATAGAGTGATTATTCAAGAAACCCACTATATCCTAATGGTGAATATTCAAAAAACCCACTATATCCTAATGGAATAATTAGTTACATTTATAAATTGAATAATTTCCCATTTTCTAAATGTTTTTATATCTTTTTGTTTTAAACGAGCATTTGCTTATACATTAAAACAGCAACCTATCTTTCAACCCACTTATCACAAAGAAGATGGAGACGGCATGAATATAGCGTGGTGCTACTATTAGTTTAAACCACTTTTATTGGCCCAATGATGATTGGTTCAATTACTTTTGCACTATTAGAAAAATATTGCTCTGTTTGCAGTTGATATCCTTGGGAACCATTCTTGTTTGTAGTAGCCCTGCATCATCTTCAAGACCTGCTGCATCAACTACAAATCAGTTACAGAAGGCTGATTATCATACCTAGTAGAAAACAGTCCATCTTTGGTGGTCACTGCAATACAAGAAGCCAAAGCATTGAGATGTTCAAACCTGGGAGAAGAAAAAGAATGTTACCCTCTTCAGTCGAGGCTCCAGGGATAAAGAACAACCACAATTTTACCAGACAACCCTCCATCCTCCCCAAGGAGCTTTTCCATCCTTCTTAAATGATGGTTCCGCATGGACACAAAAACTCCAAAAACATTATTGGAGCAAGATAAACTCCATAATATGGATTGGCTTAATCTCGACCCTACTTAAATATCTCCCTACAGAAATTTCAACTTGTATTTAATTCCTAAATTCATACAAACTCACTACCTATATTAGTGGGTACATTTACTGTTTGAGCTCCAGATGTGACATAATTCCACGCTGGTGCTCGATAAAGGATAAGTCCAATTTTTTTGTAGACATGTTCATGTAAGACCAAAGTTTGAGTGACTGGGGTTTTACAGTCTCTGTGTTAGCAACAACAAAATTGAAATCAATGGCGTTACAATTGCCACTGAATTACGGCGTAGTAAAAATCTCCCCAGGGTAACTCGATTAACAGTGTTTTGACCCCGGCGATTTCACTTCCGCATTCTTAGTAAATGAGGTCAGAATAGGAATGACATGCAAATGCGGGTTTGTCACACTCAAAATCTGCACTTTTCCACCATTACAACCTGTTATGCCTGACAACCGAAAGTGCAGCAGTTTCACAGTACTCCGAATTCGAGATTAGGCTCAAACAGTGCTTATGCCCAATACAGGTACGATGCAGCCAGTCAAAACCATTTGTATTCGTCAATAATCCATAAAAGCATAAAACACTTCCATAAACAAAATAATAATTAAAAAAATATATATCCGATGTAACCCAAACTTGTAATGATAATGGAGAAAGTGGAATTGTTGGAAAATGGGCCTCAGGGGAGGTTTGGGTAAATTAAGGTTTGGGACAAGTGAAGTGCTATGTAGAAAGGAGTTGAGGTGTGGAAGTTTGGCAGATAATGGAGGATGGAGTGTGTAAAATGGGAGACAAATTGAAGTGGATGACAGTCAGAAGGAATGTTTTCGGTCTCGCCTGGCGTTAGCAGCGCATGCGAATGCTCTCGCTACGCGAAGGCTACTTGGAATCAATACGGTTCCAGAAGTCGTGTCTCATCTCTGCCTGCAAATTTGATTGGTATGCGTCATTATTCAGACACCACTGCTGACACATCGCTGCTGACATGCCTCTGCTGACACCGCTGCTGCTGACATGCCGCTGCTGACACACCGCTGCTGACATGCCGCTGCAGACACCACTGCTGACACATCGCTGCTGACACGCCACTGCTGACACACCACTGCTGACACTGCTGCTGACACACTGCTGCTGACACACTACTGCTGACACATTACTGCTGACATGCCGCTACTGACACCACTGCTGAAACACCCCTGCTGACACGTCCCTGCTGACACGCCTCTGCTGACACCACTACTGACACACAGCTGCTGACACACCACTGCTGACACACAGCTGCTGACACACCACTGCTGACACATCGCTGCTGACATCGCTGCTGACACACCACTGCTGACACACCACTGCTGACACGCCGCTGCTGACATGCCGCTGCAGAAACCACTGCTGACACATCGCTGCTGACATGCCTCTGCTGACACCGCTCCTGACACGCTGCTGCTGACACCCCGTTGCTGACACACCGCTGCTGACACACCGCTGCTGACACGCCACTGCTGACACGCCGCTGCTGACATGCCACTGCTGACACTACTGCTGACACAGTGCTGCTGACACGCTGCTGCTGACACGCCGCTGCTGACAAGCCACTGCTGACACGCCGCTGCTGACACACCGCTGCGGACATGCCGCTGCTGACGCCGCTGCAGACACCACTGGGCACACGCCACTGCTGACACACAACTGCTGACACCCTGCTGCAGACATCACTGCTGACACACCACTGCTGACACGCCGCTGCTGACACCTCACTGGTGACACCTCACTGCTGACACCTCACTGCTGACACCTCACTGCCGACACGCCACTACTAACACGCTACTGCTGACACACCACTGCTGACACGCCGCTGCTGACACACCACTGCTGACACATCGCTGCTGACACCACTGCTGACACCACTGCTGACACCACTGCAGACACCACTGCTGACACCACTGCTGACACGCCGCTGCAGACACCACTGCTGACATGCCAGTGCTGACACACTGCTGCTGATACGCCACTGCTGACATGCCACTGCTGACATGCCACTGCTGACACACCGTTGCTGACACGCTGCTGCAGACACACCACTGCTGACACACCACTGCTGACATGCCACTGCTGACACGCACTGCTGACACGCCGCTGCTGACACACCGCTGCTGACACTACTGCTGCTGACACTACTGCTGACACGCCGCTGCTGACACCACTGCTGACACCACTGCTGACACCACTGCTGACACAACTGCTGACACACCACTGCTGACACACCACTGCTGACACGCTGCTGCTGACACACCACTGCTGACACGCCACTGCTGACACTTCACTGCTGACACGCTGCTGCTGACACGCCTTTGTAGACACCACTGTTGACACCACTGCTGACATGCTGCTGCTGACACCCCACTGCTGACAAGCCACTGCTGACAAGCCGCTGCTGACATGCCGCTGCTGTCAAGCCACTGCAGACACCACTGCTTACACACCACTACTGACACATCACTGCTGACACTCTGCTGCTGACACCACTGCTGACACACTGCTGCTGACACACCACTGCTGACACCCTGCTGCAGACACACCACTGCTGACACGCCGCTGCTGACACGCTGCTGCTGATATGCCACTGCTGACACCTCACTGCTGACATCTCATTGCTGACACCTTACTGCTGACACCTCACTGCTGACACACCACTGCTAACATGCCGCTGCTGACACATCACTGCTCACACACCACTGCTAAAACGCTGCTGCAGACACCACTGCTGACACACCACTGCTGACATACCACTGCTGACATACCACTACTGCTGACATGCCACTGCTGACACACCACTGCTGACACGCCGCTGCTGACACGCCGTTGCTGACACACCGCTGCTGACACACCATTGCTGACACGCTGCTGCTGACACACCGCTGCTGACACGACTGCTGACACACTGCCGCTGAAACACCATTGCTGACCTACTGCTGCTGACACGACTGCTGACACACCACTGCTGACACATCACTGCTGACATCCCGCTGCTGACATGCCTCTGTAGACCACTGCTGACACGACGCTGCTGACAGGCCGCTGCTGACACGCCGCTGCTGACACCACTGCTTACACACCACTACTGACACATCGCTGCTGACACTGCTGCTGAAACCACTGCTGACACACTGCTGCTGACACTCCACTTCAGACACACCACTGCAGACACACCACTGCAGACACATCACTGCTGACACATCACTGCTGACACATCACTGCTGACACATCACTGCTGACACACCTCTGTAGACACCAGTGCTGACACACCACTGCTGACAAGCCACTGCTGACATGCCACTGCTGACACCCCACTGCTCACAAGCCACTGCTGACAAGCCTCTGCTGACATGCCACCGCTGACATGCCACTGCTGACACCCCACTGCTGACAAGCCACTGCTGACACGCCGCTGCTGATACGCCGCTGCTGACACCACTGCTTACACACCACTACTGACACATCGCTGCTGACACTCTGCTGCTGACACCACTACTGACACACTGCTGCTGACACACCACTGCTTACACAACACTACTGACACATCGCTGCTGACACTCTGATGCTGACACCACTGCTGACACACTGCTGCTGACAAACCACTGCTGACATGCCACTGTTGACACCCCACTGCTGACACACCACTGCTGACACACCACTGCTGACATGCCACTGCAGACACGCCGCTGCAGACACCACTGCTGATACACCACTGCTGACACATCGCTGCTGACATCCCGCTGCTGACATGCCTCTGTAGACCACTACTGACACATCGCTGCTGACACTGCTGCTGAAACCACTGCTGACACACTGCTGCTGACACTCCACTTCAGACACACCACTGCAGACACACCACTGCAGACACATCACTGCTGACACATCACTGCTGACACATCACTGCTGACACATCACTGCTGACACACCTCTGTAGACACCAGTGCTGACACACCACTGCTGACAAGCCACTGCTGACATGCCACTGCTGACACCCCACTGCTCACAAGCCACTGCTGACAAGCCTCTGCTGACATGCCACCGCTGACATGCCACTGCTGACACCCCACTGCTGACAAGCCACTGCTGACACGCCGCTGCTGATACGCCGCTGCTGACACCACTGCTTACACACCACTACTGACACATCGCTGCTGACACTCTGCTGCTGACACCACTACTGACACACTGCTGCTGACACACCACTGCTTACACAACACTACTGACACATCGCTGCTGACACTCTGATGCTGACACCACTGCTGACACACTGCTGCTGACAAACCACTGCTGACATGCCACTGTTGACACCCCACTGCTGACACACCACTGCTGACACACCACTGCTGACATGCCACTGCAGACACGCCGCTGCAGACACCACTGCTGATACACCACTGCTGACACATCGCTGATGACAAGCTGCTGCTGACACCACTGCTGACACACTGCTGCTGACACACGGCTGCTGACACACTGCTGCTGACACCACTGCTGACACAGCACTGCTGACACGCCGCTGCTGACACCGCTGCTGACACATCGCTGCTGACATGCCGCTGCTGACACACCGCTGCTGACACACCACTGCTGACACACCACTGCTGACACACCACTGCTGACACACCTCTGCTGACACGTCGCTGCTGACACGCCGCTGCAGACACCACTGGTCACACGCCACTAACGACACCCTGCTGCAGACATCACTGCTGACACACCACTGCTGACACGCCGCTGCTGACACCGCACTGCTGACACCTCACTGCTGACACGCCACTACTAACACGCTGCTGTTGACACACCACTGCTGACACACCACTGCTAACACGCCGCTGCTGACACCACTGCTGACACACCACTGCTGACACACCGCTGCTGAAACATCGCTGCTGACACCACTGCTAACACCACTGCAGACACGCTGCTGATGACACGCTGCTGCTGACACGCCACTGCTGACACACCGCTGCTGACACAGCACTGCTGACACACCTCTGCTGACATACTGCTGCTGACACACCGCTGCGGACATGCCGCTGCTGACACGCCTCTGCAGACACCACTGGTCACACACCACTGCTGACACCCTGCTGCAGACACCACTGCTGCAGACACCACTGCTGACACACCACTGCTGACATGCCGCTGCTGACACCTCACTGCTGACACCTCACTGCTGACACCTCACTGCTGACATGCCACTACTAACACGCTGCTGTTGACACACCACTGCTGACACACCACTGCTGACACGCCGCTGCTGATACCACTGCTGACACACCACTGCTGACACATCGCTGCTGACACATCGCTGCTGACACCACTGCAGACACCACTGCAGACACCACTGCTGACACACCACTGCTGACACGCCACTGCTGACACGCTGCTGCTGACATGCCGCTGCTGACACACCGCTGCAGACACACCACTGCTGACACACCACTGCTGACACACCACTGCTGACACGCCACTGCTTACACGCCACTGCTGACACGCCGCTGCTGACACACCGCTGCTGACGCCACTGCTGACGCCACTGCTGATGCCACTGCTGACATGACGCTGCTGACACCACTGCTGACACCACTGCTGACACACCGCTGCTGACACACTGCTGCTGACACACTGCTGCTGACACACCGCTGCTGACACACCGCTGCAGACACACCACTGCTGACACACCACTGCTGACACACCACTGCTGACACCGCACAGCTGACATCTCACTGCTGACACCTCACTGCTAACATGCTGCTGCTGACACACCACTGCTGACACATTGCTGCTTACACGCTGCTGCTGACACGCTACTACAGACACCACTGCTGACACACCACTGCTGACATACCACTGCTGACATACCACTGCTGATACGCCGCTGCTGACACACCGCTGCTGACACACCATTGCTGACACGCCGCTGCTGATACGACTGCTGACACACCGCTGCTGACACACCATTGCTGACCTACTGCTGCTGACACGACTGCTGACACACCACTGCTGACATCCCGCTGCTGACATGCCTCTGTAGACACCACTGCTGACACACCACTGCGGACATGCCACTGCTGACACCCCACTGCCGACAAGCCACTACTGACAAGCCACTGCTGACACAACGATGCTGACACGACGATGCTGACACCACTGCTTACACACCACTACTGACACATCGCTGCTGACACTCTGCTGCTGACACCACTGCTGACACACTGCTGCTGACACTCCACTTCAGACACGCCGTTGCTGACACCACTGCAGACACACCACTGCAGACACACCACTGCAGACACACCACTGCAGACACACCACTGCAGACACACCACTGCTGACACACCACTGCTGACACACCACTGCTGACACATCACTGCTGACACGCCTCTGTAGACACCACTGCTGACACACCACTGCTGACAAGCCACTGCTGACAAGCCACTACTGACATGCCACTGCTGACACACCACTGCTGACAAGCCACTGCTGACAAGCCACTGCTGACAAGTCACTGCTGACACGCCACTGCTGACACCACTACTGACACATCGCTGCTGACACTCTACTGCTGACACCACTGCTGACACACTGCTGCTGACACACAACTGCTTACACAACAATACTGACACATCGCTGCTGACACTCTGCAGCTGACACCACTGCTGACACACTGCTGCTGACATACCACTGCTGACATGCCACTACTGACACCCCACTGCTGACACTCCGCTGCAGACTCGCCTCTGCAGACACCACTGCTGATACACCACTGCTGATACATCGCTGCTGACAAGCTGCTGCTGACACCACTGCTGACACACTGCTGCTGACACACCACTGCTGACACACCGCTGCTGACACACTGCTGCTGACACATCGCTGCGGACATGCCGCTGCTGACACGCTGCTGCAGACACCACTGGTCACACGCCACTGCTGACACACAACTGCTGACACCCTGCTGCAGACACCACTGCTGACACACCACTGCTGACATGCCGCTGCTGACACCTCACTGCTGACACCTCACTGCTGACATGCCGCTGCTGACACCACTGCTGACACACCACTGCTGACATATCGCTGCTGACACCACTGCTGACACCACTGCAGACACCACTGCAGACACCACTGCTGACACGCCACTGCTGACACGCTGCTGCTGACACGCCGCTGCTGACACGCCACTGCTGACACACCGCTGCTGACACGCCGCTGCAGACACACCACTGCTGACACACCACTGCTGACACGCCACTGCTGACACACCACTGCTTACACGCCGCTGCTTACACACCGCTGCTGACACACCGCTGCTGATACTACTGCTGATGCCACTGCTGACGCCACTGCTGACACGATGCTGCTGACACCACTGCTGACACACCACTGCTGACATGCCACTGCTGACACACCACTGCTGACACACTGCTGCTGACACACCGCTGTTGACACCCCGCTGCAGACACACCACTGCTGACACACCACTGCTGACACACCGCTGCTGACACCTCACAGCTGACATCTCACTGCTGACACCTCACTGCTAACATTCCGCTGCTGACACACCACTGCTGACACATTGCTGCTGGCACGCTGCTGCTGACATGCTACTGCAGACACCACTGCTGACACACCACTGCTGACATACCACTGCTGACATACCACTGCTGACATGCTGCTGCTGACACACCGCTGCTGACACACCGCTGCTGACACACCATTGCTGACATGCCGCTGCTGACACGACTGCTGACACACCGCCGCTGACACACCATTGCTGACCTACCGCTGCTGACACGACTGCTGACACACCACTGCTGACATCCCACTGCTGACAGGCCTCTGTAGACATCACTGCTGACACTCCACTGCTGACAAGCCACTACTGACAAGCCACTGCTGACACGACGATGCTGACACGACGATGCTGACACCACTGCTTACACACCACTACTGACACATCGCTGCTTACACTCTGCTGCTGAAACCACTGCTGACACACTGCTGCTGACACTCCACTTCAGACACACTGCTGCTGACACCACTGCAGACACACCACTGCGGACACACCACTGCAGACACACCACTGCTGACACATCACTGCTGACACGCCTTTGTAGACACCACTGCTGACACACCACTGCTGACAAGCCACTGCTGACAAGCCACTGCTGACAAGCCACTGCTGACATGCCACTGCTGATAACCCACTGCTGACAAGCCACTGTTGACAAGCCACTGCTGACACCCCACTGCTGACAAGCCACTGCTGACACGCCGCTGCTGATACGCCGCTGCTGACACCACTGCTGACACATCACTGCTGACACTCTACTGCTGACACCACTGCTGACACACTGCTGCTGACACACCACTGCTTACACAACAATACTGACACATCGCTGCTGACACTCTGCTGCAGACTTGCCGCTGCAGACACCACTGCTGACACATCGCTGCTGACAAGCTGCTGCTGACACGCTGCTGCTGACACCACTGCTGACACAGCACTGCTGACACGCCGCTGCTGACACATCACTGCTGACACATCGCTGCTGACATGCCACTGCTGACATGCCACTGCTGACACCACTGCTGACACACCACTGCTGACACGCCGCTGCTGACACGCCGCTGTTGACATGCCACTGCTGACACGCCGCTGCTGACACACCGCTGCTGACACACCGCTGCTGATACACCACTGCTGACACACCACTGCTGACAAGCTGCTGATGACACCCCGCTGCTGACACACCACTGCTGACATGCTGTTGTTGACACCACTGCTGACACATCACTGCTGACACGCCGCTGCTGACACCACTGCTGACACACCGCTGCTGACACACCACTGCTGACACACCGCTGCTGATACATCGCTGCTGACGCTGCTGCTGACACACCACTGGTGATACACTACTGCTGACACGCCGCTGCTGACATGTCACTACTGACACGCCACTGCTGACATGCCGCTGCTGACATGCCGCTGCTGACATGCTGCTGCATACACCACTGCTGACAAACCACTGCTGACACGCCACTGCTGATACGCCACTGCTGACATGCCACTGCTGACACGCCACTGCTGACACGCCACTGCTGACACACCGCTGCTGACATGCCGCTGCTGACATGCCACTGCTGACACCACTGCTGACACACCACTGCTGACACGCTGCTGCTGACACTCCACTTCAGACACGCCGCTGCTGACACCACTGCAGACACACCACTGCAGACACACCACTGCAGACACACCACTGCTGACACATCACTGCTGACACATCACTGCTGACACATCACTGCTGACACGCCTTTGTAGACACCACTGCTGACACACCACTGCTGACAAGCCACTGCTGACAAGCCACTGCTGACAAGCCACTGCTGACATGCCACTGCTGACACCCCACTGCTGACAAGCCACTGTTGACAAGCCACTGCTGACACCCCACTGCTGACAAGCCACTGCTGACACGCCGCTACTGATACGCCGCTGCTGACACCACTGCTGACACATCGCTGCTGACACTCTACTGCTGACACCACTGCTGACACACTGCTGCTGACACACCACTGCTTACACAACAATACTGACACATCGCTGCTGGCACTCTGCTGCAGACTTGCCGCTGCAGACACCACTGCTGACACATCGCTGCTGACAAGCTGCTGCTGACACGCTGCTGCTGACACCACTGCTGACACAGCACTGCTGACACGCCGTTGCTGACACACCACTGCTGACACATCGCTGCTGACATGCCACTGCTGACACGCCACTGCTGACACCACTGCTGACACACCACTGCTGACACGCCGCTGCTGACACACCACTGCTGACATGCCACTGCTGACACGCCGCTGCTGACACACCGCTGCTAACACACCGCTGCTGATACACCGCTGCTGACACACCACTGCTGACAAGCTGCTGCTGACACCCCGCTGCTGACACACCACTGCTGACATGCTGTTGTTGACACCACTGCTGACACATCACTGCTGACACGCCGCTGCTGACACCACTGCTGACACACCGCTGCTGACACGCCACTGCTGACACACCGCTGCTGATACATCGCTGCTGACGCTGCTGCTGACACACCACTGGTGATACACTACTGCTGACACGCCGCTGCTGACATGTCATTACTGACACGCCACTGCTGACATGCCGCTGCTGACATGCCGCTGCTGACACGCTGCTGCATACACCACTGCTGACAAACCACTGCTGACATGCCGCTGCTGACATGCCACTGCTGACACCACTGCTGACACACCACTGCTGACACGCTGCTGCTGACACCACTTCTGACACATCACTGCTGACACATCGCTGCTGACACACCACTGCTGACACATCGCTGTTGACTCATCACTGCTGATGCCGCTGCTGACACACCACTGCTGAGACATCACTGCTGACACCGCTGCCGACACGACGCTGCTGACACACCACTGCTGACACGCCGCTGCTGACACACCGCTGCTGACACCACTGCTGACACACCACTGCTGACACACCACTGCTGACACACCACTGCTGACACCACTGCTGACACACCACTGCTGACACACCACTGCTAACACGTCACTGCAGACATCACTGCTGACACACCACTGCTGACATGCCGCTGCTGACATGCTGCTGCTGACACACCACTGCTGACACGCCGTTGCTGACACACCACTGCTGACACACCACTGCTGACACACCACTGCAGACACACCACTGCAGACACCACTGCTGTCACACCACTGCTGATACACCACTTCTGACACACCGCCGCTGAAACACCACTGCTGGCACGCCGCCGCTGACACACCACTGCTGACACACCACTGCTGACACAACACTGCTGACACATCACTGCTGATGCCGCTGCTGACACACCACTGCTGGCAAACCACTGCTGACAAACCACTGCTGCTGCACCACTGCTGACACACCATTGCTGACACACCATTGCTGACACGCCACTGCTGTGTGTCTCACTGCTGACACACCACCACTGACACGCCACTGCTGACACACTACTGCTGTGTGCCTCACTGCTGACACACCACTTTTGTGCACCTCACTGCTGACACACCACTGCTGTGCACTTCACTACTGACACACCACTGCTTACATGCCACTGCTGACACACCACTGCTGTGTGCCTCACTTCTCACATGCTACTGCTGTGCGCCTCACTGCTGACACACCACTGCTGACACGCTACTGCTGACACACCACTGCTGTGTGCCTCACTGCTGACACACCACTGCTGTGCATCCCACTGCTGACACGCCACTGTTGACACACCCCTTCTGTGCACCCCAGTGCTGACACGCCACTGTTGACACACCCCTTCTGTGCGCCCCACTGCTGACACCACTGCTGACACAGCACTGCTGACACGCCGCTGCTGACACGCCGCTGCTGACACGCCGCTGCTGACACACCGCTGCTGACACATTGCTGCTGACACACCGCTGCTGACACGGCACTGCTGACACCACTGCTGACACACCACTGCTGACACACCGCTGCTGACATGCCACTGCTGACATGCCACTGTTGACACGCCGTTGCTGACACACCGTTGCTGACACACCGCTGCTGACACATCGCTGCAGACACACCGCTGGTGATACACCGCTGCTGACACACCAGTGCTGACAAGCTGCTGCTGACACCCCGCTGCTGACACGCTGTTGTTGACACCACTGCTGACACACCACTGCTGACACGCCGCTGCTGACACCACTGCTGACACACCGCTGCTGACACGCCACTGCTGACACACCGCTGCTGATACATCGCTGCTGACGCTGCTGCTGACACACCACTGGTGATACACTACTGCTGACACGCCGCTGCTGGCATGTCACTACTGACACGCCACTGCTGACATGCCGCTGGTGACATGCCACTGCTGACACCACTGCTGACACACCACTGCTGACACATCGCTGCTGACAAGCTGCTGCTGACACGCTGCTGCTGACCCCACTGCTGACACAGCACTGCTGACACGCCGCTGCTGACACACCACTGCTGACACATCGCTGCTGACACGCCACTGCTGACACGCCACTGCTGACACCACTGCTGACACAGCACTGCTGACACGCCACTGCTGACATGCCACTGCTGACACACCGCTGCTGACACACCGCTGCTCACACATTGCTGCTGACACACCGCTGCTGACACACCGCTGCTGACACGCCAGTGCTGACAAGTTGCTGCTGACACCCCGCTGCTGACACGCTGTTGTTGACACCACTGCTGACACACCACTGCTGACACGCCGCTGCTGACACCACTGCTGACACACCGCTGCTGACACGCCACTGCTGACACACCACTGATGATACATCGCTGCTGACGCTGCTGCTGACACACCAATGGTGATACACTACTGCTGACACGCCGCTGCTGACACCACTGCTGACACAGCACTGCTGACACGCCGCTGCTGACACACCACTGCTGACATGCCGCTGCTGACACGCCACTGCTGACACCACTGCTGACACACCCCTACTGACACGCCACTGCTGACATGCCGCTGCTGACACACCGCTGCTGACACATCGCTGCTGACACACCGCTGCTGATACACCGCTGCTGATACACCGCTGCTGACACACCACTTCTGACAAGCTGCTCCTGACACCCCGCTGGTGACACACCACTGCTGACATGCTGTTGTTGACACCACTGCTGACACATCACAGCTGACACGCCGCTGCTGACACCACTGCTGACACACCGCTGCTGACACGCCACTGCTGACACACCGCTGCTGATACATCGCTGCTGACGCTGCTGCTGACACACCACTGGTGATACACTACTGCTGACACACCGCTGCTGACATGTCACTACTGACACGCCACTGCTGACATGCCTCTGCATACACCACTGCTGACAAACCACTGCTGACACACCACTGCTGACACATCACTGCTGATGCCGCTGCTGACACACCACTGCTGACAAACCACTGCTGCTGCACCACTGCTGACACACCATTGCTAACACGCCACTGCTGACACACCACTGCTGTGTGTCTCACTGCTGACACACCACCGCTGACACGCCACTGCTGACACACTACTGCTGTGTGCCTCACTGCTGACACACCACTGTTGTGCACCTCACTGCTGACACACCACTGCTGTGCACTTCACTACTGACACACCGCTGCTTACATGCCACTGCTGACACACCACTGCTGTGTGCCTCACTTCTCACATGCCACTGCTGTGTGCCTCACTGCTGACACACCACTGCTGACACGCTACTGCTGACACACCACTGCTGTGTGCCTTACTGCTGACACACCACTGCTGTGCATCCCACTGCTGACACGCCACTGTTGACATACCCCTTCTGTGCACCCCAGTGCTGACACGCCACTGTTGACACACCCCTTCTGTGCGCCTCACTGCTGACACGCTGCTGCTGACACCACTGCTGACACAGCACTGCTGACACGCCGCAGTTGACACACCGCTGCTGACACACTGCTGCTGACACATCGCTGCTGACACACCGCTGCTGATACACCGCTGCTGACACACCAGTGCTGACAAGCTGCTGCTGACACCCCGCTGCTGACACACCGCTGCTGACACGCTGTTGACACCACTGCTGTCACACCACTGCTGACACGCCGCTGCTGACACCACTGCTGACACACCGCTGCTGACACGCCACTGCTGACACACCGCTGCTGATACATCTCTGCTGACGCTGCTGCTGACACACCACTGGTGATACACTACTGCTGACATGCCGCTGCTGACATGTCACTACTGACACGCCACTGCTGACATGCCGCTGCTGACATGCCGCTGCTGCCACGCTGCTGCATACACCACTGCTGACAAACCACTGCTGACACGCCACTGCTGACACACCGCTGCTGACACACCGCTGCTGACATGCCACTGCTGACACCACTGCTGACACACCACTGCTGACACGCATGCTGCGGACACCACTTCTGACACATCACTGCTGACACATCGCTGCTGACACACCACTGCTGACACATCGCTGCTGACTCATCACTGCTGATGCCGCTGCTGACACACCACTGCTGATACATCACTGCTGCCGACACGACGCTGCTGACATACCACTGCTGACACGCCACTGCTGACACACCGCTGCTGACACCACTGCTGACACACCACTGCTGACATGCCGCTCCTGACACCACTGCTGACACACCACTGCTGACACACCACTGCTGACACCACTCCTGATACACCACTGCTGATACACCACTGCTAACACGTCGCTGCAGACATCACTGCTGACACACCACTGCTGATATGCCGCTGCTGACATGCTGCTGCTGACACACCACTGCCGACACGCCGTTGCTGACACACCACTGCTGACACACCACTGCTGACACACCACTGCAGACACCACTGCAGACACCACTGCTGTCACTCCACTGCTGATACACCACTGCTGACACACCGCCGCTGACACACCACTGCTGGCACGCCGCCGCTGACACACCACTGCTGACACACCACTGCTGACACACCGCTGCTGACACATCGCTGCTGACACATCACTGCTGATGCCGCTGCTGACACACCACTGCTGACAAACCACTGCTGCTGCACCACTGCTGACACACCATTGCTGACACGCCACTGCTGACACACCACTGCTGTGTCTCACTGCTGACACACCACCGCTGACACGCCACTGCTGACACACTACTGCTGTGTGCCTCACTGCTGACACACCACTGTTGTGCACCTCACTGCTGACACACCACTGCTGTGCACTTCACTACTGACACACCACTGCTTACATGCCACTGCTGACACACCACTGCTGTGTGCCTCACTTCTCACATGCCACTGCTGTGCGCCTCACTGCTGACACACCACTGCTGTCACGCTACTGCTGACACACCACTGCTGTGTGTCTCACTGCTGACACACCACTGCTGTGCATCCCACTGCTGACACGCCACTGTTGACACACCCCTTCTGTGCACCCCAGTGCTGACACACCACTGTTGACACACCCCTTCTGTGCACCCCACTGCTGACATGCCACTGTTGTGCACCTCACTGCTGACACTCCACTGTTGTGTGCCTCACTGCTGACACGCCACTGTTGACACACCACTTCTGGGCCCCACAATGATGACAGACAATTGCTGTGAGCCCCACTGCTGACACGCCACTGCAGGGCCCCACAATTATGAGGGACCACAGCTGTGTGCCCCAATGATGACAGGTCTCAGCTGTGCGCCCCGATGACAGACCGCAGCTGTGCGCCCCAATGATGACAGGCCACAGCTGTGCGCCCTAATGATGATAGACCTCTGCTCTACGCCCTGGTGATGACAGACCATTGCTGAACCCCGAAATGATGATAAACCACTGATCTGCACCCCTCTGCTCACACACCACTGATGTGCGCCTCACTGCTGACACGCCACTGCTGTGTGCCTCAATGCTAACATGCCATTGCTGTGCGCCTCACTGCTGACACACCACTGCTGACACACTACTGGTGTGTGCTTCACTGCTGACACACCACTGCTGTGCACCTCACTGTTGACACACCATTGCTGGCACGCCACTGGTGACACACCACTGCTGACACATCACTGCTGACATCACTGCTGACACATCACTGCTGATGCAACACTGTTGACACGCTGCTGCTGACATTACTGATGACATGCCGCTGCTGACACACCAATAATGACACATCACGGCTGATGCACCACTGCTGACACACCACTGGTGTGTGCCTCACTGCTGACACACCACTGCTGACACACTGCTGCTGACACGCCAATAATGACACATCACTGCTGACACATCGTTGACACACCACTGCTGACACATCACTGCAGACACAGCACTGCTGACGCACCGCTGCTGACACAATACTGCTGACACAACACTGTTGACACGCCGCTGCTGACACAACACTGCTGACACATCACTGCTGACACACCACTGATGACACACCACTGCTATGTGCCCCAATGATGATGAACCACTGCTGAAAACACTGCTGATACACCATTGCTGTGCACCCTAATGATGATGGAGAGTCACTGCTGACAAAACACTGCTGTGTGCCCCAATGATGACTGACCACTGCCGACACTCCATTGTTGACATGCCACTGCTGCCACATCTTTGCTGTGCTCTACAATGAGGACATACCACTGCTGACAAAGCACTGTCGACAGACCACTGATGTGCCCCCCAATGATGACACACCACTGCTGACACACCACTGCAGACAGACTACTGCATGTGCTCTCAAATGATGGCAGTCCACTGCTGATACACCACTGCTGACAAACCATTGCTGTGTGCCTCAATAATGACACACCACTGCTGTACTCCACAATGATGACATACCACTGTTAACACAATACTACTGACGTGCCACTGCTGACACACTACTACTGTGCGCTCCAATGATGACAGACCACTGCTGACAACATTGCTGACACACCACTGCTGTGCACTTCACTGCTGACACACCACTGCTGTGCACTTCATTGCTGACACACCACTGCTGACACGCCACTGCTGACACACCACTGCTGTGTGCCTCACTGCTGACACACCACTGCTGTGCACTTCACTGCTGACACACCACTACTGACATGCCACTGCTGACACACCACTGCAGTGCTCTTCACTACTGACACATCACTGCTGAAACACCACTGCTGTGCACTTCACTTCTGACACGCCACTGCTGACACGCCACTGCTGACACACCACTGCTGTGCACATCACTGCTGCTACACCACTGCTGCCACACCACTGCTGTGCACTTCACTGCTGACACGCCACTGCTGACACCCCACTGTTGACGCACCACTGCTGTGTGCCTCACTGCTGACACACCACTGCTGTGCACTTCACTGCTGACACACCACTGCTGACACACCACAGCTGCGCGCCCCAGTGATGATGCAGAATTGAATGCAGCCAAATTTTGAAGAGGTGGGCATGCACAGCATCGACCCACGTCATCTGAAGGAGTCAGGGCAAGGAGGAGGGTGCAAGAAGCTGCCAGCACAGCTACGATAGGAGGAACATTAGACAGGTGCATGAAAAAGAAGAAATACTTTTGGAAGGCCTTTTTTAAACCAGCAGGAGATGGTTTATTGTTTATACCTAATTTAAGGTGTTCCATTTGATTTCTCAACACATGTACATTACAATACGACCAACAGTAGTGATCGAGAACTGAATGTGACTTCTGTTTCAGAGTCAACAGTCTGTCTTATTTAAAAAGGAAAGGCATCTAACGTAAAGGCAGCAAAATTGAACGCCCACAAAGTAAAAATGTCGTGTGGCAAGAAAAGTGCATTTTTAACAGATTATCAGACTGCAGTGATCTTTTAAATTTCCGTTAAATATACCCATAACTTGAACAATTCAGGTGTTTATGTATTTTTGTAGTGACGTGTGTACGAATGGGCATGTCAACAGAGGGTGCATGAACTAATATTTGAAGGAAATATGTTAAAACGTCGCATATTTTCGTAATATCTAATTGCATGGGTGTTTTTCTACTTAGTGGAGCACTCAAACCCCGTGTGATTAATTCTAGTCATTCAGCCCTTACATTTCTTGTTCATTGCATGTGAGAGAATATAGCTTACCTTTCTGTCAAGACCTGCTGCATCAACTACAAATCTGTTACAGGAGGCATACCTACAAAGCACAAGTCCTAAAAAACAGAAGCGGGGGGACTAACCTAGTTAGGCAGTATGCAAGTGACCATGGCGCGCGACATCACACATGGCAGAATTGACGCCATAGAAAGTGGCATCACAAGATACTTCTTTACAGGAAGTGACATCAGATCTAAAGCCCTCACATATATGTTTAGCAGGTCTTTCATGTGTACGTTTGAGCGCATTCAGTGCTTAATTTGAGCCGGTGCTTTCCGGTGTTCAGCACCGGCACTTGTGTTCAGTACCGGCACCTAAGTGTCAGTACCATACTTAAAACAGTCTACCACATGGTGGCCCTGCTCATCTAATTTAGAGATGAGCAGAACAACGGTGTTTAGGATTACAATGCAATTTAAAATATGCCCACACTTGTCTCCCCAGCCATTCCTTTAGCTTTGGGGACCTGGAATAATCTGAGCTGTCGCTTTTACATGCGATAGAGGTGGTTAGTAGTCATTTTGGCAGCAATGACAGGGGCGAGGGGTGGTGCAAGCTGCAGTGGCCCCTCCTGGTCAGAGCCCTGGCACTTAATATTTTACAAATTAAGCACTGAGCGCATTGCGAGGATAATAGCACAGTGAGCTATGGAAGATGATATGTGACTTCTACACCTTGCAATCCCCCAGTTTTATGTAACACATCTTTCATTCATTTACAAACATATAATTTATTGTACATGTAATGTGCACATGTTGATGTAAAGAGCTCTGACAATCTGCATTGGAATGAGTAGGGCTATACAAGAAAAAATTGTGGTACTTAAGTTATTTCAATGCCTCTTTAGGGTAAGAAAGCTCCATATAAATGCAATTCGTTTTGTGGAAATTCTGAGAAAGACCAACACATCTGACATTCTTACAGTGCATGCAAATCCCATAAACAGGGACTGAACAAAGTGAAAAGCTGCCTCTCTTAAGTATGTGTTAAATGCTAACAAGGTGTGGGCCTTTGTTTCCCCTCCGCTTCATTTGCATCAGGTGTGAGGCTCCTGACTGCTCCCAGCCAGGAGACTCGAACAAAAGGAGGTCTGATGACACCTCAAAATCGGCCTTTGTTATGGGCCAGCAGGAGTGTAAAATAAGAAAGCCAGTCCCCGCCTGCACCTTGTTGCAGATGGAAAGCAGACAATGTGCAGGCGCTGCTTAAAGTGTGGACTGGACTAGTTCAGCACATTATTCAGTGGGGCCTGACTTCTTGGCAGGGTGGATGGCGTTCGCCCAGTGAAAATAGTGGGTGGACGCCGTCCAGCCACGTGTACCCTCGACTCGTGCCCTGAATACCTAGCTTGGTGTTCACTGCATTACCAGAAGCCAAAGCATTGAGAGGCTCGAAACTGGGAGAAGAAAAATAATGTCACCCTCTTCAGTGGAGGCCCCAGGGAACACTCACAATTTTACCAGACAACCCTCCATCCTCCCCAAGTACCTTTTCCATCCTTCTTATCAAATGGTGATTCCGCATGGAAACAAAAACTCCAAAAACATAATTTGCAGAGAGATAAACGCCATAATATGGATTGGCTAAATCTCGACCCTACTTAAATATCTCCCTAAAAACATACAAACTTGTATTTATTTTCTAAATTCAGCCAAACTCACTACCTATATTAGTGGGTATTATTTACTGTTTGAGCTCCAGACGTGACATCATTCTGCGCTACTGCTCCATAAAGAATAAATCCATTTATTTTGTAAACACATTCATATAAGACCAACATTTATTTGGGTGACTGGGGTTTTACAGTCTCTGTTTTATCAAAAAATGTGTTTTAAATCAATGACGTTATTACAAATGACACAGACTTACGGCGTAGTAAAAATCTCCCCAGGGTAACTCAGTTAACAGTGTTTCGCCCCCACGGTTTCACCTGCGTATTCAGAGTAAATGAGGTCGGAATAGGAAATGATGTGCAAATGCGGGTTTGCCACACCCAAAATCTTCCCTTTCCCTCCATTACAATCTGTTATGCCTGACAACTGAAAGTGCAGCAATTTCACAGTACTCCGAATTCGAGATTAGGCTCAAACAGTGCTTATGCCCAGTATCCGATGCAGCCAGTCAAAACCATCTGTATTCGTCAATAAGCCATAAAAGCATAAAACACTTTCATAAACAACATAATCACTGAAACATATATATCCGATGTAACCCAAACTTGAAGTGATAATGGAGAGGTCGAATTGTTGGAAAATGGGGCTCTGGGGGGATTGGGTAAATTAAGGTTTGGGACAAGCGAAGTGCTTTGAAGTAAGGAGTCCAGGTGTGGAAGGTTGGCAGATAATGGAGGATGGAGTGTGTAAAATGGGAGACAAATTGAAGTGGGTGACAGTCAGAAGGAATGGGGTTGATGATAGAAATGGGGTACGAGTAATAGGGATAATGAGCCTAATGTAGGGTAGTAGAATTAAACAGACTGGGTTCAAGGGAGGGATGACAATATGATTTGGGCAGCATGTGTGACAGATTGAGGTGATTGAAGGTAACGAGAGAAAGAGGTATGGGCGTCTGGAGGGGGTATAAATGGGAACACAGAAAACATTTGTAATAAAGCAGGTTTAGGGAATGGACAGATTGGGGAAGGGCGGGGATTGAGAAGATTGGAAGAAAAATAAGTGTCTTTGGAGAATTCGGGTTTAGAAGACCTCATGAAGTGGTGTAGAATGGAGTATTTGCCTATAATGATTTAGAGGGGGTAAAGGTGTGCTAACTCACATTCTCTCTTTGTGGCAGGCAGCGTATCCCTCTCCTCTTCCATTGAGGGAGTCCGTGTAATTCAGCCATGGACTCCCTCTTCTCGTTGGTCTCTGGCTCCAGCAGAGGTTGCCTCGTGACCAAGTCAGGGTCTTCAATGCGACGGCTCCCTAGTAACTGACCTTTATATATAGCCAGAATATGTCACAATGTGTTCCTCATCACATTTGGGAAAGACCATGTGCCCCGAGGCTGTGGGGGTGGAACGGAAAATCACAGCAGTGATTGTGTTTTCCAAGTAATCTTTATGCCTGTTTAATTAATTTAACCAGTAACGTGGACAGTTCGTTGTGTAGTCTCTGAGGTGATTGCTGATTATATAATGTCCTCTCCTTGCTTCTGCTACAGCTGAGTTATCCCCGTTCAAGTACGTTGTTTTCATGTTCCACGTGCCTCGTGACATCATAGTGCAGATTGTGTGATCTCATCAAGGGTTTATGCTGATGCTATGGAGATATGCAAAATCCATAAGAGGGTTAAGCAAACCTCATCTGTGTGTAACTGTACTTTGTCCTCAGTCTCCACGGCAATTTAGTAAACATTCTGAAGGGGTGGGGGGTCACAGGTCACCTTTCAGATTCAACACATATGCTCGGAAACCCCTTTTTTCTGGACCTCGGTAACACTTCGAAATATATTCTTTACTTATGTAGTTTTTCATTTATGAATTTACTTGGTGCCTTCTACAAACCTGATAATCACTCAGTGCATCCCCTGAAAGGAATAAAAGGATAGAACTGAATAAACAATGACCTCCGAACCACGTTAATTAGAGAAGAAATACTTTTGGAAGGCCTTTTTTAAACCAGTAGGAGATGCTTTATTGTTTATACCTAATTTAAGGCGTTCCGTTTGATTTCTCAACACATGAACATTACAACACGACCACCGCAGTGATCGAGAACTGAATGTGACTTCTGTTTCAGAGAGTCAGCAGTCAGTCTTATTTAAAAAGGAAAGGCATCTGATTTAAATGCAGCAATATTGAACGCCCACAAAATAAAAATGTCGTGTGGCAAGAAAAGTGCAATTTTAACAGATTATCAGACTGCAGTGATCTTTTACATTCCTTTAATTAAATATACCCCTAACTTGAACTATTCAGGTATTTCTGTCTTTTTGTAGTGAAGGGTGATCGAATGCTTATCTCAACAGAGGGTATGTGAATTAATATTTGGAAGAAATATGTCAAAACAACGTTTCCTTTCGAAAAACAAATGTCTAATTTCATAGTGGAGCACTCAGAACCCGCGTGATTAGTTCTAGTCATTCAGCCCAGCCCAGTCTTAAATTTCTTCTTCATTGCATGGGAGACAATATAGCTTGCTTTTCTGTCTAATTTGGCCCTGCATTTACTGGACCTTTTACAAGACTTCAGATGAAGCAAACACTTAACAGCGAGGCTATATTTTAACCTCTTCAATGCCCGTGACGAGCTGGACTCGTCATGGGCCGCGGTGGCGCTGTGCCCATGACGAGTCCAGCTCGTCACAAACCCCGCCCGCTAATTCAACGGCCGGCACAGGGCGGGGAAAGGGGCGGGCACTGAAGGGGTTAAAGCCAATATCTTCCATCCAATTCTTTCTTCAAGATACATGACACAGTGCTGTTCTATTGACTCAGCAGCTCACCCTTCTTCCCACTCTCCTGTGTTGTCCCTTCTTTCTCACTTTGTCTCCTTCCCCCAACTGTCTCACACACTGATTTTAGGCAAACTTATGGGCTGAGAGACGCTGCACTAGGAGCCAACATGACAGCAGATTCTTGTCTTCCCTCTTTCCTGATGGCACTCTCTCTCTCATACCTCTTCCTGCCATCTTGTGTTCCTCAGTGCTTTGAAGTAGCTCTTTCATGTAACAAACGCTATACAAGAAACCATTATTCCGTAAGATTCTGATGTCTCTGAATTTGATGGATAGTCCGTGGCATCCAGTGCCACTTGGATAATAAACTCCTTACCAGGTTGTCATGGCCATCTGAGGTGTTCCAAACCCCATCCCATGGCCCTCAAACACCACCCCAGAGGGCTTAGCCACCTTCTTTAACTTCACACACACAGAATAGCCAGCAGACCCATCCCTCCACCCCTCTTCCCACCCACTCTATTATACTCCTGTTATGGACGTTGGTATTGGCATACTCCCATCAAATGCAGATTCAGGAGAATCTTGGTCTCAGAGATGAAGTTAAAAGATATTTTGGATCTTGGCGTCTGTGGAGAAAAAGTAGGCCGGGCTTGTTCTCTTTAAGATGGGGCTTGGGATATGCAGTGATTGGCAAAATATATCTTTTGAAGCAGACTCTAATTTTGCACCTCTTGTACTCCAGCTGTAAGACTTTGGTTCAGTAACCCTTTTTTTCTGCCCTCCACTTACACATCTGGGGCTGTTTTGGCTCTAGTCCTCAGCATTTTAGTAGATTTCCATCACCACCAACTGTGCTCCTGAAATCCTGGTTTGAAATAAGCCGCAAGTCTTACATGGGTCCTGAATGTTCCTAAACACTACCCGAGTCCTCTTAGATTAAGACCAATAACGCCTATCAGAGCAGCTGCTATGGCAGTCTTGGGTCAGTCTTGAAACTCTGTAAGCTTACGCCAATCAGTAGCCCTGGGCTAGTAAGAGTGCCAGGGCCTGCCCTTCAGCACCCTAGAAAATACATCTGACTTGACACCTGATGTCTCTATTCTCTCTGAAGCCCTTCCTACTCCCTATTGCTCCTTCCTACTCAATCGTCAAGCGCTGCCTCGGGACATCAAAGTCTCAATTGGGATGTAGAGAAGGGGTAAGATCTGTAGCTTCCATCAAACATTGACCAAGAGAATGGGAAAAGTGGACTCAACTGTTTTCCTGGAATCTCTTTGTCCGGTCGTAGTGCGTTTCCTACCCACTGTGTCTCTGATCTCTAACTCAGTGCCATACCAGGATCCCTCTTATCTCTGATTTCTAAGACCTGGCCAAGCAGTGAATCTACTCCCTGTGACCTACTGCTTTCTAGTACACCTTCACCCCTTCAATTCCGCATCCCCTCTTGAGATCAATGTCTATAGAAGGTTCAGTCTGTTGTGTGTGCGTTACATGGCTTGAAATGCATGCATTAAGCAGGTTGCGTGAGATATACGGGGACATTAGTCCATTGAACTGGTGTTGAGACATCTTTAGTGTTCTTTATGGTTCTGTATTAAATGATTGTGTGGGTTCTCCCAGTCCTTATATTATTTACTTATTTAATTTTTCATTTATGTGGTGCTTTCTACAAACCTGATAATCACTCAGCTCATCCCCTGAAAGGAATAAAATAATATAACTGAATAGACAATTACCTCTGAACCACGTTAATTAGAGAAGACAAAGCATTACACAGTGTTCATTCATCTTCATGGGATAGAGAGCCTTCCCTGTGCTTTCTTCAGCACTGCATTAATGTGGTGGTGTCTCTTCGTCTGAGCAGTAGTGCCATCTCCCGCATCCTAGACAGCAATGCATTAAAGGGAAGTTGTACCATCTCCTCTGTCTCAGGCAATCATTTTATCTTTCTTATTTTCCTGGTACCCCTCACCTTTAAAGTCACATACTTCCCTCTTCTGACCCCTCAAACGCTTGAGGTGGGATGTGCCCTATACAAGTAGCCAACATAACATTATATTCCCTCTCGTTCTCTCCTGTCCACCATTGCCCGTTCTCACTTCTGTTCCCCTTAACACTGTGAAGCAGATGTAGGGGTGGTCATTTATAGATTTGCAGAGTGAGTCAGCTACCATAAATTGGCAGTTTACCTCCCCAACCAAACTTGCTTTTGTCCCCCACCCAATTAGAGGCGGGGCAACTGCAGGGTTAGCCCTGTCAGGCCCTCAGCTAGCTCTGCTGGCACAAGCCCATGATCTTGCAGACTGTCCGTCACTGGAGTGTAAGGCAGGCTTGGGCAGGGAAATAAATTAGTAACCCAGCACACAAGGAAGGACATCACTGCACATCAGGATGATTGATTGTTCTTCAATAACATATTTACACGTGTAAGGTTGTGTTTGATAAAAGGGGACGCTAGGTGGCGCGCTAGCGAATGGACGCCTTCTTGTAAGGCTCCCGCTGTCCGGCGCCGTTACTCCGGTCATTTATCCTGTTAGTGGGCACACCTGGGTGCCGTCGGTGCCCTCAAGGGTCCAGGAAGCTGCCGAGAGTGTGCGGACGGGAGTGGAAGCTCCTAGCGGCTGGGACATCGCAGCGCGAGACACTGCAAGTTGCGGCGGCTGTGACGCCGGAGACTGCTGGGCGCGGACCTCGGATCAGGCTGCTAGGTGAGGCCGCGGCTGGAGACGAGGCAGAAGGCCGCGAACGGCGGAGACGAATCGGCAGGGCTCCTGACCCTGTGGAGACCCGGGGGGCTTGCAGGAGCACACCGGACGTCCAGGGAGCCTGGTGAGAGTGAACGGAGGCGACTCCCCGCCCCCCCCCCCCTGGCCCCCGAAGATAGAGTGCTCGCATCAGGCCTCGGGCTGCTGGTGTCGGTGGAAGGCCCTCTGAGGCCGGAATATTTTCGGAAGCGGGGACAGCGGAGACATCGACCCCCCCCCTCCTCCCCCTGGCCGCCGGGAGGGCATTGATGCGCATTGTATTTGATGCGGCAGAGACACTCGTAAATGGACACTGGGCCTTGCGGAGGGACGGCAGCGTGGTGATAGGTATCACTGCTGTGGGCAGGCTGCCCCCCTGGACCTGAGGAGTACGGCTGGCCCCCCCTAGCTGTGTGGTTGTGAAGCTGGTACACACGTGGCCTGCAACGCGCAAAGGACCCTGGTGCAGCGGCGGGCGCGACTCGCCCGAGGCCGGATCGCGGGACAGTGAGGCCTGAGCTGGTGGTGTGGAAGACCCCTACCCCCGTGCCCACGATGGGCAAAACGGATGCCAGACAGCCCAAACTCACGTTTGCGGCGGGTAAAAAAGTGATAGCGACTGAAGAGAAGTCACATCCCCCGGACCCGACGGCGGAAACATCGGGAAGTGCGGCGGATGCGGCACTGAATTTGCAAGCAGTACTTTCCGAGGTGCGCCAAGGTTTCGCGACCATCGCGGATAAGGTGGACCGACTCTCGTCGCGCATGGATGCGGTGGTGCATAAGGTGGATGTGCACGAGGGTCGCTTGAAGGAGGCGGAACAACGCATATCGGACTCGGAGGATGCGGTCACCCAACACACGACGCAGCTCTCCAGAATGGATAACCTCCTACGCGTCATCGCGGCTAAAAATGAGGATTTGGAAGCGAGGAGTAGGCGAAACAACGTACGCATAGTAGGTATCCCGGAAACGACCAACGTGGGTAGAATGGAGGAGTACGTTGAGAAGATGTTGGTGGCGGCGATGGGATCAGAGATATTCTCTACACACTTTATAGTGGAGCGGGCGCATCGGGCCCTGGGTCCCAGACCGAAGCCAGGGGCGACGCCTCGGCCAATTATAGCCCGGCTGCTGAATTACCGGGACCGGGACGCGGCCTTAAGGGCAGCGCGAAATGTGCGGACCTTGTCCTATGAGGGCAACTCCTTCACGCTGTACCCGGACTTCACCCCGCTGGTCCAGGAGGAACGGAGGAAATTCCTTGCGGTCAAAAATAAACTGCGCAACCAGCAAATAGACTATGCTTTGCTCTACCCCGCACGGCTGCGGGTCACGCACCAAGGGAGACAGAAATTCTTTACCAACCCGCAGCAGGTGGAGGATTTTCTCAAGCAGATCAAACGGCCTCGGAGGCTGGACGCAGGGGCGGATGAGGACCTAGCCCCTGGTCAGGAGCAACTGGCTGAGGGGGAACAGTGAGTGGACGGTACTGTGTATACATATTGACTCAATGGTAAGCGTGGGGCGCTGCTCCAGAGCTGTCTTACGAACTTAATGTTGATGGACTTTGAAAGGATCTCCGGGTGGGCGTGGGGGAGGGGGCGGAAGGGGGGATAGGGTACTAAAAGCTGTTTCCGGGGTCTTTGGGATGGGGGGTCCCTCGTAGCATGCGATGCGGAACTGTATTTCTGTGGCAGGTAAAGGGACATTATTGGGGGTCATCGGTATTCCACTGGGTGTCTCCGATTATAGCGCCGGACACCCCCTCCTGGCTGCCGGGCTGGTCTACAGGTGCTGTGGATCGGGCGGGCTGTCATGCGAGGGGTCATAGTGGTGCCGCCTAGATACGTTACCCGATGGGAAGTACCCTAGCTCATGTTTTTGAAGTTGAGGGGTGTGTTAGCCCTAGTTGTTGGGGGATGAATGGGAGGGATGGGGAGGGAACGCTGCTGGCAGGTTGGGGGTTGCTACAGTGGGAGGGGGGGGGGTACCAGGGTAGGAATGTATGTTTGTATGATTGGCAATGGCGAACTACGAGCAATGCAACTCATTGGTATGGTGTCGGTCGGTTGTGGAAGGCGAAAACGCTGGGACTGTGCAGTGCGAACGCTACGGGGGTCCCTGTGGCCTCATTGGCGGGATGTAGATGGGGTGCTGAGTGGTGTGGCGGGTTCCCCTGGGCGGGCGATGTGGATGGAATGGGGTGGCGGGCTGGATCATGCATGGCTGAATGGAGATGACAGAACACAGTCATAGCTCTAGACTAACGGTTATGTCCTGGAATGTTCGTGGGCTGAATGATGCGAGAAAATGTCGTAAAGTGGTGGCCTATTTGGACCAGCATCAAGTGCAGATCGCCCTGTTGCAGAAAACGCATCTTGGCCCCAGGGCTACTTACACCTTTGCCAATAGGTGGGCGGCAGTGCGATGTTTCTCCTCATACTCTGCATATGCTAGGGGTACGGCGATTCTGATTGGAAAAACGGTGCCGTTTGTACGTCTGGGTGAACGAGTGGATGAGGAGGGGAGATTTGTATTGTTATGGGGCAGACTGGGAACTGATACGATTACGATTGTCAATTGTTATGGGCCTAATGTGGACTCGCCTGTGTTTTACACCAAATTGTGGGGCGAAATACTGAATATTGGATCCATGCATGTTATTTGGGGTGGGGACTTTAACGTCACACTGTCGCCTGGGCTGGATAGATCGGATGGTAGTCCCCAATATAACAGACATGCGAGAGATGCGGTGATGGGTATAATGGCGGAGGGCGACCTCATAGATAGTTGGAGGTTCGCACATGCTGGAGTCCGTGAGGGAACGCACTTCACGGTGTACGCTAACACTTGGGCTAGACTCGACTACTGCTTGTTGTCCCGTGGACTGGCGGTTGATTTGGGCAGGGTGGTGCATTTACCGCGGTCCTACTCGGACCATTGTCCGGTGTTGGTGCAGGTGGCTGTCCCGGGATACGGTAGAGCGCCGCCGCGGTGGCGTATGCAACCCACGGCGTTATTGGACCCACTGTTTCAGACGGAATTGGGGGAGGAGATAGCTGAATTTTTTCCACGAAATAAGGGGTCGGTGGCCAGTGTTGAGACTATCTGGGAGGCGTTTAAGGTCACGATTCGCGGGTTTTATATCTCCAAGAGTTTTGGAGTTTTGAAGTCGATACGTCGCACTCTTGCCAAGCTGGAGGCCGAACTTACGGAATTGGAATCTGCCATGGCCCGAGGGCCGATGGGCCCACCCCACAAGGAGTTTAGGGACAAGCTGACGCAATATGAGAAAGAGGCGGACAGAGAAGCCAATTTCAGAGGGAAGCACTGGCGGGCCCGACGATATTGTGAGGGGGAGAGACCGGGGCGAGCACTGGCGGGCATTACTAGGCCTGTGAGGGGCGTCTCACACATATTAGAGATACGCGCACAGAACGGAGCTCTCTACCAAGACACACGGGGAATATCGCGGCAATTCACTGAGCATTACCAGAGGTTATACACAGCATGTGATGCCGGGGAGGTTCAGTTTGGGGACTTCTTAGACGATATCGCTTTGTGCTGGCTGAGTGATGAACACAGGGAGTTTCTGGGGGCTCCGTTTGAGCTGGACGAGATACGGGAAGCGATCATGTCATTGGGAAATGGCAAGGCGCCCGGGCTGGATGGCTTACCGGCGGAATTTTATAAATGCTATATTGACATAATGGCTCCGGTGCTTCGAGAGGTCTATGAGGACTCACTGGAGGCGGGTGTGCTGCCGGGCTCGATGAGAGAGGTGGTGATCACCTCCCTGCTGAAACCAGATAAGGCGGCGGAGGATTGTGATTCCTATAGACCACTGTCCCTCATAAACTGTGATGCTAAGATCCTGGCGAAGGTGCTTGCCACGCGCCTTTCATTGTTAATGACTAAAATTGCCCTCCCTGATCAGGCAGGGTTTGTCCCGGGTAGGTCCACCGCTAGTAACTTGCGGACGCTCTTCTCCCTGATTCAAACGATAGCGCCGGAACTGCCTGTCGCGGCAGTATTCCTGGACGCCACTAAGGCGTTCGACTCTGTGGAGTGGAATTATCTATTCGCTATCCTGTACCGGATGGGTTTTCCCAAAATCTTTGTAGCTTGGATAAAACTGCTTTATACTGACCCCACGGCAAGAGTGTTGATCAATGGGGAACTATCGACCCCAATTCCATTAACTAGGGGGACCAGACAGGGGTGCCCGCTGTCCCCACTACTGTTTGCTATAGCAATTGAACCACTGGCGTGTCGTATCCGACAACTCCACAAGCATAGTGCATTCAAATGCTGTCAAAGGCAGATTGATGTGTCCCTGTATGCGGATGACATAACGCTATATGTGGTGGATCCGCAGAATAATCTGAACTCGCTGCTCCGCGAATTTGTAGTATTTGGGAGAATATCTGGGATCCACATTAACTGGAGGAAGTCACAATTTCTTCCCCTGACGGCGGCGGTCGGCCGCTATGCCTTGGACTACCCGTTGGAGTGGTGTGACTCGGATCTCCGATATTTGGGGGTTCGAGTCTCGACGGATCGAGAAGAGACCCTGCGCCTGAATTATGGCACAGCCGTAAGCAAACTTGCGGAGGATGTGTCGCGGTGGCTTTCGTTGCCGTTGACCATGGCGGGTAGGGCTTCTTTGATTAAAATGGTGGTGCTGCCTCGGTTTCTGTACCTTTTCCAGAACATTCCGTATTATCCGGGTGCGTTCTTTTTCCGAACGCTGCGCTCTGAGTTGCTGCGATTGTTCTGGGCTGGTAAACAGCCCCGACTAGCCTGGTCGACTATCATCCAACCAATCAGTAAAGGGGGATTTGACGTTCCTGATTTTCAGGCATATTATCTGAGCGCGCAGGCCCACTTCGCATATCATTGGATTACCCCTACGCCCTTTATGCCGCAGCTGGCGGTCGAGGATTGGGTGGCCCGTCCTCTGCCGTTACAGGGACTCATTCATGGTCCCGTGACTGCGATCGAGACACCGCTCACCTCCGTGACGTGCACGATCGATGCTTGGCAGCGCATAGTGCGCAGACTGAAACTTGGCCTACTGTATGCCCCGCGTTTGCCGTTGGTGTATCACCCGGGCCTCTCTCTGCTGCAAGAAGTGGGGTTCCGCGTGCTATGTGCTAAGATAAAGATCCGATATTGGGGAGACCTCTTCGAGAGTGGGCAGTTTAAGACGAGGGAACAATTTTTCGCGGGACACCAGCCTAATCCACTAGAGGTCTTTTATTATCTCCGGTTGCGACAGGGGATGGGAACGGTGCTACCGCATTATCCGCAGGAGCCCGATTTGGTGAAGCCGTTGCAGGTTCTGCTCGCTACCATGGATGGTCGGCATTTAGTCTCTCAGTTATATGGCAGTATTCGAGAGAGCACCGGGACTGCAGGCTGTAAGGCACTTCGCGGTTGGACAGTTGAGTTGGGCAGGGAAATTACTGAGGCGCAATGGGCATACTGCTGTGAGCTCACCTCCCGGATTTCCTCAAGCTGCAGATTGCGCATTATCCATTATAAGTTCCTGCAGCGCTGGTATTACACTCCTGTTCGGAAATATCGATTCCGTCTGTCAGATTCTGCTCAATGTGAAAGGTGCCGATCGGAGGGGGCTGATTTTTTACATCTGGCGTGGTCGTGTGCGGGGGTGGCTGACTACTGGCTGCAGGTCCATACGGCGCTTACGGCCATGGTGGGGGCTGTGGTGGAGCTTGACCCGTTGGTGATGCTGCTGGGCTATACGATGTCGGTGCCTAAGCAGCACCGTAAATTTGTCACAATTGTATTGCTGCTGGCGAAACGCCGCGTAGCGTGTAGGTGGGGTAGGGGTCGCGCACCAAAGTTTAAGGACTGGTTGGCGGATGTTTTGTACTGTCAGGACCAGAACGTGATATATGCCGAAACGCAGCCTTTGAAGAGCAGGGCAAAAGACATATGGGATCCGTTTCGAGCGTATCTGGCGGCGCTGGCAAGCTCCACTGACGGGGACACCTGAGGCTGGAATGAACGGGGTGGTGAAGAGATAAGGGTTGCTGTGGGTGACGTGATGCCCTGCTTGATGGCCCAGAGTGACTGCTACTGGGATGATCCGGGGTGGATTGGGTGGATGTGATGCGCCCCGAGATGGGGATATATTGTGCAGTGCAGGCTCCCGGGGGGGCCTGAGGAGACATTCCGTCGCTCTGTGACCTGCGGCTGCCTGGCCTTTCATTACCCTGACGTACAGAGAGCTCTTTGCACACACGCCGCCGGGCCCCCGGGTTGACGGCAGATTGGCTGTGTAACTGATGGTTGAATTCTCCATGCACTGTCTATTATAGCCGGCCGATGCGGTTGTAGGCGTATATCTGTATGGTTGCCGAAAGTTGAAATAAAGGTTTTTGAAACTTAAAAAAAAAAAAAAAAAAAGGTTGTGTTTGATAAAAGAAACGGAGGTTCTGAGCTGTCCCAAAACAACATGGCAGCCTCTCAACATATCCCTCAGCCTACAGTGTAGCCTCTTGTGTGGTATCTCCTCTGTAGACTTAGAGATCCCTGCCAGGCATGAGAGAATCTCTAAATATGGGAAGGGGGGTCCGTCTCTGGGGTCAGGGAGGAGAACCATAATCTCTGCTGGCCTGGTGGGCCTGTCCTCTGCCCATCAAGGGCTAAATGAGTCCCACGTTTAGTTTTCAGGGTGAAACTCACTAGTTCCACCTCCTGGTTTTTATCTATTTGTATGGTGTTTTACTCCCTTTAAAAAAAAAGATAACAGCCACTCCCCCCTCCTATCGTCTCAGCCCTTGGTTGATGGATTAGCAAATTACTCCTAGATCCACCTCTGAGTCGGGGGGAATCCAAGTTTCAGTAATGAAAAGTATATCCCATTAATTTGATTCCAGTAGGACACTTAGTTCAATGGCATGTTTCACCAAAGAGCGGGCTTTTAACTGCCACATTTAATTCCCTCCCCTCCTTATGTTATGCTGACAAGGGTTGTGGTAATAATCTTCACACGTTCAGTGGCAAATGGTGGATAAAGTAGTGGATCGTTGGCTGAGGCAAGGCAAATTATGTGGTGGGAATGATATTTTGGCAACATTTTGTGTGGTTCAGTCCTTGCCTGTGGATCTTTCTGAAGGTGCTTGGTGGAAATTTGGGATTGATCTGAATGGACCCTTCCAGGCTCTGACAAGGAGGTAGGTTTAGGCTATTGTTGTAAATTATTATGATGAATGTCCAGACGTAAATGTTGATGAAAGTGTGACTTTGAGTACTGTAATACATTTTTATAAGATGCCTTTTGTAAGGAGAGAGTTACTGAGTACTTGGTTACTGATAATAGGCCACGGGTTGACTGTATTAGGGTTTCAAATTATCTTGTCAGATGTGGCGTGGAGCATAAAAGAATTACTTCTTACCACCTTAATCCGATGGTCAAGTTGAGCGTTTCACTTGTGTCGTTAAGGATGCTGTCCAACTTGCGGCAAGTGGTGAAATAAAGGGGAACAGAGCATTCCATTCTATATTGCTTACATGGCTAAGCTAAATTCCATTATGGGGTTTCACCATTTGCAATGTAGAGCGGATGGAAACGAGGCCCCGTCTAGCACCATGGTGGTTGAAGGGTAATGTCAAGGAAACTACACAGGAAGATAATTTTTTTGGGTAAAACATAGAGTTGAAGAATGTAAAAAGGGAAATATTGTTTGTTTGGATGGAAAGAGAGGGAACCCTTCTGAGAGTCTGCCTGGAGTGTATGATTATGTAAGAAGCAGACATCGTAGGAGTTATAATAAATCACAATCTAAACTGTCTAGTCCTGTCTCAGTCAATAAAAATGAGCCATTTAGGTTGAAGGGGGTAATGTGTGGAATAAGAGTAAGATATCTGTGTATAGAGGGCAGGAGTAATTTTGTATTGTTTCCCTTGTTCCTGGCAACGTCTTGCCATGTTTGCTTATGGAGGATGATTCTTTTTGTTCCTGTGTCCAATGGAGTAGGTTTGAGAGATGGCAGAGTTAGGCTAGTAGTAGAGGTAGGAAGCTTTCTGCCAAGTTTATGGATTACAATATGTTTTAGAAGTTGTTTAGGTTGTGGTAGCTTTAGATTTTTTCCCTTCTTTTACGGTAGGTGTTCCTCATGTGTGTTCCTTTTGTTAGGTTTCTGTAATAGGGAAAGCGTGTGTTATGTGTCCTTAGAATCTGTGTATAGGAATGTGTGATGCTGGTGATGTGCCCTAGTAAATTGCCCTCCTGGTCTCGTGACCACGAGTAATGGGGCAGGGGCTGAAGCGCCCAAGCTAGAGGCGATTGGAAAAACCACAGGTAGTTGCACAATGGTCGAGAGCAAGAAAGATCCTATAAATACCAGGGAGAACCAGGGACCAATAACTATTGTCGAACAGGGAGCACCACTCCTTATCACTTCCCCCCTTTGCTTATGGGAGTGCACCCACACAATGTATCACTTCAAACCATCTTAGAAATGTCAACATTAGAAGCCCCAACTCCCGACTTGTTGGTACCAAATGAGTATAAGCGAGGTGCAACTCTGGAGAAGTCCACCAGTGCTGGCAACCTTAAAGTGAAGCCACCCAGCATCTACACATGGTGTGTAACGGCTGTTAGATGTAATGAAACCTATGGCACTAAATGGGGATAACAGGGTAGTGGCAAAAAATCATATTGTAGAGGCCGCAGTGGGACCGTTACCATCCAATAGGGAAAAGAACAAAAAGGTAGAATCTACGAGGCACGAAATAGAGCGCCATGAGATTGCCACACACCCTGGTGCAAATTACCAGGCATTACTAAATAGCACAGTGCTGGCCACTAAATGGGGAAAAAAGGAAGCCATAATAGAAGTAAACCAGCCAGAAGAGAAGGAAAATCATCAAAGCAAAATGGCCCCACAATAGAAACAGTAGAGCTATTTAGGAGAGCAAGAGGAACGCAACAAAGACAATATGCAACTGTATCCAGTTTTTATGAAAAAACCTGTACCCCAACTGCCCCCCCCCCCCGCATTGCAGCGCCATGTGCGAAGTCCAAAAGTAAAGTGCAAAAAGAAGAAGAAATTTAAGGGAATTTAAAAAAACTATATTGCCACTGAAGCGCACAAAAAAGATAAGGAGAACAAGGGGTTTTAACCCCGGATGCAGGAAATGTTTCAGAGGCACCGCCATCCAGGTAGGGACTCCCTTAAGTGTACTCGAAGATAACGACACTGGAATTGATGGTGAAGAGCAAAGTGGTGCAAATGGTAGGAGCTTTGCACCATGAAACCCATGTGCAAGCGTTTTTCTGCCTGAATCAAACTGCACGGTAGTGGAAACTAAACCGCTGGGGATATTTGAGAATTGTAATATATTGACTCCCCAAGCACTAGCGAAATTTACTTTTATTGATCTATTCCCTGATCCGATATGTCCATTACCATTAAATCAAGCGTGCCTACTAGAAGTGTTTTGGGCTATTCGTGCTCTTAGCTTGCTAGTGTTGCAGGATATTAAATTAGTTAATCCCTGT
Organism: Triturus cristatus; assembly: GCF_964204655.1. NCBI lineage: Eukaryota > Metazoa > Chordata > Amphibia > Caudata > Salamandridae > Triturus > Triturus cristatus. The sequence continues at coordinate 303,231,018 of NC_140594.1, read as the reverse complement.
GAGTATGCTAGCCCTAGCTCCCAGGCTGGCTAGAGTCAGGTATATAGTGACGTGGAGCTTCATGCACCAGTTACTCCGAATCTGATCAATGATAACAAGGACCATCTGCATGTGAGTGGCCCAGATATGATCCCCCAAAGTAGAGATTGGAGCGTAGCATTGCGGCGAGAATGCCAGATGGAGTTGGGACAGGAGAACTCGGAGCAACAGGATACGCGAGTCCTCCTCAGAAGACTGGAGGCACTTTACAAATTGACTCCCGGTGTCCTAAGGGAAGCAAAAAATATGACAGTTACCAGGGGAGAAATAGAGCTGTTATTATCAATCAGAAGAGGAGCCTTAAACCTGCAGTAGGTGGTGGCATTAATTGGCACTGGCTGCCAGCAGTACTGAACAGCCCTAGTACAGCAGGTTACAAAACTTATTACACCTCTGCTGTCTCATTTTAGCTAAAAGGGCACCTAGTTTCCTGTCCACAATTGTACCTTTGGAAATGGAGAGATGCGAAGCATAAAGCCAGCGGGATAACCATTATGTCCAGGAATATAGCCGGCCTACAACCAAAGTTTGAGGATGAGGACTGAGTGGCATCTGTTAGTACCCAGAAGATTTGCTGGTTTCAGGAGACTTGGGCTGCGATTGGTACTTTAGCTGAATCGGTGCCAGGCAAAATGGGTTTTGCCACTAAAGCAAATAGATCCGGTAAGGGTGGGGGGGTCTCTCCTCCTGGATCTCAACAAAACTAGCTTACATGGTATCAAAAGTTTTTTTATTCACGACTCGATTATGTTTGTTGCACGTACCAAGGCCCACAAGAAACCACAAGCCGTAATAGTTGTTGCCAATGTCTATTTGAAGCCCAACCAGTGTGGTAAACCTGAGGATCAATAAGCAACACTACAGGAAGTCATCCATGGAATAAAGGCTAAGGGGAAACCCGCCGGCATTCATTATCTCATAGTATGTGGAGATTTTGATATTCACCCGCCCAAATGTATATGGAACGAGGCAACGAGCAAAGAGGAAGCAAGCTGGGGTATCCCTTTGCCTGATATTGCCTGCTCTATTCCTATCAGCAGGCAATGTAAAGGGAGATCGTCTGCTAACTTCCTCAACAATTTAAAGCTAAGCTTCCGAAATGGCCGAATCACCTGGGGCTTCTATGTTCCAAAGCAATAAGAGAAGAGGTATCCTATTTCCAAACAACCAATGGGAACTGGTGGTGAAATGCAAGTAATTCAGCGACCTAAGGGTGATCACGACCCTCTGTGTTTCAAGCATTGAATAGTGACAGGGTTTGAACGTCCTCCATGTTATATTGCTAGTATCTTCCCAGATAACAGTAGTAGAGATGTAAAATGGATTGCGGATAGCTACTCAATCGACAAGAACATACTGATGACATCCACAGAGGAATATCTTCTAAATATTCAAGATGTGGAAAATGGAGACCATGTTGTGATATTAGAAAATTATAGGACTCTGTCAAGTGAGCTTACACGCAAATGGTCTACATCGAGAGTGGCCAGGTAGAATGGTCTGTTAAAGAATTACTCTGGGTGGTACCATAAGGAGTGTAGACTTGCCAAGTCGAAGGTCTCTAACGCATATAGGTACCAGCATCATTCATTAATTAATGATTAAATGTTTAAGAGCGAAAGGAGCAAATGCAAAGCCCTACTAAGGAAGAAGAAATCAAACTACCAGCAACAAGTGTGGAGCGACCTGATTGAGGCAGCAGAAGAGAAAAATAGTAGATCCTTTTCAGGGAAAATTGCCAGAGTGTTCAGGGATGGTCCAAATAGTCATGGTCATCAGATTTGCTCACACACCTAGGTGGGCCACTAAAAGGCAGTATATAATAGCAGTGGTGGTTTGACATATTTGGGAGAACTTGCCAACCATAGACCAAATTGAGAACTAAGGAGCTACGCCCGGAGGTAGAAAGAGCAGTCATAGAGCAAAAGGCCAATAAAGCCCCTGGCCCCGATCGTGTCCCAGTGGACATGTTTCGATCTGACGGGAAGGTCTGGTCATTCGTCCTCTCTAAGATGTTTAGTGCAGCTATTGAGAAAAAATGCATCCCCTCTTCGTAGCAAAGTGCTATCATAGTGCCCTTCCACAAAAAAGGAAGTAAGATGCTTCCCAGTAATTACAGGCCTATTTCATTATCAGAGAGCACCTGAAAAATCTCTGGCTGTGTACTTTCAAATAGGCTGCAAGGTTGGATTGACAATAATAATGTTCTAATCGATGCATAGGCTAGATTCTGTACAAGCATCAGCACTATCGATCAAGCTGTCAAACCATATATGTTGTGTGCCAAATATAGAAGGGTGCTCAAATTGTGTCTATATCTATCATTTATAGATTTAAAATTGGCGATTGATCTAGTTACCAGATCAGAATTTTGTCAATCACTAGAAAAAATGGGGGTGGAAAACAACTGTGCATGCAGAAACAAGCGCTTCTGTTTGCTACGGAAGCTCTGGGGTATACATCCCTCATTTTACAATCTGCTCTGGTGTACAGCAAGGCTGTCTACTTGCCCCGCTGTTCTATTTTTAAACAAATGCAAAGAATTTGTATCCAGAGAGAGCCTTGGATGCCCCAAGGTTGTGCAGTAAAAACAAATACTCATTCTTCTTTTTGCATATGACGCAGTTCTATTGATGCTATTGATGTATACACAAAACGCAATGCATAAATCTTTGGAGAACTTTGAGAGCATCTGTAGGCAGAAATATCTTTGCACTAACACACAAAAACCAAAAATAATGCCTATTTCCATGGCTCCACCTTGAAGGAAATCCGCAACGATAACGGGTCAGGTGCTTGAAACCATTAAGAGCTATGACTACTTGGGCATTTGCTTCATTAACAAACTGAACTGGCCTGACCATATTGAAAAGGCAACCAATGTCTTGTAGCGTCAAGCAAATGCCATCCTTCGGACTTGATAAAAAATTGGTTGCCACATCCTGAGCATAATCTTACAAGGTTACAGACAAAAAGCGGTAGTCTGAGCTACTTTGGGGATACAGTTACTGGACGCAATCGCAGATAACTGAAAATTCATTCCCGCTTTCGCCTTTTGAATTTAAGTAAATCGCAGCCACCATGGGGCATCATATCTGAGAGTGGTTTTGGAAGCATCGACCCTAGGAAATTTCCAATACAATCCCTGGCTCATCTATGTTAAGGGATGCCTGAATGAACTTGGACTCTGTCATCTTTGGTCCAGTTGAGCTCTAGTAGATCACGCCACAGTTGGCTTGGTAAAAGACACCTTCGTGTGCTGGAAACTTCTCGCCTTGGCAGGCCTATTCCTCACATTTGACTGTTGACTATTTGCAAGTAAAACATACATTAGGTATTTAGCTAACTGAAATTGCCACTGTTGCACGCCACACTTTGTATTTAAACTTCCGCTTGGGAACTCTACCTACCAGAGTGTATTTGGCCAAGTTTGCTGCTAACTGTTTTGGGACCGATTGCTGGGATTGTAAGTTTGGAGTGTGGGAAACACATTCACTTTTTGTTGTTTTGCACAAAAACCAACCACTTACGCTACAAATGGCTTGTACCACTGTTTAAGCAGTTCTCGACTGTAGCTTGACTGAAGCACTCGCTTTTTGCCATAGAATGTTTAATAGCAGTCTGTATGGCAGTGGCCAGTTATAACCTGCCTGTCTGGCCAGTTACAAGAAGGTACTTGAAAGCTCAAGCTAACGATTAATTATGTTGGTGTTCCTTTATAATCGTCAATGTTGTTGCTCTTTTGGGATAACGAAGCAGTCCTCTCTCAGCAGTTCAATGCTTACAGTTGAACTGGTGAGAGAGTGTATCTTGATGTGATCTGAAGAGGGCGGTGAAGGAGCTGCCTGGATGAAGGGAACGCAGTGGTGTGTGCAGGAAACTGAAGTGCTGATGGGGCCTTTTACTTGCAAAGTCCAGCTGCAGATTCTCTTTACCATTTAGACAGTTCCCTGGCTCAGGGGATTTTAACTTCCTCACTGACTGGTAAACCAGCTTGCAGACAGATTCCCAAGAGGTTCAAACTGATTTACTTCTGGTTTGAGGACTTTCGGTACCTTTAGAGGTCCTCATGTTTGGACATATGAAGAGTAACTACATACCCTCAATCACCACAAGCCTTTATGTCACTGTGCAAACCATTTTCAAATACTTATGTCCATGAGCAGTATGTTTTATGCATATTGAGGAAAATAAAAATTTATGAGGCCTATATGTCCCCATGTGCCCCCCCCAACGCTTATGTGCACATGCATGTAACCTATGCTTTTCCCCTCCATGGCTTTTCTTTCATGCTGCTTATGCTATAAAGGTGGCCTGTCATCATCCAGTCTCCCATGGGAGAAACGACAAATCTGCACTGAGGCCTACACGCTTTGCATCATGTTTTCCCGCAGTTCCATTATTGTGGCTCAGCCCGAGCCGAAAAGAGGTTTCAGGCCTCAGAACGCTCTGAAAGCTGCAGCTGCGTATCCTTGGCCTTGCACACTTGGGCCTCAGCCAAAGGGGCCCAGTCCGAGGTGCTGAGACAGTATTGAGCACGGTTATCTGCTTACTCCTACCGAAACCGTATTCCTGCCTGGAGAAGGAGGGATAAACATAACATAACCCATCTGCAAAGGAGAAAGCCTAGCCTTTCTGTCTCTTTCTGTGAGATTGCAAAGCTCACGTCAGTAAAAAGCCCATAGCCCCCATGTAAGGCCTCTGCAGTAAATGAAGTAAATGAAGAAATAGATGCCACATCGGCTCTTGGTGATGGGCAACCTATGTCACCAATCAGTCCCTGCTCCAGACATCGGATTTCAGATAAAACAAGATGTGCTGGTCGTCCTGACACTGAAGGCCTCACTGAAGGCCTCACTTCCAGACTCCCCGGTTGCACAGCAACCCTTTCCCACGTCAGTTACACGTCATGCTCGAGTTGAGCACAAGTAAGGCAAAGTTCCAGTACAATTCCAGCTGATCACGCAACCCCCTCCAGGTATCCACCCACCTATGACAAATTACCTATTATCATCAAGTGGACGCCCACATGGACGCCCACCTTCACGCCTACTTACACGCCCACATGCTCTTATCTCATTCTCTCTTGCTCTTCTGCTTACGTATATTATAGAAATGTATATATACTGTACTCTGTGAATAATGTTTTGAGAATACTTTGAGACCCTTCCTGATCCCTTGTGGTGATGGTACTATTCTCCCTATGACTCGAGTTATTGGAATAAAGCCCTTTTGAACCTGATACCACAGACTCAGCCTCTTGCTTTATGCATGATCATATTGATATTATAGAAAATCCGAGTTCGGAATATTTTATTTACGACATAATGGCGCCCGAACAGGGACAAATCTCTTTCCCCATGCGCCGGAGATGAAGGTCCAGTTTTGCCCCCTTCTACAGCCGTGACGGACTTCGAGTGTACACGTCGCGGGTTTTCCCGCCAACTCCCTCAGGCCAACGAAGGAGACGGACTGCGACCAGGCATCCATACGAGGCGATGTGGATTGCGGATTGTCCCGACCCAGAGCCCACCCTGCGAGAGAGCTGTGTCCGAGGTTTCTAGAGATCCACCTAAGATACGCCATTCCCTGCGCAGCGTCAAGTGTCCGAGGCCTTCAAGTTCAAGTTCAAGTTCTGCTTCCCGGTGAGTTTCTCATGGGGGTTGCAATAATGACGGGTTCATTTAATGAACACGGTAAAGACGTGTCTCACTTGTGAGACAGGTATGTTTAAGAGCATGCATTCAAGAATTAATGTTTTCAAGAATTAAAGTCCAAGTATTTAGATGCACCGATATAACTGTATGAATGTTATTGTCTTAGTCAGGTTCAGTTAGGTTTGAATGTGTCAGGTTTTTATGTAGGTTTGTTTCATTGTGATTTTTGTTTTTGGTTCATTGTGATTTTTGTTTTCGGTTACATTCCAACATGCCGTTATTTTCAAAACTGCGTAAGATATGTACCAGAAAAGGTGTACTAGAGGAACCAGTCAGTGGAAGAAAACAAGGACCCCCTGAACAGCAAATAGTTGTATTCCTAGACAGGGTAATATTTGTATAGTGAAGTAAACTCCTAGGCAATCTCCAAATCATATATGAACATCTATCGTATTTAAGTTATAGGAAAACGAGAAAAAAGCTAAAGCATGTATTCAGTACAGGTATTATGAGTTTTATTTTTTCATATTATTCATATGGTAAATAAGAAATATCATATCATATTTTACATACAATGTAGGTTAAAAGTAATGAATCAACAATCATAAAAAAATGCATATACAATACAATATAAAATAGGTGGCAGCTTGTAATGAATAATCGCAATCGACGCGCGTTTCGGCGTTCACAACGCCTTCATCAGGAGTAGCCACTTAAGTATCTACAATAATAAAAGACATATAATCGTAAATAAACAAACTAATATTTGTATTTATATCAAATTCATATCTCAATCCCTGCATAAATACATTCTCAGATTCCCTATATAAACAATTCAATATATATTATGATCTGGTGTCTGTGATAATAGAATGCTGATACAAATTAATTTACAAACATACAAGACAAATTTTATCATTGTTATAAATTGTAGGTAAAGAAAAGATGGAAAAGATGCAAAGAGGAAAATAGAACAAGAAAAATAGTATTACAAGGGTGAGCTTACTTAAAATATTATAGATCGATCATTTAGAAGAACTCCGCATTTCGGATGTAGTCTATCCGGTATAGATAATCGCTGTAAGTATAACAATTACAATGAGCGACTTGTTATTTATAACTGTTATACGTATTCAACTAATGTTGACTATAATGGAACCGAATGTTCCGCGTTATATTCGAGCTGGGGGTCGCGTAACCAAAGATTTAAATTTATTCTACATTAATATAATGTGACTTACTTTCACAGGTAAAAGGATTAGAAAGTTCATCTAGAGAGCAATCCTATTTGGGTGCGAAATTGATAGAGAATCTAAAAATAAAGCATAATACTTATGTTTTTTGTGTTAATCCTAATAACGATGACAAAGTAAATCTTTAAAACAAATGAGTAGATAAACTACCTTTTGTATCCCTTCTGGTTCGGAGAAAAAATGATGGTCCGAACTGAACATAAGTCCACGTATTAGCCTAATTCAATTATCTCGATAAAATCGGTTGAAGTAGGGTATCTGAAAGAAAACAGAGGAGTTATCCAAAAATGAGTAAAATAACTAACCCTCATGTAAATTACTGATATCAAGAAGAAAAACAGACTAACCATGGCTCAAATCGCCATAAGGATAAACGTTGTTGTTGCGATGCCGCTAAGTTTATAAATAAGTTGAATACGTATAACAGTTATAAATAACAAGTCGCTCATTGTAATTGTTATACTTACAGCGATTATCTATACCGGATAGACTACATCCGAAATGCGGAGTTCTTCTAAATGATCGATCTATAATATTTTAAGTAAGCTCACCCTTGTAATACTATTTTTCTTGTTCTATTTTCCTCTTTGCATCTTTTCCATCTTTTCTTTACCTACAATTTATAACAATGATAAAATTTGTCTTGTATGTTTGTAAATTAATTTGTATCAGCATTCTATTATCACAGACACCAGATCATAATATATATTGAATTGTTTATATAGGGAATCTGAGAATGTATTTATGCAGGGATTGAGATATGAATTTGATATAAATACAAATATTAGTTTGTTTATTTACGATTATATGTCTTTTATTATTGTAGATACTTAAGTGGCTACTCCTGATGAAGGCGTTGTGAACGCCGAAACGGGCGTCGATTGCGATTATTCATTACAAGCTGCCACCTATTTTATATTGTATTGTATATGCATTTTTTTATGATTGTTGATTCATTACTTTTAACCTACATTGTATGTAAAATATGATATGATATTTCTTATTTACCATATGAATAATATGAAAAAATAAAACTCATAATACCTGTACTGAATACATGCTTTAGCTTTTTTCTCGTTTTCCTATAACTTAAATACGATAGATGTTCATATATGATTTGGAGATTGCCTAGGAGTTTACTTCACTATACTAGAGGAACCAGTTAACATTCCGCCTAGAGACACACCTGGACATTTCATGTACTGTAAGCATGGTTTAGATGCCGTGTTGTTTTTAGAACTATGGGTGGATTACACGAAGGATTTAGAGACAAAGTATAGATGGCCCATCACGGGAACGTGGGATGCGGAAAGCATTATGAAAGTAGAGGAAGAAATACGGAAGAGAAAATCTAGACCTGCTCAGAAGGACGCCATTGAGTTGTGGCGCAAGGAGTCACATAGAAGAACAGAAAAAGAGTTCCACAAAATAGAGAGAAGTAAAAATGAGTCTGAAAAAGCCAAAGAAAATAAATTACAGGAGGAAGGGGAATGGGTAAAAAGAGAGCAGATAGAAAGAAAAAAGAATACTGTCGTTGCTGGTATTTACCCCGTCCTTTCAGAGGAACTAGCAAAGGTGACCCCAGTAGAAAGTTCCATTAGAGAGCCGCCACCAGTACCCCGAAAAATAAAACAAACAGCATCCGAAAGGTTTATTAACACCTACCTGGAGGAATCCCCACCAGCATACGTGGACGGATCTTTCCCTGCACCCCCAACGCAAGAACAGCTCCAGGAGCTCGAGGACGGCGGGGAAGGAGGATCCGGAATAGCATCAGGAGGGGGGCCGACAGTACAAGTAGACATCCCCGAATGTATATACGATCCCGATCCAGGAAAGGACAGAATGCTTGTATTTTCACTATGACTTAGACAAGCGGTAACAGATTTGGAAAAGTTACCGGATATGGATAAACATCTAAAGAAAATGTACACATTCATAAGAACAGGGGAAGGCTCAGAGAGCATAGCAGACGCTGTACAAAATAGAAAAGTGATTATTAAGAACCATATCCTTCGCTTCCTAGTTAACTGTCTGATCAGGGAAAAAGACGAAGGCAACGGGGATGTAGACCGTCGTTATATCGGTTGGAGTGATCGCATAGATGCCGGTCAGCATGATAAATCAGGACAGACAGACAACATGTTGGCCAAAATCAGAAAGGCAATAATAGCGTCACACGAAGCAGGACCGAATGAAAAAGCAGCGATATCATCTGATGATGAAGTAGGGGACCAAGATAAAATACAATATGTGGGCCATGCCCGACGATTCGAAAGGCCCAAGGGCCTAAATCACCGTAAACAGGGAACGGCTATAAAAAAAAGATATTCCCTTGAAAGTCTGTTCCAAATCACCGACAAAGCGGTGAATGAATGGTTAGGTAACGAACAGCCCTTCACCCCGGCCGAAAAGGAACTAGCACGGTCAGCCACTCTGTGGGTATCCCAATATGATTTATATAATAATGATATCGTAGCCCAGACGTTCTTGAGCCTTCCACCAAACGAACAGCGCATAGCTGGTGTTTACATGGTCCAACATTTAATAACATTGTATGAGAGCCAATATTCTGGTCCTGGTCTATTGTATAGGTTGCTGGACGACATAATACTAGACAGATGGATGAACTTGGGTACAGAATTGATTAATGTCATCTTGGATCAGCGACACAAATACATAGTATACGTAACTAGGTCCCTCCTTCCCGCTCCACCCCAGGTTAAAGGCCAGGTGTATGACAAGTTGAACCCCCTACGGGAGGTTCATCCTGTAAAAGGTTCCAATAACGAACTGCAACGGGTATATGTCTACACCCCTTTGTCAAAATTAGAGATACTGGAAATGAAAAAATGTTACCATCCCATGATAAAGATCCAGGGGGTTTTCACAGGGAACTAAAAGACATTCTCCGCCTAGGGGAATATACATATGCAGACATTCTAAAGCTATTAAAAGTACTATTGCCTGCTGGTATTTACGAGAAGCTTAAAGAAAAGGACTGGGAGGTGGGAGAGAAAAAGATCGGTTGGGAAGTTTTGCAAGGAGAAGAAGACGCCAGAGGCCCGGGGGTTGGTCTGGGTCCCCGAGCTAAAGAATTACCTGAACTCCTTGTGCAAGTTTTGCCGAGATTATTGACTACCAAGAAAGAAGACTGGGATGCTATTTCAGCTTGTAAACAAAAACCAGATGAGGACACTAGTGATTTTTACTCTAGGTTTGAGAAATGTTTCACTATCAATAGTGGCCTTAAGCCCGGTAGCGATTCATATCCCCATCTTTTCGTGAGCAAATTAGTAGAAAATTCCATACCTGAAGTAAAGTATAGGGTACTGAAGGTTGAGAGCACTTGGCAAGCAAACAGCCCTTCCCAAATGTTACAGATGTTACAGTATCACCAGAACAGAATTAGAGAGGAACATGACCAAGAAAAGAGACGCATGAAAGACACGAAAATGAAGATGCTGGTGGCCCAATCAACACCGGCAAACACAAACACGAACAAAAATAGCACGAAACAAACTAATGGGACTAATGGGACTTGTAATTATTGCAAGAAACCGGGCCACTTTGTAAATGAATGTGCTGTGCTTAAACACAATATAGCCATAGGTAAAACAAAGCCTCGTCAGTATCCTCCCAAGGGCAGTAACACACATCAGGAATCAAATACGTTTCCACCGCCGCCACCGCCTGTCCATGCACCTGCACCAGCCCGAGCCACAACACAAATGTATGAGCACGCCCAGACTACCTATCCAGAATACCAAGCATATTCATGAAGCAGCCCAGAGAGGGAATTCGACTTGCCCCTTATTCCAGTTCCTGTGGACCAAGCGGGTCCCTATGTACATGCACGATTACTAGGACAAGATAAAAAGTTTTTGATTGATACAGGGGCAAGTAGAACAACTATCAGTCATTCCGAGGTGCCAGGGGCACCCCTCTCGGGCTCAAAGAGTGTATCCCTGGGATTTTCAGGTAGACCTATTATTAATGAGGTTTCGGAACCAATCTCCTTAGGAGTTGGTCCACTAATACATACTACAGACTTACTGCTCACTAAATCATGTCCCGAAAACTTACTTGGTATAAAAACATTAAAGGAACTGGGAGCGATTATCTGTTGCTCGCCAGAAGGAGTGCGACTGTATTTACGGGATTTTAAGGGACATTTTGTAATAAAAGATATTGACAGCAGACTCCAAAATGTACCACAGCGCCTATGGGCACAAGGCCCGACTGATGTGGGTTACATGAACATTACACCGCACCAGGTCACCCTCAAGGAAGGTGTAGTGCTGCCACTGATTAGACAATACAAAATACCACCTGATGCTGAAGTAGGGTTGCTGAAAATAATAGATGACCTTATTGCACAAGGGGTGGTGATTGAGACTAATTCAAATATATGCAATTCACCAGTTCTTCCTATTCTTAAAAGAACTGATCCCAATACACCACCTGTATATAGATTAGTGGTGGACCTGCGAGAATTAAACAAATGTGTGGTGCCACAGTACCCTGTGGTCCCGGACATCTCTTCATTATTGACTGCCATTGATGCACACGCTACGTTCTTTACAGTTATTGATCTAAAAAACGCTTTCTTCAGTGTCCCAATACATCCAGACAGCCAATATCTTTTCGGTTTCAGTTTAAAAGGCCGCAGCTTCAGATTCACAAGAGCACCACAGGGCTTCACAGAAAGTCCTAGCATCTATAGTCAGGCACTAAAAAGACAACTAGACAGTATTCACATGCCTAGCTCTACAGCACTGATACAGTATGTCGATGACATTCTCATCACTGCAAGATCGGAGCATGATTGTGAGGTAGCTTCACTGACGGTTTTACACTTTCTGGCTGACAAAGGGCACAAAGTATCGCCTTCGAAGTTACAATTCTGTGAACAGCAAGTGGCGTACCTTGGGCACTTGCTCTCCAAGGAGGGTAGGAGGCTGACACCAGAACGCATTCAATTGATTTCTGGCCTTTCACAGCCCAAGACGCAAAAGGAGGTACGTGCATTCATAGGCCTCACTTCATATTGCAGGCAGTGGATTCCCCAGTATGCTTATATAGCCAAGCCCCTCATACAGTTGACGACACAGGAGGCAGCTTCTACTAATGTCCTTCCTTGGACACAGGAACACACTGTAGCATTTGAAGAATTAAAAAGAGCTTTATGTCAAGCTCCAGTTTTAGCGATCCCTGATTACAACAAATCTTTTATGCTTTTTGTGACAGAGAGGGATGGAACAGCACTGTCTGTCCTCACACAAGATCATGCAGGAAAACACAAGCCTTGTGCTTATTTCTCTAGTACATTGGATCCAGTAGCCCAGGCCTTGCCTGCGTGCCTAAAATCTGTTGCAGCAACGGCCTTAGCCATAAGACAAAGTGACTCGATAGTGCTGGGCCACCCCCTGACAGTACAAGTACCACACGCAGTAGAGGTTCTCTTGAACCGAACACAAACCCAACACCTGACTGTAGCAAGACTGACAGGTTATGAGTTGACGTTATTTCAACCACACATAGAGATCAGACGATGCAACATACTGAATCCTGCTACTCTTTTGCCCTCCAGTACAGAAAACGTTCCACCACATGACTGTGTTGAAGTGATACATACCGTGACTAAACCAAGACAAGACTTGACAGACGTTGCACTCCCAGACCCTGACCTAACACTTTATGTTGATGGCTCATGTATGAGGACGGGGGCAGGAGAATTAGTGGCAGCGTATGCAGTGACCACTGCTACTAAAATCATAGAGACTAAAAGAATAGACACACTGTCAGCACAAGCAGCAGAGCTCATCGCCCTGACACAAGCGTGCATAAGAGCTAAGCACCTGAGAGTAAACATTTACACCGACTCACAATACGCATATGGGGTAGTTCATGACTTCGGAGTACTATGGAGAGAAAGAGGTTTCTTGACCTCTCACGGGGCCAAGATACAGCATGGCCCCCTTATTCAAGCCCTTCTGGAAGCAATACATTTACCAACAACCATAGCTATCCTGAAATGCAAAGCACATACTAAAGCCACAGATATCATTTCTCAAGGCAACGATCTGGCAGACCGAACTGCTAAACAGACAGCTCAGACCCCACTAGACATGACAAAGTCACAGGTACCATCAGTGTCCAAAGCCATGACAGTTAGGGATCCTTCCAGGGATGTACAAGACATACAGACACATGCTACTCTAGACGAATTAAAGAAATGGTCGGAACAAGGAGGGGTACTGACTGATCAGGGTTGGATGACTAAGGGCAAAACAACATGGTTTCTTCCTGATTCGATGGTACAAGTGATCATAAATACCGCACATAGTCCTGCACACTTAGGAGAGAAAGCAATGTTAGACAGCTTACAGAATATATGGTTCAACAAGCACCTGCGTGCTGCAGCGAAACAAAAGGTCAGAACATGTATGATCTGTTGCCAATTCAATCCAGGTAAAGGCATACCGATGGAACAAGGTGGATTCCATCCACCTGACCATCCTTTTGAAGTCCTCCAAATGGATTACATCCAAATGGACAGATGTAGAGGTTTCAAATATGTCCTGGTAGTAGTATGTTCACTATCAAGGTGGACCGAAGCTTATCCAGTCCCTGATTATACTGCTGTAACTACCGCCAGACAATTGGTGCGAGAGTTCTTCCCACGTTATGGATTACCGCGTGTCGTATATTCCGACAACGGTCAGCCTTTCTCCTCTGAACTCATGAAACAAGTGTCCCTTCTGTTAGGGTATACCTGGAAGTTCCATTGTGTACGACATCCTGAGGCAGCAGGCCTTGTGGAAAGACATAATCAGACCTTAAAGATAAAACTAGCGAAGATTTGCGCAGACAAAGGTGTAGATTGGATGGTAGCCCTGCCGGTTGCCCTCTTTTACATGCGAATGGTAGCCCATTCTAGAACAGGCTTATCTCCCTATGAAGTGGTCTTTGGTAGACCACCGAATATGTGGGGCACTCCAATGCCTAAAAAAATCACTGATGTTGATAGTAACATGCTGACAGATTACCTGGCTTCCTTGATGTCTGCACTACTCTCTTGTCGTTCACAGGTTGCCGCCGCCTTCCCTGACAACACCCAGGTCAAAGAATACTCGATCGCTCCTGGGGACTATGTGCTGATTCGGAACTTTGATAGAGCAAGTCCTCTTGAGCCGAGGTGGAAAACGCCAAAGCTGGTGTTGCTGACCACAAGGACCGCTGTTAAAGTGGAAGGACGGAAGGGATGGGTTCATCTTCATCATTGTAAACGCTACTTCGGGAATAAGGAGTCGTTCAAAAGGGATACTAACTTTTCGGATTTCGAGCCCCCTTTACTAGAGGAGACTCCGCAGCAGAAGTACAAGGCCAAACTTAGATCCCATAAGTTGGAACCCGTTTGATCAATTAAGTTCACTAGGTGGTGAAGCGGTTGAACATGTATTCTGGCTTGCATAGGATCTCGAATGATACGAAAGATAAAAAGAGCAAGATGAAAAGCAAATACTGTAAAATATTACGTGGAAGATGTATAGTGACTTTGATTTTTCTATCTCTTCTGTGTATCACGATAATATGTATCAGCTTAATACTACATGCTATTTTTCCTCCTATTGCTTCACTCTTACACTCCTCCACTAATGATACCATAGTACACACATTTAGTGATCTGCCATCCCATGAGCTAACATATCGACTTGCCTTACGCAACAATACCTTTATTCAGATGCTGCACCATTCACATCAGACTAGCAATGCTACAGAATGTTGGGTCTGTGGCCGACTTCCCCCGTATCAGAAGGTGAAGGGAGTGTTGCCTCTTTTCCCTTTTCCGTTCTCCCATAATGGTTCTTGCGGAGCATGGTTTGCCTTAATGACATCCATCAACGGTGATGCCAAAGAATGTCAAGACGAGGAGTGTAGGGGCGAGTGGGTATGGGGAAACTTGAATAAAGTCATGAATGAAGCATGTTTCCCAGATGAAGAGGGTCTTCCCCAAAGGAAAGGTACAGATCTAGAAAATGAAGAGTATCTGCAAGGAAATGCGACCCTCGATTTTATAGTGTTGAATGTAAAGCCCCTACACATGTCAGGTCCGTCTTCAATTACTGTTCTGCCAGTAAAAGGGAACTTGTGTGTCAGAAAAGAAGGCTCGGTACATTTGGGACACAGCGAGTGTAATACTATAATAGTGTTTAAGACAAAGGAAAGTCCTATTTCAGAGCATCACGACACACCTATTTTATTTGTGGCCAGACAGCCTATGTGCAATTGCCCTTAGACTGGGGTGGGACGTGTTACATATCATTTCTTTTACCACCCGTTTTCTTGGCCCCATCGAACTATCATCAAGATCTTCGACTCACACTTGTCAGACACAGACGAGGGCTCGGTGCCTCTGGCATTGACCAGACTGAGACAGCTTGGGAGCAATACACGGATTTCAACAAAGGATTCTTTTTCTTCATAGGTCCCGTCCAGAATAGTAAACTTATCCGCAGGCTAACAAGGATTCTAGAAACAGTTGCTAATGTGACTGCATCGGCCCTGGGGAATCTGACCCAGGAACAGTCCGCTATGAGACTGGTCGTTCTTCAGAATCGTCTTGTTCTTGACGTCATCCTAGCGGATAGGGGCGGAGCTTGTAGGGTCATTGGTTCTAGCTGTTGCGTTTTCATTCCTAATACCGCACCGTCTGTATACAAAGCAATAACAAGGCTCCACAAGATTGCCCAAAACATACATCAAGACCCAGGCACGTGGACTTGGTCCAGTTGGCTCTGGGGATTAATATCGGCTTGGGGATGGAAAGTGTTGACCGTCTGTGGGTTGATACTATTAATGATATTCAGTTGTTGCCTATGTCTGCAGTGTGGCCCGGCCATTTGCGGCCTGTGTGCTACTGCATGTGTTCCACATCCCCATTTACAGAGCATTGAAAATGGAAAAATAATGCTGCAAGAACAGATCGACTGTCTCATGAAAATAGATGTGACATAAGGGGTCCACTAGGGGACAAGGAGGGAATGAGGAAAATAAAAATTTATGAGGCCTATATGTCCCCATGTGCCCCCCCCAACGCTTATGTGCACATGCATGTAACCTATGCTTTTCCCCTCCATGGCTTTTCTTTCATGCTGCTTATGCTATAAAGGTGGCCTGTCATCATCCAGTCTCCCATGAGAGAAACGACAAATCTGCACTGAGGCCTACACGCTTTGCATCATGTTTTCCCGCAGTTCCATTATTGTGGCTCAACCCGAGCCGAAAAGAGGTTTCAGGCCTCAGAACGCTCTGAAAGCTGCAGCTGCGTATCCTTGGCCTTGCACACTTGGGCCTCAGCCAAAGGGGCCCAGTCCGAGGTGCTGAGACAATATTGAGCACGGTTATCTGCTTACTCCTACCGAAACCGCATTCCTGCCTGGAGAAGGAGGGATAAACATAACATAACCCATCTGCAAAGGAGAAAGCCTAGCCTTTCTGTCTCTTTCTGTGAGATTGCAAAGCTCACGTCAGTAAAAAGCCCATAGCCCCCATGTAAGGCCTCTGCAGTAAATGAAGTAAATGAAGAAATAGATGCCACATCGGCTCTTGGTGATGGGCAACCTATGTCACCAATCAGTCCCTGCTCCAGACATCGGATATCAGATAAAACAAGATGTGCTGGTCGTCCTGACACTGAAGGCCTCACTGAAGGCCTCACTTCCAGACTCCCCGGTTGCACAGCAACCCTTCCCCACGTCAGTTACACGTCATGCTCGAGTTGAGCACAAGTAAGGCAAAGTTCCAGTACAATTCCAGCTGATCACGCAACCCCCTCCAGGTATCCACCCACCTATGACAAATTACCTATTATCATCAAGTGGACGCCCACATGGACGCCCACCTTCACGCCTACTTACACGCCCACATGCTCTTATCTCATTCTCTCTTGCTCTTCTGCTTACGTATATTATAGAAATGTATATATACTGTACTCTGTGAATAATGTTTTGAGAATACTTTGAGACCCTTCCTGATCCCTTGTGGTGATGGTACTATTCTCCCTATGACTCGAGTTATTGGAATAAAGCCCTTTTGAACCTGATACCACAGACTCAGCCTCTTGCTTTATGCATGATCATATTGATATTATAGAAAATCCGAGTTCGTAATATTTTATTTACGACAATATAGGTAATGCTGGGTGCTGAGCAGAATGTTCTTCGCACAACTCTCCACTCTGTAGGTAAGGCTGTCATCAGGGACGTGAACATTCACTGCTCACTAAGAGAACTGTAGGCATTTTAGATGATTGAAAATAAGCGAGCTAGATTTTGCTTGCCATTAAAATGAATAAATCTTACAGCATATGGCCAAATTTAATCCGCTTGCTCCCTGGGACATGCATAAAGGAACCGTGGCCTGAAATAGTTACACAAGGTGGCTCCCAGATACTTCTGCATCCAAAACATTGGGTCTTTTGGTGTAAGGACAATTTGCTGCACCAACAACAGACAGAAAACATAGAGGCAAATTCATTAGGTTACAGGTCGTCCTCTGTAATCTGCTGGAACCTCATTGGGGAGTCTGACAAGCCTTCCTGTTTACAGCAGCAACCTCTAGTTGTCCCATTTCAAGATGGTGTTCATGGCATAGTTTAAACAGACTAAAAGCACTTGTTCTCCAATGAGGGGCAGAGCCACAACAAGTCCCGGTTAATTCTTCCCATTCATAGCCGATGAGCAATGTCCTCATCTTACTAACCAATAATTTAAACTCCAGCTTCTGTAACATTGTGGAACTGGTATTCTAAAGTAGCCTAAACACAAAAAAGACATTAATAAACCACCCTGGCATAAGTTCATCTGTAGCCATCAAAAGTTTAAAATGGCAGCTCGCGGTGAGTTGTCAGCAGTAAAAATGCGCTTCATGGACTTGTGGTCCCCAATATACTCTCAGCAATAGATGTCTCAGAGGACTACCACAGTTTGCTATCCTCACCTTTAAGAATGTAAGCCATTCGAATGGCATCACCAATGGGTCATTGGGCCTTAGTATTGTACAGGACTATAATGCAAGTTTTTGCAGATAACCAGTGTAGAATAATAAAGGAATTGTAAGTTTTAAGAAATACTTTGCTTCTTTGCAGTGCTTTATAGACTTTAATGAAAGTGCACGCCAATATCACAAAGCACTGTGTGGGTAATTTAGAGTTTGGCAGAATGTACTCCACCGCAAACACGACAGCTACCCTGTCTGCCAAACTGACAGTCTGCCCTCCCCGCTTAAGGTTGAGAGGATGGTCAGCCCCTGAGAGGAGGGGGGCTCCGTCAACTAAAAGCTACCTCTGATGGCCGGACAGTATAGTACATCAGACTAAAGTCATCACAAATCCCACACTGTTTAGAATGTACGGTCTGATGGGGCTTTTGTTTGTCCATCATCGCCAGGGAATAACTGGCGATGGGGCACAGGCAAAAAATAGTGACCCCGCACCCTCACCATGAAAGAAAACTCTCAGGGTGTGGAGTCATTAATTTTTTTGTTAGTGATAAAGTTCCATTTTGGGAGGAAAAAAAATCTTAAGTCTGGAGCTCCGCCGTCAAAACCGATAGCAGCCGTCCACCCAACTTTTTGTGCCTTGAATGGAATTGTAATAATTGCAGTTCTTTTCAGAGTGCATAGATGACCACAGGGCCAGTGGTCATCTCTAAATAAGACAGACTACTGTTCATCACGGTGGCAAACTTTAAGTCCTTTGCCACCCAAACGGATGGTACTCTGTCCGCCAGGGTCTGAATCTGTTTGTATCTTGAACACAATGTGATTGACTCAAATCTGCCTATTTTATTGTATTTGAATATCTAGACTTGCACAGTATAGTCTAATTCCATTAATGTATATTGTATAATTTAACTTGCATATAGTAACATAATCTGTTTTGGAAGTTAATTGATTGACACTCATTGTTACTATGTTTATCTCTTCCATAGGTATATTTTTGGAATCAGTGGGAAATCTCTCAAACAAATTAGCAACAGACTTTACTCCTGCCGGATGGACTTTTTCCCTGAACTGGAATACAATATTTATCTGGCAGTTTCTGTGGTTTGGATATGCTCTTTCTGGGTTGTGTAGAAGGTATGTTTTTTGTTTATTTTACTATTAGCCTGGACTAAGAGTCCATCAGGTCGAGCAAATTCACAAGCTAGGAGTTGATACTATGGGTTTGTTAACCTCTTCAGTGCCCATGACGAGATAGTCTCGTCATGGAGCACGGTTGCGCTGTGCCCATGACGAGACTATCTCGTCATGAACCCCACCCACTAGTGCAACGCCCGGCACAGGAGGGGGAAAGGGCGTGGCACTGAAGGGGTTAACTTACAGTAGGAATTTAACTATAAATGAGTTCAAACTTTAAATTGCAAAGATTAGCTGTCTATCCATGTGCTTTAATTTGTTATGGGCAAATCAGGGATGGAGATATGGTCCACTATTTGTACTGTCAACTGTGGGACAAGGAGACACAAGTGCTGATCTTAGCTTTCACACTTGACTGAAGCATGGTCATGGGCAGATCTTTATTTCCGTGGGGGTCAGTTCTGTTTCTCTCTTGCCTCTTTCCTCTGTGCTCTCTTTTTTCTTTGCCTTCTCTGTCTTTTTTACAGTGTTTTTTCCTTTCTTTTCACGGCGTTCATCCCCCCCTGCCACTGCTTCCCCAGGGCCCCTCCAGTGTGTCCTTCCTACCTCCGAACTTACCCGCCCTCCCCTGATCCCTATTTAATGGCGGCTGCTGCATGGCAAGACCACTGACCTGGTCAGTGTGACAGCTCTACCCCGCGCAGCTCCTCCACTGAGTGTTGTCCCCTGAGCTCACTGTTGCAGGGTGTTCGAGGCCCTCCACCCGCAGGCTCCTACCTGCGCTTCATCCCTGGTTGTTCAGTGGAAGAGCACTCTGCTCTTCTTCTGTTCTGCCTCTACCTCTCTTGCCTCTTTTCTCCATGCCCTCTTTTTCTCCCTTGCCTCTTTCCTCCGTGCCCTCTTTTTTTCTTCCTTCTCTGTCTTCCCCTTTTTCTACCGTGTTTTTTTTTCTTTCTTTTTGCTGCATTTTTTCCCCCTGTGGCTGCTGCCTCCATGGTCTCTCCCCCCTTCAGTGTGTCCTTCCCGCCTCCCAGCGGACCCACCCCCCATCACTACTTAATGGGGGCCGCTGCGCAGCCGCACAGATAGCGCACAGAAGGCGTGTCATATGCAAGCCCGTCTGCTCCGTGACCCGACCGCAACCAGTGCCAGGGACCTGGGTCCTCTAACCCGCCTCTGCTACGACTCCAGGACCCTCCAGGCTCTCAACCTCGGAGGCAGCAACAACTGCCAGCTCTCGACGCCGAACAACACCCGAGGCCTTCTCTCCTGTCTACCCTGCCGTCGCACCTTAAACCCACCTCCGTACCCCAGCAGCATCTCCCAGTCTACCAGACATCACCGCTCACAAACCACTCAACTGCATCCTCCTCGACGTATGTGTCCTACACAAGCACGTCATAGAAATCTGGGACCTCCTCAACACCGATGTTGTCCTCCTCACAGAAATCTGGACCAAAGCTAACTCTTCACCCAACATTCCAACAGCCATTCCCGACGGATACAAGATCCTCTGCTAGGACCACCCCATCCACCCAGGACGAGGCATCGCCATCGTTTAGAAAAGCACCTTCAGCATGAAGACCACCGTCCCGTACGACCCTCATGGAGCACCTCCACTTCCAGATCAACCCTAAAACGACTCTCTGTAGAACCCTCATCTACAGGCCGCCCGCCTCCAGCGCTCCTTTTACAGACGCCATCACCGACCTATTCACACCCTATGCCCTTGCCTCCACAGACTAAGTCCTACTCGGAGACCAAAACTTCCACCTGGACAACCACGATGAATCAAACACTGCCTCACTCCTAGAGAGCCTAGCCAGCATAGGACTGAAGCAACTAGTCACTGCCCCCACGCGCACAGCAGAAGTCACACTGGACCTCGTCTTCAGCAAAGGAAACCGATTCTCCTATAGCCACACCATGGAACACCTCTGGACAGATCACCACTGCATCCATTTCTCCTTAAAAAAAAAACACCGTACACAAGTATGCCCACCGACTGCCCTGCAGAAGCTGGAACAAAGTCACTAAAGACCTGCTTATTTCCTCCCTCATCAGCACCCCACCACTGCCTACGCCAGACGCAAACACCGCAGCACGCGACCTCCACCGCTGGATCACAACCTGCCACTGACACACTCGTCCCCTCAAGAAAGTCGCAGGAAGACACATCAAGAAAGCAAGCTGGACTCGACAGGACATGGAGTAACAACAAAACCCCAGAAACACGTGGCACCTACAAAGCAGACACCACCGCACACCACCATCTCATCAAATCCACAAGGAAGAAATCCCTCCAAGACAGAATCCTCACCAATGCTCACAATACCAAATAACTCTTCTCCGTCAGCAAGGAATTCGAAAAACCTGTAGCGAAACAACAGATGTCCCACCCTCCCAAGACCTCTGCAACAGACTGAGCACCTTCTTCCACCTTAAGATTAAGATGATCTATGACAACTTCAAAAACAAAGACCTCCTCACCATTCCGGCTCCCCCTCCATGTGACGCCACCCAAGAGACCCTGCTCAAATGGAATCTAGTCACGACAGAAGACACCTCGAAGACCATGAAAAGCATCCTCTCCGGAGCACCCTCAGACCCCTGCCCACACCACTTCTTCCACAGAGCCGCCTTGGCTATCACATCTGAACTACGTTTGACGATCAACTGCTCCTTCAAGTCTGCCACCTTCGCACTACCCTGGAAACACGCCAGAGTCAACCCCCTCTTGAAGAAACCCTCAGCAGACCCGACAGACCTCAAAAACTTCATGCCCATCTTCCTGCTTCCATTAGCAGCAAAGGTCATCAAAAAAGCCGTCAGCACCCAGCTAGCAGACGTCATCGAAGCTAACAACATCCTAGATATCTCCCAATCCAGATTCTGCTGCAATTACAGCCCCGAAATTGCCCTACTCGTGGCCACCGACGACTTCCGCACCCTCTTCGACCAGGGTGAAACGGCAGCCCTTATCCTCCTGGACCTCTCGGCTGCCCTCAACACCGTCTCCCACCGCACCCTAGCCACCAGACTCCACGAAGCCGGCATCCACGCCAAGGCCCTCGACTGGATATGCTCCTTCCTCACTGGCAGAACTCTGCTAGACTGACTCCCTCCCTACCTCTCGGAACCGACAGAGACCAACTGTGGAGTGCCCCAGGGCTCCTCCCTCAGCCCCACCCTCTTTAACGTCTACATGGCCCCCTTCGCAGCCATCATCAGGAACCACGGCTCAACATCATCTCCTACGCTGAAGACACCCAGCATATCCTCTCCCTCACCAATGAACCCAACATCACCAAACACACTTCCAAGAAGGGATGAAAGCTGTCACCACCTGAATGAAGAACAGCTGCCTGAAACTCAACTCTGAGAAAACAGAAGTCCTCATCCTTGGCTCCACCCCCTCTGCATGGGACGACTCCTGGTGGCCCCCCGTCCTTGACCTGCTTCAACACCCTCCGCATGCTTCGAAAGACGTTCAGATGGATCCCATCCGAATCCAGAAAAACTGTCACACACGCTTCCACCAGCAGCAGACTGGACTACGGCAACGCTCTCTACTCCAGAATCAATGAGAAACTCTTGCGCAACCTCCAGACCATCCAAAACGCCGCAGCCAGACTGATCCTCGACATCCCCTCTTTGCAGTCACATCACCCAATACCTCAGCGATCTCCACTGGCTCCCAGTCGAAGGAAAAATAACCTTCAGACTCCTCAGCCACGCAATCGAGGCCCTTCACTTCACCGTACCCATATACCTGAACAACTGTCTGTCCTTCCACGCACCCAAAAGACACCTCAGATCAGCCGATCTCTCTCCCACCACCATCCCATGCATCTACAAGGCCAGAACGGGAGAAAAGTCTTTTTCCTACCTCGCAGTCAAGGCCTGGACCTACCTCCCCCTCTACCTCTGCCAAGCTCCACATTGCCCCAGTTGAGGAAGGACCTCCAGACCTGACTCTTCAGATGACCCCAGCACTCAATGGAGCTACCCCCTCAGTGCCTTTAGACCCTCACAGGTGAGTAGTTGCGCTCTATCAACCCTGATTGATTGATTGATAGCGTGTAAATTAGAGTAAACTTGATCATAACTACTGTAAAATGGCCATACAGGTGCAGTTTAAACAATGAAAGCAGAGAGCTGCAAAAAGGAAGTTTGTCACCATTTCGATGAACTACTCACCGAGTATTACTTGTATATAATAATGAATTGCTATACTGAATAACATATTACACAACTAATTCTAACTTGGGAGGAGTTTATGTGAAATTGGAAAGGAGATGAAGAAATGGAGAAAGTGGCGAGAACCATCTAAAATTACTGCAAGGCATTGGGCTCAAGGCATTTAATACTATCAACATAAAGTCTGAAGTAACAGGCATGTATTAGTCCATGTTGTAATGTCACCGGAAATCCGCTAGACTGCAGATTAGCAGTCTAGCAGAGTGGCAACTGGGCTTTCTAGGGGAGGGGAAGTGGGAAGGGCATGAATAGGAAGTGAGGCAGAGGGGAAGGGAAGCCCTGGATGAAGAGACATTTCAGAGGCTAGCTCCAATATGAGTAGGCTATGAAACTAGCCAGGGGATCAGCAAATAAAGAAGTCTCCTAACAAGTTCCACCAACTCTTGCAGATTTCTGGGAGTGAGTCACTCCCGCCCTCTCCGTGGTCAGGATCAGACACACGTTTCTATCCCTGTTAGGGATTCACGAAGGTTTCATCAGTTGTCAATTAGGCACTTGTGTACTAAAGCATTTTTCCATAGACACAAAATGGGTAAAGCATTTGATACATCTAGCCTTTAGTTCTTAGATGTGTTGTAGGATTGTCGGTCACTCAAATATACATACTTTGTTTTATTCACCATTAAATAGACAGAAGAAGCTGACCCTCTGTTGAAACAAAGGAGCACGGTGGATTACCCCAATTTCTCACACATGGTGGTTGGTTGCCAGTGGTTAGGGATATGTGGCTAGAATACTGTCAAGCAATTTGGCGACAGATGGGGCGGCTCTCCATTTGAGCGAAGGAGCGTTGCCCCACTAATTAAAATGCCAGTTTTGCCCCAGAGGTGAATAAAGTTATGAAAGTTATTCAAGTTTTTAATATGATTGGCGGTGCTTAGCTGTTGAAAGGTAATAGGTGTAGAACATTTTATTAACAAAAGGCAACATATTCTTGAACCCCTATGACTTAATTAGCACTCTAAAAGTTGTAATTGGGTTTTCAGTTGTTTAACTGTTTTTTATTATCAGTTCAAAGTGATTGATATAACTCACCCGTCTCGATCCTTCAACGCACACCCATAAGTAAAAATATAAATTCTCAAGGACTAGTCCGTCATTACATGACCTACGTTCACCATCCACTCGCGATCCCTCTTAGTATATTGTATAGCATTAAGACTCGGAATAGCTTATTCTACCCACATCATGCCATCCTTCCAGTAAACATTAATACGCAATAACAGAGCTATATAGAAGGTGAGTATTTATTATGGCTCATTGCAGAGCTCTGTGGTGAGCGCCCACCCTCCTCCAGGAGTGATATTGGACTTCTCAGACTGTCATAAAATGTGTATCCAAAAGGTCAGTTGCAGATTCAAGTGTTACAAAGAAATTAGCTTCATCTCTGTATTCTATACAAAACTGGCCACATAAATCAGTGCATATTTTGATTCCATTTTCTGCAGCTTCTTCACTTCCAGAAAGCATTGCCTGACTTCCTGCACTGTTGCATGAATGAGCCTTCATATTCTAACTTCTCCTTCCAATGGAGTCCAGATTGGATTAAATCTCTCGTGGCATTACTTTTCATTTCTAGGTCAACACTTTTACTTGCCTCGGGACTGGCATCTGATGGGCCGGTGTTACATTGCAACGATAGGGCACCTTGACTGACCAGGAAGCAGTCCTGACGTGAGTGGTTTGTCGTTGTTAGACTATGTATACCATTGGTAGAGGCTAGGCTAAATCTAATATTACTTTCACTTCTGGGTCAGAAGTTTCACTTGTCTCAGGCTTGGCATCCAGTAGGCCCATAATACGGCCTTTTTGTTGAAATGCCAACTTCTCCGGTTCAGGATTTAGTTTCCAAGATTAGGGGAGATGAACAAGTGCCTATGTTCCATCCTCAATCTTCTTCTTTTTTTCAATTGATTTTAGGATTTACTTTACCCATTATCTCTTTAGCAGTTGGGGCTTGTCTGATCGATTGCACTCATTTATTCCTGCAGTGTACCAGATCTTCCAAGAGCCTCATGTAAGGAGTGCCATCCATGACAGGAAGGAGATTTAATTATTCTACTTGCCTGTGAGCACCACCTCAGACCCAGTGTTGAGAAGAAATGTAGGAGTGTATGTCCATATTCAGTCTGTGAAGTATGGTGTAGCCTAAACAGAATATATCATTGGCTTAAGAGAATGAGAACTCAACTCCTTGATTCACTGTTCGAACTCAAGAGAACATGGCCATCAGCATCACACACTATTAAAACATTCACCTGTATAATTCACTTGCAGACAAGCCCCCTATAAACAAAAAATATTTACCCAACTATTTACAATAACTAAAAATCCATAACCAGCTTGCCTGTGAAATCAAAACATCTTTGAAAAAAAGTTATTGCATTACAACGTTGTGCTCCTCTTGGCAGTGACAATCTCATTGTTCATTACTGTCTGTCTTCCACATCAGCCAGAGAATCACCAGAGTCCTTTTCAAAATATGCGATAAGGCCCTCACAGCAGGGACAGTTGCAAGATAAGGCAATAATTGGCAGAAGGAAGTAAACTTCACAGAGCACTAAAAGGGGTACTGTAATCCACAGATGTTGCTGCCATGCATGTACCAAGAAGATGGTTGTCCTTTCACAGTTGTCTGGGGCAGCAGTAATATTTGCATTGTCCATGGCCCAAACCTACCAGTAAGGGTGGGACTTACCTTTTGTGCAGTTAGAACTTAGCACAGCATTCAACGCTGAAGAACACGCAACACCATTTCCATGGCTTTCCATACAGCTGGTGACATGGACGCTGCCATGCCATGGTACCTTTCGTTTAAGGATCTGATACAGTGTCTCACGTTAGACCCTTTCCTACTTCAGTATTAGTGTGCCTGTCAGCAATACTCGTCTTTAAAAGCTACCATACACTTCTCCTGGATACTGTTGGTAACCTTAGTCTCCTCTCCAACTCCTGTGATCTGGTGCCAGGAATTTATAAAGGGATTGTATTTTAAAATTAAGGCTTGCATCAATTTTAAGTCTGATAACATAATGTATTCAGTTGGAATTTCTATCAATGTTGTCTTCCTAATGTGTGAAACTATAGGTGTCCCACACTTTACATGGCCTCCAGGTCTCTCAATGAGTCATGGGTATCATGTTGTCGATGTTTGTAGTGGAGCAACAGTCTCGTTTTCAAAGTTTCTCCAGAGAAGAAGATGGCCTCCTTCTGCATGAAATTCATATTTTCCTTTGGTGTCTCTACTTCAGTGTCTACCAGAGTGACCATGGAATAGTTGGGAATGTCCAGATGTAAAACCTCCCTCCTAACTAGGCTGTTGTGCCTAACTCTCAAAGGCTCTCACCCGTGGCCAAGAAGTGTTGTGTTCCCCTCCTCCGATAATCCACCAAGGACCAGCAGATATGGATTGCAGGCCATCATCCTTATAGGAGATAAGGACTGAAGGAGGAGAAGGAAGCTTTCGGGCTGCAGGAGACACCTGGGCATATCTATATAGCACGCCTCTGAATGTTGTCCATCATAAATGCATCTAGAATACCCCCACCCCCTTAAGGGTTTTTTGCATTCTGTCTTGGTTGTTCAGTTAGAGGTGGTCGGGCCAAGATGGTAGTGGTGATCCGGTGGGAAGCTGTTGAACTTGTCGCTATCTTGGGTCTTGAACCTTTTTGGAGTGCTTGTACTGGGAAAAGGGGCACGCAGGTAATTAATTACCTCTGTTCCACACCAGCTATGGAGTATGAGATTAAATGAAAGTCAACAGTGTGTGTGTGTGTGTGTGTGTGTGTGTGTGCGTGCGTGTGTGTGTGTGTGTGTGTGACTACGGCCCATGCTTGACTCGGAGCTGGTGGACACGTGCCGGAGGACGTGAGTAACACCGACTACAAGATACAGGTAGGGTGGTGCTCCCAGTCGGGGTTCGAGAGGTGTGCTACGGCTTACCACAGGGTGTTGGTATTCAACAATTTCACCTCGCGACATATAGGCCGCCATTTCCATAGAAATTGTTCCCACTCAATTAGCAGGATGTCAGCTGACACGCTGAAAGACCAGGAGGCAGCGGCAGCTGAAATGTTTGATGATACACGATCTCCTAACATTTCGATACCCACTCATATGTCAACACAGGACAATAGCATTATTAGCCTAAGAGACAAGATTAAAAATCTGGAAAAGCTGATGAAGCAAGAACAAAGCAAGTAGGGGGAAGGTAAACCATTACAAAGGTACTTAGATGTGGGCAGGATCTCACGGGGGCTAAGAATACTGATTGACCCCAGCTACGAGAATCCGGACCCTTGCATGATGAAGGAGTGGGCCGAAACTAACTTGGAATCGTCAAAAAACAAGTTACCATACTGGTTAAATATGCGGAGAAAGATAGAACCAGACTGCAAGAACAAATTGAGACAATCAATGATGAATTGAGTCAGATGGGGCAGAATGAAGAGCTGAACAAAATGAAAGATGAGATGACTAAAGGATTGCGCAAAGAGGAAGAAAAAATTTGAGAGAGAAAAAAGTATACATTTCATAGGGATAAAATGGACTACGAATGTAGACGCATTTTCACATTTGCCAGAAAATACGATTACCATAAAGTCTCTAAACTTGGCGGATCTAATGGCGCAACATCCAGCACATCAACTAATAGGGAAAGACACGTCAACACATCTAATTCCAATTTAAGCTCCGCAATAGAAAGCGAAACAGAGCAGGACCCACGGAACACAAGGGCAACGCCAATACCGTCTAAATTATCACTTGTGGCAGAATTAGATTTTTTATGTCTGAATCGAAGACAGACCCTGTGTCCAAGAGTACAGGGCAACAAGTCAGAAAAAGCAGATCCAGCAGGCGCCGGGAGAGGAGAAAGGCGCATCGAAAACGATGGCAATCCCAACAAAAAGCCAACTGCACGCAGGTGGAAGAAGAAGTAATGGACAGCCTTACTTACAATCGCACTGTCATTAATCTTGCTAAAGTTGATCTTCATAAAGCGGAAGAGCAATTATTATCCCTAGGTTTGTCTTACTGCCCAGAAAGTTTGTTTAATTATGGACATCTTCAAAAGTGTGCGCAAACTCAAATTGAAAAAGTTCCAAGACAGTGGAGAACACACAGCGCAGTGAAGTATCAACATCGCAATCGCTCCTCTTAAACCTAACAGTATCAGATTTACCAGTAACACGAGACTTACAAGAATTAGCCTAGAAAGTGAAACGTATAACTCGCAAAATCCTAATCAGGGTAACCAGGATGACTTGACCACTACTATTACAACCAAGCTCAGCCCAACAATTACGCCTTTTAAACCCAGGTCAACTTTCAATCCCATAACTCCCAGAGATGCAATTGATATTTTTCATGAACAAATTGTAACAGGAATTAAACATCTAACCCATAAAGTACAAGGAACAAGAAATGAAAAACATAACAAACAGGAATACCAATACCATCAACTTATAACCAAGCTACGGACCAATACCCAAATTATCATACACAATTCAGACAAGGGAGGAAACCTTGTAATTTGGGGAAAAGAGGAATAAGTGGAGGACAATTTTCGGATAGAAATTGCTACAGGAAAACAGATATGCTATCTTTAAAGTCCATTTACAATGAATATTACAGCAAACTATTGGCATGGAAGAGTGCTGGCCTCACAGGAATATACATTTAACAAAAAAAAAAGCCGACAGTTCCCATCATTTATTTTATACCCAAAATCTATAAAAACCCATTAAAGTCACCGAGAAGGCCAATAATATCAGTACGGTACAGTCTATTGGAGGCATCATCACAGTATATAGACTTCTTTTTACAAGACGACGTTCGGCAACTCCATCCTATATCAGAGACACAGGTTACTTTTTGGCCAAAATTCTGGATTTTGGGTGGAAAGATGACTTGCTACTAATAACTCTCGATATGTGACAGCGCTATATACAAGCATCAATCATCAAGATGGACTGAGGGCCCTCCAACACTATCTTAACAGCAGACCAACGGCTATGACACAACATAACAAAATGCTTGACAATATGGTGGAATTCTGTTTGTACAATAATGGGGTCGATGCCGATCCTGTATTTTTTTATTCCGTACGACTCGTATCCGTAATTTTCTCCTTACGAATAGTACAAGTCCCGTCCGACCCGTGAAGTACGATTCGTACGGGAAAATTCATACGGATCGGCCCAATCCGTACGAATCGGATCGGGAAAAGTTGTACGAGATGGACCCGGACACTTTTCCATACGAATCGTAAAAATACAGTCCGACTGTACAAGTACGATCCGAACCGGTTTTCCGATTTACGAATCGTACGGAAAACGTCCCGTACACGAGGAATGACTTTACCCGCTATGAAGCAAACTTTGTACGACTCGTATCCCGGGAAAAATTGTTCCCGGGGTGCGAGTCGTACAGGGGTACGAGTCGTACAGGCCCCCCCATGCATATGTACGCACCTTACAACAACATCGCGTATGTACGCACCTTACAACAACATCGCGTACGTACGGTGCATACCCCAACAGCGCGTATGTACGCACCTTAGAACAACATCGTGTATGTACGGTGCGTACCCCAACACCGCATATGTATGCACCTTACAACAACATCGCATATGTACGCACCGTACATATGCAATGTTGGGGTACGCACCGTACATACACAATGCATGGGGGTGTAAGCCTGTACGACTCATACCCCTGTACGATTCACACCCCTGGGAATGTGTCGGAGTACGACTCGTACCGCGGAGAACGTCGCGTATGACCGAGTCAGACACACAAAAAAACTGAAGCAAATACAACGAAACGAGTCATACTGAACCACGGATAGCACAAGGAGGGTCTATTCGACTCACACAACACCACAAAACACGTCTGCAGTGCACAACACATGGAAATGACTGACCTGGCCTCATCCAAACAGGTAAACAGAGGGGCAAACTCACAACCACCCCTTATAACACACCCACCAAAAATTCAAACTGAGGCCCACCCACAAATGGACCAATAAAAAGTGCCCACACACACAAACCATGAGCCTTTGCAACAGACTCACTGCGGCTAGAGAGCACACACCAACAACTGCACCCATCCACCTTAACATATACACCTTCACACACCCTCCTTCACACATACCCCTCTTCACATTCCGAGCCACACCTGCACATTCAGACCCACACACCCACAACCATCCACACCCTCACCCCACACCATGCCCACAGACAAGAATCCAAAGTTCACAAGGGAGGAGCTGGAGATCCTTGTCAATGAAGTCATCATAGTCGAGCCACAGCTGTTTGGAACATTGGTCAGACAGACCAGCATAGGCGAAAAATCACGCCTGTGGCAGAGGATCGTCGATAGGGTGAATGCTGTTGCACCCATCAGAAAGACCAGGACGGAATGCCAAGCCAGGTGGTACGATCTGCGGAGGTCAGTCAAGCGAAAAATGAATGACGACTACGCCCAGAGCAACATCACTGGAGGTGGTGGGCCCCGCAGACCAGTACATTTCCATCCCTGGGAGGAGAAGGTGATGGCCCTGCTTCTGCCGGTGGGAGTACATGGACTTCAAGGACTTCCAGAGCCTGGTGAGTACACAAACAACTTATGTAACATGGGGGTAATGGCATCCACACCCCAACTACACAAAATGCATGCAACTACCCCCAAGCCCTCACCTGCCAGAACCACAGTCAAAAACAACGCTAATGC
Source organism: Triturus cristatus (assembly GCF_964204655.1). Classification (NCBI taxonomy): domain Eukaryota; kingdom Metazoa; phylum Chordata; class Amphibia; order Caudata; family Salamandridae; genus Triturus; species Triturus cristatus. The sequence continues at coordinate 303,199,932 of NC_140594.1, read as the reverse complement.
CACTAACATGTGTATGCCCCATTGAGAAAGCAAGGCCATGCTATGTCCCATGCTACACGAAGCACTAACCCAAGAATGGATGTCCGGTATGCTGGGAGGGTGGGTGTCACAAAACGCATTGTTGAACTCCAAATCAGACACAATTGCCCTCATCCCATATGGCCCAGGTACATACCCATGCACTATGCGCAATGCACAGGGACTGGGAAAGTACTGACAAGATAGCTGACACTTGGCCCTGGTGTAGGCAGCACAAGGCCCTCCTGTGACCAGTGCAAACACAAACCACAAGGTCAGATATCTAGGACAGGAACTCACACTCACTGTCATGGCAGCATGCTCCATGGGGGGACAGCTACATCACCTAGGAGCCCCAGTGCCAAATCACACTACACCCACCAGCAGGCCCTGTCACACACACCCCTTACACAAGCAGACACCCCCGGGACAGGCAATGGATTACCCACTGTCACAATGGACATGTAACACAACAAGACCAATACATAGCCGAAGAAGCATCCAAGCCGAAAATCTACATGTCAAAGACTCAGGAGAACATATCAATCTGTCCCCGCAACATACCCATCCACAAGTGAACATTGAGGAGAATGCTAGGCACATACAACTACCTGGAGGAACAGTGCCAACTTGAATGTGTATGAAACATGGATGTTGCATGAAACAGCATTAATATTTGCTTGTCTCTCATAAACATGGCAACGTGATGAATCTCCCCCCAACAATGGGGGTGAAGAATCACAGTCCCAAGCTCGGGAGGAACCTGATCCCACCGGCAGCGACGCCTCTCAACACTCCGCGGATGACCCCGACCGACCTGGACCCTCTGGTGTCCAAGCCCCTGCAGCACCTGGTTCAGGAACCTCTGTGCCAACCACCACCCCCATTCCTGCTACATCCCAGGAGACACCGAGGAGCCGTGCCCACAGTGAACAACTGAGCCAGTCTGACCAGGAGGGACAAGGTGAGCCGGGCACCCAGGAGGAGGCAGACAACACCGCCACTGCTATCCCTCAGGGGTCCCGTAGACCCGATGTGCCCACAACGGCAGCCCAGGCTCGTGTGGGCAGGGGTGGTGGGAGTGTAGGCAGGTGGAAGCGAGAACCTGACCAGCCAGCAGAAGGGACCGGTATGTCACACATACACAACATCATGGACGCATACCGGCGTGACACCCGGGAGTTCAGCCAGGTAGTGGGGACCCTCACAGAGATAAAGGGGACCATCACAGAGATGAAGAACCAGCAGGCCGAGCAACACGCCAGTCAACAAGAACACCAAGGACGGATGGAGGCAAGACTGGTTGAGCTCCTGGCGGTGCAAAGGGACATAAGCCATTCACTCCATCGGATCGCAGACAACATGGGCAACCCTCCCTGTGCCACCAGGCGAAGACCACCACCAGCCACAGGGAGGGAGGAGGAGGAGGATTCGTCCGACGGAGCGTCCCGAGCATCGTCAAGGCCTGCATCTGAGGGTCCCCCGAGGAAGGTGGGTCGTCCACGGAAAAGACCGTGAGAGGCAGCGGCCCATCCACTTCTCCCAGGTCACCTGGCCTGGAACCTGGCCTTCATGTGCGACAGCATCACCTCATTGACTGACATTATCTGCCACATGGACTTGCTGGTCACAGTTTGACCAATGATGCCAAACACTGTGGTCTGGACTCTGCTGCCTTCAAATGCCAAGGATCCCATCTCCCCCTGTGAACTTTGGATTCTATGGTCCCTGTATTGCACCTTTTTCTTTGCACAAATTACGCCCCAGACCTATTATACAAAAAAGAATTATTGAAATTTTATGTTGCATTCATTTAGCATGAGTCCACAACATACGTGTGGGGATATGTCAAAGTATGCCTGAGTGTGGAACTAACTCCAGCCATCCATACACTGGGATCTGAGTCCGGTCGAGGACACACATGGGTCACAATGTATCATCAAATACAGACATGGAGCCCAATACTCACCCGTGATGGCCTCAAGCTGCTCAGGGGGGGCTTGCAATACTTCTCGGACAGACCAATTTGGAAGAGTATCATGAAGGCCTAGAGCTAATGGGTCATGTGGAGGTGCTCGGGGAGGGAGTCCCAGGTCTGTTTGGAGAGGTGGGAGAACTATCTCCTGCATGCAGTTGTTCTGTGGATGTGATGAATGGTGGCCAGGACAAGGATGGCTGCACGGAGTTGGGCCAACGGGGTGTTGGATGACAGACGTCCAAGGTCGGCTTTGGGTCTGGGGTTGTGGACTGCCTCCTGAGTGTGGTTGAGGAGTCTGAAGGTGATCCTGCAGCAGACAGTGAGCCATTGTAGCTATCTCAGGTGGGCGATGATGTGGCTCGGGTGGGGGATGTTGAAGATGAGGTGTGCGGATGCACCCTGGATGTGGACAAGTTCTCTTGCAGTTTTGCTGTTGTTCCTCCATAGAGGGCGGTGCTGTAGTTGACCCGGCTGGTGTTGTGGACCTGGGTGACGGTCTGTCTTGCCTTGGAGTGGATCTATCTGTGGATCATTTGCAGCATGCGGAGGGTGTTGCAGCATGAGGCACAGATGGTGTTGAGTTGCATGGTAATTGTGAGCGATGAGTCCATGATGAACACCAGCTTGTGTGCATGGCCACTGGGTACTGGTGCGGTGCCCAGGCCGGTGGGACACAAGGAGTTGACCCATCCATAAGGGGACAATCCTCAGATGATGACCTCAGTCCTGTCCAAGTCCAGCCTCAGGTGGCTGATGTTCAGCCATTCGTCAACGGATCTCATGCCATCTTGAAGGTTGGTTCTGGCAATGGCTGGGTCATTGGTGAGGGTGAGGAGCAGCTGGGTGTCAATGGCATACGAGATGATGATGAGGTCGTGTGCGCATGTGATGGTGGAGAGGGGGGTCATGGAGACATTTAAGATCGTCACGCTGAGAGATGAGCCCTGGGGCATGGGCCAGATGACCCCCTGGGCCTTGCTGGTGAGCTACTTGTTGATTTAATCCTGGGCCCTCCTCTGGATACCAGTGTTGGAGATGTGTGAGCTGACAGTGTGGTAGCACATGGTGTAGAATGCCATTGAGAGGTCAAGGGGTGTGGTCTCACCATTGTTGAGCAGGGCAAAGTTGTCGTTGGTGGTGGCAATGATGACGGTTGCAGTGGTGTGATTACTGTGGAAGATGGTCTGGTACCGGTTGCCTGGAGCTGTTTGCGTGGAGGAAGTTTGTCAGTTGCTCGTTGAGTGTCTTCCTGATGACATTTGCTGGGTAGGGAAGCAGGGTGATGTTCCAGGAGATCCTGAGGTACTGCCGTTCGTTGTTTAAGAGGGGTCTGGGTGTCTGCATGCCTCCAGCTCCCATGGAATGTGGCAAACTCAAAGGAGACATTCATGACGTGCTGGACGTGGGCTTCAAGGATGGGGAATGATGTGGTTGAGATGTTGTGTGGGAAGGGGACTGATGGAGAGCCAGAGTGGATGGTGCACATGAGCCAGGTGGTGTATTTGCTGCTGACGGGAGTCCAGAACCTGAGGGGGGTTTGTCCCGCGGATAATAGTGCTGTCTGCCTCTGTGTGCCAAGGCTGTCGTGTATGTCCATGAGCTTGCAGTGGTAGAAAGTTGCAAGGGATTTGATCTGCCTTGCAAGGGTGGGGTGTCTTTTGGATGGAGAGCTGCTGTCAGTTTACTCACAATGCTGATGAGCTCCTTGATGTCGTGTGTTTTGGTGCCTCGGCCCTTTCTGAAGGATCTCCACTTGTCCTTGCTGATGATATGGTGATGGCTGTGTGTGGCGTTTTCCAGGGCTGTAAGGTAACTGATGGTTCTTTGTGTTGCAAGGTTTGGACAAGAGTCTGGCTAGATCTGTATGAGTACATTAGGTCTGCCTTGTCCCAGGTGGCTTAACTGTTGTTGTGCTTCACAGGAAAGTCTGTCAATGTGGCGACTGGCGAGATAGTTGGATCAGTTGCTGATCCAGTGTGTGAGTTTGCAAGGTGTGGCGGTGGTGTTGGTTCGAGTGTTCCACACAGCTTGTCTGTGGTGACTTACATCAAGCATCTTTGGGGGATCGGTAGCGGTGTGTGGGGCAGTGTAGTGCTTGTCGGAGACATGGATGCAAACGTTGATGGACCAATGATGGATGGTGGTGTGGTTCTCCTCCAGCAAGAAGTTACTGGCCCCCAGCCACATGTAGCCTGTGGAGGTGAGGGCGTGCGTGCAGATGTACGTGTTGATGGCTTAGCAGAATTGTGGATGTAGGCCTGGAGATCTGTAGATGAGTGTTACTCTGAGGGTTGCCAGGGGGTTGGTGCGAAACCGGATTTGTGACTCTGAGGGTGTACTTGTGAATAAATTGCAATTCATCCTTCGGGATTGTTGGTGCCGTCCCTGCGGGTGATCTTGTATCCATCTGAGATGGCAATGAAGAAGTTGTGTGCTGAGGATGCTTTTATCCAGGTTACTGTCATGAAGGTGATGTGTGGGGCTGTTGTGTTGAGGAGGTTACAGAGTCCAATGGCGTGCTGGTGGACGGAGCGGGTGTGGAGTAGGAGGCACATGACCTGGTTGTTCTGACAGGGTCTGGAAGGCGGGGCAGCGCTGTGTAGGCAGTTTGAGTTGCACACTCAGCATGCAAAGGTGTCGTGTGTGCGCTTAGGGGTTGACTGATGGCAGGCGGTTGATTGTCTGGTGGACATTGCTTGGAGGGTGGCTGTAGCATGAGCCTGTTGTGTGACATGGGTCATGCAAGGACCAGAGGGTCGTGCACTGTGCACGTTGCAGGCGCAGACGGTCCTGCCTTTGGCACGGCGTTGGCGCAACAGTGGCACAGACAAGCTGCTGGCTGCATTAAGAATGGGTGGAGGGGGGAAGGGAGGAGCATTTTGGAGGCGTTTGGGTTGCAGAATCAGGGCAGTCGGTGGGGCGGTGCCACAGGTGAGGCAGCAGCAGGCAGAAGGGGTGAGAAACTAGGCAAAAAGTAGCACACAAAGACAATGAGGTCAGAAAGGCACAGTGCAACAGGTGTATGTAAAGGAAGGAGTGTCAGGTTACTCATGGGTCACTCCGAGAAAATGTAAGAACATTCACCAAAAATGACGGCCACAGGATCAGACAACAAAATGCGGAGCTGCGCACAGGAGACACACCGTCAGCAGGCGTTGACGTCCCGTTGTGGGGAGCAACCTGCACAAATAGATACACAACCAGGTACTTCATGCACAATAGAGATTATTAGCCATGAAGAACTGCATGCATGTTGCCGAAGTACACATACACTCATATGCTCAATCTTTGACAATTATGCCATAGATGACGCATGCAAACTGGCAAGAGATCTGCAGTGACAGAGATGAGGCACTTTGGATTGTGGTGAACACCTTTATTACACAAACTCACACAAAGGGAAATGCATCCATATGAACAGACTCACAGGTCAGTTGACATAACATGTGGGACATACGCTGGACCCCCCTTCACAACACGGATGTTGTAAATCCCAAATAACTGGCACACAAGTTAAGGGGATGAGCCAAACACATCCTGCTGCACACGGAGAGGCTGCAATTCCCCATAGAGCCTGTTGTTGTGATGTCCCACACTATGTCCACCCGTAGCATCCGCAATGTTTCAGAGGCAAGGTTTACACACATTGATGCCTTCATCAGACTCCACACTCCACTACAGATGACTGTCAAGAAGGGTGACTATCATGTCATGGGAGTGATGCTACATGTTATATGCTCCATGGTGAGAAGACATGTATGCATGGTACCACAACATGCACAGAAGCAGTCCCCACACATTCCCAACCCGTACCACTATCAAAAAGCCTTGCTGTAATCCTTACCCAAACGGACATTTCCACATGTCCGTGCATGGAACGCTGATTCAGCACACGTTGCAATCCTCATGAGGAATAGCAGGAGGACAAAGATGACACGAGCAGACAACAGGCGCAAAAACCTGGGAATGACAGACACACAAGAAGTCACCTAAAACAATTCTCGCCGCACACATGGTCAGTTACGAAACATGAACAATGTTGGACACATGCAAATTTCAAAGAAAGTCTCTCCGCAAAACTGTGTGGCATGACATCATCACTCGAGTGACACATCAGAACACACATCAAAGTCACTTTGCATTCAGTCAGCTGGACACACACATTGCAACACATGCCACTCAATGCTACAAGCTTGCACACTCATACCCAGTGACTCACCATTATGAGAAGAAGTTGCGTATGAGCTGACTCCGGATATCATCATCCTCCTCCTCCTCATCACTTGCCTCGTGACCAAGCCCTTGATCCTCCACGGGTAGATGTTCCTGCTCATCCGGATCCAGGATGAGTGGCACTGCCTTCTCAACTGCCATGTTGTGCAGCATGCAGCACACGATGAAGATTTTGCAGACCTTCTCCGGTGCATATGGGAGGGACCCGCCTGTCTTGTCAAGGCACCGGAATCGGCTCTTCAGGAGGCCAAACGTCCTCTCAATCACTCGCCTGGTCTGCCCATGTGCATTGTTGTACCGGTGATCTGCAGCTGCTCTTGGGTTGCGGAGAGGTGTCAGTAGCCATGGCATGTTGGGATATCCAGAGTCCCCTACATGGAAACATCATGTAAATAAGTGGGTCGGGAGATGCCGTAAGAGCCAAAGATACCGCAACACACAGGACAAACAGAGTATACCCACCAACAAGACATGCTCGTTCGTTGTGCAGCCGCAGCATCATTTGTGGCACCCTGCTACGCCTCATGATGTAGGCATCGTGTGCTGATCCTGGAAAACGTGCACAGACATGGGAAATCAGCATATTAGCAAGACACACCACAAGGGCATTTATTGAGTGGTAATGTTTTCGGTTGCGATACGCTTGCTCCTGTGCCTGTGGTGGTACTAGGCCTGGGCTAAAATTTCGTTCCGTTTGCGGAAATTGCGATAATTTGACATTTTTGCGTTCCGCGGAAAGCGCGAAAATGTCCAAATTTCCGCATTCCGCAGCTTGGCGATAATTTGTTTCTTGCTCGCCCTGTAAAATAATACATTCTCGCGCGCACGCGATCGCCTTACCTGAATCCCTGCATTTGCCGACAAGTTTTCTTGATCCGGTCGCGTTCTCCATGAGATGTTGTATTGTTTTTTGCCATTTGCGCCGTCTCGTGACAGTTCGCGCTCGCAGTGACGTCATGCGTCGCGCGATCACGTCTTTCTTCTCGCGATAATGCACCGCGAGACAACTGAAAACAAGATGGCCGCGCCCGCGAGCAACCACATGGGTAAGTTGGCGAGCCGCAACCATGCAGAAAATCTCGCGAACATGCGGGAAAAAAACTTCTGCATCTTCGCGATATTTCCGCGTGTTTGCGATAATTTTTAACATTTTCGCGATAATTTGTGAAAGTGGATTTCGCAAATTCCGCCCACCCCTATGTGGTACCAAAGCCACATGTGTCCCATCAATGGACCCAATGACATGGGGCATCCTTCCCAGGGCATAGAAATCACCCTTGACATCTGTCAACTCCTCAGGAGTAGGAAATTTGATGAATTCATCAAGGTGCTCCAACATGGCTGCCAAAACATCACGCAGGACATGGCTGAACATTGTCTGTGACATCCCACCAACATCAGCTATGGTCAATTGAAATGTACCTGTGGCAAAAAAAATTAGGGCTGCCATCACCTTTATCTTGGGGGTCAGCGTAGTAGGATACCTGTGTCGCGGTTGGAGGTGTGGTACCAGCTTGTTAGTCAAGTCCTCAATCAACTGTCGAGTGAATCTGTAACGTCGGATGCAGGCACGTTCCCTCATGGCAGCCAAGTCTGGCATTGGTCTTGGGACAGGCGGTGCCCTGCAGGACATTGTTTGGAATAATGAAGATTGAGAGTCTGCCAACATCAATGTCAATGAACATAGCACATGCTAAACTGCTACTAAACATCAGGTAACTATGGAGTCTGGTGTGTGCAATACATCCAGGACACATATGCCAGCTTGCTGGCACTCCTACGAAAAGCCAGATACACCTGTTGATTCTCAAGTCTACATGACATGCCCTGAAATGAGCTGGGGGCCAGTCTGAGTGAACAGCCAGAGATATCACTGGAATGACACACATCCACATAGCTGCATTGGAAGGATGTCATCTCATCCAGACAGCTGACTGCAAGGTACACACACAGGTCACATGGAATGTCAAATGTACATATCAAACACATTGCGATGAAGGGGTACATTTGACAACAAAAAAACACAGCCATTGAGACGACGCAGACATAGTTCCCCATCACACATGACATGTGTCCACAGGTCATCACACATCAATTGAGCAACTAGATGAGATGACCTGTGCAATATCACTGGCTGCCACACCTAGGGCCTGCACATGAAAGTATGCAATGACAATTACTTGATGGACATCCTTGTGCGACTCGTAGCCCTCCATTCCTGGCGTGTGTACGCCTCGTATCACCATTGTAAGCGTGTGAAACGCACCGTACCCCCGCATTCATTGAGTGTGTACGCCCTGTATCACTATTGTACTGGTGCCGTACGGGTATGTGTGAAACGCACCGTACCCCTGCATTCATTGCGTGTGTACGCCCTGTATCACTATCGTACTGGTGCCGTACCTGTACGTGTGAAATGCACCGTACCCCCGCATTCCTTGCGTGTGTACGCCCCGTATCACTATTGTACTGGTGCTGTACCTGTACGTGTGAAACGCACTGTACCCCCGCATTCATTGCGTGTGTACGCCCCATATCACTATTGTACTGGTGCCGTACCTGTCCGTGTGAAACGCACCGTACCCCCGCATTCCTTGCGTGTGTATGCCCCGTATCACTATTGTACTGGTGCCGTACCTGTACGTGTGAAACGCACCGTACCCCCGCATTCATTGCGTGTGCACGCCCCGTATCACTATTGTACTGGTGCCGTACCTGTACGTGTGAAACGCACCGTACCCCCGCATTCATTGCGTGTGTACGCCTCGTATCACTATTGTACTGGTGCCGTACGGGTACGTGTGCAACGCGCCGTACACATCCACTTCCGTTGTTGCGGTACACAGGGGTTGCTGGACACACCCCCCCAAGTGACCAGACCCTGGTGGTAATGTATGGGCTCCATATTATAGGTTTGGCTTTGTGTATGGGGTATGTTTCCTGCCCCTCACCCCCACCCTGGCCCCTGGGTGTTGTTCTCACCTTCTGCGGCGTGTGCGTCAGTTTCGGTGCACCAGGTCGTAGGCTAAGAGGACCGGGATGACACGTACGATGGGGTTCATGGCGTGTATGTCATGTACTGGGGCTCCGTTTGTAGGACTCTGCCTTTATGGCTGTTTTTGGCTCCCGTAAGAAAAGAGCCGTACGGAGTGCCGTAGGGACGAATCGTACTTGCTGGGCTGGAAACCGCTGCTTAAATACATCCGGACGTCGCGTACAGGCTGTTCCGGATCCGAATCGTTGTTTTTTTTTACGGTCTTTTGTACGATTCGTACGGAAAGAGGCTTTCTGTACGAATCGTACTTCGTAGGTTGTATGGAAAGTTTACCGGGTACGAGTCGTACAGAGAAAACGCTCCGTACAACGATTCTTACAGCCTTTTTCCAGGATTGGAATCGGCCCCAATGTGTTTACGTTTCAGAATGTAATTTTTCAACAACTACGAGGGGTTGCAATGGGGGCCAGCTTCTCCCCCAGCTATGCCTGTCTTCACATGGGCTGGTGGGAGGAGCTGGTACTCAGGAAATCTCATGAAATGTATTTTAAAGATAATGTCAAATTGTGGCTGCTGTATATCGATGATCTTTTTGTAATTTGGCAAGGGACCTTGTCAAGTGCACAGGAGTTTATCAAAAAGTTGAACATCAATCACATCAATCTCAACTTCACAGCAACCATCAGTGCGGAAATGGGGAGCTTTTTAGATGTCCAAGTGTGTGTTAAAAACAATAAGATCAAAACCAAATCATATAGGAAGCAGACTGCAGGCAAATCAGTGCTGCATGCAACCAGCTCCCATCCTCGACATCTAATACACAGCATCCCCTATGAGGAGATGCTAAGATTAAAAAGGATTTGCAGCAATCAAGATGACCTTAGGATAGCACAATTGGCAAGCAAAGCCAGGTTTTTGGCTAGAGGCTACTCCAAGAAATGTATCAATATGGCTATCACCAAGAGCAATGCATTATTGAGATCGGATTTACTTGCGAATAAAAGATCAGATGTATCTAGTCACTCCACTACCAAGATGAACACAGGGGAAAGTGATGTTACTTTCAGAATGATTTTAAAGTACAGCAACCAAAATAGGGCGATCAGGTGCATCATTAAAAGAAATTGGCCTATGGTGCTTAACCCGTTCGCTGCGTGTGTCGGCCAACGGCCGTCGCGAGCACTACCTCTGTAGTGCTGCGCACGTCCGTTGGCCGACGCGGTCCCGCCCGCGCACGGAAACATCCGCACCGTGGCAGATTTTACGCCGCGGTTAATGAGTTAATGACCCTATTATAGGCCATCTATTACCAAAAAATTTAGCCATCACATACAGTAAGGCACCCACAATGAGGGACAGTTTGGTCAAAAGTAATCTCGAGAACCAAACAGCAACAACATGGCTTGCACAACGCAAAGGATTTTTTAAATGTAAAATGTGTAAAGCCTGCCACTATGGCATCAATAAAACAACATACATGATCCCCTTTGGAAACCAGGAATGTCACATCACTAGACCGTTAACTTGTAGGACTGACCATGTCATCTATGTGCAGGAGTGCACATGTGGCCTACGATATGTAGGAAGTACTATACTTCAGGGCCGCAAAAGGATCCTCCAGCATATACGTGCCATCAAAAATATGGATCATTCCTACCCGGTAGCATGACATTTTGGTGAATGTCACACATCCGATCCAAATGATTTAAAGTACTACCTGATTGATTCCGTACCACCAAACAAAAGAGTAGGAAACCGTGAAAGCATGCCACGTAAATTGAAAACCCGGTACATCATTGAGTTACACTATAAACATCCGGGTGGATTAAGCTCCACGGAAGACCGCTATACTTGTCTGTAAACAAAAGAGAAGATAAGACAATGCACCAACATGAGGTGGTATCGATTGAAAGAGATTATGTTTTCATACATTTTAGACAAATAATGAATTTAATCCATAACTCAAGCTGCCCTCCCAGTCGTAATTTACAGTTTTAAACTAATTTTAGCCTTTTTGCACTTCTGTGAAGCTGTGGAGCGCGTCATGTGATCAAGGCCCTTCGGGGCTGAAACGCGTCATGGCTGACTGCTGCTAAATGGGAAAATAAAAAAATTTGCAAGCACCTATTTGACGGTCCGTGCTCCAGACTTTGTGGAAAATTCACAACTCGTGAGGTGGAGATTGCAGGATGTATATATATATAAATATATGTGAAGAAACGAAGGATGCCATCGATTGGACCGCACACCAAGGTAGGTTAAGCACAGTTTTAATGCAGGTAGCAGTGTGGATACAAGAAGGTCAGGAAACATTTGCTGAAGCTACCTGACGCGTTTCGGGCTGGACGCCCTTGTTCACAGGTCTTCAGGTTAACAGTTCAACAATCACAGCGCCCTTTTTAAACACAGAAAGTTCCGCCTCCTCAAGTGGAGTGCATCATGGGCTTCGTAGTGCTGTACACCCTAGTGGGTCTAACTGGGAACCCGCTTCTTGCATTTTCTCCCCCATGTGGGTTGCCTCTCTGATCAACCTCGCGTCGACACTGCAAAATCCTTCCCCACATCACAGGCCCTCCTTGCAAGCCGATCACTCCTCTGCGTCGGCTCAAGTCCGCTTTCGCAGCAGTGCAGGTCCGCGACCGGTCGAGCCACAATTATGTGAAGAAATGAAGGATGCCATCGATTGGACCGCACACCAAGGTAGGTTAAGCACAGTTTTAATGCAGGTAGCAGCGTGGATACAAGAAGGTCAGGAAACATTTGCTGAAGCTACCCGACGCGTTTCGGGCTGGACGCCCTTGTTCACAGGTCTTCAGGTTAACAGTTCAACAATCACAGCGCCCTTTTTAAACACAGAAAGTTCCGCCTCCTCAAGTGGAGTGCATCATGGGCTTCGTAGTGCTGTACACCCTAGTGGGTCTAACTGGGAACCCGCTTCTTGCATTTTCTCCCCCATGTGGGTTGCCTCTCTGATCAACCTCGCGTCGACACTGCAAAATCCTTCCCCACATCACAGCCCCTCCTTGCAAGCCGATCGCTCCTCTGCGTCGGCTCAAGTCCGCTTTCGCGGCAGTGCAGGTCCGCGACCGGTCGAGCCGCAATTATGTGAAGAAACGAAGGATGCCATCGATAGGACCGCACACCAAGGTAGGTTAAGCACAGTTTTAATGCAGGTAGCAGCGTGGATACAAGAAGGTCAGGAAACATTTGCTGAAGCTACCCGACGCGTTTCGGGCTGGACGCCCTTGTTCATATATATATATATATATATATATATATATTCACTGAAAAAACCATAGGTTTCAGGGGCGTTATAGTTAGCTGGACTTTTCACTTGTACAAAACCATTGAAATTCCCCCGTTATAGTTAGTTCAGCTAACTATAACTCGCGCGCCCGCAATGCACTGCTGATGACGTCACATATTACATCACTCATGACATGGTCAGTGACATCACTCATGACATCACTGATGACATCTCAAATGACATCACTGATGACATCATCCAGTGAATGTGTGTTTTTCTAAAAATTAAATATGTTTTATATATGTATATCTCAAGGTCGATGGAAGAATAAATGGGTATATAAGTGTCTAAATGGATGATTTGTTTTTGAAAAATTGATTGTGTAACTGACTGATTAAGTGTATCATAGTGAATACATGGCTTAGTGAGTAATGTTTAAATATGTAAATATCTGTATCAGTCTCTCACTTTGTGTATAAGCGGCTGCATGGGTTGGTGAGTAGCTACATGAGTGTCTATATAGGTTATTAGTTGTTTTTTTGAGTATCAGTCTGAGTGTCTGCATGGTTCGGTGGGGGGTATTACGTAGTGCATATGTGCATGAATGAGTGACTCACTGTTTGTATGTGTGGAAGACAGCATGTGTGCAGGACTGTATGGGTGGATGTGTGTGTGTATGGGTGTGTTAGTGAGTGAATGACTGTCTCAATAGTGTCTTTATGAGTAACTACATATGTTGTAAACTAGTATATGTGACTATTGGTGTATATAAGTGATTATATGTGAGAGTGAGAGATTGAAAGAGTTCCTGTATGAATAAGTATGTGTTTCTATAAGTGATTGTTTAAAAGACTAAGTATGTGTAAGTTTCCGTAGAAGTAAGTGTGGTGGTGTGTGTATAACTGTATATGCAAGTAAATGTATGTTTGATTCTTTATTAGCATGAGTGACTATATGTGTGAGTAACTCTATGGATGAGTGGCATTGTGTAACAGGATGTATAGGTGTATGAGTACATATGATGAGTGAGTACATGTATGAGTGACTGTATAGGACTGTTGGTGAATGAGTGGATGTGTATGTGGATCTTAGAATTACTGAAGAGGTTGTTGTAACTGGTATTGGTATGTCCATTGTTTTGAAAATTTTAGTCTCTATTTTTGAATGTGTGTATCAAAGGTTATATTAGGGTGAGAGGAGGTCTGCCACTCTATCACAAGGATGATGTCATCAGTGATGTCATCGGTGATGTCATTTGAGATGTCATCAGTGATGTCATCAGTGATGTCACTGACCATGTCATGAGTGATGTAATATGTGATGTCATCAGCAGTGCATTGCGGGCGCGCGAGTTATAGTTAGATGAACTAACTATAACGGGGGAATTTCAATGGTTTTGTCCAGCTAACTATAACGCCCCCTGAAACCTATGTTTTTTTCTGTGAATTTCAAAGGTTTTTTAAATGCTAATTTCTAACTATGCCTACAGAGATAGGACATGTGAAGAAAGAAGAAAAAATGCACAGAAAGAAAAAAAAGAAGTGCAGAAAGAAGCAACAGAAGTCCTCAAAGACGAAGAAAAGTGCAGGAAGAAGGATAACGCGCAGAAAGAACAAAAAGAAGAGCAGAAAGAAGCCTTGTTGCAAAATCATCCTGTACCCTCAACTTTTTCAGACGGATACTGGTGGTAACTGAGTCTGACTAACCAGTCCTAGAGCCAGTGCTATGTTAAAAGACACTTAGAATACAGTGAAAACACCTACATACACTAGGGAACTGTCGCCTAGGCGCTATCCTCCCTCTGAATGTAACAAGGGCGCCAATAGACGATGGGATAGGGTTGAGGATTTATTAGAGTTTGATACAGCTCTTGGGTCTCTCGTTCTGTCTTCTCTCTTCAGAAAAGGTACGGGTCGAGGTTGTCTTCACTGGCGGAGGGGCCCTGATCAGGGTTCTGTCTGGGTCGTCGCGGTTATCTTCACCTCGGCGGGGTCCTGGTCAGGGGGTATGCCTCCGCGGGACGTGAAAAGGAAGGTAAGAGCAAGGATTAGTCTCCTGTTCCTATTTGTCCGGGATTTGAGGGGGGAAGGGTAGTGAGGGGTCACCAGGGGGTCCGTCACCGTCAACACACGTGACAACAGGGAAGCTCCGTGAGGGTTTTGTGCACAGAGGACACAAAAGAAAACAGCCCTCAATACACCCCGTGACTTCCCCACAAAACAAAACACCTCCCAGTTTATCTCCCTCCCCGTGTGGACAGTAAGCCCAGGATCCGGCCCCGTACCTTTCGCAGCCACGCTCCTCCAGGCGCGTGGCGGGGCGAGATGCCGTGAAGTTGGCCTCCTGGCTCCGCAGATTTCCCGACTCCTGCCGCTCTGCTCACTGGTTCTCGTCCTCCGTTCTCCTCCGGTCTCTCCGTTCTCGTCGCTCTGCTCACTCCGTCTCTGTCCTCTGCTCCCAGGGCTTTCGCTTCGTCGTTTCTCCGGACTTCCTCTTTACGGGGCTTGCTGACTTCTGATTCGTCCGCTCCTGGTGACGTCGTCAGGGCTGTCCCTCCTTCTGAAGTGATCCAGTCTATGTTAAAGGGGCCACCAGCGCCCTGCAGGGGAGGTGTAAAGGGCCCGTCATTACTGACGTTCTCACAGTTCTCCTCCAGTCCCGTGGCTAGGCGACAGGAACATTATGCGTTGGGGTCCCCCTGTGATTAGCATGACCTCCTCTGTAAGCCCCTAGTATATAATAGGGCAGGGGGATTAAAACTACCTCTTAAAACGGGCCACAGGGTGTTTTTGCACACGTTAACTCAGGCCCCGTCCCCTCCCTTCACCACTGTGTAAACACGCCCTGTGTCCGTTTTTAGTTGGGAGATTAAGTTCATTTGAATCCTGAGGGTCCCTAGGGTCCAACTAGCCCACTAGGTACCTCCAGTAAGTGCCACAGAGCTGCGTTGCAGAGAGGTGTAAAAAGTGGCACGGCCTGGACCACCTCTCTGCAATGCAGCTCAGTGGCGCTTAATAGAAGCACTTGGTGGGCTAGTTAGCCCCCAGGGGCCCTCAGGATTGAAGGGAAATTATATCCCCAATTTAAAACGTGCCATAGTGCGTGTTTGCACACGTCACCTCAGGCCCCGTCCCCTCCCTTCACCACTGTGTAAACGCGCCCTGTGGCTGTTCTAAGTTGAGAGATTAAGTCCCCTTGAATCCTAAGGGTCCATAGGGTCAAACTAGACCACTAGGTACCTCCAGTAAGCGCCACAGAGCTGCGTTGCAGAGAGTTGTAAAAAGGGGCTTGGCCTCAGAACACCTGTCTGCAGCACAACTCCCCGGCGCATACTGGAGATGCCTGTTGGGCTAGTTGGCCCTCAGGGACCCTCAGTATTGAAGAGGAATTAATTCCCCAACTTACAACTCGCCAGGGGGCGCGTTTGCAGATTTGCAGAGTGCTGCATGGAGGGGGCGTGGCCTCCGGCACGATACCAGTCTTTTATTTATTTTATTTTTTTAAGAAGGGGGGCTGTGTGGTTCCCCTTCTTATTCTAATTTATTGGCCCTGATGACCCCATCCCCCAGGGCCTGTCTCCTAATTATATTTTGTTGAGAAAAAAAATTTGGAAGGGCGCCGCGTGGCCCCCCTCCCAAGGCCTTAAGCGGCCCCAGGGACCCCAATCCCCAGGGCCGGCCACTGTTTTTTATTATTTTTAAAAAATGTATATTTATAGACACACCTAGGACATGCTGGACAAACCGTACGTACCTATCACCATGACGATTTGCGTGATATTCATTAAAAGGCGACTATGCATACAATGAATCCACTTGGAATGCATTTACACCACTAGTGAAGCTCTGACATGTCTGATGCCCTACCGTGCCTAATCCCGGTAGACACCCTTGTTTTTTTATACAAACATGGGTAGCTATTGACGGGCACATTTAATACACACGCACACCAAGCCATTCAAAGGGGATTCGACAAAAATTCGACCAAAACTATGCAAGAAACCCCCCTCACGGTTAATAAAACACACATCCACTGCCGGATGTGTAATACTTTTTATTTTACTCTCTGCAAAGGGGACGAACATCACTTGAGAGTCACAGCGCGCTCCTGGCAGAGCCCAATGCTGTGTTACACCCACCATTGCCTGCCGAGTGCCACACACCTCTGTGTTGTATTCCACTAGCTAGTGCATATGCTATGACACTCTCTAGCCCATGTGCACTGTAACACCACCCCGTGAATATGTCATGCCACACTTGTCTTCGCACGGGTTATATTGTCCCATCTAACGTGCCTTCCTCGATGCCTATGTTATAACGCACAGCGCTATGCCATACATATTACAATCTGGGATCCATATCTTTGTCACAGTGCATATGCAACGTTACACTCCCCAGCACATATTTTATATTACACCTTTAGAGACTAGTTAGGTTACACAACACTGCCCTGTGCATATTACACTCCAAGGCGCATATCGCATAGCACGCGCTAGTGCCTGTGCTATCTCGCGCTCTCCAATGAATCTGTCACTGCGCACAATGTATTGCATATTATATCACGCCCGGTTCATCTTATATCACACTTTTTGGTGCATAGTTTATACCATACACTATATCTAGTTTTCATTTTCAATCGTGCTCTCAGGACTATGTTCTATATAACACTGAGTGCACCTACCCTTTTCACGGGCATTACATTTTGTGATAGGGGGTGGAGGGTCAGGGGGAGTTTCTGCCAAATGAGCCCGGAGTCACAGTCACAAACGTCCTCTTCTTTCTGAATAAAAGTGAGATTGTGCTGCATACTTGTTCATATTTTAAGTAGTTCGCACAGACATGCGTTTTAAAAACAATAAAGTTCCTAATACCCGCCTTCTCTGAACAGTTAGCTTGCTGCCCCATCCCCCTCCCCCCTATCCTCTGTTGTGTGAATCCATGGACTAGCCTCCTCCCTCCTGCCATGCATGGTCTGATGTGCTGCCACTGCCCTCAATTTAGCATGATGTACCAGTCCACTCCTCCTGCCCTCCATTGCCCAATTCTATGCCCCATCATTGACCTCCTGCTTAAACTCTGTGCTTAGCTTGCTGCCCCTATTCTCCTTTCCCCTGCCCTCCGATGTCTTTGTGCATGCCCCTGCTCCATCCTTTTTGCCCACCATGTTCCATGGACCTGCCACTCCTATCTACTCTGAGTGTTCTGTTGAGCTGCCACTCCCCTCCCACCTGCCTAGCATTGTCAGATGACTGTAACCTGTCCCTGCCACCTCCACCCTGCCTGTGCACATGCCATGCCCCTATCCTCTTCCTCCTGTCCTACATGGTCCATTGTACTGCCACACCCTTCTGCCCTCCCTGGTCTGTTGTGCTGCAACTGCTCCTCCTGCCTGCCCCGTGTGGTCTGTTGTGAGGTCCCTTCCCCTGAACTTTCTTGTCTTTGCACAGGTCCTGACCCTCCCTTCTATCCTCCATCGTCCTTTGTGCATGCCCCTGCACCCTCCTTCTTGCCCATCATAGCCATTGTGCTGCCACTAACCCTCCCACTTGCCATGCATGGTCTTCTGTGCTGCCATGGCCCCTCCCACCTTCCCTGTGTGGTCAGTTAGCTGCCCCTGACCCCCTCCCACCTTCCTTCCATGGTCTGTGTGTATGCCATCACAGTCTCACTCTTGCTCTTCATGGTGTGTCTTGCTTCTAGTGCCCATCCTGCCTGACCTCCATGGTTATCTTGCTGCTCCTGCCCTGCCCCCTAACCCCCAGCCCTCTGTTTACATGTGCAGACCCCTACTCCCTCCCTCCTGGCTTGTCTGTTCCATTGTAATGCCCTGATCCGTCCCTCCTGCCCTTTATGGTCTGTTATGCTGCAGATTTCTCTCCTGTCTGTCCATTATGGTCAGCTAGCTACCATTGCCTCTTGCCCCTCTGTTCTCTGTTGTCCACGTGCATGGTCCTGTCCCCTCCCTCTTGCTTTCTATGGATTGTTGTGCTGCACTCCCGTCCCGCATGCCCTGTGTGGTGTATTGTGCTGCAGCAAATCCTGATGCCTGCCCTGCAGGGTCAGTTTGGTGCACCTCTCCATGTCCCTCCTGTCCTCTGTTATCCAAGTCCATGTCCCTACCCCAATTCCTTCCATGATCCAATGTACCATACTTGCGAACATTTTGAACTTGGTAAGAGGGAGATTTGGAAAAAAAACTGGGGTATTGATTTTCCCCTTTGAGTTACATTGAAAAAGAGGAGATTGTAGACAGGAGACATCAAATAAAGTCCATTTGAGCTTAAAAACATTGGACGTTTCCTGGCTGAATCGGGTCTGTTGGCATGTATGGTTGTACTACCATTGCCTCTTCCTTCTGCCCACAATGGTCTATTACATTGCCACAGCCTCTCTTACAAGTCCTGTATTGTTGGTTTGTTGCCCCTGCCCCCCTTTCCACTGCCCTCCATAGTCTGTTGTGCTGCCACGGCCCTTCCTGCCTGCTCAGTGTGGTTAAATTGTTGCCTTTGCACCCTCCTACCTGCCTTCAATTTTCAGAGTCCGTGCCCCTGGCCTCTGCCTCTCAACCGTATCCTAATGAACAACTAGATTGCTAACATTCTATATTTATTACAAAAGTGTGGAACGCCTAACGTCATCTTGATGTAATCAAAACTGTAATACCTAGAGCATTTCCTTTAGAAAGTACATATATGAGAGGGTCTTATTTGCATCAAAGTTATGGTTAGTGCTCTAAAAGACTAAAATAAGGACATATTTTCTGAGTTTTCAAATAGCGACAAAGCACTTTTAAATTATTTGTTATCTTTATGTTTTTTTATCCAGTTGACCACTTGATTAAATGTTGCACTTAGGGGAGAGGATGTGGTGTTACTTCCAGAACTGCAGACTTTGCAACTGGGGAGCCAGGTTGGAGTTTCTGCTTCAGCTCGACATTCTGTTTTTCTGGTCAAATCACTTAATCTCCCCATGTCTACAGCCAAAATGAATTTGTTCTTGTGTGATGTAACAAATGCTCATGTAAAGCACTCCAATACCTGACAAGTCTGCACTATATAAAACTGCAAAAACACAAAATAATAAGTGTTTTGCACACTTCTGTCATTGGGCTATATTTGGGCTACATCTGGGTGATTTTGGGCTACATTTGGGCTCTTTTGTCTCCGGTGGCCATCTTGGGAGATTTATTTGTTTTGAAGTTTCCTAATTTCCTCATGTACTGCAGTCTCCTCAGTAGGAAATGCTTTCAGTTTTTTACTTTGATTCCATCATGAAGGTATTCAGATATTTCACACATTTGCCATAAATTCTGAATGTTAGCACTCTAGTTGCTCATTAGATCACTGTAGTAAAACTACTGTTCACCATGGAAGTCTGCTCCTGGTATTAAAAGTGCATGTTTCAGTCTGCATGTCAGAATTTTTCAATGAAATAGAAGAGGATTTGAGAAGTCACTCAAAATGTGCCCTCATTTTTCTTTCTTCAGTATTAATCATAATTTCTATGGAAAAATGAACCCCCTCATTGTGTTCCTTTTTAAATTAAATGTTTTGTGTTACCAGTTTATTCCAATCAAGATGGCTTCAGGTGTGCCATACTTTTGTCATAATGAAGACAGTAAGCGCTCTAGTTGTTTTTAAGAACACTCTGGGACATTCTGTCATTGCGCTATCCTTGGGCTACATCTGGGTGATATTTGGGCTACATTTGGGCTCTTTTGTCTCTGGTGGCCATCTTGGGAGACTTATTTGTTATGAAGTTTCCAAATTTCCTCATTTACTGCAGTCTCCTCAGTAGGAAATACTTTCAGTTTTTTACTTTGATTCCATCGAGAAGGCATTCAGATGTGTCACACATTTGCCATAAATTCAGAATGTTAGCACTCTTTTTGCTCATTAGATCACTGTAGTAAAGCTACTGCTCACCAGGGAAGTCTGCTGCTGGTATTGAAAGTGCATGTTTCAGTCTGCATGTCAGAATTTTTTTATGAAATAGAAGAGGATTTGAGAGGTCACTCAAAATGTGCCCTAATTTTTCTTTCTGCAGCACTAATCATACTTTCTATGGAAAAATGAACCCCCTCATTTTGTTCCTTTTTGAATTAAATGTTTTAAGAGTTACCACTTTAATCCAATCAAGACGGCTTCAGGTGTGCCATACGTTTATCATAAGTAGGACTGTTAGCGCTCTAGTTGTTCTTTGGAACACTCTGGGAAGCTGCAGTAGAACACAAAGAAATCAACTGACAGTCTCTGCCCTTGTTGGATGTACATGTTTTACTGAGAATGTCAGACTTCATTCTCACATGACTGAGAAAGATAATGTGAATTTACAGAAAATAAGCTCTCAGTTTAGCTTATAGATCACCTTCCAAACCTCTGTGGGAAAAGCATGAGAAAATATTTTTCTCTCAATCATGATATCCCAGCAGAAGGCTTTTTCACATGGTGAAATCACCTTAGAACATACCACAATTCCTAAAATGAGTATGGTACCATCAACAAATGATTTATAATGTAACTAAAGTCTTAAAACCTTCTATTAACTGCAATGCTTTTTAACGAGGTGCTATCATGTATATTGGTCCCAAGATGGCTGCCAACACTTCTTGGATGAAGTGCTGACAGCCAATCAGATCTCAGGATGAGATGTGTGGTTAGGCTCCGCCCAGATATGTATGTGATTTTACTTTTGATTTTCTCAGGAACTACTGAACAGATTGACACCATATATGCAAAAGGCACATCCCTGAGCTGAGGACTACCTCTCTGCCAAATTTTAAGTAATTCTGTTCAGCCGTTCGGGCTGTACCTTGGACTAAAGGTCCCTATGGAAAATTGCATGGAGAAAACGCGTTTTGGGACCCCCCTTTTTTCTCAGCCCCCACTTGACGAATCCCCCCGAGACTTTCAGGGTAGGAGCGGAGTGGAGCGCCCCACCTATTTCGCCAGTAGATAGTTATAGTTAGGACCGTGTTTCCTTAGGAAATCTGAAAATTCTATTTTGAATAACTTTGGCGCCGGTTGACGAATGCTCGTGAAATTTTCAAAACTAATGGGGCGCTCTGCTCAGCTCCTACCCTGAAAGTCTCGGGGGGATTCGTCAAGCGAGGGCCGAGAAAAAAGGGGGTCCCAAAACGCGTTTCCCCCATGCATTTTCCCGTAGGACCTTTAGTCGAAGGTACAGCCCGAACGGCAGAACAGAATTACTTGAAATTTAGCAGAGAGGTAGTCCTCAGGTCAGGGAAGTGCCTTTTGCAGGTCTGGTGTCAATATGTTCAGTAGTTCCAGAGAAAATGGCATTTAAAAGCATATAAATATCTATAAGCGCGTACCGTGCGCGCACCGTACGCGCACGGTGCCGTGCACGAGCGTAATTCTGATTGGTGGATTTATGTCAGTCAACATTGGAATCGGTCGAAATCAGGAAGTGTCGGCCGCCATTTTGTCTGTCACACTGAAAAGGAAAGGTAGAGAACGTTAACAGGGGGCAGGGTAGGGAGTTCCTGACCCCCTAGCCTTTGGCAGGGGGTCACAGTGGGACACTGAAGGGCCAAAAAAAAGATTTTAATTTTTTTTAAAAAATTCGCGGTGTGCGCGCACCGTGCGCGCACGACAAAATTTTTTTTTAAAAAAAGATTTAAAAAAAAAAAAAAGTGTTTAGATATTAGGTGGCTCTAAAAAGAGCCGTTGAGTTTATTGAGTGTTATTTGGTACCTACAAGTAAGTACCGATGCAGAGTCTAAAGTTCAAGAGGAAGACTCTGTTCCCTTCATCATTGAAATGTACACCGTCTCCTCTGTAAATGCCTTGCATGTTGTAACGCAAGTTGTTGTGGTATATAAAACCCATACCATAGTCTCTGAGGAAAGCAGAAACAGACTTATTGACGTGCTTTCTTGCTTTGTCAATCTGCGGACAATGTTGGTTGGACCAGTTCCACTTTTGCCTTTGGCATATATTAGAATATACAAAGGCAGTTTGTGGAAAAAGTGACATCAATTGCACAAAGGTGTCCTTAATAAGCATTTCCAGACCTACCCCAGTTAAAGTGCCTAGGTCATTTCCACCACAGTGCACAATAATAAGGTTAGGCTGTGGGAGATGTAGAAAGGTTTTCACCAAAGGCATTAATTGGTGCCACTGTAACCCTCTCTGACCAATCCATTTAATGTCTACATTTGGCAAAGCAAGGTATTTCCCAATACCTCTTTTTTCTGCAAACTTTTCACTCCAGAAGACATAGCTGTGACCTACAATCCACACTGTGAACATCTTCAAAGGAGATCTGGATGCACTCAGAAGGTGTCTTTCAGTAGAATGGCAATATGAAAAGAAAGATAGTTGTAAAATGGAGGCTAACATACTTTTTTTTTTAAAAAAGAACTCATTGGCTGTTTCAAACCATTCTACACTAAAAACTAGGCTGTATGTTTACATTTATAAAAGCATGTTTTGTATTGGTTGTGAAAAATGTGTTCTAACAGAACATTAGTTTGGATTTGCTGTTAGGTTTGAAAAGTCAAGCACTCTTGCTCTTTGGATTTGAAACATTGTGTGCTGAACTTCTGACCTCTCTGCTCACACCAGTGTTCCATGACCTGTTGCTATGGTAGCAGGCAGAAGTAATGTTGGGGGTAGGGATCATTTGGAAAGGGTTGAAATTTGCAACCAATAGAAATGTGTGTTTCCATTTGAAAAAATGTGGGAAGCACTGTGATTTGAAATTAACATGTATATGTGTGAAAAAAGAGAGGGAAACATTGCCATTTACTGGTTCTGCTGAGAGGTGTACAGTTCAGAGATTCTGGCTCTGATAATCTGCTGTGTGAGTGCCACATTTCTTTCTCAACTAACTACTTTTAAAGGTGAGTTATGAATTTGAGAGGGGATGTATGTGGTGTATTTGGATATAACTAATAGAAATGTGATTCTTCTTTTAAAGTTGTGATTTACATTTTATGTTTTGGAAGAAATTTAACTGCCTTGAACACGTCATATATTATGGAGTATGTCTTCACCATAAGTTAAGGTGTACTGGTATCACCCAGGAATACTGTTTTGTGCCTAAAATCACACCATGAGTCTGTCTGCACGCAGGAATTCTTCTCAGAGATTTAATTCGTGTTGCTCTTGCTCTGTTAGACTTGCACTCGCAGGAAAGGGGCAGCTTGTTTTCTTGAACTGTGATGGTTAGCATTCAGCAGAAATCCCTATCTCACAAAAGAGAGGCAAATGCTAACACATTTGAAATTAGTATGGTTCATTTTCCTTCCACTTTTAAAGTTGTGTTTTACATTTTATGTTAAGGAAGATATTTAACTGCCTTGAACATGTCAGATATTATGGAGTATGTCTTCACCATAATTTAAGGTGTTCTGGTAACACCCAGCAATACTGTTTTGTGCCTAGAATCACACCATGAGTCTGTCTGCACACAGGAATTGTTCTCAGAGATTTAATTTGTGTTGCTCTTGCTCTGTTAGACTTGCACTTGCAGGAAAGGGGCT
This sequence comes from Triturus cristatus, assembly GCF_964204655.1. Classification (NCBI taxonomy): domain Eukaryota; kingdom Metazoa; phylum Chordata; class Amphibia; order Caudata; family Salamandridae; genus Triturus; species Triturus cristatus. The sequence goes on along the minus strand of NC_140594.1, from coordinate 303,175,953 downwards.
GCTTGTTTTTTTGAACTGTGATGGTTAGCATTCAGCAGAAATCAGTATCTCACAAAAGAGAGGCAAATGCTAACACATTTGAAATTAGTATGGTTCATTTTCCTTCCACTTTTAAAGTTGTGTTTTACATTTTATGTTAAGGAAGATATTTAACTGCCTTGAACATGTCAGATATTATGGAGTATGTCTTCACCATAATTTAAGGTGTTCTGGTAACACCCAGCAATACTGTTTTGTGCCTAGAATCACACCATGAGTCTGTCTGCACACAGGAATTGTTCTCAGAGATTTAATTTGTGTTGCTCTTGCTCTGTTAGACTTGCACTTGCAGGAAAGGGGTTGCTTGTTTTTTTGAACTGTGATGGTTAGCATTCAGCAGAAATCAGTATCTCACAAATGAGAGGCAAATGCTAACACATTTGAAATTAGCATGGTACATTTTCCTACCACTTTTAAAGTTGTGTTTTACATTTTATGTTAAGGAAGATATTTAACTGCCTTGAACTTGTAAGATATTATGGAGTATGTCTTCATCCTAATTTAAGGTGTTCTGGTATCACCCAGCAATACTGTTTTGTGCCTAGAATCACACCATGAGTCTGTGTGCACGCAGGAATTCTTCTCAGAGATTTAATTCGTGTTGCTCTTGCTCTGTCAGACTTGCACTCGCAGGAAAGGGGCAGTTTGTTTTCTTGAACTGTGATGGTTAGCATTCAGCAGAAATCACTATCTCACAAATGAGAGGCAAATGCTAACACATTTGAAATTAGCATGGAACATTTTCCTTCCACTTTTAAAGTTGTGTTTTACATTTTATGTTAAGGAAGATATTTAAGTGCCTTGTACTTGTAAGATATTATGGAGTATGTCTTCACTATAATTTAAGGTGTTCTGGTATCACCCAGCAATACTGTTGTGTGCCTAGAATCACACCATGAGTCTGTCTGCACACAGGAATAGTTCTCAGAGATTTAATTTGTGTTGCTGTTTTTCTGTAAGATTTGCACTCGCAGGAAAGGGGCAGCTTGTTTTCTTCAACTGTGATGGATAGCATTCAGCAGAAATCACTATCTCACAAATGAGAGGCAAATGCTAATACATTTGAAATCAACATGGTCGATTTTCCTTCCACTCCTGCAATGGGTGAGGTAGATTCTACATGTTCAAAACTCCAATTAACCCTTACCCCACATGTACTCTTACATACATCTCTGCAGTATTCATGCAGTTGTGCAAGCGTCCATGCAGATCTCTCTTGCACCTGACAATACACAGTCTCCAGAAGCACGCTCTTAGCACACAGACAGGTGCTTCTCCTGCACTCCCATGCTTACTATTCAGCACTGTGTGGTATTTCAGATAGCAGTGTGTAACGTTAACACATTCAACGTCACCAAGGCTCATTTCCTTTGCTCTACTCTAATCACTCACACTGTAACACATGCTGATGGTCTCAAGTAGCTGTTAGGACATGTTCTTTTTTCTGCCTCTCTAAAATATAAGGAAATGTGTCAGGCTGCCATTGTAATTATCACTTACTCTACCACAGTAGTAAATGTGCTTTGAAATTGCCAAACAAAAATCGTTGTGTGCCTAGAATCACACCATAAGTCTGTCTGCACACAGTAATTGTTCTCAGAGATTTAATTTGTGTTGCTGTTGTTTTGTAAGATTTGCACTCGCAGGAAAGGGGCAGCTTGTTTTCTTCAACTGTGATGGATAGCATTCAGCAGAAATCACTATCTCACAAATGAGAGGCAAATGCTAACACATTTGAAATCAACATGTTAGATTTTCCTTCCACTCCCGCAATGGGTAAAGTAGTTTTTACATGTTCAAAATTCCAATTAACCTTTACCACACATGTACTCTTACATACATCTCTGCAGTCTTCATGCAGTTGTGCAAGCGTCCATGCAGATCTGTCTTGCACCAGACAATAATCGGTCTCCAGAAGCACGCTCTTAGCACACAGACAGGTGCTTCTCCTGCACTCCCATGCTTACTACTCAGCTCTGTGTGGTATTTCAGATAGCAGTGTGTAATGCTAACACATTCAACGTCACCAAGGCTCATTTCCTTTGCTCTACTCTAATCACTCACCCTGTAACACATGCTGATGGTCTCAAGTAGCTGTTAGGACATGTGCTCTTTTCTGCCTCTCTAAAATATAAGGAAAATGTGTCAGGCTGCCATAGTAATTATCACTTACTCTACCACAGTAGTAAATGTGCTTTGAAATTGTCAAACAAAAATCATTGTGTGCCTAGAATCACACCATGAGTCTGTGTGCACACAGGAATTGATGTTAGAGATTTAATACGTGTTGGTATTGTTCTGTCAGACTTGCAGTTGTAGGAAAGGGACAGCTCATATGATAGGATTTGAAAAGCTCAAATAAAAAATCGTAATGTATTAAAATTACATAAAGGTATTTTTTTTTAGTTTCTTTCAGGTATTGCTGAACAACAGTGAAATTAATTAAAGATGCCTATAAAGTCAAGAAAGAGAAAAGAACAGCAACAACATCTACATTTGAAGAAAACTGGACAAAAAAAATTAGTTGAAGAACCTCATGTTGGAAAAAAGAAAAAGCCTTCTGGTAAGCAGACTAAGGATTTTTTAAAAAATATCTTCAAACAAAGAAAAAATGTTAAAAATATATCCACTGCAAATAGTGTTTCAAGTACAAAACAACAACAGAGTCGACAGAAAATACTAAAAGCTAATGTAGAATCAGAAGTAAGAAAGAGTGACTTAACACGAAAAATAGATTTTAAAAACATTAGTCGAAAAATGTTTCAGAGAAGAGTGATGTTAAATTTGCTAAAGGATGTGAAAAAATATAAGAAGAAAACCAAATTTTATAAAAAAAAGAAATATATTGAAACAATTGTTGCAAAGGCTTTGGAAATAAAAAGAAAACTATTCATTTTAATTTTGAACAGGATGCGTAGATTAGAAAAATTAGTTAAAGCAATGAAGTCACAAAGCAAAAGGAAAAGTGTAGTGAAAAAAATAACTTTTGTAAAGTGTTCTTAGGAGAATGGAAGCATAGTTCAAGTACTGAACCATTTTTTAATGAAGAGAGTTATCTTCAAAGTAATAGTTTGTTGCATGCAGTTGACACCAATGGTCGAGCTTATGAAGTTAAAGATGGTTGTGTAATGGAAAAGGAGAAAATGGTTCCAAGAAATGAGGAAGAAGTGTTAGCTGATGAGGTTATGGGGAGACGTCCTAAAGCCCCAGTGTACACTTGGAATTGTAGTAGTATTTGCACTGTGCGACAGGAATCTATTGATAAGTTACGTGACTTTCTAAGAGAATATAGTAAAAAGAGTGTTAAACAGAAGATTAAGGTGCTTCAAAGACTAGACCCATGCAGAGTGAGAGAGAATACTGGTTTGCAAGGACATTCTCTTGCTTGTCTATCTAGGAAAGTTTGCCAAAGTGTTTTCACCCTTTTAGGATGCTGGCTGTTCATCATACTGAAATGAGAAAGTTTGTGAGAACATTGTATTTTGCTAAAAGTCCAGCACTAAAGTTAAATGAGTTGAATAATGCTCTGTTCCGTGGATCTGTATCAGATGTAGTGAAGGTTACTGATGATATTCAGTTTTGTTACTTTGGTCCAGAGCAAGAAAGTGCAGGAAATGACACAGTTATTGAGGAAAATGTGGAAGAGAATGTAGAACTCACTGTTAGTAAAAATTTTGAAGATGAAATGACAAAATTTACTATCATCTCTAATGAAATACCAAATATTACTTGTATTTGTTGCCGGAGAAGCCATTATAAAATTCAAACAAGGAATGTTGATCTCTATAAAAAAAGTGAAAATGAAGATAATTATAAGTGGAAGGATTTTGCAACATATATATTTCTGGAAAATTGTTTTGATTTGGGTGAAGATCAGCGTATTTGTAAATACTGTTATAACAAGTTAGAAGAAAATAGAATGCCAGCTAGAGCTGCACATAATAATTTAGAATTGGTTGATATTCCTGCAGAACTTTCTGATTTAAATACGTATGAGTCTATACTCATTCAATGTGTCCATCCGTTTCAGACCATAGTGCGTATGGAGCCCAAAACAGGTAAATTACCTCCTTCGGATTTACAAAGAGGTTTAAAAGGAAGAGTTGTCTATTTGCCATTGGATTTGAAAAAAAATATGGAAACAATTGATGCAGATAGATTGGAAACTGAACCATTAGTTATTCTGGTTAATGGTGTACCAACTAAGAATAAGAAAATTTGGCAGGAGCTGGTAGATGTACGAAAAGTACAAAGAGCAAATTTATATTTGAAAAGAAATAATAAATGGTATGAAACAATTTATATGGATGAAGATGAAGAAGAATTACTAGCAGACACAGGAATACCAACTGGGCAAATTGAAAAAGTGGATAAGTCAAAAGAAGAAGAAATTTATGAACATTTCAGCATACATCCTCTTCATTCTAAAGAAGTTATGGGAAACACTATTGATCTGTTTCAGATGAAAAAAGCACAAGGAACTCCCGTGAGTGTATGGGAGGAGAGCTTGGAAGCTCGTTGTTTTCCCCAGCTGTTTCCTACAGGAAAAGGTGGACGATATGATTAACGTCCAGTACAGATTCCTGCTTCTGAGTATCGGACTACAAGATTATATGCAGAAGATCCAAGATTTCGTCAAAGTATTCCTTATTTGTTCCATCTTTTGTTTGAAAGTGACTTGTCTGCACTATCTTATGCAGTAAATCACATTTTGAAAACTGGAGTACATCTACATAATGTGTCTGCAAAGGATTTTATGAACAAAGTGCAACAGCGAGATGATCATTTGGAATCTCAATTGATTAATTTGATGGCTTGTCAGCGTGGAACTAATGAATATTGGTACCGACGCCATGGAGAATTGAAATGTATGTTACGGAATTTAGGAAGTCCTACATGGTTCCTTACCCTAAGCTGTGCTGAGTACGCTTGGGATGATTTACTGGATTTTCTTCGAGAGGCAAATTCAAATATTGAAAACATCCAATACAAGACAGCAGGAGAATTGTGCTCATTGGATCCGGTTAATGTTTGCAGATATTTCAATCATAGATTTGAGGCTCTGATGTCCTTCATCTGCAATAAAAAAAATCCACCTCTTGGAGAAGTTGTGTATTTCTTTTGGAGAAAAGAGTACCAAGCAAGAGGTGCTCCACATATTCATATGCTGTTGTGGATCAAGGATGCACCCAAATTTGGAACAGATGCTGATGAAGCAGTTTTATCTTTCATTGAAGAATATGCAACATGTGCTATACCTAAAAGCACAGAAGAAAAAAACTTAAAAGAGCAAGTTTTACGTTTCCAAAGTCATCGGTGTGGAAAATACTGTCGACGAAAGTACAAAAGTAAAGATAAATTCTACACAAAATGCCGATTTGGATTTCCACGACCTGTTCTTTCAAAAGAAAGAGTAAACAGTTTTATGTCAGCTGTGCGACATACTATTACAAGAAAATCGCCTCAGAATACCTACAACCTAAGAAGAAAAGAAGAGTCAAAATATATAAATGACTACAACCCAGTCATTTTATCCATGTGGAATGCTAACATGGATATACAGTATGTAGCTGACAATTCTATTGCTGTTGCTCGGTATGTCACATCTTACATCACTAAATCTGAGAAAATGGAATTGAAAGAAATGTGGGAAGAGATTTCTCACGAGAAGACTGTCAGTAAAAAGCTATACAGTTTCAGTTTAAAGATGTTATCGCATCGAGAAATTGGATCCTACGAATGCTCAGATAGGTTATCATCTGCAAGTCTGTACTCCAAATCCAGAAGAATAATTTGGGTAAGTTTAGGTCTTGCAGGAATGATTAATCGGGTACTGAAATCTATTCGAGAAATTGAATATTTAGCAGAGTACGAACCTGAAAGTACAGACATTTTAATAACAAACATGTTGGACACATATTACCCACAAAGAAGTCATCATCTTGAGAACATGTGTCTCTATGAAGTGCTGCAGAACTACATTTATAAACGGAATGCCACAGAAGACATCAACAATGGAAAATATAAAGTCACTGGTGAGGAAGGATGTTTGGTAAAACAAACAAAAGGAAGTTTGATTAATCATCGGAAGCTGAGTTGCGACACTACTGACAAAAAGGAATTTTACTACTTGGCACTTTTACAGCTGTTTAAACCATGGCGTTCAGAGGACGAACTACTTGGAGATTTTCAGAGCTATGAAGATTCCTTTAATGCTTGCAAAGATAGCATAGAATGCAGTACTTTCACAATTTATGTTCAAATGTTAAATGAAGAAATTGAACAAGAAGCAACAATTGCAGCTGAAGTAGCTAGAGACAGTTCTCAAGACAGTCAAAGTTCTGGGACCTTCAGTCAAGATCCTCCTGGACAACCAATCGTAGAAAATGAAGCTGCAATAGCCATGACTGAAGTGGAAACAGCTATGAATCAAGCTCAGGAAGATTTAATAAACTTACCAAATATGGAACAACAACTGAATGATGAACAACAACAAATTTATGAGGAAGTCAGAAAAAAAATGGATCACGGATTACTACATGAAAATAAAGAGTGCTCATGCACATCTTTTAAACCAATCAGAATGTATGTGAGTGGACAAGCAGGAACTGGAAAAAGTTTCTTAATTAAAGTAATTAGAAGCTACCTACAGAACAAAACAGATTCAACTTTGTCTTGTGTTGTTACTGCTCCAACTGGGTTAGCAGCGTATAACATAAAAGGAGTTACCCTCCATCGTTTGCTAATGTTACCAGTAGAGCATGAGAACAAAATACAATACCACAAGCTAAGAGGAGAAGCATGTTTTGAAGTTTCAAGAGTATTGAAGAAAATGAAAGTACTCATTATTGATGAGGTAAGCATGGTATCAAACTTAATGCTTGCCTTTGTGCATTTAAGAATGCAGCAAATTCTAAAGACAGACTATGACGTCTTATTTGGAGGAAAACACGTCATAGTTTTTGGGGATCTTTTGCAGCTCACTCCAGTTAAAGGACAACCAGTATTCCATACACTTACACATGAAGACACGAAAAAATTGTTAGGAAGTATAGGTAATGTGAATATTTGGACATACTTTGAGTATAAAGAACTCATTACCAATATGAGGCAAGCCAATGATGAAGATTATGCAAGTATTCTCAAAGATATCAGAATTGGACTACTCACAGAACATGGCAGAAAAGCTTTACAGAGTCGATTGCTATGTAATGTGTTTCCAACAGAACAAATAGTTCCAGAGAAAATATACAAGAAAATTGCTGAAAACAATACTGTAATCTGCTTAATGCCGACACTACATAAATGCTCCATATTCAATCAAGAACTTTTGAAATTGGAAAATGAAGAGATTATGAAACTGGAAGCTGTGGATAAAATACAGCATGAAGGAATAACTATTATATTGACAAGCAAATTGACAAGTAAATTGGATTCTCTAGAGAAAAACATATCGAAAACAGCTGGTTTGGAAAAGAATCTTTATGTATGTATGAACTGTCGAGTAATTTTAAGACGTAATTTGGATGTAGAAAAAGGTTTAGTGAACGGAGCTATGGGTAAAGTTGTGGGTTTTGTAAAGTACCAGAAAAAAGATGGAATTGAATTTTTAAAAATAAAATTTGATCAGATTGAAGAGGTTAAAGACATTTGTCGTTGTTCAGTTCGTTTCTTGCTTGTGAAAGACTTATATGTACGTAGGAAGCAGTTTCCGTTTTCTCTAGCATATGCTGTAACTATTTACAAATCTCAAGGATTAACTGTAGATAGTGCTTTTGTAAATATTGGATCTAGTGTGTTTAAAGAAGGTATGGCATATGTTGCTTTGTCACGCGTGAAAAAAATATCTGGTTTATTCATGATAGACTTTGATGACTCAAAAGTTAGTGCTGATGCAAACTGTGTAAAGGAGTATAATAGATTAAGAAGAAGCTATGCTCCTCATTTAGGTCAGTATCCTGTGTTTGAAAAACGTGTTGTTTGTCGGAAAAGGAGATTTGAGAATATCTGTAATGAGGATGTACAGATGAGAAAACGAAGAAAAGAGAGTGATGTGACTGCAAGCAAAAAGGACAGTGTTGAAGAGGTTGTTGGTTGTCATTTTGAAAATAGCTCTGGTGTCAACTGCTACGCAAATGTAGTGCTGAATGTTGTATTTTATCTTGAAATTTTGCAAGAGCAGATAATACTAAATCATGGAAAAAGATTCTGTTCTCTGCTGAGTCTCCTTTATGAGAAGCTGAGTAATGATAAAAATAAAATAGAAAGTGCTTCTGATGTTAGAAATCTTTTAGATGTATGTTCAGGATGTACACAGTTTACTCAAAATGTCCAGCAAGATGCACAGGAATTCTTAATGTATATGCTTATGGTACTGGAAGATGAAGGGGTAGAAATAGAAAATATATTTGGTGTCTCATATAAATGGGAACATTGTTGTGAAAACTGTATGAACACATGCAGCAGTAATGTTGATTCTGAAAGGTTTATATATTTAACATTACCAGAGAGTAAATCAGTGACTTTTAGTAAATTAGTTAAAGATGCTAATCACAATATGGAATGTTCTCAATGTAAATCAGACATGTTATCAACGTTATTTTTTAAGAAATATGGACAGTATGTAATTTTAATGATACAACGTTGTAGAGAATTGGAAACTTTACTAAAGAAGTTTGTAGGAAATCAATTATCAATATCAGGTAAACCTTTTGTTGCAGTTGCAATCATTTTTCATGATGGACCTTCTATAACTTCTGGTCATTACACAGTTTATCTTAAATGTGAAAAAGGATGGACACTGTGTAATGATTCTCAATTGATTTTCAAGCAACGTTTGCCTTATGATTTACCAAATTGTTACTTAATTTTTCTAAAACCAAAATTTTAGATACAAATTCCAGCATCTGAAGAAACCATTATTTCAATTTTATAGGATTAACATTGGATATTTCACTTAAAAAGGATTTTAAAATTACCATTTGGCCTCATGGAAAGGTAAAGGTAACAATTGTGGACTTCTTTGACAGATATTATTTTGGTGTACGTGCTTAAGCAGCAAGATTTACAGACGTTATTTATTGCAAATAGTTATTGTTCTTAGAAGGTATTTTTAAGATATTTGTGACATTTCTATCAAGGTCTGTTTTAGTGAGGATACATTCAGGGCTTTTTTAAACAATCTTTCAGATTGTTTTTTTTTTTGCCCGCTGTTAAATGATGAATACAATTGATTTCACAATTTGCAGTGAAATTCAATACATTCTGAAAACAGCAAAAAAGGGCAAAAAATTGCTTTGTTAAATATGAAAAAACATGTACTGTTTAAGAAAATGTATTGTTGAATATTAATACTTTTTTTCTTTTTTTCAGATCTTGAAAGAAAGAGTAGGAAATGTAATCCATTTTACTTGCAGTTAAAAAAAAAACATTTATTTCTAATTAATTTATTTTGTTGGTCAGGTAAGTTTTAAATATCTGTATTTCTCACACCTTCCCTTTCATGCTCCCTTTTCTTCACCTCTCCTCACTCTGCTTTTCTAATTCCTCTTCCCTCTCTCTTCTTGCTTTACTACTCTTTCGTAACTCCCTCACTCCTTCTCTACTACTCCCCTAGGTTTACTGCCTCCATCACTATTTTTTCAACCATGTTTGTCAACCTGTCTCCATATGTCTCAGTCATTCTAACTGCCTTACTCCTTCTCAGTTACTTGCTCTCACTCTCTGTTTCTGTCTATCTCGCTATGTCTGTCTTACCCTTAATTTCCTTAACATCTCTGGGGCAGTTTTACAAGCCCCCTGCGCCATCACTACGTTACTTTTCATGATGTACTGGTGGCGCAGGGGGCTCCTCCATATTTACAAGGAGAGGAAAAGCCACCTTGCATGAATTTTCCTCTCCTCATAAATAGAGCCACTTCACACGCAGCACTGTGCGTTGAAGAGGTATTCTGTGGGTGTTGTTGTTTGTGTTCCCACGCAACACTCATAGAACTACACACTTCTTCCTGATTTACGAAAAATCATAAGTCTGAAGTTGTGTGTGAATGCTACGCCACCTTAGAGGTGGCGTAGTGAGCCACAATAAGGAGAAATGTTTTCATTTCTCTTCATTTTTTCCTCTTTCAGTGTGTGCTGCATGCTACAGCACGCATTGAAAGAGGAAAAAGCCTCTTGTGATTGTTTTTGTGCAGGAAGGTGTCCTTTCCTGCACAAGAATAATCTCCCCACCAAGCAGGCATCCTTGTACCATGGTGTAAGGGAGCTTGCATCGGCGCATGGCTGCAGTTTGTACGCCTGCGCAGGGGAAGCATAGAGATGCGACAAATTCTTGTAAATATGTTGCATCTCTGTGCTTTGAAACTAACGCAGCATGACGCAGCAAAATTACTTGCTGCACCGTTGTGCGTTAGTTTGTTATAAATCTGCCCCTCTGTTTCTACCACTCTTCCTCTCTCCATCACTCATTTTCCATCTATGTTAATTTTTTTACCTTCTCTGTCGTTCTCCTTCCCTCACGTTCTGTAACTGTCACTATCCTTTACTCATAGTCACTCCTATTCTCCTACCTCACTTCCTCCTGTCTGTATCTCACACCCCTTCTCCTTTTTGCATTCTTTCCTTCAATCTCCCTCACTCTGCTTTGCTCATTGACATCGTGACTCCCTTTCTGTCACTCCAGTTTCCTAAATCCCTCCATCTCCTCACTCTCCATTTCTCACTTTCCCTTACCCCCTTTTCTAATCCTCAAGCCCGTAAAAAAAAAAAGAATTAAAAATCAAATTTAAGTGTTTTGATGGTGGTTGGCTCTAAAACGAGCCGTTATCTTTTTGGAGAGTTTTAGGGTACTGAACATTACTTTGGATTTGCTGTTAGTTTTGAAAAGTTAAGCACTCTTGCTCTTTGGATTAGAAACATTGGGGCAGATTTACAAGCCCCTTGAGCCATGTTAAAAGTGACGCAAAAGTGGCGCAAGGGCCTTGTAAATCTGCCCCATTGTGTGCTGAAGTTCTGACCTTTCTGGTCACACCAGTATTCCATGATCTGTTGCTATGCTAGCAGGTAGAAGTCATGTTAGAAGTAGGAATCATTTGGAAAGGGTTGAAATTTGCAAGCAATAGAAATGTGTTTCAAATTAAAACAAAGGTGGAGAACATGGAAAGGGGGCAGGGTAGAGACTTCCTGACCCCCTAGTCTTTGTCAGGGAGTCCCTGAAGGATCACAAAGGGTGAAAAAAACGATACATTTTAAACAAAAAAAAAACGTGCACGCACGGTAAAAAAAAAATCGATTAATTGTTTTTAAAAACAAGTTTTTGTGTTTAGATTTTAGGTGGCTCTAAAAAGAGCCCTTGTGTTAATGTAGGGCAGAGGAACAGAAAAACGAAAAAATGAAAAACCTATGGCCGGGTGCATGAGTGCTGCTCTATCTTCCTCTCAATGAGATCAATACTGGTTTCACCAAGAGAAATAAGAGCATGACAGTCAATGCACCGTGTATACATCCTCCGAAAAGCAGGGCGTATATCAAGAGGTACAGAAGTAGGTGAAGGCGCCACCGCAGATTAAGTGCTCGGCTGAGCTGCCAATGATGTGCTCGGCTGAGCTGCTGCGGATGTGCTCGGCTGAGCTGCTGGAGAGTTTTCACTAGCAGCTCGAGCAAAAGCCACAGGATGTACTCCTTCAACGTGCCTTAACATCGTGTGAATACTAAAAGAGTATTTCTTATTAGCATTTCCACGTGATAAGGTCCGGTTACAAATAATGCAGGTGACTTTGGGAGCATTTACCTTCTTCTGCCCCTCAGGAAAAGTGAAAAACTGCCATATGAAAGACTATTTCTGCTTCCTCTGCCTCTGTAGCACAAGAGTCTCCTGATCACTACTAGAAGATGGCTGCTGCTCTGCCATTGTATCACAAAAACAGATCAGCTCCTTCTCCCAGGGAATCAGAAGTAATAATGAGGGGAGTGGGTGTGGTATTGGAAGAATCTGGAACTGAAAGTACTATGAACCAATGAAAAGTGTTGTTTGCTAATCACATGACTTGCCTGGGTGTGGTGTTGGAAGAATCTGGAAGTGAAAGTATTATGAACCAATGAAAAGTGTTCTTTCTTAATCACATGACTTGCCTGGGTGTGGTGTTGGAAGAATCTGAAAGTGAAAGTACTATGAACCAATGAAAAGTGTTCTTTCTTAATCACATGACTTGCCGTGCGCGCACCGTGCGCGCACGGCGCATGCGCGGAGCACAAGCACATGCGCAGAGCACGCACGCATGCGCAAACGTGGCACGCGCGCATGCGCGAACTTAGCACGCGTTGCACGCGCACATGCGCGAACGAACCGCGCATGCGCGTACTTAGCGCGCGTAGTAAGCGTGCATGCACGAACGTAGCGCGCGGAGCACGCACGACGTATGCATGCGCACACGAAGAATGTACGCATGCGTACGTAGTGCGCGCTCCGAGCGCGTAAGAAGTACGCGCGCATGCGCAAATTCCGCAAATGTAGCGCGCGGAGCACGCACGACGTACGCATGCGTACGTGGAGAACGTACACATGCGCACACAAAGAACGTACGCATGCGTATGTAGTGCGCGCACCGAGCGCATACGAAGCACGCGCGCATGCGCGAACGTAGCGCGCGGAGTACGCACGAAGTACGCATGCGTACGTGGAGAACGTACGTACCCGCACTGCACCGAGCGCGTACGATGACGTAGCAATCACCGTGCGCGCACCGAGCGTGCACGGTAAAAACCCTTTAACCAAAAAAAAAAAAAAGAATTAAAGTGTTTATAAGTTAATAGAAGATATTAACTTTGCTGTTCAACTTTATCAAAAAAATTTTTTTAAAAAGCTGAGCCATTCCAAATTAAAGGATACAGGTAATCTATAACTATATACATAGGTTACTTTTTGTAAAAGAAATATATAAAAAATATAATAAAACATTCATAAATTAGCATTAAAAAAACCTTTGAAATTCACTGAAAAAACCATAGGTTTCACAAACGTTATAGTTAGGAATTAGCATTTAAAAAACCTTGCAAATTCACTGAAAAAACCATAGGTTTCACACATGTTATAGTTAGCTGGAAATTTCATTCATACAAAACCATTGAAATTCCACCGTTATAGTTAGTTCAGCTAACTATAACTCGCGCAACCGCAATCCACTGCTGATGACGTCACATATTACATCACTCATGACATGGTCAGTGACATCACTGATGACATCACTGATGACATCTCAAATGACATCACTGATGACATCACTGATGACATCATCCATGTGAGTATGTGTTTCTAAACAGTTTTAATATGTTTAATATATATAGGGAAAGGACTGTTGAAAAATAGGTGGGTGTACAAGTGTGTGAATGGATGATTTTCTAGGTGCGTAACTGATTCTATAAGTGAGTCATTAAATGTATCTTACTGCAGACTAGTGACTAAACTGTGTGAATGTCTGTATGTGTCTGTGTGTTGCTGTATAAGTGGCTGCATGGTTTTGAGAATAGCTATATGAGTGTCTGTATGGGTTATTGATTGATTGTCTGAGTAACTGTATGGGTGCCTGAGTGTTTGTGTCTGTAGGGTGTGTGTGACTTTGTGACTAGATGTGTGAGTGGGTGATTCAGTGGGTGCATGATTTTAAGAGTGCATCTGTGATGCACTGTATGGTTGGGTGAGTGTATGTATGGGTGTGTTAGTGATTGAATGTATATCTCAGTTGTACATGTGTCAGTAACTACATATGTGAAACGCAGTGTATATGTGTGTAAGAGTATATAACTATCTATATGTGAGAGTGTGTGATTTTGGGAGTGGCTGTATGCGCCATAGTGCAAGGATATCTGTGTCATGTGCTGTTTGTTTTTTCTGCATGAAGACACAGAATTTGTTAGTATTTTTATGAGTAAGTGAACTTGAGTGTTTTTAACTGTATAGGTGAGTAAATTTTACTGTGATTAATTATTTGCATGACTGACTAGATGTGTCAGTATCTCAATGGATGATTGGCGGTGTGTGAGTGTCTATATAGGTGTATAAATGCACAGAGTGACTGTAAGTATGAGTGACTGTAGAGGTGAGTGAGTGGACATGTATGTAGACCTAAAAGTCAATGAGTGGGTGAGTAGTTATTGGTATTGGAGTATCTATGGTTGTCAAAATGGCCGTCTGTAATTTTGAGTCGGTGTATCAAAGGTTATATTAGGGTGTGAGAAGATGTAAATGTAAATGTAAATGTAAATGTAAATGGTGTATAGGGTGTGAGAAGATGCACTAATTTATCACATGGATGACGTCATCAGTGATGTCATCAGTGAAGTCATTTCAGATGTCATCAGTGATGTCATCAGTGATGTCACTGACCATGTCATGAGTGATGTAATATGTGACGTCATCATCAGTGGACTGCGGTCGCGCGAGTTATAGTTAGCTGAACTAACTATAACGGTGGAATTTCAATGGTTTTGTACGAATGAAATTTCCAGCTAACTATAACATATGTGAAACCTATGGTTTTTTCAGTGAATATATATATAGATAGATATAGATATATATATATATATATATATATTTATATATATATATATAGGGGTTGATTCCGATCCTGGATTTTTTTTTCGCGTACGACTCGTATCCGTATTTTTTTACGTACGAATCGTACAAGTCCCGTACAAACGGCGAAGTACGATTCGTACGTGAAAAATACATACGAATCGCCTCGGGAAAAGTCTACGAGACGTCCCCGGACAGTTTTACATACAAATCATAAAACTGAAGTCCGAGCGCGCAAGTACGATCCGTACCACCCGTCCGAAAACACAAGCGCACGGAAAAGGCCCCGTACGGAGCGAACTTTGTACGACCCCTACCCCGAGTACACTTGTGCCCGGGGTACGAGTCGTACAGCCCCCCCAGCCTCCCACCCCTCCTGCGTACGTCCGCACTGTACCCCCATCCCCCCGTATGTACGGACCGTACAGCCACCCCCGTATGTCCGCACCATACCCCCCACCCCCCGTATGTATGGACCGTACCCCCCACCCCCCGTATGTCCGCACCATACCCCCACCCCCGTACGTCTGCACCGTATCCCCACCCGCGTATGTCTGCACCGTACCCCAGGCTTACCCCCCACCCGCGTATGTCCGCACCGTACCCCAGGTGTACCCCAATCCTAGCGTATGTACGGTCCGTACATACGCGAGGATTGGGGTACGCCTGGGGTACGGTGTGGACATACGCGGGTGGGGGTACGCCTGGGGTACGGTGCAGACATACGCGAGGATTGGGGTACGCCTGGGGTACGGTGCGGACATACATGGGTGGGGGGTATGCCTGGGGTACGGTGCGGACATACGTGAGGATTGGGGTACGCCTGGGGTACGGTGCGGACATACGCGGGTGGGGGTTACGCCTGGGGTACGATGCGGACATACGTGGGTGGGAGGTACGCCTGGGGTACGGTGCGGACATACGCGAGGATTGGGGTACGCCTGGGGTATGGTGCGGACATACGCGGTTGGGGGGTACGGTCCGTACATACGGGGGTGGTGGGTACGGTTCAGACGTATGGGGGAGTGGGGGGTACAGTCCGTACATATGCAATGTTGGGGTACGCACCATACATGATGACACGTACGATGTGGGTGATGGCGTGTACATCACGTACCGGGCCCCCTTTTCGTCGTGCATCGCAGCGTACTTAGCTTTTCCGGCACTTTTTGGCTCCCGTAAAAATATAGCTGTGCGGAGTGCTGTAGGCACGAATCGTACTTGCTGGTCCGTAAAACGCTGCCTGACTCCGTGTGGACGTTGCGTACGCTCTGTCCAGGATCAGAATTTTATGTATTTTTTACCCGTACGGTGTTTTTTACGATTCCTACGGAAATGGTATTTCTGTACGAATCGTACTTGCTGGTTTGTAAGGTGGAATTCCCGGGTACGAGTCGTGCTGAGAAAACGCTCCGTACGACCATTCGTTCCCGGGTTTTACAGGATCGGAATCGGCACCATAGTGTGTGTATATATATATACATATATATATATATATATATAATGTGTGTCTGTTTTTTGTTATTTATTTATTTATGCAGTTTGGAGCGCTTTACATCAGCACTAGTTACATTACACAAGATCACTTTTTTTTCTTTAGGCATGGGGAAAATAAATGATCTGGCTCGAATCAAAGGATGTATACAAATATATAAACACACACAATTTTCACAATGCTGTAAAAAAGTGCTTTATCTGGCACGTGCTGGCCGTAATGGATTTAACTCCTAAAGCTCTCTCTAAGGCACAGTTGACTCAAACAGCCATCCCTGTTATTTGCAACTGACACAATTGTACACCATTTGGAGTCCTCTTCTGGTAATTTGTGTTGATACCACGAGGAAGACGCCTACAATGACCTTAATGTAGCACCAGCCCTGGATGAGGGGGCTGAAGCAGGTATTCATTTATCCAGTCCAACCGAGTGGGGGGGGGGCGACTCCATCAATGGATTGTAAATGACGATGACAGCCCCACAAGCACATTGTGTTGTTTGCAGGTAATGCAGCCCCAGGCTGTACCTTTCACGCCAGAAACACAACTGATGGGGGGCTGCGGGGCAGCCAAAAAATAATAATCCTGGTTGGTCTCTTGTCATGATGTCAGAGTTGAGCTAAATCACAGAAATGAGCCCTGGTGTATTCCCATTGGCTGACGCTTAAATGTAAACATGTCCAATATATGTACTATACCTTGAACCTAAAACTTCAGCATCTGCAAAATGATTTTTGTCATTTGTGTGTATGTTTTTATTATTTATTTATTTTTGCAGTTTGGAGCGCTTTACATCAGCACTAGTTACACTACACAAGATCACTTTTTTTTCTTTAGGCGTGGGGAGAATAGATTCTTGGCTAGAATCACAGGATGCTGAGCCGACACCAAGACTTGAACAGGGTTCCTTATTTCCAAGGTAGGCAGCTCTGGCTCTAACCACATCTTTTCCCGAATATATATTTATATATTTAGAAAGTGTACACAAATGCATGATTTGGTGCTTTAAGGTGCAATAAATGGGCCTTAATTCAAGCAAGGGCCATGTTTTTCCTACACGCTGGTGGTCTGCAATGCCTGTAGTGTCGAACTGGGACAGAAAACAGGCCAGGGCACCCAAATAATAGGGCCGCCATTAGTCAATCAGATAGTTAAAAAGTGAGATGAGGGCAGTTTTTAACTTGTAACAACGCGCTGTTTTGCAAGGTATGGGAGACTGCATACATTTGTGCTTGCTGTGGGCAGTGTTTGTTCCAAAAACACAGGCCTTCACACTCACCTGTCAGAGCAACTCTTGGGACACTGACAAATTCCCCTATCGGCCAGACCGACCCAGGCAATCGGCCCATCCCACCTGTGGTCGCGGTATCGCTGCACCTGCTGCACTAATAGCTACCCCTCTGATTTGCTGGTATGTTTTTTTTTTTAAATCGCTCAATAAAAGGATTAGCCTCGTTAAATGCGCTCTGTGACTCTTTTCTCGCCATTTTATCATTTCTGTAAAGCGGCGTCAAAGCTCTTTAACTGATGCAGGACGGGCTTCCAAGAAACTCCAGTCATGGGCTGGGTGGAAGGACCGCAGCGGGGCCTGCGGGGCACGGCAGATCTGGCGCCCCGAGATTCCGCGTGCACCTGAGTGGAGGGACTGGCGCTGAGGGACCCAGACGCGGTGATCTGGCGAACTCCTTGCCTGCGCTAACCCCTGCCGCAGTTCATCCATCACTCCTCGTACCCTCCATCCTACGGGGCAGACGGGAAAGGCCCTGCGCCACAGCTGGCTTTCATCACCTGCACATCTGGGGCACTCAGCAGCTCAAGAATGCTGCCTCGTGATCAAAGGTGGGAAACGTTCTGACGGAGGAGACTTGGCAACGCGCCACTGCTGGCCCCCACCGCCATTGTGTACGTGATGGCGGGGAGCGGGAAGAACTGTCCCTCACATCAACCTCTGAGGTCACATCGCGTCTCTCCGACTACGATCCATTGCGTAGCGGCCTCTGGTTCTGTGTGTGGGCTCAGCCACACAGGCAAATGCCAATACTGCTGCTGGTCAGAGAACACACAAACTTACTCCTCTAACACAACACCAACGCACTCACTCCTAAGCCTTTTTATGAGCCACCAACCAGAATTTTCATTAATCCTCAAACGAAAATATAGATAAGGGTGTGCAATGTGGCAGTACACCTCTCAAAACAACAGCAGCTGGGCAAAAGAGATATTAATTATTAACACAAAGGTAAAACGGTAAACTGAACCCTTCAAGCCTTAGGGCCTTATTTTAGAGTTCTGCAGCCGAGACAGTGCTTGAAATGGAAAAATAGAAGTGCAAGTACTCCGTAGCAGATGACCTGCTTGTTTCTGAGAAGTGTTGGCACTCTCCAATTAAAAATATTACATCTCTCTTGATGTGCCAGTACTCTCCCTCTCAAAATAAAAAAGTGTTGATAGTCGGTACAGGACAGTACTGGCCCATTTAAAGCACAGAACCAAGCTAATCCCTCGAAACATCATGATATCCTGTCTGTCATATTGCAGGTTCTATAGGCTATAATCAGGGACAAAGCAATTATGTGACAGAGGGGGACCAAATTATGTGGCAGTTATGCGACAAGAAAAGACAAATTATGTGCGCAATGTGGCACATTTTTGTGATAGTATTAGTTCATTATTTTGTCATTGTTAAATATTTCAACACTACCTGGACAAATCTTTCACTTCATTAGTAACAGATTAGCTCCCAAATAGAGCAATAAGCAACTGAATGGTGACCAGTCAACACCTGTGAAGGGCCAACCACTGCACAACAACACTTCACATTACCTTTAGTTACTTTTTACCTTTTTGGGCCAGAAATTTATTTTCATTAAAATCTGTAAATTATTCCGCAGATGATGGACAATGTGACAAATGAGGCAAATTCATAATTATATGGAAAACTCCACAGCCGCAGAATTGCATAATTCTAGTGACCCTGGCTACAATGCATTTGCAATATGATGGATGGGATATCTGCCGCATTTGTGATGGAGCATGTTATCCACTAAAATCTAAATAAGGCCCTTTCAGGCACATGCATCAAACATGCCATTTGCGATTCCTTATTAGCAAAAAATAAGGATTCGCTAATAAGGAAGCGCAAATGCCTATGCATGTAGGAATCACTGAGAAAATAGCGATTCCTACAAATTCCTTTAATTGCAACTCGCAAATTGCGAGTCGCAATTAAGGAATGGCTTCCCATTCATTCATATGGGCCTACAGGCCTACAGGCCCATAGGAATGAATGGGAGATTGCATACACAATTTGCGAGTACCAATAGCTACTCGCAAATTGTGCTTGCAATTTCAGGGGTGCAAGGGTGTCAAAATGACACCCTGTTGCACCCCTAAAATAGTGATGTGCACCCATGTTGCGCACACACATGCCCCAAGGGCATGTGTGTGAGCAACATGAAACTTTGAAAAATGCACTAAAGTGCATTTTTCAAAGTTTTTGCAAATTACTATCAAGTTCATCTTCATGGTAATTTTCACCCCCTATTAGCAAAATCGCTATTCTAAAGTGGTTCTTGCATTGTATTTAAGGAATCGCAAATGCGATTCCTTAAATGCAATCGCAATTTGAGAAATCACAAATAATTGCGAAATCTCAAATTGCGAGTGCCTTGAACCTTGATGCATTGCAAATGCCCTTTTTGTGGGCGTAAACGGACGATTTTTGCCAATCGCACCGTTTGCGCTCGCAAAAATGGTTGATGCATGTGCCTGTTTGTTTCTTTCCCACTGAGCTGCTCCTCCCCGACCCTTCTTTACACAGATCTCACATTTCATACACAAGCACACCGCTGACATTTGTGTTTATCAATAGTTCCACACTTGTACTTGCCAACTCTCTCACATTTCCTCCTTTTCTTTTCACACAATTTTAACTCTTTCTTCATTTTTATTCTTTTTCTGCACAGTTTCTTCCGTCTACCTCCAACATTTCCTTCCTGTTTTCAACAGCTTCCGTCTCTTTTCCAATCGCCCATTCTGTTTGTTTATAAATATCCACTTTTATCACTTCTCCTACTATCTTTCTCTGTATTTCACTTCCTCCCCTTCCCATCCTCCCTTACCTTTATTTAGAGTAAAATGAATAAAGGAAAGTGTTCAAGAAGTGCCCTAAACTAAGCTTCTTTAGGAGCTAATCATTAAACCGCCTGTAGGACACACTAGAATTGATAACATATTTAAAAAAAATGTTTTAAATATTTAACATGCATTTTTAGCAAGGCTCTGATTCTGTAAAGGCGAAGGCAGACTTTAATTCAAGTTCTCAAAATTGTTCCAAAGATCGGTGCTGGAATATGGGGATGCTGACCGCTCTTTAAATTAGGTAGAAAGAATCGAGAGCACATAAGTTATTTTCTATACCCAGACATTTTCTTATTTGGGAATAGGTGCAATGGATGACTTATAAATTTTAGGGGACAGGACCGAGCGTGACATAAATATCATGCTATATTTCAAACTCAACTATTGTAGCAATAGGGAGACTAGGCCATTTTGTTCAGGCTTCAATATGTGGTTCCATTGAGCAAGCCGTTAGCCACACTCACACCTTTATTCTTGGATTTTTGCTGTTTGGCTAGAGGTCTTTCAGCTTTTCCAAAGACCAAGGTACTGGCATGGTCTCTGTGACTAGCACAGTGAAACAAAAAGATAACGTTCAAAACAACAAATGACTTAAATTATAGGAGTAGCTGTTCGTCATGCTCCCCAGAATTATTGGGATAACACCCAGTAGACCCAAAAAGGTTACCCTAAAGGAAACTGTGACCTCTTCAGAGAAAAGGAAAACTGTCAGGTATCACTCACTTCTCCCACTAAGTTATGCTTGTGTGAGAAAGGGTGTTAGAAGTTAGACAAACCTGTCACAGAATTCTTCCTCTGCAAGTGAAAATGCTGAGCAACACAAAACCAGTACACACACAGTTAGTGGCATTTAGAAACAGACTGATGTTTACAATGTGCCATTTACCTACAAATAATCAATATAAGGAATATTGTTAAAATTATGACTACCACTGAGAACAAAATAAATAAAAGGATGAACCGTTAATGGACCCAACCTTATTTCTTCATACATCCCTAGCCAATTAGTTTAATCCATACCTATGCTAGCTGATGTGCAGCGCAGTTTATTTTAGAATATCTTTGCCAAGCCATGTACAGCCTGGTGCATATAGTTATATTGGATCAGCTTAAACTGTGCATTGAAGCTAACCATGTGCAGTCCTTCATGTTCTTTCTCTCAGTCTCAGACAGACAGGGGTTCCTTCAAGACCTCATCCCACTGTGCGTGTGCTCTAGGTGTTATCTTTAGTAAACCCTCCCTAAATGCGCGGTATATGTGCAATATCAATCTTTGCCCTCTTGCGGATGCGAGGAGCGATATCAGTGTCTGTGAGGCCATAGGCTCCTCTAGGAAGCAGGACCATACTCCCTGTGCCATTGCAGATTTTTGCATATTGTTAGGATTGCCCCATGCAAAACGCGATGGACTCAATAATGTCTTCTTGCGTGATGAACTGGCCTCCGAGATATAAATCTCAAAGTATTTTCCAGCCTCCGTCCTTCCATTTCAGGATGGCGTTGGATCAGCTATCCTCGCAAACGGCTTCAAGTCTTTTGCATCCCTGAGACTTCAGAAAACAGGGGGCAAGCCGGCAAGCCTTTAGAATAATTCTAGTTTCAAGTGGGATGGGTCCAGTCCTTGTTCTTGGCAGGGCAGGGATCAGCAGGCAGCAGGGCAGCTCAGCAAAGCAGAGAAGCAGTCCCTCAGAATGGTCAGTCAAGGCAAAGTGGCAATCCTTACAGCACAGCAGTCTTTACTCCAGCAGAGTTCTTCCCAGGTCCAGTAGTGTACTGATTTGGTAGGGTCAGAGCCCAAGTACTTATACCCAAATGTGCCTTTGAAGTGGAAGGTGACTTCAAAGCAGCTCTTTGAAGTGCACAGGTCACCTTACATCCCAGCCCTGCCTGCCAGGCACAAACTCAGACCTTTGTGTGGGAACAGGATATAGCCTACTCAAATGTAAGCGTGAGCTCCCTCTACCTCTTCCTGCCCAGGAAGGCTATCAGAATGCAGAGGAATGCAGATGAGTCATCTGTCACACCCATCCTTCCTGTGTTTCTAGCTGTCTAGAGGGAATGCACAAAGTGTAGCAGTCACACAGCCCAGACATGTATTGCAGACAACTGCAGGCACACAGAGCAAAGTTAAGAACAGAGAAATGTCCACTTTCTAAAAGTGGCATTTCTAAAATAGTTATGTCAAATCCAACTTTACCACTAAAGAGGATTTATCATTACCATTCAAAAGCTATGTAACATGTTTTAGCTGCTCCTTTCTAATCAGGAATTACAGTTTTAAAGTGTTTTCAGGAATTCTCAATGTATGCCTCACAGTAGTGAAAAACAAATTTAGATGTTTGTCACTACCAGGACATGTAAAACTTCAAAGTACATGTCCAACCTTTTAGTTACACAGCACCCTGCCAAATGACTACCTATGCCCTACTTTAGGGGTGATCTATGTGTATTAAAAGGGGAGTTTAAGGCTTGGCAAGTGGTTGTAAATGGCAAGTCCAAGGGGCAGTAAACTGTACACACAGGCCCTGCAATGGCAGGCCTGAGACAGGTTTGAAAAGCTTCTTTTTTGGGTGGCACAACCAGTGCTGCAGGCCCACTAGTAGTATTTAGATTACAGGCCCTGGATATACGGTATACCTCTTTACAAGGAACTCACAGATAAACTAAATATGCCAATCAGGTATTCATCAATGGCACCATGGTTTAGGGGAGAAGCACATGCACTTTATCACTGGTTGACAATGGTAAAGTGCTCAGAGTCCAAAGGCCAACAAAAATATACAGCAAAAAAGTGGCGGTAAACAGGCAAAACGTTGGGGAGGAGCACCCTGAGGATGACACCTCTAACAACAGCCATCTTCACAATTGCAGTCCTGCCCATCAAAGACAAAGGGGAGGTACCTCCTGAATAATACTGAAGCCCGTAAACATTCTATTACCTTGTGTATATTTAGGTCCAGAATGCTCTGCTCTGTGTGCAATCTTGATTTCCAAATATCGCACCTCCTCAGAGCTCCATGGGAGTTCCACCCACTGGAGTATCTCAGTTGGGACTCCAACTAGCTCTCCCGTCTGGAGTAGTGAGTTAACATAAAGCCTCCCTCTACTACATGGCCACCCGCCTCCTGGTCATTCACGACTGGTTTGGAGGGGGTTGGTCCGACCCGACCTACAGGGTGGAACTTAACGGCTTGGGTTTCGCCGATATCCAAGATCGCCTGTACGGCGCCCCCATCCCTGCTTCTTGCCCGGACATCACCAGGGCTGTATTCCTGTCCTGGCGAGCGGCGCTCCGCCTCACCCGATGGACGGGACGGTTGACCCGGGTCACCCCCCTGTGGCACGGGACGTGGTTGCGGGAGGTCACAAAGCTGGAAGGCTTCAAATCATGGGACCTCATCGGCATTTCCCAACTGGGGGACGTCTGGCGGGGAGGGCGGATGTGTTCCTTTTCAGAGCTGCAGGCGCGTTTTTCCCTTCACTCCTCTCAATTTTATAGATACCTCCAGCTGCGCCACGCCATACGCACCTACACCCCACTGGACGTCCGGCTGCCAGACCACAGCCCCCCGGAGGCTCAGGTCCTGCTGGGCAA
The DNA here is from genome assembly GCF_964204655.1 of Triturus cristatus. Taxonomy (NCBI): domain Eukaryota; kingdom Metazoa; phylum Chordata; class Amphibia; order Caudata; family Salamandridae; genus Triturus; species Triturus cristatus. Next base: position 303,152,116 of record NC_140594.1, on the reverse strand, counting down.
CCTGGGGAGGGGGGGCATTTCCAGGATTTACCGCTCCCTCGTCAATTGCACCCCTACATCCCTTGCGGGTCTTAAGGAGCGCTGGGAGGGGTGGGTGGGTCCCCTGGATGAGGCCGACTTGCGGGACGCCCTTATGGCCCCCCGCTTGGTGACGGCCTCCGCTAAGCTGCGACTCATCCAAATTTATTATCTCCATGCGGCATACCTCACACCGGCTCGCCTTCACGTGCGGGCCTCTCCGGGGACGCGGCCTGCCCCCGATGTGGTTCCGAGCCGGCGGACTTCCTGCATATGGTGTGGTCCTGCCCTGCCCTGGAGGGGTTCTGGAGAGGCATTGAAACCGAGCTTACGGAGGTCCTGGGGTGGGAGGTGCCACATGACCCCCGACACTCGCTGCTGGGCATCACAGATGGCTTAGATGGCACGCGTTCAGAGCAGCTGTTTCTCATGACGGCCTTGATGGTGGCCAAGCGCGACATTGCAGCGGCATGGAAGCAGCCGTTGCCGCCAAGTGTGGCTAAATGGGGAGCTGGGGTGGACTGGTGCGCGGCGCAGGAGCGGACTCTCTATCGGGCACGAGGATGCCCCAAGAAATACCGGAAAGTTTGGGGGAAATGGCTAGGCAATATACTTTAGTAGGGCGGTTCGGGGGGTGGAGGGGGGCTTCTGGGGGCGGGGGGGAACGGGGGGTGCTTCCTAATGTATTGCTGTGTGGTACTGCTTCGGAATACGAGACTGTTTCTGTTGTTGTACCGTTTAAAACAATAGAAACTTGTTTATCAAAAAAAACATAAAGCCTCAATACCTCCCCAAAGGTCAGCAGGGCATTCAGGAGTATGGGGACTGAGTACTTTAGGCTCCGAAAATACACCAGGGCCTCATCCGTTTACAATGAGACCACATGGATGGTATCCCTCACCGTGATCCCCTAGGGCCCTAGTGCACAAAGCAGGTGCTCCACCATTAACTCTCCAGCCAATGTGAACAGGAGTGGTGACAGAGGGCACTACTGACAAGTGCCCCAATGCAATTGAAAGCTGCTTGAGACCACACCACTCATTCTCACCCTGGCTCCTGGGTCTGCATATAGTTACTTGACCCAGATTATGTTTTTACGGCCTAGTCCCACTTTCTCCAAAACATGCCAGAGGTATTCCCAACCTACGGAATCAAACACCTGCTTTATATCTAGAAATGGTAGGGCATAGGACCCCTCATTTAGGTGAGTTGTGTGGTAAACATGCCACAGTCACCTGAGGTTATACATAGTGCTCCTCTGTGGTATAAATCCACACTGGTCAGTATGTATGTCATTGTCCCAGTTGTGCAAGATAATACATAATACTGTTGTCACACTATGAGACCCATTTTTAATGTCTCGTACAAAATTTTCTCCTAAATTTTACATTTTTTTAAACTGAAATAAATTTCTATTTGGAGACAGCAGACATTGAGGAGATGTGTTTCTTTTCCTATAATGCATATGTCTTGTCTTCTTTTCCCATTGTTTTGACCGCCCGTTTTCATTAGTTTCAGTCTTTTCTTTTGTACCTCCCTTCCTCTCTTATCTTTTTATCTTGCAATATTCATTCTTCTCCATGCCTTTTCTCAAAGCTCCTACTACTATCTGACTAATGGTTTCATATTTACCTCCAAACTCTTGCAAAACTTTCCCTAGAGTCCTGTGAGCTCTAGTAACACACCAGCACTGGTGAAAAATAAGAGTTGATTGTTATGGATGTGGACAGAAACTCCTCAAGAAACCAATTACCTGACCCATTAGGTGAGTGGTTGGATAAGTCCTGGATTCTTAAAACCATGCATCATCAAGACATAGGGTGTGGTTTTTGGAAACAGGGAAGCCCATTGGCCTACCCCTTTCTTGCAAGAATCCATAAGTGCTTGCCCACAGCCAGTCCGCAATGTCAGAAGATACAATGCTTCATCAGCAGTCAGTTGTCTCGGTGCAACTAGATTTATGCTAGACATGTTTTTCACCTTAAAGTTTTGAGTAGGGGTGTGAGTACTTGCAAAGATATTTATTGTAAACTCCATGGTATTTTTCATGTAACCTGCGAAAATATCGCAGGAGCTGTGAGCGTCAATATGAGATGGGCTTTCACAGGGAAACCAAAATTTTAACAAGTATTTTGTGAGTGAATAAAGTTGTGTTAGCCACTTAGAAAGAAAGCTAAGCATGGTAGGAATTTACATGCAAAAAGCTTGCTGTATACCTGTGCAACATAGTTTCAGTGTACAAATGAGAAATAACAGATGGAGCTATACCTTCACATACAAAATGCTCATGACCTACACGTGCCAGTTATCACAAGGGTGCAGGCATGGGAGAAGAAGGAAATTATGTGAACTGTGGGTAGTATAATAATCAAGTACTCTGCTGGCTTTCACTCGCATAATAAAAACTATGCACACTCCTAGTTTTAGGGCAATGTTTACTCTCTTTCTTGTTACCTCAAAGGCCATGGTTACATTGCTCCTCATTTACATTGATGAGCAGCAGGTATAACGCTAAACTATTAAAGTAGGGGGGCATGGCCTGCTGCGCAGCGAGATGGGCGCTCTCTGAGTGAGCTCCGCTGGCCGGACGATAATCCTGTAAATATCCTGTACTTCGGGGTGAGAAAGAGCTGCCCAGACCATCAGAAATAGCGGACGTAGTGGTGGGGTTTCGGTGGAGGTGCACTATACCCGCCCTACCTCGGACTGCCTGGTGCTGCTGCCCGCCGGACCCGAGAGCGGTGGTTGCCGAGGGTGTCTGCTGGAGCACTTTCCGGAGGGGCGGCTACTCGAGCCCGCGGCGGCCCTGCCGGGCGAGGCCTGTGCCGGGGAGGAGGAGCGAAGCCTGGTGGAGCCTGGACTTGGATGCCGCTGGCGTCGGATGTCCCCCCCCGCAGGTAGAGGAGAGTAGCGGCGAATGCTGAATTTGGCGACTGCTGTGCTGAGTGATACAGCGGAGGCAGGGAGGAGACCGGGTCTCTGCGCTCCGGCCGCCATTGCTGGGTGAGGCGCGAAGTCTGACGGCCCGTGGAATGAAATTCTGAGGCGCATGTAGCCCGTGTTGTGTGGAGCGGACGCGACCGCCAGCGACTGGTGCGAGCCTTGATGCGAGGATACGTTTAGTGGACTGCGAAGTGTGGGGCCGCCATTTTAAGTCCAGGAACTATTGCGGCTGGTGTGTGAAGACGAGACGGGACGAATTGGATGCCTGGGAGTTGTGTGCACACCCGGTGAGCTGTTGGAATATCGCTTCAAAGAGGCCAGGAGCACTGAGGGCGCAGTGGCTGGTGCCCGTGTGAGGCGGTGTGAGCCGGCACGGGCGAGGTCCCGATCGCCCTTGTGATCCGACATAACTACGGCGTTGCTCGCCTTTGCTGGGAGCCGCTGCCGCTGAGTCATTGGAAGCACCGGCGGAGCGCCTGGGGGTCTGTGCCCTCTGCAATGGCAGAGCTGTGACCGGGGCTGTGTGAATTCTACAGATGTGGAGGAAGCGGGTGCATAGATAAGAACTGCCGTGGCCTTGCCTGCTGTGTGGTATCTGGTGGTGGTTGCTGCATTGTCGCCCCCCCTGCGCTGCATGTGTTTCAGCAAAACGGTGTTGGAGGATCTCCTATAGCAAAAAGCAAGTGGAGGGGGATGTGCCTCGCGGCCTGCTGGAGTCACGATCGCCTGTTGAGGTGGCTGGCCTAGACGGACTTCTGCCACGTGCGCTGCAGCACAAATAAGGCCTGTGCCTCAGGGCTCTATAGACGGTAACGGTCAGTGGGTGCGCTGCCTGCAGTGTGGAGATGCGCTATCGCTAGATATCCGATACGGAGGTGGCTGGAGGGTCCCTGCCACTGGTTCTCTGCGAGATATAGAGGCGCTATACTGAAAATGGGGAAGCAGGACTCAAAGCAGCCGAAACTGACATTTGACCATAAGCGCTTCACGAGGCAGGCGGAGTTGGAGCCGGAATCTCAAGCGGAGGAGCGGCGGGAACAGGCGGCCGATGACCATGGCGAGGACTTGCGCACACTTATGCTTGAGATGCGTTCTAGCCTAAGAAATATTGACACTAAACTTGATAATCTTACCTGTCAATTAGACTCTGTGAAAATGCAGGTGGCGACGCACGAGACGCGTCTGGATACGCTTGAAGCTCGACAGTCGGAATTTCATGAATTCCAAGTTGAAACGAAAGATCAGCTGCTGCACATGGACAAATTGCTAGGCATCATCTGCGCTAAGAACGAGGACCAAGAAGCGAGGTCGCGACGCAATAACCTCCGCGTTACAGGCATTCCGGAGACGACGGCAATCTCCAAAATAGAAACTTATATAACTGAACTCTTGCACGAACTCTTTGATCCTCACCTGTCCACGGTGTTTGTGGTGGAAAGGGCGCACAGGTCCCTGGGTCAGAGACCTCCTGTTGGGGCGCCACCCCGGCCTATTATTGCGAGGCTTCTGAACTACCAGGATCGTGATCTCATCCTAAAACTGGCCAGGGAAAGAGGCAACATCACGCATAAAGGTAATAATATCTCTTTCTACCCAGACTTCACCCCGGCTGTCCATGCGGCCCGCCGTGAATTTCTTCCGGCAAAGCGGGCTCTCCTGCAGGCACAGATCCCGTACTCACTCCTCTACCCTGCTAAGCTGAAGGTGTCATTTGAGGGGACTGCCCACATATTTACTGATGCTAAAGAGGCGATGAAGTTCGCCAAACATGTGGGAGGTAGATCCACAAAGCGGCCCCGAGGTGGAGCGGGGGCAGCTGAAGGCAGACTGAGTGACAATGATTAAACATGTGTATCGTATTGCGCATCTATTGAGCCGCAAATATTGTTTAAGGGGAGCTAACATATGATCTTGTGAGGAGTGCAGTTATGAGCCACCGAGTTCCAATCAATGCTGTTTGCTATAGAATGTTGCTCCCTGTGACTAAGTCTTGGGCGGTTCGTATCCCCTGCAGATCTTCTGGCCACCCTGTTCTATACAGGGTAGAAGCCGGCATAGCTATACCCCCTCGGGAATGGTCCCTTGCTCAATCTATGTCTGTTTGGGGTTCTTATGGGGGATGGATAGTCTACAACCCGGTTGGGGGGTTGGAGTGGGTGGGGGGGAAGGATGGTTTTTGTTTTCTTGTTCAATGCCAGGATCAGTATCGTACGATGTATGTCTGGTGTCATTTACTTATGGAATGGTCCTTGTCAAAATGCTATTTGTTAATTTCAACAATATAGAGGGAAATGCACAGGGCAGATAAAACGTTGAACTGTCTGACCTGGAATGTTCGGGGGCTAAATGACCATAGGAAGGCCCGGTTAGTGCATGCCTACCTGGTGCGTCACAGTGTGGATATTTGCCTATTGCAGGAAACGCACTTGAATACCACGCCGGCCCAGAGGCTGCGTCATAATAGGTGGGGACATGTCTACTCGGCTATCTATTCTAACTACGCCCGTGGGGTGGCGGTACTGATACGACGCGGGCTAGACTGGAAGGAGGGTTCAGTGCAGAACGATCCGGAGGGCAGGTATGTTTTGGTACAAGGCCTGGTGTGTGGCATGTCGGTGGTGATTGTGGCTGTGTATGGTCCCAACATTGACTCCCCCATGTTTTTCCATAAGCTTTGGGGGCAGGTGAAAGCTACAGGTTGCAGTATGATTTTGTGGGGGGGAGATTTTAATGCGGTGCTTGATGACAAAACAGACAGAAAGGGGGCAGCCCGAGCACTTAACCCGATGGCAAGTTCCGCGTTGCGGGACATACTGGCTGATGGCGCACTTGTTGATATTTGGCGCAGCAGACATGAGGCTGTGAGGGAGGGCACCTGTATATCGGCCCACTGCAGCGCTTGGTCCCGCCTGGATTACTGGCTGGTGTCGCGAGACAGTGCCCTGTGGACCGAGCGGGTGGAGCATATGCCCCGTTCCTTGTCTGACCACGCCCCTTGCCTGTTGAAATTGTTGATCCCGGGCAGTCCGTTCCCGGCATTTTCATGGCGACTCACGCGCTACTGGATGATGCATTTAAAGAAGAGATCAGGAGGGATATCACTGACTATTTTGAGCTTAATGCGGGATCGGTAGACACTGTGGCATCTCTCTGGGAAGCCTTTAAGGTTGTCGTTAGGGGCCAGTGCATTGCCCGGCAGGCCGGGGTGTTGAAGGCGATAAGAAGCACCCTTGCAGCGCTGGAAACCGATATAAAAAGCCTCGAACAAACCTTCTTTGAAACTGGCGGGCTGGAGGAGGCGGGGCTGATGAAAACCAAGTTATTGGCATACGAAGAGGAGGTGCTGCGGGAGGTAAAATATTTAGGGAAATATGCTGAGGCTAGACAATATGGTGAGGGTGGGAGACCGGGAAAGGCCTTGGCAGGTATGTTAAGAATGCCACGTGCTGCGACATACATTCATGAGATGCGCACGAAAGCTGGCGATCTGGTTCATGACCGTGGTGAGATCATGGGGGCATTCTCTGATTTCTACTCCAAACTATACACCAACACCCAAGATGCATGCCCGGATGGGCTGGAATCCTTTCTGGATTCAATTGCGTTGGTATGGTTTAATGATAAACATAGGGAATACATGGACCTTCCGATAGATGCTGGAGATGTGGCGCAGGTCATTAAGAGCCTACCACCTGATAAAGCGCCGGGGCCGGATGGCTTAACCATGGCCTTCTATAAGGCATACGCAGATGAGCTGGCGCCCAGGCTACTGGCAGTCTATGAAGAAGCCTTAGAGAAGGGTATATTGCCTGCAACTATGCGGGAGGCACTGATCATCACACTGCTAAAGCCAGATAAACCAGCAGATGACCTAGACTCCTATCGGCCCCTTTCCCTGATTAATGTAGATGTGAAGATCCTGGCTAAATTGCTTGCGAACCGGGTGCAGCCCATGTTACCTATGATAGCACTCCCCGACCAATCGGGATTCATCCCCGGCAGATCAACCTCACACAATCTACGTACGATCTTCTCCGCCCTGCATTACTTACACCCCGATGTCAGGGCTGCGGTGGTGTTCTTGGACGCCACCAAGGCCTTTGACACACTTGAGTGGCCCTATTTATTTACTATACTGGGCAGGATGGGCTTCAGCACACTTCTCCTCCGGAAAATCCGATTGCTCTACACTTTACCCAGTGCCAGAGTGCGGGTCAATGGCCTGGTGTCTGACCCTTTCTCCATCTCGCGGGGCACGAGGCAAGGTTGCCCTCTCTCCCCGCTGCTCTTCGCTATAGCGATGGAACCGCTGGCAGCCAGAATTAGACAACATCATACGGCAAGGGGTATCGGCTTCAGTTCGCGAAGTCTCCTAATATCGCTATACGCGGACGATGTGACCCTCTATCTTATCAATCCTGAAGTCAATTTGGACCCTATATTACGGGAATTTGTCCGCTTGGAAGGCCTCGCGGGCATTTCCGTTAATTGGTCCATGTCGGTAATCTTCCCCCTGACTGATAATACCGCAGAGGTGTCCTCCGAATACCCCCTGCGCTGGGAGGCGGATGAGGTCAAATACCTGGGGATTTGGATCAGTCGGAGCCTTCAGACGATCTGGAATCTTAACTATGGAAGAGCAATGATGTGGTTGGGTGAGAGGGTGAAGCTTTGGACTTCACTGCCCCTGTCCCTCACGGGGCGGATTGCGCTGGCCAAAATGATTATACTACCCAAATTCCTCTACCTATTTGTTAATATACCTATTCCACTTACGTCGCATTTCTTTGCCACCCTGAGATCCAACTTGGTGACACTGGCATGGGTGGGCGGACAGGCTAGGGTGGCATGGGACATACTGGCGCTGCCCTTGAGACAGGGCGGCCTGGGAGCCCCGGATATGAGGCTGTATGCCCTCTGCGCTCAGGCTCAATTTTTACATTTTTGGACCCACCCGTCTCCCTTTCAGCCGCATGTGGCAGTGGAGCGGGATGCTGTTGCGCCACTTCCACTAAACGTAGCAATATGCGCCAAGGCGAAATGCCCTAGAGCTGATGTGGACACTGCCGGGACACTACAATGGGCATGGGAGGAGTTGCAGAAGAGGGCGGGGGTTCCATTGCTATATGCCCCCTCGCTCCCCCTGATACATAACTCGATGCTGTCGTGTGTTGCGGATGGAGTAGCCAAGCGCCTAGTGGAGAAACTGCATCTTCATACCTTTGCAGACCTCTTCCCTGGCGGCAGGTTCATGCCCCCCCGGTGACCGAGGGGAGCTGCACTGTGCCCTTCTCTGAACTATTTTTGTATCATAAACTGCGGGCGGCTTGCCGCGTGCTGGGCGGGGACTTCCCCGAAGCTCCGCCGACCTTTACTGCTTTGGAGGTGGTGGTGAGTTCTCCGTCCTCGCGCAAGCTGGTCACTCGTATATACAGGCAAATGCAAAACACGGCGCCGGTGGTAACGCCTAAGTCCCTTCAGTGTTGGAATGAGGAGCTCCAATCCCCGCTGTCCGTGGACCAGTGGGAGTTCTGCTGCGGGCAGCTTACTGAGCTTTCGCCCAACTATAAGCTACGACTAATACACTTTAAGTACTTACACAGGTTCTATAGAACCCCTATAAGTCTGACAAAAATGGGGCTTTGTGAGACTGATGAGTGTTGGAGATGTAGATGCTCCCCGGCCTCTTTTTTACACATAGCATGGTCCTGCCCGAAATTGGAGAGGGATTGGTCTCAGATTTTTAATTTGGTAAACCAAATTGTGGGTCGCTCAGACATCCCGTCCCCCATGCTTGTGATATTGGGATATGTCAGAGACACTCCGCCAAAATCGCGCAAACTGCATGCGCTGCTCCTGTTATTTGCTAAAAGACAAGTAGCGCTCCATTGGGGCAGACGTAGGGTGCCCACGGTGAAAGGTTGGCTGGCTGACGTAACGTATGGGTATACCCAACTAAACACGTTCTGGGAATTGATGCCGATGCGTCCCGGCCTCGCGATATCTGGGAACCGTTTGTGAGTTGGACCCAGGAGCGTCAGGGCATGGAGTCAGAAGGTAATACCTTGAATGAGTGATCCCTATGGGGTGTGGTGGGGTAAGAGGGGGGGATACTCCGAATGAAGGGGTGGCACGCTGTTTACTCCCCTCGCTGTAGATGGATCTGACGCAATGTGACAGCTTTGAGTATTGCCTGTGTAGTCCTCTACAATTGTCTTTCCATGCGAATCTTTTGCGAGCTGGCGTCTGGTTCGTGGTCCCGATTTAGTATTGTGCATTACCTACTTTGGAATTGACAGGACAACTGTTGCAATTTGTTAACCTATGTATGACACCTGGCAACACACTGTATATGAATGTACTATACTACTGGCTAGTTTGTTCTGTTGGTTGTACTAATTTTGTCAACATTGCAGAAATGTTTAATAAAAAAATATATATATATTAAAGTATTTCGCCTGTGCATGCACTTCGAGCCTCCACAAGGTCTCTAATGCTTCTCGAGTGCAGTGGCCCCCCATAGCACTGGGCAAAAGGGAGAATGAAAGCATTTAACTTCTTCTACCACATGGGCACTGGGAACAGTGTTCTTTAGGATCGTTTTTAACATCCTCCATGTTCCTAATATGCATCAGCACAGCGTCACTAATCACACACTCCAGCAGAAGTGCACAGACAATCAGTACAGCGCCAAAATTCCCAATCGCTATAGCCAGGTGCTGTTGTCTGTTTTATCATTCGGACAGAGTCAAGCTAAAGTGCCCACCCTCACAAGTTTTCTGGGAGGTGCTCTGCATAGTTACTGTGTTGCTGCCTGGCACACTTCTAGACTCCAAAGGACGAGGGAGGGGTCCACTAAAAGTGGAATTAATCTTAACTAAGGTGACTGCATTCCCCATGACCAAGTCAAGACTCGACTATTGTTTGATATAAGCTAATTACAAACATGGTACAGTGGCTTCTAGACCTGCGTCCCAAGTGGTGTAACTGTCTGTTTTCTCTCTCTGATAAACAAGCTTGTAATTTGTCATGACTGGGCCTCCTCAGTCTCCCTGGTTGTGACAGGTCTCTGTGAAAAGTACATGTGTAGATGTGTGGTGGGGTACTCCAGCATGGGGCCTCCTAAGCATACGTAGCTCATGGTATGTAGGGTGCTCCATAAAGAAAATGGTAGTTCCAGAAATTGGGTTATTGATCTGGGAAGGGCTACTCCAAACAACTCAATAACCCCACTCTTGCTCAGTCAAAACACAGTTCAGAGAGAATCACTGATCAAGCCCTGACAGCTATGGCACAAGCAGGAAGCAATCCCCAGAAAAGCTGGACTAAGTTAAAACAGTGCCAACAATTTTAAATTAATAAAAAATAAACAGTAATATTCCTGAGCCAATGTCAGAGAAATGGAGACAAATTTAATGGGCAAAAAGATGCTCCTTTCACTCCACTTTTCTTCCCACTTCCTGTCACTGGGTGAAGTTTCCCTGATTTTAAAACTGCTGTTTTGGAGGTTTACCACAAACTCTCCTTCCCTTTTTCATTGTTTTCCACCCCCAAGTCATGTTTCCCTCCTTAGCCGTAATGCCCTATTTGTTTGGGTGATGGGCACTGCCCATCCCCTCTTTAGCTCATTTTTAAAGTTACTTCCATTTCTTCCATTCCCTTGCTTCTCTTTTTAGCCTTTTTTCAAGGACCCTTTCCACACCCTCATTTTTCCTCTTATACTTTTCTGTACCCTGCCTCTTTCTACCTTTGTCACCTTACCTTTTTTCTGCTTTGTGAAGACTGCTGTCCTTATCTGGGATTCACTATGGAGTCTACAATTGGTTTCTTTTAAAGAGGTGTTTATTATGTATGTTTCTCCAGCAAATTAATATTATTTTCTAGTCTATCAATTTGTTTCCCCCAAAATAGGTTCTCCGAAATAAGTTTTTATTATTTTGTGTTTTTTCTGTGAATTTACACTCTACATAACAAAATACACAATCACACATATTGCTACCTAATGTGTAAAGCACCTTGCTGTTCCAGATATCATTTACCCAAATTTGCAAATTGGCAAATTGTCCAAGTATCAAAGACACCATTGCTATGTTATTATTCAGGTTCTACTGGAATGGGAAATCCGTTTGCCACGCTAGAAAAAAATACCCCCAAAAAACATTGCTCCTAGTATGTGAATTACTGTTCCTTTGACAGTACTAAAAGCACCCAGACATACACTCCTGCCACTTATATGAAGGAGTATTCCCATGTCAACATTCAAATTCTCGTCGCTAGCTCTTCTCATTTCATCCTTCCAGTGCCTTTCTCTACTCCATCCTTTCATTCGCTCTCTTCCTCTGTAGGTATAATCCCCACATTTCTCATGTATGAACCTTATTAGTTTAAAAAAACGAATAATTTTTGTAATATATATATATATATATATATATATATATATATCCCAACTACGTTCCACCAGGCGGCCGAACTCTCAGCGGGTGCCTCCGTGCGACAGGTGAGGTCGTTTGTTCCACACACCTACGAAAAGATTACGGAGCACTCTCGAGGTCTTTCAATAAGATTTATTGTGCAGACACGATTCCTTATTGTACCTTCCTCAGTGCCCTCAATCATTACGAATTTTCTGCACAGCTTACGATCTTTTTAACAAATATCCACCCCATTGGATTGGAAACAACACCATTTTTTGTGCATCGGCGAGTGCCATCAGAAAGAGAAGGAGCCTCAATGTCCTGCCAATTATATGAAGGAGTATTCCCATGTCAACATTCAAATTCTCGTCGCTAGCTCTTCTCATTTCATCCTTCCAGTGTCTCTCTCCACTCCATCCTCTCATTCGCTTTCTTCCTCTGTAGGTATAATCCCCACATTTCGCATGTATGAACCATTATTAATTAAAAAAAAAATATATATATATATCCACAAACACACCGTAACTCCTTCCGAAGTACTGGGACCCAAGGAGGGTGGCGTATATGCCGGCGGAGCGTACCGGCAATCGTATTCCAAAAAGCAGCAAAAATGTGTATCATACGCTCTCAGGGTAAGAAGCAGGACAACAGTCTGGTTTCAAATTTGGATTAACCAGACTGTTGTCCTACTTCTTATCCTGAGAGCGTATGATACACATTTTTGCTGCTTTTTGGAATATATATATATAAATATATATAAGTATATATATATATATATATATATATATATATATATATATATATATATATATATATATATACTGGCGTTCGCCAGTAGATAGTTATAGTTAGGACCGTGTTTACATAGGAAATCTGAAAATTCTATTTTGAATAACTTTGGCGCCGGTTGACGAATCCTCGTGAACTTTTCAAAACTAATGGGGTGTTCCGCTCAGCTCCTACCCTGAAAGTCTCGGGGCGATTCATCAAGTGGGGGCCGAGAAAAAAGGGGGTCCCAAAACGCGTTTGCCCCATGCATTTTCCCATAGGACCTTTAGTCGAAGGTACAGCCCGAACGGCTGAACAGAATTACTTGAAATTTGGCAGAGAGGTAGTCCTCAGGTCAGGAAAGTGCCTTTTGCAGGTCTGGTGTCAATCTGTTCAGTAGTTCCTGAGAAAATAGCATTTAAAAGCATATAAATATCTATAAGCGCGTACCGTGCGCGCACCGTGCGCGCACCGTGCGAGCACCCTAACGTGCGCGAGCGTAATTCTGATTGGTGGTTACATGTTAGTCAACGTTCGAATCGGTCGAAATCAGGAAGTGTCGGCCGCCATTTTGTTTGTTTTCAGTGCGAGAGTGAAAAAGGAAGGTGGCGAACGTGAAAAGGGGGCAGGGTAGAGAGTTCCTGACCCCCTAGCCTTTGTCAGGGGGTCCCTGAAGGACCCTGAAGGACCCCGAAGGCAGAAAAATGTAATTTTTTTTTTTTTAAATCGCGGGGGTGCGCGCACGGGGTAAAACCAAAAAAAAAAATATATATATAAAAAAATAATAATACATACATAACTTAGCATTTAAAAAACCGTACAAATTCACTGAAAAAACCATAGGTTTCATACACGTTATAGTTAGGAATTAGCATTTAAAAAACCTTGCAAATTCACTTAAAAAACCATAGGTTTCACACATGTTATAGTTAGGTGGATATTTCACTCGTAAAAAACCAATGAAATTCCCCCGTTATAGTTAGTTCAGATAACTATAACTCGCGCGACCACCACTCTATCACAAGGATGATGTCATCAGTGATGTAATGAGTGATGTCACTGACCATGTCATGAGTGATGTAATATGTGACGTCATCAGCAGTGCATTGCGGGCGCGCGAGTTATAGTTATGGTTATGGTTTCTTAAGTGAATATATATATATATATATATATATATATATATATATATATATATATATATATTCACTGAAAAAACCATAGGTTTCACACATGTTATAGTTAGCTGGACATTTTACTGATAAAAAACCAATGAAATTCCCCCGTTATAGTTACTGTAGGCAACTATAACTCACGCGACCGCAATCCTCTGCTGATGCTAATACTGTATTTAGACACTTATTTGCCCATATCTTCTTCCATTAAATTTTAGCTATACATATATTACAAATATTTTTTTTTCATAAAGACACATATGTCATCAGCAGAGGATTACGGTCGCGTGAGTTATAGTTGCCTACAGTAACTATAACGGGGGAATTTCATTGGTTTTTTATCAGTAAAATGTCCAGCTAACTATAACATGTGTGAAACCTATGGTTTTTTCAGTGAATTAGCAAGGTTTTTTAAATGCTATTTCCTAACTATAACGTGTGTGAAACCTATGGTTTTTTCAGTGAATTTGTACGGTTTTTTAAATGCTAAGTTACTTTACGCCATTTGTGGCGTGCGCGCCCACTTAACGCAGTTCGTTCCGTGCACGGTTTTTATCAACTTTAATAAGCCCTGTACATTTGGTGGCCTTCGGCCACCAAAAGCACAGGGGGTGAGGTCAATGTGGATAGTGTTTTTTTTATTTCGATTTTATAATTTCATGTTGCCAAAATTACGTTTTTTTTCTCTATTAATAAGCCCTGCACATTTGGTGGCCTGCGGCCACCAAAAGCACAGGGGGTGGGGTAAGTGTGGATAGTGTTTTTTTTATTTTTATTTTTTTACCGTAAGCGTACGGTAAGCTTACGGTAAGCGTACGGTAAGCGTACGGTAAGCGTACCCCGCGAAATTGCCGAAAAAAAAATAAAACCGTTTTTGCTCTTGGGGGATGTTTGGGGACTCCCTCAACATGACTATGTGGGAGGGAGTTGTCAAAACAGCCCCGTAACATGTTTTTGGCCATCATGTTTGATAAACAACACTCAGTGCGAGAGACAAAATGGCGGACGCCGCTTCCTGGTTTCGGCCGATTCGAATGTTTACTAAGATCTAAGAGCCAATCAGAATCGCGCTCGCGCACGCCACCGTAAGCTTACGGTAAGCGTACGGTAAGCGTACGGTAAGCGTACCGTAAGCGGGCTCAGATATATATATTGATTTAAAGGCTATTTTCTCAGAATCTACTGAACAGATTTACACCAAACCTACAAAAGGCACTTCCTTGACCTAGGGACTACCTCTCTGCCAAATTTCTAGTAATTCTGTTCAGCCGTTCGGGCTGTAGCTCGTTCTAAAGGTCCTATGGAAAAATGCATGGGAAAAACGCGTTTTGGGACCCCCCTTTTATCTCAGCCCCCGCTTGACGAATCCCCCCGAGACTTTCAGGGTAGGAGCGGAGCGTAGCGCCCCACCTATTTTGAGAAATTCGCGAGGATTCGTCGACCGGCGCCAAAGTTATTCAAAATAGAATGTTGAGGTTTTCCTATGGAAACGTGGTCCTAACTATAACTACCTACTGGCGACCGCCAGTAGGTAATATATATACATATATATATATATATATCCAACACACCTCCTCCCTAGGAAAGAATTGAGGCCACACGGGGGACAGTCAGGAAACACTTTATTTGGGTGAATTCGGCATAATGCATTTCGGCCACCACTGGCCTTCATCGGATGCCTATAATGTTGATGCGGCTTTGAAACAGCAAATATACAAGTCCTGCCGCTTCCCCATTGGTGGGGATCCGCTCCACCCCCTTTCCCTCATACTTGCTCACCAGCACCGCAATTTGTGGAAACTGCAGTTCCCAGGATGCACCAGGTAGGTGCTGCAGGGGAGATATACTCTCCAAAGTGGAATGGCGGTGTTTGCAGGACAACCAACTGTGTAACAAAATGCCAATGTCCTGTTTAAGATTGTTCCGCAGTGTCTCTTAAGTCTCCAAGCACCGCTGCAGCCCCGTGTTCCCAGTCACCATGCAGGCAGAGGCAGGAGTGTGAAATACATCTCGCCCTATACATCGCTGCCATCTGAATGCTCCTGGAGGTAGAGGCGGGCCACGGACTTCCCGATACCTCTGAACACACACCAATACTGCCGCAGCAGCTGCCAGTAGGCTCCGTGGCCAACTATATATATAAGTATTTTATTAAGTACGTGCACAGTTATTAAAAACCATTGCACACAAAGAAGCTTTAAAAGAACTGCAATAATTCATGGTAGTGCAGCTCAGATAGAACTACATAATATACCAAAGACATTCATAAAACCAAGTCACTGAGCGCAAACATTTTGGGATACAAAGTGCAAGCAAAGGGATATGGCAGAGCATTCTATTAATAAAGCCATTGCATACAACCCTTATTGTTCTCCTCTTGTGCCCCTTCTCCCTTTTCCTCCTCAAATCCTTCTATTGTTGGGCCTCTTGGTTCATCCTTCCCCTTGTGCCCTCCTTTTTAGGTCGAGCCTAGCGCAGCGCGCATGCACTGCACTCTGGAAGGCTTCTTGTGAGCACTTCAAACTTACCCTAAACTTCTCCGTGTGAGTTTGGTAACTTCCACACATTCTATTGGTCTTTGCGTGTGGCTTTCAATAAAGAAAGCACGCAAACGGCCAAATGCGGGTGCATGCCCCACCTTTTCTCTAAAGGTTCCCTACCACGGCGTTTGGGTCTCAGGAGCGAGCAGCGGCGCGCATTGTGCCAGCTGCATTCCTCCCTTATCGTGGCTAATGTTACTAATTAAACATAGCGCGTCGTTTTCACTTTCGCGGCCGCGTTTGTTTAATGTTTTTTTGGTTGCTCTGCTCCCGCCCCCACCCGCTTCTACCAAGCCTTCACCAGGTTTCTTCATCATGTTGACTCAGAAATCAATTTACTTAAATAAATAGCCTCACACCTGCCCTACGTTTGTGCTCCATCTTGAGGTGTGTGTACATAGGTAATCTCGGGTGGGGGGTCCGAGGGTGCACAAGTTAACTGAAAACAGTACTAAAAGAGGCATGGCTGGGACTGTAGCATCTTGCAAACGATGAAACATGCTTTTGAACTGCCCGAATGCTTTCACTTTAACCCACTAAAACCTCTTCTAGCCCCAATGCCCTCACTCTTCAAGTGAACACATGTTCACTACTTACACGGTGTTCAGCCTTATAGCTGCTGTTGATGTTTGAACAGATATATTTGGCCATTACTTTAGAACTTCAGAGTCGTTAATAACCAATCTCTAGGAGGAACATCTGTAAAATGACCTTGGATTGGAGAATCGGGGGGGCACCTCACCCAATCATAGTGCGCTACACAGAATCCCTAAGTGCTATTGGCTGTGCATTCCACATGTGACTCGCTCCACGCTTGGTGCTGCCTGTAGGTGTTTTGGCTTGGGTACTGGAGGTCTTCTTGAGATTAGTTAGTTACTTACAGAGTTGTGGCAGCTTGTTTCATTATCATCTGCCCTCCCTGAAGTGCGGAACGTTATGGGAGAAGGGGTTATTTCTTGACTCTATCACGCCTCTTTGCAATTGATAGGAAGGCCCTCTTAGCTTATGCTCAAGTCGGTGTTACAGCCATATGCGGTGTGACCGGAGCCCAAAAAGATGCGGGTGACCGTCCTCTAAGTCTCATGTGGTTATTCTGTTGTTGCCCAACACTGGCTCAATTCGCACCCTGCTGTGTACCTAGACCGCTCCCCGAAACGTTAGAAAGCGTGTTAAACTTAGGTTGTGATGGAGCACAAAAACCTTGGTAACGGGGAAAGCAAACTCATACCGATATCCTCCCTGTGTCACAGACCCGACGTCACACTAACTCATTCACACATGCAGTCATTGGTGGAGCCCATATCACCAACACTCACACTCACACTGACCATTCACCGGTCTGCACACAGTCGGAGGATGAGCGGTTCAAGCACTTTACATGTGAGGGGAATGCCTATTAACCTATAGGGAAAGAAAAGTTAATTTACAGAATATACATCAATATCCCTTCCACCTACAGATCTCAATCCTAAACATCAAGGCACTCCACCCACGTGGCCAATGGATCAAATAGTTGGATTGGTTGATGGTGATCTAGAACCAGCTAAAACACATTTTAAGATTTAGATCTTACCCTTCTCAATAAACCACAAACTCATTTTTTGTTATTCAATATCTGTTTTTCTAAAATATCTTAGTAAGGTTAAATTTGCGTTTGGAGAGTTTATATAAAATTATCAATTCAATCACAGAACATCATATTTACCTATTCTGACTATCCGGAGTCCTCTAAGTCTGTCGTCATTTGTCAAAACAGATTAATGTTGAAGTTCTGTGCTCAGCACGCCACAGTCTCCAAGATTAGTAAAGACCAAAGACGTGCAATCATCTGTCAATGCCCATAGAATCAGGAAAAGTTCGCAGTCATCAGGTAATTGGTAAGGGTGGGCGTAGTGGGCGTAGTGGGGCTACGTGAAGCAGCGCGCAGTGTGCCCAAATCTACGCACACTCGTGCGCTCCGCGTAGCCCCACTACGCGCCGCCCACCCTCCTTTTAAATAATACCCTGCATGTTAAATAATTAAAAGTAAAGAGACTTACCTGAAGCGCGGCGTCTCCGGGGCTCCCTCTTCCTCGTTTCCAACTTCTTGTGACAAATGCGCATGCGCGGACGCCCGCGCAGGCGCATTTCTCGCAAGAAATGCGCGGGCGTCCGCGAATGCGCATTTGTCACAAGAAGTTGAAAACGAGGAAGAGGGATTGGTGCAGATTGGGGTGTACAAATTCTCCCTACTTCCACGGATAGAGTAAATTCACAGATACACGCACATACACTCATCATACGCTTGGGCCCATTTCACTAACATACACTCAGATTACTCTATCAGCACTGAACCTGTGGAAAGAAAACCTTCTAAACACCCTGCATCTACACTACGGTCGATAAGACCTAATTGACACTGTCTTGAGTCATGATTTAACCAATAATAATCAACAATAATCAAAATAGAGTACTCAATAATTGACAAGAAATAACCACCAACACAGTATTTCAAATAATGGTAATTTATCAAAAATTAGTTCAAAGAAAATCAATTCAAAAGTAAAATCATTATTCTCATAATTACCTATCGAGGACAGGTCTCTCGATAGAAGTCTCTCAAGTCACCGTCCTCACAGCATCGATCCTCACCAACGCAAGTTCGGAAAGAAGTGGCCTCAGAATCCAAAATGCAATGACCACAGACCCTCTCTAGTCTAGTATATTTATAATAAATTTAACAAAAGAAGGCAACATAAAATGTTTTAGATATCCGCTGAACCGCTGAGCAGAGCGAGCAGGAAAGGATGTAGCATCGCTACATTTGGAAAAATCTCCGCTCAGAAAAATCACAAAAATAAAAAGACGGAAGACGGAACTAAAACTTGAAAATGTTTCTTTTTATGTTCATATTTCCTCGGAACCAGCATGGTGATCACAAAGTTCATTGTGGCTCCTTTGTCTTCCAAGGACACTTGGATGTCCGCCCAGAGCTGCTGTCCTCACGGAAAACTTTTAACTAGGCGAAGACTGTGGTCAGATGACTCTCGACCATGTTCAGCAAGGCCTTCTCATCAAAATCTCAGCACTCGAATGTAGGCTTTAAACGGTAGCCATTTTTAAATAGGCCAAAACGTACCATCTTAATTAAAAGAGACAAAAACAACGTTACCACAGCATAGTGATTAAACAGTGTTAACCCCACTAATACCCTTATGTGTATGTAATTATCTAGCCTTTGCAACACAAGAAAAGCATTAGTACACGACATTTTAAAAGCGTTTTTGTGCTTTAAAATAAACAGCACTCAGCAACATTTATTTAATTAAACATGCACATTATTTTTTTTGCAACAGTAATGCAACCCCACGTATAGTTTTCTCTTATTAGTTCGTATTGATTAATCAGAACATTTACACAAAACAAATAATTAGTAGTTATAAATTAATAATTTTAATTTCTTTCGACAATAGACAAACCAGAGCTTAAAAAACCCAATAGATTTTCAACAGAAAACTCTGCTCCAGCAATCCCCCCTTTGGTGATATTATCACCAAATAAACAACCCAAAAAAAAAAAAATTAGTAAAATGTAATCCCAATTTTTAGGAGAAACTGGAAATGTCTTTTTCTTTTTCACAACACTAGACACCAGACTCCCTTTCATCATCCCTTTTTGTTTCCAAATAAACACTCTCCCTCAATTCTTCTAATTCTATTTCTTGTGGATCTCTTTTTCTTTTATTTCTCCTTTCAATATTTCTTTTAATTAATTTCTTTTTCCCTCCCCTGTTTTTACAACACAAACACACCAATCTTAGTATCAATAAAGCAACAATCATACAAGTCAAAGGAAACAATATCTTCCCTATAATAGTACTACCTATTTTTGCAATAAAACTCTTAACAGCAACTATTTTATTAGCTATTTTAGTCCAAATACTCTCAGCTTCCAGTGGTACTAATTCTTCATGCAAATCAGTAATATTTTTGATATAGACCTTCAAGTCTTTGCTTTCGTCTGGAATGTAAGTGCAACAATGTTGAACTTTCAGCATTCCACAGACCCCACCCTCCTTGGCTAATAGAATATCAAGGGCAAGTCGATTTTGCATAGACATGGCACGTACGGCAATCAATTCCGTATTCACCAAAACAAACCCTCCAGCGGTATTTGTCGATAAGCGATCCACCACTGTTGACAGTTTCCGAATTCCATATGCATTCAAAGAAATTCCCACTGCTGGAATTAAAGCTCCAAAAATGTCACCCACTATTTCTGACCAAGTTTCTCTCTTAAAACGTGTTAATAAATTAATATATTCTACATCTTCTATTCTATCTATATGAAAAATCTTTGGAAAGACCAGGCCCACATAACACGTGCCATACCAATGGTCAGGCAACTTGTAATAAGCCTTGTTCCCACAAACATAATACACTCCTGGGAAAACTGGATCCTCTCCTCCTCTAAAACCCCATCCTGTTGCAATGAAGTATGTATCATGACACTCACTGGTCCCAACAAAGTATGTATCATATTGGGATTTCCTTCTTGTAATGCACAGCTTGCCCTTCTGTGGTGCATCTAAAGCTAAAGTTGGACTAGCTCCATTTCTCAATTCTTTTCCCATCTCAATGTCCCAAATTGTCTCACTCACTTTGTATTTCCCTGCCTTTTCATGCATGCTCAATCTCCTTTCCTCCACCATGTTTAGGAAAGCTTTCTCCTCTTCTTTCAAACTGCAAGTTAAATTATTCTTAAAAATGTAATCTAATGTTAATTCTTCTTTTTCAATGAAAATCTCACCAAAAATGTTAGCTTCTTTAGCTGGATTCAGCTTTTCATTCATAGGCAATTGCCCAAAAATACTATCTTTGTTAGACATCTCATAATCTATTTTCCCTAGCAAATAAAAAACACTACTTAACACACTACAAGAAATTCCATACGTAGCTGGTAAATGGTGATAAGTAACACCCTCTGAAACGGATGCAGGTAATTGCATACAAACGTAAAAATCCCTCACTTCCATTGTCTTCACATATTCATATAACAATTTCGAAAAAACATTGCTAGAAAAATCATTAATTGACCTATCTTTATGCATGTAAGTATTACTAATTATAGTTGGAACTACTTTTTGTGAACTTTTCTCTACATTAGTCTCATTCTCAGTATGTATTTCAAATGTACCTATTGTAACTCTAAATGTAACTAATAAAGCTAAAACACCCCATAGTAGCATCAATAATCCAGTACAGCAACAGCACATTCTACACCATCTTTTCAAGAAGGCACATTTACTTTGGTTATTCTCTATGTTAGCCATTTTACTACTTTGACCGTGTCTTTTGACTTAGCCTCTACTACTCCACTACTGCTATTCTTTATTTTTTTATCACTTCAGACAACTGAATTTCAGACTTTCTCCTTTTCACTTTTCTCCAAGTGATTTCTTCAGTTCACTCAATTTGGATATTCATCACTTTTCACTTCTTCTTCTTCAGCAACATCAAATTGTATCAGATCATCAACAACATCCTGTGCATCCGACTCTTCTCCAATGTCAGTCAGGATAACTTTTAAGATTCCAACAGATTTTTCCTTTTCCTCAACCACTTTTCTCAAGATCCCCTCCGGATTGTCTCGATTCACTGTTTCTTCTTCTTCTCCTCCTTCAGACAGTGCCACATAAGACCATTCTGGTGATCTGTACTTTTGGTTGGGTCTTCTAATTCTCTTTATCTCCTCGGGTTCTTTTGATTTCTTTTGCTCCCTTTCCTTCACTTCATTTTGACTCGACACCTCATTCACTTGTTCAGCTTTCGATGTATTTGCTCTTATCAGTCTGTATCTCAGCCTCTTCACTCTGTTGTTAGGCCAAAAATCTCCTCTTACAACCTTTTTCGGTCTTGTTTCTGTATTATTTCTTTCTCCAATCCAAGTTCTCTTTCTCAGAACTCGACCTTCTGATTTCTCATTCTCACTTTCATCCGATTCTGTTTCAAATGCCTCTTGTTCTTCAGCAGTTTTCTTTCGCTCCACAGTCTTTTTCACCACTGTTTGAGACTTCCCTACTTCTTTCCCTCCTCGAGTCTCCGACACGCAATCTTCTTGCTGTCTACTTGTCCCTTCACCTAGCTTATCAGGAATGTTCCCTACACCTCCTCGGGGGTCTTCCGCAATCTGTCCCTCTCTATCTTCTTCTGACCCTACTTCTTCAGGTATAATCTCAAGTGGTTCTTCAATCTCCTCTTCTGATTCAGGAGTAGTCTCTGTGGAATTACTCTTTTCTCTTCTTTTTCCTCCACTGCTTTTTGGAACTTCACGCTCTCTTACAGAATCTAATCTCCCTTCTGAGACTCCCAATGGTTCTCTCTCTGATCTTTGATTTTTTCTCACTGGTTCTGGGTCTGCATCATCACTGGAATCTGACTCTTCAAAATACTCCTTGCCGGTCCCATCCTTTGGGTTTGGAACTCTCAGAGTATGACTCGCATGTACCCAGTTTTTCACACCAGCACACTTCACTGCAGTTGTCGTAGTCAAAATAACTTGTCTTGGCCTTCCCCACCTTGGAACCAAGCAATTTCTTCTTCTGTGTACTTTAATCCTCACCCAGTCCCCTGGACTCAGATCATGAGCTTGCTTCTTCTCAAGTGTGGTAGCTTCTTCTCCAACCTGGTGAAACACAGAATGAACTGCGTCAGCCAGGCCTTTACAGTAATCCAAAATCATGTCATCAGTTATTGTCATCAACTTATTGACAGGTACAAATGCATGACGCATTGCACGTCCCATCAAAATCTCGTGCGGACTCAACCCAGTAGTTCTATCTGGAGTAGATCTAATAGTCATTAGCACTAGAGGCAAGACATCAGGCCATTTCATTCCAGTGGCTAAACACATCTTACCAATCCTGTTCTTGATTGTGCCATTTATCTGTTCAACCACGCCAGAAGCCTCTGGCCTGTATGCAAAATGTAGCTTCTGCTGTATGCTCAATGCTTCACAAATCAAACTCATGAGCTCATTATAGAAGTGTCCACCTCTATCAGACTCAATCGTTACTGGAAACCCGTACCTAGGAATCAACTCTCTTAACAGTAACTTTGCCACTGTTATTCCATCATTTCTCCTAGTCGGATAGGCCTCCACCCATCTTGAGAACAAACAGACTACCACTAGAACATACCTCAGTCTGTTCACTTGGGGCATTTCAATGAAATCTACCTGCATTCTCGTGAAAGGACCACCTTCTCTGCCTATCGTTCCCAGACTCACCACTGTCTTTTTCCCAGTGTTAAATTGCTGGCAAATCAAACATCTTTGACAGATGCTCTCTGCAATTGTCCTGAACTTTGCATTGTACCAAGTCTGTTTAAAAGACCTGATCATCGCATCCCTTCCCAAATGTCCCTGGCCACGATACATCCTTGCCATTGTCGACAGCATAGAGTTAGGCATGACTGGTCTGCCATCTCTATAGACCCAAACATGGTCTGTTTCTCTTGGGGCACAACCTGCCTTGATCCAGTCTTTCTTTTCTTACTTTCCTGCCTCATCCTGCAACTGTTTCACTTCATCCCACGTTTCTAGAACATTAGTAAACATCACAGAACAAAAAGACATTTCTCCTTCTCGTTCCCTGTTAATTGAGTGATTGTTTTTCGCGCAATACTGTGCAATGTCGTTGGCAAATCTGTTTCCAACTGTCACAAAATCATCTCCTTGTCCATGAGCAGCACATTTCACAACTGCTAATTCTTTAGGCAGCTGTATCGCCTCACGCAATTTCCCAATCACTTCAGCATTCTTTATTGGAGTCCCACTCGACGTCAAGAAACCTCTCTGTAGCCAAAGTTGGCCAAAATCATGCACAACTCCAAATCCATACTGACTATCAGTCATCACAGTCACTCTCAGATCTTTCCCAATCTCACAAGCTTTCGTCAATGCCACCAATTCTGCAACTTGTGCAGATTTCACTCCTTTCAATGGTGATGCTTCCATCACTTCTGAAACCTTGCACACTGCATATGCTGCACTCAGCACACCCTCATCATTCCTCAGACATGATCCATCTACAAACAGCACATGATCACTCTCAAGTAAGGGAAGATCCCTTATGTCTGGTCTCGGTTTTGTACAGTAATCCAGCACATCCAAACAATTGTGATCATCTTCTGTCTTCACACCCACATTTTCAATATCCGGCAATAATGTCGCTGGATTCATATTCACACATCTCTCCAGAGTCACATTTGATGCTCCCAGAATGACTTTCTCATATTTAGTCAGCCGACTATGTGACATGTACTGAGTTCTGCTTCTTGTCAAAAGAATTGCCACATTATGAGGTACGAATACCCTTACAGGATATCCCATTATAATTCCCTCACTCTGTTCCAGACTTCTGCATGTTGCAGCCACAGATTTCAGACAACCTGGTAAACCCACAGCTACAGGGTCAAGTGTCGATGAGAAGTACGCAATAGGCCTTCTCAGTAATCAATGCTTCTGGATTAACACTGAAAGTGCACATCCATTTCTCTCACTACAGTACAATTCAAACTCTTTCTCATAATCTGGCATACCCAAAGCAGGGGCTTCACACATTCTGCTCTTCAGCTCCTCAAATTCTGCCATTTGTTCTCCATCTAGTTCCAATGGATCTGTCATCTCACTTTTTGTCAGCTTAATCAGTGGCTTTGCTATCAGGGAGAAATTAATTATCCACTGACGACAATAACCCACCATTCCCAGGAACATTCTCACTTCCCTCTGGGTCTTTGGGGATTTCATTTCTCTGATAATTCTGATCCTGTCATCAGTCACTTTTCTTAGACCTTTTTCAATATTGTGTCCAAGATAATGCACCTCTTTCTTGCAAAATTGCAATTTAGCTGGAGATACCTTTAACCCTCCATCTGCCAGATGATTCAGTAAAGCTATGGTATCTACTTCACAAGCTTCACGTGTCTTTGATGCCACAAGCAAATCATCAATATACTGCACTAGTACTGAATTTTCAGGCATAATCAAGCTCTCCAATGATTTTTTCAATAACTGATTAAATATCAAAGGACTCTCCGTATACCCCTGTGGGATACGACACCATGCTAAAATACGCTGGCCAAACCTAAATGCAAAAATCGGCTGGCTGTCATGATGCAATGGAATTGAAAAGAAAGCATGACACAAATCAATCACTGTGTACCACTCAGCATCATGTGGAATCTGATACAAAATCACTGACGGATTTGGCACAATGGGACAACATGCCACCACAATTTTGTTAACTTTTCTCAAATCCTGTACAATCCTGAACTTCCCATTAGGTTTCTTTAGTCCCATTATCGGTGAGTTACACGGACTACTCAGTAGTTCTCTCAAAACTCCCTGTTAAATCATTTTCTCAATAATAGGAGTTATTCCCTCAATTATTTCTGGTGTCATTTTGTACTGAGGAATGTTAGGATAAGTAATTCCTTCTTTCACTGCAATTTTCACAGGATCTACATTATTCATCAATCCCACATCCTCTCCAGTAAAATCCCAAACTGTCCTTTTCACTGTGTCTCTCAGCTCTTGAGGCAAATCCTCCGGATCAAACACAGCATATGTACCAATTAACTCACTCTCTCTATTTTCTAGAGTCATTCGGTACAAAACATCCTCATCTGGTGTTTCAAAAGCTATTCCCTCCGGTGTACAAAAAATTGTACAGTTCATCTTACAAAGCAGATCCCTGCCTAACAAGTTCACTGGACTAGTATCACAGACAATAAATCTGTGCATGTCTGAAAATTTCCCTATTTGTACTCTTACTGGTACAGTAAGACGTGTCTTGATTTGTGTATTGGCTAAACCAACTACTTGGATTGCTTCATCCGAGAGAGGAAGATTTCTAATATCTACTGACCTGACAGTTGATCTTGTCGCACCTGTGTCTACTAAAAAAGTAACACCTTCTTCATTTATTTTCCCATCCACAAATGGTCCTGCCTGGTCTATTTCTAGAGTTGCACCAAGTATGCACTCTTCCTCCTCTCTTCGGCACCGTCAATAATCACCTTCAGACTCACTCCCTTCATTCTTTAACAAGTACTGCTGTACCTGGTTAGAACGCCTTGGTTTGTTTACCTGCTCATCATTGTAGAATCCCGAATCCTGATTGTACTTTTGTGATCCTCTATTCTGCGGCAAGGGCGGTTTTGGCTCTTGACTCTGCTGTTTCACAACAGAAGGTTGTTGCTGCTGTCGATTAATCCCTTCGTTCTGCACCTGTTGATTTAAGGTTTTATTCTCATTATTCGCTAATGGTGGATTGGTACATTCAGATCTCCAATGTCCCAGTTGGCCACAGTTGTGACACGGGAACTTCTTTTTGGCTTCCTCAAGATTCCCCTTTCCTTTCCCTGCATATCTGGGCCTATTCCCTGGATTATTTCCTGCATTATTCGCCTGTTCCACCAACTGTGCTTCCTGTCTTTCCGCAACTTTCACTTGTGCCCACATTGCTTTTTCTTTCAGCTTTCTCTGTTTTGCTTCAATTTCATCACTGAAGTACTTTGCATGTCTCAAAATCTCATCTATTTTCTTACTCTGCCAGTCCACTGTATGCTCACGAATTCTCTCACTAATCTCAGGTTTCAGGCCATATACAAATCTGTATACAAAATGAATCCTTGTCACCAAGGTGTTCATCCCCACTGAATTGTTTAAAAGCCAGTATCAGCCTCTCATAAAAAGCATGAACCGATTCTTTTGCTTCCTGGTGTGTTCGATCTATTTTAACCCAGTCTGTCTCTTTTGGAGGTACTTTATTTTTCAGGTATACGATCACCTGCTCATACTTTCTCATTACCTCTGGATCTGGTGCTCCTGTTCTCTGATCTCTTGGATATTCCTCAGTAGGCCAACTTACAACTATTTTACACTCAGCCCACAAGTCTGCTGGAAAATTATATCAAACAGACTATTCAGGTCAATCCACAGCACTTTTGACAATTTCACAAACCTGTCTACCTGCCTATACCACTCGACGGGCTTTTCTCTCAATCGAGGGAAATCATTCGTAAATGATAAAATATCCTGTCTGGTCCATGGAACATGTACATATCCTCCTCCAGGTATTTCTCTCATAGGATAAGCATCCACTGTTTTCTCTTTTTCTCTCACAGGAAATGCTGAATAAGTCCTATCCCCTGATTCTTCTCTTTTCTTGTACCACCTATCCTTCCACTTCTCAACATCACCCCATTTTCGCAATAAAGCGATCATCTCTTTAATCTGTCCTGTTCTACCAGCACCATTCAGATTCTCAATATCTTTGTCTGTGAAATCCATCCTGTAAGACTTCTGCAAAGCTTTCACTTTATCAATGTCAACTCCGTGCTCATTCGCTATTGCTCTTAATCTGTCATGTGTATTTTTAGCTCTCCAGGTGATGTTTTTACACATAAATAACAGTTCACCATCATGATGATTTTTCAGAATTTCTGTAGGAACTGTCCCTGCAACAAGCTCTTCTAATTCCACACGTAACCTAGCCACATCAATTGCCTGTGAATCTTTATCCCTCTTTTGAAGAACTTTCATCCATTCATTCAAATCTTCAGCTGTTATTTCAGTAGATTTTCTCACTGGAACCACTTTCTTCTGTGGTTCTAAAATCGGCATCCCTGAACAACTAGCTTCCCTAGCATCCAATCTCGAATTAGACTGTATCTCTAATCCTTCACTACATGTCTCATGTCTGGATTGTCTCAAATCATCATTTTCTGTCCTTTTTCCTGAATCTCCTGAGGGACCAGCCAAACTTGTCAATCTATTCCCAACATATGGAATCACCAAACTATTTTCACCCGTCCTCTGCTTATCAAAAACAGGCATAACCGGACCTATGGTTACAGGCACCGTAACAGCTTCTAGATTCTTTGTCAGCTCTCTAATCTTTTCAGTCAACTCCGATGTAGTTCTGGCTAATTCTCTCGTATTCTCGTCACCACTTCTATTCTCTCTTTCTTTTTCCCTAAAAGGATTACCACTTCTTAACTCAGGTGTCACATTTTCTGTCTCAATGATACGCAATGTATCTCTTATCGGAGAAACCACTGGTGTGCTCTCTTCTGGTTCTGGTCTATATGGAGGTGGTCTCTTGTAAATCATGTCATTCAAGACCTCATCCTCATACTCATTAACTCCATATCTTCTCACTTCTGCCTCAGGAACCCTTTCTGTACCCTTCTCTTCAATTGTTCTCATAGGGTATAATCCCTCTGACATACTAGCATCTCGCCATCTCTTCATTCTATCATTATGAGTTTCACGATCATGTCTCCTCCCAAACATATATCTATAGTTTCCTCCAGACCTCTGCTTTTCTCGCTCATGTACTTCCTCTTCCCATTCCACTAAAGCCTCAAACTGTGTCGGCCTTGGTCTTGGGTCAAGACACAACATCTTTTCCCGCAAATTTTTCAACACGGCCAGATTAAATGAACCATGTTCTGGGAATGCTAGGACACCATCTTCTTTAGTATACCTAACCCAATTCTCCAACCATATACAGGTATGATACCCATATCTAGCAGCCATAAAGGATGCAGGCGTTTTCGATGGAGGTAACAATTCACCTTCTCTCGTTTTAACATCTTTATCCTTGTCGAACCATCTTTTAATCTTTCCGAACAAAGATTTTTTCTTTTTCTCTTCTTGGTAATACATTTTAGCTTTTACCAAACTTTCTAATCCCTTCCGTAATACAACTGAATAGTACGATGCTTTATCCAATAACAGCGCGACTCACACTAACGCACCAATCCTGGAGCGTCTACGTCACAAGAGTATAAGGTGACTCTTTCCAATCCTTGCGCGGCTCACACCAACGCACCAATCTCAGCGCGAGCACTGTTCTGATTCAATATCCAATCAGAGCGCGGTCTGTTTGACGTCAGCAGTCGCTGCAGTCTCTCCTGCTCCTGTCTCCTGTCAGTCGTCTACCCCTCCTTTACAAAACTTCTCAGTAGACTTCGTGTCAGATTCTACAAAATCTATTAGTTACAACATATAAACATCTCCATTGTCTGCTTCGCTAACCAAAGAATAGTAAAGAAAATCTATTTCACAAGAATCCCGTTGACACAGTAGCACATCCCTCTACTCTGCCCTTCTAACATGCATTCATTAACTATTTCCTCTAGGACTGCTCCAAAGAGTCTTACAATCAACTAAATGTATGAGCATTCACGCACATTCATACAAGAAAATGTAGTACATACACACAGAATCCTGCCTTCCCGAGAACAGCGAACAATCTGCCCCACTACAGAATTATAACATACGTTAACCAAGCAGTGTTTACCTCTGCCCAGTCCTTCAAACAAGCTCAGAGAATACCTATTACTCCTTCCGCGATAAGCTTTAAAGGTGAACCTTACGGATCCCTGGGACTTAAGACCAGAGTTTCACAGATAACCTTCGCTACCATACACACTCCTTTTTATACCAGAAATATTTCTAATAGTACTGCTACCAGCTCCCAAATTCCAGAAGCACTACATAAAACTCAACACGACGACTCCAACATATAGTATTAGTACATATACCATCATCAATCAATAATCAATAAATCAAAAGCCAATGTACAAGCAATCTAATCAGATCAAGACAATCATCAAAACCATCAAATTCTGCTACCAGGAAATTGGTGCAGATTGGGGTGTACAAATTCTCCCTACTTCCACGGATAGAGTAAATTCACAGATACACGCACATACACTCATCATACGCTTGGGCCCATTTCACTAACATACACTCAGATTACTCTATCAGCACTGAACCTGTGGAAAGAAAACCTTCTAAACACCCTGCATCTACACTACGGTCGATAAGACCTAATTGACACTGTCTTGAGTCATGATTTAACCAATAATAATCAACAATAATCAAAATAGAGTACTCAATAATTGACAAGAAATAACCACCAACACAGTATTTCAAATAATGGTAATTTATCAAAAATTAGTTCAAAGAAAATCAATTCAAAAGTAAAATCATTATTCTCATAATTACCTATTCTAGCTAAATGTCATAAACGGGTCAGGACAGGTCTCTCGATAGAAGTCTCTCAAGTCACCGTCCTCACAGCATCGATCCTCACCAACGCAAGTTCGGAAAGAAGTGGCCTCAGAATCCAAAATGCAATGACCACAGACCCTCTCTAGTCTAGTATATTTATAATAAATTTAACAAAAGAAGGCAACATAAAATGTTTTAGATATCCGCTGAACCGCTGAGCAGAGCGAGCAGGAAAGGATGTAGCATCGCTACATTTGGAAAAATCTCCGCTCAGAAAAATCACAAAAATAAAAAGACGGAAGACGGAACTAAAACTTGAAAATGTTTCTTTTTATGTTCATATTTCCTCGGAACCAGCATGGTGATCACAAAGTTCATTGTGGCTCCTTTGTCTTCCAAGGACACTTGGATGTCCGCCCAGAGCTGCTGTCCTCACGGAAAACTTTTAACCAGGCGAAGACTGTGGTCAGATGACTCTCGACCATGTTCAGCAAGGCCTTCTCATCAAAATCTCAGCACTCGAATGTAGGCTTTAAACGGTAGCCATTTTTAAATAGGCCAAAACGTACCATCTTAATTAAAAGAGACAAAAACAACGTTACCACAGCATAGTGATTAAACAGTGTTAACCCCACTAATACCCTTATGTGTATGTAATTATCTAGCCTTTGCAACACAAGAAAAGCATTAGTACACGACATTTTAAAAGCGTTTTTGTGCTTTAAAATAAACAGCACTCAGCAACATTTATTTAATTAAACATGCACATTATTTTTTTTGCAACAGTAATGCAACCCCACGTATAGTTTTCTCTTATTAGTTCGTATTGATTAATCAGAACATTTACACAAAACAAATAATTAGTAGTTATAAATTAATAATTTTAATTTCTTTCGACAATAGACAAACCAGAGCTTAAAAAACCCAATAGATTTTCAACAGAAAACTCTGCTCCAGCAGGATCCCCGGAGACGCCGCGCTTCAGGTAAGTCTCTTTACTTTTAATTATTTAACATGCAAGATATGATTTAAAAGGAGGGCGGGCGGGAGGCAGGTGGCGGGCGGCAGGCAGTTACGCTTCGCCCTGGCGTGTGCGTAGCCTACTTCGAAAACTGCGAAGCAGGCAGCGCTACGTACACTACGTGGGCGAAGCGTAGTGTAACGCCCAGGGTTAGTAATTGGGCAGCATCCGGACCATTTAGGATTCAGGAATGCAGCAGTCACCCTAAGTAGTAGAGTTTGCGTAGCGTCACCGTCGTGGTCATCGGTCAGTAGGGTAGGTAGGTCCCTCTCTATTCTACCATGTACTTTTATAATAAAGTCACAGTAAAAGTTACATTTTGACAATTTTGTATGGTCATGATTGGTTGGTTGAGATCGTCCAATGGGGTTGAGCACAGTTTGAAGGGTGAGGTCACGAGTTCAGTCCATTCCGGTTTTTTGTAAACGTCTATTGTTTTGTCTCTTGGCTGTTGTCCCACCGTGGCCTTGCCTTAATACAGTGGGTTACGGGTCATGCAGAGGCTGCAGTCATCTTTGTCGCACATGCGCTGTTCTCTCCGCGCCTCGTGGGACAGTGGCCACATCGTCGTGTCGCGTCGGCGGCCATTTTATTTAGGCCCAAACGCCAACTTAAGCGAAACAAACACAAAAGAGTAATTAATGCATAGAAATAATAAATCTAATGTTAATCCCTTACTAATCCCTCTATGTGCTTGTATTTATCTGGCATATAGCGACATTTAAAGTGCTTATATTCACCCTTTACGTTGTCTTCTCGGGCAACATTACAGAGACATCACAAAAGCAACACATACCATGCAATACTCTATTTATTACATATACTACTTGTTAGTATGCGTACGGATTTTAGTCATAAAGTTATTTAGTCATGCAAAATGCAAATCCCACATATATTTTGTATATTAATAATGTTTATTAATAAAACATGCAAAAATCATTTAATAAAATATTATAATTAATAGATTATTCAATTAGTGATTTCATGCAGAATAGGGGGTATACAAAATGTTTTACTCCATCAGTTGTATGACTGTTTAGATCCCAATTCTAACTGCACCCACGCACAAGCCGTGTTCTGTATGGCACCTATATGCAAGTCTCGTTTAGCATGGCACCCGTACCACTGAGGGGCTTCAGGGTAGCTGACACTTAGGAGCACGTGTGCAATGCTAAACAATGTGTATTATTCATCGCTCTTCTTTTGGAGTTTTTGTGATAAAGGGCATGTTTCTTTCCGTGGAAGACAATAATATAAAGCCCTATTTCATACCCCGTCAACCTGTTTAATTTTAGAATGCAATAAAGTCCTAATGTTTTTTTTAATGATACTTTGACATTTGACGAAAACAATCTTCCATCTTTTTAATTTTGACTGGTGGTGACACGTGAATTTCAGTAACCAAGAATCTTGTGAAGAGTGCATCAACTGTGATTGTGTTATAAACACCCTGGCAGCAGACGGAAACATTAACCGAGGGTGAGGATTATTAATATGGAGAAAAAATATCTTATGTGAGTAGTGAAATTGAGCGCACTTGTATGCATGTGTCCATCATTGTGTTTATTTGTTGTATAGCTCAAAAATTCCTGTTGGCACACCACCCAGGATAGTATCCTGCATAGCTAAACGCTTATAAGGTCCCTAAGGCGAGACCTATTGGCTATGCCAATGCCTGTTTTTAGGACTGTCAATAAAGTTCTATATGAATTAATTGTAATATTTCGTCATGCCTAAAAACTTTACAAGTTCACATGTGTGTGATTGAGGTACTGACTTACCATGAGCTCGCTTGCACAGGTCAGTGCTGCGATTCATGCCAAGTGTAACACCAGCAAGGTGGCACAACCTCACCAGTTCAACGCGCATTGACAGCTGGAAGCCTCACACATATGTGCTGATAAAGGTGCTGATGGCAGTTCATCCAGAAGGGTGTTAACTTTGGTTCAGCTGGACAGAAGAAGTCCAGTAGCAGGGCCTGCCATGGTCCAGGAGCAGCCCACTCCACAAAGTGCGGGAGAGGTTCGAACAAATCTATCTCTCACATTCAGCGCCATGAAACCACTTGATGTACGAGCGCTATATAAAAACCTTTAACATAACATAACATAACATAACATAACATGGGGCCACCACTTTCAATTGGTGAACCAAGCAGGCTAGATACAAGGAAAGGAGAAGATGATGTCATAATACCATAGTTCTTCGCGTGCGGTGGTTTCAGGAGAGCATTGTTCTCAGTGGCTGACAGTATGGCTCAGACTAATCCAACCTTATGATTCTCTGTACATTTGTGGAAGGATTTGTGCATTGTGAAGAATAAAGGACAGCAAGGAACATGCTGGTCGAAGTAGAGTGTTAACATCATGAGCATTGCATGTGTGGAAGACTGAAAAGCGTGGTTACTTTTCTGATGTTTGCATTTTGTCTTTTAAGAGGTGGAATTAGTTACTAGGTGGGGTAACGGCATAAAGGAGTTCAAGCACATGCTTGCAGTAGACCAATTTCTCATAATATTGTTGGGCTCTTCTGAACCTTTTAAATCAACACAATGCAGAATAGCCCTGCCCGGCCATTTTTCCTCAACTCACCAGGTAAACTAGTCATAAAGTGGCAAAAATGGAAAACTGTATTTGGGGTGTTATGCCACGGTATGTGGGACTTCATTGAGTGCTGGAAGAAAGACATCAACACTTCTGCAATGCCTGGGCTCCAAAGATCAGGGGGTGCATGCCACTTGCAAACACAAGGAGATGATGGACGGAGCACTGAAACTTTTCAGAAGCTCACCCCCAGTCACAGATCTGGGTTGAATCCATCATCGTTCTTTAGCTCACTTTGCCACCTCAGTTCAGACCCAGCTTTATGCAAATCAGTCTTGACCCTGTGCCTCCTGGGAACAGTCCAGCCCAAACTGCCATTCCAGGTCTTCCCTGAACCGGAAACAAGCATCCTGGGACCGGTTTTGAGGTAACACACCTCTTCAGCCAGGGTAGCTTGAATCCAGTGGCAAAGTGAGAAAGGGACCTAAGTCTGGGCACACCCTGTCAACTTAGGGCGAACAAAGCAAACACAAGGAGATGTTGGATGGAGCGCTGAAACTTTTCAGACACTCACCCCCAGTCACAGATCTGGGTTGAATCCATCATCGTTCTTTAGCTCACTTTGCCACCTCAGTTCAGACCCAGCTACGTGCAAATCAGTCTTGACCCTGTGCCTCATGGGAACAGTCCAGCCTGAACTGCCAAGCCAGGTCTTCCCTGAACCGCAAACAAGCATCCTGGGACTGGTTTTGGGGTAACACCCTTCTTCAGCCAGGCTAGCTTGAGTCCAGTGGCAAAGTGAGCAAGGGAGCCACGTCTGGGCATACTCTGCCAACTTAGGGTGAACAAAGCAAACACAAGGAGATGATGGACGGAGCGCTGAAACTTTTCAGACACTCACCCCCAATCAGAGATCTGGGTTGAATCCATCATCGTTCTTTAGCTCACTTTGCCACCTCAGTTCAGACCCAGTTATATACAAATCAGCCTTGACACTGTGCCTCTTGGGAACAGTCCAGCCCGAACGGCCAAACCAGTTCTTGCCTGAACCGGAAACAATAATCTTCGGACCGGTTTCGGGGTAACACCCCTCTTCAGCCAGGCTAGCTTGAATCCAGTGGCAAAGTGAGCAAAAGACCCACGTCTGGGCATACCCTGCCAACTTAGGGCGAACAAAGAAAACACAAGGAGATGATGGACGGAGCGCTGAAACATTTCAGACAATAACCCCCAGTCACAGATCTGGGTTGAATCCATCATTGTTCTTTAGCTCACTTTGCCACCTCAGTTCAGACCCAGCTATATGCACATCTTGACCCTGTGCCTCATGTGAACAGTCCAGCCCGAATTTCCAAGCCAAGTCTTCCCTGAACCGGAAACAAGCATCCTGGGACCGGTTTCGGGGTAACAGCCCTCTTCAGCCAGGGTAGCTTGAATCCAGTGGCAAAGTGAGCAAGGCACCCACGTCTGGGCATACCCTGCAAACTTAGGAGGAACAAAGCAAACACAAGGAGATGATGGACGGAGTGCTGAAACTTTTCAGACACTCAACCCCAGTCACAGATCTGGGTTGAATCCATCATCATTCTTTAGCTCACTTTGCCACCTCAGTTCAGACCCAGCTATCTGCAAATCAGTCTTGACCCTGTGCCTCATGGGAACAGTCCAGCCTGAACTGCCAAGCCAGGTCTTCCCTGAACCGGAACAAGCATCCTGGGACTGGTTTTGGGGTAACGCCCCTCTTCAGCCAGGCTAGCTTGAATCCAGTGGCAAAGTGAACAAGGGACCCACGTTTGAGCATACCCTGCCAACTTAGGGCGAACAAAGCAAACACAAGGAGATGATGGACGGAGCGCTGAAACTTTTCAGACACTCACCCCCAATCAGAGATCTGGGTTGAATCCATCATCGTTCTTTAGCTCACTTTGCCACCTCAGTTCAGACCCAGTTATATACAAATCAGCCTTGACCCTGTGCCTCTTGGGAACAGTCCAGCCCAAACGGCCAAACCAGTTCTTGCCTGAACCGGAAACAATAATCCACGGACCGGTTTCGGGGTAACACCCCTCTTCAGCCAGGCTAGCTTGAATCCAGTGGCAAAGTGAGCAAAAGACCCACGTCTGGGCATACCCTGCCAACTTAGGGCGAACAAAGAAAACACAAGGAGATGATGGACGGAGCGCTGAAACATTTCAGACACTAACCCCCAGTCACAGATCTGGGTTGAATCCATTATCGTTCTTTAGCTCACTTTGCCACCTCAGTTCAGACCCAGCTATATGCAAATCAGTCTCGACCCTGTGCCTCATGGGACCATGACCACTTACCGGATCTACGCAATGAGGATGCAATAGGGATCAATGAGAACAAGATATGCATTAAAGAGGGTAACTAGAGGGATGAGTTTATGGAAAGTTACATCATTGATTTGAGCAAATTGGCATCCTCATGCACATTTGTTGACCTACTGTGAGGGAAAGCATAAGAGATCAATTTATGTTGGATTGCAACATAGAGAGAGTCAAAGATGAATTGTGCATGGACAGCAGGCTGGGTTTGAACAAGATCATTGTATTACCAAAATGATAGCACATTCTATTGCATGCATAGGGGTAGTTACTCATGAGAAAAATACTATATTATGATTATTGATGATACATGGATTGGATAGTTTCGTTACATTTAAAGGTAAGTATTTGCCACAGATTGGGACATGCTTCATTCCAACCCTCCTTTACGCAGATGATACATTACTTATTGCTAGAACTGCAAATGGGCTGCAAATATTGCTGGATTCTTTTATTTCCTTTATGTAGGATTTTGATTTAAAAGTTAATTATTTAAAAGCATCTATCATGATTAGTGGCCCTAAAAACACCAAGTCTAAATCTGTCTTATTTGATAGGGTGACCTGTGATGAAGGTTAATTATTTTAACTTCTTAGGGATTCCATTTGATACAGCACACAACTGGGCCACTTTTCTCAATTTAAGATCACAGCAGCTTCATAAAATAATAGACTCAGTTTTCAGTTTTACCTTAAAGTTAGGCCATAAGATAGTGAAAGAGTTGATACAACTATATAAGAGTAAATGTATCCTGGTGGACTCTATGGGGTGGGAGTCTGAGGTTATATAATAGTCGACACCCTTCAAAGGGAAGAAAACAGTTGTTTTATGCTGGCTGTTATATACACTAGGGAGCACAGCAACTGATATTTGTCACACAGAGGCAGTGGCGTAACAAAGCTTGATTGCCCCCCCTTTTCAAGTTACAAACAGGGGGCCCACCACGCTCCAGACCCATTCAAGCCTGCCGCCTGTGCACAGTGCTGGAGGGGGCACCTTGGAGTTCAGGACACCCTCCCACTGCAAGGGCTGCGAGGGCTATCGTTCACAACTGCACAGAGGTAGGTTTTAACTACTTAGAGGACGCTATTAGTATTTCTTCTTTGTTGCTATGGATTAAGATCTGGCATACACCTGCTGCAGGCCTCTCGAGGTTTGGAGTGTACAGTTTTAAATAACAGATGAAATCCCATGGCTCTTTAACATAAAACTGAGTTTTTTTCATGTTGGGAGTTCCAGAGTTCTTTTCCAAACTAGAATCTTTTGATCTCTGCACCAAAGAGCGGGTAAAATCTTTGCTTTTTAGGTCGAGCCTGGGCAGCGCATGCTCTGCTCTGCGAGGCATGCTGTATTAAGGAATGACACAAAGCTCCGCCCACTCTCTGCCCATATTTCTCATTTGCTTGTGTCATTGTTCTTTGTAAACTGTGGCTTTTCATTAGTCAATAGGCTTAGTAGTCCCTCCTTAGTACTGCCTTGTCTCATTTTATAACCTCCCATCAGGACACCACCTGCTACATGTGTTGTTGCTCAGTAGGCTTTAATTACAGCCTCCGAGCACTATTTGATTAAATGGTTTGTTCCTGCCTGCTGTTGGAGGCAGGACACGCTCTTCCCAAATGCTTTATGTTTTTTTTTCCTAGCACAGTGCGCCACACTGATACAGTGCTGGCCATGCTTCTAGTTTGTTGTGTGTGGCCAAATGTTTTTTTCTTCTTACTATTCACTTTTTGATTTACAAACTCCCCATACGGCACTTTCACTTTAATTTCAACTACGCCCCTTTCTTTAGACACAGCTCATCTAAAGAAAGGTCCTCAGTCCTCACTGAGTCTATTATTCTACCTGTGGAAATTTAGCTTGCAAACTGAACATTATCTGCGCCATCTTGCCTCTCCCCAGCGCCACGCACAGCGAATGCACGGCCGCCATTTTAGGCACCCCACTCTCTCCCCACTCATTGTCAATCGCCAGCGCGGTCCCCTTGGCGCTGCAAGCATCCCCGCGCGCTGGCCACCCCCGCTCTCTCATACAGGCCATAAACCCTCTCCTTCTGCGCGACCTTGCTACGGAACCACTTCCGACCGACATCCCATACATGGTCATGCCTCTCCTTTGATAACCCCCTTCCTCTGCGGCCCATTGTCTGAACTGGTCCCAGGCCATCACCTAGCCCTGCGGATGCAGTTTGTTGCCCCTACTGTAAGGGAAACACCCCACATCAAAGGGATTACAGTAGATCAAAGCCCCTACCCCCTGAGACCCGACCGGTCACACACACCCCCGGGAATTGACGGAATACCCTGCTGCGCAATAGCCATCTCCTACTGTGGGTGGGGTGGGAACTTCTACTGTATCTATGTATGGGATCGGATCTGAACCGGGGCTTCAGGGGATATTCCCCCATGCATCAAGGGAATCTCAAGAATGTACTATGTGTAATAAAGCAATAAACCAGTGTATAAGAGACCAGGTCTCAGAGATGCAGTTAGAGCACCTCGTGACGATACCTTGCTGTCTGATCTGATGTGTTCTGCTCCGACGGAATAAAACTTTGTTTCCTGCCTTCCAGTCTCCGGCGCCTGCCTCTTTCATTGGTAAATTATCGAGTGGTATAAGAGGCGATTACCGCCGGGCAAATACTTGAAAGGTTATCGACTGAAACTGCCGCTACCATTTAACAATTGGCGTCCCAAACGTGGGGCCCATCAGCGACACGTGGATCCAGTGGGAGAGGTCCCGACGACAGAGTGAACGACTGCAACGATCGGGAGAGCTCCTGCCCAATAGACCCTCGTCTGGCAGCCGATCATCCGAACTTCACTGATTCCGAGCAGACCTCTCTCGAGTGATCTACGGTCCTGACTGGGAACCATCAGGAGTGCCACGGCAAATACGGAGAGTAGAGGACGATCGGGCGCTGGAGGCGGAAGACGAGAAACTGTCCACGCGGTCCGGGTAAGGTCGTGATACACGACAAATTGAGAAATAATTGATTGATTGTTTGAAGCTTTGGAAATACTAGTATTGCTCATTGATTGTTCTTTTTGAGATATTCGCTGTCTACAAACGGGGAGGAGTAGAAATACTCTCTCTCTCTCCCTTTGCAGATAGTGAAGGGTAGGTAATGCAGACTTTTGTCCCCGTTGAAACCCGTCGTGCCTATCTTTATCTCCCCATTGATTGATTGTCCGAACATTGATTGTTTTGAAGAATAGTGCTTTTTGAGATATTCTCTGTTTGCAAATAACGTAGAATAGGAATATTCTGTCTAGTCTTTGCAAATAGTGAAGGGTAGGTAACGCAGACTTTTGTCCCCGTTGAAACCCGTCGTGCCTATCTTTATCTCCCCATTGATTGATTGATTGATTGTCCGAACACTAGTTGTTCGATATTGGTTCTTTGGAGGTATTCTCTGCTTGCAAATAACGAAGAATAGAGATATTCTGTCTAGTCTTTGCAAGCAGTGAAAAGATAGGTAGTGCTGACTTTTGTCCCCGTTGAAACCCGTCATGCCTATCTTCTCCCCACTGATTGGTAGTTGGTTCTGCCCGGACCGCTTATTAGAGGTGAACCACCCGGCTCCACTGGAAGGCACCCCTAATAAGGACATGTTCACTAAATATGGACTAGTCGCCGTAGCTTATAGCAAGCTGTGGCATAAATATACCAAGAAGGACCCCGAAAGTCAGTGGCCACTGATGGGATCCTTCGACGACCATAAGATAGAAGCGCTAGAAATAGCTCTGCGTAGCAATAAGACGACGCCTACTATGCTTGACAGTATCGGCATGTGGCGCAAAGAAGCAACGCAACGGAAAAAGAGGGAAGAAGTAAAAGCAGAAAAGGAATTACGAAAGGCAGCTCACCTTGCCGCTAGAAAGTTAGAAGAAGACATAAAGGAGAGAAGGGAAACTAAACTAAGACAGGAGCCCGAAACCTCAGGCCAGTACGCTGTTAGGACCCCTTCATTGCTCTACCCTGAGTTGTCCTCCAAGCAGCGAACGAATGACGAATTACTGTTAGGTCCCCCGATCATTTACATGCCCCCTCCGTATGCACCCTCCCAATCAGTAGTGCAACACCCACAACCCCCGAACACGAGCGAAAGCAGTACAGGGGCCTCGGCCCTCACGGCCTCCGCGCCGGCTGAGCCTCTTGTGCCGAACCCAACGTCGACTACAACGCTAGACGACCATGAGATAGGAAAGAAAGAGTCCACCAGAATGAATCGATTAACTAAGGATGAACGAGCAGGAATTGACAAGATAGTAGGGACGCTGGTGGAGCGAAAAGAAAGTGAGGAGTATATAACAGACGTGTATAACTCGTATGCCGACAGCCGCAGACGACACTTCGTCGTACGGCTCTGTTATCACGCCCTGAATGCATATGAGGATAGGTACCACGATAAAGGTCCCGAAGGCTTAGCGGCCCCATATAGGAAGGTAGACATTGGGGAAGAAAGAGAGGGCGATGTAACAAACCTCTTCACTCGTACACTCGAGGTCTACCGACACCTTAAAGAACATGGACAAACCACCAAAACAGAAACCCCCATAGCAACTAAACCCCAGGGAGGAAGGGCTGATGCCATGATGCCCATCAAAGAAGCTGCCCCCTACTGGGTCCCCCCACGGGGTCAGGGAACACACGACGACATCAACCACCAAGATGCGAAGGGAAGGGTTGTATATAACTGGGTCTACCAGCCGTGGGACCGGCAAGATATTTTGACCTTTAGAAAGACTCTACCCGACTTGAGAAAGAACCCGACTGCCTTCTACACTGAATTGGGTACAGCCTTAGGCTCAACGATAATGACGTTAGCAGATATCGACTTGTTCTTTGGGCTATGCCTGCCGGCTGATGTGTGGAAACAAATCCGGAGAGTTGACCACGCTGAGCCGTTCGGATATACCTGGGTACAACTCGATACCATAGATAAACAGCGAGAACCAGGACAGAAACCCCCGAAAGCCATCTTAGAGCTCCCAGACAAGATTGTACAAAAGCTGAAGACTCTAATCCCAGAAAGAAAGGTAGACTGGTCGATAGTGACGGCTTGCCGTCAGAAACCCCAGGAAGATGTGTCTGAATACTTCTCCCGATTCGAGACTGTGTTTTCCGATTACAGTGGCCAAGACATGACCACCGCAACCGGACACCACCTCTTTGTCCAGAATTATGTAAAGGGTCTGTCACAAGAAGTTTCCCAGAAGCTACAGACCAGCGAGAGTAGTTGGGCAGCCTCCAAACCCGCAGCAATTCTCCAGATGGCCCAATACTACGAAAACCAGAAGAACGAGAACGATAGGGCGTCAGAGAAGAAGAAAAAGGAATTAAAGGAGAGGGTGATGATAGCACAGTTGCAAGGGGTGACCATAGGAAGGGAACCCCCAAAAGAGAATTACCAACCAACCGCCCCTAGAAAGCTACCCCCTAGAGACCATACACCTACACCCTACAACGGACGGAGAGACTTAGATGGGAATCAATGTGCGTTCTGTAGAGGGTTCGGACACTGGAAATCCCAGTGCCCGGTCCTTTTGGAACTGAACAAAAATAGGGACCCCAATAGACACAACCGGAAGTTTGTTGATACCCACCATCAACGTCACCACACTTGATTAGGATCACGTGCAATCGAACAACGCCATTTTCCGAATACGCTAACTAGATCGCTGATACGTACAACGCTCCAACAAAATAGTATGGTCAAACATTTTTAATAACTTATAAGTAAACCAACATTCCGACAAGATGAACAGGTTAAAACATGTTTTGAACAACTATTTACATGACAGTCTGCTGCAACCTGCATCCCAAAGCATTTACGTCCACGTGACACCGTCCTCGCCTCTCCTTCCTCGAAGTTGCAACATTGGCCTGTTTTGGGCGGTCCCTTTTAGTTGACTTTGGGCTATAAAAGCCATGCAAAAATCCCTTGACATCAGTGGC
Source organism: Triturus cristatus (assembly GCF_964204655.1). Lineage (NCBI taxonomy): Eukaryota > Metazoa > Chordata > Amphibia > Caudata > Salamandridae > Triturus > Triturus cristatus. The sequence goes on along the minus strand of NC_140594.1, from coordinate 303,110,321 downwards.
GGGCGATTGTGCGAATAGGCCGGAGGCTATACGAAGCGCCGAAGTTCTGGCAACACCAAGGCGGAGCCCGCCATGCTGTGCGGGCCTACCCGTTTTCTTTCTTCTTTCTTCAATAATGGCTGACGCCCTGGCGGGGGGGGGCGACGCGGACGGGCCTCCCCCACCTCCCCAGGTGGAGGCTTGCCAGGAGACGAGGGCACCCCAGCCATCTTTTTCATCGGTCTGCTGAATTTCACCCTGGCACGCTGTGCGGATCTCCCCATTCTCTTCTTCTTTCGTTAATAAGGGCTGGTGCCCTGGCGGGGGGAGGCGACGCGGACGGGCCTCCCCCACCTCCCCAGGTGGAGGCTCGCCAGCAGATGAGGGCACCCCAAACGTCTTTAATTCACCGACCAGCTGAGCTGCACCCTGCCGCTGCACACGACCGCCAGGCAACCGCCCAAGCACGGGTTCACCAGGACTGCCGCTAGCACCCGACGCGGGGAGTGGGCCCCCGCAGCCGAGTAAGCAGGGGCCCACTCCGGTGGTGATACCATCCAAACTGCTGTCGTCGCTGCTACTGGAACCACTCCGGTGGTGATACCATCCAAACTGCTGTCGTCGCTGCTACTGGAACCACTCCGGTGGCAATACCATCTGAACTGCCGCTGTAGCTGCTGTTGGCCCCTCTCCGATAGCCGTACCGAAGAGCTGCTGCTACTGCTGCCCTTGAACTCCGGCGGTTGACCCCTCCGGTTCCAGGCCTGGCCCACCGTGAGACAATTATGGACTCGAAAGCTTGTTTGCTTGGGCATGGGCCCCACCCTTGACAGAACGCTCCCCTCAGCCTTGCAGAATTGGTTGGAGTCATTTGACATTCGACTCCTGCGGACTTCCGGTAAGGACAAAACCACCACCATTGCTCTTTTGTCCCCCCCCCCCGGGCGGCGGCCACCTTGCCTCCGCTTGGTGCAGTGAAAAAGTAAAACATCGGCGGAAGAACCCGCCTGCCGCCCCGCCCTAAGAACGAACCATGGCATTGCTACAAGGTTGCAGTGACGCCATGCTGACGCAAAGTTGACGCTAACGAAAGTTCTCGAACTACCGAAAGGAATTCTGGTTCAACAGCTAATTCATGGAAAGACTTAGACTGTGCACTGGCCCGACCCCGCCCCAAGATGGCGCTGATGTAGGAGTGGCCTACAACTCCTTGTGGCGTTCCAGTCACGTGACATTTGTGTTAAAAAGAGATATATATATATATGTACGCGATGCTTTCACACATGATGGTGGGGGAAAGGGGGGAACCGATTTTTATGTTAATATAGTGTTGCTCATGTTGCTCGACGCCTCTCACACCGTGGCCGGCCTATAGCGGCTGTAGGCCCGTATTTCTACACTGACATTGTTTTAAATAAAGGGCTTCTTAAAAAGGAATTACGGAATCAGTGTCATGACTAATCATCTGGGTTGTTGAAGGTTTCTCTTTTAAATAAAAGATTGTCACTCCTAAGCGAAAGCATACAGATAATACAGACTCAATTTGCCTAAAATATTTTTGTTTAACGGAATTTGTACCCATCACGCCTGCCCTTTTTCCAAGAATTGTCAAATCAATAATCAACTATAACTTAAGGTATATGTCGCACGCAAGGTATGGTATCTTGCACCATAATACACGACCAATTGAGAAATACATGTACGACCAGGGAACCCGAATTTAGGAGATGAATGAACTAGAGCATCTTTGCCTCGAACTAAAGAATAATAGGTCCGTGGTATTACCCACCCCTGCGGCTAGCCTGGTACATGGTAGGTAGAACCTTTTCGTGTCTGCGCGCGCTGGGGTATTTTGAATACTGCACCTCCCCTCCCCTCTTTTTCCCCTCTATAGGTCACAACGAAGTTCCGACTGGAGAGTGGAGTGGACATGGACCGCACCGAGTTCAATATCAGGGAAAACATAGACAAACGTTGTGAGATAGTGCGTAAAATTACAGACCACCATTGGGGACATGAAAAACTGTATGATATGATTGTGCGTGTGTACTACGACTACACGGCATGAATGTGTATGCATTTTATATTTGGGTCACTTGAAGAGAGCGTCACTGTATGATTGAAGCGCTCGTCCACCGATGAAAGGGAGGAGAATAAAGGGTCAGTCACCCCCTAAGATAAACTACAAAATACTAAGGTGCGCAGCATGCATAGGAATAGAGGACAGGAAAGGAGAGGTCCCCATGCTCAACGCAGCCCTGAGTCTCCGTCTTGATGCATGTACTGTCACACCCTGCCCGGCATTTGTGTTCAAGTGATCACCGAATTTATGTCCTTTCCCCGCCTGTGTTTTCTTACATGGAACAAACCCATGCTACTCCATGTTGTGTGTGCACCAAGTGGCCTATTATCTTACCCATGTCTCTCTCTCTCTCGTCTTGTGTCGTATGTATGCCAAATAGCCTACTTGATGCACACGTCTCTCTCTCTCTCTCTCTCTCTCTCTCTCTCTCTCTCTCTCTCTCTCTCTCTCCCCCTCCCTCTCAAAAAGGGCTCTTCCTTGCTCTCTCTCTCTCTTTTTGAATAAATTAACGACACATACCTCTTCGGTAAGTGTATAATTGGCCTGAACACAGTGGTGTTCGAACAAATTGACAGAAACAAAAACGACCATACTTTACCACGTTACTACCTCTCCTTTTTGCAAACGTTAAGCCTAATCGGCTGAGAAGGAAAGGACAGGTAAGACGACTGATGTCTCCCAATCTGACCGTCAACACGGGGACTATATGTCAGTGGTTTTTGTTCTTAAAGGATACCATCTCCACCACCCAGAATTACCCCTGACCAATTAGCCCGAAATAGAATGTCTAAAGCACCCTGCTCTCCCAAAAATAACCCCAGCCCTATACTAGCCGTCTCAGAGTATTTCGAACGAAACGGCTGATGGCCCTATTTTCTAATAATCCATCGCCTAAACTGATACAGGGTTACCTATTGTCCCCAACAAAGATAATGCTTAGCTTATGTTCCTCCCCGAAAGGGATACTCGTGAACGCATGACAGTAGCACCTCGCACTTACTTTTTCATAAACTTAGTAGTCCTCGGAGGAAGATGTGTACTACCAAACCTTATGTTGAGGCGAATGAGCCTCCACCGGAGAAGCCGGTTCGAATTTTTAATAAACCAGAAAGTTGACAGATGTCAGGCTTCCTGCAACGATTATAGGGCGCAGAAACCGACACCTAGAAGGCCAGACGATGGACAGGGACACCCACAGAACCCTGCACCACAGCAGTAATTAATAGATTAGTAACACGCACATTAACATCAGAATTAATAGACACCAATCATATAGTAACAGATAAGAGCATTTCCGCAACTACTCGGTGGTTGGGAGAGAGGATGAAGTATGTAAATGTCTTCCCTGCCAAAATCTCTAAGACTTTCGTTTCTTATAACCCATTCAAAGATAACCTGCAGCCATCGGAAGAGAGGGGTCGGACGTGACGCACAGCCTGGCTGCGGATCATAAAGCATCTATGACATCGACCAAGGGGGAAGCGACGAAGCAAAAAGGGCGTGAGACGAGACACCATTATCAGAACGATAAGCGCGAAGGGCTACATCGAGGCCCCTGCTCACTGACCAGCGTGCCTGAAGTCTCAACCCGTCGGGCCCGATTGATGGGCCCAGTGCTGAAAGATTCTGCTCTCCTTGGTCCGCATTTTTGATCCGATCCCACGCCACCCCCTTCTCTCTTCCTCTTTCATTTGGACTATGACTTTGACCTACTACCGAAGAACAAAAGGCAGGCACCCTGTCTCAAAGTACCTGTGGTGAACTGTGTTAAGGAACAGGACTGTGATCAGAGAACAGTGAGTGGTCACACCCTGCCACGTGAGAAATCGGATTTGAGCTGGACCTTAGCTCCACCGCCGGTGCTCAACAGTGCCAACGAAAGAAGAACAACAACAAGAGCTTACCAGTGATGGCTCTTTATAATAGGACACTGGAAAGAAGAACCTATGTTAAGTAGAAAATCCTCTCCCAACCACCTTTTTTTAACTATCTTCCTATTGAGTTTTCATGATGCTGCATCAAACACTTCCGACTATACACTGGGACAGTATCCTATTCATACTCGAACACACTCGCCTGGGCCTGACCTGCGGCACAGCTAATGTAATTTTGAATGTACCTCCTCCTCGCCTACTTTATCAAACTGTATGAGACAATGTACAAAAGTGTCAGATTACTCCCGCCTGCCCTAAAGACTCTGTATCTTTAAGAAATGTATGACGGACATTGACGATACTGTAACTGAAAGGCTAACAAAGGTGAATATTGGCCAGACAAGCTGGCGAGATATGTTAAAAGGGAGGAATGTGGAAATTTAGCTTGCAAACTGAACATTATCTGCGCCATCTTGCCTCTCCCCAGCGCCACGCACAGCGAATGCACGGCCGCCATTTTAGGCACCCCACTCTCTCCCCACTCATTGTCAATCGCCAGCGCGGTCCCCTTGGCGCTGCGAGCATCCCCCGCGCGCTGGCCACCCCCGCTCTCTCATACAGGCCATAAACCCTCTCCTTCTGCGCGACCTTGCTACGGAACCACTTCCGACCGACATCCCATACATGGTCATGCCTCTCCTTTGATAACCCCCTTCCTCTGCGGCCCATTGTCTGAACTGGTCCCAGGCCATCACCTAGCCCTGCGGATGCAGTTTATTGCCCCTACTGTAAGGGAAACACCCCACATCAAAGGGATTACAGTAGATCAAAGCCCCTACCCCCTGAGACCCGACCGGTCACACACACCCCCGGGAATTGACGGAATACCCTGCTGCGCAATAGCCATCTCCTACTGTGGGTGGTGTGGGAACTTCTACTGTATCTATGTATGGGATCGGATCTGAACCGGGGCTTCAGGGGATATTCCCCCATGCATCAAGGGAATCTCAAGAATGTACTATGTGTAATAAAGCAATAAACCAGTGTATAAGAGACCAGGTCTCAGAGATGCAGTTAGAGCACCTCGTGACGATACCTTGCTGTCTGATCTGATGTGTTCTGCTCCGACGGAATAAAACTTTGTTTCCTGCCTTCCAGTCTCCGGCGCCTGCCTCTTTCATTGGTAAATTATCGAGTGGTATAAGAGGCGATTACCGCCGGGCAAATACTTGAAAGGTTATAGACTGAAACTGCCCCTACCATTTAACATACCCTCTAGGCCTGTGGTACATGGGTTCTCTGAGCTATTGAATGTTGACAATTTTGCTGCTATTGCGTCCTTTGCACAACTAATTGCATTACTGTTTTTAAAAACTGTTCTTACTGTTTTAGTTAATTTTTCGTCGACCCGCGGTGCCCCCTGTTAGAGCGAGCCCACCTACCGGGGGTCAGCGTCCTAGTTGTTCCGCCTCAAATGCTATAAATATGACGCTGGCTCGACTGTGCAGTGGGCGCGAATAAGGCATGCCAAAGGCAAGCCCATCTGTGCCCGTCAGCGCCCGGAGCGCGTCCAGCGCCAAAACCCCTGGGCAATTTGCCATCCACAGGTATTGCTAGCAGCAACTCCTCGCACTCAGGAGAGGTGAATGTCATGCCTCCAATTGCTGGAAGGGGGGGCAAAAGGCAGAAACATATAAATGTCTAGGTTGCGGATTCTGCTTCACTCCACGAACCATTGCCGTGGGCAGGGACTTTAATACACCATACACGGGGAATAAGGTCAATTTAATATGCAAGGAAGTCCAGGCATTTAGGCAATCTCCCCAGCATAAGGAGGGTACAAACTGTGGTCAGGCGAGTAAGGCTGAGAAACAAGTGCAAAAACAAACTCTGTCCTGTTTGTTATTAAACACTCGATCACTTGTAAAACACAAGTTTCAATTTGAATGCCTCCTACAGCTAAATAAACCGGACATTGTTTTTCTGACAGAGACGTGGACAGATGCAAGCTCAGACCCCGACTGGAATTTGGCCCTTCCCACGGGCTATGCAGTGGTTAAACAGGACAGGACGAGGGTAGAGGTGGGGGCATAGCCCTGATCTACTAAGATCACCTAAAACTGTGCTCTGAGGCCTCTACGCTGCTTCCGGCAGAGACGTTACACTTCTCATTTAAATTAAACGACTGTTCGACATTTCAAGGTCTTCTTGTATACTGGCCCCCTGGGCCTAGAACTGCTTTTTCGCAAGCCCTCCTGAAGTTCTTAGAACTATGCTTGGACTCGGACTCACTTACCATTCTTGGGGACTTTGATTATCATCTAGAGTTAGGGAGTAACCAAGACACAGCAAGACTTTTGGATAATCTTGTAGCATATGGTCTCACCCAATTAGTGTCTGAACCCACGCACTTGGCGGGCCATACACTAGATGGGATTTTTACAAATGAACCAGGAATGACTATGCATAAGATCCTTCCTCTACCCTGGACTGATCACAGGGCCATATACTTTGAGGTTACCAAAAATAAGTCTAGGCGATCGATTCCCATTCATGCTATCAAGGAGAGCATCTCGAAATGGAATAAGATACAAGGGGGTGATTTGGAACAGGCTCTGAACTCTGGTCTGTCCACCTGGCCGGGGACAATGACATAGCAGCTGACCAGCTCGATAACTGGATCCGGGTAGCTGTAAATGGTATTGCTCCCGAAATAAATAAAACAGTTAAAAGAGTCTCAGCAACTGCACCTTGGTATGGTCCTGACCTTAAACGCATAAAGATGAATTGTAGAAGAAGTGAACGGACCTGGAGGACCGATTACAGCTCTAACCACAAGCTAGTTTACAATGCAAACCTAGAAAAATACAAGTAGGCCATCATCGAAGCTAAGCGGGCGTATTCTACTGCTAAAACTGGGGATGCCATAAATTCCTCCAAGGAACTTTTTAAAACCGTCCACGCATTAGTCAAACCACAGCATACTGCTCAGTTTAGACCAGATCAAGCTTTTTACAATGAAATGGCTAACTTTTTTCAGAGTAAAGTGCAACTGATCTATAATGATATTTTAAACTCGGCCACTGCTATGTGTGGTAGCAACACTCCAACCATAGAAGCCTGGGTAGTACACAGTAGGCTCTCACGTTTCAGGGCTCTTACTCTGGAGGAGGTCCATAAGCTCATATTATCAACAAAATTAGGGTCCCCAAATGACCCTTGTCCTCCAGCTATATTTCATCTAGTATCTAAGACTATCAGTATATATCTTACCCCTCTTTTGAACCAGGTCTTAGAAACCGGACAATATCCCAGCGCTTGGAAAAAAAGCCTGTATTAGGCCAATCCTTAAAAAAACAGCTCTTGATCCTATGGAGACCAAAAATTACCGGCTAATTTCCAGGTTGCCATTGACAGCAAAAATCCTAGAAAAAGCTATAAATAAGGAGCTGATACAATACCTGGAAGAGAACAACCTACTGGACTCGACACAGCACGGTTTCAAGCCCCGTCATTCGATGGGGACAGCCCTAATACTAGCTACTGAGGAGATTCGGAAGATAGTTAATGGGGGGAGCAGAGCGTTCCTCATCCTCCTAGACCTATCAGCTGCATTTGATACCGTGAACCACACGGTATTGGTGCAACGGCTGAGGGTTGTGGGAATTGAGGATACCGCTCTGACCCTCTCTTCTTTTTTAGAAGACAGGAAACAGAACATTCACTGGGAGAATCTGCAGTCTGAGACTTTTCATCTCCCATGCGGTGTCCCACAGGGATCTGCCTTGTCACCTACCCTTTTTAACATATACGTATCCCCGTTGGCCAATCTTGTCAGGAAACGCGGCTTTTCCTTGATCATGTATGCCGATGATTCACAGCTCACAATATCGGTATCTAAACAACCAGAGAAGGTGGCCAGCAGTTTTCATGCATGTCTGAAAGACATCATGTCCTGGATGAGCCAAAACGTTCTGAAAATAAATACTGACAAAACAGAGGTCCTTGAGTTTGGCAAGGAACCCTCCTTATGGAACAACAGCTGGTGGCCAACAGAGGCGGGAGATTGCCCGTGCCCTGTCACCAAAGTTAGGAATCTGGGTGTGATCTTTGATGATCAACTCAATTTCTCAGCCCAAGTTAACCATCTGACCTCCTCCTGCTTTTTCCTTTTGAAAATACTGAGGAAAATCTTTCCATTCATTGCACATGAACTCCAAAAGACCGTTGTAGTGGCAATCTTTCTCTCTAAGTTAGATTACTGCAACGCGCGCTTTGTGGGAATTGATAAGGCGCAGAGGAGGAAGTTGCAGTCCGTGCAAAATGCTGCAGCCAGACTGCTCATGGACATCCCCAAGGGTCGTCCCACCTCTGATGCCATTAGGACTTTACACTGGCTCCCAGTCCAGCAAAGAGCCGATTTCAAGTCCCTCTGCCTGGTGCATAAGGCCCTCTATGGAATCTCCGGGGAGATACAGAAGTTGTTCTCTAGGTACTCCCCCACCAGAACACTCAGATCCACAACTATGGGCTATATCTATATTCCAAAAATCCATAAGGCAAGGTGGGGGGGCCGTACCTTATCATTTTGTGCGGCCAAACTTTGGAATCAGATGCCATCCATACTTCGACTTCAACCTAATCTTCTGATGTTTATGAAGGAGCTGAAAACTTGGTTATTTTCTATGATTTCATTGTCTCAATTCATGGCCCCTCAGTCCTATGTACCTCAATCAGCGCCATCACCCCAAGGCTTTCGAGCGCTTAACAAATAACAAATCAAATCAAATCAGCCGCTATTAAAGTGGAACCGCGGCATGGAGAAAAAATCATTTGTTAACTTGACAAACAGATGCTTTTTTTGTATAAGTGCTCTATACCGCGCTTTCACTTTAATGGCGGCCACGCCTCTTTGTTTAGATGAGCCGTACCTAAAGAAAGGGGCGTGGCCGCCATTGACATGAAAGCGCGGTATGGCGCGTTTTTCCAATACAAGCACTTGTAATGCAATACGTCTCATATTTGCAAGAGTTTTATGCTATTGGCATTGTCATTTACAATGCCAATAGCTCAAACTCTCGTAAATGCGAGACCTATTGCATTGCAAATGCTTGTTTCTTTTGAATTTACACCACTTTTCTCTTTCCTCCTTCTCCCATATTTCTCTTTCGTTGTGCAGCTATGGGAATCACAGTGGCAAGGAGAGATAAGAGGGTGTCTTGTCCATGTAGTCACAGGTAACCAGGACATATTTGTCCAGCTGAGAACCAATTTTCGGAGGCTGTATGAGGGCTACCTGAACTGTCTAAGGACCATATGGGGGTTGCTGAAGGTTGGATGAGGCTCTAAGAGTTGAAAAAAGGTGTTTGAGAGTGTGCTGGGGGGGTGTCTGAAGGGAGACTAAAGGTTGCTATGACCTGGTTGAGTGGCTCCAATTGCTTACTGTTGGTGACTGATGGCATCTCATGGTCCTCCCGGGGACATCTGTGAATGTTGCAGGACCAGCTGGGGTGGCTGTTGGAAAGCTGTGGGCCACTGAGGTTGAGATGAACTCTCAGAGATATATCTGAGAGGCTTTCCGAACCTCTTTGAGGGCTGCTTGATGGTATCTATGGACCAGCTATGGCTGTCGGAAGGCTCACTGACGGCTTTTAAGTGCCAGGCAGTAGAGCCTGATGGTGAGCTCACCACCTGATGGGCTCTGAGATAGTATAATGGCCTTTGTGGGCCTGCTGGAGGTGTATACGGGCCAACTGAGGAATTGTAAGGGACAGCGATTGGAAGATAATGATCATTTAGGGTGGGGGCAGGATGTACATAACTCATGACAGTCTCTGATGAAGTGAAGGTCTTTGAGGGGATCTGTTTAAAGACAAGCTGTGAGTGTCTAAATGCAGGCAGATGATATCCAATGTCCGACTGGGGGGCCGATTCACAGAACTAACTTAAGACAAAATCCTAAACTTGCTACTTTTGGTATTCACAGAAGTTAGGATTTTGTCTTAAGTTTGTCTTAAGACAAACTTAAAACAGACTTAAGACAGACTTAAGACAAACTTAAGACAAACTTATGACAGACTTAAGACAATCTTAAGACAAAATCCTAACTTAAGTCTGTCTTAAGTCTGTCTTAAGTCTGTCTTAGGTTTGTCTTAAGTCTGTCTTAAGTCTGTCTTTAGTCTGTCTTAAGTTTGTCTTAAGACAAACTTAAGACAAAATCCTAACTTCTGTGAATACCAAAAGTAGCAAGTTTAGGATTTTGTCTTAAGTTAGTTCTGTGAATCGGGCCCTGGGTGTTTACTGGGGATGCCTAAAGGCACCAACAGTCTCTGAGTGGTGTCTACACTCTTGTCAAGTGTACCATAGGGCAGGCTACGTTTCCCTAGCATTGCCTAAGGACCCTCTGGGGGAGGTTGAAGGCAGGCGGAGTGCCGACAGGATATATAAATTGGTTAATTAGGTAGTCAGAATGCTAGATGGAGTTCTGACGGTCTGCTGTGAGTTTCTGAGGAACAGCTGGCAGTGTTTAAATACTGACTTGAGAATCAATTTTGGTTAAAGGCTTTCTTAGGTATCTAACCAATGTGGGGATGCTTAAAGGCCTGCATTAAAGTCTTTGATGGCATACTCTAAGAGCTGGCCGGGAGTGTCTGAGGGTGAGCCAGAGATGTGAGAGACTTGGCCACAGAGGTCTGAAGGCAGACAGAGTCTAAAGGAGGGCATGGATGAAGGCTCTCCGAAGGCGTTGTGAAGGTGTCAGAATACAAACTAATGGTCCCTGACCCTGAGGGAAATGGGATGTTGACGGACCAGCTGTGTGTGTCTAATACAAGATATGGGAATCTGATGGAGAGAGGATGGGCACTGAGGGCTGTCTGGAGGAGAGAATGAGTCAGTTGGGGGGTCTTTGAACCTCGCTAAGGGTATGCGGTGTCCTTCTTTTAGGACACCTAATGACATCATAGAATGCCAAGGTGATGGGTGATCCTCAGCAGCCTCTCAGCCAATGTCACCAGGTCTGAGATAGAAGTTACATCTGCTCCTGGTGAGGGTATTCGTGTATCTACTTAATCTGGAGTCCATCCTCTCCTGAGAAAGCTACCTCTCTGCACACCTCTTCCACTGCAACAATGGCGATACAATTAAAGGACTGATGCCTGAAGAAAAGAACACTGCATGAATAGAAAAAACAGAAGAAAAGAAACTTAAAAGAATATCATGATGTAATGCTGTCAATAGAAGAGGACACAAGATTATATATGAGCATCACAATGCAAATTCACCAACCCCACCAGTGCTAAAACAATAGGCAACCCAGAAGCAGGTATTGCATCTCAAAACATACGACTAAAGAAGAAGTGCCAGCAGCAATGAAAAAGAAAGCACTGCATTGGGTTTGTGAATGGCAGACGTTGTGATTCCTTATGGAAATTGTGACAGAATTTCACCAGCCAAAGAAATTAGCAGTAAAAAAAGGTTTCTTGCAAGACTGAACTGTCTGAAAAATAACCACCGCTGGAGAAGATATCCAGCATCGAAGTGCTTGGAGAAACTTAGCCAAAGTGTGCACACCACAGAGAAACAGAGGTTAGGGAGTAAAAAACAGGCAAAAAGATAAGCTGATTAATTGAAGGAGGCGAGTGTCTAAATTCTGCCCAGGATCACACTAAGCGTTGGTCTGGGCTGTTAGCAAGTGCCAGCCAGTGTGCACCAAGAGAAGAACTGGGAGATAGTGTGACTGTCTACTATGCAACCTGCTTTATTCATATGATTTATTGCCAGTTCTGCCACAGTGCTGTAGAGAGCCACTCAGCACATAAAATAGGGACGACCTGTCGTCACACTTACCCTGAGGTCGTTCAATGGCAAAGATTTAAATGGAGGGACATCCACGTTATAACCCATGTGTGTGCACACTCCTTATTAACCACTCCAGAGTTACTCGTGGTTGTAGCATTTGGCTACCTTACAGGTGGGTAATGTCAGATACTTTCCAGCCGTGTCAATCAATTCATGTGTTCTGAATTGTATTTGTGGGCTGGCTCACTTGCATCTGGTCTATTGGTTTTTGTGAATCAGGACATCCATTTTTTACATGAGCGGCAATTGGATAAAACCTCATTTAAAGCATATGTACATGTATTCCTTATAGATCTTATGAGCCTTCGTGAGAGTCAACATTCTTTTCTCCATAATGTTATTTTGAGCTGGTTGCACAATGGAGTGTGTTCTCTGGTGCGCATGGTGGCTCGAAAGGTTGTTGTGCTCTAAGCCACCCGCCCCCTGCACTTCAGTATTGTGGTGACGATCCGTCTCTCATGTTCTTTGGATGTCCGGTGGACAATATCAGAAGGCAATTGAAAAAGACCTGCTTGTCATCAGCATCTGTAATACGAGAACCGGCCTGGTGTGTTTAGCGAGCAAATAAGAATGACTGCAGTGAGAGAAAATTAAAGGAGGATTTATTTTCTGAGGCAAGAATTTTTACAATGCCTTGTGTGAGGTTTTCATAGCTGTTTGGAGCCGAGACCTAGCCTAACTATGACCTCAGAATTTGTAGAGATTAGTGACTTTTATACAGGGACACTGGGATTATGAGATTCTGCAGCTGCGCTCTTTTCCGCACAATTATGGATTTGCCACATTTGTTACCTAATCCTTTATCTGATGTGTAATCTGCAGATTTTAGCAAAACAATATTGTATCTAGCACTAACGGATTAAAAGTTACTAAAAAAGTGTCAACATGTGTTGCTGCTCAGTGGAAAACCCTTTGCAAAGGTTGACTGATCACCTTGCAGTTGCTTATTATTGTATTTGGGTGTTAAACTGTTACTAATGAGGTGAAACATTTACCAAGACAGCTTTAACATGTGTACAAATACCAAAATAGTGATGTAATACTATCAAGAAATGTCAGCATCACACCATATCATTTGCCTTTCCTTGCCACATAATTAAGTCAACCATGTCACATAATTTGATCCTGCTCTGCCACATACTTTCAGTGGCCGTGGTTATATATGAAGGAAAGACTGAATTTCTTGCTTTAAAGATTCACAATATATATCTACTAAAGAATTACTTTATTCCAATTGCTTCTCAGATCTTAGATGTGGACTTCTTTACTTTGTAACAGGGAAAATCGCAGTATTTAAGCACAAACTTGGTCTGTCTGAAGAAAAGCCAATAAGAAGGGGCAGCGGGAGATAGCTGTCTGTCAAATGTTGATGTGTTTCTCTGCTATCCTGTGCCGAAGCTAGCCACCTTTTGTTTCACTTTCCACCCACAATATCATGTGGAACTCCTGATGGAAGGAAGCACCTGGCTCTGCTCACCTCCTTTCTCATAGACAGGAAACAAACTTTAGCGCTGGGTAAATTTAAATCAACACTATATACTCTACCTTGTGGGGTGCCACAGGGATCGTCATTGAGTGCGACCCCTTTTAATGTCTATGTGGCTAAGTTGGCCTCACTTATTAAACATTTTAAGTTAGAGATAACTTCTTATGCAGATGACACTTAATTGGTAGTCACTGCCTCTAATATTGATTCCTCTGGTCCACAAAGATGCCAAGACTGTATGGAAGCAGTCAGTTGTAGGATGAGCAGGCACTGTTTGATGCTCAATTCGGGAAAAACAGAGGTGAATATATTTGGGAATCCCTCCCAAGTCTGGTCTCCTAATTGGTGGCCAGAACGACTGAGTCAACCTCCAATTCCTGTCGTTAAAGTTAAAAACTTGGAAATCATCATCAATGACAAACTCAATAATGGTGCCCAAGTGTCCTCAATGATCTCATAGAGCCTACTACATCCTTAGAATGATTAGATAAATGCTGCCGTACATCCCCAATAACTTTAGCAAAAACGTGATTACATCATTAGTCCTTTCAAAACTAGACTACTGTAACAGTCTTTATTTGAATGTGCAAGAAAAGCATGTAAGTAAGCTGCAACTAGTGCAGAATACTGCAGCCAGAATGATCATTAATCTGCCTCGATTTCATCCTATCTCCCAGGGACATTGAAAGCTAAATTGGCTTCCGATTCATAGTCATGCTAAATTTAAAGCCCTATGCCTTGCACATAAAGGACTTTATAAGACAGGTCCGGAATTTCTTATGAATGCGTTCAGATTGTACATCCCTAATAGATCTTTATGATCTACAGATTCTACAACCTTAGCAATTCCCAAAATTAAAAAGGCAAACTGGGGAGGCAGGAATATCATGAACTGTACATCAAAATTATGGAATGGCCTCCCACCACATATCAGAGCCATTCCTTCCTTGTTGGAATTTAGGAAGGAGATTAGGACCTGGCTTTTTGACAATTAGATGCGTTAATCCAGCATGCTCACATTTTAGTCTGCGTCAAAACACCCAAGAGTAATTGCGCGCTTTACAATTTTCCTTAACATAACATAACACCACAGCTACGCCTCTGAGATATAATTGTGATTTTCTGTTATGTACACAATTCCATTATTTTTTTATACAATATGTCATTTCATTTTTAATAGAGGAATGGTTCAGTGAGGCCAGTTTGGAGTTTTGGTGCAATTTTAAATTTCTCCAGCATAACCATTTACTTCTGATTTTCAGAATTTGATGACATTTATTCTCTTGTTTTTGTTGCAATTAAATCTGGCTCCCCTCAGATCCCTGTCCCCCTAAAATTCTGCATTTATCGCCGGAAACTGTAGCCTTTCCCCTCACAGCCATTTTTAACGCTATGTTTTCAGCTGGACACTTTCCGGTAGAGTGGAAGAAAGCTTCTAAACTCCCTCTACTAAAAAAAAACAGTCTGGACGCTAAGGACACCCTGAATTACAGGCCCATATCTAGACTTTCCTTCCCTTCGAAAGTGATTGAAAAGGCTAATAACACTGAACTGTCCTCCTTTGTTAATCAGAATGTAATCTTGGACCCCTCCCAATTTGGCTTTCGTGCCCACTATAGTACAGAACTGGCGCTCATTTCGGCCACTGAGGAGCTCAGGCGGATGCTAGATGGAGGGGGGAGTGCTGCCCTTATCCTCCTGGATCTATCAGCAGCTTTTGATACGGTCAATCATGAGCTGCTGCTGGACCGCTTGATCTCCATTAGAATCAGGGATAAAGCGCTCTCCCTGCTGCGCTCCTTTATGTCTGAGTGGTCTCAGCGGGTTTAGTTGGACAGCTATCCCTCAAGGATCTTCCCTGACCCCAACACTTTTTAATCTTTATGTCACTCCTCTGGCAAAATTGATAAAAAGTTAGGGATTCGCCTTTGTCTCGTACGCAGATGATACTCAAAGAATTGTCACAGTGGGCAGTTCACTCAGCTCTACAGCCACCAGATATCATGACTGTATGAGCCACATAGGAAGCTGGATGACAGACAACTGTTTGAAACTTAATTCCTAGAGAACCAAGGTCCTCATAATTGTCAATAATCCCTCCATCTGGACTGACAGCTGGTGGCCTGTCCAACTTGGCTCCTTACCTACGCCAGTACCTAAAGCAAAAAATCTCGGAGTCATCGTAGATACCAAGCTCTCTTTTGAAGCACAGATCAACTCCACCACTTTGGTCTGTTTCTTCATTCATAAACTTCTCAGGAAAATTGTAATAAAGGTGGTCGTATCACGCAGGAAAGGTTGATAAGTTGTTCTTTATTAGTAGTTGAGTATCTACAGGAAGAAATGTCCTAGCCACGCAGCGGCAGCACCAACAGACCGACTGGTGTTCCAGAGAAACTCAAACTAGATAAACACTCTAGAATGAAGAATGCTAGCACTCATAATGTAATGCATGACATGCAGATCATTACATACATTACATCATTACCATTTACATAAGGCAAATAAAAGAAGCATGGGTACAGAAACATCAATGCAAAATGAAGTCACGTAACATCTTTGGAATCTTTCCAGAACGAAAACTTCTACACAACAAAGGCGCACTCTTGGAAGGCTCCTCATGAACTACAATCATAGTTTGACCATTAGAATGCATGGAAGCAATCCCATTCAAGTTCCAAATTCATCCATCATTTAGTTTTACAGCATTTTGGAAGAGTTTTCTTACCACAAACGGTGAAGAAAATTTGGAAACACCACCAGACCTCTGAGGAAGGCGAACTTTCACTTTGTCACCCACACGTACCCACGTGTGGGAAACCGCATGCCTGGCATCAAAATACTCCTTTCTCTTGGTGATCTTTAACCTTTGTGCCTCTTGACTGGGCACCACACCAGAATCCACACCCGAATCCAATTCATACCCTTGTACCTCATCCACGATTGAAACATGTGAGTGTTGGGACTCCGTGGACTAAACAGTTCAAAAGGAACCTTACTTGTGGTGGAGTGAGGTGTGAGGCGGTAAACCATCACACGTTCCATTATTTCTGACCTCCTGTCCCTGCCTTGGACCTTGGCCAGTTGAATGGACTCCTTCAGGATTCGATTAAACCTCTCTACCATTCCATTAGTTTTGTGATGGTAGAGAGCACAACATTTGTGTTTAATGCCTCTTTTTGTCAAATACCCTTCCATCTCTCTCGAGACTAGATGGACACCATTGTCCGTCAAGAGGCAGTCAGAGAATCCTTCTGTGGAGAAAACATCGTCAAGGAACTTGACAACATCCCTGGTTTCAGTGCTTTGTGTAATTTTGATCTCCGGCCATCTAGAAAACATCTCTATCAGCACCAGAACATACAACTGACCATAACTGCTTGTAATTGGTCCCAGGAGGTCTAAAGCAACTTCTTGCCCACAGCGAGTAGGGGTGTCACGTACATCCATGGGTTGAATTCTGGTGTTATATATTTTGTCACACACATTACATTCCGTGCAATCCTTCACCATGCGTTCTACGAGAAGAACAATGCCAGGCCACCAGAAATGCAAGCGAATCCTTTCCTTTGTTTTCAAAATGCCCTGATGTCCCTGATGGGCTTGGTGAACAATTCTCAACCTGTCAGACAACGGGGGAACCAATCTCGTACCCCTCAAAAGTAAACCAGTGCTAACGGACAATTTGTCACGTACATTCCAGAACTTACGGGCTTCCTCACTCAGACCCTTTATGCCTCTCCACCCTTCAGTAACTAACTTACACACTTCAAGAATGGCAGCATTACTTTCCATGGAAGTCTTCCATTCCTACCTCACGCAAAACATCCGCCATGATCTCACACACTTTATAATTATCATCTTCCCATGGGTCCTTGAAGCATACCAGTAATAAATCACGACACAGGTATGCTGTTTCTTCTTAAGTTTATTCCACCAAGAATCCCATCCATCAACCAGCAGGTCTTCACATCAACTGCTCAGGTTTACTTACAAAAACTTTCATGGAATTCTATGACATAACTCTCTGACTCATAAAAGATTCTGTACATGACATAAGAAAGTTCCATGACTAGAACAACACATACAAAGGAGTACACCACACACCTCCCCTCTTTATCTAAACACAATAACACAAGTACATATTATACATAGTCAGAAAGATAAGATGGTTTTTGCACAACCTAGATGAGCTACGAATTTCACATTTACCACCATCATGAGGTGTATCTCCATTTAGGCTCACATTTGAGTCGTGACTAATCTTTCCTTTAACAACAACAACTCTATTTAGGTTCCAAATGCGATGATCTTCTGTCTTCACCGTATATTTAAACACTTTTTTTTTTCTTTTATTGTGAAAAAGAAAATAGGTTGACACAGCTTATTGCCCACAACCCGGAGAACGGCAGCTAATCTCTGACTTAAGCATTACCATAAATATACAACTTCCGTGCCTACAACCCAACGGGCCAGCTGCAATGCAATGAAACCGCTTTACATCTTCCGCTATATCTATTTGTCGTCCCATTACAGCTCATAGCGCATTCTTGTACTTAATTAGCTTAACCAAAGCAACAACCATCCCTCACCCCCACCCCACTCCCTCTGCTATATACTAATCATCCAAGATCACACTCAACTTCTTGCAGTCTGCGTTGTTATCGTGAATCAGTAGGCTACCTTGCTCCCCCAAGTGCTACAGGAATCATCGAGGCTTTTCCTCTACATCTCCTGGTTAGCAATAATCTCCGCCGGAAATGGCCTTCAACTCCAGTCTGTGACAACCCCACCCATGCCCCCTTCCTATCCCCTTTGTAAGTCCGAGCCCCCCGCCTCTAGCCAGTCCACAAATGGTTGCCAGATATCCGCCGGCCTAGATCTGCTTGGCATTAACTCCCAATAGGTCTTTACAATAAACCACTGTATATACCCATGCTGCTATGGTAGGGGCCTGTTGATTTTTCCAGTGGAGTGCCACCTGCCTTTTCGCCAGCAGCAACAGCATGGCCGTAAGTTTACGGGAGGTCTTCGGGACTTCAAATACGAACCCCAGAAGCGCCGTCAGCGGAGAGGCAGGTATCCCATGTTTCGTGATTTGTCGGACATACTCAAAACTTCTTCCCAGTACCCTCCTATCGGGCCGCAGTCCCATGCTAGATGGGAGAATGTGGCACCAGGAGCCCCACACCTCCAACAGTTCGTGTCCGGGTGTATGCGCATGCGGTGCAACTGGGAGGGCGTGCGATATAGTCTATGCAAAAAGTTAAAATTAATCAGCCATAGTCTATAATTAGGCGACAACTGTTCTAGTTGCGAACAGCAATATTGCCACTGTTTATCCGTAATGTCAATGCCTGAGTCTTGCTCCCATTCTGCCTTTGCCTTGCACACCATTATCGGCGATTCCTTTTGTGTTATGCTGTATATACGTGTAATCAATTTTCGAGGAGATGGATTCACCAACACATTCTCAAGCGCAGCTAGCGCAGGCAGTGCCTGCGGAAATGATATATATCTAGCACGGCATGCAGCCCTAAGCTGATAATACAAGAGAGTGTCTGACGCCGTGGGTTCCTGGGCCCCACACATCTGTTGTAACGTAAGGAAGGTATTGTCCGGATATAGATCCGCGCCCTTCACGAGTTTGTGTGCCATAGCTCGAAGTGTAACTGCTTTGTCCATTAATGGAGTTAGGAGCGGGTTTCCCCCCAGCGGCATAGATGGTGCGTATAATTCCTCGAGTTTGGCCCTCTTGACAATCCCTGTCCACGCCCAGCTCAGTGCTTCCACCGTGTCAATTTCTAAATTAGGCCTTTTATAAGGCTGGTAGACCGCCGCGTTCAGCGGAGTAGGAGCCACTCTATCAGTTTCTATCGCTACATGTGGTTGGAAAGGTGTGGGGTGCTGCCAGAAGTGTAAATATTGCGCCTGAGCACTATACGCATATAATTCGAAATCGGGGGCCGCTAGACCACCCTGGTCGAAGGGTAGTGTCAGCAATTTCCAGGATGCTCTCGGCTGCTTACCCGCCCACACCAAATCCAGAACATGGGACTGTAGCTTTTTGAAAAAGTGCGTGTTTAGCGTCATTGGGATGGTCACGGACAAATATAGGAGCTTAGGCAGAATCACCATTTTGATGAAGGTTATATGCACCATTAACGACAACGGCAGGTGTTTCCATTTCTGTAATTTGCCAACCATATGTCTTGCAACGATCTGCTCACCCATATTCCCAAGTACTTGACTTCCTCACTTGCCCACTGTATAGGGTATTCTGCATCAAACTGGGAGGTACCGTCAGTAAGCGGAAACATCACGGACTTAGGCCAATTCATCTGAATACCTGTAAGGCCACCATAACGAACAATCTCCCGCATAACTTCCACAAAATTGTCCCTAGGATTTGAAAGATATATTGTCATGTCATCAGCGTACATGGAGATCAGCAGTCCTCTGGACGTGAACCCAATGCTTCTTTGCATGTGGTACTGGCGGAGCCGATCCGCCAATGGTTCCGTAGCAATAGCGAACAGCAGTGGCGACAGTGGACAGCCCTGTCGCGTGCCCCTAGTTATAGTGAAGGGTGCCGATATCTGTCCATTAACTCGTACCCGTGCCACAGGGTTCGTATACAGCAGCTGTATTTGCTTAATAGACAAGGGGCTGAATCCCATGCAGGGCTACAGGACAAAAAGAAATCGCCATTCCAACGAGTCGAATGCCTTTGTGGCATCCAGCAGTGCGGCAACGGCTTGGACATGAGGGGCCAGATAGTGCAGGATGCCAAACAGCGTACGCAGATTGTGGGCGGTCGATCTGCCTGGTATAAAACCAGACTCGTCCGGCAGTGCTATCTGCGGCAACATGGGCTGCAACCTATTCGCTATGAGTTTGGCATAGATTTTAGCATCTAAATTTATGAGGGAGAGCGGGCGGTACGATTCAGGCATTTTAGGATCCTTATCAGGTTTCAGCAAGGTTACAATGGTAGCCTCTCTAAGGGTCAGGGGGGGACACCCGTGTCCATGGCCTCTAGATATACCTGCAACAATCGTGGTGCCAGGATATCTGAGTACTCTTTATAAAAGGCTGCCGTTAGCCCATCAGCACCCGGAGCCTTCCCAGCTGGCATACTACTTATTACTTGCCTTACGTCGTCCACCGTTATGGGAAGTTCCATGTACTGTCTGGCACTATTGCTAAACCATGCCAATGCCACGGTATCCAGGTAGTCTACTAGGTCCGATTGGGAAGGGTTAGTCTTAGACGCGTACAGCATTTCATAATACCGGGACATCGTATTAAAAATTTCTGGCGGTGACCTAACCAATTTCCGTTATGTAGTCCGCCCCCCTAGGTGGTCTGAGTAGCCCCGCCAATGTGTTCCCTGCTCTGTCTCCCTCACCATAGCGCCTTGCCTGTGCAGATTCCACCTGATATTCCGATATTTTAGTCTGGATCTTTGCCAGATTAGTAGGATCTGGTGAGCCGCCCTGCATTCGCTCCAGCTCCCCAATCTCCAACTCCAATCTCCTCAATGTGGTTCGTATGTCTTTGAGTAACCCTGTCTTAAGCGCTATACAGTCACCACGTATCACAGCTTTGAATGCTTCCCATACAGTGCCAGGTGAATCCACAGTGCCCTCATTCAGTGCAAAGTAATCCTCAATTTTCCCCCGTAATTCTTCTCGGAAGACCTGGTCTTGTAGTGCCCCAGAGGGAAATCTCCAACTGAACGGAGCTATGTATGGGCCTGGCACTTTGAAGGTCAGCTGTACAGGAGCGTGGTCCGATAAGGTACGCGGGAGATGGTCAACCTCCGTTACCACGTGTGCATATCCCTAGACAACAGCCAGAAGTCAAGCCTCGACCAAGCGCCATGATGGTGGGCCACACAGGTGCCCTCTCTCAGTGTGGAGTGTAACAGTCTCCAAGAGTCTGCTAAGTGCATGTCAGTTATAATATCGTTTAGTAGCGTCGTCGCCCTCGGGTGATGCTCACGTGATGTGCCCTGCCTGTCAGCCACGTCCGAGAGGACTTCATTAAAGTCGCCCCCCATAGAATCGACGTGTAACTAGAGGTTTGCATCATGTGCCCAATACGCCGAAAGAAATCCGGGTCATCAGTGTTAGGACCATAGGTGTTTATGATCATCGTGGGTGTGTTGTATAGTGTACCCTGCAGCAAAATGTATCGTCCTTCCCTGTCTATCACTGAGCTGTGAGTACGCCATTGTAGACCCCTGCGCACCAGTATTGCTACACCACGTGAGTAGTTAGAATAGCCCCCGGCCACTATCTCCCCCCATCTCTTGTGGCCAAGCATACCCACAGTGCTATCCGTCAGGTGTGTTTCTTTCAGCATACATATGTCTATACCATGTCTAATGAGCTATGAATGGACCAGCCTCGCCTTCCGTCGGTCATTAAGACCTCTCACATTCCAAGAAATGCATTTTAAATATGACATCTTTGCATTAATAATCCTGTACAGCAACACTCTACCACAATCTCCGGGCCCTCCAGGTCCCCCCCGCAAGGCATCCCCTGTCCAACGCACTCTGCACCAGCAGCCCAGTCGTGCCCAGAGGCGGACCCGACATCTCTTAGCAACCAAAATCGTCCTCTGAGTGTGTCTTTATCATTTGGCAGATACCCAAGAACTGGCTTAACCTTTTCCCTCTTCCCCACTCACACCAACCCACCAATCAGGTTGTGATTACCCCCCCATTACCCAAACATATATACAGTAGCCCCATAAAAGGAGCCCAAAGGGAATCATCCCATGGGGAACGCAGGTCCGCCGGTTTACCCCCCCTGCACTCATGGCAGGGTGGCCGAGCTTATCTTTTACTGCCCCAAGACTAGTGCCATGAGGATTATTTGTCCATAGCCACACATGCACTGGTAGAACCTTAGCGAAACCAAATAGCGAAATAACACCTAGCTATTTAGTGAACGTATCTTACAGTTCAATCATCACAGCACTATAACGCAAAAATGCGGTGTACCCCTCCAGTCCGTTCAGTCTTTGTCACTCAGATTGCCCACCTCATTCGGGTCCCCAGGCTTTGGCTTTTGTTTCTGTTCTTTAGCCAGCTGTTTAGCATACGCCAGCGCAGCCTTCGAGTCTGTGAAGAAGGCCGGTTTCCCAGGGCCCTGCACCCTCAACTTGGCTGGGTATATTAGAGAGTATTTAGTCCCTATCTGCTGAAAAATCTTTTTGGCTGGCAGGAATTCTTTTCTGGCCGCTTGAACCTGCAATGTGAAGTCCGGGTACAAGGCAATGGAGTTACCGTCGTACTGCACATCTCCTTTCTCCCGCGCTGCTCTAATGACCGCATCCCGATCTCTGTAGTTAAGGATTCTTGCCAGGATAGGTCTCAGCGGGGCCCCTGGCCGTGGCCGGTGACCTAGTGGTCTGTGAGCCCGCTCTATTAGGAACATGGGGGACAAGGAAGGGCCAACAAGGTCTTTCAGCATGGTCTCCAGGTAGCGTTCCATGTTCTGAATATCAGTGGTTTCTGCTACCCCTGTGATGCGTACGTTGTTCCTCCCCAATCTTGCTTCTAAATCCTTATTCTTCAGTCAGATTACTTGCAGCACTGCGTCCATTTCACGTATCTGATTGGCTTGTTCCGTCTGCCCTTCTTCCGTCTCCGTGACCCTAGTTTCCAACACCCCCATTCTCCCTTCCTGCTTGTCCATCCTCTGTGTTATCCGGTCCATACGGTCTGCAAGGGTATCCATTTTTGAATCCAGACCCTGAAGGCTGGCTTTGAGGTCCTTAAACATAGAACGGATGTCCTCATCTGGGGGTATCGAAGCAGCACCCTCCTCCACCTGACTCCGGTGGCTGGTCTCACCCTCCGTCGCCTTGGTGGCTTTTTTGTTGAAATTCAGCCTGGGCTGCCTTGTGTCAGGTTTCCCCATCTCGGCCGTCGTCAGTCCCTTTCCAGTAAGAACTGCCACGAGCTATCCACTTATCCACTCGGGATACTACTGCAAGGCGTATGTCCCAGCCACCGGACACTGACTCCAGAGAAGCCAAGCACAGCCCCGAATGCCACCACACGCTAGTGTCTCCTCAGGATATCAGTAGGGCATGAACGCACATCAACGTCGCTGCTACTTAACATCAAACAACAGCTGTCTGCCGACCACTGCCACGCCAAGCCGCCCCAGGCCGTTTGCAGCACAGACTATCCCAAGCGGGGGGGCGGCTCTACCACACCACTGGACCCACTGAAACGTCGCGCTGTAACATCTGGCCCCCGCAATCACAGAGTCCGCATCATCGCCGGGTCTCTTCACGATCCAGTCCAGAAGGAGAGCAGCCACCAGACAACAACAGCAAGTCTCTACTCCGCCACAGCCCCCTAAGCGGCTCCTAGTGCGTTTCGCGCTGGCCTGCGTGCTGACCCTGCTGCACAAGAAACAACTGAGAAGTAATTGTTTCAATACTGTGTGCCACCTCTTTGGTTCCCGCCAGTCCTTCACCGCGGTGCCCCCAGCTCACTCCGCCAATACAGCGGCCTCCGGGAAGCGCGCAATGCCTTCCTCACCGCGTGTGCTCCAATGGCAATAAGCCTCAATCATATGCGGCCCAGCTAAGTGTTTACGGCCTGGCGGGGATCCTTTTTGGGCTCCGTGTGCAGCCACCACTCTTAGTTGCCAAAAAACAGGGGGGAAAAGACTCTGCTTGCCCACCCGTGCTATACGGTGGCTGCCTCCAATGGTCCCTGCTCACCTCTGCAGCGCTCGCCGTATCGTCCACCGTTCTTCACACTGCTACCGCGGGGGACTCGTTATCTTCCACTCCTCCAGGTTTCCGGACTGCCCGCTTCACCGCCACCCGTTCGCTTCAGTCAGGTGGCGGCCGGCATCTGCTGACCTTCCATTCGTATGCCCTCCGGAGCCGCTGGTACGTGTCCGCGTCACCCTACCACCACACGGGGACGCGGAGGCACTCGAGGTCCTGGCTTCTACGTGTGCATGTGCGCGAAGGCCTCCTTTGCGTCACCGTCTCTGCTGGCCCCAATCGCTTCCGCAACCCTACGCCGGGGATGGTGCCGCACCCCCAGGCAAGGGGACAACAGTTGGCACCCACCTAGGGCAGCGATGACGGATCAATGCAGGATTTATTCAACTCGGCCGGCGGAGCCACTTTAGTGCGCAGCCATTTCGCTGCATGGCGAAGCCACGACCCCTGCATTTTTAAACACTTTGATTACTTTTATCGGTTTCATAAATTTTGAAACAGAATTTCCCATCAAGCCTGGACGTTTAATCATCACAATATCACCCACAATTACTTTAGTCGTCCTTACAGCTTTCTTCCCATCAAAGTAACTTTTCCTTAATTTAGCCTTCTCCTCCTCTCTGTTCTGAATTAGAAAATGATCACATTGTTTTTCCTTTCCCATACTTACTTCATATTCACCCACTTAGGTTCCACATCTGTGTTTGGAACTCTACCCCGGAACAGTAAGAAAGGTGTCTTGCCAGTTGTAGAATGAGGAGACAACATGTAATCCTCTATCTTCTTCATTAGTTCAGACTTCCAATCTAAAGATAGAGACTTTGCTAAAGCAATAGTTTCTTTGATCACTCTGTTAAATCTCTCTACCATTCCGTTGGCCTCGGGACGATAGAGAGACCATACTTTATGAGTAATTCCTTTTGAAGAGAGAAAATTCCTCATTTGTTCAGAGACAAGTTGAACCCCATCGTCAGTTAATAAGGATTCAGGAATCCCTTCCCTTGAAAACAGACTCTTTAAACAATCAATGACATGCTTAGAATCAATAGTATGTAAAAAGAAAACCTCAGGCCAACGTGAAAACATTTCAATGACAACTAATATAAAAGTTTGTGTACCGTTACTATGTATAGGACCCACAATGTCTAAAGCTATATCTTGCCAAGGGTTGGAGGAATGTCTTCTCAAAACCATCGGTTGAACACATGTACACTTCGATTTGTCACTTAATGAACATGGAATACAATCACGTAACATTTGTTCAATTTCCCTATCCATACCTGGCCACCAATATGTCATACGCAATCTCTCTTTACATTTTGTTAACCCAGCATGAGAAGAATGCACTAAATCAATGAGCTCCTTCCTGAGAGCACTTGGAGGAATTAACCTCGTCCCACGAAACAATAATTCATTGTCAGCAGATAATTCATTGCGCAATGGCCACAATTTATTTTTTCCTTGAATCTGATACCTCTTTGTTACTGTTCCAGCCTTTCTTAATGAGATTCAAGACCTCATTCAAAGTGACATCTTGAACCATTTCATCACACCATCTTTTCTCAGAAATTATATCATAGTCAATCGCACAAACCCATTCTTCAATTTCTTCTAAGTCAACTTCATCAGGTACAGTTTTTGGTGTAAGACGCGACAATACATCTGCCACCTTGTTCTCTATACCTGGAATATATTTTATTACAAAACTATATTCCTGTAGTCAAATTACCCATTTGGTTATCCTACTAGAGATCGAATCAAGACCCTTCTTGCTAAATATTTCAGTCAAAGGTTTATGATCCGTTCGTACTTCAAAGTCAGTGCCCCAAATCATTTTTTTAAACTTTTTAATAGCCCAGAATACATCGAGAGATTCTCTCTCCACTACAGAATATCTAAATTCAGGATCTTTAAGAGTCCGTGATAAAAACATTATTGTTTGCATACCTTTAGAACCTCTTTGTTGCAAGACTGCACCCAACCTTTTTTCACTCGCATCAGTGATGAGCATAGACTTTGAATTAGGGTTGAAGCTACTCAGAGAAGGGGCACTTTTAAGTTTCTCTTTGATATCAATAAACTCTCTTTCACAGGAATCAGACCATACATAATCAACCCCTTACTTCAATAAGTACCTCATGTTTACAGCACAATCTGCAAAGTTTTTCACAAACTTTGCGTAATACTTATCCACACTGTTAGACCTGGCATCATTGGCATGAGTCTCTCCTCCATTTTTTCTGTTTGCCTCCTCTGTTTACGATGTTTTTGCTGGATTATTGCTTTGGGCACTGTGCCACTGCTGATCAGTGCCACAGTGCAAGTGCTCCCTATGCTAAATTATTACGTTGATTGGTGTTACCATGATTGGCTTGGTTGACTTACTGTTCAGACCCTAGTATAGTGCACTGCGCGTGCCAAGGGCGTGTAAGTTAACTGCTGCTGGTGGGCTTGCAGCACGGGTTGTGCCACCCACAGAAGCAGCGTGCAAAATGTGTCTCAGGCCTGCCACCGCGGCGCCTGCGTGCAGTCCCCGACTGCCATATCGACTTGGTAAGGAAACCTACTTACCAGTCTCTAAACCTTCACTTTGCCACATTTCAGACACCTCTATGGTAGGCCCTAGGGCAGGGTGCATTGTTGGTAAAAGGTAGGTCATGCCCTGATGTGTGTGGCATGACCTAATAGTGAATTACAGCCATTTTCGTTTTTCACTATTGAAGGGCTACCTGCCTCCAATAGGCCAGACTGGGCAGACTGATTATTAACTCCATTATAATCTATCTGACTCAGGGAGCATGGTAGCAAGTCGAGTTTAGTATCCCTGAACTCAGAATTTAATAACACACCCTTTAGGATGGATGGTTTTTAAATTCTATGTTTGAAAATAGCACTTTTAGAAAGTGGCTATTTTCTTGTCCAACTATCTACCGGTCTCTGCTGGTTTGGTGTGTGTGTCAGGGGCTGGGTGGCTCCAGAGGTCTGAGTGAGTCAGTGTGGGGTGAATGGGGCGTTTACACGTAGAGTGAGGGAAGAGTAGCCTGCCCTGCCTGACACAATACTGGCCCCGCCTCCTGCTGGGCGACTGATAGCCCTGCTTCTGCCAGTGACAATACTGGCTCCGCCTCCTGCTGGGCGGCTGAGGACTCTGCCCTGCTCAGTGAATAGGCCAGGTGCCTCTGCCTGGCAACACCCACAACAAACCTGAGCTGGTGGGAATCGCCCTGCTTGGACAAAGGGAACAAAGGGAAAAAGGGGTATAAGAGAAGGACCCCTGAACCAAGAACTCAGATCACTTCTGACAAGGAAACCTGTACCAAGGACAAGAAGCCTGCTGATCTAAGGACTTGCCTCCCCTTTCTGCCAGAGTGCTGTTTTGCTGTGGAGGAACCTGAAAGCTGCTTCTTTATTTTTGCCAAGGAACAAGGAGAGAGGAACTTGGTGTGTACTCTCTGAACACTTGCTAGAAAATCTCCAAGGACTGGAAGAGTGCCAGTCTCCTGTTGAAGTCACAGGGCCAAAGGACTTCACCATCTACTGAATTGCTGAATTGCTGGAAAGTGTTGTTTCCAGTACACAAGGGAAAATCTGCAGTCTCGACGCCAGCAGCAACGCCAGTGAGCAGTGGGTATCGGCCCCGGCTCCAAGTGACCCCGTCTCGACGCCGGTATCGACGCCAGTGAGGAGTGAGTATCGGCTCTGCCTCCAAGCGACCCCGTCCCGACGCCGCTGCTGATCGCATCGACTCGACGCCCGTCTCGACGCCGTGAGCGCTGCTCCGGCCCGACATCCCTCGACGCCGCTGCGGATTGACCCGACTCCGAGGCACGATCGACGCCGACCTCGACGCCGATCTCGACGCCGTGGATCATCGTTTTCTTCGTTTCGCAAGGTACTGTACTTGTGGGGTCTGTTGCGACTCCAGGCTCGACGTAGCGCTCCTCGCGGTCGACGCCGAACCTTGGGAATCTTGTAGACTCGACGTCGTGTGACTCCTGTGGGGGTTACATTGTTGCCAAAGAACTGTGCTCAGAAGAATACTTTGCTAAAGAACTATTTGCCAAGAAGAAACCTTACTTGAACTATTATTTTTCCTTCCAAAGAGTATTTATTAAGACTGTGGTATATTTTTGTCGTTATTTGGTCTTGTGCTAAGCCTTATATAAAAATACTATTTTTATAATAACTTCTGTGTCGTGTCCCTCTGTAGTGTATTCACTTTATTACTGTATGTGGTCATAAATGCTTAACACACTGCCTCTGAGATAAGCCTGTCTGCTCTGCCAAGCTACCAAGGGGGTAGCAGGGGTTATCTGAGTGTGTAATCCCCTTGCCCTGACTAGAGTTGGTTGGTCCCTATTTGTCAGAAGTGTATACCTCTGCCAACTAGAGACCGCCGGTTCTAACATTGGTGGTCAGCGGTGAGGATTTGAACTTTGCATTTATGACTCATGTGCAGTGATTAGTGTACGCTACATAGTGAAAGCAGACCATAACGCAGCCACAGTCTGTTTGGTAGGATATTCTATTTTTGTTCTCCGCTTTCCTGGAGCTTATTTTCTTAAACACTGCCAGTTTTGACCATGGAGAATGCCGGAGCTACTACACCTGTGGAGAATGTTGTGGGGGAATTCGATAAGGAGAAGATAGATTCCTACACGCTAAAAGATCTGAAAGGATTTTGCAAGCAGTTTAAAGTTCCTACCACAGGTGTCTCAAAGAAAGAGGGCTTCCTCAAAGCGCTGAAGGCCTGGTTAGAGGCCAGAAATCCCTCTGATCCGGTGGTGGTACCGGAAGAGGAAGAAGAAGAGGAAGAGGAAGAGCCCACAGGTGGGCCAGTGTCATCTCCAGGCAGTAGTGCGTCCTCTAGGAGCCTTTCCCCCGAAGAATTAGAAGACAGGGAGAAGGAGAGGGGGTACAAGTTAGAAATGGCGAAACTTAAATTAGGAGGGCAGTTGGAATTAGAGAATGCGAGAAGCAAGAGAGAAGCTGAAATGGAGAGCAAAAGATTAGATTTTGAGAGAGAGAAATTAGCGTTTGAACGTGAGAAGATGGTGAGGGAGATGGAGCTTAAAACTAAGAGTTTAGAGTTGAATCCCTCTGGTGGCAGCACTCCATCCGTGCCTGCAGAAAGTAGGTTTTATTTTCCTAAGGATGTGATCAAAGATTACAGTAAGAATGAAGATATTAGCCAATGGTTTAAAGCGTATGAGTTAGCATTGTTGGCCCACCGGGTCCCTGAGAAGGATTGGGGAACGGGGTTGTGGAGCCGCTTTACAAACGAGGGGAGAGATACCTTGTTGAGCCTTCCTGCTGAGGATAGGATGTCTTATACTCATATGAAAGATGCTTTAATGCTGAGATATGGCTTAACCCCAGAAAAGTACAGACAAACCTTTAGAGAATGTAAGAAGTTGCCTGGTACTACGTGGGTTGAATATGTGTCTTTTTTCTGCAGAACCATGGATGGTTGGATAAAGGGTAGCAAGGTTGATAGTTATGATGCTCTTTATGATTTGTTTGCTTGGGAGCACTTGTCTAATAACTGTTTTCCAGAGCTACGCCAGCACCTTGTTGACAGCAAGCTATCTAACCCTAGAAAACTTGCTGAGGAGGCGGACCGCTGGGTCAGTACCAGGGTCCACAAGGGTCCAGTGGGAGACTCAGCCAAGGGTGGGCAGGGTCCCCAGCAGAAGAGTGGGGGGGACAGGGGTAAACAGAGGGAGTTTCAGAAAGGGCCCCAAAGTAGTCCCCAAGGGAACCAAGGGAAGGGTTCCCAGCCTCCCCCTGTAAAGAAGCCAGAGGCCCCGACAGGTAAACCTGTTCACAGGGGCCCCATGACCTGCTATGCCTGTAAGCAGGTGGGACACCGTTATTATGATCCCCAGTGTCCCATGAAGGATTCGAATGCACCGCCGCGTGCACCCCCTCGTCAGGTAGCGAGTGTAGCCCTGGGAGGGGAGGAGATGGGTGCCCCCGGTGGGTGGGGTCCCGCAGAAATGTCCCTGGTCTCTTTAGGAGACGTGGAAATGGTCCCTCCAACCCCTCTGCCTAGTAACACTAAGAAATATAGGCAGTGGGTGACCATTAATGGCCATAGGGTGGAAGCTCTCAGAGACACCGGAGCGAGTGTGACAGCTGTCAAGTGTCACTTGGTGTCCAGAGAGCAGGTGGTCCCTCATGCATTCTACCCCGTTGTAGCTGCTGACAACTCACAGAGTAAGTGTGAGGTAGCTCAAGTTCCTTTTGAGTGGGGGGGGGTCTCAGGTACTCTTCAGGTTGCTGTGAGGCCCGCCATGCCTGTTGATTGTCTCTTGGGCAATGATTTGGAGGACTCCCCTTGGGCTAAGGTGGAGAGAAAAGCGCATCTGGAAATGTTGGGTCTGCCTGAGTGGGTGTGTGCGACCACCCGGTCCATGTCAGTCAGTAAGGGTGTTGATGGGGGCCCGGAGCCTGAAAGTATGGCCCAGGTCCCAACCGTGAAGAGAAGAGGCGGGGGGCGCGGGAAGCCGTCCCCCATCGTTCCCGCGGTCCAGGAGGGAGCAGACCCTGAGGGGGATGCCCTGGAACCGACAGGAGAACAAGTGGCCGAACTGGGAGACCTGCCCGAGCTGACCCATTGGCAGCAGGATGGTGGTCCCTCCAGGGAGGAATTTTGTGCTGAACAGAAAGTGTGCCCTTCTCTTGTGGGTATGAGGCAGCAGGCCTCAGCCCAAACGACAGGTGATCAGTCAGGATCACATTGGGTCTACTGGGAGAACGATCTCCTGTATAGCGAGCCTAAGGCTGCTGAACCTGGGTCAGCCCGTGTGCTGGTGGTACCCCAGCGCTTCAGAGCCTTCCTACTGGGGTTGGCTCATGACGTTCCGTTAGCTGGACATCTGGGGCAGGACAAGACCTATGACAGGCTTGTCACCCATTTTTATTGGCCCCAGATGAGAAGGGATTCAGATATCCATTGTAGGACATGTCAAACTTGCCAGGCAAGTGGGAAAAGTGGGCGGAAGCAGAAGGCTCCCCTCCAACCTTTTCCCGTCGTCAGTACCCCCTTTGAGCGAGTGGGAATTGACATTGTGGGGCCACTGGACCCCAAGACAGCCATGGGCAACAGGTTTATCCTGGTCTTGGTGGACCATGCCACCCGGTACCCGGAAGCCATCCCTCTCCGAACAGTGACGGCCCCCGTGGTGGGACGGGCACTGATGGGGGTTTTCTCCCGCATGGGGTTCCCCAGAGAGGTGGTGTCAGACCGGGGCACCAACTTCATTTCGAATTATATGAAGTCTCTGTGGAAGGAGTGTGGGGTAACCTACAAGTTTACCACTCCTTACCACCCTCAAGGTAATGGGCTGGTTGAGAGATTCAACCGGACCCTAAAAGGCATGATCATGGGTCTTGAAGAACCAATGAGGCGTAAATGGGACGTCCTCTTGCCATGCCTGCTGTTTGCTTACCGTGAGGTGCCACAGAAGTCTCTAGGGTTCAGCCCCTTTGAGCTTTTGTATGGTCACCCGGTAAGAGGACCTTTGAGTCTGGTTAAAGAAGGCTGGGAGCAATCTCCCAGGAAACCTCCCCAGGATGTATATAGTTACATGCTGGCCTTTAGGAACCAGACTCGGCGCTTCAGAGATCTTGCTCAGGCAAATCTGGAGGCCAGCCAGGAAGAGATGAAGCGGTGGTACGATCAGAATGCCACTCTGGTTGAGCTTCAACCTGGTCAGAAAGTTTGGGTCATGGCCCCTGTGGAACCTTGTGCGCTCAAGGACAGGTGGACCGGACCATTTGAGGTTGTGGAGAAGAAGAGCGATGTCACCTACTTGGTGGACTTGAAATCTCCCAGGAACCCCTTAAGGGTCCTGCATGTCAACCGGTTAAAGCCCCACTTAGAAAGGTCCGAAGTGGGCATGCTCCTTGCCACAGATGCTGGGATGGAGGAGGAGAGTGAGCCTCTTCCTGACCTCCTGTGTGCAAAAGAAAAAGATGGGTCAGTGGATGGTGTTGTCCTCTCTGACACACTGACCCCTGAGCAGCAGCAAGATTGTCGCCATCTGTTGGTACAATTCCCTGATCTGTTCTCCTTAATCCCTGGTGTCACTCAGTGGTGTGTCCATGATGTGGACACCGGGGACAGCACTCCTGTGAGGCACAAGGCCTACAGGGTGACTGACAAGGTCAGAGCATACATCAAGGAGGAGGTCTCCAAGATGTTTGCCTTAGGGGTGGTTGAGTCCTCTAGCAGTCCTTGGGCCAGCCCAGTGGTCTTGGTCCCAAAGGCTGCAGCGCCTGGTGCTTCACCAGAACTTCGGTTCTGTGTGGATTACCGAGGACTCAATTCGGTCACCAAGACTGACGCGCACCCCATCCCCAGAGCTGATGAGCTCATCGATCGGTTGGGGGCTGCCCGGTACCTTAGTACGTTTGATCTAACGTCTGGGTACTGGCAGATCGCCTTGACTGATGGGGCAAAAGAGAGGTCTGCATTCTCCACACCAGATGGGCACTACCAGTTCCGTGTGATGCCCTTTGGGATGAAGAATGCCCCTGCCACATTCCAGAGGTTGGTTAACCAGGTATTGGCCGGGCTGGAAGATTTCAGCGCCGCCTACCTGGACGATATAGCAGTGTTCAGCGCCAGCTGGGAGGAACACTTGCGCCACCTCCAGGAAGTGTTGTTGGCCCTGCGCAGAGCAGGCCTCACAATCAAGGCTAGTAAGTGCCAGATTGGGCAGGGTTCAGTGGTGTACTTGGGGCACCAAGTAGGGAGCGGCAAGGTGGCCCCCCTGCAACCCAAGATAGATACCATCCTGGCTTGGGAACCGCCCAAAACCCAGACTCAGGTGAGAGCCTTCTTGGGTCTCACGGGTTACTACAGGAGGTTTGTCAAGGGGTATGGCAACATCGTGCACCCCTTGACCTCGCTGACTTCCCGGAAGCAGCCGAGACTTGTGATCTGGACTGACGCCTGTCAGAAAGCCTTTGACACCCTGAAAACTGCAATGTGTACAGCACCGGTCCTCCAGGCACCCGACTTTTCAAAAGAATTCATTGTCCAGACGGACGCTTCAGAGCATGGTGTGGGGGCTGTTCTAGCACAGATGAATGAGGAGGGCCGAGACTTACCTGTAGCCTTCATCAGCCGGAGGTTACTTCCCAGGGAACAAAGGTGGAGTGCGATAGAGCGTGAGGCATTTGCTGTGGTCTGGGCGCTGAAGAAGCTAAGACCCTACTTGTTTGGGTCTCACTTCCGGGTTCAGACGGACCACAGGCCCCTCAGATGGTTAATGCAGATGAGGGGTGAGAACCCAAAGCTGTTGAGGTGGTCCATTTCCCTACAGGGGATGGACTTTACGGTGGAACACCGCCCTGGTACAGATCACGCCAATGCTGATGGTCTGTCCAGATTTTTCCGCCTTAGTGATGAGGACTCCCTGGGTGAAGGGTAGTTCTCCCCACATTTCAGCTGGAGGGGACACGTGTTAGACCTGGCATCATTGGCATGAGTCTCTCCTCCATTTTTTCTGTTTGCCTCCTCTGTTTACGATGTTTTTGCTGGATTATTGCTTTGGGCACTGTGCCACTGCTGATCAGTGCCACAGTGCAAGTGCTCCCTATGCTAAATTATTACGTTGATTGGTGTTACCATGATTGGCTTGGTTGACTTACTGTTCAGACCCTAGTATAGTGCACTGCGCGTGCCAAGGGCGTGTAAGTTAACTGCTGCTGGTGGGCTTGCAGCACGGGTTGTGCCACCCACAGAAGCAGCGTGCAAAATGTGTCTCAGGCCTGCCACCGCGGCGCCTGCGTGCAGTCCCCGACTGCCATATCGACTTGGTAAGGAAACCTACTTACCAGTCTCTAAACCTTCACTTTGCCACATTTCAGACACCTCTATGGTAGGCCCTAGGGCAGGGTGCATTGTTGGTAAAAGGTAGGTCATGCCCTGATGTGTGTGGCATGACCTAATAGTGAATTACAGCCATTTTCGTTTTTCACTATTGAAGGGCTACCTGCCTCCAATAGGCCAGACTGGGCAGACTGATTATTAACTCCATTATAATCTATCTGACTCAGGGAGCATGGTAGCAAGTCGAGTTTAGTATCCCTGAACTCAGAATTTAATAACACACCCTTTAGGATGGATGGTTTTTAAATTCTATGTTTGAAAATAGCACTTTTAGAAAGTGGCTATTTTCTTGTCCAACTATCTACCGGTCTCTGCTGGTTTGGTGTG
The DNA here is from genome assembly GCF_964204655.1 of Triturus cristatus. Classification (NCBI taxonomy): domain Eukaryota; kingdom Metazoa; phylum Chordata; class Amphibia; order Caudata; family Salamandridae; genus Triturus; species Triturus cristatus. The sequence goes on along the minus strand of NC_140594.1, from coordinate 303,076,041 downwards.
TGTGTCAGGGGCTGGGTGGCTCCAGAGGTCTGAGTGAGTCAGTGTGGGGTGAATGGGGCGTTTACACGTAGAGTGAGGGAAGAGTAGCCTGCCCTGCCTGACACAATACTGGCCCCGCCTCCTGCTGGGCGACTGATAGCCCTGCTTCTGCCAGTGACAATACTGGCTCCGCCTCCTGCTGGGCGGCTGAGGACTCTGCCCTGCTCAGTGAATAGGCCAGGTGCCTCTGCCTGGCAACACCCACAACAAACCTGAGCTGGTGGGAATCGCCCTGCTTGGACAAAGGGAACAAAGGGAAAAAGGGGTATAAGAGAAGGACCCCTGAACCAAGAACTCAGATCACTTCTGACAAGGAAACCTGTACCAAGGACAAGAAGCCTGCTGATCTAAGGACTTGCCTCCCCTTTCTGCCAGAGTGCTGTTTTGCTGTGGAGGAACCTGAAAGCTGCTTCTTTATTTTTGCCAAGGAACAAGGAGAGAGGAACTTGGTGTGTACTCTCTGAACACTTGCTAGAAAATCTCCAAGGACTGGAAGAGTGCCAGTCTCCTGTTGAAGTCACAGGGCCAAAGGACTTCACCATCTACTGAATTGCTGAATTGCTGGAAAGTGTTGTTTCCAGTACACAAGGGAAAATCTGCAGTCTCGACGCCAGCAGCAACGCCAGTGAGCAGTGGGTATCGGCCCCGGCTCCAAGTGACCCCGTCTCGACGCCGGTATCGACGCCAGTGAGGAGTGAGTATCGGCTCTGCCTCCAAGCGACCCCGTCCCGACGCCGCTGCTGATCGCATCGACTCGACGCCCGTCTCGACGCCGTGAGCGCTGCTCCGGCCCGACATCCCTCGACGCCGCTGCGGATTGACCCGACTCCGAGGCACGATCGACGCCGACCTCGACGCCGATCTCGACGCCGTGGATCATCGTTTTCTTCGTTTCGCAAGGTACTGTACTTGTGGGGTCTGTTGCGACTCCAGGCTCGACGTAGCGCTCCTCGCGGTCGACGCCGAACCTTGGGAATCTTGTAGACTCGACGTCGTGTGACTCCTGTGGGGGTTACATTGTTGCCAAAGAACTGTGCTCAGAAGAATACTTTGCTAAAGAACTATTTGCCAAGAAGAAACCTTACTTGAACTATTATTTTTCCTTCCAAAGAGTATTTATTAAGACTGTGGTATATTTTTGTCGTTATTTGGTCTTGTGCTAAGCCTTATATAAAAATACTATTTTTATAATAACTTCTGTGTCGTGTCCCTCTGTAGTGTATTCACTTTATTACTGTATGTGGTCATAAATGCTTAACACACTGCCTCTGAGATAAGCCTGTCTGCTCTGCCAAGCTACCAAGGGGGTAGCAGGGGTTATCTGAGTGTGTAATCCCCTTGCCCTGACTAGAGTTGGTTGGTCCCTATTTGTCAGAAGTGTATACCTCTGCCAACTAGAGACCGCCGGTTCTAACACACACCTAAAAACTTCATGAGCTCGGTCTTACATGAAGGAGAACTCATTTCTTGTATGGTATTGAATAAATATGATTTGGGTTTGACACCCTCACTAGTAATGTTATGACCTAAATAATTTATTGACTTTGTTCTGAACTTGCATTTTTCTGCCTTAATAGTAAGATTATGGCAAGACAATTTTTCCAACGCTGATTTCAAGCGAGCATCGTGCTAACTTACATCATCCCCATATATCAAAATATCATCCTGATACACGTAAACACCAGGGAGACCATGAAGGACACTTTCCATAACTCTTTGGAAGACTGAGGACGCTGATACCAAGCCAAAAGGCATCCGTTTAGATCTATGTCCCAAAAGGTGTTATGAAGGAAGTGAAGTCTCTACACCACTTTTCCAATACTATTTGGTGATATGCTGAAGTAAGATCTATTGTACTGAAAATGTTGGCACCACCTAACAGCGTTAATAATTCATTTATGTTAGGCAACGGATATTTATCCACCACAACACACTTATTTAATTGCCTCAAGTCGATGCAAAGCCTCAAGTCCCCATTAGATTTTCAAGCTGCTACAACTGGTGCCAACCATTCTGTTCCCTCAACATCCTCTATAATGATCCAATCTTTAAGCTTTTCTATTTCTTTTTTCATATCATCCCTCACTGAAATGGGAACATTCCTAACTTTGTAACAAACAGGAATAGCATCATTCCTCAGTACAATCTTATGTTGATACCCCTTGAGACTACCTAACTCTTCCCTGAAAACATTGGGATATTCTTTCATAAGCTCAGAAATTAAACCATTATCACCATCCTTCACCAAAACAGAACTGATGTCATTTTCAGTTGAATAGGAGGATCAGCATTAGGATCCAAATAAACTCCAAGATCACCCTGATGGATCCAGCTAATAATGCTGTCTCCTTTTTTTGAAACATAGACTTAACCTGAGACTAACCTACCCTTAAATTCAATTAGGCCTGTGAAGTACCCATGAAGTTTAATAGGTTCACCGCCATATGCTAATGGCCTAATATCAGGTTTCAGCAGTTTTACCTTCCCTTTCAAATTGTCCATGTAAAAATCACTAGAGACAATTGTTATTTTGGCACCTGAATCAAACAACACTTTTGTGCTAGCACCTTCCACTACAATATAATCACAAGGAGAATTTTTCCTCTTTTCTTCACTTACTACTTGTACCACAATTTGTCCACACTCATAATCTTCTGTGCTGGATTCATCGTCTCACCACCATATATTTCAACTTCCTTAACTTTGAAATGGGTTGACTCTTGCAAAATGAAGCCAAATGACCCTTTTTTTTTACACTTAGGACAGGTTTGACCCAAAGCAGGACACTTCTTGTCATTAGCCAAGTGTCCAGTCCTACCACACCTATAACATTTAACGTTCACCCACTTCTCACTCAATTTTCCATTATTTAACGCAGGACTTTTATTCTTTTATTTATATTCAACCATTGTTCTATTCTTGCGTCTGACCTCTTGCACTTTACATTCTTTCTCAGAATCTTTCTTTAACACAGCAAAACACTTCAACGAGTGCTCAATCCTTTTCGCAACAGTGAGGACCTCATCCAATGTAGGCTCATCTCGTAACCACAGTTCCTCTCTGACCCTTTCCATGTTGCATCCAAACATGAACTGATCTCGTATCCGTTCATCAGTCAGGTTACCAAATTTGCACGAGGATGCAAGTTTCCTCAAATATGTTATGTAACCTTCCACTGTTTCATCTTCACCTTGCATTCTTTTAGCAAATTTGTAACACTTCAAAATAGTATTCACTTTGGGTAAATAGTGTTTATCTAATTTCTTTTTTTTTTTTTTTTTTTTTTTTTTGTGTTTTAAAGTTTTATTGAACAATAAGTCGATTACAAGCACGGGCCTACAACCACCAGGGCCGGCCGCTAAGTACAGAATGAAATATACATTTATCAAAGCTGCAGTCGGTTCCCGGGGGTCGGCCCCGTAGTGAGTCCGGATAGTTCTAGAGGCACAGGAGACTTAGATCAAACAAACACAGAAAACTAAAAGAAAAACAAAAGGCGAGGCATAAAGACAAACGGCGCAGGGCAGGCTTCCTCCGGGGAACTCCAGGTCAGACCATTAAGCAGCACACGACAGGAAGGAGTACCGGGAGGCTGGGGACGGGGGGGGGGGGGGCCAAGGGAACTGAACGTCCATATATAGTCATTCCAAAAGGTGCCCGGAACCGTCAAGGGTCAGGGGGACATGGCGATATCGGTGTCCACCAGGGGGGGCGTACAGATACCCCCGCGATAAGCATTCCATTGCCCCCAGATTCTGCCCCATGCCCCCGGCTTACCACGGGCAACATACACAGTCTTCTCCCTGAACATACACCAGTCCATATTCTCCTTCCATACCGACACGGTGGGCGGCCGCTGGGCACCCCAAAGCTGCGCTATATCTCTCTTGGCAATCATGTTCCCCAGGGCCGCCCACCGAGTCTGAGACGCGCTATAATCATTGGGCTCCCACACATTCAGAACACAACGACGCACCTCCGGCAGCAGCACAACCCCAGTGACCTGTCCCATAACCATATGTACCCGGCGCCAGTAGTCCGCCACCTCGCGGCACTCCCACAGGATATGGAGAAAGGTGGCACTGAGCCCACAACCCCGCTTACAGAGCCCATCGTCGGAATATCCCATCGAGACCAAGCGAGGACCCGTCACATACACCCGGTGAAGAATCTTAAGCTGTACCAACCGGAGACGGGCCGGAATGGCGACCTCTTTGGGGGACGACAGTGCAGACTGCCAGTCCTCGTCGTCCAATTCCACCCCATCCCCCGTCCACGCCTCCCGAAGGCGCACCAAGAGGTCAGCCCGATGATTAATCAGTTTCTTATAAATTAAAGAAATAGTGCTGTCCGGGACATGTCCGTCAAGTATGCGGTCCTCGAGGGGCGAGGAAACCGGGATCGTGGTCCCCTCTCCAAAGACCGAGAGCAGGGCGTGTCGAACCTGGGCATAGCGGAGGAACTCCCTATCCGTAAGCTCATATTCGGCCTGAAGAGCCGCGAAAGTCTTAACCGCGCCCTTATGCCACAGGTCTCCCACTTTGCTGATGCCAATCGTGTCCCACTGGTCAAACCCCTTCGTAGTCCAGAGGCTCCCCAGGCGATCGGAGGCAAACAAAGGAGTAGCACATGTCAGTCGCTCACCCCAGCCCGTGGCAGCAGTGGCGGCCCTCCAGGTCCGCACAGCAATCTTAGTAGGACCCGTAAGGGTCCGGCCAGCCGAGCGGGAGTACAGCGCCCTGTTATAGTCCCCGCCGGGAAGCAGGAACTTGTCCATCTCATACGCCGGGTTCAGGCCAGGCGCATACGTGGCATGGTTGATGGCCGAAAGCTGCGCGGCCCAATAATACCTGCGAATGTCGGGAAGCGCGATGCCCCCGTCATACCAGGGGAGAGTAAGCTTAGCAAGAGCAATACGCGCCCGCCCGTCCCACACCAGTCTCCTCTGCAGGCTCTCTACCTCCCGAAAGTAGGCCACTGGGATGACGTCGAAGGAATTCTGGAGTGCATAGAGGAACCTGGGAAGGGACATCATTTTGAACAGCGCGGCCCGACCCAGCGGGGACAGGGGCAGCCTGCACCACCGGGCCGTATCCTCTCGCAATCGCCGAAGCGGTCGCAGGAGATTCAGCTCATAGCGAGCCACCGGGTCCAGCGAAACGTATATCCCCAGGTACTTAAAGCCGCTCAGTGATACCTGGATCGGAAGCCGAGGCGGTAGGAGTGGAGGACCACCGGAGATCGGATAGACGCAGGATTTAGACCAATTGATCGTGAGACCCGAATTATTCCCAAAGGAAGTCAGAACGTCAAAGAGGACGTTGAGCGACTGCCGCGGTGAGGTGAGATATAGGAGAATATCGTCCGCATACAGCGAAACCCGATCTTCAAAGCCCGGGGCCCACCGGATCCCTTGAAGCGAGGGCTCCCAGCGGAGCCAAGCCGCGAGTGGCTCCAGGGCGAGAGCGAAGAGCAAAGGGGACAACGGGCATCCCTGCCTCGTGCCCCTGCCGAGGGCAAAGGGCCGAGAGACCCGCCCGTTCACCACCACCTGAGCCATGGGCCCCGTGTACAGAAGCTTCACCCAGCCAATAAACCCTTCCCCAAAGCCAAATTTAGCCAAGACAGCCCAGAGGAATGGCCACTCGATGGTGTCAAAAGCCATCGTGGCATCCAAAGAAACCAGCACGGCCGGTTCGGAGAGGAGCTCCGCCCTGGCAAGGGCGCCATGAAGACGCCGCAAGTTAAGAGCGGTGTTACGATGCGGGATGAATCCGCATTGGTCCGGATGAATCAGATCGCACACGACGCTCAACAGACGATTGGCAAGGACTTTCGCCAGGATCTTAGGCTCCGCATTGAGCAGTGAAATAGGCCGGTAAGAAGTACAGCGATCTCGCGGCTTGTCCTCCTTGGGGATAACGACTATCGTGGCCAAACGCTGATCGGCCGGGAGGGAACCCGCCGCCAGAGACTCATGGAACATGCGACTGAGGAAGGGCGCAAGCTTGTCAGGGCGCAATTTATATAGCTCAATGGGCAGACCGTTGGGACCCATAGCCTTGCCCGAGCGAAGGGAGCGGATCGCGGTCGCTATTTCATCCACCGACAAGGGGGCGTCCAGCCGCTCACGGTCCTCAACGGACAGGCAGGGCAAGGCGATATCCCTCAGTAGAAGGCGAGAGTCGTCCTCATCCCTGTCAGTCACTGGGGAGTACACAGCCCGGAGGTGGTCGGCAAAACATTCCACAATCTCGCCAGGCTCCGTCACACACACACCATCCGCAGCACGCAACTCCGGGACCACACGATTCACTCTCTCCTTCCTATCCAGCCACGCGATCAACTTTCCCGCCTTGTCCCCGGCATCGTACAGTCGACCCTGCTGCTCCCTATACATAGTTTTGGCCGCGTCAGTGACCAGGGACCTATATTCAAACTGTTTCAGGCTGAGGGCATGGAGCCCGTCCGGAGTAACATTCGCCTCCAAGGCCGACTCCAGCCCCAAGATGTCAGTCTCCAGCCTCACCACTGCCTCACTCTTGACCCTCTTAGCCACCACTATCTGGAAAAGGGCGTGTCCGCGGATCACGGTTTTAAAGGCTTCCCACAGGGACATTGCAGAAGACACCGACCCCTCGTTATCCAGGAAGTATTGGTCCATAGCCTTAACCAGGCTGTCACGAGTCGTAGGGTCTCGCAGGTACCATGGGTTAATGGGAGCGATCCGCCCTGCAGACCGCGGCCCGGTGTCAAAAACAAGCCACAGCGGAGAATGATCGGAGATACCCCGCGCCAGGTGCCTGACCTCTCGAATCCGACCAGTCTGCGCCGCGGGCATAAGGAAGTAGTCTAACCTAGAGAGACTCCCATGCGCCCCCGAGTGAAAGGTGAATTGACATTGGGTCGGATGCATCAATCTCCAACTATCCACCAGGCCGAAGGTCTCCAGCATCCCACCCAGCCATGCCTGGGCAGCGGGGAGGGTCCTTGGTGGGTGACGATCCAGTTCACCCGAAACCACAGAATTAAAGTCCCCGCCCATGAGCAGGAGGCTGTCCGGAAGGTCAAGCAGCATTCGACCCAAGTCAGTGAAGGTGGAGTGCTGGAGGCCCGGGGGGACGTAAACTGAAACCAGGGCAAGGGGCTGCCCCTCCCACCTCCCAATCAAACACACATAGCGCCCTCTGTCATCCGAGACTATCTTAGTGATCTCCACCGGAAGTGAGGTTCGCAGCAGAATGCCCACCCCCCTGGAACCAGTTGTGAAACCAGAATGGGCCACGAGGCGGTATCCCCCCCTGTTCATTGCATGACAAACATTGCCCACCAGATGCGTCTCCTGGAGAAACACCACATCAGGAGTCAGACGACGCAAATATTGCAGTACTACACCCCGCTTGATACGGTCCCCCAACCCATTGACGTTCCATGACATAAGCCTCAACCCGTCCCCCCCCATCCCCCCCAATAGATCAAGGGTCCCCCAGCCTGCAGCACAGTTCCCAAATGTGGACAAAAATCAGTACCTCGCCCTGTAAACAAAAAACACACAGCAAAACAAACCCTCCTCCCCCCCAACCCCACCCCAGGACCAACTCCCCCCACCCTGCACCCCTGCGGGCCAAAAAACCCCCCCAACTTGCAGTGTGCCTGTCGCCCCACTAACCCCATTCTACGAAAAGAACCCCGAGGAGGTAAGGGACCCGTCCCCGCCCGCCCCCCTCACTGGTCCTGGTAAAACACAATATGCAAATGAAATAAGACCCGATTGTACTGTGCAAAGAGGCAAAATCAAGGACCAAAAGTCATTCTAAAGGGGACCCATCACCTGCGGTGCCCGCAGAGGGTCCGGGACGGCCACCTCCGTCCGGCAGAGAGTCCAGCCAGTCACTTGCAGCCACAGGAGAGTCAAAAAAGGCTGTCCGATCCCCATGTTCCACTCGGAGTTTTGCAGGGTAGAGCATCGAATACTTTAGGCCCAGCTCACGGAGACGACGCTTCACCCCTTGGAATCCCATCCGTTGTTTCTGGACCAGTTGCGTGAAGTCCGGGTAAAAATTGATGGTCGAGTTCTCATGGCGAACCGGGCCGTGGGTCCGTGAGGCCTGAAGAATAGCGTCGCGGTCCCTGTAGTAGAACAGTTTGGCCACGATAGGCCTCGGGGGGGCCCCCGGCCGTGGCCGACCGCCCGGAACTCGATGGGCCCGCTCCACGGCAAAGAACTTACTTAGGCCAGCCGAGGACAACTGTTTCAGGATAAGTTCCTCGACCACGAGGTCAACCGGGCGGCCGTCAGAGGACTCCGGTACACCTATGACGCGGATGTTATTGCGTCGGGCCCGTCCCTCGAAGTCCTCAAGCCGCCGGGCCATATGGTCGTTAACCACCCGAATGTCTCCAAGCGCGGCCCGCAGATCCGACACATCCGCACCGAGGGTGGAGGTCCGTGCGTCGAGAGCCTGGACCTTCTCGTTAGTTTTGGAGAGGTCGGCCCGGATCAGGGTGACATCGATCGCGACAGTGTCAATCTTACGGGCCAGGGCCTCATATTGCGTCGCGATGGTTTCCCTGATGCCATCAATGGCGCCCATAATGTCCTGCAAGGATAGTTCCGTAGTGGCGGTCGCGCCTCCTTCCGCAGTATCCGAGGGGAGGCCAGCAGCGCCAGAGGGCCCCCTGCCCTGGGTGTAGCGGTCCATGTTATTGCTCTGGACTGCCCCCCCGCGGAGGGAAGCCTTGGTCTTGCGGCCCTCGGGACCCCCTTTGCCCCCCATGTGAACACGGTCACCCGAGGGGACCTCCAATCAAGAGGTGTAAGGCACCAGCAAGAAGACCACAAAATGTCAGTATAGGGGGTCCGAGGCGATAGGCGCTCTAGTGGCAGATGAAAGAAAACCTCATGCAGAGGCCCAGGAAGCACCTCTCCACCCCGAGCGCACCTCCCTGCCGGTCTCCTGAAGTGCAAAACCGAAACCGAAAGTGGTGGATCGGCAGCTGGCACCGCGCTGAAGCCGCTGTTGTTCAATTGCAGCCCGGTCCCTCGGGTCACCTTCACCCCGGTCACCTCCGTCGGGTGGGTCCCAAAAGTTCCGACGATGACAACTCAGGATTCCCAGGTCCGATTTGAGTTTTGAAAAGAGATATACGCTCAGCTGGTCTTTATCTCCCAGATTCCATAAGCCAAGTCAGGATATTCTCAGGATAAATTCCGAGGAGCAGAGAGGGTCCGGGGAGCCCTGTGCTCACGCGACCATCTTGGATGCGCGCTAGGCTCCTCCCCTCTATCTAATTTCTTTATGCAAATCTCATAATCATTGAGCCCATTTTTTCATTCAGTAGAAAGATCTGGTAAATTGTCAAATACATCTTGGCCCTCGGATCCTAAGCAATGGAATAATAATGAAGATTTCCATTCTGTGCTAAGAGAGGGGCCACATACTCTAGCATATCGTTCGAACACCACTTTCCATTTTTTCCACTATAAAGGAGGATCACCTGGAGTAGTAAGAAAGAAGGGTGCAGCAGCAACATTCTGCATTTTCCCACCCCCTTTTTATTTATTTTTTATTTTATTTAATAAACAAGTACTGTAAGACCAGTGTACTCCTTAAAATTTTAGATCACTACACTATGTAATAAAGAAATGTTATTATTTCATAAGAGATAAATCTGTTCCAAAACAATAGGCATAACTAGTTCATGTGAATATTTGAAATCACTAGGTGAGTAAAATAAAGACATCAAACATGAGCATCATGACATACAAAAAAATATATATGTTATGTGCAACAGCGTACTATTAACAATATAAATACGTGTGTTATCCAGTTACCGTGCTGTGCACATCGGCGTATTATGTTCTGCGTGCATCTGACGATCGTGGAGCTGTGCATGTGATCGTTATGATTGCTGAGTGCATCAGCGCAGAACCAACAACCAAGGCAAGTTGAGAAATATATCAAGCTGTGCGCATCAGCGACGATCCTGGAGCTGTGCGCGTGATTGTTATAACTGCTGTGCGCATCAGCGCAGGACCAACAACCAAAGCGAATTTGACAGAAATGTCAAGCTGTGCGCATCAGCGATGATCTTAGAGCTGTGCACATTAACGTAGTAAAAACAAGAAAAGAGTATCAATAAACAAAGTTAAGCTGTGCGCATCAGCGTCATTCACATCATACACATCCCCAAACCAAGATGGCTCCTCCGCTACGCTACGTGATGATGTAGGACATAAGACCCAGCGCTCCGCTATGACATAGAACACAGGACACAGCTTGAAAGGATACACAAGCTTGAACAAACGAGCTCCCGCGCTCAAGGTTCGAAAAGAAAGAGGGTCGAGGATGTTTACCTTCAAGTCGTCAACGATTCACAACAGGTAACCTTCAAAATCTTAATGATTACGTTTACAATGAACGTCTTGTACCACCGTCTTGCCACCGACTGTGATCCCGAGGCACAGTTTTAAATACGATGCAAGAGCTGAATGTCACTTTAGAGCTGAATGTCACAACACACAACCGCTTGTCAAAATTTCTTTGCCATCCAGATACTGTTTATTGCAGACACAAGTGTTTTGATGAATTGTATTCAATTTAAAAATAAACGCTTCCTGCTGGTTATTACAACATGTACTTTAAACAAGCGATTCCTGCTGTACTTTAAAACAAGCGCTTCCTGCTGGTTATCACATGAAGGATCTTAAAACAAGCGCTTCTTGCTGCTTATCACAACAAGGACTTCCTTTAAATAAATCCCTTAAGTGTCTTAATAATCTTCACAAGACAAGGATGAGCCCGCATCGATAAAGTAAACTAAAAAGTACCAATTATGCGGTGAAGCTCCCAATCCTTCCCAACGCAGTATTAAACATTTCAAGTGAAGGAATTTCTTCAAATTTCTTTAAATTGGTATTTCTTTAAACTCCATTATATATAATCCATACTCCTCAATATTTTATGAGTAGGAAAGTCAAGTAGGAGTTATTCTTGAGTGAAGAGTCTCTATTTATTTTTTTATTTTATTAAAGAAATAAAGATATCTCTCACCAATCTTCTGTGTTGAGATTCTTAGTGTTCATCCTGCCGACTACGCCAGTGAAGCATACCAGTAATAAAACAGGAGAAAGGCATGCTGTTTCTTCTTAAGTTTATTCCACCAAGAATCCCATCCATCAACCAGCAGGTCTTCACATCAACTGCTCAGGTTTACTTACAAAAGCTTTCATGGAATTCTATGACATAACTCTCTTACTCATAAAAGATTCTGTACATGACATAAGAAAGTTCCATGACTAGAACAACACATACAAAGGAGTACACCACAGTCCTCTAATCCACCAAAGTCAACACTCAAATTAGTTTGGATGAGAAAGACAGTCTGAAACTTTGTTCTCAGTACCAGGTATATAGTTCACAACAAAGTCATAGTCTTGAAACGCGACTATCCACCTACATTTCCTTGAGGAAACAGCATCTAGACTCTTTTTGGTGAACAGGTCTTTCAAAGGCTTGTAGTAAGAAAGTACCACAAACAAGCTCCCCCAAAGAAACTTCTTGAGCTTCTTAATGGCCCAAAAGATACACAGGGTTTCTTTGTCTATGACAGAGTATTGTACTTCTGGTCCCTCTAGCGCCCTCAAGAGGAACATAATAATTATTTACTTACCCTCTTTCACTTGCTTGAGGACAGTGCCCAAACCCTTAGAACTTGCATCAGTTATAAGGACGGAATGAGCAGTAGTGTCGAAATTTTGGAGAGATGGTGCACCACTCAAAGCATTTTTTATATTATCAAACTCCACTTGGCACTGGGCGGACCAGATAAATCTCACACCTTTCTTTAGAAGTGACCTCAAGGTGAAAGTGCACGAGGAAAACTGTGGAACAAATTTAATATAATATTCAGCCATACCGAGAAAGATGACCAGATCATCCCTGGATTGTGGCATGGGGAGACTCTCAATATTTTTTACCAGATGATACCTGGGTTTAACACCCTCCTTCAACAAATTATGTCCCAAGGAATCAATTTCTGAGAGTTTGAACCTACACTTATTTTCACGTAAGGTCAAACCATGTGACCTAAACAGCTCCAAGACGGCCCTAAGGCTCTCATCATGAAGTTTTTGGGAAGACCCATGTACTAGAACATCGTCTTGGTATATTTTAACACCAGACAACCTGCGTAGGACATCTTCCATGCCTTGTTGGAAGACGGAGGCAGCAGAATTTAAACCGAAGGGAAGTCGGGTAAATTTGTATGTCCCAAAAGGTGTTATGAAGGATGTCAGATTCATTGAATCGTCATTGATCTTGATCTGGTGGGTTGTGGCTCTAAGATCTAAGGTAGAAAAGACCTCATCTCCGTAATATTAGGGAGAGGGTACTTGTCTGCAATAACAGCACCATTAAGAGCACGCAGGTCCACACACAGCCTCACCTCACCAGGATCCTTGCAGACAAGAACAACAGGGGCCAACCAATCACTCGCTTCAGTCTCCACTATAATCCCTTCTTTCTTTAACTTTTCCAGCTCATTGTGCATGGACTTCCTTAGCGCCAAGGGCACACTACACACTTTGCATGTAACAGGCGTAGCATCAGCTCTTAGGGTGATTCTGTGCGTATAGTCTGATAGGCAACCCAACTTCTCACTGAAGATGTGTTCGAACTCACTGCGTAAGTCACCCACTTGGTCAATTTTAATGGGTTCAGAGTTAGCAGCACCACTTGGGAATGACAGTGGAAAGCTGTCCTTTAGAATAATACATGGGTCTCCACCTGGAATTAAAATCTCCCCAAGATCAGCTTGATGGATCCAGCTCATGATACTTTCTCCTCTGGAAGAGATATAGATCTTTCCAGTGGTAAGCTTACCTTTGTACTCTATATCACCCACAAAGTAACCAAATAACTTTATGGGTTGACCACCATATGCAAGTGGTTTGATATCTGGTTTACAAACTTTCACTTTGTCAAGCAAGGAGGAGTCATAAAAACGTTTAGGGATCAAAGTAATTTTCGCCCCAGAATCAAAGAGCATTTTAACAGAGTGACCATTTACTTAAACACTGTCGACAGGACTCTTACTCTTGCCCTGACCGACTTGAACCAAGACTTCACCACAGTGTAATTCATCAGAATTAGAATCAGTTTCATTTTGTATGCAAACTTCCTTAACACGCTTATCCTTTTTGTACTTTTTTGCCCTACAAGCTTTCGCCACATGGCCAACTTTTCCACAATTATGACACTTTGAAATTAAAGCAGGACATGACTTATCATAAGCTAGGTAACCAACCATGTCACAGCAGAAACACTTTCCAACAAAGCCTATTTTCATTTTTAGAGGTAGGGGTTCACTTTGCTTGAGCACCTTTGTCTTGAATACACTTTGTACCTTTTCACCAGTAGAGCCATTCTCTTTTTTCATGACTTCAACACAGGCAAGGGAGTGTTCAATGCGTTTTGCACTCGATATGACCTCATCTACTTTAGGGTCATCGTTCTGCCATAATTCATCCTTGACCTTCTGTGTGTTGCAACCCAACATAAATTGGTCACAAATGCATTCTTCAATTGCCCCCTCAAATTTACAGGTCGAAGACAGTTTTTGCAAGTGGGTAACATACACCTCAACAGACTCTTGTGCTAGTTGTATACGCTTCTCAAAGTGGTATCTCTCCAAAATAGTACTCACTTTAGGGAGATAATGTTTGTCTAGTTTCTTTAAACAAATCTCAAACTCATGGAGGCTATCAGATTCGGCATCATTCAGTTCAGGCAAATGCTCAAAAACCTCTTGTCCCTCTGAGCCCAGACAGTGTAACATTAAAGCAGACTTCCTCTCGGCACTCACTGAAACCCCACATACTCTTGCGTAATTGAGAAAAACCTTTTTCCACTTGGACCAGCGAATGGAAGGTTCACCCGGATTAGAGATTAAAAAAAGGAGGTGGAGTGACGTTCTGCATTGTAAGAGTGCCAGTTGACTATTACTGTAGTAAGCAAGTTATCTGAACAATAAACAAAGGGACAAGGTCCAGTGATAACGTGGTGTGACTGTCACCATAGAATGGTGAAATAGTGATGAAAGTGGTGAAGGCAGTTTAGCTAACGTTGTGCCTATTTCTGTAGAAGGTACATAAAGTGAAGGCACTTGAGAAAACAAAAAGGTGTGCCAATCACCGTAAAAAGGTAGAATAGCGAAGCTGTGAAAACACCTTAAAAGTTAGTGTGCTCATCACTGTAGAAAGTATGTAAGATGTGGCATTCCGGTTGGCTAACGTATGCAGTAGATGATGTAGGCATTTTAAATCATAGCGTGTCTATGACTGTTGGTGTTAAATTTGTGGTGAAGGCACTTTATTTTGCAGTGTGCCTATGACTGAAGATCCCATTGGCAGAGGATAAGGCTGTGCCTGTCAGTGTGGAAGGCACTTGGATGGGAAAACAATTCCCTGATAAGCATGTACTCGTGCTTGTTTGTTGAAGAGCCTTAGGATTGACCGAAAGGAAAGCTGTGTCCGTCAGCGAGAAAGGCACTCAGAAGAGGAGTTGATACACACGCATGGACCAGAAGTAAATAGTAGCCTTTGGCAGTAGGTAAAGCACTCTGTAGCAGAGCTTCGTTGAGTGCAAAACTGTCTACTGAAGGGGAAGACAAAGCAAACTTGTTTGCCTAGGTGATGCACCGTGAGGCCAGGAACGAAGGCGAAGCAACCTTGGTCATCTACGTGACACACTGAGGTGCGCAGCGGCTTTGACGTCATGCTGAATAAGAATGAGAAGATTGTAGAGGCGCTGTTGCCAGGGTGATGCTGAAGAGATGGCAACCTCGAGGAGGTTTGTGCGAGGCGAAGCAGATGCAAGCAGTAACGGCAGGCCTCAAACTAGACAAAAAGAACAAAGTTGCTTTTTGAGAAAATAAAGTAAGTACAGGGCTAGCACAAACAGCGTAAACAGTACCTTGGAGTTGAGAGATGACTGCGAGCAGGGCAGTCCTAGTCATTGTGTAAAGGACCGTGTTAGGACGTTTCCTTTCACAAGCAGTAGATAGTTTAGGGTCCTTTTCTTTTTGCCAGATCGTCGCCAGTGTAATAAAGTTGGTCGTAGCATGCAGGAAAGGTTGATAAGTTGTTCTTTATTAGTAGTTGAGCATCTACAGGAATAAACGTCCTATCCACGCAGCGGCAGCAGCAACTGACCGACTGCTGTTCCAGAGCAACTCAAACTAGGTAAACACTCTAGAATGAAGAATGCTAGCACTCATAATGTAATGCATGACATACAGATCATTACAAAAATACTCCCTATGATTCCTCTTGAGTTAAGAAAAACCATGGTATCAGTACTGATATCATCAATGCTGGACTACTGCAATGCTCTGTTCACCAGTGCTTCTAAACGCAGAATCCAGAAGTTACAAACTATTCAAAATGCTGCAGTAAGAGTACTTTTAGGAATCTTTAAATGTAACTCTGTGACCAATGCCTTAGCTCATCTCCTCTGGCTGCCAGTAGCAACATGGATCCAGTTCAAATCCCTATGCATTGCATTCAAATCAAAGTTAGGGCCAATGCAACTGGCTAAACATTTTGCACCCTATATCCCAGCAAGATCCCTCAAATCAGCCGAGCATGGGAATCTTGTAGTCCCGAGAATAAAAAGGGCCAGGTGGGATGGTAACAGCTTCACCAATACAACAACCAAACTGTGGAATTCCTTAGCAACATCAATCAAAAAAGAAAGAGAGCTGCTAAAATTTAGAAAGGGTCTAAAAACTTGGCTGTTCGGGCACAACACTTAATCCATCTGAGCAGAATCTGTCTGCCTTCATGGATAGCACCTAGACACCTTAGGGTATTGAGCACTTTAGAAATACTTCATCATCATCATCCTCCGGTTCTGTTTCTTAAATGACACATCGTACATAAATACACTGCAATTTAAGTGGGAGGCTCTCCATTTATAAGCTGGAAATGATACTATTTTAGCTTTCTCCCGCTTAAAACATCCTCAACTTCAGTGTAAGATAAAGTTCTCCTTATATTATTAGCTAAACCTCTTATGTGTTTCCAACTGTGCATGTGCCACAATCCTGCTTGCCAACTGGCCACATACCATTTTAGATAACCTTAACCAGCTTTGACTTTTTTTGACAAAAGTAGGCCTGGAAGTAATTTTTATTATTATGGCGCAATCGGAGTAATTTCAGTAATTCTGTGTTACTCTTTGATGCAGAATTACTGATAATAACGTGGTTACGCCTGCTTATGTAATTAGGAGTAATCTGAAGAAAAAGAATCCTACTGCTAAAGTACATTTAGTGAGCGCAAGCAACTTCTCACACTGTTGTTTATGTTCTGTAGAATTTAGCACTTTTTTATTTGCGCAAAATGCATCCTAGCACTAACTTCTGGAAGTAAGCTGAGGGAAAATCCTACAGAGAGCGAGTGACTGCTCGAGTTTGCTATTCATGTTCTGTTGCATTTAGTGCTGTTTTTTAGCACAAAATGCATCCTCGCCTCCCTTTTGGATGCGAGAGGACATTTTTGCCCTAATAAAATAACACACAATTACTCTTCTCGTATAATCTCATGGAATCTTTAGGTAATTAAAAAATGCACCACCGTTGCAAATTTCTCCATCAATATATTATCTTTATCAAGGGTGCACTATTTAACAATTCTGCAAAACCAATATGATGGAAAGAATGCTTGAACTAATCTCAGCCACTGGTGATTGCTCGAGCCGCATTCCAGACCATCATTTTTTCATACCTGTGCCCTTCTAGATAATGCAACTCAGTCTTGCTTCTGCTCCAACAGTCCAGTTCAAACTAACAGACAAGGTGTCCCCCAGATGGGAACAAAGAAAAATATAAACCTGTTTCAACCTAGTCATCAGTTAAGTATAGTTTGAGTCCTATGGCATAGTGAGCATGGGACCCATGTCTAGGCAGATCTACAGCAAAAAGAAGATGAAGTAAGGAATGCTTTTATTAATCTCAGTCACTGGCAGTCATTCGGGCCTCATTCCAGTAAGTATTGTTTGCTCACTGTGCCATTCTACACAGAGACCTGCCTTATGTACATCAGTCTTGGTTCTGCTCCACATAGGAACTGTCAGTCTGAACTGCCTGGTGAGGTCAGGTCCCTTGCACATGGAAACGCAAGCAATGTCTGACCTGTTTCGATCTAGTTAGGTCCAATCATTGAGGTACAGCTTGAGTTCAATTGCACAGTGAGAACAGATTCCACATCTGGGCATACCTGCTGCACTTAGGGCATCTACTGCAAAAACAAAGTGATGGAAGGAATGTTTGAATTAATCTCATCTACTGGAAATCATTCGGGCCAAACTCCAGACCATTGTTTTAAATCGAACAATGTTAGTAGCTGCCGTAGCTTTTCAGGGTGATTCCACCCCAAGGTTCTGCTGGAACAACTTTACTACACTCTGAACCGAGAACTGCACAGCTCTCATAATAATTTGTAAAGCCTCTGGCTCGGGGGCAGCTCCTCTACCAGTTAAACTCTATTTACTCTCCAATTCAATACACCTCTTTTCCAATATTAATTCACCACTTTTCAGTAGTAGTATACAAGTTGCATGGAAAAAGATCTAAAGAAGCCAACATTGGACCCAGATTGTAAAGAAAATATCATGCCCATTTTCCAGCTCCCTTATTTTGCAAAACTGTTAGAACATTCATCCTTCAATCAGTTGAGCAACGTTATGGATCTCCACACTTTACTTCATCTCATTCAGACCAGCTTTCCCCTGGGCTGAAATACCGAAGAAGTGATCACTGTGCCCTCGGCAAGCTGCAGCTCCTTTCAGACAATGCTCCCGCTGCTCTTGTTCTTATACACCTCTTGTCCACTTAAACACCAGATTTTGCTCAAGCATTTGGCTTTATTCAGCATTAGTGGTAAAGGGGTACTGTGTTGCTTTGGTTCCAAAATGTCTTAACTGCACACTCTAGCCAGGTAAAGATGGCCACCTTTCTATCTAAACCTAAAAATGTAACTTATGGAGTGCTCCAGGGATCAGTACTTTCAAAACTCCTTTACAAACTTTATGTGACCCGATTAGCTCACCTTGTTCACTCATTTGTTTTTTCGATGTACATTTATGCCAATAACACCCCAATCCTCCTAACTCAAACAGCAAAAAATTTGAAGGAGATCCACAGATGATGTCCTCCAACCAGCTCAAGGTGAACAGTGGGAAAACGAGAATTCTAGCAGCGTTCAGCCACTTAACCACACGGAATCTGCCATTCTGGCTAGATATCCTGGGACAGAAGCCCACACCAGCTCCTATTGTTAGGAATTTGGGTGTTAAACTCGATGATCTCTGTCCATCTAGGCTCAGGACATTGTAGCGGTCAAGTCATGTTATCACTATCTACAGGTCTTGAGCACAGTCTTTTCCAATTTTCTTCACAGCATAGAGTGCAGATTATGAGTGCCTTTATCTCTGCCAGAAGTGGCTTCTGCAATGCCCTGCACCTTGCTCTTCCTGGCAGAAGAAGAAGCAGGTCATAGCTGGTCCAAAATGTCGTGGCTAAAATGACTCTAAAGTTGAGTACGTTTGATTTAGCTTCAGCTGTTTTGGGCAAGCCTGTGTCTTAGAGGGTTACATTTAAATCTCTGTGGTTGGTCCATAAAACATTGCTCAATCCTCACCCTAGTCCTCTCTCTGGCAGATTTTTCCATTATAAACCTATTTCGACAGCTGAATCTGCTTCTCACGATTTGCTGAATGTTCAAAGATTCAAGCGATCTACACTGGGTGGCTGAGCCTTTTCCCTTGCTGTTGCTAGGCTCTGGAATGAGCTCCCTTTGCCATTAAGAAATGAGTCGTCGCTTCTGAAGTTATAAAAGGCATTGAAAACTTGACAATACCCCTCATCATAACTAAATACTTTCTGGCTAGACCCTGTGTCCTTTTCAATCCTCTAGAACCACCCAGCGCAGAGGTACCCTTTGGGTTGTTTGTTTTACACTTTAGCAGTACAAGTACAAGATAAAGGGCATGGTTAGCTGGATAGAGCTAGAGGATGTTATATATTTTGCAGGTGCTGTAAGATGCTATGATCAGGTCAGGCACATTAGTAAGCCATAGAAAGTTTGTTGCCTTATGTTTCCCATCTATTGGCACCAAATTACAAGAAAGTATTGTGTTAGTGGAGAGATAGCACTTCAGCAGCAAAACAATGCTTTGCCTGAAAGATCTAATATTTTTGCACTTGAGCAAGTGATGTACACTGGTTTGTATATTATGATCCAATTTCTGTTATTAAAGATAGACTCAGAAAGTTGTGGCCATACAGAATGATCTTTGAAATCAGATGGCCGGAATCTGTTGCAAAGTAGGTGGGCAGCCACAAGCATGCTAGTGATACCCGCAAGTCTCTTGAAAGATCCTGGTTCCTTTGGTACCAATATATACGAAGAATATGTTTCCATCCTCTTGCAGTTTGTCGTACAGCAGTATGTAGATCGCTTTTTCACACTGAGCCCTTTCGGGTACTGGAAGGTGGTTAAGGCTGTACATGATTCTTCTCAATCTGTAGCTGGTTTAGTGGGGTGGAACATAAATGTCAATACTTTTGTTCTTTATTTTTTAGAATACCCTCTAATGTAAATTAAAATGTAATGGTATATATTCGAATATTGTACATTTTTTATTTTGTTTTACTTGCTTTCGAAAGGCAGCACTTTGGTATTTTATTAGCACTCAGTATATTCCCTGCTGACATTTTCAGTAGCTGGACATTGGAAAGAAGCTGCAATGGCTTAAAGAAAAACGTGCCTGCACTTATTGTGATGGAACTGTCAGGAGAGACAGATTAGTGGCACATGTGTGCAGCAGGCATAAAGGAACAAAAGCTAAAGGGAAGGAATGGCAAGACATTCATTCTGTCTTTTCAGTGCAAGGCTGGCTTCATTGGGAGAAGTGTGTTTAAAGATAAAATAGAGCAGCCGAGCAATAGTTGTAGTAGAACAGCCCACATCAATGAGCAGTCTAAGGGGAACTTTAAACCGTGCAGAACAATGTAAGAATAATAACACAAAAAATGAACAAACAGTGGAGCTAATTTACAAGTCCCTCGCGCCACTTTTGCGTCATTTTTAACATGGGAAAAGTGACGTACGGGTGGCGCAAGGGGCTTGTAAATAAGCCCCCGTAGATTTAGTTGGGGAATCAAGAGTTTGAAGCAAACAAAGCGAATAGGTTCTATCATGAGGGCTCTGTAACAAACTAGTTTCTTTCATGCAGGTAATTAGTAGTGCCCGCACTATCAATTATGGTCTAATATAGGGGGAGAGGGTGGCTTGAATATCTGCAACATGTTTTAAAAGAAGGAGGCCAACTCATCACATTGTGATTGTGAGAGAGAAATGGCAGGGGCTCTATTTGCAGGATCTGAAAGTGTTTTGACGACTTGAAATAATGTTTTTGGACTGTTTTGAGCTATGCTAATTTTATCTCAAAAAGGTGTGGGAGCGAGGGCGGCTCTCTATAGTCAAACACTAGTTACATAGGAAAAGGAGTTAAATGATTATAACCTCACCGGCGTTACCATTGTACATGAGGACATCCGTTCAAGTGAACAGGTCAATATTCTTAAGGCGCTTGTCCACAAAAGCACATGTATTCTGCATTTTTTTTAGCAAAAACTATAGTGAAACTCTGTAAGATTTAGTGAAGGCATAGATGTTCCGGGTGTCCCACCCACCAATGACTTGTTCCACTAGCCACGGATGTTTGTTTCATTTTAGTCTTTCTCAAAAGTTAAAAAGCAGATTGCAGCACAGTGAAACATTGGTTAGCAGGGCCACATAGAGGTACACTCTTTAGGTGAAGAGTTAGCCTGATCCATAGTTGGGTAACACAAATGGAAACAATGAATGAGTGGCATGATCATGTTTAGATTGAACATGTGCACATAGGTTTGCTTTAACATACAGAGTCAGTTTTCTCATATGTTTAAATGGTTTTGATTGTTATATTTGCATCTACAGTTATTAACGCAGCATGTTTTGCAGCCCCCAGACCAAATTGCGTCTATCCTCAACCTACTAAAGGAAGGTATGAGAATAGAGAAATTAAGAGGCTCATAGGTCCTGATGAAAGCCGTAAAACCCTTTCAAGGTAAGGATAGAGGGGAGTGGGGCCACTAATACTCCCCGACACCACCATCCTATATTCATTTTAATCCTGACCAGAAAGTCCAGGAAAAGTGAAATCAGACATTCCTGAGCCAGTTTTAAATCCCTATTTCTGCACCACTATTTTTTTAAGATCCCTCTTACTTTGTATTTGTATTGTCTTCCCACGCCGCTTCGCTCCACCCCAGGCGTTGGCCTGCGCAGGGGTGTTGATAGCAAGCCCAATGATGAAGCATGCCACACGTTGTGGGTGAGTAAAGTTTAAAAAAACAAAGCATGTGCCACAAATTACACTAGCCATTTGTTTCTCTGTCCTCCTAATCCTCTTTTGTGTATTTGAAGACCCTCAGTATGTTAGGAAGTAAAGTTATGGGGACACTGACAGTACACTCTATTTTCCTTTTGTGGTACATTTCCTGGGTCCACATTAGAGAGTGGAAATTCCACCATCCTATGGGCATTGGTGGAGTTTCTGTCAATGACTTCCCCACACAACAAAGTGGCTACTTGCATAACAGAGACTGATATTGTGAATGAAAATCCGTTATGGTGACGGACTCGAAATCCGTTGGATTTACTGCAACCATCGGCCTGGAGCACCCAGAGACGCCAGACAGTTAGGTGTAAATTCCTCTAGAAAACTGTAAACCAGCCTCTCTTTCAGTTGGGTTTGTAAAGTCATTGACTTGCCTCTCCAGCAGGAGTGGTCCGTTCAGGTAAGAACGGTGGGGCAGTGGGGCCGGGTTAGGGGGGATTCGACAGATGACCACGAGGGAAAATTAAATAAATAATTAATTCCCCGTTGTCTGTCGAAATCCCCCCTCCCGCACCCCACACCCGGCCCCACACCCGGCCCCACTGCTCTTACCTGCACGGCCACTGCTACTCTCCAGGACTTATGCTTCGAGAATACATGTTAATCATCTTGCCATTTCACTCCTCAGTCTCTCCCCAGGTAGTTTCTCAAAGCCATGGTTTGCTGCAAGTTAGTTTAAAAAGTGCATTTGGTCTCTTCTGTAATCACCATGTGTCTTCTCAGGGATTCCTAGAGTCCTTTTTCTTACAAAATAATCTTCATGTGTGTGGCCGAGGCACACCTCTTGTTAGGCCAGTTCACCTGGACGTACGTGACCCAAGGGCAGCTTGGCAGTCCTTGGGACATACTACTGCTATTCTTGGAAACACATGAGCCAGGTCCTTCTGTGAGCTCACTAGACTGCCCAACACAGATCATAAGGCTTTGCCTTTCAGGGGACTGAACAGTCACTTCTTGCTCTTGGTTGGATGGTGGTGGGTAGAACGTCTAGATCATGAAGCATATGTGTCACGGAATAAATTACAAGTAAAAGTCGTGTTAATATTTAAGGAAAATATGTGATACATTATATTACGAGAAAATCCCCAGAAATGTTAAGAAGTTACTTAGCATCAACAAAATTAGTTATTTCCATTAATGCCACCTTTCTCCTACATACTCCCACCATCCCTATTCCTTCATCCCCACCACTTATCTTTTCGGTCTTGATATTCTTTGCACTCAATTTTCTTTTAATTTTCATATCGTTCCTAACTCCTTACAAAATTTTCTCTTGCGTTCGTGTCTTAATTATTTACTGTGCATTTACCTCTTATCTTTCTCTAGTCCCTGTTTCATTTCCTTAACTTAATTCCATTCTCCCTTTTCTTCTCAGTAATCGTTTCTTCCTGTCTTCTTTCAATCACATGCCTTCGCTATTGTTCTCTGTATTTTCTTTCATCTGGTGTCTCTATATCCATTAATCTACATCCTCTGTATATGTGTCTAAGCCTTCCTCGTGTTGTCTTCTCGGTGCCTCGTTTCCCCATCTCACGTCTCGTCATTTCTTCCCTCCTGCCTTCCTTTCTTCTTTCTCTCTCCTGTTCATCAGCACCCGTCACTCTCCTTCCCCGCCTCCCCTCTCTCCTCCTCGCCATCACTCAGAGCTGGACCCACTGCCGTCGCATGAACGGCCCATCACAGGCGGCGGGAGCTCTTAAAGAGAAGGCTCTTCCCGTGGATGCACCCGGGCCTGTCAGAAAGGATTAGGCGGCGCGGTGAACGGACGGGCCGGACAGGGAATGGCGCGGCGCAGAGGAGCAGGGGCCACCTTGCTGTAAAACAATATTATGGGTTGCCTGCGGCCAAGCGTGAGCGCGAGTGGACATAAGAAGCGCACTTGCGCTGGGAATGGTGAACCGGGGACGGTCCGCATCAGAGGCTCCTAAGTGTTTTGCCCTCTCCTGTATGGCAGGAGGATGCGCGCCCCCTGCCAGAAGACTGGAAAGTGACGTGTGGCCAATAGGAGCAGTCTGCAAATCTTGCCTGGCCAAGGTGCAAGCAATTACACATACACTACAGTAGCAAAACTGTAATTATGTATCAATGGAGGCACAAGCCATTTGACACGAATGAAAGAGAAAATTTTGCACGAAGTTGAGAAGTATATGGGAAAAAAAAGAACATTGAGGGCAAAGAATATTAAGACCGAAAAGATAAGTGGCGAGAATGAAGAAGGGATAGTGTAAGTATGTAAGGAAAAAAGTAGCATTAGTGAAAAAAGTAATTTTGTTGATTATGTAACTTCTTAACATTACTGGACATGTTACCTTAATGAAAGTATTACATACTTATCCTAAAATAATAACACTGCGTGTACTTGTGATTTATTTCGTGACACATTATGTGGCAGAGTATTAAGACCATAACTTTCTGGAAAACCCACAGCCACAGAACTAGTGGTCCTGAATATTGGGCACCAAGAAGGATAAAGGCAGGAGAGAAAAGGATAACAGGATAACTAAAGATGTAAGGAGTGTCGGTTGCTGCTCTTCCCTGGTTCATAGATGGATTCAGTGCCATATGGATTCATTCACATGTTTCTGGTGAAAGCAGGCGGAAGGAGTCATTTTTGGCTGTTGTGGGTATTTCTTCCACTGAGCAGCATGAGAACTGCTGTAAAAATACTTTCCACTCCTTTCAAAGGTGTGAAAACGACTTAAGATGTAGGAGGTGAAATCCTGCGGGTAGGACCTTTAATGCGTCTCTCTAGCACGAGACGGGCGCCTACTCTCTCCAGCAGGTCTGCCACCCTGCACCCACACAGCAATCGGGAATACACCAGTGCTTAATTTGTAAAAATAGTAAGTGCTATGTGATAGTAATAACACAACTACTAACGATCACACTCCTACAAGTGTGACAATTCGGACAATTACAGGCCCCCAAAGCTATAAGAATTGCTTGGGCGGGAGGTAGTAGTAATTTTTAATGGATATTGAAATCATAATTAATTGTTGTTGTGGTCTTCTCTAAATTAGCCAGACAGGGTCACCTTGTGGCAGCATGTCTGTCAAGCTCCAGTGCGAACAATTAAGTCCAGGTGCGGAGCACTGCCTCAAATTAAGCACAGGTATACGCTGGTATTTACATATTCTTGGAAATTTGGGCTTGCACTGGGTCTGTGACCCAGGGTCGGAATGGAGCAGAAAATAGGCCCGGGCACCAAATAAAAGTGACCCCTATTAGTGAATCAGATAGCTAAAAAAGTGGCCCATGTTAGCAAACTGGGGCAGTTTTGAACTAGCAGAGATACATTGTATAAGTGTATTCCAAGGTATGGAAGCCTGCATGGAGATGAACTTGCTGCAGGCAGTGTTTATATTAATATCAGTATCAACCTGCCCAGTAGGCCATAAAACAGGTCCACAAGCATCCAAAAAACCTGCCCCTCCACTGAGCTGTCAGCAGCCCATGAAGCACTGCCTGATTGCCCTATAGGCCAGTCCGACCCCGTCTCTGTTCACCTGGTCTGCATTACATGCTACCCACAACTGGATATAACATGTGACAGCATGTACATGGATCAGAGATAGTTTTTTGTACCAGATCACAATGGTCCACGCAATATGCCTTTACTTAGAAAGAGCAGCATATTTTGCAGACTAGAATTATAGTTAAATGTTCTATTTTTACCCACAACACTACTAGGTTTTCACACAATTGGAATCAGATTGTTTATGTTTTTTTGTTTTTGAACAACAGAGGATTTTGTTAGCCATATTGTTCTGGACAGTCTCCCCTGTTGTACTGTGGTAGAACTTTGGTGGACAGGTTAAATTGGCATATAAAGGAACAGAGTGAATGAGTAAGACAATCTCTTCCTCGGGAATCATGCTGGTCTTCATGGGGATCAAGTTTAAAAATACCAAAGGACAAACAAATAGAACAGATTGAAGGGAGTTACAGCACAAGCAGCCAAGCGAAAAGCAGTGGAAAAAAGCATGCAGGTAGCAAAAATTTCATAAAAACACAAAACACTTAAGTACAACTGCGCAATCACTGAATGCCAGCCATAATTGCAATGCACAGTAGCAGGCGGAAGTAACCTTTACTAATATAACTCCAATCCAAAATCTGTATTAAAAACATATAAATTAAAAAATAATTTGAATGCAATATTGTAACAGCAGTCTAACAAATATTAAAAATATGTGTGTGAATTAAGATGAGGTTAAGACTTTCTATTCCAACTCCAGTCAATCAAATGTCGAAGAAAGTGCACATATTTGGGGAAAGGGGCATCAGATTTACTATTTTAACTCCAGTTTAAGAAACATTGGGCCATATTCTCAGGGAGCTATCTCCAATTTAACTGCACTTTAGCGCAGCCAAAGTCGTGATAAATTTACCGCCCCATTCACAAGCCGGTGCAAACAGCCTACAGCACCGCTTTTCCGGCGTTAGCATCCGCAACAAACATCGCCACGAATGACCCCGGCAACTATCGCTAATGAGATGCAGAGTAGGCGTTCCTGGGCAAAAAGTAGCGACAACATCACTCCGCAACATTCTCAACGACCAGCCAGATCTGCGATAAGAACACAAAACATGTGATAAGGCGCTTTAGCACCAGGAAATTAACACCTGCACTGACCTGGTGCAAAGTCGGACCGAAACCTGCACCAGACAAGGGAGCACAGCCCAGAGCCAAACATGAAGAACAACAGATGCCCCGAGCAACTGCCCATGCAGCACGGGCACCCAAGAGGGCCACAACACCCACCGATACCACACCCAGTCCCACAACCCTCCCCTGCAGCCCCTCCCAACCCCAGACAAAGAAACTTCACACCAACACTACGAATCCCAAAACAAAAGACTATGCCTGAAGTCCCACAAGCAGGAAAATCAACATACATGCATGGCCAGAAAATGGAGAATCAGTCATACAGCAATGCAATCGCCAACACAAAACACCTTTCAAACGAAAGCCAAAACAACCATTCGGATGAGTCCTAGCGGATCCTCACTGGACACAGCCTGGAAGACAAAATCCAAGAAAAGAAGGTGTGCCATGCGCCCAACAAAGGAAAGAGAGGGAGAGGGTGAGGAAGAGAGACGGAGTGAGATTGCACAAGCAGCGCAAGGCCTCTTGGGCACCTGGCTCCACATGCCAACACCTGTGTGTGTGTATCGCCATCGGTACACCATGAGCCCAAGGCCTTGTCTCAATCTCAGTGCCAAAGCCACTTCACATTCCGAAAACTCAAGTAGTAGTCAGACAAACATTAGGGATTAAAGCTCCTTTGTTCCAATGCAGAAGGCGGGAGGACACCTGCACATCTGACCTTGGTCCAGAACGCAGCTGGAACACCCTGAGAGAGATTCCATGGCAGATGGGGACGACTCCCACACCACACATTGCGCAAATGAACTATTCAACTTATCCACACCCCACACACAGACACCCCTGCCTGACGTACCCCCACATGGGATGCCCTTGACAAGGAAACCACAACCCATTCTCCCCAACGTTTCACACACAATCGAATTATTGCTCAGAGCTGTGGCATATCCTCCACACAACTGCCGCAGTTCAGAAGAGTGCCGGTTCAACGAGATGCACCAACGCAATGGCAGGCCAACCCGGGCACATGCACAACCCCCGTCACGTGGAACAGTACTGTGCACGTATGCTGCATTTACTGGGCAGTGCTGCGGATCAGTTACCGGCTGAGCTTCCGCCTTGCTTATGTTACCTGCGTCCAGCCCTCGTTCCACTGCAGAACATGCACATTCGAGTGTCCCATGAATGTCTGCCTATCCAACACAACCGTAGATGAATTGGACTATGACTTGTGTCTGCGCCCCCTGTTGGATCACGAACAGGAGTGTAACCGAGACAGCTGTGCATGGGATGCCTTGACATACTGCGTATGTATTGGCAGTTGTGCATGGGAGATTGCACAATTCCTCGTGTGCAGTGACCACATCGAGGCGCTCCCCTATTGGGCTGTGTTGCGGATTGGTGAAACAGCATGGGCTGAGCACACCTGCCCAGACCAGTTAATGGATTGGCTCACCGTAGTGTTCCTTGAACACAATAACGACGTACTATTGGAACACATTGCACATGAAGCTGCATGGGCATTCATGGATGAGTAACTACATTCCTGTAGCCCCATCGGATTGTCACCCACAGCACGGGTCCCAGCAACTTGTTGCATCGTGGGGAATGCTCACATATCCCACCACAACAGAGAACATGTCTGCCTTCGTCAGGACTCTGGATGCATGTGCATGGAACTGCGTGTGTGTACACACACCTGTGCAAGGTGATGCAGGAGCAACACAGCGTCGTTTGGCAGTGTTAGCAATACGGACACACTGCTGGGGGGAGAGTACACACATGGCAATGTAGCACGACATGTGAACCTGTCAGACCCTTTCACCTGATCACTGTCAGCAGAGCAGACAATCGGCGCACTCTGGTGGCAGAGCACTATGCAGATCCCATGGGCAGTGAGTCGTGCCCCCTCACACAGGGCAATGGGCAGACGCCAATCAACACATGACTCATCCAGCACGGCAAGGTGGGCTGAGACCGTTGCCATCCGTGACGATTGTCGTCCATTTTTGCCTCACCATTTTCTGAACCTCGACATGTGCCCATGCTGCATGTAAGTGTCTTAAGCATGTCCCTGCCTGTTGTGGCCGTTGCCTCGTCCATACTGACACGCACATGCCAATAAATTCTATGCAACTCACCTGGTGTCTAACTGTGATGAGTGTTGATTAGATTGTCCACTCGTGTGCCACAATGAGCATCGTCCCTACACAGGGAGGAACTGGCTGACGCATGTACAATGGGGTGGCTCCCTTTTGCAAGCTCCACCTCTGTGAGCCAGACATTGTTTAGGGATAGTTGCTGGCCGACCTGTGCACTTACGTGACTTCAGCAATGTGAGTATGGTGTCCAAACTCAGACCATGTGGAGCAATGTTATGAATTGTAACAGGACGTGTCCACACAGATGTGTGTGGGTAGGTATGCGATGTGAAGTTCGGCTGTCATAAGTGATGTAGGACACCACTTCTGGCCTGCTACCGATTTGGTCATTCCCACACAGAGTCCTATTCAATACATGGACCTGCGCCAACGTTGGGGGGTTGTGAGATTGTCGTTGATGTGCAATGGGGACAAAGCTTGTACTCCCCGTCACAGTCATCCAATTGGCCATGTGTCTCAGGGATACACATGTGCAGAGATGTCAGTTACCAGGGTGTACCTTCATGTGCAATCATTGTCCTTACATCCAGCCATACTTCCATACATGAGTGAACATAAGCATGACACATCTATGTGATTTAGAATGTTGTATTCACATTCAGGTGATTAACGGAGCTGGGGCTGTACATGGCCATCCAAGCTCACATTACATGGAACTCCAGTGGTGGGCCAACCAGAGTCTTTTGGGAATTGAAAAGTGATTTAGGAAGAGGGGGAGTACAGTCCGCAGCAGGATTGCTGTGTGATTGTCCAGCAGTGAAGATATGGCAGTCCATGTCGGGGTCCGGGTGAATGTCACAGAGTATTCCGGGGGTCAGTGGGAGGTATTGTCCCAGGGCATGATGCATAGGTCAGAACTAGGCAGGGACAGGCCATATGGCGGAGATGGATGCTACTGTCTCCTTCCTCACACAGTAATTACCATCCCCATCTTACTCTCCTGATACAGGTTCTGTGTCCGGTGTGTCCGGTGTGTGTGGCGGGGTAATGGCTGCATCACTGTGTGCCACTGACACATCAGACTGTGAAGGTGATGGGGCTGTATCACTGTGTGCCACTGACACATCAGGGGTCGGAGCTATGTGTGTCGATGTTCCCTCTGCAGTCATCTGGGACAGGCTCAGTGGCAGCAATGTCAAGATGATGAACTGCAGGGCATTGAAGTTCCCAGCTACTACTCGCTGGTGTCCAGCCGTGGCAGCCATACTTCCAGCTCCATGGTCTCCATTGACCTCCGCATCTGTGCCAACTCTGTGCTGCCATCGCTGGTGCCTGTCTGACCAGGCAGTTCTTGTATCCGATTAATGGCCCCAGCGAGGTCAGCCAAGGTCTGTGGTGGAGCATGGTGCGGACAGGGGGTGTCCGATAGGGACTATACGTGGACCCTGATGGGACTCAGACACCCACATATGGCATCAAGTTTGGCTGCCACGAGCTCGAAACCCACCTGCAGCTGTCAGCCAACTTCACCTGGCAACCCCACACACGCTGTTGGAATTCCATGTATTGGTCGGGGGGGGGGGTCCTGGGAGACAGCCGTGGTGGTCTCTTTCATGCTGTGTGGTCTGTGCAGGTGGTAGGGTCACCTCGAGGCAGCTGGCCTGCCCTGCTCCTGGGGATTGGGTGTGGAGGCTGTCCATTATCCGTTGGAGGGTGTCTTGACATATGTGCAGGTTGTCCTCTTCATCATCAATGTTGAGAAGTGTGGTGTGTTCTGCAGGAGGTGTTGTTTGTCCCTCTGCAATGTAAAGGGGAGATGCAGGTTAACAGAGTTTCACATGAATGTTGAAGATTAGCAGATGTTTACATTCAGACTGCATGCCAATGTACATTGTGTTTTGGTGGAGCTGGCTATTTGATGGCAGTCAGTGTGTTTTTTGACTACATGACGGATGTGTGGTAGTACCCGTACATTGTCATCACACAGTGTCAGGCAATGCCATATGTGAGTGGACAGTTAATACGCACAAGCGGAGCGTGTTGTGAGCTCTGTCCTGTGGTGTTGGTGTTGCACTTTGTACCACATTGCCGTCAGTGCTGATGTTCTGTGATTGCTATGTGTTACATTGTGGGGGAGTTGCCCCTGCAGCTCTGATTTCGTGTACCCTTCTCCCTTTGAGGCGGGGTGCCTTTGAATTGTGTGCTTTTCGGGGGCTGAATTGTTTTTGACTTTGGTCATATGTGCTCTCGGACAGGTTTTGTGGCCTGGTGCATTGTTCGACTGCTGCGTGTATTGTACGGCATGGGTTGTGGGTGCACGTGGATATGTCAGAGTGTGACCTGCTCCTTTACGGATGTGATCCGCACTGGGCCACCTCCATGTCGATTTGTGGGCCATGTCATGTTTTTTGGCTGCTGCCATGCTATCAGGCATGCAGTGTCACTTGCATAGTCAGTGTGGCTCACAGAGCCGCTGCTTTTCTGGATTCAGCACATGTGCATGGGTAGGTTGTGATATTGGTGATACGGAGGGGGCCCCTTTGTGCACATTGTGGATGGGGGCCTACTTGGTGTTTCTATGTGTGCTGCAGTGTGCCAAGGCTATCAGGAACATGTTCCACGATCATTGTGGGTGTGCAGTGTGCTACACATAATTTTGCATGTGT
Source organism: Triturus cristatus (assembly GCF_964204655.1). NCBI lineage: Eukaryota > Metazoa > Chordata > Amphibia > Caudata > Salamandridae > Triturus > Triturus cristatus. The sequence continues at coordinate 303,045,116 of NC_140594.1, read as the reverse complement.
GCCATTGTGCCCATCTCCCCCCGTCCCCGCAGTCCCTGTTCGTTACTCACCCTGTTGCTGTTGGGTCAGGTCGTATCGAGCTGTGTCCAGGCCCCAAATCCTGCCACCGTCTCCACACTGCTGACTGTGGCCACCATTTCCTCCAGCTCATCCAGCTCCTCCTGTGTCGCAGGACTCCCACCTCCAGTCGCCGTTGCTGCCTTCATGTTGGCGGCAAGTTTCTGTTTGGTCTGCCTTTTCACATCATGCCAGTGCATCTTGACCTCCTCCATTGACCTCCTTGACACTCCACCTGCATTGATGTTGGTGACGATGGCCTGCCATATTTCCGTTTGGGTTGCCAGTGGAGGTGCCGAACAGTTGTTGATGGTGTTCTATCACCTCCGTGACGATGATCCAGTCTTCCTGCGGACTGAACCCCGTCTTCCTCTTCCTCTTCTCCTTGCCCTTCCCCTAACACAGGGTTCCTGGCTGGTCCTCCGTGGGGCTTGTGAAGTTCGGCTTGTCTTCTGCACTCGGTCCGGGTGCATCCATGGTGCTACGCAGTTTGAATTGTTTTTTTTTCTTTCTTTTATAGTGCATTTTCCCGCCAGACGCGTGGGATTTGCAGGCCTGTGGCTGGATTCGCAAATATTTGTACCGCGATTGGCCTCATCGCATAATTGTTTGCATTCGTGTTTCACATTTTTGCGGCGTGGCATTGATTTTAATGCGGACATTTGACGCGTTATCTGGTGACTATCGTGTGCTATCGCTATGTTGTGAATACTTGGTTGGCATGGCGTAATTTTCCCGCGATAGGCTGCAATGTTGAGAGTTGTGTTAAGCTACTCTTGCGGTAGTTATTACACGCTCTTGTGAATATACCCCATTGAGGACAGTGCATACATGTGGTGGGTGTGATTTACTCTTCCAACTCCAATCCAACTAGTCCAGCAAAATGGGAAAGTGCTTTTATTTGGTGGGGGTTAGAGGAAGGGAATCATGTTTAAAATTTTCCAGTCTAGCGAACATTGGAGAACGTGCATACATGAGTGGGGTGGGGGGCGGCAAATTTATTACTCCAACTTCAGTCCAACAAACATTGGTGAAAGTGCATATAGTTAGTGAGTTGGATTTACTATTCTAAATCCAGTCTAAAAATCATTGGGGAAAGGACATATGTTTGTGGGTGAGGGTCATAATTACTTTTTTAATTCCAGTCCAACAAAACCTCTGGAAAGTGCATACATTAGGGGCGGGAGTTCAGTTTTACTATTCTAACTTCAGTTCAATGAACATTGGGCAAGTACATATATATTGCGGGAAGGAGTGTAATTTAACTTTCTAACTTCACTATCCATACTCTAGCCCAACAAACATTGGGAGGGTGCAAATATTTGGGGAGGTCAGATTTACTAATAAGTTTACTTTAAAAATACTGTAAAAGTTTATATAATTTGATATTCATTAATATAAATATCAGCTTATAATACACCTACAAAATAAAAAATACCCATTTCACTTTGTGTTCAGCTTTTCAATTGCAATTGATAAAATAATCTAACCTATATTTCAATTAAATACATTGTAATGTTAATTCTTGGTAAAACTAAATATATAACATTGAAAAATATATTATAACCGATCAAACATTTAAAATTATTAGATATTTTGGAAATTATCAAAATATACCCATAAACCACCTAAAACACACAATCCTAACACAAAACTATAAAACAATGATAGTAATGTAAAAAAGTTATGCAAACTCAAACAAAAAACACAAAAATTCTTTGTTTCTGATAATTGCTAAGTAATCATTTAAAACAACACTACACACCCAATCGCCCAATAAACTCCTCAACCCATTATAAAATTAGAAAGAAATTTATGAATAAATTAATACGTAATTAAACAAAAGAATATACATGTTTTAAAATGATACAAAAACAATTAATAATATTTAGTATATTTTGTTCCCTAAAAACACTACCTAGCTTACAACCAATACACTCCATCCCAAAAAATAGATTAACTTTACATAAATTAAACATGTAAATACATTATTACCAATTACATTTACATATTTAATGTAATAATTTTTGTTTGAATTATTATACATTGTAATTAAAACACCACCCACCCAATCCCCCAATTAAAAACACAACCCACATTTAAAATTAATAAAAATTGTAGAAATAAATGAATATGTAAGCATATAATATAAAAAAAAATTATAATCCACATATTAATCAATTAACATTAATTATTATAAGATAAAAAACTACTCATATAATTTCAAAATAAACCCAACAACCCAAAAACAATTACATATTACTATATATATAACATATAGTCACACAGTCATTGTGCAGTCATAGATGTGGGCGAGCCACTGAAATCTTGAGCCAGGCTTGAGTCTGAAGCCCTCTCTGGCTCAGTTTGAAGTCCTGTTGGAACCTCAAGACCATAAGAAGTCGAACTTTCATGTGGTTTCTGCCTGTCTTCATCCCTCTATCCATCATGTGGCGTTACTGTGCGAGCAGCTGACTGTGGCACTGGGAAACCCGTTTAGAGTTTTGGAGTCGGCTCAACATCCTGTGCTTTAGGGCAAATCACTTAGGCCCTGATTTTGATGTTGGTCGGAAATCCTCTGACCCGTGGTCGGAGGCTATCCGACTGACATCTTTGATTTCAATTCAGACCGTCGTATTATGAATATGGCAGTCGGAATTGAAACCAGCTGGTCATTCTACGAGCCAGTCAGCTAGTCAGAACTGGCATGTAATCCCTTAAGGACAGCGTTTCCGCTGTCAGGATTACGATGTCAGTTTCACACAGGCTTTACATGTCGGGCTTTCTGGCATGAAAAGCCTTTCGGAAAGTGACTTTGGGGCTCCTAGCAGGGCCCCCTTGCAACAGCAGCCTCCGGTTGGGGGCCTGGAGGGGACATATTGTACCCCCTAATAATCCCTGCACCGAGTGGCAGGCACATTGTGGTGCCTGCCACACAGTTCAGGGATTAACAAAAACTCCCATTTCTCTATGGGAGCTTGTGCTGCGGCCAGTTTCCGACCACAGCACAAGCTCCCATAGAGAAATGGGAGTGTGCGACCACACCATGTGTGGTCGCATCTTAATATTGTGGTCTGGATTGCCGACTGGAGGTCGGTCGGTTCCAATTACGCAATGGTGTAGGGGCAGATGTGAGTCCACCCGACATCGTAATGAGTCCCATAATCTCCCCATGCCTATAATAAATGTATATTGTTAGAAATGGGGTTTATGATTTGCTAGGGTATGCCTCTAAGCCAGACAGAATCCACCACTCTAGTCAGGGTAAATAATTTACACACCTAAAAAACAGCTGCTCCTAAGAGAGATAAGCAAAAAGAAGTCCTTGAGCTTGAGGCTGACATTTATAAGTTAGAGGGCGACTTGGATTCGGGGGTAATGCCAGATAAGCTTAATTTGTTAAGCCTAAAGCAGCACGACTATAAAATGTTGGTCTCAGATAGGGCCAAAGCCCTTAGCAGGGAACAACAGAGTAGGCTTTATGATCTGGGAGATAAGGCCGGGAAACTCATTGCATGGCTGGACAGAAGGGAATGGGCAAGCCGCCTTGTTCCGGAGATTAGAATAGAGGGAGACGTCCCAATCACAGAGCCGCAGGAGATAGTAGACAGGTTTGCTGATGATTTTCAAGCAGTCTATACAACAATATCCTCCCACTCGGAGGCAGACCCACAGGAACTACTTCGCGACATCAAACTCCCTTGTTTTTCCCCTGACGACCGAGACTATATGGATAGCTCCAATACTACGGAAGAGATTGCCCAAGCAATCTGCTCACTAAACTCAGGGAAAGCATTGGGCCCAAATGGACTCCCCATCGAGCTTTACAAACTTAGGCCAGATAAACTTGCCCCCTACTTAAAAACAATGTATGAAGAGTTTAGTGAAGCAGGAATGCTGCCCCTGGAACAAAGGATAGCCACTATTGTCACCATTCACAAGGAGGGAAAGGTCAAAACGGATTGTGCCTCATACAGGCCCATCTCTCTTCTGAAAGCCGAGACCAAAATTTTGGCCAAGCTCCTGGCTAACCGCTTGGTAAAAGTGATCAGTGATTTAGTACATCCCGATCAATCTGGCTTTATGCCCCATAGAAACACAGCCCTAAATCTACGCAGAGTACACAGGGTGATAGATAGAGCCCACACCCTTCGACAACCAGCCGTGATTGTGTCATTAGACGCGACCATGGCCTTTGATACTATTGAGTGGCCCTATTTATGGGCAGTCCTGGCTAAGTTTGGATTTGGTCCAGAGTTCATCCAGTGGGTGCGCCTTCTGTACTCGGCGCATCTGGCACAAGTGGTGGTAAACAATAAAGTGTCAGCTGCATTCTCAATTAGCCGGGGAACTCGTCAGGGTTGCCCGCTTTCCCCCCTCCTTTTTTCCTTGGCCTTAGAACCCCTTGCTGTTTAGATCTGTTGGGATCCAATGATAAGAGAGCTGAGGTGGACCCCTGGATGGGAAGACCGCATATCTTTGTACGCCGACGATATTTTGCTCTATTTGGCTTCCCCCCCAAAATCCCTTGTAGTAGTTCTAGATATACTAACAATCTTTGGAAGGTTTTCGGGACTCTCCATCAATTGGGGGAAATCCTTACTATTTGTTTTGAGGGAAGACCCTCCCGTTCCTCCCCGAAACTGCCAAATACAAATTAACACTATTGGATTTAAGTACCTAGGGATCTTTAACCCCTCAGTCAGATATGCCCAGAATCTTCTCCCCCCTCTTCAGAAACTCAGAAGCGACATTGCCAACTGGAAGAAGCTCCCCATCTCACTCCTGGGCAGAGCCGCCCTCTTCAAAATGATGGGCCTGCCAAGATTCCTCTATGCCCTACAGATGTAGTTCCAGCGTTCTTCTTCAGGGAAATTGAGGGTCTGCAAAGGGACCTATTATGGGACGGTAGACCTCGGATTGCACTAAACAAACTAACGCTAAACTGGTACGATGGAGGCATCAGTCTCCCAGACATCAGAAAATACTACTGGGCCTCCCAGCTGGCGGCTATTAACCATGGTACGTTTGGTCGAGCAGACGACCCAGGCTACGCCATGGACAAGCGGCTCCTTCCGGGTGGGAACTATGGTAGAGCTCTATACTCCCGACCCAAACGATTTTTTATTAACAGGCCCCACAAAACATTCAGTTCAGATTTGGCATGATGCCACTGGCTCTCTGGGATGGAGACACAAGTTACCATTAGCCACCCCTCTTTGGGACTCAGAGAAACTGGACGATCTCAGGAAAACGAAGGGTTTCGATAGGTGGGATCTTATTGGAATCTCAGCTATCAAGGATATGTGGGGGAAGGGAGGGATCAAGACCTTCAATGAGCTTCAGAGTGAATATGAACTGGCAGACACAGAGTTTTTTCGTTATATACAGGTTCTACACTCACTCCAGTCCTCCTTACCCAAAGGAACTGATCCCACGGAGGCTTCTCCACTGGAGGAAAGAGTTTTGGATGGTCACCTCCCCAAAAAAACGATCTCAATAACATATAAAAAGTTAATTAACCACATGGCAGACCCTCTTCAAACACTGAGGGATAAGTGGGTTCAGGACGGGATAGAGTTGGATGACGAAGATTGGCAGTTGGCAGTGTCTTCCCCAGAGTGGTGGCTATTCCAGCACACTTGAGACTGGTTCAACTCAAAATCCTTCACAGAATTTACATACGGGCCCCCAATTAGTGAGCATGGGGTGGGCTGACACGGGAGAATGCAAAAGGCAATGTGGTCTTACCGGCACATTCATACACATTATCTGGGAATGTACGCATATCAGCTCTTACTGGCTTCAAGTGCATGATATAATCAGCAAGGTGTTACCCATCTCCCTTCATCCGGAGGCAAGGAGATGCCTTCTAAATATATGTGAGCCCACAGAATTGAATACCTCGCAGACGCAGTGGGCCACTTTGGGGTTCATGTTAGCCAAAAGAAATATTGCTCAAATGTGGGGGGCTGCTCATCCGCCTACCTTAGAAGCCTGGGAAAGAAACCTTGATTGGTGTATGTTCAGAGAAAAAACGGTATATCTAGCAAGGGGGTGCCCCAGGAAGTGGTCCCATATCTGAGGCTCGTGGAATAGCTATAGAGGAGAGATCTGTACACCACCTCGTAGCATTGAACAAGATGACCCCACTTCCCCGTAATGTTCCTCTCCTTTGTAATGTCTGTATATCCTTCCGCCCATATGTATTGTGATGTATAATTTGCCCGATCCTCTGTATTGTATTATTTGCCAATGTATGTTAATAAAAAGAGTTATAAAAAAAAAAAAAACACCTGCTCACCCTCTTAGTGTCTTGGCACAGAGCAGTCAGGCTTATCCTGGAGCCAATGTATTTATACACACACACCCAGTAACGCAGTGAAAACACTACAAAAGGGCTCCATATCAGTTTAGAAAAATAGTCAATATTTATTTGAATAAAACAAGACCAAAAGGGCAAAAAACAACATACAGAAGTCAAGATATGAATTTTCAAAGATTACATAAAGTTCAGTTCTTAAAACTCAATGGTTGTGATAAATCAGGGCAAACTACCTTAGATGCGTCAAAAACCAAATACGATGCGAGACGCAGGGAAGGTGATGTGCCAAAAAAGCAGGTGATGCGTTGGTTCCTTACTACTACAGGGGAGGTGATGTGTCGGTTCCTTACTGCTAGGCAGGGAAGGTGATGCGTTGGTTCCTTACTGTCACAGGGGAGGTGACTTGTCATTTTCAGACGCGTGGCCTTGGTTCTGTACTGTAGTGCAGAGTCGATGAAGAAATCGGCACCAGGGACGATGCATCGAGATTCGAGTCGCTCTGTATTGATTCCACGGCGATGAAGCAGGCGCTGCTTGGGAGTCAGCGTGGTGCGTCACGGACTTTGGTGATGCGGTGCTTGAAACTCCCACAACAGCGATTCTTTTGATGCACTGCAATGGAAAGCCAGTGCCTGTGTTGTTAGTCGCAATCATTGCGTCAAGTGGGTTCCGTGCTCCGGTGCAGGCAGTGGTGATGCGTTGAGTTTTGCAGCGATGCGCCAGTTCTGAATGATGCTGGGAGTCGATGCATGTATTTTCTTCTTGTTGCACCAGAACTCACTTCCATGGGCCTAGGAAATAGATTAGGCACCACCTGGCAAGACAGGACCCTTAGCAAGAGAGCCCAGGAAGTCTTTGATGGCTCTGAGACGTCTTAAAAGTTGAGCACTCAAGCCCTTGGAGAACCTTGGAAGCAGGATGTACAAAGCAAAGTTCAGTCCTTACTCTCCCAGGACAGAAGCAGCATGGAGCAGGCCAACACAGCAAAGCAAACAGATAAGTGGCAATCCCTCCAGACAGCTATCCAGCTCTTCTTCCTGGCAGAATATCCTCAACCCAAAATTGTACTGAGTATATGGGGTCACAGGTCCAGTACTTAAACCTATTTTAGCCTTTGAAGTAGACAAACTTCAAAGGACAGTCTTTGTAGTGCAAAAGACTCTGCATTTCCCTGCCCTGGCTCCAGACCCGCTACAGGGGGTGGATACTGCTTTGTGTGAGGACAGGCACAGCCCTATTCAGGTGTCAGAGTCCTCTCCTCCCACTACTCTAGCTCAGGAAGACCTCTCAGCCAGTAATGGACCATAACGATATGCAAGGCATACCTCAGCTCACTTTGTGTGACTTTCTTGAGTGAATTCACAAACAGCCCAACTGTCTTCCTGGCCCAGATGTGTATTCAGAGGCAGGCAGAAACAAAGAATTGTTAATATAAGAAAATGCCAACTTTCCAAAAGTGGCATTCTCAGACCTGCTATTTAAAAAACAACTTCACTAAAAGATATATTTATAAATTGTGAGTTCAGAGACACTAAACTCCTATCTTCTATTAACTCCCAATTGGGAGATAAACATATAAAATGTTACAAGGCAGGTCCAGTGCTAACCTATGGGAAAGAAAGGCTTGCTGTAGTGAAAAGCGAAATTAACAATATTTCACTACCAGGATATGCAAAACACAACAGTACATGTACTACCTTTTAAATACACTGCACCCTGCCCATGGGGGTACCTTGGAGGTGCCTTACATGTAATAAAAGGAGAGGTTTAGGCCTGGCAAGTGGCTGCACTTCCCAGGTCAAAATGGCAGTTTAGATCTGCACACACAGACACTGCAGTGGCGGGCCTGAGACATGTTTGCACGGCAACTCGTGTGAGTGGCACAATCAGTGTTGCAGGCCCACTAGTAGCATGTGCACTGTACAAGGGACTTACTAGTAAATCAAATATGCCAATCATGGAGAAACCAATTACCATTACCTTTTAGGGAGAGAGCATATGCACTTCAGCACTGGTCAGCAGTGGTAAAGTGCCCAGAGTCCTAAAGCCAACAAAAAAAAGGTCAGAAAAATATAGGAGGAAGGCAAAATGTTTAAGGATAACCCTGCAAAAAGGGTCAGGTCCAACACATATGACATTGTGTAATATAACTGGTGCTCGCGTAAAGCGGGTCGCATTTGTGCTATATTGAAAAAACTGCACCCAGAGGTAAAAACGAAGCCTTAACATAAAAAAACAAGTAGATACCCATTTACTAGCTGATTTATAGAAAGTGAAATCAGAAAACCTAGATAATGCATGACTTGTCCTCTTAAACTGTGTGATCTTAGGCAAATATTTTATTTCACCAAAACTCTCTTTTCTTCATTATTGCGCATGAAAGCACTTTCAAATATGAAAGTTTAGACTACCAGTTGTACAAAACTATTACGTTTAATAGGTACTTCTCAGCGCTATGCTATAATGTGCCCTATTAATGTCAAAGCTTCCACATGGTAAAGAAATACTCCTTTGTGAACTTTGAAGAGACTTTATCATAGTTTACTCAATGTTTGTTGTATGATCTGCATAGCAAATATTTTCAGTGCTTGGCCCGTTTATTGGCTCTAAGATCCAAGCCAAACTCTTGGCTCGGCTCTCCCTGTTAATTTGTTGGCTCGCCCACCTCTATACAGTCACAGTCAGTCACCAGGTATCATGTTGATAATGTCATCCAGTAGCGACAGTCACGGTATAGCCTCAAAGCCACAGGGCAGCCACGCATATTCAAGGAGTGAACTAATTTCTGCATTATTACTCATTAACAGCAAGACGATTTAAAAGGCTTCAGACATGGACAGGCGTAGGGTAAGTAAAGAGTGACCTTTACGTCTCTGTGTCTCTCTGGCTGATAAGTGTCAGGAGGGTTTCTGTCACAAGCTTCTAGACCATGATAAGCCAGCCTGACACAGCCTTGGGGGGAGCCGTCATGGCTGTGCTAACAGACATGTCCGAGCATGGACAGAAGTGAAGGTGAACAGCAGAGGTAAGAACATCACAGACACGGCACTGAATGCCGCCCTCCAGCCGCGTTTTCTCCTAGTATTTGTCAGCACACGTCTTTCAGGTGCCCCCTCTGACAGGATCACGGATGCTGGCAGGACCCTGTCGCCCTCAGTGCAGGCCACTGGTGTGGCCCATACCTCGTTGCTGCAGTCAGAAACACTGGGAGTGAGTGCCATTTCCGCAATAAAGGGACATTACAGCTGCAGCCAACCGGCTTACATAGCTCATGCAAAAGGAACTAAGGAACTGTTAATAATAATATCTCAAATGAAGCAAAACCAGGGTCGGACTGGCAGTAGCGGGCACCGGACATTTCCCTGGTGGGGCCACCAAGGTGGGGGCCTGTTTTGGACCCCGGGGGGGCTAATTTGGTTACCGGGGGCTGGTTTCGCACCATAGTCTTAAATAAAAGCAGCTGCAGTGTTTTCCATGCCCCCATTTGCAGCCGGCCCGACTCAATTGCCAGGGTCTGTTTGCATTCCCAGTCCGGCCCTGGGCAAAACCCTCAGATTCTTATTGAGTGGTCGAGTGCAAATGGGGGCTTCTGAAGGATGAACAGCGTCCTAGGGCCTGCTTTATTCAGATCTACACAATTTAGCATCAAAAATGTACTAAACTGCGTTGAGTTAAGGGGAAAATACATCACAGAGCCACATCTACTAAGACTGATCCACAGGGTCGGACTGGCCTACAGGGCAATTAGACACAGCCTGAGGCCTGGTCTGAAAGGTCAGTGTGTGGGCTGTTTTATTTTGTAGGTGTGTGGGCCTATTTTATGGACTGCTGGGCCAGTTTTTACTGTTGATTTCTCTGATATTACCAAAAACATTACCTGCAGCATGCTCAAATGCATGCCTACCATGCAAAACACCTGTACAGTGTCTCTTTACAAGTTCAAAACTGCCCTATTTGCGACGTAGGGCTCTTTTTTAGATATTTGATTCACTAATGGCTGCCACTTTTATTTTGGTGCTCAGGTCTATTTTTTGTCCCAGTCCAAACCCTGCTGGTCTGCTACTGGCGTAATTCCCTTAGTTGGCACCAGGGGCGCAGCAATCAGTGGTGCAGCTGGAAAAGAGACGCTGGGCACCAGCAAGCCCTGCACCAGAGGCAATAGCTTCAGCAGGTTCAGTGCCTGTCTGAGCTGTCTCTCATGTTTACTCTTCCCTGTGGGAAAGATTTGGGGAAAAGACACTCTACTGGAGAGGGAGGGAGGGGGCTTAGGAAAGCACTGGAATAAGCAGAAGAGAGCCAGAGAGTCCAGTCCTCCTGTGGGCTCCAAGGCACATTTCGGCCCCTGATTGCTCTGTGACCCGGCACGTCTTGAAATGGTTCCGTGAACCCTATCTTCCAGTGACCCTGAAGGCTGCTTTGAACACTTGACTTTTCTGGATGCGCAAATGCATCGTTTTGCCTCTCCAGCAAACTGTTATCCTCTTTGCAGCCTTTGACATTCCACCCTGGCCCGGTCTGCCAAGTTTTTGAGTTTGCATATGTTTGACATTTCATTTCCATTGTTTTTCTCATGAGTGGCATTTTCACATTTTATGTTTGACATTTTGAACAATTAATCACTTCTAGTTACATCTTCCTAAATATATTTGTATACATCCTACAACTGGCTCTAGTACCCAACTCTAGGTCCATAAATGCCTTTCACAATAGACACTTCAATACATCTTAAGCACTCATGCACCAAGTAATTCAACAAGGAACTCAAATTTTAAGTGCAGAGATCGGTGGTTCCCTTTGTAATCAGAACAAGCATTGGCATAGACAATAGGTCTCGCCTTTGGGATCTTATAAGTGTTTAGTTCTCCAGCACAATATCCTTGGTGCAACAACATCAAGTGTTGCATGGCTAAACACTTATATGGTCCAAAAGGCGAGACCTATTGACCTAGAGATGTGCAAGAAGAGAGGCAGCTGTGCTAGAGATGTTCGAGAAGAGAGGCAGCTGTGCTAGAGATGTGGGAGGAGAGGCAGCTGCACTAGAGATGTGCAGAAGAAGAGACTGCTCTGCTAAAGATGTGCGGGAGGAGAGGCAGCTGTGTTAGAGATGTCGAAGAGGAGAGGCAGCTGTGCTACAGATGTGTGAGAGGGGGCAGCTGTGCTAGAGATGTACGGGAGGAGAGGCAGTTGTGCTAGAGATGTGCAAGAGGGGGAAGCAGTGCAAGAGATGTACGGGAGGATAGGCAGCTGTGCTACAGATGTGCAAGAGGGGGCAGTTGTGCTAGAGATGTACGAGAGAAGAGGCAGTTGTGCTACAGATGTGCGAGAGGAGAGGCAGCTGTGCGAGAGATGTGCGAGAGGAGAGGCAGCTGTGCTAGAGATGTGCGAGAGGGGGCAGCTGTGCTAGAGATGTACGGGAGGAGAGGCAGTTGTGCTACAGATGTGCAAGAGGAGAGGCAGCTGTGCGAGAGATGTGCGAGAGGGGGCAGCTGTGCTAGAGATGTATGGGAGGAGAGGCAGTTGTGCTACTGATGTGCGAGAGGAGAGGCAGCTGTGTGAGAGATGAGCGAGAGGAGAGGCAGCTGTGCAAGAGATGTGCAGGAGGAGAGGCAGCTGTGCTAGAGATGGGTGAGAGGAGAGGCAGCTGTGCTAGAGATGTGCGAGAGGAGAGGCAGCTGTGCTACAGATGTGCGAGAGGGGTAGCTGTGCTGGAGATGTATGGGAGGAGAGGCAGTTGTGCTACAGATGTGCAAGAGGAGAGGCAGCTGTGCAAGAGATGTGCGAGAGTAGAGGCAGCTGTGCAAGAGATGTGCAAGAGGAGAGGCAGCTGTGCGAGAGATGTGCGAGAGTAGAGACAGCTGTGCTAGAGGTGTGCGAGAGGAGAGGCAGCTGTGCTACAGATGTGCGAGAGGCAGCTGTGCTAGAGATGTGCGAGAGGGGGCAGCTGTGCTACAGATGTGGGAGGAGATTCAGCTGTGAGAGAGATATGCAGGAGGAGGGGCAGCTGTGCGAAAGATGTGCAGGAGGAGGGGCAGCTGTGCGAGAGGAGAGACAGCGGTGAAAAGCAGAAAAAAGCTGTGCTTTAGGTGTACAGGACGAGGAAGCTGTGATGCTGATGTGCAGTGAACTAAAAAAACAGAATAAAATGCTGGAATTAATCTCAGCCTCCGGTAATTACTTGGGCCACACTGCAACCCACTGGACAGGGAAGGAAAGGAATATGGAGGGGCACATATAAAGGAAGAGGTAGGAGAAAACAACCAAGAGAACAGTGGGAGAGGAAGAGAAAAATCAAGGAAGGGGAGAAATAAAAGGAAATAACGCAAGAAAGGGTCGAGAGACAGATGGCATGAAGAGGAGATGGTACAGGTAAGGTGGGACGGAGCAGGAGAGGGAGACAGAGCTTGGGGAGAGAGCATGTGAGAGAATCGGAAGAGAGAAAGCAGGAGGTAAGAGAGAAAACGGGATGTAAGAGGAAAGATAAAGAAAGGAATTATAACGGAAACAGACTTAGAAGGTAGAGGGAGAATGAGAAAAATGGAAGAGAAAGAAAACACTAAAAGGAGAAGTGAACAAAGAAAAAGAGAGAGAGACAGAGAGAGACAGAGAAAGGGAGAGACAGAGAGAGAGAGGGAGAGAGAGAAAAAGACATGGGTGCAGGAAAGAGACGAAGAAGAGGTTGGTTTCTGTGACTTCACGGTTTGCGCAGCTGGACGCTGTGGCGTGGTCAGTGCGTCGTGAGTCTTAGTGCAAGGCAGGCAAAGGGCCCACTGGACGCTGTGGTGTGGTCAGTGCGTCGTGGGTATTAGTGCAAGGCAGGCAAAGGGCCCCCTGGACGCTGTGGTGTGGTCAGTGTGTAGTTATGCAGCACAATATCCTTGGTGCAACAACATGAACTGTTGCATGGCTAAACACTTATAAGGTCCCAAAGGCGAGACCTATTGGCTATGCCAATGCTTCTTTTCGTCTGCACTAGAAACCTACAACCACAATTGCCTATTCTAACACTTATAACCAGCAGTCGGGAGAATTGCATGTAGACACGGGATGGACAAGCCAGTGCCTTAAATCATTGCACTGGACTGAAACTCCAAGACATGCAGCTGGCAGCATCTTGAAACAAGCATTGGCAAAGCCAGTAGGCTGCTGACGTTTGACTTTTCTAATGTTTGAGAATGTGTTTTGCAAAACTGTGCAGGGGCACTTATTTTGTTCATTAAGTGCACACTGTGAAAGAGCAGAATGCCATCGCTCAGAGAGAGGTAAGCCAATGACTGAAGTGGGCTGACCCTGAACCCCATGCTGCATGCCGTGATGAGCAGAACAAAAGTGTCAGTGATGCACTAACAGACCAATGAATGAAGAGAGTCGGCTGAAAGCTCCTTTAAGCATATTACATATATAATTTTATTAAAATCAAAAGGTCTTGGCTAACCCCAGTCCTAAAAAAAGAATTGTGGCAGGCCGACACCTGAACACCACTGAAAGCCTGGGGGAAACCAACTGTCAGATAAAAAATAAGGGTACTTTAATGTGCTGTGAATCTAGTGGCACCCAGCATGGAAACTCCAGCAATTGGAATTTTTCAATCTGTGCACCAAAATTCAGTCACCGTTGAGGACACTGCCTCCCTACACAACACGTCCATTCCAACACGCATCATGTGAAACACATAGCGGCCAGTGCTCCTTCGAGCATCATGGACGTGTATTGCGAGGAAGCCAACAGCATACACAACAATATAACTACATATCAGCCGGCTGACAATAATGGAGGAAGCCCGGAATTTTCATAGAAGCATTAGAGTGCGGGCAGGCAGGAGGGCCTTCATGAGTGGACAAAGAGCTGACTGGTCGTTGGCTGTTGACTCATGGTATACATGGACAATCAGAAAGACAAGGTAATTGCCTTCTGTTCTCTTGGAATGATGTTCTGTTTGCTGCTGTAGTTATAATAGAGACGTCTGTCTTTTAAGACAATTCTGTATTTTGCAAACGAATTGCCCAGTGCTGCGATTTAAAGTAATAAACATACGGTCGAACAGGCCTAATTCAGTAGTTCCAGAGAATCGACCTCTCAGTTAAAAAAATTATAATGGGGTGAAAAGAAGAGGTAGAAAAGAAAAAAATTAGGCGCAGGAGTAGAAATGAATATGTATGTATGTGTGTTCTTATATAGCGCTCGACTTACCCTTGGGCATCTCGGCGCTTGCATTGGGAACCCGTCCTGGCTTTTTCCCTGTGAGATAACCTGTACTGGGCATCCCCAAGGTGAAAGCCAGGCATCCTGCCGCGGGGGGGGCCGTAGTGGAGATTAAGCAAGCTATTGCCCAGAGTTGCAGAGTGTGAACCCATGATTCGAGTAGGCACCGAAGTGAGAATTTTCGAGTCCGTGGACACTTGGGCTCAGACCCTGCCGCGTCGGGAATTGAACCCTGGTCTCGGGTCTGACCTCTGCTTCAGGGTATGCCTCCTCTAACCAGTGAGCCACACTTCTCCACCATATTTACAAACCTATGTTAAAAGCACGTTAATGAGCAGGCATGGCAAGCATAATTTGATCTCCATGGCAGTGGTTAATGGTTAACAGTGCCCCTGTTGCACCGGTGCTCCTTAAGCAAACACTCCCGGTGCGCGGGGTGGGTCTTCCATCTCTTGCAGATAGAGGCCTGAGGAGCGAGTGGCCGGGGCAGAGTGCGGCAGGGGCGAGCCATGACCTCCAATGGGTGATTCCAAGCAGTGGAGGGGGGGTGCGGGAGGCTTTCGGACTCCCCAGGCCACACCGTGGCGCTGGCCTGCCTGGCTCAGCTGTTATTGTGGCTCTTCAGCGGATGCCTGCTTGAGCATCAGCCTAGCGCTGCGGAGGGCAGAGCGCCGCATCGGGAGATAGAATAACATTTCCTTGGCACTCGGAGAGGCGAGGCCAGAAGACCATGGCCCGCGTTCCGTCGAGGGAGCAGTCCTAGTGGTGAGCTTAGAGGATTTCAGCAAAGGCTCACACACAGGTGAGCCAGGGGAATGCAAGCCCTATATAGCACTGAGAATTACAGATTGAAACACATTGGAAGACAGGAAACAGGGAGACCTGTCTGGTGTGCTTATTTCTACCTTTAAAGCCACAGAACATTTTCTGCTTGCTTTTTGCACTTTGACTGGATTTAATGAAGTCTTTTTAAACTTCCATTGGCCAACATGAGGCTGGCACTGGGAGGAGAAGCAGACAGAGGGAGAACAAGATAGTGTGTCAGCCCATACATAATAAGTAATAGAATGGAGGTTTCACTAGATATAATCTGGTTAATACTCCTAAGAGAAAAGCTACGAAAAGGCAGATAGAGCGTGAAAAGGAGGCACGTCTGGCATGTAGTGTGCGTGCAACCGTGCGCTTGGGAGAGTAAAAAAAAAAAAACAAGCGAGCGCGAAGTGCATTGGCTGTGCGGGTACCGAAAGTTAAAGTGATCGCGATCACGATGCACTTAATTACCCGTGATGGAGAAAAGACAGATGGCGGCTGCGCGTGTTCACGCGCACATGCACGCAAGCTGGAGGCCAGCAAAAGCCTCTGGTAGCACTTTGAAAATCCCCTTACTAAAAGTCGAGCAAGCAGCGCATGCGCTGCTCTAGGTGCGACCTAAAAGCAGAGGCTTACTGCAGCTTTATATTCAGAGGCTAGCTTCATAAATACACTAATGTCAACCCTTTCATCTTGCACACAGCCCTCTGTAAGCACCCACACCCATAAACATGGCAAATATCTAACTATTGCTTATTTACCCTTTCTTCTCCCCACTTTTCTTTCTTCACAAAATCCACATCTTTTTTTCAATTCCCTCCACAGCCCCAACCCCTTTTTCACCCTTAATTGTTTATGTTCTCCTCCCCCGCTGTCTTCCCTGTCTGACACTAGCTGCTATACAAATCTTTCCTTCGACCTCTCCTCAGGCCCATTGTTTACACCCTCCCAAACCATTTTCACGCGGCCTTGTAATAGCACTAGAAAACGCTTACCTCTGGGATTCATGCCATTTATGTCAACTTCATGTTGAACACATTGGGGCTTACTTACAAGCCCATTGTGCCACCGCTGTGTCACTTTTTTGGACGCACCGGTGGCACAAAGTGCAGACCAATATCTACGAGGCCACGCAAAGTCACTTTGTACAGCTTTTCATGGCCTCGTAGATATGGAGTAAGGCCTTGCCTTGTCTTGCTCTGCGTCAAAGAGGCATTCCATGGGCATTGCGGTGGGTGTTTGCATGCAACATCCATGGATTTTGATGCATTCCCAGATTAACAAGGACTTGTAAAACTGGCAATGCATCAAAAGCCTACACCTTCCCAGGGGAGGCATAACAAGAAGAAATAACAATTTCTCTTTGTTTTTTCCTCTTTCTATGTGTGCTGCCTTGTGCAGGAAGATGTCCCTTACAGCACAGCAACAATCATTCCTACATCACAGACAGCCTTGCACCATGGTGCAAGGGTGCTTGAGATGGCGCATGGCAGGCAATTGTGTGGTGTCAGCGCAGTGGAAGAGTACAGGAATGTGCTGTATCTCATAGATACGGCACATTCCTGCCCTTTTCTGATGCAGGGCAGCGCAGCAAACTGACTTGCTGTGCTGCTCTGCATCAAAAAATGGTAAATAAGCCCCCTTTGTTGACTGAGCATCTCGCTCTGTTTGTTTGACTTGTGCTGTATTCTGTAACCAAGCCGGTGTATGAATGATCACTGTAATCTTGCTGTGAAATCATGAATAAAATATAGATAGGAAAAAAGGAAAAGAGAAAAAAAAAGACTTACATTTTTATTCTAAATTTGCTGCTATTATTGTCATCTTTGTTCTAGTTAATTTATTCTTGATATTTGTAATTTAACCATAACAAGGGCAGCATATCAAGAGCTGTCCTGACTCAGCAAAGAACCTGTTGTTTTGTGTTTGAGGTACATAAAATAGATATATATAGCTCAGAAATTCTCTGAGTTAATGCATTACCTTTAAACTGCACAAGTCTTAAACAGAGAGAGGCAATTCATACCCACTGCTTCCGACTTGAGCTGTCTGTATTTCGTGCACTCATTCTGAGAAATTCTAAATTATGGGCCTCATGTATTCATATTTCAAACAAGAAATCGTAAATGCCAAAAATACCAATTGAAATTTACGATTTCTTATTAGGAATGTAATATAATGGCTTTGGTAGAAGTGGTTACAATTTTTGCACTAACTTGCACCGAATTCATTGTTAATTTGTGTACCACTACCAGCCTTTGTGTTAATAGGTTGGTTCACAAAATCCCAAACTGTAGTGGGTCAAAATTCGACCTACATCATTAATGTGCATGAGGAAGGCCACAAATCAGAACCCACTCTGATTGGCGTGAGTCACTGGCATTGTGGCCTGCTGAGGTCACCAAACCATCATGTCTGTGATTGCTTTTAAATAAAGCAATCTTTTTTAAATACAG
The DNA here is from genome assembly GCF_964204655.1 of Triturus cristatus. Classification (NCBI taxonomy): domain Eukaryota; kingdom Metazoa; phylum Chordata; class Amphibia; order Caudata; family Salamandridae; genus Triturus; species Triturus cristatus. Next base: position 303,027,269 of record NC_140594.1, on the reverse strand, counting down.
TCTGTTTTCCTAAAAGGAAAACAGGATGCATTTAGAAAAAGATTCCAAAATTTTACAACCCTTTTATTTAAATTAAGCAATGGTCTCATTCACGTCTCAGTGGTCTCTTGGGGGTCTGTTTCTATTTGTGAATGTTTAGCCCCACTTTGGAGTTTGTGATAAAATATTACTGTTTTGCAGCCAGATTTTGGTGGCAAAATATTAATAAATAACTTAAGGAAAAGGTACTTTGAAATGACACCCTTTTTTATTAGGTCGAGCCTGGGCAGCACATGCATGGCTCTGCGATGCATGCTGTAATGAGGTAGGGACTTGAAGCTCCGCCCACTCTTTGCCCATATTTTTCATTGGCTTGTGTCATTGTCTACTGTAAACTGTGGCTGTTCATTGGTCGAAAGGCTTAGTAGTCTCTCCTTGGTACAGGCTTGTCTCATTGTGTAACCACCCATGGCTTCACCCCCTGTTACATGTGTTGTTACTTGGTAGGCTTTAATTACAAACTCCGAGCACTATTTTCTCAAATAGCTTTGTCCTACCTGCTGTTGCAGGCAGGGCAAGCTATCTCCTAACACTTTATTTTTATTTTTAGAGCACACATTTGCAATGCAATAAGTCTCACATTTGCAAGAGTTTAAGCTATTGGCATTGTAAATGTCAATGCCTTTAATTTATCTGTTTTAAAAGCAACACATAAATAAAAGGCATTGTCATTTACAATGCCAATAGCTCAAAATCTCGTAAATGTGAGACCTATTGCATTGCAAATGCTTGTTCCACTTTCAAATACAAATTTGATCTTTACCTGCAAACCCAAATTGTAATTTGGTAGTGTGTTACAGAATCACAATTTGGGTTTTGCACATTTAAAAATGCAATTTTGCGACCACAAGAGCCCAACTATGACCTATGTGTCCGTAAAATTGCTTGGGCTTTATGAGTTCACTTAGGACAAATTTGTTGTTCTTTGAGGATTTTACCCGCATCATCCATTATACTGTTTGTTTCAATTAGCTGATCCTGCACACTAGAGTTAAACAAGCATTTACAATGCAATGGTCTCGGCATTGTTAAAGATTGAGCTATTGGCATTGCTCATGACATTATTTTTGTTTATGTTTTTGTTTTTAAAAACATTTAAAGAAACTGCATTGTTATTCACAATGTCAATAGCTTAATCACTCTCAAATGCGAAACCTATTGCATTTGCACCCACACATAGAACCACACACACAAAGTCACCCACACACACAGAGCCACCCACAGAGCCATTCACATAGAGCAACCCACACACAAATAGAGCCACCCACAGAGCCACCTACACACACACACACACGCAGTAGCCCACTGACCTATTTACATTATGTGTATTTTGTGATCTGCATGGTACATGTTCTTTGCTGCAGGCAAATTAACCCTATGTGCTACCTTTCCAGGAGTCAAAACTTCCACTCGACAAAACTCCGATCTCTCTCTAGGAAGAACATTAAACACCAGAGTCATCATGACATTTTTATTGTTAACGAAAATTGCTGGAGGCTACTTGCAAACATAATATCTCCACCCAAAGTCAGCGCCCGGTCACACCGGTTGCACTGCCCTAGAGCTGGCCCTGCTCAAGGGTCCTGTGACCCCAGTGACAGAGTCACTGTTGTTCTTGGCTGTGCTGCTTCATAGGCCTGCTAGCAAGACTGGAGGTGAACTTCAGTATGGATTGTGGTGGACAAACCTTGAAGGTTAACCCAGACGTGCCAGTGCTAGGGTCCACCAGCTGGTGCTAAGACACCAGCGCTTCTAAGGTCTTGTGCAGCCTTCTAAGGTCTAGCATGGGATTGTGCTCTCTCAGTAGAGTCGTCAGGTGGACTGGTTATTAAGGCTGAACCTGCTTCCCCAGTTCCAAATTCAGCAGCTCTGGCCATAGTGCCACATCGTCTCCCCCACTGAACATCATACTGTCCCACTGAGAAAAACTCACACTGCCTTCAACTACAACCCAATTGCTGCCGGCTATAAACACCTGGATGAGGCTCAATTTAAATGACGCAATAGACAAGAGCAATATGCGGCATACAGAAAAAAGTAACATCATCCTGGAAAAAGCAAACACTCATAGGGGAATGCAAAATGTAGCAAACCATGTGAAATGCAAGCAGGAACAACATTGTTACCTTAACGCTTTTACACTCACTATTCAGAAATCAGTGAGTGCTTTTGCCTGAAAGGGGCCTTGAATGGTCCCATTTCAATGTCCATTGCTGATATCCTTACAAAACGTTAGCAGTATGGTAAAAAGACCACATCCCTGGACGCATCTTTTTTGGATCCATTTCACAGGGGAGCAAATAAAAAATTAGAGGAAAGAGAGTGAGAACCCCATCTTGAAGTCAAGGTTTTCAGTAAGAGAAGAACTGCTAGACAGAAAGAGAGGGAAGAATGAAAGAGTGGGGGGGGAGCAGCTGAAGCGGCAGAGCAGAAGCGGACACTGTATTTTTCTTCTGTAATTAATAAGGAAAAGACAGAGTCCTGTTACTTCTCTGCCGCCCGTGAACCATGTGAAATGCAAGCAGGAACAACATTGTTACCTTAACGCTTTTACACTCACTATTCAGAAATCAGAAAGTGCTTTTGCCTGAAAGGGGCCTTGAAGGGTCCCATCTCAATGTCCATTGCTGATATCCTTACAAAACGTTAGCAGTATGGTAAAAAGACCACATCCCTGGACGCCGAGCCGCAGTACACATTTTGTTTTCCAATCCACACTTTGCAGTATCTCCAGGATTGGTGCACTAGTTGAAAGCCCAGGGAAAACAAAGCCAAGAAAACAAAAGCCCAGGTAGGTGAAGCCCCTCTGTGCGAGTCACTTACTTGGGAGGTTCAGCTAGGTGAAGTACGTCTCTGGGAGTCACTTGATAAGGAGGCCCAGCAGGGTGAAGTCCCTCTGTGAGAGTCACTTACTTGGGAGGGCCAGGCAGGTGTAGTTCATGGCTCATCTCTGAGAGTCACTTGATAAGAAAGGCCAGCTGGGTGAAGTCCCTCTCTGGAGTCACTGAAAGGGCAGGGTCGTGGATAAGCAGCCGGCCTGTTGTCATTGCTAGCCCCCTGGGATCAGTCTATTCCCGGGGTCAGTCCAAACAAATCCCAGCCTTCTTGAGCCGGTGCCTTCCCCAGGTGATCAAGGCAGGGGCCCTTAGCCCAGGTAAAGAAGTTCACTAGGCTGGGGGTGAGCCGAGATGTATCCGGGGTTTCAGGCTACCTCTGCGGGACCCTCCGTGGGGAACCCACAGAGGACACAAGTGCACCCTGGACACACCGGCACCCATCAGGCTCCTTCCTGACAGAAGCCCCGCACTCACCTGCCTGCTGGTGCGGTATCCACTGCTGCCCCAGCCGGTTCCTGACAATGAGCAGCCTCCGCCCCTCGGAGACCCGGGACTCTACTGTGGATTGGACTGGAGCAGGAGGTGAACTTGGACTGGCGCGAGCCACGCGGCATGACCCTACATCATGACAGTATCTCCGCCCGTGCTGGGCGTCGAGAAGGACGTATTCGGAGAACCTGGAGCCACAATCGCTGGCGCTCTGCGCATGCGTAAAACCTACCTATGTTTACCGATGGAACAATGCCCCTTACCAGCGAACCGCGGATCACGTTAGCAGGCTTCGTAGGGCGCCACCCAGCCTTACGCCACCCAATACGACATTTCCAGAAAAAATGATTTTCTTTTTTGGATCTATTTCACAGGGGAGCAAATAAAAGAAAGTAGAGGAAAGAGAGTGAGAACCCCATCTTGAAGTCAAGGTTTTCAGTAAGAGAAGAACTGCTAGACAGAAAGAGAGGGAGGGGGGCAGCTGAAGCATTGTCGCACAGGGCGCCACAGGCACTAAAGCTGGCCCTGTGTGCGTCGAAGGCGCTGTACAAAACACTGCTGGAGAGGGGTGAGCAGGAGCGGAAAGAGTGGGGGGGAGACAGCTGAAGCGGAAGAGCAGAAGCGGACACTGTATTTTTCTTCTCTAAGTAAGAAGGAAAAGACAGAGTCCGGTTACTTATCTGCCGCGTGTCCTCGAGTGCCAGGAAACGCCGAGATCAGCCTTGGAGCAAGGAAGAGGCGACCCCACGTCCCGCTCCATTCCGACCACGCACAAAATGGCCGAACCTTCCGACGGTAAAAAAAAAAAAAAAAACACCCCCACCACGCGCACCACGCGAAAAGGGGCAGGGAGTAAAAAATGAGAAAGAAGTGAAAAAACACGCCCCCGAATCCGAAAAAGACGGGGCTTGTTTGGAGAGACAAAGCTCTTCTCCAATGGCTGACCAGCATTTAAGAGGCCAGCCAATGGAGAAGAGGGGAGAAGAGGGGCGGGTTCAAGCCCCACTTCTGAAAAACTTTAAATCTCGCGAGCGAGACTGCGCAAGCGCAGCCTTCGCTAGCCGAAACCTAAAATGACCAGTCCTACTACTGTATTTGCTATAGCACTTTCCTTTAGGTCCAGACTCCTAAGTTACATCAATCTTAAACACTCAGGTGCAGATTTACAAGCCCCTTGCACCACCAGTGCGTCACTTTTCGTGACACACCGGCGGCGCATTTCAGTGCCCCATATTTACAAGGACAGGAAAAGCCACCCATTTTTCCTGTCCTTGTAAATATGGCCCCTTTAAACGCAACACTTTACGTGAAAGGGGCGTTCCATGGGTGTTGCTGTGGGTGTTTCCACGCAACATCCATGGAACCTGACACATTTGAGATTTACGAGGAATCGTAAACCTGGAAATGCATTTGAATGCTACGCCACCCTACGGGTGGTGTATTGCGGCGCAACGAGGGGAAATGTTTTAATTTCTCCTTGTTTTTTCCTCTTTCAATGCATGCTGCATTCTACAGCATGCATTGAAAGAGGAAAATGCCTGTAGTGATTGTTTATGTGCAGGAAGGTGCCCCTTCCTGTACAAACAAAATCTCACCATGACGCAGGGATCCTTGCACCATGGTGCAAGGGTGCCTGCGTCGGAACATGGCAGCTGTTTGTGCGCCAGCACAGGGGAGAGCACAGGAATGTGACATATTATTGGAGATATGTTGCATTCTTGTGCTTTGAAAGTGCCTTAGCGTGGCGCAGCCAAAGGGCCTTCAGTGCTGCGCTGGGGCACTGTCTTGTAGATCTGCCCCTCAGCCTTTTGACACTAGTGGTGCTGATAATGCAATAAAGGCTACCTGACTAGATGAAGAAATGCCTCTCCACATGACTCAGAAAGTAACAGCCTTTACTTCTGACTTCAAAGTTACCAGCAAATCTGTTTCCCAACATGGGATGAATTATCTCTCAACCATCAGTTTAAAATACGTTTAAGTCTTAAACTCATTTTCTTCCTACAAAAGCTTGTAAATTTATTTCTGAACATTAAGCTATTTTACCCTCAAATGTCACTTTTTGGTTTTTGTGGTAAAGCAATATTTTTTCAAACACACACTTGACATTTACTGTTTCTTTCTTGATTCCATTCTGGTTTTCACAATCCTTTGTACTTCAAGTCGTGTGATGTTTGATGTCAATTCATTTCCCTGTTCTTTTACAACATAAAGGCTTCAGTCTAGTTGGTGGGGGCATCACAACAATGCCATGTTCCTTCGCTTGTTACATCAGTCCTTCCACTTGCTTATTCTCATTCCTTGTGGCTGAAGAATTTTACTATCAGATTACAGGTTCCTGGTTTTCTTTAATCCTTCAACGATTTCGTCTGGCAAAGAGGTTTTTTACACCCTTGGCTTTTCCTCCTGAGAAGGTGGCAACTCCTTGAGTGAGTTTGCCAACCACATATTCCAGTGTGTGTAACATTATGGCTTCTGGACATAGTCGCCTGTACATCGGACAGTAGAAGTCCCAGACCCAGATTATGGAAAATCATCCAGACCAGAACAAATATACTCATTAGTCACCAAATACCAGATTTTCATTTTTAGTAAACATGTGCGTTTGGTTTCCAAATATTAAGTTTTCATCAAGTACTCTTATTTACTACTACTATCACATGGGCAGAAATTGCCTCACAATCCAAGTTTTGGTGCCACTTACTAGAGGTGCCCACAGTATGTCAGTCATTGCAAATCTAAAGCAGATGTGCCCTCCACATACCATCAATGGTCACCAGAAGTCTAGCGTGTCCACAAGAAGCAGAGGTGTACAGTTGTCAAGTAAAGCCCAGCGTATGCAAAGGATTTTCACTAGATGCTAAGGGGTGCCAGCCAGACTCCAGAATGGCCAGCTGCTGGCAGGGTTAGTCTTTAGAAGGCCATAACCCATGCCACTGATGTTTATAGGATGATAGGAATGTCTACCAGATGCAAGAGAAGCCCACATTCTACCATGTACACTTTTAGGAGACAAGATTGCTATCAAATGCCAGTGGTGGATATTGGATGTCAAGGGTGGCTCAATGATTTTGAAATTCCTAACGTGTTCCAGGGTTGTCCTCTTTTTGTGAAGGATGCCCTCCAGAAGTAAGGGGGGCATATTATCCCAGCAATTCCCACCTTATGCCAATGGATTCACACCTAACTCAAGGATGCACTTCTTAAGCCATGGTTGGTCATGATTTGTCAAGGATGGGGGGTGAATTAGTAGCAAAGGTAGCTACTGGATGTCAGTAGATCCCACAAGGTGCCTGGTAACAACCAGGTGTCAGAGAAAACCAGCTTGTTTCTGGGATAGCCAACGGAAGCCAGGGGTGTCTACTATGCGCTAAGGATCCCCATGAGATGCCAGGCATGCTCATCAGAAGTTAGAGATTGCCGCCAAAAGCAAAGAATGGGCCTCAACATGATAACGTCAGAATTGGCCACCATCATGTGATAAATGCTGCTCAATAGGACAAGGAATGCCACAATATGCCAGGGTTGCCATCCTGATATAACAACATCATGCCAATGCACAGAGGTGAATAAGGATTTGACCCTTCCATCCATGCCTAGTGGATGAATTCAGGCTAGGCGTGAATGAGGTACCATGCATTTGGCAAGGCCTTCAATTGAAGTAACTGTAATTGAGTGGTGATTGAAAATGGCGGAGAGGAGTTCTCTGTCTAATAGACCAGTGGCTACTGAAACCAACCAAGCTGCCTTTCAATCTCTTCAGACTGTCCCTATCAAATATAAACAGCAGATTCAAAGTACATGGTGACTACATGTGGGTTTGGTAGGAATATAATTTATGTACCGCAACTCCTATGGTAATCTAGGGTAATTTTATCTGTTGAAGGAATTTGCGTTTGTATCCTAGGTGGAAGTGGGTGATATTGGGGATGCCAATGTGCATGCATATCTTGATTTTCCGCATGGAATTGGTTATGGTGCCATCATTAGCTGCTTCCGTCCTAATAGCTAGTGTACTTTGGCTATTAGTCATAGGTACTGGAAGTAGGGGGGTGCTGCAGCACCACCCAAAAAAACAATGCTGGAGTTTAGAAAGTGAATGAGCAATGAAGATGCCTTTATATTGTAAGTGTATATTGTCACTTTTGTTGTTCCTTCAAAGACAAAGGTCACATTTTAGGAAATGTGTTCTGACATATTGCTGCTCTTTGTAAACTGGTGTTTACTTATTTTACTCTGACTGTAAAGTGAGACAATTTTGTAAAAGTGGCCTGGGTAACAATCTTGCTGGGGTACAGGAAGTGAAAGGAAAAGCTGTAGGGTTTTCATTCTTTCTAACACACATTTAAATACCTGTAAATGAACTATTCACATAATTCAAAATATATCAACAATTAGGAAAGCACAAATGAAGCAAATTTATTTGTAATTCTGAAGTATAACGGAAACAATGATTTTAATTGGATCCAATCTGGACACCTTACTTGGTGATCTGCAAATGATAAAAAATCATCTCTTTGCAAATTTAGAGGCTATTTCAAATTAGACTTTGCAATCTGTAAATGAGCATTCGCTACTATTCCACTGCTCCAAAACATGCCACCAACATCCCACACCCTTACCACTCTACCGCTGAATGAGCGTGACACATTTTTTACACATTTGTTTTTTTTATGACACTTGGATTATTCACAATCTCTATGATTTCAGTGATATTACATTAATTGTGGCACCCCCACTCTGAAAATTGTTCCAACACCACTGCTATTAGTCCAAAACTTTGTCAGCTGCATGGACTTTATATCGAATTCACAACCACTCAGTCTAACCTCATCAGTCCGTTGCCTTTAAACAGTGCTTAATTTGGAAATGAAATAAATGTATGTGCATGGATTCCCAGACACTGGGTGACCTCTGGAAATCGAAGGGGTTTGATAGGTGGGACCTAATCGGGCTCTCACGGATTCGAGACCTCTGGGTTAAGGGGGAGGTTAAGTCGTTCGCTACACTTCAGAGCCAATATGATCTAGTAGACTCGGAGTGCTTTCGCTATGCACAAGTGCGGCATGCACTTCAATCACTCCTGCCAATGGGATGCTTCTACCCTGGAAGACAGGATACTAGATGGACATTTACCGGAGAAAACCATATCCCTTATATATCAAAACGTATTAATAATATGGACAGCCCCCTCCAAATACTGCGGGAAATATGGGTGAGCGACGGTATTGAAATGGACAATGAAGAATGGCAGGAAGCCGTATTCTCCCCTAGGTTAGTTGCTATCCCGGCGCGCTTGCGTCTCATACAGCTAAAAATCCTTCATAGGGTCTATGTGACAGGACCCTAGCTGTTGCATATGGGAGTCGCTGGAGGGGGAGACTGCAGAAGGGGCTGCAATCAGTTAGGCACATTCATCCACATCATTTGGGACTGCACTCATATCCTATCATATTGGGGGAAAAGACATTAGGTGCTTAGTGAGGTCCTGGGAATTTCACTCCGCCCAGAGGCGCATCGTTGCCTCCTTAACATCTGGTAGCCTACCGATTTAAATAGCTATCAAACACAGTAGGCCACCCTGGGTCTAACAATAGCCAAACGGAACATTGCACAGCTCTGGGGAGCCGCAAATGCACCAACAATTCCAGACTGGAAAAAAGACCTCGATTGGTGCATGTTCATAGAAATATCAGTCTATGTCGCTTGTGGCTGCCCCCGTAAATGGTCCAAATTTGGGTCCATTGGAACACCTATAGGGGGGATATCTGTAGCCCGCCCCATGGAATTGATTGTGATGTTGCCTCTACCCCATGACTTCCACTATATAGATGTATTTGATGATGATCACGGTTTGTTCTCTCTGTCAGCATACTTGCCTCATCCTTCATACTGTATGTAAATGTCAATGAATGTTAATAAAAAAGATTTATAAAAAAAGAAATGTGTGTTCATGGAATTCCAAGTCTGTGTATTCTTAAATACAACTCATTCATGTTTAATTCACTAACCGACACCACATTCACCTTTATCTCACTCCTGCATGCCACTGTTTTCGCCATTTGTGACGGAGTTTATGTCTTTCTCTTCCTCTGTTTTTCAGCTTTTTCAATTTTTTCTTTGATTGCTCTCTGTAAAACGTCTAATGCAGATAAATAAGTACCAGCCCCCAAAAATAAGTGCGGGTGTCCCCAAGCCGGAAAGCACCAACTCAAATTAAGCACTGCCTTTTAACCATCAAAATTAAGTTATTGAGAGGCATATTTACCAAATAATCATGCTGCGCTGCGTGATAGTGAAAGGTCAGGAATGCGCCACACTCAACAATATGCGGAGCATTCATGTCATTTCCCATGGTTGGCACACAAGATGCTGCCTAGCTCCAACGCAGGCACCCTTGTAGACAGGATTGTTTTTGTGCAGGAAGGGACACCTTCCTGCACAAAAACAGTCCCCTGTGGCCTATTCCTCTTTCTATTTGTGCTACAGAATGCAGCACACATAGAAAGAGGAAGTAACAAGGAGAATTTTCTCCTTGTTATGCCTCACCTTGGTTGGGGTAGCATTCTGATGTATTTCCAGGTTTACCAGTAATGGTAAATCTGGAAATGTGCCAAAATCCATGGGTGGATGCGTTGAAACACCCAAGCTCCACCCATGGAACGCCTCCCTGAGACAGAGTAGCGCAATGCAGTGATTTGTGCTGCATTGCATTACACTACATTTATCAAACCACGCACAAGTATTTTATATATGTATGTATGTATGTATTTATAATGTGCTTATCCATTGACATGCATCATGATGCTGAGACACAATAGAAAAGACAATAGGGCAGCCAGCTAGTGTCCACAGACCAAAATATTCAGACCAAATTTCAAATCCTTCCTGAAAGTGACATTGTACTCAATACTGCATGGAGAAAAAGGAAGATCATTCCAAAGTTCAGGGGC